>NC_083732.1:29210000-31710000 GCF_028564815.1 Eubalaena glacialis | reverse complement strand
AAAATGGTTTGACTTTCCTCAAAACATTTAAAATAGAACTACCATATGACCAGCAATTGGGTATTTATCTGAAGAAAACCAAAACACTAGTTCAAAAAGAAATATACACTCCCAAGTTCATAGCAGCATTATTAGCAGTAGCCAAGATATGGAAGCATCCTAAGTGTTCATTGACAGATGAATGGATAAAGATGTGATATATATATACATATATATATCACATGAAATATACAGTATATATGTGTGTGTGTATGTATATGGTATATATATTTGTGTGTATATATATATGGATGATGTGAATATATATATACACACATATATATATATATTGGGTTGGCCAAAACATTCATTCAGGTTTTTCCGTAACACCATATATATATACAGTATATTCCAGCCATATAAAAGAATGAAATTTTACCATTCACAACACTATGGATAGACCAGCAGGGTCCTATATTTAGTGAAATAAGTCAGACAGAGAAAGACAAATATTTTCACTTATATTTGGAATCTAAAACAAACAATAGACTCATAGATACAGAGTCACAGATACAGAAAATAAACTAATGACTACCAAATGGGAGTGGAGCTTTGGGAGGGGCAAAGTCTAGGAAGGAGATTAAGAGGTACAAACATAAGTTGTAATATTATGTATATATAATATAATTCACAGGGCAGAGAGTATAGTTACTATTTTATAATAACTTTTATGGAGCGTGATCTAAAAAGTATCGAATTACTATGGACACCTGAAATAATATAATATTCTAAGTCAACTACATTTCAATAAAATTTGTTAAGAAAATTAAAACATGTCATAGTGAAAAATTATCTACTGAAATTATCTATTAGATAAATGTTTACCCAAATCTATTAAATGGATAACTCAGGTTTTGACTAACTTCCCTTAAACAAGAGGTACCAGAAGTTTAAAGGAGGTAAAAAACTTGCCAATGATCCCGTGGGCAAGTTGTGGATAAGACAAATTAGAAGCTATGTCTACTGATTCCCCATCACTGTTCTGAAAGCTTGACAAATTTTTCCCTTTAAAATAAAATGATGGAAATAAATATGTAATGTATTTGGTCATCTACTCAATTTTATTTTGCAACTAGTCATAATCTTAAAAAGTAAGGATGTTGAGTTATTTGTAGTGAGGTGGATGGACTTACAGTCTGTCATACAGAGTGAAGTAAGTCAGAAAGAGAAAAACAAATACCATATGCTAACACATATATATGAAATAAAAAAAAAAATGGTTCTGAAAAACCTAGAGTCAGGACAGGAATAAAGATGAAGACATAGAGAATGGACTTAAGGACACGGGGAGGGGGATGGGTAAGCTGGGACGAAGTGAGAGAGTGTTATATATATACTACCAAATGTAAAATTGATAGCTAGTGGGAAGTAGCCACATAGCACAGGGAGATCAGCTAGGTGTTTTGTGATCACCTAGAAGGGTGGGATAGGGATGGTGGGAGGGAGATGCAAGAGGGAGGAGATATGGGGATATATGTATATATATAGCTGATTCACTTTGTTATAAAGCCAAAACTAACACACCATTGTAAAGTAATTATACTCCAATAAAGATGTTAAAAAAAAAATAAGGATGAAAAAGAATACTGTGTGAAAAGCTATTTTGAATGACTATTTTAACTATTTATGGTCTTAAACATAAAAATAGCCTGCTGTTACTCAGAATAACTAATAACGATAGATGTTTTTAAGTGGCTACTGAAGAGTGGCTCTTGTCACATCTATAGATTCAATAAATAACCCAATTTTAGTTTTGGCTTAGACTTCCTTGGGACTTCATTGGAAGCAAATTTAGATTATTATCATGTGGAAAATTCATAAAAAGAAACAAGCATTTATTTTTATAAATGTTCTGTTTTATTTTATATATTATTTGGAACTACTTAACAACCTATAAATACTTTAATATTAAACATTTGGACAGTTTCATCTAATAATACAAGGAACGTCTCATTATGTTGGTTCCCAAAGGCTTTTGGTTGAAATATTTTATTTTTCATTATATAGGCCATTATTGAATTGTCCTGCCTAGAATTTAGTGGAAGTTATAAGTGTAACTACCAAGTCAAGATAAATGTTTCACTCCAACTGGTGAAGACTTAAGAAGATAAATTCAATAAATATCAAAATTATTTTAGACGTTATTAAGAATAAAAAATAGCTTTTGTTGGCAACATTTCAAGCTCATGACCAAACATGAAAATAAAAATCTCTTATTTTTAATCCATACCTAATTTAAATCTACCTTTATTGATAATATACTATGAGCAAGGCCTTTGTGCTAAGCATGGTAAGGTATTCGAAAATTCATGAAACAATAAATTCTTACCCCAAGAAGGGAAAACTTAAAACACTAAAATGTACCAAAAAAGTTGATGTTACTACAGTATTTCTTAAAATGCGAAAAAGAATTATTATCAGTCCTAGTCCCACTACAGTGATGTAGTAAATCAGAATTCACATCTCTAATAAACACACTTACCATGACTATCCCCACTAAAGTGCTATCAGACTCTGCTAAGGTAGTGTCCTCCTTAATGTGGTAAGCAATAAACTGAGGTTTGTCTTATTAACAAATGTTTCCAGTAACAAAAAGTTAATTTTAAAAAGACTTGTAATAAGGCAAAAGTGTAATTTAAAATAAACAAATTAAAGTCATTTCAACTCAAAAAAAATTTTAGTGGTATATTTGTTACAAATGATGAACCTCCATTGATATATGATAATCACCCAATGCCCATAGTTTAAAGTACACTCTGTGGATTTAGACAAATTTATAATGAGATGTATCTTCCATTATAGTATCATATAGAGTATTTCCACTGCCCTCAAATTCTCTGTGCTCCACCTATTTATCTCTCCCTCCCCTCTAACCCCTAGCAACTGCTTTAGACCTTTTTACCTGCTCCATAGTTTTGCCTTTTCCAGAATGGCATATAGTTGGAATCATATAGTATGTAGCCTCTTCAGACTGGCTTCTTTCACCTATTAATATGAATTTACAGTTTTTTCATGTATTTTCATGGTTTCAAAGTACTTTTTTGGCACTGAATAATATTCTATTGTCTGGATATACCACAGTTCATCCATTCCGTTTACCTATCACAGAACATCTAGTTTGCTTCCAAATTTTGGCAGTTATGAATAAATATGCAATGTACATATGTGTGCAAGTTTTTCTGTGAACATAATCTTTAAACTCTTTGGGTAAGTACCACGGAGCAGGATTGTATCGTAAGAGTATGCGTAGTTTCGTAAGAGAGTTTGGTGGAATACTCTCTTCCAAAGTGACTGTACCATTTTGCAATTCCAAAAGCAATAAATAAGATTTGCTCTTGTTGCATATCCTTGTCAGCATTTGGTGTTTTCAGTGTTTTGGATTTTGGTCATTTTAATAGCTATGTAATGGCATCTCATTTTTGCCTTATTTGGATTTTTATGATAACATGTGATGTAGAGCATCTTTTCACATCTTTATTTGCCATCTGCATTTCTTCTTTGGTAAGGTGTCTGTTAAGGTCTTTGGCCCATTTTTGGTGGGGCTGTTGGTTTTGTTATTGTTGATTTATAAGAGTTCTTTGTATATTTTGGATAACAGTCTTTTATCAGATGTGTCTTTTGCAAATATTTTTCCCAGTCTTTGGCTTGTCTTCTCATTCTCCTGAAATTATCTTTCACAGAGCAGAAGTTTTTAATTTTAATGAAGCCCAGAATACCAATTACTTCTTTCATGGAGTATGTCTTGGATGTTGTATCTAAAAAAATAAAAACAAAAAAATCACCATACCTTAGGAATTTCATAGTTTTGCATTTTACTTTTAGTTCTGTATTCCATTTTGAGATCCTTTTTGAGAAGGATGTGATGTCTGTGTCGATTCATTTTTTTTTTTTTTTTTTGCATGTAGATGTCCAGGTATTCTACACCAGTTCTTGAAGGGACTGTCTATGCTCTACTGTATTGTCTTTGCTCCTTTGCAAAGATCAGTTGATGATATATGTGAGTCAATTACTGGGATCTCTACAGTTCATTGATCTTTTTGTCTGTCCTTTCACCAAAACTACAGTCTTTATTACTGCAGCTTTAGGGTAACTCTTTTCTTTTTTTAAAGATGTTTATTGGAGTATAATTGCTTCACAATACTGTGTTCGTTTCTGTTGCACAACAAAGTCAATCAGCCATATGCATACAAATATCCCCATATCCCCTCCCTCTTGAGCCTCCCTTCCACACTCCCTATCCCACCCCTCTAGGTCATCGCAAGCACCAAGCTGATCTCCCTGTGCTATGCTTCTACTTCTAACTAGCTATTTTACATTTTGTAGTGTATATATGTTGCTGCCACTCTCACTTCACCCCAGCTTCCCCCTCCCACCCCGGTGTCCTCAAGTCTATTCTCTATGTCTATGTCTTTATTCCTGCCCTGCCACTAGGTTCATCAGTATTATTTTTTTTTTTTAGACTCCATATATATGCATTAGCATACGGTATTTGTTTTTCTCTTTCTGACTTACTTCACTCTGTATGACAGACTGTAGGTCCATCCACCTCACTACAAATAACTCAATTTCGTTTCTTTTTATGGCTGAGTAATATGAAACAGTGGACAAAGGATTAATCTCCAAAATATACAAACAGTTCATGGAGCTCAATATCAAAAAAACAAACAATCCAATTAAAAAATGGGTAGAAGACCTAAATAGACATTTCACCAAAGAAGACATACAGATGGCCAAGAGGCACATGAAAAGATGCTCAGCATCACTAATTATTAGAGAAATGCAAATCAAAACTCAATGAGATATCACCTCACATCGGTCAGAATGGCCATTATCAAAAAATCTAGATACAATAAATGCTGGAAATGGTGTGGTGAAAAGGGAACCCTCCTGCACTGTTGGTGGAAATGTAAATTGATACAACCACTATGGAGAACAGTATAGAGGTTCCTTAAAAAACTAAAAATAGAACTACCATATGACCCAGCAATCCCACTACTGGGCATATACCCTGAGAATACCATAATTCAAAATGAGACATTTACCACAATTTTCATTGCAGCACTATTTACAATAGCCAGAACATGGAAGCAACCTAAATGTCCATTGACAGATAAATGGATAATGAAGATGTGGCACGTATATACAATGGAATATTACAGTAACTCTTATGGTTAAGTAGTATCAATCCTCTAATTCTATTCTTCTCCTTAAATATTATATTGGTTATTCCGGGTCTTTCAACTCAAAAAAAATTTAAATGTTCTTTCTTTTAAACACAGTTAATATAATGAAAAATCCCCTCCTCTGCCTAAAAGGCAGCTCTTAGATTTCATTAAACATATAATGGATATTTTCCTGTTTTAAGTTGAGATCTAAATTTTATCTGTATTTGGTGGTGTCCTGTTTGCTAGTTAGAAAGTGCCTTTTTCTACATGCAAATCATTACTAACATTTCTAGCTTCATTACTGGGAAAGGAACATTTTTGCAGTAGTGAATGGGGTGGCAATAGGATTAACATTTTAGCTTTTATTTTGTAAGTCAAATCCTGCAAATTCCTAGGCCTGATGAGCAAGTAGGACCTTGCATGTATATCCCGAGGATAGAAATCAATTCCACATGCCTAGGATAAAAACGACCAACTTCGAATGCAAAAAACATCAAGTGAAGCCTTCAAAAGGTGTAATTTAAAGAGCATTTTTAGCTTCCTAATTACTTTATTGAACTTTTTACTTCCTTCTTAAGTAAAGATTGTTTCTTGTTACGAATGGCTTTCATTAGGAGGCATGTCTTTTTTTTTTTTCTGTGCTTGGGTGAAAAAAGACCATTCTTCTGAGTAAATTGGCAAGGAAGAGAGCATGGAAAATTATTGTATTGGTGGATGAGTCAAGACTTTGGCTTTATGTAGTTGATTTACATTAGTACTTGAAAACAGTACAAAAACCTTTAATAATCTGTTTAAGTTGCCATTAATTAAGGAAATTCCACTTTTGTTCAGCTGTGTTTGTTTTAGTTCATAATCACTACCTTCCAGTGTCTTCTTCCTTCTGGATTACTGCTAATTTTAACTTTTTATATATTCTTAATCAAGAAAAAAAATCACTTTGTCATGTGTTTCCATGGCAATGTCCCATACACTAAAGAATAATAATAGTATTAAGAAATATGATTGTTAATTAGTGTAAGATTGATGTAATACTAGCTGTCTCTTTAGGTCAAAAAAATATTGTCCAAAATAAACTTACTGGAATATGATAGGACCAAGCTGATTTAAAAATATGTTTGGGAACTGTGAGGCACTTGCAAGAAGGGCATTTGAACTTAGGCAGCTTCTTCTATGTACACTCTACCCCTGATCATTCTTTACCTATTCTTTAGTCCTCTCTACCCTCACTTGCATGTACTATTGGTGCAAACATCCTATAGGTAGTCAATGCTTTCCTAACATTAGTTATTATTAGCCTCCTTACATTAGTCAATGTATCTCTTAATGCTCCCTGGGAGCTCTAAACCCTTTGGTGAATCATGTTTCATGGCAGCAGCTCTTGGTGGATTGTAACTTTCTTCCATCAGCATGCTTGCTCTACTTGTTAAGGAAAATGATCTGCCCTGGGTTGCATTCTGTTTTCTCCTAATTTCATCAACAAATATACGCTAGTTGAAATATTTATTCATCCTTGCTAAAACATTTCAAAAATTTCCCCCTCTTCTTAAAATTTTAAAATCCTTACAAACTTTGCTGGGCCTGCTTGATTTGGCTCCTGACCTCCTCTCTAAATTTATCTTGTACTGCTCATTCCTTCCTCCTTTATTGAGGTATAACTTACAGACAATAAATGTATTTATCTAAAACTTAAAATTTGATAAGTTTTTTGTACTTATACACCTGTGGAACTATCGCCATCATCAAGATAATAAATTTGTATATCACTTTCTGAAGTTTTTTAACGTTCTCTTGTAATTCCTCTCTCCTTGGGAAAATAATGATGTCACATAGGTTAGTTTGTACATTCTACAGTTTTATAAAAGTGGAGTAATACAATGTATACTAATTTTTATCTAACTTCTTTAGCATAGTTTTTTGAGGCCCACCTAACCATGTTGTTAAGTATATGAATTGTTCACTTCTTATCATCGCTGAGTAGAATTCCATTGTATGAATATGCCATAATTTGTTTTTCTCTGCACCTGTTGATGGACAATTTTGTTGTTTCCAGCTTTTAACTATTTCATATAAAGTTTCTATGAATATTTGTGCACAAGTCTTTGTATAGACATATCTTTCTTCTTGGGAGAATACTTAGGAGTAAAATGATGGGGGTATGCTTAACATTTTAACTTGCCAAACTGTTTTCCAGAGTGGAAATCTCTACCAGCTGTGCATGAGGGTTCCATTTCCTCTACAATCTCACCAGCACTTGATATAGTCAGTGTTTTAAATTTAGACATTGTAAGAGTTATGTAGAATTATCTCATTATGGTTTTCTTTTCTTTTTCTTTTCTTTTACACTCATGGTGGTGAGCACATTTTCGTGTGCTTGTTTGAAATCTACTATATATTCTTTGATGATGTGCCTGCTCAAATATTGGGTTATTTTTTAGGTTTTGTTGTCATTGTTGTTGTTTGGTTTTGAGCGTTCTCTATATAATCTGAATATAGTCCTTTATTAGATCTATGTTTTGGAAATAGTTTTCCCCAGTTGGTGGTTTACCTTTTCATTCTCCTATGAGCGTCTTTCAAAGAGCAGATATTTTTAACTTTAATGAAGTCCAGCTTACTATTTTTCTTGTATAGATTTTGTCTTTGATACCATATCTAGGAAAGCTTTACTTAGACCTGGGTCACAAAGATTTTTTTCATGCTTTCTTCTGGAAGTTTTACTATTTTAGGTTTTATGCTTAGGTCTATGATCAATTTTAAGTTAATTTATGTATCTGGTACAAGATATTGATCAAAATTTACTTTTTGCATATTGATATTCAATTATTTCAGTATAATATGTTTAAAGGCATTCCTTTACCCACAGAATTGTCTTTGTATTTTGTCAAAAATCATTTGTCTATATATATGTGGACATATTTCTGGACTCCATATTTAATTCCATTGATCTATTTCTCCACCTTGACGCAAATATCGTGCTATAATGTTACTTTTATTTTATCTTAAAATCACATAGTATTAGCCCTCAGACTTTGTTCCTTTTCAAAATTGTTTTGCCTATTCTAGGTCCTTTGAATTTTACTATGAATTTTAGAATCAGCTTGTAAATTGCTAAAAAAAAAAAATATATTGCTGTCATTTTTAAACAGTTTCATTGGGTTAAGATTTACATACCATAAAATTCACACATTTTGTGTGTGTGATTGAAATATTTTAAATAAATTTATAGCTGGAGAACTATCAAAATTCAGTTTAGAATATGTTCATCACTCCCAAAATATTCCTCTTATCTGTTTGCAGTCAATATCCTTCCAACATCCAGCCCTAAAAAACACTAAATTATTTTTCTGTTTTTGTAGATTTGCCTTTTCTGGATATTTCATATAAACAGAATCATACAATATATGGTTTGCATCTAACTTCTTTTACTTAACATAATGTTTTAGAGGTTCTTCCATGTTGTAGCATGTATCAGTATTTCTTTCCTTTTTATTGTTTAATTATGTTTAATTCTATGGATAACCAGATTCAGTTTATCCAATAACCTGTTGATGAATATTTGGATTGTTTCCAAATTTTGGCATCTTTGAATGCTGCTGCTATGAACTTTTGTATAAAAGTCTTTGTGTGGACGTATACTTTCATCTCTCTTGGGAACATACCTAGGAATGGAATTGTTGGGTATTACACTAAGTATGTGTTAACTTTTAAAAATAGATTTTATTTTTTAGAGCAATTTTAGGTTCACAGCAAAATTTAGCAAAAAGTACAGTGAGTGATAGGACAAATCTCCTATCCTCACAAATGTACAACCTCCACCACCATCAATATTCCTTACCACAATGGTACATTTGTTACAATCAATGAACCTACATTGATACCTCATTGTCACCCAAAGTTCATAGTTTACATTGGGTTCTTTCTTAGTGCTGTACATTCTATGGGTTTTGAGGAATGTATAATGACATATATCCACCATTGTATAAACATACAGAGTGCCTATATTTTCACTGCCTTAAAAATTCCCTGATTTGCCTATTTATCCCTCCTTCTCCCCAGTCCCTGGCAACCACTGATTTTTTCATTGTCTGCATGTTTTTTCTTTTTCAGAACTTTATATAGTTGGAATCATTCAGTATGCATTTTTTATCTTCTTTCACTTAGTAATATGCAGCTTAGGTTTCTCCATATTTCAAACTTGATAAATTATTTTCTTCTAGCACTGAATAATATTCTAGTGTCTGCATGTAGCACAGTTTGTTTAACCTACTGTAGGACATCTTTATTACTTCCAAGTTTTGGCAATTATGGATACAGCTACTACAAACACCTGCATGCAGGCTTTTTTGTGGACATAAGTTTTCAGCTCATTTCGATAAATACCAAGGACTGTGGTAGCTTGGTTGTATGCTAAAAAAAATGTGTTTAATTTGTATAAAACCACCAAACTTCCAAAGTGGTTGTACTCTTTTTCATTGTCATCAGAAATGAACGAGTTTCTGTTGCTCCACATCTTTACCAGGATTTGGTGGTTTCAGTGTTCCAGATTTTGGCTATTCTAATAGCTTTATAGTGGTAACTTATTGTTTTAATGTCCAATTCCTTAATAACAAATGATGTGGAACACCTTATATGCTTATATGCCATCTGTACATCTTTTCTGGTAAGTTGTCTGTTTAGGATTTTGACCATTTTTAATCTTTTATTTTTTTTTACTTTCTTAATTTTGAGTTTTGAATTATTTGCATATTTTGGATGCCAGTCTTAACCAGACATGTCTTTTGCAAATACTTTCTCCTAATCCATGGGATGTCTTCCCATTCTCTTGATAGTGTCACACATAGAGCAGATTTTTAAATTTTAATAGCGCCAATTTTATCATTTATTGCTTTCATGAATTGTGAATTTGCTGTTGTATTTAAAAAGTCATTGCTGTACTCAAAGTCACTTATATTTTATCCTATATTATCTCTAAGAGTTTTATAGTTTCATGTTATACATGTATATCTGTGATCAATCCATTTTGAGTAAATTTTAGTGAATTATGTAGGTCTGTGTCTAGATTCTTTTTTTTTTTTTTTGGTTTATCTGGTATCACAAGTTCACAGCTGGAGAAGAATTTTACCTTGGGAAGAATTGTATCTTGAATCTCACTTATATCTCATTTAGATTATATTTAGATGAGACGTTACTGGAATGTGTTAAGACTTTGGGTGCTATGGGGACGGAATGAATGTATCTTGCAAGTGAGAAGGATATATATTTGGGGGGGAAAGGATGGAATAATATGGATTGCATTATGTCCCTCAAAATGCATATGTTGAAGTCCTAAGCCTCAATGTGATATTATTTGGAGATGAGGCCTTTGGAAGATAATTAAGGTTAGATTAGGTCATGAAGGTGGGTTCTTATGATGGGATTAGTTTCTTTATAAGAAGAAACATCAGAAAGCTTATTGTCTCTCTCACCCTCCATGAGCACACGCTGAGGAACGGCCATGTGAGTATATAGCAATTTGGCACCAGTCTACAAGTCAGGAAAGGGGTACACTTAAGAACCCAAACCCATTGGCACCCTGATCTCAGACTTTGAACCTCCAGAATTATGGGAAAGGAACTTTCTATTGTTTAAGCCATCCACTGTATGGCATTTTGTTTTGGCAGCCCAATCTAAGGCACCATCCATTTGTGAGGCATTATCTTCCCATAATCATAGGAAGAACATATTGATTAAGGTCATAGTTCACAATAGTTCTTCTTCTGTTTGCATTAATGAAGACCCTCTCGGCTTTTACAGATGCAACTCAATACAAAAAACACAAACAAACATACCAAAAAAAAAAAAACTTTAATGTAATAAAAGTCTTTAATACAATAAAAAAAAATCAATTGGCTTAGGTAACTGGGAAGTCTAAGGGAAGGCTGAATCATGAGGTTAAAAATACAACTCTATATGACTCTAATGACCTATACTTGGAGATGGTCTTCCTCTATGTAGAAGCTAGATGGATACAGGACAAGCCTCTGTTCCAGATTTCCTGTTGCTGAAGCAGTATATTCTTTGTTGCCTTCCTTACCCTGCCCTAGATCATAAGGGAGATGCCTGAGAATTATATTTTCCTGAGCTCCTTATCAGCAGAATTTCCTGTTAGATTCTAATAAGTAGCACACTTTCAGGAGGTTTGAAAATCCTAGGAGAAGGAGAAACCATTATTTCCTAGCTTGTAGGCAAGTGTGTGGGCAGAGAAGGTCTACACACATGGGTTTTCCAATTAACTTCTAGACATCCTGTTAGAATCACCCACATTGTTTCTGCCAGCATCTGAAATGACTGAAAAGCTTTCCTGTAAATCCTGCACTTCTGATTTTCCCAAAATCTAGCAATGATCTCTCTGATGTTCGCTTTCCAGTCCTTCAAAAGCTGTGTGAGCCTCTAATAACCTGTATTGGAGTTTTTGCTGTTTGAAATGCCTAGGAAAGCTTCTGTTTTCATATCAGAATACTGATGGATACAATAAGCACAACACATTCCTTATACCTGTTGTTCTGAAAGAATAGAAAAAGGACTCTTTTGCAATATCCATTATCAATTTTCCCAAATAAACATCAATTTTTAAATTTAGGTTATTTGCCCATATCCAAAAGAAAAAAAAAACACTATGTTTAAGCTCAAACTTAGGAAGATCTCCCCATTATTACAACATGGATTGGGTCGCTTGACTGTCACACAACAGTCACAAACAATCGTAAACTGGAAGTTTCCAAAAGAAAGGAATAAAATGATGTTAGAAAAGCAAGACATCTACAACAGAACAGCTATGCTACTAAGTATTTTTATTTTTACCTTTTATAAAAAGTGCAATAAATTGTATTGTCCAATGAAGGTACAAGTACTTATTGGAGGCATATTTCAAAGACTTGTTAACATTTATCTTTAACAAAAAGCAATTATGTTGTTTAATTCACTGAATTATATCTGGCTATCAATTCACTGAGAGATTAATGAAGGGAAAGAAACATCATATAAGTTAGAAATAAGAACTGTAATCTTTCATCTCTCTGAGTTACTTTTTTTCACCTTAGCAACTAATTAATAAAAATTTCAATCACTTACATAATTTTATATATATAAATTATGTACGTATTGCAAACAATATTTTCTTATATGTTTCTTTTATAAAGGTTGGATTTTAAAGCCACTTATTTATAGATATATTAAATTACAAGAAATTTAAAAATAATAGAATATCACATGTGCTATGCTTTTGTCTTTTTATATTATAGAGTATTTTAGACATATAAAATGCACAGGAATTGTTTTAGTCAGGGTAAAATATAAAGAAATGTTATATAGACACACAAACAAATGATGTAAGTGATAGAAGTTTGGGTCTCCCTCTTCTATTAATATTACTAAATATTACTATTACAAAGCAGCTGTTACAAATTGGCAGACAGTTCTCCTTACAGTCATTCAGAAGGTCCTCAAATTCCTTCATTTTTTTTGTTTCCTCCATGTTTGAAGCTGGATCAATGCCAAGTGTTTGTTGAAGCCTGTTGTAAAAGAAAGGAGATATGGATCACGGAGAAAGCATAGCTTCTCTGTTAATGCTTAGACCTGGAAATCATTTTATTGACTATACTTTAGTCACGTAGCTAACCCTCACTTCAAGGAATTTGGCAGATGTAGTCTCCATATTTGCCTTGCTGAAATTCTACTTTGTGGAAGAAGAGATTAGAATTTTGTGGAAAGCTAGCAACCCCCAACACAGATATTAATTTTATAAACACTTGGGAGCCAATCAGAAAATAGAAGCCCTTCTCTACACTTCTCTTTATCCCTTAACCTTTGCTTTCCTCTTACTCCTTAGTACAGGTAATCACTCTACTGAAGTTGCATTTCTTTATACTTTTACTACATATGATTATATTCAAAAATGATCCATTGGCTAGCTTTTCATATGCTTACACCTATAACAAGAGTCATACAGTGTGTTTTCATCTATAATGTGCTTTATTTCTCAAACTTAAGTTTGTGGGAATGTTTATGTAGTCACATATAACTCTAATTCTCACATATTTATTTCTTTATAAGATGCCATTGTCTCAAATATACATAATTTATTTATCTATATTTTTCATTATTTTGTCATTTAAAAATGTTGTCATGAGTATTCTTTTATGACTCCTCATCACATACAAAGAGTTTTCCTAGGACCTGTGCACAGCTGTGTATATGTGTGTTTGTTTTTGTGTGTCTGCATGGGTGTGTGTGTACATGTAAATTCTAGGCTAAGATCTAAACACATTCAGCCTAACTAAATACATGTCTTATCTGAAATTGTTGGGTGCAGATGTATTTGAGAATTGAATTTTTATTTTTGACTTCAGAAAGATAATTTGGTGCATATACTATATTCTATACCTCAGTATCAGCGAGATATGGGACAATTAATAACAACATGTAGGCACACACACACACACAGACTGACATACAAGTATGTCTGCAGTGAAATGGTCATATGCACCTATAACATATTTCTATCAACATTTTTTCTTGATAATATATGTATTTTCTAAGATGATAGAAGCTTTCTATAAAGTTCTTTTTTCTTTCTGTGCTTTCAAAAGAATCACCTTTAATATCCATATTTACACCAGCAGTCTCTTCAAGACAGTCTAGACTTTTTATGTCATGTGCCTCAAAACTCTTCCAGCCTCTACCCGTTACCCAATTTCATAGTCACTTCTACATTTTCAGGTATTTGTTTCAGCATCTGAAATGGCCATCTTCTTGTAAGGATATCAATCATTTTGGATTAAGGGCCCAATCTACTCCAGTGTGATATCATATCAACTTAGTTAATTACATATTCAACAATCTTATTTCCAAATAAGGTCCAGTTCTGAGATGCCAGATGTCAGGGCTTTAACATCTCTTTAGAGAGAAATGCATTTCAACCACTAATAATATGTAACAATGAACTTGTTCCAGAATATATAAAGAAAACTTACAACACAATAATAAAAAGATAAATAACCCAATTAAAAATGGGCAAAGAACTTGAATAAACATTTCTTCAAAGATGATATACAAATGGGCAATTAGCATATGAAATATGCTCAGCATCTTTAGTTAATAGCAAAATGCAAATCAAACCACAGTAAGATATCACTATATACCTATTAGAATGGCCATAATAGTAAAAAGCAGTAACACATTTAGGTGGGGATACAGAACTCTCTTACCTTGTTGGTGGGAATGTAAAATTGTGTTACTTTGGCAAATGTGTTAAAGTTCCTCAAAATATTAAGCAGAATTACCATATGACCAGAAATCTCATCCCTAGGTATATACAGCCAAGAGAAAGAAAATATTTCTCCACACAAAAACTTGTACAAGAATGTTCATAGCAAAATTATTCATAAAGCCAAAAAGTAAGAACAATTCAAGTGTCCATTAACTGATGACTGGATAAATAAAATATGGTATATCCATACAATGGAATATTATTTTACCATAAAAGGAAATGAATTCTGGTACATGCTACGACATGGATGGTCCTTAAAAACATTATGCTAAGTGAAAGAAGCTATTCATAAAACACCATGTATTTTATGATTTCATTTATATAAAAGGTCCAGAATAGACAAACCTTAAGAGAAAATAGATAATGGTTGCTTGGTATTGACATATGGATGGGAATAAGGAATGACCACCTATCATTTTAAGGTGACGAAAATGTTCTAAAATTAGGTAGCAGTGATGGTTGCAACACAATTTGTGAACATATTAAAAATTACTGAACTGTACACTTTATATGGGATATTCACTGTACACTACTTATGGAATGTAAATCATATTGCAATAAAGATGTGAAGGAATTGAATACAAAAGGTAAATCTATTCTTTATATCTTAGAAAAGATTTTCAATACACATTTTAAAAGCATTTAAGTTACAAATATAGGATAAAATACAGCAACTGTTTTGCTTTAATGAAATGAAAAACTTTTAATTGAAGTATAGCTGATTAACAATGTTGCATTAGTTTCTGGTGTACAGCACAGTGGTTCAGTTATACATATGTATGCATATACATTTTCATATTCTTTTCCATTATGGTTTACAGAATACTGATCATAGTTCCTTGTGCTATACAGTAAGACCTTGTTGTTTATCTATTTTATACATAGTAGTTTGGATCTGCTAATCCCAAACTCCTAATGCATCCCTCCCCCCACCCTGTTTCCTTTTTGGTAACCATACGTTTGTTTTTTTATGTGTGTTACTCTGTTTCTGTTTTGTAACTAAGTTTATTTGTGTCATATTTTAGATTCCACATCCAAGTGATATGTGGCACTCATCTTTCTCTGTCTGACTTACTTCACTTAGTATGATAATCTCTAGGTTTACCCATGTTGCTGCAAATGGCATTATTTCATTATTTTTTATGGGTGAGTAGTATTCCATTGTGTATGTGTACCACATCTTCTTTATCCATTCATCTGTCAATGGACATTTAGGCTGCTTCCATATCTTGGCTATTGTAAATAGTGCTGCTATGAACATTGGGGTGCATGTATCTTTTTGAATTATAGTTTCCTCCAGATATATGTCCAGGAGTGGGATTGCTAGATCATATGACAAATATATTTTTAGTTTTCTGAGGAGCCTCCATACCGTTTTCCATAGTGGCTGCACCAATTTACTTTCCCATCATAGCTTCTCCAGCATTTGTTATTTGTAGACTTTGTAATGATGGCCATTCTGACCAGTGTGAGGTGGTACCTCATTGTAGTTTTGATTTGCATTTCTCTGAGCATCTTTTCATGTACCATCTGTATGTCTTCTTTGGAGAAATATCTATTTAGGTGTTCTCCCCATTTTTTGATTGGGTTGTTTGTTTTTTGTTATTGTATGATCTGTTGGTATATTTTGGAAATTAAGTCCTTTGTCAGTTGCATTGTTTGCAAATATCTTTTCCCAGTCCATAGGTTGTCTTTTCATTTTGTTTATGGTTTCCTTTACTGTGAAAAAGCTTATATGTTTGATTAGGTCCCATTTGTTTATTTTTGCTTTTATTTCTATTGCCTTGGAGACTGACCTAAGAAAACATTGGTGCAATTTATGTCAGAGAATGTTTTGCCCATGCTCTTTGTTAGGAGTTTTATGGTGTCATGTCTTTTATTTAAGTCTTTAAGCCAAGTTTATTTTTGTGTACGGTGTGAGGGTGTGTTCTAAATTCATTGATTTTCAACACCACTTGCTGAAGAGACTGTCTTTACTCCATTGTATAGTCTGCCTCCTTTGTCAAAGATTAATGGGGTCTAGGTGTGTGGGTTTATTTCTGGGCTCTCTATTATATTCCATTGATCCAAATGTCTGTTTTTCGTGCCAAAGCCGTGATGTTTTGATTACTGTAGCTCTGTAGTATTGTCTGAAGTCTGGGAGGGTTATGTCTCCTGCTTTGTTCTTTTTCCTCAGGATTGCTTTGCCCATTCTGGGACTTTTATGGTTCCATATTAATTTTAGGATTATTTGTATTAGTTTTGTGAAAAATGTCATAGATAGTGTAATAGGGATCACATGAAATCTGTAGATTGCTTTGGGTAGTATGGCCATTGTAACAATATTAATTTTTACAATCCAAGAACATGGGATATCTTTTCATTTCTTTGAATCATCTTCAGTTTTCTTTATAAGTGTTTTATAGTTCTCAGCATATAAGTCTTTCCCCATCTTGGTCAGGTTTATTACTAAGTATTTAATTTAAAATAATTTTTATTTTATATTGGACTATAGTTGATTTACAATGTTGTGTTAGTTTCAAGTGTAAAGCAAAGTGATTAAGCAGACATGTATTTTTTCAAGTTCTTTTCCTATTTAGGTTATTAGTATTTTATTTTTTGATGTGGTGTTAGAAGGTTTGTTTTTTGTTTTACTTTCCCTTTCTGATATTTCATTGTTTGTGTAAAGCAGTACAACAGATTTCTGTAGTTAATCTTGTATCCTGCTACCTTGCTGAATTTGTTTATCAGTTCTAGCAGTTTTTGTGTGGAATTTTTAAGATTTTCTATATACAATATTATGTCATCTGCATATAATGACAATTTTATATCCTCTTCCAATTTGGAAACGTTTAATTTATTTTTCTTGCCTGATTGCTGTGACTAGAACTTCCACTACTATGCTGAATAGAAGTGGTGAGGATGGACATCCTTGCCTTATCCAGATTTTATCAGGAAGGCTTTCAGTTTGCTTTAATGAAATTAAATTTTAAAAGGTACTTTAAAAAACTCCAAACTTTACAAAAAAACAAAAAACTATCCTAGAAAATGAGGTTGAATTTCACCTATATATTGAAAGTAAAAATTGGAAGCGAAAGTTTGAAAACTAGGACTTAGAAGTGACTAGTTTGTCACAAATGTCTTCTAACTCTTAATTTACTTGGACAATCCAGCCAACATGTTTATCATATTTATGTAACAGAATGTGCCTTCTTTCTGCACTTTTTGGAGGATGAAAGTGAAAGAAAGGTAATATAAAGAGGTTTTAGTAATAGCATCCAATGCTTAGGAATCTTGAATTCTTTTTGGATAATCCCCCTGAGATTAAACCATTCATTTTCCTCTAACATTGTTAGGATCTTACCCAACACTTCACCACTCCCCCCATATCCTTTTACAAGATGAACTCCACCAGCATTCTTTCTTGGCACCTTGGGATGGTGATAGAGTGGTAGAATGAATTATCTAAAGGATTAATATTGTCAAAGTGCTGGGGAGCAGACTGAATTGCAAGAGAAAGTGCAAGAGGATTTTTTTTGGTGGAGTACAGTTGCTTTACAATATTATGTTAGTTTATACTGTACAGCAAAGTGAATCAGCTATACGTGTACATATATCCCCTCTTTTTTGGATTTCCTTCTCATTTAGGTCACCACAGAGCACTGAGTAGAGTTCCCTGTGCTATACAATAGGTTCTTATTTTTTATCTATTTTATACATAATATCAGTAGTGTATATACGTCAATCCCAATCTCCTTATTCATCCCACCAACCCCAACTTAGTTTCCATACATTTGTTCTCTACATCTGTGCCTCTATTTCTGTTTTGTAAATAAGGTCATCTTATACCATTTTTTTCAGATTCCAGATATATGCATTAATATATATTTGTTTTTCTCTTTCTGACCTACTTCACTCTGTATGACAGTCTCTAGGTCCTTCCATGTCTCTACAAATGACCCAATTTTGTTCCTTTTTATGGCTGAGTAATATTCCATTGTATATATGTACCGCTTATTCTTTATCCATTCAAGAGGATGTTAAAGGATAAATTTATTCAAAGATAAAATCATAATCTTATATAATTATAAAATAAACATGTCAAAACTCTTATTTAATTTACTAATTATTGGAAGAATTAGTAAAATGCTGCAACTGTGTCAAGGAAAAAATTCAAAAACTACACATATTTAGGTAATAATAAATGTTACTATGATGCAAATCTGACTTATCTACAAGGCAGTCATCAATTGCATTCCATCAGACATAATTCTTTTGTATTTCTAAGGACAATGATTGTTTGTATTATTGGTTTTCTACCACTTACAAAGTTGTAAATTAGCTTAAAGACAATGAAAGTTTGAGACAACCTGAAGGGGTAAACTACATAGGACATCCAGTAATATTTCTTTGTCCATTTCAATGTATTTCACAAGTTTTCCTGATAGTGCAGATGTTTAATAGAGAAGCTTTCTGCTTATAGGGGTGGTGAATGTTGGAAAAACTGAGAGTTGAGGTGGTTAAAACATGGAATCAAATTGAATAAAATAAAGAATTTACTGTTAGAAACTTACCTTGCTAAATCAGATGGAATTGCTTAAACCTGAAGATACTCAGAAAGGTCTCAAATAATTCTTCAGTAAGGCTTTTTTCTAAAATTAATTAATTAATTAATCTATGTATCCATTCATTCATTAGTTTATTTTAAAAGTTCTTTATATACACGATTAATGTCCTGATTACAGGGATTACCATCTAGGATTATTTCTGATTCATATCAGATATGAATGCAATTTGAAAAGAGAAATAATAAAAATTATATGTGCTTAATATATTTAAGTGGAAATTAGTAATTTTTCTTAGCAGTTACAGAGGGGCACATGCCTCTTCACTTTGAACAATTTTAGATAGCCATTCGCTGGAGAGAGATAGTGGCAGTTCTTTTGGATAACTCCTTAGGCTGGTCTGGGTTCTGCTATTGATGTTATAAAACAGCCTGTATATAATGGCTTGTGTGCCACATTTGAAAAGCCTGCTGAAGCGCATTTTGAGGACACTTCCACTGCCAAATTTTAGATTGGCTCCATTCAGCTCACCAAACAGGCACAATTTATCCAAGTCTTCTAGTTATTAATCTCTAGCTTTAACACAAGCATGCATTACTTCAGTGTAGTTGTCGTCTTAAAGTTGTAGGTTGATGATTTTTTTTTTAATGCAAAGACCTCCACATGATTACTTTGACAACTCCTAGTACCATTTGGAAATACACAAATTTTACAGCTGTGTAGAGGTGAGACATGATCATTGCTCTTTTTATCATTAAACTTGGTTTAGAACTCAATGCTTGAGGTCCCAATAATAAAGCAGATAAAGATTTTATCTGAAAAATGCTAACTATGTTTTATTGTCCCCCAATACCTCATTCAACAGTGTCTGAAATGTCCATCATACTCATTCTTTGTGTTAAGGCAATGTAGCAAATTAAAATTAGTATGCCAATAGGAAAATTATTTTAGCTATTAACACCTGGGTAAAAATAGCATATCCATTTAGTGAGGTCCTGATAGAATGGTACATGGAACAGATATAATTTGATTGAGAGCAAAGGAAAAACAAAGAAAAGCCAGGAGGAATATTTCAAGAAGTGGCAGAATAGAGAATTTCATTCAGTGAAGAAGCAGAAGGAGAAAATTTGGGGTAAGAGGAAAAGGTAAAATGGAGAAGGGCGAAACTACAAAACCTTCTGTCCTTCACAATTTTGCTTAATAATTATTGTGTTGATGCCACACTCTATCTTCTATCCTCTCAAGTTATTAAGGCCTCCTTGTTTGGTAGTTGTTTTTATTTTTATTCATTTGTTTTAGAGCAATTTATTAAGGTATGATTGACATATAAAAATCTGTACATATTTATTGTATACAACTCAGTGAGTTTGGGGATAAGTATACATCAGTGAAACCATCACCACCATCAAAGCCATAGACACATCCTTTATCTCCCAAAGTTTACTCCTGGTCTTTTATTATTATTATTATTTTGTGTGTGTGGTAAGAACACTAAACTTAAGATCTACAAGCTTAGCAAATTTTAAAAATATAATACAGTAGTGTTAGCTATAGGCACTATGCTGTAGAGTAGATCTTCAGAATTTATTTATCTGGCATAACTGAAACTTTGTACCATTTAACCATTATCTCCTCATTTCCTCCGCCTGTCAGCCCCTGGTAACCACCATTCTACTCTCTTCTTCTCTAAGTTTGACTTTTTTAGGTTCCACATATATGTGAGATGTACAGTATTTATTTTTCTCTGTCTTATTTCACTTAGCATATATATAATATATATATATATATATATATATATATATATATATATATATATATATATATATACACCACATTTTCCTTATTCATTCATCCACTGATGGATATTTAAGTTGTTTCCATATGTTGGCAATTGTGAATAGTCCTGGAATGAATGTGGTAGTGCAGGTATCTTGATTTCAGTTTCTTTGGATAAATACCCAGAAGTGGGATTGCTGGATCACATGGTAGTTCTATTTTTAATTTTTTTGAGAAATCTCCATATGTTTTTCATAAAGCCTTTTCCAATTATATTCCCACCAACAGCATACCAGCGTTCCCTATTTTTCAACATGTCCTCATCAACACTTATCTTTTGTTTGTTTAATAGTAATCATTCTAACAGTTATGAAGTGATATGTCACTGTGAGTTTGATTTGCACTTCCCTGATGATTAATGATATTGAGTACATTTTCATGTACCTGTTAACCATTTGTGTGTCTTCTTTGGAGAAATAGCTATTCAGGTTCTTTTTCCATTTTTAAAATTGGGTTGTTTATTTGCTATTGTGTTATTGGAGTTCCTTACATATTTTTGGATATTAATCAGTTATTAGATATGTGATTTACAACATTTTCTCCCATTCTATAGGTTGTCTTTTCATTTTGTTGATTGTTCCCTCTGTTGTACAAAAGCTTTTTAGTTATATGTAATCCCAGTTGTTAAATTTTACTTTTGTTGCTTGTAATTTCGTTTGTCACATCCAAAAAATCACTGCCAAGACCAATATCAAGGAGCTCTTTTTTTATGTTTTCTTCTAGGAGGTTTGTGGTTTCAGGTGTTAGGTTTAGGTTTTAGTCTGATTTTGGTTGGTTTTGTGTATCACGTAAGATAAGGATATTGATTTCATTCTTCTGCATGTGGCTATCAAATTTTCCCAACAATCTATTGAAGAGACTATCCTTTCCCCATATTGTATTTTTGGTACCTTTGTAGAAAATTAGTTGACCATATATGTATAGGCTTGTATCTGGGCCTTCTATTCTGTTTCATTGGTTTATGTGTCTGTTCTTACACCAGTAAAGCATTCTTTTTTTATTAGTTTGTAACGTAAGTTGAAGTCTGAAATTGTGGTGCTTCCAGCTTTGTTCTTGCTCAAGATTCTTTAATATATTCACAGTTTTCTGTGGCTCCATATAAATTTTAGGATTACTTTTTTCTATTTCTATGAAAAATGTCATTGGAATTTGATAAGAATTGCATTGAATCTATAGATTGCTTTGAGTAATATGGAAATTTTCACAATATTAATTCTTCAATCCATGAGCACAAAATATGTTTCCATTTATTTGTGTCTTCTTAGATCTCTTTCACCAATGTTTTATAGTTTTAGTGTACAGGTTTTTCACCTCCTTGGTTAAATTTATTTCTAAGTATTTTACTCTTTTTGATGCTATTATAAATGTAATTGTTTTCTTAATTTTTCTTTCTGATAGTTTGTTCTTAGTCTGTAAACATGCAACTAATATTTGTATGATAATTTTTTATCTTTCAACTTTACTGAATTCATTTATTAATTCTGTTTTTTGTTAGAGTCTTTAGGGTTTTCTATATATAAGATTATGCCATCTGCAGAGACAATTTTTTTTTCTTTCTTTCTGATTTGGATGCCTTCTAATTCTTTTTCTTGCCTAATTGCTCTGGTTAGGACTAAACTCAACATCCATTCATGATAAAAACTCTCAACAAATTAAGTATAGAAGGAATATACTTCAAAGTAATAAAGTCCATATATGATAAGCTCACAGTTAATACTCAAAGTAAAAAGCTGAGATATTTTCCTCAAAAATCAGGGACAAGCCTAGATGCCTACTCTCATCATTTGTATTCAACACAGTACTGGAAGATCAAGGTTTTTTTGGAAATATCTCTTTAAATGCATTTCAATGGTAAAATGATCAGTTACAAAGAATGAATCAAGTTTCCTTCAAATAAATACAAGGAAAGTGAATATTTGTGTCAGTTATAAATTTATTGCCTTTGAAATCTAAATTCACTTTTTAATATATATACTGTAATAATTATCAAAGAAAAATTGCCCCAGATGGTTTAAATAGGCAAGGAAGGTTGTATTCAAGATCATTGCATAAGGGAAAAGGGACTGAATTTAACTCTGTTGAAACAGAAGGTGGGAGAGTTTTTAAACACTAGTGTGAGCTACTGGAGAAGTACTGGGTGAAAAGTTAGGGGAGAAGTTGTCAGTATGATTAGGCCACATGTATTTGCTAATTTACTGATCATAATTAGGCTCTTACTCTTTCACAGAGACTGGGAGACAGGAACACTATCTTTCTTGATTATAACATTTCAAAAGAATGGTTCCCATGTCCTTGAAAAAGGGCAACCCAGGTTGTCAATCTGGCAAGAGTCTGGGAGAGGATTAACATAACAAAGGGGCAGAAAAATAATTTACAACTGCAAGTTTTCTAAAAATAAATGCTCTAGGAAAAGGGAAGTCATGGGTTTACAGTCAAGAAGAAACTCAACTAAAGTTTAGTCAAAAGAATCTGAAAAAGAATGGATACATGTATATGTATAACTGAATCACTTTGCTGTACACATGAAACTAATGCAATATTGTAAATCAACTATACAGCAATATAAAATTAAAAATTAAATTAAAAAAAATCCTACTTGACCTATTTGTCTTGCTGCCCCAGTTTCCTGGTGATCCTGTCCTCATATTCCTCCCCATAAGAACATCCTGCGTTCTAGTTTTCCAGCCCACATTGGTACTCCCAGTCTCACAACACACTGAAACCCCCATCATCAGCTATTGCTCACCCATCCTGTCTGGTGTTTGAAAGATTGCATCCTATTTGCCTCAAGACTGAAGACCAGCTCTGGCTTGGCAAGCCAGCAAACTTCTCTGCCATCCAGTAGGTTCCACTAAACCCTCTCCACTGAGGTCTGTACCCCAGATCTAGTCAGGGATCCTCTTTTCATGTTCGTCCTCCCTTATGGACTATCCCTCAGCCTTAGGATGTCATATAGTTTCTTTACATCCTACAGTTATTTTATCTATTTAGTTATTCTTCATATCAAACTTCCTCTGTTAAGTCACTGAGAGGTTCTGGATCTGATTTGATCCAGTATGATACTACAGTATTTCTTACAATTTTATTTTTCTGCTAAACTAAAGGTTCTTAATGGGTGACTTGGATATGTGCCAATTATTTTAATTGCATCAATGGATATGACTTAAGAGGGAGTGTCCATAAGCCCCCTGAATTCTGTGTATTTTTTTTAACATCTTTATTGTAGTATAATTGCTTTACAATGGTGTGTCAGTTTCTGCTTTATAACAAAGTGAATCAGCTATACATATACATATGTTCCCATATCTCTTGCATCTCCCTCCCTCCCACCCTCCCTATCCCACCCCTCTAGGTGGTCACAAAGCACCGAGCTGATCTCCCTGTGCTATGCGGTTGCTTCTCACTAGCTATCTATTTTACCTTTGGTAGTGTATATATGTCCATGCCACTCTCTCACCCTGTCACATCTTACCCTTCCCCCTCCGCATATCCTCAAGTCCAATCTCTAGGAGGTCTGTGTCTTTATTCCCGTCTTACCACTAGGTTCTTCATGACCTTTTTTTTTTTTTTCCTTAGAGTCCATATATATGTGTTAGCATACTGTATTTGTTTTTCTCTTTCTGACTTACTTCACTCTGTATGACAGACTCTTACTCCATCCACCTCACTACAAATAACTCAATTTCATTTCTTTTTATGGCTGAGTAATATTCCATTGTATATATGTGCCACATCTTCTTTATCCATTCATCTGATGATGGACACTTAGGTTGCTTCCATGTCCTGGCTATCGTAAATAGAGCTGCAATGAACATTTTGGTACATGACTCTTTTTGAATTATGGTTTTCTCAGGGTATATGCCCAGTAGTGGGATTGCTGGGTCGTATGGTAGTTCTATTTGTAGTTTTTTAAGGAACCTCCATAATGTTCTCCATAGTGGCAGTATCAATTTACATTCCCACCAACAATGCAAGAGGGTTCCCTCTTCTCCACACCCTCTCCAGCATTTATTGTTTGCAGATTTTCTGATGATGGCCATTCTGTCCGGTGTGAGGTGATACCTCAATGTAATTTTGATTTGCATTTCTCTAATGATTAGTGATGTTGAGCATTCTTTCATGTGTTTGTTGACAATCTATATCTTCTTTGGAGAAATGTCTATTTAGGTCTTCTTGAATTCTGTGTATTATCTTGGAGGAGATAAGCATAATTTTAAACAAATTCTCAAAGATGCCAGCAATTAAGAAAAGATTAAGGATCAGTTTTCTAGTCTAGAAAATAAGTCTCAAACCTGAGTGCATTTTAGAATCACCTATGGAGCTTTTAAAATTACCACTGCCCAGACCCCAACCCAGAACAATTATATCAGAATTTCTAAGGGTGGGGCACAGGCACTGGTAGTTTCTAAAAGTCCCCCAGGTGATTTTGATGTGCAGCCAGAGTTGAGAACCACTGCTCTAGATGCTCAACATCATTTTCGTTTCTTATGTTCTTTATACTCTCTTAATCGTTGCTTTATCATTCCTGATTATAATGGGAGACTACTGGACAGAAAGTAAAACCCATTTTAGGGCATCAAAAGTGCTCTTACAGCAATTTCATATCCTAATTTTTAATTGATTGTTCTCATAATGCCTTCAATATAAAATTACTTTATATTAATAGTCACTCCTTAATAATGAGAAGATGTAGATTATGACAAAAATAAATAAATTATACCCATTTCTTTTAGGTGGAAGTCAAAAAGCCCTATCACAAGTAAATAATGCCCTCATGAGTATGACACAGAAAAATTCTCAAGAGAAAAAGAACTTTGAAGTGGTAGAAAATGACCTTTTGGAGAAAATTTTCCAAGTACTGTTTAGAAGGCCCATTTAGAAAATGCCACCTAACCACTGAGTAAAGGCATGTTCTGAACAAAATGATTTTATATTTAGTTTGAACTTTATACAAGCAATTTAGCTGTTCCTGATATAGCATGCAGTGAGAAGAAAAGAGAGATTAACACCATTCTTTCTAAGCATTAAAGAAAAACTGACTAAATATGCCAGATCTAAGTATCAATTTACTTTTTCAAGTAGTGTCATGATAAGTTTTGTGATATTCTTTATTTCTGCCACAAAGTGATTAAAATGTGTTTTTATTGAAAACAAACACGATGTAGCACAAATTGTAATATATAAATAAAGGAGCAAATAAAATATATTGTTTTACATATTGTACATTCTTTCTTAGTTTTCAATAAATATTCTTAACAAAATCTTATTAGTGCTTGGCTGGGTTTCTGAGTTCCTGGATAATTATACTGGTAATTGTTATACTGAATATGTCACCACCGCCCAATATGTATTTTGAAATTCTATTCCCCAATATGATGGTCTCAAAATGTGGAGCCTTTGGGAGAAGACTTGGTGTCACTAATGAGGGTGGAGTGCTCATGAATGGGATCGGTGTTGTAAAAAAAAAAATAGTAAACAGAAACCTCAATTAAGAAGAGTTTGGAGACCAGACAGGGGAGCTCTCATGCCCTGCAAGGATAGCAGAGCATAACAGGAAGAAAAGACTCCTCCTCTTTCCTGGCAAGGACTCAACCAATGAAAAACCATGGACTCTGTTTACTACAGCCCTCCCAACTTCCTTTTCCCCTCTGTAAAAGTGTTCTCCTTCCCCTACAGAAGAAATTGCACAAGGCTCACCATGGTTGCAGACCCCAAATTGCAATCCTTTGCTAATTGTGAATAAACCCATCTTTATTGAAGAAATATCTGGCAGCCTGTTTTAGGTCAGCAGTGTCCTTATGAAAGAGACCCAAGCAAACTTTATTGCTCCTTCTCCCATACAAAGACACAGCAAGAGGACAACCATCTATGAAACAAGCAGTGGTCTCTTACCAGACACCCACTGTGCTGGTGCCTGGATCTTGGAATCTCTAGCCTCCAGAACTGTAAGAAATAAGGTTATACTGTTGATAAACCACCCAGTCTAGGGTATTTTGTTACAGCAGCTCAAACATACTAAGACAGTAATATTATTAAGTAAAGATGTCAGGTTCTTGATTTCCAGCTATTTCCCTAATCTTTTCTGACAGAATCTTGGTTAAACAAATGGCTCTTCTATTATAGATCTGAAGGTCAGCAGTATATTCAGCTAGATCAAACTAGAAAATTATTTCAAAGTGTGATTCATTATAGAAGACACTTTGCCACTGTGCTGTGAACCTAATGCTAGTGCTCTAAATCTGAGCAGTTTGATGACAAATGAATTGGGATCAAGAGTGGAAGTAATATTGACATAAATGAAGCCTCAACTATACAAATTCTTCCTGATTTGAATTATGACCATTGTTTTCCTTTGTAGACTATGCAGTCTATATCTTAGAAAATATATTAGAAGGATTTTAAGGAAAGTAATGGGATAACACTAGTAGGTAGAGAAAAATATTAATAGACTTTAACCTGTGATTGACTTTAGCACTACTGATTAGAATAGACTTAAAAGAACATTATACACACACACAAAAGTACTTTGAAATTTGGACACTATGGTACATATGAACGAGAAAGACTGAAAGAGAGGAGCTAAAATAAAACAAAATTCTGTAAGAGTATCTATGAAAAGAGTTAAAATGGATATTTCCTTACAGAAAAGTATAAATTCACTCAGTTTTAGAGTGTATAAAAACTAGTTATTGCAATTTTACTGAGAATTAAATATGAAGTAGTTTGGATATCAGATTTTTTTGACCAGATAGTGTATTAGTTTACTAGGGCTGCTATAATAAAGTTCCACAATCTGGGTGGCTTAAAACAACAAAAATTTATTCACTCACAGTTCTGGATGCTACAAGTCCAAAATCAAAGTGTCAGCAAGACTGATTACTTCTAGCTGTTCTGAGAATCCATTCCAGGACTCTCTCCTAGCTTCTGATGGTTGCCAGCAATCCTTGGCATTCCTTTGCTTATAGGTGCATCACTCCAATCTTTGCCTCCATCATCACATGGCATACTTCCTGTGTCTCTATGCCCAAATTCGCCTCTTCTAATAATACCAGTCATTGGATTAAGTCCCACCCTCATCTGGTATGACCTCAACTCAACTTGATTACATTTGCCAACACCCTATTTCCCAATAACATTCACAGGTACCAGGTGTTGGGGCTTGAACAAATCTTTTTCGAGGACACAATTTTACCCAATACAGATAGTATTTCAAGAAGGCTTGGAATATTCTTTTAGAGATTTTTGGTGCCAAAGCATTGGAGCATTTTAACTTTTTCATCCCTCAAGTTATGTGCTATTTTTTGCTATGTACTTTAATCTTATATGTATTTTTTAAACGTCATAAGAATTCTTATTTATACAGTCAGTATTCATGTATATTCATTCATATAACTATCCTTTCCTTTCTTCTTGATTACTTCTTGAATTTACAGTGTATATTTGTGTCTCTCTGTGTGTAAAATTTACATGCAAATTTTCCTTGTCAAAGAGATAATGTAAATGACTAAGTGCCCTTTTATTGGCCCCCCTTAAGAACACGGTTTTATGATAAATTCATCTAATGCCTTCAGTAGAGGTTACTTTACTTAAGGCAATATTTTTTTAAGTTTTCAGTTTGCAAAACGCCACAACTTTAATTCTGCTCTGATGTAAAAAATGCACCTTCTGTCACTGTTAAAATGGAATAAACAAGTGAAGATTAAAAAGTCAGAGAACTTAACATCCAGTGTCCTTTTATGTGTGGGGAAATTTGTACAGCTTCATTTGTTGGAGGACTTTGATAGTGTGCATCTATAACCTGAGAAAAGAGATTTCACATATACGAATTTATTGTAATGAATTAATACATATATGCACAAAATGTATATAAAATTATTTACTGAAGAATTATTTATAACAATAAAAAGTTAGAAACAATTTAAGCATCTGTAGGGAAAAGTTGAAAAACTGTGTATTGTCTATTGTGTACCTTCCAGCATTAACAGATTCCAGGAGAGGTATTTTCAACTCTATATGCAGGTAACTCATAGTAATGCAAAATAATTTTCATCTGTAGACATGTAAATTCTATCCTTTGGTGGTTCAATTGACTTCCTTCCTACATCATGAAAGAGACTAGTTTTGTCCCCATTTGCACATTGATTTCATTATTATTGCTCTATAAATCTCTCTCTCTCTTTCTCTTTCCTTCTCTTTTGAAGAGGTTTTAACACCTTACAGTTTCCTCCTCAATTGGTTAATTATAATCTTATCAAGACTTTATTTTTAAATGTGTGTGAGTCACACAGATTTACCTTGTTTTGTAAACTAGTGTTTAACATGTCTTATAAGGGGGGAATGGTTCAAATAGCTATACCAGAGAACACTGTACTCATTAAAATCATCTTATAGATGCATCTGATAACATAGACATGACCTAGTAACGTGCTTAAAAATGTGGTCAAATCACAGCTCCACCACTAATAGGGTGAATTTGTGTCTCAAATTGTCTTGTGGGATAATAATAGTACCTATTTCATAGTTGCTTTATGTGAACATCATAAGATGCTCATTTTGTATACAAAATATTAGATGAGTGCCTGCAGACAATATAGAAAATGTATGGATACAATATACTATATTTTTAAAGGATACAGAAATAGCATGGCCTACTTTTATATTTTTAGTATAGAAATCCCTATTAGACTTCATACTCTCCTTTTATTTAGCTTTTTTTGTTATAATAGACAGACATTATTTTGTAAGAAATAAAAACAATTTAATTTTTATAATGTCACAGTGGTTTTGTAAGCCATTTTAACAAATATTGTAGAGAAAAGACAAAAACCTTCTCAAGATGAAAAAGCAATGTCTAGGTCCATTGTTTTCAAATGCTTTCCATTGTTTACCAGCTTCACTCTATGTCCTGGAATTAGCCTGGGCAAGCTTATCACCAGTGATAAGAATTAAAAAAAGGGCAAAGATAGCAAAGTCACTGCTTCCTTTACAGAAAACAGACGCCTGTACATGAGCAGATGGTGCTTTATCCCTAATATGCAGGGTATGTTCATCTGATGGTTCTGCACATACATATAATAAAGCCTATGATCAGGATGAGGAGGAGCTGCTTGCAACCTGGGTAAGAGTCTGGTACCCTGATAAGTTGTCATGAAAACAAGAGACAGGAGGAGCTAAACCAAATGGTACTTCTTCATCTTTCTTTTTTTTCCCCTGCATCAATGATATGTGCTCCTTCATTATTCCTGCCAAATATTGGACGTTAAGAGTTTAAGATTGTTAGACTCACAAAAAAAGAGTCAACGACAGTGCTTAGCACCAGAACTAAGTATCACAGCCTCCTCAGGCTCCCCAGGTCAGAGCTCAGCTACAGAACTGAGATCTTCTTTACTATATTAATTTACTTATCATGCTGCTATTTTCCTAGATATGCAGTTAGCACCTAATATAGTATGGTGTTAGCTTGACTGTCCCCAGGTGGCTCCCTGGCCTGCTGGACACTAACTCTGGAGTCCCCACCCACTGTGTTTTTGATCTCTAAGAAACTAGAAAAACACAGATATATTAACAAGGAGGTACATTGTAGGAACTCATTATATGGAACAGTGACCGTAACAAGGGAGAATTAGGTCAGTTAAAGAGTCCTTTAAATTATGGGCTATAATAGACCAATTTTAATGAGAATATGCTTATTATCAGGACAAGGTCTGCCAGTTTGGATCAGGTTGAGAATCCTGGAAGTCAAGAGATAATTTCTGGTCTTTGGCATATTCAGCAAAACAGTGAGACACAATGAGAGGAAAAACTACACCTTCTAGGCACTAAAGTGGAGATTTGAAGATTAATAATATTGGGCCTAGGTTTGCATTATCTTGGAGGAAGGGATGGATTGGTAAGTACTTTGTATACAAATATCTTTCTTGACCCCAATCTAGGTGTTTACAAAGTATAAAAAAAGAGCAAATTTTGTTTTCTGTCCATTAGTAGCAAATGCCAAGCCTTATAGGATTTAAGGTGGTGTGGGTAACTGTGAATCTCTATTTTCTAAGCTATCTTCACAATACTTAGTGAATCTAAAACAATGTGGAAACAACAAAGCAGTCCTGCATTTTTACACAGTCACCTTAAATGTTTCTGCAAGTTAATATTGATTGTGCCGTTCAAGCAATGATGTTATAGGTATAAAATATAGGAGTACTTCTGTAAAAAATATTTCTGTTTCAATGGAAAACTATGTATCATCTGTAGTCTACCCTTCTTTATTTGTCAGTTTCTAGCCCTGGTCATTGTCTTTGAGCTATTTTGTTACTCTTTATAAAGTTTTAGGTAAATTCTGTCCTCTCTGGTAGTGATTTCAATTGACATCCTCCTCTCTATGACAAAAAAAAAAAAGTGGTTTTATTCACATTTGTAATTTAAGTCAATGTCCCTTTACTCCATATAAATTTATGCTATTCTGACTTATCCTTTGAACTGGTTATCATATCTGACTTCTTTCCTTGCATCATATGAGTAAAACAAACTCTTTATATGTGTCAATTCTTCTTTCTGTACGTGAATAATGATTTTACATTTTCTGAAATTATCTTTTAACAGTTTTGAGGTTTTTCACCAAGATGCATAATGGATTTCACTACCAGACTTACGTAAAATTTATCCTAGAAAAATGTACCTCATGGGTTTAATTTCCCAGAGGTGAATCCAAAGTGATGGTCTAACTTGGCCAACTCTCTTGTTTTTCTAATTATATTTCTACTGTTTATTAATTTCATTTTTGGTTTTTTTTTTTGGCTGATAAGTTATTTCATATTTGGAATTTTTTATGGTTTGACCATTTAATGATCTTTGTACATGGATTAATGTTTTATAGAGATCTATTCTGTTTGGGGTGAGACATGACAAAGAACCTGGCTTGTTAGTATTATTTTAACTCAGAATTTGATTTTATGGTCTCATCGTTTGGTAATCTCTATAAACACTAATGGATTACAGAGATCATGTCTCTGTTGGAGGAGAGATAACAAAGAATCAGATATGTTAGTCTTTTCTGCTTGCATATTTGTCTATTTTGAACTTAAATAAAAATTTGTATCTATAGGTAAAAAATAATTCTTTGATGCAAACCATGAGTCATTCTTGATTCATGTCTAAAATTTGAAAATTAAAGTTATAAATTCTATCTATCTGTTTCTTTTTGGTTTGTTTGGCCTTGCTACATGGCATGCAGGATCTTACTTCCCTGACCAAGGATCCAACCCGAGCCCCCTGCAGTGGAAGCTCAGAGTCTTAACCACTGGATTGCCAGGGAGGTCCCATCTATATATATATTTCTGTATCCCTGGTTACGTGTCTGTAATTCAGAAAAGGCTTTATGTCTCATTGTGTGAGGTTGGAATATTTTCCTAGATTCAGTGGTGTTAATAAATTAGATTATATATTCTCTTTTTTATTCAGATAAAATATATGTATTTATTAACTATATAACATTAAATTTATTTTTTCACAAAAGAATGTTTTTAAAAAATGTGGTTTTAAAATATCCTGCTTTTCAGTTTATTTAGTATGTCAAGTGGCCTAACACTAATCAAGAATCATAAGAAAAAATTAAAAAAATGGAAACTGTAAATGCCTAGAAGTTCAATATTATAATTTTTTTTCAATTTTATTTTTTTTATACAGCAGGTTCTTATTAGTTATCTATCTTATATATGTTAGTGTATACATTTGTTCTGTACATCTGTGTCTCTATTTTTGCCTTGCAAACCAGTTCATCTGTACCATTTTTCTAGATTCCATGTACATGTGTTAATATACAATATTTGTTTTTCTCTTTATGACTTACTTCACTCTGTAGGACAGACTCTAGGTCCATCTGTGTCTCAGCAAATGACACAATTTCGTTCCTTTTTATGGCTGAGTAATATTCCATTGTATAAAGGTACCACATCTTCTTTATGCATTCGTCTGTTGATGGGCATTTAGCCATGACCTGGCTATTGTAAATAGTGCTGCAATGAACATTGGGGGGCATGTGTATTTTTGAATTATGGTTTTCTCTGGCTATATGCCCAGTAGTGGGATTCCTGGGTCATATGGTAATTATATTTTTAGCTTTTTAAGGAACGTCCATACTGTTCTCCATAGTGACTGTATCAATTTACATTCCCACCAACAGTGCAAGAGGGTTCCCTTTTCTCCACACCCTCTCTAGCATTTGTTGTTTGCAGATTTTCTGATGATGCCCATTCTAACTGGTGTGAGGTGATACCTTGTAGTTTTCATTTGCATTTCTCTAATAATTAGTGATGTTGAGCAGATTTTCATGTGACTCTTGGCCATGTGTATATCTTCTTTGGAGAAATGTCTCTTTAGGTTTTCTACCCATTTTTCAATTGGGTTGTTTATTTTTTTAATATCGAGCTGCATGAGCTGTTTATATATTTTGGAGATTAATCCTTTGTCTGTTGATTTGTTTGCAAATATTTTCTCCCATTCTGAAATATTTTTCCCATTGCTCTTTGTCTTGTTTATAGTTTCCTTTGCTGTGCAAAAGCTTCTAAGTTTCATTAGTTCCCATTTTTTTTTATTTTTGTTTTTATTTCCATTACTCTAAGAGGTGGATCAAAAAAGATCTTGCTGTGATTTATGTCAAAGAATGTTCTTCCTATGTTTTCCTTTAAGAGTTTTATGGTGTCTGGTCTTAAATTTAGGTCTTTAATCCATTTTGAGTTTATTTTTGTGTAACGTGTTAGGGAGAGTTCTAATTTCATTCTTTTACATGGAGCTGTCCAGTTTTCCCAGGACCACTTATTGAAGAAACTGTCTTTTCTCCATTGTATATGCTTGCCTCCTTTGTCATAGATTAGTTCACCATAGGTTCATGGGTTAATATCTGGGCTTTCTATCCTGTTCCATTGATCCATATTTCTGTTTTTGTGTGAGTACCATATTGTCTTCATTAGTGTAGCTTTGTAATATAGTCTGAAGTCAGGGAGTCTGATTCCTCCAGCTCCGTTTTTCTTCCTCAAGATTGCTTTGTCTATTCGGGGTCTTTTGTGTTTCCATACACATTTTAAGATTTTTTGTTCTAGTTCTGTAAAAAATGCTATTGGTAATTTGATAGGGATTGCATTGAATCTGTAGATTGCTTTGGGTAGTATAGTCATTTTCACAATATTGATACTTCCAATACAAGAACATGGTATATCGCTCCATCTGTTTGTGTCATCTTTGATTTCTTTCATCAGTGTCTTATAGTTTTCAGAGTACAGCTTCTAACAACCTTAGGTAGGTTTATTCTGAGGTATTTTATTCTTTTTGTTGCAATGGTGAATGGGACTGTTTACTTAATTTCTCTTTCTGATCTTTCATTGTTAGTGTATAGGAATGCAAGAGATTTCTGTGCATTAATTTTGTATCCTGCAATGTCACCAAATTCACTGATTAGCTCTAGCAGTTTTGTGGTGGCACCTTTAGGATTATCTATGTATAGTATCATGTCACCTGCAAACAGTGACAGTTTTACTTCTTCTTTTCCAATTTATATTCTTTTTATTTCTTTTTCTTCTCTGATTGCCATGGTTAAGACTTCCAAAACTATGTTGAATAATAGTGGCAAGAGTGGACATCCTTGTCTTGTTCCTGATCTTAGAGGAGATGCTTTCAATTTTTCACCATTGAGAATGATGTTTGCTGTGGGTTTGTAATATACGGCCTTTATTATGTTGAGGTACGTTCCCTCTATCCCCCCTTTCTGGAGAGTTTTCATCATAAATGGGTGTTGAATTTTGTCTAAAACTTTTTCTGCATCTATTGAGATGATCATATGGTTTTTATTCTTCAGTTTGTTACTATGGTGTATCACATTGATTGATTTATGTATATTGAAGAATCCTTGTATCCCTGAGATAAATCCCACTTGATCATGGTGTATGATCCTTTTAATGTGTTTTTGGATTCTGTTTGCTGGTATTTTGTTGAGGTTTTTTGCATCTATATTCATCAGTGCTATCAGTCTGTAATTTTCTTTTTTTGTAATATCTTCATCTGTTTTTGGTATCAGGGTGATGGTGGCCTCGTAGAATGAGTTTGGGAGTGTTCCTTCCTCTTCATTTTTTGGAGGAGTTTGAGAAGGTTGGGTGTTAGGTCTCTAAATGTTTGACTGAATTCACCTGTGAAGCCATCTGTTCTTGGACTTTAGTTTGTTGGAAGATTTTTTAGTCACAGTCTCAATTCCAGTGCTTGTGATTGGTCTGTTTATATTTTCTATTTCTTCCTGGTTCAGTCTCAGAAGTTGTGCTTTTCTAAGAATTTGTCGACTTCTTCCAGGTTGTCCATTTTATAGCATAGAGTTGCTTGTAGTAATCTTTTATGATGCCTTGTATTTCTGCAGTGTCCATGTAACTTCTCCTTTTTCATTTCTAATTTTATTTATTTGAGTCATCTCCCTCTTTTTCTTGATGAGTCTAGCTATGGTTTATCAATTTTGTTTATCTTCTTGAAGAACCATCTTTTAGTTTTATTGATCTTTGCTATTGTTTTCTTTGTTTCTATTTCATTTATTTCTGCTCTGATCTTTATGGTTTCTTTCCTTCTACTAACTTTGGGTTTTATTTGTTCTTCTTTCTCTAGTTCCTTTAGGTATACGGTTAGATTGTTTATTTGAGATTTTTCTTGTTTGTTGAGTTAACAAGATATTTTTTTTATTTCCTTTTTGATTTCTTCAGTGATCTCTTGGTTATTTAATAATGTATTGTTTAACCTGTATGTGTTTGTGATTTTTAAGATTTTTTCCCTCTAATTTATTTCTAGTCTCATAGCGTTGTGGTCAGAAAAGATACTTGATATGATTTCGATTTTCTTAAATTTACCGAGACTTGATTTGTGACCCAAGATGTGATCTATCCTGGAGAATGTTCCATGTGCACTTGAGAAGAAAGTGTAATCTGCTATTTTCGGATGGGATGTCCTATATATATCAATTAAATCTATCTGGTCTATTGTGTCATTTAAAGCTTGTGTTTCATTATTAATTTTCTCTCTGGATGATCAGTCCAGTGGTGTATGTGAGGTGTTAAAGTCCCCCACTATTATAGTGTGACTGTCAATTTCCTCTTTTATAGCTGTTAGCAGTTGCCTTATGTATTGAGGTGCTCTTATATCGGGTGCATATAGATTTATAATTGTTATATCTTCTTCTTGGATTGATCCCTTGATCATTATGTAGTGTTCTTCCTTGTCTCTTGTAACATTCTTTATTTTAAAGTCTATTTTATCTGATATGGGTGTTGCCACTCCAGCTTTCTTTCCATTTCCATTTGCATGAAATATCTTTTTTCATACCTTCACTTTCAGTCTGTATGTGTCCCTAGGTCAGAAGTGGGTCTCTTATAGACAGCATATATGTGGGTCTTGTTTTTGTATCCATTCAGTGAGCTTGTTTCTTCTGGTTGGAGCATTTAATCCATTCACATTTAAGGTAATTATTGATATGCATATTCCTATTACCATTTTCTTAATTGTTTTGAGTTTGTTTTTGTAGGTCCTTTTCTTCTCTTGTGTTTCCCACTTAGAGAAGTTCCTTTAGCATTAGTTGTAGAGCTCGTTTGGTGGTGCTGAATTCTCTTAGCTTTTGCTTGTCTGTAAAGCTTTTGAATTCTCCATCTAATCTGAACGAGATCCTTGCCGGGTAGAATATTCTTGGTTGTAGGTTCTTCCCTTTCTTCACTTTAAATATATCATGCCACACCCTTCTGGCTTGTAGATTTTCTGCTGAGAAGTCAGCTGTTAACCTTATGGGAGTTCCCGTGTATATTTTTTTACTTTTTTCCCTTGTTGTTTTTAATGATTTTTCTTTGTCTTTAATTTTTATCAATTTGGTTACTATGTGTTTGGGCACGTTTCTCCTTGGGTTTATCCAACCTGGGACTCTCTGCACTTCCTGGACTTGGGTGGCTATTTCTTTCCAATGTTAAGGAAGTTTTCGACTAATCTCTTCAAATATTTTCTCGGGTCCCTTCTCTCTCTCTTCTCCTTCTCGGACCCCTATAATATGAATGTTGGTGTGTTCAATGTTGTCCTAGATGTCTCTTAGGCTGTCTTCATTTCTTTTCATTCTTTTTTTCTTTATTCCGTTCCATGGCAGTGAATTCCACCATTCTGTCTTTCAGGAGGTCACTTATCTGTTCTTCTGCCTCACTTATTCTGCTATTGATTCCTTCTAGTGTATTTTCATTTCAGTTATTGTACTGTTCATCTGTTTGTTTGTTCTTTAATACTCTAGGTGTTTGTTCTTTAATTCTTCTAGGTCCTTGTTAAGCATTTCTTGCATCTTCTCGATCTTTGCCTCCATTTTTTTCTGAAGTCCTGGATCATCTTCACTATCATTATTATGAATTCTTTTTCTGGAAGGTTGCCTATCTCCACTTCATTTAGTTGTTTTTCTGGGGTTTTATTTTGTTCCTTCATCTGGTATATAGTCCTCTGCTTTTTCATTTTGTCTACCTTTCTGTGAATGTGGTTTTTGTTCCACACATTGCAGGGCTGTAGTTCTTCTTGCTTCTCTAGATTATAAATTCTCTTAAAGAATATCTATTCTGATTGCTTATAGAAATAAATAAATATTTATATAAATATAATTTTTTTTCAATTCTCAGAAAGTAAGAAAATTGAACTTCTAATACTTTTACTGTGTTAGATATAAAAGGTATTCTTGAAACTAACTTGGGAATGTTTTAAGTATTCAAGATCACATAATTAGGAAAATCATGGTAAATAAAACTAGTTTAATAATTTTGTTTAATAAAAACTGCTATGTCTACTATGATTTATCAATGTTGAATATAAGGGTAGATTTTTATTCACTTGGGTATGTCCTTCCTAAATTTACATAGGTTTATTGATCAAATAAGTTAACATTACTTCTACTTAATGTTTAAGATTATAAAATTGTATATTTGTGTTTAATCAAATTGATTCATTTTTCTGACAATTCTTCTCAAACTAATTATGTTGTAACATGTTAACTTAATAATTACTAAAAATCTTTAGATAATTTAAACTTTGTATTAATGTTAAAGTAAGTAATTAATGTGTATTTATTAGATAACGAGATCACTTCCTAGTAAGAACCCTGGAACATTGTTAAGCTTAATTTTAAGCTTTCATATATTTTTGTTTTTAATTTTTATATGCTTTAGAAAGACTATATATTGGAGTCTGTTAATGAATGTGTTACTTTTTTTTTTTTTAATCAGTCATCAATTTTATACACATCAGTGTATACATGTCAATCTCAATCGCCCAATTCAGCACACCACCATCCCCACCCCACCGCGGTTTTCCCCCCTTGGTGTCCATAGGTTTGTTCTCTACATCTGTGTCTCAACTTCTGCCCTGCAAACCGGTTCATCTGTACCATTTTTCTAGGTTCCACATATTTGCATTAATATACGATATTTGTTTTTCTCTTTCTGACTTACTTCACTCTGTATGACTGTCTCTAGATCCATCCACATCTCAACAAATGACTCAGTTTCATTCCTTTTTATGGCTGAGTAATATTCCATTGTATATATGTACCACACTTCTTTATCCCATTCGTCAGTCAATGGGCATTTGCATTGCTTCAATGACCTGGCTATTGTAAATAGTGCTGCAATGAACATTGGAGTGCATGTGTCTTTTTGAATTACGGTTTCTCTGGGTATATGCCCAGTAGTGGGATTGCTGGATCGTATGGTAATTCTATTTTTTGTTTTTTAAGGAACCTCCATATTGTTCTTCATAGTGGCTGTATCAATTTACATTCCCACCAACAGTGCAAGAGGGTTCCCTTTTCTCCACACCCTCTCCAGCATTTGTTGTTTGTAGATTTTCTGATGATGCCCATTCTAACTGGTGTGAAGTGATACCTCATTGTAGTTTTGATTTGCATTTCTCTAATAATTAGTGATGTTGAGCATCTTTTCATGTGCTTCTTGGCCATCTGTGAATGTGTTACTTTTTGCCACTTTGAAAAGTTTAGTATAAAGTGTGACAGCGATTGTGAAAGTATGCTTGCTGTGTGTAGTTTTCATGGAGGTCCATCTTCCAGTTTTCTCTAAAATAGAAGTGACTCTAGTTAAAAGTTATAATTGCTATACTGCAGTATGGAATTAGACTCTACTTAGAAACAACAGTTTTGGAGAAATACATCTTTGTATATAGTTCTGTTTTTCAAAAGAAAGTGTAGTTTTTTCCTAAAGGAGTATTTTTGTTGTTGTTGTTTGTTTGTTTTCTTTTTTTGGTCTCTAAATATCTTTACACTTTATAGGCTTATTGAGCATTCCAAATAGTTTTTGTTGAGTATAATCATTGATATTTAATGTGTTGTGAATTGAAACAAAATATTTAAAATGCTTACTTATCAATCAATTTGAAGATAGCAATGATGAATGTATTGCATGTTAATGACATTTTTAGTAATAAAATGAAACTAATTCTGACCCTGTGGCTTCAGAGATTGGTCCTAAGGTAAGGTTACAGTTTGTTCCAGAATAGGAAAGAGCATAGTGAAGAACAACATTTAGAACTGAATTTTGTCTCACATTAATAATACTTGAATTTGACAAGCTATGAAATATTTTAAACTCTTAGCAAAATGTGGCCAATTTGGGGGGGATTTGTTTTCTTGGTTTACTTTTTCTGCCATCACCTGTAATATAAAGGATTATTTTAATTCTTATTTTTTCTGTTATATATCTAGATAATAAAGATTATGTGCCTTACCAGAATAAACTTATATGATTTGTGTTGACATTCTGATGTTCTTGATTATTTAAGAAAAGAAAGGTTTCTCACTTGGAAAAGAGATAAGGTTCTTTACTATCATGTTACCTTTTATTTTTAATTTTCAATTGTTTTACTGTCACTCTGAAATGAGTGATAATATTGTTTCTCAGGAACTCTGATCTGATTCCTATCTTAAGTATTAAAATATCTTGCCCAATTTTGATTTTCATTCTTTTACAAAATCAAATCCTAAAATAAATTAAACAACTTTCAGGATACCTAAAACTGTCTGAGATTTTCCAGAGGGGCCCTGGAAAATCACAACAATTTGTTTTTTCACCTTGTAAAGAGAGGTGCTGGAAATAATAAGGTTTATTTGATATGTTACTCTTGATAAGTTGTGTAGGAAGAGTAGTAAAATCAGAAGAGATGCTCAAAATTGTTTAGGTAAATGTTATTAGTATAACTATTTCAGAAAATGTATGCAATATGGGAAATTTCTAGAGATTTATGAGTGTTCTTGCTGTACATGATCTGTTGCTATTCTGTTTATCAGAGTCTTGGTGCTTCTTTTGGCTGTTAGACATCTAGGATATACTTTATCAGTCACAACTTCAGTTACATTTTAAAATGCTAATATCATTGTGTCCTTACTTCTTTGAATTAAATATAGTATCTTATAGGTTACATCTTCTAAGTTAGTAGCTTTCAACTGGGGATTCACAATAAATACCTATGGAGTTTTATTAATATGCAGCTATTTAAGACCTACACCAGACTTATGGAATTTCTACTTTATATCCTTGCTGTATTCTTGGTCTGTTCTTACTATCTGCAGTATAAGCATGGTACAATGGGTTGAAATTATTGTTTTTTATGTGAAGATATTTCTATGTAAATGTTAGTTTTATAAATTGATGTAACATTTTCTTTCAAAATAGGATTATGCTTATAAGTATTTTGTCTAAAGCTTTTTTGGGGGATTGACTTTATTATCTTGTTTTGCATGCCATAGAAACAACCAAATTTTCTTGTCAATGGCATTATTCTCATTATGAACTTTCATTCAGTCTTTCACTTTTGAAAATTGTCAGTAATAAGTTAGCCACAGCTATTTCCTGGACAGTTTGTTGTTGTTTTTTAACCCTTAATGTTTCCCTGAAAGCTCTGCCTTCAGCTATATGTCAAGAGGCTTTGTCTTCAACAAAAGACTCTTAGAGAGCCCTGTTGAAAGGAAATTGCTTTGGGTATAGACTTCAGATGATATGATGTAAACAAACTTTGACAGTGGAACTGAATTAGGATTTCCATAATTTTAGTCATGAAGCAGATGGTTTCATGAGACTTTTAACTCAAGGTCCAAAGGAAAAATAATTGTATAGGATTAAATTAACTGATGAAGGATGATTTTAGTTTTTATTTAGAGTATTGTTGATGTTGTTCTAATGTCCAATTTTCTGGATATATAAGGAAGTCCTTTCTCTTTCCTCTTAAACTGTCTGTAACTCATAATAATTTAGTACATTCTACTTTTGCAAGCTTAAATAAAGCATTTGTAAACAATATCTTATTTTTCCTAACTGAGCTTTTCAGAATTTGGAAATTTTTATGAAATATTCTTATTTTCATAGCAACATAATTATTTGAATAGTTCCAATGAAAATCTGTCTTTTTTTTTTTTTTTACGAGGGCATATTTGGACATATATGCAACTAAGGCCTTGCCTAGAAGATTGATGCTCATTTAGTTGGGTATAAGCAGATAGTTTTAAGGAACTAAGATTAACTTTATAAAACTAATGCCCACAGAGCCCTTTGGGGAAAATTGGCTCAGCGTTTACCACTCTTATAGGTGAGTAAGAAATGTCACTTCCTGGCAATCTTGGGGAACAGGATATTTTGGACCTTGAGAAGGAGAAATTCACCCAAATAAATAGGTATTACAGGTGAAAACTAATGGTGGGTTCTGGGTTTTGCTTCTGAGCCTCAAGAGGCTTTTAAAGGTCCAACCTGTGATCCTTTATGAAAATTTTCAGCAAACTAAAACACAAAAATCCCACACCACTTTAGAAGGTCCATATAGCAAATTAGCTCTCTTGCTGCATTTATGTAAAGAATCAGGTCAAATCTAATGAGACTTAAAGATTTCTTTAACATTATTTTTGATTAAAACAGGGGAGATTGTAGAAAAAAATTGCTTCAGCAGAAAACTATGCATCCTCTATAGCATACCCTTCCAGATTTATCATAGTCTAGCCTTGTCTATTGGCTTTGAGTGATTGTGCAACTCTGTAAGTTGTAGGTAACTGATTATATGTAAATCTGTTGTGTCAGTTAATGGTTTTAATTAATTACCTTCCAATTTGAAAAACATTGCAATCCATTTGCAATTCATCTCAACATCCCCTTACTCCATATAAATTTGTGCTATTTTGAAAATAGAAATCAAAATATTATTCTCCTTCTTTGGTCTCCTGTTTTATTCACTGTAATTGAAAAGTATAAAGATTTAGAATTTCACTGACATGATTTTTGCCACTGCTCTTAGAAGGTAAAAGTGGTTTATTTAAAAGCAAAAATTAGTGAGTTTAACACTAAATAATAACTTTTTTTACATATCTATACTATGGTTACACTAATATATGAAGTCATTACCCTTTAATGTTTCACAGCATAACAGGCAAAACATGTAGAAAGGTCTCCTAGTCAATGTTCCCATACTAAAATGTCTCCTGTTTTTAAGACCCAAACTTTATAGGACAAAATATAGTTTAAAATTTTTCTTTGTATTTTAACAAGTTTATTATTTATAAATAATATTTCTTTAAGGGTTTTGGGTTGACATGACATGCTATTTAAATAATGAGATGTAGGTGTCTGGTTAACATTGCAACATCAAATGTCTGGTTTTTAAGAATGGATCACTGTCTTACATTTAGGTTTTTAATCCATTTTGAGTTTATTTTTGTGTATGGTGTTAGGGAGTGTTCTAATTTCATTCTTTTGCATGTAGCTGTCCAGTTTTCCCAGCACCACTTATTGAAGCACCACTTTTCTCCATTGTATTTTCTTGCCTCCTTTGTCATAGATTACATGACCATAGGTGCATGGGTTTATCTCTGAGCTTTCTATCCTGTTCCATTGATACATATTTCTGTTTTTGTGCCAGTATCATACTGTCTCGAGTACCATAGCTTTGTAGTATAGTCTGGAGTCAAAATGAATTAAAGACCTAAATGTAAGGCTGGACACTATAAAACACTTAGAGGAAAACATGGGCAGAACGCTGACATAAATCACAGCAAGATCTTTTTTGACCCACCTCCTAGAGTAATGAAAATAAAAGTAAAATTAAACTTAAAAGCTTTTGCACAACAAAGGAAACCATAAACAAAACAAAAAGACAACCCTCAGAATAGGAGAAAATATTTGCAAACAAAGCAACAAACAAGGGATTAATCTCCAAAATATACAAACATCTCATGCACCTCAATATCAAGAAAAACAAACAACCTAATGAAAAAATGGGCAAAAGTCTTAAATAGACATTTCTCCAAAGAAGACATACAGATGGCCAACAAACGCATGAAAATATTCTCAATATCACTAATTACTGGAGAAATGCAAATCAAAACTACAACGAGGTATTACCTCACATTGCTCAGAATGGCCATCATCAAAAAATCTACAAACAATAAATGCTGGAGAGGATGTGGAGAAAAGGAAACCCTCCTACACTGTTGGTAGGAATGTAAATTGGTACAGCCACTATGGAGAACAATACGGAGTTTCCTTAATAAACTAAAAATAAAGCTACCATATGATCCAGCAATCCCACTCCTGGGCATATATCCAGAGAAAATCATAATTCAAAAAGATACATGTACTGCAATATTCATTGCAGCACTATTTACAATAGCCAGGACATGGAAGCAACCTAAATGTTCATTGACAGAGGAATGGATAAAGAAGATGTGGTACATATATATAATGGAATATTACTCAGCCATAAAAACAAATGAAATAGTGCCATTTGCAGAGATGTGGATAAACCTAGAGACTGTCATATAGAGTGAAGTAAGTCAGAAAGAGAAAAACAAATATTGTATAATATCGTTTATATACAATATTTAGAATCTAGGAAAGTGGTGGAGATGAACTTATTTGCAAAACAGAAATAGAGACACAGATGTAGAGAACAAACTTATGGATACCAAGAGGGGAAGGGGGTTGGTATGGATCGGGAGATTGGAATTGACATATGTAGAGTACTATGTATAAAACAGATAACTAATGAGAACTTACTGTATAGCACAGGGAACTCAACTCAATGCTCTGTGGTTACCTAAATAGGAAGGAAATCTAAAAAAGAGGGGATATATGTATAGGTATAACTGATTCACTTTGCTGTACAGAAGAAACTAACACAACATTGTAAAAATTAAAAAAAAAAAAAAAAAGAATGGATCACTGACACCAAGTGGAAGATATCTCTAACTAAAATGCTTTGTTTGGAACAGTTCTCTAGCTTTTATAGGTGGAGAAATTTCCTCCCAGAAATACAAACTGGGATTTTCTAATAAGTACTAATTGTGGTAAGTCAGTAAAGCTATTGCATTATATAAATTTAAGAAACTGTTTTTGTCAGAGATTATGAGAGAAAAGGGTTTCAAAATTGCACTATAACTTCTTTGGAGTTATTGCCAGTTTGATTCCAGGCCACTACTATAAAGTGAATATCACAATAAAGTGAGTCACAATTTTTTTGGTTTCCCTGTGCACATAAAAGTTTTGTTTACACTGTACTGTCATCTATTAAGTATGCAATAGCATTACGTCTAAAATACAATGTACATATATTAATTAAAAATACTTTATTGGTAAAAAAATGCCAATCATCATATAAGCCTTCAATGAGTCATAATTGTTCTGCTGGTGGAGGGTCCTGCCTCAGTGTTGATGGCTATAGACTGATCAGGGTGGTGGTTTTTGAAGGTTGAGTGGCCATGGCAATTTCTTAAAATAAGAGTACAATGAAGTTTGATGCATCAGTTGACTCTTCCTTTCATGAACTACTTTTCTATAGCATGCAATGCTATTTGATAGCTTTTTACCTACAGTAGAACTTTCAAAATTGAACTCAATCCTCCCAAACTTTGTTGCTGCTTTATCAATAAAGTTTATGTAATATTCTAAATCCTTTGTTATCATTTCAATAATCTTCACCAAGAGTAGTTTCCATTTCAAGAAACAACTTTCTTTGTTCACTGGTTAGAAGTAACTCCTCATCCATTAAAATTTTATTATGATATTGCAGCAATTCAGTCACAACTTCAGGCTCCACTCCTAATTCTAGTTCTTTTGCTATTTCCACCACATCAGTAGTTACTTCCTCCACTAAAGTCATCCATGAGAGTTGGAGTCAACTTCTTCCAATCTCCTGTGAATGTTGATATTTTGACTTCTTCCCATGAATCATGAAAGTTCTTAATGGTGTCTAGAATGTTGAAACCTTTCCAGGAGGTTTTCACTTTACTTTACCCAGGTCCATCAGAGGAATCACTCTCTGGCAGCTATACACGTACAGAATGTATTTCTAAAATAATGAGATTTGAAAGTCAAAATGACTCCTTGATCCATGGGCTTCAAAATGGATGTTATTTTAGCAAGCATGAAAACAACATGAATCATGTTGTATATCTCCATCAGAGCTCTTGTGGGAACAGGTGCATTGTCAATGAGCAGTAATACTTTGAAAGGAATCCTTTTTCTTCCTTGAAAAGTAGGTCTCAACAGTGGGCTTAAAATATTCAGTAAACATGTTGTAAACAGATGTGCTGTCATCCAGGGTTTGTTGTTCCATTTATGGAGCACAGAGTGGATTTGACATTTCTAAAGGGCCCTGGGATTTTCAGAATGGCAAATGAGCATTGGTTTCAAATTAAAGTCATCAGCTGCATTAGCCCCTAACAAGAGAATCAGCTTGTCCTTTAAAGCTTTGAAGTCAGGCATTGACTTCTCCTCTTTAGCTATGAAAGTCCTAGATTACATCTTCTTCCAATAGAAGGCTGTTTTCACTACACTAAAAATCTGTTTTTTAGTGCCGTCATCTTCATTAATTATCTTAGCTAGATCTTCTGGATAACTTACTGTGGCTTCTACATCAGCACTTGCTGCTTCACCTTGCAATTTTGTTATGGAGATGGCTTCTTTCCTTAAACTTCAAGAACCAATGTCTTCTAGTTTCAAACGTTTCTTCTGAAGCTTCCTCACCTCTCTCAGCTTTCACAGAATTGAGGAGAGTTAGGGCCTTGCTCTAGATTAGGTTTGGCTTAAGAGAATGTTGTGGCTGGTTTGATCCATCCAGACGACTAAAATTTTCTCTGTATCAGCAATAAAGTTGTTTCACTTTCTTATTATTTGTGTGTTCACTTGAGTAACACTTTTCATGTCCATTAAGAAATTTTCCTTTGTGTTCAAACTTGGCTAACTGTTTGGTGCAACAGGCCAGACTTTCAGCCTATCTCAGCTTTCAACATGCTTTTCTTGCCAAGCTTAATCATTTCTAGCTATTGATTTAAAGTGAGAGACGTGTGACTCTTCCTTTCACTTGAACACTTAGAGACAACTGTAGGGTTATTAATTGGCCTAATTTCAATATTGTTGTGACTCAGGGAATGGGAGGACTAAGGAGAAAGAGAAAGATGACGGAATGGCTGGTCTGTGGAACAGTCATAACACACATATATAAATTAAGTTTGCTGTCTTATATGGGTGCAGTTCTTGGCACACCAAAACAGTTACAATAGTAACATCAAAGACCACTGATCACCATAAAAAATATAATAATAATGAAAATTTTGAGATATTGTGAGAATTACTAAGAGTGACTCAGAAGCAGAAGGTGAGGAAATATTGTTGGAAAAATGATTCTGATAGATTTGCTTGATACAGGGCTGCCACACAGCTTCAATTTGTAAAAACTGCACTATCTGTTAAGTGCAATAAAGAAAAGTGCAATAAAACAAAGTATGTCTATAGTTACTATTTTGATATAACTATTGTTTTTAACATTCTCTGTGGATTCAAAGTTTACCATGAGTTTTCAAGATATCTTAATTCAATTAGGATCTAAAAATCATAGAACTAAGTAATCATATAAGGCAGAGGTTCATGTAAGTAAATAGTTAATTGAATTTGGAGGAAAAAATGGCCAAGGCTCCTGAGTATCCTGCCTTTTAGAATTACAGACATAGGAACAAAGCAGAATTTCATGGCAATGCTCATTGTGTACAGGAAATACAATGTAGATAAGCTTATTTATGGATCCACTGGGAACCCATCATAAAATGATGATCACTTAAAATTGGAATGATAAAATAAATTTATGTTCCCTTTTATTTTTATTTCTACTAATAGCAGTTCAACCATGTGGCAATTTCCTGATTCAGCATTTATGTTTAAATAAACCCTGAGACTCTTAGGGCAGTAATTTTTTTCTGTCTTACTTTTAATTTCTTTTGAGGCTATTTTTTTTCAAATTTCTTACCATCTTTCCTCCTTAACTAATTCCATCAGGGTATTAATATACATTTTCTAAAAGACAAAATAGCAGCTACTTTCTAATAAGCTGACTATGAACCAAGAGCATAGCTCTATTTAAATAAAACTGAACAAGAGATTGGTTTGAATAAATTGAAATACATCTCATTATAATAGAGAAAAAATTGTACTGCTAAACTCAGAACAGGAGAGATAGTTATTAGGAAGCACACATTGTTTTTAGCACTTTAAATGATATATGGTAAACTTAGAGAAGTTTTAGAAGAAATGAAGAATTTTAAATTTTGGAAGGAAGGAGGAGAAAGATGAGTGTAAGGCAATAACTTTCAGAAGAAGAATGTTTAGGGGTATAAAAAAGGCTGGTGAACTTTTCTTCATGTTTCTTAAGAAATAAACTTTATAGCCATCTTTACAGTTTTAGTCAATAAGTTGATGCCTTACAAGAGGAAATAAATTTAAGAATTAACTAACGTTCCTAAGAAAGTACATTGTTAGGAAAGATTCTCTCAGATTAATATTGATCCCTTGATTGTTTTTCATTTTGTATATTTCGGTCTTGTTTGTTTTAGTTCATGCCATGATCATTTCTTATACTATGCTTATTTCCTCCTATTCATGTTTCTAAGTAAGGTATAAATAACAATTTTAAAATTTATTTTATGATAGATTTTTTAAAGTTTTCCTCATGATCTCAAATTATTTTTTCTCCTACTTATCATTTGGATTTCTATGAACAAGAGTAAATCTTAAAAAAAATACATCAATAAACAACTCAATTAAGGCACCTAACAAAACCCAAAATATTTGGTGTGATACTTTAGCAGCAGAGCTATATTATTAGTCAAGATTCCAGATCATAATGGCATGTTAAGCAGCTTGTTTAAGGAACAAAATAACATATGCATTTAAGTCTCAGTGTTTGATATATATGAAAAAAGTCAATATAACCATGAACAGTTTGTAACTTTACTTAGCTATTTATTGATCAGTAAGCAGAAGACCACTTAGTAAACGTTGCAGTACTGATTTTTTATTTTTTATTTTTTTGTTTCTTCCTCTTTGGCTCTTTCAGAGGTCCTAGCAAGATGCCAAAACAGCCATGGCTACACTATATTAATGCCATGCTTGCATTCTTTTGTTTTATTTTCTTTTTAAAATAGTTTGAAACATTTCTTAGCATTATGAAATGTCATCCAACACATCCTCTAAGTGTGACAATATCTGTGATTTCTCATGTCTTTCATATGCGCTAAGGCTACTTTTCCTACTTGGAGAAAGTGGCTCTCTGTGAAACCTTGGGATATGACATGACTGCTACATTATTTAAAATGGTTCTTTATTCCTGCTTTGTTCATTAGGGAAATGGAAACTTCAATAATTTGGCAAAAATACCACTGATATGATATCCTGGACCTGCATGTAAATGGCAGTCTGTTAATTTCACAAGGTGTTGAGAGGTATTCAGTTACTGGTTGCTCATAAAGACATGAAAGTTAGGGGAACTCAGACGCATATAACAGCCTCCCCATGGTCTCATTTGGTTCTGACGTGGTATAGTGAAATACATCCATCTAATTCCATTTAAAAAATGTTAGCAAAAGTGGAGGGAAAATAAAATGGAATATAAACTTTAAGTGGTCTACTCAGGAACTTAACATTCTTACTCTAGTAAAATACTTAAATATGTAGTGTGAAATGACAGACAATTAGGACAAAAAATGATTCTTGAACTAGATATGAATAAACTGAGTTATAAAATACCTTAATTCACATGTCCTTTCTGGCTTCCCTCCAAAAGATTGATGTGGTTGACCTATCAATATGTATAGATAAGTAAGTTACTCTTAGCTTGGAAAGAACAAAATGTAAAACAAAATAGAGACAGTACCTAAAAATGTGAAATACTGAAAAACTGAAATATTGGTTATTATAGTATGTTTATGTGAAATCACTGAACCACACTAAAATAATAATCAGTTGCATAAATCTCTGTGTAGACTAAGAACATTTCCCTAAGAAAGTATTGACTGATTTTCAAAATTATAATCTGCACGGCCTCTAGACAAAGAGTACTGAAGATATTCCTAAATTATATAGACCATGATTGTCCCCCACTGCCATACCTGACAGTCATTGATAGCTTCTCTAATTTCAAGGTTGTCAAACTCATTAAATGACAGCATGGTTGAATGCTTTTCCAACGATCACACTACCATCTGTTTAAATGATGACCTATGATCTTTTGGAAAAATTTAGAACTTGAACATTTAATATGATAAAAGCAGTTTACCTCTCTTGGACACAGTTTCTTTATTTGCAACCATTATGAGTCATATGAAAATTTCATAAATATTAGTCATGACAAATCACTTTAACATTGACAGGCAGCAACATGCACTATATTCACTAAAGTTTTAAATTTTAACCATCAATGTGTACATAAAAACATACTGGCTTATACAAAGCTAATATATTTTTCACATACTCCATTGTTAGTTTTACTTAACTTTTAAAGTACATTGCTTTCAAATTTCACTTAAATAACATTTCATACCAAGCTTACTGTCTGGAAATTTGGCTACAGAAAGCAAACTCAAAGTACTTAGCAAAGATTATCAGCATCACTTAAATGGATATTTTAACTTTACAAATATAGATTTGGCAATTTGTTATAATATAAAAGAGGCTTTAGAATGAATGCTTAGAGTACAAATCTAAATAAACAACCATATTATATATGAAAATTTTTACATGAAAATAGGCCCTTCTGGTACAAAAGTACATTAGTACTGAATTATTATAACAAATACAAGGGCTAATACCTGAAATTTTGCTGTTGCTAAGACCTTAATTCAGGGCCATACAAGTTTTATCATATAGGATATTTCTATATGATCTCAATGAAATTGTGCTGCATATTCCAACTGACAAGTTATCATAGTTTACCTGGCTTTTAAAAATAACATATACACACTACCATATATAAAATAGATAAACAAAAAGGACCTACTGTATAGCATGGGGAACTATATGCAGTGTCTTGTAGTAATCTATAATGGAAAAGAATTTGGAAAAGAATATATATATTTATAAATATATATATACACACATATATATAAAACTGAAGCACTTTGCTCTACATCTGAAACTAACACCAAATTGTAAATTAACTATACTTCAATTTTTTAAATTGTTAATAAAAAAACTAACTCAAAATGGATTAAAGACTTGAATGTAAAACTTGAAACTGTAAAGCTAGAAGGAAACATAGGTGGTAAGACATGACATAAGTCTTGACAATGATGTTTTGAATGACACCAAAAGCAAAAATAAACAAGCAGGGCTACATCTAACTGAAAAGCTTCTGCAGAACACAGAAAACTATCAATAAAATGAAAAGGTAACTTACTGAATGAGAGAAAATATTTACAAATCATATATCTGATAAGGGACTAATATCCAAAACATATGAAGAACTCACAGAACTCAACAGCAAAAAACCAAACAATCCCAATTAAGAAATAGGCAGAAGACCCCAAGAGATATTTTTCCAAAGAAGACTACAAATGGCCAACTGATATGAAAAGATGCTCTACATTGTTAATCACCGGGGAAATGGAAATCAAAACCACAAAGAGATACCACTTCACACCACTTAGAATGGCTCTAATCAAAAAGACTAGAAAAAACAAGTGTTGGCAAAGATGTGGAGAAAAGGGAATTATTACATACCATTTGTGGAATGTAAATTGGTGCAATCACTATGGAAAATATTTTGGAGGTTCCTCAAAACATTAAAAGTAGAACTACCGTATGATCCAGCAATTCCACTTTTATGTATTTGCCTGAAGAAAAGAGAAACACTAACTTGAAAAAAAAATATATGCACCCTCATATTTATTGCAGCAGTGTTTACAGTAGCCAAGATATGGAAGCAACCTATATGTCCACCGATGAATGAATGGATGAAGAAGATGTGGCATATATATATATAATATATATTATTATATATTATATATTATATATATATATATATATATATATATAATGGGATATTATTCAGTCATAAAAAAGAATGGAATCTTGTCATTTGTGACAACATAGATGAACCTTGAGGACATTATGCTAAGTGAAATAAGTAAGAGAGAGAAAGACAAATACCATATGATATTTCTCACATGTGGAATCTTAAATAAAGTTTTTTTTTTTTTTAAATCAAGTTCATAGATAGAACAAACTGGTGGTTGCCAGGCGGTGGGGGGTGGGGGTAGAAATGAGTGAACTGTTTTTGTTTTGTTTTGTTTTTTTAGTTTAAATAAATTTAATTTAAAAAAACAAAAAAAATTTTTTCTTAGTGGCACATAAAAAATGGTATATCTTAAATTGATGCTGTCTTAGGTTCTAGGAATTTCAACAGTGCATTACTAGAGGTAAATTAAGTTAAGAATATGATGGGAGATAGCAAAGAGAGAACCTATAAAGTGACTTCTGTCTGGTTTGTTAGTGTGCTTAAAGTCAGCGTTCAATATTCAAATGCTTCTAGGTCAGGCCTTAATAAGCATTGGGCCCTGAGTTAGTTTGCTTTTTGTGTTTTGGATTATCTACCACCAGCTTCCAGTTCAAGTTTAAATTCGGGCTATTTTCTTTCTCCTACTGTCTTTTAAAAAACATTTACAAAATGATCAGCAGCCAAATACATTTAGAAATCAGGTAGAAGAAGGGATTATTACTGTTAACTTAGTGATCAAAAGGATTCTTCAAGAATTGAATTACTCTATCTCAAAGTGTAGATAGATGAATACTAAAAATAAAATAAAAGAGCAAAGTACAAAGTACATATACAAACATAAAAATACAAAAATATTTTCCTAGATCTCAGAAAAGTAAAAATTGGCTTAAGCAAAAAAAAAAAAAAAAAAAAAAAAAAAGGCTGAGTTTTAGAAATGATAAGACACTTTCCAAAATCTTTATCCTAACTAGATCAAAGTTTTAAAAGTATACTTCTCAGTGAATGTGTGTATGGGTTTCCATACCTTGACAAACACAATCTCCATTTCATATTGTTTCTACCAGAAAATAAGCAAGGGAAAGAACTTGGAGTATATATATATATTTAAGACAGAGTTCTTTTTTTCTTTCATACTAGTTGGTGTAGGCAGAACCTGGACAATAAAATGTGTGTGTGAGAGAGCAAAGAACAGAAAAATGGTGAAGAACAGTAAGAATGACATTAAAGATAGAAAAATTGCCTGAGTCTAGTGCCTTGCATATGAGTGCTCAACAAATCATTCATGAGTAATTGACTAACTGAATGAGTGAATAAGGAGAGAAATGATTCTTCCATATTATGCAATCACATATTCCATGAAGAGTAAATATTTTAATGCAAATAAGCCTTAAAATTCCAAGTTCAGTTCAGTTTGTCTTGTTGTTGAAACATATTTGGTCTGTGATTAAAATGTTCACGTGTTTGTGGACCTTTCCATCTGTGAGTTGTTTACATGTGAGGATCCTGTAGGGTTGAGACTATGTTTATCTAAATTAATTTTATTCCATTCCATGCTGAAGTTTATACTTATTATCACATATTGATAATATTAATAAGAATGTTATAAATGCAATAAAGGACTCAAAATGAAAGACATGACTAGTAAAATATCTGTGATTTAAGATTTTCCTAATATGCTTCTTTCATTTTCTCAAGCTATTGAGATAGAAAACAGAATATTTTTAAGATGCAATTTTAAATCCCTTTGCAAAGCAGTCATACCATGGCTATTTTCTTTGCCTCTATGCCACACTCTATTCTTCTTTTCCAATGTGCTTTTCCTGCCACTAAATGTCACCTTGTTATAATACAGATTTTCTTATACTTGAAAAACCTAGCTCTCTTTTAAAGGGAAAAAAGCTCCCATATATGCATAGTTGACAATTATTTTATTATGAAGTTACTTAAAAGTATATACAAATTGAAAACTAGATTTAGATTTATTATTTTTATAGCTCTTATGGAACTATAAAGCCAAAAGAAGTTTACAAGTTAAATATAAACAAAATAGTAAAACCAATAAAATAAAATAATTAATATGATGTGGTTTTGCTAACTTGGAGTTAAGGTAGAAAGATACAGCATGAACTTTTCTTTTACATTTATTCTATAACTGTCTTGTTTTGTTTCTTTACTTCAGTATTATTAATGAAGGCTGTGCCTGGTCACCTAATGAATGGTATTATTTCAGAACTTGTTTGCTAGTTTAGAATAAGACTTAAGTTCATAATTAATGAGGTATCATTCAATACCTCTGTCTTTTTGCAACTTTGAAGATAAGGCTACCGTTTTGCATTACTCAAATAGACATTAAAAATCTAATCTAATACGGTTGAAATTGGAATCTGGAACAGAAATTGTTTTTTTGCATGTACTTACTACAAAATACTACTAGTGCACTCTTTCAAATTAGCACATTCAAAAATAGTCACTTAGAAATATTTATGGAGCAGGTTCTCTTGGATTTGGTATGCTATTACTGTCATGATTAGCTTGTCATGTGTTGATCCACTTCTGTCACCAGTTTTCTTTAATGGAATCACTTCAAAGCTTTGGTTCATGCAGAATGAAGTGACATCTTTTTGCCTTTGTCTGACATAAATATAGGCACTAATTGATATGGTGGTCCTAGGTTATAACAGCGATTTATTTTATGCTAACACTAATTTTTGTAATTTATTATAAAGTTAAAAGTTCAAAGTGAATCATATCTATATCTTAAGATAACTATGATTATATTTGAGAACACAGTTTGGGAAACATTGGAATAAGAAAAAATTCCAATTCAGTCCTGCTTCTTTTATAAGATAAGAATACTTGTTCAGTTCACATAACTTCTTTCTGCCTAAGTTCCCTCATTTCTTAAATGAGAATTTGGACTTGAAACTCTTGTGCAGTACTAAAATGCTATGACTCTATGCATATCACTCAAAAAACAGTAAATACTTAATGTTATTGATATGAAGGTAGAAACAAATAATTTATTTGAAAATAAACATTAATTTAGCATGTTTTAATACAATACAAATGTATTTGTATAACACAAATGTATTCAATTTATTGTATTGTTACATTTTAATGTACAATTTGAAGCATACATTTATAGGTATCTTTCATTAAATATGAGATATTAGAATAGGTTTTCTAAGTTTAATTTCTAAGCAGTAAAATCCCTGTGCTATGACATCAAGAATATATTTACAAATAACCCATAAAAATGCTCTCTATATATCTTGAGCTGCTTCATTTATTAACTTTGTGAACAAGGGCATTCCTTTTCTTTAACTGCACAATACTCTATTAAAATGAGATTAATAATACGTCTTTTACTTACTTTACAGGGATACAAAACACATGTTTTGTAAATTGACATTCTTTTGCAAATGTAACAAATATAGTCGTTATCATCACCATTGGATACTTTCTTATACACTTTAATTTAAGGTAATTTTGTTACATTCCACCCATTAGAGGGCAGTAACATCACATTCCCACAGAGTGTTACCAATACATGGCGAGGAAGGAGAGACTAGACGTTCTCACCAGTTAGATCTGCAGTCTTCTGAAATGTTATGGATAAACTGATTATTTAATAAGATATTTGTAAGATACTTCCCTTAGGAGCATCATTATACCTGGTGATGAAGTACCTAGGTCAGATTACAAAAAGTTTACTTAACTTCCATTACCTTTGTTTCTATTTGGAAAATCTAGGTTTCTAATTTGTGGGAGTGGAAAGATACTCACTCTCCTACAGTGAGTTTTAGGACTCTCTTTGTCTTCCTTTGCCTTCAGGGAATGAGGGTGGAATGTATGTGTATGCCTCCTTGATTCCTTAACTGTTGTTTTCTTCCCCAGTTATCTGCTTTAATGGCAACAATCTTCGGTTTTCAGCCAAAGGGGATTTGTTTGCTTTTTTTGTTCTCCAATATTTCAAGACTTCTTTATTCTGTTCTTATACTGGAAGCAATTAAAAAACTTGAACTGATTTTAGTAAAGAAACTATAGGAAAATCTTTGATAATTAATAATTAAGTCATCTTATCTTTTTAACTTAATATTTACTGGCAACAGACTGGAAAGGGGGAAGAAAGAGAACTTAAAGGAAATTTTCAAGGCAGATGTGGGTTAGTAGCTCTCAAAGACCTGTAGTTCACCTGTCCATTTGTATTCCTTTCTTCCTTTCCTCCTTTCTGACATTCTTCCTTCATTTATTCGACAAACTTCTACTAAACACCTATTAGCTATAAAACAGTGATAGACAATGAGAACTTATAAAAATAAAATAGACTTTGAAAGTCCTACCAAAGTAGGAGGAACTATTGCACACACACACAGATGTATTAATATATATATATATATATATTAGGAGAACCACTGACTGAAACCACCTGCTCTGGCCAGGCACCGTAGGTAATCACTTGCATGAGTTATCTTAAACAGGAGGTCCTGGTAAGGAATGCGGAACTAACAAGCTACCACCAACCGGAAGAATTCGGGAAAGGTCAAAAGGAGAAAGGAGACTCCAGTCCGTATGTCTTACCAACCTCCCAGAATCCTCCTGGCTGGAATCCATCTTGACTGAGTGATGCACAGGCCACCAGGAAGGACCCTGCGTCAGAGTGATTGGTCAAAGACAACCCGGAAACTAACCCAATTACCGTAAAACCCAAGACTGTGAGCCACGTGGAAGAGCAGTTCTCCTGGGTTCCCTTACCCTGCTGATCTATGCCTGGGTGCCCCTTCCCAATAAAGTCTCTTGCTTTGTCTCCTCGGATAATTCGTTTCTGAGTGTTAGACAAGAGCCCACTCTCGGGCCCTGGAAGGGGTCCCCCTTCCTAGAACATATATATTTATATATATTTAACTATATGTAATATGGTTAATTCACAAGTGCTACAAGAGTTGGGAAAAAGTTTTATCAAGTTCAAAGACAAAATAAATTACTCCCAAATTAAGGTAATCTGGATTATCTTCATAAAAAAGGTAGAATTTGAATTGAGGCTTTTTTTTTAAGTATGTATGATGGTTTGTATATTGAAAGTTTGAAATTAATTTGGAGAACTAAATCAGAAGTAGGAAAACTTAGGAATTATGTAAGGAATAGTAAAAATTCAATTTGGTCAAATCTCAGAGTGCTTGGAAAATATTTTAGAGATGAATAGTCCATTGTCAGATAACCCCTTTATTTTCTCCAAGTATGTCCTTGAAGTCAGATGCCCAGAGAGACTCTATAAAAAATTTATCATGCATGTGATTCTCTAGTAGGAAATGACTCTAGGACTCACTATCCTCCGTGGTTCAAAACTACTCCAAATCCAATCATTTCTCCTAATTCCCTAAATATTTGGATTTTCATCTTGGTTCTTCCTTCTATGTTTACCTTGTTTGAATTTAGCAGTGGAAGTCTGAACTCTACCTTGGCACTGATAGGGTTCAGAGCAGGCTGCCCCAAAATATGCCAGGATGACATATTGATTATTTTGAACTGAAGTTGCTTGAGAACCAGCTGATGTAAGAAGGAAACTCTGATCCTCCTGTCTCCCTGAAATCAGGAAATAAATCTGCCATGTGAAAACCACCCTCCCTGTATCGGGAGGTAGAAGGACACCCTTGTCACCAGAAACAGGGAATTCAGGGCCTGAGAAGCCCATACTAGCAAATCTTGTTACTTCTTTACTAATTTACTATGCAGAGCCCAAACTTCGCTTAGATTTTTCATTAATTAAGCACCCAAAGCCTAAGTTTCTTTGTCCTGCCTATTCCTCACAAATTTATTGTTTCTTTGTCTAAAAAGTATAAAAGCTGCCTGCTTTGGCCACTTCTTAGGTCCTATTTCTATGAGATTTCTGTGCATATGGATTAATTTTTTTTCCTCTTGTTAATCTATTTTGTCTCAGTTTAATTATTAGACCAGCCAAAAGAACTCGAGGAATTTCCCTTCTCCAAGAGCACCTGCATAGAAACCCCAGGAGATAATGTCACCGATTAGGCTCGTTTTGCTTTTTTTTACCACCAAAGTCTACCTCAAACTCTGTTGTCCAGTTCCTCAGTTATCTGCTCATTTGAAGAAAGAGAAACTCATCAAAGAAATGTGGGGGTAAATTTGAGGGGCAAATCAAAGATGACTTTATAGTTTCTATTTGATTCAGCATGTCTAGGACAAATCAAGTTAACCATGATAGCAAAATAACACACCATAGGTACCAGAATTCGCAAAGAAATTCTGAGCTAGTTATGGACATAATTGATTTGAAAATTGGTTAAAGAATGGGTAGTAGTAAAGCACTGTATTCAGTAGGGTTTTAATAAATGAAAGAATGAACGATACAAGATCTCAGGTTAAGCCACTTTTGTGAGCTTTCTGTAATTCAAAATCTATTAAAGAATTCGAAAGAACCATGTATTACTATCTTCAAAGGTATTTGCCATGTCTTCATTTCACAGCTAGTATAGGCCCACATGAAGCAACAGGGATTTTGAGTTGCATTATGGTCATATGGCCCACTGCTGTCTAGTATGATTCACACAGAAAAGGAACACTCTAAATTGAAGTTCCACATGATAAATACATGGCAAAGCATGAAAAGAAGTTTGCTTTTATGTCTCAGAATCACTTTGCTCTCAGACTAGCTAGTTTAGTCTAGATACTAGTTAGATACTAGCTAGATAGCTAGTTTAGGATATGGCAGAATTAGAGATGGGTCAGTCTTTGAGTGGGGGTAGGATGTGAGGTGTAATAAGTAAACTAAATCAACTGGCAGGTGATGATCAGCAATTCTCTTTCAAATATAATTTTATCTCAAGGTTTAAGAAGAGCTTACTCAAAGGATAGCCACCATAGCAGCACTATTTACCATAGCCAAGGCATGGAAGTAACCCAAGTGCTTATCAACAAGTGATTAGCTTAAGAAAATGTACTATATGCATACAATGGAATATTACTCAGCTATAAAAATAATGAAACATTGTCATTTGCCCCAACATGATGGACTGAAGAATATTATGCTTAGTGAAATAAGTCAGACAGAGAAAGACAAATAAATGATATCACTTACAAGTGGAAATAAAAAAAAATAGAAACAAATCAAAATACAAACCAGAAACAGACTCACAGACATAGAAAACAAACTTACAGTTACCAAAAGGGAGAGGGAGGAGGGGAGGGACAAAATAAGGGTATGGTATTAACAGATACAAATTACTATACCTAAAATAGATAAGCAATAATGATTCACTGTATAACACAGGGAGTTATACCCAATACCTTAAAATAACTTATAATGGAATATAATCTGCAAAAAAAAAAAAAGAAGAACGAATCATTATGCTATACACCTGAAACTAACACGATATTGTAAATCAACTGTACTTCAATAAAAAGAAAGGATAGCCAATTTAGTGTCCACTAGTGTGCCTCACTGCATCTCATTAATGGCCTTAGTGGTATATGTTTAGGGGAATTAAGCAAAGTTTTAGACTTGACAATTTCTCTCACTGGAACTAGTACAGTAAAAAAAAAAATCCTTTGTTTTTTTTAATTTTTCTTTTTTTGTGGGTTTTTTCTCTTCCTTCTTTAGCACTTAAAATAAAAATGGTTACATTTGTAACTTGGTTCACATGTTTTTGTATCATAGTCGCAAATATACTTAAGAATATATAAATATGAAATTACAGTGGCAGATGCCAGTGTCCACATTTGTTTGCTTTAGGCCTAGCTTTAAAATTTACATTTTCTAGACAAAAAAAATGCCAGTCAAGATTTTTTTTTATTATTCCTGAAGGAAAATTCTCCAAAGGGTGTTGGTAACCTCATGTTCACTGGGAATTTCAGTAAGTTTGTTCAAGATAAATACTTGTATCATTGTACTTTTATCAGCTTTGAAAACTTTTCTGTTGGTTTCCCAGAGAAAAAATTATAATTTTCATATGCATAATGAGATTCATTTTTATCCAGATAATTGGAAAACCAATTGTATGGTAAATGTTTCCTAGAATCCAGCAGAGAAGTGTTTATTTTTAAAAGAAGTCATACAAATGTATCTTGAAGGAGCTTAGGGTTGGAATGGGAAATATTCTCTGGAGTGAAGGTATTCTCAGGAATTATTCTAAACTTGTAGAAAGTCATATTTATAAATAAGGAAAAAGGATAAATGTTCACAATATCTACAATTTTACTGAACAGAAGGCAGAGAAACTGTATTTCATGTTTTAACATTATCCCATGGTTGACAAAATCTTTCTCTAGCTAATAATAAATTAATCAGTGAGGTTAATCTTGGACTATATCTACCTCATTAGATACATCTCTTGCCATCTAACCCTACCCATTTTCATATTGTTATTCTTTTTATAATTTTTCTTTTGCATAGCAGGTTTCCTCTGTGTTTGTTTTGTTCTCCGCTTGGCAAACTTCTAGTCCAATGTGATAATCCAACTCAAAGGGCTTCTCCTTAGTTTTGCCTCAGCTACCATCCCCAGGTAGAGTTGGTGGCAACTTCCTCTGGGCTCTTTTTCTACTCTTTTATATCTCTAATGTAGCAGGTATCCCCTTGTATTATAGTTTACCTATTTGCATGCCCCTCCACTGTTCTTATTATGGGCTACTCCTCCAGGCCAACAGAATAATTTGCTTATTTCAATACCACTGGCACATAATAATGATGCTTGCTTGCTAAAAGGCATTTAGAAATGGCTTAGACTAAATCGATGCATGACTAATGGGGAAAATACTACTTAGGTACATTTAAACTAGAGAGACGCATATAATATTAAAGGAAAGAGAATCAAAAAGGGAGGGGTGAATATAAGCTGAGGCAATAGAAAACATTTTCAAGGTTAAATGTTTATTCATTCTTTAAAGAATTTGAATCCTTTTTTTATAAAAACCAATGTTCATATCTTTCTAAAATGGCAGACTGTTGAGGAATAAGTATGTGTACGGGTTTGTGTGTATATATATGTATAAACTACAGTGAGAGTTAGAGAGAGACAGAGAAACAGAATTTTAAACATCCAGCTTTGGATTAGGAGAAAACGAGAGAAAGGAACTGTGCGTAGAATTTGGGCTTGCTTTTTCTAATGCTACACTGGATAACATCTTCCCTCCACCTCACCAATCTATCCACTTCAAAAAACAAGCAAAGAATTACAAACCTTTTCTCTGAGAGGAAGAACTTTGCCAGCCAAAGATGGGTTGGTAGCCTTTTTACTGAGCTACACTCTATTACAAAATTATGTTTGCACTGTGTTTAGTACAATTGTGCTTTCAACTAATAACCACTTGGTTTAGATTTTTTAACGGGCAAAAGCTATCAGCTTCTGTGTCATTTTAACCCCTTTTCCACTGTTTATTTCATTCCATGCTTTCTCTACAAAAGTTTAATATGGTGTGTTAAACACAGGAGGTCACTTTAATTTGTTGAAACTCCCACAGCACAGGAATTCAAGGTATATACATTCTATGATAAACATCAAGTCAAGACTTGTGTTAGTACCGAGGAGATTCTTGTAATCCTAAGATATTTTTTTAAGCTATTATGTTTAATTTATTTTTTTATTAAAAAACTTTTAAAATATCTTTATTGGAGTATAATTGCTTTACAATGGTGGGTTAGTTTCTGCTTTATAACAAAGTGAATCAGTCATACATATACATATATCCCCATATCTCCTCCCTCTTGCATCTCCCTCCCACCCTCCCTATCCCACCCCTCTAGGTGGTCACAAAGCACCGAGAGCTGATCTCCCTGTGCTATGCAGCTGCGTCCCACTAGCTATCTATTTTACATTTGGTAGTGTATATATGTCCATGCCACTCTCTCACTTCGTCCCAGCTTACACTTCCCCCTCCCCGTGTCCTCAAGTACATTCTCTGTGTCTGTGTCTTTATACCTGTCCTGCCGCTAGGTTCTTCAGAACCTTTTTTTTTTTTTAAATCTCTCTAAACATATATGCACTTACATGACTCGGAGACCAAGATTTATATTCTGGATTCCAATGTCTCCATCTTATTAAGATGTCAAAGGAGACTTTGTCCATAAATATTTTCTATTTTAATTGTACTCTCAGATGATATGGCTTGGACCATAGTATAGAATACGGGAGCTTATCTTATATTTCTGCAATCTAAAGCTCTTTGGTTCCTCTTTTATGGCATGGCTGAATTGACTTCAAAACCTTATTTATGGAGTTGCAAATTATATTGGATGACCCTGTATGATCTTTCAGAGTCACACTGTAACTATCATTTTTTGAAGTTTGTCACCCAATACTCTAAGCTTTTTAATACTTTACATGAGGCTTTGGTTGTAATGATAGAGCATCTATAGGTGAAAGCCTATGAATAAACTCCTTTTTTTGAACAAAGTTTTATTATAACATTTTGGAAAAAATCCATATAATGATTCTGCACCTAAGTCACGAGGGTAGTGAAAGGAAACAATCTTATACTTTATTTACTTATTTTTACATAAGGTTAGGAAGATTCTTTTTTCATTGGAAATAGCTTTATTTTATTAAACAAAGTGGATTTTTAGTGGATTCTGTTAATGTGTTTTACATATATTGACATTTCTGACATATTTAGACTTTGGATTCAAGTACAATGCCTCCAGATACCATATTTAGGGTGAACTGCTTTTTTAGTTTTGGAAAATTTATTTTGTATAAATATGTCTTATAATTTCTTGTGTTCTACGACAACCCCTAAATGATGTTTAATACATAATATATAAGACACACATCTTTTTAAAGGACCAGATGACAAATATTACATGCAAAATTAATAATGGATAACACAAATGAACTTGTATTAAATAGTATAGATACGATGGTACAGAACAATTGGCTAGAGCAAAGAGGAAATGAAATGAAAAGGACAGACATAGAAAAAGCTGCCAGGAATTGGACAACTGTGTCATATTTGATTGGATGATATGATTCCTAACTGCCCTTTATTCTGTTCTAGATCTAAAAAAGAGAGTTATTTCCCAGAGGAAATAAACTTAGAAAAAATTAAAATTTAAACAATTATGTACTCATCTGTTGTAAAAAATTGGATCATCTGTATTTTCATTTACCTAATTGTTTTCCTTTCCCTAATGTGAAACCAGATTCAGGAAATATGAGTCACGTTGCCTGGTACTCCTCCTCTGTGTTACTATGTGCTGAGATCTGTCTCCCAATTGTGAGCACATAAAGCTGGGACAGAGTTGCTGACAACCTCGTCCTGAAAGAGTATGTGATTTTTAAATGAAAATGACCTAAAATTAACTTTTCTCTCTTTGAGAATGTGGAAAATATAAACTCCTTTATAAACTTTTAAATGGAAATACATTTATTGTCTAATTATTTACATGGATCAAGGACAAAGCTGATTCTTTTATCTTTTATTTGCTGTCAATTCTTTATGCTAAATGATCTAATGGATGTCAGTAAATCTTGAAGTCCGTGGTAGTCTTTTCCTATAACTAGCATTGCTTATTATTCATTTAGTCATTAATTAATTCAACCACCTTCTTTTTTCTTTTCTTTTTTTTTTGACCACTTGATTGAAACTGATTATACAAAAATCCACCATCCAGATCACTATTTTATCTTACTCCAGAGCCCACAAGGACAGACAAACGAAACCGAATAATTATGAGATAATACAAAAACTTCCTGAGCACATATGCATAGCATGGAAGTTACTAATTGAGCTCAGGAAGCATTTACTCCACCTGCCCTGGGATAGCTGAAGAGAGCTCCACAGAAGAGAGGATATGGAGCTAAGCCTGAAATAATGAATATAAGTTTTCCAGATGTGCTTTATGAGGGGAGGCAAGTTCTATCTAGTCCTATGGATTTCTTTTCAAGGCAGAGATATCTTCTGGATTTTTCTAGTGTCATTTTATTAGTCCAGACAGCACAATTGACTCCATGAATGGTGAATTTAAATAAACTCTCTTACAGAAGATGAAGGAAAAAGTGATGTGAGCAATGGAGATCTCTACTTATACACATGCTTTTCCAAGCTTTGATTACAGTTTCAGGTTTTGCTATGCTAGAACACAGATGAAGGATTTTCTCGTTGCCTCAATGAGATGCATAGCCCCATTTTAAAAACATAACCATGCACCAGTTAGTGACTTTAGGCTGCTTCTGTCATACCCCTTCTCCTATTTTTGTCTTGAGTTACACACTTAGTAAATGTAGAAAGAATTTGTTGTAATTGAAACTCTGAGGGTCTTAAAAGTGAGATTTATTGAGCAAATAGTTTTGTGGTGTGTAAATGCAGTCCACAAAGTACCAGGCATCAAATGTTTAAATTATTGTACACCCAGCTGCTATTGATTTGGTGGACAATATTGGGACATGATGGTAATAGGGAAAATGTTAATGTTATCCTGAAAATATGGTGGTGTCATCACTAACTGCTTTAAGAGGAAATATTTCATTTCAACTTCCAAAGAAAAAGTTCCCAATATTAGGTCTTAAAAACCTCCTTAAAAGTCGTGTTTTTTGGTCAGAGAATGGAGAAAATGCTAATGTCCTAGGAAAATTGGAGTTCTCAGAGAATGAATGTACAAAGATCAGATCAGAGAGACTGTGACTTAATTTTAACAACCAGAATCATCTCTTTGAATAATATAATGAAGAAAACCAAAGATAATTGTGGATATCAATCAATTCTTAAAAGCATATCAGTGTGGACAGAAAACTATAACAAAGTTAGGAAGACTTAAGCAGAAGGCTAGGAATCTAGAGTTAAGCACATTTCCTTGATTTTTCTTTTTCAGATTGCATAGGTTCCCTAAATTTCTGTATTGGGAAGATCATTGTATTCTACAAGTCTGTAATTACTTCCTAAGTATAGTTTGTACATTTTCCAGTGATTAGTGAGGTCATAAATGCATTTCTATTTTTCTTTAATTTCTTGGTCAAATTTTTACTTGAAAGGTATAAAATGCATATTTAGTGAAATCATAACAGTTAATTAAAGATGTGTATAAGTCATAAATTCAATGAATTTTCACAAAATGAACACATATCTGTAGCCTACATACAGAATAAGAATAGGTAAATGTATATGTGTAACTGAATCAGTTTTCTGTGCACATGAAACTAACACAACATTGTTAATCAACTATACTCCAATATAAAATAAAAATTTTTTAAGAGTCAAAAAAACATATTTGTGTTTCAAAAAAAAAAAAGAAACAGAACTTTAACAGCATCTTGGAATTGCTTCCATGTTCCTTTCAAGTCAATAACCTCTTTCCCAAGGTAAATGTTATCATGACTTCTAATAACATTACATTAATTTTGCATGTATATGAACTTGATATAAAAGGAATCATACAGTAAATACTTTATTGTATATGACTTCTTTTACTCAACAGTATGTTTATGAGATTCATTCATGTTTTTTATGTATAAGTTCATATTGTCTTTTAGCAAACTAAATGTCAATCAACAGATGAACTGATAAAGGAGATGTAGTACATATATATGGAGTGGAATACTACTTAGCCATAAAGAAGAATGAAATTTTGTCATTTACAGCAACAGGGCATTATGCTAAGTTACATAAGTCATACAGAGAAAGACAAACACTGTATGATATAGCTTATATGTGGACTCTAAAAAATACAACAAGTTAGTGAGTAAAACAAAAGCAGGCTCACAGATACAGAGAACAAACTAGTGGTTACCAGTGGAGAGAGGGAAGGGGAGAGAGGAAATATAGGGGTAGGGGGAAAAATGGGTTATAATGGGAATATATGAAATCACGTGTGTGAAACTTTTGAAAACTGTCAAGAATTTAAAGAATCTTTAATTCAATAAAAATAAAAAATAAATAATTAAATTAAATTTTAAAAATTCATATTATCTTTTTAATATCATTAACTTCGTGATAGTTATGTCATCTCTTTTAGTACTCAATCTCAATAAAAATAGGAGCATCTCTTTCTGTGCATTGTATACAGTATAAGCTTAAAAATAATGAGATAGGACTTCACTGGTAGCACAGTGGTTAAGAATCCGCCTGCCAATACAGGGGACATGGGTTCGATCCCTGGTCTGGGAAGATCCTACATGCCACGGAGCAACTAAGCCCGTGCATCACAACTACTGAAGCCTGCCCTCCTAGAGCCCATGCTCCACAACAAGAAAAGCCGCAGCAATGAGAAACCCACGCACTGCAAGGAAGAGTAGCCTCCACTCGCCACAACTAGAGAAAGCCTGTGTGCGACAACGAAGACCCAACACAGTGAAATAAATAAAATTTAAAAAATAAATAAATAAAATTTAAAAAATAAATAAATAAAATTAAAATAATGAGGTAACTAAAACCTTGCAATGTCAGGATATCTTGGAAATAAAAGTGTACTACTAGTACTAACTAGTTGGTTAATATTTATTATAAACTAAGTTTTCTTATCATATCTGTATTTTGGACAAATTAAGCTATTTTGTATACACATCAATTTTCTCTAAGTTTTGTAGGAATTCTTATATGAGACCGCTATCACTTAACCTAATCCTGTACCAACTATTTTATTTCAGCTTTAAGTAATATCAGCTGTTATACCCCAAAAGTGCAAAATATTTTAATTTCTGATATAGATTTGAGATGACTCCTTATAAACTTGGGTAAGTTTGGGTGTTCCTGGTCCAGCAAAAGAGTCGGTAAAACATGACAGAGCAAAATGATAAGCTCTGTACCAAATTGATGAAAAGCTCACTAAGTTCTCAAGAAGGCAATAAAATTTCTCAGTTGTAATGGTTTTAAGGGTATCAAAGCACTTAAATGCTCAGAGATGTAGTTCCTACTATCTCTAAACCCATGAGAACTTAATAAAACATATTAGGAAAACTGGTTGAACAATACTATTTGTCACTGCAGGCTTTATTGGGCCATATAATGAACAATGATGACAATGTATATGTTTAAAAAGAAGGTGAAGATACTTCCTGGAACAAATTCCAGGCCCAATAAATAGTGTGTAACCAGAGGAAGTGATCATCAAAATAAGAGGAAGTGATTATTAAAAGTATTGAAACCAGTCCTGATATTTTAAATGGTTAATTGTATATGATTTTTAAAATATTATCAAAATATGATAAAATTATTTTCGGGTGGGAAGTCATGAGACACTAAGAAAAATACAAGTACCTCTTTATTTCATTTTTAGAATACATTTAGATTGCCTGATTACTAAATACAGAACATTCTTTCCCTTCCATGATAATGTTAAAATAGAAAAATACTGAACTTATAAATCCTAATGGTGTAAGAAAATTAATCTATACTTATATTTATGCTGTTTTGCTATGTGAAAATTGTATTAGTAGTGTTCAAGTAAGGGATAGAGAAGAAATTTTAGTTTCTTTAAGTAATTTACACAGATTTTGAGCATAGTTACCCTTTGAAATAGGTAATCTAATTATTAGAATCCACGTTAATCTTAACTGAATTTTGGCAAAGTTGGAGGAAGAAAGTTGGAGTGAAATAAAGTTGAGGTTGGCAATTGTTTAGTAAGAAGGCATTTTACCAATCTTATAATATCATATTCAAAGATGATATTAGTTTATGAAATATAGTTTCTAAGCATTCTTCCTCCTTGGTCATAAATTTAAAAGAACTTCATAAAAGAAAATAACTTTATTGAAAAAAGGAAATTATTTTCTGGGCTTTAAATACTCAAGATAAATAAAACACATCTAAAATTAAATAAAATAAGTAGAGACTTGAGAACAAGTGTTTAAATCTGGAAGATGATAAAAAAAATTATCATGAGCGTTATAAGATATAAATACAAGTGTCTTTCCAGGAGGGTACTTTAATTCATGAATCTGTTATCAATTAAAGCAAAGGAAAACAGCTTGAAAATACAAAGTCAAGGTTTACCCAAGTGGTGACTAATTAACTGTCAAGATTTACTCAAGAACTCAAGAAGTCTTTGTGGAACAAAGTTAATTTATTTAAATTTAACTTAAATTATTTATCTATCATCTAATCTATCTACCTATTCATTCATTCATTTATTCTTTCTTTCAAAAAATCTCATACTCATTATGTGCTAGACACTGTTATAGATATTGGAAAATAAAAATAAACAGGACAGCCAAAGGCCTGCCCTCAAGGAGCTTTTATTTTAGTGTAAAACTAAACAAGGAAACAAATGTATATTATTATTTCATGTAGTTATTGTAATATCTATAATTTTTAAAAGTTGGAATGGGCAGTGCAATATTATATATGTGATACCTTGTTCAACCTCAACTATGTGGCAGTTAGCTACTAAAACTAAAATATTATACCCCAGGAATTGTCAGAAAATTATAAATATGAACTATAGAGGTAATTACTAATAGAGGTTTTGTTATAGAATTCTTTATAAATACTTAATGCTTTAGTAATGACCATGGTGGACTCCTATTGATGAAATTAAAGGCATTCAAAATGTTTGGATGGGTTAAATATTTTAGAGACACACCCACATTTGTATACTCTGGGTATAAGTATCCAGCAAACTCTATAGCATTTACCTTTAGAGATAAGGCCAAAGACTTGGTCCATAAATAGTCCTCTGTCTAACCACTGACTGGATGGATTTCCATTTGTCTGATTCCAAGAATAAGAGTAACTAACCTTGCCTAAAATTATTTCTGTCTGCCTCAGATGAGCCTTTAATAAAAGGTAGTTATCAGATTACCTAAGAAGACGGAGAGCTGGGACTCTATAATTTATAGAACTATTTATAAATTATTGTGGTACTTGCTTGCTAGTAAGTTATTTGTTTAACAAATCTTTGTATGAGTTGCAGAATTTAGTCTGAAAACTTTCATTACGCTGTAATAGTAAGATTATGAGGAAGTAGTTCACCTTTATTTTCTTCTAACTACTTTTAGTGGCTGCCATTGCATACTGTAAAGAATGTAAGAGTTTGTATGACAAAAACTGGCTTAAGTAAGTTTATAAAAGTAGTGAAATATTATAAAGAAACATAAAACAATATAAGGTAAGTGTAACTAGGGTGTATATGGGAAGGTGATTTTAAAATGCAGTCCAGGAAGTCTTCACTGAGAGAATGGTATTTGAGCAGAAACCTGAATAAAGTGTGGGAGTGAGACATTGGCGATTGGTCTAAGGAAATGGCAAGTTTAAAGGCCCTGAGCTGGGAACAAGCTGTGAACATTCAAGAAACATTCTGAAGACCAGATAATTTGGTCAGGATGAGAGATAAGAAAAATATTAGGAGAGAAGGTCAGAGAAATAAACAGGAGTCAAATCATATAGAGTCTTTTTGACCATTAAGTTTGTCTTAATTATGAATAAATGGCAAGGCATTGGAGGAACTTGAGCAGGAAGGTAATCTTACATAACTTACCTTTAAAAATTACTTCTCTGATAGTTGTGTGCAGAATAAGTTTTGAAATATCAAGAGTGAAAGCCATGAGACCATATAGGAATCCATTGTATTGATAGTAGTGTAGGCAAGAGGTCATGAAGGCTTCACATATTTTAATAATGGAGCTAATAAGACTTGGTGGCTATGAGATAGGTGTTTAGGTGACGCCAACTGGATTCTTATTGGATTAATGTAGGATGTAAAACAAAGTAGTACAATGTGAAAAAAAAAGATTCTGGAGAACTGGAATGTTGTAGCAATGGAGGTAATAGGAATTTATTACTTGGGGGATATGTTTTTAGGTGAAGCCATCAGGATTGCACATAGAATGTAAATAAAAGAAAATAATCATAAATGAAGATTGCACTTCTGGCAATGGCAGACTAAGTGGTTTGGATCAACATTCCTACTAAGAGAAAAGCTAGAAATATGTAAAAAGAAAACAATTATTTGAAACAATCAGAGAAAATTTACACAGTGAGGAATTGTAGGTCAAGATCTGAGAGAAAAGAGACATCTAGAGGATTAAGCCCAACTTTGGGGGTGACTTTTCTCTACAAAGTGATGACCATTCTCAAAGCAGCATCAGAGAGACGGAGAAGCTGAGCAGAGCTTCAGATACACAGACTGGGGGTAACTCTTTTGTGGAAAGTTCAAGATCCACAGAAAAGTGTGGGTCTTGATGAATATTGCAGGCTTTCAATTAGGATTTCAAAAGGCCTCAATTTGAAGGAATAGTGAACAGAAACTAGACCAACCCAGTTTTAAATATTTGCAGTTAAATGAAGGTGAACTGATATGGCTATTGCTCTCCTAGATTTCAAGAAGAAAACAAAATATAAAAACAAGCAAACAAACAAAACAAAAAGTCAATTGTGTCTAGAGGAAAATACTAGAGTTCCTATTTGACTTTACAAATTTTCATATACAACATTCATTTAATCAATAATAACCAGGCATATTAGAAGATAAGACGGAACTAAAAAGCAAGAGAAAAAATAGACAATAGAAACAAACCCACAGGAGATATGGATAATAAAGTTTTGGGTCATGCCATTTAAAATAAATGGTCTGATACCTTCAAGGAATTAAATGACAAGTTTGAGAATTTGGCAGAGAACTAGAAGGTTAAAAAAAAGAACAAATTGGAAATTCTATAACTGAAAAATACAGTTACAAATGGTTAAAATTAATAGCAGGTTAGCTATAAACAGAATGGAGAATTAGTAAATTGGAAGATAAATCAGAAGAAAATATTTAGAATAAAGTCCAGACAGGCAAAAGAATAAAAAATACAGAAAAATAATATAAGAAATATGTAGGAAATTGAAAAGCAGATTATAAATTTCATTTGAAAAATAAAATGGCCAATAATAAATAAGAAAATCTTAAGAAGAATAAAAAAGTGTGAAGGCAAACTCCATATGATAACAAGATTTATTATCAAGATACAGTAATTTACACTGTGTGAAATTGATATAAAGAGAAAAATAGATAAATGAAACAGATTAATTAGCTCAGAAGGAGACTCATTCATACACATACACCTTATTTTTGACAAATTTAGTGTAGTGGAGTAGTTGTGAAGACATAAACAAGTTAATAAACGGTGCAGGGTCAATCGGTTATTCCTATGGAAAAAAATGAAATAATCACTACTTCACATCATATGCAAAACTCAATTTTAGTTTGGTTGTAGATTAAAATGTGAAAGAACAAACAATGTTTTAGAATATAACACAGACCTATCTTTATAAAGTTGAAGTGGAATAATTTTTCTTAAGGGACACAAGAATCAGAAACCATGAACAAAAGACTAATAAATTGGGCTATATAAAATTGAAAACTTTCTGTTCATCAAAAAATGCCATTAAGTGAGTGAGAAAACAATCCTTAAATTGAAAAAATATAATTGCAACACAGATAACTCATAAAGGGCTTATATTCAGAATATACAAAGACTACTATGATTAGTAAGAAAAAGACAGGCAAGCCAATGTGTAGAAAAATTGACAAAAGATTTCAAAAGGCTCATTAAAATACAGAATATTCAAGTGGTCATAAGCATATAAAACTGTGCTCAACCTCATTAGTAATCATAAATATGGAAATTAAAATCACAATGAGATATCACTACTCATTCAAGAATTAATAATGGAAACAAAAATATCAACAATATCAGGTGATTCTAAGGATGTGAAACAGGTGCAACTCTTAAATCACTGCAGTTAGAAATGTAAATCATTACAGTCACTTTGGAAAATGCTATTAAAATTCAGCATGCACATACTTTATGATCCAGCAATTTCTTAGACACACACACACACAAACACACACACATATTTGGGAGAAATCCGTATATATGTGTATCCCAAAAATGTCCAAGAATGTTTATAAACATTTTTTGCAATTGTCCAAAATTGAAATCCAATTTCTCATCAACAGTAGAGTAAATCAATTTTACATATTCAAACATAAGAAATACTATACTATCATGAAAATAAAGTAACTGTAGTGCAGGTAACAAAGTTGATTAATTTCACATATTCAATGTTGCATGAAAGAAGCTAGGCAAAATAATTCATACTTAATGAATCCATGTATATAAGGTCAAACATAAGCAAACCAATGTTCAGTGTTATCAATTAGGCATAATTTAAGCTTTGGGGATGAGTAAACAAGTAGTATTAAAACATCATGAGAGGGGCTTTTGAAGTACCGATAATCATAAGTAACTTGCACTACTTTTTTTCAGCTGTCTGCAGCATCAAAATGAATGATTCTCAGGAAGATATTTGGAAGTTTCTGGAAAAACATCATATCAGTGGCCTGCCAAAGCCCATAGTCCTGTCTACTTTTCTCCCAACATTTAAATGTGTTGTAAATATCTATTGCACTTGCTGCAATTTGAACCTATAATCCTGCTTGCTGTCAGAGATTCTGGGAAATGTAGTTTCCAGTCTTCCAGCCTCTGTGATAAAAGGCAAGGGCTTGGCAGGGGCAGGGCAATGGTACTGAATTGCAGAAAGAAAATCCAACATATCATATTGTAACTTTTATTCAGAAAATCAAACCAGGCTGTTATGACATATGGAAGGCCAAGAGTTTATGCAGTAATAAGCATGATAGGATATGACATTCCATAGAATCTAATTTAGGGTAAGGAGATAAGTAAGAAAACTGTACAGTATCAGTGATGTGAAATAAATGGATTAGAGGTGTCAAAAGGGTTGAAAACATGAAAATATTTTGGAGTGGCGATATTGGAGCTGGAAGAATAGTGTGCATTAGTCTGTTCAGGTTGCCATAACAAAGTACCACAGACTGGTGGCTTCAACAACAGAAATTTATTTCTCCCAGCTCTGGAGGCTGGGAATTCTGAGATCAAGGTGCTGGCCAGTTCAGTTCTTGGTAAGAGCTCTCTTCCTGGCTTGCAGACGGCAGCCTTCTTTCTGTGTCTTCACTTAGCAGAGACAGAAAGCTCTGGTATTTCTTCTTTTTTCGTAAGGACACTTGCCCTGTCAGATTAAAGCCCTACCCTTATGACCTCATTTAACCTAAATTACTTCCTTAAGGGGCTCAATTTCCACACATAGTCACATGGACAGTTAAGTCTTTACCATATAAATTTTGGGAAGGCACAAACATTTAGTTCATAGCAGATAGAAAACAAGGTCTAGAGGGTAGATGCTATAAATCTAGCTTCTGGAGAATGTTTAAGTTTGGTAATGAGGATGTATAATGTAGTGCCTAGAAGACAGACATATAACATTGTTAGTTCTCCTGATGACTTGCCTATTATATTTCTGACCCATACTAGATATATGCACCCTCTTCCTCTCTCTCTCTTTTTTCTCCCTCTTTCTCTTCAAAAATAGTGTCAAGTGAGTGCTAACCACAAGATTAGAAGGCTCTTATCTATGACTGGTTTAGTGGCCTTATATTATTATGTTTTAATTCAAGAAGTCTCAATTAAATATCATTTGGAGAAGACCTACAACTTAAAAGGGAAAGTCTCATATAAATTTTCCTGGTTTTCGGTAAAAATTTAAAACTTTTTTGTGATAAAACTAATTTATAATCTTAAAACAAAATAGTTAGAAATTAAAGGGAACATTAAATTATAAGTGATGGTGTAGTTTCAGGTGGGTATTTAAATGTATTTTGTTTTTATATAAAAAGGTTTGGCTCTCAGTTTTTAACTTTGTAAAAGCACTATCATATAATTTATTTATTTTACCTAGAGAGTATGAGAAATTCTGAATAATCTTCCAAATCTTTCCAAGGAAATGAACTGAACCTGGCAAGCTGTGCCAGAAAAAGTGAATACATAAAGAAATGTTAAAATGCTGTAGCACATCCAAGCAATAAATCTTGAGGGATAAAAGAATTAGACTTGATGTACACATTTCTAAGAATCATGGATCTATAAAGACTCTTCAAAAAAATGCAGTAATTAAATTTATTTATTAAGTGTATGTAATCTCTTCTCCACATTACTATGAATTTTGTAGATGCTGGGCCTTCAGGGAGAACTTCAAGACTCTTTTTCTCTTGCTATTTCCTGCGCAGTCTCTACTGGGGACCTGAGAGCACGCCCTCTCAAGGAAGAGTATGCAACTATGGATTGGTAAGATTTAAGGATATTATTGGCTATTGTGCTAATAGTTGCAATCACTGACATAGTTTAAAGATCATAATGGTCCTTACAGAATTTTCACTTTTCCTAGGTAAATTCTTCTGAAGAAGAACTATCATTTTCTTTCTGTTCATGTTACTGGTCTTTGGAAAATCTAGATCAGGCAGTCTAGAAGAATCCTCTCTTGGAATTAAGGGAAATATTTGTCTTATATCTAATAATCCCACTCCCTTGCTTTGGTTCTTTCCCCTGGGTGGCTGCTCTTAGATCTTCCCAGAGATCTGAGACTTTGGGTTCACATTTGGGTTCTGATGTGAAAATAGAGAGAAAAGCACATGCCCTGCTTTCAGCCTTGACATTTTAGACCCATTTAAGTTTAGGGAAAGGTGTTCCACATGGGTCCAGCATAGCTCTGTGGGCGGGGGGGGGGGGTGTCTATCATGGTTTGACACCAAAGCCCTTACGAATAATAAAAAGTGTTTTGCCTTATTCACCTGTGAATCCATTTTCATCAGGTATATTGAGAGGAGAAAAATTGAGTAAGGGATTCAAGCATTTCTGTTTCCTTAGTGTAATTCTATCTAAGCAATTATCATCCTTTAATTGTAGTGCCACATGTTCAATAGTAGTTAACCAAAAATAAATAATATATATATATATGTTTTCCTCCTCTACAGAAATGTATAGTCTGGTTGTATTACTAAAGAAATAGACAAGTAGATGCTGAGCTACTTATAAACAAATTTAAAATAATAAGCTCAATATGTGTGTGTGTGTGCACATGTGCACTTATTCATGTAGTACTTACAATAGCACATGGTAAGATTTTAATAAATATTCTTTAATGAATGCAAGAATTCATAATCCATGTGTTGCTAAGTATTCTCTTAGAATACCAGAATAGAACTGAAAACAAAGAAAACCCCCAAAGGATAAAGTAATGGATCAAAAAGATTTGTTATTGGTTTCAGAATCAATGTACAAGAGGAATATGCAAAAGGACATAATGTATTAACTAATTATTCATCATTTTTATTGTTTTCTAGACTTTGGGAATCTATTTTATCAATATTGAGTGTGTGTGTGTTTGTGTGTGTGTGTGGTATCAATAATCTTACTCTGCTGGTGAGTGAAGCAACAATAGAAATCAAGTGTTTTTCTACTTCAATGTTAAATATTTCCCTTATTTGGATTACTTGTTAATTATGAATGGCATTTGTAACTTCTTCTCTCCAGATGGTAGGATTAATCAAAGAATGAACAACAAGAAGTGTGTTCAATAAAGTGCACTTTCAATAAAGTGCAAAATGGCTTTTAAATCATTTATATAGGAAACATATTATTATGTCTTAAATTTGAACAGTGAAATATTGATGATGTTTTCTGTAAATATTTTTAGCCTGGTTATGTCATTTATTAGTTGATTTATAACTGAAGTATTCTAATAAAATGTTAATTTTAATGCCCTAGTTGCTTCATATTTTTCTACTTTTGAGAAATGGTAAAAAATTCAATAATTATTAAATTTTCTTTTACTATGCATATCAGATTATTTGTGTTAGATTGTAAATCTAATTGAGTAGTCTTAAATTTTATCATTTTTAACACAGCATTGAAGAAAATTAAAAAACTTTGAACACTAGATTGCAGATACCCCTGTGGACTCTAGGAATTCAGAGTTTAGGGACATCCACACAAGTAAGTTAAAGTATTTTTCTAAATTTTTTCAAATCTTTTCAAAAAGAAGTTTGAATTATCTTTATTTGGTTTAGTAAGGACTGAAGGGAAAAGCCTTGTTTTGAAAACACTTTTAAAAGAGATGAATGATTTTTCATTAATTTTTAGAAGTTCTGTTTGCTCTATTGAAATCAGTAGCACATTTATTTTGTCTCATAAGCTTCCTTTTTTTTTGAAATCCCCAAGTGTCTTTACATCAGTAAACAGAAACCAAGTTAAAAAAAACTAAAAATACAAAACAGGAGCCTTACATAAAACTGTATTGTACAGCATCATGCAAACAGAGAACTTATTGCAGTGAGTTTAGATATGGTTTAGGCCATATTATGTGTAATTTCAAGCATAAATTAACTGTAATAGGCAGATTTCAAATGTTTACAAATAAAATTTACTATGTGGGATGATAATTGACAAATATAAGAAAACCACCATCTTTCCCTTGGCAATGTTTTTTCTAGACAACATCATGTACTCAAATTTTGGATTCTACTCAAACTACATTTTCTTCTCTGACCAACATTCTCTTACAGCTCTGTAGCAGTTACAGGATATATCCTCCAGAGTAAAAGCAAAAGGCAGAGATGAAGTTCAAGGACTTCTTGCTACCTTTATTTGGCATAGGATTTCATACTGATCCTCAGAGGTGGATGTGGGTGCTAATCACTGCATTACAGATACCTTTTCCACAACTCTTCAGAAACTGAATGTGTCATGCATGTGACATTCCAGGAGCAGATCCCCACACAGGTTCAGTTGTTCATTTGTTAAGTATTGGTCACATCACCTCCAGGAGAATTTGTGTGATTATGAACAATCTAGTAGGCTCATTGATTTATTTGTGGCTCCTGGTTGACTTCCTCAAAAAGTAATTCCATGGTACTTAGTTTCCCTATTGGTGACCTGTATGAAAGTATGTCCTGACTTTGTTTTTTCTCCTCTCAGATCGTAAACATAAAAACAGGCAATGCTTTTTGATTTTCAGAGGAGAAGCAATAAAATACATTTATGTTCTCTATATTGCAGGACATTATTGTTGCATATGCTGAGCCAGATTCTTTCAAGGTCTATACTATAACTTATTTTAAAGGGGTACCTTTGGAAGCTGTTTGGGTTTTCAGCATGCAAGGATCAATTGAATGTTGCCCAAACTAAATGAAAATAAAAAAGGGAAAGAGAGCAGAATTATCTGAATGGCTGCAAAACTAAGGATTGCAAAATTGGTAAAACTAAATTTAATTTAATTTTCAAAACAACTGCTTTAAGTAGAAACAATTATCCTCATTTTATTAATAAGGAAGCTAAAAATTAGGTCAGTTACAGGTCAGGCTATAACTAACTTTGCCTTAGAGATAGCCCTGAGATCGAGAAATCCTTTTTACCAAAGTTCTTTCTAATCTACCACACAATCATTCTCGTCCTGAGTCAAATATCAACTGGAAAATGCACTGGATATGTAGAATTTATACTAACTTATTAGAATAATTTTTCACAGAAAAACAAACTTGAAGCTACATATCAAAATAGATTTTAATATGACTTAGTTACAATGTCTATTGCAATCACAGAGAATTGGCAGGTGATGCCTTCTGCTTTAAAATAACCCTGCCTATTAATATTTCAGAGATGATTTGTCTGTTACTGAAGACTGGATTTGGGGATGAAATGTGATAGATTTTCAAACCAAATTATGGATTTTATTTGAAAGAATAGTTAAGACTGTTAAGACTGGATACCATATGTTATGCGCTGAATCGTGTCCATCTGCTCCCTCCTAAATTCATATGTTGAAATACCAACCCTCAGTAGCTCAGAATGTAAATGTGCTGGGAGATAGGGTCTTTAAAGAGGTAATTAGGTTAAAATAAGGTCATTAGGGGGTGCCCTTATCCAATCTGACTGCTGCCCCATAAGAAAAGGAGACTAAGACACTGACACAAACTGAGGGAAGACCAGGTAAAAACACAAGAAGAAGAGAGCCATCTACAACCCAAGGAGAGAGGCCTCAGAAAAAACCAACTCTGCTGACATCCTCTGTCAGAGTTCTAGCCCCCAGAATTAAGAGAAAAAAATTCTGTTGTTTAAGCCACCCAGTCTGTGGTACTTTGTTATGGCAGCCCTAGTAAAGTAATATATCATCTCATTTGATACTTTAGGAACTAAGTTTTTCTGGCTTGCATCTTCATATATTCCACTTGGAATTATTTATAAGATATAGAAATCATTCATAATAATATATAGAAAGAGAAATAGGATTAGTTGCCCAACATATTAAATGATTATGAACAGTTATATTTGTAATGGTATTAAAGAGATGCTCTGGATGTGATATGTATGCTGAGAGTCTTTCTATATTTGAGTTGGATGAACTATAACAAATCTGTGTGCTATGTTATTAAGAACATAAAATAGGGGTCTGGGCAAGATGGCGGAAGAGTAAGACGCGGCGATCACCTTCCTTCCCACAGATACATCAGAAATACATCTACACGTGGAACTGCTCCTACAGAACACCCACTGAATGCTGGCAACCTCCCACTGACGTCGGACCTCCCAAAAGGCAAGAAAATCCCCACGTACTTGGGTAGGGCAAAAGAAAAAAGAAATAACAGAGACAAAAGAATAGGGACGCGACCTGCACCAGTGGGAGGGAACTGTGAAGGAGGAAAGTTTCCACACGCTAGGAAGCCCCTTCACGGGCGGAGACTGCGGGTGGCAGAAGGGGGAAGCTTCGGAGCCACGGAGGAGAGCGCAGCCACAGTGGTGCGGAGGGCAAAGCGGAGAGATTCCCGCATGGAGGATCGGTGCCGAGTAGCACTCACCAGCCCGAGATGCTTGTCTGCTCACCCGCCGGGATGGGCGGCAGCTGGGAGCTGAGGCTCGGGCTTCGGAGGTCGGATCCCAGGGAGGGGACTGGGGTTGGCTGCGTGAACATAGCCCGAAGGGGTTAGCACACCACAGCTAGCAGGGAGGGAGTCCGGGAAAAAGTCTGCAGCTGCCGAAGAGGCAAGAGACTTTTTCTTGCCTCTTTGTTTCGTGGCGCGCAAGGAGAGGGGATTCAGAGCGCCGCCTAAACGAGCCCCAGAAACAGGCGCGAGCCGCGGCTATCAGTGCGGATCCCACAGCAACAGGGGCGCAGAGGGAAAAGCAGAGAGATTCCTGCACAGAGGATCGGTGCCGAGCAGCACTCACCAGACTGAGAGGCTTGTCTGCTCACCCGCTGTGGCGGGCAGGGGCTGGGAGCTTAGGCTCGGGCTTCGGTCGGATCGCAGGGAGAGGACTGGGGTTGGCGGCGTGAACACAGCCTGAAGGGGTTAGCGCACCACAGCTAGCCGGGAGGGAGTCCGGGAAAAAGTCTGCAGCTGCTGAAGAGGCAAGAGACTTTTTCTTGCCTCTTTGTTTCCCGGTGCACGGGGAGAGGGGATTCACAGCACCGCCTAAACGAACTCCAGAGACGGGCGTGAGCCGCGGTTATCAGTGCGGACCCCAGAGACGGGCATGAGACGCTAAGGCTGCTGCTGCCGCCACCAAGAAGCCTGTGTGCGAGCACAGGTCACTCTCCACACCGCCCCTCCTGGGAGCCTGTGCAGCCCGCGACGGCCAGGCTCCCGTGATCCGGGGACAACGTCCCCAGGAGAACGCACGGCGCGCCTCAGGCTGCTGCAACGTCACACCGGCCTCTGCCGCCGCAGGCTCGCCCCGCATCCGTACCCCTCCCTCCCCCCCGCCTGAGTGAGCCAGAGCCCCCGAAGCAGCTGCTCCTTTAACCCCGTTCTGTCTGGGCGGGGAACAGACGTCCTCAGGCGACCTACATGCAGAGGCGGGTCCAAATCCAAAGCTGAACCCTGGGAGCTGTACGAACAAAGAAGAGAAAGGGAACTCTCTCCCAGCAGCCTCAGAAGCAGTGGATTAAAGCCCCACAAACAACTTCATGTGCCTGCATCTGTTGAATACCTGAATAGACAACGAATCATCCCAAATTCAGGAGGTGGACTTTGGGAGCAGGATATATTAATTTTTCCCCTTTTCCTTTTTTTGTGAGTGTATATGTGTATGTTCTGGGTGAGATTTTGTCTATATAGCTTTGCTTTCACCATTAGTCCTAGGGTTAGGTCCGTCCGTGCTTTTTTTTTTTTTTTTACTTAAAAAATTTTTTTTTCCTAATAAATGTTTTCTTAATAATCTTTTCCTTATTTTCTATTTTTAAAAATAAAAAAATTTTTAATAAGTTTTTTCATATTTTTATTTAAAAATTTTTTTTCTTAATATTTTTTTTTCTTATTTTTTATTATAATAGCTTTAGTTTATTTTATTTTATCCTCTTTCTTTCTTTCTTTCTATTTTTTCTCACTTTTATTCTGAGCCGTGTGGATGAAAGGCTCTTGGTGCTCCAGCCAGGCATCAGGGCTGTGGCTCTGAGGTGGGAGAGCCAACTTCAGGACACTGGTCCACAAGAGACCTCCCATCTCCATGTAATACCAAATGGCGAAAATCTCTCAGAGATCTCCATCTCAACATCAAGACCCAGCTTCACTCAACGACCAGCAAACTACAGTGCTCGACACACTAGGCCAAACAACTAGGAAGACAGGAACACAGCCCCATCCATTAACAGAGAGGCTGCCTAAAATCATAATAAGGCCACAGACACCCCAAAACACACCACAAGACGTGGACGTGCCCACCAGAAAGACAAGATCCAGCCTCATCCACCAGAACACAGGCACTAGTCCCCTCTACCAGGAAGCCTACACAACCCACTGAACCAACCTTAGCCACTGCGGACAGGTACCAAAAACTACGGGAACTATGAACCTGCAGCCTGTGAAAAGGAGACCCCAAACACAGTAAAATAAGCAAAATGAGAAGACAAAAAACACACAGCAGGTGAAGGAGCAGGGTCAAAACACACCAGACCTAACAAATGAAGAGGAAATAGGCAGTCTACCTGAAGAAGAATTCAGAATAATGATAGTAAAGATGATCCAAAATCTTGGAAATAGAATAAACAAAAGGCAAGAAACATTTAACAAGGATGTAGAAGAACTAAAGAGGAACCAAGCAATGATGAAAAACACAATAAATGAAATTAAAAATACTCTAGATGGGATCAATAGCAGAATAACTGAGGCAGAAGAACGGATAAGTGACCTGGAAGATAAAATGGTGGAAATAACTACTGCACAGCAGAAAAAAGAAAAAAGAATGAAAAGAACTGAGGACAGTCTCAGAGACCACTGGGACAACATTAAACGCACCAACATTCGAATTATATGGGGTCCCAGAAGAAGAAGAGAAAAAGAAAGGGACTGAGAAAATATTTGAAGAGATTATAGTTGAAAACTTCCCTAATATGGGAAAGGAAATAGTTAATCAAGTCCTGGAAGCACAGAGAGTCCCATACAGGATAAATCCAAGGAGAAACACACCAAGACACATATTAATCAAACTATCAAAAATTAAATATAAAGAAAACATATTAAAAGCAGCAAGGGAAAAACAACAAATAACACACAAGGGAATCCCCATAAGGTTAACAGCTGATCTTTCAGCAGAAACTCTGCAAGCCAGAAGGGAGTGGCAGGATATACTTAAAGTGATGAAGGAGAAAAACCTACAACCAAGGTTACTCTACCCAGCAAGGATCTCATTCAGATTTGATGGAGAAATTAAAACCTTTACAGACAAGCAAAAGCTGAAAGAGTTCAGCACCACCAAACCAGCTTTACAACAAATGCTAAAGGAACTTCTCTAGGCAAGAAACACAAGAGAAGGAAAACACCTACAATAACAAACCCAAAACATTTAAGAAAATGGGAATAGGAACATACATATCGATAAATACCTTAAATGTAAATGGATTAAATGCTCCCACCAAAAGACACAGACTGGCTGAATGGATACAAAAACAAGCCCCATATATGCTGTGTACAAGAGACCCACTTCAGACCTAGAGACACATACAGACTGAAAGTGAGGGGATGGAAAAAGATATTCCATGCAAATGGAAATCAAAAGAGAGCTGGAGTAGCAATTCTCATATAAGACAAAATAGACTTTAAAATAAAGACTACTACAAGAGACAAAGAAGGACACTATATAATGATCAAGGGATCGATCCAAGAGGAAGGTATAGCAATTGTAAATATTTATGCACCCAACATAGGAGCACCTCAATACATAAGGCAAATACTAACAGCCATAAAAGGGGAAATCGACAGTAACACAATCATAGTAGGGGACTTTAACACCCCACTTTCACCAATGGACAGATCATCCAAAATGAAAATAAATAAGGAAACACAAGCTTTAAATGATACATTAAACAAGATGGACTTAATGGATATTTATAGGACATTCCACCCAAAAACAACAGAATATACATTTTTCTCAAGTGCTCATGGAACATTCTCCAGGATAGATCATATCTTGGGTCACAAATCAAGCCTTGGGAAATTTAAGAAAATTGAAATCGTATCAAGTATCTTTTGTGACCACAATGCTATGAGACTAGATATCAATTACAGGAAAAGATCTGTAAAAAATACAAACACATGGAGGCTACACAATACACTACTTAATAACGAAGTGATCACTGAAGAAATCAAAGGGGAAATCAAAAAATACCTAGAAACAAATGACAATGGAGACACGACCACCCAAAACCTATGGGATGCAGCAAAAGCAGTTCTAAGCGGGAAGTTTATAGCAATACAAGCCTACCTCAAGAAACAGGAAACATCTCGAATAAACAACCTAACCTTGCACCTAATGCAATTAGAGAAAGAAGAACAAAAAAAAACCCAAAGCTAGCAGAAGGAAAGAAATCATAAAGATCAGATCAGAAATAAATGAAAAAGAAATGAAGGAAACAATAGCAAAAATCAATGAAACTAAAAGCTGGTTCTTTGAGAAGATAAACAAAATTGATAAACCATTAGCCAGACTCATCAAGAGAAAAACGGAGAAGACTCAAATCAATAGAATTAGAAATGAAAAAGGAGAAGTAACCACTGAGACTACAGAAATACAAACGATCATGAGAGATTACTACAAGCAACTCTATGCCAATAAAATGGACAACCTGGAAGAAATGGACAGATTCTTAGGAATGCACAATCTGCCGAGACTGAACCAGGAAGAAATAGAAAATAGGAACAGACCAATCACAAGCACTGAAATTGAAACTGTGATTAAAAATCTTCCAACACACAAAAACCCAGGACCAGATGGCTTCACAGGCGAAGCCTTTTAGAGAAGAGCTAACACCTATCCTTCTCAAACTCTTCCAAAATATTGCAGAGGGAGGAACACTCCCCAACTCATTCTACGAGGCCACCATCACCCTGATACCAAAACCAGACAAAGATGTCACAAAGAAAGAAAATTACAGGCCGATATCACTGATGAACATAGATGCAAAAATCCTCAACAAAATACTAGCAAACAGAATCCAACAGCACATTAAAAGGATTATACACCATGATCAAGTGGGGTTTGTTCCAGGAATGCAAGGATTCTTCAATATACGCAAATCAATCAACGTGATACATCATATTAACAAATTGAAGGAGAAAAACCATTTGATCATCTCAATAGATGCAGAGAAAGCTTTCGACAAAATTCAACACCCATTTATGATAAAAGTCATGCAGAAAGTAGGCATAGAGGGAACTTTCCTCAACATAATAAAGGCCATAGATGACAAACCCACAGCCAACATTGTCCTCAATGGTGAAAAACTGAAACCATTTCCACTAAGATCAGGAACAAGACAAGGTTGCCCACTCTCACCACTATTATTCAACATAGTTTTGGAAGTGTTAGCCACAGCAATCAGAGAAGAAAAATAAATAAAAGGAATCCAAATAGGAAAAGAAGAAGTAAAGCTGTCACTGTTTGCAGATGGCATGATACTATACATAGAGAATCCTAAAGATGCTACCAGAAAACTACTAGAGCTAATCAATGAATTTGGTAAAGTAGCACGATACAAAATTAATGCACAGAAATCTCTTGCATTCCTATATACTAATGATGAAAAATCTGAAAGTGAAATTAAGAAAACACTCCCGTTTACCATTGCAACAAAAAGAATAAAATATCTAGGAATAAACCTACCTAAGGAGACAAAAGACCTGTATGCAGAAAATTATAGGACACTGATGAAAGAAATTAAAGATGATACAAATAGATGGAGAGATATACCATGTTCTTGGATTGGAAGAATCAACATTGTGAAAATGACTCTACTACCCAAAGCAATCTACAGATTCAATGCAATCCCTATCAAACTACCACTGGCATTTTTCACAGAACTAGAACAAAAAATTTCACAATTTGTATGGAAACACAAAAGACCCCGAATAGCCAAAGCCATCTTGAGAACGAAAAATGGAGCTGGAGGAATCAGGCTCCCTGACTTCAGACTATATTACCAAGCTACAGTAATCAAGACACTTTGGTACTGGCACAAAAACAGAAATATAGATGAATGGAACAGGATAGAAAGCCCAGAGATAAACCCACACACATATGGTCACCTTCTCTTTGATAAAGGAGGCAAGAATATACAGTGGAGAAAAGACAGCCTCTTCAATAAGTGGTGCTGGGAAAATTGGACAGGTACATGTAAAAGTATGAAATTAGAACACTCCATGACACCATACACAAAAATAAACTCAAAATGGATTAAAGACCTAAGTGTAAGGCCAGACACTATCAAACTCTTAGAGGAAAACAGAGGCAGAACACTCTATGACATAAATCATAGCAAGATTCTTTTTGACCCAGCTCCTAGAGAAATGGAAATAAAAACACAAATAAACAAATGGGACCTAATGAAACTTAAAAGCTTTTGCACAGCAAAGGAAACCCTAAACAAGACCAAAAGACAACCCTCAGAATGGGAGAAAATATTTGCAAATGAAGCAACTGACAAAGGATTAATCTCCAAGATTGACAAGCAGCTCATGCAGCTCAATAACAAAAAAACAAACAACCCAATCCAAAAATGGGCAGAAGATCTAAATAGACATTTCTCCAAAGAAGATATACAGATTGCCAACAGACACATGAAAGAATGCTCAACATCATTAATCATTAGAGAAATGCAAATCAAAACTACAATGAGGTATCATCTCACACCGTTCAGAATGGCTATCATCAAAAAATCTAGAAACAATAAATGCTGGAGTGGGTGTGGAGAAAAGGGAACACTCTTGCACTGTTGGTGGGAATGTAAATTGATACAGCCACTATGGAGAACAGTATGGAGGTTCCTTAAAAAAGTAAAAATAGAACTACCATACGACCCAGCAATCCCTCTACTGGGCATATACCCTGAGAAAACCATAATTCAAAAAGAGTCATGTACCACAATGTTCATTGCAGCTCTATTTACAATAGCCAGGACATGGATGCAACCTAAGTGTCCATCATCGGATGAATGGATAAAGAAGATGTGGCACATATAAACAATGGAATATTACTCAGCCATAAAAAGAAATGAAATGGAGGTATTTGTAATGAGGTGGATGGAGTTAGAGTCTGTCATACAGAGTGAAGTAAGTCAGAAAGAGAAAAACAAATACAGTATGCTAACACATATATATGGAATCTAAGGAAAAAAAAAAGGTCATGAAGAACCTAGTGGCAAGATGAGAATAAAGACAGAGACTTACTAGAGAATGGACTTGAGGGTATGGAGAGGGGGAGGGGTGAGATTTGATAGGGTTAGAGAGTGTCATGGACATATATACACTACCAAGTGTAAAATAGATAGCTAGTGGGAAGCAGCCACATAGCACAGTGAGATCAGCTCGGTGCTTTGTGACCACCTAGAGGGGTGGGATAGGGAGGGTGGGAGGGAGGGAGACGCAAGAGGGAAGAGATATGGGAACATATGTATATGTATAACTGATTCACTTTGTTATAAAGCAGAAACTAACACACCATTGTAAAGCAATTATACTCCAATAAAGATGTTTAAAAAAAAAAAAACAGGGGTTGGGTGGGGAGTGGTAATCAAAAAAAAAAAAAAAAGAACATAAAATAACAATAAATTATAAGGCTGACATTATGTATTGGTAGTCAAATGTCTATAAGATTTGCTATGAAGATAGTGAAAAAATGCTTTCATCCTAAGATACTTTACTGGTAAGCATAAAAAAGTGTTCAACATCACTGGGTTTTAGGCTATTAAAGGGTTCTATTAATATGCAAATTTGTCATCGATGTAGATCAAAAAATTAGGTTTGAATTATTCCTTGACATTTTAGTGTAAATTAATTTAATAATTTTTATAGCCAATAACTTAGCCAGTCCCTGTGGCAAGAGGACATGTAAGTTTTGATGGAGAATGGTTGAAGGCTGAACTAAGTATATTGTATACTGTGGTATGAGTAGAAGGAAGGGGAATATTAAAAGAAGTAGGGTGGTTGAAGATGTTTGGAGTAGAAGGACGTGTGCTCATTCCCTCTTATGAGAGCACTGGAATCACAACTAACTGCTGAACAATCATTGACAGGAAGACACTGGAACTCACCAAAAAAGATACCCCACATCCAAAGACAAAGGAGAAGCCAGAGTGAGATAGTAGGAGTGGCACAATCACAATAAAATCAAATCCCATAACTGCTGGGTGGGTGATGCACAATGGGGAAAACAGTCATACCACAGAAGCCCACCCATTGGAGTGAAGGTTCTGAGCCTCACATCAGGCTTCCCAACCTGGGGGTCTGGCAATGGGAGGAGGAATTCTCAGAGAATCAGACTTTGAAAGTTAGCGGGATTTGATTGCAGGACTTCGACAGGACTGGGGGAAACAGACTCCACTTTTGCAGGGCACAAACAAATGGTGTGTACATCAGGACCCAGGAGGAAGGAGCAGTGACCCCACAGGAGACTGAAACAGACCTACCTGCTAGTATCGGAGGGTCTCCTGCAGAGGTGGGGGCAGCTGTGGCTCACCACAGGGACAAGGACACTGACAGCAGAAGTTCTGGGAAGTACTCCTGGGTATGAGCCCTCCTGGAGTCTGCCATTAGCCTCACCAAAGAGCCTGTAGGTGCCAGTGCTGGGTTGCCTACAGCTAGACAACCAACAGGGAGAGAACTCAGCCCCACCCATCAACAGACAAGAGGATTAAAGTTCTACCGAACTCTGACCACCAGAGCAACACCCAGTTCTACCCACCGCCAGTCCCTCCCATTAGGAAGCTTGCACAATCCTCTTAGACAGCCTCATCCACCAGAGAGCAGACAGCAGAAGCAATAAGAACTACAATCTTGCAGCCTGTGGAACAAAAACCACATTCACAGTTAGATAGACAAGATGAAAAAGCAGAGGGTTGTGTACCAGATGAAGGAACAAGATAAAACCTCAGAAAAACAACTAAATAAAGTGGAGATAGGCAACCTTCTAGAAAAAGAATTCAGAATAAAGATAGTGAGGAAGATCCAGGACCCTGGAAAAAGAATGGAGGCAAAGATCAAGAAGATGCAAGAAATGATTAACAAAGACTTAGAAGAATGAAAGAACAAACAGCTAGAAGTATTAAAGAACAAACAAACAGAGATGAACTGTTCTTCAGTAACTGAAATGAAAATTACACTAGAAGGAATCAATAGCAGAATAACTGAGGCAGAAGAATGGATAAGTGACCTGGAAGACAGAATGGTGGAATTCACTGCCGTGGAACAGAATAAAGAAAAAAGAATGAAAAGAAATGAAGACAGCCTAAGAGACCTCTGGGACAACATTAAACGCAACAACATTCGTATTATAGGGGTCCCGGAAGGAGAAGAGAGAGAGAAAGAACCTGAGAAAATATTTGAAGAGATTATAGTTGAAAACTTCCCTAACATGGGAAAGGAAATAGCTACCCAAGTCCAGAAAGTTCAGAAGGTCCCAGGCAGGATAAACCCAAGGAGAAACACACCAAGACACACAGTAATCAAGTTGACAAAAATTAAAAACAAAGAAAAATTATTGAAAGCAATAAGGGAAAAATAACAAATAACATACAAGATAATTCCCATAAGGTTTTCAGTTGATTTCTCAGCAGAAACTCTGCAAGCCAGAAGGGACTGGCATGATATATTTAAAGTGATGAAAGGGAAGAACCTACAACCAAGATTACTCTAACTGGAAAGGATCTCATACAGATTAGATGGAGAATTCAAAAGCTTTACAGACAAGCAAAAGCAAAGAGAATCCAGCACCACTAAACCAGCTCTAAAACTAAGGTTAAAGGTACTTCTTTAAGTGAGAAACACAAGAGAAGAAAAGGACCTACAAAAACAAACCCAAAACAATTAAGAATTTGGTAATAGGAACATACGTATAAATAATTACCTTAAATGTGAATGTATTAATTCTCCAATCAAAAGACACAGGTTCACCAAATGGATACAAAAACAAGACGAATATATATGCTGTCTACGAGAGACCCACTTCAGAGCTAGGGACACATGCAGACTGAAAGTGAGGGGATGGGAAAAGATTTTTCATGCAAATGGAAATCAAAAGAAAGCTGGATTAGCAATACTCATATCAGATAAACTAGACTTTAAAATAAAGAATGTTACAAGAGACAAGGAAGGACACTACATAATGATCAAGGGATCAATCCAAGAAGAAGATATAGCAATTATAAATATATAGGCACCCAACATAGGAGCACCTCAATACATAAGACGAATGGTAAAAGCTATAAAAGAGGAAATTGACAGTAACAAAATAATAGTGGTGGACGTTAAAACCTCACTTACACCAATGGACAGATCATCCAGACAGAATATTAATAAGAAAACGTAGCTTTAAATGACACAATAGACCAGATAGATTTAATTGATATTTATAGGACATTCCATCCGAAAACAGCAGATTACACTTTCTTCTCAAGTGCACATGGAACATTCTCCAGGATAGATCACATCTTGGGTCACAAATCAAGCCTTGGTCAATTTAAGAAAATTGAAATCATATCAAGCAGCTTTTCTGACCACAATGCTATGAGATTAGAAATCAATTATAGGGGAAAAAACGTAAAAATCACAAACACATGGAGGCTAAACAATACAATAGTAAATAATCAAGAGATCACTGAAGAAATCAAAGAAGTAATCAAAAAATTCCTAGAGACAAATGACAATGAAAACATGATGATGCAAAACCTATGGGATGCAGCAAAAGCACTTCTAAGAGGGAAGTTTCTAGCAATACAAACCTAACTCAAGAAACAAGAAAAATCTCAAATAAAAAATCTAGCCTTACACCTAAAGGAACTAGAGAAAGAAGAACAAACAAAACTCAAAGTCAGTAGAAGGAAAGAAATCATAAAGATCAGAGCAAAAGTAATTGAAATAGAAACAAAGAAAACAATAGCAAAGATCAATAAAACTAAAAGCTGGTTCTTTAATAAAATTGAAAACCTTTAACCAGGTTCATCAAGAAAAAGAGGGAGCAGACTCAAATCAATAAAATTAAAAATGAAAAAGGAGAAGTTACAACTGACACAGCAGAAATACAAAGTATCATAAGAGACTACTACAAGAAACTCTATGCCAATAAAATGGACAACCTGGAAGAAGTCGACAAATTCTTAGAAGGTATAACCTTCGAAGCCTGAACCAGGAAGAAACAGAAAATATGAACAGACCAATCACAAGTAATGAAATTGAAACTGTGATTAAAAATCTTCCACCAAACAAAAGTCCAGGAGCAGATGGCTTCACAGGTGAATTCTATCAAACCTTTAGAGAAGAGCAAACACCCATCCTTCTCAAACTCTTCCAAAAACTTGCAGAGGAAGGAACACTCCCTAACTCATTCTATGAGACCACCATCACCCTGATACCAAAAAAAGAAAATTACAGACCGATAGCACTGATGAATATAGATGCAATAATCCTCAACAAAATACGAGCAAACGAGAATCCAAAAACACATTAAAAGGATCATACACCATGATCAAGTTGGATTTATCCCAGGGGTGCAAGGATTCTTCATTATACACAAATCAATCAATGTGATACACCATATTAACAAACTGAAGAATAAAAACCATAGGATCATCTCAATAGATGCAGAAAAACCATTTGACAAAATTCAACACCTATTTATGATGAAAACTCTCTAGAAAGTGGGGTAGAGGGAACCTATTTGAACATAATAAAGGCCATATATGACAAACCCACAGCAAACATCATTCTCAATGGTGAAAAACTGAAAGTATTTTCTCTAAGATCAGGAACAAAGCAAGGATGTCCACTCTTGCCACTATTATTCAACATAAATTTGCAAGTGCTAGCCATGGCAATCAGAGAAGAAAAAGAAATAAAATGAATACAAATTGGAAGAAGAAGTATAAATATCACTGTTTGCAGATGACATGATGCTATACATAGATAATCCTAAACATGCCACCACAAAATTGCTAGAGCTAAACAATGGATTTGGTAAAATTGCAGGGTAAAAAATTAATGCACAGAAATCTCTTGCATTACTAAACACTAACAGTGAAAGATCAGAAAGAGAAATTAAGGAAACAATCGCATTCACCATTGCAACAAAAAGAATAATATACCTCAGAATAAAGCTACCTAAGGGGTAAAAGACCTGTACTCAGAAAGCTATAAGACACTGGTGAAAGAAATCAAAGATGACACAATAAGATGAAGAGATATCCCATGTTCTTGAACGGAAGAATCAATACTGTGAAAATGAATATACTACCCAAAGCAATCTACAGATTCAATGCAATACCTATCAAATTACCAATGGCATTTTTTACAGAACTAGAACAAAAATTCTTGAAATTTGTATGGAAACACAAAGACCCCGAATAGCCAAAGCAATATTGAGAAAGAGAAACGGAGCTGGAGGACTCAGGCTCCCTGACTTCAGACTATACTACAAAGCTACAGTAATCAAGAGAGTATGGGTCTCGTACAGAAACAGAAATATAGATCAATGGGACAGGATAGAAAGCCCAGAGATTAACCAACGCACCTATAGTCAACTAATCTATGACAATGGAGGCAAGCATATACAATGGAGAAAAGACAGTCTCTTCAATAAGTGGTGCTGGGAAAACTGGATAGATCCATGTAATAGAATGAAATTAGAACACTCCCTAACACCATACACAAAAATAAACTCAAAATAGATTAAAGACCTAAATGTAAGACTGGACACTATAAAACTCTAAGAGTTTTATAGGAAGAACGTTCTTTGACATAAATCACAGCAAGCTCTTTCTTGACCCCTCCTAGAGTAATGGAACTAAAAGCAAAAATAAACAAATTGGACCTAATGAAAGTTAAAAGCTTTTGCACAGCAAAGGAAACTATATACAGGATGAAAAGTCAACCCTCAGAATGGGAGAAAATATTTGCAAAGGAATCAATGGACAAAGGATTAAACTCCAAAATATAAAAACAACTCATGCAGCTCAATATTAAAAGAACAAACAACCCAATCAAAAAATGGGTAGAAGGCCTAAATAGACATTTCTCCAAAGAATACATACAGATGGCCAAGAGGCACATGAAAATCTGCTCAACATCACTAATTATTAGAGAAATGCAAATCAAAACTACAATGAGGTATCACCTCACACCAGTTAGAATGGGCATCATCAGAAAATCTGCAAACAACAAATGCTGGAGAGGGTGTGGAGAAAAGGGAACCCTCTTGCACTGTTTGTGGCAATGTAAATTGATACAGCCACTATGGAGAACAGTATTGAGGTTCCTTAAAGAAATAAAAATAGAACTACCATATGACCCAGCAATCCCACTACTGGGCATATATCCAGAGAAAAACATATTTCACAAAGACACATGCACCCCAATGTTCATTGCAACATTATTTACAATAGCCAGGTCATGGAAGCAACCTAAATGCTCAATGACAGATGAATGGATAAAGAAGATGTGGGATACATATATACAATGGAATATTATTCAGCCATAAAAAGGTATGAAATTGAGTCATTTGTAGAGATGTGGATGGACCTAGAGACTGTCATACAGAGTGAAGTAAGTCAGAAAGAGAAAAACAATGATCGTATATTAACACATATATGTGGAATCTAGGAAAACGGTATGGATGAACTGTTTGCAAAGCAGAAATAGAGACACAGATGTAGAGAACAAACTTATGGACACCAAGGGGAGAATCAGGGGAGTGGTGGTGGTAGGAAGAGTTGGGAGATTGGGATTGACATATATACACTAATATGTATAAAATAAATAAGTAATAAGAACCTGCTGTATAAAAGTAAATAAATGAATAATATAAAATTAAAAAAATTAAATTAAATTTAAAAAAAAGAAGTAGATACTCAAAGATAGATATAGCCCACAAGCAAAAAAGATTATTTGTTTTAACTTTCAACTGGTACCACATCAAAGTATGACAAGAAATGTAGGTGCCATTTATAAATTGACAGTAATTGCGGAGAAGAGCCCAGTGGTAATAGATATCTCTCAGACACATAGTGAACAATTTTTTCACAACACCAAGCCTCATATGATTGTGCTCCTGATACAAGCTATGTCATGCTTTGTGAATCAAAACATGTCTAGAAAGAAATATATGGTATATAAACATCCCCGTTTACTTAGGGCTTTTTGGTTTTCTCCTTTTGTCTCCTAATAAGCATAAGGTAAACCAAAAGAATTTGTCAATATTTGACCATTTTGTCATGTAAATATAGCAATTTTCATGTATCTTAACCTAATATCAATAGTATTTCCTTTTACTCTCAAGAGTGTCTGCATTTAATGAGAAATTATATTATATATTTGTGGTATTATTATTTTCCCAGGGTTGCCTGGTAATGATTTTCCTTATTTCTTTTAATTCACAACCATAATTGCTTACACTTAGAATCATATATTTCTTATTGAAACACACACACATACACACACTCACAATTGTATTTAGAGTAGGTACCAAGAATAAGAGCCAAGTTGTTCCACCACAAAATATGAGACCACTAAGAAAATGTTTTTCTAAATTAATATATTAAAAGACCATCATTTTAGCCTGTAGTTTTTAAAGACTTCTTAGATGTTACCTATTTTTTGGGGAGGAGAAATGGAAATATTTTAAATGGAAAGATAAATTTTACTATGTCCATAGTAGAAATTGATCATATTTCTTGCATAAAGGAAGCATAAAGATTTCACTCTCCCTCTACTACCTGACTGAACTGCTTCAAACTAAATTCTGTAGATATTGGAACCTCTCCTAGGACCTCGACACAGATATGTACTAACTAACTTTGTCAGTTGGCTAGCAGCCAAAACCAATTATGTAGCAATGCAGACATGTACTGCTTCTCATAAAGAGAATGGAAAATTGCCTAATAAAATAAATAAAATCATTTTTACTATCATGACAAATAATCTTTATTGCTTTGTGGTGCTTTTACCTTAGTTATTCATTCTTTCTGATTTAAAATAATCAATATTCTAAACTCCAGTACTGAAATTGAATTACCAAATCCTAATAAACATTGAATCTATCCTTTACTTGTATATTGCTATTTCTGCCATTACCTGATTTTTTTTTTTTACATTTGTTTCTTTGTCCTTTATTTATCGTCACATATGTCAACAAGGCCAGGGAACTGTTTTTCAGTGAAGGTTAATGCCAGCGTTCTTTCCATAGCTAGTATTAAAGTATTAATAGGTTCTCCAAGGGCAGTTGTGCCTAAATTATTCCACTAATCAATACGCTACTGAAAGGCAAATAACAGTGAGAGGGTTTACTGCCAATTCTCTACTTCAAGGAAAACTCATATCCTTGAAAAATGCAAAAGTATAGGCATCTGCAAAGAAACTGCTCAAGTACAGCAATATACTGTTGCATGTGGTGGGGGGGGACTGGACTTTAATTGCATATTTTTAAAACCCTAAGTAAGCTTACCTTTTATTAGAGGTAAGCTTTGGGCCTACCTATTCTTTTCATTTCCAATTTGCGGGTCACCGGACTGATTAAATTCATTTGCTTAGACTCTGTTTTTTTTTTTTACCTGCTTTCTGATATGACATTATTATTTATAAACATACCCATAAATCCGAGATGCAGAAATGAAAGCATTCATCATTTCTTAGCCACCCAAGAAGAATCGAAATCACACACACACACACTGAAATTTAAATAATAAACTTTAAATGAGACTATGCTGTGTATGGTCAGAATTAGATCTTGAGTGGCATAATTGGGTACTAAAAAGTTACTTGTGTTTCCATGGGCAGAAGACATTATTTCTTTCTAAAACAAAGCTATAATTCTGAACTACCCTTAAGTAATAAAGTCGCTTGTTCATATAAAATCTACAATGATTATTAAGTGCAGAATATGACCTGAGGAGAAGTAAATTCATAATGTATGTAAGTAAAAAATGTACAATGTAGGGAGTTCCCTGGTAGCCTAGTGATTAGGATTTGGCACTTTCAGTGGAAGCCCAGGTACAATCCCTGGTCAGGGAACTGAGATCCCACAAGCAACACAGTGCAACCAAAAAAAACAAAACAAACGTGGGGCGGAGGGAGCCTGAAACACTGTAGTACAAGATATCATTACTATGAAAGAAAAACAGAAAAGGTAGAGCTGAAATATGAGCACAGCTTTAATCCTTACCCTCTCATCTGATTTTTATATACTGCCTTTATACATTTTAGTGTCTTCCTCATTTTCAAAATAAGGTTACCCACACTGTACTCAGGTTGCCCCTTTCCCTGAAAGTCCACTTTAAGTCGCCCCTGCCTTCTTTTTTGTCTTTAATTCATTAATCCCTTCATTCAACATACATTCCTTCCTAGGTGTCCCTTTTGAGCCAGGCAGGTGCTAAAAGATACTGAGAAGAAAAGGACATTGTCCCTCCAGGATAAAAGCCCATGGCTCATGGCAGATGCTAACATATAACCAAATAATTGGAAACATGTGAAGTGTAAGTATATAGTCTATAGACAGTATACGGTGGGAGTACAATTGTGTGGAAGCATACGGTGACTTTATAGGGAAACAAAACCAGATGTGAGTTCAGACACCCCTACCTTGTGGTTGTTGAATTCTGGCCAGTCCTAAAACCTGTCTGATCCTCTATTTCCTATTGGTAAACTGGGAATAATAATGCCTGTCTTGCCATATTGTTGTAAAGATTAGAGGAAATGCATGCAAAGCACCTGGAATTTAACAGATACCTAAGAAATAAATGCAAGCGAGTTTATATTAGGTTGAGGCCTGGTCTGCCATGTCAGTGAGCAGTTTTGAATGTTCCTTGTGTCTGTTAGAAATTCTTTAAATATTTTAAAGCAGCAGAATGACAGGGTCAGAATGACGCTTTAGAGAGATTAGTTTGGCAACAGTGAACAAGAGAAATGGGAGGGGGAAGAACCTGGAGATCAGAGCAAGTTAAGAGACTATTGAAATAATTCAGGCATGAAATGAAAGGACCTGAAAATAGAGGATAGAAGGCATCCCAGGTGACTAGATTGATAAAATGGAAAAGATTTTGCAAGGGAGAGAAACGGCACTTTGTCTCCACAAGAACAGGCACTGGTATCCTTCGGGGAGAAAGGAACTAGCATTAGCTTACACCTAACAATTGCTCACACTAAATTAGATATTTTAGACATTTTAACTTACTTAAATATTCCAACAATTCTGAAAGGTATGCATTGTTCCCTCATTTTTAGATGAGAAAACATTTGCAAGTTTAATTAACTTGCCCAAAGATGTACAGGTAGAAAGTGCTTGAGTAAGATTCCAACCCTGGCCTTTAACTGCTAGAACATATGAGTCACCCATTATCACACTAACCTGCCTTAAAAACTTCAATGTTAGGAAGTGATGAAGGTAATAATAAAGTGATAAAGGTAATAATAGAAGTAAAGCAGGAGAGAATGTTATGGGAGAAGCAGAAGGCAACTGTTTGCTTCCTTCCCCACCAACCCACTCTAATACTCACTAGTGGAAAACGTACCGCTCAGCTAGTGCCAAGCCCTGCTCCTGCCCTGGGGCTCCTGCACCTCCCACATGTATGCACTCTGGCTTTGATTCTCACTTCACCTGATTCTATTTGAGGAATATGGGTAAGGGGTTCCTCAGAGTTAAAAATTAATCAAGATTCCTCTTAATTTTCATTCACTTTCAAATTTTCAGGCACTAATTCATGTCAATATCATTGTTCTTTTCTTTTCATTTTAGGCATAATTTTTCCTTTTCTATTCCATGGATCTTAAATGGTATTTTGTCTAAAAAATGTGAATACCTTGAAACTTTGACAAAAGTTGAAAAAAGCCCATGATTTCTGACTAGAATACACAGGTCAAATATGCATCACGCAGATCACCTACCTGAATCATTTGCTAACTTCCCCTGTTCTCTCAGAGAATTTTAGTGAAAGCAGTTAGAGCTGTTGAGTGCAGAATGCTCAAGTAAAGTCCATGTTTAAAAATGACAAATAGGAGAACTAGTGGACCATAATAAGAAAACGTGAAAGAAAAGGTTACATATTAAATTGAAAAATATCTAACATTTAAGGCAGCAACAGTAAAGCCTACTTCTCCATACAATATTAATCGTGGACACAATCTCACCCGTATTTGCTTGACACTTGTATAATTCGCCCAACTGCTAAGAAAAAATCACCTAAATATAGAACATGGAATTTTACTGTCATAGAGAGAACAGAATAATGCATCACCCTCATTTCCATATAATGTTTCACCAGTTAGATACCTTAACAAAACTCTAACAAAACTCTGTTCTTTTTTGTTATTTGTTTGTTTTTCAAGGAAAGACTAAATTACAATTACTAAATTTTTTGAAAATGGCATTGACTGACTGGAGTGATAAGTCATTTAGCTATATATCTTGCTTTTAGGTGAGACCATGTCTATACCATCCCGGGTAGATGGAAATGCATCCTATATGGATTGACTTTTATAAGGAATTGCATTTCATAGCCTCCCTGTATTAACAGGACTTAGTAAGGAGAAAATATATGTTATTATAGCTAGTATAAATCCCTCTTGCTATAACTTGGGTCTACTTCTTTCATGTTCTTCTGGTCACCATTTTTATGTCATAACTTAAAGACAGGTGACTTTTATTATATGATGAGTTATCTTTTAATATAGTAAAAGCTCATGGATCAGGAAGATGAGAGTGTGCATAGACTTCAACAATAAAGGGAAGAACATAGATATTTCTTGACAAATGTTAAAGTTCTTCTTTTTTCTTTTTTACTTCTCCTAAAACAATAAGATTGTGTTTTATTTTATAGGTACTATATCATTATTTATAATGAAGAATTTTTTTCCTCGTCCCTTGGATTTTTAGGCTTTGTGAGACAAAGCTTCTCATCTGTTAATTGTTCTTCCTTAAGGTAGTTCTGAAGCTAGCATAAAGGGAACTTTTAACAGGAACTTTCACCAATAAAATGTTCATTTTTGTTTATTCTTGAGACATTTCTGTGTGTTTATGCAGGAAACCAGCATTAGAGGATAAGGACAAATAAGAAGAAGAATAGGTGGTCAATTCTATAATGGTAAAATGCAATTCTCAGGGACTTTCTTAACAAAATCTGATACTTTTTATTTTTATTTTTTTTTTATAGAGAAGCAAAGCCAAAAGGCAATGTAAATGTCCAAAAAGAGAAAGAAATACCTGAAAACTGCTGACCCAGATATAAACCCACGAATATGAAGTATAAATCATAATAGCCCTATAGTCTTTCATAATACTGTACACCTTGACATTTCTTTTTTTCCCATCCATACTATGTGGTAATATGTAGTGTTTCTTTTTGTTCAAATCAGTATCCTGAGCTCTGGTACTGTTCTATACATTGTATATATGCTCATCACTGCTACCTCTCTCTCACACTAGCACACTGATATAAGTGAAATAGTGAAATTTTAAACAACAAATGTTTAGTAAGATAGCTTAGCAGACTATATTAGTTCACCATAAATTTTATGATGTTATTACAACAGAGGTTTTGAAGAGCATATATGAACACTAAGACATGTTTTCTACGTGATGTTGGAGAGAGGGAAAAAGAACAAAAGTTTGAAGTTACATTGTAACTACTATTTTACTGTTTAGTAGGTATATGAAAATTGACTTGAAGATGTATGCCCAAATGATAATGAAGATTGCTTTAGGGTGATAGAATAATTGCAGACAATTAATATTCTCTGTAATATTGTAATGTTGTTGTAACATAGCCATGTTGCTTTTATAACTTTATAATTTAAAATATTTTAATGTTAATTTTCTCAATCTCTTACCCAAGTAAGGAGAAAAATGAAGAGGTAATTAATTCTTCCAGAAAAATATCATTTAAAATGACCACTTGAGGCAGTTATTCAACAGTGGAAAGAACATTAGAAGAAAAGAGAGTGGCAAGGGGAAAGCCGTCTGGGCCTTCACATGCATGTGTCCTGGGACAAGCCAAAGTCTGATGTGGTACAGGAGATCAGAGCCATGAGCAGCCAGTCAGAGGTAGGTTTTGCTAGGAGGTCAACGGAGCTGAGAGAGAGGTGCCAGGTGACAGAGTACCAGATAAAAGCAACAAGCAAGGAGACTGACAGTGAAGCTTTTAAGGCCTTACTGTGATGGTATAAGTAAGAGTCTAATCTGAAGAAAATGCTGACTCCCCCTGTTCCATCTTCCCGCAGGAGAAGGTCATTGTGAGGATGTGACCACCCATAGACCCCCGAGCTGGACCTGGGCAAACAAGGCTTCTCTTCCATCCCCTGTTTGTGGAATATACGTTCTGCCCACCATCCCACTCTAAGAGCTCTTTCAAGGATATAGACTTGACAGAGTATGGTGTTAGACCATCTGGAAGGTACAGATGATTGAAGCCTGTTGAATCCTATATAGACACTCTTAAGACTCTGATGGGCAGATGCTGTGATCTTCTACTTATCTTATGGTGCCCAAGATAAGCCTCTTAGTAAGTTCCCTTGCTTCTTAAACCTTCCACTTACCAATCTGGAGTGGTCTGACTCTTCGGCCCCTCCTTGCTCTCAGTGTATGGGGGCCAGTTTCAGATTTCACCCTGGGAAGCTCCTAAGGTTTTGAACCAATACTGGTGGAGGGTCAGGTGGATCAGTGGGGACACGGGGATTGTCTAACTGTTGAGGGAGCCCCACACAAAAGTTTCTGGAAGTTTTATGGACACTGGGTACTGAGTCAGAGTGGAGAAAAATGCCTTCAAGTTTCCCACTTCTTTGGCAAAGAAACCTCAGGAAGACCTCTGCCAAAGGCCTCAGAGAAAGATATCTAGGAATGAAAGTGCCTGGGCTAGGAATGAAAATATGCAAAGGGTATGACTGAACAGTATCCTTTGTGTCCTTCACTGTGTCTTGGGGGAAGAAATTTCCCTCTGCCCTTCTAAATTCTTCTGGCTGGTTTAAGAGTTAAATTAACATGAGATAGATTAACAGGAGAAATTCAAACAAAAGTTTAATAACATATATATATGGGTGAGACCGAGGAGAGCTGAGTTACTTGCCAAAATGCCTGAAACCATCACCTTAAATACCATTTGCTGCTAAAGACAAAAGATGATGTTGGGGGTAGTGGTTTGGGACTTCAACGGGGAGGAAGCAATTGACATAGAGATGGAAAAGGAAATGTTTGGGAGATAAATGTTTGCTGGGCCATGCAGAGACAATGGGACACAGAGTGGACTCTGATCCCTAAGAGTTTCTCCCACAATGCCTGGCCCATATTCTTTGCAGATATCTCTGGAGATAGCTCTATTCTAAGAACAGGCCCTTTATCTAAAATTTTTAGGTAACTAAGGGGGAGGTAAAAAGAAAGACTTCCTGAGTCTTCTGTTTCTTAAAATAATCAGACTAAATTAATTCTCATGCCAAAGAGACACATTTCGGGGTGGCAAATTTTGCTCCCCTACAATCTGCAATACCCTTCACCCTTCGAAGACCACAATGCATTGGCTATGCATAAAGTTGGGCATGCGGAGAGCAGTTTCTCCCATGAGGACTGTCAGGAAAGCCTTTTAAATTGCCTATGGCCAGGCCTGAAATATCACACAGAGGTTTAACCAGGAGGTAAACTCAGATCAGGATCAAACAGTGAAGGTTGTGGATGCCATCTTTGGAGTCTGGGACCTCTGAGATTTTTGAACAAGACATTGACTCAAAAAATAATAAGTTTTAGAAAGGTAACTGGTGCACATTGTGGGGAATAGCCAGAAGAGGGTTAAGGGCAGACACAGGGACATTGCTTCAGAATTCAAATGTGGGTATGGAAAAATCATTTCCAAAAACATAAAGAATTGTAAACTAAGAAAGAGAATGATTTCTTGATGAGAATTAAAATCAGTTGCTTTTGTCTGCTTTCCAGAATTAATTTAAATTCACTTTAAAGTTTTGCTTATATTCACTGATTTACCATTAGTATAGTCTTATAGCTGCCTTTAAAGTATTTTATTCATTAAGGAAAATACAGATGAAGTTAAATTTATACTATCTTAGGTATGAATCATGTTATCCATTTTCAAAACTAGATCTCATGGACTAATTCTATGAAAACCACATGAAAAATTGCCTAAAGGTTTTCTTAACTAACTTTGCATTTCTAAAGACATTTCTCAAGAGCAATCTCAATAATTTGAAAGCCATCTGTTCCATAGACTAAAATAATACAGCCAAAGCAAGGAACTGAGAAAAAAAAAAAAAAAGAAGAAGCATGTATTCTGCCCATGGGAAAGAGAATGAAAAAATGTAATGGAATTCCACTGGAAATGTTGAGAACTCTTACTTCTGACAAAGGATATAATTGGAGAAACACAACACATATGTCTACAACTACATACATTAATCAAGACATCATTTCAAGGTTGTGTTTAATATGAGTAACTTGCACTTTCTTTGACCTAATATGTTTGTTTTATCAATGTCAAGAAACTCAGTGTTTAGAATACACAAATTTAAAAAAAAACAACTTTGATCATATGGGTCAAATAAGTTTGAAAACCATGTGAGAGGTTAAAGAATATCTTTATTTGCAGATTTATAGTTTAATTGTTTTCTGATCATTAATAAAAAATTATCTTTTAGAATGAAATAGACTTGAAGAAAAGAAAGGCTGTTAAGAAAAGTAATGATCATATGTTATTAAAAGAGTGGGTGCTTTTTCAAGAATGAAGTTAAGTCCAGAAGATTGTCAGAGAGGGGAGAATTCTTCAAAGATTCAAGCATCATTCATCACCCTAAGTTTGCTTGGTGAAACATTTATCAGCACTGCAGCTAAGAAAATCCTGTTATTTAAGAGAATTCTTCTCTGAACAGTCAGTGAAAAAATATTCTAAATGCATCTGTAAAGCCAATGACAACATTCTATGTGGACACAGAAAATTTATTCATTGACAAATTATTTATTGAATGGCTATCATATACCAGATATTATTGTAAGCCCCTATATACAGTGATGAGCCAAATAAACCTGCTTGGAGCTTATCCTCTAGTGAAGGGGTGGAGATTAATCATGGATAAATAAGCACATAAATAGAATAATTTCCAAACTAATAAATACAATGAAGAAATTAGATAGAGATAAGGTGTTACTGGATAGAAGGGTGGGAGAAACTGCTTTGTAGAGCCTGGCTAGGAAGGCTATCTGAGGAAGGGACAATTCTAAAGATGTTTTCTAAATGTACTAAAAAATAAATACAACCTTGGTGAGTAGATGTTAGATATGAAGAAAAATTCGAGTGACACTTAGGTTTCTGGGTTAAGTAATTGGATAGTGGGTTGTGTCATGCATCAGGTTAGAAAATTGATGAAGCAAAGTAGATTTAGAAGAAGATATTAAGTTGGGCTGTGGACACAAGAATTTGGGAGGTCCTACCCCTAACATTTTTAGGGCCTATGGAAAGAGTACAAATGGAGACTTACATTCCATATTTCTAAATATTTAAAAGTTACAAGTCAAACTAACAAACTGTTAAAAAAGATACATCCTATTATCCTACTTTGAAACATATTCCTCATCCAGAGAATGTCTGTATTTCTTGTCTTTTTTTATCTTTTTCCTTTTCTGGGCTATACTTTTATACTTTCAATTACTATCCTGACATTGAATTGTATTCACTGAATGATTTAAATAATTAAAAATAAAATACAATTCTATTCAAAGTGTCTACAATTTGAATAGATCTTCATCAAAAATGTAAATTAAAATAAATACAAAAAATGTTTTCAAAAATTTTTCTAAGGTTATTAAAACTAAAAGTCAAAGTATACTAAATGTATATCAAATTTTAAAGTAAAATTATTAAAATAAACTGAAAAACATTTAGGAATTTAACTAGTTTTAAATATTTTTATAAAAACACATATTATTTCATTTATGACATGTTTTATTCATTTAGTTGTCAATAAAAATTGGTATCATGTTTCATGCAAATTGCCTAGATCTACATATAGACAGTTTCCCAGTCCCATATGGTACTGTTGCAAATACCATGCTAATTCCTCGGAAACCTTAGGGAAAAAAATGGAAAAAAAATGATAACTTGCTAATTTTGAAAAATGCTACTCCTTTAGATATTATGAAGTAGGAGTTTACAAGGTGATTAAATTGTCCTTTATTTTACCTAACTGCTTCTGCAATTCAAATCTTCCTTGTCTGAAGTAGTGTCTGTCTCCCATGATAGCTGAACCACATTCCAACGTCCTTGCCTTTTATTTTGAAGATATAGGGCAGGATATGTGGACACGGAGTTCCCAGGAGAAAAGCTTCTCTGGCCTGGATATAAACATTGTGCTAAGTTTGAGGTATCCGTGGAATATCTGGCTAAAATTTTCTAGACAAAATTAATCCTTAGAGGTTTGGATTGAATTGAGAACACATGTTTGGGAGCCTTACGTAGATTTAGTTGAAGAGTTGGGTAAAAATGAAATCACTGAGAATTTATAGAATGAGAATAGAGGAGTGTGAAGGAACATTAGAGAACACCAAAAATTAAGAGAGTCTGAGGAGTAGAAACTGACAAAAGAGTAAAGAAATATTTAACAGAGAGGTACCAGCAAAACCTGCAGAGAAGAAATTGATGAGAGTGAGAGTTTAAGGAGGAAAGATTGAAATGTATTTGTTATTTAGACATTATAACTATGAATATTAATGATAACTCTGAGTTTCCCCTCAGATATTTCATATGTCTACTCTTTGAAACTAAGGTGTAAATCAGGTCAAATTTTAAATAACTTTAGGCCTGAGGAAATTAGTACAAGAGTGGTGCAGGAAGGGATAAGTTATTAATATAAAAGATTTCTGAATGTGTCAAGATGAGTAAAAGAGGATAAAAACATCTTAATTTTTTCCTTATTTTTTAATCATCAAAAAGTCTAGTTACATAAACAAATGAAGACTTTCATATACAAAAGATACATAGCAGTTCTATAGCAATGTGGTACATCCCAGGAGTAGAAGTACTTATCACCATCTAAGTGAAAGCAAGATAATGCATTAATAAGATAAAGTTTTAATCTCTGGCGGTTAGGCACTCATGCTATCAAAATACAAACCAAGAGGTTACTTCCATCTAAATCTCATGGATTACTACATTCTCTGTTCCCTGTTCTTAAGTACAGTGCCATTACATCTTTTTTTTTTTTTTAATGCAGCAACTTTTTAAAAAATTTACTTATTTATTTTTGGCTGCATTGAGTCTTCGTTGCTTGATCCCATATCATCTACCAAAAAAAGATATAATTACTGTGTGACTAATTTAAAAAATATATTGCTAGTTTCATAACTTTAATTTAAATTATATTAATTATTAATTCTCATCAGTTTGGGTTTAGATTCCATTTTAAACTAAGTATAAAGACACAATTAACAAAATGGAAGTATGTTGTACTTTTTTTGTTTGTTTTGGGTTTTTTTGTTTGTTTGTTTGCAGACTAGGTTACTGTGATAAGAAATAGATTTTTTTTTAAACTCAGAAGTTCAAAATTCCAGATTTTTTCAATATGGTACATAGCCAGATTAATGTTACCAATGACATTCAGAATCTTATTCCTAAAATTATTCAAATGATATATCTAAGTAATCATTTGTTTTCTAATGTTGCATTCCTAACCTTAAGTAAATTTTATCTGTTTTTGTTTTGGGAAAATTAACAATTTTTTCTGAAAAAATTCTAGAAGAAATTGGCTTTGCTATGACCCACTGTTTTTTACATTATAAACAATAAAGTCAATAGATTAATTTTAGAAAACTTTGTTGGGATGGCAGTTATTTTGGAAATTAAAATTTATGATCCACCTTGTTATTTAAAATTTTCAAAATCAAAGATGAATTTTCAATAACATAGTTTTTAGTGGTTGGTAGATATAAACATCATAATTATCGTTGAACTTCTTCACTCTTGCAACATTGTGTCAAGTTTGTATATACATAAAAATGGGATAGCCAGACCCTCCAAAGTCTCTACGTTTACGAAATTGGTCAAAAATCCATACTCTCTGAGCAGGAGACTTTCCCACAAAAGGATATTTCCTGTTTTCGATTCAGCTAAAATTATCAAGAGAATATTCTTAGTAGTTTTGTAAAAAGGTTTTATTTCGCAGACTAAGCCCAGAAACCAAATGGGAATTTAAAAAAAATAGAGAGAGGAAGATAAAACCCATGCTTACATCATATTGCATTTAAAGTTTTCAACATTTATCTCCCCTAACCACCATTTCCACTTTTATTTTTCATACATTATTATAACTTTTACCATTAAGTTTATTTCTGATGGCAGCAAGTGATTATTGCTCACTTTGTCAATTTTCCAGTCCTAACAATATGTGTAAAATATGTACTGTCCTACTTGAAATATATTAGTCCTTCAATATGAGAGCATTTTGGTATCAATAGTCCCATCTATTTGTTAGAAATCCCTCTCTCTGTGTCCCCCCCCACCCCATCATCTATGATGGTGTTAAAATATTTGTTCATGTATTCGGGGTACATTACTTAAATAAAGCTGTTTAGTAAGCAAAAAATATAAGAAAATGAAGTCATGAGTATAAAAATTAACCTCAAAGAATTGAAGATATCTTGGCAATATGAGGAATTTTGGCTTAATGTAGAATTCAGTGATGAAATTCTATCTTTGATCCACATTTGTTCATTTAACCATTTATTCAACAAACAGAAAATCTTCTGTGTCTTATATACTCAAAAGAGTATTTACAGTTCACATCACATAGGTATACCACACTTAAAGTGAAATTGAAGAATGAGGTATCCTTGCCAAAAATATCTTTCCCCAAATACAGATAATCCAAACCTACTTGGCTAAGCAGAATTCCAAGAGAGAGACTCACAACTTTTTATAATAAAAATGCATGAATAAATGTAGAATTTCAGTCTTCTCTGTGTCAGAAAACGAATGTGTTTTTATCAGTGAAATTTTAACATTTTAAATACTTTATCTCTCTGAATAATTAGACTTATAATAACAAAGGAATACATACCTCTGTATTATAAGACAAACCAAAATTACAGAAAGAATGAGTTATTCTAATTTAATTAAATTTTCATGTTAATATGAGCTTAAATCACTATTTTTTTCAGGATAATTCATGAATTTTTACATTTTAATTCATTTAATTTTAACAAGAAGGTAGTGTCAATAGCATTTGAAATTATTTTGATTGAAATGTATTTTTTGACTATATTTTAGATAAAATATTTCTCTTAGAAAATGGAGAGTTTTTTTTTTTTACACTAAGTAAAAGACTGTATAATGGAAAAAAAAACACTCTGAATAAAATAAAATGGATCAATACAGAATCTGAAGCTACAAAGATTATAGAACAGATATTATATTAGATCATAATCTCAACAACAAAAAAATGAGACTAGGCCAAAAGGTGACAGCTGTTTGTCCACAAATTCTATAAGCCAACAGCTAGGCAAGTAGCATCTGAATTAGGACATGGAGAGAGAGGAAAGCTAAGTGCAGAATGCTAAGAAGCACATAAATCCACCTCTATAGATTTACTACAAATTTCACAAATTGAAGGCATTAAGAAACTCTGAAAATCAGACTCATGGAGGTTTTAAAATAGGATGATTGATTAAAAGTCTGTTTAGGAATAGTTTGCACCTCTAGATTCCCTCCCCTTTCACCAACAATTCAGGCAACTCCTCCTCCTCCCAAGCAAAAGCCTATAATAGGTTTTCTCTTCATAGAATTTGAATCAAAGGAATTCTGCATCTGTAGACAACAGGCATGGTTAAGTGTGAAGGTGCCATACTCAAAACTTAACATAAAAGCTGGGACCATCTAGCTCCCTTCTCTACTTCTTTAATAGAACATAGCAACCAGTATTATGTGGAGATTAGAGGATTCCTTTCTGGGAAAACTGACCGGCACAAGAGAAAGGACCTATAGGTAGTGACAGTTAGTAAGCCTCCTGTAAAAAGCCTATCTTGGTTCATCATTCTATAATAAAGCCCCCCCACACTGAATCATTCTGCCCAAATGCAGAAACTTCTAAGAAACATTTCAGTGTTTTACCATGAAACATAAATGGAGGATCAAGGATCATTCCTCACTGGGGAAAGTCTCTAATATTAAAAAAATAACAATAAACAGATCCCAACAAATGAACAAAAAGGAATTTGGAAAAAACAAAGACAATGCAGAGAGCAGGAGAACACTTGCAAAAAATTATAATTTATATCCTCAGATAAAAGGAAATACTACATATTTGTTTTAAAAACTAGATGTTATAAAAAAGAGTAGGAGAAGAATAAAGAAAAGTTCATTAAAATGAAAATACAAGAAGTTTTGAAAAATCAGTCAAAATATTAGAAAACAGAGTGAAGATATCTCAGAGAAAGTAGAACCAGAACACAAAGATGAAAAAATGTAAAAGACAAGAAAATGAGAAAAAACAGCTGTAGTGTTTCAACATCTAAATTATAATGGGAATAGGAGATCAAGAAGGAAAAGAAGGAGAGAAGAAGAAGAAGAAAGAAGGAGGAGGAGAGAGGAGCAGAAGGAGAAGAAGAGGAAGATTTCTGAGGACCGAGGACTGAGGTTAAGAGTTTGAAGAATAAAAGAATCTATCAAGTGACCAGCATTATGATTGAATAAAGACTCTTTTTAAGATACGTAAGCTTGATATGTTAGACCACTGCATTTAAATAAAATGCTCTAAAATCTTCCAGTGACGAGGGGGTGGGGGGAACTAGTCACATAGAAAAACACCAGGAGTCAGAATTGCATCATACTTATCGATGGCAGTACCATAATCTTAACAAAATGGAGGCAACAGTTTATAAAATCTGAGGGCAAATAATTTTCAGTCGAGGATTCTAAGCAGTAGTTTTCTATTGTTTCATAACCAATTACCACAACTTAGTGGCTTTGATAACATTGCCTTTCACAGGTTGGAATTCTGTCAGGTCTTCTCAGTTCAGGGTTTCACCAGACTTAAGTAAGAGTGTCAGCCAGGGCTGTGATCTCATCTGAGGCTCAGGGTCCTCTTTCAAGGTTCCTGTTTGTTAAGCAGTTCAGTTCTTGTGACTGTAGGACTGAGGTCCTCACTTTCTGATTTTTAGCGAAAGATTATTCTCTGCTCCTAGAGACCACCCACTGTTATCTGCCTTGATGTCTCGCTATACCACGGCAGTTTGCTCCTTCAAGGCCAGCAGGTGAATCTCTCATTTCAAATCTCTCAGATTTCTTTTAACAGAGTCACATAAATAGCTCCATAGAAGATAATATCCTTTTAAATTAGTTAAAAACCAACTAACTAGGAACCATAAAACATCTGCAAAACTGTTTCTTCTGTATAACATAACCTATACATGGGGTGATATCCCATAATGTTCACAGGCCTCTCTCACATTCAAGGGGAGAGAATTTTAAAGGGGGTGTATACCAGGGGTAGGAATCATGGGGCCCATCTTAGAATTCTGCCTGCTACCTTGGTCAATGTATTACTCAAAGTAGAATTAAATAATTTTGAAAGCTACTGGGGATGTGTATGTAACTGATAAGGGATACATGGAAATCCAACAAGAAGAAAACTCAGAGACTTCAAAGAGTGAGAATGAAGGGAAATCCTAATAAGAAAGAGAGAATAGGCCTAGAGTTCATGCAAATGGCAAGAGAGCAGAAAAATAGAGGGATCTAGGAGGAATGCCTTCATGAAAAAAGTGAAATCTATATATTTATGTACAGAGATGAGAGACACACAAAGTATTTGGGAGTGAATTAGTGATAGGTACATAATAAACTAAGCAAGCAAATAAAAATTAGTGAGACAATTAATTCCAGGCAAAATTTTAAAAGTACAAGGAACGATATGATGATAAGGATTACTTGTTTTATTTTTACTTAATAATACCTATGTGGATACTGGCCATTGATTTAACTCAAAATTATAATTTAGCTCAATTGGGAGGATGGGAAGAAGGGACTCTGTTTGCCTTTGTTTGGACTTAGAATGTTTGAACTTTTCTTCCATTTTAGAAAATTACAAAACAATCTCTACAAATGAAAAGTAAGTAAATAGGAATCAAATGAATTGTCTTAATATATGGAGATAGATTTCTGGTAGGAATATGACTATATAAATCAACCACTGTTCATTCTATTCCTGGAAGTTATTCAAAAACAAAACTATCACAGTTTCATATTCAGCAAAATGAGGAGACAATATAATCCCCAGGTTTCGTATTAAAGGTAAAGGCTGCCAAAAGAGCTGAAATTAAGCAGAGTATGCAGAAGGAAATGGAGCTGAGAAGCCATGGAAAGAAATCACAGCATTGAGAGAGGCCAGAGAAGTGTATCTTGAAAAATAGTACTAGCACAAAAAAGTATGTTGAAGATGACTCACCATGAGGTAAAAAAATCTATTCCTTGTGCTTTCTAACATCAAGGTGAAAACTAGAGTGAGCCAGCACAAGATGCTCCCCAGGACACCATATGATTTTGAGATGCTGAGGATGTAAGACTATATAAAATCACCATGAAAAACTTTTTCTTCAATATACCTTCAGTCTCTTAAGAGAAAGAGAATCTTTGTGTTAAGAAAACTGTTAGTCTGAAATGTCCCCTTGATCCTATCCCTTAGGCCCTTCCTCCAAAACTCTTGCAAAGGCATACTTCAGGAAAACCCTAATCATTCATGGGTAAGGAAGTAAAAATGATCTAGAACAACATAGATACAAAAATAATGTAAGAAATAAATAAGAGCATGATTAGTTATTAATAGGATATCGGACATGTTGCCCTTGAGAAAATGAAAATTATGACCATGTATACTGCCATGATGAGGAAATAGAAAATTTTAATAAAACAGTCACACCTTAAAACAAATCCATGAAACAGAAATACAAAAAGTAGAAAAGAGATGATATTACAATACTAGCAAGTGCTAAGTGAACTGGCAAAGCTTAGAAAAAAAAAACAAAGAAATGAAGAAAGTGAAAAAAACGTTTGTGAGAGCAGATGTTTCAGAAACCTCAGAAATACAGAAAAGGGAAAAAGACAATTGAACAAAATAAAATGGCACATAGGAAACATTAAAACTTTTAGGAAGAAAATAACAGGTAAAAAGAAAGGCAAGGAGATCCACCAGATGCATAATTGTAGTTTCTGAAAAAGAAGAAAGTAAATGTACAGACTAATATTGAATATAATTTTTTTTAATATGGAAATAAAGCACACCTTTTAAGTAAATATTTAAATGGCACCTTAAATGTCAGGGAGGGATTTGACTTAAAATAATCAACATGGATATATTCTTGTTAACATTACAAGTATTCAAATATATAGAAATAATACTTTAGGCAGCTAGGCAAAAAGATCAAGTCACTCATAAGGGTGGGAAATGTCATGTTGGCCTCATATTTTTAATAAAACTATTGGTGATACAAGGATAAAGACAAAAGAAAACAATATTATTGTCTTAAATTCAATGGTAGGAAAAAATAAGCAGAGGATGGGGAAGAAGAGGAGATGTGTTAATTTCAATATTGCTCTTACTAGGGAAATAATAGATACTACTTAAAAATATGAAGGATTAAGGGAAATATATGGATGATTAAGTTTTCATTAAAAGGTAATCCTAAAATGAAAAGGAAAACCATCCAAAATATCAGAGTGGTAAAAGCAGAAAACACATCAAATAATAAAGAGTTCTAATTAGAAATAAATAAATAAGAACAAAATAATTATCACATTAATAAAAAGTAAATGGTCTATATTCATCTATTAAAATAGTTTTAGATTTCTACTATACAAAACCCCAATTCTTTGTTGTGCACCATACATAAATCCAAAACAAAGTGAGTTTTAAAAGTAGGACTTAAAAGTCATAGCAGGCAAATTGAATAGCGAGGAAAGAAGAAGGAGAAGTAGGAGGAGAAAGAAAAGGAAAAAGAGGAAGAAGCAGAGGAGAGAAGAGAAGAATAGAGAAAAAGAGAGAGTGAGAAGAAAAAGCAACAATGGAAAAAAAATGAAACAGGGGTTACAATATGAGACAAGGTGAAATTTAGGCCCAAAAAGCATTACACAGAGCAAAGTGTTAAAGAAACACTAGCTACTGTAACAGATACTATCCAAATCTCAGAAACTTATATAATAGGAGTTTGCTGCATAGTGATATAAGAAACAAACAGGTATATCTGACCAGATGATTCAGTGACTCAGGCTTCTTCCATCTATGATTCTGCCATTTTTAACAAAGTGTCTTTTATCTCTGGTTGTTTTCAGTTGTCTCTTTTCTCTCTTTCCACCCTATTTTCTGTCATTACCATACCTTAAATATTTCCCTGAATCTTTATTTTATAAAATACCTTTTTTTTTTTTTTTTGCCTTGGAAGCCATACTCCCAAACCTCCTCATCCCCATATTAAAGATCTTGTTTTTTTCCTGCCTTGTAGAAGAACATAGACATCTTGGGATTTCCCTCAATGCTTTTTTGGTTTCTGTTAACTGTTTCCTAAATCATGTGTGTTTTTTGTTTGTTTTGTTTTTATTCTCTCATTTTATTGGCTTATATCACCAAGTAACTTCTGAAGAAAAGTTATTTAGTGGGGAAGATTTCTGAATCCTGATAATATTTTTATTGTACCTTCACATCTAATTAATAGTTAATATAAAATTCTAGATTAAATCACTGTCCCTCAGAAAAATGAATACACTGACCCACTGATAAGATGTTCAGTGACGGTTTGTTTCTCATGCTTCTGTGAATATATTGTGGTTTTTATTTTCTCTCTGGAAGCTTGAGAGATCTTGGATTTACCTTTCTTGCTTTGAACGTTTATATTGCTTTGATTAAGTTAATGCCTTTTTTTCCAATCTATCTTGTTTAACACTTGGTGGGTGATTTTAATTTCTATATTTAGAAGGACTTTCACTTTGTCTGGGACATCTTCCCTGATCATCCCACCCCAGACTCAATCATTTACTTTAGTTGGGTCTATGAGATTTAGCAACAAAAGTCTTTTAAGACTTTGGTGAAACAGTCCCAACTGAATGGTTTGCTCAGGAGTCAGATTGCAGTCAGATGAGGGGTGATTTGAAGGAAAAGAATCGGGGGCAGTGGGTAAAGGTGTTTCTTGCAAGAAATTTGGTAACCAAAGGGTGGGGAAATAAGAGTTGCACCTGGAAGAAACATGGGTAACCATGGTATATATCTCCATAGCATCTTGTCTTATTTTTGCAAATATTTGTTTGATTTCAGTTTTCCCTATTAGCCAATAAAGTCATAAGGGATCACATTACTCATGTTTATTGCTGTTTTGTCCTGAAGTTAGTTCAGTATTTGGTACACAGTAGATACAAATTGTTGTTTCCTTGTTTTTGAAATGGAGAGATGAATTTGTGGGATATTTTGTTTATTTTTTTCAGAGGTTTGAAAATTTTTGAATGCCGATAAGAAAAAGCAGGTGGAGATAGAGACAGTGGATGAAAAGAAAGAAGTTGACAGAGCAAGGTACATGAGATGGTAGTAAAAGCTTTGGACAAGAGCATTAGGTTTTATCCAAAATGCTAATTTTGATATAAAGTCTGGGTTTAATATAAGCATATTAAAGAAAAATATTTTATTTAGAGTTGTGTGTGTATATGCACACATATAAACATACATACATTTTCATTATTACAGACTCCTGCCAATTCTATCCAATGTGACAGGTACAATTTAATTAAATGTTCAGTGGAAGTAATTTGCTTCTACTGGTAATATATATATAACTTTAAGTACACCCATTAGCAAAGTAAAAAACTGACTGTTCCTGTCACTCACAAGACCACCTGAGCTAGCCACCAGAGCTTGGATTAATCTTTTTGTAACATCTGGTTATGTCACTGTTCAAAAAAATGTCACTCTTAGATGGTTCAAAACTCAGAGATAATTAAATAGAACTTAGAAGAGTCCTAATACAACTAAAATACTAGGCATCAATAGTCTTTCTTTGAATTTTATTTAATAACTCACTTGACATTCATTAGGTCCTGTCTAATAAGTTGAATATTGCACTCCTTGAGGCTGTGTGATAGGAGGGTAAGGTTATGGGATGAGAAAAATTTTCTCATCAGGTGGTGAAGTATATGTTGGTATCCAAGTCCAGGCTCAGACTGTGGGCTTGGCTGGTATAGAAAGGGGTCGTGGCAGAGTCCAAAAGGCAGGAAAGGAGAGACTAGAGCTAACGTGCTGGGCTAGCAAGTCAGTTAAAGAGAATGGCTAAGAAAACTCGTCAAAACATGTTCACTCTAGCAGATCAAATGAACTTTTTTTTAAACTAAAAATATAATAAAATGTAATAGAAAGGCAACTCCTTCTCTCTACCTAGTTCCCTTTCTTTCCCCCAGATACTTCTTGCTCTTTCCCCAATCCCTCACTTCAGGTATAGCCTGCTTAATCCTTTCTATCTCTCTCTCCCAGAGTTGGAGCTGAGTTCTCTTCTCTCCAGATACCTCACAACTTGTATTATGTCTCTGAGCAATGCAATATGTTCTGTGCCTGCTTCAGCTTATTAGAAGTGCTCTCCATGGATATATTTGGCTTCCCTTTGCAGTGGACACCTTTTCTTCTGGTTCCTCTTTCCTCAGAATGGATTGGTTCTGGTGAAGATATCTCTGTCCTGAGCATTCAATTATTTCAGTTACTATATGATCCAAGCCCCCTTCACCTAAACTTTAAGGTTTTTAAGGGCAGGGAGTTTTCCTCATAAGCCATTGTTTAATGTCATGAATATATAATTATTACATACATACACATAAATATGCATAAATATAAATGCAAATATCTCAGGAAAGCCTCACACTATTTGAGCTCATAGACCACAAGATAAATCAGAATTCTTGGTTGACAAGATTTTTTCCTCTTTACTAGTTTACAGATGTTGTTCTACTGTATTCTAGGCTCCAGATTTTCTGATGCAACGTTAGATATTTAAAATTGTTACTCCCTTTATGTAATGTATTATTTTATCCGGATGCTTTCAATAAGTTATTTTTATCTTTTATTTATAGCAGTTTGACTGTAATGTGCTGGGCATGGGTTTCTTCATTCAATCCTTCTTGGAACTTATTGAACTAGGGGTTTACTTCGCTTGTTGAATTTATAAGTTTATGTCTTTCACCAAATTTGATGTTTTCACACATTAAAAAAGTATTTTTCTATTCCATTCTCATTTTCTCTCCTTCTGGGAGACCAATTACAAATACTGAAGACATTTCAATATGCTACATGTTTTTTTTTTATGTTTTCTTCTCCCTTTTCTTCAGATTGGATAATTTATATGGCTCTATCTTTGAGTTCACTGATTCCTCCCAGTGATATTTTTTGATTTAAATATTATATATGTTGCTTTTGGGATTCCCATTAAGATTTTAAATATCTATTTCTCTGCTTTGATTTCCTATATTTTCATTTGCTCAAGAATAATTTTCTTTATTTCTTTGAGTGTATTTATACTAGCTGCTCTAAATTCTTGGGTGCTCATTCCAAGATATGAGTTATCATGAGGTTGAACCTCACTTATTGTCTTTTCTTTTGAGAATAAGACATTTATTTCTGGTTCTTCATACATCAAGTAATTATGTATTATGGTGACTCTCTTATATACTTCTAAAGAGTATTGTTACCGTTGTTGTTTTCTCTTGTTATTTTATAAATGTGAAAAATTAATAAACCGAAATTTCACTTAAATAAAGTCAGGAGACCAGATGGGGGAACCTGTCATGCCCTGCAATGATAGCAGAGCCTAACAGGAAAAAGAAGGACTCCTCTTTTTTCCTGGCAAGGACTCAGCCAGTGAAGAGCCATGGATTATTTTTTTTAACTATAGCCCTCCCAACTTCATTTTCACCTCTATAAAAGCTGTCCTCCTTCCATTGTCATGGGGGACTTGCTCATGGCTTGCCTTGGTTGCAGATACTGAGTTCCAATTTGCTGCTGATCCTGAATAAACCTGTCTTTGCTGGAGAAATATCTGGCAGTCTATTTGTTCTATGTCAACAATAACAAACAATTGAATTGACTGTACTCAGAAGTAAACCTTGGCTGATTGTCTTGCAGTATAATCTTTGCTCACTTCTTTACTCTCTAGTCAGAGTGTGTCCCATGTTAATCATTAATTGTATCAAAAGCTAAAACAATTGGAGTAATACAGGAAAATTTACTTTCTTTAAGAATTTACTTAAGGAGAGTAACATTTAATAATTTGCTTATAAAAAATTTAAGACATCTATTTGAGAAATATATTCAAGAAAATATTTTTTTAAAAAAACCAAATACTGGATTTTGAATTGCTCTACCTTCAGAATTAATCACTCTTTATTGGACATCTTCATTGACATTGGCAAAAATAATTTCCCACCCATTTAAATAATATTGGATGAATGAAAATAATGTATTCCCTTAGTTCAATGCATACTAATCCTTTTTCTTCTCTTGTTCTTGAGTCTAGTTGCACCCAAGAACTTTCAATAATAGTTTTATGTACACTGTAGAAGTTATTTTAACTCATGAATCAACTGGCACCATTTAATTAAGTCAGTTAATTGTAACTCTTTTGCATGGATAATCTTTAGACATAAATTTCTCGGAAAAAATCTTGACTGAATTTAGAATATGTCAGAGTAGTTAGGTAGTTAGACGTTAGCAGTAAGGAGGTGACAGTGGCGAGAAAGACAAGAAGAAGAAATCCACTCACACCCAGCCATCTGGGGACTTTCCCTTGACACCACCCAGAACGGGCGAAACTATGGTCGTGTGGTGGGCAGCTTATCCTGATAAAGAGGCACACGGTAACACGAAGGGACTTCCCCCGGCTGCGCATGCCCAGACCAGAGAGGTGTATAACTTATAGTAAACCCAAACTCATTATACCATAATTATAATAAAATCTACATGTGGTTTTGCACCCTGACTGGGTGTTTCTTAGTGATTCAAGGGTGAGAGCATGCACAGCAGTAACAAGTTTTTTACATAGCTGGGGACTGTCAATCAAATAATGATCCGCTGTCACTCACCCCCACCTCCCTGCAAAATGCTCCTTAAAAGCGCCCTTAAGCCTGTACAGGAATGCTGCTTTCAATTCGAAGAAACAGCCCGCTCTCTCTCTCTGTGAGAGTGTACCTTTGCTTCGATAAACTTTGCTTTGGGCTTGCTTCACTTTGCTGAAACAGCCCTCTCTCTCTCTTTCTCTCTCTCCCTCTCTGAGAGTGTACCTATGTTTAAATAAACTTTGATTTGTGCTTAAGCTGAACGTGGTAGTTTGCAATTCTTTGCTTAGTATCCTGGAACCGAGATTGCTGGTCCGGATCTTCCGTTGACCTCCTCAGTTGAAGTCATTTTGTTACAACGTACGTCAACCCGGTGACAGGTAGAATAACTTACTGTTTAACTTGTTTTATTTTATTTATCTTAAGCTACGTAAAACCACATCAAAATATCCAGCTTGCCAGAAAAATTATGGAATCAAAAATATAACCAAAGTAACAAACTTGAGAAATGATGTCTGATTCTGAATGGATGGAATTGAGTTGGAACAAAATTGCCAACACTGTTTTTAAGACCAGTTGCATTTCTACAACTAGACAGTGTACTTTTGACAGATGGGAACCTCAATTTTCCTTAGGTCTGATTATGCCTTCAATAAACAGGCTCAGTTTAAGAAGTTCAGATTTTGCCTGAGGATTAATAGCCAGGTTACTGTGGGAGAAATTTGAGAATTTTTCTTTTTCTATCCTTTGCTTTTTTCCCTTTATTATCTTATCTTCCTTTTTTTGTTTAAAGAGAGTGCAATAACTTTTAATTTTGAAAATCTACATAATTAAATGATTTGGGCAGATATATCATTGGCTGTATTATTCCAGTGGTAAGAGATAGATTCAGAGAGACAGTTGGAAGGCAATTTTGAGATTTTGGCAGGAGTCGAGGTAATACAAGACTTAACCATTGAGGTATCAGTGAAAATGGAAAGTGGGTTGGCCATAGCTTAGGCTGCCCTTCCTTGAGAGTTCTGATTGTCAATATTTAGGCAACCATATATTTGTGTGTGTGTGTATACATTCTAATAGTGTTTCCTTTTTCACTGATAATTAAAAAGTAAAAACTTATGGAATTTAAAATTGTTTATGATTATGTTTTGCCTATTTGCTTGTTTGATCTTTTTTTCCTGGCCTTTTGTTTACTGCTTTATTCCTTTTAAATATCAGAAGTAGTTATTATTTAATATAGGAAAAACTCAGAACAAAAACATAACCAAATTAAGAAATCAAAATTCATTAAAAGTAATTAGAATAATAAAGATGCCAAACATAAATGCTAAAAATGAGATAAAACTACTGAGAAGTCTAGTTGATAATGATTCAGTATGATTCTAATACCACAAAGAAATAAAAGCAAAAGTCAGTATAATTCTTTAAACAAGTAGAATTATAAAATATTAATTCCAAAGAAGAAAAATAAATCTGGTAAATCAATAAACTTATAAACTACTGAAAGTTATAAACATGGGAGCAATATAAAAGTGAGAATGAAAGTGAATTTGATTAAAGAACAGAATCAAATTGTCTCCAAAATTAAGAATAAGAGAGGCTCAGATATGCGGGAGTTAAAATAGTTTGAATGTTCAAGAGTCAATGTTCAAAGTCCTTGAATTTGCAGTTAATGGGGTCTTCCAGAAGCTGGGCAGGTAAGAGGGTTGAAATCCTGGCCTGAGGGCATGAACAAGAGCTCTTCAGATATTCTTAGATAAGGCCAGCAAATTATGTCAGAGTAAACTATCAAGTGCTTCAAGCTCAATCCTCTTCAAAAAAAGACAAAGTAAATAAATATATTTTAATAGATGAAGATCCTATCAGAGTCAAATCTTCTATTTTTCTTTCTATTAAGTCACTATCAGACAAAAGTGTTTAGTGTGTTAAGGAACAAAAATATTTAGCCTAATAGACCATAATATTTTCCTTCATAATCTCCAATTCTTTGAGAGATAGTGAATTACCTTCTCTAATATTTCTCACTTAATAGTATTTTCTGAGCACACACAAGTCTTAAAAGCAGTTGAGACCAGTCAGTGGGCCACAGGACAAATGCTAAACAATCTATACATGAGCCCCTTGTTTTGGTCACTGAGACCATGTACCCTATATTGCTTTAATAGTGCATTTGGGACTGTCTACCTCTTAAAACTTCTGCTAGTTGACTGACTTGTGACTGCTAAATAAAGTTGTCCAAACTCTGCTTAGAAACACTATCAGAAAATGATTATCTTTTTCTCAGAATGTGTTATATCACAGTCCCAAGTTCATAACAGTTATGAAAACTGCTCTTACTGCTTGTTCTTTTGTAACAGCTTATGCCTGATATAATCCTCTGGGCATCTGTGAGTGGAAGTGACAAAGCTGCCTCCTTTGCTATTATATCCTTAGCACAAAGCGTAATTCCTAGCACATAGTAGGTAGTTAAATATTTGAGGAATTAGTGAATAAACAATTAGAAAAGTCACATTTACAATCTTAACATCTATAGTCGATGATGATTTAGAGCCAAAAAATATTGCCAATTATTTTGCTAGTAGTGTTATAGTTTTTAAAAGTACAATCACATTTTCTTTTAAAAATATTAGTTTGGATTATTCCTACAAAAAAATGGTTACACTGAAGATGTTACTTCTTAATGCTTTAATCCTTGGACTATAGAACATTGTTTCTCCTAAATCAATCACCTGCAATTAACAAGATTAATTGCCTCTGCAGGGCAAGGAGAAGCTGGTACCAAGATTGGTGTTCGGAGTTTCTATTGTGATACAAGATGTTGATTTTGTGAAGAAGGATTTAGTGTCTTTATATGCAGAACTGAGAATAAGTAACAACCTGAGGATTGAGTAACCAACCTCAGAAGCATATGAAATGTAAAATGATGGCTAAACTGTAGCCTGTCAAACAGGACTTATGAGTAGATCTACAGTGTGGTTGTGTGTTTTTGAGCCAGTAAGTCAAGCTCTCTTGGCTTCATGTTTTTCCTTAAAAGTAAATGATGGTTTATATAATAGCATATTTGTCAAAGTACTGTGGGCTTTATACAAGCATATTAAAGTGATTGGCATTAATATTTTTAAAATACTTTTTAATTTTAATAAGAATAAATATTTTGTTTTTAAATATTAATAAGAATAAATGCAAAGATTTTTAGTGCTGACAATAGTGACTATAAAGCAAGTCTTTGCTTGGCAGGACAGATTCTATATTCAAATATCCAAACATCAAAACTATGGGGGGAAAGTGAGGATCTAGAAAACTAGGTGTGAGGAATGAAAAACAGCTAATGAATTGTTAAACAAGTTTTATATATTATTTATAAAAATCTGTTCTAAATTTTTTGATGTGCATCATTAGGCAACATCTTTCCTTCTTTATCTTTCTCACTTTCTGTATCTGACACTGTTCTGCCAAAATTTTTCAGAAGTATGTACTTTGCTACTTTTCTTGCAGTTTCATTTTCCTCATATGTTGTTTAAATATTTCATAATGAAAGTCCTGTTGTTCTCATATCCATGAGTCTTAATGAAATAATATTTACTCTGGCACTATCTTAATACCAATTTACTTTTCTTCCTCTTTTCACCTACTAATGCTTTAATCCTTAACAAACATATGTGCCAAACACTTGTATGTCTGGCATAATTTTATAATATTTGGAAATATATTTTTTCCTTTGCTGAAAAACAAATTCCATTAGACCCTTTAAAAGGGAGTTTAGAGACTCCATGATTTCATCCTTAGGTATCTATCTATATATCTATCAATCTATCTATCTATCTATCTATCTATCTATCTATCTATCTATCTATCTATATCTATCTCACATCTTCTTTATCCATTAATCTGTCAATGGGCACTTAGGTTGCTTCTATATCTTGCCTATTGTAAATAATACTGCTATGCTATGAACATTAGGGTGTATATGTCTTTTTTAATTAATGTTTTCATTTCCTTCAGGTAAATACCCAGGAATGAAATTGCTGGATGGTATGGTAGTTCTATTTGCCACAGTTTATAACTTGATGGTACATCATTCCTTTGTTGGGAAGCTCTGGAGAGGAAGCCAAGATCTTGGGAGCAGGAAGGTCTAAGTGGATTTGGGGACCCACAGAAACTTGACCTGCTGTAGTACACACCTTGAACCATTCCAGTGAACTCACACCTACTTATGAAACTCACAAGTGAAAACAGAATGTTCTTTCTTCTCTGAGAAGGGAAATGTAAGTACAATTCTTCAAAAAAGTGACCATTTGAAATCACCTGAAAAAAGAATTTAAAGAAGGTTGGTTAACAAACCAATCAAATGAATTGAAATGGAATCCTCCATGCTGCAGCTGGTCTTGGAAAATCTTTTACTAATACATGATCTTTACATTAAGATGTCGGATAAGATGGTCCAAATCTTTATACATAAGGAGTCTGGGCCCTTACTTAACTTGCCCTTATTATGTTATGGTTGCTCCCATTATTCATTCACAGATTTTACTAAGCATGGAAGCAGCAAGAGATGCCAACAGAGCCCGTTTTACTCAGACATATTTCTTCTGGTCCCCACTGTGTACCAGCTTGCCATGTTAATATGGTCAATTAATTATTCTAGTCATCCTTGTCATCTAACCTAGCCGTTCTATTACTTTTTGTGGGTATATTGGAATGAAGATCCAACATGGCCAGATGATAGTCCATGGTCCAGTTCAGTGGGACCCTTATTGTATCCCCTAGAGGAAACGTTTCTCCCCCTAAGTATCAGGAACTCTATTCCAGAAGATCCTAAGGATGAATGGATTTGAAGCACAAATTCTATGAGTAAGTCACCAGGAGAGATGGTGAGAGGCTTCCATCCTACTTCAAGCCTTGATTCCAGGGCCCATATATTTAGCTACTGGAGACACGTGATCACTTAACAGCTTTGGGTTCAAACAGGTACCACAGACCAATAGATAGTGCTCCAGATTCCCAGGGTTTTGTTCCTGGCCTGGCACCTTAGTTGAACATTCGAAAGGCCATTCCCCTATTTAATTAGCGGAAAAAACCAGCTGCTTCTGTGTTATAGAATATGGTAAGATGCATGAACTCCATGTTCATGATCTCATTACCTCACTTCTTTTACTATAAAATGGCAAAACTGTGTGTGTGTGTATGTGTGTGTGTGTGTGAAAGAGAGAGAGAGTTATATTTCTAAAACATTATTTCTTTTTTTTGGTGAAAACATTTTTCTACTCTCTTCACAAATTTCAATTATACAACAGTGTTATCAACTATAATCACCATGTTAAACATTAGATCCTCAGGCCTTATTCATTTTATACCTTAAAGTTTGTATACTTTTATTAACCTCTCCATATTTCCCCCACTCCACGGTCCAAGGCAACCACTTTTTTACTCTCTGTTTCTATGAGTTTGAATTTTTTTTTGTTTAAATTTCGACTCCACACGTAAGTGATAACATGCACCATGTAGTGTTTGTCTCTGTCTGGCTTACTTCACTTAGCATTATGCCTTCCAGGTTCATCACTTCCCAAATGACAGGATTTTCTTCTTTTTAAGGCTGAATAATATTCCATTGTATATATACACCACATTTTCTTTGTTCATTGATCTATCCCTGTACATTTAGGTTGTTTCCTTATCTTGAATAATGTGAATAATGCTGCAATTAACATGGAAACAGATATCTCTTTGAGATAATGATTTCCTTTACTTTGGCTCTATACCCAGAAGTGGGATTTCTAGATTATATGACAGTACTACTTTTAATTTCTTGAGGAAACTCTGTACTGTTTTCCATAGTGGTTATACCAGTTTACATTCCCACCAACAGGGTACAAGTTTTCTTTATCTCTACATTCTCAGGAACATGTGTTATTTCTTTTTTGTCTTTTTCATAATAGACATCCTAACAGGTGTGAGGTGATAGCTCATTGTGGTTTTCATCATCACTTCCCTGATGATGATTAGTGATGTTGAACACCTTTTCATGTACCTCTTGGTTAGTTGTATGCCCTCTTTGGAAAAATATCTCTTCAGGTCTTTTGCCCAATTTTTAACTGGGTTGTATGATTTTTTGTTATTGAGTTGTGAGTATTCTTTATATATTTTGCATGTTAACCTTTTCTTGGATACCTGGTTTGCAAATATTTTCTCCCATTCTACAGGGTTCCTTTTCATTCTGTAGATAGTTTCCTTTAAGTATAGAAAATTTTTAGTTTGATATAGTTCCACTTATTTATTTTTGCTTTTGTTGCCTTTGCTTTGGTGTTAAATCTAAAAAATCATTGCCAAGAATGATGTCAAAAAACTTACTCCTTATGTTTTCTTCTGTTATTTTTACATTTCCAGGTCTTATACTCAAGTCTTTAATCCATTTTGAGTTGATTTTGTGTACTGTGTATGAGGGGAACTTAGTTTCATTCCTTTGCATGTGCCTGACCAGTTTTCTCAACACCATTATTAAAGAGACTATCCTTTCCCCATTGTATGTTCTTGGCTCCTTTTGTCAAGAATTGATTGACCATATATGCATGGGTTTACTTCTGGGCTCTGTATTCTGTTCCATATATCTGTGTGATTGTTTTTATGCCAATATTATAGCTGTTCTGATTACTTTTTAATATAGTTTGAAACCAGGTTATGAGATGCCTCCAGCTTTGTTCTTTCTCAGGTTTGCTTTGGCTATTCCAGGTCTTTTTTGGCTCCATACAAATTTTAGGATTTTTTTTTTTTCTATTTCTGTGAAAATGACATTGGAACTTTGATAGGAATTGCATTGAATTCATAGATGACTTTGGATAGAATGGACATTTCAAGTATTTTAATTCTTCTAATCCATGAACATGGAATAGCTTTATATTTATTTGTGTCTTCAATTTCTTTCACCAATATCTTATAATTTTCAGTGTATAAATCTTTTACCTCCTTGTCTAAATTTACTCCTTAGTATATACTCTTTCTGATGCTATTGTAAATGGGATTGTTTAAAAAAATTTTTTTTCTAATAGTTCTTCATTGGTGTATAGAAACACAGTTGATTTTTGCATATTGACTTTGTACCCTTCAACTTTACTGAATTTACTTATTAGTTCTAATGGTGTCTTTAGAATTTTCCATATACAGTACCATGTCATCTGCAAAATATAATAGTTTTACTTATCCTTTCCAATTTGGATTATTTTTATTTATTTTCTCTTGCCTTACTGCTCTGGCAGCTAGGACTTCCAATACTATGTTGAATAAAAGTGGTAAGAGTGGACATTCTTGTCTTGTTCCAGATCTTCAAGAAAAATCTTTTAGCTTTTCACTGTTGCATATGATGTTAGTTGTGGGCTTGTCATAGATGACCTTTATTATGTGGAAATATGTTCCCTCTATACACAGTTTGTTAAGAGTTTTTATCAATAATGGATGTTGAATTTTGTCAAATGCTTTTTCTGCATCTCTTGAGATGGTTCATAAGATATGAGATGGATGATTGATCTATTCACTAGAAATGAAAAGAGACTGACTACTTTGTGTGGTAATAGGTATAAAGTTATCCATAGTTGTTTTTAGATATGGATATGTTGAGTTTGAGAGAGAAAGGTAGGGGTATCAAAGTGGCAATTTTACATATGTGTTTGGAGCTCAGGGAAGTGTCTACACTTGAAACATTATGTTCTGTATCGTGTATATGTAGATAGTAACTAATGCTTCACTGTGGATAGAGAAGCAAAAATGTATAAAGTGAAAAAAAAAGCTGATTACTGAGGTAAGTGAAACAGAAACAATTAGTTTCTTGGTAGAAGAAGATGAGCCTGCTGAAAATACAGTTGTACAAAAAATTATCAAAGAGATAGAAGGGAAACCAGGAGATCACGGGGCATGGAATTCAAAGGAGGAGAGTATTTTAAAAAGGAAAAACTGGTTATCTATGTTGAATGCTGAGATTTAAGTAAGGTTGAAACCTTTCCATTGGATCTAAAATAGAAGCTATTAGAAACCTTAGAGGACTATTTAAAATGGAAACCAAATTGCATTGAGTAGAAGAATGACTGGCCCTGGCATATAATAAGTATTCAATAAATTATTATCCCTTCTCATTTTTTAAATAAAAGATAACTTAGCATTTATTTTACAATTAAATCATTCAATTTTAATATTATCTCCTATGGTGCCTGGGGTCCCATAACAGCAGTGCAGATGATGGGTCATGTGCAAAACCAGAAGTGGACTTTATATTTTATAAATTATTCTGTGATATGATTTCCCAATTAGACACTCTTGGAAAGAGGGATGATTGGTAAACATTCAACAAAATTTACTAAATATTTACTGTTTGCCAGGCATGGAGACACAGACTCACTCTTTTCATCTTTGATAATTCAACAGGAAAGTAGAAATTTAAAACGCTAGCCAATCAGTAATCAATATTAGTTGATTGGTGGTCCCTGCTATCATACAGTCCAAGCACAATGTGAAAGGCAGACTTTAGGTAAATGATTATGAATAAGCAAATAATTGCAATTGTAAAGAATATAAAGCAGGAGCTCTGGAGATGCATCATATAATATATGCAATTTTAAGGATCACAGAAATAAATCACAATGCATGATTAAGAATTCTATGTTAGAGAAAAGCAGAAGGTACTGGCAGGAAAAACACACACACAAACACACAATCCAAAATGCAAGTAGGTACTGGTTTGGGAAGATATTTGGAGAAGGTATAGATTTTGAGAATCATTTTACCATGAATCCAAACCAGAATAAATTAAGATTTGTCCAGATTGGAGGAAAACATTAATAAAAGAGATAGAGAGAGAAAGAAAGAATGACAAATGAAAAAAGAGAAAAAATTGAAATGTTTAAGAGGCAAAGAAAACCATGGACAAAATGAAAATACAACCTACTAAATGGGAGAAAATATTTGCAAATGTTATGACCAATAAGGAATTGATATCCAATATATATAAACAGCTCATACAACTCAACATCAAAGAAATAAACAAAGCAACTCGATTGATAAATAGGGAAAAAACTAAATAGACATTTCTCCAAAGAGGAAATGCAGATGGCCAACAGGCACATGAAAAGCTGCTCAACATTTCTAATCATCAGGGAAATACAAATCAAAACCACAATGAGATATCACTTCACACCTGTCAGAATGGCTACCATCAAAAGAACACAAATAACAGATGTTGGCAAGGATGTGGAGAAAAGGGAATCCTTGCACACTGTTGGTAGGAATGTAAATTGGTGCAGCCACTATGGAAAACAGTATGGCGATTTCTCAAAAAACAAAAAATAGAACTACCATATGACCCAGCAATTTCACTCCTGGGTATGTATCTCCCTAAAATAAAAAAAAAAAAAAAACTATTTGTTGTCTTTTAGTAATAGCCATTCTAAAAGGTGTGAGGTGATACCTCATTGTAGTTTTATTCAGATTTCCCTAATGATTAGTGATGTTGAGCATCTTTTTATGTACCTTTCCATCATCTGTATTTCTTCTTTGGAAAAATGTTTATTCAGGTCTTTGCCCATTTTTTTAAATCAGGTTTTTTTTTTTTTTTTCTTTTTTTGATGTTGAGTTGTATGAGTTCTTGATTCCAGTGTATGAACCTTTTAATGTATTGGTGAATTTAGTTTGCTAATATCTTGTTGAGGATTTCTACATTTGTGTTCATCAGGGATATTGGCCTGTAATTTTATTTTTTGTGATGTCTGTCTGGTTTTGATATCAGGGTGATACTGGCCTTGTAGAATGCTTTGAGAAATGTTGCTTCCTCTTTAATTTTTTGGAATAGTTTGAGAAAGATAACCCTTCTCTAAATGTTTGGTAGAATTAACCTGTGAAGCTGTATGGTCCTGAAATTTTGTTTATTGGTAAATTTTTTATTACTAAACAATTTCATTACTAGTAATACACCTGTTCACATTTTCTATTTCTTCCTGATTCAGTCTTGGGAGATTTTACTTTTCTAGGAATTTTTTTATTTCTTCTAGGTTGTCAATCTTACTGTCATATAATATTTCATAGTAATCTCTTATGATTTTTTGCATTTTTGTGTTATTTGTTATAAATTTTCCTTTTTCAATCCTGATTTCATTTATTTGGGCCCTCTCCCTTTTTTCTTGCTGTGTCTGACTAAAGGTTAATCAATTTTCTTTATCTTTGCAAAGAACCAGCTTTTAGTTTCATTGATCGTTTCCATTTTTTTCTTTTTTAGCCTGTATTTCATATATTTCTGCTCTGATTTTTATTATTTCTTTCCTTCTACTAACTCTGGGTTTGGTTTGTTCTTTTTCTAGTTCCTTTAGGTGTAAGATTTGGCTGTTTATTTGAGATTTTTCTTATTGCTTTATGTAAACTTGTATTGCTGTAAACTTCCCTCTTAGAACATTTTTTGCTGTGTTGTGTAGATTTTGTATCATTGTATTTTTCATTTTTATTTTTCTGCAGGTACTGTTTGATTTCTTCTTTGATTTCTTCAGTGACTGGTTGTTTAGTAGCATATTGTTTAGTCTCCACATGCTTCTGTTTTTTCAGTTTTTTACCTTGTAGATGATTTCTAGTCTCATAGCATTGTGATCAGAAAAAATGCTTGATATGATTTCAGTCTTCTTTAATTTACTGAGACTTGTTTTGTGGCCTTGTAGTCTCTGTCCTAGAGACTATTCCATATACATTGAAAAGAATATGTATTTTGTTGCTTTTGGATAGAATGTTCCATATATATCTGTGAAGCTCATCTGGACTAATGTGTTGTTTAAGGCCAGTGTTTCCTTATTTATTTTCTGTTTAGATTATTTGTTTATTAATATAAGTGAGCTGTTAAAGTCCCAAACTATTATTGTGTTAATGTCAATTTCTCCCTTTACATCTTGCTAATATTTGCTTTATGTATTAGGTGCTCAGTGTTGGGTGTATGTATGTTTATAATTGTTTCTTCTTCTTGAATTGATCCCTGAATCCTTATGTAATATCCTTCTTTTCTCTTGTTACAGTGTTTGTTTTAAAGTCTATTTTGTCTGATATAAATATTGCTACTCTGGCATTCTTTTGTTTCCATTTTCATAGCATAATTTTTTCCATACCCTCACTTTCAGTCTCTGTTTGTCTTTGGATCTGGAGTGAGTCTCTTTTAGGAAGCATATGTATGGGACTTGTTTTTGTATCCATTCAGCCACTCTATACATTTTGATTGGAGCATTTAGTCCATTTACACTTAAAGTATTTATTGATAGGTGTGTAGTTATTGCCATTTTGTTAATTGTTTTTTAATTGCTTTTTAGCAGTTTGTGATTTGATGACCATCTTTAGTATTGTTTGTATTATTTTCTCTTTTTTTGCATGTGCATCTATTATAAACTTTTAGTAGTGGTTACCATGCAATTTACATATAGCAGTCTATATGTATGTGATGATTTTATTTCCTGATCTCTTAAGTTGCAATGCATTTTAGCAACCTTCAGTTTTTAACTCCATCCCCAAGTTTAATGTTTCTGACATCATATTTTACATCATTTTGTTTTGTGTATCCCTTAACTATTTATTGTGGATATAGACAATTTTACTGCTTTTTTTTTTTTGAGTAGTATATTTTATTTAATTCTATGCATCCAAAACCTATCATTGCAGCATCTGATCAATACAACAGAAAGTCAAATGAACTGGTTTGTAGGGCAGAAATAGAGACATAGATGTAGAGAACAAATGTATGCACACCAAGGGGAGAAAGTGGTGGGGGGGTGGTGGTGTGATGAATTGGGAGATTAGGATTGACATATATACACTAATATGTATAAAATGGATAACTAATAAGAACCTGCTGTATAAAATAAATAAATAAAATTCAAAAAAAAATAAAAAGCTGCTTCTGTTTTTTTAACCTTGTTACTAGGTTTATATATGGTTGATCTTTACTGTATATTCACCTTTACCAATTGTATTTTACCTTTAATAATTTTAATATTTCTAGTTAAATCATTTTCTTTTTTGCTTAGAAAAGCCCCTTTAATATTTCTTATAAAGCTGGTGCTGAACTCTTTTGCTTTTGCTTGTCTTTAAAACTCTTGATCTCTTCTTAAAATCAAAATGATAGGATTGGTGGGTAGAGAGTTCTTATTTGTAGGTTTTTTCTTTCATCACTTTATATGTACTGTGCCACTCCTTTCTGGCGTGCAGATTTTCTCCTGAAAATTCAGCTGATAACCTTATGGGAGTTCCCTTGTACAGAACTCATTGTTTTTCCCTTGTTGCTTTTAGTATTCTCTCTTTATCTTTAATTTTTGCCATTTTAATTACAATGTCTGTGTGGTCCACTTTGTTGATCTTGTTTGCAATGCTTTGTGACTCCTGGACATGAATATCTGTTTCCATTCCCAGGTTAAGGAAGTTTTCAGCTAATATGTCTTCAAATATGCTCTCATCACATTTCTCTCTCTCTTTTCCTTCTAGGACTCCTATAATGCAAATGTTAGTATGCTTGATGTTTTCCCAGAGATTCTTAAACTGTTCTCATTTTTACATTCATTTTTCTTTCTTTTTTTTTGTTTAGCATGAGTGATTTCCACCACTCTCTCTTGCTGTTAGCTGATCTGTTCCTCTGTAGCATCTAATCTACTGTTGATTCATTCTAGAATATTTTTAAAATTTCAGTTATTGCATTCTGCAGCTCTTCCTGGTTCTCCTGTATATTTTCTAACTCTTTGCTAGAAACTTCTAAGTTATCAATCTGTTCACCCATTATCCTCCTGAGTTCTTTGAGTGTCTTCATGATCCTTACCTTGAACTCTCTGTTGGGTAGATTGTTTATCTCTAATTCACTTAGTTTTTCTTCTGGGATTTTTATCTTGTTCCTTCTTTTGGAACATGCTTGTCCGTCACCTGACTTTGCCTAGTTCTTTTTTTATTTCTACATATTTGGTGGGTTGATTACATTTCATAATCTTGGAGATGTGGCCTTATGTAAGAAATGTCTTTTGGGGCCCAGCAGCACACTCTCTGCTGGTTATCAGAGATAAATACGGGTTTTGTAGGCCCTTCTGTAATGGCTGATGACTACTTTGAGCCTGTTGGTAGGCATAGCTGACCCCCAGTCCAGATGGCTGCAAGGTTCTGCCTATTGTGGAGACTGTTGGCAGCTGGTCGGTGGGGGCATTTCCTGGCAAGGCTAGCTGCACAGATTGGGGAGTCCTGGTCCTGGTTCTGTCCCATTAAGGTGGGGCTTGGTCCCAGGGTGGCTGGCTGTGGGGCCCAAGATGTCCCAGAGCTAATATATATCTGCTGGTGTTTGGGACTAAGGCCCATGGGATCCTGATTCTGGTACCAGCCTGCTGGTGATTGGGGCAGGTCCTGGGGCTCGTGCCAGACAACTGGTAGGTGATTCCAGGTCCTGGGGTTTCCAAGGTCTAACGTTGACTGCCTGGTGAGTGGGCCTGGGTCTCAGCACTAATAGCTAGAGGGAGGATTCCAAAATGGCAACTGCCAGCTCCAGGTCCTCATGATAGAACGAGTTCCTCAAAATGGCTGTCACCATCATCTAAGTCCCAGCATGAGTCGTGGTTGCCTACTGCCTCTCTGGGAGACTCTCCAAAATCAGCAAGTGGATTTGACCCAAGCTCCTTTCAGATTACTGTTGCTTCCCTAGGCATCAGAGTGTGTGAGATTTTGCATGCACCCTTTATGAGTAGAGTCTCTATTTCCTATAACCCTCCAGCTCTCCTGAAAGTAAACCCTGCTGGCCTTCAAAACAAACGTTCTGGGGGCTCATCTTCCTAGTGCAGGACATGGGCTGGGGAGCCCAATGTAAAGATTGGACCCCTAACTTTTTGGGGAGGACCTCTGAAGTTGTAATTATTCTTTTGTTTATGTCCACATGGTAGTGGGAATCTTGACTCTCCTATGTCTCTGCCCCTCCTACCATCTTGTTTTGGTTTCTTCTGTATATCTTTAGTTGTAGAATATCTTTTCTACTAGTCTTCAGGTCATTCTCACCAATAGTTCCTCTTTAAATAGTTGTAATTTTGGTGTGCCTGTTGGAGGAGTTGAGCTCAGGGTCTTTCTAATCCACCATCATTGCCACTCTCCCTCCAGATTTTTATTGTTTAGACAGAATACTCTCTGAACTTTTGTGGAATGACACGGAATTAGTATTGCTTGGCTCTGATTTCAAGAAAACATTGAGACATCAAATCATGTGTTAACTCTAAGCTACAATGTATGATTTATGATTTTAATTTCAGATTCTTCAATGTTGCAAAAAATGGTGGAAAAGTTGCTTGTTCCAAGGTCTAAGTCTAGAATATCGATCTTGCCTAGGTCACAACATATGATATTTTATTTATATTCTGGGAAGAGTGTCCACAGCTTGATTCTTAAGTATAGTGTTTCTTTTAGTTAAATCAGAAAGTATTGTTAACTTCGCTTAATAATTACTTTGACCTTCTGTGGAAAAATTGAGATAAGTGTGTTTTCAGAGGAAGAAAGCATATCTAAAATTCAAATCTCATGTTTTATAATTAGAAGTGATCATCATATGAAATGTTGCATCTAGTTTTCATGTCATATCTTCACCTCCAATGAAAACAAAAACTATCAGTTTATTCTTGTTCTATGTGCCATGTTGCTTACAGTTGTGATTACATTAGAATATTATTGTATTATGCCTCTTAATACAATGATAAGGCTACAATTTACAACCATGTCATACATCTATTTTTAATTATATTTTTTTTATTGAAGTATAGTTGATTTACAATGTTGTGCCAATCTCTGTTGTACAGCAAAGTGACTCAGTTATACACATATAGACATTCTTTTATTATATTCTTTTCTATTATGGTTTATCACAGGATATTGAGTATAGTTCCCTGTGCTATACAGTGGGACCTTGTTGTTTATCCATCCTATATATAGTAGTTTACATCTGCTAATCCCAAAATCCCAGTCCTTCTGTCCCCCACCCCCCTCCCCCTTGGCAACCACAAGTCTGTTCTCTGTGTCTGTGAGTCTATTTTGTAGATAGGTTCATAGGTGCCATATTTTAGATTCCACATATAAGTGATAGCATATGGTATTTGTATTTCTCTTTCTGACTTACTTCACTCTGTATGATAGACTCTAGGTTCATCCACTTCACTACAAATAACTCATTTCATTTCTTTTTATGGCTGAGTAATATTCCATTGTATATGTATGCCACATCTCTTTATCCATTCCTCTGTCAATGGACATTTAGATTGTTTCCATGTTTGGCTATTGTGAATAGTGCTGCTATGAACATCGGGGTGAATGTATCTTTTTGAACTATAGATTTGTCTGGGTATATGCCCAGGAGTGGGATTACTGGATCATATGGTAATTCTATTTTTAGTTTTCTGAGAAACCTCCACACTGTTTTCCATAGTAGCTGCACCAACTTACATTCCCACAAACAGTGTAGGAGTGTTCTCTTTTCTCCACACCCTCTCCAGCATTTGTTATTTATAGACTTTTTAATGATGACCATTCTGACTGGTGTGAGGTGGTACCTCATTGTAGTTTTGGTTGCATTTCTCTAATAATTAATGATGTTGAGCATCTTTTCATGTGCCTACTGGCCATCTGTATGTCTTCTTTGAAGAAATGTCTATTAAGGTCTTCCACCCATTTTTTGACTGGGTTGTTTGTTTTTTTGATATTGAGCTGTATGAGCTGCCTGTATATATTGGGGATTAAGCCTATGTCTGTCACATCATTTTCAAATATTTTCTCCCATCCCGTAAGTTGTCTTTTCTTTTCTTTTCTTTTTTTTTTATAGTTTCCTTTGCTGTGCAAAAGCTTGTAAATTTGATTAGGTCCCATTTATTTTTGTTTGTTTGTTTTTATTTCTATTGCCTTGGGTGACTGACCTAAGGAAATATTGGTACGATTTATGTCAGAGAATGTTTTGCCTATGCTCCTTTCTAGGAGTTTTATGGTGTAATGTCTTATGTTTAAGTCTTTAAGCCATTTTGAGTTTATTTTTGTGAATGGTGTGAGAGTGTGTTCTAACTTCATTGATTTCATGCAGCTGTCCAACTTTTCCAGCACCACTTGCTGAAGAGACTTTCTTTTTCCCATTTTATATTCTTGCCTCCTTTGTCAAAGATTAACTGACCATAAGTGTGTGGGTATATTTCTGGACTCTCTATTCAGTTCCATTAATCCATATGTCTGTTTGTGTACCAATACCACACTGTTTTGATTATTGTAGCTTTGTAGTATTGTCTGAGGTCTTGGGGAGTTATGCCTCCTGCTTTGTTTTTTTTCCCTCAGTATTGCTTTGGCAATTCTGGGTCTTTTATGGTTCCATATAAATTTTTGGATTATTTGTTCTAGTTCTGTGAAAAAGGTCATGGGTGTTTGGTAAGGATCACATTAAATCTGTAGATTGCTTTGGGTAGTATTGCCATTTTGACAATATTAATCCTTCCAACACAGGAGCATGGGATATCTTTCCTATTTTTGAATCCTCTTTAATTTCCTTTATTAATGTTTTATAGTTCTCAGCATATAAGTCTTTCACCTCCTTGGTCAGGTTTATTCCTAGGTTTTTTTTTTTTGTTTTTTGTTTTTTTGGTGTTATTTTAAAAGTTTTTTTCTTTTTTTTTTTTACAACTCCTTTCTGATATTTCATTGTTAGTGTAAAGAAATGCAACTGATTTCTGAATGTTAATCTTGTATCCTGCTACTTTGCTGAATCTATTTATTAGATCTAGTAGTTTTTGTGTGGAGTCATTAGGATTTTCTATATATAGTATTGTGTCATCTGCATATAGTAATAATTTTATTTCTTCCCTTCCAATTTGGATACATTTTTGTTTTCTTGTCTGATCACTTGGCTAGGACTTCCAGTACTATGTTGAATAGAAGTGGTGAGAGTGGGCATCCTTGTCTTGTTCCAGAGTTTAGCAGGAAGGCTTTTAGCTTTTCACCATTGAGTATTATATTGACTGTGGGTTTGTTATAAATGGCTTTATTATGTTGAGATATGTTCCATCTTTTCCCACTTTGGTAAGAGTTTTTTATCATTAATGATGTTGAATTTTGTCAAATACCTTTTCTGCATCTCTTGAGATGATCATGTTTTTTTTGACTTTTCTTTTGTTGATGTGATGTATTACATTGATTGATTTGTGAACCCAAATAAACAAAATAAGAATTGAAATAGGAGAAATCTCAACTGATACCTCAGAAAAAGAAAAAACAAAAACAAAACATGAGAATACTATGAACAATTATATGCCAACAAATTTGACAACCTAAAAGAAATGGACAACTTTCTAGAAACATACAGACCACCAAAATTGAATCAAGAAGAAATAGATGATTTGAACAGACTAATCACTAGAAATGAAATAAAATCTGTAATAAAAAGAAACTTCCTACAAACAAAAGTTCAGGCCCGGATGGCCTCACAGGCGAATTCTACCAAACATACAAAGAACTTATACTTATTCTTCTCAAATTCTTCCAAAAGATTGAAGAGAAGGGAATACTTCCAAAGACATTCTATGAAGCCACCATCACCCTGATAACAAAACCAAAAACACCACCAAAAAAGAAAATTACAGGCCAATATCTTTGATGAATATAGATGCAAATATTCTCAACAAAATATTAGCAAACCAAATCCAACAACAATAAAAAAGATCTTACATGTCATACATCTTTAAAAACAAATGGATCATGCAATCAAAGTTTATTGAACTGTCCATTAGAAACTGAAATCAAGGCTGACTCTATGAATTAATAAATGTTATGGCAATGGAGATGGGAGGAATTGAAAAATAGTAGTGTTCAAAGTTCTAAGTCATGAATGTGGTATTGTTTTATTGGTATTTGAAAGAAATTGACAATAGCTGTTTTTCCGCATGTTGTCCACTAGGATAAATACATCTTATTAACATTCTCAGTATATTCATAACCCTCACTGATCATTTTGTTACTCACCAAATTAAATTTTTTTGAGACTGTGTAGGTCAATAGAGGAGGATCAATTTCTATATTTCCAAATCAGCTGTGAATATATATTTGGGGCTACTTATCAATGGTAATAAGTTTACAGCTCATCTTCTCCCTGAACAAGATGTGAACAATGAGCAATATTGGTATTGTATTGTATATTTGATAGTGTACTAGCCAACTCTAAATCATTTCTTTCATGAAAGGCCAATTTCACTCAGGAAATCCCAGGATAGGTATTAGATAATCTTAATATGGAGAATGAACATCCTTCTATTGTCATATTGCCGTACATGCAAAAAATAACTTTCAAAGTTCAAAAGGAAAATAGTAATATTTTGTGTGAATGATTTCATCTATGTGTGACCAATTTGGGGATATTTATTGCTTTATGATCTTCATTTCTTATACTACATTATAAATATTTTTAAAAGTAAATATATATCTACAAAAAAGTAAATCTTACTATATGAGATTGTATTATTTAGGTCCCCTGACTTACATTATACAAGATGACTACAGTTCCTTGTTAAGTTATACAAAAAGGGTGGTTTCCTTAGATGTGATGTGCATAGTTAAAGCTTTTATTTTATAGTGTCTGATAACTCTGTGTATCAATTCCAGTAATAATATTATTCAATGGATAGTCCAGATACATTTTTTTGATAATTTACTTATGAACAATTTGTTATTAAGTTTCTGTTCCTGTGGGGGAAAAAATGGATTGAAAAACATATAGATTTTCTGGATTACCTGTATCTTGTCTACCATTATTTTCAGAATCAAGCATAGTTATAACACATATACCACAGTAGGATTTCAATTAATTTTTGCTAAATCAATCACTGTTCAGATAATTAAAGTTAAAAATATTTTCCTATTTTAAATAACCTAAATATTTGTTTAAGACCACATTTCCATGTTATGGGAGGAACTAAATTTAATCAAGAAACAAAGCAGCCACTCAAAGTTGAAACATTTGCAAAGATGTGTTAGTAAAGGTGCTTACATGAAAAATTGTTATAATGAGAACAACTAATATGTATTGAGATTTTACAATGTGCTAGACAATGTTCTAAATACCTATTATTTGCATGTATGGTCTGATTAAATCTATATCTTTAGAAATTAGGCATTATTCCTAAAGTCTCTGTTTTAAAAATAAAGAAACTAAGATGAGGTTTCAATAAAGGAACAAGGGAATTGTATATTTCATTACTCCACCTGTAGATAACAATTATAAACTCTGGACAACGTATAAAAACAACTACTGAATAGTTCCTAACTAATTTCTAACCAGGCAAGAACTAAAACTAATTTATTATTAAAGGAAGATATTTTAATCTCACTTGATGAGATTCATGTTTATCAAGATTTTGCCCTGAGGGCACTGTGTAGTGCATACAGTGTGATTTGTCGTGAACTCCAGTAGCAAGTTGCATTCTTATTGGCTTCAAGAGTCAGAAGATAGAGTTTTGGGCTACCAGAGAAGATGAAAATGGAGGAGAGAAATACTATAAAAAGGGAGCCATAGGGAAGAGCCCCATAATCCCCTTGTAAACTCGTTTTACATTCTTGCCTGACTCCTGAAAAACACATAAACAGATTCCAAGAATCTCAGCAGAAACCAATAGCTTGAAGGGCAAAAGAACTGAAAGAAGTTTTCAGTGTGCTGCCCTCACTGGATAATCAGTATTTGGAATTACGAGCCCTGCCAAGTTAGGAGGGCTTGGAAATACCTTAGGCTTCACCAAATATTTAAGAACGCATAAAACAATGTCCCATAAGCTCAAGATGATTATGTAGTAATATAATTGTCTATACATTCCATCAAATATGCCGACTTGACCTAGGAGTAGGCTGGGTCAAGAATGTTTGTGAATAAAAAGGAGAAATAACAGTTATAAATACGGACACTAAAATAGTGCATATATTCTATAATAATCAAAGACTTTCCCAGTGTAAAATGTATCGCTTAAAAGCCTTAGTTTGGCCACAGCTCAGCTGAAACATTCTCTGATTCAGTTGTGAACATAAAAATTTACAGATAGGGACAAATGGGTGTAATTCACAAATTCAAAATTTAATGAAAAATAATTGAATTTCTCCTAATTAACATCCTTATGTGAATGGTTCACAACTTAAATATCATTATGTGATATAATACACAACTTTCCATGAGAAATTAGGCTTATATAACTGGTCATTTTATTCCTATGATCATTGAGAAATATAAACTTTTTTCTTTTTCTTGTTACTTTAATAAAATTTTTTGACCTTTCATTGATATGCATATAATGTGTATTTATTTTCTTTAATCCAAGATTTTTTTGTGTTACCTTTTTTTTTTGTAAATAAACATAGTGTTTCCCTAAGAAAAGACATATATAATATTTGTTATGGAATAGTATAAACTTTATGCAGTGGTACTTATTTGATTATGAACCCAGAATAAGAGAGTGAAAATTCAATGATTTGACTTATTTTGGGTTATTAAATTGGCCAATGCACATCTTATACATTCTGTCTAGCTTCATCAGTATTTCAGAGATTCTTGTTCTGAATTTATGTACTTAGATGTAACATAAAAGAAATTAGAGGATAAAATTTCTTTGTATTTTAAAAAGATATTGAAAATTTACCCATCCCCCTCTTCAAGATGTTTTTCTAATAAGCCAATTATTTAAATTCATTTTGTGATATTCACACAAAATATATTATCTTGCAAGGGACAAATGTTGTACAGTGTAATATACATGAGAATAGTAAGCATGATTTCTTCATTTGAATAATCAACAGATAAATTTCCTGACTGTAAAATATCATGTAATTTAGGGATGGTTTAAACAATTTTTCCAAATTAATGAGATCAACCAAAGGCCAGCTGGGAATGTTGTGACTTATTTGAGTAATACCTCATAGTCTCTAGTTTTCATTAATAAAATGCCTTGCAGGTGTTTTAAAATAAAGATGTACTAAAAAACTTTTATGAAATTATTTCCTTGGCATCTACTTCATGAAAAATCTTAGTCATTCTCAATAGAAATTGGCTTTATGGACTACTTGATGCAATAGGCTTAATACATTTTCACCATATGTCTAAAGATATACTTGGAGAAATTCTCAGTATATTGACTCTGTTTATGCTTGACTGAATATCTGCCATAAATGCCTCACTGGACCTTACATTCTTAGCACATATACATAGAACCTATATTATTAATATGACATGAATATGGGAAAATTAATGACTTCCAAAAACTGTTTGTATAACTAAAAACATCTATTTTAATAAAGTATTGGAAAAATGAGGGAAGATTGAAATAATAATTATCACCATAATTTTCTAAGTCATAGATTAATAGTGTTGAAATTTATTTCATCTTTCAGTAGATTCAATAATATATTCTGATAAGTTGCAATGATACACTCTTCCATAAGTATTAAAATAATTTATTATGTATTTAGTTATGTTTATGTATGTATTATTAAACTTTAGATTTTTAGAGCAGTTTTAGCTTAACAACAAAATTGAGAGGGAGTAAAGATATTTTCCAGGCACCACCTGCCCCACACGTGCATAGTCTCCCCTATTATCAATATCACTCACCAGAGTGGTACATCTTTTACTGAAGATACTAATGTTACTAATATTAACACATCATAATCACCCTAAGTTTACAGTTTTCCTTAGGGTTCATTCTTGGTGTGGTACATTTTATGGGTTTAGACAAATGTATAATTACATATATCCATCATTATAATATCATGCAAAGTATTTTCACTGACTTAAAAATCTTCTGTGCTCTACCTGTTATATCCTCCACCCCCATTCCTGGCAACCAGTCATTTTTTCTTTGTTTCCATAGTTTTGTCATCTCTAGAATGTAGGATATTTGGAATTATACAGCATGTAGACTTTTCATATTTGCTTCTTTCACTTAGTAATATGCATTTAATGTTCCCCTATGTCTTTTGATGGCTTGCTAACACATTTCTTTTTAACACTAAATAATTACCCATTGCCCGGATATACCACAGTATATTTATCCCTTTACCTCCTGAAGGACATCCTTGTTGTTTCCAAGTTTGGGCAATTATAAATAAAGCTGCTATAAACATCCTTGCACAGGTTTTTGTGTGAACATTAGTTTTCAACTCCTTTTGGTAAATACCAAGGAGTGTTATTGCTGGAACACATGGTAAGAGTATGTTTACTTTTATAAGAAACTGCCCAACTGTCTTCCAATGTGGCTGTACCATTTTGCATTTCCACCAGCAATGTATGAGGATTCCTGTTGCTTCACATTCTTGCCAGCATTTGATGTTGTCAGTGTTCCAGATTTTGGCCATTCTAATAGGTGTGTAGTTGTATCTCATTGTTGTTTTAAAAGAACTCATTTTTTATTGTTATTTTAAAGTTGGAAGTTGAAATTTCAGTGAGCTTCTCTACAGAATCCTTTTCATCATCCCATGTTGTAATATCTCCTATTTTTTATTGAAGTATAGTTGATTTACAATATTATATTAATTTCAGGTATACGACATAGTGATTCGATAGTTTTATACATTACAGATCATCCAAATTTATTGCAACACTATTTTCCCTGTGCTGTACATTAGATCCCTGTTATTTATTTTATAACTGGAAGATTGTATCTCTTAATACTCTCCACCTATTTCATCCAACTCCCCACACCCCTGCCCTCTGGCAACCTCTGGTTTATTCTCTGTATCTATATTGTTCATTTTTGTTATTTTATTCCACATATAAGTAAAAACATACAGTATTTGTCCTTCTCAGTCTCACTTATTTTACTCAGCATAATACCATCTAGGTCTTCCCATGTTGTTGCAAATGGCAAGATTTCATTCTTTGTCATGACTGATATATGTATATATGTCATATCTTTTTTATCCATTCATCTATGGATGGGTACTTAAGTTGCTTCCATATCTTGGCAATTGTAAATAATGTTGCAATGAACACTGTTGTGCATATATCCTTTTGAATTAGTATTTTTGTTTTCTTCAGATAAATATCCCAAAGTGAAATTGCTGGATTGTATGGAAGTTTTATTTTTTTAGTTTTTTTGAGAAATTTCCATACTGTTTTCCACAGTGGCTGTACCAATTTATATTCCCATCAACTGTGCATGAGGCTTCCACATGCTCACCAGCACTTATTTGTTGTCTTTTTGATAATAAACAATCTGACTGGTATGAGGTGATACTCACTGTGGTTTTGACTTGCAAATCCCTGATGATTAGTGATGTTGAGCATCTTTTTATGTGCCCTTTGGCCATCTCTATGTCTTATTTGGGAAAATGTCTATTCAGATCTTCTGCCCTTTTTTATATTAGATTGTCTGTTTGAGATTGTTTTATAAACTGTTTGTATGCTTTGAATATAACTTTTTATTGTACATATCATTTGCATATATCTTTTCACATTTAGTAGGTTTCCTTTTCCATTTGCTGCTGGTTTCCTTCACTATGCAGAAAACTTTTAGCTTGATGTGTTCCCATTGGTTTATCTTTTATTTTGTTGCCCTTGCCTGAAGAGAGAGGTTCAAAAATATATTGCTAAGGCTGATGTCAAAGAGCATACTGCCTATTTTTTCTTTCCAGGAGTTTTATGATTTCAGGTCTTACATTTAAATGTTTAATCAATTTTAAATTCATTTTTGTATAAGATGTAAGAAAATAATCTGCTTTATTATTTTATATGTAGCTGTGCAGTTTTCCCAACACTATTTGTTGAAGAGACTGTCTTTTCCTCATTGAATATTCTGCCTTCTTTGTTGTAGATAATTGATTATATGAATATAGGTTTATATCGGGGTTCTCTATTCTGGCTGATTGATCCATGTGTCTGTTTTTGTGCCAGTATCATACTGTTTTGATTACTATAGCTTTATGGTGTACTTTGAAATCAGGGAGCATGATACCTCCATCATTGTTTTTCCTTCTCAATATTGCTTTGGCCGTTAGGGGCCTTTTGTGATTCCACACAAATTTTATCATTATTTGTTCTACTTCTGTGAAAAATGTCATGATTACTTTGATAGGGACTACAATAAATCTATAGATTGTTTTGGGGGGTATGGACATTTTAGTAATATTAGTTCTTCCCCTCCATGAACAGGGGATAACTTTCCATTTATTTGTATGGTCTTCAATTTCCTTCATCAAAATCTTTCAGAGAACAGTTCTTTCACCTCCTTGGTTAATATTATTCCTATGTATTTTATTATTTTTGATGCTGTTTTAAATGTGATAGTTTTTCTTAGTTTTCATTTCTGATAAATCATTATGAGTGTATAGAAATGCAACAGATTTATGTATATTTATTTTGTACCTGGAAATTTTACTAAATTCTTTTATTAGTTTTCATAGATTTTTAGTAGAGTTCTTAGGGTTTTCTATATATAGTATCATGTCATCTGCAAACACTGACAGTTTAACTTCTTCCCTTTCAACTTGGATTATTTTATTTTTTTTTTGTTTGATAGCTGTGGCTAGGACTTCTAATACTCTGTTGAATAAAATTGGCAAGAGTGGACATCCTCGTCTTGTTCCAGATCTTTGAAGAAAAGCTTTCATCTTTTTACTGTTGAATATGATGTAAGCTGTGGGTTTCTCATACATGATGTTCATAGGTGTGGCATGTTCCCTCTATACCAACTTTGTTGAGAATTTTTATCATGAATGTATGTTGATTTTTTAAAATGTTCTTTCTTCATCTATTGAGATGATCACGTGATTTTTTATCATTTGTTTTGTTAATGTGGTGTATCATGTTGACTGCTTTGCAGATATTAAACCATCCTTGCATCTCTGGAATAAATCCCATTTGATAATAATGTATGATCATTTTCGTGTATTGCTAACCTTGTTTTGATAATATTTTGTTGAGGATTTTGAATCTAAATTCATTAAGGATGTTAGCTTGTAATTTTCTTCTCTTTTCTTTTCTTTCTTTTTTTTTTCTCATTCTTTTTTTTTCATAGTGTCTCTGTCTAGTTTTGGTATCAGGGTAATGCTGGCCTCATAGGATGAATTTGGTAGTGTTCTCTCCTCTTCAATTTTTTGGAATAGTTTGAGAAAGAGAGGTATTAACTCTTTTTAAAATGTTTGGTAAAATCTCCCTGTGAAGCTGTCCAGTGTTAGAATTTTGTTTGTTGTGTGTTTTTGGAATACTGAGTCAATTTAATTACAGTAATTTTTTTCAGATTTTCTATTTCTTCCTCATTCAGTTTTGAAAGATTGTATATGTCTAGGAATTTATCCATTTCTTCTATGGTGTCCAATTGTTGGCATATAATTTTTGTAGCTATCTCTTATGATATTTTGTATTTCTGTGATATTGTTGTGATTACTTCACTTTTATTTCAAATTTTATTTATTTATCCCCCCTTTTTTAATGAATCAGGCTGAATGTTTGTCAATTTCGTTTGTTTTCAAAAAAAAAAAGCTCTTAGCTTTATTTATCGTTTTTATTTTTTATTTTTAGTTTTTATTTTGTCTATTTCACTCGGATCTTTATCCTTCCTTCTACTATTTTTTTGTGCATTTTTATTTCCTCTTTTTATAATTCCTCTGGGTGTTAAGTAAGTTTGTTTATTTGATGTTTTTCTTGTTTCTTGAGGTAGGGCTTTAGCACTATGAACTTCCTTCTTAGAACTGCTGTTGCTATTCCCAGTAGATTTTGGAAGGTTGTGTTTTTATTTTCATTTGTTCAAGGTATTGTTTTATTTCCTCTTTGATTTTTTAATTGACCAGTTGTTTTTTTACTAGCATGTTGTTCAGTCTCCATGTGTATAAGTTTTTTCCAATTTTCTTTCCATAATTGATTTCTAGTTTCATACCACTGTGATCAGAAAAAGATGCTTGACATGATTTCAATCTTCTTAAATTTAGTGACACTTGTTTTCTGACCTAGCATGTGATCTATTCTGGAGATTATTAAATAGGGACTTGAAAATAATGTGTATTCTGCTGCTCTGGGATAGAATTTTCTGTAAATATTTATTAGATTCATCTGGTCTAATGTGTGCCTAATGTCAAAATTTCCTTAGTGATTGTCTGTCTGGATGATCTATCCATTGATGTAAATAGGGTATTAAAGTACCCTTTTATTATTGTATTATTATTGTATTATTGTCAATTTTTCCCTTTATGTCTGTTAATATTTGCTTTATATATTTAGGTGCTCCTATGTTTGTCTTCAAGTCATTGTCTTATTTGAGTATTGCTATTTCAGCTTTCCTCTGGGATCCGTTTGTATGGACTATCTCAACATCGTTCAAGTTTTAGTCTGTAAGTGGCTTTATCTCTGAAGTGAGTTTCTGGTAGGCAGCATAGTATAGTTGGGTATTTTTTTTTAAAAATCCATTCAGTCACCCTTTGTCTTTGGAATGGACTGTTTCATCCATTTACATTTAAAGTGATTACTGATAGGCATGTACTTATCACCATTTAAAAACTTTTTTTCTGGTTGATATTGTATTTCTTCTCTGTTTCTTTCTTCCTCTTTTAGTCTCTTCCCTTGTGGTTTAATGATTGTCTTTAAAGTTATGTTTAGGTTCCTTTCTCTTTAGTTTTGTCTATCCACTATAGATTTTTGGTCTGTAGTTGCCATTAAACACACACACACACACACACACACATGCACGCACATATATATATATATTCATTATACATACTCATTATAGATTCAAATGTATATATATTCATTATCCATATATATATATATATATACACACACACACAATATAGATATATATGTTTTCTTTTTGAGCCAATGGTCTTTAAGTTCAAACACATTCTATAGCTTAACTTCCCTCCATGTTTTATGTTTTCATGTTGTTATACTTTACCTCCTTTAACTATTTATTGTAGTTATTTTTGATTTTACATCTTTCTTTTAATCTTCGTACTAGCTTTTTACATAGTTCAACCACTGCCTCTACTATTCATTTGTCTTTACTAGTGAGATAAAGTAGTATCTTTATTTTTTCTTTCATATATTTTCTTATTTCTGGTTATGGTTTTTATATCTTCACCTAAAGAAGAACCTTTAACATTTCTTGTAATGCCAGTTTAGTGGTGATGACCTCTTAGCTTTTGCTTGTCTGAGAAACTCTTTATTTCTCCTTCAATTCTAAATGATAATACTTTCAGGTAGAGTATCTTTTTTTTTTTTTTTTTTTTTCCAGCACTTTAAATGTATCATACCACTCCCTTCTGGACTGCAAAGTTTCCACTGAAAAATCAGCTGATAGCCTTATGGGAATTCCTTTGTGTATGGCTTATTGTTTTTCTCTTGTTGCCTTTTAAATTCTTTCTTAATCTTTAAATTTTGTCATTTTAAGTATAATATGTTTTAGTGTGGATCTCTTTTGGGTTCATCTTGTTTGGAACTCTCCGTGCTTCATGGTCCTGGATATCTTTCCTTCCCCAGCCTAGGGAATTGTTTGGCAATTATTTCTTCAAATATGTTTTTTGCCCCTTTCTTTCTCTTTCTCCTTCTGGGACCCATATAATGTGAAAGTACGCTTCATGTTTTCTCACAGGTCCCTTAAACTATCCTCATTTTTAAAACTATTTTTTTCTTTTTGCTGTTTTGATTGGGTGATTTCCATTATTCCATGTTCCAGGTCACTTACATATTCTTCTGTATCATCTAACCTGCTGTTGTCTTCTCTAGTGTATTTTTTAAAGTTATTGTATTCTTCAAATCGAACTGGATCTTTAAAAAAATATTTTCTAACTCTACTGAATTTCTCACTGTGTTCCTCCATTCTTCTGCTGAGTTTGATGAAGATTTTTATGACTATTGTTTTGAACTCACCATCAGGTAAATCATTTATCTCTATTTTTTAAGGATTTTTTTGTGGATTTTATATTATTATTTCATTTGGAACAAATTCCTTTGTCTTTCCATTTTGTTTGTCTTTCTGTGTTTGTTTCTATGAATTAGTCAAAACTAATTAGTCAAAACTACCTCTCCCAGTCTTGAAGGCATTGCTTTGTGTAGGAATGTACAACTGCAGCCAGTGTATTCCTAGCAGTATTTTTGGGAGGGCTGGAGCTAGTGTTGGTGTGGACTGGGCCTCTCCCCAGGGAACATGGGGGGTCACCATCTTGGCGGGAGAGCTGGAGCTGAATCAGGGCATGGGCCAGGGAGCAGCTGGTGTGATCTTGGAATTCCAGCTAGAGCACCAGGTGCTTTTCAACCTTCTGCCTCTGAACTGGGACTCAGAGTGGGTAAGTTTGTACATGACCCCTTGAAGAGTACAGTTCCAGTTTCCTACAGCCTTCAGGCTCTGATGAATGTAAGCCCTTCTAGTTTTCAAAATGAGTTATGTGGCTCATCTTCCTGGTGCCAGACCCCAGGCCTGGGGTGCCCAGTATGAGGCTCAAACCCTTTGCTTTTTAGAGAGGACCACTCAGTTTGTGATATCCCCTTTCACTTTTAGGTTACCTGCTGGGAAGTTAGGTCCTGACTAAATTGCATCTTTGCACCTTCTATCTGTTTCTATGTGTTTTTTTTTTTATCCTTAATTGTAGAAGAGCTATTCTGCTAGTCTTTAGGTCATTCTCAGAGTTTTTCTATATGTAGTTATAGTTTTGGTGTGTTTGGGGGTAGGAGGTCAGCACAGGATCTTCCTACTTTGCCATCATACTAATATCTCCTATCTTAAAACAAAACAAAACCAAAAAATTCCTTTGTGCTCACATACCTCTCCAAATACAGTTATCTGTGATGGTATTTGCAAATTATATATTCCCAAGGTAAGTTACACAAAAAAATATAATTCTAGTTAAATACTAGATATATTGTGTACATAAAGCTAAATATACATCTTTGTCAGAACTTTTCATCTTTTAGCTGGATGTTTGCTTCATATTTGATATTATTTTAGTAGAATCAGGAAATGAACACAAAATGTAGGCAGCTTTCAGAGAGAAACTACAAACAGCATTTCAAAACCACCAATTGGAATGGGATAGAAATTAATTTCCCCTTCTCTTTATTCTTCTATCACATAAATATATCTTCTTCACAAAATTAAGCTCACAAACACACTGTTCAGCTCTCTGAAAACTTACTTTATCCTTTCCAAATGGAAAAGAATACTGATCACTTTTTTTTATAGAACATTCTAAAGAATTGGTTATTTTGTTTCTGAACTTAAAGCTATTGCACCTTATCTGGAAACCCATCAGAAACTTTTTATTGGATTTCCAAGTTGTCAGAGAATTACTATTACTTAATCTTCTGAAATACCTCTGGCTATTTTTCTTTTCAGAATATGCCATGCTAATAAATAGCAAGCAGTTTACCTGAAAACAAGTCTCTGGTTGCTAATATAGACTTATGCTGATCTAATAATTTGCTCCTGAACCTTTGATATAGCATATAGATATCTGTCTGTGCAGCAAAGGCAATTCATTAGCAGATGGTATATTACTGAGGATTCCTATAATACTCAATTATGCTGACTAAAGAATTGAATGTGTGTTAAAAATGTTCCAGTAACATTTCAGGTTCACATTAAAGCAATTCAAGCTCTTAAAGGCAAAGTATTTAACTCAAAATTATGGGATTTATATTAACACCTAAACAACAACAACAATCAACACACAGTCCAATGATATTGAATCCTTCTCTAATGTAGACAGCTTTTATATATGAGCTCTGCAAAATGTACACAAGTGTTAAAGTAGAGAATTGAAGTCATTATAGTTATGCTAATTCTGGTCATATAACCCAAAGCACAATAAAAGAAGTTTGGCTTCCAAATCTAAATAATTCAGGGAAGTATGTGTTTAGATGGAGCAGGTTGTTAAAAAGGCAACGTCTTATTAAGAGTCAGATATATCAGCATTTGGATCCAGGGCTCTGTATATATACATATCCTCAATAGTCAAAAGCAAGTCACTTAATCATTTAAAAATCCTCATTTATAAAAGGATATAAGAGGATTATAATAAACCATACATTGTATAAAATGTAACATACCCACTTTTCTTTCCTAATTGAGAAATATTTGTTCTTTAAATGTGTTAATATCTCATTTTTCTCCATAGGTCATATCATGTAAAATTTATTGTAGAATTAAAACTAGAATGTCTTGGAGATAAAAAAGGAAAGTATTCATATTCAGTCCCTGTAGTTGCAGAAAGAGTAGATTATACAATCCAAATTTATAAATACTACTAGATCTGTTATCTCCAGAAGTTCAACATTCATTTCAGCCACACATTAGTTGAACCCCAGAGATTAATCATATCCAGAACCATCTAAGGTATATGAACTGCATTTTACTAAGGTATATGAATTGCATTTTACTTAATTACAGAGATGAGAATCAGTAGCTATATCTTTACTTGGGTCACATCCACTGAAAGTGTTCCTCAAAGTCTGGCACATATAGAAGCTGGTCAGAATTGTGAGGTTATTGTGATTTACACTAAAAATCCAAAATCTCTTGAATGGGACAAATAATCTGATTAAGATGTTCCCCGGTGATTTCTGTGGTCACAAAATTATACAATCTCTGATAATTATAGAAAGGACCTCAATTAAGTTAAATGATAAAGAGGATTCATTGGGACCATAAGTCTTCCCCTTTTTGTATACATGTTTTACATCTACTCTACTCCTAACTCTAGTCACCATGATGGAAGATTTCACTATCTACACAGATGCTAGCTTTCTAGTGCACTGGCTCCAAAATTCCTTTTCAGTAACACTTCAAAGTAACCATCATTGGATTTTTGTAACCTTCACCAAATATAATACCCTGGGTCTTAATATTTCAGAACTGAAACACCTACATAACCTCAGATTCCAAGACCCTAATCCCCAACTATAGTTTCCTATGTCTCTGACTCTCTCGTTCTTATATCCATACCACATTGCTTCTCAATCTCAATTAGAGTTTAGTCCATTGTTTGCTTTCTTCTACTCCTTCAGCCCTGTGTGGCTTCATTCCTTTCTCTAGCCACAGAAGCCCACAGTGCGTAACTTTAGCTGTTCTGCTTTTTCACACCTACCATTCCTTTGCTCCTTAAGATTTGCACCCTAATTGATAAGAACACTCCTAAGGCTTGACAGTCCAAAATGCCATTAAATTACCCAATTTCCTCTTTATCAATGTATTTATTGAAAATTCATTTGTGCACTATAGTAAGGATTTTTTTCTAAACTGCACTATTACTCTAGAAGTAGATTTTATGCATTTAATTTTACAGATGACAAAATTAAGCCTGTAAAAAGGTAAATAATTTTCTTTTACCACAAAACTGAAAATGAGTCAGAAATCTAAACCCAGGATTGTTTCATTTCAAAACTTCTGCTTCTTCTACTACATGAAAATGCTGCCTCCTAGAAGCTTACTGCTCTTGAGAGACCACAAGTAAACTGTGTAATCATATATTTGAAGCTTAACTTGTCATTCAGTGCTTTTTTAAAAAGAAATATAGATGGCTGGCATAATTTTTCTGAAATTCTCTATAGCAACTATGCTAATCTTCCAACTTTTCATGATGAGAGGGGCACCAACATTACCGAAAAGCTCAGTGTTGGCTACCTTTTGGCCAATACTTGTTCTAGGTGATGCTTACAAATAGCAATAGGGAGCCCAATACAAGAGGCCAAGTGGTGAGTCTCAAACATTATAAGCCAGGCAATCATAATTATTTTTATTGAGTATCAAGGTTGGAGTGAATCAAACAATTGAAATCGGCCTGTCTTTCTTACAAGTCACCCCAATATTGACACAATGTACTCATTAACTGAGTAGCAATGGTGGTAGGGATGGACACTATGCATGGGAAGTGCAACACCGACTCTCATTTATCAAGACTGATCTAGCTTCTACTGCTGCTTAATACTCCACTGGTCAACATCAGAGACCAATACAGAATCTCCAGTATAATATTATCCCTCAAGGAGACTAACAGGCAACTTGGTGGTAAGTTAACTGACTTGGACCCCTTTCATCTTAGAGGGGCAATGATTCATATTGTTGGGAATTGATATTTCTCAGCACAGGTTTGCCCTCTTTGGTTACAGGGTATCAAATAACTATCCAAGATCTTGTGGAGTTTTTGACTCACTAACATCCTATATAAAATGACCTTGATCCAAAAGACCTACTTTACAGCAAAGAAGTACAGTGGGACCACTATCCCATACTGTACTTAATAGAATCTGACAGCCTGATAGAATAGTGATAAACTAATAGAATAGCCTGATAGAATAGTGATAACCTAATAGAATAGCCTGATAGAATAGAATAGTGGGATGGTCTGCTAAAGGACCAATGGAGGTTTAGAAATGATATGTTGACGTATGGGGCATTATCCTTTAGAATGCAGTATACACCCCAAGTCTATGACCATTATATGGTGCTGCTCCAAGATATAACGTGAAGTAGGTAGACCTAAATGGCACATCAGATGGACTCCTGTGACTGCTATACCAATATGCTCGGGTCCTTCCTTCAGGACTGAAAGATTTATGTTCTCAGCTCTTAGTGCCCAGTCCTTTTTGGAACTGGACAGTCCTCTTTAGAACTAAAAAGAGCTGCTTTGTTTAAGGACTTACTAACTTCTGGACTAGTCTCATCTACTGGTTATCCCACTGGTATAAAATTCCAGACCCCTCACACCAAAAGAAGACAACTCTGAAGAGCCATCTTAGCTTCAGAACTCCCCATGAGTTCGACTGAGGCCCGATTTCATATTTCCCTTTCTACCACAGGGTTTGATCCTGAGAGAACTAGTACACTTTGTGTATGCTAATTTTCAGCTCAGAGTCTGATTCCTGGGAAACCAAACCTGCAACATTCATGCACTCAATTTTATATGCTTATCCAAATATACGATTTTCCAAGTATAAGGGGACTGTATCTAAGAAGGATTTGTTGTGTTTTTATCTAAAGTGTTGGAATATAGTATGAGTCACAAATAGTTTTTCCATCATTCTTACAGCATTATCATCTTATCTTAAAGCCAATTGCTTTTACAAATTCAATGATGATTCATAAGAGGGTCTTTTTAAAGTGAAGTATTTTAAACCAATATTCATTCATGAATTCCTGTCTATCTATGCTATTAATTATAAACAAATATCAATAGTCAGGATTTGGTTTTAAATAGAATATTTGTAGACAGGTGGGTGAGCAAATGATTTTTTTAGTGAGCAAATGCTCACACAACCCCTAAGAGAATATATAGATGGAAATGAATATTCAATTTTTACTTTCAAAGTTTAATCTAATATTTAATCTAATATTTGTATCATCTTATAGTTTGTGTATTATTTGTGCTTTCTTTTCATTGTTAAAAAATGGAAAAAATATGTTTTTTTTTTTTTTTTTTGTATGTGAGAGTCCAAAACCACGTGGGTCATGAGAAATATAAGTTTTGTAGTTAGATGTATATGCCACTTAATTAGAGAAGAAAATTTTACATATTATTTAAACATTCAGAACCTGTTTTCTCATATGAAAAATGGGAAATATTGGGATTGCTTAAAAGATCTAAAAAGACATTAAACTCTGTCACTGTGATTGTACATGTGAAGAGCTCAGCAAATGTTAATCATTATTTATTTTATAAGTTTTTACAAAAGTATGTAAACCTGATTTTAAGTAAAAAGAATAATGAGAATGAAGATTTTACTCACTTCACCAAATGAAAAAAATGAATCAAAACCAACCAGCTGAGGTGCTGGAAGAGGGTAAGGAGAACATGAGTATATGGTGGAAGAAAGGTATTCTGATATCAGTTTAGGACTCATGATCATCTACAGATTGGGATCTGTAGCAGCTATGGTTTATTTTATTTAACTGTGTTATATTATTGGAACGTACTGGTGGTAGCTGACATTACAGTTTCTATTCCAGGCAGGAGTATGGCTGAATTGAAATCATGTTGCCACAATACATTATTTGATGACACTTTATGTGTTCCCTAAGTAGGGGACAGAAATCGCCATGCAACAATTTATTACCTCATGGCACCTGTGTTTTCCCCAAATTGGGACAGGTGTTATCTCTCTCTCTTTCTCTCTCTCTCTCACACACACACACACAAAGGGCAAGAATGGATGTCAACTGGCATAAAGAGGTGATTTGCTGGTTATTTGTAGAGAGCACAGCAACTGGTCAGTTGCAGACAGGAGAGCAAGACCTACACGGATGGTCTGTGCCACATCCTTGCACGCCCCAGCCTGAGACGTGTGTCTGTTAATGTGGACAGGGGCTGGGTGCTAGAACGTGGGGTTTGGAGAGCAGACCCAGGGAGGGGACTGTTATTTGCTTGGAAGAGACAGCCTGAAGGGATGGGAGTAAGGAGCTCCACAACCAGGAATGTTCGTGGAAGAAGCCTGGGCCTCCATAGAAATAGGGCACCATTGTTGAGCCCCCTTCCCCATGCTCTGACCCCTGCCTCCTCAGTCACTAGGAGAGGCTGCTGCCTGAGCAGGATGATGCACCCTGCCCACTGCTGCCTCCTCTGCTCCCACTGGCCCAAGCTGGCTCTTGCACCCCTCCTGCCACCACCTCTGCCTTCTGCCTGCCTGGGTAGGCACATGTGCTCCAGGGCAGCCCCAGGAGCAGACACCAGTGGGAGGCCAACAAACAGAGGTGGGGCTGAAACCACAGGTGAGCCCCAGGGGCCATGCAACTAAGAAAGAAGAGCTGAAATCTCTCCTCACAGCTGCAGGAGCTGCAGTTTTAAACCTCTGCTGCCAGCTTTGTAAATTCAGCATCTGAGGAACATCCAAACGGACCAGTGCTCCCACAGTTGAGACGGGTCTAGCTTTAATAGCTGTGGGCTTTGTGGACATGTACACACAAGGATTCGACCCAACCAGAATTTGAGTTGCTTCCATAGCTGCCACAGCAGGTCCAGGTTCATGATTAATGCAGTCCTGGGACCTAACTTCAGTAGATCTGCACTGGTAGTCAGGTGAAAAAAACACCTGAGAAACATCAGGGCCAATTGCCAGCATACTCACAGTTAAGGTGGGGCTGAGAGCAGTTTCACCAATAGTGTAATTTCTGGGCCCACACAACAGGTGAAAAGTGACACAACAGAGTACACTCACAGGTGAACAGTTCCAGAGGAGGAAAACTCAGTGACCTCTCTCCCAGTGAGATTGTTCCAATCCCACCTACCTCACACTGCAGATCAGAAACACAGCTCAGAAACAGACCTGGGGCCTCCTACTCCAACAACTAGGAAGCAGACCCTGCACCTGACAGGGCAGTGACAACCACAGAACAAAGCAGAGGCCCCGCTCAGTATCCAGTGAGGGCTCTGGCTACCACAACATCAGTCACACCTCCTATAAAGGGGATAATGGACAACATACACCAAAGACAGATGTGGCAGACATCTATACTAAAAACAGTCCTTGCACCAAAAAATATTAAACCCACGCAAGTTGAACAGAAACGTTCCTACATAAAAAAATAGCCCTCCAAGACAGTCAGGCATCAGGGGAAGAACCCCCAGAGCATTTAGCTTTCAAGGCCAGCAGGTCCTGAGTGCAGGAGCTCCACAGGGTTGGGTGAAATGGGGATTCCACTCTTGAAGGGTACACACAAGACCTCACATGCACTGGGACCAAGCACAAAGCAATACCTCCATAGGAACTGGGGTTAGACCTAACTAGGTGTCTGCGAGGGTCTCCTGGGGAGGTGGGGATCAGTTGTAGCTCACTGCAGGAGCAAGGACACTGTGGCAGAGGTGTCAGGGAATATTGAGTAGTGTGAGTTCACAAAGACCCATCCCTACCCAACAGCCTATAGGCTCAAGAGCTGGAAAGACTCAGGCCCAACAACCAGCGAGACAGGAACACAGTTCCACCCATCAGCAGACAGGCTTCCTGAAGTCATACTGAGCTCACAGCTACCTCAAAGCCCAGCACTTGACATGGCCCTGTCCACCAAAATGAAAAGATCCAGCTCCACCCACCAGAGGACAGGCACTAGTCCCTCCCACCAGGAAGCCTACACAAGCCCCTGGTCCAAACTCACCCACCAGGGGGAAGATGCCACAACAAGAGGAACTATGATCCTGCAGCCTACAGAAACAAGACCACAAACACAGAAAGTTAGACAAAATGAGAAGACAAGAGAAATATGCTGCAAACAAAGGAACAAGATAAAAATCCACAAGAACAACTAGATGAAGAGGAGATAGGCAATCTACCTGAAAAAGAATTCAGAGTAATGATAGTAAGTATGATGAAAAATCTTGGAAAAATAATGGAGCCCAGGTCAAGAAGATACAAGAAATGTTTAACAAGGAGGTAGAAGATTGAAGAACAAACAGAGATGAGCAATACAAAAAGTGAAATGAAAAATACACTAGAAGGAATCAATAGCAGAATAAATGAGTCAGAAGAACAAATAAGTGAGCTGGAAGACAAAGTGGTGGAAATAACTTCCACAGAACAGAATAAGGTAAAAAGAATGAAGGATATGAGGACAGTCTCAGAGACCTCTGGGAAAATTTTAATGTGCCAACATTCTCATTATAGGGGTCCCAAAAGGAGGAGAGAGAGAGAAAGGGCCTGAGAAAATATTTCAAGATATTATAGCTGAAAACTTCCTTAACATGAGAAAGGAAACACTCACTAAAGTCCAGGAAGCACAGAGAGTCCTATACAGGAGGAACCCAAGGAGTAACACACTGAGACTCATAATAATCAAAGTGACAAAAATTAAAGACAAAGAAAAAATATTAAAAGCAATAAGGGAAAAGCAAAAAATAGGATATAAGGGAATCCCCATAAGATAATAAGCTGATTTTTAAGCAGAAAGTCTGCAGGCCAGAAAGGAATGGCACAATATATTTAAAATGATGAAAGCAAAAAACCTACAACCAAGAATACTCTACGCGGCAAGGCTCTCATTCAGATTCAATGGAGAAATCAAGCTTTACAGACAAGCAAAAGCTAAGAGAATTCAACATCACCAAACCAGTTTTACAACAAATGCTGAAGTAACTTCTCTAGGTGGGAAAGAAACCAGCAACATAAAACAATCTGGCATATATATACACTGCTATATCAAAACCTCATGGGAACTGCAAAACAAAAAACTGTAATAGACACACACACAAAAGAAAAAGCAACCTAAACACAACACTGAAAATAGTAATCAAACCACAAGAGAAGAGGACAAAAGAAGAAGGGAAGAAAAATGACCTACTAAAACAAATACAAAACAATTATGAAAATGGCAATAAGAACATACATATCGATAATTATCCTAAATGTAAATGGATTAAATGCTCCATCCAAAAGACATAGATTGGCTGAATGGATATAAAAACAAGAACAGTATATGTACGGTCTGCAAGGGACCCACTTTAGATCTAGGGACACATACAGACTGAAAGTGAGGGGATGGAAAAAGTTATTCCATGCAAATGGAAACCAAAAGAAAGCTGGAGTAGTTTACACATATCAGACAAAATAGATTTTAAAATAAACACTGTTACAAGAGACAAGGAAGGACACCACATAATGATCAAGAAATCAATCCAAAAAGAAGATAAACAATTGTAAATATATGTGCACCCAACATAGGAGCACCTCAATATATAAGCTGAATACTAACAGCCATAAAAGGGGAAACGAAAGTAACACAATAATAGTGGAGGACTTTAACAACCCTCATACACCAATGGACAGATCATCCAGACAGAAAATCAATAAGGAAACACAGACATTAAATGACATATTAGAGCAGATAGACCTAACTGATATTTATAGAACATTCCATCCACAAGCAGCAGAATACACTTTCCTCTCAAGTGCACATAGAACATTCTTCAGGATAGATCATATATTGGGCCAAAATTCAAACCTTGGTAAATTTAAGAATATTGAAATCATATCAAGCATCTTGTCTGACCACAATACTAAGAGATTCGAAATAAGTTACAGGAAAAAAATGTAAAAAAGAGAAACACATGGAAACTCAACAATATGTTACTAAACAGCAAATGGACCACTGAAGAAATCAAAGAGGAAATCAAAAAATACCTAGAGACAAATGACAATGAAAACATGATGATCCAAAACCTATGGGATATACCAAAAGGAGATCTAAGAGGGAAGTTTACAGCAATATAATCTTACCTCAGGTAACAAGAAAAATCTCAAACAACTGAACTTTTCACCTAAAGCAACTACAGAAAGAAGAACAAAAAAAAAAAGACAAAGTTAGTAGAAGGAAAGAAATCATAAAGATCAGAGGTGAAACAAATGAAACAGAGTTGAAAAAGCAATACAAAAGATCAATGAAACTAAAAGCTGGATCTTTGAAAAGATGAATAAAATTAATAAAAATTTAGCCACACTCATCAAGATAAAAATGGAGAGGGCTCAAATCAATAAAAATTAGAAGTGAAAAGGAGAAGTTTCATTGGATACCAAAGAAATACAAAGGATCATGGGAGACTACTACAAGCAATTATACACCAATAAAATGGACAACCTAGAAGAAATGGATAAATTCTTAGAAAGGTACAACCTTCCAAGACTGAACCAGGCAGAAATAGAAAATATGAACAGACAAACTACAAGTACTGAAGTTGAAACTGTGATTAAAAAAATTCCAACAAACAAAAGTCCAGGACAAGATGGCTTTACCAGGGAATTCTATCATTTAAAGAAGAGTCAACGCCTATCCTTATCAAACTCTTCCAAAAAGCTGCAGAGGAAGGAACACTCCCAAGCTCATTCTTTGAGGCCACCATCACCCTGATACAAAAATCAGACAAAGATACAACAAAAAAAGAAAATTACAGTCCAATATCACTGATAAACATAAACACAAAAATCCTCAACAACATACTGTCAAACAGAATCCAACAAAACATTAAAAGGATTATGCACTGTGATCAAGTAGGATTTATCCCAGGGATTCAAGGATTCTTCAATATATGCAAATCAATCAATGTGATACACTGTATTATATATTGAAGAATAAAAACCTTATGATCATCTCAATAGATGCAGAAAAAGCTTTTGAAAAAATTCAACATCCATTTATGATTAAAAAAACTCTCCAGAAAGTGGGTATTGAGGTAACTGACCTCTAGATAAAGTGGCCATATACGACAAACCCACAGCAAATATCATTCTCAATGGTGAAAAACTGAAGACATTTCCTCTAAGATCAGGAACAAGACAAGGATGTCAACTCTCCTCACTTTTATTCAACATAGTTTTGGAAATCATAGCAATGGCAGAGAAGTAAAAGAAATAAAAGGAATCCAGATTGGAAAAGAAGAAGTAAAACTCTCACTGTTTGCAGATGGCATGATACTATACATAGAAAATCCTAAAGGTGCTACCAGAAAACGATTAGAGCTTATGAATGAATTCGGTAAAGTTGCAGGATAAAAATTTAATACACAGAAATATCTTGTATTCCTATACACTAACAACAAAAGATTAGTAAGAGAAATTAAGGAAATAATCCCATTTACCATGGTACCAAAAAGAATAAAATACCTAGGAGTAAACCTGCTTAGGGAGGCAAAAGACCTGTACTCAGAAAACTATAAAATACTGATGAAAGAAATCAAATGTGACACAAACTGATGGAGAGATATACCATATTCTTGGATTAGAAGAATCAATATTGTCAAAATGACTGTACTACCCTAAGCAATCTACAAATTAAAGGCAATCCCTATCAAATTACCTATGACATTTTTCACAGAATTAAAACAAAAACTTTTACAACTTGTATGGAAACAAAAAAGACCCCGAATAGCTAAAGCAAACTTGAGAAAGAAAAACGGAGCTGGAGGAATCAGGCTGTCTGACTTCAGACTATACTACAAAACTATAGTAATCAAAACAGTATGGTACTGGCAGAAGAACTGAAATGTAGATCAGTGGAACAGGGTAGAAAGTCCAGAGGTAAACCCACACATCTATGGTCACCTAATCTATGAAAAAGGAGGCAAGAATATACAATGGAGAAAAGACAGTCTCTTCAAAAAATGGTGTTGGGGAAACTGGACAGCTACATGTAAAAGAATGAAAGTAGAAAACTCGTTAACAACATACACAAAAATAAAATCAAAATAGATTAAAGACATAAATGTACAGCCAGATACTATAAAACTCTCAGAGGAAAACATAGCCAGAACACTGTCTGACAATAAATCAAAGCAAGATCATTTTTGATCCACATATATCCAGAGAAAAACATAAATTGAAGCAACATACACACCTCAATGTTCATTGCAGCATTATTTACAATAACCAGGACATGGAATCAAACTAAATGTCCATCAACAGAGGAATGGATAAAGAAGTGTTATGTACATACAATAGAATATTACTCAGCCATAAAAATGAATGAAATAATGCCATCTGCAGCAACATCGATGGATCTAGAGATTGTCACACTGATTGAAGTACATCACACAAAGACAAATATCATATGATATTTAATAAAGTGGATCTCCTAATGATAGGTATTTTTGTTTGAACAATGATGCCACCATTTAAAAAAAAAAAAAGAAGTTTGAAGCCTGTGATAAGTGACAGATCGATAGACCACAAATTTTTGTATCAAAATATAAATATTTTGTAATTGCTTATTATTATAGCTGTCCTTTTTCATAAGAGGCAGAAATTTCATTTTTGTGTTCTCAGAGGTGCATTCATTAGTCATATTGAGAAAAGCATGTATTAGGCAATATGAAGGACAGTGAGGGTTAGTGAGCTTCTATTTCCCCCACTTTTCTCCTCAACTTTGTAATCTCTGTGAAGTACTAAGATGACTATGAGTTTATATCTGCAATTCCATTATTTTTTTTCCTAAAGTTCTGAAAGAGATTGGCTGCTTTATACCATTCTTTTAAGGCAAGGATCAATCATTTCAGTCCATTAACTTTTATAGTCTACCATAGAATTTGGCTTACATAGTTTAGATACTTCAGAGTGAAGCAAAATTTTTCTTGCTAATTGTTGATTATCACTGTTAGCGTATGTTATTATGCTAAGAGAACCCCCTTCTATACTGGTTGAGGAGGGGAGAACAGAAAATGGCTGAGCATGTAAAACACCTCTGTACTGGGAGATTGGTTCAAGATAGCAGAATAGAAGGATGTGCTCTCACTCCCTCTTGTGAGAGCACCAGAATCACAATTCACTGCTGAACAATCATCGACAGGAAGACACTGGAACTCACCAAAAATGATACCCCACATCCAAAGACAAAGGAGAAGCCACAATGAGATGGTAGGAGGGGCACGATCACAATAAAATCCAATCCCATAACTGCTGGGTGGGTGACTCACAAACTGGAGAACACTTATACCACAGAAGTCCACTCACTGGAGTGAAGATTCTGAGCCCCATGTCAGGCTTCCTAACTGGGGGGTCGGCAATGGGAGGAGGAATTCCTAGAGAATCAGACATTGAAGGTTAGTGGGATTTGATTGCAGGACTTTGACGGGACTGGGGGAAACAGAGACTCCACTCTTGGAGGTCACACACAACGTAGTGTGTGCAGCGGGACCCAGGAGAAGGAGCAGTGAGCCCATAGGAGACTGAACCAGACCTACCTACTGGTGTTGGAGGGTCTCCTACAGAGGGGAGGATGGTCATGGTTCATTGTGAGGAGGACACTGGCAGCAGAAGTTCTGGGAAGTACTCCTTGACATGAGCCCTCCCAGAGTCTACCATTAGCCCAACCAAAGAGCCTGGATAGAATACAGTGTTGGGTTGCCTCAGGCCAAACAACCAACAGGGAGGGAACTCAGCTCCATCCATCAGCAGACAAGTGGATTAAAGTTTTACTGAGCTCTGGCACTAGAGCAACACTCAGCTCTACCCACCACCAGTATCTCCCTTGAGGAAACTTGCACAAGCCTCTTAGATAGCCTTATCCACCAGAATGCAGACAGCAGAAACAAGAAGAACTACAATCCTACAGCCTGTGGAACAAAAACCACATTCACAAAAAGAGAGACAAGATGAAAAGGCAGAGCTCTATGTACCAGATGAAGGAACAAGATAAAACCCCAGAAAAACAACTAAATGAAGTGGAGATAGGCAACCTTCTAGGAAAAGAATTCAGAATAATGATAGTGAAGATGGTCCAGGACCTCGGAAAAAGAATGGAGGAAAAGATGGAGAAGATGAAAGAAATACTTAACAATGACCTAGAAGAATTAAAGAACAAACAACTAGAAGAAATAAAGAGCGAACAAAAAGAAATGAACAATACAATAACTGAAATGAAAAATACACTAGAAGGAATCAATTGCAGAATAACTGAGACAGAAGAATGGATAAGGGATCTGAAAAACAGAAGGGTGGAATTCACTGCTGCAGAACAGAATAAAGAAAAAAGAATGAAAAGAAATGAAGACAGCCTAAGAGACCCCTGGGAAAACATTAAGCACAACAACATTTGCATTATAGGGTTTCCAGAAGGAGAAGAGAGAAAGAAAGGACCCTAGAAAATATTTAAAGAGATTACAGTCAAAAACTTCCCTAATATGAAAAGGAAATAGCTAACCAAGTCCAGGAAGCTCAGAGAGTCCAGGCAGGATAAACCCAAGAAGAAATACACCAAGACACATAGTAATCAAATTGACAAAAATTAAAAACAGAGAAAAATTATTGAAAGCAAAAAAGGAAAAATGACAAATGATATAAAAGGGAGCTCCCATAAGGTTAACAGCTGATTTCTCAGCAGAAACACTACAAGCCAGAAGAGAGTGACAGGACATATTTAAAGTGATGAAAGCAAAGAACCTACAGCCAACATTACTCTACCCGGAAAGGATCTCATTCAAATTTGATGGAGAAATCAAAAGCTTTACAGACAAGCAAAAGCTAAGAGAATTCAGCACCACCAAACCAGCTCTACAACTAATGCTAAAGGAACTTCTCTAAGTGGGAAACACAAGAGAAGAAAAGGACCTACAAAAACAAACCCATTACAATAAAGAAAATGGTAATAGGAACATACATATCGATAATTACCTTAAACGCGAATGGATTAAATACTAAAACCAAAAGACACACGTTCACTGAATGGATACAAAAACAAGACCCATATATATGCTGTCTGCAAGACACCCACTTCAGACCTAGGGACACATACAGACTGAAAGTGAGGGGATGGAAAAAGATATTCCATGCAAATGGAAATCAAAAGAAAGTTGGAGTAGCAATACTCATATCAGATAAACTAGACTATAAAATAAAGAATGTTACAAGACGCAAGGAAGGACACTACATAATGATCAAGGGATCAATCCAAGAAGAAGATATAACAATTATAAGTATATATGCACCCAACATAGGAACACCTCAATACATAAGGCAAGTTCTAACAGCTATAAAAGAGGAAATCGACAGTAACACAATAATACTGTGGGTCTTTAACAACTCACTTACACCAATGGACTGATCATCCAAACAGAAAATTAATAAGGAAACACAGGCTTTAAATGACACAATAGACCAGATAGATTTAATCAATATTTATAGGACATTCCATCCAAAACAGCAGATTACACTTTCTTTTCAACTGCACACGGAATATTCTCCAGGATAGATCACATCATCGGTCACAAATCAAGCCTCAGTATTTTTAAGAAAATTGAAATCATATCAAGCATCTTTTCTGACCACAACACTATGAGATTAGAAATCAATTACAGGGAAAAAAACGTAAAAAACACAAACACATGGAGGCTAAACAATACGTCACTAAATAACCAAGAGATCACTGAAGAAATCAAAGAGGAAATCAAGAAATACCTAGAGACAAATGACAATGAAAACATGATGACACAAAACCTATGGGATGTAGCAAAAGCAGTTCTAAGAGGGAGGTGTATAGCAATACAAGCCTACCTCAAGAAAAAAGAAAAATCTCAAATAAGCAAACTAACCTTACACTTTATGGAACTAGAGAAGGAAGAAGAAACAAAACCCAAAAGTTAGCAGAAGGAAAGAAATCATGAAGATCAGAGCATAAAAAATTGAAATAGAAACAAAGAAAACAATAGCAAATATCAATAAAACCAAAAACTGATTCTTTGAGGAGATAAACACAATTGATAAACCATTAAACAGACTCATCAAACAAAAGAGGGAGAGAACTCAAATAAATAAAATTAGAAATGAAAATGGAGAAGTTACAACAGTCACTGCAGAAATACAAAGCATCCTAAGAGACTACTACAAACAACTCTATGCCAATAAAATGGACAACCTGGAAGAAATGGACAAATTCTTAGAAAAGTATATGCTTCCAAGACTGAACCAGGAAGAAATAGAAAATATGAACACACGAATCACAAGTAATGAAATTGAAACTGTGATTAAAAATCTTCCAGCAAACAAAAGTCCAGGAGCAGATGGCTTATGAATGAATGCTATGGTGAATTCTATCAAACATTCTTCTCAAACTCTTCCAAGAAATTGCAGAGGAAGGAACACTCCCAAACTCATTCTATGGGGCCACCATCACCCAGATACCAAAACTAGACAAAGATACTACAAAAAAAGAAAATTACAGACGAATACCACTGATGAATATAGATGCAAATATCCTCGACAAAATACTATAAAACAGAATCCAAAAACACATTAAAAGGATCATGCACCATGATCAAGTGGAATTTATCCCAGGGATGCAAGAATTCTTCAATATGTGCAAATCAATCAATGTGATACACCATATAAACAAACTGAAGAATAAAAATCATATGATCATCTCAATTGATGGAGAAAAAGCATTTGACAAAATTCAACACACATTTATGATGAAAACTCTCTAGAAAGTGGGGATAGAGGGAACCTACCTCAACATAATAAAGGCCATATACAACAAGCCCACAGCAAACATCATTCTCAATGGTGAAAAACTGAAAGCATTTCCTCTAAGATCAGGAACAAGAAAAGGATGTCCAGTCTTTTTTTTTTTTTTTTTTTTTTAACATCTTTATTGGAGTATAATTGCTTTATAATGGTGTGTTAGTTTCTGCTCTACAACAAAGCGAATCAGGTATACACTTACACACATCCCCATATCTCCTCACTCTTGCATCTCCCTCCCTCCCACTGTCCCTATCCCACCACTCTAGGTGGTCGCAAAGCACTGAGCTAATCTCCTTGTGCTATGCGGCTGCTTCCCACTAGCTATCTATTTTACATTTATTAGTGTATATATGTCCATGGCACTGTCTCACTTTACCCCAGCATACCCTTCCCCCTCCCCGTATCCTCAAGTCCATTCTCTAGTAGGTCTGGGTCTTTATTCCCGTCATGCCCCTAAGTTCTTCATGACCATTTTTTGTTTGTTTATTTTTAGATTACATATATATGTGTTAGCATACAGTATTTTTTTTCCTCTTTCTGACTTCCTTCACTCTGTATGTCAGACTCTAGGTCCATCCACCTCACTACAAATAACTCAATTTCGTTTCTTTTTATGGCTGAGTAATATTCCATTGTATATATGTGCCACATCTTCTTTATCCATTCATCTGTTGATGGACACTTAGGTTGCTTCCATGTCCTGGCTATTGTAAATAGAGCTGCAATGAACATTGTGGTACATGACACTTTTTGAATTATGGTTTTCTCAGGGTATATGCCCAGTACTGGGATTGCTGGGTCATATGGTAGTTCAATTTTTAGTTTTTTAAGAAACCTCCATACTGTTCTTCATAGTGGCTGTATCAATTTACATTCCCACCAACAGTGCAAGAGGGTTCCCTTTTCTCCACACCCTCTCCAGCATTTATTGTTTGTAGATTTTTTGATGATGGCCATTCTGACTGGTGTGAAGTGATATGTCATTGTAGTTTTGATTTGCATTTCTATAATGATTAGTGATGTTGAGCATCCTTTCATGTGTTTGTTGGCAATCTGTATATCTTCTTTGGAGAAATGTCTATTTAAGTCTTCTGCCCATTGTTGGATTGGGTTGTTTGTTTTTTTGATATTGAGCTGCATGAGCTGCTTGTAAATATTGGAGATTAATCCTTTGTCAGTTGCTTCATTTGCAAATATTTTCTCCCATTCTGAGGGTTGTCTTTTCCTCTTGTTTATGGTTTCCTTTGCTGTGCAAAAGCGTTTAAGGTTCATTAGGTCCCAATTGCTTATTTTTGTTTTTATTTCCATTTCTCTAGGAGGTGGGTCAAAAAGGATCTTGCTGTGATTTATGTCATAGAATGTCCTGCCTATGTTTTCCTCTAAGACTTTTATAGTGTCTGTCCTTACATTTAGGTCTTTAATCCATTTTGAGTTTATTTTTGTGTATGGTGTTAGGGAGTGTTCTAATTTCATTCTTTTACATGTAGCTGTCCAGTGTTCCCAGCACCACTTATTGAAGAGGCTGTCTTTCCTCCACTGTATATTCTTGCCTCCTTTATCAAAGATAAGGTGACCATATGTGTGTGGGTTTATCTCTGGGCTTTCTATCCTTTTCCCTTGATCTACATTTCTGTTTTTGTGCCAGTACCATATTGTCTTGATTACTGTAGCTTTGTAGTAGAGTCTGAAATCAGGGAGTCTGATTCTTCCAGCTCCTTTTTTCTTTCTCAAGATTGTTTTGGCTATTCGGGGTCTTTTGTGTTTCCATAGAAATTGTGAAATTTTTTGTTCTAATTCTGTGAAAAATGCCAGTGGTAGTTTGGTGGGGATTGCACTGAATCTGTAGATTGCTTTGGGTAGTAGAGTCATTTTCACAATGTTGATTCTTCCAATCCAAGAACATTATATATCTCTCCATCTGTTTGTATCATTTTTAATTTCTTTCATCAGTGTCTTAAAATTTTCTGCATACAGGTCTTTTGTCTCCATAGGTAGGTTTATTCTGAGATACATTATTCTTTTTATTGCAATGTTAAATGGGAGTGTTTTCTTAAGTTCACTTTCCGATTTTTCATCATTAGTGTATAGGAATGCAAGAGATTTCTGTGCATTAATTTTGTATCCTGCTACTTTACCAAATTCATTGATTAGCTCTAGTAGTTTTCTGGTAGCATCTTTAGTATTCTCTATGTATAGTATCATGTCACCTGCAAACAGTGACAGCTTTACTTCTTCTTTTCTGATTTGGATTCCTTTTATTTATTTTTCTTCTCTGATTGCTGTGGCTAAAACTTCCAAAACTATGTTGAATAATAGTTTTGAGAATGAGCAACCTTGTCTTGTTCCTGATCTTAGTGGAAATGACTTCAGTTTTTCACCATTGAGAGTGATATTGGCTGTGAGCTTGTCATATATGACCTTTATTATGTTGAGGTAAGTTCCCTCTATGCTTACTTTCTGGAGGGTTTTTATCATAAATGGGTGTTGAATTTTGTTGAAAGCTTTCTCTGCATCTATTGAGATGATCATATGGTTTTTCTCCTTCTAATTTGTTAATATGGTGTATCACATTGATTGATTTGCATATACTGAAGAATCCTTGCATTCCTGGAATAAACCCCACTTGATCATGGTGTATGATCCTTTTAATGTGCTGTTGGATTCTGTTTGTTAATATTTTGTTGAGGATTTTTTCATCTATGTTCATCAGTGATATTGGCCTGTAGTTTTCTTTGTTTGTGACATCTTGTCTGGTTTTGGTATCAGGGTGATGGTGGCCTCGTAACCAAGATATGATCTATCTTGGAGAATGTTCCATGAGCACTTGAGAAGAAAGTGTACTCTGTTGTTTTTGGATGGAATGTCCTATAAATATCAATTAAGTCCATCTTTTTTAATGTATCATTTAATGCTTGTGTTTCCATATTTATTTTCATTTTGTATGATCTGTCCATTGGTGAAAGTAGGGTATTAAAGTCCCCTACTATGATTGTTTTACTGTCGATTTCCCCTTTTATGGCTGTTAGTATTTGCCTTATATATTGAGGTGCTCCTATGTTGGGTGCATAAATATTTACAATTGTTATATCTTCTTCTTGGATTGATCCCTTGATCATTATGTAGTGTCCTTCTTTGTGTCTTGTAATAGTCTTTGTTTTAAAGTCTTTTTTTGTCTGATATGAGAATTGCTACTCCAGCTTTCTTTTTATTTCCATTTGTATAGAATATCTTTTTCCATCCCCTCACTTTCAGTCTGTTTGTGTCCCTAGGTCTGAAGTGGGTGTCTTGTAGACAGCATATATACGGGTCTTGTTTTGCATCCATTCAGCCAGTCTATGTCTTTTGATTGGAGCATTTAATCCATTTACATTTAAGGTAATTATTGATATGTATGTTCCTATTACCATTTTCTTAATTGTTTTGGGTTTGTTACTGTAGGTCGTTTCCTTCTCTTGCATTTCCTGCCTAGAGAAGTTCCTTTAGCATTTGTTGTAAAGCTGGCTTGATGGTGCTGAGTTCTCTTAGCTTTTGCTTGTCTCTAAAAGTTTTAATTTGTCTGTCAAATCTGGATGAGATCCTTGCTGGGTAGAGTAATCTTGGTTGTAGGTTTTTCCCCTTCATCACTTTAAATATGTCCCCTCACTCCCTTCTGTCTTGCAGAGTTTCTGCTGAAAGTTCTGCTGTTAACCTTATGGGGATTCCCTTGTGTTCTATTTGTTGTTTTTCCCTTGCTGCTTTTAATATTTTTTCTTTGTATTTAATTTTTGGTAGTTTGTTTAATATGTGTCTTGGGCTGTTTCTCCTTGGATTTATCCTTTATGGGACTCTTTGTGCTTCCTGGACTTGATTAACTATTTCCTTTTCCATATTAGGGAATTTTCACCTATAATCTCTTCACATATTTTCTCAGTCCCTTTCTTTTTCTCTTCTTCTTCTGGGACCCCTATAATTCGAATGTTGATGCATTTAATGTTGTCCCAGAGGTCTCTGAGACTGTCCTAAATTCTTTTCATTCTTTTTTCTTTATTCTGTTCTGCAGTAGTTATTTCCACTATTTTATCTTCCAGGTCACTTATCCGTTTTTCTACCTCGGTTATTCTGCTATTGATCCCTTCTCAAGAATTTTTAATTTCATTTATTTTGTTGTTTATCACAGTTTGTTTTCTCTTTAGTTCTTCTAGGTACTTGTTAAACGTTTCTTTTATTTTCTCCATTCTATTTCCAATATTTTGGATCATCTTTACTATCATTACTCTGAATTCTTTTTCAGGTAGACTGATTATTTCCTCTTCATTTGTTAGATTTGGTGGGTTTTTACCTTGCTCCTTCATCTGTTGTGTTATTCTCTGTTTTCTCATTTTGCTTAACTTACTGTGTTTCAGGTCTCCGTTTTGCAGGCTGCAGGTTTGTAGTCCCTGTTGTTTTTGGTGTCTGCCCCCAGTGGCTAAGGTTCAGTGGGTTGTGTAGGCTTCCTGGTGGAGGGGACTACTGCCTGTGTTCTGGTGGATGAGGCTGGATCTTGTCTTTCTGGTGGGCAGGACCGCATCCAGTGGTGTTTTTTGAGGTGTCTGTGACCTTATGATATTAGGCAGCCTCTCTACTAATCAGTGGGGCTGTGTTCCGGTCTTGCTATTTGTTTGGCTTAGGGTGTCCAACACTGTAGCTTGCTGGTCTTTGAGTGGAGTGGGTCTTGGCATTGAGATGGAGATCTCTAGGTGATTTTCTCCGTTTGATATTACATGGAGCTGGGAGGTCTCTTGTGGACCCATGTCCTGATCTTGGCTCTCCCACCTCACAGGCACAGCCCTGACGCCTGGCTGGAGCACCACTAGCCTGTTATCCCCACGGCTCAGATTAAAAGGGAGGAAAAGAAAGAAAGAAGAATATAAAATAAAATAAAATAAAAAGTTATTAAAGTAAAAAATAAGTATTAAAAAAAATTTAAATTAATAATAGAAAAAAAAAGAAAGAAAGAAGAGAGCAACCAAACCAAAAAACAAATCCACCAATGATAACAAGCGTTAAAACCTATACTAAAAAAATCCCCAAAAATAACAGACAGACAGAACCCTAGGACAAATGGTAAAAACAAAGCTATACAGACAAAATCACACAGAGAAGCATACACATACACACTCACAAAAAGAGAAAAAGGGAAGAAAATAAATATATTGTTGCTCCCAAAGTCCACCCCCTCAATTTGGGATTAATCGCTATCTCTTCTGGTATTCCACAGATGCAGGGTACATCAAGTTGATTGTGGAGATTTAATCCGCTGCTCCTGAGGCTGCTGGGAAAAATTTCCCTTTCTCTTCTTTGTTCGAACAGCTTCTGGTGTTCAGCTTTGTATTTGGTCCTGCCTCTACCTGTAGGTTGCCTGAGGGCTTCTGTTCTTTGCTCAGACAAGACGGGGTTAAGGAAGCAGCTGATTCGGGTGCTCTGGCTCACTCAGTTCTGGGGGAGGGAGGGGTACTGAATGCAGGGCGAGCCTGCAGCGGCAGAGTCCAGGGTGACGTTACACCTGCCTGAGGCATGCCGTGTGTTCTCCCAGGGAAGTTGTCCCTGGATCATGGGACCCAGAAAATGGTGGGCTGCACAGGGTCCCAGTAGGGGATGTGTGGATAGTGACCTGTGCTCACACACAGGCTTCTTGGTGGCTCCAGCAGCAGCCTGAGCGTCTCATTCCCGTCTCTGTGGTCTGCGCTGATAGGCGCGGCTCGTGCCCATCTCTGGAGCTCCTTTAAGTAGAGCTCTTAATCCCCTCTCCTTGCACATCAGGAAACAAAGAGGCAAGAAAAAGTCTCCTGCCTCTTCGGCAGTTGTAGACCTTTTCCCGGACTCCCTCCCAGCTACTAGCCCCCTTCAGGCTGTGTTCACACAGCCAACCCCAGTCCTATCCCTGGGATCTGACCTCCCAAGCCCGAACCTCAGCTCCCAGTCCCTGACTGCCCCGGTGGATGAGCAGACAAGCCTCTCGGGCTGGTGAGTGGTGGTCGGCACCAATCCTCTGTGCAGGAATCTCTCTGCTTTGCCCTCTGCACCCCTGTTGCTGCGTTCTCCTCCGTGGCTCCAAAGCTTCATCTCTCCGCAACCCACAGTCTCCGCCCGTGAAGGGGTTTCCTAGTGTGTGGAAACCTTTCCTCCTCCACAGCTTGCTGTCACTGGTGCAGGTCCCGTCCCTTTTCTTTTGTCTTTTTTTTTTTCTTTTCCCCTACCCAGGTACATGGGGAGTTTCTTGCCTTTTGGGATGTCTGAGGTCTTCTGCCAGCATTCAGTAGATGTTCTGTAGGAGTTGTTCCACATGTAGATGTATTTCTGATGTATTTGTAGGGAGAAACGTGATCTCCATGTTTTACTCTTCTGCCATCTTGAAGCTCCACCCCAGGATGTCCACTCTTGACACTATTATTCAACATAGTTTTGGAAGTCCTAGCCATGGTAATGAGAGAAGAAAAAGAAATAAAAGTAATACAAATTTGAATAGAAGATGTAAAACTGTCACTGTTTGCAGTTCACATGATACTATATATAGACAATCCTAAAGATGCCACCAGAAAACTACTTGAGTCAATTTGGTAATGTTTCAGGATACAAAATTAATGCACAGAAACCTCTTGCATTCCTATACACTAATGAGGAAAAATATGAAAGGGAAATAAAGGAAACACTCCCATTTACCGCTGCAACAACAACAAAAAAATACCTAGGAATAAACCTACATAGGGAGACAAAAGACCTGTATGCAGAAAACTATAAGACACTGATGAAAGAAATTAAAGATGATACCAACATATGGAGAGATATATCATGTTCTTGGATTGGAAGAATCAACATTGTGAAAATGACTATACTACCCAAAGCAATCTACAGATTCAATGCAATCTCTATCAAATTACCAATGGCATTTTCTACAGAACTAGAACAAAAAATCTTAAAATTTGTATGGAGACATAAAAAACTCCAAATAGCCAAAGCAATCTTGAAGGAAAAAAACTGAGGTGGAGGAATCAGACTCCCTGACTTCATTCTATACTACAAAGCTACAGTAATCAAGACAGTATGGTTCTGGCACAAAAACACAAATATAGATCAATGGAACAGGATAGAAAGCCCAGAGGTAAACCCACGCACCTGTGGTCAACTAATCTATGACAAAGGAGGCAAGGATATACAATGTAGAAAAGACAGTCTCTTTAATAAGTGGTGTTGGGAAAACTGGACAGCTACATGTAAAAGAATGAAATTAGACACTCCCTAACAACATACACAAAAATAAACTCAAAATGGATTAGAGACCTACATGTAAGACTGGACACTATAAAATTCTTAAAGGGAAACATAGGAAGAACACTCTTTGACATAAATCACAGCAAGATGTTTTTTGATCCACCTCCTAGAGTAATGGAAATAAAAACAAAAATAAACAAATGGGACCTAATGAAACTTCAAAGCTTTTGCAAAGGAAAGGAAACTACAAACAAGATGAAAAGACAACCCTCAGAATTGGAGAAAATATTTACAAATGAACAAATGGACAAAGGATTTATCTCCAAAATATATAAACAGCTCATTTAGCTCATTACTTACCCAATCAAAAAATGGGCAGAAAACCTAAATAGACATTTCTCCAAAGAGGACATATAGATGGCCAAGAAGCACATGAAAAGCTGCTCAACATCACTAATTATTAGAGAAATGCAAATCAAAACTACAATGAGGTATCACCTCACACCAGTTAGAATGGACATCATCAGAAAATCTACAAACAACAAATGCTGGAGAGGGTGTGGAGAAAAGGGAACCCTGTTGCACTCTTTGTGGGAAGGTAAATTGATACTGCCACTATGGAGAACAGTATGGAGGTTCCTTAGAAAACTAAAAATAGAATTACCTTATGACCCAGCAATCCCACTACTGGGCATATGTTCAGACAAAACCATAATTCAAAAAGAAACATGCACCCCAATATTAATTGCAGCACTATTTACAATAACCAGGTCATGGAACCAACCTAAATGCCCATCGACAGATGAATGGATAGAGAAGATGTGGTACATATATACAATGGAATATTACTCAGCCATAAAAAGAATGAAACTGAGTCATTTGTAGAGACGTGGATGGATCTAGAGACTGTCATGCAGAGTGAAGTAAGTTAGAAAGAGAAAAAGAAATATCATATATTAACGCATATATGTGGAACCTAGAAAAATGATACCAGTTTTTCTACCTTCCACATATGAAACCAGTTTGCAGGGCAGAAATTGAGACACAGATGTAGAGAACAAACGTATGAACACCAAGGGGGTAAAGTGGAGGGGTGGTGGTGTAATTAATTGGGAGATTGGGATTGACATATATACACTAATATCTATAAAATGGATAACTAATAAGAACCTGCTGTATAAACAAATAAATTAAATTAAAAATTAAAAAACAAAAAAGCAATCTCTGTACTGTAAATACTGCCTTGTACCTAGTAAAAACAAACTACTTTTCAATATCATTCATTTTGATTTTAGGAACTATTGTGAAGTGAAACATTAACAATCAAGTATAAAATGGAATTTGACAAACCTAGAGACAAATATATCCAAACTTCTTTCATAATACTTACCGTTATCCTCTAATAATTCCTCTTACAATTCACTGAGAAACAATTGTAAAACAGTCTGTCAAGTTTGATTTAAAGTCAGCATTGTATTATACAATGCATTAATTATATTTAATATCATGTATTAATTGGATTATTCCAGATCAGATGAATCACAGTGATATAATTGCATTTTTAAAAATTAATATTTTCTTAATATTCTCAGCTATCAAGTCAGTGTTGAAATTTCTAAATGTAGTACAATTTTATTTATTTTTATTTCATCTTTTTGCCATATGAATCATGATCTAAATGCAGTCTACACATTGTGATTTTTTAAAATCTTTTTATTTTATTGGGGGTATAATTGCTTTACCATGTTGTGTTACTTTCTGCTGTACAACAAAGTTAATCAGCTATATGTATACATATATCCCCTCCCTTATGGACCTCCCTCCCACTTCCCCCTTCCTATCCATCTAGGTAACCACAGAGCAACAAGCTGAGCTCTGCACGTTATACAGTATGTTCCAACTAGCTATCTGTTTTACACATGGCATTGCACATATGTCATTCCCAATCTCCCATTTCAGCCCACCACCCTCTCCCCACTATATACACATGACTGTTCTCTATGTCTCCATCTCTATTCCTGCCCTACAAATAGGTTTATCTGTACCATTTTTTTAGACTCCACAAATATGTGTTAATATACGATATTTGTTTTTCTCTTTCTGACTTACTTCACTCTTTATGACAGACTCTAGGCCCATCCACATCTGTACAAAGGACTTAATTTTGTTTCTTTTAGGGCTGAGTAACATTCCATTGTATATATGTACCTCATCTTCTTTATCCATTCAGCTGTTGATGGACATTTACGTTTTTCCATGTCTTGGCTATTGTAAGTAGTGCTGCAATGAATATTGGGGTACATGTCTTTCTGAATTATGATTTTCTCAGGGTATTTGCCCAGTTGTGGGATTGCTGGGTCATATGGTAGTTGTATTTTCAGTTTTTTAAGGGACCTCCATACTGTTCTGCATAGTGGCTGTATCAATCTACATTCCCACTAACAGTGCAAGAGGGTTCCCTTTTCTCCACACCCTCTTCAGCATTTATTGTTTGTAAATTTTTTGATGATGGTCATTCTGACTGGTGTGAGGGATACATAATTGTAGGTCTGATCTGCATTTCTCTAATAATTAGCTATGTTGAGCATGTTTTCATATGCTTCTTGGCCATATGTATATGTTCTTTGGAGAAATGTCTATTTAGGTCTTCCTCCCATTTTTTGATTGGGTTGTTTGCTTTTTGATATTGAGCTGCATCAGCTGATTGTATATTTTGGAGTTAATACTTGGTCAGTTGCTTCATTGGCAAATATTTTCTCCCATTCTGAGGGTTGTCTTTTTGTCTTGTTTATGGTTTCCTTTTCTCTGCAAAAGTTTTAAGTTTAACTAGGCCTCATTTGTTTATTTTTTTTTAAATTTTCATTACTCCAAGAGGGGGGTCTAAAAAGGATTCCTTTTATTTATTTTTCTTCTGTGTTTGCCATCGCTGGACTTCACAAACTATTTTGAGTAATAGTGGTGAGAGTGGACATCGTTGTCTTGTTCCTGATCTTAGAGGAAATGCTTTCAGTTTTTCACCATTGAGAATGATGTTTGTCATATATGTCCTTTATTATGTTTAGGTAGGTTCCCTCTATGCCTACTTTCTGGAGAGTTTTTATCATACATGGGTGTTGAATTTTGTCAAAAGCTTTTTCTGCACCTATTAAGATGATTATGTGGTTTTTATTCTTTAATTTGTTAATATGGTGTATCATGTTGGTTGATTTGCAATCTTTGCATCACTGGGATAAATCTCGTTTGGTCATGGTGTATGATCCTTTTAATGTGTTGTTGGATTCTGTTTGCTAATATTTTCTTGAGGATTTCTACGTCTATGTTAATCAATGATATTTGCCTGCAATTTGTTTTTTTCTTTATTTTGATATCTTTGTCTGGTTTTTGTATCAGCGTGATGGTGGCCTCATAGAATGAGCTTGGGAGTTTTCCTTCCTCTGCAATTTTTTGGAAGAATTTGAGAAAGATGGGTGTTAGTTCTTCTCTAAATGTTTGATAGAATTCACCTGTGAAGGCGTCTGGTCCTGGACTTTTGTTTTTTGGAAGATTTTAAATGCTGTTTCAATTTTATTAGTTGTGATTTGTCTGTTCATATTTTCTATTTCTTCTTGGTACAATCTTTGAAGGTTGTACCTTTGTAAGAATTTGTCCATTTTTTCCAGGTTGTCCCTTTTATTGGCATATAGTTGATTGTGGTAGTCTTTTATGATCCTTTGTATTTCTGTGGTATCAGTTGTGACTTCTCTTTTTTCATTCCTATTTTTATTTATTTGAATCCTCTCCCATTTTTTCTTGGTGAGTCTGACTAAAGATTTATCCATTTTCTTTATCTTCACAAAAAAAACAGCTTTTAGTTTCATTGATTTCTGCTGTTGTTTTCTTTGTTTCTATTTCATTTAATTCTGCTCTGATTTTTATGACTTCTTTCCTTCTATTGTTCGTTCTTCTTTCTCTGGTTGCTTTAGGTGTAAGGTTACGTTGTTTATTTGAGACTTTTCTTGTTTCTGCAAGTAGAATTGAATTGCTACAAACTTCCCCCTTAGGACTGCTTTTTCTGCATCCCATAGGTTATGGGTCATCGTGTTTTCATTGTCACTTGTTTGTATGTATGTTTTGATTTCCTCTTTGATTTCTTCAGTGGTGTCTTCGTTATTTGGTAGCATAGTGTTTAGCATCCATGTGTTTGTGTATTTTACAGCTTTTTTCCTGTAATTGATTTCTAATTTCATAGCATTGTGGTTGGAAAAGATGATTGATATGATTTCAATTTTCTTAAATTTACCAAGGCTTGATTTGTGACACAGAATGTGATGTATCCTGGAGAATGTTCCGTATGCACTTGAGATGAAAGTGTATTCTGCTGCTTTCAGATGGAATGTCCTATAAATATCAATTTAGTCTATCTGATATAATGTGTCATTTAAATCTTGCATTTCCTTATTAATTTTCTGTCTGGATGATCTGTCCATTGTGGTAATTCCCTCGCTATTATTGTGTTACTTTCAATTTCCCCTTTTATGGCTGTTAGCATTTGCCTTATATACTGAGGTGCTCCTATGTTGAGTGCATATATATTTACAATTGTTATATCTTCTTTGTGGACTGAACTCTTGATCATTATGTAATGTCCTTTCTTATCTCTTGTAACGGTCTTCATTTTAAAGTCTATTTTGTCTCATATGAGTATTGCCACTCCAGTTTTCTTTTGATTTCCATTTGCATTGAATATCTTTTTCCATTCCTTCACTTTCCATCTGTATGTGTCCATAGGTCTGAAGTGGGTCTCTTGTAGACAACATTTATATTGGTCTTGTTTTCATATCCATTCAGCCAGTCTGTGTCTTTTGGTTGGAGCATTTAATCCTTTTACATTTAAGGTAATTATCGATATGTGTGTTCCTATTGCCATTTTCTTAATTGTTTTGCGTTTGTTTTGTAGGTCTTTTTTCTTTCCTTCCTCTTTTTTTCTCTTCTCTTGTGGTTTGATGACCATCTTTGGTGTTGTGTTTGAGTTGCTTTTTCTTTTGTATGTGTGTATCTATTGTAGTTTTTTGGTTTGCATTTCTCATGAGGTTTTGATATAGCAGTCTATATGTATCCAAGGTTGTTTAAAGTTGCTGGTCTCTTAATTTCAAATGTAATTCCCATTTCCCACATTTGTACTCTCCTCTTCACATGGTTGATGGTTTTGATATCATATTTGCGTGTGAATGATTTCCTGCTTTTACTATACTATACTTTTACTATACTAACTTTACTAGTTAGCTTTCCCATTTGTGATTTTCTTGTTTCTAGTTGTGGCCTTTTTTTTCCCCTGCTTAGAGAATTTTCTTTAGCATTTCTTGCAATGCTGGTCTGGTGGTGCTGAATTCTCTTAGCTTTTGCTTGTGTGTTAAGGTTTTGATTTCTCCATTGACTCTAAATGACCGTCTTGCTGGGTATAATATTCTTGGTTGTAGTTTTTTTCCCTTAATCGCTTTAAATATATCATGCCACTCCCTTCTGTCCTGCAGAGTTTCTGCAGAAAAAAAAATCAGCTCATTAACTTATTGGGAATCCCTTGTATGTTATTTATTGCTTTTCTCTTGTTGTTTTTAATATTTTTTCTTTGTATTTAATTTTTGTTAGTTTTATTAATATGTGTTCCTCCTTAGGTTTATCTTGTCTGGCACTCTCTGAGCTTTCTAGACTTGGGTGATTATTTCCTTTCCCATGTTAAAAAATTTTTTTACTATAATCTCTTCAAATATTTTCTCATATCCTTTCTCTTCCTCTTCTTCTTATGAGACCCCTATAATTTAAATGTTGGTGGGTTTAACATTGTCCCAGAGGTCTTTGTTACTGTCCTCATTTCTTTTCATCCTTTGTTCTTTATTCTGCTCCTTTGCAGTTATTTCCATCATTCTATCTTCCAGCTCACTTATTCATTCTTCTCTCTCCATTCTTCTGCTATTGTTTCTAGTGTATTTTTTATTTCATTTATTGTGTTGTTCATCATTGTTTGTTTGTTCTTTTTTTCTTCTAGGTCCTTATTAAACATTTCTTGTAGTTTCTCCATCTGTGCCTCCATTCTATTTCCAAGATTATGGATCATCTTTACTATCAAAACTCTGAATTCTTTTTCAGGTAGGTTGCCTATTTCCTCTTCCTTTATTTGTTGTTGTAGGTTTTTATCTTGCTCCATTGTCTGTAACATATCTTTTGTCATCTCATTTTTTTGATGGGTGGGGCTGTGCTCCTGTCTTGTTGGTTGTTTGGCCTGAGGCATTCAGTACTGGAGTTTGCAGGCAGTTGGGTGGAGCCAGGTCTTGGTGCAGAGATGAGGACCTCCGGGAGACCTCACACCAATTAATATTCCCTGGGACCTGATGTTCTCTGTTAGTCCAGCAGCGTGAACTCAGTGTTCCCACCACAGGAGCTCAGGCCTGACCCCTGGCCTTGGAACCAAGACCCTGCAAGCCACACTGCATGGCCAAAAAAAAAAAAAAAAAAAAAAAAGCAAAAAACAGAAAAGTGCAGAACAATAGCAAAGAATAAAAAATAAAATAAAGTTAGAAGAATAAAAAATGTATTAGATAAAATAAAAATGAAACAACAAAACAAAAAAGAACTATGACAGCAAATAAATAAATAAATAAATAAGAAAAAAGAAAATAAATAAAAAATAAATAAATAAAAAATTCCCTGGTGCCTCCTCTATCAGTGTCCTTGCCCTCACAGTGAGCTACAGCCTACTTCTGCCTCCCTAGTAGGCCTCCTAGACCTCTAGGTAGGTCTCTGGACCCACTGTTTCAGCCCAAATTCTGCATGTGTTTGTCTCAGCAGTGTCTGTTCCTGGAGCTGGCCCAGAACACACATGCCCCCACAGGCCTGCTGGGGCACAGGTCTTCACAGGTGTTCCTGCAGGGACTGGCACAGCCAGAGGAGGTCTTAGAGCAGGGAGCACTCAGCCTGCCTGGACCTGCATGACCAGAGGAAGCCCTGTCAGGGGTGGCACTTTGGCTTCCAGGATCTGTGTGGCAGCCAGAGGAGGATTTGCTAGAGGCAGAGCTCAGGCCTGGGACCCACATGACTGGAAGAGGCCTTGGTCGGGGGGTGGGGGACTCGGGCCTGGGACCCACATGGCCAGAGTAGACCTTGGCCAGGAGGAAGGGTGCTCTGGCCTAGCACTCGTGTGGCTGGAAGAGGCCTTGGCATGGGTGGGACCTCAGGCCTGGGACTTGTGAGGCAGGAGGGGGCCTTAGGGGTGGGAGTTCAGGCCTGGGAGCACAGCAGGTTCACCAGGGCCCAAACAGGCAGGGGAGATGCTGGCCACATTCCCCTCCAATCCCCCGATCCTCCAAAGGACCCTCTCCATCCCTGCTGACCCCCTCACCATGAGTGGGTCCCTCTGAGCATGGGAACCTCTCCCCTCCCTCATCTCCCCCTCAGGGTTTCCTGTCCTGTCCTGCCTCCACTTTTCTTCCCTCTCTCCTTTTCTCCCACATCCTACCTGGTCACGTGGGGATTCCTCCTATCCTTTTAGGTGTCTGAGGACCCCCACCAGTGTCTACTAGGTACCCTAGTTGTGAGGAGACTTGAACTCTGAGTCCTCTTACTTCACCATCTTGACCTACACATTGTGATTAATCGTTGTCATTTTGTCTCTTTTAATATTTTGTCTCTTTTAATACATTGTCTCTTTTTTGACAATGTATTTGTTAAAGAAACCATATTATTTTGCCTGTAAATTTTCCCACAGTCTGGAATTTCTTGTGTTTTTCCCCATAATGTCATTTAACATATTCTTATTTTGCTGTATTTTCTGTAAATTGGTGGTTGAATATATAAACTTCATCAGCTTAGGTTTGTTTGATATTTTGTTAAGACTATGTTATAGATGGTAAATTTTTCCATTCAGAGGCACATGTTGTCTGGGTGTCTCTCTTTTAACAATATTCTAATGTCTATATCCATTAATTCCTTTGGCTAGCAAAATGATATTTGATCAATCATTCTTCATTAATAATTAACTGTTATACTTCTATAAAGAGAAACTTTCCCTTTTCTTACTCAGTAGTACACTTTAGATTAGATAGAAAGGTAGTATAACTCTTGATTCTTTCCCTTCAATTACCCATTTTCAAATGAAATGTTAGTTTACTAGCATCCAAAGTTGTCATTCTAAATGACTGAACTTCATATGAATGTAAATTTTTTCTCACTTTTCTCTACCCAACCCAGCAAATTTGTATAATGTGTATATATATATATATATATATATATATATATACTGTATGTATACACTGTATATATTGTACAGTATATATATATATATATATATATATATAATGTATATAATTTTATATAAAATTTATTATGGAAAGCTAGAACCAGAAAGAATGATCCTGGAAATTATTTTTTGGTAGGGGGGGTTGATAGACTGGAATATTTCCAAGTTCGTGAAACCACATTTATTTAAATTGTAAACAATATTTAAGAGTAATAAAGAGATATTCAGGAAACAACATTTAACTTTAAATAACCTAGATTATTTAAAGTTACTATAAAAGTGATATTAACTCAGGTCTTAGGTTAAAAAAATCAAAATTTAATTCTACATTTTTGTCAAAATATGTTTTAATCATCCTTGCATTTAATGACAGTTACACATTTATAGGTCTGAAAATAGTTTTTGTGGCTTCACAGATTAGAAATGCAAGTTTTGCCTTTTAGGATTTAAGTAAGTTGTGGACCCTTGGAGAAGATGTAGTCTACATCAAGCAGCGGTTCTCAAGGAGTAACCAAGGTTAAATGCTGTGTTGATGTTATGATTGATCCCCTATTTATAAGGGTGTGTGTATGTGTGTGCGTGTGTGTGTGTGTGTGTGTGTAGAGGAGGTAGTGTTAATTACACAGTCAAATAGCTTTACACAATTATGTTCTGGCATAAGTACAGACCCCTGGTTGGGGAGGGATGCAAAAAGGAGAGAGGAAGCATCAAATCAGTGTGACTCTCAACATGACTGAAAAAAAGATGAATTTGGTCAGTGATTAACAGATGGACTTTATGCATCTCAAATACCACTAACGTAACCTTCTTTATTTATATTTGCAAAATACTCTGGGGATTCCATGTTGACTAAACTTACAGTGTAGGAAACTAACTTCCATGTGATGTCCTTATTTCTCTTTACCTATAACAAAAAAGTAAACAAAAACACAGAAGAAGTAAGTCCTTCAACTTTGCCATTGCTGTAAAACTATTATGGAATGTGTAAAAAAAAAAAAAAAACAGAAACCTCAATTAGATATTAAATAAATAAACCTCAAAAAACAAGAGAGAATTGGGAACTCTCATGCCCTATGAAGATAGCAGAGCCCAACAGAAAGAAGAAAGACTCATCCTCTCTCCTGGCAAGGGCTCAGCCAAGAAAAGCCATGGACTTTTGTTTAATACAGCCCTCCCAACTGCCTTTTACCCTCTATAGACATGTTCTTCCCGTGCTGTACAGGGACTTGCAGATGGCTTTCCATGTTTGCAAACCTCAAATTGCAATTTTCTGCTCATCCTGAATAAACCCATCTTTGCTAAAGAGATATCTAGCATGCTATTTGTTTCAGGTCAGCAAATGACAGCATGGTCCTTTCCAATATCTTTCCCACCGTCTTTTTCCTCTTTCCTTCCTCCTTCATCACTGCAGGATGTGCCTACAAGAAAGATAACAATAAGAAGCAAAAATAAAAAATAGAACTCAAAACCTCACAGTGATTTTGAGCAATAGCTCTTCCAATTTACTACAAAATCTTCCCTTGTTATCTGATGAAACTTAATCTTACAACTAGCAAGAGGGAACAGTACAAATCTATGATATATTTATACTTTAATTTTAAATTGTACAAACCCTTTAGTCTTTTCCTCCTAGATGAGATAAGATTTGAATTCCTCAGACTCTTTTTCTAAAGAACAGTTCTTACAAATCATGTATAAGATGTAAGGTGTCCTTTAACTGCAGTTAAATTTGTTCCACCACCCCCGCCATGCACACGTATGTGTCCCGTGAAAGTCTCTTGATTATATGAGGCCTTGTGGAGACTGCAGATGCCTGGGAGTAATCAGGAATCTACATAGTCATATGGATAAATGTACATTTTAATGACTGAAAAATATGGATCAAGAAGGTTTTTTATCAAGCAAATTTATTTGGTGACTTGTTTAATATTATTATTGAAGATCATGTAGGTTATTGGGTTAACACTGCTCTTTCAGATTTGTAGAAAATGTTGTCAGTGATATACTATGAGGCAACGGTTTCTACCTTAACTATATATTAGAATCGCCTGGGGTGCTTTAAAAATGTCCTGATGCCCACACTAGACCAATTAAGTCTGAATCTCTGCTGAGGGTGAGGCTTGTAAATTGCTACTTAAAAAAAAAAAAAACAGGCGATTCTAATGTGTAATCAAAGCTGGAAAGTGTGGCCTTAAGGGAAAAAAGACCGGAAATGAGTATAATCCATGAAAGTACCGGCAATGTGTGGCAGTTCCAGAACTTTTAGGGTTCTTCTTTAAAAACACTTTATTTTGTTCCATTCTATTCTGTTTTTAGCCCATTTGTGGATAGCTTTTTTCTCTCTGTAGTAGGAAAAAAACCCTGTTTTTTCAATGTCTTTCAGCATTCTGGTTTTAAACAGCTCCATAACTTAAAGTGAAGTATTTGAAGTAAGAAAGAGTGGTTTATGTTCATTGTAATGCATTGTACAAAGTTGGAAGTACACAAATAACTGTGTGGCTTTCCCCATTACAGCCTCACACTGGTAAATCCAAATTTATGGAACACTTTTATCTAGTAGGTGACAACATCACTTTGCAATGATGGCCTTTTTTTCTGTTGAAAAAGAAACTGGTACAAATTGGGCAGCCTTAGGGGAGCTGGAAGCCCAGCTTCAGTTTATAGAGTTGGTGTATTCCTTAACATGCCTATAGAATTGATCCCTATATAATTAATGCAAAACCCCAAAGCTAAAAGTTTTATTTATTCCATTTCCTTAAAAAAGCTCATATTCTTGATATATGGAAACCATAGAGAGTTTTCCTGAAGGCTTTTTGAGTATTCATTTGAAAATAGAATCTTAATATAGTATATCAAACCAATGGAAAATTCCAGTTGTAAAAGACATTATGAACTAACAGAGTTGAATTCTGGGTGCCCCCCATAGGCAACTGATTGATCAAAGAGCATTAATTTTGGCCATATATTGGCATCCTTAGCAAAAATAAGCTTTAACATGACTGTCCTCTCTCAGTTCTTGGCTGATTTTGGTTGTGGATAATGGCTGCTCTTAGATGGGTCCTCTCTTATTTTTTCCACAATCCCTGAATTACCAGATTCCAAGTTTATGAAGGAGTAAAATTATTATAACTAATTGAATATCTGTAATGCATTCAAGAAGAAGTATTTTATTACATTCTCAAGCTGTTCTTTAATATTATTATATTTTAAGCAAAAGTCACATTTTCATTTTAAATGATTAATGCAGTAATTAGGTACAGAAATTTATTTAGTTTTTTATAAACACTCAGTTATGTGCAGTATTAAATAATAATTTATTACTGATTAGTTTTTGCAGAAAAGTGTCATAGAGTTTTGCAGAATACACATCTAGGTAATACTAGGCAATCCTTAAAAATCTTGTTGAGGCCAGCCAGCAACTATTGTCTTAACATTTTTCTCCTTCTGAGTTGATATATAGATATGTCATAGGTCTTTCTGGTGTTTTCTTAAATACTTTTAAGGGCAGTTGCCACTGTTAGAGTTATGAATAGTATTTCATTTTGAAGTTGCAAATTTATTTGTTATCAACAACAAATTGATGTTATTAACAACAGGTGTGTTAGTAACAACAGCAAATTTTATTGACTCATAAGCATTTTTGTAGGGTTGAGGTAGCTTGTTTAATGCTACAGTAGAGCAATAGGGTCTTTATAGTTGTTAGAGACCTTAGAAGTCCCAAGTAAAACCGTTTTTTTAAGAGATATTAACTGTAGGATATTTTTCAAAGTCACAGCTAATAAGAGTAATGGCTAGTGACCTCGGGTCTGCTGAATCAGGTCTCTGTTCACATTTCCTTTGGTAACAGTATTGAACTGATTCTCAGTTCAGACTGCACTTTAAAATTGCTGGAACAACTTTTAGAAAGAAGTTATGCCTGCGCCTAATCTCAACCAATAGAAATGGAATCATAGGACTGTGGCTTGGGATACATGTTTTCAAAAAATCTCCCAATTGATTTTAATGCACAGTGGTGATTGATACCTATATATTATAAACTTTTCACAGATAGGTAGATTGACTATCCACTAAATGAATGCATAATGAAAATGTAGTGTATATTTACAATGGAATATTATTCAGCCATAAAAAGAAGGAAATCCCACCCTTAGTTACAATATGTATGGACCTTGAGGACATTATGCTAAGTGAAATAAGTCAGCAGAGAAAGACAAATACTGTATGATCTCACTTATACCTATGTCAAATCCAAAAAAACAAAAAACAAAAAACACCCAAATCATAGAAACAGAGAATAGAACAGCAGTTGCCAAGGGGACATGTTGGTCAAAGGGTACAAACTTCAAGGTATAAGTTCTAGGTATCTAAAATACAGCATGGTGACTATAGTTAAAAATACTGTATTATATACTTGAAGGTTGGAAAAAAGCAGAATATTAAATGTTCTCACCATACAAAAAAATGAGGTGATGGAAGTGCTAAGTAACTTACTGTGATAATTATTTTGCAATATATACATGTACCAAATCATCACATTGTACAACTTAAACTTACATAACATCTCATTATATCTCAATAAAGCTGGGAAAAATGAATAAGTTGATCAATGCTACCAACAAAAATCTTAAATGAAACTGAAGCTTCAGTGGTAAGGAAGTTGATGAGGGCATTTCTTTGCATACCATAGATGCCCAGGAGCACCACATACTTGTTTGTGGAGTACTCTGATTGGTTAGCTATAAGAGAGAGTAGAAGCATTTCAGCAGGAGAATCTTTCAGGAAACAGGGTGACTGGTTTCAAACTTGTCAGTATGCAGCAAAAAGTCATTTTAATATTAGGGTCTGTTTGATTCCAGAGTATAGGACACACTGATTGCTTAGGCATTTGCTTTGAGAGTGGTATTGAAAAGGTTTTGGTTTGTTTGTTTGTTTTAAAAATGTCACTTCTCTGTCACCAGAAGATGTTGCAGATGAGTAGAACTTTCTAATGCAGGACATTCATTGCTTCAGAACCTATGATTTGATACCACCATCATAAATCACTGAAGTATGTAATTATGAGAACAAACAGAAAAGGAGCAGAGGGGAACACATAGGAAAAACCAACATCAACATTGCATCATGCTGAATCACAGCATCTCATAGCACACAGAAAAATCTTGTTTTTCTATAAAGAAATGGCTCCTTACCTCTATATTTCCAATAGATATTCTTCACTCTTAAGCAAGGTTTAATAATTCCAACTTCTGAGAATTTAGGCCCTCTAGAAAGTAGCATTTTGAAATCTTACTTCTTGGTATTTTAGATTGCAAGCTCTCTTAAGAAAATTTCTCAATTTACTTTTTAATCCTCAAAAAGTTGAAATAAAGTATTAGTTTTGTAACTAGTAGTTTTGTAAATAATATAAATGAATGAACAATTTATGATTTAAAGGATTAAAAAAAACTAAAGTGTTTTTGCATCCTGAAATTCCTCAGTAGAATAGTCATTTATCTAGAGATCATTTCAAATATTAGAATATGATTTCTGGATTTCAAAATTAGTGAAATTTTTTTACTTCTGATAATTTTTATATACATTTGTCTCATATCTTTAAATAATATGTTCTATTCAGGGAATATTTACTGACCATCTATCACGTGTCAAAAATTATACTCTCTAGAAGGTGAAAGTACCTTCCAAAGTTCCCCATCTAGTGATAATAGTGGGCATATGTAGAAGGATGTGCAATATAATGCCAACCATAATAAGTACTATTATTAGAAGTAGTAATAAACACTATAGAGTGGGGATGTCTTTTGAGGGCAGTATATTAGATTCTGATACCTCAAATTACCATTGCCAAATTGTGAGACAGAGATCAATATTTGCATTGAAAATATGTTCTTGTTTATTTGTTCATTCAAAAAACTTTTGAGTTCTAAACAATGTGTTAGGGATACAAATATGTGTAAGACATGTTACCTAATCTGAAATGGCTCAAAGTCCTTCTGGGAGAGGCAGACACTAAGGATATCTCTTACATGATATGTTACTGGCAGCAACAGAGTTAGACATAAAGAATAAAGAGAATATTTAATTGTTGCAACTTTATGAGACAAAGCAAACTTCTTGGTTCTTTTTAACTGAATTGCATGTTTACATTTTTATAAACTATATATAAACATATTTATAAAAGTAAATTGTGAGACCTTCAAGATGGTGGAGGAGTAAGATATGGAGATCACCTTCCTCCACACAAATACATCAGAAATACATCTACATGTGGAAAAACTCCTACAGAACACCTACTGAACGCTGGCAGAAGACCACAGACTTCCCAAAAGGCAAGAAACTCCCCACATACCTGGGTAGGACAAAAGAAAAAACAGAGGCAAAAGAATAGGGATGGGACCTGCTCCTCTGGGAGGGAGCTGTGATGGAGAAGAAGTTTCCACACACTAGGAAGCCCCTTCACTGGCAGAGACAGGGGGTGGGCAGGGGGAAATCTTCAGAGCCACAGAGGAGAGCATAGCAACAGGGGTGCAGAGGGCAAAGAGGAGAGATTCCCGCACAGAGGATCAGTGCCGACCAGCACTCACCAGCTTGAGAGGCTTGTCTGATCACCTGCAGGGGTGGGTGGGGGCTGGGAGCTGAGGCTCGGGTTTCAGAGGTCAGATCACAGGGAGAGGCTGCGTGAACACAGCCTGAAGGGGGCTAGTGCACCAGAACTAGCCAGGAGGGAGTCCGGGAAAAAGTCTGGAACTGCCTAAGAGGGAAGAGACAATTGTTTTGGGGTGCGCGAGGAGAGGAGATTCAGAACACCGCCTAAACGAGCTCCAGAGACAGGCGCGAGCCGCGGCAATCAGCGCAGACACCAGAGACAGGCATGAGACACTAAGGCTGCTGCTGCACCACCAAGAAACCTGTGTGCAAGCACAGGTCACTATCCACACCTCCCCTCCTGGGAGCCTGTGCAGCCTGCCACTGCCAGGGTCCCGTGATCCAGGGACAACTTCCCCACGGTGCACCTCAAGCTGTTGCAACTTCACGCCAGCCTCTGCTGCCACAGGCTCACCCCGGACTCCATACCCCTCCCTCCCCTCGGCCTTAGTGAACCAGAGCCCCCTAATCAGCTGCTCCTTTAACCCCCGTCTTGTCTGAACAAAATCAGACATCCTCAGGCGACTTACACGCAGAGGCAGGGCCAATCCAAAGCTGAACCCCAGGAGCTGTGTAAACAAGGAAGACAAAGGGAAATCTCTCCCAGCAGCCTCAGGAGCAGCGGATTAAATTTCCATAATCAATTTGTTGCACCCTTCATCTGTGGAATACCTGAATAGACAATGAATCATCCCAAAATTGAGGGGGTGGACTTTGGGAGCAACTGTAGACTTGGGGTTTTCATTCTGAATCTAATACTTTTCTGGTTTTATGTTTCACTTAGTTTAGTATTTAAAGTTTATTATCATTGGTAGATTTCTTTATTGATTTGGTTGCTCTCTTCCTTTTTTTTTAATATATAGATATATATATATTTTTCCTTTTTCTCTTTTCCTGAGTGAGTATGTATACATTTCTTTGTGTGATTTTGTCTGTATAGCTTTCTTTTACCATTTGTCCTAAGGTTCTATCTGTCAATTTTTCTTTTCTTTCTTTTTTTGTTTTTGGTAGTATGGTTTTTAGTGCTTGTTAAAGTTGGTGGATTTAAGTTTTGGTTTGGTTGCTCTCTTCTTTCTTTCTTTCTTTCTTTTTATTACTTTTTAATTTTTTTATTTTTAATGTAGTTTTTTTCAATATAAATCTGATTCTTTTTTTAATTAATTAATTAATTAATTTTTATTTTTGGCTGTGTTGGGTCTTTGTTTCTGTGTGAGGGCTTTCTCTAGTTGTGGCAAGTGGGGGCCACTCTTCATTGCGGTGCGTGGGCCTCTCACTGTCGCAGCCTCTCTTGTTGCGGAGCACAGGCTCCAGACGCGCAGGCTCAGTAGTTGTGGCTCATGGGCTTTGTTGCTCCGCAGCATGTGGGATCTTCCCAGACCAGGGCTCGAACCCGTGTCCCCTGCATTGGCAGGCAGATTCTCAACCACTGGATCTCTAGGGAAGCCCAATTTTTTTATTTTTAATAATGTTTTTTATTTGAATAAGTTTATTTTATTTTATTTTATTTTTCTTTCTTCATTCCTTTTTTTCTCACTTTTCATCTGAGCCATGTGGCTGACAAGGTCTTGGTGCTCAGGCTGGGTGTCAGGCCTGTACCTCTGAGGTGGGAGAGCCAAGTTCAGGACATTGGTCCACCAGAGACCTCCTGGCTCCACATAATATCAACTGATGAAAACTCTCCCAGAGATCACCATCTCAATGCTAAGACCCCGCTCCACTCGACAACAGCAAGCTACAGTGCTGGACACCCTATGCCAAATAACTAGCAAGACAGGAACACCACCCCACCCATTAGCAGAGAGGCTGCCTAAAATCATAATAAGGTCACAGACACCTCAAAACACAGCACAGACGCGGTCCTGTGTACCAGAAAGGAAAGATCCAGCCTTATCCACCAGAACATAGGCACTAGTCCCCTTCACCAGGAAGCCTACACAACCCACTGAACCAACCTTAGCCACTGGGGACAGACACCAAGAACAACGGGAACTACAAACCTGCAGCCTGTGAAAAGGAGACCCCAAACACAGTAAATGAAGCAAAATGAGAAGACAGAGAAACACAAAGAAGATGAAGGAGCAAGGTAAAAACCCACCTGACCAAACAAATGAAGAGGAAATAGGCAGTCTACCTAAAAATGAATTCAGAGTAATGATAGTAAAGAAGACCCAAAATCTTGGAAATAGAATGGAGAAAATACAAGAAACATTTAACAAGGACTTAGAAGAACTAAAGAGCAAACAAACAATGATGAACAACACAATAAATGAAATTAAAAATTCTCTGGAAGGAATCAATAGCAGAATAACTGAGGCAGAAGAATGAATAGATAACCTGGAAGAAAAAATAGTGGAAATAACTACTGCAGAGCAGAATAAAGAAAAAAGAATGAAAAGAATTGAGGACAGTATTAGAGACCTCTGGGGCAACATTAAATGCGACAACATTCAAATTATAGGGGTCCCAGAAGAAGAAGAGAAAAAGAAAGAGACTGAGAAAATATTTGAAGAGATTATAGTTGAAAACTTCCCTAACATGGTAAAGGAAATAGTCAATCAAGTCCAGGAAGCGCAGAGAGTCCCATACAGGATAAATCCAAGGAGAAACATGACATGACACATATTAATCAAACTATCAAAAGTTAAATACAAAGAAAAAATCTTAAAAGCAGCAAGGGAAAAACAACAAATAACATACAAGGGAATCCCCTTAAAGTGATTTTCAGCAGAAATTCTGCAAGCCAGAGGGAGTGGCAGGACATATTTAAAGTGATGAAAGGGAAAATTCTGCAACCAAGATTACTCTACCCAGCAAGGATCTGATTCAGATTCAATGGATAAATGAAAACCTTTATAGACAAACAAAAGCTAAGAGAATTCAGCACTACAAAACCAACTTTAAAACAGATGCTAAAGGAACTTCCCTAGGCAGGAAACACAAGAGAAGCAAAAGACCTACAAAAAGAAACCCAAAACAATTAAGGAAATGGTAATAGGAACATGCATATCAATAATTACCTTAAATATAAATGGATTAAATGCTCCAACCAAAAGACATAGACTGGCTGAATGGATACAAAAACAAGAACCATATATATGCTGTCTACAAGACACCCACTTCAGACCTAGGGACACATACAGACTGAAAGTGAGTGGAGAGAAAAAGATATTCCATGCAAATGGAAATTAAAAGAAAGCTGGAGTAGCGATTCTCATATCAGACAAAATAGACTTTAAAATAAAGACTATTACAAGAGACAAAGAAGGACGCTACATAAGATCAAGAGATCAATCCAAGAAGAAGATATAGCAATTGTAAATATTAATGCACCCAACATAGGAGCACCTCAATACATACGGTAAATGCTAACAGCCGTAAAAGGGGAAATCGACAGTAACACAATCATAGTAGGGGACTTTAACATGCCACTTTCACCAATAGACAGATCATCCAAAATGAAAATAAATAAGGGAACACAAGCTTTAAATGATACATTAAACAAGGTGGACTTAATTGATATTTATAGGACATTCCATCCAAAAACAACAAAATACACTTTCTTTTCAAGTGCTCATGGACCATTCTCCAGGATAGATCATATCTTGGGTCACAAATCAAGCCTTGGTAAATTTAAGAAAATTGAAATCATATCAAGTATCTTTTCCGACCACAATGTTATGAGACTAGATGTCAATTACAGGAAAAAATCTGTAAAATATACAAACACATAGAGACTAAACTATACATTACTAATTAACCAAGAGATTAATGAAGAAATCAAAGAAGAAATTAAAAAAACACCTAGAAACAAGTGACAATGAAAACACAACAACGCAAAACCTATGGGATACAGCAAAAGCAGTTCTAAGAGGGAAGTTTATAGCAGTACAATCCTACCTCAAGAAAAAAGAAACATCTCAAATAAACAACCTAAACTTACACCTAAAGCAATTAGAGAAAGAAGAACAAAAAACCCCAAAGGTAGCAGAAAGAAAGAAATCATAAAGATCAGATCAGAAATAAATGAAAAAGAAATGAAGAAAACAATAGCAAAGATCAATAAAACTAAAAGCTGGTTCTTGGAGAAGATACACAAAATTGATAAACCATTAGCCAGACTCACCAAGAAAAAAGGGAGAAGACTGAAATCAATAGAATTAGAAATGAAAATGGAGAAGTAACAACTGACACTGCAGAAATATAAAGGATCATGAGAGATTACTACAAGCAACTATATGCCAATAAAATGGACAAACTGGAAGAAATGGACAAATCCTTACTAAAGCACAACCTTCTGAGACTGAACCAAGAAGAAATAGAAAATATAAACATACCAATCACAAGCACTGAAATTGAAACAGTGATTAAAAATCTTCCAACAAACAAAAGCCCAGGACCAGATGGCTTCACAGGCAAATTCTGTCAAACATTTAGAGAAGAATTAACACCTATCCTTCTCAAACTCTTCTAAAATTTTGCAGAGGGAGGAACACTCCCAAATTCATTCTAGGAAAACACCAGCATCCTGATAGCAAAAGCAGACAAAGAGGCCACAAAGAGAGAAAACTGCAGGCCAATATCACCGATGAACAGAGATGCAAAAATCCTCAACAAAATAGTACCAAACAGAATCCAACAGCACATTAAAAGGATCATACACCATGATCAAGTGGGGTTTATCCCAGGAATGCAAGGATTCTTCAATATATGCAAATCAGTCAATGTGATACACCGTATTAATAAATTGAAGAATAAAAACCATATGAGCATCTCAATAGATGCAGAAAAATTTTTCCACAAAAGTCAACACCCATTTATGATAAAAACCCTCCAGAAAGTAGGCATAGAGGGAACTTATCTCAACACAATAAAGGTCATATATGACAAACCCACAGCCAACATTGTTATCAATGGTGAAAAACTGAAACCATTTCCTCTAAGGTCAGGAACAAGACAAGGTTGTCCACTCTTAGCAATATTATTCAACATAGTTTTGAAAGTTTTAGCCACAGCAATCAGAGAAGAAAAATAAATAAAAGGAATCCAAATCGGAAAAGAAGAAGTAAAGCTGTCACTGTTTGCAGATGACGTGATGCTATACATAGAGAATCCTAAAGGTGATACCAGAAAACTACTAGAGCTACTCAATGAATTTGGTAAAGTAGCAGGATACAAAATTAATGCACAGAAATCTCTTGCATTCCTACCCACTAATGATGAAACATCTGAAAGAATAATTAAGGAAACACTCCCATTTACCATTGCAATATAAAGAATAAAATACCTAGGAAAAAAACTACCTAAGGAGACAAAAGACCTGTATGCAGAAAACTATAATACACTGATGAAAGAAATTAAAGATGATACAAACAGATGGAGAGATATACCAAGTTCTTGGATTGGAAGACTCAACATTGTGAAAATGACTGTATTACCCAAAGCAATCTACAGATTCAATGCAATCCCTATCAAACTACCACTGGCATTTTTCACAGAACCAGAACAAAAAATTTCACAATTTGTATGGAAACACAAAAGACCCCGAATATCCAAAGCAATCTTGAGAACAAAAAATGGAGCTGGAGCAATCAGGCTCCCTGATTTCAGACTCTACTACAAAGCTACAGTAATCAAGACAGTATGGTACTGGCACAAAACCAGAAATATAGATCAATGGAACAGGTTAGAAAGCCCAGAGATAAACCTACACACATAGGCCCACCTTAGTTTTGATAAAGGAGGCAAGCATATACAATGTAGAAACGACAGCCTCTTCAATAAGTGGTGGTGGGAAAACTGGACAGCTACATGTAAAAGAAAGAAATTAGAATATTCCCTAACACCATACACAAAAATAAACTCAAAATGGACTAAAGATCTAAATGTAAGGTCAGACTCTATAAAACTCTTAGGGGAAAATATAGGCAGAACATTCTATGACATAAATCACAGCAAGATCCTTTTGGACTCACCTCCTAGAGAAATGGAAATAAAAACAAAAATAAATAAATGGGACCTAATAAAACTTAAAAGCTTTTGCACAGCAAAGGAAAGCATAAACAAGTTGAAAAGACAACCCTCAAAGTGGGAGGAAATATTTGCAAATAAAGCAACTGACAAAGGATTAATCTCCAAAATTTACAAGCAGCACATGCAGCTCAATATCAAAAACACAAACAACCCAATCCAAAAATGGGCAGAAGATCTAAATAGACATTTCTCCAAGAAGTTATACAGATAGCCAACAAACATATGAAAGGATGCTCAACATCACTAATCATTAGAGAAATGTAAATCAAAACTTCAGTGAGGTATCACCTCCCACCAGTCAGTATGGCCATCATCAAAAATTTGACAAACAATAAATGCTAGAGAGGGTGTGAAGAAAAGGGAACCCTCTTGCACTCTTGGTGGGAGTGTAAATTGATACAGCCACTATGGAGAACAATATGGAGGTTCCTTAAAAAACTAAAAATTGAACTACCATATGACCCAGCAATCCCACCCTAGGCATATACCCTTAGAAATCCATAATTCAAAAAGAGTCATGTACCACAATTTTCATTGCAGCTCTATTTACAATAGCCAGGACATGGAAGCAACCTAAGTGTCCATTGACAGATGAATGGATAAAGATGTGGCACATATATATAATGGAATATTGCTCAGCCATAAAAAGAAACGAAACTAAGTTATTTGTAGTGACGTGGATGGACCTAGAATCTGTCATACAGAGTGAGGTAAAGCATAAAGAGAAAAACGAATACCGTATGCTAACACATATATATGGAATCTAAAAAAAAAAAAAAAAAATGGTTCTGAAGAACCTAAGGGTAGGACAGGAATAAAGATGCAGACATAGAGAATGGACCTGATGACACGCAGAGGGGGAAGGGTAAGCTGGGACAAAGTGAGAGAGTGACATGAACTTATATATACTACCAAATGATAAATAGCTAGTGGGAAGAAGCCGCAAAGCAGAGGGAGATCAGCTCAGTGCTTTCTGACCACCTAGAGGGGTGGGATATGGAGGGTGGGAGGGAGACACCAAGATGGAGGAGATATGGGGATATATGTTATGTATAGCTGATTCACTTTACTATAAAGCAGAAATTAACACACCATTGTAAAACAATTATACTCCAATAAAGATGTTAAAAACAAAGTAAATTGGCATTTCTCACTTATATTTCTTTAAAAACTGGATTGAATATTAGACCACATTTTAATGCCTAAATGTGGCCTTACTTCACAATCTTCAAAACCTTGGCTGCTTTGTGAATGTTTATAACCTTTGAATATTGATTAAACTGAGTGTGACCTATTTAGTTAACATAACAAGATCTATTTTAGCCCCATCATGTATTTCAGACCCTGGGTCTCTGGAACAGCTTTTACTCACTGTCTCTCTTTCTCTCTACCTCTATTTCTATCTCTGTCTCTGTCTCTCTGTCTTTCCATCTCTCTCTCTCTCTGTTTCTATCTCTGTTTCATACACATACACCTACACACACTCACACACACACACACACACATTAAAAATATCAGAGACTTATCAGAGGAATGTGGAAACCCTGACATTCCTGCCCATGTCTTGCAAATAAGGCTCAGATAGAAGGGAGTGTTCTAAGGGTAGCAAGTGATTTTTTTCTCTCTCTAGTGTTCCAGCTTATGTACCTGAATATTATTACAGACACTTTGTTATATTGCAATACATATATATTTTTTAAAATAAACATGTATTCTGTAAAATCATACACTGAAATTAATAGAACTTATGGGAAAAATAAAGTTAAGGACAGACCATTCGGAACCTGTGTGATGTTCTAACCAGAGCCCCAACTGACATAATACTTTGATGAAAATACTAGCACAATTAAAAAGACAAATTTCTAATAAATAAATACAAGTTTAGGAATTTATCTTTTTTTATAAAAAGATGAAAGTAGCTCATTAGAAAGGAGTATAAGGAAGGGTTGAGGCTGTTGAGTTATGGAAACAAAGGAAAAATGCCCAAAATTGGAGAGTAGCACAAAATAAAGCATTTCTGGACAGAGCACATGCCTGAATCAAGCCAAGAAAACTGGAGGTGAATGGGCATCTGTGGACATATTTCTCCTTCGTGGCCTATTAGGTTTAGCTCAGTGTGAATTCTTCCTGTTCATCTGCAGTTATTTAATGGGACAAAATCCTAACTAGAAAAACAAATGCATGTGAAACTAGGCAATTTCCACTTTACTTTGACATCACACCTAAATTTATTATGGTGTATGAGTTGATTTGTAAATCAAAACCTATTGTACCAGAAGGTCTATTTTTGCACTATTACTCTTGCCTGGACACTTAAGTTACACTGACCTTTTTCACTCTGCTTTTTTACAGGTTTGATTAGATCTTGAGTACTTCCTAGCAATCTGATCCCGCCTGGTTCTTGACAACGCCCTTTTGGGTGGTTCAACTTTTGTAAGTGAGACTGTATGTGTATAAATCAGATGAATCCTTTAGAAATATGGTTGTAAGTCCTTTCTTAATTTTGATAATTCGATTTAATTTAAAGGAAAGCAAGGGGAGGTTTCTTTCCTTTTCTCCCCTGCAAAGAAAACAGATTTTAAAATATTTCTATAACATAAAAATCAGAGTATTAACAAGTTCTCAGAGGCATCAAAATTATACATTCTGCCTTTAGCATTTAATTTGTTAGAAAACCTCCTGATATTGGAATAGATATTTGCCACTAGTTGAACACAATATGTTTTTGTTCTGGTGTACTGAGTGCCCTGTGCATAACTTTTTATTTATTTTTTTTAAAAAAGGGACTGGAACTGGAAGCTGGTGGTAGTTCATAGATGGTTAATATTGAGGAGTATTAAGCAACATAGTAACTATTAGCCCAAAGATCACGAGAGTTAAATAAAGCACAGTTTAACTCAATGACCTGGATATTTTGGGAGATAATAGACTTCTGGTGGCCTTAAGTATTAAAATGTTTTCCGCCATGGTCTTCTTCAATCTGCAAGTGTATGAGAAGTTACTGTCAGCATTCTGTGTTGTCATGCTTATGTGTCCAAAGGAACCAGAATTGCATGATGATAAAATTGCTGAATACTTAGTTAAGCTCAGCTAATCTATATTATCATCTTCACTGTAAAATGCTACTGCTCCATAATGCTTCAGTCCCCTGAATAATTCTGACTATTCTTTTCTTCCTTGGCCTTGGATTACCTCAGGCAAGTTAATTTCACTAATCCAGAATATTACTACTTGGCTGACTTGTTTCTACTATTATCTTGATTATTATAAAAATAGATTTTACTCACTTAATATTTTCCTTGTCTTAAAACAAAGAAAATAATTTGTGCTTTAAAATAGAAATCCTGTTTCCTTTCCATCTTTCACTCTTCTGAAATAATGTTTTTTCAAAGAAAGAGCCCATATGGTGCTTAATGATCTCTCCACTTACACAATTAATTTTTAAGGGCTGTAAACTGTACACTCAAATGCTTAAATCATTTTCAGTGTGTTCATAGTTAAAGATTTTATTGCTTTCTTCAGTAGCCAATTCCACACACTGATAATCCACTACTAAAGAAAGTTCTTCTAACTTCCCAAGGCTTGATCTTTTGTTAGTTTATAGCAAGATTTTTATACTTTGTCATCCAATTTTGTGATAATCATCTTCTGGGATTTTCAAATACTTTCATTGGCCACTTTTCTTTTAAGGCAAGAGGAATGAAATTCACCTCACGTTTCAGAAGTGGTTGTAATTTATTTTTAGCTTTGAGGCTTTTTAAAAGATTTGATTTAAAAAAATTCGAGCAATATTTAGAGTGACAAGTGTCTGTTAAGTCTTCTCATATTTTTCCATCTTTATCTCTTCAGTTGTAAAATGTTACAAAATATCCCACGAATTAAGATTTAGGATGTAATGAAGACCATTATTAAACACCACAAAAGTTCATTAAGGGACATCAAAAAGCTTCATTCATCAGTCCTTTTTTCTTTTTTTCTTTTTTTGTTGCTAATATCTGAGTTAACTTCATTTTCACAAAGCAGCAAACCTCTTTGCTATTTGCCTCAGTGATTTCTCCACATACCAAAACATTCTTCTTGCCATAATATTCTGCATTAATATTATCCACCTTACGTTTTTCTTACATTGCTTTGCAGTTACTCTGAATTTCTCAGTTTCCCTTCAAAGAAACTCCTTAGTGGTATTTCTTTTACACACTTCTTCATATCCTATTTACTCTTCAACCTATTTAAATCTGGCTATTCTTCTCTCCCTCCCCTCTGAGAATTCTCACCAATGACCTACATCTTGCCAAAATGAATGACCAATTTCTTGCTCTTTTCTTACTTATCCTTGCAACTTTGATAGTTTAACTATCCCCTACTTCTTGAAATACATAATTTCATTTCCAGACTCCCCTGGTTTTCTTCTTATTTTGCTGGCTTTTTCACTAGCTATTAGAGCTTTGTCCTTGTTTCTTCTATTTTCTTTTTATGTTCTCTGCTTAGGTGAGCTACTCTGTTGTGTTACTTCAAATAGTATTTATATGATGATGTCCCTTATATTTGTATCTTCTGAATGAATATCAAACATTTTTCTCAATATCTTCATTTTGATGTTCAATTGCATGGCAAATACTACATTTCTAAATGAAATACTTAATTTCCAACATCCAAATATGCTGTCTCCAAAGTATCTCTATTTCCATTTCTATCTAGTTCCTCAGGAAAGGTATCAAAGTAGAAATTATTATTCATTCCTACCTCTTTCTCACATCTCACATCCAGTTCACCAGGCAAGTCCTTTTAGCCATCAATATATAGCCCAAATCTGACCACATGTATTTACATTCACAGCTACAGTGCTAAGTAGCATTATCTGTCACATAGGCTACTGCAATAGCCTATAATTGAGATCCTATCTCAATTCTTACCCTCCTACAGTCCATTCTCAACTCAGCAGCCAGAGTGATCTTTCTAGAACAAAAATGATTTTTCTGCTTGAAACACTTCACTAATATCCCAATATTTTTAGAATAAAATCTAAGTGTCTTGCCATGATGTAAAATAGTCAAAATAATCTGAAATTTGTGGAACTCTGAATAAAACATCTATTCCATTCCAAAGTGACTTTTACACATGTTTTTGTCTATCTGGAATATACTTGCTTCCTTTTCTTAAGCCCAAGATAATATTTTAAAGGTATCAAATCATGTGTGGTTTTTAACCTGGTACTGCACTTTTTCTTCACTCTCCTCTGCCTTTCCTCTACATTTTCCCATAGTCACTGCTTATTCAAGCAACTAGCCATTTTGTATTCCTTGATAAAGATGAATAATATGGAAAAGCAGAAATGAGAGACCTTCCTCCCCCATCCATACCCCAAAAAGACTTGAAAAAGTCCCCAAGGCAGAATGGAGAGGAGAGATGGAGAGAAAAGGTGATGAGAAAAACATGGAGATAAGTGGGGCCTTAGAGAGATAGAGTTGTACACAGTCATTATTTTATCTGGTCACAAATGAACACTTGGCCTCTTGAATAACCTGAGACTTTTCTTAGCCCCTGTCTTTCTTACTCCTTATGGATAATGTCTCCTGCAAATAAAAAAAGAGTGGGGGCCTAAATGGCAAGTAGACTGGTGGCTGTGATAGAAGAGGATGGTGGGGACCACTTGCTACACTTATGCCTATTGGAGAGCTATATGGAACACATACTAAATCTCCCTTAGGACAATGATTTCTCACTATAACATATGAGTACTTGTCCAGAATACTGTTAATTTGTAAATCTGGGTACAACCTAGGTGTCATTATTTGACATAGTAATACCTTCATACTAGTCAACTATATCTTTTCACTCTTTAGTACCATTCAAGAAAACAAATAAATTTGACCCATCTCATATGATGTGGGAGGGAAGGAAACCTACCTGCAGCAAACTGCCTCACACATAATCTATGTAAGTCTGCCAGGGAATTGCCCCAAACAGTATTTCTTGAAAACTAGACAAAGAGGAAGGACGATGGAAAGTAAACTACAAACCTAACCCTCCTTCCCTCAGAGGTAATTTTCTGAAAATATGCCCTTATAACTGTTTCTTAGGTTTTTAAAATTACTTCCTATTTCCCTTGTTACTGTTCTTCATTCTGGGCTATATTTATAGGAGGCAAGTGGACATAGAAAAACTCATTTCAAAACTAGTTTTGTGTCCTTCATTGTTGTATAGGATACAATAAAAATACCTAGCCACTTTGATTCACACAGTTTGCTAAGGCAGATTTAACACATTTAAATTATTTTTAGAACAAGTTTGCTCTAAACTCTCTTAACTACTTAACAATGTGGGAGAACTTTTCTAATTTTCCTCTGAACCTGCATTCTTTAATCTGTACAATGAAGAAAATAGTGATGCAAATTTCAAGTGTTTCCTATGCATTAAGTAAGATAATAAATGTCATTGTTTAGTAGAATACCCAGCTAAATTAGATACTGAATGACAGTCGGCCATTGTTATTTTTATTAGTTGATTTATGTATTTATATCTCTGGAAATTCTTCCCAGATTTCATTGTGGTTTCCTCTTCTCTTCTCTAACCTTATGTGTTAGCATTTTCAAACACGTGTTCTTAATACTTTCAACTAACATCTACAGATCAGTGGCTTAGGTATGTACTGTAAACTCAGACCTTTCCTCTCACTTTTAGATGCTTAGATCCAGTTGGTTTCTGGTTAGGTGCACCAGATGTACAGCAGCAACTCCAAACACAACCTGTTTTAATATGAATTAAGATTCTCTAAAACTTCTTTTGTCTCTACGTTCCAATATACTTTTGAATGATGTCACTCTTCATTTAGAGGTTTCACTTGACATTTTCTTCTCTTATTTGGTACATCATATAGGCCATAAAGGCCTGAAGTTCCATAACATAAACATTTTTATCCCCACTGCTGTTGCTTTGATTCAGGACTTTATCATCTCTTACCTGTGCTATTGCACTTGATACCTATCTGTATCCCTGATCTTATAAAGACAACCTTCAGAGCATTCTCCATACAGCTGCCAGAGATGAGTTAAAAATATGAATGTGCTAATCATTCTCCTGAAAATTTGCAGTGGTTTTACTGAGTGTAAAGTTAAACTCTGGCTCTTTATGATTTATGTCAATTTCTCCTGGCTCCTCGTTTGCTATGGTGGCTGTTAATGTGCCACCATATACTGTATGCCAGACAGCTTGCAAGTCCACAAACACTGCTTTATGCTTCCACTCCTTGTCATAATTCTTTAAGTCCTTTTTCTTGCTGTGCATGCTTGACAAATACTTACTAATCACCCCTACTCCCTCCAAATCTACCTTGGACTTGTCTTCCTTGAAGAATGTCATTACTAATTCTTTTCATTGGCAAGGAACACTTTGTCATTAGCATTGCCTTTTTGTGTTCCTCCTGCATGTAGTTGAGTCTTCCATCTAGGTACCAACGAGTGGACCGTTGACTTCTCTTTGTGTAGCAGCAAGGTGATTAGGGTGATTGACCAGATTGATGGGAGGCTCTTGATTGGTCTAGGCTTCCAATGAAAAGTTTTTTCTTTTTGCCAGAGAAAGACTGGCCTAAGATATTTTGGGATTTTGAAATTGATAAGATGTTTCCCTAGGGACTTCTGGGAAGTAAATTTTCTTACTTTTAAGATAGAGACATGGAAATCTGGGTTTCCTATTTTACTGAATGTGAAAGAGGAAGTATGCTGCTGGTAACAAGCTGAGGACAAAGCCACACAAGAGAGACGGCAGAACTAAAAGGAAAACAAAGAAACAGGACAGAAGTTCAATTAAACTGTTTTCAAATGTCACTGTGCCCCTAGACTTTTAGTTATGTGAACCAATATTATGTTATTGTTAAAGAAGATAGAATTTGATGCTTTGGAATGCAAGTAATCAGAAAAACTCAACAGAAAGAACCTGCAACAAGTCGCTGTATTATTTAGTTAGATATCTGTCTCTACTTTCTATTTTCTTGAAAGCAAGAACTCTATCTACTTTATGTCACCCCAATTTGAGCTTGGGGAATTGTATTTGGTCAAAAATTGTTTGATGATTGAAAAAATTTATTTTCTGGGTTCCTATTCTGTTTAAGGCATTGGTGGGAGGCTTTTTCACATATATTATTTCATTTAATGTTTATAATTAGTTGATTGTGAAGGAGCTATAAGTAATTTTGCATGGATCCTAGATTATCATGAAATGAATTCAGAAACGTCCATGTCCAGATGATGACATGGCAGAACAGTACTTACAAATTTTATTTTTGTTAATTGACATGCATGGAGAAGATGTCTTCACAGGGAAGAGAATGAAGTGTAGAGACCCAGGACCATTGATGAAGGTGAGAATAAATGACACCCAGTTGAGATCTATAAAATTGGAACAAACCCTGGGCACTGCAGGGAACACTGTCATAGAAACAGAAGGAGCTGTTGACACAAGAGACTATACAGAAACTCGGGTCACATAAAGTGAAATTTGGGGGTCTTAGTAACAAAGACCTAGACTTCTGAAAGAATGACATTTTCCCCATTCTGTGAAATACACAGCATGACTCTAGCATAGTAAAAAAGATTTTGAAGGTGAGAACATATAGAATTTCCTGATCAAACCCAGAGTTCTCAAAAAGGCATCAGCACCACTAGGAAACATGGATTCACAAAAAGTGGACACTAACAAAGGGATAGGATGAAGGAAGAGAAGATCGTTTGTGACTACATGTGAGACTCCCTTAAGGATTCTTTCTAAATACTGGGGTAATGTTCAGCAGTAATGTGGTTGGACTTTATTTATATCTGTTCAGGTAAATTTTTTTATTAAATACCCCCAGACCGATGGGTCCTAGGAAAATTAAGTAACACTTGGTAAGTAGTGTTTAATAAAATTACAACCCAGGTTACTTTTTGGAAGGCAATTTGGAAGAAGAATGAAGTAGGTCAGGCTTTGAAATATTAAAGAGCTGTGACATGGCCTATACTTCCGTTAAAGTATATATTTATAATCACTCACATTCAATGGGAAGGAATACACAAGGACATGAATACTGGGAGGTGGGGATCATTGGGGGTCACCTTAGGGTCTTCTTACCACAATTACCATTAAAAATTTTCTCTATGGAAAAAAAAAACTTGAGTTATAGATCACTTACTAGTTTAACAGTTTACAAAACAAAATTTTAGTCTTGCAGAGTAAGATGACTAATTCACAGAATATGCTAAGTGTTTATTTTAAATTACTTTATCTTTGAAGATTTGGTGCTTTCACGTGCTATCTTTTGATCATATCCAATGCATACTGCTAAAATTCTGTTGAGGATCCCCCCACCATGCACATACACACACACACACATACACTTAACATCATTACTCATTTCAAGTTTTATTTCAGATCGTTCTTTCTAGCTAGATTTTATATTTCATGGTCTTACTTGTATTTGTCCACCATTAATAATTCTGTGGTTGTAGGATTAGAAAATGACACCTTGCCTCAACTATCACTTCACAAATATCCCAGAAAGAATCAATAATGACTATTTATAATGAGAGTTTGCAATCATGTGAGTAAAATTGAAATATATCATTTCCAAAGTAATACACTATAGCATTCATCATTCATGATTCTTGCTTCCCATGGAGTACTAAATGATAAAAGTATAGAGTGAAGGACAAAAATGGGATATGATAAAACATCTCAATAAAGTTAAGATTTGTTCCTTCATTATTGTAGAACAGTGGTTCTCAAGGCATGGTCTGATGATGCTTGGGGGTTTCTAAGACCATTTCAGGGGTCTGCAATGTCAAAACTAATTTCATTAAAATGCTAAGATGTTATTGACCTTTTATACTACCTCTCTCTCTGAGTGTATAGTGAAGTTTTTCAGAAGCTACATAAAATATAATGATACCATTTCTCTGATGGCTTTGTATTCTTTTTTTTTTTTTTTTCATACTGATGCTTTTTTTGTTTGTTTTTTATTGGGGTATAATTGCTTTACCATGTTGTGTTAGTTTCTGCTATTCAATGCAGTGAATGAGCTATGTGTATAAATATATCCCCTCCCTCTTAAACTTCCCTCTTACCCCCCATCTCACCCATCTAGGTCACCACAGAGCACCAAGCTGAGCTCCCTGTGCTATACAGCAGGTTCAAAATGTCCGTTAACAGATGAATGGTTTTGTATTCTTGTGTTTAAATGTCTCAATTTTGTTTTCCAACACATTACATATTGATAGATAAAAATAGTGCTATGCTGTTAACTGTTTAAAAGCAGAATATTTGGACCCCAAAACACCAAACCCTGATTTATAGTGTTTGCTGATTTTCTGTGATGTAGATACTCCCAGGATGGTTGATTTCAAGCTAGCAAGGTGATGTCATTGAACACAGAGTAAGGAATAATCACACACAGTCAGTTCTTGTGAGTCAGTGTAGGCTGGCTCCATTGCATCACTGGATATAACCCAGATAAGCAAAAATGCTCTGGAATCAATCATAATTAAAAGTGTAAAGAGACCCAAAGATTGAAAAAAAAAAAAAAAAGTTTGAGAATCTCTGATCTATCATTTGTCCTAAATGATTCACTGGTAGAATTGGTGTAAGCAAAGTTTTCTCAGGTACAACAGCCAACCATTTTCATGATTTTGTTTTCTCCTTTGGACTGTGATCCTTCATTAAATCCCACAAATTTAATTAGTTCTCAGTTATAGAGAAAGAAAATGTACCTTCTACTGTGGTCCCAAGGCACATTTTTCCTATCTCAAATGCAACAGATAATATTGAATTTGTGTGTGAAAGTGTCTATCTGCCTCGTCAAATAGTAATCCAGGACTTCATTGTTTCCTTTGTATCTGCTTTGCTTTATCTGCTAAATTAATGAATAATAAGTATAAATTAATATTTTATGATTTTGGAGCATTTACATTTTAAAAGAAAAACCAAAATGAGGATAATCCATTCTGCATAGAACGTAATAGAACTTAATAGTGAACTTATATTTTGTAAAGTTGAACTGGCTGTAGAGTATTAGATATATTTGTAGGAAATATTACATGATAGTTACAAGTTAGAAAAATTCATAAATTGAATTTATACTTATACTTTTTTCTGTTCCTAGGAGAAAGCTTATAGTTTGTTATCATTAAATAAAAAATAATTACTAAAGAGGTGGGAGGGAAATTTTGGAAGAGATGGATATGTTTATGGCATAGAGAATGGTGGTGATTTCACCAGCATATACTAAACTCCAAAGTCATCGTTTTATACATTAAACAAGTACAGCTTTTTGTATCTCAGTCAAAACTCAATTAAGTGGGTTCAAAAAAGAAAAAAAAAAGTACTCTGTCTGAATAGTGCATAAGAGTACATATTATTTCTCATAATGCCTTCATAGGAATTTTCACTATAATACTAATTGACTGAATATGTAACTACCATTTATGAATTTGCTAGACAATTTAGTTCTTTCTTAGATATTTAGTCTTTTTTTGTAATGATTCAATTATTACCCTGAGAGACCATAGCCAAAATAGATGAAAGAAGTAAGAGTAGAGAAAAATATGTACAATAAATAATTTTTAATAGTAGTGCAACAGGTTCTTTTTCTTCTGGAAATCCTAGGGTGGAAATGTTAGTGTTCATTTAAAACATACTTAAACTACAACAAAATAGCCAGATATGACATCTCTTGCTGACAATTTGAGGAATTCATGTCTACTTGTCTTACTTTAAAGACTATTAGGTTTTCTTTAGACTTCAGAATCTTATTCAACATTTTTGACTCTATGGTGCTATTTGTGAATAGATATATCCTTCCACATATTCCACATAATTCATCTTTCATGGCTCTTCGTTCTCTGGGAACTTTTCAATATTGAGAATAGTTTTTATTTCATGAATGTAATTATTGGGTAAATTTCTCAGCCAAAGTTCAAAGATGCAAATGAATTATATCAGTGGGTTAACTAGCCAGAGTGGGTAAAGATCATGCTCTTCTAGCTTCCAAAATGTGTTCTGTAAAATATGGATTCCAGAAATTGTACATAAATATTAGATAGACACAATTATATGTGTTCAAAAAAATGTATTTGGGGATGTCTTGGCTAAATCAAATCTAACAAATTGCTGAGGAGTTTCTCAGAATAATTACTGTATTATTCTGATTGTGAATCTTCAAGGGAAGGTGTTGTTTTCCCCTTTTGACTTTGAAGTACATTTTCCACAGAATATCCTACAGGAACACACTATATGAAACTTCCTTGTGTGTATGTTCCAAATGGAATATCTTACGAATGAATGAGGGCATTAAAACAATTAAAAATATTACTTTGAAATATTAATTGGTTAAGCAACAAATTTGTTTTTATTTGTGGACCTATAAAATTATTCTATTCAACAATGATTTTTAAAATAAAATTATTAATAAAATAAAAAGAATGCATATTCACACACGTTATAGTAAAAAAAACTCTCATTTTACTCATTATTTGAACTTTAAAAAATAACATAATAGAATAATTATTCTTCATACGTATTCATATTATTTTGATTAGTTTATTAGCGGTATTTTTTCTAATGTCATTTTTTCATGAATGTATTTTAATATGGTCTCATTATTTTTAAATCTTATGAAATTGCAAAATTTTTCATAATTACATTTTATGAGTAATATATTTGAAATTGTTGAAATCTTTGATTCTTTTCTGAAAACTATATTTCTAACTGAGAAAATTATATTTTTTAGGTGCCTTGTAAACTCAGAGCAAATTCTTCCAAAAGTAATTTATTTTTGTAATTTTATTTTGAAGTTAATGTACAAATACCTTAGGACAAATGTTTTCCCAGGTGCTCTTTTGTCACCATTTTGAGTAACTGTTCTTGACAATTTTTTTAAAAATCAATCTTATTAAATGTTTTCTTTATTTGTAACTCTTTTGAATGTTGTAGATGCTGAAAAATCATAGACTTTCTCAATTTTATTTATTTCCAGTATCAATGATCAATTTATACACTTAAAAATAAGTGCTCCCTCACATTTTTTCCTAAAAATCAAGATATTCTGGAGTACAACTATAGAATTTCAAAATTAAATGTGTATTCCATTTCAGAATTCATAATTTGTTCAGTTTCCTGCTTTTTCCTTGATAAATTTGAATGTTTTGCAATTTTCAAATATCTTTTTGATATTGAATTTGCTGAAAGCTTCAAAAACTGCAGGTTGGTTTATTTTTTTCCACTATTTTTCTGGATTACTTTAATTGTAAATTTCCAATTCATCTGAAAAAATGTGACTAAAATTTAGAAGATATATAAAATTTAGAAGACATGTAAACAAGACATAAAAATTTGGAAGACACATAAGACATTTTGACTTACAAAGAAACTTCTCAAAGGCTCAAACATGTCTATGTTTTAACTGATGAATAGCAGCAAAGAGAGAAAAATCATAGCATTATGCTCTTCCTGAATTTTTTTTTTTTCAGCATCAGCTTCTTCTTATAGTGTATATTTACGGTAGTGAATATATATAAAACATATGTAATTTTTGACATAGTGACTCTTCTTTCAATTAGTAAACATTTGCAGATTTTTGACATATAATTAGTACCTTATATACATTTAATTTATTAATAACATTCTTTATCCTATGAGGCTGGATTCACCAAAAATTTTATTTATCATTGCAAAACAATCTTATCTTCTATGTTGAACTTTCTACTATAGAAGCATATTTGCAGTAATATTAGACATTTAACTTAAATAGAATGAAATTCCAAAAGATTTATTTGATTTAAAATTTGATGAAAAATGAACAATTTTTAAAATTAAATAAATTGATTTTCTATTTGAAGCATTAGATAATGACACGAACATAAAATTTGTATCATCTAAATGTTTGTTTTTTTCTATTAATGAAGAATCATATTAGTATCAATTGCTTTGTAATTTTGTACATGCATAAATAACAAAGTTAATTTAAAAACTATCATTTGAGCTAAATAAAATTCTTACTTCACAGAGTATTATTAAACATGAATTCTACGGCTGTACTTTCTCTCCTTTAATAATCTTCTTAAAATATTTACTAACTTTCCAATTAGACGTTAATGCTTCTTCTGTAAATTTTGTCCTTCAGGTGATACGTAATACTCCTCCCTCCCATTTTAGTGTATGTTAAATGTGTTAATGATAACAGTTTAAGCAAATCACATTTTCATTACCAATTTTCTTTAGAAATGAACATTCTTTATTTTTAAAATTAAAATGACCTTTTTAAGGCTCATTCTTGTATAAAAAGTTTATAATGCAAAAATGTTAATGAAAATGGTAGACATTTTAGATTTTAACCATGGAATGTCTGACAAAATATCCGTAGCAGGAAATGTAGATACAATCTAAGACAGGGATGCTCAGCATTTATTTCCCATATACCTGCCACATTTTCTACTGACCCCACAGACAAGGGGGATGGCAGTCTGTTCATCTGACAGGGTTGGCATGATCCACGGTATAACTGGTTGGCACATCAAGTAGCCGGAAGGAGTAGCAGCATCAAACAACTTCAACTCTCACCAAAGACCAGAAGGTACTAGTTTTTCCTAGCTTTTTAGGTTGAAGAGCACTTTATCAGCTATTCTTGAAAAGGGGGTGTTTATTAGATATGATGCTAAATCTAGATCAGATCAAGAAAGTGAGTCCAGTTTCCTCCTGCAGGTTTTCCCTGTGTGAAACTGAGGACTGTTACTGCACATATATCTCACAACCATGGCAGAATCTGGAGACACAAAATGGAGGCTCATCAAAAACATTTGAGAAGTAAATGATTAGCATGCTGGTCTGCGATCTATATTTTCTTTGAAGTTTGGGGAAGCACCTTCAAGAGAGGATGACCCTGTCAAATCTCCTTGTAAACATGCAATGTAGTCCTACTGGCAAACAAAATAATGGTTTGTTAGAGAGTCTTTATTTTTGGAATACTTTTAACTGGATGGGTCTCATTTATCTAGGATTGCTTATGGTAAACAAACCTGAAATCTACAGTTTTATAGGGTATGGCTCCCTGAGAAATGTCATATTATGTATGTAATCACATGAAGATGAATGGAGATGTTTCCCAGCCAAAATGGCTCCTTCTGTATAAGATACTGTATATTTGGCACCAGAGTGCATTCTGCTGCAGCAAAAAAGGACCTGGCGAACTGCATTAGAGAACCTAGACCGTTCCTGTTGTGACAGTGTCTTGCAATTGCTTATGTCCTTAAAATTATTAGTAAATCTTTATGCTAAGTAAAATCTTAGATTTATGTCAGTCTTCTTGGAAAATGTAATCCTTTGTTATCATACCATTTCAGACGATTTTATTACAACTATGTGCATTAATTATAATACTTCCTTAAAGTGAAGAATATGGAACAAACTCGTTGGGACTCTGAGTCAACAGGAATAAGCCAGAACTGTCTCCTCCTTATACCTGGAAGAGAGCAGACCTCTAAAGGAGTCTGGTCTCCAAGAGAGAAATCTGCCACCAGTGGCTTTAACAACAGACACTCTGACATTTGTCACTCAATATTATTCATATTGAGACTTTCCTCTTTCTGGACACCATCTGTCTATCTGCATGGGATGGACTGACTGGCTGTTGCTTAGCAGTAGTTTCTGAACAATTGTTTGGTGTTGGTCTCACATTTCATTTCCTATTTTAACCATAAGTAGGTCATAAATCCAATTTGGTGAGCATTAATAAGTATTTTATTTTAAATAAAATAGAATAGAATGGAATACAATAGAATATATAGAACAAAATAAAAATAGAAAAAAATCAAGGCACATTTACCTATGTAAGTTTAGATATTGTTTCATTATAGTTTTGTTTTGGTTACTTGTAAGTGTTTGTGTGTCTGTGTGTGTGTATGTTTGTGAGAGAGAGAGAGAGAGAGGTTGACAATATGAAATGTATTTATGCCTGAGGATCATAGTAAAAAAGAAAAAATAAATACCATGACTTCTATTATGGGATAATAGTCTAGAATCTTAAGCAGCCTCTGTAGAGAGTACATTTTTTGGACCACTTAAGAACCATAATCTTGCTTTATATGGGACTTGCTCTGATATAGTGTAGTATAAATGTTTTATGTAGATAGACATTGAGGGAAGAAATTTGCAAGGCTGACATCAAACCTGGAGACTTGAAATTCAAATCTGAAATTGAACCTTGAGGGTTCAGATTAATTTCTGACTAGCAAATACAATTTATTTTTTTAAGTCACCATAAAATTATACAAAAAAAAAAAAAAATCGAACAGCTTTACCAAACGACAACTTGAGTACAAACCAGTCATTAGATGTGAAATACATTTCCCATAGCATACCCAATTAAAAACTTGGTTTTTAATTAAAAGAAAGGTACTTGTAAAATGCCAGTGTGTATTTTGTGCAACCTCAAATGTTTGGGGGAAATTTTTTTTTATTTGCTTGGATGGTGCAAAACACAGAAAGTCTTGCTTATCTCTCAATGTACACTGTAGCACAAAAGAAAATTAAGACACTGGAAGGTTATTATGAGAAAGAAGAAAGTCAAATTATTCATTTAAAGTTTGACTCTGACCAAAGCTCCAATCTTTATAGTTTGTAGTTTCTACAATGACATTATTATTATTTCAACTCAACAAAACAAGTTATTGAAACATTGAACTGGAATTATGATCAATATACTACAATCAATTACATGTAAAATGTAAGAAATATTTATTCCATCAATCCATGAAGACAAGGTTTTCCCAAAACCAGGAGTGCAGGAAGTCCTCAAAGATGATCACAAAAACCTCTCAGCCTTCTGTTGTTATGGTATGAAAGCAGAAAACAATGTACATATTCAATTACTTCCCTAAAAATAAGTACATTATAATTCTGATGCTGAGCACTAATATTTACAGAACATTTATTCTGTACCTGAAACTCTGCTAAATTTTTTTCATAGATTATCTCATTTAATGCATGAAACCACCTTCTGAAGTATTTAATATTATTATCCTTATCATATGGGTAAGGAAACTGGGAGAAATAAAACTTTCTGTAGGCTCCAGAAAACATGGGAACTATCTGAATCAACTCAGACCTACATGGATCAACACTGCAGACTTTCTCTTATATCATGTTTCCTCCCTCCCTCTTTCCTTCTTCTCCCTTTCTTCCTTTCTTTTCATTTCCTCTCTTCTTCCCTTCTTCCTTCCCTCCTTTTTTCTCTCTCTCTTTCTTTCTCCTTCTGTGACTCTTTCTATCTGAAATTTTAGACTCAATGCCATCTTACTCAGAGGACATTTGACTATCTGTTTCTTTCCTCTTACCTGTTCTCCACCCAGAGAAGTTAGCAACTACTCGCAATCTCTCCTATACTGTACAATAATACCTGTCATATAATCTAAGTCAACTATGGGGAATAACATTTGAAAATTACAGACTTTCACATTTGCTTGAAATTAACTTCAGGTGTATTTTGTGGAACTACTTATCTAATATTTAAATATTTGTTAACCAAATGCTCAACCATTTTGATAGTTAAATCTTCCAGTAATAGGTAGCCTACTTTGAGCATGGCTATTAAAACAAATCTTCATATTAAAGTGAAATGTGACTTTATGGCTTCATTCATTTGTCAAACAAATATTGAGTGATTATCATATGCCAATCACAGTTTAGGTCCTAAGGATACATCAGGGGAAAAATAAAAACAAAAAAACAACGATCCCAGAATTTGCAGAGCTTCTACTTTCTTCTCAGTTAGGCCATAATAAGAATATTTACATTATTTTTGTCATGTTCATCTTTCAAGTGTTAAATGATAGGTCTTGTGTACATCTTTAATCTTCTTTTCCCTAAATAAAATACTGTCTGTTAAAGGGGTATATGTGGAACATATTTTAAAGCCTTACCATTTACACTCATCTGAAGCTAAGTATTCCTCAGAGTGGAACAAAAGGAGTATATCTTAATGTCAAAGTAAAATAGAATATTGATATGTTTAATCCAGATAATCCATAAACAAAATGAGCTGTTTGAGTTTTGGATGTTTTCTTATACAAATGTACTAGATTTAAGGACTGATGAATTTGGTGAGTTATTGGATTAGGTAACATTTCTTAGCTAGCACATGTCTCTTTTATTTTTATAAAACTTGAGGTTTTTATAAAAATAAATCCTGAGTGGAGGTTATTCATAATTAGTTCCTATTCATCTTATCCTTCTACCCATGAGATTTTCCCCCACAACTATTCAACTATTTTAGGTAAAAAAATTCTGTTCTAAGTATCAATTGATTCCTTGCAATAGATTTGCATGCACAATCACAACTACAAGGGGACAATGAATGAACAAGAACTATATACTCTGTTCAAGTTTGTTCTATCATTTTTCCACACTGAATAGTCTTGATACTTGATGAAAGGGAGACAGGACCTTTGAGGAATAAATCCTTAACATCCATTGTGTCAGGAACACTTTTCTGTCAGTGACATCAATTTCTTTGGAAATCATCGCTCATCTTTAGCTTAACCCATGCCCTTCAGAAGGGCATGATTCAAGTGTCAGAAATGCATGTTCTCCTCACACACAAAGTAAAAGTCACCTTGGAATGAGAACTACAAGGTGTGTTTGAGGCCAGAAAATACAGAAACATGTTGACCAAAGATTTTTCTAAAAGATCTGAGATGAACACATTTAAAAATATATGTATAAAGGGACATATGTACTAAATACATATAAATACATTTATATGTATCAAATTTTTTCATCTCTTTATTTTTGAAACTGCCAATTCTGCTACCAAGGAGAATTCTGAATCCAATGACTGGTATCTTTATGAGAAGGACATGTGAAAACACAGAGTGAAGATGGCCATGTGGCTACCGAAGGCAGAGACTAGAATGATATAGCTCCATTCTTTCCCTATCCCAGGGGAATATCTATTCTTGCTTGTATAACCACTATATTTTGGAGCAGATAACTTGCTTTCTAGTTTCACAGGTCCACAGATGAGGAGGAATTTTGCTCCAGGATGGATCATTTCCAGAGTCTCACCTAGATCTGATTTAGGTGATTTTGATGGTGAGATATGAAACTTTTGAGTTGATGAAATGGGTGAAGACTTTCAGGCCTATTGGAATAGAGTGAACATATTGGGAACAAGGGACAGATGTGAATTGGGGGGGTCAGACTATACTGGGTTGAATAGTGTACTCTCAAATATATGTTTACCTGAAAACTCAGAATGTGACATTATTTGGAAATCGGGTGTTTGCAGATGTAATTAGTTAAGATATTGATTGGTGTCCTTTTAGAAAGCCTATGTGAAGACACAGGAGAGGATGATGCCATGTGATGAAGACAGAGATAGGAGTTATGCAGCCACAAGCTAAGAAATCCAAAGTATTGCTGTTAACAACCAAAAGCTAAGAAGAGGTAAGGAAACATTTTTCCCTAGAGGCTTCAGAATGAGCATGGCATTGTTGACACCTTGATTTTGGATTTCTAGCCTCCAGAACTGTGAGAAAATATATTTCTATCTTTTCTTTGAATTTTATTTTATTTTATTTTTTATACAGCAGGTTCTTATTAGTCATCAATTTTATACACATCAGTGTACACATGTCAATCCCAATCCCTCAGTTCATCACACAACCACCCCCAACACCCCGCTGCTTTCCCCGCTTGGTGTCCATACGTTTCTTCTCTACATTTGTGTCTCTATTTCTGCCCTGCAAACCAGTTCATCTGTATCATTTTTCTAGGTTCCACATATATTCATTAACATATGATATTTGTTTTTCTCTTTCTGACTTACTTCACTCTGTATGACAGTCTCTATATCCATCCACGTCTCAACAAATGACCCAATTTCATTCCTTTCTATGGCTGAGTAATATTCCATTGTATATATGTACCACATCTTCTTTATCCATTCATCTGTCGATGGGCATTTAGGTTGCTTCCATGACCTGGCTATTGTAAATAGTACTGCAATGAACATCGGGGTGCATGTGTCTTTTTGAATTATGGTTTTCTCTGGGTATATGCCCAGTAGTGGGATTGCTGGATCATATGGTAAATCTATTTTTAGTTCTTTAAGGAACCTCTATACTGTTCTCCATAGTGGCTGTATCAATTTACATTCCCACCAACAGTGCAAGAGGGTTCCCTTTTCTCCACACCTTCTCCAGCATTTATTGTTTGTAGATTTTCTGATGATGCCCATTCTAACTGGTGTGAGGTGATACCTCATTGTAGTTTTGATTTTCATTTCTCTAATAATTAGTGATGTTGAGCAGCTTTTCATGTGCTTCTTAGCCATCTGTATGTCTTCTTTGGAGAAATGTCTATTTAGGTCTTCTACCCATTTTTGGATTGGGTTGTTTGTTTTTTTTAATATTGAGCTGCATGAGTTGTTTATATATTTTGGAGATTAATCCTTCATCCATTAATTCGTTGGCAAATATTTTCTCCCATTCTGAAGGTTGTCTTTTCATCTTGTTTATGGTTTCCTTTGCTGTGCAAAAGCTTTTAAGTTTCATTAGGTCCAATTTGTTTATTTTTGTTTTTATTTCCATTACTCTAGGAGGTGGATCAAAAAAGATCTTGCTGTGATTTATGTCAAAGAGTGTTCTTCCTATGTTTTCCTCTAAGAGTTTTATAGTGTCTGGTCTTACATTTAGGTCTCTAATCCATTTTGAGTTTATTCTTGAGTATGGTGTTAGGGAGCGTTCTAATTTCATTCTTTTACATGTAGCTGTCCAGTTTTCCCAGCACCACTTATTGAAGAGGCTATCTTCTCTCCATTGTATATCCTTGCCTCCTTTGTCATAGATTAGTTGACCATAGGTGTGTACGTTTATCTCTGGCCTTTCTATCTTGTTCCATTGATCTATGTTTCTGATTTTGTGCCAGTACCATATTGTCTTGATTACTGTAGCTTTATAGTATAGTCTGAAGTCAGGGAGTCTGATTCCACCAACTCAGTTTTTTTCCCTCAAGACTGCTTTGGCTAATCGGGGTCTTTTGTGTCTCCATACAAATTTTAATTTTTTTGTTCTAGTTCCATAAAAAATGCCATTGGTAATTTGATAGGGATTGCATTGAATCTGTAGATTGCTTTGGGTAGTATAGTCATTTTTGCATTATTGATTCTTCCAATCCAAGAACATGGTATATCTCTCTATCTGTTGGTATCATCTTTAATTTCTTTCATCAGTGTCTTATAGTTTTCTGCATACAGGTCTTTTGTCTCCCTAGGTAGGTTTATTCCTAGGTATTTTTTTTTGTTGCAAAGGTAAATGGGAGTGTTTCCTTAATTTCTCTTTCAGATTTTTTATCATTAGTGTATAGGAATGCAAGAGATTTCTGTGCATTGATTTTGTATCCTGCAACTTTACCAAATTCATTGATTAGCTCTAGTAGTTTTCTGGTGTCATCTTTAGGATTAGGTATGCATACTATCATGTCATCTGCAAACAGTGACAGTTTTACTTCTTCTTTTCCAATTTATATTCCTTTTATTTCTTTTTCTTCTCTGATTGCCCTGGCTAGGACTTCCAAAACTATGTTGAATAATAGTGGTGAGAGTGGACATCATTGTCTTGTTCCTGATCTTAGAGGAAATGTTTTCAGTTTTTCACCATTGAGAATGATATTTGCTGTGGGTTTGTCATATATGGCCTTTATTATGTTGAGGTAGGTTCCCTCTATGCCCACTTTCTGGAGAGTTTTTATCATAAATATGTGTTGAATTTTGTCAAAAGCTTTTTCTGCATCTATTGAGATGATCATATGGTTTTTATTCATCAATTTGTTAATATGGTGTATCACATTGATTGATTTGTGTATATTGAAGAATCCTTGCATCCCTGGGATAAATCCCACTTGATCATGGTGTATGATCCTTTAATGTGTTGTTGGATTCTGTTTGCTAGTATTTTCTTGAGGATTTTTGCATCTATATTCATCAGTGATATTGGTCTGTAACTTTCTTTTTTTGTAGTATCTTTGTCTGGTTTTGGTATCAGGGTGATGGCGGCCTCATAGAATGAGTTTGGGAGTGTTCTTTCCTGAGCAATTTTTTGGAAGAGTTTGAGAAGGATGGGTGTTAGCTCTTCTCTAAATATTTGATAGAATTCACCTGTGAAGCCATCTGGTCCTGGACTTTTGTTTGTTGGAAGATTTTTAATCACAGTTTCAATTTCATTACTTGTGATTGTTCTCTTCATATTTTCTATTTCTTCCTGGTGCAGTCTTGGAAGGTTATACCTTTCTAAGAATTTGTCCATTTCTTCCAGGTTGTCCATTTTATTGGCATAGAGTTGCTTGTAGTAGTCTCTTAGGATGCTTTGTATTTCTGTGGTGTCTGTTGTAACTTCTCCTTTTTCATTTCTGATTTTATTGATTTGAGTCCTCTCCCTCTTTTTCTTGATGAGTCTGGCTAATGGTTTATCAATTTTGTTTATCTTCTCAAAGAACCAGCTTTTAGTTTTATTGATCTTTGCTATTGTTTTCTTTGTTTCTATTTCATTTATTTTTACTCTGATCTTTATGATTTCTATCCTTCTGCTAACTTTGTGTTTTCTTTGTTCTTCTTTCTCTATTTCCTTTAAGTGTAATGTTAGATTGTTTATTTGAGATTTTTTTTCTTTCTTGAGGTAGGCTTGTATAGCTGTAAACTTCCCACTTAGAACTGCTTTTGCTGCATCCCATAGGTTTTGGATCATCGTGTTTTCATTGTCATTTCTCTACAGGTATTTTTTGATTTTCTCTTTGATTTCTTCAGTGATCTCTTGGTTATTTAGTGACGTATTGTTTAGCCTCCATGTGTTTGTATTTTTAAACTTTATTTCCCTGTAATTGATTTCTAATATCATAGTGTTGTGGTCAGAAAAGATACTTGATATGATTTCAATTTCCTTAAATATACTGAGGCTTGATTTGTGACCCAAAATGTGATCTATCCTGGAGAATGTTCCGTGTGCACTTGAGAAGAAAGTGTAATCTGCTATTTTTGGATGGAATGTCCTATAAATATCATTTAAATCTATCTGGTCTATTTTGTCATTTAAAACTTCTGTTTCCTTATTTTTTTTTTTTTTTTCATTTTGGATCATCTGTCCATTGTAAGTGAGGTGTTAAAGTCCCCCACTATTATTGTGTTACTGTCGATTTCCTGTTTTAGAGCTGTTAGCAATTGCCTTATGTACTGAGGTGCTCCTATGTTGGATGCATATATATTTATAATTGTTATATCTTCTTCTTGGATTGATCCCTTGACCATTATGTAGTGTCCTTCCTTGTCTCTTGTAACATTCTGTATTTTAAAGTCTATTTTAGCTGATATGAGTATTGCTACTCCAGTTTTCTTTTGATTTCCATTTGCATGGAATATCTTTTTCCATCCCCTCACTTTCAGTCTGTATGTCTCCCTAAGTCAGAAGTGGGTCTCTTGTAGACAGCATATATATAGGTCTTGTTTTTGTATCCATTCAGCAAGCCTGTGTCTTTTGGTTGGAGCATTTAATCCATTCACGTTTTAGGTAATTATCAATATGTATGTTCCTATGACCATTTTCTTAATTGTTTTGGGTTTGTTTTTGTAGGTCCTTTTCTTCTCTTGTGTTTCCCACTTAGAGAAGTTCCTTTAGCATTTTTTGAAGAGCTGGTTTGGTGGTGCTGAATTATCTTAGCTCTTGCTTGTCTGTAAAGCTTTTGATTTCTCCCTCAAATCTGAATGAGATCCTTGCCGGGTCAAGCAAACTTGTTTGCAGGTTCTTCCCTTTCATCACTTTAAGTATATCATGCCACTCCCTTCTGGCTTGTAGAGTTCTTGCTGAGAAATCAGCTGTTAACCTTATGGGAGTTCCCTTGTATGTTATTTGTCATTTTTCCCTGGCTGCTTTTAATAATTTTTCTTTGTCTTTAATTTTTGCCAATTTGATTACTATGTGTCTCAGTGTGTTTCTCCTTGGGTTTATCCTATATGGGACTCTCTGCACTTCCTGGACTTGGGTGGCTACTTCCTTTACCATGTTAAGGAAGTTTTCGACTATAATCTCTTCAAATATTTTCTCTGGTCCTTTCTCTCTCTCTTCTCCTTCTGGGACCCCCTATAATGCGAATGTTGTTGTGTTTAATGTTGTCCCAGAGGTCTCTTAGGCTGTCTTCACCTCTTTTCATTCTTTTTTCTTTATTCTGTTCTTCAGCAGTGAATTCCACCATTCTGTCTTCCAGGTCACTTATCCGTTCCTCTGCCTCAGTTATTCTGTTATTGATTCCTTCTAGTGTAGTTTTCATTTCAGTTATTGTATTGTTCATCTCTGTTGTTTGTTATTTAATTCTTCTAGGTCTTTGTTAAACATTTCTTGCATCTTCTTGATCTTTGCCTCCATTCTTTTTCCGAGGTCCTGGATCATCTTCACTATCATTATTCTGAACTCTTTTTCTGGAAGGTTGCCTATCTCCACTTCATTTAGTTGTTTTCTGAGATTTTATCTTGTTCTACTTCATCTGGTACATAGCCTTCTGCTTTTTCTTCTTGTCTATCTTTCTGTGAATGTGGTGTTTGTTCCACAGGCTGCAGGATTGTAGTTCTTCTTGCTTCTGCTGTCTGCCCTCTGGTGTCTATTGTTTTTAAGGTACCGAGTTTGTGAAAATGCATTACAGTAGTCCAAGAAAGTTAATAATCAAACATACAAAAACCTCTTTCTTTATCTTTTTTCTGTGGAATATCACATGATGAGCTTATTCCCTGTTAATATGGCAGTGCATCCAATGACTATCTTCAACTTTTAGTTTCGCCTTTTCTATGCTAAAATCAATAAGTTCCTTTCAACATTTTTGATGTATTATAATTACATCTTGGTTTCTGTACCTCAAAGACTCACAGTTTGCCAACCCCTTTTTAAAATATCACAACCAAGACTAAACATATTCCAGATGTGGGATATCCAAGGGAAGGTAAAATATGTCTGAATTTAATCTGTGAAGAGAACAGTTCTATTATTTCCATGTAATAATAATGTGAGCCTTTTAAACAGTCATTACAGTGTTGAAATATATTAAGTGTATAATCTACTAAGTTTTATAAATCTTTTTCCTATGAACTTTATCAAATTCTGGTCATATCCAGCATACACTTGAGCAAGATTTGGGAACGAATATACTGATTATTGTATGTTCCTGTTAAATCAATCTCAGTTTGAGGCTATACATTTAGCTATAGTGCTTATTTCTAATTTGAATTTTGAATTTCAGTACATAAGATCAATCCTCTAATTTTGCATTTCTTGAGAATTTGATAGGCATGCTGTCAATGTTTTCATTAAAATTGCTGATAGAAATGCCAAGTAGGTTAGGATAAATTTTTACAAAAATATGATCAAATACAGAATTCAGTGGCATGTCAATATAATATTTTCTACAACAAAGCTTCAACAAATTAATCAAATTTTTTAAGAAACTATTCACTTAGAGGAACCTACAGAATAATATTAATATTGGCCAATATTTTATCATATAGTCCACCAGAAAATTACCTAATGCTGCTTATATTTGGCAAACATTTAGCAATATTTACATTATTAAATTAATTTCTCAATTAAATGACAATTTAAAAAACAAAATTAGGTTATTTTATCTTGATTAATTTGAGGAAAAATTTCACTAAGTGTTCACCAAATATTTACTAACCAGTTATTTAATATGATATTCCAAATTATTAGTGTTCTGAAAGATATTAAATACATTATTGGAAGAAAATTAAAGTCTCTATATATACATATATTTGAGAAATATTCATTTCCTCTTGATGTCTCATTGTATACTAGATAATACATTAACATTAGTAAGGACAATAAATTCTGTAGCAAAAGAACCTCTTTAATTTTGTGTGATGAAAAGTTTCATAGAGTTACATAAATGGAAAATATTTTTACTCTAGAACAACTTTTAACATCTATTCCAAGTAATACATTTGAGAAAGTGTTAAGTAAGCCATTAGTACTCAAGACGTTAATATGAATTACTTGATCATGTGAGTCAGAATGACACAGAAATGCTCTCTGTGGATCCTCTGAAAGAAAAACTTCTACACAGTTGTGGAGAATGCAGTCAGCACACTGCCTCTAGTTGACAGCTCTAGACAGTGCTATGCACAAGTTCATAGCTCCTAGGGGAGTCGGCATGTGGTGACTGAACAAAGTAGGGGTACACAGTTTTGGTCATTTACGCCCAATGTAACACAGCTCTGATGGGCAGTGTTTGTTTCAGAGCTCCCTGCTGGGTTGGCGGAAGTTATCCAGCCTTCATTTCAATTCAACTTCTTTTTCTGCCTAATCCTACCTCCTCCCCTTCTTCTTTCAAGTGTTAATCCCATATCTTGCACTCCAAATTTTATCTCAGCATTTGCTTCTTGAAAACGTCTATAGGTTGAAAAGCAACATATTTTTTTTAAATTATTTGAGATAATTTTCTTTGGGCAAATATATTTTAGTGAAAAGTAGAAGAAGGAAAGTTCTACCATAGAGGCAGTATTAGAGCAGAGCAGCCTGGAGAGGTACCCTCCATTGTGGATTTGACACATGAACAAGGAAACCCTAAACTACCTATGTATCAAGGCAGGAACAGTAAGGAGAAGTAAAGAAAAAGAATGATTCCAAAGACAAATATAGTTGCAATTTAGCTACATTCTTTTGGTTGACCTAATGATAGGTCTAGCATGAGGTGTTTCTCTGGTCTCAGGGCCAAAGGCAAAGCCAACCTTAATTTTAAACAAGACTATAAATTAAGGTCTGGACCAGATTGTCAGTACACTTCACTATCTTGCCTAATCTCAAACCTCTGCTGGAATAGCTTCATGACTAGCTGAGGGAAGTTGTGATACTGATTCAGCAGAAATATTTTTGCACTGAGATTTCTATGAAAACAAGTCAACTATCATTCGGGGGAAAATAAAATACCTTTAAACCCATTGTTGGGATAAATTGAATCAATTCATTGGACCATTTAACCAAGAAAGCAGTTCTAAAATCTATGAAACTATTATGGAAATAAATATACACAAAGTCATATCTAAAACAGATATAAAATGCTACTTCAGCTATTACATCTTGAATCAACTCCTTAATTTGGTTCTCAAGTACACCATGTACCTGTAGAACAGTTTTTTCAGTGCACCCTATTGGCCAACAAAGTGAGTCTCTCCTTGACCCCTATGCAGAAGTCTCTCTCAAAGAGACATATGTCATTTGAAATATTTAAGAATACTGACTGCATTTTCAATCAGGCTTGTGTCTTGAGAGAAGGAGATGCCTTATTTCTTCTTTGGTTAGATATCTAGATACTGAATATACTTTCATAGATCTAGAAAATAAACCAGTTTACTTCACTTCAAAAACTAGATTTAAGAATTAGTAGTTTAATTCATATTTTTTGAGTAAATTTTATTTCTTCACAGCTAATAGACATGAATCAACTCAGAAACAATCAGAGACTTACAGAGTTTAGTTATTTGCCTATTCACAAATTTGAAAGTTGAATATATTTTCAATGAAAACTAAACCTAGTGAAACTTAATAATGGTCCCTCTCAGAAAACTAAACAAATTTTCTACTTCAAATCTACTGTCTCTCCTATATTATACTCTCAAAGGATTTCTGTGGATATAGAGTATGAGAAGTGATTTATGAAGATTTATAAAAATGCAAGATGTCACAATGCATTGTAATTATTTGTTCTTGGAGTCAAACTCAGGTTCAGCTCTAAGAAAGACTCTTTTGTTCCTTTGATAGTAAACTTTATAAGTACCTTTACTGAGTGATTTCACTGTTGTTCTAAGAAATATTTTGAGGCCCATAGCTGTTGAGGAGATATTGAGCCTCTGGGAACACACACAGGCTTCTAGGGAAATTACTTGGAAGAAGAAGAATGTTACTCTATTTATAAAGATGGATAAGATATTTCGGTTATCATGACAACAACAGAGAATGGAAAAGAAATTAACGTGTTCTCACAGTCTTCTAGGCCTCTGTTAGATCTGTTACATATATTATTTCAGTATCCTTATCAATTGCAATAAACTAAATAGGCGGTAGACCAAATTTTACGGTTAGGAAATTAGGTGTATAATATTCCCAAGACTTCCTATTTTCTAATTTGTAGAGATTTGACGTGAACTTGTAAAATTGGTGTCCTTTCTACTTCATTAAGCTGCCTCCATCAATAATGTGACGTCCATCAATAACATTTTATGTTTAAAACTAGTTTTTTTATATTTAAAACTAGTTTTTTTATATTGTATGTTTATCTAGATTTATTTTCAGAGTTAAAAAAAGAAAAAGCTTGATAGGATTTTAAAGTTGTCAAAATAAAAATCTGAAGAGAGAGCATTTTTTTATATTAGTACTTTTATTTCTTATTTTTTAAATTTAATTTAATTTTTAAAAATTTTTATTGAAGTACAGTTGATTTACAATGTTGTGTTAGTTTCAAGTATAAAGCAAAGTGAATCAGTTATACATATACATATATCCACTCTTTTTTAGATTCTTTACCCATATAGGCCATTACAGAGTATTGAGTAGAATTCAATACTTGTGCTATACAGTAGGTCCTTATTAGTTATCTATTGTACATATAGCGGTGTCTATGTATCAATTCCAATCTTACAATTTATTCCTCCCCGCCATCCCCTGGTAACCATAAGTTTATCTTCTACATCTGTAACTCTATTTCTGTTTTGTAGATAAGTTCATTTGTACCTCTTTTTTAGATTCCACACATAAGCAATATCATAATTTTATATTAGTACTTTTAAATCTATGTTTTTAATTTACTGGTAGTAAATGAACAATATATACATTTGAGTGAACAAACCAATATATAAATTTGTACTATAAATCAACAATTTAATAATGAAACAATAAAGAAATCTCCTGAAGCATAATGCATTATAATAATTGGTGGCAGTGGTGGTTGGCTGCTACTTCAGTCAATTTTATTAAAACTGTGCCAGTTATTTGACTTCTCTAATACTCTTCTGTTGGGAGATATTTCTCCATGGACCTCTTATGTTTCTGCATGTCTTGAAAGAAAAGGTACTGACTTCCTTTATATCACACTCCCTTTCAAGAATGTTTGTATACCAAACAATCTTGGAAGATAGACATGGTATCTCTTTCTAGAGCAAATGGTAGATTTTCTCACAACCTGTGTATATAAAGACTTTGCCTCTTTCTAGAGCAGGAGGCAGGCACACTTACTGAGACCAGGTGCAGATTCACAACACTCAATATCTCTGGCAGTCAAGGAAAGATTGATATCTCTTCCTTCCCGTATCACCATCACCACAAAAAGAAAGCCAGCACCTTATTGGCCGTGTTGCATATTGAAGATAGAATGTGCTTGACTTGGGAATTCTACTTGGTTCTTTATACTGGCTATCTCATAATTTGACAACTGTTTTCTGAGGTCCACATAAGTAGGTTGCATTGGAAGAGGTTCAGCAAGCCCTGACATGATCTTTAACTTTGGAGCTCTTTAGCCATAATCAAAATTTTGACCTATAACTCTTTGACTAATGATTTTGCAGATCAGAGCCTTTGGTAAAGGAAGGTAGCCTCCACCTAGAGAAACCTCTTAGGATGCTGTACTCATTGCCTCCCTGACACAGCTGTTAGATACATACCATCTGAAAAGGAGTGTTGTTATGAAACTTGCTACTGGGCTGTTATCAAAACAAAATACCTGCTCCATGGAGGCTTTGTGACTCTCTGGTATAATATTCTCATTTTGAGGTGAGTCAACTTAAACTCAATGACTAACAAGTTAAAAGGGCTCCACAAGTCACACTGGTGAAGTGGAAATTCAATATTCTGCAATACAGCAGGCCTGGCCTTAGTGGTATCTTGACTTTATCTGAAAAAAATAACAGCTGTCCCTTCGGAGAAAATTTGTGTTCCACTCTGTCACCTGATGCATAGCCTCTGTCTCAATGCAGTCTTTGATTCATAGAGATTTACCTAATGCTTAAGCTTGGTTTGCTGATGGTTTGACTAAGCTAAAACTAGAAGGTGTAAACTAGGTTGACATACAATTTCAACTTACTGTCAGCTATACAGAAATAATGTTGGACCTGGTTATTCCACTCATGGGTAGAACTCTACTATTCTTATAACTCTGGGCAATACTTTCTTTGATGAACCTTATTACATTTTTAATGAGCTTTTAAGTCTTGCCAATGGTGTAGCTGTTTGGTCTGCCACTTGGAAAACAAAACACTGGCAGATTAAAGACAAACACCCTTCTTCTTCTTCTTTTTCTTTCTCTCCTTCTTCCCCCTCTCCCCTCCTCCCACCTTCTTCTCCTCCTCTTCCCCTTCCTCTTCCTTCTTCTTCTTCTTCCCCTCATTCTCCTTCTCCTTCTTCTTCCTCTTCTTCTTCTCCTCCACTCACCCCCCTCCTTCTGGTTTTTCAAAAGCCACTCACAGTGAACTGATATTTGACTCAGGATATTTGATCAACCTTTCATACCTCCTATCATACACAGGCGTCTGATTTTGTCTTGTGTTAAAAAAGCTTACTTAAAAATAAAATAACAAAAGACGTGTAAAGCTACTTTTCTCACATCTTCCTGGTCCGCACACTTCCGTAAGGCATTTTTTGTTCGTTGAATACAGCTGTCCCCAGAAATGGGTCATCTCCTCTAGTCTACTTCCTGGCTAATTCTCATGACAAAATGGGTGGAGAGTTATATAGACCTATTTTTAAAATTTGAGATTTAATCCATTCCTGAACATAATAGTTCTTTCTTGTCCCTAACAACAGCTCCAGGCCAGTCTGGTGGGTTGGTACACCAAGTACAGCCAAAGAAGGCCTAGGGAATTCAAAATAATTCTGGTACAAGCACATGGATTCTCTTTTTGAATTGACATAGTTCTAGATCATAACTACAACAGAACTTAGTTGACTACATTGGATCCTAAGTCTCCCAATAGTGGCCTTCATGGGTGGCCATGAAGTGGTGTACAAAATGTATGTCTTTAAGTTGTATATAAACCCTGTCCTTCTTGCACCTGACCATTTTGGACAAAAGATCTGCATTCAAGCAAGAGATAACTGAAGAAAAATTGAGCTTGTAGCTGCTAGAATGGGACATATCAAATTTGGGGGGGTGGGAAATATAGGGAGAAAGCAATCATGGTGGTACATGGGAGGGAAAACCTCAGACTCTAGAAAACACGATGATATGGCTAACATTAATGATCTTTTTCTTTAAGGACCTCCCCTGAACATCACTCATTAAGAAAAACATTCTGATGTGGTTCCCACAAACTGCAGCATCAAGCACCTAAAATTAGTTGACTGCTATCTTTTGTCAGGCAACTCTGATCATGATTTGATTACTACTCTGTTTAATCTTACAAGAAGTCTATCAAAACTGCAGAGCATGGCCTTAACTCTTGTACCTTCCATGTAAAAACAACTGTCAGTACCTTGAAATATTTTCCCAACCTCCATTTCCACAGCTTTTGTTCATTCATTTTCTGAGTAGACAAATGTCTCCTGCCTGGTGGCATGAACAAACAGAAAAGAATAGGCTCCCTTCAGGAAGTTTTCTTGAAAATGAGGTTTAGTCATAATTATTCAAACTGAAATAGGAACTCTAAAATCTACCAGGTTACTGGGAGGCCACAACGAAAGCTCTGTCAACCTGGCCTCCTGTTGATGTAGGTCCCACTTGGAGTCTCAATAACTGGAAAATCCCCTCTTTTCCCAATGATCCCACACCATGTACACCCCCAATACTATACTTCTTGTCATTAACTTGTTTTTGTCCCCAAATTGTAGTAATTTATAGCTTAGTAGAGATCATAAGAAACTTTCAACTATTAAAGAAATACCAGTAGATTATGTAACTCTCAGATGAGAGTTACATCTGAGAGGTCTCTTGAAGTGAGACTACTCTTGATTACTCAGGGGAGCTTCCAGAGGTATAACTGACTTGATATCTATATACAGATAATCATCCCTATGTTGGGAGTCATACAATTTGAAATGATGGTATGAAATTTTTGTCTGAGTTTAGCTGAAGTGACAAGACCTTGTCCTTGAAAGACATTTACATCAGTATCAACTCACTGCCCTAGGATTTTTTATAGATGATAAAATTGCCCTAGGCATTCTTGCATGCCAAGGCAGAGTCAGTGTAATTACTAATATATACTTCTGTTGTTGGATTATTTCCCTCAGGGAAAATGAAAAGGTTGATATAGGAATATAAGGAGAAAGCCACCTGGATATTGAACATAGCTTGTGATGGTTTATGGGATTTGTTCAACTGGAAGTGTTCAGGATCCTAGGATCATGCTTGATGTCAGTGTTGTAGGTTGCTCTCACTCTGTTGCTTGGTGTCCTATTGATAGAATTTATAATTATGTAATAAAAATTACACAATTTGGTTTTATATTAATCATATTATTTTATCACTTGTGTCTGTCAAAGTGGCTGATGGAGTAGGAAAATTCAACAGAAGCCAAGATAGTATAAAAGAAGGTATAAAAATGAAGGGTGCATATTGTTAGGAGACATGGGTCTTTCACACAGGTCTATTACATTTCCACTCATGTTGTGAGCAGAGGTACTGACAGCTATTATTCCTGACTGTTTTTTCAAAGATGTTTGTATAGTGAACAACTTTAGAAGATAGAGATAAAGATTCCCTCTGGAGCAAAGGGCTGGTTTGCTGACAGCCCTAAAAGACATAGATAGTCTAGTTCTGCACCAAAGAACAACTTGCTTACTGCTTGTTATAAAATACTTAGTTTCCCTGAGCTCAGCGTTCCTCTCCTGTAATATGTGTCACATTGCCTTCTTCATGTGACCCTGTGGGAATTGGGGCTTGAGGACCTGGCATAAAAAGATACTGATTATCTTGCTATTTCTAATGTTATGTGTACTTAAAGTCCTTTGTCTCTGGCCCAAGACTCTTGTGTATTCTGTAAGCACCCATAACCTGGTGGCAGGATAACTTATTTGCCTTAAAATAGAGTGAAATAATACACATTTTATTGTTCTTGACTATATAGTTCTTGACTTAGGATAGCAGCACAAGTAACACTAAAACACTGGTCCTCTTTAGCCCATGTGAAAATGGGTAAGAGGGAATCAATAATTCCCCTGATATACAACTGCTAGAGGGGTAAATTATTGGGTAGCTGGGTACTTAGTACCCATTTTTACTTGGACTCCAATCAGAAAATGAATCGTGCTGACAAAGGGGATATACTCTACCAGCTTCCCATTATGAGTACCAAGTAAAAAAAAGATGCAGTTAGGAGAGAGAGCAAATAGCAGGGCAATGTGCTAAGGGATAGAAAAATGAATATGTATGCCTAAGTAGACTAACACAAATCATCACCAAGTTAATTGGTTAAGCAAATTGCCAGCATTTTGAGGAGTGAATTTCAGGGAAGTAAACTTTTAATGAAGTCATTTATAAAAAAAATTTGAGCATTTGAAGTTTATTATCTACAAACAAAAATAAGGGCACTAAAACAAAGAAATGATATATCATTACAGAATGTCAGGGAATAAGAGATTGGGGGGCACAGTGAAGATTCAGAGCTGGTCTACAGCAAATCAGGAAAAGAGAAGTCCTAATCTCAAATTTTGACAGCAATAATTCCATAGAATCAGTCATTTTCAGCAAACTGGTTTGTTATCTTCATAAAGTCAAGAATGAAAGCACCTCTCCAGTTATCGCTATACAGAGGTATCTCATGGCAGGAGTAGGCACAACCAGATAAGTAAAACAGTGTCTCACACTGACTCATTGATCAACTCAAATGACTGCTTGATGTCAACCAACCCAAATATGAGGAATATAAAAACTAAGTGAATGCTATACCTTCACCAATACTGAGTCTTCTATGCTGTGGTTAGCCTGGTCAGGAAAGACCTCTTTAAGGAGGTGGCATTTGGGATGAGGTGACCATGTGAAGAGGAAGCATATTCTGAATAGCAGGAAAATCGAGTACAATGGCTCTGAGACAGGCTGTGTCTACTGTACTTTCTTTTTCCTGTTTGATAGGGAGAATTAGAAACATGGGCTACTTAAGGGACCCATTGTTAACTGTGATATTCAAGCTCTCTCTCTCTCTCTCTATACATGCATATATATACACACATAAATATAACACATATATTTAAGTATAGTTGATTTGCAATATTAGTTTCAGAAGTACAACATAGTGAATCAATATTTTTATAGATTATACTCCATGATTTACTCCCTTATTTATTTTATACATAATACTTGGTACCTCTTAATCCCATACCCGCATTTTGCCCCTCCCCCCATTGGTTACCACTAGTTTGTTCTCTATATCTGTGAATCTGTTTCTGTTTTGTTATATTCATTTGTTTTATTTTTTAGATTGCACATATAAGTGATTACAAAATTTTTGTCTTTCTCAGTCTGACTTATTTCACTCAGTATATATATATATATATATATATATATATATATATATATATATATATATATATATCTCACATCTTCTTTATCCATTCATCTGTTGATGGACTCAGGTTGCTTCCTATCTTGGCTATTGTAAATAATGCTGCTATGAACACTGGGGTGCATATATCTTTTCAAATTAGTGTTTTCATTTTCTTCAGATATACCCAGAAATGGAATTGCTGGATGATATGGTACTTCTGTTTTTAGTTTTTGAGGGACCTCCATACTGTTTTCCATAGTGGCTGTTCCAAATTACATTACCACCAACAATGTACTAGGGTTCTATTTTCTCCACCTTCTCACCAACATTTGTTATTTTTGGTCTTATTGATGACAGGAGTGAGGTGATATCTCATTTTGGTTTTGATTTGCATTTCTCTGATGATTAGTGACGCGGAGCATCTTTTCATGTGCCTGTTGGCCATCTGTATGTCTTCTTTGGAAAAATGTTTATTTAGGTTTTCTGCCCATTTATTAATCAGGTTGTTTGTTTTTTTGATATTGAGTTGTATATGTTGTTTAGATATTTTGGGTATTAATCCCTTATCAGTCATATCATTTGCAAATATTTTCTCCCATTCAATAGGTTGTTTTTTCACTTTGTCAATGGTTTTCTTTGCTGCACAAAGCCTTTTAAGTTTGATTAGGTCCCATTTGTTTATTTTTGCTTTTGTTTCCATTGCCTGAAGAGGCAGATCAAAAAAATATTGCTACAACTCATGTCTAAGGGTGTTCTTCTTATGTTATCCTCTAGGAATTTTAAGTTTCTCATCTTACATTTAGGTCTTTAATATTTTTGAGTTTATTTTTGTATACAGTGCATAAAATTATTATAATTTTATTCTTCTAAAAATAGCTATCCAGTTTTCCCAGCACCACTTACTGAAGAGATTGTCTTTTCCCCATTGTATATTTTTGCCTCTTTTGTCATAGATTAATTGACCATATGTGTGTGGATTTATTTCTGGGCCCTATATTCTGTTCAATTTATCTATGTGTCTGTTTTTATGCCAATACCATACTGTTCTGATCACTTTGTAATACAATTTGAAACCAGTACATGTGATTCCTTCAGCTTTGTTCTTCTTTCTCAAGATTTCTTTGGCTATTCATGGTCTTTTGTAGTTGCATATAAATTTTAGGATTAATTGTTCTAGTTCTGTGAAAAATGTCATGGGTATTTTGATAAGGATTGCCTTAAATCTGTAGATTGCTTTAGGTATTCTGGACATTTTAACAATATTAATTCTTCCAATCCATGAACATGGGATATCTTTCCATTTCTATATATCATCTTCAACTTCAAATTATAAGTATTTCTCCTTCTTAGTTAAGTTTATTCCTAGGTATTTTATTCCTTTGATGCAATTTTTAAAAGGATTGTTTTCTTGCTTTCTCTTTCTGATAATTCATTATTAATGTATAGATAAACAACATATTTCTGCATATTAATCTTGTATTCCACAACTTTATTGAATTCATTTATTATTTCTAATAGTTTCTGGGTGGAGACTTTAGGGTTTTCTATATATAGTATCATGTCATCTGCAAACAGTGACAGTTTACTTCTTCCCTTCTAATTTGGATGCCTTTATTTATTTATTTTTCTTGTCTGACTGCTGTGGCTAGGACTTCCAATACTATGTTAAATAAAGGTGATAGGAGTGGGCATCCTTATCTTATTCCTAATTTTAGGAAAAGCTTTCAGCTTTTTACCATTGAGTATGATGTTATCTGTGGTTTGTCATAAATGGCCTTTATTATGTTGAGATAGGCTACAACTTTACCAACTTAGATAAGTGTTTTCATCATGAATGGATGTTGAATTATGTCAAATGCTTTTTCTGTATCTGTTGAGATGATCATATGATTTCTTTGTTTTGTTAATATGTTGTATCACACTGACTGATTTGAGGATACTGAACCATCTTTCTATCCCTGCAATGAATCCCACTTGATCATAGTATATCATCATTTTTATATATTGTTGAAATTGGTGTGCTAATATTTTGTTGAGGATTTTTCTATCCATATTTTTTAGAAATATTGGTCTGTATTATTTTTTTGGTTTCTTTGGTTTTGGTATTAGGGTAATTGTGGCATTGTAGAATGAATTTGGGAGTGTTCCATCCTCTTCAATTTTCTGAAATAGTTTGAGAAAGATAGATATAATCTGTTCTTTATATTTTTGTTAGAATTCCCCCGTGAAGCCATCTGCTCCTGGACTTTTGTTTTCTGGGAGCTTTTTGATTACTGATTCAATTTCACTCCTAGTCTGTTCAGATTATCTATTTCTTCCTGATTCAGTTTTGGAAGACTGTATGTTTCTAGGAATTTATCCATTTCTTCTATGTTGTCCAATTTGTTGCCATATAACTGTCTGGGGTATTCTCTTGTGATTTTTTTGTATCTCTGTGATATTGGTTGTAATTTCTCCTCTTTCATTTCCTATTTTGTTTATTTGGGTCCTCTTTCTTTCTTAATGAGGATGGCTAAAGGCTTACCAATTTTGTTATTTTTTTAAAGAACCAGCTCTTGATTTCATTGATCTTTTCTATTGCATTTTTGTCTCTAATTTATTCCTGTTCTGATTTTTATTATTCCTTTCCTTTGCTGACCTTGGGTTTTGTTTGTTCTTTTTTTTTTTTTTAATTCATTTAGATAGTAGGTTAGATTGTTTAGGGAATTTCTTTTGCTTGAGGTAGGCCTGAATACAGTTTCCTCTTAGAACTACTTTTGTTGTAGCTCATAGATTTTTGGGAGTTGTATTTTTATTTGTCTAGAGGTATTTTCTGATATCCTCTTTGATTTCTTTATTGACCCATTTGTTTCTAGATAGCATGTTGTGTAGTCTCCATGTGTTTGTGCTTTTCCCATTTTTCTTCCTGTACTTGATTTCTAGTTCCATACTGTTGTGGTTGGAAAAAATATTTAATATAATTTCTAACCTCTTAAATTTGTTGAGACTTGTTTTTTTGCCTAGCATGTGATCTATCCTGGAGAACATTCCAAATGCACTTGAAAAGAATGTTTATTCTGCTGTTTTGGGATGAAATGTACTGTAGATATCTATTAAGTCCAACTGCTCTAATGTGTCTTTTAAGGCCACTGTTACCTTATTGATTCTTTTTGTGGATGATCTGTCCATTGGTGTAAGTGGCGTGCTAAAGTGCCCTACCATTATTGTATTATTAACTATTTCTTCATTTTTTTCTGTTAATATTTGCTTTGATATTTAGGTGCTCTTATGTTAATTGCATATATGTTAAGAGATGTTATATCCTCTTATATGGATCCTTTTATCATTTTATAATGCCTTTCTTTGTCTTTTGTTATAGACTTAGTTTTAAATTGTACTTTAACTGATATGAGTATTGCTACCCCAGCTTTCCTTTTGTTTCCTTTTGCATGGAATATCTTTTTCCATTCTCTAACTTTAAGTCTGTGTGTGTCTCTTGTACTCAGCATATAGACTGGCTTATTTTTAATTCAATCAGTCACCCAATGTCTTTTGATTATACCATTTAGTCCACTGACATTTAAAGTGATTATTGATAGGTATTACTTGTTGCCAATTTGTTGTTTGTTTTCTGGTTGTTTTTGCAGTTTTTCTGTTTTCATTTCTTCTTTTAGTCTCTTCCCTTGTGGTTTGATGATTTTCTGAGTGCTATGCTTATGTTCCTTTCTCTCTATTTTTTGTGTATTTATTGTAAGCTTTTATTTGTGATTACCATGGAGTTTGCATTGTTGACCTATAACTGTATCCACATGTTTTAAACTGATAGGCATTTAAATTCAAACACATTCTAATAGATCTACATTTTTAAATTCTCTTTCCCCATACTTTGTGTGTCTGATGTCACATTTTACATTTTCTGTCTATCCCTTAACAGTTTATTGTAGTTATAGTTGATTTTACACTTTTTTTCACCTCCTTTTTTTTTAAGTCTTTATTGAATCTGTTACACTATTGCTTCTGTTTTATGTTTTGGTTTTTTGGCCACAAGACATGTGGGATCTTAGCTCCTTGACCAGGGATCGAACCTGCACCCCCTGCATTGGAAGGTGAAGTCTTAACCACTGGACCACCAGGGAAGTCCCTACAGTTTTTATCTTTTAATCTTTGTACTAGCTTAAGTAGTTGATCCACAGCCTTTACTATACATTTGCCTTTACTAGTAGGCTTTTTCCTTTCCTATAAATTCTCACTTCTTTCCTCTTCCACTTAAAGAAGACCCTTTAATACTTCTTGAAAGATCAGTTTAGTAATTAGGTGAAAGAGTTACCTATCGCAGTCTTGAAGTGGTGTCCATGTGTAGGTGCATCCCTATGCAGTCTGCACATATCCAGTGGCTCTTGTGGGAGAGCTAGCTCTGAAGTGAGCACAGGTCACATATTTCTCTGTGGTGTGCTGGAAGGTACCATGCTGATGGAAGGTAAGGCTAGAGATGGAAGGACTAGAGCTAGAGCCATGTGTGAGCTGGGGTTTCTCCTGTGCTCAGTGACAGTTACTGACTTATCATGTGTGGGGTTGGGCCCAAGGGGCTGGAGGAGAAGCCCTGAGGTTTGGGTCTCAGCTGGTTCCACTCCCTCTAACTGTGTGAACTCTCCTTGACAATGGCAGCCTCCACCCTAGTGGAGAGCAGTTCAAGTTAAATATATTAAATTATAAGTTTAAAGCTGTTTTGGATCCAGATCCTTAGATTACATTTGCATTTTTCAGTGAATTTTACTATATTTGCTTAGTGATAAATTTGAAATCACTTTTCATACTCCCTCCCTCAAAAAAATACCAAAAATACTGTGTTTATCTTTTTTCTCCACCAGCTTAAATATATATTTTTTACATATTTATTAAAAATTAATTAAATTTATATATAAACATTATATATTATATACTTATAAAATATATAATTAAAATATATTTATATAATTAGTATAATATTAGTAATAAATATTAGAGGATTTGGAGTAGCATGGAATGAGGTTTAGATTGGCAGTGAAAACAGAGGGTTTTCTGCCACTTATCATCCAATTTCAAAATCCTACTTAACCTCTTTGAGGTAATATTGGCTTCTTTTGCTTACCTCACAGGGTTGATATAGAGATCATGCTTGATAATGTATGTAAAAGCATCTGGAGTATCTGAAGTATTTTTTAAATGTAAGGGAGTATTATTACTAATAAAAGGGATAGCAGACTTTTTTTTTGCCTCATAGCTAATTTGGGTAAATTTTTCAAAAACTTACCTAATCTTCCCTTGACTTCAGGATACATTCTTGAATCAAATTTCATAAATATTATTTTTACCTGTTATATTTTATATTATTACTTTGGTTTTGACAGTTTAACTACCACTTTTTCCCCATCAAACAGGGTTTTCTCAGATCTTTAAACAAAAAACAAAACACTTAAGACTTATATATATGATGATATTTACCTACTTCCAAATTATGAAATAAAAATGAAGAATACACAATTGGTATATTACCTTCAAGGAAACATCTATCCTAATATTCACAAGTTAAGAGAAGTATTTTAACACATTTACAATTTAGGGTAGAACAAATTATTCATTGAAAATATTAAAAATTTGTTTCCATTTCCACATTTAAAATGAAATACAACTATAGAATTCCTGTACATAATTTTTGCTGACTCCAAATGAACCTTCAGTGAACTAAGCTTTGTGTTTCTGCAAACATGCAGTGTAAATGATTGCAAATTAAAAACATTGATTTAAATGACCTTCATTGGTTTTTTTTTAAGCTACTCAGTGTTGATCACTTGTTTTTCCTGAATAGTCAGAAACCTGGTGAGTTTGCAATAGTTGCATAATGCAGAGAAAATGTCTGTGGTGGAAAAAAAGGAAAGGAAATCTTCATTTAAAATAATGATTAATTGTGTCAGCCATAAAGAAATAAATCCCAGTAGAAAATATATTAAAAAACAATCAATTGTATACAAAAATGATAGTATCTTAAATAGTTTATTTTGGGTAACAAGTACATTTGAAATATTCTTATTTTATAGATAAGATAATCTGGTTTCACCCAGCTCGAATATCAACAGCAGCAGGAGCATATCATCATCATTATAACATCAATAGCCAACAACGGAAACAGCAGCAAATGCCATGAATGGAAAGTTTACTGTCACCTCAATATTTTTATATTTTGTTACAATAATTTTTTCAGGTAGATAATATATTCATTTGATAGAAATGAACTCAGGTAACATGGTTCATTCCTAGTCCCCCAGCTGAAACTTCATATATTTTCAACCCAGAAGTCAAAGATAAATTTGGATTGCACTTTCTTCATTCTTTATACTACACTGTGAAGCCTACATATAAAGTATTTTTTCTTCCTGTGTCTTATCAGATACTTGCTAAAAGCTAAATTCTCGCTGTACATTACGGGAACAAAAGCTTTTTTTTTTTTTTTTTTTGGCCACACCTTGCGGCACTCGAGATCTTAGTTCCCTGACAAGGTATCGAACCTGTGCTGCCTGCATTGGAAGTGTGGAGTCTTAACAACTGGACCACCAAGGAAGTCCCCAAAAGCAAATTTAAAAGCATGTAATTAATACTCTCAATCATGATCATAAAAACTAGGACGGATTGAATTCCATTTGCCATGCTCTGGCTGTTGAGAACATAGCTGTTACCAAGAAGAGCTAGCCAAGTGTTAGGGTTGCATACAATTAGATTATAGAGGTTCCGTTGTCCTAGCTTTTTCTTTTTATTATACCAGTTATCAATTATCTATTTGTGATTTGTGAGTGCTACAGATTGTTTCCTCTCTAGATAGAAATGACATCACAATCAAATTTAGTCATTCATTTTCTAATTAATTTATTCATTTGTCACACATTATTCTTGGTGTTGGAGAATTAATGGTGGACAATGTTTCCTGTGGAGGGACTAGATATTAATTGTGGGACTGCATGGTGTTCTGAGAGCAAGTAAGAGCATGTAATGGGATAATAAAGCTATTTATATACATCTTCATATATAACTGTAAAGTTTGATCTAGATCTGAAGAAAGAGAAGGTGATCTTGCACAAGTGGTGGCAATGAAGGAAAAACTTTTCAAGAAGAGGACACATCATATGTAAAGGCCCTGTGGCAGGAAGTAACAGATATTCAGTAACTGAAGAAGGATCATGTGGCAGACCCCAGAGTGGACTGCATGGTGTGAGATATTAAGTATTTTGGGCTTCACCTCAGAGTAATGATCAATTATTCAAATGTTCTGAATATGGGAAGAATGCAGGGGTCAGGAGAATTCAGATTTGTGTTTCAAAAAGATCACTCTATTTGGAACATGAAGATTGACAGAGGTAGACATTAAGAAACTGACCATAAAAAATAATGAAATAATGTCATTTGCAGCAACATGGATGGACCTAGAGATTATTATACTAAGTGAAGTAAGTCAGACAAAGACAAGTATCATATGCTATCACTTATATGTGGAATCTAACAAATTGATACAAATGAACTTATTTACAAAATATAAATAGGCTCACAACATAGAAAAAATCTTATGGTTACCAAAGGGGAAAAGTGGAGAGGGATAAATTAGGAGTTTAGGATTAGCAGATACACACTACTATAAATAAAATAGATAAACAACAAGGACCTAATCTACAGTTCAGAGAACTATGTTCAATATCTTGTAATAACCTAAAATGGAAAAAATGGAAAAGAATCTGAAAAAGTATATATGTATATATGTGTATATATATATATATATATATATATATATATATATATATATATATATATATAGTATTGAATCACTTTGCTGTACACCTGAAACATTGTAAATCAACTATTTTTCAACAAAAAATGTAAGAAAACAAACCAGTCAGAGATGCCTATAATTGAAGTTGAAATATCTTTTGGGCATTTGAAGAGAAGTCTGACTTTCTAATTATATTCTGCTTAGTTCAGTAATTCAAAGGTATTTGTAGTCTCAGAGCAGAGACACAGAGTGTAAGTCTGTGCTTAATTTTTCAAGTTTTACTGAGAAAATAACTCCCTGGGAATAATCAACAGTTACAGTATATTAAGTGCATTGATATATTTTGAAGTACTACAATATTCTTATTTTATCTTATCTTTGGTGGTATAGTTGTAGTGGAAACTACTTCAACTAATAATTGACAGAAATAAGGTAAAGGAAGTGGTATTTTTAGTAACAGGGTTGTGAACAATGTAAGTCACAGTGTCAGTGGGAAAAGGGATTTGTTAGATATGTGGAACATTGTGTTTTGGCTTAGAGGAATAGACACCAAAGAAGAGTAAGTTCAGCTGAGGAAAGAGCTTGACATAAAGTAGGCAATCCATGAATGAAGAAGAGGATGAGCCTTAGGTTATGCAACCACAAATATACTAAATTCAGTAGGAAAAAAATGTGTTCTATGTTTCCACTGTTTTCTCCTTGAATGGTGACAAGTAACATATATGACAATAATTTTTCATGTTCTATGAACATAAACTCTGAGAATTTTAAACATTAGAACATTAAAATAAAGTCAGAAATGTAGAAGACATTGAAGCACATGAGAACTATTTTAAATTAGACTATAATGACAATGGAGAGCCAAAGGAATGCCCAGGAGAAAAGATGGCTGGATTATCAATACTGCCAGACATGAAACAAAACTATTCTGGTAAAGAATTAAATTAAGTGATGTGTCAAAGAATTTACATTGATAAGTGAGAACAACTGGTTTCCATTAATCAGTCAATTCATAATTCCTAAAAGTTTAATTAGGAGTAATGAGGAAGAATTGAACTCATTGTTTAAAGGTCTATTTTGAAAAATGTATTATTGTATTTGTCTTATTATTTGTACTCCAAAGTTGACAATGTCTTGATGGCAATTTTCACTTTGTTGACTTGTAGATTAGTTGTGTCAGTCCTCTAAGAAATGGTACCTATATGTAAACAAGAGCTCAGATGTCTTTTCTAAGGATTCCAGAAGACTGAGTTCATGTTTGTTCTCTCCTGCATGCATTTCTATGGCTATCATTACTGCTTATCTCTTTTTGTGTGTAAAGGTGCAGATTTGGAAACAGATAATCACATTTGGAGTCAATTGTTTCATTATTAATTATATGATTTTAGGGATAATAATGTACTTCTCTAAGCTATTAGTTTTTTCATTTGTAAAATAAGAATTATTCTGTCTTGCAGACTTATTGTTTATTCTTGGACTGATTCATTCATTCACTGACAGATATTGATTGAATAATAATCCCAAATGTTGGAAATGAAATGGTGAGTAAAAGTAGACATGGTCCATGCTGTCATGGAGCTTAAAGGCTAGTAGCAGAGAAAGACATTAATCATATAATCACACAAATATTACAACTGTGATTAATCCTAGAAAGAACAACACATGATATCTAAAAAGAATGTAGAGCAAAGAAAGTTGACATAATTAAAAAGTCATCTAAGGTTTCCTTGAAGAAATAACTTGATGTTAGAAAGATGAAAAATGTTCACCAGTTGCGTGTGTTCATCAAGGGCAGATTTGAAGAAGAGAGAATAGCATGTGCAAAAGCCCCATGGGAGCAGAGAGAATGATATGGTCATACAACTGACAGAAGGTCCTGGAACACAGAGAACAAGTGGATTGTGATACAAGTTGAAGTTGGAAAGTGAGATAAGGGTCAAATTATGCAGAACTTTAAAGCTTTTTTGTCATTCTCAAGATGATGAGCATCTGAAGCAGAGGAATGGCAAAATCAGGCTTGTGTATGTTTATACATATTTAGTCATCAATAAATATCTTATCCATTTCCATGTAGCAACAATCTCTACTGGACTGGTGATATGTTGTACAAGCACTAAGAAATAAATATTCCCACGTGATACAGTATGATGAGACAAAGGCTATGTATTCATTGATACATCGAAGCAGAACCACTACATCCATTATGCTGACCAAAGTTACTCCAACATCAAAAAATGCAGTATCAGCCACAGAGAGAAATCTAAAAATTTTGTTTACTATATTTTTAATGTAACAGTGTTTCAAATAGTGTATTATGAATATGACTGTAATGCTGTATGCCATAAAAATTTTTATAATAATTTATTCATTGGTGTATAGACTGGGCTACTGTGAAACAATCATACTGATTACACTAGGTTATTATAAAGTAACCATATTGTTGTTTCTTCATCATCAGTGCATGAACTGTTATACCTGTACATAAATATAAATTTCTTTTTCACATTATCTTTTCATTTGGTATGTCTAGTGTTAGTAATACGTATAACATCTACAGTGTTTTTTATCATAAAAGACAATATTGATGTAGGGTACTGACAGACAAATGATTCATCTTGTAAACAGATGCCATAAACTTAGGGTATTGATAAATATAGTACAGTATTTTAAATGTATTTTTCTTTCTTATGATTTCCTTAATAACATTTTCTTTTCTGTAACTTATTTTATTATAAGAATACAGTATATAATATGTATGTATATATAACATACAAAATAAGTGTTAATCAACTTTTGTTATTGTTAAGATTTCCATTCAGCAGTAAGCTATAAGTAGTTAAGTTTGGGAGGAGTCAAAAGTTATATGTGAATTTTCAACTGTGTGAGGGATTGAAGTCCCTAACCTCCTCATTGTTCAAGGGTCGACAGTATATAAATGTACAGATAGATTGAAAATGAAAGGATCAGAAAAATGTATACCATACAACCACTAATAATAAAGCTGGAGAAGTCAGATTAAAAAGACATCAGAAGAAGACAAATTACCAGGATACTTTATAATTATAAAGAGCTGAATTTATAAGAGGTTATAAAAATCTTAAATGAGATTGCCACCAAAAATAGAGCTTAAAATACATTAAGTAAAACTGACAGAACTGAGAGAAGAAATAAATCCACAATTATGGTTGGTGGTTTAGACACTCATCTCTCAGTTACTAATAAACATGTGAGCAGAATAGCAGGATATCTGCTTAACAGCAGCAAAATCAATGTCATTTTTCAAGTGCACTGGAATGCCAGCTGATGCAAACTGGTACATACTGTCAATAATTTAATATAATTAAATAATATAGAGTGTATTCTTTGATCACATAGAAACCAATAACAAAAAAATAGCTGAAAAGAATCCACAGTTTTTTTTAGAAATTAAACAGAACAATTCAAAATAAACCTTTGGTAAAAATAAAAACAAAAATAAAGGGAATTACAAAATATTTTGAAAATAGTGAAAAAATGCAATGCAATAACCATATATTAAAATTGTGGAATGCAACTTAAGCTGTTCTTAGTAGGAAATTTATAGTTGTAATGTTTATTTTAAAAATCAATAAAGGCCTAAAATAAATAAAGAAACACAATAAGAAATTTGTTAAAGAAGACCAAATTAAACCCAAAGTAAGCAGAAAGAAGGAACAATAATGATAAGGGCAGAATTCAGTGCAAGAGGAAACAAACAAATAATTTTTAAAAAATCTTTGAAGCCAAAAACTAGCTCTTTGAGAATCCATCAGTCTGACTGATCAAAAAAAAAGAGGAGAGGAAACAGATTACCAGTATCAGGAATGAAAGGAAGATGATGCTATAAAATCTATAGATACTAAAAAGACAATAAAGGAATCATATGAATAACTTTATATCAATACATTGTAATACCTAGATGAAAGAGAAAAATTTGTTGATAGAATTTACTAAAACTGAATCAAGAAGAAAAACAATCTTATAGTCCTAGAGCAGTTTATGGAATTAGTTCATATTGAAGACTTGTCACTAAAGAAAATCCCAGGCCAAAATGATCCCACTGGTGAATACTATAAAATATTTAACCAAAAATATACCAAAATTACATAAAATCTTTTAGAAAATAGAAGAGAATAAAATACTTCCCTTTCCATTTTATGAGACAAGTATAATCTTGATCTTAAAATCAGACAAGAACAGTATAGTAAAACACAATTATAGATTATTATTCCTCATGAACAGAGGTGCAAAAAGCTTAAAATATACACAAATCAAATGCAACAACATACAACAGAACATGAACAGATGAGTTCTCCCATCTCCCAGGAATGAAAGATTAGATTTACATTTGGAAGTAAATCATTATAATTTGCCATTTGGTCAAAGTAGAAGAGAAAAACAAAAACAAACAAACAAAAAAACTACGTTCAAATAAAAAAAAAAAAAGTAACTGGGAAAATTCAATACCAATCATGGTAATATCTTTCAGCAAAGTAGAAATAGAAGACACTTTTCTCATCCTTTCAATCATCATGATAAACTTACAGGTAAAGTCATACTTAATGCTGAAAGACTGAGACTTTGTCACCTAGGATTGCAAGCAAGACAGTGATACTTACTCTTACCATTTTAATTTAATATCATATAGCAGGACGTAGCCACTGAAATAAACCTAAAGAAAAATCGAAGCATATTTGAAAGGAAAAAGAAAAATTTTATTCATGGGTGACATGATTGTGTACATAAAAAATAAGCAATCTACAAATAAAGCAATTACAACTAATAAGTAAATCACCAGATTCATTTGTTACAAAGCCAATAAAAATTTACTTACATTTTTATATACCAAAATCAAGCTGGATATTGATATTAATAAAGCAATAATATTTACAATAACATTCAAAACTATGTAATACTAGGGGCAAATTAAACACTGAAACCTATAAAACTCTTTTGAGAGCAGTTAAAAACCTTATTAAATAAAAGCATATACTATGTATCTGATCAAGAGTTTCAGTATTGTTAAAATGTTAATTTCCCCAAAATTTAATAAAATTTAATTTCAGTAAAATTGAATTTCAAATGTCAGCAGTTCCTTTTGTGGGTATAACAAGCTGATATTTTTAATGGAAACATTTATTAAATTCAATTCAGCAAAAGACTAAAAAATCAAAGATTTGTAGTTCGGAGGAAAAGTGGAGAAAGGGAGTAAAGTCTGTTAAAGCTGAAAGTCCATGATGTGACTCTGTCTCTAACTGGGAAAAGTGTTTTAATTTTGTTATTTGGTTGGCAGTATCCAGGAAGATGGATTAGGTAAGCAGCAACACACTGGGCTAGCTGTTGTTGTTCTACTGTAGGTAAGGTGCTAGAGTCTAGGTTATTTCTCTTATTTAGGTCTGCACAGGTGTCTACAGGGCTAGTTGGCAAGGATAGAAAGGTTAAATGATAATTTTCAAACAGCTAAAATCATGATGCCCATACAAAGTTATTAATTAACGAGGGAACTAGTAAGACGTTAAAACCAGTTCAAATGGGGATTTGACTTAGACTCCTCTTCTCTACTGGACAAAAATGTATTTGCATAGTCATGAACAAAACTTATTTCCATTATTTGAACAGTACACGTGTATTACCATCAGCTTTTTACACATTAACTTCTGTCTCTATAGGATTGTAGTAGCCTATTCAAAGACAAAGGCCCATATTTCCATAGAACTATATGACAGCAGAAGATACCAGTATAGAGATAATGCCCAGTATTCCATTGAAAGGGCATCTACTAATATCTTTGCCCATTTCCAAGACCTTCTCAATTTTTCCTAACAGAAAGTATTGCCCTGTTGCCCAGGCAAGACCTAATTACTTGAGGTTAAAAAGCCAGACTTTCCTCTAGTGCAACCAAGTGATGTTCAAAGGACAGAAAAAAAATCCTCCTCTGGGGCAGTCACTGTCCACATCTAACTGCCTCATTACAAAGCACCTGGTCTGCAAGAATATTGAAAGTACTGTCCCCAAGTGATTTGCTTTTTTAAAAATTTTATTTTATATTGGAGAAGAGTTGATTTACAGTGTTGTGGTAGTTTCAGGTGTACAGCAAAGTGATTCAGTTATACATATACATGTATCTATTCTTTTTGACATTTTTTCCCATTTATGTTATTACAGAATATGGAGCAGAGTTCCCTACCACTATACAGTAGGTGCTTTTAGGTTATTTATTTTAAACATAGCAGTGTATATATGTCAATCCCAAATTCCCAATCTATCCCTCCTCCCCACCTGTCCCCGCTGGTAACCATAAGTTGGTTCTCTGTGAGTCTGTTTTGCATATAAGTGATATCATATTTGTCTTTCTTTCTCTGTCTGACTTACTTCACTAAGTGTGATAATCTCCAGGTCCATCTATGTTGCTGCAGATGGAATTATTTCAATCTTTTTAATGGCCACATAGTATTCCATTGTCTCTATATATGTACCACATTTTCTTTATCCCTTCATCTGTCGATGAACATTTAGGTTGCTTCCATGTCTTGGCTATTGGAAACAGTGTTGCAATAACCATTGGAGTGCACTTATCCTTTCGAAACATGCTTTTCTCATGATATACATCCCAGCCCTGAAGCCTATAGGCTGTTTGGTGGGGCTAATGGAGGCCTCCAGGAGGGCTCACACCAATGAGTACTCCCCAGAACTGTAACTTCCAGTGTCTTTGTCTCCACCATAAGCCACATTTACCCCCAACCTCTGCAGGAGACCATCCAACACTAGCAGGTAAGTTTGGCTCAATCTCTTATGAAGTCACTGCTTTTTTCCCCTGGGTCCTGGTGCCCATGTGACCTTGTGTGTTCTCTCCAAGTGTAGAGTTTCTGCTTCTTCCAGACCTGTGGAATTCCTGCAATCAAACCTCACTGGCCTTCAAAGCCAGATTCTCTGGGGGCTCTTCCTTCTGTTGCTGGACCCCCAGGCTGGAAAGCCTGATGTGGAGCTCAGGACTTTCACTCCTGTGATAGAACTTCTGTAGTATAATTGTTTTCTAGTTTGTGGGTCACCCACCTGGCAGGTATGGGATTTGATTTTGTCATGATTTTGCACCTTTTACTGTCTCATTGTGGCTTCTTCTTTGTCTTTAAATGTAGGGTATCTTTTATTGTATGTTTGGGCTTTTTTTTTTTTTTTTGTCAATAGTTGTTCACCGGTTAGTTGTGATTTTAGTGTTTTCATAAGAAGGGTTGACTGCATGTCCTTCTATTCCACCATCTTGAGCCTCCCCAGGGCCCAGCACAGAAGCCATAACAAGCTGATTTTTAAATTTATATGGCAAAGCAAAGGACCTATGATAAGATAATAATTTGAAAAGTAATAACCAAGTTTTAGGTCTTACGTTACTTAATTGCAAGACTTTATAAAGCTATTGCAATCTAGTGTAACACTGATGTAAGAATAAACATGTGGATCAATGGAAAACAATAGAGAACCCAGAAACAGGTCCATACATATATAATCAATTGATTTTTTATATAGGTGTCAAAGTAATTTAGCAGGAAAGTTGATTGTTCAACAAATGATGTTATAAAAACTGGATATCCATATTCATAAAAAAATAATAAGCCTTAACCCTTACCTCACTCACACTTTACAAAAGAATATGTTTGAAATAAATCATAGACTTAGTAGAGATGTTAGGTTGAGAGCAGATATAGGCTTTAGTTGTATAATAGGGTATTTTAAGAATGTTGATTATATATAAAGACATTATACAAGATGAGATTATTAAGAGAGTGTTTTATAAATATAAAAGTCTAAGATGAAGTTCTGGTCAAACCTTTAGAATTTGGTGAGATGAGAAGGAACCAACCAAAAGGTATGGAAAGGAGCAGCCAAGGAATTAGGAAAACCAGGAGTGACTTTTAATTCAAGAGAGGGATTATTTCAAGGAAGGATTAATTTTCAACTGTGTAAATCTTATTCATAATTGAAATGTTATGAGAGATGAAAATTGCCTAAAATTTTGTAATTGAAATGTTTGAGAGATGAAAATTGCCTAAAATTTTGTAATTGAAATGTCATCAATGATCCTGATAAGAGCAATTTTGACAAAATGGTGGGTGGGTCAAAATAGATGGATGAATTGGACCCAAAAGTTAGTGGAAGACATAGAGTTGGAGATCTTGTCTATAAATCCACTTCACAAATGTATCTATGCATGGAAGAGAAGATTGGAGGGCATATAAACTTTGGTGGGGGGGGGAATAAGATGGCAAAAGATCCATGTTTTAGTTTTGATCATCCTTTGGGAATCAGATTACAGCTAAAGTTTTTTTTTTTACTTTTGTATTTTTAATGTTTCTCTAAATTTAAGTTGTCATCACTAAACATACATTATTATAGATTGAAGAAAATTAATTGTTTAAAAAATAAGTAAAACAAGTTTCTTCTATGATAATGGTAACTTGGTGGGTTATTGTTGAGACAATTTCATACTGTAGCTGATGAAATTAATAATGTGCAAGAGACCTGTCTTGTAAGAAGTTTGGTGTTCACAGGATTGATGTGGACTGCTTGTCTAAGAAATGAAGTTCACACCTCTAGGAGGAAGCTGTCTTCACTGTTCAGGTTCTATCAATTGAACTCACAACAGAAAGCCTCTAGGGATATTCCAGAGAAAAGCCTTTTATAAAACTGGGTCATTTTATGAGGCTCTTCTCTGGAATTAGTCCTCTGTCTTAGATGGATATCCACTCTGTCTCTTGTTTCTGTAACAAGAGGCCTTGACTAGCTATAAACTTAGTCTTGTCAATAAACTTTCTCACTCCATCCTCTCCTGTTGGATTCCAGTGTCATCTTTTTTTTTTTATCTTTTTTTATATATAAATTTATTTATTTATTTAATTTTTGGCTGCATTGGGTCTTCGTTGCTGCATGCGGGCTTTTCTCTAGTTGCAGAAAGTGGGGGCTACTCTTTGTTGTGGTGCACGGGCGTCTCTTGTTATGGAGCACAGGCTCTAGGTGCGTGGGGTTCAGTAGTTGTGGCATGTGGGCTCAGTAGCTGTGGCTCACAGTATCTAGTGTGCAGGTTCAGTAGTTGTGGCACATGGGCTTAGTTGCTCCACGGCATATGGAATCTTCCTGGACCAAGGCTTGAACCCATATTACCTGCATTGGCAGGCGGACTTTTAACCACTGCACCACCAGAGAAGTCCCTCCAGTGTCATCTTTCAAAATAGAAGCTAGCATGTACAAATGAGACCTCTTTCCTAACTCTTGAGAGCCAGCTGCTCAGACAGAGCAAGCAGTTCTGGTCTGCTCGATTCTGTCTTTTCATGTTGTAAGTTTTACAGAAGTACCTCAACATGGGGAAGCCTAAGTTTTTTCATTGTGATCATCACTTTGTTCATTATTCTGACAAATTCTGGCGTTTAGAGATATATTACGGCCTCTAATTAAGCTACAATTGCTAATGTGACTACGAGCTTTATTATTAATACAGGTGATCGTATCATTTCCATCTACCTAACTCCTGATCTACTTTTTTTGTTTTAACTTAACAGACTTTGATTTTTATAGAATAGTTTTATGTTTACAACAAAAAATGAGCAGAAAGTACAAGGAACCGCCACATACCCCTACACACAGTTTAATCTATTATTAATATGTTAGTATGGTAATAACCTACAGTTGATGAACCAATATTGATACATTTTATTAAATAGAATTTGCAGTTTATGCAGGTTTGCTTAGTTTTTACCTAATGTTGTTTTTCTGTTCCAGGATTTCATCTAGGACACGACATTATATTTAGTTGTTATGTCTCTTTAGCCTTCTCTTGACTGTGACAATTTCTCTGACTTTCTTTGTTTTAGATGAACTTGCAGTAAGAGGAGTAGAGTTTCTCAAGATTATACTGGGACTATGGATTAAGGGAATGTAGATCACAGAGGTAAAGTGTCATTTTCACTACATTATATCAAGGTTACATACTATCAACATGATTTATGACAGTTGATGCTTGGTCACATGGCTGAAGTAGGATTTGCCATGTTTCTCCACTTTCCCCCCATTTAAGGTAGAATATTAAAAATTAATATCTTCTTTTGAATAGAGAATATTTTAAAATACTTGTAAGATTATTGAGAGGGACAAGTGGTGAGGGTGATAAAAAGAAAGGATAACAAGGTTACAAGTTTCAGAGAAAATGAGAGGGTTTCTGGGCAATGATACAAATGGACAAGATTACCTTGGCTTGAGTTGGAGCACAGTTTTCCCTGAGACTGTGGAGAAAGATGCTAGGAATAATGAATCTACTGTAGTGTTTGAGCAAGTCTCATATATGCATTTTTTAATGGCACAGTTTGTTTGGTTTGGTTTTGCTTAGCTGAGTGAAAGGAAGTGGCTGAGACTAGCCACATAGGAAAACAGAAAATTTAGCAAACCAGAAATTAGTGAAAAGACCACTAAGCAACAGTTGAGGGTCTATTTCAGGTTAGAAACTATCAGTTTTTCCAGATTATGTAATTTTATGCAGATAATGCAAATAGACCATTCGTTTGAACCAGAGTTAGGAGTTGGCAAGAGCAAGTATAGTGGAAGATCATAGAGATATGAGATTCTAGTGAGAGTGAGCTGAAATATCTGAAAAAAAAAGGAATTGAAAGCATAAAGCAACTGGAAGATGGTGATATTTAAGAAGAAGTAATGAATGGGTTCGAAATTTGAATTCAATGCAATGATTGAAAAAGGGTAAAAGAAGGATGTTCAGATGAGAGAAATTTCAAATTTCAATATGTGGAAAACAGTGTTAAAGTTTTCATCCAGTTTGTAGCCATATGAAAAGTCTACTAAAGTAGACAAATGATTTTAAAAACACATTAAATGACAGGATCTAAACAGATGGTGGGCTATGATGGTGATAGTAGTGCGTATTGATATTCTGATGATGGTAGCTAATGAGGTTGATGAAAAAGTGAGTCAGGTATAATAATCTTTTTAAAATATCAAGTTGTAACTCTATGGTTAATAGATCATTGTACAAGAATAAGAAGAGGGAGAAGTACTTGAGATTTTGTGAGAAGAATGATAGTTGGCAGAGAGTGTGGAACCAGAGGAACGTTAAACCATTCCAAACTTTCTTTATGATGATGGAAATAATGGGAAAGGAATGGCCTGCTTTTAAGAGGAAAGCAAGAGGAGTGAAAAAGATTTTAGCTAATGAAACATATGGTACATTAGAGGAAGATATGTATTTTAACCCAAATCAAGGTCATAAAAATTCACAGAGTATAGTAATTTATGTACTTTGGTTTTATTATCAGTTTAGATTTGGTATACTGGAATATAATTTTCTCCTTCTTGATATTGAGTAATAAAAGTTGCATAAATCGTAGTAAGGGTTTTGATGATACTGAGATCGTCATTATTGTATGGTGGGGCAGCTATATATAAGCAGAAGAAACAACAGCAGAAGATGGCAAAATTAGTGTGGTCGGCTGTGGCCCTAAGTTTCAAAGCTCATCAGTGGGATGCATATGAGGAAGATTAAAAAGAGACTTCTACCTATAATTTTGAGCTCTGCTTCTAGGAAACAAGCCATGAGTCAACTAAGCACTTAAACTGCTTATATTTACACTTATGTTTACTGACACATTCCAATTAATATCCTGGAATATGAAAATACACTTTAGTATGTGTCTGTCTTTCAGAGGAGGTATCCTATACTAATTAATTTGTTTTTTATAATGGTGACACAAGTGATTTCCATTTTGTGTTGCTTAACTCCTAACCACCCTGTTATAACTTTATGTGTGAACCTTGCATGTTACACAATTCTCTCCACAAAATGAAATTAAACTATTGTATTTTCCATTTAAGAGAGACAGTAAAGAATTACTATGCAAAGATTTCTGGCATTCTTTATTTAATACTTCAAAGAAAGCTTAAAAATTCCAGATCACTTGACATTTTAGGATTTTCTTTAACTGGGCCCTCCAAAAATGTTTCCAAAGTACTTATAGTTGTATCTATTTTTTTCTTCAAAGACTTGAATTTTTTTTTTTTTTTTTTTTTTTTTTTTTTTTGCACCAAGAAATATCCAAAATGAACACAGGAATTTCACCACTGTGTAGACCATTGTAGTTGGAGTGTTAAGTCTGAGGTTTTGCAAATATGTAATGTTGAATATGTGGACTTTTTAAGATGCTTCTTTCTACTTTTAGTAGACATTCCTACTACCTACTCCCATGATATGTGCTTCAACAAATCTTTTATTTAGTTTTAGCACTAGAATCACAAAACACATTTACAAATTAAATTTCCATAAAATTCATAAAATGACAAAAATTAAAACACAGAGAGAGGAGAAAATTAAATTTTAACCCATATTTTCATGTAGATATCACCCTTTTGCACTCCATGATGAAGTTTTCATTCATTTGTTATAAATCTATTTGAGAGGTACTATAGACTAGAAGTCCAAGATCAGGGTGTTGGGCAGGTTTAGTTTCTCCTAAGACCTCTTTCCTTGGCTTGCAAATGCCTGCCTTATCCCTATAACCTCACATGGTCTTTTCTCTATTCATGAGAATCCGATGTGTCTCTACATGTTTCCAAATTTCCTCTTCTTATAAGGAAGTGAAATTGGATTAGCCCCATCATAACAGCCTCATTTTAACTAAAATGTTCCTTTAAAGGCCTCATCTCAAAATTAGTCACATTCTGAGATGTTAGTGGTGAGAGTTTCAACATATGAATTTTAGAAGAGATATAGTTCAGCCCATGACACACACACACACAGACATACACATACCACACACACACACACACATATATATATCATCCAGTATCTTATAAATGAATTTTAAAAAATGGGAAATGTTGTGGTTGTTTATTTATTGCTTTTTCTTTGGGTTTAACTGAAATGAAAAATCATTATATAGCTCAAGTAATAAATCACAAATCTTTATCAAAATACACAAAGCAGGACCTGGAATGTTTTTTTTTTTCCAAATAAAACATGCAGATGCCCAACAGACACATGAAACAATGCTCAGCATGACTAATCAGGGAAATGCAAATCAAAACCAAAATGAGTTATCATGTCACACTTGTCAGAATGGCTATTATCAAAAAGACAACAAATAACAAGTGTTGTGGAGAATGTGGAGAAAAGAGAACATTTGTGCATTGTTGGTGGCTGCACAAGGTGGTGCAGCCACTACACAAAACAGTATGGAGATTCCTCAAAAAATTAAAAATAGAACTACCATACAGTCCAGAAATTCCACTTTTGGGTATTTTTCCAAAGACAATGAAAACACTAATTTGAAAAAATATATGCATCCTATGTTCACTGCAGCATTATTCACAATAACCAAGATATGGAAGCAACCTCAGTGCCTACTGATAGATGAGTGGGTAAAGAAGATGTGATATGCATACAGATATGCATACAGACACATGAGGGACTATTACTTAGCCATAAAAAAGAAATGAAATCTTGCCATCTGTGACAGCATGGATCCAGAAGGTATTATGCTATGTGAAATAAGTCAGACATAAGACAAATGCCTATGATTTCACTTATGTGTGGAATCTAAAAAACAAAGCAAATGAACAAATATAAAAAAACAAAAACAGTCATAGATACAGAGAACAAACAGGCAGTTGCCAGTGGAGAGGAAAGTGGGGTGATTATGGAAATAGGTGGAAGAAATTAAGACTCAAACTTCCAGTTACAAAATAAACATCATAAGGATGAAATGCACAGCATGGGTAATATAGTCAATAATAACGTAATGTTTTTGTATGGTGACAGATGGCAACTAGACTTGTGCTGATCATTTTGCAATGTGTAGAAACATCAGATCACTGTGTTGTGCACCAGGAGCTAACATAGTGTTGTAGGTCAATTATACTTCAAAAAACAAACAAATAAACTCATCTAAAAAAGATCAAATCTGATTATCAGAGGCAGGGTAGGGGGAGAAGTAATTGGATAAGGGTGGCCAAAACGTACAACCTTCAGTTATAAGTACAAGGGATGTAAATTTACACCATGATTAATATAATTAATACTGCTATATATTATATATGAAAGTTGTTGAGAAAATAAATCCGAAGAGTTTTCATCACAAAGAAAACATATGTTTTCTATTTCTTTAATTTTGCATCTATATGAGATGATGGATGTTCACTAAACTTACCGTGATAATAATTTCATGATGTGTATGAGTCAAATCATTATGCTCTACGCTTTAAGCTTATACAGTGCTGTATGCCAATTATATCAAAATAAAACTGAAAGGGAAATAAATAAATAAATGTAAGAAAATAATCCTAAGAAAAAAACACACAAAAAATATTTGTTGGTAAAGCAATTTATATTAACATATCAATGTTTGTGGAATATCCATCTCTAAGACCAAGTTCACTTACTGTGGTAGCACCTTTTTTATTGAAGTTTTTCCAAATAATAGGAAGGGATAGAGAATTATATGAACTTGATCCATATAAAATAATTATTGTTTAGAAAAAATATTTTTAACATATTTTCAGGGATTTTTATACCTGAGTTTTCCAAGGACAGTATTGAGATACTGTCCTTCCTAATAACTCTTGGATATAAATAGAGAAATGTTTTTCTAAAATAGACTTTTTATTCTGTTATGTTAAGGAGCAGGCCATCAGTAAACCGTAACTACCTCTGGGATATGTGCAGGCACTTTAGTAAGCATTCAAAGACTGTAAAATATAACCACAAACTAGTTTTCTAATATCATTTCCATGTACTTTTTTTGAAAGAATCTTCTGCTTTACTCAGACTAATTGGCTTTCTCCATTCTTTTGTTAAACCATTGTTCTCTAGGCTATTTCTTTTCTATGTAGAGGTCAACTGGTGAAATAAATAAAAAAAGGGAAGAAAAAATAACACAATTAACAATCAGTTGTAATTAATTGATGGTTATAATCACCTAATTTTAATTACTAGATATGCTTGTAAACTATGAAAAATTATTTTAAAAACACAGGACTAAAATACACATCACCGATGATGTAGATATTTCATTTACAGATATCCATCTAAATAAAAGTAATTTCATGTGCACCAAAAGTCATGGACAAGAATTTTCATAGAAACATTATTTGTATTATTATTCCACAACTGGAAACAACACAAAGATCCATCATTAGGACTACAACTGAAAAGTCCACCAATAAGAATACTATAAAGCAATTAAAAATGTGCAAACTTTTGTTATTAGCCAATGATATAAAATATTTTCACAAAAATAACTTTCAGTAAAAAGAGTTGCATGAAATAGAATATACACTGTATCAATCCATTTATATAAAGTTCAAAAATAAGCAATAAGAATTTATTGTGATAGCTATTAAAATAAAAGGTATTTTTCAGCTCAAAACATAAAAGAGACTGCTAGTATGTGAGTACTATCTTTGCTTTTGGTTATGTTCACATACATTATGATTTACACACTTTTTTATATGTTATCAGTATGTTACTTAAAAATCACCTAAGCACGCACACACACACAGCAATATCAGGTGATAAAATGGATAAAATGGTGGATTTAATGCAAACATTGCCCTCAACTCCCTCCAGAAACCCTTATAAAGAAATTTTTACAAAAGACATAAAACCACAAAGACAAAGGAACAGGTCAGACAGAAGCAACTTCTTTTTAGAAGATGGATAGCAGAGCAATGAAGGATAAGTAACTTAAATTTTAAAAAGCTATAAACTAAAAACAGTTTAGTAAACCAGGAAGCTAATTGACAACAGACACCCACCAAGCTAACAGCAATTATAGTCCCAGATACTCTTATCTCTGCTCTTCTAGATGGGTGGCCTCTCTCAACCTATCCAGGATGAAGTATGCAGGCTATTCTTAGGAGACTGTCCATGAGAGAATCTGTTATTGAAGGATATCAGTTACAAAATGGAGGCTGTATGTATTGTTACTATAGTGAAAGCAGGGAGATTAAGTGGATGTTTACACACTGAACATTGAGATCTTTATCTTTTCTACTACATCTGGCTCAAAAATTATTAGCAGCCAAAGAAATTACTAGCATCAGACAGAAAGTTGGGGAAGACTTCTCTGAGGTATCTGACAAGCCCAAATACAACAACTAAAGATACTGGCAATGGCAGTTCCTTAAAAAATGCCTCAACTAGGTTATCCTACTCTAAAGCCAACAGTCAACAAGCACCCTCAAACATACCAAGCTACTAAGGGTGACTAAACTTCTAAAGAATAGTATGTAATAAACAGACAGGGGCTAAAAACTAAAACAAAAGTTGCTTGGAGAAAACAGAGACTATGAAAGGATAATTTTAAAAGATTAGACAATATTCTGAGTGATAAGACAGCATCCTCGTATCATGAGAGAAGAAGAGATACTTTTAAATAAACCATTCAGAAAATTTAGTAGACTAAAAACAAAAATAAACAAATGGGCCTTAATTAAACTTAAAAGCTTTGCACAGCAAAGGAAACTATAGACAAAATGAAAAGACAACCCACAGAACTGGAGAAAATATTTGCAAATGAAGTGATGGACAAGAGATTAAGCTCCAAAATATACAAACAGCTCATGCAACTCAATACAAAAAACAAGCAACCCAATCAAAAAATGGGTGGATGATCTAAATAGACATTTGTTCAAAGAAGACATACAGATGACCAAGAGGCACATGAAAAGATGCTCAACATCACTATTATAAAAATGCAAATCAAAACTACAATGAGGTATCACCTCACACTTGTTAGAATGGCCATCATCAAAAAATCTACAAACAATAAATGCTCGAGAGGGTGTGGAGAAAAGAGAACCCTCCTACACTTTGGTGGGAATGTATATTGGTACAGCCACTATGGAGAACAGTATGGAGGTTCCTTAAAAAACTAAAAATAAAGCTACCATATGATCCAGCAATCCCACTCCTGGCAGATATCCAGAGAAAACCATAATTTGAAAGGATACATGCACTCCAATGTTCATTGCAGCACTATTTACAATAGCCAGGACATGGAAGCAACCTAAATGTCCATCAACAGAGGAATGGATAAAGAAGATGTGGCATATATATACAATGGAATATTACTCAGCCATAAAAAAGAATGAAATAATGCCATTTGCAGCAACATGGATGGACCTCAAGATTGTCATACTGAGTGAAATAAGTCAGACAGAAAAACACGAATGTCATATGATATTGCTTATATGTGGAAACTGAAAAATATGGTACAAATGAACCTATTTACAAAACAGAAATAGAGTCACATATGTAGAAAACAAGCTTATGGTAACCAAAGGGGAAAAGTGGGGGGGATAAGTTGGGAGATTGGGATTTACATATACACACTACTATATAAAACAGATAACTAGTAAGAGCCTACTATATAGCACAGGGAACTCTACTCAATACCCTGTAATGACCTATATGGGAATAGAATCAAAAAAGAGTGGATGTATGTATATGTATAACTGATATACTTTGCTGTATGGCAGAAACTAACAAAACACTGTATATCAACTATATTCTAATAAAAGTTAATTTAAAAAAGAGAATTTAGTAGAGCTGTTGCATATTACAAACATGATAATCTGTGCAAAATATCAACAAAATTTTTGAAGTTGAAATTGAGCATTTAAAAAAAAATAGCACAAAAAGAAAAAAAAGATGGATATACCAGAAAGGAAAATACAGTGAAATTACAGTTCAGGTGGTCCAACATCAAAATTATAGTAGTTTCAGAACAATGGAACAGAGGAAATTTATAGGAGCATATCATCAACAAATATTCAAGAATATTTCCCAGGACTGAAATGCCTACTGAGTTCTCAGCCAAATGGAAAATAGAAGATTCTCACCAAGAAGCATTATCATAATACTTACCTTTATTAGGAACAAAAATAAAATTCAAAAAGGTTACAGAGGAAAGTATCAAGAATCAAATGGCACCAGAATCTGTCAATAGAGCTCTGAGAAGTGGGTGGCAGCAGAGCAATGATCTCCAAACCTGAGAGAGATATTTTCAATCTAGGAGTTCATACTCATTTTATTGTGAGATATACCTCACAGTTTGTAGAGTTACAAGGTATAAGACTTTTTAATCACTTGCTGCTATTTTGGGGGAAACAATGGAGTATGTACTCCATTAAAATAAGGGAGGAAACTAACAAAAATATGTAGGATATAGAAAATAGGGAGATCAAGAAGAGAATGGGAAATGTTATCCCCAAGATAATGGTAAATGACAATTAAAGGCTGAGAATTTCTATGTGAAGCCTAGAAGTTAACAAATTATATTCAGAGCAGGTCAGAAGTTTCTAAAGAGATTTATTTGGGGGATGAACCAGGTAGAATTTTTATTGTTTGAACATAGCAAGAAGAGGTTTACACAGCTGAGAAAGAATACGCAGAAAAGGCAAGAGTTCATTCTAGAAAAACAGAGAAAAAACTAGGTAGGTTTTAACTCTTAGAAGAACAAAAATCTATTATTGTTGTATTTGTTTTGTTTATTTTGATAAGATAAAGGAAATGAAAAGTGAGAGTTACTGATACAGGTGTGTGTATGTGGAGCATAAAAGAGACCTACAAGTTTCTCCTTCATAATCAAAGGAAAAGTCAACATTTCTGAGAGTGGTCCATAGATCCCTGGGGATATCAGAGGGTTCTGTGGATTCAAACCATTTTTATAATACTACTTAGTGTTATTTGCCTTTTCCACTGTGTGTTGACATTAACACCAATGGTACAAAACCATGGTGGCTAAAACTACTGGTGCATAAGCACAAGTCAAGGCAGTGGCACCAAAGTGTGCTAATCATTGTCTACTTCATGACCGGGAACTCAAAGCATTCCTTAAAAAGTATTACTTAAGAATTTTTTTGATGGAATAAAAATATTTGTTTTATTAAATTGTGACACTTGGGTGCACATTTTTAATTTTTATCATAATTTTATTATGATGAAACGGTAAGTACGCTTAAAGCACTTCTCTACATACTGATAACAGTGGTTGTTTTGAGATGTATTTATATATTTTAACTTTTTTTTTTTATTGTGTTGTTTTGACATCTTTAAAAACCTTTCTGGCTGGGGAAGGACTGCCCCTCCAGGGGCTATCCAATTCTTAGAGATAGCAAAGGACTCAGCCAGCAGCATAACTTTGATATGCAAACTAACCAATCCAGAGCAAGACCTCCTCTATCTGGCTTGTACACCCTAGAAGGCAATATTTTTTTCTTTATAAATTTATTCACAAAAAAATGAGATTGTAGAGGGTCTAGGGATAGTACATGGGGCTGGGAGACAATGGAACCTTCAGGTGGAAAGGTACTTTTTAATAAAAAATAATGATAATAGGAGCTACAACCACCCATCCACCTCACCAATTAAAAAGACACAAATATTGACGTCTTTGAGGTAAAGGGGGAATTTATAGCCTAATGTTGTTGAAAGTGTTTCACAGGTGCCAGGGCTTAAAGGGGGTGTCACAGGTGTTGGGTTGGCTCCTGCATCAGCTGGGAGAATAACACATAGTCCTCATTGAATACCACCTGGTTTTCACTGACAGGAAATACTAGTCATTGTAGACATAGCAACAAATCTGATACCAGCACAGAGCTGTGTAGAAGCCATTGTGGATGTTGCTAGAGTGGTTGCAAAGGGTGTTGCCAAAACTTGGCTTCTGTTCACAAGTGCTGAATAGAAATGCAGAGACAGAGTTTTGGGTGAAGTAGAAAAGAATAGCCTTTATTGCTTTGCCAGGAAGAGGAGGCCAGAGTGGGCTAGTGTCCTCAAGACTGTGCCCTCTTTTGGTAGAAAATAGGAAGGGGTCTTGTAGTTCAGGAATGGAAGGCATGTCTCAGATAAGGATTAGGGCAGATGCAAGCTTGCAGTCTTCTTTCCTCCTGGTAAATTTCAACATTGTCAAAGTTGGCATCAGGTGGTCCTGTGAGGTTTCCAGTGGTCCTTGAGGTTATCACACTGTGTCTTCTCTGGAATGAAGAATGCTAACAGAGGAAAGGAGTATGAGGGAGTGTTTCCTTGGAGAAGAAAACACCAGGTGTATAGTACAACTCTAACTAGAAACTAATCATTTTCAGAATGCGATTAAGCAAGAAAGAGAAATATTTGTGAGAGAATGTCTGAGTGGGCTAAAAGAATAAGGCCTAACATAATGGAAGCTGCCTTAACCAGTTTCTGCTATAACAAATTCCCCACTGCTAATTCGTTGCTTCCATTTCAATGGAAAAAGGGGATCAGGAGTCATTCTCATCTGGCTGCTTCCTGCTGAACCAGGGAAGTGAGAAGGGGCTCTTCTTACGGAAGGAATGAATATTTTCATGCCAAGTATCAGGAGGTTTAGTGAGGTCTTGGTTGTTTTTCTACATAGATAAGGTAAACAGCATATGGAGAATCTGACAAAGATATATATACTTGTGACTAGAAGTAAAACAGTAAAAATCAAAAAAATCCAGAGAAAATGGATTGAACACCTTGGGGGATCAGGTGGAATATGATGGAAAACAAGTCGGACACTCCAGGGGCAATTGCAGAGGCATAAGCATCTGAATTATCAACAGTCTAGATCCAGGACTGCATGTCATTGAGGAGTGTAGATATATTCCCTGATTCATCTGGTATAAAGATGAAACACTCAGTATGGCTAACGGCACAAGTTCCTCCTGGTGGCCCAGTCAAGATGTCTAAGGTCATTCAGTTCTGCAGTATGGCCTTTCTCATTATTGAAACTTCAGTGTTTAATACTGTTAGACTCTGTTGACTATTGTTCAGGGCTTGCCTGGTAAATTTAGCTAATGCTTCTCTATGGAAAGACATACCTTCCAGGCCTATATTTGGATAAAGAAGTTAAGCAAGTAGTAATACCATTTGAAGACCAACCTAATCCATCTGGTGAGGAGATAAGAGAGATTAGCAATTTTAGCCTTCTGTAAAAATTTTTGTTGGTGTACTTGTGTCTAAGAGAATCCCAGAGTGCAACTGCTAATCCACCCTGGTGGGATCCATGGCCACAGATTGGTTATGCAAACCCAACAGGTCTCATTTGGGGTCCTCCAATAAATTTCTGGTCTCCTAATCCAGTCAGTGGTGAACCAATCACTGTTTTTTAATATTGTAAGGCTATTGCACTGTTCTATGGGTGTCCATCCCATATATCAAGTAGAAATCACCCAGTGATGGAGGGAATGTTCTAACATAGGGGTACTTTATCACTCAATCAGCCAAATTCTAGGGTTAGCCAAAATAGCCCATCCCAAATTTTATTAAACCCTTCCATCATTTGGTGTGGATTTTGTATGAACCCATATCTCTTGCTGTTTAACTTTTGGACAGTTATCGGGTCTGATTATATTGTGGCATTAAGAGAAAAGAAGAACTTATGGCATGGTTGATGAAGTGTATCCTTGATTGGCCACTCGGCTGGTTCAAAGTTAGTAATTTCAATGCTAACTGGTCTAGACTTGTTTTGAATCTCAAGAGTGAATTCAGCTAAGTGTTTCCAGTCCATTCCCTGTAGGGGGGCACCCTCCAAGGCAGTCCTGAGGACCCAGAAATGGCAAGTTGACCACATATCCAGCAATTAGAGTAGTTACAGGAGTGAGCATAAGAGTAAGCCCATTGTAAAAAGGTATTTTCAAAAGTATCCTGAGGAAAGATCAGAAATATAAGGACAGGCAAAGACAAATATTCATTTTTTCTGTCAAAACAGGTACTTAAAGTCTTTTATTGGGTGTGACGTCCACCTCTCGGGGGTTGGTTTCCCAGCTCGTGGCAGCTCTGATTGGTTGGTTCTCAGGAGGCCTTTTTACTCTGGTGCGATGCACCTTCGGTTTGATTCCGTCCAGTTTCAAGGAAGTATGGGTAGTGAAGAGTCACAGTGTTCAAGGAGCATGGCGTGATCATCTCGTGGACAATTCTCAGATTGGTTGGCATCAAGGGGAAGGTTCAAGCATCATCAACCTTCTGGTTTCAATCTGTTTCGGGTCTATGTTCTTGCAGTCAGCAGTTTTCATCTGGTGGTGGGACTGCTTCCTTTAAAAACAACTTAGGAATGTGTGTCAGACCTTTACCTATATCTTTCAGGGAACTGTGAGTTCGGTGATTCTGCTATGTGGCAGATTTATAGTCTAAATTGTTACCAGTTCCCCAGCTCAACAGCTATTCTTTGTTTCTACATCTTCACATTTCCCAAGACAAGGACACAGGGGCTAGTACATGGCTTCAAGCCTTGTGAGTATAATAAACTTCTTCCTTCCAAGCCTCATTCTCATTTCCTCCTGGTGGTTGCACCAACTTCACCATACCATATCCAACATGTACATTCTTAGACCATCTCAGTACTTATGCACCTGAGTTGTGACCTAAACATTTTACACAGAATACTATACCATTTTTACTGAAAAGAAAAACTGCCAGACAAGGTTATTCACATTTGGGTATTTGATAGACATTTTCTTGAACATAAATGCAGTAAGCCTGTCTCTTCAAGAAAACAATTGATGTTATTTATTGCCAATGATAAAATTTTAACTTTCAAAAGAAGGTTAGAATTTTGGAATACTTTAGTTAACTTGATAGTTTTTTAATACTTAAAGACTTTTCTTTTGTTATAACTGGTGACATTTGTGAATGTGAATTTTTGATATTGAATAAGGAAATGTGTCAACTTTTCTGAATGAGCAATGCATACATGTTACAAAATCACCTATGCACATGTAAAAGATCCATTTGAAGTGCAAGATAGACCAACTGATTTTAAAGTAAGAGTTCACTGATATGGTTTCAGATTGTACATTGCAGCTAACTGTTAAGAAACTGCCATTTTCTAGTTTTGATTTAGCATCAAATAAAATATTCACAGCTATTTGATAAATTTCCTCTCTTTTCCAAGTACATACTATCTGAGGCTGGATTTTTTATTTTTTTATATATATTTCAACCAAAACAATGTATTGCAATAGACTGACTGTAGAAGTAGATATGAGAATCCAGTTATCTGATATTAAATAGATATTGAAGAGATTTGCAAAAATGTAAAACAATGTCATTCTTCTCACTACAGAGTTTTGTTTTGAGGAAAAGTTATTTTTTTTAGAAATATGTAGGCTAATTTAAAATATATTGTTAGCGTTATTTTAAAATTGAGTAAGTTTTCTTACAGTTTCCAACTTTTAATTTATAGTATGGTAATTATCCATAGTAGATATAACCCACATAAAAAAAGTTCTTTGGGGTTCCCCATAGTTTTTAAGAGTGTAAAGGTGTCCTGAGATGAAAATGTTTGAGGACTGTTGGGTTATAAAATGTCTAGAATTGAAAAGTCAAAAAGTAGCAACATAAGCATTTTTGAAGAGTTATATTGTTGGAGGAAATGCTGAAGAATTAAATACTTCAGTTTCTCAGTTAAATACTTATCAATTTTGATAAAAGTATTCCATTACATACAAAGCAATTGAGATCACAAAGTGTTTGCTTTTACCTATTGTAATAATTTGTGAATTGTGGTTTGGATAAAATTTGTAGTGATCTCATTTCCTCATTAATAATAGTAATAAAAATTACATAACTGCCAGACAGACAAGGTTTATATAAAACAAAAACAAAACAAAAACACTGTTTACTTTTGAGAGTTCTGTTATAACCAGAAGTAAAGTATATAAGGCCTAGTGCTTGGTTTGTTGTTATTGTTTTTAATTATTTATAATTGTCATGGAGATGAAGAAGAAAATGGTGACCTGAGAAAATAAGATCCAAAATAAGTAGAATATACAGTTATTTGTACTTTTTTTCTCTCTCTTATTCACTCCTGTTGTTACCAACCAGGGTTCTTAGACTCTAATCAATAGAAATTCATAAGAGGCCAGATGAGACATTCAGGCAAGACTTTATTGGGACTCACAGCATGGGGAGCGAGAAAGCAAGTAGCAGGTTCCTTTACTTGCTCCATGAGGAGAGGTGAGCTGGTCCCTTAAATGGGGTGAGGGTGGGGCTGGTCCATGGGCTGGGCTGGAGGGGTGGCTTAGAAGGATTGTCCTCCTTCTTGGTGGTGCTGTTTGCAGGGATCATGCACAGTACCATGCTTTTGCTCTGGACACCTCAGTAGTGGCAGTTGGGTTTTTAGTCTTTTTGTATCTTCTTGTTCATCATTTGTCACAAGTGCTAAGCAGTTACTTTTAGTTCCTTATAGTTTCTTTGTATTTTGTTGCTGGAGGAGACTTTTTTCCAGGTGCGAGTACTGCAGCAAAATGTCCCAAGTCCCAGGTCCCAGCCTGTCTCACTGTTGTTTTCGACTATTCTATATAAAAGGCTAGAAATATTTTCCATGGAAGGAACTCATGGGCCATAAGGTGATGTAATAGTGTAACACCCCAAACTTCCCAGACATTTTCTTATCTGTTTTATATAGGTGATTGCACATAATATTTTTAAAAAGAATTTTCTGCTAAAATATTTTAAAACTACCGATCTAGTCCAATCCAGCATCTACTCATAAAGGACTTATAATATGATGGTGTCACTCTTTTATTATATAATATCCAGTTAATTAAGAAAAATCAACATCATAATTCCTGAACAGATAAATTATTTTCAATGGGAAGAGTAAATTAATTAAAGAGAGAGAAGAATACACTTTCAAAATACTTCCACGGTAGTACAAGTTTTTATTTTGTAACTAGCAAGATAGTGGAAAGACACTTTTTCCTGAATTAATCCCTTACAATTCCCAATCCTTAAAACTGAGGGTGACATTACACATAAGCAGATTATATAATTACCTACTTGCTCAAATATTCTCTTTTTAGGCTTTCTAACTCTAAATTTACAAGTCATTTAAAAATAAATAAATATTTTTGAGTGCCTATTAAGTAACAAATTATTTCCCTTATGTTGTTTCATCACTTAATTTTCAAAATAATAAATATGGAAATTATTAAATAAAAAAATTGAGGATGAATAAACTTAAGTAACTTTTAAATTTCTTCCTATAAAAATAAAATGTTAATTCTTAATCCAGATCTGCTTTATTCCACCTTCTCCCCTACGTAACATATATAACTCTCACCAAGAACACTGGAGAACGGTTGTAGGGAAAGTGGGAAATTATCACTGAAGCAGTTCATGTTATGATGCTAATATTTACTTAATTTTTACATATTCTCTTCTGGCAGAGAGATTGGAGAATTGGAAATTCTGAAGTACCAAGTCCCCGAAATATGACTATAGTAAAAGAAAAGCTCAGAAAGAGTCAAGGAAGGACTTCAGAGACGAATTTTGTGAACTTTACCAGGTGTCTTATAGATTGGCCAGGTAATCAGTGTAGACACTGAAAGTGTTCAAAACTCAAAATGTAAAATAAATTTACCTCCAGGGTCTCAATGCTGAGTTTCCCTACTCTGGAGGTGATGTTTCATTAACTTACACACAGATGAAAGATGGCTCTTTTCCATGTCTCACATTCACTACTGTTGTTGGTTGTTGCAGGGATATACAAAGGGCAGAACTCTAAGTCTGGTAGAGAGGTAAAGGGATTTTCCAAGTGCTTCCAAACAATAATCCAACACAGCAACAAAAGCTTGGTCAGGTCTCTTATTATTCAAACCATGTTATCATTTAAAAATAACATGGGAGTGTTTTTTGCTGAAGTGTAGGATTAAAAAATAAAATAGCTAATTCTGCAAATTGTTACAGACTTTTTCTGTTCACGACAATGATTCAAGCTCCTATTCTATTACTTTCATACTAAGCTAACAAAAGCCATTGTCAAAAGAGTCTACACATATGGTATTTATAAGATAAGTTTAGTTTACTTCATATGATTTTATTTTACTCTGGACTTTCTGCAACTCAGAAAGTCTTCCTTTTCAATTACTGAAGATAATTTAATAATGCTGTTTTTCTTAGACAAAGAAAACTTTCATAGTTTAAAGTCAAAGAATGACTTCAGTACCGATTTTAAAAAATAAATATTCCATAATATTAAAATTTTCCAATGATAAAATTTAGAATTAAAAGTAAAAACTCTGAGATCCTTTATCCTTTCCTGAAAATTCAGGGATGCATACATAGGTAAAAAGAGAACATCCTGGATGTAAAGTAAGGCAGAGGTTTACAAAAAGAGTTGCAGTAGCTGTATACTCTGGGAATTAATATATTATTTAAAGTACCATTTTTAAAGAAGAACTATAACTTATTCCAAATAACCTATGCAGAAATTCATTTCTTTAAACTCTGAGGACTAGGAAATGGTAGCAGAAGGAAATATCTGTCTAGACCAGGAGAGATATACTGAAAGATATCTTCTAGGGAAAAAAAATATGTATAAAGGTGTTTCATGTGATTGTGATGTGGTTCAAAGTGACTAGACATATCTGTTAATGACAAACATTGAACATGTATAGGTCATCTTCCTTTCAAGGATGAATAAAGAGGGAGAAAATTTTATTTAGGTGACAACAACAACAAAAAGTAAATTATTGACCTTAAGTTGCAGAAGAAGTTATACATATGTAAAGGATTTTTAAAAAAAACAGAACAATGTTTTCAATGTATACGCTGTGTCTTCAATAGAATAAGATAATAAAAAAATTAAATAGAGAAAAAAAAACAGAGATGAAAATGGAACTTCCTTTTTGAGATACAGAATGAAATTAATAGGAGTTAATAGAGATAATGAAAAAAGGGTAAACAAAAATACAGTAGCAAACTAATATTCATTAGAGGGTGCCAAGAGAGAAAGTATTTCATTATATAATAGAAAATTATATCAGTGATGTTGAGAAATAATTAGAGAAGTTCTTTAAGAGTAAAACAAAGAGAAGAAAATGATAATAAAAAAAAAAGATGATAGCTGTGGAAGGAAGGGATATGATCCGGTTTATATAAATTATCAGAATCTTGAGAAGGAAGCAGAACATGACTGCTAGAGAAATAACAAACATGCAGGATAAACTGAATAATACATAAATCTTTATAGCAAAATCATCCACCTTGAGGCAATGGTAGTAAAAAACACTATATCTATACCTATATCTATATATATCTATATATGTATATATACATTTACCTATATATATATATCCCTGCACAAAAAAACCTATAAAACAATATATATAGTATGTATACATATAATATATATAATATATAAAACAAACAATATCTATACAAGGAGTTATAGTACAATTCTTGTAATCCTTGTATTATCCTTTAATTATATATACATACTATATACACACACACATACACATGTATACTGTATCATTTTCTGGATTTTCAAGAATAAAGAATCATTGAGTTTTAAGAATAAAGAAAAATATTCTTCAAGAATTCAAATTTAAAAATAAAAGTTTTATCACATGCAAGATTCATTAAATTAAAAGTAATACATTATTTAAAAATATATATTATTGATTGGGCAATATGCACTTTACAAGTTGGCTTCTTCCAGAAATGTAGGGCAGTTTAACTTTAGAAAACACACTGAAGTAACCTGTAGTATCCTAAGTCAATGGAAACAAGTCACATAGCAAGGGCAGCACCCTGTGAGGCTCTTCTGATTCCAGGGCCACCTGGACTTTCTCTATAAACAGACTGTCTCCTGGGGTCCTGCTTAGGCCCTCTTTGGGCCGTGCTTAGCAGCAGGGCTCTGGTTTCCTGCCTTGTGCCTACAATGGAGTGGTATATGGGGCAAAAAGTTGGCCTATTGTTAGCTCAGTTGTACAAAAAGAAACTCTTCCCTAGTCTGGAGAAATGTGGTTGTCATAGTACAGTTTGCTGACCTAAGAGGGAAGAACAATTTTTAACTGGTTGTTCACTTAACACTTAGAATCAAATACTTTCCACTAGACTGGATTAAATTTTGTGTTTCAAATTAAGACCAGAGTCAGTAGCGTTTCAAATTCCTTCACGTCTCATCATCAAATCTTCACCGAGCAGTCTCATTGCAATTATCATTCAAAGCACAAAGGCAGTTTAATTACATTTCCCAATATAGCTACATTATCATTTCATATAGCTGTCATCTTGATCCTAAAATAACCGTAGTCTGTTTCCTGTGAATGTTAACATATAATCAACCATAGCTCCCATAAAGTGACCTTTTCTTGACCCAAAGCTGAAAAGAAATGCTCGTATATAGTTTCATGCTCAAAAAGCTCTTTTGAAAATTAGCAAACTGTTTAGAAGAAAAGCTTTGTTAGCGGCCATCATCGCAAATGTCACTGTGTATTGTCCATAAAATTATCATAAATTTACTGCAACACATAAGCAATGTTAGATCCACAAGAAGTTATAAAATATGGGCTTGTCCCTTTATTTTTACTTAGTATGCAAACTATTTAAGAATTTGAATGATTCGATACCATTAGAAAACCTGAGGATTTATGAACTTGGACTACAAACCGAGCTGTGCTTCTTGTGGTGATTATTCCCCCAAATATCTGAACAAAATTATACCCACATACTGTCTCACACTGTATTTCCTTATGTCATCATGCAAACTGGTTTATTTTGTGTGGGTGACTCACTAGAATTTGCTTATTATCGTACTTCTGTTTTAATAAACATAAGAAAATCTACTACAAATAAGCCTTGCCAAAGAAAGTTATATTTAATATTAATACCAGTCTATCTTGTATGGCATTAAAAAAAATATTTTCCTCTCTCTTGGTGCTGTGATTTTACAAGAAAAAAGAGAAACATTTCAAAGTACAGAAATATTTCTTCATGGCTTTTCATAACGTGGGAGCATAGAATTACAAGGAGTAATAAGTGACTTTCTTTTTGTGCTTCAGACAACAGAATAAAAATTTGGGTCAAATAGGGTTTCTTTTCTTGATTGGTTTTATTCTCATTAGCATTCTTTTTCATATTATTTCCATGAGCCTAAAAATCAAAAGTTTTAATGGAGATCACAGTTGGGAATTACTTGATTCTCCCTATTACTCTCATTTTCCCAGTATTTTATTATGTTATCTCTTTCTCTTTGGCTTCACTTGCAGAATGTTGAGTTAGTCATGTTTTCCAGCTCACACTCCATTATCATTTTTATGTATGTCAAGAACTCCCTCTTTTTTCATTTTCATCTCTTTAATTTTTATGCCATACTCTCATTGCTTCCTCTCCACATAGGCATCTCTCCACTGTGTTTGATAGATGTCTTTAAATATACATGTAACTTGGTATAAAATATACTTTTGTACATATTGTAAAATTAACATAAATGATATTGGTATTTGTATCTAAATATATTATCTCTCTTTCAAACAATATTATGTTTCCATGACTGTTTGCTATATATATATATCTAGTCTTTGTTTCTACCTACTACATAATATTCTGTAATTTAATCTACTACATTTTAATTATCTGTTCCACAGAGAATGGGAATCTTCTATTACAAACAAATGAGAATCAGTTATGGAACTGTGTGGGAATATATACCGAGGAGTGGAATTTCTAGGTCCCAAATTATGCACATAGTATTTTACTGAGTTCTGAAAAAGCATTTTCTACAATGACTGCAACATTTAAACTCTTAATAGAAGTACATGAAACTTTCAATATTTCTTCATCCTAACACTTGTTATTATCCATTTTTTCTATCTTCAGCATTCTCATTTTTAAAATTCACCATGACACGCTTCCTAGTGAATTAGAGAATCAAATACTTATTAGGCATTTCAACATTCTCTGTTTTGAATTATATATTCCTGTCCTTTGCTCACTGGTTTTTATTAGATTTCTTATATCTTTCTTGTTGACTTCTAGGAGTTCAGTTTATATTCCAGTTATTTATTCTTTTGGTTTCAGACTGGAGATCATCTTCTTCTAGCTTTTTGTTGTGGTGGGTGTCCTTTGCTGAAGTGTATATAATAGTCAAGAGAGAATAGGCTACACTACAGTAACAAATGACTTCAAAATCTAAGTGGCTTAACATATAGAACATCATCCAAAGTTTGTGGTAGCTATGACCAGTCTAAATTGAGTCCCTTCAGAGTGGGGACTTAGGGATCTAAAAGGTTTCCATCTGTTGGCTCTGCCATTTTAAATATGGTCTCCACTGATACAGAGAAAAGACAATAGAGAGTATGGCTTAACCATAGTCTTTCCTAAGTATCTTTTAACAGAAGTAACACATGTTACATTTGCATACAGCCCATTGGCCAAAATAAGACACAGTTTCCTAATCTAGCTACATGAGAAGCTAGGAAATTTCTGATGGGTACATAGTGATCACTACCGCAAAAAATAAAAAAAATAAAAATCCTAAATTTGACATAATTTAATCCATCAAATTTTCACCTCATAATTTGTTTTCAAATATTTTAATATGAAATGTTTTTAGATCATTAAGATATTCTCCCATATTTTCTTTCATGATGTATATCTCATATTTTCTTCCATTCATTTTACAGTTTTAGTTTTTGCACTTAGTATTTAATCTGTTATGAGTTCACATTTATGTGGCTGTAAAGTAGGAGTAAGTCTTTCTACATTTATTAATCTAAATTTCCCAACATTATTATACTTGATAATCTCTTCTTTCCACATTGCTCTGTGCTACCCACTCTACCATCAAAGGCCTAATTCTGAGGTCACTTTTCTTATATTTCATTAATCCTCTTTTAACTTCATTATTAATACTAAAGTTAACATTCTCTTTTTAAAGTCTAAATAGCTTCTATCTCTTGATTTCTAAACTTGATTAAAATTTATTAATTTGTTAACTAGCATATTTATTTAACAAGTATTAAATGAAAATTTCCATATTCCAAGAGATAGATAGGCAAAGAGAGTATATGATTGACCATTTTTGTGTATAAAAAGTATTTAAGAGTGCCTTCAGGTAGCTATTTAGCCTTTCAATGCTCAGTTTTCTTGTCTATTAAATGAAGGAAATTTTTATCATAATTTTATTGGGAGAATTAAACATGTCAATAGACCACTCATTAAGTGCCTTGTATATAGTAATTTTTCACTAAGTGTTAGTTACTATTATTATATTAATTATTAACATTGCTTCTATGTTTTTGACTACCTAAAATCTCTTTTAGAGCTTTTACATTCTCCTTTTCATATGTCTATTTAATCATTGATCCTCCAGTTGCTTAAAAGTTAAAATAAACACAGAACAACTTGATAAATATTCAAGAAATACTCAAAGAAAAGAAACAAAAATTGATCACCATGAAATAAGGCAAAAAAGAGTTGTTCTTCCTTTTGCCTGAGAAATGAGGAAGCAAAGCAGTAGGTGAAACAAAACTTAGAAAATCATGCAGAGTACAGCAAAGTGTACCTAACCCTCAAAAGCCTTTAAGAAATAGTCACTATAAGTCTTCAAATCCTCTTTCCAGTTCCCCAAGGGAAGTTAAAAATGTTTTCTTACTTTGTAGAAAAAGAGAACTAAGCATCTTTGCTGCCATGAGAAATAGGTAGTAAGTAAGTAAAAACTCTGGTAGATAAAATCTTGTCCACTCCTTTTAACACTTAATCCTCATTAGAACCAAGAGTCATATGACCCATTATATTTTCCCTGCCAAGGGTTTATTAATAATCTTTTTTCAAAATTATTATTGTGACATTAAAGTTAACATAGTATTTTAAAATATGTGAAACCCCAAATTTAAGGCCAGAAATACTAGGTTTTAAAAAAGTATGTGAGTTTCAAAAACATATCCAAACCTAAAGTAACTGAAAATCTTCATTAAAGCTAGGATATTTATCACTCTTCGCCTACTAAACTCATGGTATTTTTTTTAAGTTTACTACTGTTAAATAATATCAATGTAAATATAGAACAATTTTCGTGGAATAAAGGTGAAATCACATACAAGCATATTATTTGACTTGCTTGCAAACATTACTCTTGTTTATTAAAATATCCTTATTTTGTTTCTTATGACTTTAAATCTGTATATAAATCAATTTAAAAAATAGATAATGTATTTAAGCTAGAAATTTGCCACTGCTATTTGCTTATCCATAGGCGTGTACCACAATGTTTATTTTTTTAAAAAACAATGCCACTCTCTTCATTATTTATTCTAATTTTTGTTTTTTAAATAAATTTTATCTTATATTGGAGTATAGTGGATTAATGTGTGTTAGTTTCAGGTGTACAGCAAAGTGATTCAGTTATACATATACATGTATCTTTTCTTTTTCTGTACCACAATGTTTAGATTATAGAGTGCTAAATATTTTTCACTTGAGGGTAATCTATCATTTTTTTAAATTTATCACATGATGATTTTTTTCTTTTAAGATTACCTAATCCTATATAAACTGAAATATAGCTGATCTAGACAAAGAAAAGTCAATTAGAGTGAAGCATACATAACCCCAGAAACCCTAAAAAGATTATAAGCAGCAAGAACAAAGCAGACTATAAGTTTTATTTACTTATTGGTTAGTATTTTAAGCCACATCTAAAACAAACAAAAAAATGAACCTGATTTTTTTTTCCTTCCTGATGTCTTTGATTAGTCTTAACAAAACTAAAAAGTATTGCTGTCTTGGTGCTAACACATGCCTATTCAACTAATTTTCACAGCATAATATAATTACCACAAAATACAAATGGTAAAAACATGTGACCCCATAGACTTTCTAGACCTTGCTTCTTAGACCAGTCAGGTTTTAGGTTATATGAAAATAATTCAACCGACTCTATTGAATGGTAGCTCAATTTTGTCCAACGGCCAAATTGGGACTCACACTGGGGCTTACAAAAGAAAGAGGAATAGAATCATTAAGAAGAATTCAGAACGTTGGCATAATTAACAAAGGTATCTGTGCTTTTTGTTACTAGACCAGTGGATTTTTCTGCCTATACCAGGAAAATAAGTTCACTATTACTCAGAATTCTTTGGTAATTCTCTCTATATTGAGAATTAAATATATATATATATGGATAGATAGATAGATAGATAGGTAGATAGATAGATAGATAAAACCAGAACAGAGTAAAATATTTTTTTCTTCATGTTATTTTTTGTACTTCGAGTAAGCTTTCATCTCCAGGAATGACTTTCTAGCACTTTCACAAAGACTAAATTTACTCGTGGAAAACAAAAGGCAACCACTGAGGGCAATATGTAACAATGTGGTAAGGTATTTCGAATGCGATATAAACTTTTAAAATGGTTCCAAGCTAGTTCAAAATACTTCCATAAATTTCATTTAACTCAGTATAAGTAATTTTTCCAAATGGTTTACACATCTGTAGTGCCCATTCAAATGCTTTTTTATTCCTTGTTGGATGTAATTTGGTTTTGTTGCTAAGGAAAACAGAAACCCTCTTTCAGCTGCATCTGTTTGGGAGAGGAGTGACATCTAATGACCAGTTAAGTTGAGGGCATTTATTCTTTACGGCTCAGTTTCATTTCTCCCTTAGAGAAAACTATAGGTGAAAATGATATTACACTTTTGTGTACCATAAAGCGGATTTTTGAAAAATTAACAGGGACCCTAAGTTTCATTTCAGAGTAAATTTGACCCTTGTATCAAATATAGCAAGTCTATTTAAATATGCAACAAAATATGGTAATTCTCTCCTCAGTGCAATACAACTGCTCTTTTCACCCCTACACTGAATAGTAATAGAGACAAGGATTATAAATATCAAGGATGAGTTTTCTTCTCTGCATTGCTGGAAATATATTCATTTTCAGTGAAATGAAAGATGATCTCTAAAAAAAAGATCTTATCATTTTCAGTGTCCCTCAAAAGTCCTCATACAGAAAGAAAAGATTCAAGAACACTTCTTTGAATAATCTCTAATTTTTCTAAATTTTGTTTTCCTTTTAAGTGATGAGACCCAAAAGAAATTCAGAAATAAAATCAAAATGTGCTATTAATTGCAGAATTTGAGCTAAAATTTCCTACCTTACAAAGTGAACCCATAAGTTTAAAAAATCACAGATACAGAGAAAAAACTAGTCATTACCAGAGGGGAGAGGGGTGGGGAAAGGGTCAAAGTTGAAGTGGATTAAGAGGTACACACTGCTAGATACAAAATAAATGTTAGTAGGATGTACAGCACAGGCAATATATTCAATATTTTATAATAACTTTGTATGGAGTATATTCGATAAAAATAGCAAATTATGTTGTACACCTGAAACTAATGTATTAGTGTAAGTCAATTAATAAAAAAATAAAATTAATTAATTTTAAAAATTACAACTTCTGTCATTTCTAATGTCTTCATGTTTGTTCTATTTACTCAATGCCTGTCTTCTGCACTTTCATGCTCCCTTTCATCCCTAACTAAAATGGAAGCCCCATAAGCTCAGGTATTTTTGTCTCCTTTGTCCTCTGCTATAACCCTAGTACTACAACAGTTCCAACCACTTGATAGGCACTCAATGAGAATTTGTTATACGTTGTTATTTATATAGTTACTGTAAAGGCAATGTATGCATGTTATAGAATATAAGAAAAATATAATGAAATAAAATCTAATCTCACAAAGGTATACAAATACATTGTGGTGAAAATATTTAATTTCTATTAGTTTGAAATTTTGTTTGTGAAAAATATTACTTTTATGAAAAGTTTATTATTAGATATTATTGTATTTCCAAATATATAGGGGAGAATGTAATACTACTGTACACCTACTTGTACTATAAAATTATTTTGATATTTTTCTAGAATTTTGAAAAAAAACATGAAAATTGGCAGCTAATTCAATAACTTTCAGCATGTAGTTGGATGGAATTAATGAGATTTTTAATGCGAAAAGTTATTCATTCTTATCCATTTATATACATGCCAATGTCATCAAGATTTAGTTCCTAAGCTATAAAATTACAAACGTTTCTGAAATCACTAAAATGGTAGAAATTTTTTTGGTCAAACAAAATTATAATGCAGCATTTGCGATGCTTGGTAGTGCATTTGGTAAAGATGGTCATTTTTGCATGCCATTGTGACTCACTGATTTTTCTATATGTATGCATTTATGTCAAAGACTTTGCTTATTGTTGATACATCTTCATGATTTTGGGGGCTTTGAATCACCATTTTTACCTCACGTGTATGGTAAAGAAAAGAAAACAGAACTTGATACCCTCCCTTTTCACTCAGAAATTCACTGACTTCCTTTACGATAATTCTTGAAGTATTTTTAATTAATAGTAAATACCCACCCACACCAGCTCTGTTAATTCCCATCCCTATCCTGCTTTTTTGTTGTTACTATTAATTAAGAGAATAATAGTAGTAGGGAGGTTGTTTCTCATGGCTTGGTTTACTGCACCATTTTCAGTTGAAATAAGGTATATCAACATGCAAATATTTACACTCCCCATAAGGATAAACTGTAAATCTGTGACTTACAATTTTGGTCATGGTGCAATCTTAAAGAATAAAGGTGAGACACAGTAGGATTTTTCAGGACTGAAGACACTACTTCACAAAGGAGTGAGAATAATAATCTGGTCAATTTTCCTGTAGACAGCACTGACAGATCACCCTAGAATACTCTTAAGTGTTATTGGCCAGGAAAATTTTAAATGATTAAATTTTTCTTTTTTAAAAAAAAATTTATTTATTCATTTATTTTTGGCTGCGTTGGGTCTTCGTTGCTGCATGTGGCCTTTCTCTAGTTGCAGCGAGCGGGGGCTGCTCTTCGTTGCGGTGCGTGGGCTTCTTATTGCGGCAGCTTCTTTTGTTGCAGTGCACGGGCTCTAGGCCCACAGGCTTCAGTAGTTGTGTGTGGGCTCTAGAATGCAGGCTCAGTAGCTGTGGCGCATGGGTGTAGTTGCTCCACGGCATGCGGGACCTTTCCAGACCAGGGGTCGAACCCCTGTCCCCTGCATTGGCGGATGGATTCTTAACCACTGCACCACCAGGGAAGTCTCTGATTAATTGTTTTCTTAATGCATCAGTAATACACATCTTGCCAAAGGTTGTATATTATTGGCTTGAGGAAAATGGTAATAAAACCACTCAATTCAACATGATCTTGAAGTATCCTAACATTCCAAGAAATGAATAGGCAAAGCAATCTATGTGATCCCCAATTTGTTTTGCATTTATTACTAACAAAATCAGAATTTAAAATTGATTGAAATTCAGAAATGATTTGCTGATTAACACGTAAAAGATCATTTCTTAAGGGATGATCTTTCTTTCTCATGCCAAATAGTAAGTTTTCTCATTGTAATTTATTTTTAAATATTTCACTTAATTTTTTTATTCTTTTTGCCTTGAAGCTTCCTTCTCTAGTTTTTGTTTTCAGAGCTTTGCTACAATGTCACTTCCTCAGAGAAAACAGTGCTGAAAACTCAGTCTAAAGTAAATCCACTTCCAGTCCGTTACTATCTATTACATTATCATGTATTATTTAATAAAGCATATTATTATACTAACTAGACTCTTTCATAATCCCCAAATAGAAATTATCTTTCCAAATAGTCTTAGAAAAAAGTGTAGGAATTATGCTTTCTTAAGTAATTTGATGATTAATGTTGATTGCCAGACTGGGGTTACATGTCTAACCTCTAAGAAAATCAAGGTACCAGAGAGTGAAATGGATGGTATGCAGTGTTATAATAATTGCTGATCATTAAATCCAACAGTATTTACAATTACCTACACTCACCATCCCCAAAGCCAAAATGATTCCAGAAATTTTAGATTTTTAAAAGTGACTGAAAAAGATATCTCTAAGAATATTATCTTCCCAAGTTTTAAGAATTTTTAATGAAATATATTTATATATTGACTCTATTAAGAGCCATAATACCTTCATGTTTATTTTGTATGACATCTTTATAGAAAATAATATTGAAAAGTAGGAATAGCTTGAGTATTAGATTTTATTTCAGAAATTTGGGATCTAAATTTAAAGTCTAATAGCAATAAATTATCTCTTGTGAAAAAATACATAATTTCCTCATTAACTATCAAATCAAGGGTTAAGTACTATATTGAAATGACACAAAATGCAGTACCTGCTGGTGTTGTAACACTCACTTTATTGCTCACATGTTGAAAATACGTCTTAACATTTGCTCATATGATAGCTTTTATTTCTTTTCAGAATTTTGGGAGCTAGTAATGTGACTAACATCTTGACCAAAAAAAAAAAAAAAAAAAAAAAAAACTTTTACTGAAGTACATATCAATTTAGTAACTCAGTAAGATGGACTACAAATCTTACAAATTGTGCAGAAACCCTTTAAAGGATGTATACACCCTTTGCCTAAGCTAACTGTGTAAACATTTTGTTACTCTCAGGATAACTGCTAGTTAATTCAATTTGCTTATTTAAAAGAAATTATTTTACCTTCTTTATCTCTAAAATAAATCTATTCTGTGCTCTAGCTCCCAATTATTTGTAACAGATTTCAGTTATAGCATAGCTGACTTTAGAGTTGGCAAGTACAGCTGAAGTCAGGACATCTTGCTAAAATCGAAATACCATTGTTTCTGAGGATAAATGAAGAAGATATGTTTCTCTCCCAAAGGAGGAATACAATTTCTTCCTCCAAAGTATAACATTCTAGGTACATTTTTGAGAGCAATCCATAGCATTCAGCAAAAATCAAGAGCTGTGAAACATTAAGCACCCTCATTCAAGATTTGAGTAGGTAAGGATTTTTGGTGATTCTTTTTTTTTTTTTTTTAACATCTTTACTGAGGTATAATTGCTTTACATTGTTGTGTTAGTTGCTGTTGTATAACAAAGTGAATCAGCTATACGTATACATATATCCCCATATCCCCTCCCCTTGCATCTCCCTCCCACCCTCCCTATCCCATCCCTCTAGGTGGTCACAAAGCATCGAGCTGATATCCCTGTGCTATGCGGCTGCTTCCCACTAGCTATCTATTTTACATTTGGTAGTGTATACATATCAATGCTACTCTCTCACTTCATCCCACTTTCCCCTTTCCATTCCCATGTCCTCAAGTCCATTCTCTATGTCTGCATCTTTATTCCTGTCCTGCCCCTAGGTTCTTCAGAACCTTGTTTTTTTAGATTCGATATATATGTGTTAGTATATGGTATTTATTTTTCTCTTTCCGACTTACTTCACTCTGTATGACAGACTCTAGGTCCATCGACCTCACTACAAATAACTCAGTTTTGTTTCTTTTTATGTCTGAGTAATATTCCATTGTATATATGTGCCACATCTTCTTTATCCATTCATCTGTTGATTCTTTTTTTTTTATGTTGAACAAGCAGAACTCATTTAATTCTAATTTAATTAGAAAAACATCTTTATTTTTTTTTTTAGTTCTCAATATAAGAAGCTTTCATTCTTTAATCTTATGCTTTGCTTTTTTTTTTTTTTTCACACACACACACTGTATTTTATTTTTACAAGAGATAAATAGACTGACACCAAGCTTTGTAAATGGTTGACCACAACAAAAGCAACAATGATTGCAATTACCAAACACAAAACACACTCATACTATGTCATAATATTGACATTCAATCCAGTAATCCTCCACTGTAACAGCTCCTTTACTTTGCAGTGAAAATTGATTTCTATATTCTTTGCCTCTGAGTCCTTGTGGGATTTTTTTTTTAAATCAAACGGAAAGTCACAAAAATTATAATCATCCTCATCAGTTCACTCAGTCCCATGTAATTAATTTTTTTTTCATCTTGATCTTTTGTTAGCACTTTTATGAGTTCATCAGTTTTTCATTAGAGTTCTGAAAATGCTTATTCATTCAGTTCAGCAGTACAGTTACCAGAAACCTGTACTTGTCAGAGTCTTTTCTATGAATTCCTTGAAGATGAAACCCTTTTATAGGAACATATTTGCAAAAACATCAGAGTACACCCAGAACTGTCTGTAACTGACAAAAGACTTAAAAATGTTCACGGTTAAAGATTTCATGAAAGTTCATAATAGTGCAATTGACAAGGAAATTTAGTTTTTGCTGAGATATACATTTTAAATAACTAGAATTATGACTTATAACATTTTACCAGAACATATAAGATTTTTAGAAATTTCACGTAATGTATGAAACATTTATATTAACATATTTCCATACAGATAACCCAATGAAAGTTTAGTATTAGTTGTTTTGTTTGTTTGTTTGTTTATACTGCAGGTTCTTATTAGTCATCAATTTTATACAAATCAGTGTATACATGTCAATCCCAATCGCCCAATTCAGCACACCACCATCCCCACCCCACTGCAGTTGTCCCCCCTTGGTGTCCATATGTCTGTTCTCTACATCTGTGTCTCAACTTCTGCCCTGCAAATCGGTTCATCTGTACCATTTTTCTAGGTTCCACATACATGCATTAATATACGATATTTGTTTTTCTCTTTCTGACGTACTTCACTCATTATGACAGTCTCTAGATCCATCCACATCTCAACAAATGACTCAATTTCGTTCCTTTTTATGGCTGAGTAATATTCCATTGTATATATGTACCACATCTTCTTTATCCATTCATCTGTCGATGGGCATTTAGGTTGTTTCCCTGTCCTGGCTATTGTAAATAGTGCTGCAATGAACATTGGGGTGCATGTGTCTTTTTGAGTTATGGTTTTCTCTGGGTATATGCCCAGTAGTGGAATTGCTGGATCATATGGTAAATCTATTTTTAGTTTTTTTAAGGAACCTCCATACTGTTCTCCATAGTGGCTGTATCAATTTACATTCCCACCAACAGTGCAAGAGGGTTCCCTTTTCTCCACACCCTCTCCAGCATTTGTTGTTTGTAGATTTTCTGATGATGCCCATTCTAACTGGTGTGAGGTGATACCTCATTGTAGTTTTGATTTGCATTTCCCTAATAATTAGTGAGGTTGAGCATCTTTTCATGTGCTTCTTGGCCATCTGTATGTCTTCTTTGGAGAAATGTCTTTTTAGGTCTTCTGCCCATTTTTGGATTGGGTTGTTTGTTCCTTTAATATTGAGCTGAATGAGCTGTTTATATATTTTGGAGATTAATCCTTTGTCCGTTGATTCATTTGCAAATATTTTCTCCCATTCTGAGGGTTGTCTTTTGGTCTTGTTTATGGTTTCCTTTGCTGTGCAAATGCTTTGAAGTTTCATTAGGTCCCATTTGTTTATTTTTGTTTTTATTTCCATTACTCTAGGAGGTGGATCAAAAAAGATCCTGCTGTGATTTATGTCAAAGAGTGTTCTTCCTATGTTTTCCTCTAAGAGTTTTATAGTGTCCGGTCTTACATTTAGGTCTTTAATCCATTTTGAGTTCATTTTTGTGTATGGTGTTAGGGAGTGTTCTAATATCATTCTTTTACATGTAGCTGTCCAGTTTTCCCAGCACCACTTATTGAAGAGACAGTCTCTTCTACATTGTATGTCTTTGCCTCCTTTGTCATAGATTAGTTGACCATAGGTGTGTGGGTTTATCTCTGGGCTTTCTATCTTGTTCCAGTGATCTATGTTTCTGTTTTTGTGCCAGTACCATATTGTCTTGATTACTGTAGCTTTGTAGTATAGTCTGAAGTCAGGCAGTCTGATTCCTCCAGCTCCGTTTATTTCCCTCAAGACTGCTTTGGCTATTCGGGGTCTTTTGTGTCTCCATACAAATTTTAAGATGATTTGTGCTAGTTCCGTAAAAAATTCCATTGGTAATTTGATAGGGATTGCATTGAATCTGTAGATTGCTTTGGATAGTAGAGTCATTTCCACAATATTGATTCTTCCAATCCAAGAACATAGTATATCTCTCCATCTGTTGGTATCATCTTTAATTTCATTCATCAGTGTCATAGTTTTCTGCATACAGGTCTTTTGTCTCCCTAGGTAGGTTTATTCCTAGGTATTTTATTCTTTTTGTTGCAATGGTAAATGGGAGTGTTTCCATAATTTCTCTTTCAGATTTTTCATCATTAGTGTATAGGAATGCAAGAGATTTCTGTGCATTAATTTTGTATCCTGCAACTTTACCAAATTCATTGATTAGCTCTAGTAGTTTTCTGGTGGCATATTTAGGATTCCCTATGTATAATATCATGTCATCTGCAAACAGTGACAGTTTTACTTCTTCTTTTCCAGTTTGTATTCCTTTTATTTCTTTTTCTTCTCTGATTGCCGTGGCTAGGACTTCCAAAACTATGTTGAATAATAGTGGTGAGAGTGGACATCCTTGTCTCATTCCTGATCTTAGAGGAAATGCTTTCAGTTTTTCACCACTGAGAATGATGTTTGCTGTGGGTTTGTCGTATATGGCCTTTATCATGTTGAGGTAGTTTCCCTCTATGACCACTTTCTGGAGAGTTTTTATCATAAATGTGTGTTGAATTTTGTCAAAAGCTTTTTCTGCATCTATTGAGATGATCATATGGTTTTTATTCTTCAATTTATTAATATGGTGTATCACATTGATTGATTTGCATATATTGAAGAATCCTTGCATCCCTGGGATAAATCCCACTTGATCGTGGTGTATGAACCTTTTAATGTGTTCTTGGATTCTGTTTGCTAGTATTTTGTTGAGGATTTTTGCATCTATATTCATTAGTGATATTGGTCTGTAATTTTCTCTTTTTGTAGTATCTTTGTCTGGTCTTGGTAGCAGGGTGATGGTCACCTCATAGAATGAGCTTGGGAGTGTTCCTTCCTCTGCAATTTTTTGGAAGAGTTTGAGAAGGATGGGTGTTAGCTCTTCTCTAAATGTTTGATAGAATTCACCTGTGAAGCCATCTGGTCCTGGACTTTTGTTTGTTGGAAGATTTTTAATCACAGTTGCAATTTCATTACTTGTGGTTGGTCTGTTCATATTTTCTGTTTCTTCCTGATTCAGTCTTGGAAGGTTATACCTTTCTAAGAATTTGTCCATTTCTTCCAGGTTGTCCATTTTATTGGCATAGAGTTGCTTGTAGTAGTCTCTTAGGATGCTTTGTATTTCTGCAGTGTCTGTTGTAACTTCTCCTTTTTCATTTCTAATTTTATTGATTTGAGTCCTCTCCCTCTTTTTCTTAATGAGTCTGGCTAATGGCTTATCAATTTTGTTTATCTTCTCAAAGAACCAGCTTTTAGTTTTGTTGATCTTTGCTATTGTTTTCTTTGTTTCTATTTCATTTATTTCTGCTCTGATCTTTATGAGTTCTTTCCTTCTGCTAACTTTGGGTTTTGTTTGTTCTTCTTTCTCTAGTTCCTTTAGGTGTAAGGTTAAATTGTTTACTTGAGATTTTTCTTGTTTCTTTAGGTAGGCTTGTATAGCTATAAACTTCCCTCTTAGAACTGCTTTTGCTGCATCCCATAGGTTTTGGATCGTCGTGTTTTCATTGTCATTTGTCTCTAGGTATTTTTTGATTTCCTCTTTGATTTCTTCAGTGATCTCTTGGTTATTTAGTAACGTATTGTTTAGCCTCCATGTGTTTGTGTTTTTTACGTTTCTTTCCTTGTAATTCATTTCTAATCTCATAGCGTTGTGGTCAGAAAAGATGCTTGATATGATTTCATTTTTCTTAAATTTACTGAGGCTTGATTTGTGCCCCAAGATGTGATCTCTCCTGGAGAATGTTCCGTGCGCACTTGAGAAGAAAGTGTAATCTGCTGTTTTTGAATGGAATGTCCTATAAATATCAATTAAATCTATCTGGTCTATTCTGTCATTTAAAGCTTGTGTTTCCTTATTAATTTTCTGTTTGGATGATCTGTCCATTGGTGTAAGTGAGGTGTTAAAGTCCCCCACTATTATTGTGTTACTGTCGATTTCCTCTTTTATAGCTGTTAGCAGTTACCTTATGTATTGAGGTGTTCCTATGTTGGGCGCATATGTATTTATAATTGTTATATCTTCTTCTTGGATTGATCCCTTGATCATTATGTAGTGTCCTTCCTTGTCTCTTGTAACATTCTTTATTTTAAAGTCTATTTTATCTGATATGAGTATAGCTACTCCAGCTTTCTTTTGATTTCCATTTGCATGGAATATCTTTTTCCATCCCCTCACTTTCAGTCTGTATGTGTCCCTAGGTCTGAAGTGGGTCTCCTGTAGACAGCATATATATGGGTCCTGTTTTTGTATCCATTCAGTGAGCCTGTGTCTTTTGGTTGGAGCATTTAATCCATTCACGTTTAAGGTAATTATCAATATGTATGTTCCTATGACAATTTTCTTAATTGTTTTGGGTTTGTTTTTGTAGGTCCTTTTCTTCTCTTGTGTTTCCCACTTAGAGAAGTTCCTTTAGCATTTGTTGTAGAGCTGGTTTGGTGGTGCTGAATTCTCTTAGCTTTTGCTTGTCTGTAAAGCTTTTGATTTCTCCCTCAAATCTGAATGAGATCCTTGCTGGGTAGAGTAATCTTGGTTGTAGGTTCTTCCCTTTCATCACTTTAAGCATATCATGCCACTCCCTTCTGGCTTGTAGAATTTCTGCTGAGAAATCAGCTGTTAACCTTATTGGAGTTCCTTTTTATGTTATTTGTTGTTTTTCCCTTGCTGCTTTCAATAATTTTTCTTTGTCTTTAATTTTTGCCAATTTGATTACTATGTATCTCGGTGTGTTTCTCCTTGGGTTTATCCTGTATGGGACTCGCTGCACTTCCTGGACTTGGGTGGCTATTTCCTTTCCCATGTTAGGGAAGTTTTTGACTATAATCTCTTCAAATATTTTCTCTGGTCCTTTCTCTCTCTCTTCTCCTTCTGGGACCCATATAATGTGAATGTTGTTGCATTTAATGTTGTCCCAAAGGTCTCTTAGGCTGTCTTCATTTCTTTTCTTTCTTTTTTCTTTAGTCTGTTCTGCAGCAGTGAATTCCACCATTCTGTCTTCCAGGTCACTTATCTGTTCTTCTGCCTCAGTTATTCTGCTATTGATTCCTTCTAGTGTAGTTTTCATTTCAGTTATTGTATTGTTCATCTCTGTTTGTTTGTTCTTTAATTCTTCTAGGTCTTTGTTAAACATTTCTTGCATCTCTCGATCTCTGTCTCCATTCTTATTCTGAGGTCCTGGATCATCTTCACTATCATTATTCTGAATTCTTTTTCTGGAAGGTTGCCTATCTCCACTTCATTTAGTTGTTTTTCTGGGGTTTTATCTTGTTCCTTCATCTGATATATAGCCCTCTGCCTTTTCATCTTGTCTATCTTTCTGTGAATGTGGTTTTTGTTTCACAGGCTGCAGGATTATAGTTTTTCTTGCTTCTACTGTCTGCCCTCTCATGGTTCAGGCTATCTAAGAGGCTTGATGGGAGGCTCTGGTGGTGGGTAGAGCTGACTGTTTCTGTGGTGGTCAGAGCTCAGTAAAACTTTAATCCACTTGACTGTTGATGGGTGGGGCTGGGTTCCCTCCCTGTTGGTTGTTTTGCCTGAGGCAACCCAACAGTGGAACCTACCTGGGCTCTTTGGTGGGGCTAATAACAGACTCTGGGTTGGCTCATGCCAAGGAGTACTTCCCAGAACTTCTGCTGCCAGTGACTTTGTCCCCACGGTGAAACAGAGCCACCTCCTGCCTCTGCAGGAGACCTTCCAACACTAGCAGGTAGGTCTGGTTCAGTCTCTCCCGGGGTCACTGCTCCTTCCCCTGGGTCCTGATGCTCACACTATTTTGTGGGCACCCTCCAAGAGTGGAGTCTCTGTTTCCCCCAGTCCTGTTGAAGTCTTGCAATCAATTCCCACTAGGCTTCAAAGTCTGATTCTCTATCAATTCTTCCTCCCATTGCCAGACCCCCAGGTTGGGAAACCTGACGTGGGGCTCAGAACCTTCACTCCAGTGGGTGGACTTCTGTGGTATAAGTGTTCTCCAGTTTGTGAGTCACCCACCCAGCAGTTATGGGATTTGATTTTACTCTGATTTCACCACTCCTACCATCTCATTGTGGCTTCTCCCTTGTCTTTGGATGTGGGGTATCTTTTTTGGTGAGTTCCAGCGTCCTCCTGTCGATGATTGTCCAGCAGCTAGTTGTGATTCTGGTGTTCTCACAAGAGGGAGTGAGAGCACGTCCTTCTACTCTGCCATCTTGGTTCCTCCTCCATCTGTTGATTCTTAAATGATGCTATATATAAGTTTACCAAAGATTTGACTTTATGTTCTCTTCCTTAATAATACCTTCTTCGTTTAAAAAAATAATTACTAGAAAACCTACGAACATGTGTAAAAGAGTCAATAAACAGACATCTAATTTATTTCCCCAATGCAACCCAAATTTCAGTTGTATCCAACTTTGATGCACTATTTATACCTGTTTAATTGGCAAAAGTGTATTAATTACTGTGCAACATAAACAACCTGAAGTGTTTTTAATATTAAGTTTTTAGAAGTTATTTTCTTTTATGAATCGTGATATGTTGATTCTACTGCTAAATGTAACCAGGGCAGAAATTTAGTAAAATGCAATCCAGATGAGGATATGTTAAAACCAACTTACACAGTAAACAAAAGTGTAAATTCTCTTTTTGAGGCTGCATGCTTTGAAGTGGAATCCTATCAAAGAAAGGATCTTGGGGCCTGGTCAACAGAAGAGATCAATTGTACAATGGTAGTTTATTTAAAGTTCATTTTGTCAGAAGGATTTTCAAACTGGATTCAACATTTTCCCCTCTTTCCCTTTTAAGTGATAGAGAAATTTCCTTATAGCTTCTATTTTTAATTATTATTATTTCCCAGAAAGACTTATTCCTTGAATTTTTATCTGAGTATTTAATTAGGATTCTCAATTGCCTGTAAACATATCAAAAAGAAGAAACCTGTGTTCACAATAAATGTGGTACATGGATGGTTTTAAAAGAGAAAATGAAAAGAAACCATTTCTAAAAAGGGATTTCATGTGAGGAAATGATAGTTTAGAAATTGCCGTTTTGAGATGTGGGTAGTAAAATTGTCATTACCTTTAGACCAATCCAAACAAGAACACTGATCCACCACAATACCATGGCTCTGCAAAGAAGCATAAATTAGATGTGGTAGGAAGGATATAAAGTGGCATAGTAATTTTTTAGAAATCACACAGTTATATGTTTTGAATATGCAGAAGAGTGACTGTTTATAATAGTCATATTTATTATTTTATCAAACTTAACTGTTTATGTATTTTCTTCCCATTTATATTCTTAAATTGAGTTATAGCACTATCTTATGCCACCAAAATAAAATAAAAATACAAGTATAGTAAATAGCCTATTCAGGGACACTTGCAATGACACAGAGTTGATTAGTTGGAAAGGTAAATTATCTAAGTAAAATTAATGTAATTATTAAATACAGCTACTTCCTGTTCTTGGAGCTTTTCATAGCTGATGCAATTCTGGTTCGCTTACTTTGATTAAATTGCAGAATGATTGCCTTACACATGTATACCTACAATTTCAGTCACAAATTTCTATTTGCTAGGAATACTGAATTTCAACACTGCATGGAGGTATATTCTTTAACCCACAAAGAAATTAAAAGTAACACTTAAATGGAACTCATAAGTATCAAAAATGATCTTTTACACTTCACTGAATTTACTTGCAGATGAATACTTTCATAATTTCTAATGAAAAGAAAAAGAGACCATATGACTTGCTGAAATTAGAAATACTGTAAGCCATTCTAAGATTAAGAAATATGAGAACTGTTTAAAAGTTTCTAAATTATTGGAGAGGAGATCAAGATAGTGGAGTAGGAAGATGCAGAACTCACCTTTCCCCATGAACACATAAAAAATACATCTACATGTGGAACAATTGTCACTGAAAACTTGAAAGACTGGCAGAAAGACTCCTGTACAACCAAGGCTGTAACAAAAATCCACGCTGAATTGGGTACGAAGGAAAGAAAAGCAGTCAGGTTAGGACCTGTGCTCCTAGGAGGGAACTCAGAAGAGGAGGGAAATTACACACATGGAGATATTCCCTGGGAGGCGGTTGAGTGGTTTGAGCCACATATCTGGCAACCCAGGCCAAGTGTCCCACAGAGGGAAGAGGAGCCCCCTTGGTTGCTTGGAAGGCCAGGGGCCTAAGAGGAGGGCTGGAGGAAGCCTGGACTCCACTTATGAGGAGGCCTTACACAACTCACTTGCTTCAGAAGCAGGGTGGAGAGGGTGGATTGAGACTGCAGGAGTGGCTGGCTGGTTCCTTCAACCACCATAGAATTGCCCCAACTTGAGTCTAACAACTGCTCCAGCCCCACTTGATTCATGATGCAGCTCCACGCCAGGGTGAGGGCTGCCACAGCTGAGAAGAGAGCTTGGCTGTGAAGGACAAAGGAGCCTCAGACCCACAGTGATGTGTGAGTAGGGAGAAGACAGCCATTACTGGCACTTTACACAGGGAGTACATCAGAAGTTTGGGTCTCTGATTTCAGCTAGTCTGCCACACCCCAAGCCCTAACCAGGCCCTACTGGGTAACAAGGGCCTGGGCATACAGGCCCAGCCCCTGAATACCCACACCAGGCCCTATTGCTACATCACTGCTCCCCTCTGGGATGAGGGTGTAGGTACCTGGAGGGGGCATAGCATAGACTTAGAGGGAATGGAGCCAGTTCCGACCCGAACCTCAGGACTTCTGCTCTGGCAACTTGGGACCCAACCTTGTCCCTGATTGGATGATTATGGCCAGTAGACAGAGGGAAAGCCCACATCACAACTGACTCCAGCCCTAGGCCCCTGCATCTCCAGCCCCACCGCCTACCAAGGTGATAGTTGCCAGCACACCCTGAAGAAAGACATGGCTTTTCTTCACATCAAATCTAGCTCTCACTTCAAAGACACTGAGCACACATAGACTGTATAAGGATGCTACCACATAAGGACGCCATTTCAAGACCACAATAGGTAACTGTTTCACCTAATTTCATGGAGACAGAGAAAATTAAGCAAAATGAGAAGACAGAGAAATTCATCTCAATTGAAAGAGCAAGAGAAAGCCCCTGAAAAACAACTAATAAAACAAATAATTTACCAAATAAGAATTCAAAGCATTAGTAATAAGAATACTAACCAAATGAGGGAAAAGAATAGATGAACACAGTGAAAATTCTAACAAGAAACTAGACAATATAAAAAAGAATCAATCAAAGTTGAAGAATACATAAGTGAAATAAAAAACACACTAGAAGGAATTAACAGCAGACTAGGTGATACAGAAGAATGCATATGCAATCTGGAAGTTAGAATAATGGAAACCATCCAATCAGAACAGCAAAAAGAAACACAAATCAAAAAAAGAAAACAAGAATATAAATTAGTGCAGCCACTATGGAGAACAGTATGGAGGTTCCTTAAAAAACTAAAAATAGAGTTACCATATGATCCAGCCGACCTACTCCTGGCCATATATCCAGAAAAAACTAATTAAAAAGATACATGCACTCCAATGTTCATAGCATTACTATTTACAATAGCCAAGACATTGAAGCAACCTAAGTCGATGTGTCCATCAACAGAGAAATGGATAAAGAAGATGTGAGATATATACATACACACACACACACACACACACACACACAAAGGAGTATTACACAGCCATAAAAAAATGAAATAATGCCATTTGCAGCAACAAGGATGAACCTAGAGATTACCATACTAAGTGAAGTAAGACAGAGAAAGACAAATATCATATGATATCACTTATTTGTGGAATCTAAAAAAGTGATACAAATGAAATTATTTACAAAACAGAAACAGACTCACAGACATAGAAAACAATCATGGTTACTAAAGGGGAAAGGTGGGGGAAGGATAAATTAGGAGATGGGATTAACCGATACACACTACTATATATAAAATAGGTAAACAACAATGACCTACTGTATAGCACAGGGAACTATATTCAATATCCTATAATAACCTATAACGGAAAAATCTGAGACAGAATATATATATATATATATATATATATACATATATATATATATATATATATATATATATATAAAACTGAATCAATTTGCTGCACACCTGAAACTAACACAACATTGTAAATCAACCTTACTTCAATTTTAAAAAGTTTCTAAATTATCACAAAATAATCAAGGGAATCATCTACCAATCATGCTCATGACTAAATATATATATTTATTTCTTTGTGAATGAGACACTATAATATACTTTTTGCCAGTATCCAAGTAAATCATAACTAAATAAGTCTTTGTAGCATATTCTTTGGTAGTCAGATAAGTGTTTTGCAAAGTAAATTTCTATAATACTATTGTCCCCTGAGACACTTTCACCCATCTGACACCAATCCCCAGTCCAAACAAAAATGGATTCTTTGATTATTTAATTTGGGAAATAATGCATCCTCTGTCATCCTCTTGGAGGGTTGAAAAAATATTTAAAAAGACTTTTAAAAAGTCTTGTAGTAAAGAAACATCTTTAACTTTGTTAATTCCAATGTTTCCCGAATTTATTACCCATAGGATTAAAAAGCAAACAAATATTTATGAATATCCCAGGGAACTAGTTTTCTTATAAAAACATTTGGGAAACGTTGCAAAATATCAGTGGAAACTGTGGAGTTTGCAACTATTATAACAAGGAACATCAGAATTAGTATATTGCTGGATTTTCCCTCAAAGTTGTCTCCAGGGAGCCATCCAACTCAAGAGTTATAAAAGCACTCCATTTTTATATTGTTATATATATTGTTAGATCTTTGTTCTAGTTAATTAGTTTAAAACTTTTGTAAAGTATTTTTTTCTTTGAAATCAACAAGAATTTAAAGTGAGGATAAAATCTATGGTGTAGTTTTAAAATAATCACATTATTCCATAGCTACAGAGAGGAAGAAAGGAAAACCATTCTCTGTGTCCCCATTTCATGTTCTTTTTCTCTGCCCCAGACATAACAGAGTATCATTTTCACTGCTTTTGGGTGGAAAATTTTATAGTAAAAGACAAATAAGTCTGAGACCAAATACTACAGTCATAATTTTCATAATGGTTATGCTGTTTTGTTTATCCACAACAAAAATGTATATATATATTTGAACTTAGCCATTCAATTATGTTTATTTAGATATCTACCCCCTGCCAAGTTTTTGTAGTATTGTTCTTTTTTTTTGTTTACTTGCTTTACGAAATAGCACTATTGAGAGTTGCTGTTATTGGTGGTGTCGTTGTTGTTTTAAGAATATATGCCCACTGAGGATGTGCATTCTGCCTTTGCAGGAATCTGCTTCTGCTCTCAGGTCTCACCCCACCAAGGCAGGAGATGTCAACTGAATCAAAACATTGTATACTTATTACTCTCAAGAGTAAATTTTTGCTCATGTTGTGGGCAACTATTTGTTAACTTATAGTCTTCTTTACCCTATCAAAACTGTACATATTTGACTAATTCTTCTAAAGTGACAGTACTATGTCACAATTAATTTTTGTGCAGGGTGAAAAGGTACTTCATAAAAGTTCACTCATGCTTCCATTTTTCCCGATGTCACACAAACTACTAACTAACTATAGCTGTAAAGGGTCATGTCATCTTTCACTGTGCCATCATTATCTCATCATAAATGTTATTTATAAAAACAGGGATCTCTAGACCTTCAAGATGGTGGAGGAGTGAGATGTGGAGATCGCCTTCCTCCCCACAAATACACCAGAAATACATCTACATGTGGAACAATGCCTACAGAACACTTACTGAATGCTGGCAGAAGACCTCAGACTTCACAAAAGGCAAGAAACTCCCCATGTACCTGGGTTGTGCAAAAGAAAAAAGAAAAAACAGAGACAAAATAATAGGGATAGGACCTGCACCACTGGGAGGGAGGGAGCTGTGGAGGAGGAAAAGTTTCCTCACACTAGGAAGCACCTTCACTTGCGGAGACAGGAGGTGGTGGGGGGGGAAGCTTCGGAGCCACGGAGGAGAGAACAGCAACAGTGGTGCAGAGGGCAAAGCAGAGAGATTCCTGCACAGAGTATCTGTGCCGGCCAGCACTCACCAGCCCGAGAGGCTTGTTTGCTCACCCGCCAGCCAGCACGGGTGTGGGCTGGGATCTGAGGCTCAGGCTATGGAGGTCAGATCCCAGGGAGAGGACTGGGGCTGGCTGCACGAACACAGCCTGAACAGGGCTAGTGCACCACAGCTAGCCAGGAGAGAGTCTAGGAAAAAGTCTGGACCTGCCTAAGAGGCATGAGACCATTGTTTCAGGATGCGTGAGGAGAGGGGATTCAGAGAACCACCTAAACAATCTCCAGAGATGGGCGTGAGCCGCAGCTATCAACGTGGACACCAGAGACGGGCATGAAACACTAAGGCTGCTGATGCAGCCACCAAGAAGCCTGTGTACAAGCACAGGTCACTATCTACACCTCCCCTCCTGGGAACCTACGTAGCTCACCACTGGAGGGTCCCGTGATCCAGGGACAATTTTCCTAGGAGAACACACGGCGCATCTCAGGCTGGTGCAAAATTACACCAGCCTCTGCAGCTGCAGGCTTGCCCTGCATTCTGTACCCCTCCCTCCCCCCATCCTGAGTGAGCCAGAGATGCCTAATCAGCTGCTAATTTAACCCCGGCCTGTCTGAGTGAAGAACACACGCCAGAGGGTGATCTACACGCAGAGGCGGGTCCAAATCCAAAGCTGAACCCCAGGAGCTGTGCAAACAAAGAAGAGAAAAGGAAATCTCTCCCAGCAGCCACAGGAGCAGTGGATTAAATCTCCACAATCAACGTGATGTACCGTTCATCTGTGGAATACCTGAATAGACAATGAATCATCTGAAAATTGAGGTGGTGGACTTTGGAAGCAATGATATATATATTTTTTTCCTTTTTCTCTTTTTATGAGTGTGTATGTGTATGCTTCTTTGTGTGATTTTGCCTGTATAGCTATCCTTTTACCATTTGTCCTAGGGTTCTGTCTCTCTGTTTTTGTTTTTTCTTTATTATAGATTTTAGCGCTTGTTATCATTGGTGGATTCGTTTTTTGGTTTGGTTGCTCACTTCTTTCTTTCTTTTTTATTTTCTTTATATATATATATATTTTAATTTTTAACAATTTTTTATGTTTTTATTTTAATAACTTAATTTTATCCTATTCTTCTTTTTCTTTCACTCTTTTATTTTCTGTTGCCTTCTGAGCTGTGTGGCTGACAGGGTCTTGGTGCTCCAGCCGGGTGTCAGGCCTGTGCCTCTGAGGTGGAAGAGCCAAGTCCAGGACATTGGGCCACCAGAGACCTCCTACCTCCATGTAATATTAAATGGTGAAAGCTCTCCCAGAGATCTCCATCTCAACGCTAAGACCCAGCTCTACTCAACTACCAGCAAGCTACAGTGCTGGACACCCTATGCCAAATAACTAGCAAGACAGGAACACAACACCACCCATTAGCAGAGAGGCTGCCTAAAATCATAATAAGGTCACAGACGCCCCAAAACACACCATCGGATGCAATCTTGCCAACCAGAAAGACAAGACCCAGGCTCTTCCTCCAGAACACGGGCAAAAGTCCCCTCCACCAGGAAGCCTACACAACCCACTGAACCAACCTCAGCCACTGGGGACAGACACAAAAAACAATGAGAACTATGAACCTTCAGCCTGCAAAAAGGAGACCCCAAACACAGGAAGTTAAGCAAAATGAGAAGACAGAGATACACACAGCAGATGAAGGAGCAAGGTAAAAACCCACTAGACCAAACAAATGAAGAGAAAATAGGTAGTATACCTGAAAAAGGATTCAGAGTTATGATAGTAAAGATGATTCAAAATCTTGGAAGTAGAATGGAGAAAATACAAGAAACGTTTAACAAGGATGTAGAAGAGCTAAAGAGGAAACAAACAATGATGAACAACACAATAAATGAAGTTAAAAATTCCCTAGAAAGAATCAATAGCAGAATAACTGAGGCAGAAGAACGGATAAGTGACCTGGAAGATAAAATAGTGGAAATAACTAGCAAAGAGCAGAAAAAAGAAAAAAGAATGAAAAGAATTGAGGTCAGTCTCAGAGACCTCTGGGACAACATTAAACCCACCAACATTCGAATTATAAGGGTCCCAAAGAAGAGAAAAAGAAAGGGACTGAGACAATATTTGAAGAGAATATAGTTGAAAACTTCCCTAATATAGGAAAAGAAATAGTTAATCAAGTCCAGGAAGCACAGAGAGTCCCATACAGGATAAATCCAAGGAGAAACTCACCATGACACATATTAATCAAACTATCAAAAATTAAACAGAAAGAAAAAATATTAAAAGCAGTAAGGGAAAAACAACAAATAACATACAAGGGAATCCCCATAAGGTTAACAGCTGATTTTTCAGCAGAAACTCTACAAGCCAGAAGGGAGTGGCAGGACATGTTTAAAGTGATGAAAGGGAAAAACTACAACCAAGATTATTCTACCCCACAGGATCTCATTCAGATTCGATGGAGAAATTAAAACATTTACAGACAAGCAAAAGCTAAGAGAATTCAGCTACACCAAACCAGCTTTACAACAAATGCTAAGACCCGTATATATGTTGTCTAAAACAGACCCACTTCAGACTTAGGGACACATACAGACTGAAAATGAGTGGGTGGAAAAAGATATTCCATGCAAATGGAAATCAAAAGAAAGCTGGAGTAGCAATTCTCATATCAGACAAAATAGACTTTAAAACAAAGACTATTACAAGAGACAAAGAAGGACACTACATAATGATCAAGGGATCAATCCAAGAAAAAGATATAGCAATTGTAAATATTTATGCACCCAAATTAGGAACACCTCAACACATAAGGCAAATGCTAACAGCCATAAAAGAGGAAATCAACAGTAACACGATCATAGTAGGGGACATTAACATCCCACTTTCACCAATGGACAGATAATCCAACGTGAAAATAAATAAGGAAACAGAAGCTTTAAATGACACATTAAACAAGACTGACTTAATTGATATTTATAGGACATTCCATCCAAAAACAACAGAATATATTTTCTTCCCAACTGCTCATGGATTGTTCTCCAGGATGGATCATATGTTGGGTCACAAATCAAGCCTTGGTAAATTTAAGAAAATTGATATCAAGTATCTTTTCTGACCACAATGCTATGAGACTGACTATATATCAATTATAGAAAAAAATCTGTAAAAAATACAAATACATGGAGGCTAAACAGTACACTACTTAATCACCAAGAGATCATTGAAGAAATCAAAGAGCAAATCAAAAATTACCCAGAAACAAATGACAATGAAAACATGACAACCCAAAACCTATGGGATGCAGCAACAGCAGTTCTAAGAGGGAAGATTATAGCAATACCATCCTACCTCAAGAAACAAGAAACATCTCAAATAAACAACCTAACCTTACACCTAAAGCAATTAGAGAATAAGAACAAAAAAAATAAAACAAAGTTAGCAGAAGGAAAGAAACCATAAAGATCAGATCAGAAACAAATGAAAAAGAAGTGAAGAAAACAATAGCAAAGATCAATAAAACTAAAAGCTGGTTCTTTGAGAAGATAAACAAAATTGATACACCATTAGCCAGACTCATCAAGAAAAAAAGGGTGAAGACTCAAATCAATAGAATTAGAAATGAAAAAGAACAACAGACACTAAAGAAATATAAAGGATCATGAGAGATTACTGCAAGCAACTATATACCAATAAAATGGACAACGTGGAGGAAATGGACACATTCTTAGAAAAACACAGTCTTTTGAGACTGAACCAGGAAGAAATAGAAAATATAAACAGACCAATCACAAGCACTGAAATTGAGACTGTGATTAAAACTCTTCCAACAAACAAAAGACCAGGACCAGATGGCTTCACAGGGGAATTCTATCAAACATTTAGAGAAGAAACTAACACTTATCCTTCTCAAACTCTTCCAAAATATAGCAGAGGGAGGAACGCTCGCAAACTCACTCTACAAGGCCACCATCACCTTGATATCAAAACAAAACAAAGAGGTCACAAAGAAAGAAAACTACAGGCCAATATCACTGATGAACAGAGATGCAAAAATCCTCGACAAAATACTAGCAAACAGAATCCAACAGCACATTAAAAGGATCATAAACCATGATCAAGTGAGGTTTATCCCAGGAATGCAAGGATTCTTCAATATATGCAAATCAATCAATATGATACACCATATTAACAAATTGAAGGATAAAAACCATATGATCATCTCAATAGATGCAGAAAAAGCTTTCCACAAGATTCAACACCAATTTGTGATAAAAACCTTTCAGAAACTAGGCATAGAGGGAACTTACCTCAACATAATAAAGGCCATATATGACAAATCCACAGCCAACATTGTTCTCAATGGTGAAAACCTGAAACCATTTCCACTAAGATCAGGAGCAAGACAAGGTAACCCACTTTCACCACTATTATTCAGAACAGATTTGGAAGTCTTAGCCACAGCAATCAGAGAAGAAAAAGAAATAAAAGGAATCAAAATCGTAAAAGAAGAAGTAAAGCTGTCACTGTTTGCAGATGACATGATACTATACATAAAGAATCCTAAAGATGCTACCAGAAAACTAATAGAGCTAATCAATGAATTTGGTAAAGTAGCAGGATACAAAATTAATGCACAGAAATCCCTTGTATTTCTCTACACTATGATGAAAAATCTGAAAGAAAAATTAAGAAAACACTCCCATTTACCATATCAACAAAAAGAATAAAATACCTAGGAGTAAACCTGCCTAAGGAGACAAAAGACCTGTATGCAGAAAACTATAAGACAGTGATGAGAGAAATAAAAGATGATACAAACAGTTGGAGAGATATACCATGTTCTTGGATTCGAAAATCAACATTGCGAAAATGACTATACTACCCAAAGCAGTCTACAGATTCAGTACAATCCCTGAATTGAAAGTACCAATGGCATTTTTCACAGAACTAGAACAAACAATTTCACAAATTGTATGGAAACACAGATGACCCCGAATAGCCAAAGCAATCCTGAGAAACCAAACGGAGCTGGAGGAATCAGGCTCCTGACTTCAGACTATACTACAAAGCTCCAGTAATCAAGACAGTATGGTAGTGGCACAAAAACAGAAATATAGATCAATGGAACAGGAGAGAAAACTCAGAGATAAACCCATGCACATATGGTCACCTTATCTTTGATAAAGGAGGCAAGAATATACAGTGGAGAAAAGACTGCCTCTTCAATAAGTGCTGCTGGGAAAACTGGAGAGCTACATGTAAAAGAATGAAATTAGAACACTCCCTAACACCATACACAAAAATAAACTCAAAATGGATTAAAGACCTAAATGTAAGATCAGACACTATAAAACTCTTAGAGGAAAACATAGGCAGAACACTCTATGACATGAATCACAGCAAGATCCTTTTTGACCCACCTCCTAGAGAAATGGAAATAAAAACAAGAAGAGATGGGACCTAATGAAACTTAAAAGCTTTTGCACAGCAAAGGAAACCATAAAAAAGATGAAAAGACGACCCTCAGAATGGGAGAAAATATTTGCAAATGAAGCACCTGACAAAGGATTTATCTCCAAAATTTACAAGCAGCTCATGCAGCTCAATATCAAAAAAACAAACAGCCCAATCCAGAAATGGGCAGAAGACCTAAATAGACATTTCTCCAAAGAAGATATACAGATTGCCAACAAACACATGAAGGAATGCTCAACATCATTAATCATTAGAGAAATGCAAATCAAAACTACAATGAGATATCATCTCACACCAGTCAGAATGGCCATCATCAAAATATCTAGAAACAATAAATGCTGGAGAGGGTGTGGAGAAAAGGGAACACTCTTGCACTGTTGGTGGGAATGTAAATTGATACAGCCACTATGGAGAACAGTATGGAGGTTCCTTAAAAAACGAAAAATAGAACTACCATATGACCTAGCAATCCCACTACTGGGCATATACCCTGAGAAAACCATAATTCAAAAAGAGAGTCATGTACCACAATGTTCATTGCAGCTCTATTCACAATAGCCAGGACATGGAAGCAACCTAAATGTCCATCCACAGATGAATGGATAAAGAAGATGTGGCACATATATACAATGGAATATTACTCAGACAGAAAAAGAAACAAAATTGAGTTATTTGTAGTGAGGTGGATGGACCTAGAGTCTGTCATACACAGTGAAGTAAGTCAGAAAGAGAAAAACAAATACCATATGCTAACACATATATATGGAATCTAAAAAAAAAAAAGTGTTTATGAAGAACCAGGGGCAGGACAGGAATAAAGACGCAGATGTAGAGAATGGACTTGAGGACATGGGGAGGAGGAATGGTAAGCTGGGATGAAGTGAGAGAGTGGCATGGATCAATATACACTACCAACTGTAAAATAGATAGCTAGTGGGAAGCAGCCGCATAACCCTGGGAGATCAGCTGTGTGCTTTGTGACCACATAGAGGGGTGGGATAGGGAGTTTTGGAGGGAGATGCAAGAGGGAGGTGATGAGGATATATGTATATGTACAGCTAATTCACTTTGTTATAAAGCAGAAGCTAGCATACCATTGTAAAACAATTATACTCCAATAAAGATGTTAAAAAAAAACCAAACAAACAAGGATCAACTTTATTTTTGATTGGCTTCTATATACCAGATACAGTCACTTAATAGTTTTGAGACATTTCTCTATAACCGTCTGTTCTCATCAATATATAATGGAGTTTTAACAAGAGACACTGCTACATCTCTGTCAGGGCCCCACTTTACAGAAAGGTAGGTATAGAAGCACTCAGTATAAAAGCCTGCTTTTGCCAGGTTTACTATTATTTTACAAGCTACACACAAGGCTATGGTTAGTATCATTATTCATAACTGATTTTCAGGACACAGGTGGAACTGGTATTAATTTATCATAATCTTATAAACAGTATCTCTGTACTGGTTTTCACGTATCATGAAACTAAAAAATTCCCATTAAATAGTATTAGCTTAACAGTATCCAATCCAAACTCATTCAAAAACATGTTCACTCATATAAATGAACTCATTTTTAGCCTCTCTTCACATTTTGTCTTTAAACTGCCTACTAATAGGAAAAAAAAAGAAAATATACTTAAATGTTGACAACTCTTATCTCTGTGAGATATATAACAGATTTCCTACAACAGATGTGTACTGCATTTCTAATTATAAAATTATCAATAAATGTTATTTTCAAATATTTTCTTTCGTGGTTTTTAAAGTACTTTAGAGATACCTTAAAAAAATCAATCACCCCGTCTCTACTTTTGCTTTTGCTGTGTGTGTGTGTGTTTGCAAGTGTGTGTGTGGAGAGGGTTATGGAGGACCTTTGAAGAAGTTAAAAATAAAAGATATAGAGAACTAGAGACTGTGTATATTGCCCCAAATTTAGTTTGTTTCAATTTTGTATTGCATGCTATTTGGGAAAAATTTATTACTTCCTTCCTTTACTCGTTTAGTCATCAATTAACTCAGCAAATATTGAATGTTAACCGTATGCTTGGGCCTGTCGCAGACATTCTGAATTGTGAAGTTTCATTGTTTATCCTCAAGGGCCTAATATCAGAAAGCTATATTTTGTAGAGATGAGTAAAATACAATTTGAAAAATCATTATTTAGTGAAGATGGTAAATTATTAACTCTCAGGTCCCTGAAAAGCTTCATAAATCTGTTCAATCCTTCATTACTGTGTGTTCAAATTACACACTCTATAACATTGATCTGGTTTTCAAAATAGATATTTATCCTGGTAAGTATGGTTTCTGCAGAAAGGATTGTTTTAGTTCACTAACTAGATCAATACTTTACATCAGCTGACTGCCATTGTAATCCACATTTTATTTTCTCTGAGTATGGTTATAGTATAGTATTCCATCAGATATTGTCCAAAAGAGAAGGAACTATCCATTGGTTATCTGGACTAGAGATGAGGGATTATGTCTTACTGATTTGATAGTATTTATGTTTTTATTACATATAATTTATATTGTCCAGTAGTGTCCTGCACACGTACAGGACACAATATTTATTAAATGAAGGATCATTTAGTATTATCATCTATATGATCTATTTTATTTTAATTTCTCATTAACACTATCAAGGATTAAAACATCCATACTTAGTCTTAGAATTGAAACTGGATGACACCCTATGCAATTTAGTTGTTCACTGGTAAATTTTATAACACCAAAATTCAAATTATCATAACATGGAATTTGGAATTAGAGGACATTGATTTAAGTCCTAAGTCTTCAGAGTCTGAACTTGGATAAGTCATTTTACTTCTCTTAAACTGAGTTTTATCACTTTCAAAATGGAGCTAATAATATTTATTTCAGTTGTGATGAGAATTCTAAAAAGACAAAACATATAAGAAGGCATATTTTAAATTGCAAAGCACTACACATTTGTTATGGATTAAAGTCATATTATATCACTGTTTGGAATGATAGTCCACTAAAAGCATGTTGTAGAAATGAGATTACTAGGTAATGGTGGGTAACAGAGGTGGACAAGGGGAGGGAAAAGAGAAGAGAATATATAAAGACAAACTCTGTCTACTCCTTAATTGTGCTGTGGTCTGCATTTGACCAATTCACCCTCACAATAAGATTTCTTAAAACTTCCTTCTAACTCTGAGAAACAACATTGCTTACCCTAATATTAAACAAGCCAATGAATTATTTCACTTTTAAACTGTAAATGTGAGTATGAATTAATAAATTACTAAGACTCATTTTGGAACTATCAGGTTGATACTGTATTAATATCAGGTTGTAGTGTATTGACATCAGGTTGATACATATTGGATGAATTTAGCTCAGCTTGACCTATTGTTTTTGGTAGTGAGTTCATAATGAAAAAAAAAAAAAAAGCATGTGAGAAAGAAGTCAATGTGAGCAAAGATAGCAAAAACAAAAAGATCAAAACTAGTAAATAATTATCTACACTGTATAAAATGTTTAAAATACATAGATGGATTAGAAATACAAGGAAAAACAATGGCAAGACAAACATTTTTAAATGACAGAAATAGAGAATGGCATGAAAAGTTTAATAACTAAAACTAAAAATTAAAGGCACAGACATTCATTTCCGCTTCCATCCATAACCAAGCCACCAGCCCTTTGGTAGAAACACCATAAAAGAGGAGACAATGGAATTAACAGACACGAATTTAAAACAGCTATTAGAAATATATTCAAAACTCTGAAGGAAATATAAATGAAATATTTAAAATAAAGTTATAAGAAGAAACTATAAAAGACTTAGAAAAAATAAAATATCTGAAACGAAAACGTCACCACAGGCTCCTTCTGTGCTCTGTACACACGCATTCCCTGTGGGGGCCACGGAGTTTCTCTGAGGCCCAGATGGCAGGAGCTGAGCATCAGGTGCTGGAGTGGAGGCCTGAGTGCCCCGCTGTGCCTTTTGAGCTGGGCCCTTGGGAGCCAGACACGCAGGGAATCTGTGGGGCCACCCTGCCTTTCCTGTCACCTGGGAAGGTGAGGAACCAAGATAAGGTGTCTGCCATGGTTAGTCACCGGAGGCAGTGGCCAGCTGCCTAACCTGAATAGAGGCAAATAGGACAACATGGAGCTGCTGTTGTAGATCCCCTTTGCCTTGAAGTTACTGGGCCACCAGTAGCCCAACACAGACATGGAGATCTAGCAGATTTTATTGGCTGAAGATGTAAGTGAAGAAACTTCTAGAAATGTAGATTTTCATAACTTCACAGCAAAGAGAAAGAAATGACAGAATTTTGCCTTCATGACGGACCTCCTTATGCAAATGGTGACCTTCATGTAGGACATGCTTTAAATAAGACTTTGAAAGACATGACTGGCTGATACCTTATGATGACAGTTTCCAAAATACATTTTGTGTCAGGATGATATTGTAATGGGTTACTCATTGAAGTAAAAATATTATCAGAACTTGGTGAAAAAGCTCAGAATCTTTCATCCGTGAAATTAGAAAGTTCATTTGGTAAAGCAGCCAATGAGAAACAGAAATCGGCATTTAGTCTTTGGATAGTAATAGTAGATTGCAATAATTGCTACTCTACATTTGATAGAAAATATGAAGCCAAACAATTGAGAATTTTCTAATAAGTGTTTGATAACAGCTTGGTTTATTGATATTACAATACCTGTGTTTCGGTTTCCCTGGTCAAGGACTGCTTAGGTTCTACTTCAGCAGAACTTGAATAAAATCCTGAGTGTGTCAGTTGTTCTATACATTTAAAATTCTCTCACTTGAAACTTTCTAAGTTGGCATCCCTTATAGATAGTTTATCTTCCGTTAGCTTTTTTAGTCTGAACCACACAGTCTTGGACTTTTCCAGCCAGTTGCATTGTTTGCTATGTGCCCAAATCCAAGTACACTATTGAGAAATGTTCCAGTTCTGGAAATATCTATATATTTCCTGCAGATAAAGTAACACCTGTTGCTTCTACTTTGGAAACAATATTCGAAGTTATTTCAATATTTTCAAGTGTAACTTTGAAAAAAGGTATTTGTACCCATCCTATATTTCCTGATAAAGCTCTCCTCTTTTATCTTCAAATTAAACGACCATGACAAAACAAACAGGATTGGTTCACACAGTCCCAATTCATGATAAGGAAGATTACAGTGTAGATTTTCAACACAACCTGTTAATGAATTTTTCACTAGATGAGGATGACATTTTCACAGATGTTTCAGGTCCTAAACTTCAAAGACTGTACTTAAAGAAGGAACTGTTGTGGTAATAAATGTGCTTCAGGCAGCAAAGCATTTGTTGAAAAAGGATAATTTGGTATTTAGCTATCCTTATGACTAGAGGACTCAGAAGCCAGTGGTTACTCATGTCTGCAAGCAGTGGTTTGTAAGATATTAAGACCACATGAATTTTAAGACCACAGCCAAGGAATTGTTTTAAAAGGGGGAACTTCCTCCTAGGTCAAGTGTGAATGCCGTGGTCAAAATCATGGACACACAAATATATTAGTATATATCAAGGCAAAGAGATTGAGGTGTTCAAATTCCTATGTTTTGTCATAATACACAAGATGAATTATTGATCAACACCCAAACCATTGAGCATATTATTGAACAAGTGGAACAACACAGCAGTGATATTTAATAGACTCCTTCCCCTGAGCAACTGCTTCCAAAAGAAGTCAAATCTCAGATTGGTGGTCCTGATACCTTGGAATATGTGCCAGGCCAGGATATTTTAAACATCTGGTTTAATAGATTTTCATGGCTTCATGTTCTTCCAGGTACTGACTAAAGAGCCAATTTGTCCTTGAGAGGAAGAGTCCAGCTTGGTGGTTGGTTTCAGTCTTTTTTGATTAACATGTGTGACAGCAAGGAAAAAAGCACTTAGTAAGACAGTGGTTGTCAGGAATTAACCTTGGAGAAAGGGATAATAGATGTTTAAATCTTTGAGAATATCATTAATCATAATGTTGTCATCAGTGGAACACAAGATAAAAGCAGGAAGCCTCCCTAAGGTACTGATATCCTTCTTTGGTGGTAGTTGAGTCTTGTGTCATCATTAAAGTGACAGTTGGTTCATCTGTTCTTAATGCTGCCAGAGATGTTAGCAAGTTTAGGAATACCATGTGCTTTTTTTGTGGGGGAGGGGGTGGCTGGTTTCAGTACAGAACTCGTTTCAGTTCTTCTAAGGATATGTTTGTCATAGACCAGTATGCTACACTTAACTGTAGGATTTTGCAAACAAGATTATTGAGTCATATAAACAATATGATCTTGGAAAAGTTGTTTGCCTATTACAAGCATTTTATGCCACTGAACTCTCTTTTATTTCAGTGTAATCAAAGTTAGGCTTTATTGTGAAAATGAAAATGATCTCAAATCAACTCAAATGAAGTCAAATCAAATCAACTTGTCAGACTGCATCAACTAAAATTTTGGATGTAGTATTTTTTTTGCTTTCACTCTTTCTCATGGCTGAAGACATATTCTAGCACATACCTCATGATAAAGAACTCAAGAGTGTTTTTCGTACTGAGTAGAATAATACAACAAGGAACTGGAAGAAGCAAGATAGGCGGAACCAGTAAAGAGTGCATGTGCAATGCAAGATTCATTTATTGGAAGCATCTCTGGCAAAAATGCAGCAGAGTACAAGGCTATCACTGTGATGGAACTTGGCCTGCTTTTTGAGGTAGTAGAGATGCAATGAACTGAGGAGACTTCTCGTACCCCTCAGTTGAAGGAATTAATGATGACTTCTCGCACGACTTTATTCACTCAACAACCTTGAGCAATAAATGCAGATGTAATTGAGCTTAAAGGCACAATCCTAATTAATTTAGAAGGTGGTGATATTTCTGAAAAGTTTTCATATAAAGTGATTGTCATGCCAACTACCAAAGAAAAATACCCTCCTTGTTGGAAGTATACAGCTGCATCATCAGATAAACTCTGCCCTTGTGTCAGAAGTGAGTGGTTGAAAGTAGTACTTCACTTTGTTATTAACAGCTCTCTGAGCAATAACACCCTGACAGTACTGACTAGGGGTTTAATGAACTGTTTATAATGGAAAGAAATCCAAGATCTAGATAATAAGTGAAAGAGTAAATAGTGGAGGATGGATATCAAATCACAATTATAAAAGAAGTATCTACTATAAATAGAGATAGAGTAATGTGCATATATACATGTGAAAAAATATATATGTAGGTGTATTATTTCATATATCCATATCACAGACTTATTCAGACATAGATATTGACTATCTTGCACTCAAATGTGGCTGAGCTGAGAATATTTTATATTTTATAAATCTTTTTGACACAGTATTTAAAGTTCTATAGTGTCTGAAAATGAAGACACTCTGGAAAACTTAAAACAAATAAACAGATGATCTTAGTAGCAGGGAAATATGGTAGGAAAAAAGATCAGCAAGCTTGGAGATACCATAATAGAAAATATCCAAATTAAAGCAAGAAAAAAGTGTTCACAAAAATATTAATTCTCCAATGCACATGCAGTATGGTTTTCCACAAAAGAGGAAGGCAGTAAAAAATGGGAAAAGTATGGCAGAAATTTTTCAAATTTGACAAAACTACGAATCAAAGTCCCAAAAAGCTGAACAAATTTCAGTAGGATAAACACAAAGAAAACCACAACAAGCCACATTATCATCAGACTACTGAAAACAAGATAAAGGAAATCTTTAAAAAAGACAGAAGGGGAAATAATATAGAGGGGAACAAAATAAGAGTAATTGTGGGCATATGGTCAAAAATAATGTAAATCAGAAAAAGTAGAAGAGTATCTATGAAGTGCTGGAAGAAAAAAGATAAAAAGAACAAAAAACACACCCAGTGAACAAAGAATTGTTTATCCAGCAAAAGTATACTTCAAAAATAGAAAGACATATAGACAATTCAAATGAAAAAAAGCAGACAAAATTAATCTCCCAAAGAACTTTATTACAAGAAATGTTAAAGATAGTGTTTTGGTGTGATTAATTAAAGACATAAATAGTAAATTTTAGAGCAACCACAAAATTGATTATGTAAATATCATCCTCCTGTACTTACTCTAAGTATATTAATCTTAAATAGTCTACATTTCAAATATCTTCTAGATAGGTGATCACACACATATTTTATACAAGTACTTGCTTATATTCATTAAATATTTAGAGCAATGATTCAGAACACATCTATGAAGATTTTGAAACATGCAGATGTTCAGGCCCCACCCAAGATTAATTGAATCAAAATCTCTAAGTTAGCAGTTCTGAGCAGTTCTGCAAACTCAAGGAATTCAAAAGCACACTGAAAAGTTTTTGTGCTTATTCAGACTGAACCTCTGAACTCTCTGAAGGTTAAAAACCTTCATTGTTTTCTCTTCTTCCTGCTTTCCCCACAGTAGCAAATTCAGATTTGTTGATTTCAATAAAAGGAAAAATAACATAATCAAAACTGGTCTGAGGGTGGGGGTGGGGACAATGCATACAGATGCCAAACCAGCTGAGTGGTGCACCCATATTGCTGCAGCATTTTGGCACTCAATGTATTTTGTCTGATCTAAGGGAAAAAAAAGCAGAAGACACTAACTATTGGGTTGGCCAAAAAGTTCATTCGGTTTTTCTGTTGGATACTACAGAAAAACCGAATGAACTTTTGGCCAAACCAATACTAGTACCAAAAATGAAAGTGGGGACATTACTGCAGAAAGAGGGGAATTAAAAGGATAATAAAAGAAACTATGAACAACTCTGTGCCCACAAATTTAATAGCCTAGATGTAATGGGACAATTTCTTGAGAGATATGATCTGCCAAAACTCACATAGTAGAAATAGATAATCTGAATAGAAATATATTTGTCAACTAAATCAAATCAATAATTAATAAAAAAAGCACCAGATCCAGATGTGTTCAATGGTGAATTCTACAAAACATTTAAAGAAGAAATTATGGCAATTCTTTACAAGCTCTTTTAGAAGATAGAGGCAGTGGAAATACTTCCTAACTTATTCTATGAGGCCAGCATTACTATAATACCAAACCCAGACAAAGACATTATAAGATAAGGTAACTACAGATCAATATCTCTATGAAAATAGATGTATGAACTCTAAACAAAATATGAGTAAATCAAATCCAACAATGTATAAAAATAATTATACACCATTACCAAGTGGGATTTATCCCAGTTGTGCAAAGCTGGTCCATCTTTCAAAGATCAATTAATGTAATTCATTAATTAATGTAATTCTTTAACCCACATCAGTGGGTTGAAGAAGAAAAATAACTTGATCACATCAACAGATATGGAAAAAGCATTTGACAAAATTCAACACCCATAAAATAAAAACTCTCTGCAAGCTGGGAATAGAGGGAAACTTCCTCAACTTGATAAACAAATATGTACAAAAAACTGACCACAATCATCATACTTAATGATGAGAAATTTGAAACTTTCCCACTAATATCAGAAACAAGACAAGAATTTCCCCACTCACCACAGTTTTTCAGCATCGTACTAGAAGTCCTAGCTAATGAAATAAGAAAAGAAAATGAAATAAGAGTTATATAGTTTGGGAAGGAAGAAATAAAACTGTCATTGTTTACAGATGACATAATCACCTACATAGAAAATCTGAAAGAATCAAGAAGAAAAAAAGACGTCCAAGAATTGATAAGTGATTATAGTAAGGTTGCAGGATACAAGATTAATATACAAAAGTCAATCACGTTCCTATATACCAGCAATGAACAAGGGGAATTTAAAATTAAAAACAAAATACTGGGGGCTTCCCTGGTGGCGCAGTGGTTGAGAGTCTGCCTGCTAATGCAGGGGACACGGGTTCGAGCCCTGGTCTGGGAGGATCCCACATGCCGCGGAGCAACTAGGCCCGTGAGCCACAACTGCTGAGCCTGCACGTCTGGAGCCTGTGCTCCGCAACGGGAGAGGCCGCGGTAGTGGGAGGCCCGCGCACCGCAATGAAGAGTGGCCCCCGCTTGCCGCAACTAGAGAAAGCCGTAGCACAGAAACGAAGACCCAACATAGCAATCAATCAATCAATAAATAAATCTAAAAAAATTTAAAAAAAAACAAAAACAAAATACTGTATACATTAGCACCCCTCCAAAATAAAATACTTGGAAATAAAACTAACAAAATATGTACACTATGTATGTGAAGAAAACTACCAAACTCTGATGAAAGGAATCAAAGACAAACTAAATAGAGGGAGAGATATTCCATGGTCATGCATCATGAGACCCAATATTGTCAAAATGTCAATTCTTCCCAACTTGATCTATATAGATCTTCAATGCAATTTTAATCAATAACACAGTAAGTTATTTTTTGAGTATCAACAAACTGATTCTAAAATTTATATGGAGAGGCAAAACACCCAGAATAGCCAACACAATATTGTAAAAGAACAAAGTTGGAGGCTGAAACTACTTGACTTGAAGACTAAACTATAAAGCTACAGCAATCAAGACAATGTGAAAGAATAGACAAATAAATCAGTGGAACACAGTAGAGAGCCCATGTATTTCATCCATGTAAATATACTCAACTGATCTTTGACAATGAAGCAAAGACAATATAATGAAGAAAAAATAGTCTTCTCTACAAATGCTGCTGGAATAACTGGACATCCATAGACAAAAATATGAATCTAGGCACAGACCTTAAACCATTAAAAAAAAAGTAACTCAAAATGGACCATAGGCTTAAATGTAAAACACAAAACTGTAAAACTCTTATAAGATAACGTAGTAGGAAATCTAGATGTCCTTGGATTTGGTGATGACTTTTTAGATACAGCAGTAAAGGCACAATCCACAAACAAAAAAATTATAAGCTGTATGTTAAAATTAAAAACTCCTCTGAGAAAAGACAGTATCAAGAGAATGAAAAGGCAAGCCACAGAATGGAAGAAAATATTTGCAAAAGATATATTTGATAAAGGATTTTTTGTGCAAACTACACAAAAATCTCTTAAATCTCAAAACAAAAAAGAAACAACCCAATTTAAAAATGGGTGACTATCTTAACAGATATCTCATCAAAGAAGCGATACAGATGAAAGTAAACGTATGAAAAGATGCTCCACATAAGTCATCAAGGAAATGCAAATTAAAATAACAATGTGATACCACTACAAACCTGTTAGCATGGTTACCATCCAGAATACTAACAACAAAGGCTGGTGAGGATGTGGAACAACAGGAACTTTCATTCATTGCTGATGGAAATCAAAATAGTTTATATATATATATATATAAATTTTCCATATCATTAGGATGTTTTGACATCTTAAAAAATCTTTCTAGCTAAGACTAGCCAATTCTTAGAGATAGCAAAAGACCCAGCTGCAAGCATGCCTTTGATATATGCACACTACTATCCTCCTCTAGTTGGCCTATACACCCCAGGAGGCAGTATTCCTCTACCTTAATCATCCCTGAGCCAGGTACCCAGCAATTAGTGACCACCCTTATACCTTAGAGACCACCAAATTATTCAAATTATCCAATCTTAAGTTATTCACCCTGCCTTGCTTTGCCTTTCTTATAGAATCCTGGTTAAGGCTCTGGCCTAATGCTTTCCCCTTGTTCCTCTCTTATGCATCCTGACCACCCTAGTTTTCTTCCATACCTCCAGTCTCTAAGACCTGTGGGAATAGCAAACCTTGTTTATTCCTGAGCCCTTCCCCTGTCTCCTCTTGTGGCCACACTTAACTGACAACCTCATAAAAGGACACAGAACATATAGCCACTTAAGAAGGCAGTTTGGTGGTTTCTGACAAAAACAAACGTACTCCTACTGTACAATCCAGCAATCATACTGCTTGGTATTTACCTAGAGTTGAAAACTTATGTCAACACAAATACCTGTGCAGGGATGTTCGTAGCAGCGTTATTCATAGTTGTCAAAACTGGGAAGAAAACAAGATGTCCTTCAGTAGGTGATAAACTGTGGATAAACTGTGGTACACTCAGATAATAGAATGTTATTAAGGGCTAAAAAGAAATGCGCTATCAAGCCATGAAAAAACATAGAGAAAACTTAAATACGTATTACTAAGTGAAAGAAGTCATACTGAAAAGTTACATATTGAATGATTCCAACTATATGTCACTCTAGAAAAGGTAAAATTATGAAGAAGTAAAAAATCAGTGGTTGTCGGGTTTGGGGGGTGTGGGGGAGTGGAAAGATTAGGTGGAGCAAAGAGGATTTTTAGGGCAGTGAAACTACTCTTCATGATAATATAATGGTGGATACACATTATTATACATTTATCCAAACCCACAGAATGTATAACATGGAGTGAACCCTAACATAAACAATGAATTTTGAGGGATTTGATGTATCAAGGTAGGTTCATCAACTATAAAAATATACCACACTTGTGGATGATATTAATAATGGAGGGATATGCATGTACGGGGTCAGGGGGCACATGGAAATTCTCTATACCTTCTGCTCAATATTGCTATAGACTTAAAACTCTAAAAAATAAAGTCTATTAAAAAATTAAAGTGTTGGAAAATGTACTATGCAAAATATAACAAGAGTTCAAATGACTCAGTAACAGGATAGACTTCAGAACAAGAAATATTACTAAGTGATAAAGAAGGGTGGTTCAAAATAATAAAAGGGTGAATTTATAAATACGTTATGTAAATAATGATAATGAAAAATAATCTTTTAATATTTGAGGGAGATCTAAGAACGTGCTTAAAGAAAGCTTTATAGACTGAAATATTTAAAATTGAAGAAAAATCTCTTAAAATTATCTACTTTTGTACCTTTAGAGGCTATGAAACAAAAAATATGTTAAACCTAAAGTAAATGAAGAGAACTAATAAATAAATAGCAAAAAGGAAATAGAAAATTTAAAAATACAGAAAAACTATGAAATCCAAAGCTGTTTATTTTTAAAGATCAAAAAAATCTATAAATTTCTAGTTAGATTGATGAATATGAAAGGAGAAATGAGGCATATTACCAATAGCAGAAACAAAAGAGAGGCAGCCTTACAAATCCTAAAGATATTAAAAGGTTAGAAAAGGAAATATGATAAACTATGTGCCAGAAAAATTGGTAAGTCAAAGGAAGTGGATAATCCTCCAAAATGTAGCAAATTACCAAAACTTACACAGGAAGAAAAAAATATGTGAATAGAGCTTACTCTACCAAAGAAATAAATGTGAAGGCAAAATCCTTACCAAAAAAGAAAGTTTGAAGGCCATATGGGTTTATTGGTAATTTTACCAAATGTTTACCAAAGAAGAAATAACTACAATCATATGTACAATTTTCCCAGAAGTATTGGAGAAGAAAACCCTCCTTAACTCATCTAGTGAGACCATCATTATCCTGATGCTATAACCCCATAAAGTATATAAAAGAAAAAAATATTGCCAACTAATATTTTTCAGCATCATGAAAGTAAAAATCTTTAACAAAACATTAGAAAATTGATTTCAACAATAAAAAGGATAATACATCTTGAACGAGCAGGAGTGTAAGCTTGGTTAAACCTCAGAAGACTAATCAATGTAATTTATCATATCTAGCCACATGATTATCTATATAGATGCAGAAAATTTTGACAAAATTCAACATCTATTGACATTAAAAATTGTCAGCAAGACACAAATGAATGGGAATTTTCTTAATTAGATACAGGGCATCTAAAAATAACTATAGCTACCATCATAGTTAATAGTAAAGTTAATAAATTTCCCCTAAGATCAGTAAAAATGCAAGATAAAGAAAAGTCTTGTGCATTTAGAATGAAACTCACTAAAATAATTTTGAGTGAAAAATCCAGATATAAACACTTTATTTAAAGTTCACACTATGGCAACACCAAAGTGTTTGGTATGTACACTTAAGTGGTTGTATTTTAGAGAAAAACAAAATAGTGATTATTATAAAATCTAAGATAATAACAAATTTGGGGTATGAGGGGGACAACATTCTATTTACTGATCTGAGTAATGATTACATGCTTGTTTACTATAAGTAATTTTTAAGTTGTATACCTTTTTACACATTTGGAAACAGGAGGTTAAAAAGAAAGTTAAATGGGCATTTAATGGGGTCCACAGAGAGTGCACCTATAAAGGCTGTTTAACCTTATGCTAGTCTAAAAAAGTAGAACAAAGTTTTCCATGTTATCTAGTCTCTCTCAGCTAGGGAGGAGTTCAGAGGGAAGTAGACTATATTTCTAACCAGAAATTAAGTGTGACTGTTGTTTGAAACATTCTTTGTGTCATATTCCTGGGGCAGTTGCCATATATTACAAAATAATATATAATATTACACATTGCATATGTATATTATATGCTATTTTATATATCATTATATTATAATATTCTTTATTTTTTATTGGAGTACAGTTGATTTACAATGCTGTGTTAGTTTCTGCTATACAGCAAATAAATATACAAATATCCACTCTGTTTTTAGATTATTTTCCTGTATAGATCATTACAGAGTTGAGAAGAGTTCCCTGCACTATACAGTAGGTCCTTATTAGTTATCTATCTTATATATAGTATTGTGTATATGTAAATCCCAATCTCCCAATTTATCCCTCCCCTGCCCCTGCTCCCCCCCCCCACCCCAGTAACCATAAGTTTGTTTTCTACAACTGTGACTCCATTTCTGTTTTGTAAATAAGTCCATTTGTACCATTTTTTTATATTCCACATACAAGCGATATCAAATGATATTTTGTCTTTCTCTGTCTGAATTACTTTGCTCAGTATGACAAACTCTATGTGCATCCATGTTGCTGCAAATGACATTATTTTGTTCCTTTTATATGGCTGAGTAATATTCCATTGTATACATGTACCACATCTTTTTTATCCATTCTGCTCTTGATGGACATTTAGGTTGCTTCCATGTTCTGGGTATTGTAAATAGTGCTGCAATGAATATTGGGGCATATGTATATTTTTGAGGTATTGTTTTTTCTGGATATATGCCCAGGAGTAGAATTGCAGGGTCATATGGTAGCTTTATTTTTACTTTTTGAGGAAGCTCCATACTATTCTCCAAACTGGCTGTACAAATTTACATTCCCACCAACAGTGTAAGAGGGTTCCCTTTTCTCCACACCCTCTCCAGCACTTATTTTTTGTAGATTTTTTAATGAAGGCCACTCTGACCAGTGTGAGTGATATCTCATTTTAGTTTTGATTTGCATTTCTCTAATAATTAGTGATGTTGAGCATCTTTTCATGTGCTTTTTAGCCATCTGTATATCTTCTTTGGAAAAATGTCTATTTAGATCTTCTGCTCTATTTTGGTTGGGTTATTTGTTTTTTTGATATTGAGCTGCATGAGCTATTTGTATATTTTGGAGATTAACCCCTTGTCAGTCTCTTCATTTGCAAATATGTCTCCCATACTGTGGGTTGTCTTTTGTTTTATTTATGTTTTCCTTTGCTGTGCAAAACTTTTAAGTTTAATTAGGTCCCACTTTTTAATTTTTGCTTTTATTTTCATTACTCTAGGAGGAGGACCAAAAAATATCTTGCTGTGATTTATGTCAGAGAATGTTGTTTATGTTTTCCTCTATGCATTTTATAGTATTCAACCTTACATTTAGTTCTTTAATCCATTTTGAGTTTATTTTTATGTATGGTGTTAATTTCATTCCTTTGCATGCAGCTGTCCAGTTTTCCCAGCAGCATTTATTGAAGAGACTGTCTTTAATTAATTGTATAGTCTGGCCTCCTTTGTCATAGATTAGGTGACCATAGGTGTTTGGGTTTATCTCTTTCTATCCTGTTCTACTGATCTATATTTCTGTTTTTGTGCCAGTACTGTACTGTTTTGATGACTGTAGCTTTGTAGCATAGTCTGAAGTCAGGGAACCTGAATCATCCAGCTCCATTTCTCTTTTTCAAGATTGCTTTGGCTATTCTTGGTCATTTGTGTTTCCACACAAATACTAAATTTTATTTGTTTTAATTCTGTAAAAAATGTCAGTGGTAATTTGATAGGGATTGCATTGAATCTGTAGATTGCTTTGGGTAGTATAGACATTTTGACAATATTGATACTTCAATCCAAAAACATGGTATATCTCTCCATCTGTTTGTGTCATATTTGATTTCTTTCATCAGTATCTTATAGTTTTCTGAGTACAGTTTTTTGCCTACTTAAGTAGGTTTATTCCTAGGTATTTTATTCTTTTTGATGAAATGGAATGGGATTGTTTCCTTAATTTCTCTTTCTGGCCATTCATTGTTAGTGTATAGGTATGCAAGAGATTTCTGTGTAATAATTTTGTATCCTGCAAACTTACCAAATGTACTGATGAGTTCTAGTAGTTTTCCCACGCATCTTTAGGATTTTCTAGGTATAGTAACGTCATCTGCAAACAGTGAAAATTTTACTTGTTCTTTTCCAATTTGGATTACTTTTATTTATTTTTCTTCTCTGATTGCTGCAGCTAGGGCTTCCAAAACTATGTTGAATAAAAGTGGCAAGAGTGGACCTCCTTGTCTTGTTCCTGATCTTAGAGGAAATTCTTTCGGTTTTTCACCATTGGGAATGATGTTTGCTGTGGGTTTGTCATATATGGCCTTTATTATTTTGCAGTAGTTTCCGTCTATACCCACTTCCTGGAGAGTTTTTTTTATCGTAAATCGGTGTTGAATTTTGTCAAAAGCTTTTTCTACATCTATTCAGAGGATTATATGGTTTTTGTCTTTCAGATTGTTAATGTGGTGTATCATGTTGACTGATTTGCGTGTATTGAAGAATTCTTGCACCCTGGGATAAATCCCACCTGATCATGGTGTATGATCATTTTAATGTGTTGTTGGATTCTGTTTGCTAGTATTTTGTTGAGGATTTTTGCGTCTATGTTCATCAGTTATATTGGCCTGTAATTTTTCTTTTTTGTGATATTTTTGTGTGGTTTTGCTATCAGGATGATGGTGGCCTCATAGAATGAGCTTGGGAGTATTCCTTCCTCTGCAATTTTTTGGAAGAGTTTCAGATGGATAGGTGTTAACTTTTCTCTAGATGTTTGACAGAATTCACCACTGAAGTCACCTGCTCCTGGACTTTTGTTTGTTGATAGCTTTTTAATCACAATTTCAATTTCAGTAGTTGTGATTGGTCTGTTTATATTTTCTATATTTCTTCCTGCTTCAGTCTTATAATGTTGTACCTTTCTAAAAATTTGTCCATTTCTTCTAGGTTTCCCATTTTATTGGCATATAGTTGCTTGTGGTAGTCTCTGATGATCCTTTGTATTTCTGTGGTATCAGTTGTAACTTCTTTTTCATTTCTGATTTTATTGATTTGAGTCCTCTCCCTTTTTTTCTTGTTGAGTCTAGCTAAAGGTTTATCAATTTTCTTTATCTTCTCAAAGAACCAGCACTTAGTTTCATTGATCTTTGCTATTATTTTCTTCATCTCTATTTCATTTATTTCTGCTCCAACTTTTATGATTTCTTTCCTTTTTCTAACATTGGGTTTTGTTTGTTCTTCTTCCTCTAGTTGCTTTTGGTGTAAGGGTAGGTTGTTTATTTAAGATTTTTCTTGTTTCTTGAGGTAGGATTGTATTGCTCTAAACTTCCCTCTTAGCACTGATTTTGCTGCATCCCGTAGGTTTTGGATCATCATGTTTTCATTTTCATTTGTCTCTAGGTATTTTTTGATTTCTTCAGTGATCTGTCGGTTGTTTAATAACATATTGTTTAGTTTCCATTAGTTTGTGTTTTTTACAGGTTTTTTTCTTTCCGGTAATTGATTTCTAATCTCATAGCATTGTGTTCAGAAAAGATGCTTAATACTATCTCAATTTTCTTAAATTACCGAGGCTTGAATTGTGACCCAAGATGTGATCTATCCTGGAGAATGTTCCGTGTGCACTTGAGAAGAAAGTGTATTCTGCTGCTTTCAGATGGAATGTCCTATAAATATCAATTAAGTCTATCTGGTCTAATGTGTCATTTAAGGCTTATGTTTCCTTATTAATTTTCTGTCTTGATGATCTGTCCATTGTGATAACTCCCACACTATTATTGTGTTACTTTTGATTTCCCCTTTTATGGCTGTTAGCATTTGCCTTATATATTGAGGTGCTCCTATGTTGGGTGCATATATATTTACAATTGTTATATCTTCTTCATGGATTGATCCCTTGATCATTATGTAGTGTCCTTCCTTATCTCTTGTAACAGTCTTCATTCTAAAGTTTATTTTGTCTGATATGAGTTTTGCTACTCCAATTTTCTTTTGATTTCCATTTGCACTGAATATCTTTTTCCATCCCCTCACTTTCCATCTGTATGTGTCCCTAGGTCTGAAGTGGGTCTCTTGTAGACAACATTTATATGGGTCTTGTTTTCATATCCATTCAGCCAGTCTGTGTCTTTTGGGTGGAGCATTTAATCCATTTACATTTAAGGTAATTATCAATATGTGTGTCCCTATTGTCATTTTCTTAATTGTTTTTGGTGTTTTTGTAGGTCTTTTTTCTTTCCTTCCTCTTTTGTTCTCTTCTCTTGTGGTTTGATGACCATCTTTAGTGTTGCATTTGGATTGCTTTTTCTTTTGTACGTGTGTATCTATTGCAGTTTTTTTGTTTGCATTTCTCATGAGGTTGTGATATACCAGTCTATATGTATCCAAGGTTGTTTGAAGTTGCTGGTCTCTTAATTTCAAATACAATTCCTGTTTCCTGCATTTGTACTCTCCTCTTCACATGGTTGATGATTTTGATATCATATTTGTGTGTGGATGATTTCCTGCTTTTACTGTATGTTTGCCTTTACCAGTGAGCTTTCCCATTTGTGATTTTCTCATTTCTACTTGTGACCTCTTTTTTTTTTTTTTTCCCCTTGCCTAGAGAAGTTTCTTTAGCATTTGTTGTAAAGGTGGTCTGGTGGTGCTGCATTCTCTTAGCTTTTGCTTGTCTGTAAAGCTTTTGATTCTGTCATTAAATCTGAATGAGAGCCTTGCTGGGTATGGTATTCTTGGTTGTAGGTATTTTCCCTTCATCACTTTAAGTATATCATGCCACTCCCTTCTGGCCTGCAGTGTCTGCAGAAAAAAATCAGCTCATTGACTTATTGGGAATCCCTTGTATGTTATTTGTTGATTTTCCCTTGTTGCTTTTAATATTCTTTCTTTGTATTTAATTTTTATTGTTAGTTTTATTAATATGTGTCCCTCCTTAGGTTTAGCCTGTCTGGGACTCTCTGTGCTTCCTGGACTTGGGTGACTATTTCCTTTCCCATGTTAGAGAACTTTTTGACTATCATCTTTTCAAATATTTTCTCAGGCCCTTTCTCTCTCTCTTCTTCTTCTTCTGGGACCTCTATAATGGGAATGTTGGTGCATTTAATATTGTCCCAGAGGTCTCTTAGACTGTCCTCATTTCTTTTCTTTTCTTTTTTATTCTGTTCTGCAGCAGTGATTTCCACCACTCTGTCTTTCATCTCACTTATTCATTCTTCTGCCTCAGTTATTCTGCTATTGATTTGTTTTAGTGTATTTTTCATTTCAGTTATTGTGTTGTTCATCTCTGTTTATTTTTTTAATCTTCCATCTCTTTTTTAAACATTTCTTTTATCTTCTCGGTCTGTGCCTCCATTCTTTTTCTCAGATTTTGGATCATCTTTACTATCATTACTCTGAATTCTTTTTCCAATAGATTGCCTGTCTCCACTTCATTTAGTTGTTCTTGTAGGTTTTTATCTTTCTCCTTCATTTGCAACATACATCTCTATCATCCCTAACTTACAGTGTTTATGGTCTCCTTTCCACAGGCTGCAGAATCATAGCTCCTCTTGCTTCTGATGTCTGCCTCCTGGTCTGTGAGGTTGGTCCAGAGGTTTTTTCAGACTTCCTTTTTGGAGGGACTGGTGCCTGCCCTTTGGTGGGTGGAGTTGTTTCTTGTCCCTCTGGTGAGCAGGGCCATGTCAGGGGGTATGTTTTGTGATGGCTGTGAGATCAGTATGACTTTAGGCAGCCTGTCTGCTGATGGGTGGGGCTGTGTTCCTGTCTTGCTGGTTGTTTGACCTGAGGTGTTCCAGCACTTCAGCTTGCAGGCTGTTGGGTAGGACCAAGTCTTTGTGCCAAAATGGGGACCTCTGGGAGAGCTCATGAAAATTAATATTCACTAGGGCCTCTGTTACCAGTGCCCTTGCCCCCATGGTGAGGTACAGCCAACCCTCACCTCTGTAGGAGACCCTCTAAGACCCCTTCGGTAGATCTAGCCTAAGTTCCTATGGAGGTACTGCTTTGTGCTGTGTTCCAGGCCATGTGAGACCTTGTGTGCACCCTCCAAGAGTAGAGTCTCTGTTTCCCCCAGCCCTGTGGAGCTCTTATCCTCAAGCCCCACTGGCCTTCAAGGCTAGATGCTCTAGAATTCTTCCTCCCAATGCCAGACTGTCAGACTGTTTTGGAGGGCTATTTTTATGTGGGAACATCTTTATGTAGTCTGCATGTGTTTAATATTATTGTTATTAATTTTTTTTTTTGGTGCAAGGGCTCTTTTTAGTGTGGATGTCTGCCACCTCTTTCCTCAGTGTATGCTGGTCATTATCTCCTTGTTAGGGGGTTTGACTGGTGTTGTGGTGATCACAGCCTGCTCTGGACATTGAACAGGGCCTCCCCTTTGCTATGTGTTTGTCACTGACTGTGAGGGGTGGGGTCTGCTCCCTAGTTGGAGTAGAGGCCCCCAGATTTATTTCTTGCTGAGTTTCTGATCTGTAGTGTGAGGTAGGTGGGACTAGAGCACTCCCACTGGGAGAGAAGCCACTGACTCTTCCTCCTCTGGAGCTGTTCACCTGTGAGCATACTCTGTTGTGCCATCTTTCACCCCTTGTGTGAGCTCACAAGTTACTCTGTTGTTGGCACTGCTCTTGGCCCCACCTTAACTGTGGATATGCCAGTAATTGGCCCTGGTATCTCTCAGACATTGTTTTCACCAGGCCCCCAGCATAGATACACTGAACTCAGGTCCCAGGATTGCAGTAATCATGGATCTGGACCCGTTGTGGGTGCTACAGGGGCAGCTCAGACTCTGACCTCGTCCCATCCCCATATGTATGTGCACACAAAGTCCACAGCTGCTAAAGCTAGACCTGTATCTGTTGTGGGAGCACTTGTTGTGTGTTCAGATGTTCTGCAGGTGCTCAGTTTACCAAGCTGGTCGTGATGGTTTAATCTGTGGTTCACACAGCTGCAAGGATAGATTTCAGCTCTTCTTCCTTAGTCACACAGCCCCCCTGGGATTCAGCTTTGGTTTCAGCCCCACCTCTGCATGTAGGACACACACAGGTGTCTGCCCCCCACCTAGGAGAGAGGGGGACAGCAGCAGTGACCAACTGGGGCTCTTGTCCTCACTCAGGCAGGATGGGGAGGAGGCGGCAACCGACTGAGGTGACTTACTGACACGCACAAACCCGATCCGGCGGGAGCCCCTCTTAGTGCCTGCAGAGGCAGGGGCCGGCACATGCGGAGAGAGGGTGCATTGGCAGCCCCACCCTTTACGCATCACTCAACAATGGCACTTCGCTTCTAAGGCTTTCCGGGCTTCCCCAAGAGCGTTCCCGGTTGTGGAGCTCCCCACTCCCATCCTCTCAGGCTGTCTCCTTGAAGGCAACAGCAGTCCCCTCCCCAGGTCTGCTCTCCAAGTCCCACATTCCAGCACCCAGACTCCATCCACACCAGCAGACATGCACCTCAGGCTGGGTTGCACAGGGCTGTGGCACAGACCATCTCTGTAGGTCTCACTCTGTCCTGCCTGCCACAGACCTGTTGCTGCACTCTCCTCTGGGTGCGAAGTTCCCCTTCTGTCTCATCTAATCTCCCCACTGGTGAAGGGGCATCCCTGGGTGCAGGAACCTCTCCTCTCCTTCAGTTCTCCCCCAGGGATGAGGTCCTGTTCTGCTTCCTCTTTTCTTTGTTTTTGTTTTCTCCCTTTCATTTTACCTGGTTACATGGGGATCTTTTCTTGTTCTTTTAGGTGTCCGAGGTTCTCTGCTAGTGTCCAGCAGGTGCTTTGTGAGGACTGTTCCAAGGACTGTGCCATTCTTGATGGCCCTGTGGGAAAAGGTGAACTCCACGTCATCCTACTCTGCCATATTGACCCCTCCTATATATATTATATAATCACCCAATGAAATATTAAAATGGAGTGAAAATTAATGAACTTCTGTTATAAACAACAACATGAATGAATCTTAAAATCATAACATAGAGTGGAAAAAGCAAACACATAAGATTACAAATAGTAAAATATTATTTTATAAAACTCATACTAAGCAAAACTAGACAATATAATGTACACACACACTTATACACATACATATATACATATATAAAACTGAAAACTGATTATAAAATCTAAACAATGTGTTCAAAATTCCAGCTAGTTCTTTATTCCATCCTAAAAAAATTAGGATGGAATAAAGAACACACAGGTAGAAAGGCAAAGGCTTTGAGAAATTCTAGTTTTTGGGTTAGATAGTAGGTTTACAGATTTTTTTTCTGCTACAGTGTTTCATGATATACATGTATGGAGTGCATATAAGTAAAGAAAGAAGTTTTGCCTGTATCAAATATTTCCTGTTGAAAGTTTTAAAAAACAAGCAAAACTAATAATATATTTCTTAGTGATAGAGACAAAGAAGCTCCTCCATTAGAGCTATGACAGGTCACTTCCTGTCAGTCTCATTGAGCATTATATGGCAAAACCAAATCACACATGGCATTAGTAGAGTTCCTAATGAAGACATTTATCATTACAAAAACAGTACTAAGTTCAGTGTCAAACCGCTGATTTAATGGTTGAGAAAATAGAACTATTTTACTTAAGTAGCTGCTGTTAGTGAGCTGAATTTAGATGATTTCAGACAAAATAGGCAAAGACTTGTCAGAATGGCATGCAATGACTTTATAATATAAAGAAGTGGAAAACAACTGTAGTGCAATCTGTTATGCAGAAATCAGATAGGCCTTTTAAATTCATTAAAAGGTGCTGATTTTCCTACCATAGAACAGTTAACAATGTGTCTTATAATCTTTTTATTACAGTTGCTAACCAAATGAGAACTTTCCAAGTTTTCTATTGGAAGGCTTTTCTTGGTCATTGAACTTTTTTAGCAAAACTCATGCATATGAAACAAAATCCTCCTAACAAAATTCTTTAAAAGGCTCCCAAAACATCTAATTTCAAAATTTATTACTTAAAAATCAGTTTGCTTTTACAATTTTCAGGTAAATACTAAATGCTTTCACACTGTGGTGGAGTATATACATATAATTTCACAACATAATCATAATAATCATTTGAACTGGGTTTTATACTCCCTGGTCAAACAATTATATCTCAGTACCAATTAATAGAAAAAGACAGTAAGGACATAGTATTGGCTTATTTTAAAATATTAGCATTAATTCAGAAATAGCAAGTGGGAAAATTCAAAGGAGCAAATGTGGAGAAATATTTCATGACAATAAACATTAAGGGAACATAAATTGAAATAATATGGTACCACTTTCCCTCTGATGTTAGAAAAATTATAATATGATATGTCCATGATTACTGTAAGTCTGTTGAAACTGATGTTCTGTGCATTGCTTGTGGCTATGTGATTTAGTGCCATAATTTTGGAAGATGTTTAGAACTTGAAATATTCATAATTTAGTCTATCTTAAGGAACTAAGCCAAAATGTAAATAAAACAGTTACAGAAAAATGCACCATATTCATGATTATAACATAAGAAACAAAATAGAAATCATCCAGATGACCTAAAATGGAGAAATAATTGTATAAAATATGAAATATAGCATATTCACTCTGTGGAATATAATGAAAGTACTATGGTAATCAAGCACTATGTAGAAACATAAATATTTATTATAAGTAAAATATTTTTAATTGCAGGATACAAAATTTTGAGAAATTATAATTAGGTAAAATAAATATGTAAAAGCAAGTTGGAAGTAAAGCAAAAGATTCTAATGATGTTTGTGTAACTAGTACATATTTTTCTTATTCTTATAACTTCTTTATATTATTGGATTATTTTTGTACAAATTCCTTAAAAACTTATTGAAAATGAATTACAAGCATATTCCACATAGCATGAGCTTTAATAAGATGCCCATTTATTACAACAAATTAAAAACCGTAAAAGTACATATTACAGTTACCTAATTTCCTGTCCCTCAAAAAATATTCATTCATGTGTCATGGCATTTTACCTAAAACATCGAAAAATATAATTAAATGTGTTTTCTTGATTTTAATCAGTGACTAAAATGAAATATTGATAGTTAATACCCATTTTGTGAAGGTATTCAGGAAGGAAATTTGAAGTCATAGGCCAGCAGAAAGAGGAAGACAACTACATGAAGTGTAAGGTACTTTCTGAGAGCACTGTGTCAAGAAAGTGAGTGGGCCTTTGCCATCAAATGCAGTGATTTTGCAAGTGCCTGTCCTTACCTCTCAAAGGCAGGGATTGAAATGTGCTCATCTGTGTAGTCACAGCTCCTGGCAGAATGATTGGCATGGAGTAAGCATTCACAAATATTTGTTGGCTAATGTATATACAGTTAGCTGAAAATTAAATAAGTAATAAAAGACCTCTTTCCCGCCACCACCCCAGATTTTTGGATGTAATAGACCAGTAAAATTTCAACAAACATTACCAGTTTGCCTGTTGTCCCAGGGTAATTACTAATTTTTCTCTCAAGTGTGTCCTTTTTGGGTGGTAGAGTATATCTGACCTCAAGCCTATCATCTGGTGACAGGAAGTGAGGCACAAAAGGCTTTTTTGTTACATTTAGGTCTTTAATCCATTTTGAGTTTATTTTTGTGTATGGTGTTAAGGAGTGTTCTAATTTTATTCTTTTACATGTAGCTGCCCAGTTTTCCCAGCACCACTTATTGAAGAGTCTGTCTTTACTCCACTGGCCTCCTTTGTCATAGATTAAGTGATCATAGGTGTGTGGGTTTACCTCTGAACTTTCTATCCTATTCCATTGATCTATATTTCTGTTTTTGTACCACTACCATACTGTCTTGATTACTGTAGCCCTGTAGTGTAGTCTGAAGTCAGGGAACTTGATACCTCTTAGGGGAAAACATAGGCAAAACACTCTTTGACATAAATCGCAGCAATATCTTTTTTGACCCACATCCTAGAGCAATGAGAATAAAAACAAAAATAAACAAAGGGACCTAATTAAACTGAGCAGCTTTCTCACAGCAAAGGAAACCATAAACAAGATGAGAAGACAACCCTCAGAATGGGAGAAAATATTTGCAAATGAAGCAATTGACAAAGGATTAATCTCCAAGATTTACAAGGAGCTCATGCAGCTCAATAACAAAAAACAAACAACTCAATCAAAAAATGGGTGGAAGACTTAAATAGACATTTCTCCAAAGAAGACATACAGCTGGCCAACAAACGCATGAAAAGATGTTCAACACCACTAATTATTAGAGAAATTCAAATCAAAACTGCAAAGAGATATTACCTCACACCAGTCAGAATGGTTATCATCAAAAATATACAAACAATAAATGCTGGAGAGGGTGTGGAGAAAAGGGAACCCTCTTGCACTGTTGGTGGGAATGTAAATTGATACAGCCATATGGAGAACAGTATGGAGGTTCCTTAAAAAACTAAAAATAGAACTACTATACGACCCAGCAATCCCACTACTGGGCATATACCTTGAGAAAACCATCATTCAAAACGAGTCATGTTCCACAATGTTCATTGCAGCTCTATTTACAATAGCCAGGACATGGAAGCAACCTAAGTGTCCATCGACAGATGAATGGTACAGAAGATGTGGCCCATATATACAATGGAATATTACTTAGCCATAAAAAGAAATGAAATTGAGTTATTTGTAGTGAGGTGGATGGACCTAGAGTCTGTCATACAGAGTGAAGTAAGTCAGAAAGAGAAAAACTAATACTGTATGCTAACACATATGTATGGAATCTAAAAAAAAAGAAAAAGAAAAACTGGTTTTGAAGAACCTAGGAGCAGGACAGATATAAAGACGCAGATGTAGAGAATGGAGTTGAGGAAACAGGGAGGGGGAAGGGTAAGCTGGGACGAAGTGAGAGACTGGCATGGACATATATGCACTACCAAATGTAAAATAGATAGCTAGTGGGAAGCAGCCACATAGCACAGGGAGATCAGCTCAGTGTTTTGTGACCACCTAGAGGGGTGGGATAGGGAGGGTTGGAGGCAGACTCAAGAGGGAGGTGATATAGGGATATATGTATATGTATAGCTGATTCACTTTGTTATAAAGCAGAAACGAACACACCATTGTAAAGCAATTATACCCCAATGAAGATGTTTAAAAAAAAAAATTAAACTCTACACATTAAAATTATTTTTTCACATGTGTATGAAAATTACATTCTGCTAGAATAGTATAATGTATAGATCTAATTCATCTATTGTGCCTGATGCTCAGTGGAATTTTTTTTTTTTTTAATTCTAGAAATTCAAACACTTCATATCTGTGCAATTATCTGGTATGTGTCCATTGATGATTTCCTTTCTTTCATGCTTTTTTAAATGTCCTCCCTCAGCCTCCTCTTTATTTAAGATGCCAAGGAGAACATTATATTGAACCTACTGGATTGATCTTCTAATTCTCTAATTTTTTCTCCCTATACTATCTCATTTTCTCTTTGCTCCTTTTTTTCAAAGATTTTCTCAGCTTTGTCTTCCAATATTTCTATTGAATTTTTTATTTCTACTCAATTTTTTAAAAATTCAACATAATTTTTGTTGTTCTCTGGTGTTATTTACAGCATTTTAAAATTATTTTATAGATTCAGTATCTTCTTATCTTTTTGAGAATTATAATAGTTTTATTTTCAGTTTTCCTCAATATTATTATTTATCTAAGTTCATTTTTTATCTTTGTATTTTGTTACCAACTGTAGTCATAAAACAATTACAGTATTAATTTTTGGTATTGATATAATGCTTACTAAGTATGTATTTCCAATTTGCTCATTAGCTTCATACCACTCTATGAGCTGGGAAGTTAATAATCTTCATTTTAGAGATAAAGAAAATTAAATGTATTGCCCAAGGTACCCACAGCGTTAGTAATAAAGTTGCAATTTTAATCCAGACAGTGTACATCTGAAATATAGAATGTTAAACATCACAAATTCGTATTTCCATTGAAAGATCATACATGGTGTATACTGTATAAGGAAGGAGTAATGCAAATTCTGTTTTGGAAGCTCTGGGTATTAGGTAAGATTTGTCAATTTGAGTTCCACTGTAAGATCATCTGAGGGGGCCATCTTTTAGAGAACCCAAATGCCATTATATTTAGGTCTTTCACCTTTGGATAGAAAATTCCAATACCCTGCCTCAGCTGTAATTCTCTGGTTGTGTCAGTGTTCTGGGAGCTGAGAGAGCGAGACAGTTGCGGGTAAGTTTGGCATTCAGCATTCATTTGGCAAAATCAAGTGCCTCTTTAATGGAAGTCACCAAGAAAATTTGAGACAAAATTAAACGATCTTATATACCATCTCTTTGTTCCCTTCTTACCAAGATTCTGTCTCAAAATTCTCATCTCCCCTAACTGTGTCCTCAACTCATTCTGACAGGCTTCAATTTCACAATTCTTTTGAAATTGTTATTTTTAAGGTCACTGGGAGCTCTATGTTGTCAATGTCAATGGTATCTTTCCTTATCTCAACTTTATCTACTCTCAACCATTTTTGACATAACTGAAAATTCCTTGTTTCTTGCAATTTCCTTTTTTTCTTTCATATCATATCCTTAGTTTCTTTTATATTTAGAAAACTTTATGTATTAATTATGTTTTTCATTTTCTGTATCATTTGATGCTTTGACAACTTAGGACTTTGCTGATCTAGGAGAGCCTGCTCCTCACAGGGCTGACTAATTCCTAAAGATAGCAAATTACTGCTCTGTGAGTGTGCCTTTCATGAACCAATCAATCCAAAGCCCATACCTCCAACCATCTCTTTTACTGGGCTCTCATAGGGCTCTTAAACTGAAAGCCAATATTCCCCTACTCTAATTACCCCAAGGCCAGGGACCAGACAACTAAAGACAACCTCATACCCCAGAGCTTGCCAAAATTATTCCAACTAGACATAGTTTAGCTTTACTTCCTGTAAAAACCACATTCTTTTCCTTACCTATTTCTCCATTTCTTCTCCCTCCTGACCAACCTTGGAGCTTCCCAGTGTGGCTATGCCTCATGTTCTAGTGATCTGTAAATATAAAAAGTCTTCCTTCATGACAGTCATTTCTGTGTCTGCATGTCTTATCACGATTTATTAAAACAAATTCTGGGTACTTTGTAAAACATCGTATCTTCACGTTTCCCTTTTACAAGGTTCTAATCAACTGCTCAAGTAACAATGTCAGCATGACCTCAATATTGCTGCTGAAACTTTCTTTCTTCTCTTTCAGCTAGTGAGTTCCAGCTCTATGCATCTCCTCTCTCAACTTCTTCAAATGTATATCTCCACTCTAGATTTTCTCCCAGACCTATGTATCTAATTATTTAATTAACAACTCCATTTGGAGGTCTAACAGGAATTTGAAATATAACATGGCCAAAATAAAATTCTTAATTTTCCCCTAATTGTATTCTTCTTCCAAAGTTTCCTTAGTAAATTTTACCCTGTACACTCAATTAGTCAAACCAAAACCTTGCCATTATTCCAGAATATTTCCCATTTCTTACCTTTCAATCTTTTCCATCTTTACTGCTATTACTCTACCCTAACATTATGTCCTATCTAAACTGCTTCAGTAGCAACCAGAGTGATCTTATAATGAAGATCATGGCACTGTCCTGCTTCTAACTGTATATCATACATTGAAGACAATAAAGACAGTCCAAGTAGTGCTCCAATGCCTTCTAGGATTTCTACTATCTAGTCCTTGCCTACCACTCTCTCTCTCTCTAATAAATACATGCTGAGTTCTAGGCACAAAGGCTTTCTTATTGCTGTACACCCATGCCAGCCCCAGCTAGGTAATCTGCCAATGTTTTGGCACTGGGTAGCTTCTCTCTCTGTAACTATTCCCTGTAAAACTTTATGTAGCTTTTTCCTCCTGGTCAGGAGGAAAACTCTTAGCCAAATATAAGCCTAATATAAGCCCTTCAAAAGTTTCTCCTCTGAGCAGTTTTGTTTTTTTGCTTTATATGACATTATTTTCAGAAATTATTTTACTTCTTTACTTGATAGTGTCTATGGAACCTAATATATGTAAGTCACTTATGAACCAAGACCTTATTTTAACTTTACATCTCAAGCATGTAGAACTATGATTGACACATAGTAGCTCCTTAATATAATTTTGAAGATGAAATGAATAAACTACAAATACAGTTGCCTAGTTTCAAATGGAGCCAAATGTCAATAAATTTAAGCCTTGAATCATGTATGCATTTTGGTTTGGTATAAAGTATTTCTTGAGTATTTGTTTAACAATTTTAGTACACTGGCATTTCCTGACATTTGAAAATTCCTTTTAAATTTCCTCAAATTCATTCAGTCCTGAAACAGGAAGCCCAATGTATTTGCTTTATGACTCTATGATTCCTTTCTTATTTACTGAACCATTTTCCTCTCACACCAGGCTTATTTTTTGAATATGACAGTTTTAGAGAGGTTATGGATGTTTCAGAAAAATCATAGTAAGCACTTATGGATGCTAATAACACATCCATTAATGTTACAAACCAATGAGTATGGAAAGCAGGACATGCATGCAGAAAGTTTTAATCCTGATTTTTAAAATTCTAATCATTATAATTGATGTTTTCCTCCAGTTTTAGTATAGGAGGACTGATATTAAAACTGATATCTTTGGAATATCTTGAAGGCAGTTTTCTTTCCTAAAAGCATTTGGGGCTACAGAATGAAAATAAAATACTATTTGTATTGCAATAGAACTAATATGCATATATTATTAAAACTGTATCTCAAATGGTGAGCATTAATTTGATTGTATAGTGAAGATTCAACTTATGGAAGCTCCAAATTTGTAGACAGATAAGAGGGGAGAAAGAGTGATTCTGTGGTGTAGCAAGGTTTAGGGGACAATAAGCTTTTTGGGAAATTAGATGCCTTATCTAATTTGTATTATCACTTGAAATCCATGTGCTACCTGGTGGCCATTCTGGTCCCATAAGGAGTGATGAGACAGATACAGTTTGTACTAAAAGACTCTAATCTTCACTTTTGTGTGTGTGTATCTATGTATGTTTAAAAAATGATGGTATCCGTATTCTTGCTTATTGTTTAATTACCATCTATGAAATACAAATATAGAACACTTGGAACATAGAAAAAGAAGTATGGTAAAAATATTTTAATTATATCACTTTCTCTGTTTTGCTATCTATCCTAACACTTTTTTGTGTTTACTACATGAAATACAAAAGCTGCAAACTCAACAAGAATATTTGTGTGCAAGCTGCCTTATGCAGTATTTCCTAAATGTTGAACCACAACTTTATATTCTAAGATGGTCGAATTCTAAAGAGTTATGGTTCTGAAAAGAGCAACGATATGCCTCTGGGACTGAAATATATAAAGTTTAGAGAAGGGTGAAAAATTGTGAATACTTGCATAGCACTTACAGTGTGATTACCACTGTGTTAAACACTCTGCATACGTTGCTGTAATTAATTCTATCAATTGCCTAATGGTGTAGGCACATTAATAAAACCGTTATACAGATGGAAAAACTGAGGACCCAGTGGGGTTTAAAAAATTGCATAAGACACACAGTGAATGCACCTTAGAGAGAGGTTTATAAGTCTCAACAATCTAATGCCAAGCTCTAAACCACTACGCTATGGTTGCTCTAAGTTCTGTTCCTTCCTTCTTTCCCTCCCTCCCTACTTCACTCACTCACATACTCACTCATTCATTCTCTTTATTTACCAGGCCATAAAGATTCATTGAAAAAGAGCATCTGTGAAAATGTTCCCATTCATTGATAGATCCAGAAATACAGATTCTAGTAAACCCAGCTATAGAATTAATTATCTAATGCATTATCTAATGCAGTATCTTCACATATGAATAATTGCATTTTACCAGAAATTCCTAATAAAAGATTAAGTTTCTAATATTTTTTAATTAAATGCCTTGAGCAATCTGATTGTGCATATTTTTGTTAAGAGGATTCTTTTGACTATACTCCCCAAATCAAAGCAAACACTTACCTTCTATAAATCTATTAAGCCCTCTATAATTTGTTGGCTATTATTTTATTCAATCTTCCATTCATTAATTTATTCATTCAGTAAATAGTTTTCAACACCCGTTATGTGATATTGCAGGCACTTCTCTGGAACACAAAAGTGGGTAAAACTAGATATGTTCCGCATACTCACATCATTTATGGTATTTGTGGAAGACTGATATTCATCCAATACCTACTGAAATAAGGGTAAAATTCCAATGTGATAAGTACTACAGAAAATGAGAAGGAACTCAAGTTATTAGAATTTTTAAGTGGGGGATTCACATTTGTTTGGAAGACAGAAAAATGCATCTCTGTACAAGTGACCATTGCAATGATATCTGAAAGATAAATAGGAGTTAACCATCTACCATCTACATATTGCTGTTTGTATGGTATAAGCTCTTAAAGAAAAACAGTTTGAAATAGTTATCTCAGTGTATACACTAATTATCTGGGAGAACTCATCAATAATTTTCCCCCTAAAGCTGAGTCACTGATATTCCATTTAGGAAATAACTGTCTGGATATTTCAGGGGCCAGTTTACTGAATCTGAAAGGTTGAAATCTTTCCAGAAGACTTGAGGATAAATATTGAATTTGGGATCTCAGGGCAACTGAGCCTCAGTGATCTTCATGGCCATATAGATGTGTGATAAAAGAGATGACAGTTGTATGAATGTATTTGCCCTTTTATGTTACACTGCTGAAGTTGCAGGCATCACAGCTGAATGAAAATGTCAGAATCGTAAAGCAAGCCTAGGGGCTGTACCAATTCTCATTACCCAAGTCTTGTAAACCTGGTGTATATCCCACAATATACAGAGTATTAGATACTGTAACAAAGAAGGAGACAAATGCAGTATTTATCAGGGACATTATAATTTTGAGACAAAAGCTTTACTCGTTACACAATGAATAAGTCTTATAAAAATTGACTGTATATTTTACTGAGGCCAGGCCTTTATAGTTCAGAGAGTCTGTTAGTCTTTTTTCTTACAGGTATGACATTTACTTGCAAAACAATTCCCCAAATGCCTTTTGGGTGGCATTTTAAGTTCAAAGAAATAAACTGAAGGCATTTTTCCACTATTAGTCATTAGTCAGGATCTCTTCACATCAAGCCTGTTTTTTGTCTCTCTCCATCCCTCTCTCCCTCTCTCCCTTTCTTCTTTCTTTCCTACCTTCCTCCCTTCCTTCCTTCCTTCCTTCCTCCCTCCCTCCCCCTTTCTTTCTTCCTTCCTTCCTTCCTTTCTTTCTTTCTTTCTTTCTTTTTCTTTCTTTCTTTCTTTCTTTCTTTCTTTCTTTCTTTCTTTCTTTCTTTCTTTCTTTCTTTCTTTCTTTCTTTCTTTCTTTCTTTCTTTCTTTCTTTCTTTCTTTCTTTCTTTCTTTCTTTCTTTCTTTCTTTCTTTCTTTCTTTCTTTCTTTCTTTCTTTCTTTCTTTCTTTCTTTCTTTCTTTCTTTCTTTCTTTCTTTCTTTCTTTCTTTCTTTCTTTCTTTCATTTCTTTCATGTTCATCCCTCAATATAAATTTTACCCTGGCTAAAATGTTTCCCTTATGTTTTGATTTACTCTTAGTGAACTAATTCTATTTGCTACTTAGATAAAAATCAAATATGAAACTAGGCAAAATTCTGGCCTAGAGTTCAGAGCTCATTCAAGGGGATCACACAGATTTTCACTTCTGTTCCAAAGCATCTGAAATACAATCCAGTAATCACAATAAGAAAATACTTACTCTAATGTACCAAGTGCAACAAGGTTATCCTCAGTATCTTAATTAAGTGCAATTCTAAGGACTTGACTTTGGAAAATGGACAGCAATCTGAATAGAAAACCTTAATAACTTTACCCCTCTTTTCTTTCAGTCCTCCTCAACTGACTGACTATGACTTATTCTTAATGTCTTGGCTTACACACCACTTGCTCAGAGATGTGTTTTCAGCATCCCCAGCCCCCCTTCAGCCCAACTTTCTACATAAGACTTCCCATCTCTGCTTTCACAGCATATTCTACTTCTCTTCTGCAATATTCATTATACTAATTACCTCCTTGGCATATGTATTTCCTATTAGATTGAAAATTCTGTTAAGGCCTGGACTTTGGCTCATATGTATTCATTGCCCTGTCCTTATACTTAATATAGTACCCCTTGACATAGTAACTAAGTTCTCAATAATGCTTGACTGAATAGATGAGTAAAGGAATGAATGAATAAGTTGATATGGACCCTGGAAAAATTCTTAATTCATTGTGGTTTGCCTTCTGCTTTCCAGTCAATTTTTTCTTATCACTTCTTCTAATAATTGATGCCAGGTGTCAGCTTTACTTATGCTTAGGTCTCTCAGTGTTTTGTGGTTTTTTGTTTTTTGTTTTTTTTGCCTTTTTTGAAAACTGCTTTTTGGAGCTGAAAGATTATTTCTACAAAATTGTATAAGAGAGCTGATAGTATATAGAAGTTTCCCTTATATTATGAAAAGGGTCACTGGCTTGAAATAAAGGAATGAGGCAATTTTGGGAATGACCTGTAAGAGGGGTCGGCTAATTATGGACCACTATCCAAATTTAGCCAGACAGCTGCTTTGGTTAATGAAGTTTTATTGGAACACAGCCATGCCCGTTTGTTTATTTATGGCTGTTATGACTGCTTTCACACTACTATAGCATAGTTGAGTAGTTGCTGCTGAGCCTAAAATGTCTGCTAACTGTTTACAGAAAAAAGTTTCCTGACACCTGATAGAAGCTGAGAGAATGGTTTGTTTCAGCTAGACTTCCAAAAATCCCTGTATTCATACCAGTTAAATGATTTCCCACTTTCCTTCAGAAAAGACTGGCTCCGAGTAATGGAAAAAAATATTGGCCCTTGCTGCTCAGATTTCAGATAGTTGAATAAAGCAGCAGGCAGGGACATACTGGGATATTACACAATCTTCCAGAGAGCTAAAAATTACTAGACATTGCAATTGGTATGATAGAACTGAGTGAAGAATTCTGAAAATCAAATTTAGGATTTTCAGGTAGGCTGTACACAGTTCCAGTAAATATCAAAAGGAGCTCTGTAGTGTGGCAGTGAAATATGTATGCCTTCAAGAAATTTGTCAGAATAACCTACTTTCTTTTCTTTACTCAGAATATATGGTCTGGAATGAAGAATACCCAAGATAGTATAAGCTGGGCATACTACTGAACAACATTTTATCACCAATAAGGTGATTAGGAAGCCTTCTCATGCTTCCTGAACTTACACCCCTTTGGGTGGAAACAGGGAGGAGGAGTGAGAAGTCCATACCTCTCCTCCATCTATATTTAAGTGTTTTTCTAAACGCTATCAATTTTTCAGACAGACCAGACTCAGAGCTGTTTAAAGAATGATCTAGTATCTTTTCTGTCTGAAAAAGATGCCTGCTGTTGCTTTGTATAGCAACTAAAAGAACCCCAAGACCCCTCATTACGGTGGTCCATACAATTTTGTAAACTATTTTAAGCTACTTATTTTGTGTTGCTTTGATTACACTTTTCTCATTTTGATAAGTTTGAAGTCTTTTATACATGTGACCTATTTGCACATTACACTGTGGTATAAACTGAGATGCTGTTTGCTGTACAACTTGGGTCTCCTTGTTTAGTCATCTCTGAATATAAAGAGAAGTTGTTCAGTCTGTAGTTTTGAACTTTGCCACCTATGCTTTAAATATAATAACTTATTTTAGAGGATATTTGAAAATAAAATGATAACAATTTGTAGCTCAGGAAGTTCTGATCCTGCTTTCACTGCTTGGTCCATCCTACAATGGCCCCCAAGTGTAGGATAATCTTAGGAATAATTGAATTGCCTTGGTCCATATGGTATGTGCTTGCTTCTCTGATCATACTGGACGAATTTAGTACTCAGGTGCAAAAAATGGTGGACTTCAAATAGAAACAAAGAAAAACTCAGGTGCCAAAGGATCATTTTTTTGGTACTTAAATGGAAAACTCGTTTCAAAACAAATTATTATAGACTGAAAAGTATAAGAAAGACTTAGAAAATTGATGGGATGGAAGAAAGAGACAAGTTTAATTTAACAAGAAAATACAAGGAAACCTGATGGTCCACAAAATATATAAAAATGTATTTTATACCTAAGGGGGAAAATTATATCCACATGAATGTGAGTATAAATCAGTGAAACAGGAATTCAGGAATGCAGAATATCAGGAGACTTTTAACTTTACTCCCCCAATTCAGGCATGATGCCAGTGAGATAGTATGGGAAAAGAGAAGGTGAAATAGTGATAAAAAGGGAACAAGTACATAGAGGATGAGGCTTCTTGTAGTGTTAGAATGTCTATAAATCAGTATTTAGATATTAAAATATTATATTACTTAAGGACAGATTAGACAGTAAAATCTCTGATACCACAATTATAATAGGCATGTCTCAGGATGCCTTTTGTAAGAGTAATTTGGAAGAATGTATTGTAATTGAAAGTCAGTTGTACACATAATTCAGGGAATCATGAGAGACTAAATATATGTAGCTTGCATAGCTGAGACCAAAAGTCTAACTGTGTATTGTGAATGAAGTTTAATTTATTTTATTTCATTCTTATTATAGAAGTAATTCCTATTCATTATAGTAAGATGAGAAAATTTTATATATGTATATGTATTAAACTTACTATACAAAAACAATCATTGTTTAAAATATTCTCCATTCTATTTCAACAGAGCACTAGTGATATAGTAAACATGATCTGCTTCACAAGCTGAGGAATAAGATGAGGTCACATTTTTTAGGCAATGTTTTGTTGACAGATTACATTCATCCCCCAAAGTGTATAAACTATAAATAAACCAATTTTCACAAAGTGAACACACCTGTATAACTACCATCCTGGTCAAGAAAGACTATCTCCAGCACTCTAAAAACCCCTTCATGCCCCTTCACATAAACTACATCCTGACCCAGACAACTACTCTCCTGAAGCCTACCTTTGTAGATTGACTTTGCTTCCTTGTGAAATGTATGTACCTGAAATCATATAGTAGGCGTTTTTGTTTGGTTCCCTTCCCTTAACATTGTTTGTGAAATTCATCTATATTGTTGCATGTATGTATATTTCAGACTTTTTCATTGTTTAAAAGTATTCTATTGTATAATTTAACCTAATTTATTTATTCCTTTGAATGTTGATAATCATTTAGGTGGTTTCCATTTGGGGGTAGTTACAACAGTGTTGCTATAGATATGCTTGTTTATGTCCTTTGGTGCACATATGGATATATTTCTATTGAAAAAGAATTACTGGGTACATATAGTGCATATATTCTCCTTTGGTAGATATTGTCAATCAATTTTCCCAAGTGGTTGTAAAAATTTATACTTCAACCAGTGTAAGAGAGTTCCAGTTGCTCCAAGTCCTTAATAATACTTGTTATTGTCAGTTTTTAAAAAATGGCTATTTCTGATGAGAAAGTAGGAGTATGTTATTGTGATTTTAATTTTCATTTTCTTCATGAATATTGCCATATGTCTATTAATTTGAGCACATTTTCCATGTGTTCATTGGAAATTTTATATCACCTTTTTTGTGAAATCCCTGTTATAATCTGTGACATATTTTCATGTTTGAATTTTCCTCATTGATTTGTAGCAGGTCTTTATATATTCATATAATGTCTTTCACACATATGATTTGTCAAGATATATATCTTCCCTCAATGTGGAGGCTGATATCTATTGATAGAAGATTCTTAATTTAAATGAAGTCAAATTTATCCCAGGTTTCCTTTAGAGTTAGTGCCTTTTTTTCCTGTTTAATAACTCTTTGCTTACCCCCAAGGTTTCTTATTGTTAATGCCAAAAACTTATTGTATACACTTGACCTTTTAGATTTAGATTTGCACTTTTTTTTAGGGATTTGTTTTGAATATTATGTGAAGAATAGTTCAAGAGTTATGTTTCCTCTAAGCATTTCTGTAAGACTTGGCACAATTTATTGAAATGATCATACTTGTTGCATAACAGTGTTACATTTGTCATAAGTCAAGTGGTAATATATATTTGAATCTGTCTTTAAACTCTCTAGTACATGGTAGGTAAAATTTTTTAAAGGCCAGATATTAAGTCAATCGTATGTCAGACACTGTGGATCATATGGCAGCCATAAACAATATGTAACTGAATGGCTATGACTGTGCTCTAATAAAACTTTGTAAAAAGAGACAGCTGATTTACAGGTCACAGTTTGCCAACTACTGTTCTAGTCACCTCCGTTGGTCTATTTATCTATCCTTGCACAAGAACAGCCTTTATTACTCACTGGTATGTATACATACATATACATATAATGTATACAATATATGTTATACAATAGATGATGAATTAGCTCAGTTTTTATTTGATTGAGAATATTTTTATTTAGCCTTCATTATGAAGAATATTTTTGCTGGGTTAGTTTTTTTGTTTGTTTGTTTTGTTTTAGCTATTTAAGGTTGTTATTTCATCTTCTTCTGGTTGTAATCATTTTGGCTTAAAACTCAACTATCAGTGTTTTTGCTTCTTTGAAGGTAATGCATTTTTTTCTTTCCTATAATATCCTTCTCTTTGTTTCTTCCTTTCTTTCTTCCTTTTTATTTTTATATTTTTTTATGATATGCTTACATGTGATTTAAATTTTATTTATTCTTCTAGGTAGATCACAGAGCTTCTTTAATCTTTGGCTTAATGTTTTCCATCAGTTTGGAAAAGTCTTGTTCAATATATTTTCAAATATTATTTCTATTTTCTGAACACCAATTACACATATGGTAGAAATTTTTATCTTATCTTATTTAGTTCTGATGTTTATTTCTATATTTGTGTTCTTTTTACTCTCCCTAATTCAGTGCAGATATTTTCTACTGACCTACTAACTAGAATGCTGTTAACTATTCTATTGATTCCTTAATTTCATTTATGCTGTTTTTTAGTTCTAGTACTTTCATTTAATTCTTCTTTATGGATTCCATTTTTCAAGTGTAATTTTTCATCTTTTTAAAAATATACTAATCATAGTGTTCACTGTACATTTATCTTTGTAGCCAGGAATACATCAATACCAGATTAGCACAATGTTTGTTATCCCCAGTATCTGAATAACCTGTACATCTATTTCTATTTTCTGTTTCCTTCCACCTTGATTTTCAGCTACTTGATCTTAACTCTTGGCATATCTTATGGATTTTAAAATTAAACCCCAGACATTGTGCATAAAAATATATCTAGCCTTTGAACGATGCCAGTTTTACTAAGGGAGGATCTATGTTTCTTTTGGAAAGCAGCTTAATTAGTGGGAAATAACCTTAATCCAGTCAGCAATTGAGATGATTAAAGAGTATTTTCAGGGTTTTTTAAAGGCTTCTTTATTTTGGTTTGCTCTTACTAGTAGGGTGTGGTCCTTCAGTCTCGACTGAAGGTCTAGGTTTGATTACCAGAGCCCATTTTCTTTGGAAGGCCATGAACTCTTTTTTTTTTTTTTTTTTTTAAATTTGCTCATCTTAGTGGGACTTCTGAAGTCCCTGATTAATTTTAGCCTCTCATATAACAATTTCTGCTTAAGTTTTCAGTATCTTGTACACAGTTTAGGAACTGGCAGAATGCCTCGAGGGAAAAAATAGCCCAAAATATTTTTAAAAATCTTATCTTTTAGTGTGGTGCCTGCCTAGGTAACCCTAAACTTCAGTTTTTATTTACCCAGCCTTATGAGACTGTGGGAGACACTGAGCTGCAGTTTTCTGCTTGGTCAAAAATTCCTGGATGGGAAAACAGACAATTTGAGACTCACCAAAAAGTATTTCCTTTCTTCCTGGGATCTTAGCCCTTTAGGTCTAGCTGCTTTGTTCTTTCTAATGCCTTCAAACAGCTTTTACCTTATTTTCTGTTGTTTGTGTGTACGTGTGTGTGTGTTATCTAGCTTCTCTGTTTCTCTTGGTGGGAACATTGATCTTACAGAAGCTAACCTTTTTAGCCAGAGCTATTCAAACAAAATAGATCTAAGCTTCCAGTTTACCTATTACAAAATACATTCCTCATTTTCAGGCATCCTCCCTCTAATAATACTTTTAGGGATTTTTATGGAGTATCCAAATTGGCAATCTTAGTTACTATCATTTCAAAGAAAGAAGGAAATCCTGTGGGGAGTTGTGAGAATGATTGTTGTTACTATCATGTTAACACAATTTCACTTGAGGTCCTGAGTTCAATGCTATCTCTGACATTAGGGTACCAATAAGATATATTCTTTATTATAGAATTACCACCAGTAATATTCAAAATATATTTTGGCTTTTTTTTTTTTTCCTAAAATACAATTTGCAGAATTCTCCTTCTTATATACTGGCTGAAAGAATATAGCATCCCCAAAGTCTGAGAAGTAGAATAGCAAGAATCAAAGAATAAGGATGCCATATATGAAAGTATCATTCATGCTTTACTTAAAAGTAATATAGGAGCAATTGGTCAAGGAGGCTTAGAGAACATCTAAGGATTGGACCTAAGTCTTCTCTAGAAATGTTCCTAGAAGATAGATTCCTGGCTTGTGCAGGTACAATTTTGTGGTGGATCATTCTCTTCCTAATGATGTAGTCTATTCTACTTCCAAAAAGCTCTAGTTATTAAAAAGATATTGACAATGTATTGAACCAAAACCTCCCCTGGTCTGAGTACTGTCTCTTGGGACCACATGAACCAGGTTTAATGTCCTGTAACCTGATACACTTTAGATATTTTAAGACAGTCACATTTCTTACATGTTTATCTCCACAAGACCACAGTTCTGGCTTCTGAATTGGCACAGTCTCAGGTTTTCACTTGCTGATTTATTCTCTTCTGGAAGTGCTCCAGCTTAAACATGGCTTTTTTGCTACTGTGTCCAGAATTGTACTTAATATTCAGGTGTGTTCTGAATAGCCCAGGATATCATAACCCCCACCACCTTTAAAAAAATATTCTCTATACAATGTCATTTACTGATTTTAGAATGTAATTAGCATGTGGATATTATACTATTAAGACATTCTGTCTCTACTACCAGCTAAAAAGAATTGAATAGATGTGTCTCCTAAAATACTATATTCTTATTCTGTCTCTTTGTATTTTTTAAATCACGTTATCCTTATTAAATTTTACATTTTAAGAATTATTTTAGTATTTCTGTCCATTAAGGTGTTTTTGGAGCTTCAGTTTCTCATAAACCTTTTAAAAATACATTGCTATGTCCAAATAGCCAAGAAGTCCCATTACCTTTTAACATCCTCCCAAAAAACACATTTTTGTGATCGATTTCACTGCAAGTTACTATTCCCAATGCAGCTTGTTGTTATGTGATCCTAATACAAATGGATGAAAAGTGATCTTAGCTTTCATTTTTCTTGTTTCTTTTTAGAAAATAATTTTGCTTTGTATTAAGTCAATAAACATGACTGATTGTAATGACTTAATATATACATAGAATTAGCCTATTTTAGAAATTTGTGATGGTGTTAAAATGGAAACTCATCTTTTAATAATATCTGTTGTCCATGTAATTCATTGAAGTAATTAGTTCTAACATCTATAATATAAAGATGCTAGTCATTCCATTAGGACATTTATGTAAGAGAAAAATAAATTTTATTTTACCTAAATCACTGTTGTTTTGAATCTCTAGTATGACTAAACATAACTGGTAGGTGGTACAGGAATTTGTTTGCAGAATGATGACCCCTACCAAAGGAGTTCACACCCTAATCCCCGGAACCTATGAATACGGTACCTTATGTGGCAAAAGGAAATTAAGGTTACAAGTGCAATTAATATTTCCAATCGGCCAAATTTGAAATGGGTAGATTACCCAGGATTATCCAGATGGAGCCAATCTCATCTCATGAGTCCTTAAAAGAGGAAGAGGGTAGAAGAGTTGTTCAGAGAGAAGCAATGTGAGGACTCAGCCCACAACTGTTAGCTTTGCAATGGAGGAAGAGGTCATGGGCCAAGAAATGTGGGCAGCCTGTAGATGCTGGAAAAAGCAAAGAAAACAATTCTCCCTTTGAGTTTCCAGAAGAGGACCCAGACCTGCCAACATACCTTGATCTTAGCCTGGTGAGACCTGTGTCAGATTTCTGAGTTCCAGGACTGTAAGAATATACTTGCGTGAGTGTGTGTGGTGTGTGTGTGTGTGTGTGTATTTGGCCCTGCCATGCCGCTTGCAGGATCTTTGTTCCCTGACTAGGGATTGAACTGGGGCCCTCATCAGTGAAAGCGTGGAATCCTAACCACTGGACTGCCAGGGAATTCCCTGTGTGTGTGTTTTTAATTAGTTTGTGGTAGTCTGCTATGACACCAAACAGAAAATGAATACACAGTCTCACACCAAATAGCACAAAATTCATTGTCTTTTCTTTTATCTGAAAGTGTGATGAGAATTAACTCTGCAAACATTTACTCCAGATAGGAAGAAGCTGAGTAGTCAAGCAAAATTCTTTATCACCTTTTAAAATGTCAGTAAGATGTTAATTAATTGTGAAACCAAATGATCTTGGCTGTTTCTGATATTTCTCTAAGCTGTCAGCTGGAAACCAAACCATTGCTTCTGTTGTTATATTATAGGCAAGCTGCACATTGCTTGCCTGCCTTGAAGCCTGTCACCCATGCCTGATACACTCAGATAAAACCTAAATTAAAATTACAGAAATCTTAAAAAAATACTAAAAACCTCACTTCAGATTTTTATTTACTTAATATTTTTGAAGAGACAGTGCAGTATTTACTAACGTATCCCAATGCTGCTCTCCGTTCCCTTCTTCCTATCCTTGCTAAGCTGCTCAGATCCAGGATACTATCCGGTAACCCACAGCTCCCCATACAGCTTCTGAGGAACTCTTGTCTCCTACTCTTAACTGATTTTTTTTCCCCTTCTGGCTCATTATGTATCACCCTGAGAATATTAGCACACATCTTAAATGTGAGACAAACATTATCTAAGCCACTTCCTCTATTTTTATGTTATTTCCTGAAGAAAAGCTGAATGCTGCTGATACTATACAAAGCCAATGATGCAGTTGTTTAAGAGCAATCAGAAGACTTTTTGTGCCTCATTCATCACCCAAATTGTCAGCTGAGTTCTAATTGCAGAACCTTACTACTCCTGTGATGTGAATGAGAAAGAACACAGCATGATTCTTAGAATTCGGGTTCAGTTCACTGCCTGGCATGAGAAAAGACAACTTTTTATTTGTAAACAGAGAAAGATCATTGACAGGTTGAATGCGTATGATTTTACTTTCCAGCAAATAAATACTAATAATTTTTATGTAATAAGACAATAACATCTTTTAAACAGAATGTTTTTTTAAGGACCATTTAATTTCTACAACCAAGAGGACAATTTTAGTTTCTCTTACAGAAAAATGCCATAAATTCTGATATTACTGCAAATTACAGGTTAAAATTAGTTGATTTTTACATATCTCAAGGAATTCCTTATTTAAAAGAAAGTGGGAAAAACTTACACTACTAAATGCCATCTCAAATTCTGTAACTCTCTGAAGCTCACGTTTATTTATTATAAAGCGGAATTCCCCTTGGTCAGATTATCATTTTGAGTTTCAGTGAGATGAATGTCCTAAATAGTATTCTGGTTAAAAAGACTCTGTTTCCCAACTTGAGATAAGAAAAAAAACATAATGCATGTATCTTGGGTTTATGAGTTTCTATAAAACTCATTATTCTTAATATCTGCACATAAACACTATGCCTCTGGATTCAGTGTCTTTGCAACCACACCTCACATCAATATTTCAACTTGAAATAAAATGTGAACATCTTACAGATGTTTTGTTGGTTTTGGGAAACCATGAAGTGAACTAGCAGTAAGATAGCCAACTGCTTTTGCCCAGTCATTAGAGTAATTATAATATTAAATAACTGCCAAATCAATTAACCGATGTTACTAATCTGCCTGATGTAAAGCTGGCTCTAAGAATGTCAACTCTTTGAAGATTTCTTAAAACACAGCTGTTGCATTCTGCTTTAGCTAATTTTATTTCTAAAAATAAAATTTACTTACATTGAATATATGTTCATTACTGAAAAAATTCAAAATATAGAAAGGTATTAGAAGGGAGACTTTTAAAATGATATTAAAATGATATTTGATGTTGAATCTGTAACTAATTTGGGTAATGAGAGTTTACAGAATACGATGCGCAACATTTCTTTTGTCATTTTAGGATTCACAATATATTTTATATATAAGACATTTTTAACAATTCTTGAAAATGTCTGCAAATGCCCAAGTGTTTTCTTAAATATGCTCTCCTAATATAACCTTATAAGTTGGTCTCAATGCCTAAAAAATCATTTGATGGAAACTGCTTGTAAATTGAATTCCTAACTTGGATGTCACTAATGAAAATTATCAAATGATATATAAAATAAGTCAATTCTAATGGGATAATGTATGATCAAGATATAGCACAAATTTTGGAAAAATGTAAACCTTAAAAATTTCAGTTCCTTTACTTAGAATTATAGTTGTAGCAGGATGTTAAAATGAAACTTCTGCTGTCTCAGTATTTCAGCTGAGGTCACAAAGATTTGAAGAATGGGTGTTAAATACCCACTAATTTGAAAGTGAGGTACCAGACCAGCTGTGTAGAACTTGTTAAGGGGTAACTCATAAGACAGATGGATAAACACTTGTCTGTGAACTGCCTCAAGCCAATAGGAAGGGAAGTACAAAGATCAATAAGAGAAAGATCATAAGAAATAGGTTTCTGTAGGAAGAGTTGTACATTTCTCCTTTCTTCTCCATATCTGAAGCCAAGTGAGGAAAGTAAGAAATTGCCTCACAGAGCATGGTCATGCTTACCACCACGAGGGAGACTAATCTGGGGCAAGGAAATGGAGAGACCCTCAGTACTTGACCTTGTTTCCTGGAGTTGGGGGAACAGGCTTGGTGTTGACCCATTCTTGGTGAAGTCTGATGCCAAGAGGCTGGGCTGCCTATAGCTGCCTGACTGGTGGACTCACAGAGAGGGCTTTGGTGGGAGCAAATTCTATTTTCACTGACCATAGGCAGCGGTGCATGAAGCCTCATGGAACTCCCAAAGTTAACTGGCCTTGAATTATTTCGAAAATAGTCCCACCCAAAGGGCTTCCTACCTGAGGAAAGATGATCCTGGCTGTAAGAGGCAGGGGTATACTGTCCAATGCAGAAGGAGTGGGCAAAGGTGGAAAGGGCAAGACTTGCAAACTCCCAGCTGGGGACTACGTTATTACTTTAGGCAATAGTGCTAAGCAAGATCTACAACAAAAATGGGGAGATTTCCGGCCCTCCATAATTCCAAGAAAAGAAAGAGCCAGCACTGTGGCATCAGCCACACCATTCCAGATTATAACATTCTGGCCATGCCTTCTCTCTTCTTTCTCTGCTCCAACCCTGAGGAGCCAGAGGCAGCAGAGTGAGTGGAGGAGGAGGAGGAGGAGGAGGAGAAGAAGAGTAATACAGTGTCTGGGAAGAAGTTTTCCTCTGCCTTTCTAGGTTACTCTGGCTAGTCTAAGAATTAAACTGACATGAGACAGATTAACAGAAGAAATATCAAACAAATGTTTAATAACATGTATACATGGGAGAGACCCAGGAAAACTGAATAACTTGCCAAAATGGCCAAAGCCCTCACCTTAAATACCATCCTCAACTAAAGGCAAAAGAGGATGTTGAGGGTAGGGGAGGTTACCAGGAAAAGCACAGCAAACAAGGGTAAGGTTGTTATGCAGATTTAAGTCAAAGACTTTCCATTGATAATGTTTCTAGAGATTTGGTCACCTTCTTCTTCCTGGTACAGTGGAGGGAGACCCTTACAAAATGAAGATTTACCTTGTAAATATAAATATTTCTCACTAAAGGGTAACTCCTACTTGGTTTTCAGAGTTTCTTCCATGTCTACTGTTTCTTAGGAAATAACCAGCTTAAAATAATTAATATGCCAAAGAGACATACTTTGGAGTGGCAAATTTTGCTCTCCTACAGCAGATAAAGAGTAAAAAAAAAAGAAAAGAAAAAAAAGAAAAGAAAAGAAACCTTGCCTCTTTCTCTAGTGCTGATTTCTGACCCTGATCAGTTTCTATCTGGGGTTGCAAAAATCACAGACTTTAATACTTAAGTATGACACTGTTTATTAGACTTGAAAGTGAACAGAAAAGTTATGAGAATTTCACAAGCTTTTACCTAGAGACAGGGGAGAATTGGCATAATAAGTTTAATAAGATTGCAGTGAGGGAGGAAAAAACAACACTGCTTTCTATTTGCACCTGGCAGAATCCAGCTCATTCATTAAATTCACTGCATTACATTCATGAAAATTAGGAATATTTAGATAGATAGGAATAACTGCTATCCATTTTCTAATTCAAATAGGAATTTTTATTTTATATTTGGATCCCCCAGAAGAAGACCCTGGGGCAAGGATTAAAATCCAAGTTATTTATTTTGGAGGTGATTCCAAAAAGCATCAGTTGGGGTTAGAAAGTAAGAGAGAGAAAGTAAGGCAGCCAAAAAAGTGTTCATTTTCAAGCAAGTTTTACACTGTTGGTTACTAGAGCTTAATCCTGCTGGGAGAACTCTGGAAGCCAGTGTTCTTGCATCAACTGCTATCAGTCCTTGCTAGAGAGCTACATCTCTAACAGTGCCAGTCTGTCATGTAGATGGACAAGAGATACTACCATCAAGGGCAGGTACTCAGCAAAAGTACATGTGCTGGCAAGAGTCTGCACTGTGGTAAGGTAGGCAAGAACATACAAACAGGGCACTGACAAAATCAAGAATGTGCAATTGATCACATATTAAGATGGGGGATAATACACAGATAGTTCAATATTTTTTACTGGAAAATTTTAAGAATGATTTAAGTTCTGTCTTGGGGAACTTTCTCTGTACGGTGTCTGAAGCAAAGGATATTGAATAACTCCTGTAGTTTTCTATCAGAAATTTATAAAAAGGAGTCATTTTTATTTGTACTAAAGATTTGATTTTTAAGCTTTAAAAATAGTTTTCACTAGAAATGTTTTAAAAGAGAAACGTTCCCTTTTGAATAAGAATATAATTTTATTTGATACTTAAAAACCAGTGGGAGTTAACTCAGGTCTTTCTAACTCTTGTGTATGTGATAAAAATGAGTTAAGCCAATGCATCAAAGTATTATAGAATACTCACTGACACAATTTTTAAACAATTATTTCTGTAACTACCAATTTAAATCATCTATTTATTAATTGCATATTCAAGATATGAACATATTTAGAAAGCATATTAACATTAAATAATTACATATTTCTATTAGGTGTTATACACTAGGCAGAAGCAATACAGTGGGGAAGATAGACAGGATTCCTGTCCTCTAGTGGTGGAGGCAGATATAATAGTAAGCAAATAATCTAATGTCATACAGTCACATAATGAATATGCAATTACAAACTGGAAAAGTGATATAAAAGAAAAATGGAGTGCACTTTGGAATTTTAAACATTATGATAGATTTTATTTTTCTTATAAATTCATATCTTTTGGACTCTCCCACGTACCATGTTAAAATAACAGAATGGGGAGCATACTCTTAAACTCATGACTCAAAGCATAAAGCATATGCCAACAGAATTAAGCAGTATCAAAAGTCAGACTACCATTTAGAAACAATACCCATAGGCAGCCAGAATGGCTAAAATTTTTTAAATGTAGTGACAACACCAAATGTTGTTGAGGATGCAGAGAAAGTGGATCACTCATACATGGCTGGTACAAACGAAAACTGATATAGTCTCACTGGAAGAAGTTTGTCTTTTTTTTAAAACTAAACGTGCAATTACCACATGACTCAATAATTTCACTCTAGGGTATTTGTTCCAGCGAAATAAAAACTTAATGTGCACACAAAAATTTAGACTTAAATGTTTATAGTAGCTTTATTTGTAATAGCCCCAAACTATAATTGGCCCAGGTATCCCTCAATGAATAATGAATTAAACAAATGTGGTGCAGCCATACCACAGAATATTACTCAACAATAAAAATAATTAAAACAAACAAGCAAAACTACTGATACACATAATAATCTCCAGATAATTATGTTGAGTGAAAAAAGCCAATTCCCATAGGTTACATACAGTATGATTTCATTTATACAATGTTCTTAAAATGGCAAAATAATAAAAATGGAAAACAGATTAGTGTTTGCCAGGGATTAAAGAGAGGGTAGAGGTGGGAGAGAAGTGAATGTGACTATAAAAGAGTAACATAAGGTATTGTTGTGATGATGATGTTTTGTATCTTGGCTGTATCAATATCCGTCTCCTAGTTGTGATACTGTACTGTAGTCTTGCAAGATGTTACCATTGGGGAAAACTGGGTAGAGGGTACAGGGGATCTCTCTGTATTATTTCTTATAATAGCATGTGAATGTATAATTATCTAAAAATTATCTTAAAAATTATTCAACTTAAAAAATGACAGTGGCTTTTAAATAAAATCATAAGAGGATATTTTTGTCTTGGTGGCAGGCAAGATTTTTTTTTCTTCATATAGTTTACAAAAAGCAATAATCCTACCAGAAAAAAGATAAATTAAACATCGAAATTAATACCTTCTGTTGATTAAAATATGCTGTTAGAAAATCAATGAGCAGGCCACAAAAATATTTTGAAAAATATTGAAAAAACATATCAAAGTACTAATATCCAGGATCTATATCTATACCTATGACTATACCTAATTTCTACTTCTCATTAATAATAAAAAATGTATAAATGAAACAAAAAAAGATGGAAAAGGATTTGGACAGAAACTTTACAGAAGAAGATTTATGGATATCTGAAATAAACACAAAAGTCTTCAACCTCATTTACTTATCTGGCAAATGAAAAGGTGAAATGCCCTCTCAATCCCTACATATTGGGCCATGAGAATAAATGCATATATTGACAAGAAGACTTGTATAAGAATGTTCATGGCAGTTTAATCTCTAATAGCTGTAATGAAAATCCACCTAGGTATTCATCAGAAAAACAATGTAAAAACTAGCTTTGGTATATCCATATAACATAATATTTCTTAGCCAAAAAAACAGAAAAAAATATGACATACTGATATAAGAAACAACATGAATGAATCTAGAAGATATTATGCTGAGTAAATCATGCCTCACACAAAATAAGTTATACTCTGTAATTCCATTTTTATGATATCCTGGAACAGGCAAAATTATCCTGGGAAATAATCAGAACATCCATTTCTGGGTGTGAGGGCAGAAATCTATTGGGAAGGGGGAGAGAGAATTGTTGGAGATGAAGTTAATGTTCTGTATCTACAAAAGTTTTTACTAAGAGAATATACACATACATTTTACTCTATTTTGATTTTACATCAAAAAATACCATAAACAAATATAGTATCTATTTAATGACATAAATGTTTAAGTATTTAGGGAAGAATGTTGTTGTTTGTAATTTAAATGGATTAAAAAAACTGATTAATAAATGGATATAAAAAGAATAGTTTGATAGATACAAAACACAGCGAGTATAATAAAATCAAGTTGGTCAGTGTAAGGTCTCTATAAGATTCTTTCAATTTTGCTTTTTGTTTGATTGAATACAGTTTTTAAGTAAACAGTATTTTTTTAAATTAAACTTTATACCAATATTTAAGGACCAAGTGACTCTACCACTTTTTCACAGTTTCTAACCTCAAGAATACAATTTCTAGATAACCTTAGTATTTTCTTTGCAGAGTGACTAGTTGTTCATTGCTTGACAACCATCACTTTGTTGATTTCATCATTTCACCATTTCATCATAGCTTTGTTTCTTAGTGTATTATATAATGTTCATCATATAGTATTTCTTTAATAAGTTTTATATTTGAAATTGAATTAAAACAGACTCATTCACTTTTATTAACTGCCCATACCTTCCCCAACTTCACATTCTATACACATTCCTATAGTACACAGTATTCTGAATATGGAAACATTGGTTAGAACACTTTTTTAAAAAATTAATTAATTAATTTTTAAAAACATCTTTATTAGAGTAAAATTGCTTTATAATGGTGTGTTAGTTTATGCTTTATAACAAAGTGAATCAGTTATACATATACATATGTCCCCATATCTCTTCCCTCTTGCATCTCCCTCCCTCCCACCCTCCCTATCTCACCCCTCTTGGTGGTCACTAAGCACCAAGCTGATCTCCCGCTGCTATGCGGCTGCTTCCCACTAGCTATCTATTTTACGGTTGGTAGTGTATATATGTCCATGCCACTCTCTCACTTTGTCCCAGCTTACCCTTCCCCCTCTCCATATCCTCAAGTCCATTCTCTAGTAGGTCTGCATCTTTATTCCCATCTTGCCCCTAGGTTTTTCTGACCATTATTTTTTCTTTCTTTTCTTTTTCTTTTTTTTTTAAATTCCATATATATGTTAGCGTATGGTATTTGTTTTTCTCTTTCTGACTTACTTCACTCTGTATGACAGACTCTAACTCCATCCACCTCACTACAAATAACTCAATTTCGTTTCTTTTTCTGGCTGAGTAATATTCCATTGTATATATGTGCCACATCTTCTTTATCCATTCATCTGTTGATGGACACTTAGGTTGCTTTCATGTCCTGGCTATCGTAAATAGAGCTGCATTGAACATTTTGGTACATGACTCTTTTTGAATTATGGTTTTCTCAAGGTATATGCCCAGTAGTGGGATTGCTGGGTCTATGGTAGTTCTATTTTTAGTTTTTTAAGGAACCTCCATACTGTTCTCCATAGTGGCTGTATCAATTTACATTCTCACCAACAGTGCAAGAGGGTTCCCTTTTCTCCACACCCTCTCCAGCATTTATTGTTTGTAGATTTTTTGATGATGGCCATTCTGACTGGTGCGAGATGATATTTCATTGTAGTTTTGATTTGCATTTCTCTAATGATTAATGATGTTGAGCATTCTTTCATGTGTTTGTTGGCAATCTGTATATCTTCTTTGGAGAAATGTCTATTTAGGTCTTCTGCCCATTTTTGGATTGTGTTGTTTGTTTTTTTGATATTGAGCTTCATGAGTTGCTTATATGTTTTGGAGATTAATCCTTTGTCAGTTGCTTCATTTGCAAATATTTTCTCCCATTCTGAGGGTTGTCTTTTGGTCTTGTTTATGGTTTCCTTGCTGTGCAAAAGCTTCTAAGTTTCATTAGGTCCCATTTGTTTATTTGTGTTTTTATTTCCATTTCTGTAGGAGTTGGGTCAAAAAGGATCTTGCTGTGATTTATGTCATAGAGTGTTCTGCCTATGTTTTCCTCTAACAGTTTGATGGTGTCTGGCCTTACATTTAGGTCTTTAATCCATTTTGAGTTTATTTTTGTGTACAGTGTTAGGGAGTGTTCTAATTTCATTATTTTACATGTAGCTGTCTAGTTTTCCCAGCACCACTTATTGAAGAGGCTGTCTTTTCTCCACTGTATATTCTTGCCTCCTTTATCAAAGATAAGGTGACCATAAGTGAGTGGGTTTATCTCTGGGCTTTCTATCCTGTTCCATTGATCTATATTTCTGTTTTTGTGCCAGTACCACACTGTCTTGATTACTGTAGCTTGGTAGTATAGTCTGAAGTCAGGGAGCCTGATTCCTCCAGCTCCGTTTTTCTTTCTCAAGATTGTTTTAGCTATTCGGGGTCTTTTGTGTTTCCACACAAATTGCGAAATTTTTTGTTCCAGGTCTGTGAAAAATGCCAGTGGTAGTTTGATAAGGATTGCATTGAATCTGTAGATTGCTTTGGGTAGTAGAGTCATTTTCACAATGTTGATTCTTCCAATCCAAGAACATGGTATATCTCTCCATCTGTTTGTAGTATATTTACTTACTTTCATCAGTGTCTTATAAGTTTCTGCATACAGGTCTTTTGTCTCCTTAGGTAGGTTTATTCCTAGATATTTTATTCTTTTTGTTGCAATGGTAAACGGGAGTGTTTTCTTAATTTCACTTTCAGATTTTTCATCATTAGTGTATAGGAATGCAAGAGATTTCTGTGCATTAATTTTGTATCCTGCTACTTTACCAAATTCATTGATTAGCTCTAGTAGTTTTCTGGTAGCATGGTTAGAACACTTTTACATATTTCAGCATAATGTGTTTTATAATCAATTCAGTTAAATGATTGAGTCATGAATCTCTTAATAAATAATTAAATTGTATCTTTCAGCCACAGGAGGGAAGTATATAACACTAATTATACTTACACAATTATGTGTATTGTCACATTTTAAATTTTGAAGTTCTTGTAAGATCTTTCTGAGGATAATGCTAAACAAAAAGAAGTAATAAACATATTTTATTCATTAATTTAAACATGCATGCAACCAGTATTTACTGAATACTTAACACTACTCATCCGGGGCACCTTGCTGATACTTGACTAAGATAAGTCTTATTTCATAATTATCTAATGTGCCATTAAGGTTAATATAATATTCAAAATAGAATTTGATTTCCTGTATATAAAACACAGAACTCAATAGGAAAAATGAGAGCCATCTTCCACTTGGACAGTTGATGTACTAAACCATGTACATTTAGGTCCTTTCTCTTAAAATGTGTATTACTCTTATTTTGTAACCCCTCTAAGCAAAAGATTCATCTAATTCTTCCAGTTGGCAGTGTCCAACATGTTTTCTGTCTCAACAAATCTCAAATTACAAGTTGTTATGTTGTTGTCTACAGGATTCTGCCTATTATTGTGTGGGATCCATAAGGCATTAAATAACTTCATTTTTCATAAAAATGAAAATATGATCACATTTTATATAAAAATTCTGCAGAGGTTTTACCTACACTGTGGTTTAATTTTTCTTGCTTTATTAAAAGCTAAATATTATGAGAACCTTGGTATGTATGAGGCAAAATGCCTCTCACTCCCCAACCTAATTCTCAGCAAACCCACCACAGTTCAAAAGGCAATTCAAGTTGACACATGGTTATTCTAATAAAGTCATAATATGCAATGTTCAGTATCCTGATACCTCTCTTTCTCATTCACTCATGGGGTTGATTGGGACCATGGCTTCATGAATTTACAGGTACATAGTTAAGAGTTTAATAATAATAGAATGTATTGGCTGCAGTTTATTTCAGAAATAATTCTTCTAGTTTCATTGGATACATTATACTCAAGCCCAACCCAATAATGCCTAATTACTGCCACAGGCTTCAAAGTATCAGTATGTGGTATTCAACATCCATAAATCTAGAAGATAAAGTGAAGTGAATCTTTTCGCCAATCTAAAATCCTCAGGCCTTACCAGTCTTTTGTATAAATAAGGTCTTAGCATTTGTGCTAGTTTAGTTGGTTAAGCCCTCACTTGTGATTATAGTACCCTCATTCCCCTTGCAAACTCCCTCTGTGACGCGTTAATGAGATTCTCCAGAGTTGTCTCATATGTGCTCAAAGATCTTATGGTGGTGATTGTCATCTTTTAAGACATAAGTATTTTTATGTTGAAATTTTATTTAGAATTACAAATTCACAAAACATATTAAAAAAACATGGATTCCTTGAAAAGTTTAAATCTTTAATCAAAACAAAACAAAACAAAAAACAAACAAAAAAAACCCATCTTGGACCCCCAGGCTTCTTCAAAGCAATTTAAAAATCACTTCTGGGATATCTTGGAAAGTTTATAGTTCAAAAATCAGTGTTTATGAAGCTAAGCTTGGCACAGTTGCTAAGAGTTCTCAGTGAATTTCAAGACAAGAATAATGCTCTTTCCCTACTGGTAAGTTTATTTAATTAATTCATTACTTTATTCATTCAGTTAACATTACTGTGCTTGTATTACTCCCCATGCTTTGCCCTAGCATTTCTACTTTTATTATGTCTGGCAATGATTTAGTATCCCTTCTTCACATCTAAACCAAGACTTAAGAACAAACAAAATTTTCTTATTTTTTACTCACAAAACTTATAACTTCCAGACTTTTTTTGAAAGAATGAAATAATGACATTACTGTTGAGTTGTTTGTATTTTTAGAGTTGATGCAAAGCACTGAGTGTCAGAACATGCTCTTTCAAACTTGATGAGGTATTAGAATATGAATTTTACTGTCTGAAAATTTTCCAATGATTTAAATTCTAAACTCAAAACATGTATCATCATCATAGGATTTCTTACTCATGAACTATTATTTATTCTGGTTGATCTGAAGTTAGATTTCCTAAGAGCACCACCCATCCATTACATACATACCCAGTCTGGGCTTATTTGTATAGGCAAAACTTTTGTTGATTTGATTTTAGTTAGTTCCACATGTATCAATAAACCCCTAAAACCAGCATGTTATTATTTTTCCTTACTTGTACCTGTAGGACTTGATTCCTGGGGATCCTCCATAAACACAGTCTGCTTTTATTTCTTTACTTTCTTTCAAAAATGTGTCTAGAATATATGATATAGGTGGAGATGTGTCTGAGGTAAAGAGGCAGTGTCCAGGAATGTCTTGAAATTCCTAGAGTTCCAATGAAAACATTTTAAAAATCCCTTTCTAAGGATAACATATTGTATTATTTTACCTCCCACTACTTCAAAGGGTAAAGATGCACTTTATTTTCCTTTTTCTGGCCCCATCTCTTCATAGCATTAATACTTTCCCATTTGTTCTATTTATCTATACAGTTGGATAAATATCTATTTATCAAATCCTCCATTTTAAAAGTTTCAGGTTATTTATGAGCTTCCATATCTTTTCATATTTAATAAGGAATATAATAATAAATGTTGAGAATTTAGTTTCTTCTCAATATGAAAATGTCTTTATTCCTCAGATAATTAACATATTATTCTCTGGACCATTTCTTGGTTCCATTCAGTTTTGTTGTTGTTATTAACACATTTCCACCATAATACAGGATCTGATGCAGTCTAACTGTACCCTTTAGGAAACACTGTTAAGTCAACCTTAGTAGAAAAAAGAAATAATATAAAAATACACAATTTTTAAAATCTTTGTGAAAGTACCAGTGTTAACCAGATGTTCCTTTCTTTCCGTGCTGCATTTATAACATACATTTGCAGATACTAATAAGATCTGCAGAAAAGACCTAGAGGAGTTCAGCACATGTGCTTTGGCATCTGAACGACTAGTGGGCATCTTGGTTCTTGGGGAGATTATTCAACCTTTCCAGGCCTCAGTTTCCACCCTCATTTTTTTTTTGATGAGGGTGTTAAATAAGCTCAATGCAGTCTAATCTTCAGTCAGAGACAGATTCACCTGAAGCTTTTTTTTTTTTTTTTTTTTTTATTTATTTTTGGCTGTGTTGGGTCTTCGTTTCTGTGCGAGGGCTTTCTCTAGTTGCGGCAAGCGGGGGCCACTCTTCATCGCGGTGCGCGGGCCTCTCACTATTGCGGCCTCTCTTTTTGCGGAGCACAGGCTCCAGACGCACAGGCTCAGTAGTTGTGGCTCATGGGCCTAGTTGCTCCGCGGCATGTGGGATCTTCCCAGACCAGGGCTCGAACCCGTGTCCCTGCATTAGCAGGCAGATTCTCAACCACTGCGCCACCAGGGAAGCCCTCACCTGAAGCTTTTGGAGCTTAAGCCTCTGGGCTTTTTACTCAGAAGTGCCCAATCCCCAGATAAGGGCCTTCTGTATATGATTTCTCATGTCAAGTTGTGTTGGATTGACCATGGTTATATTATTTTTGGAACTTTGTTTTCTTTAAAAGGGCCCCTGATTTTATAACTTTCAGCCCCCCAAAAAATCTAGGTCTGTCCTTTCATGAAATAATTATTCAGTAAACATTATTGTTATTTGTTATTAAAAAACTCATCCAAAATAATGTGCTTTCTTCCTTTCTTTTTCCCCCTTCCTCCCTTCCTTCCTGTATAGATCTTTATGATCTAATTTTATAGCCCTTACTGGCTAACTTCCATCATAGGCCATGAGACTCAACTTTTCTACTTTCCTCTCAAAGAACATGGATTGTGAGGGTGAAAATCAGGCAGCATTTTTATGATCAGGAAGATACTGAGAATGTTCAGTTTCAAATTTTGATTACAGTATGGTTTCAACTCTGTAAAGACAGTTGAACTGACTCAGCCAGTGTTTGCTTTCCCTTATCAAGATTGCTTAACTTTCTCTTTGAATGACAAATGAGGAGAAAGAATTGATAAATGAATTGGTCTGAATTCATATCCTGCAAGAACTTTCAACACCCCTTCCTTACCCTTCATGTTAAAGAGGATATCCATTCCTCAACTTTCTATGCTCATACATAGAACAATTTAAAATAAGTAAATGCAGATCTTTTAGGGCCTGAGTTGAGCTAGAGGAACTAGAGAGACCACACTAGATTTTGAAATTATGACAACACACTTAAAAAAATTAAAAACAGAAAAAAGGAAGGAAGCAATAATTATGATATAATCATGATTATTTTGCTTTAGAATGTATACAAATTTATTAATAAATATCACATGATCACACGGTTGCTCTTTATCCCTGACCTCACATATAATTAGAAGACAAAACTCTCACTTATTCTAGCAACTATACAGCTTTCTCTGTTGCAAGAGTTAGAATCATAATCCCTCCACTTACTAGCCATGTAATGTAACCCTACTTAAAACTACCCAGACTCCAATTTCCTCATGTGAAAAACAGTAATGATAACATTACTTACACATTCTAGACTTTTAAAAAAATATTAAATGAGATAATATATAAAAATGCTTAGTTCAGTGCCTGGTACCATAGAGTAAATTATTAATAAATGTATGTATATGGCCCACAAATTATATATATTATATAAAATTATAATATATAATATTATATATATATATAAAATTTTAATCTTGCTCTCTATTACATTGCATGACTCACTAAAGAAATGTTCCATGACATATATTGTCATAACAAAATAAACGATATACACATAGATGAAAATTTAGTAGTACACATCTGAAGAATTCTTGCATAATGGTTAAAATAGCCATGCAGATTTAGGGTTTTGGCTAAAATAATAATAATCCACACTGCCACATCAACATTTATCTGTAGGATCTATGCTCAGATGACTATGTAAATGTATTTCATGTTTTCACCAATGATTTTATATACCACCTATTTTATTGCTTTGGTCCAGCTGGAGGCATAATGAAGTGTTTTAGCCCCTATCTGCTTTAACTCTGGAATACTTAGAATTGTTTCTGCTGTTACCTATGTATGAAGAAAATCAAAACTAGAAATGTTTCTGCTGTTACCCATGTATGAAGAAAATCAAAACTTCTCGTTAGTGATGTATAATTACTTTGATGGAGGGCTGAGTTCAGAGTGAAATGTTTGCTTTCATAAACTCCTGCTATAGTCATGCAGTGGCGTTGTTCATCCCTACTCCACCCTGGCTAAGGATCTATTATATCATCAGCATCTAAGAATCCAGCCTCAGTGGAGGTACCGACATAACTGTCTAAACAGGTCACAAGCCAAAGTTGAACTTATCTTTGAAAACATTCAATGTTATAGGTAAAAGAATAGGCCGAATTTATGATATGTTTATGTCAGTGATCTATGAAGGCCCAATCATAGTGTTAACCTAGCAAATTCCTTTGATGGACTGTTTATGAGTATTTTTAAACTTAAGCATTGATTAAATAAAACTTTCTCTCCTCTGGAAATACAGAGAAATTTTCTTCAGAAAAAATAAATATATAAAAGAGGTTTTGCTTTAAAATAAACCTTAAGTTTGAACAGTTTGAATAAGGATCATTTCTATTTAACATTTTTAATGAAATTAATAGACAGTTAATCCATCTTTCATAAAGTATATTTTTAAGTCTAAAAAATTGTCTCCAGTTTTCAATCTAGCATTTCACGTAAGTCAATACAAAGTCAACGTTTTGAAGTTAGATGAAAATGAAGCTCTATAAAAATAAAGACAGGCATCCAAGAACTGATGTAAAGTGTATTAGAATAAATCTTTTTTAGCTGTTCAGAGAACCCCAAGGTAATGGCTTCCTCCCCAACCTGATCTTAATGTTTCGGTCAAAGAGCTATTTTGGCTGAACCATAGGCCCTTATCTCAGCTTTCCAGACAGGCCCTATAGGTGCTTCTTTGACCTTAGAAAGGATAATTGCTTAACACTTGAGGGAGGATGGTGCATGTGGCAACAAGAAGCTGAAAAGAATAATTTAAGAAGGAATAATAGGATCTGGATTTTAATAATTCATAAGATTTCTTAACAGGCAAGATTCTAATTATATCTTTATCAGCTGTCCCTTTCAAATTCAAGCGCCTCACAACAATAAATAGCCTAACATTTTTAATGCCAACATACCATGGACACATTATTTGAATGTATTTCATGCTCTTCATGCTAAAATTATGTGAGCCAAAATGGATACTCAGATGTTACGGGATAACATTAAGAAAGAAGCTTTTTTGGCAGTGAGTTTTTAATAAAAGTAAATGACTGAATTAGATTTTCATGTCTATTCTATTAGATATTAAAAAAGACCTACAAAGCAAAATTAAACAATTATGCTATGAACTAGATCATCCACAAACTATGCTCCCCAAAAATCTGCATTGTAAACATATTTAGTCAAAAAATCTTCTTCCACTTTGATTGTTACTCTGGAAATACAGATTATATTTGAAGTATATGTATGAGATTTACTCCATTTTCTTTTATCCATACCTTGGAGAAAGACCTGAGATATTATAACTGCTAACACCTTGAATTATGCATTGGTATGTTAGAGTTGGGTCTATATTTTATTCACTTCTCTAATTTTATGGGATATGGTATATATACTCAATCAATATATTTTACTGGATAACTAGAACTGAAATCCTTGTCCCAAAACAAACTTCCAAAATTATCCTAGATTATTTACTCCTCATTATGCTAAAACACTTGGAATGAAATCAATCTACTGATTGCCCAGTCTGCATAATACCAAGTTGATATAAATGCTGCTATATAAATGCCATCAAAGTAACAATTATTTTGGCATCACTAGATGCTTTGGGGAAAGATTCTGAAATTAGACCTTTTTTCTTTCAAGGTTGGGTGTATATGAGCATTGGGTTATTTGTGGTGTAACCAAACAATCATGAATAAATGTCTCAGTACTGTTTCTTTTCCTTCTACTTGGTGTACTCTTAGCCCTTTTAATTTGATTTCATGTAAGTCATCAGACAGGGCTTGTTGGTATGCATAAGAAATTGTATATTTTAGGAATATTTTGGCTAGAAGAGATAAAAAACTCAGTTCAAATTTTCTTGAACAATATCATCATCATCATTATTCATCTCACTGAAGAAGAAAGCCAGAATTAAGGCAGGCTGTTGCCATGGTCTAATCTGAAATTTATTAATATCATTGAGAATCCAGATGTTTTTCCTCCTCTCTCTACTCTCACCCTTAATGTGTTAAATACTTGCCCTTCAATATTCCTTCTTCTAAGAGTTATAAAATAGCTATAGCATTTCTAGATATCACTTCCCAGGACAGCAATCTCCAGAAGAAGAAGACAGTTTTTCTTTTAGTTTTTTTTTGAAGATAAAGAAGTGTACCTTCAAAGACCCCAAGAAAAATTATCCTCCTGTCTCACTGGCCACAACTGGAGTCCACACCCAATTCTAAACAAGTCATAGGTAAAGGGAAATGGAACTGGCATGAGTGGCCTAGATGGATTAAGATCTCTCCTGTGGATTTGGGAGCTGCCAATCCCCATGAAACCACGGCTCCATGATGAGCGGATGGTAATAGGAAGCAGAAATGAGAAATGATTCATAGGCAAAATATGATGTTGATAAAAAGATGTAGATACTTTCAACTCTTTTTAATAAAGAGCTTCTTCAACTAACTCATCTACTTAGATTTATTTTGAGGTCATTCCTACATCTACATCCTGTGAGACATAAGTTTTGAAAAATTTAATTATAAATAATGGTAATCTCTATTTGAAAGTACTACAGTTACAGATATTGTAATGTTTTGTCATCTTTCAAGCATTTGGTTAAAATTTTGCATTTGTCTTAAGAATTTGCTTTGGTCCTATCTAAATCTTGAAATTCCATCTCCCTTCAGTTACTTTTATTACTCACTTAATGTTATCTAAAACTATTTATATAGTGACTTCAATCTACATTCCTCTAGAAGACTGATATATTATTGACTGAACAAAGATGTTTCATTATTACAGGTAAACACACGATTGGTTTTTAAAATGTCAGGAAAATGGGTAGGAAGTTATTAATTTTAATAATGTTTTTACTTTTCAAACACAGTGTCTGTTATAATGCAAAATAATTGAACAAACGCTGAGATAATAGCTTGTACTTAGCTTACTTTTGATAGCTTACTTTTTTCATGATCAAGTGTGTTTATGTTTGTAATTTCATGTGATACTTATATATTTCAAGTTTGCATCATTGTAATTTATCCACCTTTCTTTGTTTTCCACAAAAGGCAATAAATAGATAACTGAGCCATCTAGAGAACCATGTAGCTAAAGCAAAGATAGTCCCTTGTTGATAGAGTTCTGCTCCCTCAAAAGACCTCAGAACACAATCAAATAAATCAAAACCAAGGGGTAAATAAAAGTATAAAAATGTAACTTATTATACACTATTAGTGATAATAGTAGTATATTATTACTTAGTTTGGATTCTGGGATTTTTATTATGGCAAATAGAAATATTTCCTTAAGGCAATGTCCAGTTCACTCAGTTAACAACATTTGAAATTCTATACACATTTATATTGCCACTCTTGAAATGTTAACGCAGGAGAAAAGTAAAGCAGTTTCTTATGAATTATAGTAATGAAACAACATTTTCCAGTATAGGCAGACTAAAAGGAAAACAGAAGAAGAAAAAAACACAAATAATTATTAGAAGTAAGATTCTATTTGATATTTATATATTAAAAAAAAACTAAAATGTTACAAAGAAGAGATTTTGTTCATTATTGCTCAAACAATTGCCTAGACTGTTTATACTAAGTGAAGAGCTAGAGGAAAAATGATGCTTTATATGTAATCTTGTGGCTTTGTCTCACTAACTGGGCTCAGAATTCTTTATGTTCAGCCCATACAGAGACAGATTCCCTGAGGACTTTTGCTGCATTAGCAGTAGTCCTGCCACTGGTACTAACAAAGTAATGATGTGTGAGATATGGAGGTGACCCAAACACTCACCAGATTTTCTGGTGCTTCTCTATGTCCTACATTCAAAGGAAAGAGCATTTTGGAGCAGAGCTATTTTCAGTACTGCCTACTGCAATCATTATTGCTATTTAGTGTCATTGGAGGAGAGCTGGTGTAAGACCCAGAAGTTGAAATGAAAGTAATTACTTCCCTGAAAAATTGTGTACTTTTGCCCTCAAAGGAAGATATCTACCCCACCCGTCTTTCTGTTGGAAGGCTTATATTTCAAAGCCATTTCTTTTTCATTCATTTGTTAATAATGAGTACTTGAAATGAGATTTTAAAATATGGCAATAAAACAATTTTTTTTTTCCTTTTAGATTTCTCACCCGTGCTGACTGATTCATAGAGATTAACTTTTGATGGAAGCCCTGTTTTCTGTTTGGGTTTTACATTCTTTCTCCTTTCCTGAAAGCTCCTGTATGGATGATTTTCCTTTGCCTTTTTACTTCCCTGTCTCATGTTGGTAGATATGAGACACCAGAAAAATAGAAACTTGGGAAAAAGTATCAGAATATTGACTCATTGTAATTGCAGAAAATCTTAAGAAAGAAAAAAAATAAGTGCATTTGAAAATCTGAAGTTTCTTACAATAAATGGGCTTATGGTTTCTATACTTGGATTGGATTTTTAGAAGCACAGAAGGCAAAATATTTACAAAAGATGTTGACATAGTCACAAAAGAATAAAAAAAATACTAAAATCTATTTTAAAAATAACAATAAAAGAATAAAAATAAAGTGGATTAAATGCAAACCCACATCAAAACATTCCAAATGACCAAGAGAATCAAAATACATTTTGGAGGTAATCGAAGTCTGCAATGTTTTGTCAATTATCTTGACACTGATATATAAAAACACGATTCTAGATTATTTGAAAAATTTACTTTGTTCTCCAATTTTCTTTGAAGTTATGATTATAGATGAAATTGATGCATGGATCAAGTGCTCTATCCATTTTAATGAAAGTAAAATTATTATACTCATGTATAAAATAGTCGCATATCACCAAAATAGGACTCAAAGGGAGAAAAGGAGTTAAACTGCAACCTTGGCATGAAAAGAGGCACTGTTATAGTGTTATGGTTCTTCCATTTCTATTCTTCCACATTCTACTTATTTCCATCCACACTCCCACCTTCCAATGCATTGGATAAATGAAAAGACCTGTGGGTGGAAATAGAAGCAAAATATTTACAATCATTTAGAATGAAATGGATTAAAAAATACCCCTGGCATTTCAAAACTTTTTCTCTTGCTCTTCTACCCCCAAGCAGAAAATGTGAGTTCTCTTTGAGAATAAAGAAAATATTGTTCCCTTACTTTCAATATTATCCATAATTTGAATAAATTTTCTCTATATATTGACAGATATTTGCTGTGTGGAGAAAATGATCAGTACCTATTAGTTGAGCTAGTGAAATTGATATCTCAAACCCTCAGTAAAGTTGCTTAAATATTTCCCTAATTTTCCTTCAAATTTTAGTATTTGAGGGAGTCCCATAAATACCACTTCTATTTCCTGCCTGAGTTCTGAATCAAATATGAGACAATACAAGATAGTCATTAGATAAAAAAGACAAATATTTCCCTTGCTTCTTATTAAGACTGGGTAACAGAACACAGCTAAGTGTGACAACTAGACCAGGTTTACTAACACTTTATGCCCCACTGTTGACCTTGGAATTACATACCTGAAAAGGAGTTTGAGTTGTTGGAACATTATCTAGTCTTTATTTTTCACTGGTTGATGTGGACAGGGAATGAGGGATCAGTCTCCTAAGGCTTAAGTCATTAGGTAGATTTATTTCATCCAAATGAGAAAAATGGATCAATGGTGGTTGCTTATTCCATCTATTTTTGGGGAGATGGAGCAGGAGTGTTCAAAGAACACTGTACATCATGAAAACTGGAGAGAGGAGTGCTAAACCGATTTCTAGTAATCTTCTTGAGATATTACAAGAAAACAAGTTCCACTCCAAGCTGGCATGTTTAAAAGCAGAGAGACAAGAGGAAAATAACCATATAAGTTTTTAAGGGACATGTCTGCCTAGGGCAAGTAATGTGCAACTATTAAGGGCTGTGCACCTTACTTAGCTGCAGAAGATAGATTCTTTACCAGATCCTAAAATTAATGAGTAAGATAGGAAATAGTAGGATCTTGGATTAGGAAAGGAGACTACAGAAACTCCTACATAAATCGGGAATCAATTTCCACTCCAAAGTGCTTTCTGCTATGACTACACCACACCTGGGAGGGGATGAAGTGGCAAATAAATAGTTTTAATGCATATTTTTCATTTACTTTACTTTATATGTCTTTACTTTATATTTCTATATTTGTATTATAGCTCACTAGTTGCAGTATGTATAAGAAGCAGGATCTGGAATTGCCCAAGATTGAATAGTATAAAATAAAATAAAATAAAATAAAACAAAACAAAACAAAATAAAATTAATGTCAGAAAATCTGGGCTATTAGATCACTGATCCGCAAGTATTTAAGCTTGGAATGAGTTTGGGGTGTCTCTTTTTGGAAGAGTGATGCACACTGCATCAAGTTGGGCGAGAATATTTTTGGAAATGTTGTAGAAGAGTTTGTACCAGTTTGTGTGTAAGTGTGTGTTTGCTGGGAAGTCAAGCAATGGACTAGAGTAGACTCTTATTTACATTTGTTTGCCATCCACCTCATCTTCTAAAACAGTACAACCCCTCTTCAGTAAATTGTGCTTTCCCTCACTGTATCCTCATGGTCCTTTTGCCACTTCCGTCACAGAGGGTTGGTTTTGAAATGGTGACTTGAACCAAAGTGGTCTATTGAGAATACTCTCTAATCTCCAAGCTTGAGTTAATGAATCCCTTAGCCAATCCTTGCAAAATCTGCTTTGACCTCAAAACTCTTTAAAGTTTGATTTTAATCTAGACTGTAGTTTAATTTTAATGTATTTTGTTATTGCAGAATAATTTAGTAGAATAAAAAACACTTCGTATACATAAACACTATGTATTTACCGAAAACATTGATTTGAAGACTTGCTTTGGCCAGGATTTTTCATTCTTTTATTGTGGCTAAATAGAGAAAACTATGTGACAAGAAAATCGATCTTAAATTACAACAGACATCTAAATATTTTATATGTCAATAATTCATTAATATAGTATGAAAGCTCTCCCAAAATTGACAAAATTAAAATTATCTAAAGTACGATGATAGGTTAGATATTTTAGGCAGTGTACAACAAGAACAATTTTAAGATGAGGCTAGAAAGCAAAATAACTCATCTGTTTCTACGCAAAGAACATTTTTTTTAAAAAAACAGTAAATGTACTTTAAAAATAAAGAGAATTTTTGATCATTATAAACAAACTGGCTACTAAAGAATATGTATTAAACTAAATTCAGAATGCTATTATTATTTTTATTTAGTGCAGAAATGGAACAAGAGCATAAATTGGAAAACAATGAGTTTTTGGTATGTTTTTATTTTGATAAAGGGCTTGAATATAATTATCAGCATAATACCAAGTTGTATTAAAAAAACACTCCAAAATTTTGAAAAATATTGAAGATGCTGCAAAATCTTCATTAAAATAAAAAATATGAATAGTTCAGTGCAAAGATAATGATATTTTATAATGACCAATACAGTTTGATGAAGACTGAAAGTTTATTGAGATGAAAAGTAGGAAGAAAAATTCTCAATTAAAGTAAATATTTAAATATGGCATTAAATAAGTAAAGGCTTTTTCCTTGAAATAAACAGAATGAAAATAATTTCCCATATGTTCACTGTTTTATATGTATATATCTTAGATTTTCTGGCACTGTAAACAGCTCTAGGGTTTTGTTGCCTAAACTATAAGAACATTGGCATTTATAAACTTTATATTATTTGGCATTCATAATGAACTGAACTTAAATTAAAACCAATTATTTTAAAGTTCAAAAATTAGAATATACATTCTAATAGAATTTATAACTAACACATTGTTTTACTCAATACATTATTATATTTTACTCTTTTTAATGCTTTACATATCTTATTTTAAATAATCTTAAAGTCAGTTCTACAAAGTAGGAACTATCATTATCCTTATTTTAGAGATAAAGAAACTGAGTTACTTAGGGTAATGAACTTGCTGAGGTCACAGATGAAATGGTGGTGCAACACCAAGCCACCCATTCTGCTAAATGAACTCCAGCATTCTACTAAATAAAATTGTTTGCAGAAGATAATTATCTGATATGGGTTTAAGGAAAATCACCTACCATTTCCAGATAACACTTTATCAGTAAAGTAAGGATTTTCAACTAGATAACCTCTAGATCAGTTCCTAGTAATCTCCAGTTTCTCCAGCTTGCAGTCTGAAGATCTAGTAATCTCCAGTTTTCAGCTTGTGCATCATGTTAAATGTCTGATCCTTCAGTCTGAACAGTGATTCTAGTGGTGAAGAGAAATTTCCAACTGTTATTCCTACTGGTGCCTCCTACACTAACGCCCCAGCTTCTAGTGAACTCTTATCTTGTACTGTGACAGGTGGTATAAACAATTGATGCAAAACAACAGCAATAACACAATTCATTTTGGATTATTAAATACAAATTATTAGAAATTAATCAGTATAGGGAATAAACCCCATTTCAAATGAGGTTGTATAAAAAATCTAATTCTGATATCATAGAAACACATCAAAATGCGTCTTTGTTTGAATGGAAAATCATTCCAGAATTAGATATATTCCAGATATATCTATATGTCTATCATATATAAATATATCAGCAGCTTAGGACACAAAGGAGAGAAAAAAGAGTCAGTTTGAAGGAGGGACTACACAAAGATCCAATAAGGTCATCCATATGGAAAATGACTTTCAACTTCTCTTCTCTTCCCACTAATTCTGTACCTTTGTGCCATAACCTACTTCTAGATCTCAGTACTCCATCCTGTCCTTACCCTATGGTAGAATTCCTGCTCCTAGAAAGTGAAATATTAAGGCTCCTTATTATGTTAGAAAATTTAGTCAAAAACAAACCACAAGGTAAGCAATAATGCAAAGCATTATTAAAGACAGAGAGAAAAGAGAGATAGAGGGAGAAAGTTAGATTTCATACAATTCAATCCTTCCAAATTAAAATATTTAAACAATTAAATTCAATCTTGAGATATACCCCAAGCAAGAATAATAAGAAAATATAAACTTTACTTAAAAATTTGCAACCATCAGGACTGAAGAGCCTAGAATTTTAATCCAGTAATATGATTGACTAATTAAATGTTAACTCAGTTACTGTAAGCTCAGTTTAACTTTAAATTAATAACAGTTGTTAACCTTTATGACTTTAGTGCTTGTTCTCTCAAGACCTAATAAGAGTATATTAAATTAATAAAATCTTTACTAGGAAATAAATAATATAAGGGAAAGAAGCTGTAAGTCATTTTTATTTAAAAATCAGGACCTCAGACCTTGCATTTAAATAAGTCTAAATCTTAATATATGTTTTCAGTTGACAAATCTTAATTATTAAGACCCCTCATTATTAGAATGTGTCCCTTATATTTAACTAAACTTTATAAAAATAATTTATGGTGGGATAAAACAAGCTATATTATTTTATGCTTGCTATGGGAGGCTGGGAGTTTCTTTCTACAGGAAAAGAGCATGCATTTTCCTTTATAATAAATATCCATGCTAGTTAGCAGCACTGAAGTATCCTAGAGCATTGGCCATGTGGTAGAGCTGTTGCTGAATATTTGAGGGTTAGTATCTCAGATTACACCTGAAGCTGAGGCACCAGCAGGACAGGTAGTTTGCTACCTCTGAAGGCCTATTTCCTTCTCATTAGAAGAGGGAGAAAGACAAAGGTTGTTCACAATAGTGGGGAAGCCAGAGCCTCTATCTTGAGACCCACTGGATACCTTCTGGCAATTCAGTTATTCCTATCCTGGATCCAAAAAGGGCAGACCAGTTAGATTCCTCACTGCTGGCTGTAGTGTAGTGCTTTTCAGGAGTCGTGTGCCTAAGAATCAGTTGGGAAGCTGGTTAAAATTCAGTTCCTTATGTTCTGAATAGGAAGCCTAAGGTCAACTCAGGTACCTTTTTTCTTTTAAACAGTACTCCTGGTGATTCTTATACTTGTCCAATGTTTGATAAACATTGATAATCTAACTCATGTCTTAAACCTCTTCAAATAATAATGCTATTGGGGATATATTGTTTAAGGGTACAAACTTAAAACTAGTTGATAAATAAGTCCTGGAGGGTTAGTGCAGAACATAGTGATTATAGTCAACAGTACGGTACCCTTGACCCTTTGTTATCAGCAGGCTCCACATCCAAGGATCTGACTAACTGCAGATTGTAAACATTAATTAAGAAATAATAATCCAGAAAGTTTCAAAAAGCAAAACTTGAATTTTCCGGATGCTGGCAACTATTTACATAGCATTTACATTGCATTTACAACTATTTTCATGGTGTTTACATTGCTTTAGGTATTGTAAGTAAACTAAACTAGAGGTGATTTAAAGTATATGGGAGAATGAGAGTAGGTTAGAAGCAAATGCTACACCATTTTATATAAGAGTCTTGAGCATCCTCGGATTTTGCTATTCAAGGGCGTCTGGGAAGCAATCTCCCTCCGATAATGGGGGACAACAGTATTACAAACAACAAAGTTGCTAAGAGACTAGATCTTAGTTGTTCCCCCTTCAAAAAAATTAATATGGTTAGTTTTTCTTTTAATTGTATATTTGTCTTAAATGTCATAACATGGCTATTTAATTTTAGATACCTAAATTACCAGTGGGCAGATGTACTGTTCATAAGACCAAAGCAATTATCAAAATAAGTGGTAGAAAAAGAACTTTTAGAATTTAAAGTATCTTGTTGATGATTTGCTTAGAATATGAATAGCAAAGCATTCTTAATGATTAACTGGTGACTGGGTGGTCATTATTACAGAGCAGTTCTGAGTTGAAAATCTTATAAATGAGCAAATCAAAGGACAAATGTGTACTTCCTCCTATACCTCCAAATTTAAAACAAAACAGCTTTCATTAACTAAATGATACTAACCATTCACTAATTTTTGTGTTAATATTAATCAAAATAAAGACAAATTAGTAGGATATGCAATAGATCTTAATTTTAGTCTATTGAAGACTTTTGTTTTCTGTAGCTATTTTAATCAGATTTCACTGCCACAATCAAAGCACAATTTGCTTATTTTCATGTAGTAACTTTTTCTGCCTTGAGTAATTAAGATAATGTTGTAGCTCCAAAAGAAAGTGATCAAAGGATATTCCTTGTTTAGTATCTTCAGTCTAAAAAATAGCACGATAGACCAAAAATTTATTCTATTTTTATTATCAGTTTTTTTCTCTCTACTTTCATTTTCTGGTGTGGTTGAAGGGAAGGGAGTTGGTGAGAACAAGATTACTTTTAAAGAAATATGAAAGGTGATATCAGATATTAAGGTGGGCATGCTCATGAGAGCTGTAGAAAACCAGAAGGCTCAAAAAAATGTTGGACCAGAGATTAATAAATTTTAGGACTGGACGAAACCATAAAAATATAACTGAATTCTCTCCTTTTACAAAAGAGAGAGAACTCCACCCCCCACTCCCTCAAAAATAAGCTTGCAACTAGCCCAATATCACATTTTGTGATGTTTTCTTCAGCATCTTTTACTAATTTCCTATCTTTCGTTAGCTCTTTTTTAAATTCAACAATTGGCCTAAAATAATTCTCTCTTCATTCATCTCTTATAATTTATGAGGAGGGCAAGACCAAAGAAACATTTCTGCACACAGGGGTTGTGGTCAAAATCAAATAGGTCTAATGGAAAACTACTCCTTAGGAATTAAATTGCTTCAGGATTTCAATAAGGCATCTTTCTATATGGGTTAATAATTTAAAAAACATGCCAATGTTACATTGAATCAGTCCAGAGCATTTTTGGTATATAGACAGGTCCAAAGGATGGAAACTCTATTATTTGCCAGAGATTGGCAGGAATAAGTTAAATACACCTTGGGAAAAATTGCACAGTAAATATTTGTGGGAAAAGAGAAAGAGAAAGAGAAAGAGATTGATTCAGACTTGAGACAGAGACATAAATATGGATAGTGAGAGGGAATAGAAATATTTAAATATAATCTGATGCTTAAACTCAGAGGTGAGAAAGTACACTTGGTAAGCAGCCAGATTCCCCCACCTTGAACTGTAAACATTTACAATACACTAGAGATTAAGAAGTTCCTATAAATATTATGTCAGCATTTCTCTCTCATTGTCTTTATTAGAAATGGACCTACCACTGTGTGAAGACATCTGGAGTACTCCCAGCGCATGCTTTTGTAACCCTTATGGCATTTAACAACTGTCAATGGGGGAGGCACATTGCAAACATCCTGGTTGGAAACTTGGAAGTAGACTTGGCCTCTATAGTGAAGGAATTAGAAGCCCATTGTGGGCTGATTGCCATGAAGACTGTTTTGTGAGAATTTCTGGACCTCTTTAGTGCAACTCTATAACAATCATCCGGTTTTGTGAAAAAATCTGTTTTCAATGAGTATCTGTAATGGAAAAATTTAGATTAGAATATTCACAACTTCGAACGTTCCCTTACGGTGCTTGTGTCCTGTGGTGATACTGTGTAAACTCATGGTTTATGTTTGTTGATCCTCCAAGTAGGTGTGGAGTGGTCATGAATTTCTGAGACAGAGTTAATATTTAGCATTTCCATAACCTGATTAAACTGTGGATGGGTAGTTGATTTTAAACACAAACAAAAAGTAGACTTTTCAGGAAAATGCATGTTTTGAAGGAGAACAAGCAAGCAAACAAACAAGAGCCTTCCAATTATGGTATTTCATGATGCATTTGAAAATAAATCTACTTCAATAAGAAATTCTAAAGTAGCTAGAAAAATAAACAAATAGCTGATGAATCTAAACAAATGGTGCTGAGAAACATAGCTTAAGAACCTAGTTTGTCCTTAAATGTCCTTGTTTTGCTATCCTATTCCTGCGCTAAAGTTGTTTGTGTGGTGTATGATTTCAGGATGTTTTCATTACATTGTACATCTTGATAAATATTAGATGTGGTTTACAACATGCCTCGGTGCATGCTGATCGCTGGGGTCACACAGCCTCAGTCTCTTCAAGAGTGAAAAGTCTCTTATTGTCACCACATATCACCCAAATTCCCAGCACTGAATGAAATGCTACAATTTGCATTTCCCCTCAGGATTTACTAACACTTTTTGCAAAGTGCTGTAAATCTTATTAATTTGCTCTGTTTTGGGTAAAATTATAGATATTCAGACCCTGAACTTTGTATTTTCTTCAGTCTCATAACTATTTTTTGGCTCATAAATGCAGAGAGGTAATTTAAAGTAAACATTGCAACTTTTTACTGCTAGGTTTATAAATGTGTACTACAAAAATAAAATTTAAAAATCTATAATCTTCTAATTTCTTATCCCCTTTTCTACCAAAAAAATTCCTAAAATTACAAACATACACACACTCAGCATACATTATATGTATACTCAGTCCTCTATATTATGCTAATAAAAGAGAGAAGCCAAATGAAGTCTTTTCTGTGATTAGGTATAAGATTAAAAGAAGTCTCATTCATCTCCTTGACATATGCAACATAACTGAAGAAAGAAGACTCAAGAACTCGATGGATTGGTATAAATTTAACCATGCAAAACTGAAACAATTTTCTTGTAATTTGAATAGGCCCACAAAGGAAATTAAAATCTATTGATTATAATTCAACCTAGTCCTAACACTTTAAGTAGGTGATTACTTAAAGGTCAATGAGAATTATACATACATTTCTAAAACAAATAAAAAGTAACCATGGCTACCAGAATATTTCTAGTGAGCACATGTGAAAACACTTATTGGAAAGAAAGGAGAAGCAAATGGAAATATATCATTTAATGCAATGTACCAAACTTTTTCCAGGGAAGGGTCCTTACTTAACAATTAGGTTCAAAAAATGTACAATCCTAACCTGAGTATGGGCATGGCAGAATTGTGTTGACCTGCCAGATGTTTCCACATCTATGATACATCTGTTTAAACAGAACTATAGAAGGGGATGCAAAGAATAAGACTCCAGTAAAATGTAAATTCTTTTATAGATGTATGCTCTGTCATATCCCAATTTGTTTAAAATCCCTATTCAATGTTCCTGTAATGAAGGATTTACTTTAAAGACATAACAGTGCTCCATTTTTTAAAATCAAAATTAGGTCATGTTTTACAAACTTAGTAATAAGTAGATTATTTTTTAAGATATATACATCAGTGAATTGAGTGAAACAAAGGCTGCTAGAACTCTGGATGTTAATTTTTCTCCTGGTTTGCTAGTTACATACAGTCACGTGTAATTGTATATATTATAACATCATAGGATGAGGTGGATATCATATTAAGGAATAGAGCAGTGAAGGCTTACACTGGAAATCTCTGTGAATATCCACTTCTGCAAAACTCCTTCCTTTCTCCTTTGAAAATTGCTGTAATTCCTCTTTCTGGTAAAATGCAAAAATAAAAATAAAAAAAGGACAGAGAGAGAGAGAGAGAAAAGAAAGAAAAGAAACATACACTTAACAGTGCTTATTACCAGCCATGAACTCATTTATTCCACAAAAATATCACACTCAATGTTCAAACTCCAAATAAATAGCTTATAAATCTCAAGAGTATGAATCTGAGTCTTATATTCATCCAACATTTATGCAGGTATTATTGATCACTTATCAATCAACAGGTGTTGTGTTAAGGCTCTAGAGTCTAGGTACACAAAATTTAATAAAATGAGATCCTATTTGAATCCTTACTTTGGTTCCTTCTTGAAACGTGCTCTAAACTTGTGTCACATGTATTTTTCAATCAATTATTATTTTCTTTTCTAGATATCCCATGAAAATTATGATCAAAATTAACACTTTAGTCAATTAGTTAGCACATTGGTTCATGTTTAGAATGTTCTACTGTTACGGAACACTAGTTCGTGTGCCTAAAATCTATATGAAGGCAGCCACAGTCAGGCACTTCTCTCCCTTTTTAAGATAAAAACTTCTTTTGCATTTTTCTCCAACTTGTGACTTATACAGTAGCAATCCTGTGAACCTGATAGTGAATTCCTGTAATGACCTAGGAAATCTTGCTTCCAGACTCACGGCTATGTGCCCAATTTCAAATTACTGTTTTCATAATAGCTCTTGGGAATAACTTCTTTTAAAACTTTAATAATTGTTACTTAGATTGTTTCAACCCTTCTTTCTCATTATTTCTTTAGTTCTTTTGTTTCCAGACAGTTCAGGGAATTCAATATTCTTTGAATCCTCCTATTTCTGTGAATTTAAATGTTTATTCATTTTCCCTTAACCTGTTTACAAAGGCTATCTGTGTTTATTCCATTAATTCTTCTTTATGTCACTCAATTTATGTTTGCTACATTCTTCAACAGAGAAGAACAAACCTGACTCCATATTGGATCTATTCCTTTAACTCTAATCTTTGTGCTCTGTTTCTTGTGCTTAGTTATGCTTGCTCTGCACCATTGTAAAAGAATGTGACCTATAGCCTGAAATATATGTAATAGCCCTTTCTCAATGCTCTGCCTCTCAGGTTTGACCGTTAAATGTATAACCTTTTTCCATTCAGAACAGAGAATAACATTTGTCTTGTTGGAAGTTTACAGGAACATTATGATCAGACCTACGCGGACAGCTGCAGGCACAAAGAATTCTGGCACGAAGAAGTTTGTGACAACCAGCTACACCCTCTCCCCTTTTAGTAATAAAGAAACCTGCATTCTAACTTGGGTAAGATGGTTCTTTGGGACACTAGTCCACCATCTTCTTGGGCTACTGGCTTTCCAAATAAAGTTGCTATTCCTTGCCCCAACACCTCGTTCTTGATTTACTGTTCTGTGGTGAGCAGTAAGAGCTTGGACACTGTAACAGTTCTTAATTATACCATTTTGGTTAATTTCCTTTCCCTGTCATCTCTTCTAATCATTAATTATTTTACTACAGCCAGTGGAGAGGGTTGGACAAAGATATGAAAGCATAAAATATATATAAAGTTTAAAAAGTAAAAATGACCTTTAGTGGCTAGAGTACAAGGCACATGTAGAATAGTTGTAGAAGATGTATCTTGATTCCAGAAAGTTGTATGGGGTTTAATGTAACCAATCTTGAACTTTGTACTTGGAATTAAATACATTAAAGGAAAAAGAAAGCCAAAGTCTTTAAAATGGTTAAATGATATTGTATATTTAAAAAAAAAACACATAATTCTGGCTACCAGGAAATAAATGATAAATAACTATCTCTTAGAAATACTCCAAGTGAGTTGAGAAGTCACAATGAATTAAGAGAAAGGAAAGAGACTCAAATTAATCTTGGAAAAACTAAATGATTGTTGAGGGGTAATATTTTTATATGTGTAATAATTTGTTCTGGTGTATGTTTTAGACTCAGAGAAATTCTGACTCCCTTTTAGAAAAACTGGGAAAAACTTGCCAAATAAATAATTAAGTATACTGTAAGAAACTGAGGCAACAAGTCCACTTTGTTTGAGGAACTAAAAATTAAATATTTTAAAATATGGAGAAGTTCTATTTTTATGAGTTATAAGGTTGGAGAATTACATTTTGGCAATGTGTGAGTAGAAGGTTAGTCAATGTTCTTATGGATCTTACAGTCCAGTGAGGAAGAATATATTAAAAATACATAATAAAAAATAATCATGAAGAACCTAGTGGCAAGACGGGAATAAAGACACAGACCTACTAGAGAATGGACTTGAGGATATGGGGAGGGGGAAGGGTAAGATGTGACAAAGTGAGAGAGTGTCTTGTACATATATACACTAACAAACGTAAAATAGATAGCTAATGGGAAGCAACCGCATAGCACAGGGAGATCAGCTCTGTGCTTTGTGACCACCTAGAGGGGTGGGATAGGGAGGGTGGGAGGCAGGGAGATGCAAGAGGGAAGAGATATGGGAACATATGTATATGTATAACTGATTCACTTTGTTATAAAGCAGAAACTAACACACCATTGTAAAGCAATTATACTCCAATAAAGATGTTAAAAAAATAATAATAATCTCACATATGTGGAATCTAAAAAAATAGTACAAATGAATCTATATTGGAAACAGAAACAGATGTAAATGTAAAAATGAGATATAAAAGGTACAAGCAAAGGGTAGATTATATACTGGAGACAAAACTTAAGATATGTGTGGAAACATAGTGATAAAACAACTGCTGGAAGATAGTTCTCCATAGGTACTTCTTCCCATCTCCTGAGCTTTTGAGTTGCTTCTGAGTCACAGAACAGGCAGTTTTTTTAAGAATATGTTTTATAGTGAATGGCTATGGGAGATAGAGATAGTGTCTCCCAGTGCGGCAAAGGCAGATATGTTTGCTTTCCAGAATAATAAAGATATTGTCTCCCTCTGAGGCAAAGTGGAGCAAGTTTGCTAGCACGTCTGTCACAGATTAGAATTTTCTAAGCTCAGGGTCTCTCAGCTGTGACATGGCCTACTGAGTGTATACACCTACCTGGGCAGCTCCACATTGTTCCTATGGGACTGATACAAACATGAAGTTCATTCTGCCTGCTATGCCTTGAATAATAAAGTCCTGTGTCTTTGACCCTGGAGTCTTGTGTCTTCTTTCGGCATCCATGAAACTCTAGAAGACTAACTTGTTAGCCTACAAGAATGGTAAAATCTCAAGATACTTGACAGTTCTTAACAACACCTATTATGCTTAAAATACTAATATAAAGAAGACACAGGAACTGTAATTAGTTAAAATTTCCTCAGTGGTTACTAAGTAGCTGTTTTCAGATTTTCTCAACTGCTACTGGTAAAAAAAACTGTTTCACTCATACATAGCAGACATGATAGCATGAAAATTACTTTTGTAAGAAATTTCCAAATATCGTAGATAAGATCTAAAAGACAGATAAAATGTTTAAATATTCATACGCATTTTCTAATATTGGCAGCCTCATGATACCAAAATATGTAAAACAGACCTCAATTAGAAGATATAAACTAATACTACAAATGAAAATATATTAAATTAAATTAAACTGAATATTAAGATAATAATCTACCATGACCAAACATAATTTGTCCCCAAATCAACTCAATGGAGATTTGAATTAATCAATCTAGTAACAAAACATATCACAGCAGCTGGTCAAATGAAGCAAGCTTACAATGATCGTAACATTGAATATATGACAAAACCTTTAGAAAAATTAAAAAAAATAAGAATGAGAAAATTACCCCACCACAAAAGTGAATGTTTATTTCAAACAAATAATAGTGAACTTCTACTTCTGACTTTTTTAATATATATTTAACCAAGATTCTATTGGAGCAAAAGTGTTCCATGTTAAAATATTATACGATTTAGAAATGCATTTTATGTATTCTCTTCTGAGATAAAAGCTGAAATCAAAATTATATTGGAGCAGAGTTATGACATGTTATCAGTTTGGAATATTTTATAAAAGAGAAAGGAAATAGGAAATGGTCAAAATGTCTCTCTTTGTCTCCTTTTACTTCACCTCTCTGCCAAAATGATAAGATTTCCCTCTGGCTGGGTGCTTGTTCAGAAGTGATAGTTATTTTCCTTTATATACTTTTATTTAAACTTTCATATTTGGTCAAAAAATAAGTATGACTAGATAAGAGAACAGCTTGTGCTTAGTATAGGACAAATGACTAGGAGTGAATTGTGCTGAGAAAGGCCTTCTCTTTGTTTTCCCTGAGGCATATCTGTACTAGGGTAAGGAAATTATAAAATGACCATTTAAAAGTTTTGGATGATGTTGTCTAAAATTAATTCTACTTATCAGATGTGAACTTTAGCTACAAGAAATCAAAACATTTTGTGTAATCCTAAATATAACAGATTTCCTGACATCTTGTGAATCTTGTCCTAATACACATAAGAGGACTGCAGTACATTTCAATGAGCTCTTTTAGTACAATCCAAAAGGAATGTCATCAATCACTTGCATAAGTAATTCAAAAAATTTTTATCAGTATCACTGCTTATTAATACGTTCTTTAACTTTGATTTAAGCTGTGTCTTCAAAATCCAGCACCCTGAGGTTGATGGTAGATAAGAAGTGGATGAGTGTTCACATGATTGGAAACCCCTGTGTCTTTCATAGTACATGTCTTAAAGCTGTTCTAGAAGAATGTAACACACATCCTCTCCTGAGGAAGGTACCATCACCTAGTTATCAATTAATTCTAAAATTATTCATACATGTCAATATCTAGTAAAAATATTCAAAAACACACAAAAAAATGTAATAACTTATAACTAGTAGAAACCAGAAACAACATAAACAGACGTGCAAGGACATCATATATTGGAATCAGGCATAGACTATAAAATAACTTCATTTTACACGTTTAAAGATACAGAGAATACATATTAAAATACCAATAGCAAATAGGAACTACAAAGAGTGGCACAGGAAAAATGATAAAGAATGAGATATAACTTCTAAAATAAATAAATAAATAAATAAATAAACAACAGTAAAAACTCAGTGGGTATTAAAAATCTTCCAACAAACAAAAGCCCAGGACCAGATGGCTACACAGGTGAATTCTATCAAACATTTAGAGAAGAGCTAACACCCATCCTTCTCAAACTCTTCTAAAATATAGCAGAAGGAGGAACACTCCCAAACGCATTCTATGAGGCCACCATCACCCTGATACCAAAACCAGACAAAGATGTCACAAAGAAAGAAAACTACTGATGAACATAGATGCAAAAATCCTCAAACAAAATACTAGCAAACAGAATCCAGCGACATATTAAAAGGATCATATACCACAATCAAGTGGGGTTTATCCCAGGAATGCAAGGATTCTTCAATATACACAAATCAATCAATGTGATACACCATATTAACAAATGGAAGGATAAAAACCATATGATCGGGCTTCCCTGGTGGCGCAGTGGTTAGGGATCCGCCTGCCAATGCAGGGGACACGGGGTTGATCCGTGGTCCAGGAAGATCCCACATGCCGCGGAGCAACTAGGCCCATGCGCCACAACTGCTGAGCTTGCACCCTAGAGCCCACAAGCCACAACTGCTGAGCTCGTGTGCCGCAACTGCTGAGGCCTGAGCACCTAGAGCCCGTGCTCTGCAAGGAGAGACCACTGCAGTGAGAGGCCCATTCACTTCAGCGAAGAGTGGCCTCCACGTGCTGTAGCTGTAGAAAGCCCGCACACAGCAATGAAGACCCAACGCAGCCTAAAATAAATAAATTAAAAAAACAAAAAACATATGATCATCTCAATAGATGCAGAAAAAAACTTTTGACAAAATTCAACACCCATTTATGATAAAAACCCTCCAGAAAGTAGGCATAGAGGGAACTTATCTCAACATAATAAAGGCCATATATGACAAACCCACAGCCAACATCGTTCTCAATGGTAAAACACTGAAACCATTTCCACTAAGATCAGGAACAAGACAAGGTTGCCCACTCTCACTACTATCATTCGACACAGTTTTGGAAGTTTTAGCCACAGCAATCAGAGAAGAAAAAGAAATAAAAGAAATCCAAATCGCAAAAGAAGAAGTAAAGCTGTCACTGTTTGCAGTGGAGAATCCTAAAGATGATACCAGAAAACTACTAGAGCTAATCATTGAATGTGGTAAAGGAGTAGGATACAAAATTAATGCACAGAAATCTCTTGCATTCCTATACATTAATGATGAAAAATCTGGAAGAGAAATTAAAGAAACACTCCCATTTACCATTGCAACAAAAAGAATAAAATACCTAGGAATAAACCTACCTAAGGAGACAAAAGACCTGCATGCAGAAAACTATAAGACACTGAAGAAAGAAATTAAAGATGATACAAACAGATGGAGAGATATACCATATTGTTGGATTGGAAGAATCAACATTGTGAAAATGACTTTACTACCCAAAGCAATCTACATATTCAATGCAGTCCCTATCAAGCTACCACTGGCATTTTTCAAGAACTAGAACAAAACATTTCACAATTTGTATGGAAACGCAAAAGACCACGAATAGCCAAAGCAATCTTGAGAAAGAAAAACAGAGCTGGAGGAATCAGGCTCCCTGACTTCAGACTATACTATAAAGCTACAGTAATCAAGACAGTATGGTACTGGCACAAAAACAGAAATATAGATCAAGGGAAAAGGATAGAAAGCCCAGAGATAAACCCATGCACATATGGTCACCTTATCTTTGATAAAGGAGGCAAGAATATACAATGGAGAAAAGACAGCCTGTTCAATAAGTGGTGCTGGGAAAACTGGACAGCTACAGTAAAAGAATGAAATTAGAACACTCCCTAACACCATACACAAAAATAAAGTCAAAATGGATTAAAGACCTAAATGTAAGGTCAGACACTATAAAACTCTTAAAGGAAAACCTAGACAGACACTGTATGACATAAATCACAGCAAGATCCTTTTTGACCCACCTCCTAGAGAAATGGAAATAAAAACAAGAAGAAATGGGACGTAATGAAACTTAAAAGCTTTTGCACAACAAAGGAAACCATAAACAAGATGAAAAGACACCCTCAGTATGGGAGAAGATATTTGCAAACAAAGCAACTGACAAAGGATTAATCTCCAAAACTTACAAGCAGCTCATGCAGCTCAATACCAAAAAAACAACAACCCAATCCAAAAATAGGCAGAAGACCTAAAGAAACATTTCTCCAAAGAAGATATGCAGATTACTAACAAACACATGAAAAGATGCTCAACATCACTAATCATTAGAGAAATGCAAATCAAAACTACAATGAGGTATCACCTCACACCAGTCAGAATGGCCATCATCAAAAAATCTACAAACAATAAATGCTGAATAGGGTGTGGAGAAAAGGCAACCCTCTTGCACTGTTGGTGGGAATGTAAATTGATACAGCCACTATGGAGAACAGTATGGAGGTTCCTTAAAAAACTAAAAATAGAGCTACCATACGACCCAGCAATCCCACTACTGGGCATATACCCTGAGAAAACCATACTTCAAAAAGAGTCATGCACCACAATGTTCATTGAAGCTCTATTTACAATAGCCAGGACATGGAAGCAACCTAAGTGTCCATTGACAGATGAATGGATAAAGAAGATGTGGCACATATATACAATGGAATATTATTCAGCCATAAACAAATCAAAATTGAGTTATTTGTAGTGAGGTGGATGGACCTAGAGTCTGTCGTACAGAGTGAAGTAAGTCAGAAAGAGAAAAACTAATATCATTTGCTAACACATATATATTGAAACTAAAAAAGAAAAAAAAATGGTTATGAAGAATCTAGGGGCAGGACAGGAATAAAACACAGATGTAAAGAATGGATTTGAGGACACAGGGAGGGGGAAGGGTAAGCTGAGATGAAGTGAGAGAATGGCATGGACTAATATATACTACCAAATGTAAAATAGATAGCTAGTGGGAAGCAGCCGCATAGCACAGGGAGATAAGCTCGGTGCTTTGTGACCACCTAGAGGGGTGGGATAGGGAGGGTGGGAGGGAGACGCAAGAGAGAAGAGATATGGGGATATATGTATATGTATAGCTGATTCACTTTGTTATAAATCAGAAACTAACACACCATTGTAAAACAGTTATACTCCAATAAAGATGTTTAAAAAAAAATCAGTGGGCAGGATTAAAGGCAGATAAGAAACAGCTAAATTAATAAATTTTTGAATTAGAAAATAAATTGAAATTAATAATCCACAATTCAACATGAGGATAAATGGACAATGCAAGATATATATTAGACAAAGTAGATGGAGTAAAAAGGACTAGTGTATCCTTAATTGAAGTTCCAGAGGAAGGAGGAAATTAATGGTTCAGAAGAAATATTTGAAGCGATAGAGGCTGAACATTTTCCACACTTGATGAAAGACTTTATTTCACAAATTTAAGAAGTCCACAAAATCTAGCTCAAATATATAAGGAGAAGTCCAAACCTAAACATTTCATAGTGAAACTTTGCACAGGAAAAGGAAAAAAAAAAAAAAGAAAAGAAAATCTCTGAAGCACTCTGACGAAAAAGATAAATTCCCTTCAAATGAGTTGCAGTAGAGTGACAGCTGATTTTCTACCTGTGGGGAGGGTAGGGTTTCTTCTGATAGCTGAGAGGAAGAATTTATTCCATGCCTCTCTCCTAGTTTCTGGTGGTTTGCTGGCAATCTTTGCTGACCCTTGGCTTGTGGATGCGTCACCTGAGTCTCTGCCTTCTTCTGCACATGGCATTTTCCCTGTTCATGTGTGTCTGTCTCCAAATTTCTCCCTTTCCAAGGGAACCATTGGGTTAGTGGCCTACCATAATGCCACATAATAAGGGGCATTACGACAAAATTTGTTCTATCTCAGCAATTCAAAAAGTATAAAGATTAGAAAATTAAAATATCAAGAAATAGATGTTTTATATATATATATTTCAAAATAATTTACAGATTGGCCTATATATAAAGAGCAAAGCAATAAAACTTTAGAATATATTATAGAGAAACATTTGTATGATTTCAGAGTAGGGAAGATTTCATAAACATCGTGTAAGGAGTACTAAACAAAAAGAAAAATACCGATACATTAAAATTTCTTCATAAGTTTTCATAAAGAGTAAAAACACAAATCATACAGTGGAAAAATATATTGGTAACACATTTTACCAAAAAGAGACGTATTCAAATATGTAAAATATCCTACTAAAGGAATAACACCCAAAGGGGGAAAAAAAGACAAATACTAGAGAGGACTGAAACAGATATTCTGAAAACAAATAAGTATTTAAACATATGTATTTAATCTTTTCTACATATATTCAAAAGTGAAAGGACAATGAAATGAAGAGAAATGAAAGAAGTTATGGAAAATAATGACTACTGTATTTCCCTTGTAAAACCACCAGAAATAAAACCTTATCTAGAAGACTACCAAAACTTGCTTTTGTTCTCTTATTTTACAACTTACTGACCTTATGGTGTCAGAGCTTGCTATAATCTTATGGAGAAGAGATGCAATGTGATTGGAGTAATGCTAAGTGGTGACATTATAACTGGCACTGTCTCCTATATTCCTCTTGAAATAACTTTATTATCAATGGTTCCTTTTCAAATGCACTGTCTTTTTATACTTTATAAGATTTTTCAGCTGTTTGTGTATCTATTAAACAATGTTTATATTCTTTAGTAGCCTCTTCATCTTTCATAATCATTGAGAACAATTTAATATAACATCATTTATTTGTCAATATGCATTCTGATGTTCGTATTATGGTACTAAAGTATTGCTGCACTTAGTAACCATTTTATAAATAGAAATGTTGCTGTGAACTAATGTTTTTGCCTCCCCAAAGTTTATTTATTGAAGCTTTAACTCCTAATATGATGGTATTTAGAGGTGGGGCCTTTGAGAATTCATTAGGTTTAGAGGAGGTGGGTCCCCATTATAGGTTCTGTCTTCATAAGAAGAAGAAGAGACTGGAGTTTGCCTTCTCTCCACCTTTTGAGGATACACTGAGAAGGTGACAATCTGCCTGCCAGGAGAGCCCTCATCAAAAATCCAATCTGCTGGCACCTTGATTTTGGACTTCTCAGCCTCCAGAACTGTCAGAAAATAATGTGTGTAGTTTAAGCCACCCAGTCTGGTATTTTGTAACTGAAGCCTGAGCTAAAACAGTTGTCATTTAAAGATTTCTCCCAAATTTAAAATTCTTTCTTTAGTCTCTAGAAGATCAGCCTTCCTACTGATTATGAACTATAACTTCTCTCTTTTGGGAGAGATGAAACTTATACATTTTCTTCTGTAAATTCAACAGTATATTTAGAAGTTCTTATTTGCAATTATTTTTCTGACATGAGATAAGTTAGTAAGTGCAGTTATATTCCTTAGATTGTTGCCTTCTTGTACAGGAACATTTGTTTTTGGTACTCTGTATTCTGTTCTTGATTTAATATAATTTATTCTTTTCACATGTTTCACATCCATTCCAGGTAGAGCTATTCTATTTTTTGCAGAGTTATTGTATTTATATTAGTGATGCAGATAACTTATTCTGGCATAACATAGTCAGTTTTTATATTAGTTAAATGCCAGAGAGAGGGCAAAGATGTTAGAGCCAAACTTTGTATTCACTATACTTCATTATAATTGTTTGCTTTCACTTTTTAAAAAACAAAACACAGATAATATTAAGAAAGCATAAAATGTTTTAATGATGAAATATATTTTAGTTTTACTTTATTTTAAAAATTAAAAACTAACTTATGGGAAGTAACTTACCAGTTGCCTCCCGAAATGACAACTCAATGCATATTTTAGTAATGGAGACTTTTCCATATGGCTTAAAATCAGGAGCTGATAAAAAAAGCTGATAATATATTTTTGACATGATTATTAACATATTTTTAATAGGCTAGAAATTATTTGTGGTTTTTCAACTCTCAACTGGGCCTTAATTCAGAAATGAATTTCATACCCCAGGTCAAAGACTGGCTACTTTCTACATTACAATGACTTTTTAAAATTTTATGTAAAATTATAGCCACATCTATCACTCTTGGTTCAATTTTTAATACAGAAATTATCTTTGATTTTAACAAAGGAAGGTATATTATGCAAGCAATTAGACATTTAGAAAATGGTTGCAGACTGGAGAATTCAAAGTTGTAAAAGTCAGATCTACCACCAACTTCAGATTTATTGCAGAGGGGTCAGAGATTTGATATATCACAGCTTTCCACTGTCAGCCCACGGCCTTAGAAAGAAGAAAGTGGTGTCTGCTTCTTTTCAGCCTACCACATCTCCTGTGAATCCATCTTGTTGGTGCAATGTAAACTGTACATGCAACCCTGGAGGCAAAGATTCTCGAAACTGTTACAGACAGTTAGCCCCTAATACTGAGGAAATTGTAGATGGGTTGTAAAGTTCTAAGAACCAACAGAGAATGTCCAGGACCCCCCTACTCAAAAGTGAAGTGTTGGAAGATAAAAAGTGGGTATGATTCATAAACTCTGCATGACAAGGTTGAATTACTACAGTGTAACTTCTATGAAATCAAATTTATTCATTGAAATAAAGACCAGGGTTTCAGAATCTGCCTCTTCTTTCCTCTCCTGACTATACCTCCCAATATGACTATTTATCACATGCATCTGCCCTCAAATACATTCAAATTTTGTAGGAAAAAACTCATAAAAATGATTCTAAGGCACTTTGCAGGCACTGAATGGAATCAAACTGTTAGTGAAAAAATATGTTCCATGATTATAATGAAAAATGCATATGTAGACAGAAAACCAATTTGTTTCTTGCTGTGACTGATTTTCAGTGATTAAAAATAATGTATGGCTTATTCTTTTTTTTAGAGCACGAGCTGACATTAGTAAAAAAATATTCCTTGTATGTGTCAGCAAGATATGTTACTAGGCATTCTCTTTTTTTCCCACACTATTTGAAATGATATCATACTTTTATAATGTATGATGTAAAAAAACCATATCTTTTGGCACAAATATAGCATTTGTTGGCTACAGAATTGAACATTTTTTGGCTCTCCCATCATATTCTGTTTTCATATTATTAGCTAACCATACAACTAAAATCTCAGGCAAAGCCACCACACAAGAGGAACCCCAGGCTTGATAAATATAACCAGCTGCCACAAACCACTAGCTCTTTTCTCTTCTTGGCCCTGAGCCATCCTTGGAAATGCATCATTTCTGAAGGATCATTCTTACATACTCAAATATATACAAAGGAATTGCCCCTTTCTTTTTAATATATCTACAATTAGGATTCACAAATTCACACAAAGCAAAGTAAATCCAAACTCTGTCTTCAAGCTGATTGTATAAAAATATATGAATAAAATGTGGTAGAAATGTGGGGCCATTGCATTTCTCATTTCTTGAGTTTACAACAGCATAATATATTTTCTTTATTTTTTTCTCCTCTTCCCATCATCAGGCTTAATGATTCCTAATATTTTTTTTCCAATCAGAGTGTCTTTTTCATTCTATCCTTGTTTTTATTTCTATAAATACTGATTCCAGACCAACATCTCATAAGTATACATATTATATATATATAATTAATCTTTTATTGGGGTATCTATCTAGTGTCACAGGTCATACAGCGCTTCTTGTACTATTCGCTATTTAATTCTGAGAATCCTTAGGGAATTTCCTACAGGTATTTATAAATACCTCTTAAAGTGTTGTGAGGTCTATGCAGTTATAAAACTCCAGGAAGAGCTTAAGTAATACCAGGAATAACTTTCACTGCTTAGCATAGTGGCTAACACACATAGTAACCACTTAATAATGTGCATAAATTGAATGAACCTGATATCTAGAGTAGACCATTTTCAGCAGCTCTTTTGAAGGAATGGTTTTAAAGCCATTCCCCTACAACTCAGGTCCAGAGCACTGAGGGAGGTAAAAAAAATTGAAGAAATTTTATTAAAAAAACACAGAAACATCAGGAAACTTTCCCAAATTTTTAAAGTAAATTGACTTTATTTTATTTTACATAATAGTTTGATATTAAATAGGATATATGGAACAATTATCTATATTTTTGATCTGATCTAATTTTAAAACAAAACCCTCACATGGTAGAATTTTTTCCAAATTTACCATTTATATAAAATTAATTTAATATATGGAAAGCATTTCTAGTAAGCTTGTCCCCATTGGACTTTTGATTCTAAATTAAGATTTATAATCATTTATTTTCTCATGGAATGTCCACAACCCCTCTTACTTCAGGTAATGCATCATAGATGTTTTGTTTACCCCCATATATTCAGTTCCTAACACATATAAATAACACAACACCTTAAATATGTTAAGTGTTAAGTGCACCAATGAAGGTAAAGCGGCTGTTATGTAACTAACTGCAATTTCAGCCTAGAAGTCTAGAAGATTTTCTAGAAAGTTTCAAAAGGCTAAAAACACTAGGAATATTCTAAATCTTCTGCTACTGAAGCCATGCATTCTTTTCAAACTATAAATTAGTATTATAATAACTAGAAATTATGATTAGACTGGTTAGATTCATGATCTGAATTTACATGGTTTATTCAAATGCCATAAAAATGTCATACACCATCAAGCACTTGGACTGAGGATGCAGTTTTCATACCAAAGAAAAATGGCAAGGAGGAAATGTGTCCACTTTGAGGGAAGATTGTATGAGGAATACCTTCCACCCAAAGCCATTTGGTCAGTCTAATTCCACAGGAAAGTTTGTGCTGATTCTAACATAGTTAAAAGGTGTTATGACAAAGTTTAGTAGTAAACATTCTATGAAAGATCTAGAGATGCAAGTGAAAGAATTTTGAAGTCATAATATTCATGGAACATTTTCTCTGCAGAAATTTAGGCAGACAATCATTTGAAGTGTCATTTTCACAGTAATACCAAGTGGGAGAAACACAATGGAATGGGAATAGAGAGTTAAGAAATTGGGATTGTTGCAAGAATATATGTTTTACAATGCTGTGAAAAATATTTTTTAAATGCTATTCACATTATCCAAAATATTTAAGTTGAATGAGAGACATGATTTCAACAGTAAGAAAAATCAAACCAAGCACATTGTTAGAATTATTGATTTCACAGTATTTACCAGGATAAATGAGTTTATTCAAAATAAGAGCCATATCTTAATCTAGTAGAAATATTAGAGTATGTATTATTTGTCAACTTGTAGCAAAATAGTAAACAATATCAGAGTCTGTGTTCTTCTGTAAGTTTTGGATAGAGGAAACTTCTATTTTCTATTTTCTTTCAATTGAATGAAAAGAAAACAGAAAACAAAAAGACCAACCACCTCCCCCCACTATTTGAAATCCTGAAAGGTATATTGCTAAACTGGTTCCTGAAAACTAGCACGAAAGATACAATAGTTACCTAATGTATTGTTTTAGGGTTTATCATGAACAGTCACAGATATGCAGGGATGAAATAGACCTTGTCTTAGTCCTTGAAAGCTCATATGCAAAGAAAAAAATCAAAAACAACCAAAGCAAGTGTTAATGGAATATAATAAACATGAGCAAGTTTTAATGGGAACAAAGGGAGAGACAGGATTCATTTTTAAGTGGAATAATCAGCGGGGATTTAAACAAGAAGATAACATTTGAGACGGGTTTTACAGGACTTTACATCACAGAAAGAAGAACAAGAATTCAAGGTAAAATAGAGTATTCTTAAATGTATGTAAGTGTGAAAGAGCATAGGGTATTCAAGAAAATTTAAATCATTCTTTATTGTGCAAAAAGTGTACATGTGTGGGTGGGGTGGGGAAGTGATGAAAAAGACAAAATCTATTGGGATGAAATTGTGAAGACTATGTATGCACATAATGTGATTCTAACTTCAGAATATTTGGTGAATAACTGAAAGTTGCATTCACATCACAAAATGATCCAATTTATGTCCAAAAAGAACAAAAACACAAACAAAACAAAAACAAAACTCAAGGCTGTATTGGAGGAAACAGGAAGTGAATAAAAGAATCACATGTGCAATTACTAGAGAAACCCTGGTGAGCAATGAGCAATGGTAGTGAGGCTGACAGGAGGAGGAAGGGTTCTACAGACAGTACTGTATTCTATAAAATTCAGCACCCCAATCAGCAGCATTTAAATTTCTAAATTGATAGAATTTGATTGCTTAAGTGTATCTTCTATGAAAAAGTGCTAAAATTTATTGGAAAATATTAAATAACATGGAATATCTATGTTTTGAAAGCATAGAAAACCTTTGACTAGAACATTATGTTGAAATTGAATTTTGTAGAAAAATGTTTAATACTAACATTATATGCACTATAACATTGGTGTTTATGTAACACACTTGTATTTGGAAAACAAACCTTTTCTTCTATCAGCTAGTTTGGGGCTAAAGAGCTGGCTTTCTCAAAGCAAAGCTATATTTCAAGTCACATTTATTTATTTTTTTTCCAGAATTACCCTCACAGTAAATCCTTATTGTTTATTTTAAATATATAGTAGTTTCTATCTGTTAATCTCAAAATTCTAATTTATCCCTCCCCCCACCCCCTTTCCCCTCTGGTAACCTTAAGCCTATTTTCCATGTCTGTGAGTCTGTTTCTGTTTCACAAATAAGTTCATTCGTGTCATATTTTAGATTCCACATATAAGTGATATCACATGGCATTTGTCCCTCTCTTTTGGCTTATTTCACTTATGATAATCTCCAGGTCCATCTATGTTGCTACAAATGGCATTATTTCATTCTTTTTTATGGCTGAGTAATATTCTATTGTGTATATGTACCACATCTTCTTTATCCATTCATCTATCGATGAACATTTAGGTTGTTTCTCTGCCTTGACTACTGTAAATAGTGCTGCTATGAACACAGGGATGCATGTATCTTTTTGAATTATAGTTTTGTCCAGATATATTGCTAGGAATGGGATTGCTGGCAACTTTATTTTTAGTTTTCTGAGGAACCTCTTTCCATAGTGGCTGCACCAATTTACATTCCTACCAGCAGTGTAAGAGGGTTTCCTTTTCTCCACACCCTCCCCAGCATTTATTTGTCGATTTTTTTTAATGATGGCCATTCTGATGGCTGTGAGGTCGTACTTCATTTTAGAAAAACACAACTTATTAAAGTGACTAAAACATAAATAGAAAACCTGATTATTCTTATGCAATTAAATAAATAAAAACCATCATGAAAACTCTTCACAGGAAGCAAGCTCTGGATCCAGACAGCATCAGTGATGAATTCTGCCAAATACTAAGAAAGAAATTATACAAACTACTTAAGAGTATATAAGCAAGCATAACTTCAATTTTAAAACTTCTCAAAGTATTACAAGAAAGGAAAATTGCAGGTCAATTTTCACAATTCTAAATGCAAAATTCGGTGATACATAAAATGGCAAATAAACTAATTTTAGTTTGTATTAGGAAGGCAACGTGAAATAGCATGCCACTTGTCTCATAGAAATGGAGCAGTTGACCACAGGACATCAAGTATCAATCATGCACTAATCTCTGTCAGAACCATCAAGTCATAATGCCAGGCAGGCCCAGCAGCAACACAGTGAAGATGGAATTGGTACATATAGACTAGGCATGAGCAGGGTCAGAGGGCACTAATAAGTTGAGTTGGTCTGAATTCTCATGTCATCTACTACTATGGCACTGATAAATCTCCCTCAGCTCCTATTGCTCTATGGAGGGTTTCTTATGATCAGTCAGGAGAAAATGAAAATTCTACCTGGTGTGGAAAGAGAATTGGCTTTAAGTAAGAATATATACAGTTTCATAAGCAGTGACTAATGGCTTGGCTAGTTGTTCAGAGGCCTAGAAGGAAAACTATTGGAAGACTAGGGATAAAGAGTTCCAGAGAAGAAATATGTAGGTGAACATATAGGTTTGGTCATGAAGTGAGAAGATCTATGTTTCACATGTTAGCGCTCACCAAAGAGTATATTCCGTGGTGAGTCACTGAACAACCAAGCAGACAGAAACAGAATGTCTTTGCTATTTGACATGAGCCAACCCCATTGTGGCAAATGGTCAGATTAACGGAGTAGCTATAGTGAAACGGATAGAGGTTATTCGTGGGACCAACTTCATGGATCCCCACTCTCCAAGGCTTCCACAGCTGAAGCCCAACTACTAGTAGAAGAAGTCTTACCTAAGTAAGTGCCAGGCACTGTTCTAAGTTCTTCACACTATTAATCCATTTGCTTCCACAAGTTTATGAAACCAGATACATTATTATTTCTACCATACAATGAAAGAAATTGAGGATTAGAGAAATTTACTAAATTGTTTAGTGTTGTACATAAGAGTTTTTTCTTAGTTCAGCACTGCGTTCCCACCATACAATGAAAGAAATTGAGGATTAGAGAAATTTACTAAATTGTTTAGTGTTGTACATAAGAGTTTTTTCTTAGTTCAGCACTGCCTTCCCACCATTCTTAATAGCTATGAGAAATTTGCTTTTTTCATTCTTTTCCTTCATGGAATTAAAATGGAAAAATTAAATAATAACTTAGTGTTAATTAATCCAAGGCCCCCTCCAATGGTAAGAAAGGATTATTTCAAAGCTTACTTCTATTTGTTTAACCTTCATCCTCACTTCAGCCTCCATCTACCACCCTGCTTCTCCTCTGGACTTTCTCCTAGAGATCTTTTCACTGCACCAAGCTCATACCCTTACTTAATATGTAGGCCATTTTAGTAGGAAATCTTTTGCTGTCTCAGACCAAAGGTTGCTCTTATGTTATCTATCAAAGGTAAAGGCACAGATCCAATACAAGCAATAATTTTCATACATTCCTCTACTCACTAGATATTCCCAGGGCTACTGTGTAGCAGTTTAAAACCAGACAGGCAAAAATTTTAGGTATTCTCTGCTGTCTGCTATCCAGCCAGAAGATGACTTTGCTTCCCCCTCCTTGTTTGTTACTGACTAGCTGAGCAACCAGATCACATGCTCAAATCACTTCATGCGTTAATGGCAAGCCCCATTCTACTCGAACAAATGCTGCTGAAGCATAGACTTCATAGAAGTACTTTCTGAATCAACCATGAAGAGAATCAAGATCCAGTTCTTCAGCCAGCAAGGACACAAGCTCCCATCCTCAATTGACTGCCCGTCACATGAAATATGAGACAAATACAGACCTTTGTATTTATTCAACAGTAGCAGAAAATACATATTAAGAGATAACTATAACACCTTGATTACAACTAATACATTGTATACTTGATGAAACAATATTTTATTCTCATCACTCTAACAAGTCTCTTATTTTTAAGATTTGTTCTTTATGGCTGTTTTATTTATTTTAAGAAGCTCGAATGGAGCAATAACATCAATGCAAAGATTTTAAAAACAGAGGAGAAAGGCTAAAAATAGAGACCTCACAAATTGCTGAGAGCTGGGAAACTTTTCATCATCAAATAATAAACACTTGAGTTCTCTTTTGACTGTTTCCTTTCCGATGAGACATAATATCAACAAATCCCACATCTTGGTAACCATGCAGTCACTTAGCAAATATTTTTAAATCATCTGCTAATATAAATTAGTATTGATTAATCATATACTAGTTATTCACACCTGCATTCTTCTACCATTTTTCATTTCTATTTCCCATATTTATTTGTGTTTTCCTCTCCAAACTCCCTGGCTTCCTTTTTTAATTCTGTATGTTTAGCTCTATTATATATACTTTTGTCTTTCAGAGATACATTGTTTCTTTCTTGATAGATATATTTTAGCATTATTTAATAGGTTGTCTGTCCTATTATTATATACATTTGCATGCTCCAACTCATCATTATTTTGCAGAATTATGTCATCTGCTCAACCATTTTTACACTTATATATTCATTGAGTTATATGTTCATTATATTACACTTATATGACTCATGTTCATTGAGTTATATAAGTGTATTAATATGAGAGACTTGACTCATATCAAGTCTCTCAATAGAGTTTTACAATAATCCTGACAGTATGTGCTATGTCCACTTTAAAGTCAAGATTTAGAGAAGTTAATAAAATATACATTGAAATTGTAGCTCTTTTTACCTAATAAAACCATGAAACACTTATTTGAACAATGTTTTACTGTTTGGTGAAAAATATGCATTAAGCTAATTTACATTAATCACTGATCCACTAAAAACTAATAGTTCTATGTAAATCAACTATACTCTAATAAAAATAAATAAATAAATATTTATATATTTATCTAAAACTTCAAAATGTTCAATAGTGTAAAGCCAATTTCAAAGAAAATACATTTCAAAAATGTATTACGTATTTGAAAGTAAAACTTTGCTATTGAACAAAAAACTAATATTTCTAATACATGTTAGTAAAAACAGTACTATGCTGGGATGTAAATTTTTAGCATTCAGATTTACACAAATGATTTCTTAAATCTATTCTTGAAAAGTTAATTGAGGTAGCTAGAGGCAAATTCAATTAAACTGGCAGTTCACTTACTGTTAAGATTAAAGATTTATACAGAATTATCTTAATATATGGAAAAGCTATTTTCTTTTCCATAGCTTATTTTGCCAAAATGGACACAAACTATTTAAGAACAATAGAGTAATTGGTCATATAGATTATGATGTAATGTAATGTATGTATAGAAGGAAAGGACTAAGCTTTTGAAAATTATGAGTAAGAAATTTAACTCCCATGTTTATTTATGATATGAAATATATTTTTGGATCAAAGCATTTTGTAGTTAATAAACTCCAGTATGATAATTTATCAAGATGCCTGAAAATGTTTATGCATTTTTAGCCTCTACAGCTTAATGAATAACATGTATGTAAAATGCAATCTGCATTTTGAAATACCTACAAACTACAAGTTAATCATTCATTACTATAGTTGTTGTACTTAAAATATAATGGTTCCAAAACTTCTGTTTTAGTGATCAGTTCAAGAATTGTAAGTAGAGTATCTGGAATAATGTATACTCCTCTGTCTTCTTTGGAGCTACAAATGTGGTGATAAAATACTTTCTGTAACAATGCCACCTATGAATTTAGTTTTGTGACACCATCTCCCCTTAGCAATCTTTTCCAGGAAGTTTTCTTTCTTTCTTTCTTTTTTTCAATTAATTAATTTATTTATTTTTGGCTGCGTTGGGTCTTCATTGCTGTGCGCAGGCTTTCTCTAGTTGTGGGGAGCGGGGGTTACTCTTCATTGCAGTGCACGGACTTGTCATTCCGGTGGCTTCTCTTGTTGCGGAGCATGGGCTCTAGGCTTGTGGGCTTCCGTAGTTGTGGCACGTGGGCTCAGTAGTTGTGGCTCATGGGCTGTAGAGCACAGGCTCAGCAGTTGTGGTGCATGGGCTTAGTTGCTCTGCAGCATGTGGGATCTTCCTGGACCAGGGATCGAACCCATGTCCACTGAATTGTCAGGCGGATTCTTAACCACTGGGCGACCAGGGAAGTCCCTTTTCCAGGAAGTTTTCTAATAAATATCTAGGAAAACTAAAATTTATTTTAAGAATTCTATCACAATAGTGTTTCTCAATCTGGAGTGTACTTCAGAATCACATGAACAGATTTTAAAATACATGTTTCTGGGCCCCACTCCTATAATTTGATTCAGTCAGTCTGTGGTGGGGACCCAGAATTTGCATTTTAGTACATTTCAGATGATGTTGATGTTTCTGATAATAGTGCCATATTTTGAGAAACACCGTCTTAGACAAGCAGAGTTCACCCATAAGAAAAATCAAGAATAGGGGGTTTTGTTTTGTTTTGTTTTGTTTAGCACTTCCAAAACTTAGATAAGCCAAAAGTCCAAACTGATTTTTTTTTTAATTGGAAACTCTTTATAGTACTGTCTAAAAGTAGAATCAATGATATCTACCTTATAACCAATGTCAAAAATTTTGATTGCCTAAAGCTACCTGTTTCACATATGGTTCAATTGAAATGTTGCCTTTATAAGTGTCTAAGGACTTACTATCAGTAAAATGGATGCATGAAATATGTGAAGAAAAAATAATGGAAATCCTTACTATACCAAGAAGCTTATCTCTACCACACCCACACATTTGGCCAGCAGAAATACATGCCTTGTAGTTTACAAGTAGATGAAACTGTAGAAAATGACTTAGATATCTAGGATCAAACAAATTTCTTAAAGCCTTTATTTTTAAAAGATGATGTAAAACAAATAACTGATATGTGATTATTAAGATGGCTGTTGTAGATAATGTTACATAGATCATCAATAAAAAATTATGACATTAAGGGGGAGGAAATGCCAAAGTGTTTTGCAACAAAACAATTTGTTTTGAAATGAAGGAACTTGGCAGATTGTTCAAGGATTCAGACCAAAAAGCATATCGTACTAAGCCCATATAAAATAGAGTAGTGGAAAATGTATGGTACATTTAGATTTTGTATCCATCCACTCTCAAATTTTTAAAATCCTAACACATTTTGAGATCTCTGAGGTATCAAGATTGTTTATGGAAATGACTCAAATGTTCTTAATGATTTCATGGATTCCTTTAAATTTGTATGCTCTATATCTTTCCAAATGGCTCTATAACTATGTTAATTTTTGATGGCTTTTCCTCTAGAAAAAAAATTTTGACTTCAATTCAATAATTGAATTCAATATATTCAAATATATATGCTAATGGGATTGAAATTAAATTGAGAAATCTAGAAAGCTACATTGTGCAGAAGAGTACACTAATTAACTGTTTTCTAAAAAAAACCTATATTTTGTACAAACATCTAATTTTTTAGAAGAGTTTTAGATCCTTTAAAATCAATAAGAAAGAATTATGTCAGTTAGTAAGGAGCTTGATCTGAAAAGATACTGAACATGAAAGGTCTGAAGCAGAGAAATTGTAAAATGTATATTGCTTTGTAAAACTGGGAAGTAGTAGGCACACCTTATGGAATACTGTTGGTTGCCGGGAGAATGGAAATGAACTGAGGAATATAAATGTCAATGAGTAGACCGACAGTGTCGTTGAATCAGGCTCATCTTATATCAGTTTACCTATTTTTTCTGTTCTAATTATAAAGAAATACTGAGGGATGGGGACTAGCCTGAATGCTAGATGTGTGTATACACACACATGCACACACACAAACCTTGGTCGTTTCAGGAGCAGCACAGATATAAGAGTTTGTTTAGTTGCTTCATTCTGTGCATAATTAAAGACAGGAGGCTTAGAGAGAATAAGCTGATATTCAAGGCGTTTCTCTAAAACAACATCAACTCCAGCTTTTAAAAGTCAAAACAGCCTAAATCCACCTACAGTCAAAGCCCTTAGAGCTGTCATAGGTTGTTTCAAGGCTGGTTTCCTGAATAAGAACTAGGAGATCTTGACTTTGAATAAAAGAGGACAGTTGTGTTGTAACAGGGCTGGGTGTACAACAGAGAATAAGTTTGAAATATTACATAAGGCTTCTGACCAAGAAAAGCATTTCATTCTGTTGGCTTATATATCCAAGAGAAAGCAGATTTGTTTTGAGAGAGCACTAGAAAGCAAATCGTGGCTGTATGAGCATATGTTTTAAGTTTAATCAGATAGATAGCTCCAAATTATTATTTCTTTGTCTGGTAACTATTATAAATAGTTATGTAAGCTTAAAAAGTTATAATTTTCCAATAAATTATTTTAGTTTGCCTAAAATGCTCTTCATATTTTTGAGATTATAGACGACTAGCACCCAAAACTTCAGGTGTAAAATTGAGATTATTTGATCAACTTCTCTACAATACTAGAAAGGCATGATGTGAGAAATTGAAAACAAATAAATAAAGATTGAGTGAATGAATATTAGTAATGAGATAAACCAGCCAAGATGTGTTTCAAGAAATATTGGTTCTCTGATATTAGCTAACAGGGAATGGCTGCATCAGGTGATGTTAAACATGAAAATCCTCAGAGCTTTCAATTTCTTTAAGAAATTTTTAAAAATCTGAAAATGGGATATGGCACCCAAAGTTTGTTTCCAGTATTTATTTAAAGATGAAATAGCTGCTTTTTTGGTGGAAGACTTATGGAAAAATAGGTCAAATTAAATTAATGATTCAATTACACCAGAAGAATCCAAGTAAAAAAGGGATATATAGATAGATAGATCCAAATTGTGGCATGAGAGATGTGAGGATGTGAACCATAAGTGCTTTTGTTTAACCTGGTGATTGGAAACTCACTTAATGACTATGGTTTTCTGCTTTCTCATCTGTAAACTAAAGGAATTAGAACAAGTAGTCAATTAAATTCCTTCTACCTTTGCTACTCTATGATTATGTTTATTAAGTGATCAATATAAACTAATTGTACATTAATGCCTGTTGCTCCCACTTACTCACATCTATATGATCTAGTCTTGTGAGTTCTCCAAGACTGACTTTTCATCAGACAAGAAGCACATGAATAATTTCTCTTCTGACGCTATTTTATTTTCTCTAAGAAAACTAACACATTATCATTGGGAAAACCTTGCCAATTTGTATGGAAAATTCAAATTGCTTATCTCTTCATAGCCTGTCCCTTTCAAGTAGCCTCTGTTAACAATTGTCCATATATTTCTGTACAGTATCTGCCTACAAATATTTAAATTACATTATATGAATAAATAGACTCATACAATAGATATTATTTAGTAACTTGCTTTTCACACTGTCTTTCTGTTGTCAGTACATGAATTTTATTTTAAGAGCATCCTTGAAATGGCTGCATGGTAGTCTATCTGATGATTGACTATAATTTAATCAGTACACTGTTACAAATATTATTGAAAAAAATCTTTATATTTAAAGGTTTATCTACTTGTTCAAGTGTATTAGCAGAGACTTTTACTTTGAAGGAAGTTGTAGGATTTTTTTATAAGAGACTGCATGTATAACTGAAATTCCGTTTAGAAAGTGATTTGAAATTTGAAGATGTTAAAGGTTTTAATAAATATTATCCAGTTTCTCTCAAAATATTTTTTACTATTTTGTAGTATTCCAAACAATCATAGCTTCACATCATTGAAAAAATAAACTTATTTAATTGTCAGTGAAGTTGAGACTTTCACAGCTTAATGACTTGAAATTTGTTTCCATGAATTGCATGTTCAATGTTTTGAATTTTTCCCAAAGGCTATAAGTCTTGTTCAAAATAGTTATAATTTTATGGTGTTTTTCTTTTGCTTTAACTTATAAACATTATGTAGTCAAAGTTATGACTCCTACATCAACAGTTAATCCATTAATGATTAATACAATATTAATTATTATATATATCAGGGTAATAAATGTGCATTATATAGGAAATCAAATATTACCAAAAGCTTATAAAAAGATCTAGCAGTTTCTGCCCCATTCCTCCACACTCCCCCTGGTTATTCTCCCAAAAGGCAGACTGATTTTAATTTTTGGTGTATTTATGCATCTCTATATTTCTGCTTAACATGATTACTCTGTTCCCCTTTTAATCATTATTTTTAGAAATTTTCTATTGGCCTCCTGTTACTTATGCTTATACAAAAATTATGATTCATACTTAGATTGTAGCACATCATGATTACATTTATTTCTTGTTTTCTGTTTTACTTTTTTTTCTATTTTTAAAAATTGAGTTGAAATTCATTAACACAAAATTAATTATTTTAAAGAATGGTTTTAGTATATTCACAAGATTGTGAAACCACCTCCACTATCTAGTTCCAAAATATTTTTATCACCTCAAAAGTAAATCCTGTACCCGTTAAGCAATTAATCTCCACCCTCACCCCTCTTCTTGAAGCCCTTGCAAACTACAAGTCTACTTTTTGTCTCTATAGATTTACCTATTCTGAATATTTCATGTAAATACAATCATACAATATGTGATCTTTTGTGTCTGGATTATTTAATTTAACATAATATTTTTGCAGTTTATTCATGGTGTGCCATATATCAGTACTTTGATGTTTTTCATTAATCAGTAATGTTCCATTGTGCTATGTACCACATTTTGTTTATTCATTCAGTTATTTATGGACATTTGGGTTTTTTCTACAAATTGGCTATTGTGAATAGTGCTGCTATGAACATTCATATACAAGTATTTGTTTGAGTGCCTATTTATAATTCTTTATATTATGCACCTAGGAATGGAATTGCTGTGTCATATGATAATTCTATGTTTAACTTGTGAGGAACTGCTAAACTGTTTTTCACAGCCACTGCACTCTTTTGCATCACTACCAGTAACATATGAAGGTTGTAATTTCTCCATAATCTCACTAAAACTTCTTATTCTGTTTTGTTCATAATAGCCATCCTAGTAGGTATGTGATTTTCCTAAAGTCTGTAATTTCTTTGTTTTCCTTTGTTATTTTTCTTTGTAACTTCTTCCCCTATTTCCAATTGTTTCTCAGTAATTTTTTCCTCAATGGAAATACCATCAGGCAATTTACAGATTCCATTTCTTTTCTTTGAGACATCTTCCTGGAAAACTCCATTCTACTTGTACCCACTTCTGTTACTCTCTAGGTCTGCTATAAATATGTTGTCACAATATTTCCTTCTCTATCATTATAGAACAATTTCCTGTATCTCTCCCCTAAACCAGAGTCTTTTTTTTCTGGATCTTATTCTCACCTTTGTCTTTATTAATTCCCTTGTTTTGTGAAACTCGAATAGCTTCATTATGTTACAAATATGACATACAATGATCAAGGCAAGGTGAAGACAGCCCTCAGCATATCTGTTTTATGTCAAATGTATCTAAAAAGAACAGGCTGCCCTCTTTTCTTGTTACAAAGTTATTATGCTAGAATATCCTTCAATAATCATCCTAGAGATTCCTCTTTTCTTTCCTTTCCTGTGTTGGGCCTCCTAATTCCTGGAAATGTATGTCCTTTAATTTTGGGATTTTTTTCTTGAATTTTTTGGTGTGATATAAAGTCCCTTGATGTGTTTGGTGTCCCCAGCCCAGTGGCCTTCTTTATTACCCTCTACTAGGAAAAAATATTTAGACTTTTACTGTGGTGTTGGAGGGAAAATCAACCAGCAAAGTGTAGAAGAGGACCTAAGACTTTAAGTTCTTAAGTAACTGTCAAACAACCATTCTCATCTTAGGACTCTCCCTGCACCCTCTCAGGAATCATCTAGAGACGTCAGCTCCCAAACCTGTTGGGGTTTCATTTTTGAAGAATAGTTAAATGTTGGCCTTCCTCATTCTTAGTGTAGAGTTTTTTATTTCTAGATCTTCTATGTCACAAAATTCTTCCATCTGCCTTCCAACTTCTGAAATTATGTAGCTATTTGCTCCTCTGTTGTTCTCACTATTCATATATGAATCAATCAACCAACATTCCAACATACTTTATCTCATATTATGGTTAGTCAACTCTCTTTTTCTGAAGTTTTTTTGCTTTTTCTGTTTTTTCTCATACGCTCTATCTTTAATTTCTATAAAGCATTCCATTAACTAAAGACTTCTGGGGAATTCCTGGGTGCTTCTTGCTTCTGGTCCTATACAAAATATTTTATTCCCAGTCTTTCTGGGTTCTTCTTGTCCAGTTGTCTTATTTCTAGAATCAGCTGCTACTCAAATTCTGCAGATTGGAGGCTGGCAGAAAAGATGCTTTCCCATCCAAAATACATTCCCTCTCTTCTTTATCTTTCCAACCAGAACAGCAGGTTTCCACAGATAGACACCTTTTCCACATAGACTTACATTTCACAGGAGGCTGGTCACATCTCCAAATACAGATGGTAAAACCTGATAGGATAATAAATCTGCTAAAGGAACTTGGTCTTCGATGACTGAACTGACATGCCAAGGAAGGCCAAAAGGAGAGATCAAATGGTTCTGGGCCATTGAATTTATGAACCTTGGAGCCTTCCTACCTCAGGATACATTGTTGTGAGAAAATGATATCATTATGCTAAACAATTTAGTAGGAGATTTGGTTACTTGAAGCTCAAAGTACCTTAACTAATAACATGTTTGATTGTTTTTCCCTTTCCAAATTATTACATTACATTTGTAAGTCATAATTTTAATGGAGGATATTTTCCCTCATTACAGTGATTTTTAAAAGATGAGCCAAAAATTTGATTGAAAACTAGAGTTAATTCATGGAAACAAACTTTATAAATTGTATGGCTTGCAAGTTCTATAGTGAGGTGGTATATATGGATTTAGTTGGGGGTTCTTACTCAGTGATCATATCAAACCCAGGGTCATTCTTCTCTGTGTTAAGGAAATTTTACATTATTGTTATTGTTTATTGATTTTTCAATTTGTAAAACTGTACCACTTGTAGAAAATATTTGATTCATGTTGCCTTAATATAATTTTGAAATTTATTGCTTTTTTAAAAGTCCAAAAGCAGTATTCCAAAATATTCCTTTATAATCACAATGTCCTATTACTCTTTTAAAATTTGATAAACTTAATCAATTATATTCAATAAACATTTCTTGATCATGCCACTTTCTAGGAGCTAGACATGGCTGAAATATATAAATAATATTTAGTCTTTGAACTGTAGGAGTCCTAAGTTCTGAATCTTAAACTTGGGTATCCTTACCATCTATTTGCTGTTTCCTCTCCTTCCAGCTCTTTTGATTTTTCTTATTTTCACTATGTGTACTCCAATTGCATTGGGATTTAGAGTCTCACTATTCTTCATTTTATTTCCATTTATTTGTTCTTTTCTTGGCCTTACTTTCTTCTTTATTCTACTTGTACCTTAGGTGAGCCCTGATTTTGTTCCTCTTTTGAAAATCCCCTTAATTCCCTCATACTTTTGCTAAATATGCTCTATAAATTCTGCAGCCTGAATCAATCAAACTGCCATTTCTCTATTCCTATCCTGGAACTGTTAAGCTAAAGAGAAAACTAACTACTAAACAAAGTGGTGAGTCACTGCCTCTCAAAAAGCCCTTCTTTACTTCCTTTACCTTTATATATCCTTTTTTAACATTTTTTACTTTCACATCTTTAACTTAAACATGTTCAAGTCTCCCATATATTTCAAAGTGAAGCAAAGAAACAGGAAAAGAAAAGGAAAAAAAATAAACCTTGAATAAAAACCTGTCCCCTGTTAGCTGATGCCAAATCTATGTACTTTTCATCTAAGCCAAGTTTCCTGAAAGTGTAGTCCAATATCTTTTTACTTTCCCCAGCTGCTTTCACCAAAATCATAGCAATTCATCTTCCTCCTAAGAATTTTTAAAATGTATCTTAAAATGTTTCTTGTAGCTACTTTTCCAAATGGTGAAAAACAGAATTTGAGTGATGGCTAACCTCAATTTTGAAAATACCATTTTTGAACTTTTTGTATATATAAGGATAAAGACCATAATCTAGTCTGACAGGTAGTTGGTGAGGCATCAAGTAACCATATAATGATAAAGAGGTGTCTCACTTGGGTGTGTCACTGTTAAGGTGATAACTGATTTGTAGGTTTCTCTGGTGTTTGGGCATCAGGGGACAGGGAATGTGAGAAAGAGGTTCTGAAATGAGAGGGAGCAGGACTCAGAAGCATGTCCAGATGATAGAAAAGTTTGAGGGATAGTAGGGAAAACTATTGGACTGGACATATCCAACAGATTTTTTGAGACGTGATGTGTGAGATCTAATTGTCAGGTGTTATAATCCCCCTTCCCAAGCTTCAGTAACACTAAAGCTCTGTCAGTGTTTGGATTGGATTGGGGAGGGTTTTCTTCCCACTATTGTATTTTCTCTATACTACCAGCATGGAAGAAGCTTCAGGGTTTCCCGGCAGAGCAGAAAATTTCCGAGCAGGGTTCTGAGCTGAGGTTAAGAAAAAGTAACCGGGAGATTGTAAGCATTGACTGGGAACTTTTACAAATATTTGTTGAGCAAAAAGCATTACAAGTTTACTCATTATTAATTTGGAGGTTCAAACTATTTTTTATTTGACTGTTAAACTGTTGACCCAAAAGTTTAAAAAATTTCTTTTTTAAATAATTAAAAATTTCAGTGAATCTTATATATTATATTACTTATTTTCTTTTTAGCATTTAACAATGTTGATGAAATGCTAAAGCCTCCTTGAATTAACCTAGTTTTTGTTGGGTTTTAATTACTGACAACAACAAATCCCACCTGAGAGAGAAACTGGTTTCTGGAATTAGAAAATTTCAAGTGAGAGGATCAAAATTTTGTAAATGATTAATTCAAAATGAATGGGGAATAGTAAATATCTTTATATCCCTTAAGAAATAAAATTGCATAGTAATTATATTCTTGGCCGTTGGACTCAGTAAAGCTGATTTTTACTCTGCGTTAACTACTGATACAGTAACAAACTATATCAGGTTGCCCTTGAAAGTCTCAATTTTATCACTGAAAGTCTCCTGTCCTGAGAAACTCCTCAATCCTGGGTAAACCAGGATGGTTGGTCATCCTAGTCTTGGATAAGCCCAAGTTCCTTTCTTTGTAAATCGGCATAGTCATAGTTCCCATGTCCTATGATGAATACCTAAATTCAGTCATTTTATATATTTATATTATACAGCACTAAATCTGGCAGTCAGTTAGCTGAGTTATTGTTGTAAATATTTATTATTATGTCTATGTACTGGAAATATAGTATTTAATGATATGTAAATAGTTGGTAAAATGGACATCTTTTGATATTTACCATACCCACTGAAGTTGAAGCTGAATGAGGGTGACTACTTTATGTGGCTTTTAATGGAATGCTATAAAACAGTATCAAAGGATATGGCTAACTCATCTGAAACAAATGGAAAAGACCAGGCTGTGTGAGCATACACTGTTTTGAGAAGCCATTTTATGTCTATGGCTGAGGATCCATGACTGTTGAAGGTTAAAAAAATCATATGTTTTTGTGCTGGGAAAGGTGAGTTTGCCCAGTAAGAAATGCTGTATTCGAACTTTAAATGCGTCCACCTTGGAAGAGTCAGAGGAATTGAGGATATCTTCTGTTTTCCATATTCCAACCTAGCATCTCCAGTTTGCACCTTATTCCTGTTAGTCAGGAGTAGTCTTCTACAAAAAATGAACTTTATTTCACATCTACATAACTTATTTTCTAATACTCAAAGATAAAATAAAACAAGCCACTTTTAAACTAGAATATTAAAGAATAGACAGAACTTACAGGCCTATTGCTTAAAGCCAGGAGAGAAATAAAATCCAAATTTACATACCAGTACAAGATTTCTGACTTCACATATTATCCAGTGGAATTCTCCCAAATGAAATTAATTAAATGGCTAAGCAAGTTATCAGTAGAACTGCATTTCCAGAAACTCCCCATGCCCGTCAGAGGGGAACTTGGTATTGTTCAGCTTCTAAGGCACTCTCACCAACCACTATACCTGCCCCAATCGGAAAAGAATGAAGACAGCCCAGTGCCTCAATAGACATGTAACCAGAGGGCAATGGGATACTTCACAGGAAGCAGAAGTTTTGAAACCCTTTCCACCTCCAAGAGAGTAAATAAACAAGAATGCCTCAGAGTCTCTCACGAGTTGGAGTAAGATGGTGGCCACTGCTGGGCTCATCATAAAAATTTTTCATGCACATGTTTGGAACCTGGTCTGAGAATATTTGAACAGCCGAGTTTCCTTGGATCTCTCTCCAAATGGCAGACGTCTCAAGCATGACAGCATGAGGGTAGCCATACTCATGTTTTGGCTCTGAATCCTCAAGGTATGTGTTTTGAAAGAGAGCAGGAATGTGTCACATGGAACTCTTATCATCACTTGTGACCTACCCTCTATAATAATACAGTATCATTTTTGTTTCTTTCTACTGGTCAAAACAGTTGCAAAGGGTCAGCTATGTTCAAGGTGAGGAAATACAGACTTTACTTTTTGATGAGAGTCAAGTCTGAGTAAAGTAAAACTGTAAAGTAAAAAGTAAAGTAAAACTGAGTAAAGTCTCAGTTTTACATTAACAAAAAAAAAACATGTAAGTTGGGAACTACATTGATATGGCCGTCTTTGAAAAATACAGTCTGCCAAAGAAAACTTTCACAGAATGATTTTCATACAAATAAGATATGGAATATGGGTACAAAGAGTGTCATTTGTGTTTTGGATTGTAGTTGTTCCCGAGGCCTAGGTATATCCCTGCCATTCTCTCACTGGGTTTTCATAAACTTCTTGCCCAATCTAATTTATGTGACTTAAGTTTTCACTAATTCAACTCCCAAATCCCCATTTTTAATGCCTGAATTCTAAATATCTAGTGTCTTCCTAGACATGTCCATCTGTATTTCCATAGAAACTGAAAATTCAACTTATCCCAGACTAAATTCAGCACCTTTCCTTTAAACCTGCTCCTTTTCCTGCCTTGGTGAAATTAATCAATCAAGACTCCAGTAGCAGATGACATTAATTAATTTATCATCCTGTTACCACTCCCAACTTCTGGGAATACCATTTACTACTCCTCTACCTATTTCAAATTTATGACAGCTGTCATATTTTTATAGCCCATGTCTTGGCCACATCTAATTGACCCTAGGTATACCTTATGAAATTTGACATGGTATTTTTTCCAGGATTTTTAACTTGGGAACCAAAAAGGAAAATAAGAGTAACTTCTAAGGTAATACATTTCAATGGATGATGATGCCATTAGCTGAACAGCAAAACACAGGATGAAGAGATAATTTTCAGAAGAAAATTGTGAACTTAGTTTTGAATACATTGAGTCTGAGGTATCTCTGTAATAACTTTGTGGAAATATTCAACAGGAACTTGTTAAAGTCAATTCATGAGGGAAGGGAACAAACACCACCAAGAAAAATGTATAAAACAGAAGTAAGAATGTTATTGAATTTATGTGGCAAGAATTAGAATAATAATTAAGTGATATCGCTATTAGTAACACATTTTTTTTACATTATTTTCCAAGTGCAGATTCTAACCATTTCAATGTTATGCTCCAATAAACCTATAGATGAGTAACTTAAGGACAGTTAAAAATACACATAAGTAAATATAAATACACAAATAACCTTCTGTTTTGATCAAAATAACTTTTTATTACAACTGGGGTCTGGTTATCCTGAGGGCATTTCAGTTCTAATTATGGTTAATATAGTGGGAGCACTGAGGTTAGACAAAAATTGGAAGGAATATATAAAAAATAGCAAAATTCAATTAAATTTTATTCAAATTCACCATAATACACAGTGATTGAGCAACAACATTACTGTGTGACATCACTCTACAAGAATTGACTAGTAAAAATTTCAATTTTGGCTATTCTATTTGAAAAAATTATCTAAGAACCTAGAAAGAGACAGTGACAAGTAACAAAATGATCAAAAAGATAATAGTGAGGTCTTAAGAAGTAGCATGAAAAGATTTGTGTTTCTTTTAGTCAAAGGAAAAAAATTAAATTTCATTTAATAGAAATCAGGGGCAATTTTTGTTGTACATAAGTAAAAGTTTTGGAGTTTTTTTCCCCTTTTGTAACCAAAAATCATTTAAATCAGGTTCTCTGGTGGGTTTTGGAGTTTTTCTGCTTGGAGCTATTCAGAAAGGGACTGGAAAAATATTTTCACAAAGTATTTTAGAAATTTACCTGCCTAAAGACAGGCAGATTAAACAGAAGATTTCTCATGGCCCTTATAGTTCTATTATCTTATAATTCTATACTTTCATGGTAATTCAAACCACTTTATACTGTCAATATTCTCCATTTATGTGAACAGGCATCAACTCCTGTATTTTATTTCATTTATAAGACAAGAGCTTGAAAACACCTTCAGACAGCAATTTGTACATGATCTGATATATTTTCACGGTTTTTTAAGCATGAAAGATTTAAAAGAACTGTACATAGGCCACATTATTCATAAAGGGAAGGTATGAAACAGCATGCCATAAAAGAAATTAAAACAGAAAAGCAGTAGAATGCTAGTAAAAGCCTCTATAGCTTATTGTATTTTCAGATCAAACACAAGTCCACACTTTGAGGATGGTGGCAGAGGACTATGGACCTCTTCTAGGAGCCACTAAAGACATTTCTTTTCTGCAATAATGAATGAGATCACTTGACACAGCCAGAAACTGCTTTATTTTCATTTAGAGGCATATTAAAGCCTTGACAAAATATCTATAGTTAGTTTATTATGATTTGGATTTTTCCTTATGATTCTCATCAAAAATAAATTGACACACAAACACAAAAGAACATTTATTAACATTTACTAGAATACTAACCTCCATGTGTATTCATTCCCTTATCTGTACAGTAGGGAATAATAATAGAACCTACTTTATATGGTTTTTGAGAGAATTGAGTTTAGCCATTTAAAGACTCATAACAAGTTCTCACTTATGTTAAAAATTGTTATTGCTGTAAAAGCTTTCTTAACTAATAACTGTTTAATAAATTCACCAAATTAACTATTTCTTGCATAAAAATATACTGATTAATATACAAAGCAAACCAAAATGTATGTGGCTAGAAGGCTCCCCTTACATTCAGTTGATTATTCCAAAATCTTAGAAACATTTTTATGCATATTGTACATGTTGCAATTATGTAATGTAATCACTCAGTAAATGTGTTAATGTTATATGAAAATGATGTTGTTCATATGGAAGTTTTGTTGAGTACCTTTCAAATATTTAAAAAGAGATAAATGATCCCCTAAAGTATTGTCACAGTATTAATCATGGATTAAATGATAGAAAAACTTAGATTAAAAAATTGATTAAAAAATATAGAGGCATTCTGTTTTTAGATCTTATTGAAACTTTCTTCAACTTTTTGCTCTACTTGAAAAAAACAAAAAAACCCCGGGATGTTGTAGAAGCTGCTTTGCTTGTAGTTTATGCCAGAAAGATGATACAGAATTTCAATTTCTTAATCATGGGACTCAAAATCTAATGAATTCATTTCATGTTTTAATATTGTAATGTTTAATATATGTATACATACATACATTATATATATACATAATTATCCATAATTCTTCAATATGACAAACTTTCCCCGTTAGTTGATTAACTACTGATCCCGATTCTATTGGAAAAAGGGCTTATATTCTGTTATTACTTGTTAAGTAGGAATAGAGAGCATATGAATGTCCCCTATATCATTCTTTTACCTGTACTCATGAGTTTGAATATTTCATAATATAAAAGAAGGAATGTGAGTTATGACAATGGAGACAGTGTTAAAGAAAATAGTCTATTAACAGTGAAGTAAACTGAGGGCTAATGATTGCCAGTGAGGGATTTGGGGGATGTTATTATGTTTGTAATTGGGAACATTCAGAATATTGCAAGTTTTTATGCTGAAGATTACCTAGTATGGTGGAAGATACTGATAGTGAAGAAGAGAGAGAATAAGCAAGGTAAAGAAGTAACTGCCTAAGTTATAGGGGTTGGGTTGCAGAACAAGTGGATGTATTTGTGTATTCGACTTTGATAAAAGAGGGACACACTTCACTTAAACAAAAAATGTAAAAAACAAAATTCCCAGAAATGTATCTATCCTATCTGTCTATCTATCTATCTATCTATCTATCTGTCTATCTATCTATCTATCATCTACCTATCTACCTATCATGTATCTCTCTATATATACATATACATACATGTGTGTCATTTATAAATAATATATTTCTGTTGCTATATATAACTCCAACTCTACCTCTAATTCTGTGTTAGTCGTTGAAACAAATTAAGATCTGCAACTGGAACAAGTTTGAGTTCCTGCAAGATTCAGAATAGATCTGGCTTTCACATTTCCACAGTGTGGAGTACCCTTTATCAGAATTGCTTGCGGGTAGACAGTAGGGCAGAGATAAGATTTAATGCTTGCATCATTAAAGATTGCATCATAAGGATACAAGAACTAATCAAACTTTCCCATCATAGGTTCATGGTTAAAATATAGGTTAAATGGTTAAAATATGTGAAAGTAACTTGGTAGAATCAACTTGGTAGAAACTTGTATTCTTTTCTGCTTATAACTACCCAAGTCCTTTTAAGTTTTCTCTTCAATACCTCTGAATCTGTATACATTTATCCAACTGCACAAGCATTGCTTGATTCAAGCCCTCATTATATCTCACTTGGACTATTGTTATTGTTCTCTTATCGTGTTCTTGCTTCTAATTTCTCCACTAGTGTGATTTCCCTAAAATATAAATATTATGGCATCATATTATGGCATCATTTCCTTACATAAAACCATTCCATGCCCTGTAGGCCTCATAGGGTAAAGCCCAAGCCTTCGGTTTGGCATATATGATTAACCATAATGTAGATTTCATTCAGAACCAAGTACATAATTTTGTGAGTCCAGTGAAAAATTAAAATGCGAGGCCACTTGTTCATAAATTATTAAGAATTTCAAGATGATGAGAAGAGCATTAAACTTAGCCTGGGATTTTCTAAACATGATGCCCTTTGCTATTGCACAAGTAGCACACACATGATGTGTGGTCTTGATCTCACTTGCCACTTATCACATCATCTTCTGACATTTCTTCACAAGTGCCCTCAGGTTTAAGAATGCATAAGTAATTATAGATTCTGAACTATCTATTGTGCTTTGCCTTTCCATGTTTCTGCAATGCCTTTCATCCTCTGTCTCGAAAGCCTTTCTTCCCTGGATCTGCTCAGAAAAATGCCCATCCTTTTCTTAAGGACTCAACTCTTATCTCTTAATATATGAAACTTGCTCTGAAAAATTTAACAATTTGATCACTGTTTTCTGGATAACACCATCATACTTAGTGTATACTTATGGTTGCATTTATTACACAATTATAGATTTTACTTACATATTTTTCTTTAAACCTGGATTAGCCCCAATAGAATGGTCTATATTTTAACTATATTTTAATGTCCCATGCTGGGTTCAGTGCCTGACATGTATTAAACACTCTGTGAATATTTTTTGAATGATTAATATATTGTAACAATTCTAAATATTTTGAAGTAGTGAGCTACTAATATTTGTTTGCATGCTTACGAATGTTCTAAGTGTCAAGACTTACCATATAATGTTAGGTCAAACTAAAAGTTTGTTTAGGATGCAGATTTTGAGGGAATTTGAAACTATTTTGTATTTGAAGACATTTGGAATCATCAAAATTGAATTTTAAAATGTTCTATTAGGCAAGTAATGCATAGTCACTCTCAAAACCTGCTCTGAATTTATCAATTCCCTGTTTCCAACTAGGGCGGAGGAACCAACAGAGATTTTCATATTTCTACTGATATTTTGAACAAACTGTTCCATCTCTATCATTATTTCTGCTTAAATTAGTTTTCAGATATTGTATGGATAAATTATTACTGTAAAGCACGTGTTAAATATTAACAGAAATAATAAGTTTGAACATGAAATGGTAAAGCAATGAGATATGCCACATGATGACTTGTAGGCTTTTTTCTAGGAGATGTTACAGGAATTAGAAGGACTCATAGCATCAAAGAAAATGTATCAAAATCATGATGATAAATATTGAAGAGCTATAAATTTTTAAATAGGTTATTTTGGAATCATGTGGAGGTTAACCTTTATGAAATATATTTTGTAAATATATTGGGTAGAAATTTTATTTGCTTATACAATGGTTTGAATGTTTGTGTCCTCCCAAAATTCATATGTTGAAATCCTAATGGCCAAAATGATAGTATATATTATAAGGTGTGGTCTTTGGGAGGTGTTTAAATGATGTGAGTGGAGCCCTCATAAATGGGATTAGTATAAAAGAACCCCATAGAGCTCCCTAGCCCCTTCCATCATGTGAGGACACAAGGAGAAGGTGCAGACTATAGATGAGGAAGAAGGTCCTCACCAGAATGTGACCATTACTGGTGTCTTAATCTTGGACTTTCCAGCCTCCAGAACTGTGAGAAATAAATTTCTGTTGTTTTTAAGCTACCCAGTCTGTAGTACTTTGTGATAGCAGCCCAAATTGACTAAGCCATATTACATACATATACTATAGAATTCACAGAAAATAGGCTATGCTTTGCAAACAGATTTAAGATGGTAATAAAACTATTTTTTATAGGTTTTAAATAGCAAAAAAATATATATATCTATTTTTATTTCAATTTTATACTTAATATTATGAGCCAAAGCATGGTATTTAATTACCTATTGGGATTTAGATGATCAGAAATCTTATTTTACAATTTTTGGTCCTCTAAAACTTGCTATGGAAAATATTTTTAACTCTTTTATGATACAAGACCCTAACACCATGAAAAAAATTTGAAAGAAGATTCAGTTGTCCAAAATAAGTATATTAGCAGGAATTTATTCATATGAATAAGTTATTAGGAAGCTGGGCAACAGGAATAAATAGAGGTGTAAGGTAATTTTGTAGACACTTATAGAGATTTCAAATTAAGAAAAAGAAAGAATTAATAATTCTTGCTGAAATCCCCAGCTTCTTTTGAGATGATATCTTTAATAACTGACTAGAGTATCCTTGAGATGCCTACGAATGCTTCTATACGAGTGGTTCCATTTTTCAAAGCCTGGAAAAATTCCATTGTAATACAAGGGGTTTTTCATTGTCTTATCCTAGGGAAAAAAAAAAAAGATTATTAAAAATAATTACTACCCAAAGCAATCTACAGATTCAATGCAATCCCTATCAAACTACCACTGGCATTTTTCACAGAACTAGAACAAAAAATTTCACAATTTGTATGGAAACACAAAAGACCCCGAATAGCCAAAGCAATCTTGAGAATGAAAAATGGAGCTGGAAGAATCAGGCTCCCTGACTTCAGATTATATTACAAAGCTACAGTAATCAAGACAGTTTGGTACTGGCACAAAAACAGAAACATAGATCAATGGAATAGGATAGAAAGCCCAGAGATAAACCCACGCACATATGGTCACCTTATCTTTGATAAAGGAGGCAAGCATATACAGTGGAGAAAAGACAGCCTCTTCAATAAGTGGTGCTGGGAAAACTGGACAGGTACATGTAAAAGTATGAAATTAGAACACTCCCTGACACCATACACAAAAATAAACTCAAAATGGATTAAAGACCTAAGTGTAAGGCCAGACACTATCAAACTCTTAGAGGAAAACATAGGCAGAACACTCTATGACATAAATCACAGCAAGATCCTTTTTGACCCAGGTCCTAGAGAAATGGAAATAAAAACACAAATAAACAAATGGGACCTAATGAAACTTAAAAGCTTTTGCACAGCAAAGGAAACCATAAACAAGACCAAAAGACAACCCTCAGAATGGGAGAAAATATTTGCAAATGAAGCAACTGACAAAGGATTAATCTCCAAGATTTACAAGCAGCTCATGCAGCTCAACAACAAAAAAACAAACAACCCAATCCAAAAATGGGCAGAAGACCTAAATAGACATTTCTCCAAAGAAGATATACAGATTGCCAACAGACACATGAAAGAATGCTCAACATCATTAATCATTAGAGAAATGCACATCAAAACTACAATGAAATATCATCTCACACCGGTCAGAAGGGCCATCATCAAAAAATCTAGAAACAATAAATGCTGGAGAGGGTGTGGAGAAAAGGGAATACTCTTGCACTGTTGGTGGGAATGTAAATTGATACAGCCACTATGGAGAACAGTATGGAGGTTCCTTAAAAAACTAAAAATAGAACTACTATACGACCCAGCAATCCCACTACTGGGCATATACCCTGAGAAAACCATAATTCAAAAAGAGTCATGTACCAAAATGTTCATTGCAGCTCTATTTACAATAGCCAGGACATAGAAGCAACCTAAGTGTCCATCGACAGATGAATGGATAAAGAAGATGTGGCACATATATATAATGGAATATTACTCAGCCATAAAAAGAAATGAAATGGAGGTATTTGTAGTGAGGTGGATGGAGTTAGAGTCTGTCATACAGAGTGAAGTAAGTCAGAAAGAGAAAAACAAATACAGTATGCTAACACATATATATGGAATCTAAGGGAAAAAAAAAAAAAGGTCATGAAGAACCTAGTGGCAAGATGGGAATAAAGACACAGACCTACTAGAGAATGGACTTGAGGATATGGGGAGGGGGAGGGGTAAGATGTGACAGGGTGAGAGAGTGGCATGGACATATATACACTACCAAATGTAAAATAGATAGCTAGTGGGAAGCAGCCGCATAGCACAGGGAGATCAACTCTGTGCTTTGTGACCACCTAGAGGGGTGGGATAGGGAGGGTGGGAGGGAGGGAGATGCAAGAGGGAAGAGATATGGGAACATATGTATATGTATAAGTGATTCACTTTGTTATAAAGCAGAAACTAACACACCATTGTAAAGCAATTATACTCCAATAAAGATGTTTTAAAAAAAAATTAATTCTATCATTCCTAAACTTTAAAAGTTATAATAGCATAAATTCCATATAAAAACAAAGAGAAACAAATAAACCATATGAATATCTCCTAAAACTTTTGTAGATAGAATTTTCACCTAAGCAAAATCTATAAAAAATACAATTTATACACAATTTTCTATTAAATAAAATTCTATATCTATAAATTATTTCTCAATGGAGCTTTTTTTAAAGTTTTTAAAATGAGAATATGAGGAGAAATTATACTTTGAATTTACAAAGCATGCTTTTTTTCCTGAAAATTCTTATACATGATATTTAGTTTATCATCCTGATACTGATATTAAGCAGATAAAACAAGGAATTATTTGCCCTATTTTTGTTATTTGCCAAGATCATAAACTATTATAATAACTGAAAGAGCTTGTATTATAATTAAAATGGTTAATGACTCTCTTTGGAACCTCCTAATTTGTGTAACTGTCTATGGTGTCCCTCCTTAGAAGTGGCTTAGACTTCTCTGTTCCACTGATGCCAGCAGTGGCTGTGTAACTTGCTTTGGTTAATAGAATGAGACTTGGGGTTATTTCCAAAAAGAAGCTTCAGGAGCCATTGGGTGTTTCCTACACTGTCTCTCTTTTCTCCATGTGACAGCAGCACTCTGAGTCGCAGTATAATATAGACAGGAGTCAAGCTATGCTGGGCAAGTGGGTGAGAAGTGAATCTTTGCTGCTGACAGTCACTGGGGGCTTGGGAGTCATTTGTGACATGGCAAAATTTAGCCTAATCTGGAAGATTACATCAATATTTTAAAAACATATTATTCTAATATAATTTAATTTAATTTATAATTTTGTTTATATTGACTTTACTTATGAAGCCAGAGAATTTAATTTAATTTTGTTTATATTGACTTTATTTATGAAAACAGAGAATAAAATAAAAGCCATAGAAAGTAGGTGATATTTACAAATAAGTAAAGGGAATGAGTTTGTGTTGACTGTCTACTATGACCCATTTAACCCTCACAACAAACATGAAAGATGGGGATTATTTGGTTAATTTTTAGTAGAAGAAATTAAGGCAGTTTTTAATAAAAAAAAATTCTGGTTGACTCTAAGGGTTGATGTGAATAATTACACATTACTTAAATACATAATAATATAATTATGTTTAATTATTAGAGCACAAATATTTTGCACCTATTAAAACATAGAAAATGTCCATAAAAACAACTATGAAATCAATCATACTCAAGTTAACATTAATTTAATTTGAAAGATGCTATAGTTAAGCTGAAGTTATATCATGCTTCAGGAAATAAATATGGTATTGATTATTACAGCATAAGTTTTTTGTTTGTTTTTGTTTTTAGTTCAGTATGCTTAGACTATTGCGTGCAGCATATTAATTTAATTCTTACACCTCATTTCTTCATTTGCAGGGCTGAAAAACTTTTTTTCCACTTAATGTCCTACCATTACATTATTTTCCATTGAATTATTACAAGGGAAAAATTTCATATTAAATTTGTTAACTTTTTTCCACAAAAGTACTGATAATTAAAGCAGTACTAATTGAAGAGAGAGAAAATGAACCTCAGGGCAGTAAACAGATACTTAAAAGTGGTAATACAAGTAGTTCAGGATGCATTTATATTATTTTTCTATTAACATTGACAGTAACAGGGAGTAATAATATATAGATTTACAGTAAAAATAAGAGATACCTGATACCATACAGACATCAGTTGTTTTACTGGGATCTGAACTTACAGAGCATAAGGAATGAGTGTTCCACAGGTTGAAAAATTCCAAACTAAGGCTTGGAAATGTTAAGTAACCTTTGAGTCATGCAGTTCAAAAATGGTAAAGCACAGATTTCAATCCAATTCAATTTTCTCTTTATGTTACCACAAAAGTTCTAAATATAGCATAACCCTATTTAAAGTAAATAGTTCAAAACCCCACAAAACTCATGATCTGATATTAATGACTGAAAAGTAAAAATGAATAAAATTGTTGGCCAAAAAAGATAGCAGAATATCAGAGAAATACAATCATGGATTCTTTCTTCTCAGAAGCTGATATCAACATAAATAATATTTTGTTGGAATTAGCATTAAACTGTTTTATGATTGCTTACTTATCTTTTATTTATATTGCTATTTTTTTCAAAAATAATTGGAGGTAAATAAAAGATGCAATAAAAGCAAAGAAGACCAATAAAGCTAGGTAAGAGGACAGTTCATAGGACATATGGAAAATAATAACAAAATATGAACACTTGTTTAATAGAAGTTACTGCATCTTAGCACCAAACATATTTGACTTTATAGGCAGCTAAGTTACAATGACATTTTAAGTTTCATGGCTTCCATTTCTGAATAAAACAAATCTATTCCTCAAAGTATAGTTAGGCCCCACTGGTGTTAAATATAGCATAAATTTAATAACAGCTTTTTCAGGAAAAAGTAAACTCATTCAATGGTCCTAAAATTTACCCTATCGTACAGCACAAAAAAGTAGCAATCCTTTTATTTTTCTAAGTTACACTTAACCTACTCAGAAAAATTCACTCTGGATTTACAGGAAATTGAATTTAGTCACTCTTGATATCTCTTCCATTCTTTTCAGAATAGTGTAAATGTCATGGATCTGATGTAGTTTAAGCCTTTGAGGGGGAACATGTGGTCTGTACGTGTGGTCACTAATGACATGCTCTGCTTTGAGCCCACCTATGCCTTAACCTTGGGTGACTCTATCACTTGTAAGATGTCATTGTCTGTAGTCCACCCTCCCCAGGTCTACCACACATTCTCTCTCAAGTGGGTCACCTCAGTTGGTACTGTGGGGGAGCTAGCACAAGTCCTCTTTTTCATAGAACATATAAAACTCAGTTTCACTCAGAAAGTTTTTAAAAAGTTCTTCAAATACCCCTCTGTGCTTTCAGCTTCTAGCAACCACATGGAAATTATTCTCTATGTCTTCTCTGGATTAATGATGAATATTTTCCCATTGAAACTCCACTATAAACACAATAATGCTGGGAGTTGAAATAAACAGATGCTAGTAACTTTCATTTTATTCTTTTTATTCTTAGTAATTTACTTTGTTAGGTATAGGTTTTTTAAAGGGCTAAGTCTTAAGAATACTCAAAGTTAGGCTCTGTTGATTTATTATTGTTGTTAGATTTGGTAATATATTGTGTTACTACATGTTCAATTTAAGCCATGACATTTTAATTATCAAATACAGATAACATGGAAAAATAAAATTATCTCTTTCCAAAATTAGGGAACTAATTATGGTCTAAAATGTATTCATTTGTCTTATGCTTGTACTCTCCCTCTCCTCTCTTTCTCTTTCTTTCTTCAATATGATAAAATATACATAACACTTACCATTTTAACCCTTTACAGTTGTACAGTTCAGTGGCTTTAAGTACATTCACATTGCTTTGTAACAATCACCACTATCCATTTCCAAAAGGTTTTCATCATCCCAAACTGAAACTCTGTACCCACTAAACAATAACTCCCCATTCCACTCACCCCTGAGCTCCAGATAAACCACTAACCTACCTTCCGTCTCTATGAATGTAAGATAAAATTTGACTATTCTAGGTATCTCATATAAGTGGAATCATACAATATTTGCCCTTTTATGTCTAGCTTATTTCACTTAGCATAACATCTTCAAGTTTCATCCATATTGTAGCATGTAACAGATCCTCACTCTCTCTTACAGAACTTTTCTTTATCTGGATACCATGAGCATGTTTAGCAACAAAACTCAGAAAGGAACTGCAAATAATAAGCTTAGTGGACAGTAAATTAAAGTGTATCTTTTTGTCATGAGAGAGAGAGAGACAGAGACAGATAGAAAGAGAGAGAGAAAAAAACTGAGAGAAATAGAAATTTGGGGGAGCTAAAAGAGAAAATGCAGAAGCTGCTAGTACAGAACTTGCATTTTTTTTTTCCATTTGCACTGGAAAACTAATTTGAACACTTTTCAGCACCTCTTCATTTCAGGTTCACATTAGACACAGAGCTTTTCAGATTTATTGCTTGGTTTGAAAATGGACAGAAACTGTAACAGCCTCCCTATCCAACCTCCTTTTCCCAAATTTTATGAAAACCAGCAGGTTTTTCTATTAAAAATCTAGTCATGGGAATCATGTAAGAAGATGTCATTGTTGTAAAATGAGCAGTGAAGAAGAAGACTGCCAAGTTAAACACAAACGGTAAAATCTGTCTGCATATTCCCACATCCTTACTCATGTATTTCAGTGTGAATTGCCTGTGAGTTTCTGATGACAGAACTTGACCCACCAGACAATCATTCTGAGAAGGACTCGGCTCTCTCCAGAAATTTCATTTATATTTCCCAGATGATTACATCTTTTATCAAAGGCAGCAGCTGAGAAATGGGCAAACTCAGCATCAGAAAAGTAGTCCAGCTATGATGACCAGTGTCACCTACAAACACTATGGGAAAGGGAAGGACAGCAAGGCAGTTGTTGGGGTTGGATTCTCAAGAATAACATTAAGTTCATGTAACAAAAGACGGAAAAAAAATCAGTGATCATCAGATGGCAAATTGTCTCTTCAGGAAATTGAATAGTTTGCTTACAAACTTAGTTTGTGTTTTTATCTTTGAAATATATGGGGCAAATGTATCAATAAATGTATCACCTTCAAAACAAAAATAAAATACACAGAAAGTGTGCATGTTATACCTATAGATATGCCTCTATTTATGTGTCAATAAAATAAACATGTTGTTTAATAGATGTTTGTAAATTCTTCATCCACCTTTCTTACATATACAAACTTATTATAAAAATTATTGGATTTGCAAACATTTTCTCCAATTGCATAGACTGCCTTTTAATTCTGTTGATAGTTTCCTTTTCTGTGAAGAAGTTTTTAAATTAGTCCTTCTTGTTTATTTTTGCTTTTGTCGTCTTGGCTTTTGGTGTCAAATCAAAAAAATCATTGCCAAAACCAATGCCAAGGAGCTTACCCCATGTGTTTTCTTCTAAAAGTCCTATGCTTTCAGGTCTTACATTCAGGTCTCTCTTCTTAGTTGATTTTTGTGTATGGTGAAAGACAGTAATTAATTTTTATTATTATTTTTTTTTGCATGTGGTTGTCTAGTTTTCCCAATATCACTTATTAAAAGAGACTGTCCTATCTCCATTGTAATATTCTTGGCTCCTTTGTTATAAATTAATTGACTGTATCCATGTGGGCTTATTTCTGGGCTCTCTATGCTGTTCCATTTATTTATGTGTAAATTTTTATGCCAATAACATATTTCCTACCCTTTGCTTGGGAGTATACATCTTGGATTCTAAACTGAAAGGTTTGCCTATAAAGAGATTCCATTTTTGTCCTGGATTAGACTTCTCCATGCTGAAGTCTGCTTTATATATAATTATTTGTCAATTTTTCCCTCATACTCTATGTCTGCTTGGATTTCTAAATCCAAAGCAAACAACCAAACAAATAAGAATTGTCAAAACACTGAATCCCTACATGGACTTGAAACACTTTCTTTCGTTGGGGCATGATGTGCTGGCTTCTAACTTCAAGACTTGTGATAATGACATGTTCTCCATTGCATATAAAGTGACCTTATAGCTGTAACTCATTTACCTGTTCAGCCCCACTGCTCAATTCTTGAATCTTTTATCCTCCTACCACTGATAAATGGACATTAGCCTTTGCATATAATGTATGTAATTGGTCTATGCACAACTTAGACAGATGCTATTTCATTAACCACTGTTTGAAACAACTTTTGAATTACAGTGGTCTGAAGAAATACTTATATCTTTATATTAAGAATCATGGAAATTGGGGTTTTACATTAAAGGAAGAATCACATACCTACATATATTTAAGATAAGACATTACAATGTATAATGCACAAAATTAACATTAAAACTTCTTTCACTTTTTTCCATACCAAAAAGAAAAATAAGGGAATTGCAATTGCTTCCTTTAGAATACTTTGAATTATGTTGCTACTCCACAAGTTCCACATTACATATTGAGATCTAAAATAAATTTTAAGCTCTGAAAGAAAAAAACGTCATGATAGCTAGCCACTTTCACATTTATGAGGTGTTACAAAGGGGTAGGACAAGATGGAAGTGTAGAAAGATCCTGGGCTCAACTTCTCCCACCGGCACACCAAAATTACAACTACATATAGAGCAACTATCTCTGACAATGACTTGAAGTCTACCAGAAAATATTTTCCACAAATAAAAATAAAAAGGAAGTGCCACTCTGAGATGGGCTTGGGGGGTGGAGACTTGGTCTGGTCAAGAACCACACTCCCAGTACTGTGATCTATAGGCAGGAGGGATATCACAGCCTTGAAGGTTTCCCCTGAGGACTGAGGGATTCAAATCCCATATCAGACTTCCCAGACCAGGGGATCTGCACTGGAAAAATGAGCTCCCATAATATCTGGCTTTGAAAGCCATTGGGATTTACGTCCATGACAGCTGAAAGGCTATAGGAAACTGAGACTCTGCTCTTAAAGGGCATGTGCAAAAACTCACTCTCTCTGAATCCCAGTACAGAGGCAACATTCTGAAAAGTGCTTGGGGCATACATAAAGGAGATTCACTGAATAATTTTAGAGTATGTGCCCAAGGTGTAGGGATCTGTTGAAATTTACTCTGGATACAGAGAAGCTGGTAGGTGCCAGTTTTCATTTGTTTTTGATTGTTTGTTTGCTTGTGGCTCAACTTTTACCTAGCTGATTTAGTGCTGGAAGGGTTGCCATTTTTGACTCTACTTACCCACACTACTGGTGGTCAGCAGAGACCCTCCAAAGCAGCCCATGCCCCACTAGACCTGGCAGATGCCCTTCGCTTACACTGGCAATCCCTCAAAGCAGCTTCCACCCTGTAGGCCAGACCCACACACAAAAGCACTCATAACAATTTTGACCAGGCCTTACAGACAGCTGTATCAGAGGACAACCATACACACCAGTGTTCCTGCATAAGCATGGCCCAGCCAAAACAGTAGAACACAAGCAGTACACACAGGAGCCACTCCTGGAGCACCTGGCTCTGGTGACCAGGGTGAACCACACTACTGGGCTCGAATGACACCTTCTAAACTAGGTCACTCTTTCAAGACCAGGAGACATAGCTGATGTACTTAATGCATAGAAGGAAACACAGAGAGTTAGGCAAAATAAGGAGACAAAGGAATAAGTTCCAAAGAAAAGAATGTGACAAAACCTCAGAAAAAGAATTAAATGAAACATAGATAAGCAAACTTTCAGATAAAGAGTTCAAAGTAATGGTCATAAAGATACTCACTGAACTCAGGAGAAGAATGGAGGAATACAATAAGAATGTCAACAAAGAGAGAGAAAATATAATCAGAGCTGAAAATACAATAATGGAAATGAAAAATACACTAGATGAAATGAGTGGCAGATTATATTATACAGAAGAAAGGATTAGAAATCTGGAAGACAGGCTAGTGGAAATCATTCAATGAGAATAGCAAAACAAACAAACAAAAACAAACAAAAAAAGGAAAAAAAAAGAAACAAAAAAAATGAGGGGATAGTTTAAGAAACCTTTGTGACAGTACCTAGTGTACTAACATTAGCATTATAGGAGTTCCAGAAGGAGAATAAAGAGACAGAAAACCTATTTGAAGAAATAATGGCTGAAAATATTCCTAACCTGGTGAAGCAAACAGACATCCAAGTCCAGGAAGCATACAGTCCAAAACAAGATGAACCCAAAGAGACCCAAACAAAGGCCAAAGAAACATAATTAAAATGTCAAAAGTTATGTCAATCCCAAAAGTTATGTCAATCCCAAACTCCCTTACTATCCCTTCCCCCTTGGTAACCATAAGTTCGTTCTCTAAGTCTATGAGTCTGTTTCTGTTTCGTAAATGAGTTCATTTGTATCATTTCTTTTTAGATTCCTCATATAAGGGATATCATACGATATGTCTCTCTGTCTGACTTACTTCGCTCAGTATGACAATCTCTAGGTCCAGCCATGTTGCTGCAAATGTCATTATTTCATTCTTTTTAATGGCTGAGTAATATTCCATTGTATATATGTACCACAGTACACACTGCTATATTTAAGATGGATAACCAACAAGGACCTAATGTATAGCACAGGGAACTCTGCTCAGTTTTATGTGACAGCCTGGATGGGAGGGGAGTTTGGGGGAGAATGGATACACGTATATGTATTGCTGAGTCGCTTTGCTGTGCACCTGAAACTACCACAAAATTGTTAATAGGCTATACCCCAATATAAAACAAAAAGTTAAAAAAATAAATAAAATGTCAAAAGTTAAAGAGATAATCTTAAAAGCAGTAAAATAAAAAAAATCTACAGGAATGTATCATTTTATTGTGCTTCACTTTATTATGCATTGTAGATACTGAATTTTTTACCAATTGAAATTTTCTGGCAACCCTGCATTAAACAAGTCTAGCAGCACTGTTTTTCCAACTGCATTTGCTTACTTCATGTTTCTGTGTCACAATTTGATAATTCTCACAATATTTCAAACTGTTTCACTACCATATTTTTTATGGTGATCTGTGATCAGTGAAATTTGATGACACTATTAAGACTCACTGAAGGCTCAGATGATGGTTAGCAATTTTTAGCAGTAAATTATTTTTAATTAAAGTATGTACATTGTTTTTTAGACATAATGCTATTGCATATTTAGACTACAGTATAGTATAAACATAACTTTTATATGCACTGGAAAATCAAAAAAAAATTTATGTGACTCACTTTATTGTGATATTCTATTTATTGTGGTGGTCTGGAACTGAAATCTCAATATCTCTGAGGTATGCCTGTAGTTACATCTAGGAGAGCGCCCATAAGACTACCAGCTGACTTCTCAACAGAAACTTTCTAGGCCAAAAAGGAGTGGTACAACATAGTCAAAGTACTGAAAGAAAAAAATTACAATCAGGAATGATCTATTCAGTAAGGTCATCATTTAGAACTGAAGGAGAGATAAAAGTTTCTCCAACAAGCAAAAGCTGAAGATGTTCACCACCACTAAAGAGACTTCACAAGAAATGGTTGAATAATTTATTTAAACAGAAAATACATAACTAGAAATATAAAAATTGTGAAAGAAAAATCTCACCAGTAAAGGCAAAATATAGTAAACGTAGTGGATCAACCATCTATATAGCTGGTATGAAGGTTAAAAGACAAAACTAGTAAAATCACATGTATCTACATTAATTAGCTAAGGAATACACAAAATAAACATGTAAAAAATGACATTGAAAACATAAAATGGTGAGGGGAGAGTAAAAATCTAGTGCTTTTAAAATGGATTCAAACATAAGCAGCCATCAAATTAAAATATACTGCTATACACTTAGGTCATTATAAAATAATCTCATGGTAACCACAAACCAAAAACCAGTAATAGATACACACACACAAAAAAAGAGAAAGGAATGAGAAGATAATTCTAATAAAAATCACAAGGGAAGAGAGCAAAAGTGGAATAAAGGGGAAAAAAGAACTAAATAAACAATCCTCAAACAATTAATAAAATGGCAAAAACTATATACCTATCAATAATTACTTTAAATGTAAAGGGACTAAATGATTCAATCAAAAGATAGAGTGGCTACATGGATAAAAAAAGAAGACCCATATATATGCTGCCCACCAAAGAACCATTTCAGATCTAAAGACACACATACACTAAAAGTGAGAGAATGGAAAAAAAGTGTTCCATGCAAATGGAAACAAAAAGAAAGTGGAGCAGGAATACTTAGACAAAATGGTTTTTAAAACAAAGACTGTAATAAGAAACAAAGAAGGACATTACATAATGATCAAAGGGTTGATCCAACAAGAAGATATAATACTTGTAAACATACATGCACCCAACATAGGAGAACTTTCAAGTCCATAAAGCAAATATTAAGAGACATAAATTGACAGTAACACAATAGTAGGTAATTTTAACATGTCATTTACATTAATGAACGTATCATCAAGACAGAAAAATCAGTAAGGAAACATTGGGCCTTAAATGACACATTAGACAGATGGACTTTACATATATATATATATATATGGAACATTCCATCCAAAAGCAGCAGAATACACATTCTTTTCAAGTGCACATAGAACATTCTCCAGGTTCACATTCTGGAGAGCATAGATCATATGCTCATATGATCACATGTTCGGCCACAAAAAAATCTCAGTAAATTTAAGAAAATTGAAATCATATCAAGCATCTTTTCCAACCACAATGCTATGAAACTAGAAATCAACTACAAGGAAACAACTACAAAAATCACAAGCACATAGAGGGTAAACAACATGATACTAAACAAGCAATGAGACATTGAAGAAATCAAAGAGGATATTAAAAAAAAAACAAACTTGTAGATAAGTGAAAATGGAAACACAATGTACCAAAATCTTTGGGATGCAGCAAAAGCAGTTCAAGAGGGAAGTTTAGAGTGATAAAGGCCTACCTCAGGAAACAAGAAAAGTCTCAAAAAATAATCTAATCTTACACCATATTACCCATCTATAATGAGATGATGTTCACTAAATGTATTGTAATCATTTCATAATGTATGTAAGTCAAATCATTATGCTGTACACCTTAAACTTATACAGTGGTTTATGTCAGTTATATCTCAGTAAAACCAGAAGAAAAAAACAGATGAATGGACAAACATGTTGTGATATACACATGCATGGGATTCAGCCATAAAAATGAATGGAGTACATGCTACAACTTGGATGAACCTTGAAAACACTATGCTGAGTGAAAGAAGCCAGATACAAAAAGTAACATATTGTATGATTCCACATATAGAAAATAATAGGTTAATTCACAGAAACAGAAAACAAATCAGTGATTGCTAGAGGATAGGAGGAAGGGGAGAAAGGGGGATAACTGTTTGGTAGATATGAGGTTTCCTTTTGGGGTGTTGAAAATAATTTAGAACTGGATGAAAGTTGTGTTGCATAATATTATGAATGTACTAAACTCCACTGAATTGCTCTCTTTAAAATAGTTAATTTTATGTTATGTGATTTTCACTTCAATAAAAAATTAAAATATTAAATATAAAAAGTGCTAAACAGAACTGCATCAAAAATAACAAATTATCTTAATATAACTAAGGTTTTAGGTTTAGTCTTAAATAAGATAATAAAGCAAATTCCAATAAGTCAAAGGAAAAAGTGTTAAATGAACCTCTTATTCTATCTCATATGACTATTTCTTTTCCTTTACAGCATCCTTTAGAGAACTTCTCACAGTATTATGCATACACTTACTTGTGTCCTTTTTTCTATAATTTTTGTATCTCCCATCAAAGAGATCCAGAAGATCCATAAAAGGAATGACTATGGTTACCCCTGATTACTTTGCCTGACACAGATCAGTGCTCAATAAATAGTAGCAAATTATAAGAATTTTTTTCATTTTTTATATTTCAGAAGATAGTCATTTTTTTTGATATTCATCCATTTTCAACATTTAGCTAATGCTTACTGAAGGCCTCTCTATATACCATTCCCATGCTTAGTTATGGACAAATGTCTGTAAACAAGAGATCTTACCTTCAAAGAACCTAAAATCTACAGCAGGAAACAAACAGAAGGACAATGTCAAATAATGAGATAATGTTCTCAAAAAGAGATGAGAAAGATGTGTAAAAAAAAAAAAGCTTCAATTCTCCATCTAAAATCTTTAGACATGTGATTAATGATTAATATTTCTTTTAATAATAATGCCAATGGGAAGAGTAAAGAAATATTAATTTTATGGTAAAAAGATAAACCTTGGTATAATGGGAAAAGGAAAAGATTTTCACTTCTCAATAAGATACTCCGTTTCAGTCATGAAGACTAGACTGAGGCACCAGGTCAATTAGTATGATAACTTGGTACATAAAGACTTAGGCGTAACAAGTGAAATTTAATTTAGTAATCTCATATTAATCATTGAGGGTCCAGAAGAGAGCAACACAATAATTAAAAAAAAAAAAGGAATATAGCATTTATGAGGGGAACTGGAGGAACTAATGAAATATAGCCTAGAGAAGAGAAGAGTAAGATGATATTTAATTTTGCTTGAATGGATATAGTAGAGGAATGATATTAGGAGTCAAAGAACTCGTGCAAATACTGACTTAAATATGTGTCAATAATCAGCAATACATATGCAAGTAGGGCATTTGGACACTTATGTTTACTTGAAATTTTTTCCCCATAGAATTATGTGGTTTTGGCTCTGGACTTATGGGCAAGCAATAACTTGCATTAGCTATAACTGAGTGAGAATTTTTTGTGGTTTTTTTTTGTATTTTTGTGGAGTAATTTCTTGTTTTTTGAGTTGTGCTTTTTGGGTACAATTTGGAGTTATACAATAACTTTTGTACATTGTGTCTCTTCTTGAAAGTAATAAGCAATTAATACTCTTTGATTAATCTGAGATACTTATTAAGTATACTGTTTTAAATAAACCTAAACAACTGTAACAAATAACATTGATCATTTAATATGTCCACTGAAAATGAGACTACCAACTCCTGTCCACTGGACCCCTTTTCCAAAATTTATAAAACCATTTAACCCATGTAAATTACAGCTGTGGACCAGAGTCCATGATTTGGACTACTATTTCTGCAACCTATTGAATATTTACATTAAAAAATTTAAATACAGTTTAAAAATTAATAAGGAGTCACTATTTCAGATATTTTGAAATGCAATTTTATTCTAATTTTTTGTAGTGTTTTTATTTGCTTTAGATATTTTTATGTTAGAATGGATTTCTACTCTGACTCACAATTCTACTTCAATTCATAATTATTTCATTATTTTATTCCAAATAGAATGAAATAATTTTAAAAATTACCTATTTGATTAACCAAAACCAAAATACCCCAAAATCCCTATCTTGAGAATAAATTTGAGTGAAGTATATAAACTGTAATCATTATTATCATTTTTTATTTCAAACTACTAAAGGATTCAAATATCTTAAATATGAAATTGAAATCTGATAAAGGTATTAGAAATTTATCAAATTATTCTTTTTCCAGTTCTATATTCAAGTTAGCATTAAGTTTTTATTATTTTCCTGTTTCAATGTTATTCTGTTTTGTATGGTCTCTATTTGTAAGTACCTTAAAATAAAAGAGAGAAGGAGACACATGTATAAAACATTTATAAAATAATATTTCAGTATATAAACAAGTACATAACTGTAAATTACAGACCATATGTATCCCCCAAATTTCTACTTTTTACTTGATCTTCCATAATAGTGCTAAGTGGCTACCTCACCTCTCAGGAGGTGCGGGGAATGGCTTAGCCAATCCTGGTGCAATGGCTCCCTATCTCATCATCACTTTCTTTATTGTCTGGAAGTTCTTAAATTAAAGCCACTTTTCTGGACCTAGTGGTTAAGTCAGATTTGTGTAAACACCTAATCTCACAGACATCAGGAACCACTTGTGTGCTGGGACCAGTTCATGTCTCATGAGAGCCAAATGTGTGCCAATGTGTGCACCTCTTCCAAACTGCATGAACAACGACATCACGTTAGGAGTTTGAAATTGGCTAAGATGAGAATATTTACACCATGAAAATTTGCAAATGCTACAAATCAAGGGGCTTTGTTTCACTTTGTTCTTTTGTGGGGGGGGAGTAGTTTGCTAAACATTGATTAACACACCATTGTGTACAACTATGTATTTTTCCATACACTTTCCGATTGGTTTTTAGCTCTAGTTTTTATGGCTCAACCAGAAGAATGTCTATAGAGTACATATACTGCTTAAGGCTACTGGGCTAGAAAGCATGAATATGAAAGTTCACAATCTCTTCTTGTTAGTGTACATATAAGGTCTACAAACTATGAAATCTGCTGTGCCCACTGTCACAGGATGTTTTTTGTTTTTTTTTTTAAATGCCTAGGTGTTCTAATATAGGAAAGAAATCAAGGTTGAGCCATAGCAACTCCTTGGCTCTAGAACAGAAATCTTCTGTTCTAGAAGAGCAAGTTGTTGAGTAACAACTTCAGGGACAACTCTGTGAACTGCTCTTCATAAACTGTTTCCACAATAATTTTAATAAATCTGATAGTCTTATATATCCAGCTAGAAGTTCCATGAATCATTTTCTAAATATGCAATTGATAGGGATTGAGCAGAATAATTAAATATTATAGTTAGTTTAGAAATCCCACTAGGGGATTAAAGACAGAAAGGGAATTTTAAGGGAGTTTGGGAGACTGTTGTAAGCTAATGACCAATCAAGGAAAGAATCCAGTAACCTAGCAACAATCTACTCTACCTTGAAGGAAGACCAGGCTCATTCAAGCGGCAGGCACACTCAAGCCCAAAATCCTGATAGTTAAAACACAAGACAATAGTTATAGGGCCTGAATCTTGTTACATGAAGTCAGGGAGTTAATGGTCCTTGAGGAGTAACATTTCTGCATGTAGCCAAGACAGGAATGTAAGTGAAAGGGGAAAGAAACTAGGTGATAGGGGACATTATACTGAAACTTGAGATGAATTACCATATTTTAGTATGTTACCACCCTTTTGCTAATATACATATGATTTAAATAGTGTTAAGACAGTCCTGGTTAGACCATATAGGGTCAAAGGAGAAACTAATGATGTAAGATTTTATGTGTAACCAAGAATGTGGAAGAAGGTGGTCTTTTCCCCTCCCTACTTTTTCTTTGATCATACAAATGCCTCCCTCTTTGTTCTCTGGGCTGTGTTCCCTTGCCTGCCCACTTGTATCTCTCACAAGCATACTATGCTAATAAACTCACTCTCTGCCTATGCCTTAGCCTCACCCTGAATTCTTTCTGTGAAGAGACAAAAGAACCTGGGCTTCAGTAAGTCCTGACACCAGGTGAGCAATTTTAATTAGAAGACAGTGGGTTTGAGTCCCCTCCTAAGCCAGAGATTCTGGGTTCAAGTCCAAATCTGAGTTAAGTCCCATCTGAGAAGGAGTGTGGTTTCACAATAGCAGTGTTTTTACAGAAGGAAACCATTAGAGAAAAAATAGCTTGAATGAAGGGCCTTGAACTCCCAGATTTTCCAAGGATTCCCTCATCATAGGTTTGGGGTGACATCAACAAAGTTATGGCACCTTTATTCTGGACCATTTCATCCGCAAAAGCTTCTACTGATAGTAGGTGTATCATTCATTCATTCACTCATTCATTCATTTTTCATAATTATTGAGTTCTCATTATGTGACAGGCACTGTGCCTCAATCTCTCTCCCTTATTGAAATTATAGTGCAGTAGTGAAACTGACAATAAGCAGTTACAAGTCAGTACAGGTAAAGGTGTTTCAGACAAGAGAGAGAATGGCCTTTTAGAGAATTGAAAGTTCAGTAGGCAGGAGATTTTTGTAAGAACAAAATTCTTACAAAAATCACATGCAAATTTTTAAAAACAGATCTAGATTTCTTTAAGGAAAATTGGAAAGTATTAAAATAGTTTTACTTATTTATTTTTATTTTGTGTATGAGTACAGAAATGATCAAATTTTATTTTAGAAAGAACTAGAATTTAAAAGAAAAAAATACTATATATTTCAACAATAGACTTAGCCTTATTTTTTTAGTAAATTATAATACTTGGAGCAATACAAATTCCTGATGGGAGCAAAATCAAAACTCATTGACAAGAATATGAACAAACTTATAAGAACTAGCTTATCTGGAACACAAAATTAGAAATTTATCATGGCAAGAGCAAACTCTCACTATGCCAAAGATTGCATCATTGCACCTGGTTATGGAAGGTAGTGTTTTGATGTGGGAATTCATTCCACTCTTTATTTCACTGTTCTTCTCTTAACAGAAATAAATATTTGGAAATTCTTTCTGACATACTCATCCTTTCTAAATGGTAAGTGTCCCCACCCTACCCCACACAACTACAACACAAAGGAGAAATATATGCTGGGCTTAAAGTCATACAGTAGTTGTGCAGCACTTACCTATGGTGGATTGAGATGTTTGAGAAAACTTTACCCTTTCTTCTATTTACTTGAGGAGTCCATTGGTATATTTTTAAAAAATAAAATGTCCTAGTTAAAATCTCTGTCATTTTTACTTTATATTGATGAAGTGGTGTCTCATACCACAATAATCTACTGTGTTAGCCAGAAAAATAAAGAGAGGTTGCTACTTTAAAAAGGTGGTACATTGTCTTAGAACTTTATGTTGTGTTCCTTTTAATTTTTTCACATGTATCAGAGATTATGTGTCTCAGCTGTGACACAGTCTTCAGAGTTACCCCATTTTCATTTCTAAACACATTTAAAGATATACACAAATGAAATATTTAAAGTTGTTTCACCCACTCTGTGTATCTTGCAGATGGTATTGGATAAGTGATGGTGGAGATAGTGATAATGATGATGATAATAATAGTGATGATTCTGGCAGTCAATTTTTCAAAGTGCCAAAAATTTGGGTTAATCTCATAGCAACATGAAAATTACTGTAGTCAATAACTTCTCCTTTGACATATATATTACAAAATATAGTTTTATCCTCACTTGCTAATTGCATTCTATAGCTCCATAGAAAGAGACATAAAATTACAAAGAACTCATTGCATCTTGAATTGGGCAAACCCAAGGTGCATTACTGGAAGTTATACTAACTATCTCTGTTACTTGAACAAGTTCCTTAATCTCCAGCCCTTGGTTTCTTCTTCCATAAAATAAGAAAATCAATCATTGTAGTTATTGGGATTAAATGGTACAGCATACATAAACTGCTTAGCACACAGTAGGTACTTAATGCATAATCTTCCCTCTGAGAAAATAATAGAGTTACTACAAATTTATTTTACATGTTTCTTACAAGACAGTATTAATCTATAATGAACTAATCAATGAATTTTTTAGTAGAAATATTTTCTTTAACATCCAGTTATTGTAATGAAATTTCATTTTCCTTAATAGCCATACTCTCTGAAAAAGTTTTCACTAATTTAACACAGCTTAAAGAATGATTAGTTATCCTATATATTCGTTGCAATATATGGTATCATACCTTGAAATTTGTCCATTCCCTCTCTTTTTCCTTTTGCAAATATTCATTTTTGACATCCTCCTATAAGAAAACATAAGATTAGATTGATTAAATGAGCCAATATTTCTTTTCAATTATTTACTATTCTGTATTGTAATTAAACCTTGAACATGTATAACCGGAGAGCTCTAAATAATAGTAGAGAAGTTGAATAGACACATGGTAAAAAGATACGGGATAAACTATTTGAGCAATGCCTCAGATAGGAATACAGAGCCACATCTTCAAAGACAAAGAGGGTCTTGAAACAAAGTTTTACTGGTAGCTTATAATGAATAATTACCAAATATATAAACAATTTAATTATATTTATATAAAGGGACATGCACACACACACACACACACACACACAGGCACACAAACACGCACATAGTCTTTCCAGGCATTCTTTTCTCTTAATAAAACTTCCATTTTATAAAATACAAAACAACTAAGAAACAGAGGAATAACATTAGTACTGTTCCCATTTTAAAATAAAGATATGGTCAACATGATCTCTATGGTGCTATATAACACTAAGTTATTATTCCATTTCTTCTGTGAATATAATCCTTTTTGTTTTTATTGCTTTTAAATTTAAATTGTGAACATAGTGAGTGAATATAGGTCTACATATATGTTGAATAAATGCTTATAAAAATTAAAAATTAAACATTAAAAATCAACAACTATCTTACTAAGTCTCCCAATGAGCTTTTAATTACCAAATGTAAAAGAACATTTTTACATTTTAGAAGGACATGATTACATGTCTATTACATTTACACATTTTAGAAGAGCACAAACACATGAATATTAAAACAGATTTCTTTAGCAGAAAAAAGAGTGAACAACTTAACATTCCAACTATTCATATCAAAACCTGTAATAGTACCTTATGGCCTATATATGATCAAAATAATTCAAATGATAATGAGTAGGTTTTAAACATTATCATATATAATAAGGTATTAATGATATATAATGTACAGCAGCTTATTTCTCTTCTGGAATATGGTCTTTCACATAAAATTGTAAGTTTCCAATTGTTCAACATGATGGTTAATAACTTGTAATTAATAAAATAATCAAATAAATTAATAGAGAGTAAGTCACATGGAGTATTCATTTTCACCAGACATATATGAACTCAAGCAACACTAAATATAATTCAAACCTTGGGAATTCAGCAGGCATCTAAGTATTTACCTTGTTCATTATTTATGTTTTTACTTTAGTATTCATAAAATATCAGTTTACAATGATTCCTGGGTGATAAATGCTATATAAAACTGCTTTTGTTTTTATTTTGAGATTTGTGATAGTTTGGCATTCTCCTTTGAAATTATGCCAGTATGAAGCAAACCTTAGGATTAATTGTAGTGGATATGAATTTACTGACATTAATATTCCTCATACAGGGATAATCTGCTGGATAACTTCACATTATTGGATAACTAATGATCCCATTCTCTTTTTGGCAGTCCAAATGAGACATCTTTCAGTGAAAACAAAACACAGATGTTCAACATTAGCAGATGTCCAGGGTGACACACTAAACATATGCAAGGAATGGAAACCCTAGATCCTCTCGTGTGTAAGAAATTCTGACCAGTGAGTGTAAGATTTCCTAGCAGCATCATTTAGCTTTGTAAGAGTAGAATTTTGTTTATGTATTAGATAATAATATCCTCCCACATTCCAATCTCTACATTGATGCCAAAACTATTTTTCTTTCAAAAATAAAAGAAATGATACATTATATTTTAAAAACTACATTTAGTTTTATTATTTTCATACTATTTCTACATAAAATAAAAAAACTATAACATGTAAAGATAATTCATCTGCACTATCAAAATAAATTCTTAAATTAATTTCTTTTGTCCAAAAATTCTAAGTGACTTCCTTCATTGTTCATTTTTAGCTTACTCAAATATCTTTTCAGTGTGAACTTCCCTGGTTCAATTCAAGTGGAATATCTGACATTGTACACTTATGTATTTATCCCTACTAGAAGCTTTGTGAAGGCAGTGAGTCACTTGACTTGTTTATCACTATACTTCCAGTGCCTAGAATAGAGGATATAGTAGGTGTTGAATAAATATTTGTTGGCTATATGAAAGAGGAAAAAAAAATCAAGTTTTTTTTCATTTGTTTACTTGCCTTACTTTCTTCCCTCTTTCCCTCCTTCCTTCCTTCCTTCCTTCCTCATTTTTGTGGGTAAGGTGTCATCCTTACCTAATCAGTGCCACAGTACCCTGAATTTGATAAGCAATAAACACTATTCAACTGAATTAAGGCTCCGCCTTAACTAGCACTTTTATAAGTGAAATTTCAGCCAACATTATTTTTAAAATGAAGTATAAATTACACACTATAAAATGTACCTTTCTTACATTTTCTGTTTGATGAGCTTTGACAATTACATACACATGTAGTACCAACACCCAAAACAAAATAAAGAATTTCTCTACCACCCTGGGAATTTCCCTCATAACATTTTTCAGTCAAATCCCTTTTCACAGTGGCAATTGCTTTCTGACTTCTACCACTGTAGGTTATTTTTTACTATTTTGCTAAATGAAATTATACAATATATCCTTTTCTGTTTCTAGTTTTATTCACTTTGCATAATATCTGTAAGGTTCTTTATGTTGTTATGTGTATCAGTCTGTTACTTTTTATGCCAAGCAGTATTCCATTGTATTAATGAATCACAGATGGTTGATTAATTTTCCTGTTGATGGACACTTATGTTTTTCCTTTTTTTATTATTAAAACTTAGAATGCTTTGAACATTCTTGTAAAAATATTTTTGTATTCATTGACCTCTGTGTTAAATACTTAGGAGTAAAAATACTGAGTCATAGGGTAGATGTGTGCTTAACTTTATAGGAAATGGTCAAAGATTTCTCCAAGATGGTTGTAAAATTTTATACCTACAGCAACAATATACAGTAGTTCTGATTGCTCCTCATCCTGCTACATGCCAACATACGACATCAAGGTCATTAAAGACATTCTCCTATGCTTTCTTCTAGAAATTCTAGGTTTTATGTTTCTTTTATCTGTCTTAAATTATTAGTATTATTATTTTATTTTTATTTTTATAGAGTGAGATTAAAGGTTGAAATGCATTTTTTTCCCTAGAAATATTCAGTTGTATTTTCCTTTTTAAATTTTAGTCACTCTACTGCATATGAAACAGTACCTAATTGTGGTTTTAAATTGGATTTTTCTAATGATTAATGATACTGAACACTTTTTCATGTGCTTATTGATCATTCTCATATCTTATTCTGTGATGTGTCTGTTCAAATCCTTTGCCTATTGTATAATTGAGTATTCAATTTTATTTCTACTGATAGAAGAGTAATTTACATTTTTTGCATATGTGTCCTTATTCAGACTTCTGTGCTGTGCTTATGTTTCTTAGTCGGTGGATATCCTACTGATTTTACTAATCATATCTTTTGATAAGCAGATATTGATAATATTGATGAAGACCACTTTATCATTTTAGATAAACTTTTAGCAGTGATTTTTGTGTCCTAAGAAATATTTGCCAACATCAAGGTCATAAACATATTCTTTTATGTTTTATTTAGAAGCTTTACGGTTCTGGGTTTTATGTTTAACTGTTTGACCTGTCTTGGATTCTTCTTTCGTGTAGAAGGAAGCCAGCGGATAAAGTTCATTTTTTCCATAGAAACATTCTGTGATCACAGCTGGGAAAAGTTCTCTACTTTTAAGGACTCATAAAATTAGATTGATCCCACTCAGATAATCTCCCCCTGTGAAGGTCCATATCATTAGCTACATCTGCAAAGTCCTTTTGTCATGTAAGATAACATATCCACAGGTCCTAGGAATTATGATGTGTTATTATTCTGTCTACCACATTTATCTTTTAGACTTTTATTTTCTGGTTTTTTTCTATCCAATTATTAAATTTAATTTTTCATAGGTAATTTGTGAACATGGTTTAAAAATTAAATTTATTAAGAGTTGATAATGAAAAAGCTCCCTTCTTTCTTTCAACCCCATTCTGTTCCATTCCTATATCTCCTAGGTAACTGTTAATCTTATTTTTATTTAATTTCCAGAAGTTAGTTTTTGGAATTTCCTTGTGCATGTATAGGCAATTATAAATATAGATTCTTATCTTAATCATTTTTTACAACTAAACATTGCATATGACGTGCACTGCTTTGTTCCTTGCCTTTTCACTTAAAAATAATATTTAGGGGTTCTTTCTAAATTGACACATTGGGAAATACCTTATTTCTTTTTTCATTTTTGTATACTTTTAATGGATTTATCACTCTTATTTAACCAGGGTCTGGAACATTTAGGCAATCGAAATTCTCTATTCTTACAAAAATCTTGCATTTGAAAACTTTTAACATACATCATTTCATGTGTGTTCCAGTGCATGTGAAAAATTCCCCAAAGTGGAAATTCTGGATCAGTAGACATGTGCCTTTTTAATCTTGATATACCAATTGACTTCCATAGGTTATAAGAACCTGTGTCTTCTTAAAAAATCAAATTTACATATTTTCTACTTACCCTAAAAAAGTTAGAAATTTAGCACATTTACATAATTCCCACTTTTCCTTTACTACTCCTCACAATTTTTGTCATACTATTATTAGTTCTTCTATTGGTTAGTTTCTTAAATTTATATTATATACTTACTGAAACTTCTAGATTTATTTTTTCTTTTGAACAATCCTACCCATCATTCTTAAATACATTATTATTTCCTACAAACAAGGACATTTTCCTACATGCTCATACTACAACCATCAAAAACCAGGAAACTCTGATAACTTGGTTAAGAAGGTGTCTGCCTGATTTTTCCACTGCATTATTACTTCCCTCCCTTTGTAATTAGGACATATTTTATGGGGGAGTTACTTTGGAAATACTCCATTCCTCTTTACATTTTCAGCTCCATTTATTTATTTGGAAACATGGTTTTCAATTTTATTCAAAAAGTTTAATCAATTTTATATACTGATATATAATATATAGTATATATGATATATATTTTATACGTAATATATATAGATAGACATAGAGTCAATATTATATATATTCAGAATCCTAGAGGCGGCTGCTACATGTGCTCATTGCTATGGAGTGTCACTGTCCCAAGGGCACACACACACACTTTAACCAATATCCAATACTTTCAATTCCGGTGCGCTACCACAGGGTTCATTCTAGTTTTCTTTTTCTCTTTTACAAATTGTAACTAACTTCTCTAATAGTGAGTAACGTGTCTTGAGTTATCCTAACATATTTACACATTTGATTAATCTGCTGTACGTGACCAATTTCCTATCGCCACCACTGCCCACTTCCCTCAGCGGATTCCCTCCTGAAGAAGCTCCCTCTCAAGACATCCCACTCTGGGCCTACTCTTGCTATCCCGGCACCCTCCTCAGTAAGCCTGGACGTTCACAACGCACGCCGGTGGATCCCTCCTAATGGACAGAGGACAACCTCTTCACTGTAACCGGCATGATACACCTTGTCCCCTTCCACAAGGAAGTCTTTCTTACCCCATGCAGGCTCCAATGCTAGGGCTTGGCCACGCCCTATGCAAGCGACCGGCTTCCCTCCTCAAGCTCCAAAACCTTGCATGGAATTTCCGAACCCTCTGGAAGGGATCTGCCCTCTGCCCTCTCCAGATCACACTCCTTAAATGGGGTAGCCCTCCTAAGTGGGCAACCTTCTCAAGCTGCAAAGTCTAGGACACTCAGCACCAGCCCGCCACATCAGCCTTAATGCTGCGCATGCTCTGACATGGCACCCGCTGCCCCTCTGCAGGGAGGCCCCTCTAACTTGAAGATAAATAATTTTCATTTAAAATCAGAGTGAAGTTACACTAAAAATAGATATTTTACATCTTGAATGATAAATACTGATGATGCTTTCCCATAAAATTCAATAAAAATTATGTCTACCTGACTACCATTAGAAATGACAGGCAAAGAACTGTAAGAAACTACAAGGTTTATTTCCAGTGCAGGTTGGTAGGGATGGGTGGTGGTTCTGCTTTGCATAGTCATTCAGGGACCCAGACTCTTTCCATCTAATGGCTCCTTCATTCCAGAGGCCTCAGAGTCCTTCTCTAGATCCTCTGAATCCAGACTCAAACAAAGGAAGATGGAGAATGAAGGATCATGAGTGGGGAATCTGAAAACTACAAGGAAATCTGAAAAATGTAATCTAGCTGTGTGTTCAGGAGGAAAGTAAGAAGATTTTGTTGTATAAACAGCTAGTTTCTGTCACTACATTATGTTTAGGTCTTTGTGAACTGCAAGGATAGTTTATGGTTGATCATATAGAAGAAAAATAGATATAAACAAAATTTTTGTAAAGTGTATGTAAACTAAATAATGGGTTGTTTTTACAAAGTGGAAATATAAGTTATTGAACAATAATAGAGAAATTCTAATCCACGTTGAGATTTTTTAAACTGGCAAGTTTTTTTTGGTAGGCAATATATTGTAATAATTTGTTCAGATTTTGTTAAAAGGAGATTACATGAGGCAGCTCTATACAACATGCATTTACTTTGATTCCTATTTGGATAACCCTTAAGAAAGCATCCAATTTTAGTGCTGTTAGAAATAAAGGACCTATGAAATCATCTGCAGCTTAAGATATTGAAGATATTACACTTAGGTAGCAAATATTAACTCTTTATTTCTTTCTACTTAAAGTGTTCTAATCATCCACTTAAGGTCTCAAACCTATCACCAAATGTTGTCTCTGAAAAAACAAAGCACCTGGAGTAAAAGAAAGAAAATGGTAATTGCATGTACACTTTTAAAAATCATCACTAATTGTTTACAGTGAAATTTAATCACAGGAAGATAAGATTCTTATAATTTAAACCTAACATTCATGTTCCAAGAAAGTAACAACATTGACAGATTAAAAAAGCATAAATAATAATCAAATTATATTGTCCAGTTTTTATAATTTTAGGAAGAAATTAATTTAGAGTACTGTTAATGAATGAGAGGGAGTGATTACTTAACAAGTACAACAAAAATCTGTTGTTCAGTGAAAGCAAAACACCAACAAGCTTTCTAAAGGAGCTAATCCAACCTGAAGCAAAGACACATGACTTTTGACCCTTGTATTTGTATAGAAACAACATTTAGGAAAAGATTATAGAATCTTTTATGTGGAACTTTAGGCATAATTTACCTAGCACAATAGTACTGGAATTTCCTCTATAATTTTCTTGAGACATGGAATCCCAGTCTTAGCTTGAACACTACTTCACAGGTGAGCAGGGGCCACTGCTGGTTATACAGGACCTTATAAAATGTTGTCTTATACTGACTTGAAACAAAATTTCTTATGACTTTCAAATATTAATTCTTATTCTATGACCTGGATGATGAATACATTTACACCTTCTAGATAAAATATTTTAAAATAATGATGATGGATAAAATGTAACTTGTCTTATTTTCTTTATTCTGAGCACCTTTCTTTATACCAATTCTCTAATATTGCTAACTAAATTGTCAGCTCCCCTTTCAGAATGTCTGTGCTATTCCTAACCAGAAAAACATGTATAAGATGAGAAACAACATACTTGGCATTTGTGATATCATTTTTAACTTAAAAATGTGCAGCACCCCAATAATGAAATCCTTGAACTTCAGATCTCTCATGCAATTTTGAACAGAAGTCGTGTTATGTTCATATTCTGTTACTTGTATTTATTCTTTTGAATGAATGGTGATCTTGTTATCGCATGAAATTTGGCATGGTAATCTTAATTTCTCAAGGAAAAATGTAATGTGTTACTAGAGCAAAATATTCAATAGAATTTGAATTATTGGAAATTGTTTTATGTGCAGTAAAGCATTTTAAACTTGTTTATGCAAATGTATATATTTTTTAAAGGAAAAATGGTCAAAGTAATAAGACATAGAAGTCTCCGAGTTGTCTTAGCCAAGAACTTTGGTCTTCTGAGAATTGCACCTACTTAGCATTTGATAATGTGGAGGAAGATTTGGAAAATATTCTTTTAGCTTCTGAAAAATGTACTCTTTATCAAGTAAATAGTTGTATTTATTTCAAGATCTAGTATTAGATTTTTTCTTTATTCAGAGACTAACCTATTTGACTAATATTTCACTGTTGTGTAGAAAAAAAAATCAATTTGCTTCCTTCTATTAAGAACCACAAAAATGAAAATGGAAAAAATGAGTACTTATGAAATGGAAAAATAGAGAAAAAAATAAGATGCCAGTCTTCACCCTTTAATTGTATATACCTACTTACTATCAAAGAAATGACAAATATACATTCCCACTCAGAACTATGTCTAGAGGAAAGCTTTTTCAAGAATATAAATATTCCTGCTTAATTTTTTCTAATTATCTATTGTTTATGTGCACCAAGCTGGAGAGTGCATCATTTTTAGGTGAAGAAAATATCCAGTGGGATATCCAATTTAACATGACTGAAGAATACAAGCATTGATTGAGCATTTCTCCACACTCACATTCTGGTGAAGTGTTCAGATGCCACAACTACTTTTCTGAACCATCTCCTTCCACTTTCATCTTTGCTCCTTCCATTCCAGCCACACTGGCTTTCTTTCTATCCCTTGCAGTTGTTTAGCATGTTCTCAACTCAAATAAGAGGGGGGCTTTTGGCTATGTCTGTTCCCTTTGTCTAGAACACTTGTGTAAATAAATGTTAGACTCATTACCTCAGCTTTTTCAGGTCTCTGTTCAAATATCAACATACCTACAGGCCTTCCCTACCTATGCTTTGTAAAATAACATGCCTCACGCAGGGCACTCCATCTTTCCCTGGCTTTACTATATTTATCCCTGCAATGTTGATCAATCAAAATCATTTATTTATGTTTTATTGTTGGTCTCCTTCTCCACACTGCTGACACTTGCTGTTTTGGCACCTACTCTGCCCTCTGTACTCAGATACTGACTGGAACTTCGTAGGTACTTAATAAATATTTGATAAATAAGCTAATTAATGAATATTGAATGGTAGACATCAAAGAAATTTTCCCACTCTTTAGAAAGAGTAATGTGTTCAGAATGAAAAAGCCCAACTTTCATTGACGAGGATCCACATTTAGAAATATTTCTTGTGAAATTAGTGACTTCAAGAATAAAGGAGAGTCAAAACAGAAACTTAAAAGAAAAATAAAACACAGGAATAAAATGAGGTTAGCTTCAGATTATTTATCTGTATAATGAACAATGAAGCAAAACAATAATGTTGAAGCTGTGGTTATTTAACCAACTAACCTAGCATTCAAATGTGAGTTGAAAGTAAAACGTTTTGGTATATAAAAACATACAAAAATGAAGACATTAAAAAAAAAATCCAAGTGAGAAAAAGGCACATTGGAAGAAATAAGAAACAGAGAAGAAATTTAAAATTTTAAATTAATTTAAAATTAAATCTAAAAATAAATACTATCAACATTGGAAATGTGGCTTTGAATCATTTAAATTAGGAAATTATTGATAAGAAAATAGAAGCAGGATTTCAGAAATTACTAACAATTCTGCACTAACTTTACAGGTGAATTAAAGAAGAACATTAGATGAAATGGGATGTAAAACAGAAATATGAATATTTTATTCAGGTCATATCTGTTTGTATTTACAAATTCATTTGTATTGGAAAATGGAAGCATGTATCTGGATCAAAGAGTAATGTTTATTGTGGTTTCTGTGCATAGACTTCCAATAGAAATATTATGCTTTATTTTGTGTTAGGAGGAAAAATATTAGAGGACAAAAAGGACCTTAGTTTTTATTCACTTGTCTTCTGTATATTTCATTCTCGAAACATATGAGTCAAGATTTTGAAAAAAGAAACTGATATCTCTGGTCAAGAGTGTTAAAGACAATGTATAAAGAAGACATTGTTCAACCCCAAATTATTTCAAAACTCAATTTTTAATAATAAAATACATTTTAAGGGACTCAATTAAACATTTGAACCATATTTAGTCAGATATGCTATTTATTTTCTTTATTTACTAAAATAAAAATATAAATTCACCTTATTGTAAAATTTTAAACAGCATAAAAGTATATAAAATAAAAATAACCCCCCTTTCTTTTTCTTACTCCTTCCAATCACGTTTCATACCTTAGAGCTAACCAATGACAGACTACAATGACATGTTCTAGAACATGCAGGTTGGAATTATGATAACAAAGACATAGGTTTATAAAGATACGCTGTCAAATATATTACTGTACTCAGAAGGGCACCAAAAGGATTTTGAGAAAGAATAATGTGATTTTCTTGTTGCAAGACAAGAAATCAGACTAATTCAATGCTAATTCTTATGAGAACAGGCATTATCAGAATATGGGACTTTTTATTTTTTGCAATACAAAACTGACACAAAAATGTATTACTTGAATAAGAATATTCACCTCATTACCAAGTATTTTCTGATTTATACTTTGACAATTCTAAATGAAATATAAATTAAATTTTTAAATATAAAATAGCATTTTAACATTTATAGCAATCAGTCTTAATTTATAAAACATGGCAGGTGGACTAGGTAGATTTTTATGTTCACCTCACCTCAACTCCTTAGCAGAGGTTAAAGATAGAGAAAGACTGCTTCCACACTTAAAGAGATTACGTTTTAGTAGAAGGGAGAGGTAATTTCAAATGACTTACAAATAAAATTAAATAATGCACCAGGTACAAAAGCAGTATAGAACAGGAGAGCAAGAGAAGAATCTTCCCAGCAGGTGCACAGCATTGAGAAAGACTTTAAAGAATAAATATCCCATGGACAGGATTTGAAATATGAACTCCCCAGGCTAATAAAAGAAGAATACAACATAGACAAAGGCACAGAGGCAAGAAATAAGATGGTACACTAAAAAATTTTTCAAGCAATTTTGCATTAGTTGATTACAACAAAGAGTAAAAGGCTGGAGAAGTCTGTAAGGGCTGAGTCATGGATGAGCTGGTATTAGCTAAGTTACTTGGACTCTAACCTGTAAGCCATGGAACATGAATGAATGGGTTTTAGAATTGGAAGGGATTGAGTAATATTCCATTACATATATGAGCCACATCTTCTTTATCCATTCATCTGTCGATGGACAGGAGAGAATAGAATCCTTAACAATGGAGAAAATTGAATACCTTAGTTCAAATAGCAGAACTCATTGCAAACACAACATTGCATGGAATAAAATGTAAATAGGTAAAAGGTTAGTTTATCTATGAACCAAACCCCTTTCAACAAAAAATTGAAGTTGCAGTTAAACATTCAGTGAGTTTCCAATGTAGTCCCAGAGCCCTTCTAGTCTTTAAAGGGTGTGAAAACAGACTAATACAATATTTGAATACTTGATGGACTGTCTTGAATGCATCATGCCCTATGGTACCATTTGTTACCAAAGGTTGGCCAAGGATCAGTAAATTTCAAATGCAATAAATTCAGGAATAAGTTGAAAAACAAGAGACATCTAAATTATCAGGAGTGTGTTGTCAAATTTTATTAAAAGATGAGATGCTGAATGTCTTGGCAGTCCCCAGTCATCAGAGCAATGATGGGATATCAGTATGCACACTATTTCATACTTGAATTAATGTGAATGTCTTCTTTTTGCTGATGTTTTCTCTTTTTAAATGGTATAAGAATTAAGCTACAGATTTGTTTTAGTTACCCATAGAATTTCTATGATGGGTATTTTATAAGCAAAAGAATTTCAAAGATAACAGTAGAAATTTTAAATTAACACTATCCTGAAACCATCTGCCACAGGCAGCTTGCAGACACTCCAATTGTGGCCGCAGTACCCCTGCTTCGGCCTGAGTGAATAAGTGTGCCTCAAGCAGCCACTGCTTTCACTCCCTCTCGCCTGGGCAAAGAACAGATGCCTTAGGACGGTGCACACGCCAAGGTGGGGTCAAAACCAAAGCTGAGCCCCAGGACCAGTGAGACTAAGGAAGAGGACAGCTGTACAAGTTGTGGATTAAATCCCCAAGATCAGCTGGGTAAATCCTGCATCTGTGGAATACCTGAATAGATGAGTGCTTCAACAATTGAGACCTGTCTAACCTTTGCAGCACTGGAATTTGGGGGCAAGTACATGTGGGAATCTGGCCAGGTCAGAGTCTGAGCTGGCCCCACAGTGCCCACAGCAGGTCCAGAGACCTACCTAGAGGTATTGGAGGGCCTCCTGGGGAGGCATGGGTTGGCTCTGGCTCACTATGGGAGCAAGGACACTGACAGAGGAGGGCCCAGGAAAATATTCTTATTACTATTATTCTTTTTTTTGGTACATTTCATTTTGTTCAGTTGTTGGTGTTGTTGCTTTGATGTTTTTAATCTTTTAATTTTAATTAAAAAAATTTTAATATATATAACTTTTATTTTTCTATTTTTACTTTTTGTTGCTTTGTGGGTTTTTTCTTGTTTTCATCCTTTATTTTTAATTTTCTTTTCTTTTCTTATTGTTTTTATGTGTACATTTTGTTTCCTTTGCTTTTTTTGTTGTTTGTTTGCTTTCTGTTTTTGATTTATTTTTCATTCTTTGTTTTTGTTAGTTTAGTCTTTATTGACTGTTCTCATATTAGAATTATTTTGTTTGTTTGTTCCCTAGTTTTTTTTTTTTTGTCTGTTTTTCTTCTTTTCTCTGTGTGTGTGTGCATGTGTGTGTGTTATGTTGTTGTTGCTACTGTTTGTTTACTGTTGTTTTTGCTATTTGTCTTGGATAAAAACAAACATTTACACATATTTAATTGTAGTATCATATAAGCAGTAAACAAAGAAGCTAAAAGGAAATCAAGAAAATTAAGTCAATAAAATGAAGCACGTGTGTGATTCAGAAAAAAAAAAGGTAATATCTGTGATATCACAGGTTATCTAGTTTTATTATCATTCTTAGACCTGTAGGGAAATTGTTATAATTCACTCTGTATTTTACTGTTTTTTATAATGCCTGGTTATGACAAAAGAGAGCTTGAAAATGTTATTATGTCTCACTACATAATTTAAAAAAAAACAAAATTTATACAACCTATAACAGTCTGAATCCTTATACAAGGATTCAAACTGGATGAATATACTGCATTTCTTCTTTACTTTATTGTTATTATTATTTGTTGAAGCTATCAACATCGTCTGCTTCCTTTCCAATTCTGTTCTATTATTGAAGACTTATCTTCAAATTTTATCTTCTCCAAGAAACTTTTCCAAGAACCTTGCAAACCAAATTATCCATCTCCTAAATCTTTGACCTTATAATTCTAGCTATTCATAAGCAAAGTGATTTTAAAATTGAATAATGTTTATACTTAACAGTCTAGATCTCAAACATCTATCATGGAATACACACATGTAATGTCTAAAAGTTTGTGGACAAAGACGTCAAGATGACAGAAGATGTGAAACAAGACTGGAGTTTATTTAGGCAGATGGAGGAATGTGAAGAATGTTTTGAAACCAATATGCCCCTTCTTCAACATCCATATTTTATCCCTTTGTACATTGTTCCTTGAGTCTCTTTTCTCTTTTCCTATTCTGCTTCTGGAAATACCTCACTTATTATTAACAAAGCAAGGAAACGCTTTATTTTTACAAAATAATAATTATATTTGTTAGGAGAGAAACAGTTTAGTTCTCTTTAAGTTTTCTATATGGAAAGCTAAAGTTTCATAAACAGTTTATAAAATTCTCCAAATGTATGTGTAGCTTGAAAAGTTTTCACTTGTACCATCAGATTTATCTGCAGAAGGAAGGAAGCTGTTAAAAGAATGTGTATAGGGATGCTCAGTGTTTGGTTGGGCTCATTTGCTGCACCAATAGAGCATATTTTAGAGCAGGCAAAATCAGTAGAAAATTCTGATCAAAGACAACATGTTGTCTCTTTTCTTCATTAATTGTTAAAAGTAGTCAAAGGTAATGTACGAGTTCTTTCTAGTATACGTGTGTAACCAGATATCTGACGTGACAAATGTCTGGCAAGTTCATTCAATTATATGATTAAATACTAATTGAAAGCCCAGTATGTACCAGGCAACTTATCACAGTAAGAACTGGAGAAGACATCCCTGTTTTGAAGAAGTAATTTTCCTCCCACTTCACTCTTATTCTTCCTCTGTCTAGTATTTCATTATTTCAAGTCAGCCATTCATTTAATCATTATTTACCAGGCACTCTGTTAGATACTAGAGACATAAGAGAACCCAGAAAGACAAAACCCATGTTAGATCTTAAGAGTAGCACAGTGTTGTAATAAACAGGGAATTAAATTGGAGATCAAGATAACATTATCTTAGACATACTAAGTAATTATTTTATATAGGATAGATCAGCTTCCTCATCATATTTCTTTTATCTATTAAATAAAGGGAGTCATTAATTTAGTCATTTAATGAACATTTACTGTGTTGGTCTATTATGTTCCATACACAAAGATAACAGAACTAAACACATAAACTCTGTTCTCTGTAAGAGAGCTTACAGTCTGATAAGAGTGGGGATAGAGACACAAGTTAAAACATTCCAATAAATGTGTGCATAGAATGATATAGAAGCAAACGGGCAAGGTGGTCAGTGACATCAAGGGTCAGCAAAGTTTTTTGGATGCAGATAACACTGGAGTTTATTATGAAGAAAAAGAAAAAGTCTATGTTGCAAGTTGAAGGAAAAAGGAAATTCAAAGTAGACCAAGAAACATAAGACACATACACAAGCCAGCATACTGGAAACTACAAGGAATCCAGGATGCTAAGATAGGGAGGTTTTAAAGTGCTAAGTGAAGAAAGATAAGGGACAGGAGAAATGGGCAGGAACAAATCTATCAATATTTGCATACCATGTTAGGAAATTTACATTTGTTTCTGTAAGCAAACGACAGTCACTGGAAAAATGAAAAGCTTGGAAGTTGTCACAATCAGAAATTGTTTATTTAAATAGATCGCTCTGAAAACAGTACAGAGAATGGCTCTGTAGAGGTTAAAAGCATTGCCTCTAAAATCACAAAGACAATCATGGCCTCAGTTTCCCAATCTGTAAAGTGAGAATAATAATCCTAAAATTGTCACAAAGTTTAAATGAAATAATGTATGCAAAACTCTTAGTATAGTTACCAGCAGTTTGGGTGAAGATATCAATGCCAGAGGCAGGAAAACAAGGAAATCACCACACATCAGAATGTTTAAAATTTTACCACTACTCATGCCAGTAAATTATTATGTAAATTTATTCCCAAATAGATTACAAAATCTGCTAAGGGAAGGGAATTTTTAAATGTATTTTTAAATCTCTCATTCTCTAGATTCTAGGATAAAGTTTTGTTTTGTTTTTTTTAACATCTTTATTGGAGTATAATTGCTTTACAATGGTGTGTTAGTTTCTGCTGTATAACAAAGTTAACCAGCTATACATATACATATATCCCCATATCTCTTCCCTCTTGCGTTTCCCTCCCACCCTACTTATCCCACCCCTCTAGGTGGTCACAAAGCACAGAGCTGATCTCCCTGTGCTATGTAGGTGTTCTACAAAAGTTTGCTAAAGACACAGCTAAAATTTTTAGGAAGGTAAGTTTTGCTTTTGACATTTTAACACAAAACTTATGAAAAAGTAAGGTGTTGGTTTTGCTTGATATTCATCTTTTCTAAACTTTAATTGTTTAAAAAATATCCTTTCATCATGTTTTAGAACAATTTAAAATTATTTAGAATAATGAAATCTCATATGTCATCACTTGCTTTACTTTTATAAGGAGTTATTAAAGTACTTTTGCTGTTATAATGAGAGTTAAATAAATCAGCAAATTCAGATTTGCTTTATTTTGATGGTTAAAATTATAACAATTATATGTTAAACACATCATTTTGTTTTTTCTGATAATGTTAACTTTCATGATTTTTTCAACTTGGTGTATATTATTACCTATAAATATATATTATCAAGTGAGCCTAGTATTAATATGTCTGTACTGAAATATTAAGCATTATGTTTAACCTTGAAGTGTAAAAGTGTAACCCTATTGGAATATACTATACTTATCTACATCTACATCTATATCTATCTATGTATGTTTACAAAATGTTATTGATATTCATTTTTTATACCCAATTGTCTAATATACTATTTAAGCTCAGTTCCTCCTTCCACTAACCTTCAGCATTTTGGAAATGGATAACACCTCTGCTAGAGGCTGGATAGGAAAGGAAAACAAGAAAATCCCAACAGGTTATGCACATATTCAGGCAGGTTCATTGCAGGTTTCTGTTGTTGCTCTGCAGTTATGTTATTATTTATAGATTTACTATCTTGTCACAAGCTATATATCATATCTGTTTAAAAGCCATGATTCCAAATGAAGGGCTGGGAGTCTTTCTCCTGCATGCCACAGAGATGATGATTGGTTTCCAGCTTGGTGTAAATTTGTCTTGATTATTTTGTGACTGGTGTTAGTGTAAGTAATAAAAATAATGTATCAGAATCCTGCATTAGAAAGTAGGGAGTTTGGTAATATGCTTGTGCTTTTGGCTGCAAAATATCAATATAAGTAGGCTGCTGTACTTTTTGAAAACTGCAACCTTCACCTCACCTCTGTGCACACTGACTAGGCTACACTGAGATAGTCCAGATGTGACAGATGCATGCATCCCACTGAGCTGATCTTTATCCTGGAGGAAATCCCAGAATATTCTGTCCAGAGAAAGATGAAAGAAAGCACTTAGAGTTACATCATATACAATGTTAAGTCCAGAAGCAATAATGAATAGCTTGCTTTGTTTATTTGTATTTGAGAATTTTAAGACAACACCCATTTTTAAATGCCACAGGGCCTATGTATCAAGAAAAATAAACAAAATGCTAAAAGCTAAAAGTCATTTTTAATTAGCATATCAATAACGAAAAGCTCAACTGAACAGATGTCCTTTGATTTGTGCCCAGAAGTTCGATGAACTGGAGCTCTGTCAGGTCAAGGGAAAAAAAACATGTTCAACAGACTAAACGCTTTAAGACTCTTAATAGGAGCACTCTTGCTGATTTTATCCTTTGTAACTGTATGTAGATATTGATATCCCTCCAAAAAATCAAAGGCCACTCTAATAATGGAGATTTAAAGATTACATTTGAATTATATCACTGAGGAGTTACATTACATCATTTCAATATATTTGCATGGAAGTCACAGAACTAAGTATACCTGGGATGGGTTACTTGCATCAAACCCTTCCTATACTCATACCCCCAATCTGTTTTCCACATAAGTAATTTTTATGAAATATTGACTGCATACCTTCTGCATTACCATTATTTATAAGAAATATATACATATTTGGTCATTCAGATGATCAAAATATGTTTCTAATATATATTTGGTTTTCATCCACAGCTTCTAATTGGTCCTTCATCCACGGCTCACAAAACCCTTGGAATTTCCTGAGCAATAAGAGCAATGGAAACATCTTTTGTTAAAATATTTGATCTCTTGTCTTCAGTTCCTGAAAATTCTGTGGAGCCATAAAGGTGAAATGAGTGTCTTCTTATTCATAATAAATGTCTTTCCACCACTCTCAGGCTTATGTTAATGAAGAGGGCTTTTGGAAACACCTAAGGATAGGAGCTGGTTGCCAAGGAACCAACCAAGAATAGAGCGTTGGAACTTTCAATCCCACCCTCTGATTTCCTGGGAGGGGAGAAGAGGTAGAGATTGAATTAATCACCAATGGCCAATGAGTTATACAATTGTGCCTATGTAATGAAACTTCCATAAAAACCCAAAAGGAGGGGTTTGGAGAGCTTCCAGCTTGGGGAACCAGACCTTCTAGGTGCTGGGCCAAGCTTCATGAGGGCAGAAGTTCTTTTGCTCAGGACCTCACCCTATGTATCTTTTTATCTGGCTATTCTTATCCTTTAATATCTTTTATAATAAATCAGTAATCTAGTAAGTAAATGGGTTTCCTGAAGAGCTGTTCTAACAAATTAACTGAACCCATGGAGGGGGTCATGGGAACTTCTGATGTATAGCCATTCAGTCAGAAGCAGAGGGCTTGCAATTGGCCTCTGAAGTGGAGGGCCATCTTGTGGGACTGAAACCTTTATTGGTGGAATCTGATGCTATCTCAGGGTAGATTGTGTCAGAACTGAGTTAAATTTAGTTGAATTTTTGGACACCCTGCTTGTGTCTGGGAATTGCTTTTTGGTGTGGGAAGCCTCTGCAGGCACACACACACACACACATACAAACACACACAAACATGTGTGTGTACTTTGAAATTGGGTCCAGGAACACCCAAAGACCTTCCTACTTAAGCAATCATAGTGACCATAGGAGAAGATCTGGCTATATAAAAATCAAGCCAGATGGCATCTCTCACATGAGGAGCTTAAGACCTGCTTCAGGGGTAGATCACATATATTTGGAGTCTTGAGTCCTTAGATCTGGGCTTCACATTTCAAGAGGAAACACTGACAAAGTGGAGCATATTTGGAAGTGGTCTGAGCCGTGTGGATGAAAGGCTCTTGGTGCTCCAACCAGGCATCAGGGCTGTGCCTCTGAGGTGGGAGAGCCAACTTCAGGACACTGGTCCACAAGAGACCTCCCAGCTCCACGTAATACCAAACGGCGAAAATCTCTCAGAGATCTCCATCTCAACATCAAGACCCAGCTTCACTCAACGACCAGCAAGCTACAGTGCTGGACACCCTATGCCAAACAACTAGCAAGACAGGAACACAGCCCCATCCATTAACAGAGAGGCTGCCTAAAATCATAATAAGGCCATAGACACCCCAAAACACACCACCAGACGTGGACGAACCCACCAGAAAGACAACATCCAGCCTCATCCACCAGAACACAGGCACTAGTTCCCTCCACCGGGAAACCTACACAACCCACTGAACCAACCTTAGCCACTGGGGACAGATACCAAAAACAACGGGAACTACGAACCTGCAGCCTGTGAAAAGGAGACCCCAAACACAGTAAGATAAGCAAAATGAGAAGACAGAAAAACACACAGCAGATGAAGGAGCAGGGTCAAAACACACCAGACCTAACAAATGAAGAGGAAATAGGTAGTCTACCTGAAAAAGAATTCAGAATAATGATAGTAAGGATGATCCAAAGTCTTGGAAATAGAATAGACAAAATGCAAGAAACATTTAACAAGGACGTAGAAGAACTAAAGAGGAACCAAGAAACGATGACAAGCACAATAAATGAAATTAAAAATACTCTAGATGGGATCAATAGCAGAATAACTGAGGCAGAAGAACGGATAAGTGACCTGGAAGATAAAATGGTGGAAATAACTACTGCAGAGCAGAATAAAGAAAAAAGAATGAAAAGAACTGAGGACAGTCTCAGAGACCTCTGGGACAACATTAAACGCACCAACATTCGAATTATAGGGGTCCCAGAAGAAGAAGAGAAAAAGAAAGGGACTGAGAAAATATTTGAAGAGATTATAGTTGAAAACTTCCCTAATATGGGAAAGGAAATAGTTAATCAAGTCCTGGAAGCACAGAGCGTCCCATACAGGATAAATCCAAGGAGAAACACACCAAGACACATATTAATCAAACTATCAAAAATTAAATATAAAGAAAACATATTAAAAGCAGCAAGGGAAAAACAACAGATAACACACAAGGGAATCCCCATAAGGTTAACAGCTGATCTTTCAGCAGAAACGCTGCAAGCCAGAAGGGAGTGGCAGGATATACTTAAAGTGATGAAGGAGAAAAACCTACAACCAAGATTACTCTACCCAGCAAGGATCTCATTCAGATTTGATGGAGAAATTAAAACCTTTACAGACAAACAAAAGCTGAGAGAGTTCAGCACCACCAAACCAGCTTTACAACAAATGCTAAAGGAACTTCTCTAGGCAAGAAACACAAGAGGAGGAAAACACCTACAATAACAAACCCAAAACATTTAAGAAAATGGGAATAGGAACATACATATCGATAATTACCTTAAATGTAAATGGATTAAATGCTCCCACCAAAAGACACAGACTGGCTGAATGGATACAAAAACAAGACCCATATATATGCTGTCTACAAGAGACCCACTTCAGACCTAGAGACACATACAGACTGAAAGTGAGGGGATGGAAAAAGATATTCCATGCAAATGGAAATCAAAAGAAAGCTGGAGTAGCAATTCTCATATCAGACAAAATAGACTTTAAAATAAAGACAATTACAAGAGACAAAGACGGACACTATATAATGATCAAGGGATCGATCCAAGAGGAAGGTATAACAATTGTAAATATTTATGCACCCAACATAGGAGCACCTCAATACATAAGGCAAATACTAACAGCCATAAAAGGGGAAATCGACAGTAACACAATCATAGTAGGGGACTTTAACACCCCACTTTCACCAATGGACAGATCATCCAAAATGAAAATAAATAAGGAAACACAAGCTTTAAATGATACATTAAACAAGATGGACTTAATTGATATTTATAGGACATTCCACCCAAAAACAACAGAATACACATTTTTCTCAAGTGCTCATGGAACATTCTCCAGGATAGATCACATCTTGGGTCACAAATCAAGCCTTGGTAAATTTAAGAAAATTGAAATCGTATCAAGTATCTTTTCCGACCACAACGCTATGAGACTAGATATCAATTACAGGAAAAGATCTGTAAAAAATACAAACACATGGAGGCTACACAATACACTACTTAATAACGAAGTGATCACTGAAGAAATCAAAGGGGAAATCAAAAAATACCTAGAAACAAATGACAATGGAGACACGACGATCCAAAACCTATGGGATGCAGCAAAAGCAGTTCTAAGAGGGAAGTTTATAGCAATACAAGCCTACATCAAGAAACAGGAAACATCTCGAATAAACAACCTAACCTTGCACCTAAAGCAATTAGAGAAAGAAGAACAAAAAAACCCCAAAGCTAGCAGAAAGAAAGAAATCATAAAGATCAGATCAGAAATAAATGAAAAAGAAATGAAGGAAACAATAGCAAAAATCAATGAAACTAAAAGCTGGTTCTTTGAGAAGATAAACAAAATTGATAAACCATTAGCCAGACTCATCAAGAGAAAAAAGGAGAAGACTCAAATTAATAGAATTAGAAATGAAAAAGGAGAAGTAACCACTGACACTGCAGAAATACAAACGATCATAAGAGATTACTACAAGCAACTCTATGCTAATAAAATGGACTACCTGGAAGAAATGGACAGATTCTTAGAAATGCACAACCTGCCGAGACTGAACCAGGAAGAAATAGAAAATATGAACAGACCAATCACAAGCACTGAAATTGAAACTGTGATTAAAAATCTTCCAACACACAAAAGCCCAGGACCAGATGGCTTCACAGGCGAATTCTATCAAACATTTAGAGAAGAGCTAACACCTATCCTTCTCAAACTCTTCCAAAATATTGCAGAGGGAGGAACACTCCCCAACTCATTCTACGAGGCCACCATCACCCTGATACCAAAACCAGACAAAGATGTCACAAAGAAAGAAAACTACAGGCCAATATCACTGATGAACATAGATGCAAAAATCCTCAACAAAATACTAGCAAACAGAATCCAACAGCACATTAAAAGGATCATACACCATGATCAAGTGGGGTTTATTCCAGGAATGCAAGGATTCTTCAATATACGCAAATCAATCAACGTGATACATCATATTAACAAATTGAAGGAGAAAAACCATATGATCATCTCAATAGATGCAGAGAAAGCTTTCGACAAAATTCAACACCCATTTATGATAAAAGTCCTGCAGAAAGTAGGCATAGAGGGAACTTTCCTCAACATAATAAAGGCCGTATATGACAAACCCACAGCCAACATTGTCCTCAATGGTGAAAAACTGAAACCATTTCCACTAAGATCAGGAACAAGACAAGGTTGCCCACTCTCACCACTATTATTCAACATAGTTTTGGAAGTGTTAGCCACAGCAATCAGAGATGAAAAAGAAATAAAAGGAATCCAAATCGGAAAAGAAGAAGTAAAGCTGTCACTGTTTGCAGATGACATGATACTATACATAGAGAATCCAAAAGATGCTACCAGAAAACTACTAGAGCTAATCAATGAATTTGGTAAAGTAGCAGGATACAAAATTAATGCACAGAAATCTCTTGCATTCCTGTATACTAATGATGAAAAATCTGAAAGTGAAATTAAGAAAACACTCCCGTTTACCATTGCAACAAAAAGAATAAAATACCTAGGAATAAACCTACCTAAGGAGACAAAAGACCTGTATGCAGAAAATTATAGGACACTGATGAAAGAAATTAAAGATGATACAAATAGATGGAGAGATATACCATGTTCTTGGATTGGAAGAATCAACATTGTGAAAATGACTCTGCTACCCAAAGCAATCTACAGATTCAATGCAATCCCTATCAAACTACCACTGGCATTTTTCACAGAACTAGAACAAAAAATTTCACAATTTGTATGGAAACACAAAAGACCCCGAATAGCCAAAGCAATCTTGAGAACGAAAAATGGAGCTGGAGGAATCAGGCTCCCTGACTTCAGACTATATTACAAAGCTACAGTAATCAAGACAGTTTGGTACTGGCACAAAAACAGAAATATAGATCAATGGAACAGGATAGAAAGCCCAGAGATAAGCCCACGCACATATGGTCACCTTATCTTTGATAAAGGAGGCAAGCATATACAGTGGAGAAAAGACAGCCTCTTCAATAAGTGGTGCTGGGAAAATTGGACAGGTACATGTAAAAGTATGAAATTAGAACACTCCCTAACACCATACACAAAAATAAACTCAAAATGGATTAAAGACCTAAGTGTAAGGCCAGACACTATCAAACTCTTAGAGGAAAACATAGGCAGAACACTGTATGACATAAGTCACAGCAAGATCCTTTTTGACCCAGGTCCTAGAGAAATGGAAATAAAAACACAAATAAACAAATGGGACCTAATGAAACTTAAAAGCTTTTGCACAGCAAAGGAAACCATAAACAAGACCAAAAGACAACCCTCAGAATGGGAGAAAATATTTGCAAATGAAGCAACGGACAAAGGATTAATCTCCAAGATTTACAAGCAGCTCATGCAGCTCAATAACAAAAAAACAAACAACCCAATCCAAAAATGGGCAGAAGACCTAAATAGACATTTCTCCAAAGAAGAGATACAGATTGCCAACAGACACATGAAAGAATGCTCAACATCATTAATCATTAGAGAAATGCAAATCAAAACTACAATGAGGTATCATCTCACACCGGTCAGAATGGCCATCATCAAAAAATCTAGAAACAATAAATGCTGGAGAGGGTGTGGAGAAAAGGGAACACTCTTGCACTGTTGGTGGGAATGTAAATTGATACAGCCACTATGGAGAACAGTATGGAGGTTCCTTAAAAAACTAAAAATAGAACTACCATATGACCCAGCAATCCCACTACTGGGCATACACCCTGAGAAAACCATAATTCAGAAAGAGTCATGTACCAAAATATTCATTGCAGCTCTGTTTACAATAGCCAGGACATGGAAGCAACCTAGGTGTCCATCATCGGATGAATGGATAAAGAAGATGTGGCACATATATACAATGGAATATTACTCAGCCATAAAAAGAAATGAAATGGAGGTGTTTGTAATGAGGTGGATGGAGTTAGAGTCTGTCATACAGAGTGAAGTGGGTCAGAAAGAGAAAAACAAATACAGTATGCTAACACATATATATGGAATCTAAGGGAAAAAAAAAAAAAAAGAGGTCATTAAGAACCTAGTGGCAAGATGGGAATAAAGACACAGACCTACTAGAGAATGGACTTGAGGATATGGGGAGGGGGAGGGGTGAGATGTGACAGGGTGAGAGAGTGTCATGGACATATATACACTACCAAATGTAAAATAGATAACTAGTGGGAAGCAGCCGCATAGCACAGGGAGATCAGCTCGGTGCTTTGTGACCACCTAGAGGGGTGGGATAGGGAGGGTGGGAGGGAGGGAGATGCAAGAGGGAAGAGATATGGCAACATATGTATATGTGTAACTGATTCACTTTGTTGTAAAGCAGAAGCTAGCACACCATTGTAAAGCAATTATACTTCAATAAAGATGTTTAAAAAAAAAAAAAAAAATCAAGCCACTTGCAAAGTACGACACCAAATTACTTCTCAGACTTCTCTACCATAAATGTGCATCATATTTTCTCCATTTCAACTTTGTATTTTCCTTACACTTCATGTGGCGCTTAAAGTATAAATCATCTTACCATTTCCTAATATCTACATCTGAAAAAGCCTATTCATTTTTCAAGCAGCTTTAGTTAAAATGATACACTTTTCATGTAGAATCACTCCATCTATATTTCTCTGTAATTTCTGTATGTAAAATAAGCTGTTCTTTTCTCTTGTCTCATTGTTTTTAGTAAGAATATATGCTAGCCCTACTGCAATGGCTTAAAGAAGTTAGGGGTTGACTGGATCAATGATATGTGAAATCTGTAGGTAGGCTGCCCAATTAACAGATGTAGTCAAGGAAATGGGTTCTTGCTATCTCCTTGCTACAACACCTTCTTTTCTCACAACTTGTGTTCCAGGCTAGAATAATGAGAAAGGCCAAAAACGTTTTACTAGTGAGATATTGTCTGTTCCTTTAGAAGTCAAGCCCTCTACAGAAAACTTCTATAAGTATTTCATTGACTAGAACTGGGCCATATCGTCACCCAGCTGCAATAGAGTTTGAGAAGATAATTTCTTCAAAATTTCAGACTCTAAAGTCAAGAAAACTGAAAACATAAGTATGTAAGTGACTTCATGTTTCCCCACCTGCCATAAAACTAATTTTCCTATTATATTACAGTTATTAATTTTAGATATGTTCAAGTCTGTTTGTAATCCTGAGTCACTTGAAGGAAATGATTGTGACGTTAATAATCCTATCCCTCATGTCGGGAACAATGTTAGAATAGACAGCTCCAAGAAGGAGAAGATTCTGTTGTAAGAACCCCAAGGACCTGAAAATAGACCAGCCTTAATTAAATCAAGGTAATCTCCCCATGATCTTTCTGCTCTCAGAAAACTTAATTTTCTGGAGGAAAGTAACATCATTCAGAGCATCTATAATTTTGCCAAAGTGTTTTCCAAAGCAATTGTATCATAATTCATTCCCACCAACAATATATGAGAGTTCCAGTAGCTTCACATCCTAGTGAACTCTTAGTATTGTCAGTCTTTTAAATGTATTACCTGTATAGTGATATTTCATTATAGTTTTATTATTTACTACTTTGAAGACTGATTTAATGTGCTTGTGGCTATTAGTATATCTTGTTTTGTGAAGTGTGTATTCAAAACTTTGACCATATTAGTTTTTCTTCCTTTTTTTCCCCTCTTTGTAAGAGATGTTTTTATATTCTGGGTACAAGTCCTTTATCAGACATATATTTTGCAAATATGTTTTAATATGTGGTTTACTTTTAAACATGCTTTTTATAGCAGTTTTAGTGAGATATAATTTGCAAACCATAAAATTTATACTTTTAAATTATACAGTTCACTAGTTTTTCATATATTCTCAGAGTTGTATAATGATCAACACTATCTAATTTTAGAAAAGCAGGCTTTATTTGTTTCATGTTTTCTGTCTCTTGTCTAATAAATCTTTGTCTATTCGAAGTTGTAAAAGTTCTTTCCTATGTTTTTTTCTGAAATTTGTGGGTTTTTGACATTCTTTAGTTAAGCTGTGTATATGAAATAGGGTAAGGGACAAGCCTTATTTTTTTTTTTCATACTTATTCCATTACAATAAGTTAAAATGACCATGTTTCCTCTTCAAAATGCCTTGACAACTTTACTGACCATGTATGTATGGGTCTAATTCTATTTGTAGTCTCTGTTCTATTGACTTATATGTCAATATCATGTATTCAGTGTAGCTGTATAGTATGTTTTGGAATTTGATTCATCTTTTTCTAAATTGTGCTCATTTATTTTAAATGTTTTCATATATTTCTAAATTGTTTCAGCTGTTCTGTGTACTGAATATTTTTATACAAATTTTACAATCAACTTGTCAATTTATAGAGGAAAACATGTTGGAATTTGTCTTACAAGTGTGTTTAACTATAGATCAAATTAGTAGTGATTGCCATGTAATATTAGATGCCATCTTTCAAACTCTATTATCTCTTTTTCTCTGTCACATATGTATACTTAGAGTCATTATGCAATTTAATCCTGAATTATATGAGTCCTCAGATGTAAAAATAACTAAATATCTATCACTAATTTGAAACAAAACCTAAATAATGAAAGACTTCAGTTAAACCTAAGTAATGAAAGATTTTGGATAAACCTTCTAAATATGAAAAACAGTAACCTTTAAAGGAATAGGGGAAAATGCATAGTAATAAGGAATTCTATTCTTAAGTAGTAAATCTTAACTTTCCTTAGAATTAAACCCTTTGGTCCTGAAAATAAATGCACAGTCCTTAGAAGATTATGACATATCAGCAATGATAAGCATCGAATTATGTCAGTGTGGTTAACAATAGAACATGTTGCATATTAGGTTGTCAATTTACTTCTATGAAATGAAAAAATAGATCACATGGTGACTCTAATTTCCTAAGAGATAAAGATAATTGTGGTAGAAATTCTGGGGTCATTAGCTCGCTGGGGGTTGTCAACACATAAGAGTAGTACACCTTTGGTAAACTACTCTGTTAAATATAGATTGAATTATTTGTACTTGATTGACTTAACAGTACAATAGGAAAAACCTAGCAACATTAATTATACATCAAGTAACAGCTATCTGTACTTTGTGTATTTCATGAGCAAAAATATATTGCATCCCATACACATAAGTAAATGGCAACAATGAAAGACTCGTAAATCCAATAGCATGACTCTCTTGTTTTGTTTCAGAAATATAACTCATTAAAATAATAGAGAACCTTGAATGCTCTTTATTAGTTTTAAATTATTTATGCAAGAAAAAATAGTTGTTCCAATAAGAAAAATGTTTAGAAAACTTGAAAACCCATTTTCAAAGGGAGAAATTATTGCCACATTCTAGAAATTTGCTTTATGGTTTTATTTCTTCTGGAAAACTGTGATTACAAACAGAAGGATTTCTCACAATAATTATGCATGAAGAGAAAAACATATTAAATCAAGAGTAATTTTAAGAGACCATAACATTTGTTCTAATGAGAAGCAGAGTAATTTTCATATTGCAACATAACATTTGATTTTTATTTCCTAAAATTTATTTTCATAATTGATTTGGTAAGAATATTAAATATGGTAGTCACACTAAATCTTTTTAAAATTCCTCTGGGTTTATAGTTATTATCTATATTTCTTTTAGAAAACATTTCAGTTTCAACTGAATTTAAAAATCATGTATCATTTAATATCGATGATCCACAGCAATCACAATGCTTAGGACTGGAAATGTAATAGAATAACTTGACCATATCAAAAGATTAATCAAATTAAATGCTAGCCTATTTAGTCTATTCAGAAAGTATCTAAAGGCAAAGATCGAGTTTTATCCATTTAATTAAAATTTTTTTTCTGAATTATATTACTACAGTAATTTTCCTACATACTAAAGAGTTCCATTCTGAGAGCACATACGTTAAGTCCAATTTGTTTGTAAGCCCAACAAAGTTAGCCTAGGTACCCAACTAACACAATTGGCTATATCGTACTGTACTGTAATAGGGTTATAATACTTTTCACACAAATAATACACACAAAAAAAAAACCCCAAAAATAAAGAAAACATTTTTAATCTTACAGTACATTACCTTGAAAAGTACAGTAGTACAGTACAACAGCTGGCATACAGGGGCTGGCATCAAGTGAACAGGCGAGAAGAGCTACTGACTGGAGGAGAGAGAGGAGGTGGGAGATAGTAGAGGAGAAGGATCGTCAGCAATAGGAGATGGAGGGCAAGCTACAATTTCACTCATGCCTGATGTTGAGGGAATGCATGTTCACATCTTTTAAAGTTCGCAACTTGGAGGTTTGTACGTAGGGGACTTACTGTATTATAATTATTCCCTTTGTACATTTTTCTTTAACATACATTAATTCAAGCTAGTAAATAAAATGAAAGCTCTCCCTAAAATTCTCTGGTAATAATCTTGGTCATTTTTATATATTGCTTTATGTTCTTATTTAAACCATGAATAAAATAATATACTAGTAATCAAAAGAGTATTATTGCAAAATTATATCATTTTGATCATTGCAAAAGTATATCATTTATATATATATTGATTAAAGTTAAAGTTATTTAAATTAGGTGGTTGGTACTATGCGATAACGATTAACTTGAACTCAATTTATTTACTTTTCTGGTTAAAAGATATATCTTAAAACAGACTCCTTATAAAAATACATTCAACACTGCAAATAAAATAAATCAAGACTGAGATAATTGGGACAGAGGGAAAATGAGGATAGGAAAAGGAGATGATGTCAGAAGTGAGATGAGTACACCGAAAGCATACCAACTGTTCCTGTGTATCTGCTGGAGATGGGACACAAATTTAGCCCAAAGCTTTCTAGTAGTCAACACAAGGAAGGATCAATGATTCATGTAATGGGTCACAGTAACCTCGAAATGAAAACAAAGTACTCATTCAGGAAAAGATCTATTACTGGCACTATAATCATAAAAACATTTCCCATGTGTCTTAATAAAAACAATATTAGAAATTACAACCATACCCACATCCTTACAATATAGTACAGTCAGAAGTGCTCTGACATTTCTAGTAATAGCATTCTCAACTTAGGCTGTTCTATGACACAGAACACAATTCAGCAAAGGCAAAGCAATCTAATTTGGATGGACACAACTATCATGTGCCATGCCTTAACCCAACAATCCACTGCAGAGTTTCTAAAGTAGTAAGTTTCACATTTTCACTTTACTTCAGGAGCTGTCCTGTGTGCCCATGTGAGTGCTCATGAATATACATGGGCACATAGATAAAAGGAGATCCACTACCAATTCTAACCAAAAATTTAATAATTTGTTATATTTGCTCCAGCTTTATATATTGTGGCATAATATGTAGAAGAGTTTTGAAATTTGTTTGTTGGTTTGTTTCTAAAGGACAGTTTGAAAAGTTCCAGATCTAAGCAAAGAGTTAGACTGAATATTGTTTAGGAAATCCTCAATCACTGATTCTCAAATGAGTGAGAATAAGTGAGGATTACTTCCATGTTATGTTTCCTGACAGCTTTTTGTAATATTACTATTTTATTTTTTCTTGTCCAGTACAAAACCAATTATTTTAAGAGTTAGCGGAACTAAAAGATGATCAACACCACCATCTTTTTTAAAGGTAATGGTGCTGATGAGGAACACATATGCTTGAACAGACAACCTGGATTAGCCTAATGGTCTTTTAAAAGCAGTTTGTTTTTTTATTTCAGGACTAAACAACAAAGTATAAAAAATACATGTTTTTGGATTAATGCCAGGTAAATGTCTCCAAGCTTGAATGGAATTGTAATGCAATCCTTTATGAAACTTTAAAAATGCAGGTGTCTGACATACATTTCAAAAATTCTGAATTAGAAATTGCAGAATAAGAGGAGAGTAAATATAACTACTCAAAAATTTCCACAATTAATCCTATTATGTATTATAGATTGAGAATCACAAACTTGTTCCAAATATATTAAATAGTAATATTACAAAAACTAAAATAATTCCTTTCTTCGCTTTTAAAGTTCAGTCCATTTTGTAGCTGGTCCCCCAGTCAAATGCCAAAAAGAAGCTGGAAAAGATTCATAAAGCACATACATTGTGGGGTAAAGAAATATTACACCTACAAACCTTCTTCATTTTGCTATCACATTGCCTTTTCTGTCTTTGAATATCAACCACTAAGGTAAGTGGGAAATGCCAGGAGCAGAGATTTGGGACTTCAAGCATTCTTGTGGCTTTGTGTGTCTGCTTCACCACTGCTATGCTCCTGATTGCAGTCATGTACCACTGGGCAGAATATTACACACACAATATGTTTTCAGTCAGGTTAAAATGGGAAACATCAAAACAAGCATTAAAGACTGACTTTTCTAGAGACTATTTAATTAATACTTTCTTGTACAACACAAATATATTTTTTACATAGATTTTCAGAATATTTCAGAAAGTATGTTTTCTGACAGGTGAACCTAAGGAGTAAGGAAGTACTGAATAAACAAGAACTTCTTAGTTTTCCTTCTGATTTCCCATTTACCACATCTTCTAAATTTCTAGAGTGAAATTTTTGATCTTTATCTTTAAAAATTAAATCTGTTCTGCTCTATTACAAACCTGATTTAGCACAAGAGTAATAACAGAATGGCTTTTCACCAGCTATAAAGGGTCTCTGACTATATTTTTCCATTTTAAAAATACCTAGTTTTATTATTCCTAATATGTTTCACTGAATGTAACATTCTATACTGAGGGTAAAACTCGTCATTAGTTTGGTCTATTATTGAATTGGACTCACAATATTTTAAATGTTTTTCTTTATTCTCTCTGCTCCTTCTGCTCTTTTTTCAGCCTGTGTGAGTCAACTCTAGCTCGAAGTAATGTCTCTCTAGTCTTTCTGTATTTAAAACTCTTTTTGTGCATTCCGTCAGTTATTCTCATGTAACTACCAGACTTCCATTGTTCTCCATGGGCTTCATTCATTTATCAAATCATGGTCAAGTACCTTGCTTGAAGTCTAGCCTTTCCACAAAGAATAAAGTGAGAGAAAAGGAATGTCTACTTCATTCACATGGTATAATCTTAGAATATAAATGTTTAAAAGATAGGATAGTTAATTATCATAAGTAAAGGTATTCCTATGGTGGAAGACACTTGGGTGCAAGGGAGACTCAATTTGAATGTCTCCAGATATTATGGGTTGGTAGGCATTCGAACTGTTCATTGGGAAAAAATACTGTCAAACACTTGCTTAAAAAGGTACTATGAATTAGTCATATCCCTGAGATTGAAAACTATAAAAAAGCGGTAGAGCCAAAGAAAATATGGAAATAAAATTAACGCAGGGAAAGTGCTTTGTTTCATATTTTTTAGCAAAAATATATGCAGAACTTCTGCTTCTGGGTATAGTGGATTACTTTGTGGTTGACTATTTTTCCTGCTGAGCACAATTAGAAAATCTGGGGAAAATTATTTTTTTAAAGGCTTCAGATATCTGCTAATCCCTTGAAGACATAAAGATCTGATAATCTGGAGTTGAACTCTCAATGTGGAGCTGATTTTACTACTTTGGGGTCATTTACTGGTACTGCTTGAGAAATTTACCTGGATAGAAGGTCATTGTCTCCCAGTAATGAGAAATTATCTGAGCTTTTGGTGATCTCTTGTGTCTATAGTGACAAAAATGAAGACTTTTGGGTCCTAAAACACAAGGTAAATTGTCCCCCCCGAATCTGTGCCAGGCAAAAACCTAAAAACTTTAGCCGAAACCATTGGAAAAAGCTGGGTTTTCAGCATTCTTTCCTAAATAGACAAAAATTGAGCTCAGGAACTGTCAGGGAAGGACCCACATGATGTTTTCAAATTCCACTGAAAACTCTGGAGAAGAACAGGGATTCAATAGTAGACTGAGCTTTACCAAAAGTGTGATGCAGCCTCAATTCTCTGATTGGTTAAAGTGTTGAAACCCTTATTCCATCTGCCCAGTGAAGAAATGAAGATATCACCTGAAGTCTGAAAAATATTTGTACAAATTATCCAGCATTAAATTGAAAATTCCCAAGAATGGCAACAAGAAAGACAATGTGACAGATAACCAAGAAAAAAAAATAAAAAAGAATTACATGATCTAGACTGACCGATTATTCTGATGTCAAGTTCAGAGATCAGGACTTCAAAATAACTTTGACAGTTCCATGTGTGTGTGTGTGTGTGTGTGTGTGTGTGTGTTGTGTGAATCCTTTAGAATTTTCTACATATGAGCTCATGTCATCTACAAACAGATAATTTTGCTTTTTCCTTTCCAATTTGGATGCTTTCTATTTCTTTTTCTTGCCTAATTGTCCTGGCTGGATTTTCCAGTGCTACACTGAATAAAAGTGGTGTGATGGGCATTCTTACCTTGGTTCTTATCTTAGAGGAAAAGCTTTTGGTTTTTCAACATTGAGTATGAGATTAGCTGTGAGCTTGCCATGCCCCTTATTATGTTGAGGTACATTCCTACTACGCTTAGTTTGTTGAGAGTTTTTATCATGAAAGAGTAATAAATTTTATCAAATGCTTTTTCTGCATATGTTGATATAATCATGTGATTTTTATCTGTCATTCTGTACATTTGGTGTATCACATTAATTAATTTGTTTATGTTGAACCATCCTTGCAGTTTAGGAATTAACCCCACTTGATCATGATGTATAATCCTTTTAATGTGCTGCTAAATTTGGTTTGCTCGTATTTTGTGAGGATTTTTGATTCTGTGTTCTCAAAGGATATTGGGCTATAGTTTTCTTGTAGTGATTTATCTGGTTTTAAAGTTGCAGGATACAAAATCAACATCAGTTGTATTTCTATACACTAACAACAAGCTACCTAAATAGGAAATTAAGAAAATAATCTCATTTACCATAGCATCAAAAATAATAAAATACTTAGGAATAAATTTAACCAAGGTGGTAAAAGGCTTCACTGAAAACTATAAAACATTGATAAAAGAAATTAAAGAAGTCACTAATAAATGGAAAGACATCTTGTGTTCATGGATTGGAAAAATTAATATTGTTAAAATATCCATAAGTAATCTACAAACTCAATGTAATCCCTATCAAAATCCCAATGGTATTTTTTACAGAAATAGTAAAAACAATCCTAAAATTCATATGGAACCACAAAGTCCCCAAATAGCTAAAACCATCTTGAGAAAGAAGAGCAAAGCTGGAGTCATCACACTTCCTCATTTCAAATTACAAATCTACAGTAACTAAAACAGTATGGCACTAGCCTAAAAGCAGACATACAGACCAATGGAAGAAAATAGAGATCCCAGAAATAATCCACACATATATGGTCAACTGACTTTCAATGAGATGCCAGGAATGTACAATAGGGAAAGTATCATCTCTTCAACAATTGGTATTGGGAAAACTGAATATACACATGAAAAAGATTGAAATTGAACCCTTATCTTACACCATAAATAAAAAAATCAATTCAAAATATATAAATGTAAGACTTGAAACTTTAAAACTCCAGAAGAAAATATAGGAGAAAAGTTATGTGACATTGGTCTGGGCAATGATTTCTTGGAAATGACACCAAAAGCACAAAAAATAAAAGCAAAAACAGACAAGTGAGACTACCTGAAACTAAAAAGCTTCTTTGCAACAAAGGAAAAAATCAACAAAGTGAAAAGATGACCTACAGAATGGGAGAAAATATTGGCTAGCCATATATCTGATATGGGGTTAATATCCAAAATATATTAGGAGGAACTCATTCCTAATTCAATAGCAAAAAAAAAAAAAAAAAAAAACCCTAAATGAACTGATTTAAAAATGGGGCAAACATAAATCGCAAGCTTATTGAACTATTTTGTTGTTAGTATGCCACACACACACACAAAAACACATACACACACACACATATACATAAATTCTTAGTTAATAAGACAAACATTTTCTACCCAGTCTATCAAGAGTAACTTACATTCAGAGTAAGTGAAATTTGAATATTCTAAATGACAGATCTCATCTTATATATGATTAAATTCATAATTTTTCAAAAAGAAAAATTGTTAACGTATTGTTTAAAATTTGTTGCATTATTATTATTTGTTTCTGAAGACAACAGTGACAGAAACTAATGATTATATATCCAGATAAATGCCCATGCTTATAATGAAGAGACTTTTAGCTCCTTTAAAGGTAAAATAATAGGCTTTTTGGACTAAGCCGCAGAATTAAGATGACAAATGGAATGGAAAGTATCACAATAAGGTATATATGATGTGATGCCACTGTGATTCGACCACCTTAAGAAGTAGACCTGTGGCAAATAGTATAACTCCAGTACCAAGACTAAATGACAAAATGCCATTTGTACAGTCTACCGCAGATTCAGGCATGAGGTCCCTGAAGAAACCATACCCAGATCTGAGAGGCCTGCTATTGCAGCATCCAGTTCATTATAAGGAATGGAATAATTAGTCACTAAATAAATGTTCTGGTTTAAAAAACAAAACAAAAAAGGGAAAACAGCTTAGACATATTTCCAAAAAAAACATACATATGGCCAATAGGTACATGAAAAGGTGCTGAACATCATTAACCATCAAGGAAACGCAAATTAAAACCACACTGGGATTTCACTTCACACCTGTTAAGATGGCTATTATCAAAAAACAAAGGCTAGCTGTTGGTGAACATGTGGAGAAATTAGAACTCTTGTACACTATTGGTAGGAATGTAAATTGGTACAGCCACTATGGAAATCAGTATGGAGGTTCCTCAATAATTAAAATAGAACTACCATATGATCCAGCAATGCCATTTATGGGCATACAGTCAAAACAATTAAAATCAGGATATCAAAGTAATATCTTCAGTCCCGTGTTACTGAAGCATTATTCACAATAGTTAAGCTATGGACACAACCTAAATGTCCATCAATATTTAGGTAAAGAAATATGGTATTCTAGCTTAAAAAAGAAGACAATTCTGCCATATGCAACAACATGGATGAACTGGAGGAAATTATGCTAAGTGAAATAAGCCAGTTACAGAAGGAAAAATACACATGATTCCACTTATACGAAGTATGTAAAACAGTCAAACTCATAGAAATAGAGAGTAGAATGTGGAGTTGCTGTTCAATAGGTGTTAAGTTTCAGTTATACAAGATAAATAAGTTCTACTGTATGACACTGTGCCTATAGTTAACAATACCATATAGGCACTTAGAAATTTGTTTAGAGGGTAAATCTATGTGAAGTGATCTTATCATAGTAAAAGAAAATCACTTTGACAAATATGTTCAAGAAAATAATGGAAAAAGATGAATTAAAAGGATGAAAAATTGTAGATATCATCTGATAATTGGAATCTATATAATTGGAAATTAAAATATCAACAGATTTAACAGCACATTAAAGAGTAGAGACAGAATTGGTGTACTGGAAAGAAGAACAATTGAAAGTATGTACACTGAAGCAGAGATAAAAAGAAATATAAATAAAGTAAATATGTAGGAAAAAGACACATAGACTGAAAATTTCTCACATATATTTAAATGGAGTCTGAGATGGAGAGAAAAAAGAACGAGGCAAAATCATTATTTGAAACAATCCTAGCTGAATTTTCCAAAGCTAATGAAAGATGTGAACCTATAGATTGAAAAAGCTCTAACGCTGAAACAGAATAAAAAGAAATAAAATGAAAACCAGAGGGAGGCACATCAAAATAGGATTACTGAAAAACAAAGACAACTAGGAAACCTCAAAATCCAAGCAGGTTATTTTTTGTATATCGATAAGTCAATTTTATTATAAAATTTAAATGGAAATTCAAAGAGGAAGAGAATTGATAAGGCAATCATGAAGAAGAACAGGGTAGAAGGATTTAATCTGCAAAAAGCCCATAATTTATATATAATTCTCAAAAATTAAGCCATTGTAGCACCAGTTTGGGAATAAACAATATGCCTATATTAAAAAATAGAGACTACATGAATAGACTCATGCATATATAGTCACCTGATTCATATCAATAGTGGCAATGCAGTTGAGTGGATAAAGGATGGTCTTTTCATTACATGGAACTGGCATAATTGGATATCCATATGCAAAAAACAAAAACAAAAAACTTGACCTTAAATTCATACCATTCTTAAAAGCCAACTTCATGTTAATTGTGAAAATTAAAACAAGAGAGGTTTTTAGAAGTAAACACAGGAGAATTAAACACAGTTTGAGTAGATGAGTGGGGAGGAAGGTCCAAGATGAATATTGAAGGCAGCTCTTTGTGGCACCATGCATGAGAATTTGGCTTTGTTGAAAATTCCAATAATTATACAGACACTACTGAGCTGTGTCTGAAACACCTCATTTTTACAAACTAGTCAAAATAGTTCTGTGACTGTGGAAAAATGCTGATCAGCATGAAAAAAATACATAGAGAATACAGGTGTTTTACTCAGATATGTATTCTGCTCATATAGTTTTGATTCTGCCAGAATTAGTTAACAAAAGAATTCTAGCTTGTGAAAAGCAACAGAATAGATGCCCCTGAAGGAGGCAAAATGTGAAGCAGCTTTAGAATCGTCACAAAACCACATAGTGACATACACAGAATTAAAAATGAACACTTGCATGATTATTAGCACATTTGGAAAATAAAGTGTGTTTTATTTTTCTGTGCTACATGGTTTAACATGTGGTTGGCTTTGTAGGCAGCATCTGTTCTTGCTCCCACTAAACTGGAAGTTGGAATTTGCAACTGAGTGTTAAAAAAATCAAAATCATTAGTGAGCAGTTGAAGATATTTGAGGGAAAACAGAACTTTTACTTTAAACCTGCCACTGTAAACAACTTATTTATAAATGTGTATTTTCTTCTAAGTCTCTCTTTGGCCACACTTCCAACCGAGGATTTTCTCTTTGCCACACTTTGCTTTTTCTGCTGTCTTTTCCTCCGACACATCACATTCCCCTTTATGCTCAGATCCCCAGGTTGCATGGTCTAGATCTCTGCTCACAGGGCTGGCCTTTCCAGCAAGTTCACCAGCCCTTCCCAGCACTTCCTATATCCACTAACCCTGATGAATAACAAACATTCTTTCTTTCTCATTTATATATTTCTTACAGAAAAATATTTTCATCCCTCCCAAAAAAAAATCTTCTCAAGGAGAAGGCAACACCCTGATTTACTTGCTATTTCCAGGGCTCCATTGATTATTTGCTTAAACTCCTCTCCCAACCAAGAGATAACAGAGCCTTCTCAACGTCCTCTTTTGGGGTAGTGTTTCCTATCCCAGTCTGATGACTTAACTGTGAAAAAATTCTCTTCTTTTGAGTCTGAATTTGTCCCTCTCTCAGTCGAGTCAGGCAAAATTATACTTGTGTCAGCAGAGGTCTGTAGGTATTCTTAATTCAGGAAATATGCAATTATTATTGCTACAGAAGGGGAGGTTTAGAGGTGAACTTAAAAGTTCAGTCCTCACCAACTTAGCACATTTTATCCTCAGAGCCATAGCCCAGCTACCAGAAACATCTTTAGCCCCTAATACTGATATCTCTGCATTACTTTCAAACCCTCTCATTTCATGAGCTTAATTTCTCTAAGACAAGATTATGGTTTCTACTCTTAAAATAACCAAAATGAATGGCTAAGTGTTTCTATTTCCTAGGGTCTTGGAAAGTCCTTTGCTTTTATTTCCAAAATCTGCTTCTTCCTGTCTCAGGTGGTCCTTCCAGCTCTATGTAGGACAACCACCAGACCAGAATCAAGTTAGTGGGCAATTCCAGTGCCAAAGGCAAGTTCCAGAGGCCAATTTTTTTCCTGTTCTCCAACACATATGACCTCAGGCAGCTGAGCCACATGTTAGTAATCTGCAGATGGGCCAATTTGAACTGACAATTGAAGTTTCAAGTCTGCTATTTCTTTTTATCTACTGAGGGTAGGCATTCATACCTTTAGTCTTCTTCCTTCTGAAACAGCTTTACTAAGAGACAGTTATAAAGGGAAAAGTTTGTTTTTTTAATGACTTCAAGATCTTTCCAGGAAAGCTAATTTATAAATTGCTCTTAAAGTAACTACTTCTGGGTAGTTCCAGTGTTTTCTCCACATCATATTTCAGAAGGCTTATTACAAAGTCTCTTGAGTTTTTAAAATATGTGTAAAAGTATTTTATTACTTGTCTTTTTGACTTATGATCAGAATCCTGTCATCTTGATCCCAGCTACTTTCCACTTTATCATATAATGCCACCAAAACAGAGACATGTCCACCTTATATAAGTCCTAGCACTGGTCTTACAAATGATTTTGTAAAATCTTTCATGTCTCTACTTTATACCCACTCCTCCTGAGAGTTTCAGTGGCATATTCTAGGCACAAATCAAAATATTTTTCTCATGTAACTGGCATTACATTCCCAATACATTTCTCTATTTTCTGGCAGTTTTTGACCTAAACAAATCATTCTAATACTTGATTGATGACCAAATCACCAATAATGTACTTTCTCTAGGGAATTCCACCTCTACAGGTGACATCTGCTATGGACATCTTATAACAATCTTGGAAATACTTTAATATCTTAAGATTTGGTTAACTGGCATGGCTCAATTATACATCCATTACTAGCCTAAAACTTCGGAATGATGTTTCTTAATTCTCTCACTCAAATACACAGAATGGTTCATGTATTTAGCACTTTATTTGAATCTTTCAGTATTAAACTGTGCACAATGTTCATCTCATAATGTCCCTCTTCTGTTCAGTCATATGCCAATTACCATCATGGTCTGTGTCATTTGGCAGCCATAGTGAAGAAACACTCTTGCCTCACTTTCATCATGATGATTTAGTCCAAAACACAGCTGAGAGCTGCACCTTAATTCATAAATCCCAGATGAATTCTCAAAATATAACCCAGATGTTATCCCCTTTGGGAAACTTCTATTCTCACCACACTTTAGTCTTAAAAGAGTACTCAATGTGTGCTCAAACTCAACCAAAAAGAAACACTGAAATCATTAGAATGAGTTAAATGGATTTCACTAAGGGTTTTGTGGGGGAGATGGAGGGGAGGGCTAGCACTGAGCACCACACTATAAACAAGTTAGTCTTTAAAAATCCCTTTAGGGAATTTCTGGTCCTCAAAGATCCTATTTGGTTAAAATGCCAATCTGTTTCCTTTTCCCTTTGACTTCTCCACCATTTTCTCATATCACACATCATAGTCTGCCACTTTTACAAATACCCACTCCAGACATGTGGACTTGGGTTCTCCCTTCCTTTCATGTAGAGCAATATCATCGGCCATCTGGCCTTCTCCAGACATCTCTATAATGTTATTGATTTAAACTTTCTCCATATTCTTCATTATATCATAAACTTGTTCAAGGTTTTTCATTTCTTGTATAAGTCACTAAATATTCTAGCATGCAATAAATGAATATTTTAAATTGTCTAATTTATAATGGTCCTCTATGCATTCTATAGCACATTGTAAATGTAAGTTTTATGGAGATTGGTATAAGGTGTATTTATTGCAACTATAAGTATATTTTGTTTACATGAAAAGAATATGCTCAAACTAAAAATAAAATGGCCTACAACTTTTGAAATATCTGTTTAAATGTTTGTACTGCTCTTGAAAAATGTGAAACTTTTAAATTCTTTTATTGTATTAAGAAGACTTGAGATCTACCCATTTAACAGATTTTAAAGTATGTAATACCGTAATATTATCTACAGGCAGAATGTTGTACAGGTGATCTCTAGAACATATTCATCTTGTGTGGCTGAAATTTTAGCCTAATTAATTAGCAATTCCCCATTTACGTCTTCCCCCAGCCCTGGCAACCACAATTCTATGTTTTGCTCCCATGAGTATAATTTAGATACCTCATGTAAGTGAAATTATGCAGTATTTGTCTTTCTGTGACTGGATTATTTCACTTAGCCTAAGATCCTCAAAGTTCATCTACGTGTCCATATAGCAGGCATGCAAAAGAATGAAATTGGACCTTTATCTTACACCGTATACAAAAATCAACTCAAAATGGATTAAAGACTTAAACATAAAATCTGAAACTATAAAACTCCTAGAAGAAAAATAGGTGAAACTTTTTTTTTTGTAAGACCGATTACATGGTATACTTCTGTTGAGATAGGCTGTAAAAGTTTTTGTAGTGTGTTATAAATCTCCACATTATAAAAATATTTCCATAAGTAACATTAAAACACATAAGTAGGTGGATGGATCATTGTAAGAACTTTTACAAATATCCTATTCCATTATTTTCTAGGGTGGATGATATGAAGTCACTTTTAGTAGCAAGGCAACTAAACATTAAAACATAATAAATGCTTTCATTTAATTACCCTGAATAGCAATATTTGTTATAATTTGAAATTCTACTTACATCTGACAGATGACGAAAAGTTGGTTTAGCTGTTTGAAACATAAGTTGCTTGGTTATTGGGTTTAATGCTAGAGGAAAAGCAAACAAAATATTTAGAATATCATCAAAAGAAATAAAAAATATGCAAAAAGTGGATAAGTTGTTAGTATTACCTTTACCAATATTTTGATATAAAAGACAATATTGGATTTTCCCTAATAATAAAATTGACTCACTGGGACTTCTTCTTAACTTCACATTCACAGACAACCATAAGCATGAATTATTTGATCTAATTTGTACAATGTCTAACTTCATAGTCAGAAATTAGAAATTGTATAGTACTTCACATGTGGCAGATATTATTGGTCACCTACCCCAAAGCCATTACCTTATCCCTTGCCAGAATCACTTTCCATGACAGAAGCTAAAAATATCAGACATTTGCTTTTTTATAGGATACGATGTTCCTAAGTTATAACCATGTGACCAAAACTAAAGTAGTCATAATTTATCATCCGAATGGGAGCACATTTGAGAATAAAAGGGAAGTATTCATAATTCTACTTAGACAGTAGAGCACATCTGAAGTGGAAACGTGCCAGGGGACTTTTGGGAATATCTAGATTCCAGGATATAAAAACAATCTAGGTTGAGAAACTGCCCTTTGTGCTTTGAACAAGGCTGTGTTGGATCACAAAGCTTGAAGCAGAATCTTGGATGCATGAAAGGGACTACTGCCAACACATTGAGGATAGCTGAGTGAAAAAACAGAAAGAGCCAGAATCTTTTCTGACATAGTTGAATAGTTTGCTTCTTCTTACACAATAAATAGTTTTATTCCTTTAATTAGCTGTTTTTATTTACTCACATCAAAAGCATCCTAAATAATATATTTATAAATATTAATATGTAATGAAATTTGGGACCATGGTATTTCGTGCACAACCCATTCAACTATTGGACAAACTTGTTTTAATAATTTTTCCTCCTATGGCTTATGTAATCTTTATATTCTCTTTTATCTTCAATATTGGAATTTATGATGAATCCGCTAATTTTTAAGGTAAAATGTCAGTTTCAAAACACACTACATAATATCAATAACCAATCTTATAGTCTACTTAAAATCAATATTAATTTTAAAACTATGATGCAATTTAATATCTTGAAAACTAAACAAATTTGCTCTAAACAACAGAATTTTAAAAGCAGTGGAGTAATTTATAACACATTCATTTGATTGTAATGATTAGAATACGCTTTAAGCCAGCTAGAGTAAAAACGATGTACGCCTAATAAGGACATACAAAATAATATAGCAAGTTCTAAGGACATAGTGAGAATTGAATCTGAGTTCAGAAATATCAGAAAACAAGGGTGCTAGCTTTGTATGTTGAGAATAACACAATGTCTCTCATACTGCTACGTTTGAACCCTCTTACATTATCAGCTGGCTTCCCTCACAGTCTCTTAATGAGGAAACGCAAAATCCAAGTTTACATAATCTTGTAATTCAGGATACTACAAGTTGGCCCTAGTGTTTATGACAGAATTTACTTATTGAGAAAAGATAATTGGTTTGTCCAAACCTATAAATTTGTTTACATTAGATTAAGAGTCTACCTCTGGTTCAGTTAGAAGAGATTGATTAAGAAACTTTCACTTCTGGGCCTGTGAATGGGACATGAAAATGAAGAGGTCTGGTACAAGAAAGAAGTCAAGCAAATTCGAATTTGATAGGGCGTATTAAATGCTAGGCACCCCTCAGACAACTTTCATAATATCTAATGCAATCCTCACATAATTTCAATAAGACAGATTTTCTGGCAACAATTATACAAATGAGAAATTGATGCCTCAGGACAATTACGCAAGCATCATTGCCAGAATTTTAGCCAAGGTCTGTCTATCTTGATAAAAAGGTAGAAAAATGGATAATTACTTTATTAGAAGTTACAGATATGGCTATTGATTTTTGTTAACATAAGGCACAACCCAGAATTGTATGGATTTTCCCTCAATTTTACCAGTGTAAAAGTATAGGAACATCATTTTGCCATAATAGACGTTATATTATTATTCATGTTTTCTTACACCAACCTTAGATTACCCATATCATGATGTTGCTTTTAATAATTTAGAATATCAAGCAATTTATATCAGAGAAAAAATATGTATCTAAATTGAAATTAGGAAGCAGTTTGTGGTGTGCCTATAGTATTATCATACCATTTAAACTGTATTTGATTTTGAATAGCAAAAAAAAGAAAATGTAGGAGTGTTCATTCAAAAGCAGATTTTATTTGAGATGAGGTTGGTATTTTTTAGTACCTTAACAAAATTATGCAACCATCACTATCGTCTAATGCCAGAATATTTTCATCCCTGAAAACAAATGTTGTACCTAATTACATTCAGTCCCCATTCCCACCTCCACCTAGACCCTTGGCAGCACTAATTTACTTTCTGCCTCTATGGATTTGCCTTTTCTGGATACATCATACAAATAAATCATACAATATGTAGCTTATTGTGTCTGGCTTTTTTAGTTAGCATAATGTTTTTGAGGTTCACCATGTTGTAGCATAAATTGATACTTCATTACTTTTTATGGCTGAATAAGTCCCTTGTATGGACGTGCCATGTTTCTTTAGTCATTCATCAGCAGATGTACATTTGTTTCCACTTTGGGGCTAGGAACATTCATGTAAAAGTTTTTGTGTGGACATGTTTTCAGTTCTTCTGCATATATACCTAGAAGTATCATTACTGGGCCATATGAAAGCTCAGTGGTTTACTTTTTGAGAGCTGCCAAACTATTTTCCAATACATTTACATTCCCATCAGCTATGTATGAGGGTTCCAATTTCTTCACATTCTCATTAACACTTATTATTGCCTGTGCTTTTTATTTTGCCATCCTAGTGGATGGAAGTGACATCACATTTTTCTGATTAGCATTTCTCCTAATTTGGAGAACAGATATTCAAGATTATTTGCTCACTTTTTAACTGGTTTATTTCGGTTATTTTGGCAGAATTGCAATAGTTCTGCATATATCCTGGATACTAGACTGCAATCAGATGTATGATTTGCAAATCACATATCTCCCATTTTGTGAGTGGTCTTCTTAGTTTCTAAATAGTGCCTTTTAAGCACACAAAAGTTTTGTCTTCTTTAAAATTTTTTATGAAGTCAACTTTATCTATCCTCTCTTTGGCTTCATGTTCTTTGAAGTATCACATGTAGAAACCATTGCCCCATGCAAGGTCATGAAGATTTACATCTATGTTTTCTTTTAAGAGTTTTATAAAATTTAGCTGTTACATTTCAGTATTTGATGCATTTTTAACTTATTTTTTGCATATGGTAGAAGGTAGGGGGGTCCAAACTTATACTTTTGCTTATAGATGTCCAGTTTTCCCAGCACCATTTATTGAAATTGTCTTAGTACTATTGTTGAAAATCAATTAACCATAAATATGTGGGTTTATTTCTGGATTCTTAATTATATTTCATTCCTCTAAAATTTATCCCTATGCTACTACTACATAATCATGACTACTGTAGTTTGTGTAGTAAGTTTTGAAATCCAGAAGTGTGAGTCCTCCTACTTAGCTCTTCTTTTCCAATATGCTTTTGACTATTCTATGTTCCTTGTAGTTCCATATTAATTTTAGGATCAGTTTGTTGATTTCTGCAAGAAAAAAAAGAGACCTGAGATTTGATAGGGGCTATGTCGAACCTGTAGATCAGTTATGTCAAACCTGTAGATCAATTTGGTGAGTGTTGCCATCTTAACAATATTAGGTGTTCCAATCCATGAATACACGGTGTCTTTTCATTTATTTAGTCTTTCTTTAAATTTATTTCAATGGTGCTTTTTAGTTTTCAGTGTACAAGGCAAACACTTCTTTTATTAAATTTATTCCTAAGTATTTTATTCTTTTTTATGCTATTATACATGGACTTATTTTCTTAATTTCATTTTCAGGCTGTTTATTGCTAGGGCATAGAAATACAGTTGATTTTTATATACTAATCTTGTATCCTTCTGAACTCATTTATTGACTCTGATAGTTTTTTGTGAATTTCTAAGGATTTTCTATATACACAATTAAGTCATCAGCAAAGAGAGATAAGGTTAATTCTTCCATTCCAGTAAGGATATTGTTTTTTTTCTTACCTAATTTCCCAACAGATGATCTTCATCAGGATCTGAAAATTCTGTGCTCTGAGACTGCTTCTTTGATAGTGATACCTGCAAATTTACCAGTGTATAAAATTTTAGGAGCCTAAAACAGGACATTTTAAGGCAATCTTCAGAAGTAACCTATGGCCACAAAAGATCCTATGAGGCAGTAGTTCTCAAAGTGTGATCCTCAGACCAGCAGTATAAGTACTACCTGGTTCCTTGTTAAAACTACATATTTCTTGGGCCACAGCCCAGACTTACTGAATCAGAAACTCTGAATTTGAGAACCAGTAGTTGATATGCTCTTGGAGTTCCGTTAGTGCTCATGGAGAAAACTACTGCTACGGAGAAAACTAATGCCACATACTCCAAAGCAGGTGCAGTCAGTATCCACAGGAGACGGCAACTCCTGGGTTGTGCTCAGATCCTTGTGTAGCAATGAATGCCAGTTGTTGCTCACATTGCTTGCCATCTGCAGGGATTATTAGGAGCTCAGCAGATCCCTCTCCACTTTGCCTGTCTTGGAGAATCTGACAAGTGGATTGCTGCTGGAGGAAACAGATCTGCAGCATCAGGCACCCAGGCCCCTGAGGGCTGAGAAAAACCACAGTTCCTTGGCACACCTGTAACTCATTTGGGGAGGTGCTGCTTGTGATGCTTGTGAAGCTCAGCTTTATCATCAAAAAATGGATTCTCCATTCAAAAAATATACTCCCAGCAGCTTGCAAAATGAGATCAAAATCACCGAGTACTACAAGTATTTTCTCATTATAGAAATTACTTTTATAATGAGAAAATACTTGTTTACATTTGTTATAAAGAAGTAGCAGTACATTTTGAAAAAAAACTAAATGTATAAAGAAAAATACATAGTGATGTAATCAGTAATGTTTCTTTAATAGTTATTGTATTTTACCTTAAGGTATGATATTATTAGTATGTATCTATGAACTCCTCCTTTCCTAACCTTCTACCCACACATATCTAGTACATATTATTCATTTCCAAGTGTGCATATGGTAGGCACATTAAAATAGCAAAAAAAAAGAAATCTGACCATTTGACAAGCATAGTAATAACATAAACATTTATACGAGCAGTGGCTAAACTGTTTAGGTTTACCAATTAAAATTCAAGGGTTATAATTAAATTAGAGTGTAAAATCCACCAAGGTAAATACCTAAAATTAAAAGATACTAGTTGCTAAAAATAAAACAATCCTTCAGGTGAATGAAAACTTGAATATTTCAAAATACAGGTATAGGAATTTAAAGTAGCAAGAAACACAAATATGAAAGCATAGTGCCTCCTAGTATATTATGAAGGTTCATATTTTTCTTGGTAATTGTAACATAATGAGGTCTAGATTCAAGTGAACTTGGAAAATAAATATTTGAACAGAGAACATGCAGATGATTGTTATTCAAAGTATCAGAACATAAGCATGTCTTAATAAAATTACTTGTACATTTTAGGCACATCTTTCTCTTTTGTCTAACATTTGAGAGTAGAATCCTAGCCATATTGGTTAGCCAGAAGTGATATATTGATACTGTGTTAACTGTTTTGCTTTTGTTATTTTTATATTTTGCAGATGTCACTTCATCCTAGTTTTAATATTTAAAAGGAACACATAAAATAACACAGTATATCAGAGGAATTGGTATGTTGTAAGAAAACAGTCATTATATTTTTAAAAAACAAACATGAATGTCATTTCCTAATTTGCCAAAATGGACAAAATGAAGGATACGGGTATCTCAATTTAAACTGAAAAATCAGTTCAAGTTATTTAAATTTTTTTCCTGAAATTTTTTGTATGATAAATCTAAGGTATTGAAGTTACCTCTGATTAGAAGTAAAGGGCAATCCAGTGGATTTGCGCCCGAAAGCACTACTGAATGTTGAGGTAATCCTCATAAAATTTCATTCAGTTGTAATAATGAGAGAGAAAAAAAAAAACAAAACTTTATGTCAAATATTTCCCTATACAATTAAAACCATCTGTTTCTGAAAATTGCATACTGTTTAAACAATATTATTTAGAGTTCTATTCACTTCATGGCCACTCATCTTAGTATTTATGGGAAAATAGTATTTTAATGTCATTAAGATAGCATTTGTCACATTACTGTTGTGGTTGTTTTAATGGGAAAATTCAGCTAATTTACAGGAAATGTCTCAGTACACATAACTTGGTGGGAATTTAGGAAACAGTGATGTATATATTACAACAGAAATGTATGTAAAAATATTTAAAATAAAAAATAGAAGATATGAATGTCAGGAGAAGGTTAAAAAATTGTCAATAAATTCCCATCAATAAAACTTTGATAAATCATCTTCTGGTGGGTGGCTTATTATTTACTTTGTGTTTATTAATATATTTTTAAGAACCACTTTTCTAGTTGGTTATAGATCAGCATCTTTTGGCAATAGCACAATGTTTGTGAGAATTTTGTACAATGAGCTTTTAAATATGTGTGTGAATGAAATGAAGATATATTTAATCTCGACTAATCCTGCTTGTGAAATGCCTGAGCTTAGCTATAGAAGGAATAAGAGTTGTATTTTTAGTAAATTGAAAGTTAAACATGGAACTGTAAGGACTTCTGTTATTTATTCATTTGGTAAAAATTTTAGCTTCAACTGTGTGCCAGAAATAAGGATAAATAAAACATAGCTATGACCTTGGATAGCCATATACGCTAGTGATAGAGAAGTAATTAAAATACTTAAAATAAAATATGAAAAATCCTCTAATAAATACTGGGAGAGCAGAATAGAAAGAGAAAAGTAGCCCAAAGCTCTCAGAAAGGATTCAGAAAGATATTTCAATTAATGGAATCTCAAATATAAGTAGAAGGAGTTAAAATTCTGTTATTTTCTGTATTAGTAAGGCATACACTAGAAGTTCGTGGTCAGTATGGGGCCCTACATTTCAAAATGGGAGTAAATCAGGAAGATATCTGGCAAAGACAATGCTAACTAGAAAAAAAGCCCTATGAGGAAAAGTAAAAATAATTGATGCTATTTAGTTAGAAAAGAAAGTTGTGACATCATGCAAATGGAAAGTTAATGTTTCTTCAGATTCTTGTAGAACAGACCATGACAAGCCTATCAAAAATACATTATATTTGGGACTTTGCTTTTGCTTATGATGGACTAGCTTGTGTCAAACCCACTCTACTGACAGGAACTAGAAAAGCTGGGTAAAATGCATTATATCTCTTTGGAGGCATCAGAAATTACCAAGACAACCAAGATTTGAAGGGAGAAAATCTCAGAGAGAATGGAAAATGCTGAAACTGTGGCTTGGTGCCATTTTTTCTTTCCTGGTATCTGCTGATTCCTAAGCAGGGGAAAGCTTAGAGATTGAGAATCAACTAGAGGTTGGTGTATGAGTCTGAGAAGTTATGTAGATCTTTTGGCAGTCTTACAGTGCAGGGAAGGGCAAAGCTAAAGCTCAGGGCCAATTAAGAAGCCTGATTAACACACCAGATCCTGGAAGTCTGCACTCAAGGTACGAGGTCAAATCTGAAATAGACCAGCCCTAAAAAAACTGAAACCCAGCTTTAAATTAGCTCAGTTTCAATACTGGATTCAGGAGATAACCAGAAATATGCAAAAGTAAATATCTATGGGGAAGATAAGGTCATCCAGATATAAAAATTATCCCTACTGTATTTTTACACAATAATTAGGATTCAATCATATATTACCAGGCTATCACAACACAAGATCAATATACATAAAACAAACAAAGGGAAAAAAAGAAAATGAAAAATAGAGATTCAGGAAGGTGATCTAGACGTTAAAGTTATAAGGACTTTATAATAACTTTGATTCATAGGTTTATGAAAAATATATTTCAGGATAAAGAATTTTAGTAGTTAGCTAGTATCTGTTAATAAAACTCAAAAGGTAATTATAGAATTAACAATAAATTAACAAGAATTAAAGACTTGATAACTGGGATTAAGAAGATTAGACACAGAGGATTAATGAATTGGATATAGCTCAGAAGAAAATGCTCAACTTGAAGCATGGAAAGAAAATACAGAGAAAAATTTAAGAAGATGTCTGATGTACTAAGAGTTATAATCTCATGAAGAAAGGAGACAATGAAGTAGAGCAATATTTGAAGAGGTATTACCAAGAATGCAAGCCATAAAATACAAACAAAAAATGTAAAGTGTATTGTAGAACTAAAGGAGAAAGATGATACAATAAACAAAAATATCTACAAGACAATGCAGACAGCTATCTTCAAAAATATTAGGTAATATGAGTTTCCTTGAAAGAATATAAAAAACACTATATGGGGGAAAATGATGAGTTGGACTGCGTTAAAATGAAGAACTTCTCATCTAATGAAAACATTAAGAAAAATTCATTAAGAGAAAATTCAAGCCAATAAGTGGGAGAAAATATATGCCATACATACATCTGACTCATGTATAATATTTACTGAAAAAAATCTACAAATGAATAAAAATGCAGGCCACCCAATAATCACATGAGCAAGTGGATATCAAAGAGGATATCCAAATCATAAATGAAAATATTTTAACACTGTTTAACATTATTCTTCAAGGTAATGCAAATTGAAACTACGAGATAACTATTTCCTATCCAAATTGCTGCAAGGACAGAAAATACAGAGAGTTGGAAAGGATTGGAAGTAATGAGAATTCTTATAGACTGATAGGTGGAGTGAAAATTTGTACATATCAATTTGAAAAATTATTTTTCAATATTTACTAAAATTGAACATATGCATAAACTACGACCTAGAAATTCAATTCTGAGAAATAAGACTACTAGAAATACGTTCAATAAAAGGCATTTACTAGAATGCTGAAATATTCATGGCAGTATTTTTTCATAACAAACCCAAATTACAAACAATACCAATATCTTCAACCATATCAATCAACAATAGAACTGATTAAAAAGTATGGTATAATCAGATAAGAGGATGTCATTCAGCAATAAAAATAAACAAATACTGATTTAAGCAACAACGTAGATGAATCTTGCAAGCACAATAATGAGCAAATGAGGCCATAAACTGAACTATACACTATATTTCCTTATGTATAACTTAAAAATGAGCAAAACTTCTTTACAGAATTACCAGTGAGAATAGTGATTAAGTTTGAGGATGCAGATAGGTTTTGTAAATAAATGGGACAGGTCAAGCAAGGACTTCTGTGGTGTTTTAAAAGTCTAATTTATACCCTGTTTCTCAATCTGGGGCTGTGGACCATGGGTAGCCATGAAGATGCTATCAGTGGCATGTAAATCCACATATAAACTACATATTATCTTAGTGAATGAATATGTTTTTCAAAAAATATTTTTAAATACATGGAGAATTTATTTTGATACAAAATCACTGAAATTGTTATTAAATTCATAGTAGCTTTTTGCCATTAGGTATTTTGTCAATCTATAGTTACCAGTATAATATCATCCTATAGATGTTAATAAAATATTTCATGTTAAAAATATTCCCCATTCATGAACAAAGGTTGGAATCAACAGCTTAGATGATATACTGAGATACAGGTCATTTAAATGAATGGTCTTCTAAAAATCTCTCTTTATTGTATAATTTTTTAATTAAAAGAAGATATATTTAAACTGATACAAGCTATCAAACTAAGTTTTGTAGTTTGGTGAATCATAAAAGAAGGGCTCCACTTCAAGGTCCACAGAGAAATATACTGAAAGTAAGATGTAAATGTGCAGGAATTTCACGTTGTCAGTGGATGATTAATTTCCCTAAATACTCTCCACGTGTTACCAGATAACAGATATTTTTGTTATTGTTTTTGTTTTTAACATCTTTATTGGAGTATAATTGCTTTACAATAGTGTGTTAGTTTCTGCTTTATAACAAAGTGAATCAGCTATACATATATGTCCCCATATCTCTTCCCTCTTGCGTCTCCCTCCCTCTAACCCTCCCTATCCCACCCCTCTAGGTGGTCACAAAGCACAGAGCTGATCTCCCTGTGCTATGCGACTGCTTCCCACTAGCTATATATTTTACGTTTGGTAGTATATATATGTCCATGCCACTCTCTCACTTTGTCCCAGCTTACCCTTCCCCCTCCCTTTATCCTCAAGTCCATTCTCTAGTAGGTCTGTGTCTTTATTCCCGTCTTGCCCCTAGGCTCTTCATGACCATTTTCTTTTCTTTTTTTTTTTTTTTAGATTCCATATATATGTGTTAGCATATGGTATTTGTTTTTCTCTTTCTGACTTACTTCACTCTGTATGACAGACTCTAGGTCCATCCACCTCACTACAAATAACTCAATTTCATTTATTTTTATGGCTAAGTAATATTCCATGGTATATATGTGCCACATCTTCTTGATCCATTCATTTGGTGATGGACACTTAGGTTGCTTCCATGTCCTGGCTATTGTAAATAGAGCTGCAATGAACATTTTGGTACATGACTCTATTTGAATTACGGTTTTCTCAGGGTATATGCCCAGTAGTGGGATTGCTGGGTCGTATGGTAGTTCTATTTTTAGTTTTTTAAGGAACCTCAACGCCGTTCTCCATAGTGGCTGTATCAACTTACTTTCCCACCAACAGTGCAAGAGGGTTCCTTTTTCTCCACACCCTCTCCAGCATTTATTGTTTCTAGATTTTTTGATGATGGCCATTCTGAACGATGTGAGAGGATATCTCATTGTAGTTTTGATTTGCATTTCTCTAATGATTAATGATGGTGAGCATTCTTTCATGTGTTTGTTGGCAATCTGTATATCTTCTTTTGAGAAATGTCTATTTAGGTCTTCTGCCCATTTTTGGATTGGGTTTTTTGTTTTCTTGATATTGAGCAGCACGAGCTGCTTGTAAATTTTGTAGATTAATCCTTTGTCAGTTGCTTCATTTGCAAATATTTTCTCCCATTCTGAGGGTTGTCTTTTGGTCTTGTTTATGGTTTCCTTTGTTGTGCAAAAGCTTTTAAGTTTCATAAGGTCCCATTTGTTTATTTTTGTTTTTATTTCCATTTCTCTAGAAGGTCGGTCAAAAAGGATCTTTCTGTGATTTATGTCATGGAGTGTTCTGCCTATGTTTTCCTCTAAGAGTTAGATAGTGTCTGGCCTTACATTAAGGTCTTTAATCCCTTTTGAGTTTATTTTTGTGTATCGTGTTAGGGAGTGTTCTAATTTCATTCTTTTATATGTAGCTATCCAGTTATCCCAGCACCACTTATAGAAGAGGATGTCTTTTCTCCACTGTATATTCTTGCCTCCTTTATCAAAGGTAAGATGACCATATGTGCGTTGGTTTACCTCTGGGCTTTCTATCCTGTTCCATTGATCTATATTTCTATTTTTGTGCCAGAACCATACTGTCTTGATTACTGTAGCTTTGTAGTATAGTCTGAAGTCAGGGAGCCTGATTCCTCCAGCTCCATTTTCCTTTCTTAAGATTGCTTTGGCTATTCGGGGTCTTTTGTGTTTCCATACAAATTGTGAATTTTTTTGTTCTCATTCTGTGAAAAATGCCAGTGGTAGTTTGATAGGGATTGCATTGGATATGTAGATTGCTTTGGGTAGTAGAGTTATTTTCACAATGTTGATTCTTCCAATCCAAGAACATGGTATATCTCTCCATCTATTTGTATTATCTTTAACTTCTTTCATCGATGTCTTACAATTTTCTGCATACAGGTCTTTTGTCTCCTTATGTAGGTTTATTCGTAGATATTTTATTCTTTTTGTTGCAGTGGTAAACGGGAGTGTTTTCTTAATTTCACTTTCAGATTTTTCATCATTAGTGTATAGGAATGCAAGTTATTTCTGTGCATTAATCTTGTATCCTGCTACTTTACCAAATTCATTGATTAGCTCTAGTAGTTTTCTGGTAGCATCTTTTGGATTCTCTATGTATAGTATCATGTCATCTGCAAACAGTGACAGCTTCACTTCTTCCTTTCCTATATGGATTCCTTTTATTTCTTTTTCTTCTCTGATTGCTGTGGCTAACACTTCCAAAACTATGTTGAATAATAGTTGTGAGAGTGGACAGCCTTGTCTTGTTCCTGATCTTAGTGGAAATGGTTTCATTTTTTCAGCATTGAGGACGATGTTGGCTGTGGGTTTGTCATATATGGACTTTATTATGTTGTGGAAAGTTCCCTCTATGCCTACTTTCTGGAGGGTTTTTATCATAAATGGGTGTGGAATTTTGTCAAAAGGTTTTTCTCCTTCAATTTGTCAGTATGGTGTATCACATTGATTGATTTGTGTATATTGAAGAATCTTTGCATTCCTGTGATAAACCCCACTTGATCATGGTGTATGACCCTTTTAATGTGCTGTTGGATTCTGTTTGCTAGTATTTTGTTGAGGAATTTTTCATCTATCTTCATCAGTGATATTGGCCTGTAGTTTTCTTTCTTTGTGACATCTTTGTCTGGTTTTGGTATCAGGGTGATGGTGGCCTTGTAGAATGAGTTGGGGAGTGTTCCTCCCTCTGCTATATTTTGGAAGAGGTTGAGAAGGATAGATGTTAGCTCTTCTCTAAATGTTTGATAGAATTTGCCTGTGAAGCCATCTGGTCTTGAGCTTTTGTTTGTTGGAAGATTTTTAATCACAGTTTCATATCAGTGCTTGTGATTGGCCTGGTCATATTTTCTATTTCTTCCTAGTTCGGTCTCGGAAGGTTGTGCATTTCTAAGAATTTGTCCATTTCTTCCAGGTTGTCCATTTTTTTGGCATAGAGTTTTTAGTAATCTCTCATGACCCTTTGTATTTATGCAGTGTCAGTTGTTACTTCTCCTTTTTCATTTCTAATTCTATTGATTTGAGTCTTCTCCCTTGTTTTCTTGATGAGTCTGGCTAATGGTTTATCAATCTTGTTCATCTTCTCAAAGAGACAGCTTTTAGTTTTATTGATCTTTGCTATTGTTTCCTTCATTTCTTTTTCATTTATTTCTAATCTGATCTTTATGATTTCTTTCCTTCTGCTAACTTTGGGGTTTTTTTTTTGTTCTTCTTTCTCTAATTGCTTTAGGTGTAAGGTTATGTTGTTTATTTGAGATATTTCTTGTTTCTTAAGGTAGGATTGTATTGCTATAAACTTCCTTATTAGAACTGCTTTTGTTGCATCCCATAGGTTTTGGGTCATTGTTTTTACATTGTTATTTGTTTCTAGGTATTTTTTGATTTCTTCTTTGATTTCTTCAGTGTTCTCTTGGTTATTAAGTAGTGTACTGTTTAGCTTCCATGTTTTTGTATATTTTACAGATTTTTTTCCTGTAATTGATATCTAGTCTCATAGCATTTTGGTCAGAAAAGATACTTGATATGATTAAAATTTTCTTAAATTTACCAAGGCTTGATTTGTGACCCAAGGTATGATCTATCTTGGAGAATGTTCCACGAGCACTTGAGAAGAATGTGTATTCTGTTGTTTTTGGATGGAATGTCCTGTAAATTAAGTCCATCTTGTTTAATGTATCATTTAAAGCTTGTGTTTCCTTATTTATTTTCAATTTGGATGATCTGTCTATTGGTGAACGTGGGGTGTTAAAGTCCCCTACTATGATTGTATTACTGTCGATTTCCCCTTTTATGGCTGTTTGTTAGTATTTGCCTTATGTATTGAGGTGCTCCTATGTTGGGTGCATAAATATTTACGATTCTTATATCTTCTTCTTGGATCAATTCCTTGATCATTATATAGTGTCCTTCTTTGTCTCTTGTAATAGTCTTTGTTTTAAAGTCTATTTTGTCTGATATGAGAATTGCTACTCCAGCTTTTTTTTGATTTCCATTTTCATGGAATATTTTTTTCCATCCCTCACTTTCAGTCTGTATGTGTACCTAGGTCTGATGTGGGTCTCTTGTAGACAGCATATATATGGGTCTTGTTTTTGTATCCTTTCAGCCAGTCCATGTCTTTTGGTTGGAGCATTTAAACCATTTACATTTAATGTAATTATCAATATGTATGTCCCTATTACCATTTTCTTAATTGTTTTGGGTTTGTTATTGTAGGTCTTTTCCTTCTCTTGTGTTTCCTGACTAGAGAAGTTCCTTTAGCATTTGTTGTAAAGCTCGTTTGGTGGTGCTGATTTCTCTTAGCTTTTGCTTGTCTATAAAGCTTTTAATTTCTCCATCAAATCTGAATTAGATCCTTCGTGGGTAATATTGTTTGTAGGTTTTTTCTTCTTCATCACTTAAATATGTCCTGCCACTCCCTTCTGGCTTGCAGAATTTCTGCTGAAAGATCAGCTGTTAACCTTATGGGGATTCCCTTGTGTGTTATTTGTTTTTCCCTTGGTGCTTTTATTTTTTTTTCCTTTGTATGTAATTTTTGATAGTTTGATTAATATGTGTCTTGGGTTGTTTCTCCTTGGATTTATCCTATATGGGACTCTCTGTGCTTCCTGGACTTGATTAACTCTTTCCTTTCACATATTAGGGAAGTTTTCAACTATAATCTCTTCAAATATTTTCTCAGTTCCTTTCTTTTTCTCTTCTTCTTCTGGGACCCCTATAATTAGAATGTTGGTGCATTTAATGTTGTCCCAGAGGTCTCTGAGACTGTCCTCAGTTCTTTTCATTCTTTTTTCTTTATTCTGCTCTGCAGTAGTTATTTCCACTATTTTATCTTCCAGGTCACTTATCCGTTCTTCTGCCTCAGTTATTCTGCTATTGATTTCTTCTACAGAATTTTGAATTTCATTTATTTTGTTGTTCATCACTGTTTGTTTGCTCTTTAGTTCTTCTAGGTCCTCGTTAAACGTTTCTTGTATTTTCTCCATTCTATTTCCAAGATTTTGGATCATCTTTACTATCATTATTCTGAATTCTTTTTCAGGTAGACTGCCTATTTCCTCTTCATTTGTTATGTCTTGTGGGTTTTTGCCTTGCTCCTTCATCTGCTGTGTGTTTCTCTTTCTTCTCATTTTGCCTAACTTACTGTGTTTGAGGTCTCCTTTTCGCAGGCTGCAGGTTCGTTCTCTTTGCTTTTGGTGTCTGCCCCCAGTGGCTACGGTTGGTACAGTGGGTTGTAGGCCTCCTGGTGGTGGGGACTGGTGCCTGTGTTCTGGTGGATGAGGCTGGATCTGGTCTTTCTGATGGGCAGGACTAAGTCCGGTGGTGTGTTTTGAGGTGTCTATGACCTTATTTTCATTTTAGGCAGCCTCTCTGCTAATGGGTGGCATTGTGTTCCTGTCTTGCTAGTTGTTTGGCATAGGGTATCCAGTACTGTAGCTTGCTGGTCGTTGAGTGGAGATGGATCTTGGCGTTGAGATGGAGATCTCTGGGAAATTTTCCCCATTTGATATTGTGTGGAGCTGGGAGGTCTCTTGTGGACCAGTGTCCTCCAACTTGGCTCTCCCACCTCAGAGGCACAGCCTTGACACCTGGCTGGAGCACCAAGAGCCTGTCATCCACATGGCTCAGAATAAAAGGGAGATAAAAAAGAAAGAAGAAGATAAAATAAAATAAAATAGTTATTAAAATGAAAAAATAATTATTAAAAAAATTTATAAAGTAGTAAAAAAAAAAAGGAAAGAAGAGAGTAACCAAACCAGAAAACAAATCCACCAGTGATAACAAGTCCTAAAACTATACTAAAAATTATAAAATAAAATAAAAACGGACAGACAGAACCCTAAGACAAATGGTAAAAGCAAAGCTATACAGACAAAATCACACACAGAAACATACACTTACACAATCACAAAAAGAGAAAAAGGGAAAAATATATATATATATCGCTGTTCCCAAAGTTCACCTCCTCAATTTGGGATGATTTGTTGTCTATTCAGGTATTCCACAGATGCAGGGTACATCAAGTTGATTGTGGAGATTTAATCCACTGCTCCTGAGGCTGCTGGGAGAAATTTCCCTTTTTCTTCTTCATTCGCACAGCTCCTGGGGTTCAGCTTTGGATTTGGCCCTGCCCCTGCATGTAGGTCGCCTGAGGGCGTCTGTTCTTCTCTCAGAGAGGACAGGGTTAAAGGAGCAGCTGATTCGGTGACTCTGGCTCACTCATGCCAGGGGGAGGGAGGGGTACGGTTTGCGGGGTGATCCTGCGGCGGCAGAGCCCAGCGTGACGTTGCAACAGCCTGAGGCGTGCCATGTGTTCTCCTGGGGAAGTTGTCCCTGGATCACGGGACCCTGGCAGTGGCGGGCTGCACCAGCTCCCAGGATGGGAGGTGTGGATAGTGACCTGTGCTTGCACACAGGCTTCTTGGTGACTGCAGCAGCATCCTTAGCATCTCTTGCCTGTCTCTGGGGTCCGCACTGATAGCTGTGGCTGGCACCCGTCTCTGGAGCTCCTTTAAGTGGTGCTCTTAATCCCCTCTCCTTGTGCACCAGGAAACAAAGAGGCAAGAAAAAGTCTCTTGCCTCTTCGGCAGTTCCAGACCTTTTCCCGGACTCCCTCCCAGCTAGCTGTGGCAAACTAGCCCCCTTCAGGCTGTGTTCATACAGCCAACCCCAGTCCTCTCCCTGAGATCCGACCGAAGCCCAAGCCCCAGCTCCCAGTCCCCACCCTCCCCGGCGGGTGAGCAGACAAGCCTCTCTGGCTGGTGAGCGCTCGTCGGCACTGATCCTCTGTGCGGGAATCTCTCTGCTTTGCCCTTCGCACCCTTGTTGCTGCGCTCTCCTCCGTGGCTTCGAAGCTTCCCCCCTCCACCACCTGCAGTCTCCGCCCATGAACGGGCTTCCTAGTGTGTGGAAACCTTTCCTCCTTCACGGCTCCCTCCCACTGGTGCAGGTCCCGTCCATATTCTTTTGTCTCTGTTTTTTCTCTTTTCTTTTACCCTACCCAGGTACGTGGGGAGTTTCTTGCCTTTTGGGAGGTCTGAGGTCTTCTGCCAGCGTTCAGTAGGTGTTCTGTAGGAGTTGTTCCACATGTAAATGTATTTCTGATGTATTTGTGGGGAGGAAGGTGATCTCCACGTCTTACTCTTCCTCCATCTTGAAGCTCCTCCCCAGTAACAGATGTTTGATGTTTACCAGAGCCAATCTTTTCACTGGTGAAAGAGATATCAATAATTCTAATATTTTTAATGTGAATCACAATAAAATCTGAGATAGTTTCAAATCTCTGAAATAGTGACTTGGGTGTATCAGCCAGAATATTGAATGTAGGCTTTCCTTCTGCCATTGATATTGTTAATCACATTTCATGCCCAAGTAAATTGTTATATCTCAAGAATGGAGTTTTCAAAAGGTGCATAACATGAGTAATGCTGATGATGTCTCCCTTTCTTTATTCCTTCCATGTGTTACTGTTTTAGAATATAAACCATGCAGTTGTTTACTCATTTAGGTATCTCACAAAATCATAGATTAAGAAAATCTGTAACCCTGTTTTAGGCAATAATAAACCATTAACAAATTATTACTAAATACATGCCATATACATTTGTGATATTTTAAAAAATCAAAGAAATGGTTGTATCCCATAATCTTACAATGTTTCTCTCAGGTATATTACCCTAAAGAACATTATATTCTCTTCTTTCATGCCCTTGCCCTCTGCTCAGATTCATCCCCTATACTTTTTGCCATAAAAACTTCCATCAGAGTGGCCTTCCTGCCCTGTTCTTCTTCCCTGTTGATCAAATACCCTCCCTGATGCTGGCCTTTTGTCAGACAGTTCTGTACTGGATCCGTCACCAGAATGCTGACAGCAATCCACTCCCTAATAGGACTCTTGGTTGATCTGGACATTTGAGGTATATACTACAAAACAGAACAAAAAAACCTTGTCAATAAATCATGGTCATTTACTGTTGAAATAGTACTATTTGTCTTGTAAGTGAATCACATGATGGGGGTTGACCAGGTGGCTTTCACACTGGGTCTGATACCCTAATCACTATTGACAACAAATTTTTCCTTAGATTAAATGCATTCAGGGATCCAAAAGAACTGTGAAAACACAAATCATGTGTGCTGCAGCACATAAAAAACACACCTTAAGATTGTGGTCGAGATATTCACTGGATTTACTTAGAAAACACACAGTCCCTTACTCTCAATAGTAGTTGGAGGAGGAGGAGAAGGAGGAGGATTAAAGATAACAGTGATAATAATTTTTAAAACCTACTTCCCTTCAGTGAGGGCCTGTGTTGTGTGAGGCGTTGTGCTATGTAATTAACATATAATATTTCATTTAATTGTCAGAAGAATAAGAATATAGGACATTAAAGCCTCATTTTATTTCAATATAATTATCTTTAAAACCTCAATAAGCCTCCAATATATTTGTTTCTGGTTTATCGAGTTGACTAGAAACCACACCCAAAGATGATATTTATGCACAGTTTTTGAATGTGGGACTTTCTGTTTCCTCACAGCAAGACTTTCTGCACTAAGCACACTCTAGTTCACAAATTAATAGCTTCAAACCGAGACAAATCAAAAAGTGGAATATGATTCTATTCTCCAGGCTACAGTCCAGAGACTTCTTCAATGAGACAGAATTATTCTTCAAGAATTACGTAGGGAACATTTTAAAAAAAATGCTCAAACTACTTTCTAAGAAAAATTAATTAAATAAGAATTTCAGGGGCTGGAAGCAAAGCATCATTATTTTTTAAAAAGCAATGTGCAGCCAAAGTTGAAACCACTGGGTTAACCAGAGATATTTGAAAGAGACTTAAGTGTTCAGACTTATATTTTAAGTAATCTAATCTTCTGAGAATTCTTTCTGTCTCAGTTATCAGACATTAAATTTGGATTACAATGTATTTTCCAACAATTCAAAGAATCAAATTATCAACGGTGAAAACGTTTATTATAAAAACTGTCTTTTCTTTATTCTTTGTGTTCAGAGAGGCCTAAGCTTGTCTCTTTCTTGGAAAATATATATGATGGTCATAATAATTAATCAGCACATTGCAACATCCTGATATTTTCCTAACAAGTCCTTAAAGACATTGCTCTTATTCCAAATGTACAACAAACCATAATTTAATCAAATATGGAAAAAAATTTCAATTTTCTACCAGGAATAATAGAGTCCTTCAGCAAATCAATTCTTCATGGAAGGATGTGTCACTGCCAGCCATGGTACCAGATTCTTTAACAGCATTCTCAGTTGTAAACGAGAGAAATTAAATCTGGTTAGCTTAAACAGAAAAGGCTTGTAGTGGAAGAGTAATTGGTAGCTCATAAAATCTCTGGGAGTCCTGGAGAATCACTCCAGGTAGGGACAAAGGAAGGTAAGGTTTAACTGGAATCTTGCAACAGGAACAACCTACATAAGGTGACATTGCCAGTGCCATGATCACCAATCATTAATTTGTGAAGTAGAATCTTTTCTTTTATTCTTTTCTGACATCATTACTCTTCTCCCTAGAAAAATGTATCTGGAAAAGGTCTGATGTAAATAATTTAATATCAGTGACAATTAGTTATGGATTACTCCAGTTCAGCTGAACCAATTATAACATTGAAATATTTCCTCACCAACTGAGTTAAATAACCATTGTAAAAGCACCCTAAGTATCCTACAAGCACCTCAGCTGCTCTAGACCCCAGATCTCCCACTACTAAATATATGATGATTGGCATGTCAAGGATCCTTCAAGATCCTGCTCTGAGCACTTTCTTCCGAACAGATCAGGGTTGAGCTCTTCCAAGTGTTAAATATTTGAATAACACTCCTTCTCTTCCCACCTGACTGAATCTTTGGCACTGGGAGCTGAAGAGTGATTCAAGACAACACAGAATGTAAGTGTGAGTCCAGGGTTTGGAACCTAGCAGGCTCATTCTAGACTCAAAGCTCTAAAACACGAAATCCGTATTATTTACTTTCTTCTAGATAAGTTTATATCACATTAAGTGAATTTCTCTCACAAAAATTACAGATTGAAGAGGGGGGAGGCACTGGGGAAAACTGGAAAGGGTATTAGGAGGACTGTTTAAGTGACCTTAAAATCATATCATATATCAACATATACATACTGCCAAAGGCTAACAATGCCTTAGGACACAGACATCTTTTGTCCTAGCATCCTTAAGACTAGTGCATATTTGGCAGCTGCCTTAAAATTCTGACTTAATTTTCATGATTTATATTTATACATAAAAGGAACACCAATAACAAAAATAATTGTTGTCTATTGAATTATCACAGGTTAAACTAGTGAAATAATTAAAATGAGGCATGAAAAGAAAACAAATATATTTGTTCCATTTTAATAAACAAATAAATGGAAATAAATAATTTTATTTTAGTATCTTTAACATCTAGGGGGGAAAATCTCTTTGATTTAATTAAAAAATTAATGATTGAAGAATAACAATCTGACAAGTAGAAAAAGTATCCCACTAAGGGAACAATTTTCTCCTCATAGGCGAATAAGTGGGTTTGAAAGTACAGCAGTAAAATCTGTAAGTCTGTTTTAGAGTTACTGTCATTCTTGGTCTAAAAGAATATTAATAATAGAATTAAAGCCTGATAAGTCATAAGAAAAACTTTAAGAAAGGCAGGTAGAAGCTTTCGGGCAAAATATGTTTACAGCTTAATGTACTGAGCATGGTTGACATGGTGAATTTAAACTTCTAAGACAGGGGAATTATATACAACCCTATAGCCCTCCCTGAGACTTAGAGTAATGAAAGGCATGCTCGAAATACAATAAAAGGAGGATGAATCAGGTTTAAAGAAAGACGGATTATATCAAGAAATCTATAGTTTTATGGAAATGTTTGCAATCGAGAGTAAATCTATGTTGAACAGCACTTTAAAAAATTGAGAAGGATCATAAGAATATATACTTGATGCATTTTAACTTAACTCAAACAGGTAGAGAAAGTGTTTATTACATTTTTGATACAGATAAACAAGCTGGCTTACAAACAGGCTCACATAGAACTAGGGAATTTCTATTTTCTCTGGCAATCTATTTTCTCTAAAAAAAAAGTGCCCAAGATATGTCAACACATAGGGATAAAATGAGGTAATTCCAGAAATGGAAAAACAGTTTAATTCTTAAAAAGTTTAACTAACAAAATCCAAACATAAATATTTAGACTTCTCCAGGAAATAGATATTTAAGAAGATACGATAATATTTCAGATTTATTACTATAACAAGGGAATACTTGAAGAAATGTGTTTGCCTATAACACAGGTATAATCCAGACCATAAAATAAAGACATTGGCATCTAAAAACTTAGAGGATATTGATGATTATAACTTAATCATCAATTTATGATGATAGCATAATTGAAGCCATGACCACATTTGCATCTATGAAGTTATTCTATGTTTCAATAAAAGGAAGGAAATCTACATGGAATTCTGAGGACTATGAATGCAAAATGTAATTTTGCTATATTGTAATTTTACTATATCTTCAACACTAACCAAGAAAGAGATAAGGTTTGTTTGTTGCCATGAACTATCTGGTAAACTACATAAACTGTAGAGGTAAACTCTGTTTTGTGGCGGAGTTATGTTTCATTTATATTTCCCAGCACTGAGGCATAATAGTGTTTGAATATCATTTCTTTTGCTCTGATTTCACTCTTACACTCTTACAAAACAAATAATAGTTTGGCTTTATAACAGCACAGTGGCAAGAGCATTGGATCAAGGTGACAGATGAAATGACACATACAACTAGGAAAGTGGGTACACTAAAGGAGTTATGCCAACATTTCTAGTCATGGGATGCAGTTTACTACTCTGACTTATACAAATATTATTAACATTACTTGCCCAATTCATGGGTAAGTAAAATTTACAGCTCTGGAAGAAATAATGCACAAGAATAAATAAAATATGTAGAAAATGAAAAAAAAGAGGAGGAAGTGGCCCAGACAAATATAGAGTTGCACTATAAAATAACAGTAATTAAAACAGAGAGATAACTTTTCAAATAATAAAGCAACAAATCAAATAATCAAGAGTCCAGAAACAGACAAAATATATATATTTTTAAATATTTTCACCTAAAACCGTGATAAAATAATGGGCTATTAAAATACACAATACTAGGGCAATTAGCTATACGTGATTGTTGGGGGTAGAAATGATCCCTGCATTACATGAAAAGAAATTCTAGATGATTCAAAGAACTAGGTAAACAAATAAAAACTATAGCACATTCATTAGATTAATAAAAGGGAGTGGTTGAAATATCAGAAAAACAACAATGGATGGTCTGGAGAAAATATTTTCAGTATATAAAACAGGAAAACTTTCAGTATTACTAATATAAGAAAAATCCGTATGAGTATGAAAAAGAGACAATCTAATGAAAATAGACAAAAACTATAAATAGGTAAGAGCAGAAAAAGAACTGCAAATATCAAGTACATGTATAAAAGGTGTTTCACAACATTAATAATTAAGGGAATGCAAATCAAACTGGTAGACATTTGATTCTTATTATTCACAGTATTTATGTTCTATAAAGTTGCCACATAAACTGAACAATTACTCCTCAGGGAAATACAAGGTTAGGTTTCTGTGAACATCTAGTCACAACATTTTCAACAATTCATCAATATATAACATTGTTTTATGGATATTTCTGTTTAAAGACATATTATTTAATCAATATTGTTAATTGATTCATTAACATTGAACTCACAGGCAACAGCACTATAACTCATGTATTAATGAAGCTTATCTAACACACATATTGTCTCCCTAAGGCACATCACAGCCTTCTTGCACTTAGAAGCACCAAATATCACGTTAGCACTACACTTGGGGGCCATTTTAAATAGCAAAATCACCAAGAAGCACAAAATATGGAAAATGTGGCACTAAATAGACTGCAAAAATTATACTTATTTGCAGTATGAGAACTGAGCATCATCTTGTTCCTCCTCAGCTGGGAAAATGTGTGTTGGGTGATTCAAAATTTCCATTGCCCTGAGTATGTCTATGAATAATCCAAAAAGCACCATGAATATTGATTTAGGGGTTAAAAATTAATTTTAGTGACCAGGCAAGTTCACAAATAGAGAATATAGGGATAGTGAGAATCATTTAAAATCATCTGATGAGCAACGCCTGAAATAATTATATACTCAATATTGCATGGGGAAACAAGGATTTGAATACTGTGCTGGTGGAGTTACAAATTTTATAATGTGCATGCAGTATGACTAAGTAACACCACTTCTAGATCTTGCCTATGGAAATATCAATGTATATAAAACATAAATATGAGTGCTAATATCAGGAACATTTCTAAAAGCAAAATTTCATAAACAAAATAAATGTTTAGACAAAAAAGAATATTAAAATGAATTATAGTGCATCCATCCATACTATGGTATATACTGTAATCATTTCTAAAGAATATCTTCGATCTATATATACTCAAGAAGTAAGACATCTTACTATATCACTAAGAAAGGAAAATTGAAGAGCAATATGTATAATTTATGTTAATGAACCTAACATGTTAATATTTAAAATTTTGAATATACAGTTGACTTTTGAACAATGCAAGGGTTAGGGGTATCACCCCTCATGCAGTTGAAAATCTGTATGTAACTTTTGACTCCCCCAAAACTTAATGACTAATAGTGTACTATTGATGGGAAGTCTTACTGATAACATAAAGAGGTAACACATATTATGTATGTTATATGTATTATATAATATATTCTTACAATAAGGTAAGGTAGAGAAAAGAAAATGTTATCAAAAAAATCATAAACAATGGACTTACATGGTGGTGCAGTGGTTAAGAATCCGTCTGCCAATGCAGGGGACATGGTTCGAGGCTTGGTCCAGGAAGATCCCACAGGTTGTGGAGCAACTAAGCCTGCAAGCCACAACTACTGAGCCCACGAGCCACAACTACTGATCCCACGTGCCACAACTACTGAAGCCCACATGCCTAGAGCCCATGCTCCACAACAAGAGGAGCCACCACAATGGGAAGCCCACACACCACAACGAAGAGTAGCCTCAGCTTGCTGCAAATAGAGAAAGTGCACGCGCAACAATGAAGACCCAACACAGCCATAAATAAATAAATAAATAAATAAAAAGAACATCATAAGCAAGAGAAAATACTTCACCGTACTGGACTGTATTTATTGATACTGTAATTTACATTGTCTGTTTATAGGATGAATTGTGTCAGGACTTGCTTTAATATTGTCTTATATGATACAAAATATTATAGATTTTATACATATTACTAACACTATACATCAAAAATGAAAAGATAATGTGAAAAAATTCATATTTATTTACAGGTATAATGATTCATGCATTGATAACAAAGAAGCAGCAATATGATTGCTTTATGGTAGCCTAGTGTGATCTATATGATTTTTTTTTTAAACATCTTTATTGAAGTATAATTGCTTTACAATGGTGTGTTAGCTTCCGCTTCATAACAAAGTGAATCAGTTATACATATACATATGTTCCCATATCTCTTCCCTCTTGCATCTCCCTCCCTCCCACCCTCCCTATCCCACCCCTCTAGGTGGTCACAAAGCACCGAGCTGATCTCCCTGTGCTATGCGGCTGCTTCCCACTAGCTATCTATTTTACATTTGGTAGTGTATATATGTCCATGCCACTCTCTCACCCTGTCACATCTCACCCCTCCCCCTCCCCATATCCTCAAGTCCATTCTCTAGTAGGTCTGTGTCTTTATTCCCATCTTGCCACTAGGTTCTTCATGACCTTTTTTTTAATTTTTTTTCCCTTAGATTCCATATATATGTGTTAGCATACTGTATTTCTTTTTCTCTTTCTGACTTACTTCACTCTGTATGACAGACTCTAACTCCATCCACCTCATTACAAATACCTCCATTTCATTTCTTTTTATGGCTGAGTAATATTCCATTGTATATATGTGCCACATCTTCTTTATCCATTCATCCGATGATGGACACCTAGGTTGCTTCCATGTCCTGGCTATTGTAAACAGAGCTGCAATGAATATTTTGGTACATGACTCTTTCTGAATTATGGTTTTCTCAGGGTATATGCCCAATAGTGGGATTGCTGGGTCGTATGGTAGTTCTATTTTTAGTTTTTTAAGGAACCTCCATACTGTTCTCCATAGTGGCTGTATCAATTTACATTCCCACCAACAGTGCAAGAGTGTTCCCTTTTCTCCACACCCTCTCCAGCATTTACTGTTTCTAGATTTTTTGATCATGGCCATTCTGACAAGTGTGAGATGATACCTCATTGTAGTTTTGACTTCATTTCTCTAATGATTAATGATGTTGAGCATTCTTTCATGTGTCTGTTGGCAATCTGTATATCTTCTTTGGAGAAATGTCTATTTAGGTCTTCTGCCCATTTTTGGATTGGGTTGTTCATTTTTTTGTTATTGAGCTGCATGAGCTGCTTGTAAATCTTGGAGATTAATCCTTTGTCAGTTGCTTCATTTGCAAATATTTTCTCCCATTCTGAGGGTTGTCTTTTGGTCTTGTTTATGGTTTCCTTTGCTGTGCAAAAGCTTTTAAGTTTCATTAGGTCCCATTTGTTTATTTGTGTTTTTATTTCCATTTCTCTAGGACCTGGGTCAAAAAGGATCTTGCTGTGATTTATGTCATAGAGTGTTCTGCCTATGTTTTCCTCTAAGAGTTTGATAGTGTCTGGCCTTACACTTAGGTCTTTAATCCATTTTGAGTTTATTTTTGTGTATGGTGTCAGGGAGTGTTCTAATTTCATACTTTTACATGTACCTGTCCAATTTTCCCAGCACCACTTATTGAAGAGGCTGTCTTTTCTCCACTGTATATGCTTGCCTCCTTTATCAAAGATAAGGTGACCATATGTGTGTGGCCTTATCTCTGGGCTTTCTATCCTGTTCCATTGATCTATATTTCTGTTTTTCTGCCAGTACCAAACTGTCTTGATTACTGTAGCTTTGTAATATAGTCTGAAGTCAGGGAGCCTGATTCCTCCAGCTCCATTTTTCGTTCTCAAGATTGCTTTGGCTATTCGGGGTCTTTTGTGTTTCCATACAAATTGTGAAATTTTTTGTTCTAGTTCTGTGAAAAATGCCAGTGGTAGTTTGATAGGGATTGCATTGAATCTGTAGATTGCTTTGGGTAGCAGAGTCATTTTCACAATGTTGATTCTTCCAATCCAAGAACATGGTATAGCTCTCCATCTATTTATATCATATTTAATTTCTTTCATCAGTGTCCTATAATTTTCTGCATACAGGTCTTTTGTCTCCTTAGGTAGGTTTATTCCTAAATATTTTATTCTTTTTGTTGCAATGGTAAACGGGAGTGTTTTCTTAATTTCACTTTCAGATTTTTCATCATTAGTATACAGGAATGCAAGAGATTTCTGTGCATTAATTTTGTATCATGCTACTTTACCAAATTCATTGATTAGCTCTTGTAGTTTTCTGGTAGCATCTTTTGGATTCTCTATGTATAGTATCATGTCATCTGCAAACAGTGACAGCTTTACTTCTTCTTTTCCGATTTGGATTCCTTTTATTTCTTTTTCTTCTCTGATTGCTGTGGCTAACACTTCCAAAACTATGTTGAGTAATAGTGGTGAGAGTGGGCAACTTTGCCTTGTTTCTGATCTTAGTGGAAATGGTTTCAGTTTTTCACCATTGAGGACAATATTGGCTGTGGGTTTGTCATATACGGCCTTTATTATGTTGAGGAAAGTTCCCTCTATGCCTACTTTCTGCAGGACTTTTATCATAAATGGGTGTTGAATTTTGTCGAAAGCTTTCTCTGCATCTATTGAGATGATCATATGGTTTTTCTCCTTCAGTTTGTTAATATGATGTATTACGTTGATTGATTTGCGTATATTGAAGAATCCTTGCATTCCTGGAATAAACCCCACTTGATCATGGTGTATGATCCTTTTAATGTGCTGTTGGATTCTGTTTGCTAGTATTTTGTTGAGGATTTTTGCATCTATGTTCATCAGTGATATTGGCCTGTAGTTTTCTTTCTTTGTGACATCTTTGTCTGGTTTTGGTATCAGGGTGATGGTGGCCTCGTAGAATGAGTTGGGGAGTGTTCCTCCCTCTGCAATATTTTGGAAGAGTTTGAGAAGGATAGGTGTTAGCTCTTCTCTAAATGTTTGATAGAATTCGCCTGTGAAGCCATCTGGTCCTGGGCTTTTGTGTGTTGGAAGATTTTTAATCACAGTTTCAATTTCAGTGCTTGTGATTGGTCTGTTCATATTTTCTATTTCTTCCTGGTTCAGTCTCGGCAGGTTGTGCATTTCTAAGAATCTGTCTATTTCTTCCAGGTTGTCCATTTTATTGGCATAGAGTTGCTTGTAGTAAACTCTCATGATCGTTTGTATTTCTGCAGTGTCAGTGGTTACTTCTCCTTTTTCATTTCTAATTCTGTTAATTTGAGCCTTCTCTCTCTTTCTTTTGATGAGTCTGGCTAATGGTTTACCAATTTTGTTTATCTTCTCAAAGAACCAACTTTTAGTTTTACTGATCTTTGCTATTGTCTCCGTCATTTCTTTTTCATTTATTTCTGATCTGATCTTTATGATTTCTTTCCTTCTGCTAGCTTTGGGGTTTTTTTGTTCTTCTTTCTCTAATTGCTGTAGGTGCAAGGTTAGGTTGTTTATTCGAGATGTTTCCTGTTTCTTGATGTAGGCTTGTATTGCTATAAACTTCCCTCTTAGAACTGCTTTTGCTGCATCCCATAGGTTTTGGGTCGTCGTGTCTCCATTGTCATTTGTTTCTAGGTATTTTTTGATTTCCCCTTTGATTTCTTCAGTGATCACTTCGTTATTAAGTAGTGTATTGTGTAGCCTCCATGTGTTTGTATTTTTTACAGATCTTTTCCTGTAATTGATATCTAGTCTCATAGCGTTGTGGTCGGAAAAGATACTTGATACGATTTCAATTTTCTTAAATTTACCAAGGCTTGATTTGTGACCCAAGATGTGATCTATCCTGGAGAATGTTCCATGAGCACTTGAGAAAAATGTGTATTCTGTTGTTTTTGGGTGGAATGTCCTATAAATATCAATTAAGTCCATCTTGTTTAATGTATCATTTAACGCTTGTGTTTCCTTATTTATTTTCATTTTGGATGATCTGTCCATTGGTGAAAGTGGGGTGTTAAAGTCCCCTACTATGATTGTGTTACTGTCGATTTCCCCTTTTATGGCTGTTAGTATTTGCCTTATGTATTGAGGTGCTCCTATGTTGGGTGCATAAATATTTACAATTGTTATATCTTCTTCTTGGATCGATCCCTTGATCATTATATAGTGTCTTTCTTTGTCTCTTGTAATAGTCTTTATTTTAAAGTCTATTTTGTCTGATATGAGAATTGCTACTCCAGCTTTCTTTTGATTTCCATTTGCATGGAATATCTTTTTCCATCCCCTCACTTTCAGTCGGTATGTGTCTCTAGGTCTGAAGTGGGTCTCTTGTAGACAGCATATATATGGGTCTTGTTTTTGTATCCATTCAGCCAGTCTGTGTCTTTTGGTGGGAGCATTTAATCCATTTACATTTAAGGTAATTATCGATACGTATGTTCCTATTCCCATTTTCTTAAATGTTTTGGGTTTGTTATTGTAGGTGTTTTCCTTCTCTTGTATTTCTTGCCTAGAGAAGTTCCTTTAGCATTTGTTGTAGAGCTGGTTTGGTGGTGCTGAACTCTCTCAGCTTTTGCTTGTCTGTAAAGGTTTTAATTTCTCCATCAAATCTGAATGAGATCCTTGCTGGGTAGAGTAATCTTGGTTGTAGGTTTTTCTCCTTCATCACTTTAAGTACATCCTGCCACTCCCTTCTGGCTTGCAGAGTTTCTGCTGAAAGATCAGCTGTTAACCTTATGGGGATTCCCTTGTGTGTTATTTGTTGTTTTTCCCTTGCTTCTTTTAATATGTTTTCTTTATATTTAATTTTTGATAGTTTGATTAATATGTGTCTTGGTGTGTTTCTCCTTGGATTTATCCTGTATGGGACTCTCTGTGCTTCCAGGACTTGATTAACTATTTCCTTTCCCATATTAGGGAAGTTTTCAACTATAATCTCTTCAAATATTTTCTCAGTCCCTTTCTTTTTCTCTTCTTCTTCTGGGACCCCTATAATTCGAATGTTGGTGCGTTTAATGTTGTCCCAGAGGTCTCTGAGACTGTCCTCAGTTCTTTTCATTCTTTTTTCTTTATTCTGCTCTGCAGTAGTTATTTCCACCATTTTATCTTCCAGGTCACTTATCCATTCTTCTGCCTCAGTTATTCTGCTATTGATCCCATCTAGAGTATTTTTAATTTCATTTATTGTGCTTGTCATTGTTGCTTGGTTCCTCTTTAGTTCTTCTACGTCCTTGTTAAATGTTTCTTGCATTTTGTCTATTCTATTTCCAAGATTTTGGATCATCCTTACTATCATTATTCTGAATTCTTTTTCAGGTAGACTACCTATTTCCTCTTCATTTGTTAGGTCTGGTGTGTTTTGACCCTGCTCCTTCATCTGCTGTGTGTTTTTCTGTCTTCTCATTTTGCTTATCTTACTGTGTTTGGGGTCTCCTTTTCACAGGCTGCAGGTTCGTAGTTCCCGTTGTTTTTGGTATCTGTCCCCAGTGGCTAAGGTTGGTTCAGTGGGTTGTGTAGGTTTCCTGGTGGAGGGAACTAGTGCCTGTGTTCTGGTGGATGAGGCTGGATGTTGTCTTTCTGGTGGGCTCGTCCACGTCTGGTGGTGTGTTTTGGGGTGTCTGTGGCCTTATTATGATTTTAGGCAGCCTCTCTGTTAATGGATGGGGCTGTGTTCCTGTCTTGCTAGTTGTTTGGCATAGGGTGTCCAGCACTGTGGCTTGCTGGTCATTGAGTGAAGCTGGGTCTTGATGTTGAGATGGAGATCTCTGAGAGATTTTTGCTGTTTGCTATTACGTGGAGCTGGGAGGTCTCTTGTGGACCAATGTCCTGAAGTTGGCTCTCCCATCTCAGAGGCACAGCCCTGATGCCTGGCTGGAGCACCAAGAGCCTTTCATCCACACGGCTCAGAATAAAACGGAGAAAAAATGGAAAGAAAGAAAGAAAGAGGATAAAATAAAATAAAATAAAGCTATTATAATAAAAAATAAGAAATAATTATTAAGAATAAATTTATTAAGAAAAATTTTTTTTTAATTTTTAAAAATAGATTTATTAATTTTTTATAAGAAAAAATAAAAAAAATTATTAAGAAAAAATTTATTAAGAAAAAAAAATTTTTAATTTTTTAAAATAAAAAATATGAAAAAACGTATTAAAAAAATTTTTTTTTATTTTTTTAAAAATAGAAAATAAGGAAAATATTATTAAGAAAACATTTATTAGGGAAAAAAAATTTTTTTTAAGTAAAAAAAAAAAAAAAAAAAAACGGACGGACCTAACCCTAGGACTAACGGTGAGAGCAAAGCTATACAGACAAAATCTCACCCAGAAGCATACACATATACACTCACAAAAAAAGGAAAAGGGGAAAAGTTAATATATCCTGCTCCCAAAGTCCACCTCTTAAATTTGGGATGATTCGTTGTCTATTCAGGTATTCAACAGATGCAGGCACATCAAGTTGTTTGTGGAGCTTTAATCCGTTGCTTCTGAGGCTGCTGGGAGAGATTTTCCTTTCTCTTCTTTGTTCGTACAGCTCCCAGGGTTCAGCTTTGGATTTGGACCCGCCTCTGCATGTAGGTCGCCTGAGGGCGTCTGTTCCCCGCCCAGATAGAACGGGGTTAAAGGAGCAGCTGATTCGGGGGCTCTGGCTCAGTCAGGCCGGGGGGAGGGAGCGGTACGGAGGAGGCGGGGCGAGCCTGTGGCGGCAGAAGCCGGCGTGACGTTGCAGCAGCCTGAGGCGCGCCGTGCGCTCTCCTGGGGAAGTTGTCCCCGGATCACGGGAGCCTGGCCGTGGCGGGCTGCACTGGCTCCCGGGAGGGGCGGTGTGGAGATTGACCTGTGCTCGCACACAGGCTTTTTGGTGGCGGCAGCAGCAGCCTTAGCGTCTCATGCCCGTCTCTGGGGTCCGCGCTGATAGCCGCGGCTCGCACCCGCCTCTGGGGTCCGCGCTGATAGCCGCGGCTCGCGCCCGTCTCTGGAGTTCGTTTAAGCGGCGCTCTGAATCCCCTCTCCTTGCACGCCGCGAAACAAAGAGGCAAGAAAAAGTCTCTTGCCTCTTCGGCAGCTGCAGACTTTTTCTCGGGCTCCCTCCCGGCTAGCTGTGGTGCGCAAGCCCCTTCAGGCTGTGTTCACGCCGCCAACCCCAGTCCTGTCCCTGCGATCCGACCAAAGCCCGAGCCTCAGCTCCCAGCCCCCGCCCGCCCCGGCGGGTGAGCAGACAAGCCTCTCGGGCTGGTGAGTGCTGCTTGGCGCCGAGCCTCTGTGCGGGAATCTCTCCGTTTTTCCCTCTGCGCTCCTGTTGCTGTGGGATCCGCGTTGATAGCCGCGGCTCGCGCCCGTCTCTGGAGCTCGTTTAGGCGGCGCTCTGAATCCCCTCTCCTTGCGCGCCACGAAACAAAGAGGCAAGAAAAAGTCTCTTGCCTCTTCGGCAGCTGCAGTCTTTTTCCTGGACTCCCTCCCGGCTAGCACCGAAGCCCGAGCCTCAGCTCCCAGCCCCCGCCCGCCCTGGCGGCTGAGCAGACAAGCCTCTCAGGCTGGTGAGTGCTGCTCAGCGCCGATCCTCTGTGCGGGAATCTCTCCGCTTTGCCCTCCGCACCACTGTGGCTGCACTCTCCTCCGTGGCTCTGAAGCTTCCCCCCTCTGCCACCCGCAGTCTCTGCCCACGAAGGGGCTTCCTAGTGTGTGGAAACCTTTCCTCCTTCACAGCTCCCTCCCACTGGTGCAGGTCCCATCCCTATTCTTTTGTCTCTGTTATTTCTTTTTTCTTTTGCCCTACCCAAGTACGTGGGGATTTTCTTGCCTTTTGGGAGGTCTGAGGTCTTCTGCCAGCGTTCAGTGGGTGTTCTGTAGGAGCAGTTCCACGTGTAGATGTATTTCTCATGTATCTGTGGGAAGGAAGGTGATCTCCGCGTCTTACTCTTCCGCCATCTTGCCCCTCCCTCCCGATCTATATGACTGATTCACAGTAGCCTTGCCTAACACTAATGAATGAATCATTGTAAACTTTTATGGCATACAGTATATTACATTCATATTCATAATACAGTATTGGAAGCTTTGTTACTTTTTTTAAAAAAAAACTCCTGTGATGATAGGCTGATACATAGTTTCTCCAGTTATGAGAGAGAAAAGTATCGTGTAGACATAGTGTAATTATTTGAAAGCGAAGTTATAAAACATTAAGAAAACTAATACATTATTAATGTTACATTAAATATCACTCACCTTATGCCTAAGTGTAGGCTATCCACTTCAATACAAATGTTTCACATGATGTTCTACACTATTAATACTTAGGTGATGATGATGAAAAAAGTCTTATACAGTTCTTGCCACACAGTTATTATATTTCCACATGAAGACAGTCATACATATACACAACAGATAAGTGTATTAACTGTATGGCATGATGATTATTTACTAATCATTAAATGGAAATGGATCATCACAAAAGTCTTCAGCCTCATGGTCTTCACACTGAGTAGGCTGAGGAGGAAGAGAAAGAAGGGTTGGCCTTGCTGTCTCAGGGGTGGCAGAGGCAGAAGAGGTGGAGGAGATGGAAGGGGAGGCATGAGACGCAGGCACACTTGGTGTAATTTTACAGATATACATCATAGTTTATGTCTGACTTTTTGCTTTTTCATTTCTCTAAAAATGCTTCTATATGGTACCAATCCCTCTTCCACTGTCTGTTTTAGTTTCAGTGCTCATATCATAAAAGGATCTATGTTTAAAAAGTCAAAAGCAGTCTTGAATAATCAGAACTCTTCTATCAGACTATCCAATGTCAATTTTTTGTTCCTGGCACGGCTTCTACTTTTCTTCAGCACTGGTTCAGAAGCACTTATCTGCATCAGGTTGTCTTCTGTTTATTCCTTTAATGTGTTGTCTATTAGCTCTTGAATTTCTCCAAGATCCATATCTTGAAATGCTTCACCCCCCCACATTTTTTTGCAAACCACATGATTCCTTGATTGGCTCTATTGTAAATCCTATGAAGTCATGGACAACATCTGGACACAGTTTTCTCCAGCAGGAATTTATTGTTTCGGGTTTGATGGATTTTACAGCTTTTACTATAACAGTGATGGCATCTCCAATCGTGTAATCCTTCCAGACTTTTATGATGTTTCATCAGGGTTCTCTTCCATAGAGTTGACAGTCCTTTGTAAAGAGCCTTAAAGGTCCTTATGACCCCCTGGTCTAAAGGCTGAATTAGAGACGTTGTATTTGGGGGCAAGTAGACCACTTTGATGCCTTCAGTGTTGAACTCATGGGGTTCTGGGTGACTAGGGACATTGTGCAATGTCAAAAGAACTTTAAAAGGCAATCCCTTACTGGCAAGGTATTTCCTGACTTCAGGGAAAAAACATCAGTGGAACCAGTCCAGAAAAAGTGTTCTCATTGTCCAGGCCTTCTTGCTATACAATCAAAAAACTGGCAGCTGGTGTTTATCTTTTCAAGGCTTAGGAGTTAGCAGCTTTTTAGAAAAGAGTAGTCCTGAACATAAACCTGACTGCATCTGGACAAAACAGTAGAGTTGGCCTATCCCTTCCTTTCTTAAATTCTGGTGATCAGTTCTCTTCCTTACTAATAAATGTCCTTTGTGGCATTTTTTTTTTCCAGAATAGGGCACTTTTGTCTGCATTAAAAACCTGTCAGGCAGATATTCTTTCTCCTCAATGATTTTCTTAATGGCACCTGGGAACTCATCTGCTGCCTCTTGGTCAGCAGAAGCTTCTTCTCCTCTTATCTTGATATTTTTAAGCCAAACCTCTTTTTAAAATTATCAAACCATCCTTTGTTGGCATTATATTATCCAGCTTTAGATCCTTCAACTTCCTTTTGCTTTAAGTTGTTCATATAATGATTTCACTTTTCTCAAATCACATTAGAGTCCACAGGTATGCCTTCCTTAGAGCAATCCTGCACCCACATCAAAACTGCATTTTTAGTATGAGATTTTGAAAAGTAGTTTGCAAAAGTACAAGATTTTCAAGCCTGCTGGCAAGGCAACAGCAATGGCTTCACTTATTTCCTTTTCGTTTTTATACGATGGTCCTTATGCTGGATTCATTTATCTTGAAGTGGCAGGTAACCTCAATTGCAGACCTCAATCTATGGTACATATCAAGAAATTCAACTTTTTCTTGTAATCTCATGTCTTTTCTGCACTTCTTGGGAGCACTTCCAGCATCACTAGAGACACTTCATATGGGTCTCTTGGTATTATTCAAGGTTTACAGTGTTGTGCTAAAAATGATAAAAAATACACAAGAACCAATAGAAATCACTTTTTATTGTGATACCGATTTACTGGTGAGACCAACTGCTCACGTGGAGATGATTAGTATCACACAGCGTTTTAAGCAGATACCCGCAACAGTTGAGCTCATCGTAATAGCAACAGGAGGTGCCTATGAAATTATGACAGCAGTACAATAGGTACTGCAGTTAATTTTATGCAGTTTTGATTTGACATTGCATCTGCACATTTGTTTGCATTTCTCTTGACTGTGAATGGCACCATGTATGATCTGTGTTTGTATGCGTAAGTTTTGATAAATTTTAATTTTTATAAGAGATTTGTGAATATTTTATGGTATAAATGATAAAATAGACTAGTATCAACATATATTTTGTGCACTCAATGCATACCTAACTTTTTCTTAATTTTTTTCAGTATTTCCAAGCTATGAAATTCGTCTGCAAGTTTTTTCAACTTGTTGCAAATCTCCAAAGAATTTTCCAATATATTTATTGAAAAAAACTCCACATATAATTAAACCCACACAGTTCAAACCCGTGTTGTTCAAGGTTCACCTCTCTATATAGAAGCATATAAATATGTGTTTAAAGTCGTGAAGAAAATAAAGAAAAAGAATTGCTTATCTCAAAGGTGGAAACTGGGGAGATTTAAAGAGAAATTTTACTACTTTTAGGTATGTTATTTATTTTTACTATTTAGGTAGTACATTGTTGATTTTTTTCCCACAATAACGATTTTAAAAGTAATTTTTGCTATTTAAAAATATATTACAGAAAGGAAGACTTACAAGTAATAAAAAATTATTTTTGCCTTTGAAGACTTTTGCTATAAAATTTAAAATTACAAAGTATTATAAGACAAATATCTAAGATGCCATGAGAAAGAGAAGCTGATTCTAAGTTGAGCATGGACATTTCAATGAAAGGGAGGCAACATCCCAGGTCTAATAGAGGTTTGCTAAATGATTTAAAGGAAATTTCTATAGTTCTATAAAACTTATAATGTGGTGTTTGGAGAAAGTTAATTTATATGACTGCATAGATTATCATGTCACATTATAGATAAACACTCACAAAAGATTGAAGAATGTTGTTGTATAACATAACTTCAGAGCCCTAAGGAAGGAATAAGCTGGGGGAAAATATCAATACACTTAGGTACCTCAATATGTCTTCTTCCATAAGCCTCCCTTTATTAGACTATGAGGTTTTTATCTGCTTTCCATTAACCTCTATGAACTCCTAAAATGTATGGAAAATGCTCTGTGGACAAGCCTATGTAACATTCCTGACTTGCCTCTGAGGAGAATGATCACTAGCTGTCATGAGATTCTGAAAGGGTTAAAATGACACATGCACACACCAAGGCTTTACACCACTACTTTACACAAAACAATTCTTTCCTTTTGCTATGTTCATAACTACATTGTAAATCTTGATTACAGCATTTTAAAAATTGTTTGGCACTATTAGGACATCAATAAATATTTCTTAAATGAGTGAACAATTCAGTATGTTATATTACGTATAACATAGTTTTAAAAAATTGTTCCTCTCCCTTTTCTCTAGAACTATTCGAAAAGCCATAAAATTGCAGCAAAAAAAAAAAAAAAAGTTATTGACAAAAAAATCCTTGCCGATATCACAAGCATGCAAACAACTATGTACTGTATCTGCAGAATCTTTAAATTCACTTATAACTATTTTCATGCTAAATCTTTATCTAGAATGAGTCTATACTCATATATGACAACTTCAAAGAATATATTTAATTTTATGTTGTTATAGTCTCAAGTGAGAAATCATTAAGCAAAGTACTCTGAGCTGTTGATCTAAGTTTAGCAAACAAAGTGGGAACAAGGTATTAAAACAGTATCATTTTACTGTAATTCAATTAATTGATTTGGTGGTTTAGTGTCTTTAGTGAAAAGGAAATAAATAATACCTTACCTTGATTTGCTTCATCATGGCAGTAATGAAAACAATAGAGGTATTTCTTTATCCCTAGTAAAAAAATTTTCTTTTTTACTGAGTTAGCAGAGAAAGAGCCATAAAAAATTTAAAATCAAGATGGCTTAATCAAATGAATAATGAGTTTAATTATCTGAAACCTAAGCTAAATGTTTTCATTAAAAAATAACTAAAAAATAAGAATTTATGTCCCCTTTTGATATATGGATAGCCACTCACAAACTGGAAAAGTAAAACGCAGAGGTTCTTAAATCTTATAATATACCATCTAGGCAGGTTTTTAATCATCAGAGCCTTGGTTATACAGATAAGAGCAGATAAAAGAATATAAATTATTATTCTAGACTTTCCTATTAGCCACAGAGAGGAAGAGGGAATAAAAGGGAGAATGTAAATTGTAACTGCAAACAAGATTTTTAAAAAATAGGTCTGAATACACATATACAAAGTTAAACAATCCAACCACTTTTTACTCCCCAGCTCATAAATTATCTCTTCATTTAAACAGGTATTAGTTTTAGAGTTGGGAACAATTACTTGGCACTTATCAGTGCTTTGTATTGTTAAGAATCTTCTTATTTTATAGCACTAAGCTAGAATGTAATTATTCAAAGCAATTATGATTTTAAATAGTCCCCAGTATAGTAGCATATTCATAATATACTCACTCAGTACAGATGATTATTATGTCCAATCAACAGATGAAAAAATACACACTTTGACCATGCCCACAAAAATAAACATGTAGTTTATAATTAGATATCATTATTATTATTGTTGTTATTATTATTTTAATTATTATTTTTATTTTTATTATACCTTTAACCTAGAAGTGGTTGTTTAGATCCTCTTCTCCATTCAGCTGGTCATTTATTCAAGTAACTTTATTACATATTGGGCTATAAGAAATCTAGAAGGCAATATCTTTTACTCACTATTCCCTCAATAGTCAATGTATAATCCAGCCTTCTCACTTGTACTTACAATTGCTTCACTGAATTTTGGTTATCTTTCTCTTTCCCGTCAGTGTATTCACATCTGCTGTCTTTGGGGTCTGGAAAAAGTCATACTTATTTTATAGCAATTCTATGATCATGCCAGTCCACAGGTAGTTTTCTTTCCCTCTTCCAAGGTATAGTACTTATGATTTCCACACTCATCTTGGCACTTACCATTTAGTCTATTATATCTCATATATTGATCCCTTATTACTTTTGAACTTCCTGTTATTTAGGTGTAACTGGCATTTTCTTCCAAATCATACTTACTTTCTATGAACCTCACAATCTCTTTGGGGAAAGAAAGGATAGTTTATATTTCTTTGAAATTCTCAAAGACTAGTTCTGATTATATATTAGACGCTGTCTAAAAATTTGAATTCATGTTAGATAAAACACATTAATAAATAATAATTTAGTGTGTATGTCTACTGGCAAACCCTTATTTTTGTTATTTTAGGAAAGAATTAAGACTACTTGATCATATCGTATCTAATTAACAGCCCAGATGAAATGTTTCTGGAGGTAGAATATTACCGGAAGAGCAAGAAAAGTTGTCTAAGTCACAGTGTGAACTATGCATGAGTCTAATCTTGTCTTGCCACTTTTTCCTAAACAATGAACTGCTGCCCATCTGCTTACTGGAATCTGCTCTTGATAATGCCTAGTGTCTGTAGAGTTAACCTGAGTAGAAATGAATTCTTGATTCCATCCCCAATCTTACTCTACTCCCAATCTTCTAGATTCCAGTTAATGTCATCCCTATCTTTTCAATTCCTCTGCCCAAGAACTTATAGTCATTTCATAGCTCTGGCATCAAAAAAACCTGTAGGAAGACCTTCAAAATATGATGTTGAACATTTTTAAATGGTCATTTTTAGATTAAAAAAGTTAAAAGCCAGCAATAGATGATGTCTACCCATAACGTGTCCTGAATCAGACCATTTCTCATCACATTCAATGTTACCATTCTAGGCCAGGCCATCATCATCTCTTTAAAAACAAAACAAAATAAGCAAATAAACAACAAATACCTAAGAGCTTTATTAAGATATAATTCACATACTACACAACTAACCCATTTGAAAGAGAAAAATTCAGTGACTTTTACTATATTTACAGAGTTGTGCAACCATACCACAATTTAATTTAGAATATTTTTTATCACTACAAAAATAATTTATATCTTTTAGCAGTTACTCTTCATCCTTCCCCATTTTCTCTCCCAGCCCTAACAACCACTAATCTACTTTCTATTTCTATAGATTTGTCTATTCTGGGCATCTCATATAAACAGGATTATATAATATGTGGTCTTTTGTGACTAGCTTCTTTCACTTAGCACAACGTTTCCAAGTTTCATCCATGTTGTAGCATGTATCAGCTCTTCACTCCTTTTTATTGCTGAGTATTCCATTGGAAGGTTATACCACATTTTGCTCATCAGTTGATGAAAATATGAGTTGTTTCCATGTTTTGGCTATTATGAATAATACTGTTACAAACGCCGAAGAGTGAAATTGCTTAGTCATGTAGTAAATATATGTTTAGCTTTGTGAAGAACTGTCAAGCTGTTTTCCAGAGTGGTTGCACCATTTTATATTCCCATCAGCTGTGTATGAGATTTCCCATTTCTTCATATCCTTGACAACATTTATTGTCTGTCTTTTAAAATGTTTGCTACCCCAGCAGGAAAGAATTGTTATCTCATTGCAGTTTTGATTTGCATTTTCTTAATCATTAATTACGTTGAGCGTCTTTTTATGTGCTTATTGCCCTTTTGTATCTCTTTGGAGAAATATTTGTTCAGACTATTCACTGATTTTTAATGGTGTTGTTAGCACTCTTTCAATATTCTGTTTACAAACACCTTATCATAAAAATTATTTCCAATATTTTATTGCATTCTGTGGATTGGCTTATCACTTTCTGGATAATATAATTTGCAACACAAAAGTTTTTAATTTTAATGAAGTCCAATATATCTTTTTTTTTTTTCCTTTCCTTGCTTGTGCTTTTGGTATCATAACTAAGAAGGGTTTGCCTAACCCAAGATCACAAAGACTTACTCCCAAATTTTATTCTAAGAGTTTTATTAGTTTAGTTATTACATTCAATTCTATGGTTCTCCATGACCCATTTTAAGTTAAATTTTGCCTATAGTGTGAAGAGGGGTCCAACTTCATTTTTTGTGTGTGTGGATATCCAATTATCCCAGGATCACTTATGAAAATACTATTCTTTCCCTTTGAATTATTTTGGCATCCTGTCAAAAATTGACCATAACTATAAAAGTTTATGTCTAGACTCTCAATCCTATTCCACTGATACATATGTCTTTCCTTATGGCACTACTACACAGTTTTATAGTAAGTCTTAAAACTTGGAAGTCCTCCATATTTCTTCTTCTTAAGATTATTTTGGCTATTCTGCATCTCTTGTGTTTCCACATGAATTTTCGTAACAGTATGTCATTTTCTGCAAAAAATCAGGCTGGGATTTTGATAAGGATTTTGCTGAATTTGTAGGTTAATTTAGAGAGTATGCCTTCATTGTTTTCTACATGGACTTTCTAACGCCTTCACAACTGATCTTTTTGCTTCAATCCTTGCCCTTCAAATCTGTTCTGCATATGGAACTAAAGTGATTTTTTAAAAAACTTCTCAGGTAATATTCCTCGTCTTTTTATAAACCCCCAAAGCCTCACCCAGAATAAAATCTAAGGTCTTTACCATAGTTTAATGGCTCCACATCAACTTTTCTCCTGCTGCTACTTTGATTTCATTTCTTACAATTTTCCCACTTAGTCACTCAGTTGAACTACACTGAACTTATCAGTAATCATTCTATGCAGGCTCTAATTTAGATTTTTTATACTTCCCATTAACTCTGCACATATCCTTCCTCCTCCAGACATCTTGCACTTTCCTAAGGTCTCAGGTATATTATCATATTATTAGGGGGTCCTTCTTGATCTTTTTATATAAAATAGCATCTCTCCATCCATCTCTATCTTCTGATCTGCTTTATTTTTCTTCAGAGCCCTTACTACTGCCTGACATTTAATATATACATACATTTGTTTTAGTATTTATCTCCCCCAGTAAGTTTCGTGTAAACAAGATTTTTGTTTTGTTCATTATTTTATCTTTAGTGCTTAGACTAGTACCTTCCACAAAGCAGGCACTCAGTAAATATCTGTTGAAAGATGAACAAAATATTTTAAGACTATCTAATGGCTACAGATGAAATAGCCAATTTTATGAGGATTCTGTTAGACAATGTTATATGCAGATAATACACAATTAAAACTTCTCTCTCTTACATTCAATATTATTGTATTATTCAAGCAGTGTGTCTACTTTAAAAGACGTGTCAAATGAATTTGAAGACTAAGTGAATGAGTCTTATTTGAATCTGATTTTCAGCAAGTCAGAAATACAAAGGTCTCATAATCATTACCAGTCTTGGCAAGCAATAAAATTTATATCACTATGTTCTAAAATCAAAGAATCATTGGTATCTCATAAACAGTATTTAGACTAAGACGCCAAAGAGCCCTTAACTTCTTCAAAATTCTGTTTTTCACTTTGCATGATTTGGGCTGTACCACTGGACAAGTCATTTATCTTTTCTAACATTAGGTTGTGTTTCTTTAAAACAAAGATAATACAGCTTGCTGCTATTTATTCTCTCATATGCATTTGACAATATTGAAAAAGGTGACATAATTCTAAGCACAGGTTAATTTTTCACTTGGGAACTGCCACTCAAAAAGGAAGAATTCCTGCAGTATAAAGGTTTCAGTGTACATAAAGAAGGATATATTAATGTTATAGTACAAAAAATAACAGAATTATAAATGCATGAGAAGCATTGTGGGAAAGAAGGAAAGAATCAAGAGTCAAGAAGACCTTAGTTTAAATGCTGACTCTTTATTTTCCTAATAATGAAAAAGTTAAGCATAAAGGAACCTTACTTCTTTTTTTCTAAAAGGGGAATAGCAAACACTTTCAGAGCACCTAACAAAGTGCCAGGCGCATGGTATGTGCTTAATAAATGTGTGTTTCAACTCCTCTAATAGAACTCTCAAAAGGGCATGGCACCAGGTATCAAGTCATGGGTCTGATGAACAGATAGACTGAAACAAGTATCTTTATATGAGGCATGTGGGTTAACTTCTGAAATGAGTTGTTGAGAATACTATTATTATTTTTAAATTAGCTGGTATCTCCATAATATAGTTACATTAAAAATGAATACTTTTCTACAAAATTGAATGTTAAAATAAAATAAAAAATTATGAGGCTTTTGAAGATCTCATAAATTGGGGATCAAATTAGCTATTCAATATTTATCTTTCTGCCTTTTAAATATTCTTTATAGGTTTTTTAAATTTCAAAAGTCAAATATGCTACTCAGTCCACATCCTGACAACAGAAGTTGACAACCTGATGAATATCTTTCCACCCATTTGTGTATATTCATATAAATATTTACATAGAATTTTTATGTTTTGTTTACATTTGCTTTATATATATATATATATATGTATGTATATGTGTATATATATATATATATATATATCCTGAAGTTTATTTTGGAAAATTCTCAGTATCAACAAATAGTATGACTATAATTCTTCATCCAAACCTAGAAAGGCTATGCTATTAAAACTAATATTTGGACAACAGTTCTAAACTGAGACTGTCCTGAGAGAACCAGAATGTATGTTCACAATAGATTGAACTCATAGTTGATAGTTCAATGGTGCTCTATAATACAGTTATTCTGTAATTTAGCCACTGTTATTAATTGATGTTCATTGAGGTTGCATCTAGTTTTAGGCCACTCCAAAAAATAAAACAAACAAAAATAAGTGATGTAATAAATATTCATTTTCTGTTAATTATTTTCCTTTAGGAGAAAATCTTAAAATTGCATTGCTGAGTCAGGAGGTTTAAGTTTTAAAAGAAAAACACTAACAATGTCAGATCATATTCTAAAAAGTATCTCACATTCCCTCCAATAGTATATGAGAGCACTTATTTCTCCATAAGGAAAGTCCATATTTCCATGGATTGATTTCTTGATCCTTTCTTCTGATTATTGTATTTTCTTGTGGTAACATCATATCCCTTTGCTAAAAATATATTTTAAATTATTAATTCGTTTTCTAAATTTGAGTTATTCATTATTCCATACAAACATAAAATCATTTTATCTCATTACTAGCTAGTGGGTAGTTAGATATTCTTATGGAAATATTAAAATGCTGAACATATCATATTTAAATTACATGTATATTTTAGAAATGGTCACACTTTATGAAATTAAATTTTGCCTTCAAAACACAAATGAAGTGTCTTTTTTTTTTTAACATCTTTATTGGAGTATAATTGCTTTACAATGGTGTGTTAGTTTCTGCTTTATAACAAAGTGAATCAGTTATACATATACATATGTTCCCATATCTCTTCCCTCTTGCATCTCTCTCCCTCCCACCCTCCCTATCCCACCCCTCTAGGTGGTCACAAAGCACCGAGCTGATCTCCCTGTGCTATGCAGCTGCTTCCCACTAGCTATCTATTTTATATTTGGTAGTGTATATATGTCCATGGCACTCTCTCACCCTGTCACATCTTACCCCTCCCCCTCCCCATATCCTCAAGTCCATTCTCTAGTAGGTCTGTGTCTTTATTCCCGTCTTGCCACTAGGTTCTTCATGACCTTTTTTTTTTTTTTTTCCCTTAGATTCCATATATATGCTTTAGCATAATGTATTTGTTTTTCTCTTTCTGACTTACTTCACTCTGTATGACAGACTCTAACTCCATCCACCTCACTACAAATACCTCCATTTGGTTTCTTTTTATGGCTGAATAATATTCCATTGTATATATGTGCCACATCTTCTTTATCCATTCATCCGATGATGGACAATAGGTAGCTTCCATGTCCTGGCTATTGTAAATAGAGCTGCTATGAACATTTTGGTACATGACTCTTTTTGAATTATGGTTTTCTCAGGGTATATGCCCAGTAGTGGGATTGCTGGGTCGTATGGTAGTTCTATTTTTAGTTTTTTAAGGAACCTCCATACTGTTCTCCATAGTGGCTGTATCAATTTACATTCCCACCAACAGGGCAGGAGTGCTCACTTTTCTCCACACCCTCTCCAGCATTTATTGTTTCTAGATTTTTTGATGATGCCCATTCTGACCAGTGTGAGAGGATATCTCACTGTAGTTTTGATTTGCATTTCTCTAATGATTAATGATGTTGACCATTCTTTCAGGTGTCTGTTGGCAATCTGTATATCTTCTTTGGAGAAATGTCTATTTAGGTCTTCTTCCCATTTTTGGATTGGGTTGTTTGTTTTTTTTGTTATTGAGCTGCATGAGCTGCTTGTAAATCTTGGAGATTAATCCTTTGTCAGTTGCTTCATTTACAAATATTTTCTCCCATTCTGAGGGTTGTCTTTTGGTCTTCTTTATGGTTTCCTTTGCTGTGCAAAAGCTTTTAAGTTTCATTTTCCCATTTGTTTATTTGTGTTTTTATTTCCATTTCTCTAGGAGTTGGGTCAAAAAGGATCTTGCTGTGATTTATGTCATAGAGTGTTCTGCCTATGTTTTCCTCTAAGAGTTTGACAGTGTCTGGCCTTACATTTAGGTCTTTAATCCATTTTGAGTTTATTTTTGTGTATGGTGTTAGGGAGTGTTCTAATTTCATACTTTTACATGTACCTGTCCAGTTTTCCCAGCACCACTTATTGAAGAGGCTGTCTTTTCTCCACTGTATATGCTTGCCTCCTTTATCAAAGATAAGGTGACCATATGTGCGTGGGTTTATCTCTGGGCTTTCTATCCAGTTCCATTGATCTATGTTTATGTTTTTGTGCCAGTACCAAACTGTCTTGATTACTGTAGCTTTGTAATATAGTCTGAAGTCAGGGAGCCTGATTCCTCCAGCTCCATTTTTCGTTCTCAAGGTTGCTTTGGCTATTCGGGTTCTTTTCTGTTTCCAGACAAATTGTGAAATTTTTTGTTCTAGTTCTGTGAAAAATGCCAGTGGTAGTTTGATAGGGATTGCATTCAATCTGTAGATTGCTTTGGGTAGCAGAGTCATTTTCACAATGTTGATTCTTCCAATCCAAGAACATGGTATATCTCTCCATCTGTTTCTATCATCTTTAATTTCTATCATCAGTGTCTTATAATTTTCTGCATACAGGTCTTTTGTCTCCTTAGGTAGGTTTATTCCTAGATATTTTATTCTTTTTGTTGCAATGGTAAATGGGAGTGTTTTCTTAATTTCACTTTCAGATTTTTCATCATTAGTATACAGGAATGCAAGAGATTTCTGTGCATTAATTTTGTATCCTGCTAATTTACCAAATTCATTGATTAACTCTAGTAGTTTTCTGGTAGCATCTTTAGGATTCTCTATGTATAGTATCATGTCATCTGCAAACAGTGACAGCTTTACTTCTTCTTTTCCGATTTGGATTCCTTTTATTTCTTTTTCTTCTCTGATTGCTGTGGCTAACACTTCCAAAACTATGTTGAATAATAGTGGTGAAAGTGGGCCACCTTGTCTTGTTCCTGATCTTAGTGGAAATGGTTTCAGTTTTTCAGCATTGAGGACAATGTTGGCTGTGGGTTTGTCATATACGGCCTTTATTATGTTGAGGAAAGTTCCCTCTATGCCTACTTTCTGCAGGGCTTTTATCATAAATGGGTGTTGAATTTTGTCAAAAGCTTTCTCTGCATCTATTGAGATGATCATATGGTTTTTCTCCTTCAATTTGATAATATGATGTATCCCGTTGATTGATTTGCATATATTGAAGAATCCTTGCATTCCGGGAATAAACCCCACTTGATCATGGTGTATGATCCTTTTAATGTGCTGTTGGATTCTGTTTGCTAGTATTTTGTTGAGGATTTTTGCATCTATGTTCATCAGTGATATTGGCCTGTAGTTTTCTTTCTTTGTGACATCTTTGTCTGGTTTTGGTATCAGGGTGATGGTGGCCTCGTAGAATGAGTTGGGGTGTGTTCCTCCCTCTGCAATATTTTGGAAGAATTTGAGAAGGATAGGTGTTAGTTCTTCTCTAAATGCTTGAGAGAATTCACCTGTGAAGCCATCTGGTCCTGGGTTTTTGTTTGTTGGAAGAGTTTTAATCCCAGTTTCAATTTCAGTGCTTGTGATTGGTCTGTTCATATTTTCTGTTTCTTCCTGGTTCAGTCTCGGCAGGTTGTGCATTTCTAAGAATTTGTCCATTTCTTCCAGGTTGTCCATTTTATTGGCATAGAGTTGCTTGTAGTAATCTATCAGGATCCTTTGTATTTCTGCAGTGTCAATGGTTACTTCTCCTTTTTCATTTCTAATTCTATTGATTTGAGTCTTCTCCCTTTTTCTCTTGATGAGTCTGGCTAATGGTTTATCAATTTTGTTTATCTTCTCAAAGAACCAACTTTTAGTTTTACTGATCTTTGCTATTGTCTCCGTCATTTCTTTTTCATTTATTTCTGATCTGATCTTTATGATTTCTTTCCTTCTGCTAGCTTTGGGGTTTTTTTGTTCTTCTTTCTCTAATTGCTGTAGGTGCAAGGTTAGGTTGTTTATTCGAGATGTTTCCTGTTTCTTGATGTAGGCTTGTATTGCTATAAACTTCCCTCTTAGAACTGCTTTTGCTGCATCCCATTGGTTTTGGGTCATCGTGTCTCCATTGTCATTTGTTTCTAGGTATTTTTTGATTTCCCCTTTGATTTCTTCAGTGATCAGTTCGTTATTAAGTAGTGTATTGTGTAGCCTCCATGTGTTTGTATTTTTTACAGATCTTTTCCTGTAATTGATATCTAGTCTCATAGCGTTGTGGTCGGAAAAGATACTTGATACGATTTCAATTTTCTTAAATTTACCAAGGCTTGATTTGTGACCCAACATGTGATCTATCCTGGAGAATGTTCCATGAGCACTTGAGAAAAATGTGTATTTTGTTGTTTTTGGGTGGAATGTCCTATAAATATCAATTAAGTCCATCTTGTTTAATGTATCATTTAAAGCTTGTGTTTCATTATTTATTTTCATTTTTGATGATCTGTCCATTGGTGAAAGTGGGGTGTTACAGTCCCCTACTATGATTGTGTTGCTGTCAATTTCCCCTTTTATGGCTGTTAGTATTTGCCTTATGTATTGAGGTGCTCCTATGTTGGGTGCATAAATATTTACAATTGTTATACCTTCCTCTTGGATCGATCCCTTGATCATTATATAGTGTCCTTCTTTGTCTCTTGTAATAGTCTTTATTTTAAAGTCTATTTTGTCTGATATGAGAATTGCTACTCCAGCTTTCTTTTCATTTCCATTTGTGTGGAATATCTTTTTCCATCCCCTCACTTTCAGTCTGTATGTGTCCCTAGGTCTGAAGTGGGTCTCTTGTAGACAGTACATATACGGGTCTTGTTTTTGTATCCGTTCAGCCAGTCTGTGTCTTTTGGTGGGAGAATTTAATCCATTTACATTTAAGGTAATTATCGATATGTATGTTCTTATTCCCATTTTCTTAAATGTTTTGGGTTTGTTATTGTAGGTGTTTTCCTTCTCTTGTGTTTCTTGCCTACAGAAGTTCCTTTAGCATTTGTTGTAATGCTGGTTTGGTGGTGCTGAACTCTCTCAGGTTTGCTTGTCTGTAAAGGTTTTAATTTCTCCATCAAATCTGAATGAGATCCTTGTTAGGTAGAGTAATCTTGGTTGTAGGTTTTTCTCCTTCATCACTTTAAGTATATCCTGCCACTCCCTTCTGACTTGCAGAGTTTCTGCCAAAAGATCAGCTGTTAACCTTATGGGGATTCCCTTGTGTGTTATTTGTTGTTTTTCCCTTGCTGCTTTTAATATGTTTTCTTTATATTTAATTTTTGATAGTTTGATTAATATGTGTCTTGGGGTGTTCCTTCTTGGATTTATCCTGTATGAGACTCTCTGTGCTTCCAGGACTTGATTAACTATTTCCTTTCCCATATTAGGGAAGTTTTCAACTATAATCTCTTCAAATATTTTCTCAGTCCCTTTCTTTTTCTCTTCTTCTTCTGGGACCCCTATAATTCGAATGTTGTTGCGTTTAATGTTGTCCCAGAGGTCTCTGAGACTGTCCTCAGTTCTTTTCATTCTGTTTTCTTTATTCTGCTCTGCAGTAGTTATTTCCACTATTTTATCTTCTAGGTCACTTATCCGTTCTTCTGCCTCAGTTATTCTGCTATTGATCCCATCTAGAGTATTTTTAATTTCATTTATTGTGTTTTTCATCATTGCTTGGTTCCTCTTTAGTTCTTCTATGTCCTTGTTAAATGTTTCTTGCATTTTGTCTATTCTATTTCCAAGATTTTGGATCATCTTTGCTATCATTATTCTGAATTCTTTTTCAGGTAGACTGCCTGTTTCCTCTTCATTTGTTAGGTCTGGTGTGTTTTGACCCTGCTCCTTCATCTGCTGTGTGTTTTTCTGTCTTCTCATTTTGCTTATCTTACTGTGTTTGGGGTCTTCTTTTTACAGGCTGCAGGTTCGTAGTTCCCATTGTTTTTGGTATCTGTCCCCAGTGACTAAGGTTGGTTCAGTGGGTTGTGTAGGCTTCCTGGTGGAGTGGACTAGTACCTGTGTTCTGGTGGATGAGGCTGGATCTTGTCTTTCTGGTGGGCACGTCCACGTCTGATGGTGTGTTTTGGGGTGTCTGTGGCCTTATTATGATTTTAGGCAGCCTCTCTGCTAATGGATGGGGCTGTGTTCCTGTCTTGCTAGTTGTTTGGCATAGGGTGTCCAGCACTGTAGCTTGCTGGTCGTTGAGTGAAGGTGGGTCTTGATGTTGAGATGGAGATCTCTGAGAGATTTTTGCCATTTGGTATTACGTGGAGCTGGGAGGTCTCTTGTGGACCAGTGTCCTGAAGTTGGCTCTCCCACCTCAGAGGCACAGCCCTGGTGCCTGGCTGGAGCACCAAGAGCCTTTCATCTGCACGGCTCAGAATAAAAGGGAGAAAAAATAGAAAGAAAGAAAGAAAGAGGATAAAATAAAATAAAATAAAGGTATTATAATATAAAATAAGAAAAAAAATTATTAAGAAAAAATTTATCAAGTAAATTTTTCAAAAATTTTTTAAAATAAATATATTATTTTTTATAATAAAAATAAGAAAAAAATTATTAAGAAAAAAATTTATTAAAAAAATTTATAATTTTTTAAAATAAAAAATAAGGAAAACTTTATTAAGAAAAAATATGTTTTTAATTTTAATATAAAATTTTTAATTTTTTTAATATTAATATAAAAAACAAGAAAAAAATTATTAAGAAAAAATTTATTAGGAAAAAAATTTTTTTAATTTTTTTCAAATAAAAAATTAAAAAATTAATAAGAAAAAAATTTTTATTTTTTTAAAATAAAAAATAAGAAAATTTATTAAGAAAAAAATTTTTTTAATTAAAAAAAAAACAAACAAAATATAAAAATGGGCAGACCGAACCCTAGGAGCAATGGTGAAAGCAAAGCTATACAAACAAAATATCACCCAGAAGCATACACCTATACACTCACAAAAAAAGGAAAAGGGGTAAAATTAATATATCCTGCTCCCAATGTCCACCTCCTGAATTTGGGATGATTCGTTGTCTATTCAGGTATTCAACAGATGCAGGTACATCAAGTTGTTTGCAGAACTTTAATCCACTGCTTTCGAGGCTGTTGGGAGAAATTTCCCTTTCTCCTTTTTGTTCGTACAGCTCCCGGGGTTCAGCTTTGGATTTGGTCCTGCCTCTGCGTGTAGGTCGCCTGAGGGTGTCTGTTCTTCACTCACACAGGATGGGGTTAAAGGAGCAGCTGCTTCAGGGGCTCTGGCTCACTCAGGCAGGGGGGAGGGAGGGGCACGGATGCAGGGCGAGCCTGCGGTGGCAGAGGCCAGCGTGATGTTGCAGCAGCCTGAGGCGTGCCGTGCGTTCTCCCGGGGAAGTTGTCCCTGGATCACGTGAGCCTGGCAGTGGCGGGCTGCACAGGCTCCCGGGAGGGGCAGTGTGGAGAGTGACCTGTGCTCGCACACAGGCTTCTTGGTGGCGGCAGCAGCAGCCTTAGCGTTCCATGCCCGGCTCTGGGGTCCACGCTGATAGCCACGGCTCGCACCCGTCTCTGGAGCTCATTTAGGCGGCGCTCTGAATCCCATCTCCTTGCGCACCGTGAAACAAAGAGGCAAGAAAAAGTCTATTGCCTCTTCGGCAGCTGCAGACTTTTTCCCGGACTCCCTCCCGGCTAGCTGTGGTGCGCTAACCCCTTCAGGCTGTGTTCACGCAGCCAACCCCAGTCCTCTCCCTGCGATCCGATCAAAGCCCGAGCCTCAGCTCAAATGATGTGTCTTTATTTCCTTTTTCGTTCTTTAATATTTTTATAGTTTACTTCATATAGACCCAAAAATCTGTTATTAAATCGCTCATTTTTAGTTTATATTTTATCTTGTCATTTCCATTTCTAAATAGATAATTTTTATTATAAAAACTATTAAATTTTAAGTTTAAATATTTTACTATTAAATTTCTATTAAAATTTAGCATTAATTATTAAGTTATATTGATATGGTAATGTTGATCTGGTGTACTGAGCTAGTAATTAAATGAGCACCCTTATTTATGTATGTAATCATAACAAGCAAATAAAGAAAGTTGGTTCTTTTTTCCTACTATTTCATGTTGTTGTTTTATTATATTATCTAAAATCTCCCAAAGAGTACTAGTGGGTGATGCTAGACGTTTTTGTCTTGATCTAGAGTTTATCTACAATAGCTTCAGCATCCCATCACTTTTGAGATATTTCCAATTGGTTTCTGGTAAATCATCTGTATCACATTTAAGTATTTTTCTTGTATTTTCCTTTTACTAAGAATTTTTCTTAGACATTGCTACCAGATTCTAGAAAATATCTATTTGCCTTTGTTTCTATAATTCTATGTTTTAGATCCCTTATTTCCTTTTTTAATATTATCTTCATTCTTCATACACAAGCAGATTCATACATTAATATAAATTCACAAATAATACATTTGCTTTTAAAAAATTCTGCTCATCTTTTGAGGGTGAAATTATCTCTGAACTAATTCAATTTTAAGTTTTAGGATTACTGTATTATTTAGTGATTTTTTTCCCATTTTTTTCTCATTAAGTTTTGCATAGTCTGAAGAGCTAATATTTAAGAAGATTGTTTCTTAACTCAAGCTCCACATCCCTCACAGGTTTGTTACAGTGTCACCCCTAGACCCAGGCTTGTGAAATAGCCATTTTCTGCAATATTTCAGAAATCATTATATAGAGAAAAAAGAAACATGTTGGAACATACTATGATACTTAAAATTTCTGCTAACACATGACACACATCCTTGCATTTACATTTCATTGGCTAAGTAATGCACATGGTCATGCCTGAGTGAGTGGGCACTAGGAGTGAGACATATAATCCTCCCATGGGTATGAACAAAATATAGGTGACAAGAAATACCACCTACCCATTGTAAGAACTCATTTGAATATAGAAGTTAATATATATGTATGTATATATTTTGTTTTAATATAAACCATTTTGTTATGGTATCTCTGGTAGGCAAAATGATGCTCTCCTCCAAAAAGCCCTACTTCCTAATCCCTCGAGCCTGTGAATATATTATGTTAACACAGCGATGGAGCAGGGGAGAATTCAGGTTGCAGATGGAATTAAGGTTGCTTGTCATCTGACCTTAAAATAGGGGCATTATCTTGTATTATCCAGGTGGGCCTATTGTAATCAGAAGGGTCCTCAAAAGTGGACTCTAACACCATATACAAAAATAAACTCAAAATGAATTAAAGACCTAAATGTAAGACCAGATACTATAAAACTCCTAGAGGAAAACATAGGCAGAACAATCTTTGATATAAAGCACAACAATATATTTTTGGATCTGTCTCCTAAAGTAAAGGAAATAGAAGCAAATGGGATCTAATTAAACCAGAAAGCTCTTGCACAGCAAAGGAAATCATCTACAAAGTGAAAAGACAACCTGCTGAATGGGAGAAAATATTTGCAAATGATATGACTAATAAGTGATTAATATCCAACATATATAACAGCCCATACAACTCAATATCAAAAAAAAAAAAAACTCAAGTAAAAATAGGCAGAAGAACTGAATAGAAATTTTTCCAAAGAGGAAATGCAGATGGCCAAGAGGCACATGAAATGAAGTTCACCATCAACTAATTCAAAAAGATATATGCACCCCAATATTCATAGCAACATATTTACAATTTCCAAGATATGGAAGCAACCTAAAAGTGCCCATCAACAGATGAATGGGTAAAGAAGAGGTGGTATATATATATACAATGGAATACTACTCAGCCATAAAAAAAGACTGAAATTTTTCCATTTTCAGGAATATGCATGGACTTGGAGGGCATTATGCTAAGTGAAATAAGTCAGACAGAGAAAGACAAATACTATGTGGTATCACTTATATGTGGAATCTAAAAAATACAACATACTAGTGAATATAATAAAAAAGAAGGAGGCTCACAGATATAGAGAACAAACTAGTGGTTACCAGTGTTGGGGGAGGGTCAAGATAGGGGTGGGGGAGTGGGAGGTACAAATTATTTGGTGTAAGATAGGTTACAAGGGAGTATTGTACAACATAAGGTATATAGTCAATATTTTGTAATAACTGTAAATGGAGTGCAACCTTTAAAAATTGTATAAATAATTTATAAATAAATAAATAAAATTCCTTCTGTAATTAAAAAAAATGTGGAAGAATGAGGCAGAGTGTCAGAGTCAAAGAGACATTTGAAGATAGGACACTGTTAGCTTTAAAATGGAAGGAGAGACTACAAATCAAGGAATGTAAGAGGTCTCTAGAATCTGGAAAAGGGAAGGAAACATTTTCTCCTGGAACCTCTAGATGACATAAAAGCCTGCTGACACCTTGACTTTAGCCTAGTGTCACCTATTTCAGAATTCCAACATTCAGAACTGTAAGATAGCAAATTTTTCTTGTGAAGCCACTAAGTTTGCAGTAATTTGTTCCAAAAACAATAGGATTTAATACCTGGAAGTGAGTTGCTATATTAAATATCTAAAAAATGAAAAGAGAAAAGAAGAGGCACTATTAAAGAAAATTTTGAAAGATTTTTTTTTACTGCCAACTCTACATAGCATCTAGAATTTTAATTTTTATGTTTGCAATAAGATAGAGATGGTTATGTTTTTATTTTCTTCCAGATTAAGTCAGCTATTCTAGCAACTTCAAGTTTCTTTCTTTCTCTAGTTATTCTACTTTCAACTTCTCACATTTTATTTTATTTTCTTTCTTCTTCTCTCCTCTGAGCTAACCAAAGAATCATATTTGTCAGATCAGACTTACATATTTACTAATAGTTCAATGATACAAGCTAGTAGCAAGTACAAGTAGAGCAGGGAGAGATTTGGACATCAATGACGGTTCCCCAGGCCATTATGTCATTCATTAGACATGTAATTTCTAACTCAGAATACCAGATGAGTTTTCCATATAAGATATGTCAGTTACTCCACAGAGCAGGAAGCATTAAGGTTATGAAGAATTTCTAGTTTATATCTAGATAGGTGATCTTATTTAATATTTCCCATGAAATTAAACCTCACATATCCTAGGTTTGTTTACCATAAGCAATCTTAGCCAAACACATCCTTCTAAGAGCATCCCACTGATAAGGACTCTTCCTACCAAATATCAATAGTTTATTTCTTAAGACCTCCAAGGAGATTAGACTGGGTCATCTGCCTTCTTTCTTTCTCTTAAATCATCTCTCCAATAAAGATAAATAGATTACACGGCAGTTGTTTTACCTCCTTCCTCCCCACAACCCCAGGAAACTCCTAAGTCTGTTTTGTTTTTCAGAAATGTCACTCTCTTGATACAATTTAGTTATAGTTGGATAAACACAATGGCATTTCAGGTACAGAAATAGAAATTCCCATTCAAACTACTGTTTGTTACATGAATTTGGTTACAGTTACCTCACATGACAAAAGTAATTCCTAGCAATTCTGTTTCAGGTGAACTGAGGAATGGCATTTTTAGGCATCGTTATCTCCACTGACATAATTCTTTTGTTAGAGCACTACGATTTCCCCTTATCTGACTCATATGCAAACCCATTCAAAAATATTTGTAAAACTCTCAACTGTTCAAGACACAGATGTGTGTAACAGATCTCAAGTTCTTCTGCCATGAGTACTTTTCCTACATTGTACACAATCATTAACTATTTCCTGCTTTCTAAATATTATCTCATCCACCAGCCTTACTAGATACTTTCATGCTTATATCTGATTTCTTCATTTACCATTGATGCACAATAATTCAAAATTTATATTTCTCAAAACTTAATACATTGGCATCTGCATCATTAGGCTAAAACCTGACTGCATCTTTGCTTCTTATTTCTTACCTGTATATACAAACCAGTGCTCTCTGAAGAAAGGTGTATGCTCTGGTTTCCTACACAAGATCATCCAATATGGTATGGAAAGAAAATATTAGAATTTCCTTTTGTTTTTACTTTAATCTCATACTTTAAAACAATCTTCTTTGTGTTTTATTGTGACCATGATATATTAATATAATAGCATATACATATTATATATGACTAAGTATACATTTATTGAAGTACACCTTCAAAAAATATTCCCCTGATAAAATTGTGCTTTCAAAACAGTTTGAAAATCATTGCACCAAATTATTCCTATTTAAAAAAATAAATATATGAACAATCAGAAAGTTTTTCTTCTGGAACATTTTTTTTTCCCAAAACTTCCTAAGAATTATGAAATATGTTTTATCTATTATTTTATTTTGAGTAAATTATCCCTAAATAGACAACAATGAGTATTTCTCATAAAAGTTATATATAATTTGTATATCAATGTTTCATTGATTTTTCCCTGTTTAAAGAACTCCTCTTTAATATCTCTATATTAAAGCTGCTCCTCTAAACAAAAATTACTTTATTTCAAAATCTTTTACTTATTTATATTTTTTTATTAAATAAAACCACTTTACTCCCATAAATAGTATTTAATATAGCATGTATTTTTGTATTACATGCAGAGTAGAATGATACTACTTCTCAGGGCTATTCATACATAAATTAAATGAATAAATACCAATGTTTAGTATTATATAACTGTGAGCCTAGAAAGCTGGTATCCAAGATGTGCTCTGACACATGTTAGACATATGTCCTCAGTTAAATTTTTTACTCTTTCTAAGGTTCCAATTTCTCCTCTATAAAATGAGAAGCCTAGTTAAGAGCATGGGCTTTGGACAGAACTGGGCCTGGATTCCGGTTCCATCACTGCAAATTCCTGTTTATTTGTGCAAGTGGCTTACGCTCTATAAGCATTAGCTTCCTCTTCTGTAAAATTGGTTTAATAAACTTAACTCAAAGGATTATCATTAGGATTAAATGAAATAATGCAAATAAAGCAGTTTAATTCAGTAAATAATCACTAGTGTTAGCTATTTTGATTACTAATATGCAGATTTCTAGTAAATTACCCAAATATGACTATGCATGTCTAAAATGTGTGACACTTTTCTAAGTGCTTTTACCTGTGTCAGGATATTTCTAGAAAATAATTATTTCATACCAAGTTTTACTGTTAGAACGTTGGGATCTAAGGGTTACGGTAACTTCTTACAATCATAATTCACAGCAGATGATAGAACACAAATTAGAGCACTGAAGTTTTAACTGAAACACTCATGATATTCTTACCATATCATACTGTCTTCATCAAAGGAGAAAATTAATGAAGTGATTTTTATATATGTCATAGAGGAGAGAGGATAGATATGATTTTGATATGAAGTTGGGAGAGAAAAAGGTCTTTTAGCATTGAGCAAAGGGTTATAGCAATGAATGGGAATGTCTGCTATGGGGGAAGAGACATTAAGGGTTCAACCTGATTAGATCAAACAATATGCTTTGAGATGGAGAGAATACATAATGCAGATAAGTAATAACAAATTGTACCATTCTCAACTGGAAAGTCTAGACTTCATTAGAAACAAATGGGTTCTCAATTTGAAAGACCCTGAGTTAACAGTTAAATAGTTTCTTAACTAATTTTTAGAGCCTATAATATGATAATTTGAAATATAGCTCTACAGCATGTGAAGTTTCCCAAGCTTATTGATCACAGTTCCTGTAGAAACCCTTCTTAAACTCTCTTAGAGCCTTTCCCTTACAACTAGAATGTGATCCTATACCTTATCATGGTCTGGTGAACCTTACATCTTCTTACCACTGTCTACCTCTCCAGACTTCTCTCTTTACTCCCTCCTTATAACTGCTTCAATCTTCTTTCTGATATTCATGCCATAATTGTTCCCTTCTCAAAACTTTTGTGCCTGTGCTTCTCCCTTCTGCTTAGAATGCTCATCTCCAGATCTTCATGCTACGAATTGGCTCTTTTTCAACATGCAGGTCTTACCTCAAATGTTACCTTCTCAGAGAGGAAGAGGACTCCACAGCTAAAGAAGTACCTCTAAGCATTCTCTAGACTATAACCTGTTATTTTTTTCTCACTCATCTGAAATAATCATTGGGTTTCCCATTTCTGTGTTTACTTGTGTATTGTCTATCTCTCCTCTCATCATAATATGAACTGATAGGATTGGGGTTCTTTTCAGATGTCATTCCCTTAGCACCTGGAAGAATGCCTGGATAATGCAGGTGCTCAAAATTATTTCCTAACTGACCAAATGATAGATGGATGAACGGATGGAGGGATGGATGAACGGATGGATGGATGGATGAATTTGGAAATCCTTTACTCAACCCTCATTTGCAAATTAGAAGATGGCAAAAGGTGTCTCTCTAATTTTCCCTTGAATTACTCCTTCTGACCAGGTGACAAGAGCATCTTCTGCCTGCAAAGTTACATTCATTCACCTTTTGAATTGGAAGCTGACCATACTCTGTAAATATATGTAGACAGCATCTCAGTCACCAAAGACCTCGGCAAACTACCAAATTCTATTTTATCGCTTTTGCTCCATTTTGATTTTTCAAGCCCCTTGACAAGATATTCACCCATTTTTCCACATCAATTTTAATCTCATTTCCTGATGTTGTGCTTCCCAGATAATCTTCTCTGGAGTCCTAACTCTTATTCTCTTATTATGCATTCCTGGTTCCTGCATCTGACTTCTCTGATTCACCAACTGAGTATCTGCTTTCTCCCTATTCACTTTCTGACTCAATCTGCTCTCAAGTCCCAGCAAAGCCTACATTCCCAGAGCACCTTAGTTCTAAATCCCTGTAGAGAACATTTGTTTATATATTTGTTAATTTATCTTTAGATATTCTGTTTTTTTTTTCAAATTTGTCTTATTTTACCAGTTCCAATAAAATACCAACACACCAGTATTTTTGTAAAGATTGAATGAGCCTATCAGAAAGATCTAGCACAGCAGCACAGCACAACACACAACACAGAAGTCTCAGCAGCCACAGAAATATCATCTCTGTTATTATTTGATGTTATGATTGCTTTCCTTACATAATTTCCTACATTTTCAGCCAACATATAGTTAAATGATAAGCTATTAAATGTTTACAGAGAAAGAGCAATTCCTCCTTCAAGAAATCTACGTATCTCTTACCAACACCTTTCCAGTAGATCTAAGGCCTGAAAATAGATGGACATAGGATCATGAATGTATTTCCTACAAGCAAATCAGGAAAGTATGAAGGAAGAAATCAAGTACGGCTGTGGAATGAACCTTGAAACTTTTAAGTCAAATTTTCCTTCTAATATATGGTAACTATAAGCAATTTTGTGGGATTTTATATGCACTAAGACATTTAAAAAGTAAATAAAGGATGAAAGTTTTGTCTTGCATGTTATAATGTATTTCATTTTCTTCTTTGAGACTTTGGAATGGTTTCTAAACTGATATTTCAATCTAATAGCCTTAATTCAGTATCTAAGATATAACAGCCTAAGAAAAGAGAATCTGTGTAATAACTATACTGAATATAAACACTTGCTTACAGTGAATTCTATGCCTTTGGAAAAGATGACCATCGTGAACATTCTCAGCAGATTTACAGATAACTTTGCCTGCAAATATTTCTAGGTCATTTTCTATTAAATCTTGCTGGATGTTTATCTGACATAGTCTATTGGGGTTAATTTTGATTATTGATTTGTCTAACTTTTTGCTTTCTCTTTGAAGTGTACTAAATTCTACTTACCTCTCTGTGTGTTAACAGACACCACACAGTATACTCTAGGGCACATGTTATGTTCTGGAAATATGTAACTAAACGATAAGCTGATTTAAAAATATTTTGTTAGGGGATTTTTAAGTGTACTAATTTTTTTAAAAGAGCTGAATTTATGTTTCCTCCATCTCTTGTATACACAATGTTCTTATTATAAAAATATACCAAAATAATTCTAAATCTTATTCTAAAACTTAGCATATATCTTCTTTATGCACATACATTTTCTTATTCCTAAATGTGCCTTGAACTTATTTTTGAGTACATATTTAAATGTTAAGAATAAAAGAATTATAATGAAAGACATATTCATTTTATGTCCTAATTTGGGAACTTTTACTTTTCTAAGAACTCCTCAGAAAATATTGCATTGTTGTCAGTTGTAAGACTCAGGGTAACACTTGCTAGTTGCTATAACAAACTAAAATCTGGTTGCTTAATTCAACAAATGTTTGTCACTTGCACAAGTCTAATACTGATGTTCCAGGCTGAGCTATTCTTATGGGCAGCTCCATCCAAGAAGAGGATCCTAGAGTACAAGTTCCCACCATCATGTGATTCTGATATCTTGGATCATTTCACTTCCAGACAGTGAGTGAGATCATGAAAGATAATATCTTTCATGACCAGGCTATAACAGTTTCCCTCTATTTTATTAACCAGAGCCAGTTACATGTCTCCAACCTAACTGCAAGAGAGACTCTGGAATTTGACCTTCCTCTATGCTTAGAAAGAGAAAAGGGAGATTGTTAAACCTCTAGTCAAACTCTGCCACACAGGCATATTGTTCTAGAACATGGTAAAAGAAGTAAATATTGGCAATGAGAACAAAAATCCTCAGTGATAGTTTCTTTTACTGAAATTTTCCTTATTAGGATGTTGGTTTAAAAATCAGATTTTAAAATGTAGTATTTTCATTATTTGTGCATAACTGTACATAGAAGTGATTTTATCGAATTACTTACAAGACATATTTTACTCAATTAAATGCTTTCCTGAAAAATGACAGTCAATATTTAGCATACAAGATGTAATATCAGAAATACTTTTGAAAAACACTCTGAAACAAGACATATAAAATGCAAAATAACTATTCACTTTAATTATTATATTTCAGTGGCTATAATACATGTTGGATATAACTGCCTTGTACATATTGATAAAGTACAGTATTGCCTATATTTTGATTTTCTTTTTCATGAATTATTTGTAAGAGATCAGTATTTTGTAGGGGATTAGTTTTGCCAAATAATATAAATAACCAAAAGATAAAAATACTATACTATGAAAGCATGTTTGGAATTATCAGATGCTGTAACACTGAATTAATCAGGTATAAACTATTTTGTTTTCCAATAATTAAGTAAGCTTTTGCAATATAAATATTAAAACATCAGAAATGTAATCCAATTATAAGTTTATAAAATTACATTTGTGTATATATAGATTTGGAGCCCTTCTAAAAATATTGAAGCATACGGTTTATGGAAAATCTTGGCCTGAAATTTTATGTGAACTAATTTGAAAACTATGTTTAAAAAATACAGGACTTTCATCAATTTCGGGGTAGGTTTGAACTTGATATCTGATTAATATTGTATTATCTGCTAAACCAGCAAGGCACTCTGGCAAGGCTTGGTAATTTCCTATTCTATTAGCAAAAAAATTGTAATAATTTCCTTTAATTTACAGACAATTACAATTCAATTATGAAGCATACAAAACATTTTCTAAGTTAAGACAATACACTGCCTAAAACTTTATATGATCTGTCAAATTTTTGCTGAAAAGAAATTCATGATTAAGGTCTCATATAATTATAAGATTGAAGGCTCAAAACCTATGAAAGTTAAAGACTAAAACTGAACTAATTATTGTTATCAAAAATGTTTCATGTCCAGGTAAGCAAAACATGCATGATGAACTCTGTCTGTGATAATGCATTAAAGCCAAAATTCTACCTGGTTTCATTTCAAATTGTTATTTGTAGTCAGGGTCAACTATTTCAATATCACTTATGTGGTTGGTGGCTTCACCTAAATCTATTGAGCTGATACTTCTATAATTCTGGGTCAGTAGAAGTAGTACTGGTCATTAATCATCATCTTCAAAAAAAATCTATTTTCCAGTAACACTTGTTTTTTTCTTGAGAGAAAAATACCAACCAATATACAACCCCATTAATCAAAAACATATGTAAATTCTGCCTTTTTTACTATTGAATTAATTCATCCATCTACTTCTATATCAGATACTTGATGCATTTATATATTTTTAAATTCAAAATATATTTTAAATTCTGTTATCAGGTAAATATGTAATCATAACTAAAATTGATTAAAGTAGCAGAAATGAAAAATAGGGAAAGTAATGAAGAAACAATAACATGAGTTTATCTAGGTAAGGAAGCTACCACAAAGTCAAAAGTGACAAAGTGACATTGTTCTTTTTGTTTTGTTTTGTTTTGACCGTACCACGCAGCATGCAGGATCTTAGTTTCCTGACCAGTGATCGAACCCATGCCCCCTGCAGTGGAAGCATGGAGTCTTAACCACTGGACTGCCAGAGAAGTCCCAAAAGTGACATTGTTCTTTCTGGGAATCTAGGAAAAGTAGAAATATCATGAATTGCACTGTCTCTAAAAAGGAAGCACGCCAGTTCACAAAATGAGAGAAACTTGTTCTGGAAATCTAATGAAAAATTAATGTAAGTAAATTAACTGAACTTAAATCATTAAAATATTAGGAATTTTAATAATAGGATACATTATTGATATGTAAGAGTATCAGAGAATGAAAGAGACCACATATTTGTGGAGAAATAAAGTATTATGGGAACCAGTGGCAAATGGCGGCAGAGTAAGACGTGGAGATCACCTTCCTCCCCACAAATACATCAAGAAAACATCTACATGTGGAACAGCTCCTACAGAACACCTACAGAACACTGGCAGGGGACCTCAGACTTCCAAAAAGGCAAGATAATCCCCACGTAACTGGGCAGGGCAAAAGAAAAAAGAAGAAAAAAAACAGAGACAAAGGAATCAGGATGGGGCCTGCCCCTCTGGGAGGGAGCTGTGAAGGAGAAAAAGTTTCCACACACTAGGAAGCCCCCTCACTGGCAGGGATAGGGGGAAGCTTCAGAGCCTCGGAGGAGAGGACAGCAACAGGAGTGCAGAGGGCAGAGCGGAGAGATTCCCACACGGAGGATTGGTGCCAACCAGCACTCACCAGCCAGAGACACTTGTCTGCTCACCTGCTGGCGGGGGTGGGGGGTTGGGGGCTGGGTGCTGAGGCTTGGGCTTCAGAGGTCAGACCACAGGGAGAGGACTGGGATTGGCTGCGTGAGGACAGCCTGGGGGTGCTAGTGTGCCAAAGCTAGATAGGAGGGAGTCTGGGAAAAAGCCTGGGCATCCCGGAGAGGCAGGAGACCTTTGTTGTGGTGTGCTCAATAGGTGGCCCACCATAGGAGCTTCCTGCTGTGTGCTCACAGATGGCAGGGCAACACCTACGTGAGCGCAAGCACTAGCCGCGGCTGTTATCTCGGACAACAGAGGCTGCCACCATTGCCACCAAGCGTCCTGTGTGCAAGGCAGGTCACTGCCAACACTTTCCCAGCAGCCTGTGCAGCCCGCTACTGCCAAGGATCCTGCCATCCAGGGCCAACTTCCCCGGGTGAACATACGGTGCGCCTCAGACTCTTGCAACTTCACGTCGGCCTCTGCTGCCGCAGGTACTCCTCGCACATCCTAATTGTGACTGCCATATCCCTCCCTCCCCCAAGCCTCAGTGAGAAAGTGAGCCCTAATCCGCCGCTGCTTTCGCCCCCTCTTGCCTGGGAGGGGAACAGACGCCTGAGGGAGGCCCACACGCAGAGGCGGGGTGAAAACCAAAGCTGAACAACAGGGGCTGTGCAACCAAAGAAGAGAAATGGAATACCGCTGCAAGACCAATGGATTAAATCCCTGCAATCGGCTTGGTAAACCCTACATCTATGGAATATCTGAATATACAATGAGAGTTCCCAGAGTTGAGGCTGTGGACCTTGGGAGCAAGTATATGCAGGTGTAAGGCCAGATCAGAGTCTGAGCTGAACCCACAGTGGCCACAGCAGGTGCATAGACCTACCTAGAAGTATTGGAGGACTTCCTGTGTAGGTAGGGATTGGCTGTGACTCACTGACGGGGCAAAGACACTGACAGGTAGGGCCACAGGAAAATATTACTACTTCTTTTTTGTTGTTGTTCTGTTCTTTTTTTATTTTTCTTTTAATTTTAATTTTTATTTACTGTTATTTTCTTTTCTTTTTTATGCTTTTTTTTTTTTTAAATCTTTATTGGAGTATAATTGCTTTACAATGTTGTGTTAGTTTCTGTTGTAAAACAAAGTGAATCAGCTATACGTATACATATATCCCCATATCCCCTCCCTCTTGCGTCTCCCTCCCACCTTCCCTATCCTACCCCTCTAGGTGGTCACAAAGCACCAAGCTGATCTCCCTGTGCTATGTGGCTGCTTCCCACTAGCTATCTATTTTACATTTAGTAGTGTATACATGTCAATGCCACTCTGTCACTTCGTCCCAGCTTACCCTTCCCCCTCCCTGTGTCCTCAAGGCCCTTCTCTACTCTGCGTCTTTATTCCTGTCCTGCTCCTAGGTTCTTCAAGACCATTTTTTTTTAGATTCCATACATATATGTTAACATATGGTATTTGTTTTTCTCTTTCTGATTTATTTCACTCTGTATGACAGACTCTAGGTCCATCCACCTCAATACAAATAACACAATTCCGTTTCTTTTTATGGCTGAGTAGTATTCCATTGTACATTTGTGCCACATCTTTATCCATTCATATGTTGATGGACACTTATGTTGCTTCCATGTCCTGGCTATTGTAAATAGTGCTGCAGTGAACATTGTGGTACATGAGAATTCCAGATATCAGTAAAATTAAAGTAGTTGGTATGCATAATTTTAATCTAAATGACGTGAGGTATAAATTCTGCATCTGGACAAAAATATATTACCTTCATAAAAATAGTAATCAGATAAACTAAATTACCAGTGGCATTATATGAAAAAAAAAGAATATACTTATATTGATTAAACTTAATAACCCTGTTCTCATTTTTCTTTAGATGCTCAAGGTAATATCTGAGAAGCATGTACACAGATTACAAAACAAGTTATTTCCTATTTTCCAAAAGTTAACAACTAAATAAACAAAGAAATCACTATTCAAGTCCTTTTAAATACTGTCAAACTAATTATTGAACATATTCCTCTAAGATTATATATAAACAGTTGTATATCTAATTCTCCAGATACAATATGTAACATTTATGCACTCTTTTATGTTTCTTGGATTCTGTTCTACTTATCCCAGGTTGAGGTATAGTGAATTTATTGCTTCCTTAAGGTATTTTCTAAATATTATTGATAAACTGGATCATTTAAGTGATGTTAGCTCTTCAATGTATTTTATATGGGTGCAGATAGAGTGTGAACTATATACCTGAGAAAATGTCTTTTTCTCATATGTGGATTACATTGCCTGCACATTCTAATCTATAAAAGATTGTTAAATATAGTAAACAAATTTTGGAATTGTAAAATGGATTACTAGAAAACTAAATGTTTAATTAGTCACAAAACATGTCAGTAGCTTTATAACATCTGTCCCAAATGAACAAAATATAGAATGGAATTTAAAATATGAACAACACACAAAAAAATGCAACTAAAGCTTATACTACGCCATCTATTTGAATTTTAGTTTGTCGGATGGCAAAGAAGATTCAGATACATGCTTAAAAGAAGCACTTTCATTTGTGAAATGTTGGTTTACATAAGAGTCCACAGTGTATTTATTTACCTTGCAGCAGTTAACATAATTAGTACAGGAAAAGAAAAACCTAGCCTATGTCAAGTGAGAATATTATAACTATAACTGTTGGTCTGTAATTATTTTTAAGTGATATGTACCTTGAGGGGTTTGGTATTTGAATTTCACAGAAGGAAAGAATATTAATCAATGCTATTTCAAATGTATACCTATTAAAAATGGATACATGAATTTGAAGTTAAACAAAATCAGAGTTAAGAAGGTAGAGCATACATATTCTCTGAGACATTAAAATTAAAACAAACCTTGAAAATCAGAAAAGAGAATTCAGTCAAATCATACACAAGTAATATGGAAAAATTTCTAATTGAGCTTATTTAAAGCAAATCTCTCTCCCATGTTAATTTCTCTACGTTTCTAGATCTTTTAACCATTTATATTTCATATTCAATTGCATGTCCTATTTGAATATTTATAATGTTTGGAGGGTCAATCACAGGTGACTGCACAATTATTATTCTAATATCACTAGAGGTCTAAAATTTCAACATCATTTATTATTAGAAAAATGCAAATCAAAACTACAATGAGGTATCACCTCATACCGGTCAGAATGGCCATCATCCAAAAATCTACAAACAGTAAACACTGGAGAGGGTGCAGAGAAAAGGGGTCCCTCCTACACTGTTGGTGGGAATGTAAATTGGTACAGCCACTATGCAGAACAGTATGGAGGTTATTTAAAAAACTAAAAATAGAACTACCTTAGCACCCAGCAATCCCACTCCTGAGCATATACTCAGAGAAAACCATGATTCAAAAAGATACATGCACTACAATGTTCATTGCAGCACTATTTACAATAACCAGGATATGGAAACAACCTAAATGTCCATCAACAGAGGAATGGATAAAGAAGATGTGGTACATATATACAATGGAATATTGCTCAGCCATAAAAAAGAACAAAATAATGCCATTTGTAACAACATGGATGGACCTAGAGATTGTCATACTGAATGAAGTAAGTCAGACAGAGAAAGACAAATATCATATGATAGTGCCTGTATGTGGAATCTAAAAAGAAAGGATACAAATAAACTTATTTACAAAATGGAACTATGGTCATGGATGTAGAACACAAACTTATGGTTACCAGGGGTTAAGGTGGGGAGGCAGATCAATTGGCAGATTGGGTTTGACATATACACACTACTATATATAAAATAGATAACTAATAAGAACCTGCTGTATAGCACAAGGAACTCTACTCAATACTCTGTAATGGCCTATATGGGAAAAAAATCTTAAAAAAAAAAAAGAGTGGATATATGTATATGTATAATTGATTCACTTTGCGCTGTACACCTGAAACTAACACAACATTGTAAATCACCTCTACTCCAATAAAATTTTTTTAAATAAAATAAAATTTCATATAAAAGTTTAAATACTGCAATCCATGGAGCTTCATATACACTTGATCTATTGGAGGAAAGTACACACTTGACCTGAACCAGAAACACTTAAGCAATGATAAAAAAAAAAAAAACCAAAATATATTCCAGAACAGGAGAAAATGTTGCTATTAATGGTAACTTGGGAATTGGCAGAGAGATTTTAGTAATTTAAAATCAGTCTTTTAAAATATTGCTAATATATTCTAAAAGTAACACAATTAAGTCAGATAGACTATGAAGTTATAAAGGGGGTTATCTATAGATATGCTGTCTCTGTAAATAATATACATACACCCATACTTACTTGAGTGTCCCAATTTGTCTGTGAAATATGTCTACTCTTGCCAAAAACTCATCAAATAAAATGATATAACAGTTGAAATAAAAGACATTTATGTATTTACCAAGTAGGTTCTTATCTTCAATAATTGCCATCTCAACGTCTTTTCCAGTAACTATTGTGTATGTGAAAGGAACTTGGAGAAGAACACTAATCTCACCAAAAGACTCCTTCTCCTTAAGTTTACCCATATACACAAGTTTTTGTATTTTTTTCTGTAAGAGATATAGATAACTGATGTTTAATGAAACCACTTTCATATAATGGATAAATAATTTTGGTATATGGTATTTAAAATAAGTTAGCAGTTTCAGGCAAATCAGAGAACATTTATTCATACATGTATTTAAATTATATTAGAAAAATAATAGATTGATGAGAACTTCAGCATATCTAAGACAGTTGAAGGCACTGTACTTTAGTGATCTAGAAATTAAATGTGTTAATACACCAAGATGTTTATGAAATCTTGAACTCTTTCCATTTTTTAAAGTCCTAGGATACTGTTTTGTAAGCATAATTTAGTATGTTTTGTGAACCACCATTTGTTACCTCAGTTCCAGCTGCAAGGCACAGTTGTTGAACTAACAGAGAATAATGAAAATAAGCAGAGTGTCAGGAATGGTACTGATGAGATGATTAACTGCAAAAGATGAGATTCTACCCTAACTTTTTTGTATAAATAAAAAAAGAAAAATGGAAAGTGAGTTTGACTCAGGGAACTAGCAATTTAAGTCCAAATAAGGAATTTTGTGGAAAGGAGCTGACAGTAGTTTCAATATGCATAGTTCTGGAGAAAAAATTGAAACTCCAAATTATCTTTTCAGGCGAGCCCAACAGTATTAAAACAAGAATGAGCTGCTGAGCAGTAAGATAAAAAAAAAAAAAAAAAGAATGTAGCCCTCAGGGTAGGACAGTGACAGAACTCAGAATAGGTGAAAGCCTTTACTAAGTACCCTGGGGTCAAAAGCCAATAACTAATTGATATGCCACTTATATAAATGACAAATCTTTACACTGAATATGACTAGTACAGCAAAATTCAATGACGTTTGCATATTAAATTGAATTACGTTGAAGACTGCCTAACCAGCCAAAATGGATTAGTTCTAACTTTTCTGTCACTATGTATTAGTGTTTTGCCTATTCTAGAACTTCATAAAACTGGAATCATACAGAATGCACTGTTCTGAGTTTTACCTTTTTGCCCAACCTAGTGCTTTGAGATTCATCCATATTCTTGTATGTATCATAAATTCTTTTTATTGAGGCATGACATTCCAATGACTGAATATACCACAATTTTTCTATCCATTCAACTGTCAATGAATATTTGGATTACTTACAGTTTCTGGCTTATGAAGATTCATGTAAGTCTTTTTTTTTTTTTTTAAGAATGTGTTTTACTTTTTTTTTTTTTTTTAATAATTAAGCTGCTTTTCTTTCTTTTATTTTTAATTTAGGGAAGGCTCTTTTATTTATTTATTTATTTATTTATTTATTTAATATTTATTTTTGGCTGTGTTGGGTCTTCGTTTCTGTGCGAGGGCTTCCTCTAGTTGCGGCAAGCGGGGGCCACTCTTCATCGCGGTGCGCGGGCCTCTTCACTATTGCGGCCTCTCTTGTTGCGGAGCACAGGCTCCAGACGCGCAAGCTCAGTAGTTGTGGCTCACGGGCCTAGTTGCTCCGCGGCATGTGGGATCTTCCCAGACCAGGGCTCAAACCTGTGTCCCCTGCATTGGCAGGCAGATTCTCAACCACTGCGCCACCAGGGAAGCCCCATGTAATCTTTTTGTAAGCATATATTTTATTTCTCTTGAGTAAATATCTAAAGTGGAATTTCGGGGTCATATATTAAGTGTATTTTAACCAATCTAATATGCTTATAGAAGTTCTTTGTTGTAATTTTAATTTGCATTTCTCTGATAAATAATGATGTCAAGCATCTTTTAATGTGCTTCTAGTTTGTTCCTAAGTCTTACAATTCAATATATCTTACAACTTATTTTACATTCCTGCATCTTACAACTCAGTAAAAAGAAGAAAATACATGCAAGAAAAATTAGTCAGAAATTGAACAGCTATTTCACAAAAGAAGACAAGTAATAAATGACCAATAAACACAAGAAAACATGTTCAATATCTCCTATTCATTAAGATAAGCTAATTGATTAAAAAGAATACATAAGTTTAAAACTTACCACTTTTCTTGATTGTGGTTTTGAAAGTCCTACAATACTTCTGTAAACCTTACAATATCCAGAATTAATATAAGCCACAAAAGAGATTATATTTCCACTTTCCACTATCACTGAAAACAAGAGACAATTCATTGTTTCACACATTTTTATAAGAAATTATTTTAGATATTATGACAATAAAAGTTGACATTTAATTCAACAACTATTGAGTAAATTTCTTAATGAATGACAGTTTATAGGCAGTCCTCTGTATATGATAAAAATTTACATCTGATATTTATATCAGCACTAATATAGAAGTAAATATTGACAAGAATTTGGCAGTAAAATCAATGGTGTGTTAGTAAACTGTATGGTGGGGGAGAGGAAGATGAGTGTGGGGCAAGCCCCAAGCAGTAGCATTTGCTGATTTTCACGGTGTAGTTATTTCTACCATAGCTAGTTTGAAACTGCCAATGGTTTAACAACTGGCTCAAAAAATCTCTGAATATTTAACGTTTGGATCTTCAGAGTTCAAAGTGTATAATAAAAAAAAAATAAAAGGTTATTTAATTGTCACCAGTCATTTATTTTGCTTAAATAAAAATTTATGGTAACTCTTCTACTGTCTTATATTTTGTTTCTTACAGCCAAACAATAATATTATAAAGTTATCTTCAAATATCAAAGTATAATATAGCTGTAGAATTATGTTTAAATTGTATAGACATGGGAATTTTTTCATAGATCCTACTCTTAAAAGTAAAGAGTAGTGTTTTGCCAAGATGTTATATGATAGTAGAGGCTGTTTTACTTCTTTTAGTCAATCAGCAGGACATAAAGGAAGGTATAGAGTCTCCTGGCAATTGTTACAGGTAAGAGAAGCATGCACTTAGAGAGTAAAGAAGCTCATTATTTTTAACTTTTAGAGCTGCACTACTGTAAATCTTTTCTTGAAAGTCAAGCCTTACATAGATCATAGAAAAGTATACATAATATCAAAGTGAATAAAGATCATGGGAATTTGTATTAAAAGCAAGGCAACAATGGAAAAGCTGAATCACTGCAGCAAAATCTATGAGGCAGTCTCACTCCTTATAGGGGACATTTGCTGCCTCAGTAATTGTCTATGGTCTCTGTACTAATCATAGAAAATGTTTATCTTAATGAAGACAACACAGCAAAACCGTTTTCATCTAGGTAAGCGGGCTGAATTTAATGACATTAAAAAATGTCTCATCACACTTAAGAAATTTTAAATATTACTTTTTTGACTAGAAAAAGAATCATGCCAATGCCTGTAAAGACTTAACACCTTTCTCTTGTGTTTCTTAATTTTATGCATTCAGCCTCTGAACCTGTTTCCCATGACAAAGAACTTATGCCAGTGATGTCAAGATAAATGTTGTCATCTCCATACCCTTTCCTCTTGGGTTACATAGAAAACTATGAACAACATAGAAAGATCCAAAGGATTATAACACAATTTTAAATGAAAAGATTTAGTCATGGACTATATAAATGACATTTTATTCATTATTATTTAAAGGTAATATTCAGGAAATAAAGTTGATTTATATTTAAAAACAGAGTTTCAGTTTAGGAAGGTGAAAAATTTGGGAGATGGATGATGGTGAGAGTTGCACAACAATGTGAACGTAGTGTCACTGAACTATACAGTTAAATATGGTTAAAATGGTATGTTTTATATTATGTGACTTTTACCACAATAAAAATAATTTTTTAATTAAGGTTTTAAAGAATCTCATCAAAACTCAAACTCATATTCTAAAACCTGAAAGCATTAGACCTTTATGAAAAGAACAAACTTGACTTTATCTTAAAAGTAAATTAGAGAAGAAAAACAGAAGGATTCATAGAAAGTGAATATCATGTATTGTTCTTTTCCTTCCTGTTGTTTTTCATGTGCCAGGAAATAGTCACAAGTCTAATAAAACTATTTTATTCCAATTTTCAGATCAGTTAGAAGAAGTCATGATAAGAAGGATAATTCCCAACTGGCTATTAGCATCAGCACTGGGACAGTTAAGGTCTCAGTTTAAATGGAAACTAGTGATTAGAAAGATTGTTAAAGGACATCTTCTTAATAAACTTAATAAACTCAAGTCCATTAACCTAACAGACCAAAACACAGTTTTGGAGCAGAAGTGTGTCTGAGTATCAGCAAGACTATGCAGCTTCAAGCAGAACATGCATTAGCTTAATGGATACCAGTTCTCCTTGTAAAACTAGAGTACTAGAAAAAGAACAATATAAAAAAAAATAGTGCTAGTGAATGCTATTTTTGAATTTTAATGTCAATTTGGGGAAACATTTTTGAACATGTTTTCCTTATGAATATATTTTTTGCTTTCCTAATGTGTTAAGAAAGATCTTGGTTAGAAAGGACCTTTCATTTACTGAGTATTTCTATAAGGGTCCATACTAATGAAACTTTAACCAATATTAAACACTACTTATTTATTATTTTAAAATATATATTTATATGAAGATAAATAGCATTTATGGCTAAATGGAAGCAAATCCTGAATAGAAATCCATATCAGAAAAATTAAACACTGATTAATTATCTAATTTCCACTTATACTACAGCTTCTGAATTCATGGCACATTAAGATAAGTCATTCTTCTGAAGTATGAGTACTATATGTAAAATACTGTCATGCATATTAAATACCTGCCACTTTGCATAAGAAATTAAAAATAAGTGAGCATTTCTCTAATCACACAAACATGAGATTTGGAAAAAAATTGTACTAATTATTGATAGAGGAAATCCAGAGAAATATGGGTGGAAGAAATTTAAATTGTGAACACACCTCATAAACTATTCCAAGAAAAGAATTTACTAATATAATACATTTATAGAATTTCACAGAAAATAACAGAGTATGACTTGTTACTTATTGAAAATTTGTTTCCTCATGGTTTTGTTATCACCTAACATACTATCTAATTTACTGATTTATTTCTTGTGCTTACTGTGTATTACATCCTCTAGCCACTAGGATGCAAACTCCATCAAGACAAGGATTTTTATTTTTATCTTTCTTTCACTCATGTATTTGCAAAGTAGCCATTCAATAAATATTTGATGAACAAATGCAAGGTCTCAATATTAAATTGCAATTTCCTCAAAAGGTTAACTGAGCACGAGAGGAAGCTCAGAATATGGTAGCTTAGGTTTTTATGGAACCAAGTTGCACAACTAAAAATTCTGGCTGAAATATTTTTAAATATATGAGGTGGTAAAAGGCAAAAAAAAAAAACCCAAAACAAAACAAAACAAAAAACCAAAAAAACCCTCAAAAGCCAGAAATAAAAAGAAAGTGCAGTCACAGAGGTAAGAAAGCCCTAGAACCAGTGGCAAAGTCTGTCTGAGAGATCAGATGTGGACATCCTCCTTCATAAAACCTTCAAGAACAATATTCTTGGGGGGTGAACTTGAAAAAGCCCACCTTACAAAGAGAGTTCCTGAAGATATTTTCCTCTCTTACTTGTGGTGCTAAAAGGAATGGAAAAAGAGAAGAGAAAGTCTCTCTGAAAATTCCTAACCATAGCTCATGATATTGGGGCTAGAATCTACACCACCTGCGAGGCATCAAAGATTTATTTTTAAATTATATTGTTGATTTGCAACTTTAAATGCCTGGAAAAAATTCTTTCTGGATAAATTAATGTTTATCCAGGCTTCAAAGAAGTCTAACAGATACGAAGATACTATTTTAGGGAAAATGAGCCCTTAATAAAATATGTGTTACCAAATATATTAGCAAACCAGCACCATTAATTATAGTCACCATACTGTTATAAACATAACTATACATATACTTACATTACTATAGATATTTTTATGTATTTATGTATACATGATATATACACATTTATAGCAACATCAGAATTAGGAAATATAAAATAAAACTATATTTATAAAAAAGCAAGAGACTTAGAATTAATCAGTTTGATTACCAAAATTAACCAGTGCTTTCAGAAAAACTATAATCAATCCAAACAAAAAAATTAAATTAATTAAATATTAAACTAAAAAACTAATGCTATATCCTAAAATTTTACTATTAAAATTTAGCATTACATGTTTTTTTTTGCATTATAATTAAGGTCACATTTCAAATGGCCATGAACTTAAATATTAGTTTATTTGAATCAAAATTTAAAAATTAAAACAGTCACCTCTTCAGGCAATGTACCAATAGTCCTTAACTACTCTTTATCTTCAGTAGTCAACAGATTTAATTAATCTCTCCTGTTCTTGACACACTTTTCTGCTCTTCTCATAAGAACTTCCTTTTCTTAGTGCTGAGGATACCCTCAGACTATCCTCTATGTACTGTACAGAAAGAGTCAGTTTTTTTCCTCCCTAAAAAATGTCTCTTCCATTTTCCCAAAAAATGGACAAACTGGTATTTTTCTGGTATTAAACATCAATTCCCCTCCCTTAAAATATTGGATTAAATCTTAGACTTATTTAATTAAACTCGTGTTAGTGTCCAACTTTGAATTCTCTTTACTTTTCCATTCTCTCTCAGTAGATGATACCGATAGATAGATGGATAGATAGATAGTTAGATAGATAGATAGATAGATTTTCTATAGACATATTTATGAACACAGATATTCAAAACTAGGGGTATGAATATATGGATATGGGTATATAGGTGTAGGGGTTGTGTATATACAATATTTCATGGAATTCCATATTTCTCTGTTTCTTCTTTACATATACTCTGTCTTTTCATGGTATTTTGCATGATGTTCAGAGATCTGCTATACAGATTAAGGTTAATGTTACTACTCTCTTTACGTAGGCTTTAGTGAGCCTGCTGTTTTCAGAATCACACATTCAGTTTTCTCTTTTTATTTGAATTTGGAACACTAATTTGTAATACTGAATTTAATTTCCATCATTCTTGATGATTACTTTAGTAAATATAAGAAATGTATTTAACTGTGTCTACCACAAAGTAAATTCTGTATACAAGTTTGCTGCTTTCATACTAAATTTTGACCCTCAGGCTTTCCAGATATTCCAACCATATCTGGGGTCTTAATAAAAAATCACTAAAGGAATGAAAGCACCATGAGCAAGAGTCAGCATAAACTCAAAACTATAAATACAGACCTCCAAATACCTCAAACACTAGAATTGCCAGAATGTAAAATGCTTATATACGAAACGCTAAATAATACAAAGGTAATTTCTGGAAGGACTTGTGTAAAATAGAAATTTTTCTTATAAGTTTGGGGAAATTCATTAGATCAACTGACGGAGTGTGTTTTTGGTTTTTTTATGATTATTACAACAATTCCTTTTGGTATTTTCTAGTTTTCTAATTCATACTTCTCTTTCATTTGACATTTTATATTTTCTAGAAATGTATTCTTTCCATCTAGTTTTTCCATACGTTAGAATAGACTTGTTTATGACACATACTTCTGAAATCTTTATTGTATCTTTATTATATTTCATGTGCTTATAATGCTTTTTCCAAAATGATTTTTTCTAAACAGCATTTTATTTCACAGATAGCTTGTTTCTGTGTAAATATTGCTTCTTAGTTCATTGATCTCTGTCTTTATTTCATTATTTTTTTAAATTCTTTTTTCTTGTTTTCTAATAAATGTATTTAACACTACACATTTCTTCTCTCTACTGGCCTAACTATACCTCATACGTTCTGAAATATAGTGATTTTATTATGATTTGGTTGAGAGTTATTTCTTAATTTCCTTTTTTAATCAATGGGGTACAGCAACATCTATTTATTTCATTTCCAACATTTGGGGCTATACTTTTTCTATTCTTTTAAATCAATTTTAAGTTTTCTTGTTTTGTTTTGTTTTACACTTGACTCCGTGTGACCATTATATACAATATATTTTTGTAATTATTCCTTATTTTTTACATGCTGGGGAAAAAGTTCTGTTGATGTGGAGTTCTTCATGTATATAAAATTTTGACTTTTTAAAATTGTAATGTTCAGTTTACAGTTGTTAATCTATTTGGTCTCTCATTTCCTGAGAAAGTTGTGTAACCAAACTACAGTGATTATGATTCTTTCTCTTTTTTTATCACAATAGTTTTACCCTGCATTCTATCCTGCTGTATATTACGGTTCTTTCATCAGCTTAACACACATAATTTAAATAAATGCATCATGCCATTAATATTTTTCTGTGGCAAGATCTTCTATTTTAATTTTTCCTCTTTTACACTTGTCAGTATTTCCTAGTCAGCTTTCCATTTTAATATGTATAAATAAATGTCATTTGTTGATTATCAGAATATCAACAGAGATAGAAACTATGAAGAAGAACTAAATAGAAATTCTAGAATTGAAGAATAAAATAACTGAATTGAAAAATTCACTACAGGGCCTTAACAGCTCTTGACTAGACAGAAGAAAGAAAGAATCAGCAAACTTGAAGACAGGACTTTTGAAATTACTGAGGCTTAGGAGCAAGAAGAAAAAGAAAAAAATGAAGAGAGCTTAACAGACTTGTGGGACATCATCAAATAGAATAACATATACACTATAGGAATCCCAGAGGAGAAGAGAAAGCGGCAGAGAACCTATTTGAAGAAATAATGGCTAAAAACTTTTCAAATTTGAGAAAAAATGGACATACAAATTCAAGAAGCTCAATTCACTCCAACCAGGATAAATCTAAGAAGACCTACACAAAGACACATTATAATAAAACTGTTAAAAGTCATAGGCAAAGAGAGAGTTTTGAAAGCAGCAATAAAAAGCTACTCATCACATACAAGGAAGTTCTAGAGATCTGTTGTACAACATTATACTTATAATTAACAATAAAGTACTTAAAAATTGTTGTGTAGGTCTCATGGTTTGTGTTTCTTACATGATAAAAATATAGTGTTTTTAAGATTTAGCCTCTGAGTTACTAACAGTTTTTTTATTACTTCTCCATCAAAATATACCCTGAGTAATATGCAAACACACACACACACACACACATACACACACACACACACAAAATCTCCTATGAACAAAAAAGTCTCAATTGAGATCTTGTTAATCAATCATTGACCTAAGGTAGATGGCATGTAATTTTAACTTTTGACAAAATAGTTTTCTCTGTTGAAACTCAAAAATTATGATTACATAAGATGTGTTTACAGAGAAAACTGAAAATAGTATCAGAAATATTTTAGTCAAATTTCTAGAGGTATTGAAAATATGTTTTTTTCTAAGTTTGAAGACTCATCCTTCTATCTAAAAATGCAACTGTAGAAACAAAACTAACCAGTTAAATTATTAAATTTAATTAAATGATTAACTTGGACCTCCTTTCTTGAACAAACACTTAAGTTTTTTAAAACGTCTGAAATACAGTTGACTTGACAAGGCAAAAAAATGAAAAGTAAAGCAAATATAAGAGAGTTAAATGTTACTGGATTCTAATTCAAAATATTTCATTTATGTCTTTAGGAGTTAAAAGAACATCTACACAGTGCCACATATGTAAAAAGCAAGCAGCAATCAAAATTTTTTGTTCACATCATGTGAAACTTGAACTTGATTTAGAAGGTGTCATTATTCTAAGAAACTTTCAAGCTGGTAGACATTTTTTTTTAAATTTTATTCAGATCATTTTAAATTTTATTCAGATCATTTTGAGTAGTGGAACTACTACTCAAAAAGAAAAAAGACATAAAAACCTGAAAGGACATCAAAATAAATTATGCAGATTCATACACATTAACCTTATCACCTATTTCAGTGTAATACAAATATTTATAAGCTACATAGAATCTCTTTTTCCTGATTGGTTGATTCACTCTCTATTATTTTCAAACTCTACAATTTTTACTGTTAATTTCTTTCTCACAGAGCAATGTTATTTTGCATCAGGTAGAATATGCAGAAGTTTTGTCTCAGTAGTGGGGAAAAATTAGACCCAAGCTAAATCTAAGAGAGATTAAAAGCAAGATATAAAAATATTGAACTGCTGTCAAGTACTAAACTTGGACCCTGAGCAAAGCTCAAGAAAATTTGGAGAAATAGAAACAAATATTCATCACTGAAAAAGTAAAATTTAGAATACTTGAAATTCAATGCAGAATTACAAAACATGCATGCAGAAAAAGACAATGAGTATATAACTCATAATGAAGAGAAAAATAAATTAATTGAAAGCATACCAGAAGTGATATAAATGATAGAATAAGAAGACAAAGACATTAAAACCCTTATTATATATGCATCCTATAAACTAGTGGAAAGAATGAGCATTTTAAGTAGAAACATGGACAATATATAAACGATGCAAATCAAATTTCTAGAGATGAGAACTAAAATGTCTGATATGAAAAATATAATAGATATAATTTATAGGTTAGACACTGCAGACAAAAAGTTTAGTAACCTTAAAGACATGACAAAAGAAATTATCCAAAATGGAGCAGAGAAGAAAAAAAAGAGAATCAAACACACACATACATACACACACAAACACACACACACAGAACAGAGCATATTGAGACATATGATAGGTTTAATTCATCTAATATACATGTTATTTGCATACCCAAAAAAGAATGAGTGAGCACTTGAAGAAATCATGTCTAAAATATTCCACATTTAATTAAAACTAATATTCCACCACATAATAGCAAAATAAATTTTTTTTTACAAGTGTACATGGAACATGTACTACATAGACCATATTCTGGGCCATAAAAAAAAAAGTTTCAATAAACTTAGAGATTCAAATCATACACAATATGTTCTTTGACCAAAACAGAATTAAATTTAAATTCATTAGCTGGCAAAATCTATAATATTTTGAAACTTAATAACATATTTCCAAATAAACAATGGGTGAAGGAGAAAAAAAATGGAAAGTTAAAAAGAATTTTGAATAGGATGAAAACAAAAAGAGTAACATACCAAAATTTGCATATACATCTAAAGCAGTACTTAGAGAGAATAGTATTAAATGGCTATATTAAAAAAGAAGAAAGATCTCAAAACATAAACTTCAGCTTCTGGCTTAAGGTACTAAAAGAATGAATTAACCACAAAATACACAGAAGAAAGGAACTAATAAATGTAGGAGTAGAAATCAATGAAAGAGAAAACAGAAAAACAATAGGGAAAATCAATGAAAACCAAAGCTGGTTCTTTGAGAAGATTAATAACGTTGAGATATCTCTAGCCAGACAGAGCACAAAAAAATTATCATAACAACCCTCAGATAAGTACTATTATTACCCCCATTTTACAAACGAGAAAAATAACACACAGAGAAGTTACATGATTTGCTCAATGCCTCACAATTAGAAAGTAGTACAGCCAGAATTCAAACCCAAATTATCTTCCTCCTCCAGCCATGATTTTAAATATATATTTTATTTTATAATGTATATTTATATAATTACAAATTCTATCAATTAATATTTGTATAGCTATATCATTTTATATAGATATGATATAGTAAATAATTATACACAAATAAAATAAATCTCTACCCACTTTCTGGCACTTTTTCGCTTTTCAGTATATCTTGGATATCTTTATGCATTTGCACATATGGTATGCCTCATTCTTTATATTAGTGGCAGACTCCCACCATAATTTATTAATGTTCCATAATTTATTAACCAGCCCCTTATTGATGGATATTTGCTTCCCAGAGCAAAAAAAGTACAATAAAAATTACTACACATATATCTTTGAATAGACAAGAACACATTTACTGGTAGTATAAGTTTTTAGAAATAAAATTTGCTGTATAAAGATTGTTATTTTTTATAGATTTTGCCAAATTTGTCTTGAAGCATGTTGTACCAACTGATATGCCTATCTAAAGTGCATAAGATTCTTGTTTACCAGTGCTAGAAAATCTTCTTTATTAGTGAAATTTTGAATGTGTACAAATGTGACAAGTGAAAAATGTTAGTTAAATAAAAATGAATATTTGAAATGATTAGTTAGCAAAGGTAAATTATGCAGGATTTTTCATTCCCTTATTGAGAACTGTGTTTTCATTCTCTTTTCTTCATTTTCCCTCTCTTTCTCTCTCTCTGTCTTTGACCACTCAAGATTTTACAATTGATTGGTAAGAGTCATTTTATATTAAAAATAACTTTTGTATAAGGTGTACAACAACTTTATCAGCTCTCTGTATATTGATACTTTATGGATCATATTCATGCAGAATACTGAATTTTTATTACTCTGAAATTATTTCAAAATAAATTTTGAAATTTCAGTTTCAAAAAGGTATTTTACCTTTTTCTTTAGTCGTGTTTAAAAGAGCTTCCCCCACCAAAGTTTAGGAAATACATTTGCCAATGTTTTCTTTTTTTTTCTTTTTAACTAACATTTTATTTATTTATTTATTTATGGCTGTGTTGGGTCTTCGTTTCTGTGTGAGGGCTTTCTCTAGTTGCGGCAAGTGGGGGCCACTCTTCATCATGGTGCGCGGACCTCTCATTATTGTGGCCTCTCTTGTTGTGGAGCACAGGCTCCAGACGCGCAGGCTCAGTAATTGTGGCTCATAGGCCTAGTTGTTCCACGGCATGTGGCATCTTCCCAGACCAGGGCTCGAACCTGTGTCCCCTGCATTGGTAGGCAGATTCTCAACCACTGCGCCACCAGAGAAGCCCGCCAATGTTTTCTTATAGCAGTGTTATGATATCCTAGATTACACAGAGGATTTTAATCCACCTGAATGTATTTGCCTCTGTTTACTACTTGTCCAACAATCAGGCATTTAATAAACTATCTTTTCTCTACTCTTTTTCAATAACTCTTCTGTATTATACTAAATTGCCATATTTTTTCTACTTCCTTAGTTTTTTGATTAATCTGCTTACCTATTAAAATATTTGATTTATATTACATTCAGTATTTTAAATGTATCTAAGTTTTTGCACGTTTAATATTTTATAGACATTAGTATCAACATAATCAGCTTTCAAAAAAGTCTTACTGCTATTTTTTATTAAGTTCACATTGGGCTAATAAATTTAATGTGATTTGCAGTGATGCGTTTTCCTATTCAAGTACAAGTTATGACTCAATTATTCTTATTCTTATTTTATGTAACACAGTTGAGATTTATTTTTTTATAAAATACCTTCATATTTCTTGTCTATTTCTATACATTTGATATTTTGGCTATTATATATGTAACCTCTTCTTCATTTAAAATTTATAAATAATATGAAATAAATTTTAAATATTAATCTTGCAACTAATTGTCTCACTTAATTCCATGTTTTCTAACGATTTTCTCATTGACTCTCCACAAATATTCAACTATATAATAATATGAGTAAGTAATAGTGATTTCACCTTCTTTTTCAAGTTCATGCTTATTATTTATTTTACTTAAAAATGTTAGTAAACTCATCAATTTAATGAGAATGCTTCTGGTATTTACTATTAAGAATATACCTAACTTCTTTTTTGAGACAGATAATTTTATCATGTTGTGGAAATATTCATATATTCTTATCTTATTAAGAATGTGTGTCAGAATTTCCTCAAATGCTTTTTAACTGCCGTGAAGATATTATGGTTTTTCTCCTTTGATGTATATTTTAGTGAAATACACTAATATCATTTTAAAAAATATTGAGCTAGTTCTCACTGAATTCCTAGAATGAACCAATTTTTTTGATGTATTATTCTTTAAAGTACTGCTAGATTATGTTTTACAATTTAACTTTTAGAGTTTTTATATTGATATTCACATTTGAGATCCCTACATAGTCATTTTTTAAAATTATCTTTGTCAGTTTTAGCTTCCATGTTATACTGAATTTGATAGAGAGCATTGGTATCATCTGCTCCTTGAAAATTTAATCAAATTAACCAATTTCAGGCATATTAAAATATTCATAATATTATTACAGTGTGCTTCTGGTACTCAGCAAGGATCTCTCCAATATTCTAGAAGAGGCTGCTATGATCAGTCTTCTAAAAAAAAAACAGACAAAGCAAAAACAAGAGTTTATACTAGACAATGCAAAAAACAAAATGGAAGTTAAGACTTTTTTTTTGTTGATGTATATTACTCAAATTATTTCTATTGCTGACAAATCTTTTCTAATGTCATTATATAGGAAAAGTGACTAACCTGTTAAAAATGTTAAATTTATATAACTAATCTATTTTTCTATCTCTTTCCATTTAAAAAATAATTTTTAGGGGCTTCCCTGGTGGCACAGTGTTTGAGAATCTGCCTGCCAATGCAGGGCACACGGGTTCGAGCCCTGGTCTGGGAAGATCCCACATGCCGCAGAGCAACTAGGCCCGTGAGCCACAACTACGGAGCCTGCGCGTCTGGAGCTTGTGCTCCACAACAAGAGAGACCACGACAGTGAGAGGCCCGCGCACCGCGATGAAGAGTGGCCCCCACTTGCCGCAACTAGAGAAAGCCCTCGCACAGAAACGAAGACCCAACACAGCCATGAATAAATGGATAAATAAATAAATAAATAAAAATTAAAAAAAATAATAATAATAATTTTTAAAAGCTGCATGTAACTTTTTTTAATCTAATAAAGAGAACATCAGAACAAAATATAAGGTATCAGAGCTCCCTGTGATAAACAAAAATATCACTTTCTTCTTAAAGATATCCCAGGTTATGCAAGACACTGAATGAGTAGTTTAGGTGTTTTTTAAGTGATACTCTTGTGGTTCACATACATTAAAAACTATTGATAGCACCTTCATGATTGAAAGATTTGTTCAAGTATTGTATATTATATTTCTACGCTTTAAAACTGTGTCTTAAATATTTGCATGAATTAAATTAAATTAAATATTTACATTAATTAAATTAAATATGCATGAATTAAATAAGGGGCCAAAGTACTTCTTGAGAATAACTGCTTATGCACATAAAATTGTTCTGTGTAAAATGCCTGAATAATTATTGTCATATTATTCAAACATATGTCATTCATTCTTGAATAGCAATGCAAATTTGATTTATATTTTATATTCTCTGGCAAATATTATCTCCAGATAAGTTTCAGCAATATTTTCTAAAATAATATTTGTCAAGCAAACATAAGCAGATTAATATTAATATAGTATGTCCAAAAAGAAGCAAGCCTCTCAAGTTCAATAGCACTTAGTCCTGTCTAAAATAGAATGTAGGTACATGGTATTTTAATATAAAGCCTATCCAAACTTTCTGAGTGAAGAATTGACTATATGTTACAACAAACATTGGAAAATGGCACTTTCCTCATAAGCATGGTGAAAATTTAAATAATAAAAATAATTTTTTAAAAAAAGTATGCCATTTGAGAAGTTTAAGTAGAACTGCTGTAGCATTTAAGCCTAAATTTATATTTTTCTCAGAGCAAATATTAATCTCATAGCTGTAGCTATCTCCTAAAAGCTCCTGTAAAATTTGGGAACCTAAAGAGATCAGACGAGAAATACAGGTCTTTGACATGGCTGCCCTCTACTGATCCAAGATTTGTCTTGTTTCAACAAAGGACTTTTATGGAGTATTATTTGAAACTTCTAAGTCTTCTAGAATTTTAGATTTAATAAAAACATACAAATAACACTCTTTTTATTAAAGTTTGTAAATCAACATATGGACTTAAAGAGTAATTAATTGCCCACGTGGCTGTCATTGGCTGTAGAAATGCCAAAAATTTAAAATAGGAAATAAGAATACTGTAGTCACAGGTAGATTGCCCCTAGCAGTCTTATTTTTCTTTCTTTTTACAAGCAATGTAAATATCCACTATATTTCATAGGAGCTGAAGATCTGATCATTTTGTCATTAACTAGTAGTTTGGGAAACCTTGAATAAACATTTGTTTGGGATCCAAAATATATAGCAATACCACAGATATAAATTCAGTAGTGTCAATATTTAAAGAGATAAAACTAATCATGTGGTTATTATCCTAAAAGAATAAAGAAGGTTGTGCATGTGTAACTCACACACAGGCATGAGAAATAGTTAAAGCAAAAAGACTGCAACCTTGGAGTAGGGTATCAATTTGTTAAAAATAGATTATTATCTCAAAGCCCTGATATGGCGCTTTGAGGCGATAGAAAGTACAGGAGAGTAACTTGCTTTTAAAAAATGGGGAAAGTCTTCCAGTTATCGCTCACTCCAAGAAATAATATAGATGATAGATGTAGATTTTTCCTTTGTTGAAAGCATGGAAACTTACAAAGCTCTTCTTATAATAAGCACGAGCAAGAGTCATTCTAGAGATTCCAGAAAATTCATGCAGGGGATTACATTTCGTGAAGTCATATGAAGGCAGTTGCAAATATAAATACATGAAGCATATCACTAGAAACATGGCCTCTGAGAAATTTGGAGGAAAGTTTGTAATTTAAAGACCAAACCTAATAGCAAGATAACTCTTTTTTTAAGTACCAGGAAATGACAGGTCTTATGGGGGTTACAGGGGGATGAAGAAGCAGAAATGATTTGGGATCATGAAGAAATAGAATCACAAAGAAGACAAAGCATACCTGGGCCCAAAATGAGGCAGTTCTCACTAATTCTGCCTGAGTGCTGCATAAATACTTTAAAGAAAGTTATGTAATACCACACTCCCACTTGGATGAAGCATGTGCTTTTGTTGTCTCAGCAGCTCTGTAGAAACACACTTATCCCCTTTCGCAGTCCAAGTGGTTCAAGGAGGATTTTACCATTTTCCAGGGGCAGGGCTGTGATCCAGCTCCAGCTGAACAATAAATTCCATCCCCTATCCAGAGTGAATTGTTCAGAGTGTACATGCAACTCAAGCCCAGCCAGTGAGTCATACCAGATTTTTCCTGGAACAATCAGGAAAAGAGACTTTTTCACAGGGATTGTTGGCTGTAACAAAAATGTATCCTGTAGCTATTTTTGTCATAACATGAGAAACTTGCTAGAGAAGAAAACAAACAGAAAGCAAAACAGAATGAGGGACTAAAACAAATAATCACAGTGAAATTAGTTCAGATCTTGGATCCAGGTATTTCTGAAAGGTAAATTCCTGACTTCCCAGTTATAAGTATCAGTAAATTATTTTTTGTTTATTACTATTTTTCACTCTTGATTCATTGAGTTTGATTTCTGTAATTAAAATGCAAAGATACCTAATAAAATATATTAAAGTTAGAATCCATAATGTCTTCCTGGGCACTGATCTTCCTTGCTAGGCTCTGATCACTTAAATTTGTAACCAAAGTTCTCTTAACCAGACTCCTTTTAACATGTGTGCCAAGCTAAGTGACTCTGTAAACATGACACATGCCCTTGTCGAATTGAATATCTGTGGCTAGTAAGTGGCACTTTAATAGCCTCATGTGCTTCAATTACCATCAAACGAGTTGTTTTCCTTACAACAGTCAATTGTGTTTGTTAACAAATGCTGTTCATATTATTTGCATTTTTCATTGTAATTAAAATTTTATCAAATATTAAATCAATAAATATTCTATGTGTGAAAGAGTTCATGTTTCTATGAAATCTAAAGATGAATCTATCGGAAATACTAACAGTTGTGAGTTGTAAAAGAAAATATCCTAATTAGATATAGATAAGAGCCTGAGTAAAGCAAAACAAAATTTACTCTTCACAAAAGATTTTATTTCTTGTTCCACTTTAAATGAATTAATACTAGAATTCATAGGTGTACAAAAAACATACACATCTCTAATGTAGATCCATATTAATATGAAGAGGCCTTCTCCCTCCATCAAAACATGAGGGAACACGCGGAGATTTGGGGAACACGCGGAGATTTGGGAAGAACGGCAGCCTGGAAAGGGTGTGGGAGCTCTGAGCCCTCTCCCCATACCTTGCCCTCTGCATCTCTCCCACCTGGCTGTTCCTGAGTTTTATCTTTCGTAATGAGCCGGTGATTCTATATCTGCTTCAGAGGGAGGGGCAAGATGGCGGAAGAGTAAGACGCGGAGATCACCTTCCTCCCCACAGATACATGAGAAATACATCTACACGTGGAACTGCTCCTACAGAACACCCACTGAACGCTGGCAGAAGACGTCAGACCTCCCAAAAGGCAAGAAAATCCCCACGTACTTGAGTAGGGCAAAAGAAATAACAGAGACAAAAGTATAGAGACAGGACCTGCACCAGTGGGAGGGAGCTGTGAAGGAGGAAAGGTTTCCACACACTAGGAAGCCCCTTCGTGGGCAGAGACTGCGGGTAGCAGAGGGGGAAGCTTCAGAGCCACGGAGGAGAGCGCAGCCACAGTGGTGCGGAGGGCAAAGCGGAGAGATTCCTGCACAGAGGATCGGCGCTGAGCAGCACTCACCAGCCCGAGAGGCTTGTCTGCTCAGCCGCCGGGGCGGGCGGGGGCTGGGAGCTGGGACTCGGGCTTCAGTGCTAGCCGGGAGGGAGTCCGGGAAAAAGACTGCAGCTGCCGAAGAGGCAAGAGACTTTTTCTTGCCTCTTTGTTTCGTGGCGCGCAAGGAGAGGGGATTCAGAGCGCCGCCTAAACGAGCTCCAGAGACGGGCGCGAGCCGCGGCTATCAGCGCGGATCCCACAGCAACAGGGACGCAGAGGGAAAAACGGAGAGATTCCCGCACAGAGGCTCGGCGCCGAGCAGCACTCACCAGCCCGAGAGGCTTGTCTGCTCACCCGCTGGGGCGGGCGGGGGCTGGGAGCTGAGGCGCGGGCTTCGGTCGGATCCCAGGGAGAGGACTGGGGTTGGCTGCGTGAACACAGCCTGAAGGGGCTAGCGCACCACACCTAGACAGGAGGGTGCATGAGAAGAAGTCTGCAGCTGCTGAAGAGGCAAGAGACTTTTTCTTGCCTCTTTGTTTCGCGGCGTGCAAGGAGAGGGGATTCAGAGCGCCACTTAAACGAACTCCAGAGACAGGCATGAGACGCTAAGGCTGCTGCTGCCGCCACCAAAAAGCCCGTGGGCGAGCACAGGTCATTCTCCACACCGCCCCTCCCGGGAGCCTGCGCAGCCCGCCACGGCCAGGCTCCCGTGATCCAGGGACAACTTCCCCAGGAGAGCGCACTTCACGCCGGCTTCTGCCGCCGCAGGCTTGCCCCGCCTCCTCCGTACCGCTCCCTCCCCCCGGCCTGACTGAGCCAGAGCCCCCGAATCAGCTGCTCCTTTAACCACATTCTGTCTGGGCGGGGAACAGATGCCCTCAGGCGACCTACATGCAGAGGCGGGTCCAAATCCAAAGCTGAACCCTGGGAGCTGTACGAACAAAGAAGAGAAAGGGAAATCTCTCCCAGCAGCCTCAGAAGCAGCGGATTAAAGCTCCACAAACAACTTGATGTGCCTGCATCTGTAGAATACCTGAATAGACAACGAATCATCCCAAATTTAGGAGGTGGACTTTGGGAGCAGGATATATTAACTTTTCCCCTTTTCCTTTTTTTGTGAGTGTATATGTGTATGCTTCTGGGTGAGATTATGTCTGTATAGCTTTGCTCTCACCTTTAGTCCTAGGGCTAGGTCTGTCCGTTTTTTTTTTTTTTATTAAAAAAATTTTTTTTTCCTAATAAATGTTTTCTTAATAATTTTTTCCTTATTTTCTATTTTTAAAAAATTAAAAAATTTTTTTTGTAAGTTTTTTCATATTTTTTATTTTAAAATATTAAAAAATTTTTTTCTTAATAAAGTTTTTTCTTAATAATTTTTTTCTTATTTTTAGTATAAAAAATTAATAAATCTATTTATAAAAATTAAAATAAAATTTTTTTCTTAATAAATTTATTCTTAATAATTTTTTTCTTATTTTTTATTATAATTGCTTTATTTTATTTTATTTTATCCTCTTTCTTTCTTTCTTTCCATTTTTTCTCCCTTTTATTCTGAGCCGTGTGGATGAATGGCTCTTGGTGCTCCGGCCAGGCATCAGGGCTGTGCCTCTGAGGTGGGAGAGCCAACTTCAGGACACTGGTCCACAAGAGACCTCCCAGCTCCACGTAATACCAAACGGCGAAAATCTCTCACAGATCTCCATCTCAACATCAAGACCCAGCTTCACTCAACGACCAGCAAGCTACAGTGCTGGACACCCTATGCCAAACAACTAGCAAGACAGGAACACAGCCCCATCCATTAACAGAGAGGCTGCCTAAAATCATAATAAGGCCACAGACACCCCAAAACACACCACCAGACGTGGACGAGCCCACCAGAAAGACAACATCCAGCCTCATCCACCAGAACACAGGCACTACTTCCCTCCACCAGGAAACCTACACAACCCACTGAACCAACCTTAGCCACTGGGGACAGATACCAAAAACAACGGGAACTACGAACCTGCAGCCTGTGAAAAGGAGACCCCAAACACAGTAAGATAAGCAAAATGAGAAGACAGAAAAACACACAGCAGACGAAGGAGCAGGGTCAAAACACACCAGACCTAACAAATGAAGAGGAAATAGGTAGTCTACCTGAAAAAGAATTCAGAATAATGATAGTAAGGATGATCCAAAATCTTGGAAATAGAATAGACAAAATGCAAGAAACATTTAACAAGGACGTAGAAGAACTAAAGAGGAACCAAGCAACGATGAAAAGCACAATAAATGAAATTAAAAATACTCTAGATGGGATCAATAGCAGAATAACTGAGGCAGAAGAATGGATAAGTGACCTGGAAGATAAAATGGTGGAAATAACTACTGCAGAGCAGAATAAAGAAAAAAGAATGAAAAGAATTGAGGACAGTCTCAGAGACCTCTGGGACAACATTAAACGCACCAACATTCGAATTATAGGGGTCCCAGAAGAAGAAGAGAAAAAGAAAGGGACTGAGAAAATATTTGAAGAGATTATAGTTGAAAACTTCCCTAATATGGGAAAGGAAATAGTTAATCAAGTCCTGGAAGCACAGAGAGTCCCATACAGGATAAATCCAAGGAGAAACACACCAAGACACATATTAATCAAACTATCAAAAATTAAATATGAAGAAAACATATTAAAAGCAGCAATGGAAAAACAACAAATAACACACAAGGGCATCCCCATAAGGTTAACAGCTGATCTTTCAGCAGAAACTCTGCAAGCCAGAAGGGAGTGGCAGGATATACTTAAAGTGATGAAGGAGAAAAACCTACAACCAAGATTACTCTACCCAGCAAGGATCTCATTCAGATTTGATGGAGAAATTAAAACCTTTACAGACAAGCAAAAGCTGAGAGAGTTCAGCACCACCAAACCAGCTCTACAACAAATGCTAAAGGAACTTCTCTAGGCAAGAAACACAAGAGAAGGAAAACACCTACAAGAACAAACCCAAAACATTTAAGAAAATGGGAATAGGAACATACGTATCGATAATTACCTTAAATGTAAATGGATTAAATGTTCCCACCAAAAGACACAGACTGGCTGAATGGATACAAAAACAAGACCCATATATATGCTGTCTACAAGAGACCCACTTCAGACCTAGAGACACATACAGACTGAAAGTGAGGGGATGGAAAAAGATATTCCATGCAAATGGAAATCAAAAGAAAGCTGGAGTAGCAATTCTCATATCAGACAAAATAGACTTTAAAATAAAGACTATTACAAGAGACAAAGAAGGACACTATATAATGATCAAGGGATCGATCCAAGAGGAAGGTATAACAATTGTAAATATTTATGCACCCAACATAGGAGCACCTCAATACATAAGGCAAATACTAACAACCATAAAAGGGGAAATCGACAGTAACACAATCATAGTAGGGGACTTTAACACCCCACTTTCACCAATGGACAGATCATCCAAAATGAAAATAAATAAGGAAACACAAGCTTTAAATGATACATTAAACAAGATGGACTTAATTGATATTTATAGGACATTCCACCCAAAAACAACAGAATACACATTTTTCTCAAGTGCTCATGGAACATTCTCCAGGATAGGTCATATCTTGGGTCACAAATCAAGTCTTGGGAAATTTAAAAAAATTGAAATCGTATCAAGTATCTTTTCCGACCACAACGCTATGAGACTAGATATCAATTACAGGAAAGATCTGTAAAAAATACAAACACATGGAGGCTACACAATACACTACTTAATAACGAAGTGATCACTGAAGAAATCAAAGGGGAAATCAAAAAATACCTAGAAACAAATGACAATGGAGACACGACGACCCAAAACCTATGGGATGCAGCAAAAGCAGTTCTAAGAGGGAAGTTTATAGCAATACAAACCTACATCAAGAAACAGGAAACATCTTGAATAAACAACATAACCTTGCACCTAAAGCAATTAGAGAAAGAAGAACAAAAAAACCCCAAAGCTAGCAGAAGGAAAGAAATCATAAAGATCAGATCAGAAATAAATGAAAAAGAAATGAAGGAAACAATAGCAAAAATCAATGAAACTAAAAGCTGGTTCTTTGAGAAGATAAACAAAATTGATAAACCATTAGCCAGACTCATCAAGAGAAAAAGGGAGAAGACTCAAATTAATAGAATTAGAAATGAACAAGGAGAAGTAGCCACTGACTCTGCAGAAATACAAACGATCATGAGAGATTACTACAAGCAACTCTATGCCAATAAAATGGACAACCTGGAAGAAATGGACAGATTCTTAGAAATGCACAACCTGCCAAGACTGAACCAGGAAGAAATAGAAAATATGAACAGACCAATCATAAGCACTGAAATTGAAACTGTGATTAAAAATCTTCCAAAACACAAAAGCCCAGGACCAGATGGCTTCACAGGCGAATTCTATCAAACATTTAGAGAAGAGCTAACACCTATCCTTCTCAAACTCTTCGAAAATATTGCAGAGGGAGGAACACTCCCCAACTCATTCTACGAGGCCACCATCACCCTGATACCAAAACCAGACAAAGATGTCACAAAGAAAGAAAACTACAGGCCAATATCACTGATGAACATAGATGTAAAAATACTCAACAAAATACTAGCAAACAGAATACAACAGCACATTAAAAGGATTATACACCATGATTAAGTGGGATTTATTCCAGGAATGCAAGGATTCTTCAATATAAGCAAATCAATCAACGTGATACATCATATTAACAAATTGAAGGAGAAAAACCATATGATCATCTCAATAGATGCAGAGAAAGCTTTTGACAAAATTCAACACCCATTTATGATAAAAGTCCTGCAGAAAGTAGGCATAGAGGGAACTTTCCTCAACATAATAAAGGCCGTATATGACAAACCCACAGCCAACATTTTCCTCAATGGTGAAAAACTGAAACCATTTCCACTAAGATCAGGAACAAGACAAGGTTGCCCACTCTCACCACTATTATTCACATAGTTTTGGAAGTGTTAGCCACAGCAATCAGAGAAGAAAAAGAAATAAAAGGAATCCAAATCGGAAAAGAAGAAGTAAAGCTGTCACTGTTTGCAGATGACATGATACTAAACATAGAGAATCCAAAAGATGCTACCAGAAAACTACTAGAGCTAATCAATGAATTTGGTAAAGTAGCAGGATACAAAATTAATGCACAGAAATCTCTTGCATTCCTGTATACTAATGGTGAAAAATCTGAAAGTGAAATTAAGAAAACACTCCCGTTTACCACTGCAACAAAAAGAATAAAATATCTAGGAATAAACCTACCTAAGGAGACAAAAGACCTGTATGCAGAAAATTATAGGACACTGATGAAAGAAATTAAAGATGATACAAATAGATGGAGAGATATACCATGTTCTTGGATTGGAAGAATCAACATTGTGAAAATGACTCTGCTACCCAAAGCAATCTACAGATTCAATGCAATCCCTATCAAACTACCACTGGCATTTTTCACAGAACTAGAACAAGAAATTTCACAATTTGTATGGAAACACAAAAGACCCCGAATAGCCAAAGCAATCTTGAGAACGAAAAATGGAGCTGGAGGAATCAGGCTCCCTGACTTCAGACTATATTACAAAGCTACAGTAATCAAGACAGTTTGGTACTGGCACAAAAACAGAAATATAGATCAATGGAACAGGATAGAAAGCCCAGAGATAAGGCCACGCACATATGGTCACCTTATCTTTGATAAAGGAGGCAAGCATATACAGTGGAGAAAAGACAGCCTCTTCAATAAGTGGTGCTGGGAAAATTGGACAGGTACATGTAAAAGTATGAAATTAGAACACTCCCTGACACCATACACAAAAATAAACTCAAAATGGATTAAAGACCTAAGTGTAAGGCCAGACACTATCAAACTCTTAGAGGAAAACATAGGCAGAACACTCTATGACATAAATCACAGCAAGATCTTTTTGACCCAGCTCCTAGAGAAATGGAAATAAAAACACAAATAAACAAATGGGACCTAATGAAACTTAAAAGCTTTTGCACAGCAAAGGAAACCATAAACAAGACCAAAAGACAACCCTCAGAATGGGAGAAAATATTTACAAATGAAGCAACTGACAAAGGATTAATCTCCAAGATTTACAAGCAGCTCATGCAGCTCAATAAGAAAAAAACGAACAACCCAATCCAAAAATGGGCAGAAGACCTAAATAGACATTTCTCCAAAGAAGATATACAGATTGCCAACAGACACATGAAAGAATGCTCAACATCATTAATCATTAGAGAAATGCAAATCAAAACCACAATGAGGCATCATCTCACACTGGTCACAATGGCCATCATCAAAAAATCTAGAAACAATAAATGCTGGAGAGGGTGTGGAGAAAAGGGAACCCTCTTGCACTGTTGGTGGGAATGTAAATTGATACAGCCACTATGGAGAACGGTATGGAGGTTCCTTAAAAAACTAAAAATAGAACTACCATACGACCCAGCAATCCCACTACTGGGCATATACCCTGAGAAAACCATAATTCAGAAAGAGTCATGTACCAAAATATTCATTGCAGCTCTGTTTACAATAGCCAGGACATGGAAGCAACCTAGGTGTCCATCATCGGATGAATGGATAAAGAAGATGTGGCACATATATACAATGGAATATTACTCAGCCATAAAAAGAAATGAAATGGAAGTGTTTGTAATGAGGTGGATGGAGTTAGAGTCTGTCATACAGAGTGAAGTAAGTCAGAAAGAGAAAAAGAAATACAGTATGCTAACACATATATATGGAATCTAAGGAAAGAAAAAAAAAAAGGTCATGAAGAACCTAGTGGCAAGATGGGAATAAAGCCACAGACCTACTAGAGAATGGACTTGAGCATATGGGGAGGGGGAGGGGTGAGATGTGACAGGGTGAGAGAGTGGCATGGACATATATACACTACCAAATGTAAAATAGATAGCTAGTGGGAAGCAGCCGCATAGCACAGGGAGATCAGCTCGGTGCTTTGTGACCACCTAGAGGGGTGGGATAGGGAGGGTGGGAGGGAGGGAGATGCAAGAGGGAAGAGATATGGGAACATATGTATATGTATAACTGATTCACTTTGTTATAAAGCAGAAGCTAACACACCATTGTAAAGCAATTATACTTCAATAAAGATGTTTAAAAAAAAAAAACATGAGAAATAGGGACTATGTGGTAAAAATTTTAAATGAAATAAAAGGCTTAAACTGCTGATAAGTCATTTTATATGATTCTCTAATTTTGTTTCAATTAAATTACCACTTACTGGCCCTAACATACCAGTACATCTGTAAATTTTCAACCTCTTAGAAGTTAATGTGCCTAGCTTTCAATTCAACAATTTACTGTATAACTTTAAATAAGTTTTTTCAGTTCTTCAATATGGATTCTAAACTCAGTGAGGACAGGTACTACTTCTAATGGCTCTAAAGAGTTCTGGGTTTTATATATTGTAAATACTTACTGATTCAGATATGAATCATTTTCATTATAACATTTTTTATGTCTAGTTTCTGTGCACAAAGAAATAAATTTTTGTAAAAATAAGCTTCCTTTCTTGAGAATAATATTAATAAAATTAATCCATAAATATTTTAAAATATTTTGACATAAAAAGTATAATTATATTGAACTTTTGGTGCATACCTATATTTTTTAAACTGCAAGTAGTGCTGACTTGTAGATGACTGATTTACATATGTTCTCTACATATTAACATTCACATAGTTAAATCAAGTGTCCAAGGGGCTAAGAAAATGTCTTGTTTCACTTCCACTATTTTTTTCTTCTAGTTTTATTGAGATGTAATTGACATATAGCACTGTGTAAGTTTTAGGTTACAGCAAAATGATGTAACTCACACACATCATGAAATGATTATCACAAGTTTAGTGAATATCCATCATCTCATATAGATACAATATTAAAGAAACAGAAACAAAAATATTTTTCTTGTGATGAGAATTTTAGGATTTACTCTCTTAACAACTTTCAGTGTTAATTATATTTACATATCATACATTACATCCTTAGCACTTATTTATCTTATAACTGGAAGTTTGTACCTTTTGATTGCCTTCATCCAATTCCCCCCCCTCCCCCACCTCTGATAACCAGAAATCTGACCTCTTTTTCTATGAGTTTGTTTGTTTGTTTTAGGATTATAATTGACTACAACACTCTGTTAGCTCCTATTACACAACATAGTGTGATTTGATATTTCTATACTTTTCAAAATGATCACCACAATAAGTCGTTGTGATATGTCACCATATAAAGATATTACATAGTTATTGACTATATTCCCCACACTGTACATTTCATAACTATGACTCATTTATTTTGCAACTGGAATTTTGTACCTCTTAATCTCCCTCACCTATTTCTTCAACTATTTTTTGTTTCTCATTTTTTCTCCATATTAACAGCCCTCGTTTTTCCCTAGTTACAATGCTAATCCAAGATCAGGTCTATGGTGCTGTGATGTTACAAGTACAAGGAGAAAAGGAGGGAGGGGTGGAAGCCCACTGCCACCTCACTGCAGGGGTTAGTGTGGCTGAAATCCATCTCATGTCTCCATCACCATGTTGTGTGCCCTGGCATAGGGCTGCATCTGCCAAGAGAAAGTTGTGCCTTTTTTAGTTTACACAGTGGTGACATATGGTCTGGGGTAGTTTCCATAGCTAATCGTCACTCTGTCTCATATTTAGACTGAGTCTTCTGTCCTCATTCTGTTCTCAAACAAGCCAGGGACCCAATAATCTTTACCAAATATACAATCCAAACTCCCTTCAATCTATTGTTTTCTGGGTAAAGTATTTGAGTCTAATTCAGGCTTGTGTGTACCCAAAGACTTAATAGTTTCATTTACACTGCTCTCTGTAAGGCCTAAATGAAAAAAAGAAGGGGATAGAATGTTATAAGGATCTTTTTAACCATATGTCTATTTCTCAGTATTTATTACAGCAATAAAAGTTTCTTAAAACATCAGTTTTGTGTTTCCTTCTGAAAGAGAAAACAGGGTACATTCTATAAATGGCATGTGATCTAACCAGAGCATGGGTTCTAGAGAAGTCTGGCCAGAAGCAGATGCAGAGTAGTAAACATTGATGAAGGGAGGTTAATCCCCATAGCTCACAATCACAAATTTTGTGCTGCCTGGAGTCTGACACACCTAACTCTGCTAGCACATAGGCAGTTGATTTTTACTTTTCTTAACATCAAAACACATCTTGGAGGAATAACGTAATATAATGGAAAGAGGATTCATTTTCTCATTAATCCATTCTGGATTTCAAATATGATATTTACTAAAAGTTTAATCTTTGAAAAATACATTTTTGAACTTTAGATTTCCTTAATATCAGTTTCCCTTAATAAAGTTTCCCTTTACTGAAAAATTATTTATAAAATGTTTTGAATATTCTTTTCTCAAATAAAGGATGCCTTTATAATTGTTATAGGATGTTATAGGATGTTATAGGATGCCTTTTAATACTAAGTTCCCTGATGCTTATAGAATACAATTTCATTTGTATAAATTCTACATTAATAATTTTAGAAATATTATAAATATCACTTTATCAGGCCATTAACATCTATGAAGATAAAGTTTTGTGGTATCTCACTAGATCTGTTTATTAGCATAATATAGTCTTTAAAAATGAAAATACAAATATTACATGTAAATATATTTTCATTTTCCTGAGGTAATCTTACCTCCCCCACACACATGCACATACACACACACTTTCACTCATCTGTAAATGTGTAATTCCAGAGAAATTTAGGACATTCAAATGTCACAGTTAGGAAAACAAACTTATAATGACATGGTTTACCTTCTTAGCTATAGTCACTTTTTGGGAAGTAGTCATAATGATTTATAAGATCTTTGAAAAAGCAGCCATATAGTTCATCTTTACTGTCAGTAGTTTTAAAAATCCAGTTCTGTAAATCTGTTACACCAAGATTTTTGCCTCTTTTCATGTTTTGCAATAGCAGGAATAGTATTGCATGTTTTGAATCTGTGCTGTCCAACATGGAGGCGCTAGCCATGGGCACCTGTTGAGAATTGGAAAGCAGAGTGGCTAAGCAGAGATTTGCTGGAAGTGTAAAACACACAGTGGATTTTGAAGATTTCATATATACATTTATTCTTAATAAAATGATGTAAAGTATATAATCAGTAATTTTATTTTGATTGCCGATTGAAATTAGATATATTTAGTTAAAAATACAGTAGTTCACCCTTATCCATGGTTTTGCTTTCCGTGGTTTCAGTTACCCGTAATCAACAATGGCCTGAAAATATTAAGTGGAAAACTCCAGAAATAAACAATTCACAAGTTTTAAATTGCTCCTCGTTCTGAGTAGCATGATGAAATCTCACACCACCCTGCTCTGTCCTGCCCAGTATGGGCGTGTCCTGCCCATTAGTCACTTAGTAGTCCTCATGCTTATCAGATCAACTGTTGTGTTATCATAGTGCTTGTGTTCAAGTAACCCTTATTATACTTAATGATGACCCCAAGGTGCAAGAGTATTGATGCTAGCAATTCAGATATACCAAAGAGAAGCCATAAGTGCTTCCTTTCGGTGAACAGGTAAAAGTTCCTGAATTAATAAGGAATGAAAAAATATACTATGCTGAGGTTGCTATGGTAAGAACGAATCTTCTGTCTGTGAGACTGTGAGGAAGGAAAAATAAATTTGTGCTAGTTTTGCTGTCACACCTCAAACTGCAAAATTTACAGCCACAGTGTTCGATAAGTGCTTAGTTAGGATGGGAAAGATATTAAATTTGTACAGCAAGATATTTTGAGAGAGAAAAACAACACTCACATAACTTTTATTGTAGTATATTGTTACAATTGTTCTATTTTATTATTTGTTATTGTTGTTCATCTCTTATTCTACCTAATTGTTAAGTTAAACTTTATCATAAGTATGTATGTATAGGAAAAAACATAGTATATATAGGGTTTTGTACTCTCCACAGTTTCAGGTATCTATTGTGGGTCTTGGATTATATTCCCCCATCGATAAGGAGGGACTACTGTATATTAAATTTAATTTCATTTGTTTCTCTTTACTTTTTTTAAAGGTCACTACTAGAAAATTTAAAATTTATATGTCTTCTATTATATTTCTATTAGACAGTATTGTTCTAAGATTTATACTTCTTCAAAATCCTATATACATATGATTCATGTAATCATATATATATGAATCACATTATAATCCTTTATGAATTGTATGCTCAGTTTTATGTTTTTTAAATCCTATTTCTCTTTAGATAGCCATCGGGAGTACAATGGAAAAGAATTCAGTCATCATTGGTCATTACAGTCTTACCAAACTATATAGACACTTCCACTGATTTCTACTTCGAGTCATTCTTACTTTTTTATTTCATCTTGTTAGACATACTCAAGATCTCACCATACACAAAAGGAGCCCTTTGGTCTAATCCATGTTCTTTTCCTGGATAGACTTATAGAAGAATTGTGGTTTGCTTTCATACAGTAATGAGCTGGGCCTTAGAATTTGGAAGTAAATAAATAACCTCTTTTTTAATAGATCTTTATTGGAGTATAATTGCTTTACAGTACCATGTTAGTTTCTGTTGCACAACAAAGCGATCAGCCATATGCATACACATGTCCCCATATCCCCTCCCTCTTGAGCCTCCTTCCCATCCTCCCTACCCACCCCTCTAGGTCATCGCAAAGCACCAAGCCGATCTCCTTGTGCTATGCTGCTGCTTCCCACCAGCCAACTATTTTACATTGGTAGTGTATATATGTCAATGCTACTCTCACTTCACTCCAGCTTCACCCTCCCACCCCATGTCATCAAGTCCATTCTCTATGTCTACCTCTTTATTCCTGCCCTGCCACTAGGTTCATCAGTACCTTTTTTTTTTTTTTTTTAGATTCCATATATGTACCTTAGCATAAGGTATTTGTTTTTCCCTTTCTTACTTACTTCACTCTGTATGACAGACTCTAGGTCCATCCACCTCACTACAAAAAACTCAATTTTGTTTCTCTTTATGGCTGAGTAATATTCCATTGTATATACATGCTGTATCTTCTTTATCCATTCATCTGTCGATGGACATTTAGGTTGGTTCTATGCCCTGGCTATTATAAATAGTGCTGCAATGAACATTGTGGTGCATGTCTCTTTTTGAATTATGGTTTTCTCAGGGTATATCCCCAGTAGTAGGATTGCTGAGTCATATGGTAGCTCTATTTTTAGTTTTTTAAGGAACCTCCATACTGTTTTCCATAGTGCTTGTATCAATTTACATTCCCACCAACAGTGTAGGAGGGTTCCCTTTTCACCACACCCTTTCCAGCATTTATTGTTTCTAGCTTTTTTGATAATGGCCATTCTGACTGGCTTGAGGTGATACCTCATTGTAGTTTTGATTTGCATTTCTCTAATAATTAGTGATGTTGTGCATCTTTTCATGTGCCTCTTGGTCATCTGTAGGTATTCCTTGGTGACATATTTCTTTAGGTCTTCTGCCCATTTTTTAACTGGATTGTTTGCTTTTTTGATATTGAGCTCCATGAGTTGTTTGTATATTTGGACATCAATCCTTTGTCTGTCGTTTCATTTGCAAATATTTTCTCCCTTCGTGAAGATTGTCTTTTTGTCTTGTTTATGGTTTCCTTTGCTGTTCAAAAGCTTTTACCTTTAATTAAGTCCCATTTGTTTATTTTTGTTTTTATTTCTGTTACTCTAGGAGGTGAGTCAAAAAAGATCTTTGCTGTATTTTATGTCAAAAAGTGTGTTTCCTATGTTTTCCTCTAAATGTTTTATGGTGTCTGGTCTTACATTTAAGTCTTTAATCCATTTGGAGTTTATTTTTAGGTGTCATGTTAGGTAGTGTTCTAATTTCATTCTTTTACAAGTAGCTATCCAGTTTTCCCAGCACCACTATTGAAGAGTCTGTCTTTTCTCCATTATACGTTCTTGCCTCCTTTGTCATAAATTAGGTGCCCATATGTGCGTGGGTTTATCTCTGGCCTTTCTACCCTGTACCATTGATATATTTCTGGTTTTTTGCCAGTACCATACTGTCTTGATTACTACAGCTTTGTGGTATAGTTTGAAGTTGGGGAGCCTGATTCCTCCAACTCCGTTTTTCTTTCTCAAGATTGCTTTGAATATTCGGGGTCTTTTGTGTTTCCATATGAATTGTAAAATTTTTTGTTATAATTCTGTGAAAAATGCCATTGGTAGTTTGATAGGGATTGCACTGAATCTGTAGATTGCTTTGGGTAGTATAGTCATTTTCACAATATTGATTCTTCCAAACCAAGAACATGGTATATTTCTCCATCTGTTTATGTCATCTTTGATTTCTTTCATCAGTGTTTTATAGTTTTCTGAGTACAAGTCTTTCTCCTCCTTAGGCTGGTTTATTCCTAAGTATTTTATTCTTTATGTTGCAGTGGTAAATGGGAGTGTTTCCTTGATTTACCTTTCTGATTTTTCACTGTTGGTGTATAGGAATGCCAGAGATTTCTGTGCATTAATTTTGTACCCTGCAACTTTACCAAATTCACTGATTAGTTCTAGTAGTTATCTGGTGGCATCTTTAGGATTCTCTATGTATAATATCATGTCATTGACAAACAGTGACAGTTTTACTTCTTCTTTTCCAATTTATATTCATTTTATTTCTTTTTCTTCCCTGATTGTTGTGGCTAGGACTTCAAAAACTATGTTGAATAAGAGTGGTGAGAGTGGGCATCCTTGTCTTTTTCCTGATCTTCGTGGAAATGCTTTCAGTTTTTCACCATTGACTATGATGCTTGCTGTGCATTTGTCATATACAGCCTTTATTATGTTGAGGTAGGTCCCCTCTATGCCCAATTTCTGGAGAGTTTTTATCATAAATGGTGTTGAATTTTGTCAAAAGCTTTTCTGTATCTATTCAGATGATCACATGGTTTTTATTCCTTAATTTGTTAATGTGGTGTATCACATTGATTGATTTGCATATATTGAAGAATCCTTGCATCCCTGGGATAAACCCCACTTGATAATGGTATATGATCCTTTTAATGTGCTGCTGGATTCTCTTTGCTAGTATTTTGTTCAGGATTTTTGCATCTATGTTCATCAGCGATATTGGTCTATGATTTTCTATTTTTGTGATATCTTTTTCTGATTTTGGTATCAGGGTGATGGTGGTTTCATAGAATGCATTTGGGAGTGTTTCTCCCTCTGCAGTGTTTTGGAAGAGTTTGAAAAGGGTCCGTGTTAGCTCTTCTCTAAATGTTTGATAGAATTCTCTTGTGAAGCCATCTGGTCCTGGACTTTTGTTTGCTGGAAGATTTTTAATTACAGTTTCAATTTCATTACTTGTGATAGGGCTGTTTATATGTTCTAATTCTTCCTGGTTCAGTCTTGGAAAATTGTACCTTTCCAAGAATTTGTCTATTTCTTCATGGTTGTCTTTTTATTGGCATATAGTTGCTTGTAGTGTTCTCTTATAATCCTTTGTATTTCTGCAGTGTCAGTTGTGATTTCTCCTTTTTCATTTCTAATTTTATTGATTTGTGTCTTCTCCCTTTTTTTCTTGATGAGTCTGGCTAAGGGTTTATCAATTTTGTTTATATTCTCAAAGAACCAGCTTTTAGTTTTATTGCTCATTTCTATTGTTTTCTTCATTTCTATTTCATTTATTTCTGCTCTATTTTTACGATTTCTTTCCTTCTACTCACTTTGGGTTTTCTTTGTTCTTCTTTCTCTAGGTGTTTTAAGTGTAGGGTAGATTGTTCATTTGAGATTTTTTTGTTTCTTGAGGTGAGATTGAATTGCTATAAACTTCCCTCTTAAAACCACTTTTGCTGCATCCCATAGGTTTTGGGTCATCATATTTTCATTGTCATTTGTTTCCATGTATTTTTTTTATTTCTTCTTTGATTTCTTCAGTGATCCCTTGGTTATTTAGTAGCACACTGTTTAGCCTCCATGTATTTGTGATTTTTACAGTTTTGTTTTCCTGTAATTGATTTCCAATCTCATAGTGTTGTGGTCAGAAAAGATGTTTCATACAATTTCAATTTTCTTAAATTTTCCAAGGCTTGATTTGTGACCCAAGGTGTGATCTATCCTAGAGAATGTTCCATGCGCACTTGAGAAGAAAGTGTATTCTGCTACTTTTGGGTGGAATGTTCTATAAATATCAATTAGATCTATCTGGTCTATTGTGTTATTTAAAGCTTGTGTTTCCTTATTTATTTTCGGTTTGGATGATCTGTCCATTGGTGTAAGTGGGGTGTTAAAGTCCCCTACTATTATCGTGTTACTGTCGATTTCTCCTTTCATGGTTGTTAGCATTTGCCTTATTTATTGAGGTGCTCCTATGTTGAGTGCATAAACATTTATAATTGTCATATATTTTTCTTGGATTAATCCTTTGATCATTATGTAGCATCCTTCCTTATCTATTGTAACAGTCTTTATTTTAAAGTCTATTTTATCTGATACAAGTATTGCTACTCCAGCTTTCCTTTGATTTCCATTTGCATGGAATATTTTTTTCCATCCCTTCACTTTCAGCCTGTATGTGTCCCTAGGTCTGAAATGGGTCTCTTGTAGACAGCATATGTATGGGTCTTGTTTTTGTATGCATTCAGCCAGTCTGTGTCTTTTGGTTGGGGCATTTAATCCATTCACATTCAAGGTTATTATCGATATGTATGTTCCTATTACCATTTTCTTAATAGTTTTGGGTTTGTTTTTGTGGATGTTTTTCTTCTCTTGTGTTTCCCGCTTAAAGAAATTTCTTTAGTATTTGTTGTAAAGCTAGTTTCATAGTACTGAATTCTCTTAGCTTTTGCTTCTCTGAAAAGCTTTTTTTTTTACCATCTTTATTGGAGTATAATTGCTTTACAATGGTGTGTTAGCTTCTGCTTTATAACAAAGTGAATCAGTTATACATATACATATGTTCCCATATCCCTTCCCTCTTGCATCTCCCTCCCTCCCACCCTCCCTATCCCACCCCTCTATGTGGTCACAAAACACCAAGCAGATCTCCCTGTGCTATGTGGTTGCTTCCCACTAGCTATCTATTTTATGTTTGGTAGTGTATATATGTCCATGCCACTCTCTCACTTTGTCACAGCTTACCCTTCCCCCTCCCCATATCCTCAACTCCATTCTCTAGTAGGTCTGTGTCTGAAAAGCTTTTGACTTCTCCATTGAATCTGAATGAGATCCTTGCTGTGTAGAGTAATCTTGGTTGTAGGTTTTTCTCTTTCATCACCTTAGGTATATCCTTCCACTCCCTTCTGGCCTGCAGTTTTCCACGGAAAAATCAGCTGATAACCTTATGGGGATTCTTTGTATGTTATTTTTTGTTTTTCCCTTGCTGCCTTTAATATTTTTTCTCTGAATTTAATTTTTGTTAGCTTGATTAATATGTGTCTTGGTGTGTTTTTCCTAGGGTTTACCCTCTATGGGTCTCTCTGTGCTTCCTGGACTTGGGTGACTATTTCTTTTCCCATGTTAGGGAAGTCTTCCACTGTAATCTCGTCAAATATTTTCTCAGATCCTTTCTTTTTCTCTTCTTCTTCTAGGACCCTTATCATTCGAATGTTGGTGTGTTTAGTGTTGTTCCAGAGGTCTCTGAGATAGTCTTCAATTCTTTTTATTCTTTTTTCTTTATTCTGTTCCTTGGCAGGTATTTCCACCATTTTGTCTTCCAGCTCACTTATTCGTTCTTCTGCCTCAGTTATTCTGTTAGTGATTCCTTCTAGTGTAGTTTTTATTTCAGTTATTGTGTTGTTCATCTCTGTTTGTTTGTTCTTTAGTTCTTCTAGATCTTTGTTAAACATTTCTTGTATTTTCTCATTTCGTACTTCCATTCTATTTCCAAGATTCTGGATCTTCTTTACTATCATTACTCTGAATTCTTTTTCAGGTAGATTGTCTATTTCCTCTTCATTTATTTGGTCTTGCTGGTTTTTACCTTGCTCTTTCATCTGTTACATATTTTTTCGCCATCTCATTTTTTTTTTTTTTTTTTTTATGAGTGAGGTTGTGTTCCTGTTTTACTGGTTGTGTGGCCTGAGGTTTCCAACACTGGAGTTTGTCCGTTATTGGGTAGAGTTGGGTCTTGATGCTGAGATGAGGACCTCTGTGAGACCTCACTCCGTTGAATATTCCCTGGGGTCTGGGGTTCCCTGTTATTCCAGTGTTTCAGACCCAGAGTTCCCACTGCAGGAGCTTCTGCCCGACCCCAGGCTCATGAACCAAGGTCCCGCAAGCCACTTGGGGTGGCAAAAAAGAAAAGAACAATAGCAAAGTAAAAAATAAAATTAGACTAGGAAACTAACAGATATGTTAGAAAGAATGTAAAAATAAAAATATGGATGAATCAACAACCAGAAGGTACATCAGTACCACAGTAGTAAAAAGGAGGAGGAGGGAAAAGAAAAAAAAGGTGGGAGGGACGACCTTGGCTGTGGAGAGTGGGGCTTAAGCAAGGGTGAGGTTTGAGCAGTTGTCGGGGCCAATGCTCAGGACCCACAGGGCTGGAAGAGGCCCTGGGGGCTGTGGGGGGTGGGGCTTAGGCTCAAGGAACAGAAGGGGCCCAGGCTTGCCCTGCACCCTGGTCTCAGAGGTCAGGGGACATCACCTGGGAGCCCAGTAGTTTTCCTGGGCTTGATTGGACAGGGCAAATGCCTTCCTCTCCTCTATTGCTCCTCTGGTCTGGGGTGTGGGAGGGCCCCTCCCGCTTGCCCCTCTTGATCTCCCTGGCCTCCTTCCTATGTCCCCAAGGACCCACCCAACCTGGAGTGGGTTTTGGAGTGCAGAGGATCAGCCTGGGAGCTCAGCAGTCTCCCTGGGCTCGACTGGGTGGGGTAGTTGCCCTCCAGCTCTTCTCTTGCTCCTCCCAGAGGGCCCCTCCTGCCTGCCACTCCTAATCTCTCTGGCCTCAGGAGCACCAATCTTGTCTGACCTTCAATTCTCCTCACCCCTCAGTCTCCCTACATCTTACCGTTTCACTCTGGGGTTCCTTCCATCTCCTTAGGCTTCAGAGTTCCCCACCAGTGGCCAGCAAATGCTCTAGTTGTGGGGAGATGCTAACTCTGAGTCTTCCCACACTGCCATCTTGACTCCTCCTCAATAACCTCTTTTTTATTTTCACTTCTCTTCTCCCTTAAAATCTATAACACATCACACACTAAATACCTAACTAACTACTTCCATTACTCTGGTGTCTTGTCTATGTTCTTCATATCTCTCCAAATGTGAAAGAATCTTCCAAACAGAAGTCATTCCATAAAGCATATATTTTCAAATATAATGAAAACTGGCAAGGACTTATATTAATGCACTCCCTCAGGTGGGGAGATTGGATGGTGCATCACAAGATTTAATATAGATTGCTTTTTATTCATTAGATTGATTTTGGTTTTTAGAAAATAAATTATAATTATTTTTATTTATTTATTTATAAAAATAACTAGGTATCATAGAATATGTTTGATATACTGAAAAGTACAAAAAAATCAATACTTTGAAGCATTGGTTATAAATAATATTTATATTACAGTACAAGAGTTAGTGTTTAAAGAAATTCTGCTCTGAAATTTTTGGAGATAATTTTGATTAAAGCAAATAGTATTATAATTCTGCATTTCTATAGATTTAAGTGTCCACATATTTGGTTTGCTTAGAGGAAATAAAATTTATTTTCATATACTTGATTTACTTAAAATGTGAGAAAATGGAGCTAGGTCATTTTTTTTTTATGTGGAGCAAAGTACAGCTTTACTGCTGAATGTCATGCTCTAGAATGCCAAAAATTAATTTATGTTCATAGGAAAGATTATAATTTTTTAATGACAAAATAGAAAAGACAATGGTCATATATGGGAAGTAGAAAGAGATAAAGTATTCCATAAAGAGCTCCAGCATTGCCTGGGTTGTTCATGAAGACTTCTATTTACTTACTGGGAATGTGAATAGAATTGGAATGTTTTATTATTAAATGATGTTTAATTGAATCCTATCTATTTTCAAGGATTTGCATTAATTAAATAAATGATTGATTTATTTTTATTACTATCTAGTAGCTGGATAATTATTTAAATCAGCAGTAATTGTTTTTTTTTTACTTTACATAATTGTTTAACATATTGTTCATCTTTATCTTACCATAATTAAATTAATTCTGAGTAAAAATGTAAACTACATACTTCCTACAAAGTTTGGATTTATTCTGTGGGTATTAATATACTTTTGTCAAACTGCAAAATCAATTAAGAACAAAATCAATGTTTTTATAGTGTATAGTTGTACTAGTTTCCTGTGGCTGCTGTAACAAATTGTCACTAACTAGGTGGTTTAAAACAATATAAATTTATTCTCTGGTAGTTCTGGAGGCCAGATGTCTGAAATTAAGGTGTCAACATGGCTGTGCTCCCTCTGGAGTTTCCCTTTGAGGATACTCCATTCCTTCCCTTTCCTAGCTGGTAGTTGTTGGTTGGCATGCATTGGCATTTAGTGCCTTCTGGACACATCGCTCCAATCTATTTGCATCACCTTCTCCTCTGTTTATATCTCTGTCAAATCTCCTTCTGCATCCTTCTTATAAGGATACATGTGCTGGCATATAGGCCCCACCTGGATGATCCAGGATAAATTCCTCTCAAGAACCTTACAATTACCACATCCTTTGCCATATAAGGTAATATTCACAGGTTCCACAATTAGGAAGTGAATATATCTTTGGGGAGTTATTTTTATTCCTATCATAATAATAAAAGAAATAGTCTAACTGCAATATTTAAATTTGTATTGATCAAGCTGTTCAAAATGTGCGCAATGTTTTAAGCATGAGTGTTATGTCAAACAAATAAGAACTTCTCCGAAACGATCTTTTCAAGCAACAGATATCCTCGGATTTTAATAACAGTGTGTTTTATTTTCTATTGGCAAAATTTTCAGAATATTGCATCCAGAATCTGATAAACTTAAAGCTTAATTTCAAAGATCTCATCTACATGGAATTAGATTCACATATATTTTATATGGGTAAATAGTTATGAAATAAAAAAATTTTTCACAATAAAAATATTAATAAAAATTATATTCAATGATATGCTAGCCATAATATTTTTGAGGTAAATTATTAAAGCTTCTATGATAAAAACAGTAAAAGTTTTTTTTCGTAGAATGTTAATAAAATTAATAAATTTTACACAGTCATTACCCATTTCCATTATTAATTATTACTCTAACAAACAAGTGTATTATCACACCATGAGGAAACAATTTAAAAAAAAAGGAGGCAGCAGCCTCGTGGAAAAGAAGTTTCTTGAATTGTGAAAGAAATTATAACATAAAAATTTTGGATTATACTTAAATGATCTTGACAAATAAATTTATGTAATAAAAATGCACATATTCTGAATTTGTATCTTTAGATGATCAATATCAGTTTAAATCCTTTAGTAGAAATACAAATTAATAATGAAGCTTAAAAGTCAAGTGGTAAGCAGGTCCTTCAGCAGCTTTAGGAACATTTGCAGATGGCAACATCCTAGGAGCTTGGGCTTTAATGATCAAACTTAGAGGGAAGGAAAATTTTGTGCTTCTACAAGGTAGTGAGTAAGAACAAACACCCTACATAATACCAAGATTCTCAATGATAACATGAATTAAAACTCTGTCCAAAGATGCAGCAAGTCATTTAGAAAGTTATGATTAGCTTGGGTTCTGGGTAGGAAAAGAAAGCAACTGTCCCATGAACATTTAAAATAATGGCTTATTTACATTCATAAATGTCTTGGGAGTGGAGATGGGGTGGTCTGCATTTAAATACCTCTGGGAAATACTAGAAGAACTTTGTTCTACCTGTGAGGTGTTGGGTGAGAGCACAGGCTCATTTAAATCCATGCTTGAGAATACTGCCTGGTGACTGGAGTAAGAACGTAGGCTAACATCCACAGATATACACATGCAGCAACAAAGTATTCTGGTTGAAATTAAAAACAAAAAAACCCAACACAAAACAAAACATGGTGTAGAATTCTAGCAGTGCTAGGGAGTACTGAAAATGTACTTGAAAGGTTATATTCCATTCAATACCTAGAACAATTAAAATGTCACTCACATAAATTCCTTCCATTAATAGTGTCACTACTGCCTTTTGTCTCTTTCCCTTGCATACCAAAATAGACTCCTACTTGTTTGCCTGGTTTTCTAGTACCTCTCTCCTTTTAACCATCCTTCATATTTCTCTGCCTGATTCACTCCTCTAAAATTTTTACTTCTTCGGACCTCTTCTATTCAAAACCTTTAATGATACCACATTAGCAATAAAATTAGGCACATGCACATGAATATGGCATTTAAAATGCGTTGGATTCTCTATAGTTTTGACTGTGTTCCCAATGCTGATGAATAAGCACCTTATTAACTTATGAACTTGAATTGGGCTATTTGAACTGCTCTCTTGAATCAAGATGTGCAAACCCTGTATTGACTCATGTTATTTTTCCTGCCTGTAACTGTCACTCCCAGCTACTGTCCAACCATGTCCAAAAAATCCTCTCTCTCATTTAGTTTCTATTGCATCTGTTGGAAAATAGTAATTTAAGAATATTTTCATAGGTAATATATATGTCCATGAGACATTGAAATTTATTGTAATGTGTGATACTTGTGATGCATCTTATTAATTTTTTGGGGGTAAATCATATAAATCTATTTGTGGGTGATACACTTTGTATATTATAAATACACTAGGGGAGATATACCCATAATGATATAAAATAATTATTTTATATCATCTTATTAATTTAAAAACACACTTTTAAGGGGAGACCTTCAAGATGGTGGAGGAGTAAGACGTGGAGATCACCTTCCTCCCCACAAATACATCAAAAATACATCTACATGAGGAACAACTCCTACAGAACACCTACTGAATGCTGGCAGAAGACCTCAGACTTCCCAAAAGCAAAGAAACACCCCACATACCTGGTAGGGCAAAAGAAAAAAGAAAAAAACAGAGACAAAAGAATAGGGATGGGACCTGCATTTCTGCAAGGGAGCTGTGAAGGAGGAAAAGTTTCCACATACTATGAAGCCTCTTCACTGGCAGAGATGGGGTGGGGAGGTCGGCAGCAGGTGGGAAGCTTCAGAGCCACGGAGGAGAGCACAGCAACAGGGGTGCAGAGGGCAAAGTGGAGCGATTCCTGTACAGACGGTAGGTGCTGACCAGCACTCACCAGACTGAGAGGCTTCTCTGCTCACCCACCAGGGCAGGTGGGAGGTGAGAGCTGAGGCTTGGGCTTTGGAGGTCAGATCCCAGGAAGAGGACTGGGTTTGGTTGCGTGAACACAGTGTGAAGGGGACTAATGCACCACAGCTAGCCAGGAGGGAGTCCAGGAAAAAGTCCAGAACTGTCTAAGAGGCAAGACACCATTGTTTCAGGGTTCATGAGGAGAGGGGATTCAGAGCACCATCTAAAAGAGATCCAGAGAAGGGTGCGAGCTACAGTTATCAGAGCAGACACCAGAGATGGACGTGAAATCCTAAGGCTGCTGCTACAGCCACGAAGAAGGCTGTGTGAAAGCACAGGTCACTATCCACACCTCCACTCCCAGGAGCCTGTTCAACCCGCCTCTGCCAGGGTCCCATACTCCAGGAACAACTTCTCTGGAAGAACACACGGTATGCCTCAGGCTGGTGCAACGTCACGCCAGCCTTTGCTGCTGCAGGCTCACCCCGCATTCTGCACCACTCCCTCTCCCTGGCCTGAGTGAGCCAGAGCCACCTAATCAGCTGCTACTTTAACCCCATCCTGCCTGGGCAGGAAAGAGACACCCTCAGTTGACCTACACACAGAGGTGGGCCAAATCCAAAGCTGAGCCACAGGAGCTATGCAAACAAAGAAGAGAAAGGGAAATTTCTCCCAACAGCCTCAGGAGCAGTGGATTAAATCCCCATAATCAACTTGATGTACCTTACATCTGTGGAATAGCTGAATAGACAACAAATCAACCCAAAATTGAGATGGTGGGTTTTGGGAACAACTGGAGACTTGGGATTTGCTTTCTGCATCTAATTTGTTTCTGGTTTATGTTTATCATAGTTTAGTGTTTAGAGCTTATTATCATTGGTAGATTTGTTTACTGATTTGGGTGCTCTCTTCCTTTTTTTTTTTAACTTTTGGGTTTATTTATTTATTTATTTATTTATTTATTTATTTATTTATTTTTGGCTGTGTTGGGTCTTTGTTTCTGTACGAGAGCTTTCTCTAGTTGCGGCAAGTGGGGGTCACTCTTCATCACGGTGCACGGGTCTCTCATTATCACGGCCTCTCTTGTTGCAGAGCACAGGCTCCAGACGCGCAGGCTCAGTAATTGTGGCTCATGGGCCTAGTTGCTCCGTGGCATGTGGGATCCTCCCAGACCAGGGCTCGAACCCATGTCCCCTGCATTGGCAGGCAGATTCTCAACCACTGCGCCACCAGGGAAGCCCCCATTTTTTTTTTTATATGTATATATATTTTTTCCTTTTTCTTTTTTTGTGAGTGTGTGTATGCTTCTCTCTGTGATTTTGTCTGTATAGCTTTGCTTGTACCATTTGTCCTAGGGTTCTGTCTGTTGTTTTTTTGTTTTTTTAGTAAGTTTTACCACTTGTTATCATTGGTGGGTTTGTTTTTTGATGTGGTTGCCCTCTTTTTTCTTTCTCTCTTTCTTTTCTTCATATTATTTTTTTTTATTTTTTTAATATTTTTTTTCTATTTTTATAACTTTATCTAATTTTGTTATTATTTTTTCTGCTTTCTCTCTTTCTTTCTATCTTTCCTTCTTTCTCTCTTTTCTCACTTTTCTTCTGAGTCGTGTGGCTGACAGGGTCTTGGTGCTCTGGCCGGGAGTCAGGCCTGAGCCTCTGAGGTGGGAAAGCCAAGTTCAGGACATTGGTGCACCAGAGACCGTCCAGCCCCAAGTAATATCAAACACCAAAAGCTCTCCCAGAGATCTCCATCTCAATGCTAAGACTCAGCTCCACTCAACAACCAGCAAACTAAAGCTCTGGACACCCTATACTAAACAACTAGCAAGACAGGAACACAAACACACTCATTAGCAGACAGGCTGCCTAAAATCATAATAAGTTCACAGACACCAAAAAAAACCATCAAAGGACATGGTCCTGCCCACCAGAAAGACAAGATCCAGCCTCATCCACCAGAACACAGGCACCAGTCCCCTCCATCAGGAAGCCTACACAATGCACTGAACCAACCTTACCCACTGGGAGCAGACACTAAAAAAAATGGGAACTATGAACATGGAGCCTGTGAAATGGAGACCCCAAACACAGTAAGTTAAGCAAAAGAGAAGACAGAGAAATACACAGCAGATGAAGGAGCAAGGAAAAAATCCACCAGACCAAACAAATGAAGAGGAAATAGGCAATCTACCTGAAAAAGAATTCAGAGTAATGATAGTAAAGCTGATCCAAAATCTTGGAAATAGAATGGAGAAAATACAAGAAATGTTTAACAAAGACCTAGAAGAACTAAACAGCAAACAAACAATGATGAACAACACAATAAATGAAATTAAAAATTCTCTAGAAGGAATCAATAGCAGAAAAAGTGAGGGAGAACGGGTAAGTGACTTGGAATATAAAATAGTGGAAATAACTACCACAGAGCAGAATAAAGAAAAAAGAATGAAAAGAATTGAGAACAGTCTCAGAGACCTCTGTGACAACATTAAACACACCAACATTCGAATTATAGGGGTCCCAGAAGAAGAAGAGAAAAAGAAAGGGACTGAGAAAACATTTGAAGGGATTATAGTTGAAAACTTCCCTAACATGGGAAAGGAAAGAGTTAATCAAGTCCAGGAAGTTCAGAGAGTCCCATACAGGATAAATCCAAGGAGAAACATGCCAAGACACATATTAATCAAACTATCAAAAATTAAATACAAAGAAAATACATTTAAAGCAGCAGGGAAAAGCAACAAATACTATACAAGAGGATCCCCATAAGGTTAAGAGCTGATCTTTCAGCAGAAACTCTGCAAGCCAGAAGGGAGTGAAAGGACATATTTAAAGTGATGAAAGGCAAAAACCTACAACCAAAATTACCCTACCCAGCAAGGATCATATTCAGATTTGAAGGAAAAATTAAAACCTTTACAGACAAGCAAAAGCTGCAATGATTCAGCATGACCAAACCAGCTTTACAACAAATGCTAAAGGAATTTCCCTAAGCAGGAAATACAAGAGAAGAAAAAGACCTAGAATAACAAACCCAAAACAATTAAGAAAATGGTAATAGGAACATGGATATTGATTACTACCTTAAATGGAAATGGATTAAATGCTCCAAACAAAAGACATAGACTGGATGAATGGATACAAAAACAGGACCCATATATATGCTGTCTACAAGAGACTCACTTCAGACCTAGGGACACATACAGGCTGAGAGTGAGGGGATGAAAAAAGATACTCCATGCAAATGAAAATCAAAAGAGAGCTGGAGGAACATTCTCATAAAAGACAAAATAGACTTTAAAATAAAGACTATTACAAGAGACAAAGAAAGACACTACATAATGATCAAGTGATCAAACCAAGAAAAAGAGATAACAATTGTAAATATTTATGCACCCAACATAGGAGCACCTCAATACATAAGGCAAATGCTAACAGCCATAAAAGGGGAAATTGACTGTAACACAATCATAGTAGGGGACTTTAACACTCCACTTTCACTAATGGACAGATCAACCAAAATGTATATATATAAGGAAACACAAGCTTTAAATAATACATTAAACTAGATGGACTTAATTGGTATTTATAGGACATTCCATCCAAAAGCAAAAAAATACAATTTCTTCGCAAGTGCTCATGAAATATTCTCCAGGATAGATCATACCTTGTGTCACAAATCAAGTCTTGGTAAATTTAAGAAAACTGAAGTAGTATCAAGTATCTTTTCTGACAACAACACTATGAGACTAGATATCAATTACAGGAAAAAAACTGTAAAAAATACAAACACATGGAGGCTAAACAATACACTACTAAATAATCAAGAGATCACTGAAGAAATCAAAGAGGAAATAAAAAAATGCCTAGAAACAAATGACAATGAAAACATGATGACCCAAAACCCATGGGATGCAGCAAAACCAGTTCTAAGAGGGAAGATTATAGCAATACAGTCCTACCTCAAGAAACGAGAAACATCTCAAGCAACCTAACATTACACCTAAAGCAATTAGAGGAAGAAGAACAAAAAAAACCCACAGTTAGCAAAAGGAAAGAAATCATAAACATCAGATCAGAAATAAATGAAAAAGAAATGAAGGAAACAATAACAAAGATCAATAAAGCTAAAAGCTGGTTCTTTGAGAAGATAAACAAATTTGATAAAACATTAGCCAGGCTAATCAAGAAAAAGAGGGAGAAGACTCAAATCAATAGAATTAGAAATGAAAAAGGAGAAGTAACAACTGACACTGCAGAAATACAAACGATCATGAGAGATTACTACAAGCAAATATATGCCATTAAAATGGACAACCTGGAATAAATGGACAAATTCTTAGAAAAGAACAGCCTTCTGAGACTGAGCCAGGAAGATATACAAAATATAAACAGACCAAACACAAGCACTGCAATTGAAACTGTGATTTAAAATCTTCCAACAAACAAAAGCCCAGGACCAGATGACTTCACAGGCAAATTCTATCAAACATTTAGAGAAGAGCTAACACCTATCCTTCTCAAATTCTTCCAAGATATAGAAGAGGGAGGTACATTCCCCAAATCATTCTACAAGGCCACAATCACCCTGATGCCAAAACCAAAGACGTCACAAAGAAAGAAAACTACAGGCTAATATCACTGATGAACATAGATGCAAAAATCCTCAACAAAATACGAGCAAACAGAATCCAACAGCACATTAAAAGGATCATACACTGTGATCAAGTGGGGTTTATCCCAGAGTTGCAAGGATGCTTCAATATACGCAAATCAATCAATGTGATAAAACATATTAAGAAATTGAATGAGAAAACACATATGATCATCTAAATCAAAAGCTTCTGACAAAATTCAACACCCATTTATGATAAAAACCCTCCAGAAAGTAGGCAGAGAAGGGACTAAACTCAACATAGTAAAGGCAATATATTCAAACCCACAGCCAACATCGTTCTCCATGGTGAAAAACTGAAACCATTTCCACTAAGATCAGGAAAAAGACACGGTTGCCTACTCTCAGCACTATTATTCAACCTAATTTTGGAATTTTTAGCCACAGCAATCAGAGAAGAAAAAGAAATAAAAGGAATCCAAATCGGAATAGAAGTAAAACTGTCACTGTTTGCAGATGACATGATACTACACATAGAGAATCTTAACAATATTATGAGAAAACTACTAGAGCAGATCAATAAATTTAGTAAAGTAGCAGGATGCAAAATTAATGTACAGAAATCTCTTGCAGTCCTATACACTAACGATGAAAAATCTGAAAGAGAAATTAAGGAAACACTCCCATTTACCATTGCAAAATAAAGAATAAAATAGTTAGGAATAAACCTACTAAGAAGACAAAATACCTGTATGCAGAAAACTATGACACTGATGAAAGAAATTATAGATGATACAAAGAGATGGAGAGATATACCATGTTCTTGGATTGGAAGAATCAATATTGTGAAAATGACTATACTACCCAAAGCTATCTACAGATTCAATTCAATCCCTATCAAACTACCAATGACACTATTCACAGAACTAGAAAGAAATATTTCGCAATTTGGATGGAAACAACATACACCCTAAATAGCCAAAGTAATCTTGAGAAAGAAGAACGGAGCCGGAAGAATCAGACTCCCTGACTTCGGACTATACTACAAAGCTACAGTAATCAAGACAGTATGGTACGGGCACAAAAAAATAAATATAGATCATTGGAACAGGATAGAAAGCCCAGAGATAAACACATGCACATATGGTCACCTTATCTTTGATAAAGGAGGCAAGAATATACAATGGGGAAAAGATAGCCTCTTCAGTAAGTGGTGCTGGGAAAACTGGACAGCTACATGTAAAAGAATGAAAATGGAACACTCCCTAACACCATACACAAAAATAAACTCAAAATGGATTAAAGACCTAAATGTAAGGCCAGACACTATCAAACTCTTTGAGGAAAACATAGGCAGAACACTCTATGACATAAATCACCACAAGACCCTTTTTGACCCACCTCTTAGAAAAAGGGAAATAAAAAGAAAAATAAACAAATGGGACCTAATGAACCTTAAAACCTTCTGCACAGCAAAGGAAACCATGATAAGATGAAAAGATAACCTTCAGAATGGGAGGAAATATTTGCAAATGAAGCAACTGACAAGGGATTAATCTCCGAAATTCACAAACAGCTCATGCAGTTCAATATCAAAAAAACAAACAACCTAATCCAAAAATGGGCAGAAAACCTAAAAAGACATTTCCCCAAAGAAGATATACAGATTGCAAACAAACACATGAAAGGATGCTCAACATCACTAATCATTACAGAAATGCATATCAAAACTACAATGAGGTATCACCTCACACTAGTCAGAATGGCCATCATCAAAAAATTTACAAACAATAAATGCTGAATAGGGTGTGGAGAAAAGTGGACCGTTTTGCACTGTTGGTGGGAATGTAAATTGATACAGCCACTCTGGAGAACAGTATGGAGGTTCCTTAAAAAACTAAATATAGAACTCCCATACTACCCAGCAATCTCACTACTGGGCATATACCCTGAGAAAACCATAATTCAAAAAGAGTCATGTACCACAATGTTCATTGCAAGGCTATTTACAATAGCCGGGACATGGAAGCAACCTAAGTGTCCATCGACAGATGAATGGATAAAGAAGATGTGACACATATATACAATGGAATATTATTCAGCCATAAACAAATCAAAATTGAGTTATTTGTAGTGAGGTGGATGGACCTAGAGTCTGTCATACAGAGTGAAGTAAGTCAGAAAGAGAAAAACTAATATCATTTGCTAACACATATATATTGAATCTAAAAAAGAAAAAAAAATGGTTATGAAGAATCTAGGGGCAGGACAGGAATAAAACACAGATGTAGAGAATGGATTTGAGGACACAGGGAGGGGGAAGGGTAAGCTGAGATGAAGTGAGAGAATGGCATGGACTAATATATACTATCAAATGTAAAATAGATAGCTAGTGGGAAGCAGCTGCATAGCACAAGGAGATTAGCTCAGTGCTAATAGGGAAGGTGGGATGGAGATGCAAGAGGGAGGAGATTCGGGGATATATGTATATGTATAGTTGATTTGCTTTGTTATACAGCAGAAACTAACACACCATTATAAAGGAATTATACTCAAATAAGGATGTTAAATAAAAAAACACACCTTTATATATTTTTTCTAATTGTTAATTCTTTGAGATCAAACCGAAACCTTACATTTAGCTCCTCAAATACTTGAGTTTTTTTGATTTTAAATCCATTTCTTTTCATCTCCACAAAGCAACTAGTTTAGTGTTTTGCACATAATAAATGTTTAGTAAAAATATTAATTGACTAAATGTCAAGAAGAAATTCTGTAAAAGCACTTATTTACAAAAGAGATCATCTTTGATACAATGCACAACCAGGGCATTTCTCTTGGTTTCTGAGTACAGGCAATAAACTATTTTTATCTAAATTTAAACAGAAAAAGTTTTATTAGAAGGTGTTAAAAGGCTATAGAAGAGCCATGGAACATGGTTTCAAAACTATAGAGTCAAAAAAAAATCAGCCAGTGAATAAGTCCACCCACAGCATGGAGCTCTTAGAGGAAACCTGTCTCTTGCCAATCATCGGTAGTAATGCTAAGGGTGAAATCAGAACCACCATGCTTATAAGAGGAGCTGCTCCCTGACTACTTCCAAATGTTGTATAAGCATATCTGCAAAGCAAAGCTCAGGCCATAATCAAAATTAAAGTGCTACATTGGATCCAAGACATGTAGTCTTTAGCTTTTCTTAGCCTTCACAGTAGAGGAAGGCAGATTAGAAGTGTCTGGAAGAGGCATTGAGGAATATAATCTGCAGAATCTACCACTCAGAAATTATTTCTCGCAGAAATATTTATAACAACAATGTGTATTATGACAAATTTTAAAAGTAAGAAGGAGATTACGCTTATATTTTTCAGTCATTATCCCATTTCCACTGCCTTATATTATAGAAAGTTGGTTGCATATATAGTGAGAGTTGAACATAATGACTAAAAATAAAAATGATTAGTTGATAGATTCAAAATTTTTTACTCCTGGTGATTTCTTGAAAAGAACAGACTTCCAAACTGCCTTTAACTAGTGCTGTTCATAGTACCATGCTAATATTTGTCTTATTTAATGGCCTATCAAATTTAAACTGGCTTTTATTTTACCTGGATTATGAATTGAAAACACAGTGTTCTCCCATAATTCTTAGTGGTTGACTGATTGCAATGATATAATTTCCTTAAATTTCTACTCGATGATAGTAAAGCAAAAAATTTTGTTTTAATCAAAATTTAACAATGAAAGTAAGTTTAAATATACTAAGATTAAATCAGCAAATACTATTTCTCTCAATTAAAGAAAATATATGGTAAGTGTTAATGCAAACCATTTATACTGAGCAGTAAAGAGTTAAATTATTTACTTCTGGAAGTAATATGTGATAACTTTGGTCTAAAGGCACACACCAACATCAAAACATTCATTCATTTTTTTCATTCAACATATATATCAAGCACCTACAAATTCTAAGCACTCCTTTGGACACTGAAAAATAAGATGAACACATTCCAGAGGAATTTTACGTCTATTGGGAAAACTGAGTCTTAAGTTATTAATTGTGACATAGCATGATTAGTGTTAAGATAAAACAGAGGTTAGTAAATTTTGGCCCATGGACTAAATCTCGCTCAAGGCTTATTTTAGTACAGGTCTCTAGCTAAGAACATATTTTACATATTTAAGGGGAGGAGGAGGAGGAGGAGAAACAGATGAAGGAGAAGGAGAAGAAGTAGAAGATGAAGCAGAAGCAACAGCAACAGAGACTGTACATGACCAGCAAAACATATACTTACTACTTGGTCTTTTACAGGAAAAGTTTGCTGAATCTTCAGATGTGGGATAAACAGAGATCTCTAGAAGCAAAGATACAGAAGTATAACCTAATTGGTCTTGGAAAAATTGTCTTCACAATAAATAAATTTGGTGAGATGAAGGTTAAGGAACTTCTCCAGGAAGTGGGAACAGCATGTGTAAAAGCCTAGAGGAGGAGAGTACCACTAGAACTGATGAAAGTATAGAATGTCTGAAACATGAACAGAAAGGAGAAGAATGATTCAATGTAAACTTGGAGACTCAGACCTGGCCCAGATGCAAATGGACTTTTAAACAATATTAAGCATTTTATATTTTAATCTATTGACGATGGGAAGAAAAAATATTGGTAAAGAGATGAATGATAAGATAAACTTTACTTTAGTACCAGTTAGTATAGCTGAATGTATAGGGTATAGTATAACTGAGGAAAAGGAGAGTGGGAAGAGAGGAGAGGAAAAAAAGAATTTAAAGTGGTGACAGAAATCTGGTTCTGGGTAAGATGGAATAAGCACACAGACATATCATAGTACAAATCCTAAAAGCCAAAGACAAGGAGAATATATTGAAGCAGAAAGAGAAAAATAACTCATCACTGACAAGTGAACCATAATAAGATTAACAGTTGACTTCTCATCAGAAACTATTTGAAGCCAGAAGACAATGGGATAATATATTCAAAGTGTGCCAAAAGTGAAACAAAACCGTTTCAACAAAGAATTCTATATCTAACAAAAATATCTTTCAAAACTAAAGAAAAGCATTCCTAGTTAAATAAAACCTGAAATTATCCATTGCTAACACATACTCCTTAAAAGAAATGCTAAAGGAAGATCTTCAGACTGAAAGCAAAGAACACCAAACAATAATTCAAATCTGCTTGAAAAATCAAAAAGTGACACTAAAGGTAAATATGTAATTACAGAAGGTGGCATAAACATATATTTATTATCCTTCTTCTCTTACCTATCTTAAACAATGATTTGTGAAATAACAAGTGCATAATTCTGATTTGGGTCTATAATATAAAAATGTAATATACTTGCCAATAACAGCGCAAGGAGGCAGATAGGAGAAACTTACAATGGACTAAGGAAATGACATCAGATGGTAACTCGAATTTACAGGAATAAATGAAGATAACTTGATAGAGTAAATAAGGTGTTTAATATAGCAAACACTATACATACTTGCCCTCTCTTTTTCTCACAGTTTCTTTAAAAGACATAAAACTACATAAAATAATAATGATAATTTATTGTTCAGTTTGTAACATATATGAATGCAATATGTACAATAATAGTGCACAAAGAAGGAAAAGGAAATAGAGCTATATATTGTAGCATTTCTATATCTAACTGGAAATAAGTTAGTAAAAATTTGAAGTAGGTTCTGATAAATTGAGATGTATATGGTTAGCCCTAGAGCAAATATTAGAGAAATAACAAATATAGTAAATAAAAAAATCAGTTTTTCTAGTCCAGCAAGTAAGGAGCTTAGGAGACACAACTGCATCCTAACAAGTAGAAAGCTAAAAAAACTGAAAAAATCAAGAATTCTTAACTCATAAGAGATATGAGGTCATAGGTCAAACTGCTGCCCACAAAATTGAAGAGACTAACAAGCAAATACAGAGAATCACAACTTACTAGAGCAGAAACCTCAATAAAAACCAGGATTGAGGTAGAAAGATCAGAACTGTAATTGACAAAATGCTGAAGGTTCACTGCAGACAAATCTGAGAATTAAAAACTCCAAGAGGACCCAGACAACAGAGAATCCTCATTCTTTTATGACTTTTACCTCCTGGATCTCTACCAGGTTCCTACAGTAAATATATAGAAAAATTCCCTCATGCTTCTGGCATGAAATAGGACAGCACACTTTGTTCTTAACAAGGCCTGCCTTTAGGAGAAACCTAGTTTGGTCGCGCTTAACCTAACAGGGTTTTATAAAAGGTTAACTGAACTGAAGAAAGGGAAATTCCTAACTCCAGCCCACTCTGGCCAACCTGCCCTATCTAATGGGGGTCGGGGGGAGGGAGGACTGAGAAGTATGTATGAAGTTCACATTCCAGAGGCATAGGCTCGCTATAAGACTGAGACCTCCTCCCCCTACACCTTACGACCATATTACTAAAATATATAATAGCAATCTGGTACCCAGTATATCATGCCTAGCTATCAAGAAAAAAATTTAAAAGCATACTAAAAAGCAAAAGTCACAGATGGAAAAGACAGAGTAAGCATCAGAATGAGACATGCCAGGGATGTTGAAATTATCAGATTGGGAATTTATATACTAAGGGTTCTAATGAATAAAGTAGACAGCAAGCAAGAACAAATAAGCAATGGAAGCAGAGAGAGGGAAGTCCTATTAAAAAAATAGTAAACATAAATGCTTGAATTAAAAAGAAATATAACAGAAATAAAGAACACCATTGATAGGGTTATCAGCAGACTGCACACAGCTGAGAAAGAATCTGTGAGCTCTAGGATATCTAATCAGAAACCTCAAAAAGTGAAAGGCAAAGAGAAGAAAGACTTAAAAATAAATAGAGTAATCAAGAACTGTGGGACAACTACAAAAGGTACAACATGCCTAATGGGACTATCAGAAGAAACAAAGAGAAAGGAACAGGAGAAATATTTGAAACAGTAATGACTGAGAATTTCTCTAAATTAATAATAGACACCAAACCATAGATCAATCCAGAAGCTCAGAGAACACGTAGCAGGATAAATGCAGAATAAATGTCCCCCCAGAAAACAAAAACAAAACAAACAAAAAACCAAACAACTACACCTCAGCATTTTATTTTCAATTTATAGAAAAGCAGAGATAAAGAAAAAATCCTGAAAGAAGCCAGAGGACAAAGCATCTTACATGTAGAGGATCAATGATAAAAATTACAACCAACTCCTCAGAAATTATGCAAACCAGAAGAGAGAGGAGTGAAATATTGAAAATATTAAGAGAGAAAATCCATCAATGGAGAATTCTTGACTCTGCGAAATTATCCTTCAAAAGTGGTGGAGGGGCTTCCCTGGTGGCGCAGTGGTTGAGAGTCTGCCTGCCAGTGCGGGGGACGCGGGTTCGGGCCCTGGTCTGGGAGGATCCCACGTGCCGCGGAGCGGCTGGGCCCGTGAGCCACAACTACTGAGCCTGCGTGTCTGGAGCCTGTGCTCCGCAACAGGAGGGGCCGCGGCGGTGACAGGCCCGCGCACCGCGATGAGGAGCGGCCCCCGCTTGCCGCAGCTGGAGAAAGCCCTCGCACAGAAACGAAGACCCAACACAGCCAAAAATAAATAAATAAATAAATAAATAAGTAAAAAAAAAAAAAGGCAGAACTTTAAAAAAAAAAAAAAAAAAGTGGTGGAGAAATAAAGACTTTCTCAGGCAAAGAAAAATTTAAGGAATTTGTTGCCTCTATATCTGCCTTGCAAGAAATGTTAAAATAAATTCTTTAGAGAGAAAGATAATTATATAGGCCAGAAACTCAGCTCTATATAAAGAAAGGGAAAGTCTCAGAGAAGGAATAAAGTGAAGGTAACATAAAAACTTTTATTTTTCTTCTTCTTAATTGATCTAATAGATAACATTTTGTTCAAAATAATAATAGCAACACTGTATTTGACTACGTATGCTTAGGAATATATATATATATGCCTAGCTATGTTACATATGAGTAGAATCACTGACAGCAATGCTACAAAAGATAGGAGGGAGGAATGAGGATTATTTTATTATAAGGTAGTCACACTACCTGTGAATCAGTAAGTGTTATTTGTAAGTGGACTTGGATTAGTTATAAGTGTACATCCTAAACTCTAGGGTAACCACTAAAAACAGTAAAAAAAACTTTTACTAAAAACAGTATAACTGACATGCTAAGAAAAGAGAGAAAATGGAATCATACGAAATGTTCAGTTAAAACCACAAAAGGCAGAAAATGAGTAGAAGCCAAAAACAAAGAACAAAGAACAAGGGTAATAAATAGAAAACAGTAACAAATATGGCAAATATTATCCAAATATATCAATAGTCACTTTGAATGTCAATGGTTTAAATGTACCAATTAAAAGACAGAGATTGTCAGAGTGGATAAAAAGAAAAGAGACCCAACAATATGTAATCTACAAGAAACCCACTTTAAATATAAAGACACATATAGATTAAAAATAAATGTATGGAGAAAATATACCATACTAACACTAATCAAAAGAAAGTGCAAATAGCTATATTAACTTCAGACAGAGCAGACTTCAAAGTAAGGAATGTTATGAGAGATAAAGAGGACATTACATAATGATAAAGAGGTCAATTTTCCAGGAAGACATAATGATCCTTAACATATATGTGTTAACAACAGAGTGTCAAAATATGTGAAGCAAAAATGATAGAACTTCAAGGATAAATAGATAAATCCACTATTGTATTTGGAGACTTCAACTCCTCTCTCTCAAAAAGGGAAAGATCCAACAAGAGTTGAATTCAATACCACCATCAGTGAACTGAATAGAGGATATCTATAGACTACAACAACAGCAGATGACTCATTCTCCTCAAGGTCACATGGAATATTCACCAAGGGAGACCACATTCTGCACTATAAAACACGACTTAAATTTAGAAGGATAAAAATCATACAATGTGTGCTCTTAGACCACAATGGAATTAACTAGAAATCAATAACAGAAAGATAATTGGAAAATTTCAAAATATGTGGAGATTAAGCAACACACTTCCAGATAATACATGGGTCAAAGAAGAAACCTCAAGAGAAATTTAATAATATTTTGAATTAAATGTAAATGAAAACACAATTTATTGAAATTTGTGGGATGCAGTGAGAGCAGTGTTTTAAGGGAAATTTATAGCATTGAATGCATTTATTAGGAAAGAAGAAGTAGCTAACATAAAAAAATCTAAGCTTCCAACTTAGGAAATTAGAAAAAGAAAAGCAAATTAAATCTTAAGTAAGCAAATGGAATAAAATAAAAAAAATTAGGGCAGAAATCAATGAAATTGAAAACAAAAATCAATAGAGAAAATCAACAAAATCAAAAGCTGGTTCTATAAACAACAATGAGCAAGGGGAATTTGAAATTTAGAATGCAATCTTATTTACCTTAGCATCCCCCAAAATGAAATACTTAGGTATAAATCTAATAAATATGTATACGATCTATACAAGGAAAACTATAAAACTCTGATGAAAGAAATTAAAGAGCTAAATTAAAGGAGAGATATACCATGCTCAGGATAGGAAGATATTATTGTCAAAATGTCATTTCTTCTCAACTGGATCTATAGATTCAATTCAATCCAAATTAAATTCCCAAGTTTTTTTGTGAACATTGATTAACTGATTCTAAAGTTTATATGGAGAGGCAAAAGATCCAAAAGAGCCACCACAATATTGAAGGTGAAGAACAAAGTTGGAGGACTGGTATCTAAGTTCAAGACTTGTTATAAAGCAATGGTAATCAAGACAGTGTGATATCGACTTAATGATAGACAAATACATCAATGAAACTGAATAGAGTGCCGAGAAATGTACCCCATAAACATATCTAACAGATCTTTGACAAAGGAAGAAAAGTAATATAATGGAGCAAAGGTAGTCTCTTCAACAAATGGTGCTGGAACATCCACATGCAAAAAAATGAATCCAAACACAGACCTTACACCTTTCACAAAACTAACTCAAAATGCATCATAGACATAAATGTAAAAAGGCAAAATTATAAAACTTCAGAAGGTAACATAAAAAAAAAAATCTAGGTGACCTTGGGTATAGTGATGTCTTCATTAAAGTCAAAGACTTCTGCTCTTCAAAATACATATTAAGAGTATGAGAAGACATGGAACACATTGGGAGAAAGTATTTGCAAAAGATACATCTGAAGAACACTGTTATCCAAAATATACAAATAACTCCTAAAAGGCAACAATAAGAAAAATAAATCTGATAAAAAATGGGCCAAAGACTTTAACAGACATTTCATCAAAGAAGATACATAGATCATAAGCACATGAAAAGGTGCTCCAGTCACATGTCATCAGGGAAATTAAAATTAAAACAACAAAATGCCATTGCAAATCTATGTGAGTGGGCGAAATCTAAAACACTGACAACACCAAATATTAGCAAAGATATGGAGCAACAGGAATTCCCATTGCTGGTGAAAGTACAAAATGGTACAGCCACTTTGAAGTAGATTATTTTGCAACCTTTTTTAAAAAATTTTATTTATTTTATTTATTTACTTTTGGCTGCGTTGGGTCTTCGTTGCGACATGCAGTCTTCTCATTGTAGTGGCTTCTCTTGTTGTGGAGCACGGGCCTAGGCACACAGGCTTCAGTAGCTGTGGCTCGCAGGCTCTAGAGAACAGGCTCAGTAGTTGTTGGGCACGGGCTTGGTTGGTCCGCAGCATGTGGGATCTTCCCAAACCAGGGATTGAACTCATGTCCCCTGCATTGGCAGGTGGATTCTTAACCACTGAGCCACCGGAGAAGTCCTGGTACAGCCACTTTGAGAGACAGTTTGACCGTTTCTCCCAAAACTGAACATACTTCTATCATACTATCCAGCAATTTCATTCCCTGATACTTACCCAAAAGAGTTGAAAACTTATGTCCACACAAAACCTGCATGCAAATGTTTTTAGCAGCTTCATTCATAATGCTAAAACCTGAATGCAACTAAGATGCCTTTCAGTAGGTGAATAGGTAAATACACTGTGGTACATCCAGACAATGGAATATTATCCAGTGTTAAGAAGAAATGAGCTATCAAACCATGAAAAGATTTGAAAGAAACTTAAATATTAAAGTGAAAGAAACCAATCTGAAAAGGCTACATATATATTGTATGATTCCAATTCTGTGACAATCTGGAAATGGTAAAATCAAAAGAAAGCAGTAAAAAGATCAGTGGTTACCAAGGGTTTAGGGAGGAGAGAGAGATGAAAATGTGGAGCACAGAGAATTTTTAAGGCAGTAACTATTCTGTACAATACTATAATGGTGGATAAATATCATTATACATTTGTCCAACCCACAGAATGTCTAATACCAAAAGTGAGCCCTAATGTAAGCTATGGGCTTCGGTTGATGATGTTTCCATGTAGGTTTATTAATTGTAACAAATGAACCACTCTAGTGGAGTATGCTAATAGCAGGGGATAGTGTGCAAGACTGGGGGCAGGGGTTATATGGGAAATCTCTGTACCTTCTGCTCAGTTTTTCTGTGAACTGAAAACTTCTCTAAACAATAAAGTCTATTAAAAATAATTAAATGAATTAATATGCTATATTACAAAATATTCACTTATGCAAAAGAAGAAAGGAGGAAGAAAAACGCATCACGATCAATGGCACCCCTAGACACAAACCTGTTTCTGGGATGCTCAAGAGTGTCCTTGGGGCTAAAAGTTTTGATACCCTGCAGAGTTAATTGATCTAGAAGGACTGATGTCAAAAAGTTGGGATTTAGAGCCTAGAACGTCAAATTTCCATTTTGTATAAATTCTGTGACTGAAACTCTCCATTTTTGGCTTGTGAAGACTAGAAAAATTTTTACAATTGCTATATTTGCATATTTTATCTTTTAAAACTAAATTTACTACTACATTTTTAGTATCTCTAATGATTATGTTTGCTATATTGTATCCAACCTGGAAAAGATGGAGCATACTGACATAAGCAGGATAACAATAAAATGTATACAAATGGTTCATTAATGTCAAGTTAATTTACCATTTTTTCTTATACACATGATACACATAGAAACAGGTTGATTAGTGAGATCAGCTGGTTTCCATTTTCCATCCAGTCACACCTGGAAAAAATATCACCTGGGCAGACTTTAGCTGGTGTGATACAAACCAGACAGACCCAAATAACAAGCAACATTGTACACATCCATTAAACTCAATCTCCCTTTGCATATGAAGCAAAAGTAAGAAGACTTAAGAAGTTAACAGAGGAAGTGTCAGAAATAAGTTTTATTTATTTCATAGATTTCCAGGTATTAATCCTAAATTCTATCAATCCCTTGAATAATTTCCTAGATGTCTCTGAAACTTCATCCAATATATTTTTCTAAAATAAGATCAAAACACAAGTAATTATGCTTTGGAAATCATACTACTGCTAATTTTAAGCCTATCAATAGATAATGAAAGTATAATTTGAGCTATGCCCTACATTTTCTGATAAAAATTCAAAATAAATCTTGAGTAAAGTGGAGAAGTATTATATATAATGTTTCTCTTTGATATATCAAGTTTGTCACCACCATAAAAGAAAATGTTTAGGTTGAAAGAACTTATTCTTCACCTAGGAATGTTTATTTATAAGAACCATAGTATTTCAGAGCTGAAAGAAGCCTTGAGAATCATCTAGTGAAACTGTCATTCTTCCCTAAGGAGGTTAAATGGTTTTTTAAACTGTATAAGTGTAAGGACCAAATATTTAAACAACCGGGAATCAGTGGAAGAATTATGTTACTTTTGACTTATACGATATAATCACGGATTGTTCAATGTGATAGTTTCCACCATTACTTTAAAAGCATTTACCAAAAAAGAACTTGAACCCAGCATGTCTAAGAAACTATGTGCCCACATCTTCTTAACTTTTTGATGCTAAATTTAAATATTTTAGATTGATATTTCAGACCGAAACACATATTATTCATCATTAGTAATCAAATACATTAAAACACATAATTATTCCCCTATTCCAAATCCCATATTCTTTTGGTTCACGTAGTTGAAAAAAATCTTTGATTATGGTTTCTTTCTTCCTCTAAAACCATCTCAAAAATATTAATGTCCTGATAAATTGGCAAGTTTCAGATTTTTTTTAATAAAATAGCCCTGGAACTGAGGCATGGACCAAGAGTTAATATTTCAAATACAGAAGGGAGACCCATGGTAAATCCAAGCACCCAATTAAAAAAAAAAATTCTATACGATAAATATACTGAGTTTAGAAATGCTAATTCCCAGTTTTTTACACATCAGTTTACTACTTGTCTTCTAAGTGTACTTTTGGCCAAAAAATGAATACAGCATTAGGAAAAATGTTTCATGAACAAAAATACAACATGATATTCAATTTTTATAAGCAAGAAGAAAATATATATTTGGCTAAATATGGACTACACACTGTATTTCAAAAAATGATAAATAAAATATAAAAACAAACACAGGAAAGAAATTTGGAACAAATTCAGGAAAGGTTGCATAGTCTCACTAAATTGAACACGTTTATTAGGGAGTCTCAGCTTTTGAAGCATAGGTATTTATTTTTTCCAATAAATGAATCTTCTGTATGGTGCTATATTAACCTCACTTTTCTATTATATAGCGGCTCCCTTAAAGGATAGCTTAGCCAGATTCTGTAATTTCTTCACCATATTTTTATTGTTAGAATAGTCACATTTTGGAATTTATAACTTAGACTCATTCTTTTTAGAACTTTAATTTCAAACTTAATTCAGAAATGTTCTCCTCTTCCTGGCACCACATCTCTCACCACAATTATGGATCTGCAGGTTTGAGGTAGGGTACTATAGTGATTCCTGACTGAAGATTCTGACACACCTACCATAGTTCCTCTTGTGTTGGTGTCTTAGTTTTGGCTACTATAACAAATAGCATCAGCTGGGTTGGCTTAAACAACAAACATTCCTCACAATTTTGAAAGCTGGGAAGTCCAAGATCAAGGTGCGAATAGATTCAATGTCTGATGAGAGCCCTCTTTCTGGTTTGCAGATAGCTGCTTTCTTGCAGTATCTTCACATAGCCAAGAAAGTGAGATCAACTCTTTCTCTCTCATCTCTTCTTTTAAGGGCACTAATCTCATTCACGAGGACTCCACTCTCATGACTTAATTGCCTGCCAAATGTCCCGCATCCAAATAACATCACCTTAGTGAATAAGGCTTCAACATATGAATTTTGTGGGACACAAACATCAGTACATAGCAGTTAGCATCTCTTATTTAGTATGCTTCTCATAAATGGAAATATTGTACAAAATGACTCAACACCACCTACACTTTTTGTGTATACATAACCCAGAAAATGCATGTGTCATTGCCATGCTGAATATTGGAAATGTAGGCAGCTTCACTGCTGCTACTCCTTATCTCAGTCTTATCTATTCTCTATAATGATATTTTCCCCTGATAATGTGTACAGATAAGCAAACATGCAGCTTAGGTAGGTGTTCTACCAGTAGAAAAGAAAAAAATAATGACTGTAACTTCTCACTGCCTTTATCCTTTATAGTTTGGTCTTTACATTGACTGCTAGGGTGGGGCAAGAAGGGTAGGGGCTGTGGGGAGAAATAGGAGGATGTGGAAGTAAGTCTACTTCTGAGATCACTCTTCAAGTCAATATAGAATGATTTTTAATTAAAAAAACAACAATCTAAATGTCCAATTGAAAGGTAACATTAAATATATTAGAGAAATACATGTGAAGAAATATTATCTAAAATATTAAATCTATGAAAAATTACAAATTCCAATAATGTAATGTAATATAAAGAAAATAATCCAAAATTGCTTTAAACTCACCATGACCTGGAGGAAACTTTTTCCATTTAGTGAGTGTAACTAGCTCATATATGGATAAAGTAGGCCACTCCACATAATATGGACACTTGCAGATTAATTTCACCTTATTTTTATTTTCCAGTTTTGTTTTTTCCTGAAAAAAATTCATCATCAAAATTTATATTACATAATTTAAAAAAAAAGAGAAAAATATAGAAGATAGATAAATGGCAGTAAAAGAAAAATAAAGGTTATATGGATGTAACTTAGTATAAAATGTATTTGAATTTTATAGGAGCATGACCACATAACCATATTGAAATTTTAATCTTCAGATTTGCTACTAAAATATTTTCCCACCTTTCAAAATATTTTTAGGCTCCTATAAATGTTTTAGCATTAAAAAAAAAAAAACCTTATCATAGTCAAGACTACACTCAAAAGTTGTATTTGATAATACCAAATAAATGATACTGACATTTTGAAAATAAAAACAAACATATGAATCTTTTTTTTAAGCCAGCCACTCTGAAACCAGAGATTTGGAAGGAAGCTGAATCCTGGGAAAGTCTTCTGTATCACCAACACTGAGACCACTCTATCTAAAGAAATCCCAATTATTAAAGACCTAAATCAAGAAGATGGATGTCTCCCCATCTCCCTCCAGCATGAGCACCTCACTGTGGCTGGTGCCAGTGCTCTGCAGCACCTGCAACATAGTTAAACCCTATCAAGAGGAGCTGACAGAGCATGACCATGGTGGGCTCCCAATCCGTCATTTATACAAACTTCCTCTTCCATCTAGGGGAGAAGAAATAGAAGAGAGGGGAATTTGGAGATTTGACTAAAAGAGAATAAATTGCTAAAATTGAAGAAAATAAGTTATTCTAATGCAGCAGAATTAGGGGCTCAGAATTAAGTTGTGATCACCTACTCATGCAGCTCTCGGTCTCGATGTATGTTATACATATGAAATAGTGTGCAGATAATTCTCAAGTATTTGTTCTTCCTAAGGTAGACTGTAGAGGTTTAGAGATCTCTGATCATTCTGGTATCCCTCATACATGACATGCTGTTGACACCCAAAACATACAGTTGTTGAATGAATGAATAAGTGAATGAGTGAATGAATGGATAAATTTTAAATTCATGAAAAACCAAATGCACTCAAACATATAACAAACTATATCCATAGAGACCTTTCCACTTCAACTACTCATCAGAGGCTTAATGATGTTCATCAAATAAATCATATTTTTATGGTCTCCAGTTCAAGACAAATTAAAATATAAAAGAGATATGTATTCCTCTCTTCTGCCTAGAGAGGCAAAACAATGTTAATTTACACCCATATTGTGTTAATACATAGATTAGATAAGGTCATACCGATTTTAACTTTGCATAATTCTTTGCAGGGATTTTAAGAATTTCACAATCTTCTTCTGCTACCACTGAGAACGCCTTTGTTTCTGATTCAGTCTGAGCTGTAACTTCCAGGGTTCCAAAGGTACTCCATTGTCCAAGCTGTAAAAACACCAAAAGCTACTTAAAATCCATTATCATTCGTCAACATAAAAATACCAATGATAGTGAAAGGATCAATCTAGGAGAGCCAGCAAAAGGGTAAATGGTAGATCACGCTCCTGCTCTTTGAAAGAAGGGGCTCTAAACATGCTTGTATGGATGTCATACTTCTTTTGTCCAATGCCACTTTCCCAAAGCAAGAAAATTTTTTTGATTTATTTTTTCATCAGCATGAAACAAATAAGTTATAAGAATAGATCTTCTGTTTTATTCACTGATTCATTTTAAGTGCTTGAAATTGTGCTTGGTACATAGTAGCCATTCAAAAAATATTTGTTGTTAGAATGAGGAAAATAGTGTACTTATATCCATGGTCTTCCGTTTATTTTATTACACTCATATGTTGGTAAGTAATAATGGAAATGAAAACAGTGTTAGGCAGGTGTAAATCACTGACATATATATGTATTCATGTATGGCCTCCTAATTTACTATGTTAAAAATAAATATTAAGCATGGCAAAAATGTTACCACTAGAATACATATTGTAAGTTATTAGGATGTAGTGAGAATGTGTACAGTTACAAAGAAGATTTGTATTTATGTTTGCCTGGGAAAATTGAAGGACATCTAGAAAAACAAGGGAAGCTTCTCAGAGAAAACATCAGGTCAATATGGCTATCTAATGATGATATAGGAAAACTTCCACTCTTCCACTTCATATCCATAGAAAGGCTGAATATTTTTCTTTTTAGTTGAATGAATAGCTGAGATTGAATAGTTGGAAATAAAGGACTTGAAACAATTACTGCGGAAGCCAAAGTGGTCCACAGTGATATCAAACTAGGAGGAGGGCCTAAGGGATTGAGTTCTGGGGTTGTCAACCATATTAGAATAGGAAACTCAGGACTATACAGGTGAGGAATTGGAGTTGGACCTTTTTGCCTGAAGCCTAGGACCTTGAAGGATTGTCCCATATATTAAATGGAAACAACAAAAACTCTACCCATTAATCTAGCTGTGGAACTGGGTAGAATTGTCATAAAATCAGGATCCTAGGTCTGCAACTTGTGTGGGTGCAGAGTATACATTCACACATAGTACAGGGCCCAAAGCTAATGTAAAGCCTGGTACACAACTGAAAAAACCCTAGGATCCAGGAAGGTTCAATTTTAAAACTCTATGTATGAATTCAGAAGACAAGGAACTCCCACGGAATGCAATCCCTGATAATAACAAAATCACTATAGAAAATTGCAAGCCACACAAGTGAACAAACCCCTGTGAGGAAAGTCAACAAAAAAAGAACTAGAAAAAAAATGAACAACTTAAAAGAAGCTGTACACGTTTAATATATTAAGACCATAAAACCAGAGCATGACATTATGGAGGCAAAAAGAGACATTTTGTGAAATAGCAAAATTAAATTTCTATAAGTAAAAAATAAAGTTATTGAAAGAAAAACACAATGAATGTATTAATTAGTAAATTTAAACTAAAGAAAGAATTCAGAACATGGACAAAATATGAGAAGAATATCCAGAATAAACTATGAAAAATATAGAAGGAATGCAAATAAGTGGGAGATTTTAAAAGATATAGAAGATAAATGAAGACCATTCAGCCTATATCTACTGGGATTTCCAGAAAAAAGCAAAAAGAAAATGAGAGTGAGGTGATACATAAGTGACAATGGCTGCAAATTTCCAGAACTGAGAGAAGAGTTGAGTCCTGAAAATGAAGGAGGACACAAAATCTAGATACATATTTGTATTTTATATCACTGCCCCAAATTTTGTATACTTCCTTAACCTTTCTCCTCCAAATCCCCCTTCATCATCGTATTAGTTATCAGTAATTTCAAGCAGATGTTCTCTACATATTTTTCCAGATTTTCTAATTTTTTTTAAGTATAAGACTTAGTCTGAGTTACCTAATAAATTATTATGAAAGCATAAGTCAGCCATGATTTTGAACAACCTTCTTAAGACTTTCTTTCTTCATTCATTAACCGATATCATCAGACAACCTAACAATGTTAGGAAAGTATTCAACTTCCAATGCTCTTTACATAGCCACTTATTTTAGTTGAATTAATTTTAAAATTAACATTTATAACATTTCCATTCTGTTCTATAACTATGGTCATCTTCAAAATGCTAGGAAAAAGAACTTTCGAAGAACTAGAATTGTGTATTTACTTAAAATAACAATAATATAGAGTGAGAGTAAAACAAACAACAAGATGATAATTTTAGGCAGCATGTGAAACAAATTACTAAAAGATGAATTTTAGCTGGAAAAGCATTGAATCCAAAGAAAAGGGATGCAAAAAAGTTGATAAAAATTGGTAAATGTAAATAACATTTACTTATATATAATAATTTTAAAATGACTAATATAGAATGCCTTTAAAATGAGATAAATTTAAAACAATTTTACAACAGAAACTCCAAAGAAAGGAGCAGGAAGATAGAATTAAAATGTCTATGCTCTGGAACTAGGAAAGAAAAAAAGATTTATGCAACTTTTCTTAGTTCAAATTACAAATTTAATATAGGAATTAGAACTTTTTAAATGGAAAAAAGAAAATAAATACAATGATATGAAAATAAAGAAATGATAAAAATTTTTATGTACCTAAAATGTCTAATAAACACAATAATTTGACCTAAAAAATAAAAACAACAACAAAAGCAAATGATTATAAAGGTGACAAAAATATTTGTAAAATTTCCAGAAGAGAACAGCCAAATGAACCGCACACAAAAGAAACATGCTCAACCTCACTAGAAAACAGAGATGTACATGGTACACACATATATTCATCCATCAGAATGAAAATATTAAATTACTCTAACCTATGAGACTGGGGAGATACTTTAATACATAACTCTAGAAACTGTAAAAAGCTTCAAAAATGGGAAATAAATAATAAAATAAACAAAGAATGCATGAAATACTTTATCCAGAAACCCATTCCCTAGGAATCTACCTTAAATAAATAAATACTTTCTTGAGGATACATTTAAAGATGTTAAGGCAGTACTTTTTAGCAACCCCTGACTGGAATATTCCTTAATGGTCACCTACTTAGATCAATGTGTGTGTGTGTTTGTGTGTGTGTATGTAGTGTGTGTGTCTATGTATGTATGTATCTATGTATGTATATATGTATATATATATATGTTTGTGAGTAAATTATACATATATTCAAACAACTCTAAGTTTTAACATACTGTTGATGATTTGTAACATCTATACATCTTAACCTAAGATTCCTTATAATGAAAAAAAAGTAAAAGGTGAAAATTTATGTTAAAAATCTATTTTTATAAAGTGAACATTTACAGAAACAGTAATTTGTATAAGTGTATACAATTGTTTATATCCTGGTGTCAGTTCAGGGAAACATATACAAGTGTAAAAGGCTATTCAGAGGAGAGATGGAGTGAAAATGACAAATAATTTATTAAATTTTTCTCAAACTTCCTTGTAATTTTTTCAATGATAATAGGGAGTATGGATTAAATTTTAGACATTTTTGAAGACATTTAAAATGCAGGTTCAAAACAACATTCTCTGTCTCCTAAGACAATAGAAATAAAAGCAAAAATAAATAAATGGGACCTAATCAAACTTATAAGCTTTTGCACAGCAAAGGAAACCATAAACAAAACAAAAAGACAACCCTCAGAATGGGAGAAAATATTTGCAAATGATGTGACTGAAAAGGGCTTAATTTCCAGAATATACAAACAGCTCATACAACTTAACAATGAAAAAACAAACAACCCAATTAAAGAATGGGCAGAAGACCTAAATAGACATTTCTCAAAAGAAGACATACAGATGGCCAAGAGGCACGTGTAAAGATGCTCAACATAGCTAATTATTAGAGAAATGCAAATCAAAACTGCAATGAGGTATCACCTCACACCAGTCAGAATGGTCATTATTAAAAAGTCTACAAATAATAAATGCTGGAGAAGGTGTGGAGAAAAAGGAACCCTCCTACACTGCTGGTGGGAATCTAAACTGGTACTGTCACTATAGAGAACAGTATGGAGTTTCCTCATAAAACTAAAAAATAGAGTTGTTATATAATCCAGCAATCCCATTCCTGGACATATATCCAGAAAAGACAAAAGCTTTAATTTGAAAAGATACATGTACTCCAACATTCATAGAGGAACTATTTACAATAGCCAAGACATGGAAACAACCTAAGTGTCCATCGACAGATGAGTGGATAAAGAAGTTGTGGTGTATATATACAATGGAATATTACTCAGTCATAAAAAAGAATACAAATGCCAAGATTATCATACTAAGCCAAATAAATAAGAAATGTATGTGGAATCTAAAAAATTGTACAAGTTAACTTATTCACAAAGACTAACAGACATAGAAATCACACTTACGGTTACCAAAAGAGGAAGGGGGCGTTGGATAGGGATAAATTGGGAATATGGATTAAAAGATACACACTACCATATATAAAATACATAAACAACAAGGATCTACTGTATAGCACAGGGAACTACATTCCATATCTTGTAATAAACTACAATGGAAAATAATTTTTAAAATAGATATAAATATATGTATATGTTGAATCACTTTGCTGTACACCTGAAACTATACAATATTATAAACCAAGTATATTTCAATTAAAAAAATTCTGTGTTATTTTTCATGCTTGTATTATCTCTTTTAATATCTTTATATTGATACATAAAATACCTTAAATTATACACATCAAATGTTTATAGCTGTTATCTCTAGATGATGGAATTGCAGATAATTCCCCTTATTATTGTGTACCTCTCTGCATTTTCTAAATTTTTCAATAAATATAATTTAAAATTAGACAATATTTTGACGTTATTTTAATGACCTACAACTCAATCTTAATTTTTTGGAAAATATTTATCAAGGTTATGTTGATAATCCTATTTTGGTGGGGATAGTTAGTAGAGTTGCACAAAAGGAAACAGTTTCTCTCACTTCTAAACTCTCATGTTATTTTACTGAAAAATAAATTGATAGATAACTTTATTGGGAAATAATATATTCACATGATTTAAGAATTAACTTCTCTAAAAATGCATAACCCAAACAACTTGTCTCTGAATATTGTGAGTCGGTAAACCAATTACAATTTCTTTTGAATAAAAACATCATGTTGAGTTATGTTTTAAACTGCATTTTGCAAGAATAAACTTTTCTGAAAAACAGAACTTTTATAAGTATAATTTTTGTTTTTGTATTATTTTTCCATTGCTTCTAGCTTCCAGACACATTAAAAAAGATCAATGAATAAAACTACAGCTGCTATTTTTAAGCCAAGGAAGGGTCTTGTTCTTAACACTATGAAACATTTTCTTTTTTCTAAGGGGCTGAAGAGGCAGACAGAGAAAATACAAAGCCTCTACAGATCAGGGGTTCAAGGCTGAGGCCTAAGGATTGACTTTTAAAGACTCTTAAACTCCTAATATGTTATGCCAGTATGTGATTATTTGTAAATTTCCATTTTTCTTGAGTTTCTATCGCTTTCATTAGATTTTCAAAGTTGTCTGTGTGCCCAAAGAAGGTTAAAAAGAACTGCTCTAAATAGAAAAATATTACTTTTCCCCTATGATTTTAAAAGGCTTATGTAGGAACTACTTTCTTATAACCAATGTTATACAATAAGAGAGGGATACAAAGATGTTGCATTTTATAATCTTTCAGAGGATTTTGGCCATATTTGGGTTGGATTGTGATATTTAGAAGGTAGAAGCAGGCACAAACCTAAGGTGAGGATAATTTGCTTGGGACCTCATCTCACTGGCTGAGAGATTGGACTGTGTGATTCTGTAGGAATTCTCTGGGTACATTTGTTCCAAACCTGTATGCTGAGTCAAACAAGATGTTTCCTATTATAGGAAAAGAATTGATCATTTAAGATTATATTAATAATATTGCAGTCTCTAAGTGAAACCTACAAACCAAGTCGATTTTTAGATATAGTCAATAAATTCCTCTTTAAATTTGGCTAAACAAGACATCCTTTTATGTCCCCTCACACATTTTAGCAAGAAGAGTCTAGACATCATAATGAATAAGAGAAGTAGAAGTTCTTTTTATTTCCTCTAAAACAGAACGGTTCTTTCAAACACCCTCAGGGTATTTCCACCTCTTCAATTGTTCACATGAAACACTTGTCTGAAATATCTAGCACACTGACTGCTTGTCAATACTACCCAGCTTCAAGGTCCAGTTTAAATCTCATCTTTTTCGCAAAGTCACCTGGTTCATCACAGTCACCCCTCTGATTTATAATAAAGTATGTACTCTATTGTTTTTTAATATAACATGCAATGCTTTCCTAAGTAAGGGCACTCTAAAAATTAATGATACTATTATATTACTATCTTAAAACTGTGAGGATAAAGAAATTTGTTTCCTTCCCCCTAATATAGGGAGATTTTCAGCAGCAAATGAGCCTGAGTTGCATAATCATCACGTGCTGCCATTTTAAGACCAGTAGTATTCTAATCAAATGTCCTTAATTTTAAAAAGTCCAGTTGTAAAAAATTAATTGCTCTATAGGTAAATCTTGAACTTGGTAAAAGTTTATCTGATGCCTTCCTTACTTAATTTCACTGTGGTTATAGAAAATTTCAAATTTAAATCATTTGAATCAATCATTTGAAATGTGTTGAGACTCAACCTGTGACTTAGCACTAAATCAATTTTTAAAAATGTTCCATGACCATTTAAAAGGAATGTGCATTCTGCAATTGTTGTTTGCATTGTTGAATACAAGTCTATTAGATCGTTTGTTGTGTTGTTCAGAATTTCTATATCTTTGCTGATGTATTTTTTTTGTCTAGTTCTTTATCAGATTCTATAAAAAAACTCCCACTATAGTTGTGAATTTGCTTATTTCTTCTTTGTGCCCCATCAATTTTCACTTTATATTTTTTGAGGTCATAACTTCAGTGCACATAAACTGCACACTCATCATGAAATATTCCTCTATCTTAAATGATGCCCTTGCAATAAAATCTACTTTACCTACTATTAGTATAGCTACCCCAGCCTTCTTTTGGTTAATGGGATCTGATTTATTATCTTCCATTATTTTTCTATGAAAATTCTGGTATATTTATAATGAGGTGTGTCAGCATACAGGGTTTTATTTTACTTAGTCTGACAATCTTTGTTTATTAATTGAAGTATTTAGTCTGTTTATATATGATGTAATTATTGATATATTTGTGTTTAAATATGACATCTTAATATTTGTTTTCTATTTTGCTATCTGCTTTTGTGTCATTTTCTCTCATTCATTGCTTCATTTTAAATTAATCAAACATTTCTCTATTATTTTATTATGTCATTTTTTAGCTTAGAGTATTTTTTTATTCTTTTGGCAGTTACTCTAGTAATAATAAAATGCATCCTTGTCTTACTGGAGTATACTCTAAATTATTAATTTTTTTCACTTTCCAGAAAGGCAAAGACAAAAAATCTTTAACTCCATTTACCCTATCCTCTTTTTTGGTTTTATCACTTTTGATATATTTTATTTCTATATATATGTAGACCTCCACAGGTAACACTCTTACACAGTCAAAGAACATTTAAATCAACCACATATTCACCAGGTTTCTTTGTTCTTCAATCCTTTCTACATTCTTGTAGTTTATTTGGAATAATATTTTTTTTCTGCCTGAAGTTCTTTGCCTTAGGATTTCTTTTTACACAGGTCTCCTGGCAATGAGATATCTCTTTATTATTTGTCTGAACACATCTTTATTCTGTCTTTATTTAAAGATATTTTATCTGGTTATAGAAGTCTAGATTGACAGCTATTTTTATCTCAATACTTAAAGAATTATCATTCCATGTTTTCTGACATAATTATTTATTGAGAGAGCATTAAAATTTACTTTTGAACATATTGTGTCCTTTCCAGTTATTTCAATTTTAAGATTTTCTTGGACTGGTTTTCATTACTTTCTAATGTGTCTAGGTGTGATTACCTAGCTTGTAATTCATACGGAAACTTGAATCTGTTGCTTGATGTCCTTCCACAGTCGGGAAAAAATTTCAACCAGTTCTACTTCAGGCAATGCCAAATATTGTTTCTGTCCCATTCTTATGCTTCTTTTTCTTAAACATTTTATTACAAACTTGTCAGAATTTTTCATCACCTCATATATATATTATGCTCTTTTCTGTATCATTCATCTTTTTTATCTTCATATTTACCTGTAATCTTTTCTACTAATTTATTTTCCAATTCAGTAACTCTCCTGTTTTATCTAATCTGCTGATAAACACGTCTATTGAGTTATTAATTTGTTATTATATTGTTAAGTTTCAAAGTTACAATTTGGTTTTTTATTAAAATTTCAGATTTGTAATGAAATTCTCCCCTCATCTATTTTCTTCAAAATACAATCAGTTATTTTTAACTTATAACTTCAATAGCTGTATCACCTGTGTGTTAGTTTTATTGCTTTTTTCTATTGATTTTTTGGTATTTTGTCCTATATATGGATATTCTTGGCAATTTTTTATTCAATGCCAGACACTGAGTACAAAAAACTGTCATGGCTCTAGATGATATCATCTTTCTCTTAGATGTTTTACTTTTGTGCTGACAGTCAATTAGTATAGAGCAGATTAACATAATCCAATCAAGAATTGAGGTAATTTGAGGCTGATTTTAGTTCTGGTTTTCTACTGATAGACTAATATGTTTATGAGAACCTCTTATTCTTTGCAGATACAGAACTCTTAATTTCTATCTGTCAAATGTTATGAGACTGATGACAATTCTTCTGTTAGAGTTGTAGCTGCATAATTTTACTTGGGTTCTGTGATGGTTAATTTTATGTGTCAACTTGATTGGGTCATGGAGTGCCCAGATATTTGATCAAGTATTATTTTGGATGTTTCTATAAGGGTGTTTTTGGATGAGATGATCATTTAAATTAGTAGACTGAGTAAAGCAGATTGCCTTCCTTAATGTAGTGGACGCATCTATTCAGTTGAAGGCCTGAGTAGAACAAAAGACTGGCTCACCCCCAAACAAGGAAGAATTTCCTGCCCTTTGGCTTTCAAACTGATCTTCCTGAATATCAGCAACATTGGCCCCTTATGTCTTCACTGCCTAAGTAAACTGGACTCAAGATTTTGTCACTTTGGTACTCTAAGACTCCTGAAAGTTCTGATTCACTACTTTCTTCTTAGTTGTTCATCCTTATTATGCTTACAAATTGCCAGATGCCTCAAAGAATAAGCAACAGGAAATGTCTGGATCAAAACAACATATTTCTCTTCTTGCTTGAATCATGGCCCTTCAAATCCTGGTTCCTTTGGTTGCTCTCAAATACCTTCAAAACTGTTGTTTGCTTGGTTGGTTTTATCCAGATTTTGTAATTGTTCTCAGCAAGGAGATTTGTTTGATGCAAGATACTCTTCATGGTCAAAAGCAGACAGAGGTTCAGCAGACTAAAATGACTGAGTTGTTTTTAAAAGTAAAATTTACTTCACTTTCTATTGTCTGGATTTTTTTTTTTTTTTTTTTTTTGGTCCTTATCATCCCTCTATGAAGGGAGTGACAAAATCACTCAGAATAATCAATTGGACAATGATATCCAAAACTTTTTAGAAGACAGAGGAATAGTGGAGATTCTGGCAAGAAAATCCAGAAACTGGGACATAAAAATTAGAATCTGTAATAGGAAAAGTATTAAGAAGAGCTTGATCCTGATTTTGACTTTCTTTTCCCCGAATAAAACAACAGAGAGAGATATCAGATGATAGCTTCTTAAAAGAAGAAAGGAATTAGTAACATCCAAGCAATATATCTACATATCCATATATGGTAGTTGATAAGCAAGTCAATGAATAGTGATGTATTTATTAATAACAGAGAATCTCCAATGCCTGAACTATTCATCTATTCATAGACATCAGACACTAATGAGAGTGAGTACTTAGTATTGATTTTACTTTGCAGGTTATATTTCATAAATGTGTGTGTGTCCTGTTTACTTCTCTCTTTGAGTTAAATTTATTTTCAAAGTCTTAGCTACACATTTTCTAGTTCATAACAGATACATCTAGGAGTGCAGAAATGGAGTAAATCAGCAAAGAAAGCAAGTGCCTGGAGAACTCATAGGAAATGTGTTCTTGATATGTGTCACACCACTCATAATGTAAATTCTCCTGAACAGCCCAGACTGCATTCTTTAAGCACATGGGCACAGCTCAGCTGATAACCATAAACTGTACCTCAAGTGGATCCCAGTTATTTCCTTGTGTATTAATTTTTTTATGTTTCCAAGAGACCAACTCATACAATATCTTCAGCACTGACAAGAACAACAGCCTCCTTTTTCTGTGTTGTTAGATTTGGACTTCTGACTTTATGCTTAGCAGATATGACTTTTTTTTTTTCTATGTCCTCAGAAGATCCTAGCTGACTAAACTGAATTCAGAAGGATTCACCCAGTATGATTCTGCAATTTCACAAACCTAATTTGGAAATACTGAGTTCATTTCAATCAGAAGTATGTTTCAAAAATTAAACCAATTAATTAAAAAATAACATTTGGACAAATAAATATACTTTGTAATTTTCTAAACACTTTTGATGTGTAATTAATACTGCTGACTAGTTATAAATGAGAACATTTTTATACCTCTATTATTTCAGATTTTTTAATTTTCTTATTACAAGAGAGAAATTAATCTATCTGATACATAAGAGTGTACCATTCAACCACTAGAAATAATCATTTCAACATGTTATTTAGTAAAAATTGCTTTTCTATACTGAGATGTTATACTGCAAAAAAAATGAGTGACATAGTCATAATAATTTGAGTAAGCACTAAGAACTAAAAATATTTCTGTATTGTACCATGAAATTCAATGTCAATTAAAGAAAATGTTAACTTCTACTTTAAATAGTCATAAACTTCTGAAAATTAGCATGTAAAGCTTAGAAAAAAACTAACAGAGCATATGTTAAAATAAATATTTTATAGGTATTCATACATAAGTGCTCATCACATGTCCAGTAGCTATTGTAGGTATAAAATCTAGAGTGCCCTAATGAGTTAATATCATTCATGTGTTATATGGTTTATCAATTTTTAAATTAATTGCTTTGATGTGATTTGAATTTTATATAAAATATGATATATTTTGATAGCTTTCTATAGTAGACCTTTTTTTTAATAAGCCAGAAACATGGCTTCCTGGTTTTATATTCAAAATAGGACACTTCCTCCACAGAACACTGAATTCAATTGTTCAAATATCCACTTATTCTGAGTTTAATGTGTTCTTACAAAGAAGATTCAGTTGAATAAGCTTAGATTTGAAGTGAAATAATTCTGTCAGCTTAATCTGAAAATGAAAATGATTTAACATCTACATTTTTCCTTATAGTAAAAATAAGTACTTTGAATTGCATTTTGGGCTTTTCCATATTCACCGTTAAAGAAATATGTTTCTTAAGTATACTCTCTACTTTTATAACTGTATAGCCTATTTTTTAAACTTTTCAATGTACTGTTGACCCTTGAACAACACAGATTTGAACTTCATGGGTCCATATAAATGTAGATTTGTTTCAGTAAATATATTGGAAAATTTGGGGGAGGTTTGTGACAATTTGAAAAACTCACAAACCACATAACCTAGAAATATCAAATAATTAAGATAAAATTAGGTATGTCATAAATGAATAACATATATGTAGATACTCAACTATCCTTACATAGGTATAAGGTGAGTGGTATTTAATATAAAATTAATAATGTGTTAGGGTCTTTTTTTACTGTTTTATAACTTTGCTTTCAAAGAATTACATTACCATACAATATGCCTCTCTCATAATTGGAGAAACTGATACATCAGCCTATATCACAGGCAAGTAGTTTTTTAAAAAATGTAACAATGTTTCCAATCCTCTATCATTAATATGAATTTTATACTGTATGCCATAAAAAAATTATAGTAATTCATTCATTAATGTATAGGTTAGGCTACTGTGAAGCAATTGTATAGATTAACTAGGCCACACTAAAGCAACCATATTGCTGCTTCTTCATTATCAATTCATGAATTTTTGTACCTGTAAATAAATATGAATGTCTTTTTCACATTATATTTTTATTTTTGAGGTCTAGTATTAATAACGTATATAACATCTACAGTGATGTAAGTACTGACAGATGATACATCTTGTAAGATGATGTAAACTTATGGTATAGATAAATACAGTAGAGTAGGGAAACGTATTTTCCCTTTCTTATGATTTTCCTAATAATATTTTATTCTCTCTGGCTTACTTTATTAAAAGAATACAGTATATAATATATATAACATACAAAATATGTGTTAGTTGGCTGCTTATATTATTAGTAAGGTTTCCAGTCAGCAGTAGGCTATTAGTACTTAGGTTTTGGGGGAATCAAAAGTCATACACGGATTTTCAACTGCACGGGGGTCAGTGCCCCTAAGACCTGCATTGTTCAAGGGTCAACTGTATAGTAATTATATAAAAATTGTGATAAAATGTTTATTCCCAGGTATTTTATTCTTTTTGATGAAATTTTAATTGGGATTGTTTCCTTGTTTGGTCTTTCTGATAGTTCATTATTAGTGTGTAGAAAATAACAGATTTCTCTATATGAATCTTGTATCTTACAACTTTACTGAATTCATTTATTAGTTTTAATAGTGTTTTGGTCGAGACTTTAAGGTTTTCTATATACAGTACCAAGGCATCTGCAAATGGTGACAGTTTTACTTCTTCCTTTCCGTTTTGGATGCCTTTTAGTTGTTTCTCTTGTCTGATTGTTGTGGCTAAGACTTCTAATGATACTACGCTAAATAGAAGTGGTGATAACAGACATCCCTGTTTTGCTCCTGATTTAGAAGAAAGTCTTTCATTTCTTCACTGTTGAATACAATGTTAGCTGTGGGTTTTTCATAAATGGTTTTTATTGTGTTGAGATATGCTCCCTCTATACCGACTTTCATAAGTGTTTTTATCATGAATGGTTGTTGAATTTTGTCAAATACTTTTTCTGAATCAATTGAGATGATCAAGTCATTTTTGTCCTTCCTTTTGTTAATGTGGTGTGTCACATTGATTGATTTATGAATACTGAAACGTCCATGCATCTCATATGAATGGGTAAAGAAGATGCGGTGTATTTGTGTATGTGTGTGTGTGTATATATATATATATATATATATATATATACATATGTATATTACTCAGCCATAAAAATAGCATAAAATTTTGCCATTTACAACAATGTGGATGGACCTAGAGAGTATTACACTTAGTAAAATAAGCCAGACAAAGACAAATACTCTTATATTATCACTTTTATGTGGAATCTAAAAATAAAACAAATTAATGTATATAATAAAACAGAAACAGACTCAGAGCTATAGAGTAAAACTAATGGATACCAGTGGGGCAAGACAGGGGTGTGGAATTAAGAGATACAAACTACTATGTATAAAATAGACAAGCAACAGTGATATGTTGTACAGCACAGGAAAATATAGCTATTGTTTTGAAACAGCTTTAAATGCAGAATGATCTATAAAAAATATTGAATAACTATGCTGCACATTTGAAACTAATATAAAATTGTAAATCAACTATATTTCAATAAAAATTATATTAATGATAAAATGAACTTTCGTGTTCCAATAGAAAGTCAGTCATTTATACTAATTATCAGGATATTAATTTCTAAACTTTATATTGGTACAATTGTATATAACCCTAAAAAATAGATGGTTTTATCTATTTCTTCACATTATTTAAAATAATATTAGAGTAAACAGTATTCTGTGTTTTTGCCAAACATTAAGTTTTTGAAATGCAACCATGTTAACGCAGCTTATTTCTTTTTTCACTGCTGCATGACTATACTCAAATTATTTATTTGTTCTTTTGCTGATGAACATTTGTGTTGTTATCAGTCTTTGGCTATAAAACAATGATGATATAAACATTATTGTTCATGAGTCTGCATTTCAAATATAACTATTTCTCTAAGATATATACCTAAGGATGCAATTTTTGTGCTATAGGATGTGTTAGCATTTTAACATCTAATATCAAACTCTTCTAAAGTGCAAGTTCTAACTTACCTGCAACATAAATGCATGCAACGTCTGTTTCTGCACACCTTCTCCAACATTTCATGTTGTCTATTTTTTTTAATATTTTCCAATTTGGTAGTAAGTAATACTATTGATTGAACTTTTTGTTATTTAGTTGTATTTATTTTTAAATGTAAAAATTATTTGCTGTATATTTCCTACATTGCTAAAATGGTCAAGCATCCTTGCATTTGCTTAATCTTTACTTCATAGTTTCTCTTCTGTAAAAGATCGATTTATATGTTTTGCATTTTTTATTATATTTTCCCTTTAGACCTGTGGATCATTATATACTCCAGATATTAATCTCTTGCCTTTTATGTATGTTGAAAATATCTTATCCCAATGTATGCCTTGTCTTTTCACTTACTTAGGGTATCAAGAGATGAATAAAAAGTTCTTGATTAAAAAAATATATATTCTTATAGTTTACTTCTGTAAGTATCTTATTTAAAAAGATACTTAAGTTTTTGCTATCATGACATCATGAAGAAATTGTCACACCATCTTCTAAAATATTTGAGTTTATTCCTTTCACAAATAAGCTTGTGATATCAAATTACTTTTTATGTATAATGGGAAATAAACATGTAGTTTTATCCTTTCTATCCATGTAGATAACTATTTGCCTTAGCTCATATTCATGAATCATCCCACCACTTTCCCCACTGCTCTTCATGACACTGTTTCACCTGAGTGCTAATATATGTGCACCTAAGTTTTGGACTCTGGCTGTCAGTATGTAATCTATGAGCCACTATTTGGTTATAAAAGCACTATATTGATTATATAGCTTTATTTTAAGTCTTGATATCTGGTAGGACAAGTATCCTTTTTCCAACCGTCTTCTTCAGGATTATCTACCCTAGGCTTAGCCTTTTGCTCTTTAGTATAATTTTTAGAACCACGTTGTCTAGTTCCACAAACAAATTGGATTTTTTCATTGGAATTGCATGAAACTTATAGATTATTTTGGGAGAACTGTCATCTTAAAATATTGAATGTTCCTGTTTGTGAACATAATATAACTACGTTTAAGATTTCTCTACCATTTATGATAAAAACCCTCCAGAAAGTAAGCATAGAGGGAACTTATCTCAACAAAATAAAGGCCATATATGACAAAACCACAACCAACATCATTCTCAATGGTGAAAAAGTGAAACCATTTCCTCTAAGATCAGGAAATGGACAAGGTTGCCCACCCTCACCACTATTATTCAACATAGCTTTGGAAGTTTTAGCCACAGCAATCAGAGAAGAAAAAGAAATAAAAGGAATCCAAATCGGAAAAGAAGAAGTAAAGCTGTCACTGTTTGCAGATGACATGATACTAAACATAGAGAATCCTAAACATGCTACCAGAAAACTACTAGAGCTAATCAATGAATTTGGTAAAGTAGCAGGATACAAAATTAATGCATGGAAATCTCTTGCATTCTTATACACTAATGATGAAAAATCTGAAAGAGAAATTAAGGAAACACTTCCATTTACCATTGCAACAAAAAGAATAAAATACCTAGGAACAAACCTACCTAGGGAGAAAAAAGACCTGCATGCAGAAAACTCTAAGACACTGATGAAAGAAATTAAAGATGATACAAGTAGATGGAGAGATATGCCATGTCCTTGGATTGGAAGAATCAACATTCTGAAAATGACTCTACTACCCAAAGCAATCTACAGATTCAATGCAATCCCTATCAAACTACCAATGGCATTTTTCAGAGAACTAGAACAAAACATTTCACAATTTGTATGGAAACACAAAAGATCCGAAATAGCTAAAGTACTCTTGAGAAAGAAAAACAGAGCTGGAGGAATCAGGGTCCCTGACTTCAGACTATACTACAAAGCTACAGTAATCAAGACAGTATGGTACTGGTACTAAAACAGAAATATAGATCAATGGAACAGGATAGAAAGCCCAGAGATAAACCCATGCACATATGGTCACCTTATCTTTGATAAAGGAGGCAAACATATACAGTGGAGAAAAGACAGCCTCTTTAATAAGTGGTGCTGAGAAAACTGGACAGGTACATGTAAAAGTATGAAATTAGAACACTCCCTAACACTATACACAAAAATAAACTCAGAATGGATTAAAGAACAAAATGTAAGGCCAGACACTATAAAACTCTTAGAGGTAAACATAGGCAGAACACTCTATGACATAAATCACAGCAAGACCCTTTTTGACCCACCTCTTAGAGAAAGGGAAATAAAAACAAAACTAAACAAATGGGACCTAATGAAACTTAAAAGTTTTTGCACAGCAAAGGAAACCATGAACAAGACAAAAAGACAACCCTCAGAATGGGAGAAAATATTTGCAAATGAAGCAACTGACAAGGGATTAATCTCCAAAATACACAAACAACTCATGCAGCTCAATATCAAAAAAACACACCACCCAATCAAAAAACGGGCAGAATATTTAAATAGACATTTCCCCAAAAAAGACATACTCAGCCAAAAAGCACATGAAAAGATCCTCAACATCACTAATCATTAGAGAAATGCAAATCAGAACTACAATGAGGTATCACCTCACACTGGTCAGAATGACCATCATCAAAAAATCAACAAACAATAAATGCTGGAGAAGGTGTGGAGAAAAGGGAACTCTCTTGCACTGTTGGTGGGAATGTAAATTGATACAGCCACTATGGAGAACAGTATGGAGGTTCCTTAAAAAACTAAAAATAGAACTACCATATGACCCAGCAACCCCACTACTGCACATATATCCTGAGAAATCCATAATTCAGAAAGAGTCATGTACCACAATGTTCATTGCAGCTCTATTTACAATAGCCAGGACATGGAAGCAACCTAAGTGTCCATCGATAGATGAATGGATAAAGAAGACGTGGCACATATATACAATGGAATATTCCTCAGCCATAAAAAGAAAAGAAACTGAGTTATTTGTAGTGAGGTGGTTGGACCTAGAGTGTGTCATACAGAGTGAAGTAAGACAGAAAGAGAAAACAATTACTGTATGCTAACACATATATATGGAATCTAAAAAAAAAAAAAAAGGTTCTGAAGAACGTAGTGTCAGGAGAGGAATAAAGATGCAGACGTTGAGAATGGACTTCAAACACGAGGAGGGGGAAGTGTAAGTTGGGATGAAGTGAAAGAATGGCATGGACATATATACTCTACCAAATGTAAAATAGATAGCTAATGGGAAGCAGCCACACAGCACAGGGAGATCAGCTCGGTGCTTTGTGTCCACCTAGAGGGGTGGGATAAGGAAGGTAAGAGGGAGACGCAAGAGGGAGGAGATATGGGGATATATGTATATGTAGAGCTGATTCTCTTTGTTATACAGCAGAAACTAACACACCATTGTAAAGCAATTATACTCCAATAAAGATATTTAAAAAAAGACTTCTCCAATATCTTTTAATGAAAACGTATAGTGTTCTCTAAAAAGTACTGCCACAAAATTTTTGCTATTTTTGAAATTTTTTTATTAATGATATTTTCTGATTATTACCTATAATTCTGTGAATTTTTAATTTTATTTTCAAATCAACAATGTGTTTAAATGATGTTTTATTTTATTTTAATCTGTTCTTTAGTATTTTCCATTTAGAGAAGGGACTGACCAACCTTTTCTATAATTGACTAGAAAGCAATTATTTTTAGTTTTGCAGGTCATTTAGTGTCTGTCACAACTACTCGACTCTGCCATTGTAGAGGAAAGTAGTCACAAAGCAGTATATAACAAATGGGTGTGATTGTGTCTTAATAAAACATTATTCACAAAAAAAGGCTGTAGTACAGATTTTGCCCAAGAGCTTGAGTTTGCCAACCTCAAAAATAGAGCTTCATTCATATTATCAAGTCCCTATATTTTTTGTTATTATTATTTTGAATTTTAAACACGTATTATATAATTATGCTATAATATTGTGAAAATGATCTTTAATATTTAACATATAATAACAGTAAGATTTTCTATGATATGCTATACAATATAAAAGAGTATTACTAAGATATGACATTAGTGTAATTTTAAATTTTAAAAATTACAGTATCTATTTTCTCCCACTCACTTCACCAACTTCAGTTTGTCCCTTGGCTCCTTGGGTCACAACTGTTATGCCCCAAATACCTTTTTTGAGGTTTTTTATTAGAACCATTTTAGTTTTACAGTACAACTGAGAAGAAGGTACAGATTTACCATGTACCCTCTGCCCACATACATGCATACCCTCCCCCATTATCAACATCACTCAAAAAAATGGTATATTTCTTAGCAAAGATGAATCTGAATTGGCACATAATAATCACCCAAAGTCCAAAATTTACATTATGATTCACTCTTGGTGTTGTACATTCTAAGGGTTTGGTCAAATGTATAATGACATCATTATATATTATTATTATATCATAGAGTATTTTTACTGCCTTAAAAATTCTCTTTGTTCTTCCTATTCATCTTTCCCCTCTCACCAACACCGCTGGCAACCACTAATGGTTTTAAGGTCTCCATAATTTTATCTTTTCCAGAATGTCATATCATTGGAATTATACAGTATGTAGCATTCTCACATTGACTTCTTTCACTTAGTAATATGCATTTAAGCTTCTTCCATGTGTGATCATGGCTTAATAGCTCATTTCTTTTTGTCACTGAATAATATTTCATTGTCTGGATATACCACAGTTTGTTTAACCATTTACCTACTAAAGGACATCTTATTCCTTCCAAGTTTTTGCAATTATGAATAAAGCTACTATAAACATTTGTGTAGGGTTTGGTGTAGACATAAGTTTCCAGTTCCTTTGGGTAAATACCAAGGAGCACAATGATAAGACTATATTTAGTTGTGTACGAAACTGCCAGTCTTCCAAAGTGGCTGTACGATTTTGCATTCCCACCAGCAATGAATGAGAGTTCCTGTTACTCTACATCCTCGCCAACATTTGGTGGTGTCAGCGTTCCAGATTTTGGCTATTTAAATAGACGTGTAGTGCTATCTCATTGTTGTTTTAATTTGCATTTCCTTGATGACATATGATGTGGAGTAGCATTTCATATGCTTATTTGCCATCTGTATGTCTTCTTTAGTGAGGTGTCTGTTAAGGACTTTGGCCTATTTTTTAATCAGGTTGTTTTCTTATTATTGAGTTTTAAGAGTTCTTTGTATATTTTGAAACAGACCTTTATCAGATGCATCTCTTCCATATATTTTCTATGAGTGGCTTGTCTTCTCATTCTTTTGATATTATCTTTTGCAGAGCAGATATTTTTCATTTTAATAAAGAACAGCCTATCAATTATTTCTTTCATGGATTATGTCTTTGGTGCTTTATCTAAAAAGACATCATCATACCCAAAGTCATCTGGGTTTTCTCCTGTCATCATCTAGGAGTTTTATCGTTTGTGTTTTACAATTAGGTTTGTGATCTATTTTGAGTTAATTTTTTGAAGCATGTAATGTCTATGTCTACATTCATATTTTTGACAGTGGTCATCCAGTTGTTCCAGCACCATTTGTTGAAGAGACTATCTTTGCTCCTTTGTACTGACTTTGCACCATTGTCAAAGACCAGATGACTATATTTATGGGGCTGTATTTCTGGCCTATTTTCTTCCACTGATCTATTTGTCTTTTCTTTCACTAATACCACACTGTCTTTATTACTGTAGCTTTATAGTAAATCTTGAAGTTGGGTAGCATCAATTCTCCAATTTTGTTCTTCTTCTTCATTATTGTGTTGGCTATTCTGGGTCTTTTGCCTCTCTATATAAACTTTAGAATCACTTTGTTTATATCTATAAAATAACTTCCTGACAATTTGATTGGGATTGCATGGAATTTACATATCAAGTGAGAAGAACTGACATCTTGACAATATTGAGACTTCCTACTCTAAACATGGATTATCTCTCCATTTATTTAGTTCTTCTTTGATTTTATTCATTAGAGTTTTATTGTTTTGCTTATACAGATCTCGTATATATTTTGTTAGATTTATACCTAAATATTTCATTTTTTTTTAAGTATTTGTTTATTTATATATTTATGGCTGTGTTGGGTCTTCGTTTCTGTGCGAGGGCTTTCTCTAGTTGTGGCAAGCGGGGGCCACTCTTCATCGTGGTGTGCGGGCCTCTCACTATCGCGGCCTCTCTTGTTGCGGAGCACAGGCTCCAGACGTGCAGGCTCAGTAATTGTGGCTCACGGGACCAGTTGCTCGGTGGCATGTGGCATCTTCCCAGACCAGGGTTCGAACCCGTGTCCCCTGCATTGGCAGGCAGATTCTCAACCACTGCGCCACCAGGGAAGCCCCAATATTTCATTTTTGAAGGTGCTAACATAAATGGTTTTGTGTTTTTAATTTCAATTTCCAGTTGTTCACTGTTGATATATAGGAAAGCTATTGACTTTTTAATTTAACCTTCTATTCTGTAACCTTGCTGTGTTATTAGTTCCTGGAGGTATTTTCATCAATTCTTTCAGATTTTCTACATAGATAATCATATCATCTGTAATAGACACTTTTATTTCTCCATCTCAATCTGTATACCTTTTATCCTTTTTTCTTGCTTTATTGAATTAGCAAGGACTATCAATACATTGTTTAAAAAGATTGTGAAAGGGGAAATTTATGCCTTATATCTGATCTTAGTGGGAAAGCTTTGAGTGTCTCATCACTAAGTATGATGTCAGCTTAAATTTTGTAGGTAGTTTTTATCAAATTGAGAAAGTTCCCCTCTATTCTTAGTTTACTGAGAGTTTTTATTATACAGAGGTGTTGGGTTGTGTCAAATGTATTTTCTGCATCTATTGATATGATCATGTAATTTTTCTTTTTTGGTTTGTTGATGTGATGGATTACATTAATAGATTTTGAATGTTGAACCAGCCTTTCACACCTAGGACAAATATTACTTGATTGTGGTATGTAACTCTTTTTATCCTATTTTGGATTTGGATAGTGTGAGCACCTTATAACACCAAAATAATCCTAATTCCTTCCTCTCATCCTTTTTATTATTGCTGCCATCCTCTTCGCTTGTGCCTAGACATAGCTAAGCATATATATACTCATAAACATACATAGTCAAATACAATCTTGCTATTATTACTTCAAACAAACTCTTATTTGTTAGGTCACTTAAAAAGAAGAAGAAAAAAAGTTTTTATTTTACCTTTACTTATTCCTTCTCTGCTGCTATTCCTTTCCTCCATGTAGATCCAAGTTTCTGACCTATATTATTTCCTTTCTCTCTAAAGAATTTCTTTTAAGATTTATTACAAAGTAGGTATACTGGCAACAAATTTCCTCCATTTTTAATTTGTCTTAGAAAGTCTTTATTTCTCCTTCATTTTTGAAGGATAATTTTCCAGGGTACAGAAACCTAGGTTGGTGGGTTTTTTCTCTCAACACTTTCAACATTTCACTCCACTCCTTTCTTGCTTTCATGGCTTCTGAAAAGTCAGATGAAATTATTTATTCCTCTATATACATAAGGCTCCCCCCCACCCTGGCTTCTCTCAGAATTATTTTTCTTTATCTTTGATTTTCTGTGATTTGAAACTAAAATGTCAATGTGTAAGGTTTTTTGTTTTGTTTTGTTTCATTTTTGTGAGAGAGCGTTTATCTTGCTTCATATTCTCTGAGCTTCTGGATCTGTGATTTAGTGTCTGACCCTAATTTGGAAAGATTCTCAGTCATTATTACTTCAAATATATCTTCTGTTCCTTTCTCTCTTTTTTCTCCTTCTGTTATTTCCATTGTGCATATATTATATCTTTTGTAGTTGTCCCACAGTCCTTGAATATTCCCTTCTGTTTTTCTTTTTAAGTGTTTTCTTTGCTTTTCAGTTTTGTAGATTTCTAATGAGACATCATCAAGCTCAGAGGTTCTGTCCTCAGCCATGTCCAGTCTGCTAAGCCCATCAAAGGCATAGTTGATTTCTTTTTTTTTTTAAATAAATTTATTTATTTATTTTTGGCTGCATTGGGTCTTTGTTGCTGCGCACTGGCTTTCTCTAGTTGTGGCGAGCGGGGGCTACTCTTCATTGTAGTGAGCAGGCTTCTCGTTGCCGTGGCTTCTCTTTGTTGCAGAGCAGGGGCTCTAGGAGCATGGGCTTCACTAGTTGTAACACGTGGGGTCAGTAGTTGTGGCTTACAGGCTCTAGAGTGCAGGCTCATTAGTTGTGGCACATGGGCTTAGTTGCTCCGTGGCATGTGGGATCTTCCCAGACCAGGGCTTGAACCCGTGTCCCCTGCATTGGCAGGTGGATTCTTAACCATTGCACCACCAGGGAAGTCCAACATTGTTGATTTCTGTTGCAGTGTTTTTGACCTTTAACATTTCTTTTTGTTTCTTTCTTATGATTTCGACCTCTCTGCTTACATTGTCCATGTATTCTTATGAGCTGTCTATCCATTAGAGCCCTTAACATATTAATCATAGTTGTTTTAAATTCCTGGTCTGATAATTTCAACATCCCTCCCATGTCTGGTTCTAATGCTTGCTTTGTCTCTTTAAATTGTATTTTTACCTTTAGGTATGCCTTGTAATTTTTTTTTCTCAGTAGTTGGACATGATGAATTGGGTAAAAGGAACTGTTGTAAATAGATCCTTAGTAATGTAGTGGTGAGGTTTGGGAGAGAGGAAGCATTCTACAGTCCATAGTCTATAATTAACTGTCAGTCTTTTAGTGAACCTGTGCCTCTGGGTTGTGAATTTCACAAGTGTTTCTCTGTGCTTTTCTTCCCACAGGATGGCTAGAGGGTGCTACATTGGGTATTTCCCTTTCCCCAGTTCAGTTATATTCTGATAATACTCTAGCAGGTTAGGCTCTGGTTAACTAGTTTCCCCTGAGGTCAGGCGTTGTTAAGATCAGAATGCTGTGGTGTATTTCAAAATGGTTTCTCCCCTGACCAGAAGCCCAAGGAGAGTTTTCTCTGATATTTCCTATGGAAACCTGGGCAAGATCCTGGAGGTAAATCTCATGATGTTATGGAGGTCCCCACAAGACTGGTTCCCCTGAAGAGTTGTCTGCACTGGGCTTCCAACAATTTGTCAGAGTTCAGCTTTTTGTACCCTGGCACTGATTCCCAAGGAGGTTCCCACTCCTGAGTCTCTGTTCTGGTAAACCCTGACTCCCTGTATTTGCTCATCTCCAATCTTGCAGGCTATTGTTTGTCCTTTGCCCTTCCTTCTGTCATGGATACAAGAAGAGCTGTAGATATTACAGTTTGTTCACCTTTTTACTTGCTAGGAGAGTGGCTTCCACACTCCTCACATGCAGAACTGCCCCTGCTTACTTTCTACTACTCTTTGAAGTAGATGACATAATCTAACTACAGCTCCAAGGGTTTTAAGTGACTTCCCCCCAGAGGCCTGTAGTTCACACTAATTCTTTCCATTTTAACATATTTCTTTCTCTTCTATAGATTTAAAAATATGTTTGTGACTATCAATCTTTGATTGAATGAAGAAAAGTAAAATCAGTACTAACCTATGTAGAGAGACTTGTCTTCTGCAGAATACGATTGCATCATTATGATCTATAATCCAACGCCTGCTCAGACTGTAGATGCCTAGGCCATACTGAATATATATAGGATCAGGTAGTAAACATCTTGTCTTAATCAATGTAGCAGAGATTTTTTTTTTAATTGGTCACTGAAATGTGACCAGAAAGAAAAAAGTATTTTATTTTTATTTCCTCTAAGAAAAAAAAATCACGTAATAATTTTATTATAGTGTAAGTTACTATCGATTATAGCAGAAATTAATTTGATTAAACAATATGGATAAGCTAGACAGCACTGAAATAGGCTTTTTGTTAAATTTTAGTCTCTGGGTCCTTTTCCAACTATCTCTCTGGAATCTTTTTCTCTGTTTCTTTGCCTCCTCCTTCTGCTCACACTGGGTGGGTAGGAGCTTTTTCTAAGGATTAATTTTCAGGTCTCCACTCTACACATTAGGTAGCTCTACTATCTGAGAATTCAACACTAATGGCATGGTATCATCACTATTTAGAATATTTCTACAGTGCTCTCCATTTCTGACCTATATCTGTAATGCTAATCACATCTCAAAGTGCCTACTGGACATTTCTCCATAAATGTAAAACTCATAATCTAAACTCATAATTTAAATGTCTACTCTAATTTAGAGATTCTTATTCTTTTCTGTTTTGTGTATGATAAAATATATTTACCGATGATTCAAACAAAACCCTTGATTTGTTAACATACCTGTTTAACTAAATTCTTATTCCCTTCTAATTCCCATATGTTTGCAATCCTCATGACTATTCAATTCATATTTAATATTTTGTTGTCATCTTTATTGTCCATAACTTTGTCATTACTCCTTTCATAGCAGTTATGTATATTTATTACCTGAATTTGTTCATTAATTCTCTCCACAGTTCTAGTTTGCCAATCTATTTCTGATTCCCTGCCATAATATTAATCTCCCTAAAACAATTAATTCAATATTTACCTCTTTATCAGTCAGTGGAGAGATACCGTATGCCACTTGGGTAATATGAAAAGAATGTAATGAAGGAACTACTTATTAAGGATATAGGCACCTAAAAGTTGCCTAGACAGAAGTGGTCAATTCAATTTCTAAGAAAGAATCTCATATTACAAAAGCACCAGCCATGTTCAACACTCAAAATATTAGGAAGAGAATACCACAAAACTAAAGAACTGAAATTACATTAATGGTCTAGAGGGTCTTGTTTTTATGGAGAGCTTTGCCCATCTGCAGAATTATGAAACTGTCTTACATAACGTCAAACTCCTGAGAATTTTGTGTCAGAAACATATTCATCTACTCAACAGCACTTCCTCACTCCTGCCTTACTTGCTAACAGAGCCTGATTTTAAGGCAAGAAGCTGCAAAGTACCCCGAGATCATGGATTAAGCCCTTGGTGCTGAATTCTGATTGTTCTAAGCTAATAATGGTGATCACATTCACCTCTATCAATTTTGAGTTGAAAGGTGGACTGTCTTAATCCATTCAGACTGTTGTAACAAAGTACCATAGACCGTGTGGCTTATAAAGAACAGACAGGTATTGCCCCAGTTCTGGAAGCTGGAAGTCCAAGATCAGGGTGGGAGTGAAAACCCTCTTCTGTATTGCAGACTTCTCCATGTCTCCTCACATGGTGGAAGAGGGGTGAGAGATCTCTCTGGAGCCTCTTTTATAATAGCACCAATATCATTCAAAGGGCTTTGCCCTTATAACCTAAAGACCCTACTTCCTAATACCATCACTTTGGGAGTTAGTCTTGATATTTCAACATATACATTCTGAGGGGATACAAACACTCAGACCACGGGCCTATGACCCAGTCTGGCCAATGAGAGAGAAGTGGAAGTTTGTGCCTTCTGTGGATTTTGTGGAAATGTTTTCTTCACTGATAAAAGGACACATGAAACCCCATCCCAAGTCTGGAATAGTGACAACAACTGAGGTGAAAATTTGAGGAAGAAAGGTAGCATTCTAAGAATGGCGGGATGGAAATATGGGGAAGGCCCTGAGTCAGGTAACATTGTTGGGGCCCTCAATTAATGAATCCATGAGCCATCTATTTCCAGACTTCCTTTATGTGACATAATAAATATACTTATTGCTTAAGCCGTTATTGATAGGGGTTTAGATTACACACATTCAAAACTCTCTTGAATGATACAGAGGTTAAGATCAAATTCTCTAACCAAGTTTTATGAAATAGATTTCAACTGTAAGAAAAATAATTTATACATTCAAGTGTTACAGACCATATTCAAAATTTATGCTAGTGTAAAAAACTCTGACAGTTATTGGCATCATTTAGTTTGTTAATAGCTAAACCCCAAAGCTTCCCATTCCCAGTATGATCAATGACAGAAAGAAATCAGAGAAATTATAACTTGGAAAATGGAAAAGTGTAAATAAGCTTCTTCTAGAAGTAATGGAAAAATTACACATCAGGCTTGCCAGTGTATTTACCATCATCATTTCACCATTTTGTGTCTGTTAGAAAAATTTAAGAATCAAAATAGTGAAAAATCCCACTGTAATTGCAAAAAAAAAAAAAAAAAAGAATAAATTGCAATCTTAAGGTAGTAGCTCTAGAAAACTTTCTAGAGATGAAATAGGCACTAAATTAAAGCAAACCTATAGGAATCTGTTGGACTTTTAAAAAATGAACATTCTGATTTTTTAATTACCTTCACTTATTCTACTATAAAATAGGATAAAAATAATAATACCACAGTTGTATTTTCTATTAATATGATCAAAATATTTAATTACTTAGTCCCTATCAAGATTTTTAAATAAACTCTTGGCACTATGGTAAGCATTCAATATTTAATAGCACCCTTATAATCATAAATAATATTAATAATGGGAAAGTAAACATTATCAAAATAAATATAAATAGTAATTCTTCCAAAAGTACTTGGGAGAAAAGAAAAAAATTTAAATGTTTAATTTAAGAGTGTATAATGTAAGACAAAATCCCTTAAAACTATGAGCACAGTTTCATTAACTCACAATGTAATTTGGATAATTCTAATAAAAATATTCGAGAAATTGACAAATCAATCAGACAAAAATGCGTAATAATAGCAAGGAATATAAAGATGCAACTGACATTTTTAAATGCTTTAAAAAATAATTTCCAATTCAATTAAGGAAGCCAAAGCAGAAATTACAATTATTTCAAAATTTAGTTGTAGTGTTGGGTCAGTAGGACTCCCAATTGAAAAACCATAAAGCTATTTTACAAACTACATGAAAAATATATTTCAGATGTTTAAAATCTCCTAATGTAAAAATAAATTAATAAAGGTATGGATTTTTTTAACATATTTTTATAAAGTAATGGTGACAGAGAAACTTAGAGGCCTTTAAGGTAGAAACCAAAGACATTTGACTACATAAAATATTATATATCTATAATGATAAAAGCGCTATAAATTAAAGCATAAACAACATAATATATTGAAAGCTCATATTTGCAACGCATGTAATAGAAAAAAAGTTGAAGCGCTACAGTACTATACTCAAAGATCTCATAAGTTAATAAGCAAAAGCACAAAGAAAACCTGCTAGTAAAACAAGCACAATGTGAAACAGGCATTTCACAGAAAATGGGCAAACATCCATAAATCAGAAACTACACTTATTTCTCTACCTCCAAATAAGTGTTATAAGATTAATACCTATTTTAAATCATATATCAACTTGAAATTCTTTATCATTTAAGCTTCTTAAAGCCAGTATTTGAAAAGGTGAGAAAAACAATAGCATACTTGAATATATTTTGGTGTTTTCAAATAAATAAAGTAGTCAAATAAGAAACAGTCCTTTTAAAAAACCGATTGGGGGAATATAAAACAAATTGATTGAAAGCTTTAATTCTCTTAAGTGTCTGTTTTGGAAATAAAATATATCTGTAATGCTTACACATGAAGTCCTTTTATTTTAAGATGCTATTAAAAGATTATTGATAAACAGGCAATATGTACCAAAACATTTCTTCTTTACTGCTTTTATATTAAAAGAGCCATAAGAACATCTTATAGACAGTGTAATTTTTACTCTTTTTCTATTTATTTTACTCTTCAATCTATTTATTTTCAAATAATAGTAAATTTTCTGACCTAAGGCTTATTTTTAGTTACATCACACATTTTAACTCTGTGAAAATAAAAGGTCACTACATGTAGTAGTGATAAGAAATATCTTCATGTTTTAAATCCATCACGGCTATTTGTATTGAATTTTTAAATGACTGGAGAAACAATTTGATGCTAAGTTCCAATTCCATTATTTATAGCAAAAATATTTCTTGAGTGACTTTCTGGGTTTTAACTTTTAAATATTCTAATATTTACATTTCATTAAAAAGGTTTTTTTAAATTTTATATTGGGCTATAGTTGATACACTTTATTTTTAAGAACAAAATATTGCACATATTTTAAACATACCAATTTAGATAAAATAAATACAGTACATAAAAACAGCAGCAGTAAATACAAATTAAATTATATTTATTCTTATCAAACACCTTAAAATTCCTGGAATACTAGGCATCAGAGAAAAATAAGCTCCCCAACCTCAGGAAGTCACCTCACATTGGGAGTTGAGACAGGCATTCAGAGAGACCAACATCTAAGATAACAGCAGACAGTCATCCAAGACAGTCTGTAGATAAATGAAATAAGATATGGAAGGGATCAGTAGAAGTGTGGACAAGGAATGAATCCTTGAGGCGTGCTTTGATATGGAGAGGCAAGAAAAAAAAAGAGGACAACTAGCTTAGAAAACAGCATACCCAGAAAAACAGGCAAATTTCCTTCTCAGAATTCTGGAGGCCTAGGAATTAGATATCCTAAAGATAAATTCCTTATGTTTATCAAACATGACATTGTCTTTACTCTTCAGGATATCCCAATATCTTCTTGATCATAGTTTAAAATTAATTGCAATAAGTTCCCATTTGAAATTATTGGTTGAGTTTTGATCTAGAGATGAAATTGCTATTCAACTATCATATTTAAAAGATGTATTATTTCTTCAGTGGGAGCAACCATTTATCAATGTTTCTGAAGGCTCCCCAAATTTATCCAAATACCTGATAAAACATGAAATGTATTGAGCAGTATGAATAAGATCCTCATGGCTCAATTATCCTCAGATACAAGAAAGATACAGTCTATGCTGATAACACAGATTAGAAGTACTTAGGAGTTGGGAAATTGAAAAAATGGGATTCAGTGATCAAGTGATTAACTTGCTCAAAATATTTTCACTCTAACTTAAGGATACATACATACTGACAGCAAATTTTTATCAATTTTTTATCATTTCCTACCTCCATCCCATCCCCACCGCCTAATCCTCACTCACATGGTTTGTTATTGACTGACTAGTTAGCAACTGATACAAGCCAAGAAAGAAGATCTTTGAGAAGGGATTTATTCCCGTAAAACCTAGGAATTAATGTAAATATCAACAATTAAATTTATGCAGCAAGCAATTAAATTATGCACATGTGTCTATTATCTCTGGTTACCCAATTTATTCCATGATGAAGGGAGGTAGACCCATTGCCTTCCCCTATTTTAACAAGAGTATAAATGGTATAATTATAGCTCCTAAAATGATTGCAAATAAACATCATTTTTTTCCTTTATGTACTGGTAATGGTATCATATTACTTACAGTGTTTGATTTACACAGGCACAAGCTAAGAAATTAACCACTGTGTATTTCAGCTGTTATAATATTACTACTGGACCACAGTAGTGATCATTTAATTATTCTTCTTTCTTCATCTACCAGATACCATGCTAGATACTTCTATTGTTATTTTTTCAAAAATATACACAAATAAATTGTTGTGTTAAATGCTGTTGTGCATATAAGCCAATGTACATGATTTCAAGCAGTGTCCAAATAAATACAAACTCCTTAAACCTCAAATTCAAGATCTTCTACTCTCCTACCTATTTTCAGCACTATTTCCAAAATATGCCCTTAGATGAATTTATCATTTTAGTCACATAGTTTATTCATTAACACCAAAAACATTTTGTGAATTTTGACTACATTTTCTTAGCAGCCCTTTATAACCACAGAGAATGCCTTCCTTAATTTGTTCTATCCATTTAAAATTTAACCTTTTCAATCTATCTTCTTTACCTATTGCCTTCAGAAAACTACTACTCTTTCCTTTAAGCTTAAATACTAATTTCTCGCTTACAAAGCTTATTTGGCAATTCATATCTATTGCTAATGCATAATAATCAAAACAGAAATGTATTGAGCCCTTGTTTTGTGTTAAGCACTTTCATAAATCATCTTATTAATCCTCAAAACTTTGCTATGAGGAGGATATTATTAGTACTATTACTACCACTAAATCTATTTCACAGATACAGAAACAGAGCTTTAGAAAAATTAAGGAACATATCCAAGGTTAAATGACTAATAAATAGCAGAGCCAGGATTCAAGCCTAGGATTGTCTCATACCAAGTTCTATGCTCTTTTATCATTATTTTTATTATTTCAAACTGCAATTAGTAATTCCCTTGTTTTTTTACCTTCTCTCTTTAACTGGATATATATGAGTGTCCTATGCATTCTGGTAAGCATACAAGTTTCTACAACATAGAGATATATACTTCTATTTGGTAAGTAGTGAAATGAAATTTTGGAGATTGTAACAAAGCTAGATAGCTATCGCAAAACTAAATTGTGGACAGAAAACACATGTTAATTAGCAATGATGGTTACACAGAATAACCATATAAAACAAGATCCAAAGGTGAATTTCAAGATCATGGGTTAGCCAGATACCCCCACTGGAAAACTGACAAGCTTTCATGTAGTCTAACCAATAAACTAGAAGTAAATAATTTCTAATGAATTAACTGATAAAGTGAGATAGTACATGCTATGTACCTGACTCAATAAATATGGGAGCATAGGAAGGAAGATCTGTGACATGATTTGGAGGCAAGAAAGGAGAGGAGAGGAAAAAACAGAGTGTTTCCATACTGTATATACGCTTCTCCTCCTATGCTTATAGCTCCTGAAAATGTTACTCAAGAGGCAGAGATTCTCAAGTGGGAATGAAAATGAAAATACCTAATTCCTGACACATTGAGTAAACTCACTGCTGAGGAAGACAGGCTGCATGTATCATACCTGAGAAATGATCTTCCTAGTAGAATCTGATTTGGTAGAAATGTTTTAGGAATGTTTAGCATACTGACTGACTCCAGCCTAATAGCCATGGTAAAAGTTGGAGAAGAGTTAATTATCCTGCATTATGCACCAATATTCTTAATATTGTTTTCTTAATTTGATTCAATTGCAATAATATAATAATAATAATACACTATTATTTATTAAACTTATATTCTATGCCAGAAACAGGGTGGTATTTTCTCATTTAATCTTCACAAAATTTCCTGAAGTAGATATTATTATTCTTCCCACTTTACAGATGAAGCAACTCAGTTTCAAGTAACTTGTCCAATGTAGCACAATTAGTAAGTGGTCAAACAAGGAAAGCTTGTTTTAAAAAGCTGGTCTCAAAAAATCTATGCTACACTACTGATCTTATGATGTAGGTCTGTGCTGCTACACACACCAGTGGTGGCAAAATGAAAGATAAAATTGTGGTAAATTAGCCCAGTACAACTAAGCATGGCCATTTGAATCACCATAATGGCTTGTCATTAACTTACAATCATAATATTAAAGATCTAGTATCATATAAAAGTGTCTGCTAAAGGTGAATATTCATATATCAGCACAGATATATTTTTTTCTGGTTTCTTAGCACTTAAGTGATGCCAGCTTCTGGAGCTAGTGAATTTATTTAGATGTCCGAAGGTTAATAGTCTAACTTTAGCCAAGTCCTTGATAACAGCATTTTCAGCCACTGCAACACAGGACAAAGAAGCAGCATTTCTACTTGCTAGTATTTCATAATTCCTGTTTGTCATCATATGTGTGCATATTTGTCACTCAGTGACCTGGAACTCTTATTTTAAAGTCAACTCTAAATGTTATTTCTAGTTATTTTATTTTAAAATTTCACTCAAGAAATCAATGTTTGCTTAGAAAGACAGGAAGTCTTGGTCATTAAAAGTGCGGGCTTTAAAATCAACAAGCCTGAGTTCTACTTTGGTCTAATTTAGTGTTTACCACCTATGTGACAAATAATTAAAGTGTTACATTTCTCAGAGATAAAATTATATACCTCATAATGTTTTTGTGAAGATTATCTGAAATACTCTATAAAAGTTTTAACTTAGTCTTAACTTAGTGCAAGTACATAGCAAACACTCATTAAATAACAGCTGCTATTATTATTTATCATATTTCAGATCATTATCATCATCAGGCTTATGACTGTACTGTTAAGTATACTTCTTAGTCTCATCTAGCACTGTAATCAAGCCAATCCATATATTATATTTTTCAAGTTATATTTAGCAATATAAACAACAAAATGTTAGGTCTTATGTTTAACAATAACAACATCATTTTAAAACCTATATTTTAATTCATTTTTAATGTTGCACACTTTAATTAACATACAAATTATCTTAATTAAACCAACATTTTCCATGAGTAACAATCTCACATACAGGTTTGTTCCCTTCTCCAGTAATTGTAGAGGAGGTGGAAATGTCCTGGAGTTTTTTATATGAAATTCCAGACTCCCTTTTGAAATTCCAGACTCTCCTTATTCAACCTCTCATTGTAGCTTTTCTCAGTTTCTAGGACTCAAGTGACCAAATGCAAAACCCATGTTTCCTCTGAGCTCTAGGTGAGCTTGTGATCCTAAAGACAAGTCTTGCCATTTAAAAAATATTTCAAGGAGGAGTCAGGGCAAGATAGCGGAAGAGTAAGACAAGGAGATCACCTTCCTTCCCACAGATACAGTAGAAATACATCTACACGTGGAACTGCTCCTACAGAACACCCACTGAACGCTGGCAGAAGACCTCAGACCTCCCAAAAGGCAAGAAACTCCCCACGTACTTGGGTAGGGCAAAAGAAAAAAGAAATAACAGAGACAAAAGAATAGGGACAGGACCTGCACCAGTGGGAGGGAGCTGTGAAAGAGGAAAGGTTTCCACACACTAGGAAGCCCCTTCATGGGCAGAGACTGCGGGTGGCAGAGGGGGGAAGCTTCAGAGCCATGGAGGAGAGCGCAGCCACAGGGGTGCGGAGGGCAAAGCGGAGAGATTCCCGCACAGAGGATCGGCGCCGAGCAGCACTCACCAGCCCGAGAGGCTTGTCTGCTCACCCGCTGAGGCGGGCGGGGGCTGCGAGCTGAGGCTCGGGCTTCCCTGCTAGCCGGGAGGGAGTCCGGGAAAAAGACTGCAGCTGCCGAAGAGGCAAGAGACTTTTTCTTGCCTCTTTGTTTCGTGGCGCGCAAGGAGAGGGGATTCAGAGCTCCGCCTAAACGAGCTCCAGAGACAGGCGTGAGCCGCGGCTATCAGCGCGGATCCCACAGCAACAGGAGCGCAGAGGGAAAAACGGAGAGATTCCCGCACAGAGGCTCGGCGCCGAGCAGCACTCACCAGCCCGAGAGGCTTGTCTGCTCACCCGCCAGGGCGGGCGGGGGCTGGGAGCTGAGGCTTGGGCTTCAGTCGGATCACAGGGAGAGGACTCGGGTTGGCAGCGTGAACAGAGCCTGAAGGGGCTAGCGCACAACAGCTAGCCAGGAGGGAGCCCGAGAAAAAGTCTGCAGCTGCTGAAGAGGCAAGAGACTTTTTCTTGCCTCTTTGTTTCGTGGCGCGCAAGGAGAGGGGATTCAGAGCGCCGCTTAAACGAACTCCAGAGATGGGCGCGAGCTGTGGCGATCAGCGCGGACCCCAGAGACGGGCGCGAGCCGCAGTTATCAGCGCGGACCCCAGAGGCGGGCATGAGACGCTAAGGCTGCTGCTGCCGCCACCAAAAAGCCTGTGTGCAAGCACAGGTCACTCTCCACACCGCCCCTCCCGGGAGCCAGTGCAGCCCGCCACGGCCAGGCTCCCGTGATCCGGGGACAACTTCCCCAGGAGAGCGCACGGCGCGCCTCAGGCGCCTAAGGCTGCTGCAACGTCACGCCGGCTTCTGCCGCCTCAGGCTCGCCCCGCCTCCTCCGTACCGCTCCCTCCCCCCGGCCTGACTGAGCCAGAGCCCCCGAATCAGCTGCTCCTTTAACCCCATTCTGTCTGGGCGGGGAACAGACGCCCTCAGGCGACCTACATGCAGAGGCGGGTCCAAATCCAAAGCTGAACCCCGGGAGCTGTACGAACAAAGAAGAGAAAGGGAAATCTCTCCCAGCAGCCTCAGAAGCAGCGGATTAAAGCTCCACAAACAACTTGATGTGCCTGCATCTGTTGAATACTTAAATAGACAACGAATCATCCCAAATTTAGGAGGTGGACTTTGGGAGCAGGATATATTATTTTTTCCCCTTTTCCTTTTTTTGTGAGTGTATATGTGTACGCTTCTGGGTGAGATTATGTCTGTATAGCTTTGCTCTCACCGTTAGTCCTAGGGTTAGGCCCGTCCTTTTTTTTTTTTTTTTTAACTTAAAAAATTTTTTTTTCTTTTTTCCCTAATAATGTTTTCTTAATAATTTTTTCCTTATTTTCTATTTTTAAAAAATTAAAAAAAATTTTTTTTGTAAGTTTTTTCATATTTTTTATTTTAAAAAATTAAAAATTTGTTTTCTTAATAAATTTTTTTCTTAATAATTTTTTTCTTATTTTTTATTATAAAAAATTAATAAATATATTTTAAAAATTAAAAAAATTTTTTCTTAATAAATTTATTCTTAATAATTTTTTTCTTATTTTTTATTATAATAGCTTTATTTTAGTTTATTTTATCCTCTTTCTTTCTTTCTTTCTATTTTTTCTCCCTTTTATTCTGAGCCGTGTGGATGAAAGGCTCTTGGTGCTCCAGCCAGGCATCAGGGCTTTGCCTCTGAGGTGGGAGAGCCAACTTCAGGACACTGGTCCACAAGAGACCTCCCAGCTCCACGTAATACCAAACGGTGAAAATCTCTCAGAGATCTCCATCTCAACATCAAGACCCAGCTTCACTCAACGACCAGCAAGCTACAGTGCTGGACACCCTATGCCAAACAACCAGCAAGACAGGAACACAGCCCCATCCATTAACAGAGAGGCTGCCTAAAATCATAATAAGGACACAGACACCCCAAAACACACCACCAGACGTGGACATGCCCACCAGAAAGACAACATCCAGCCTCATCCACCAGAACACAGGCACTAGTTCCCTCCACCAGGAAACCTACACAACCCACTGAACCAACCTTAGCCACTGGGGACAGATACCAAAAACAATGGGAACTACGAACCTGTAGCCTGTGAAAAGGAGACCCCAAACACAGTAAGATAAGCAAAATGAGAAGACAGAAAAACACACAGCAGATGAAGGAGCAGGGTCAAAACACACCAGACCTAACAAATGAAGAGGAAATAGGTAGTCTACCTGAAAAAGAATTCAGAATAATGATAGTAAGGATGATCCAAAATCTTGGAAATAGAATAGACAAAATGCAAGAAACATTTAACAAGGACGTAGAAGAACTAAAGAGGAACCAAGCAATGATGAAAAGCACAATAAATGAAATTAAAAATACTCTAGATGGGATCAATAACAGAATAACTGAGGCAGAACAACGGATAAGTGACCTGGAAGATAAAATGGTGGAAATAGCTACTGCAGAGCCGAATAAAGAGAAAAGAATGAAAAGAACTGAGGACAGTCTCAGAGACCTCTGGGACAACATTAAACGCACCAACATTTGAATTATAGGGGTCCCAGAAGAAGAAGAGAAAAAGAAAGGGACTGAGAAAATATTTGAAGAGATTATAGTTGAAAACTTCCCTAATATGGGAAAGGAAATAGTTAATCAAGTCCTGGAAGCACAGAGAGTCCCATACAGGATAAATCCAAGGAGAAACACACCAAGACACATATTAATCAAACTATCAAAAATTAAATATAAAGAAAACATATTAAAAGCAGCAAGGGAAAAACAACAAATAACACACAAGGGCATCCTCATAAGGTTAACAGCTGATCTTTCAGCAGAAACTCTGCAAGCCAGAAGGGAGTGGCAGGATATACTTAAAGTGATGAAGGAGAAAAACCTACAACCAAGATTACTCTACCCAGCAAGGATCTCATTCAGATTTGATGGAGAAATTAAAACCTTTACAGACAAGCAAAAGCTGAGAGAGTTCAGCACCACCAAACCAGCTTTACAACAAATGCTAAAGGAACTTCTCTAGGCAAGAAACACAAGAGAAGGAAAACACCTACAATAACAAACCCAAAACATTTAAGAAAATGGGAATAGGAACATACGTATCGATAATTACCTTAAATGTAAATGGATTAAATGCTCCCACCAAAAGACACAGACTGGCTGAATGGATACAAAAACAAGACCCATATATATGCTGTCTACAAGAGACCCACTTCAGACCTAGAGACACATACAGACTGAAAGTGAGGGGATGGAAAAAGATATTCCATGCAAATGGACATCAAAAGAAAGCTGGAGTAGCAATTCTCATATCAGACAAAATAGACTTTAAAATAAAGACCATTACAAGAGACAAAGAAGGACACTATATAATGATCAAGGGATCGATCCAAGAGGAAGGTATAACAATTGTAAATATTTATGCACCCAACATAGGAGCACCTCAATACATAAGGCAAATACTAACAGCCATTAAAGGGGAAATTGACAGTAACACAATCATAGTAGGGGACTTGAACACCCCACTTTCATCAATGGACAGATCATCCAAAATGAAAATAAATAAGGAAACACAAGCTTTAAATGATACATGAAACAAGATGGACTTAATTGATATTTATAGGACATTCCATCCAAAAACAACAGAATACACATTTTTCTCAAGTGCTCATGGAACATTCTCCAGGATAGATCATATCTTGGGTCACAAATCAAGCCTTGGGAAATTTAAAAAAATTGAAATCGTATCAAGTATCTTTTCCGACCACAACGCTGTGAGACTAGATATCAATTACAGGAAAAGATCTGTAAAAAATACAATCACATGGAGGCTACACAATACACTACTTAATAACAAACTGATCACTGAAGAAATCAAAGGGGAAATCAAAAAATACCTAGAAACAAATGACAATGGAGACAAGACGACCCAAAACCTATGGGATGCAGCAAAAGCAGTTCTAAGAGGGACGTTTATAGCAATACAAGCCTACATCAAGAAACAGGAAACATCTCGAATAAACAACCTAACCTTGCACCTACAGCAATTAGAGAAAGAAGAACAAAAAAACCCCAAAGCTAGCAGAAGGAAAGAAATCATAAAGATCAGATCAGAAATAAATGAAAAAGAAATGAAGGAAACAATAGCAAAAATCAATGAAACTAAAAGCTCGTTCTTTGAGAAGATAAACAAAATTGATAAGCCATTAGCCAGACTCATCAAGAGAAAAAGGGAGAAGACTCAAATCAATAGAATTAGAAATGAAAAAGGAGAAGTAACCACTGACACTGCAGAAATACAAACGATCATGAGAGATTACTACAAGCAACTCTATGCCAATAAAATGGACAACCTGGAAGAAATGAACAGATTCTTAGAAATGCACAACCTGCCGAGACTGAACCAGGAAGAAATAGAAAATATGAACAGACCAATCACAAGCACTGAAATTGAAACTGTGATTAAAAATCTTCCAACACACAAAAGCCCAGGACCAGATGGCTTCACAGGCGAATTCTATCAAACATTTAGAGAAGAGCTAACACCTATCCTTCTCAAACTCTTCCAAAATATTGCAGAGGGAGGAACACTCCCCAACTCATTCTACGAGGCCACCATCACTCTGATACCAAAACCAGACAAAGATGTCACAAAGAAAGAAAACTACAGGCCAATATCACTGATGAACATAGATGCAAAAATCCTCAACAAAATACTAGCAAACAGAATCCAACAGCATATTAAAAGGATTATACACCATGATCAAGGGGGATTTATTCCAGGAATGCAAGGATTCTTCAATATATGCAAATCAATCAACGTGATACACCATATTAACAAATTGAAGGAGAAAAACCATATGTTCATCTCAATAGATGCAGAGAAAGCTTTTGACAAAATTCAACACTCATTTATGATAAAAGCCCTGCAGAAAGTAGGCATAGAGGGAACTTTCCTCAACATAATAAAGGCCATAGATGACAAACCCACAGCCAACATTTTCCTCAATGGTGAAAACCTGAAACCATTTCCACTAAGATCAGGAACAAGACAAGGTTGCCCACTCTCACCACTATTATTCAACATAGTTTTGGAAGTGTTAGCCACAGCAATCAGAGAAGAAAAAGAAATAAAAGGAATCCAAATCGGAATAGAAGAAGTAAAGCTGTCACTGTTTGCAGATGACATGATACTATACATAGAGAATCCTAAAGATGCTACCAGAAAACTACTAGAGCTAATCAATGAATTTGGTAAAGTAGCAGGATACAAAATTAATGCACAGAAATCTCTTGCATTCCTATATACTAATGATGAAAAATATGAAAGTGAAATTAAGAAAACACTCCCGTTTACCACTGCAACAAAAAGAATAAAATATCTAGGAATAAACCTACCTAAGGAGACAAAAGACCTGTATGCAGAAAATTATAGGACACTGATGAAAGAAATTAAAGATGATACAAATAGATGGAGAGATATACCATGTTCTTGGATTGGAAGAATCAACATTGTGAAAATGACTCTGCTACCCAAAGCAATCTACAGATTCAATGCAATCCCTATCAAACTACCACTGGCATTTTTCACAGAACTAGAACAAGAAATTTCACAATTTGTATGGAAACACAAAAGACCCCGAATAGCCAAAGCAATCTTGAGAACGAAAAATGGAGCTGGAGGAATCAGGCTCCCTGACTTCAGACTATATTACAAAGCTATAGTAATCAAGACAGTTTGGTACTGGCACAAAAACAGAAACATAGATCAATGGATAGGATAGAAAGCCCAGAGATAAACCCACGCACATATGGTCACCTTATCTTTGATAAAGGAGGCAAGCATATACAGTGGAGAAAAGACAGCCTCTTCAATAAGTGGTGCTGGGAAAATTGGACAGGTACATGTAAAAGTATGAAATTAGAACACTCCCTGACACCATACACAAAAATAAACTCAAAATGGATTAAAGACCTAAGTGTAAGGCCAGACACTATCAAACTCTTAGAGGAAAACATAGGCAGAACACTCTATGACATAAATCACAGTAAGATCCTTTTTGACCCAGCTCTTAGAGAAATGGAAATAAAAACACAAATAAACAAATGGGACCTAATGAAACTTAAAAGCTTTTGCACAGCAAAGGAAACCATAAACAAGACCAAAAGACAACCCTCAGAATGGGAGAAAATATTTGCAAATGAAGCAACTGACAAAGGATTAATCTCCAAGATTTACAAGCAGCTCATGCAGCTCAATAACAAAAAAACAAACAACCCAATCCAAAAATGGGCAGAAGACCTAAATAGGCATTTCTCCAAAGAAGATATACAGATTGCCAACAGACACATGAAAGAATACTCAACATCATTAATCATTAGAGAAATGCAAATCAAAACTACAATGAGGTATCATCTCACACCGGTCAGAATGGCCATCATCAAAAAATCTAGAAACAATAAATGCTGGAGAGGGTGTGGAGAAAAGGGAACACTCTTGCACTGTTGGTGGGAATGTAAATTGATACAGCCACAATGGAGAACAGTATGGAGTTTCCTTAAAAAACTAAAAATAGAACTACCATACAACCCAGCAATCGCACTACTGGACATATACCCTGAGAAAACCATAATTCAGAAAGAGTCATGTACCAAAATATTCATTGCAGCTCTGTTTACAATAGCCAGGACATGGAAGCAACCTAGGTGTCCATCATCGGATGAATGGATAAACAAGATGTGGCACATATATACAGTGGAATATTACTCAGCCATAAAAAGAAATGAAATGGAGGTATTTGTAATGAGGTGGATGGAGTTAGAGTCTGTCATACAGAGTGAAGTAAGTCAGAAAGAGAAAAAGAAATACAGTATGCTGACACATATATATGGAATCTAAGGGAAAAAAAGAAAAAGTTCATGAAGAACCTAGTGGCAAGATGGGAATAAAGCCACAGACCTACTAGAGAATGGACTTGAGGATATGGGGAGGGGGAGGGGTGAGATGTGACAGGGTGAGAGAGTGGCATGGACATATATACACTACCAAATGTAAAATAGATAGCTAGTGGGAAGCAGCCGCATAGCACAGGGAGATCAGCTCGGTGCTTTGTGACCACCTAGAGGGGTGGGATAGGGAGTGTGGGAGGGAGGGAGATGCAAGAGGGAAGACATATGGGAACATATGTATATGTATAACTGATTCACTTTGTTATAAAGCAGAAAGTAACACACCATTGTAAAGCAATTATTCTTCAATAAAGATGTTTAAAAAAAAATATTTCAAATAAAAACCCGTATCATCCTCAAAGGTCTAAATTATGTCTCTATATGTTATCCATTCTTATTGCCCCCTTCATTGCACTTAGCATTATGAATAAATAACAAAATGTTAGGCCTTATATTTAACAATAACAATATTATTTGTTATACTCTACTTTTTATGTTACAACTTCTTTGGACGAATGTTTAGCAATTTCATAACAAGTTAAATGCATCTTCTCTATGAACCAATAACCTCATTCCTAGGTATTTATCCAAAAAAAATGAAAACATTTATCACAAAAAACGCTAGCACATGAATGTTCATTGCTTTGGAAATAACTGAGATGTCTAGAAACAGAATAATGGATGAATAAGTTGTCATATATTCATACAATTGACTACGATTGAGCAACTAAAGGTAACTACTGCAACAACATGACACTCTTAAGACTCATATTACAAGTTGTTAACATAACCCTCCACTTGTATACATAATTGGCATCTCAAAATCTCAAAACTAACTGACCAAATTAGTTCTTTCCCGAATCCTCTTCTACCTGTCTTCCCAATCCCAGTAAGTTGTGTTATCCTCCACCAATTCTCTCTATCCAAAATTTTAGAAACGATCATTGAATCCTCTCTTTAATTCCCCCTTCATTTCTAATCCATAAGCAAGTCCTGTCAATTCTACATCCAGAATGTATCCCAAGGCCATCTATGTCTATAGCATCTACTAAAGCAACACTGTCCAGGCAAATAACGTTATTAATGTACTTAATTACCAGAACCTCCTCACTGATTTCTGTTTTGCCTCCAGAACCACATACCCAGATCCACTCCATTCTACCCATGACAGCCAAAATGACTTTTCCATATCATAGTACTCCCTTGCTTTTGGGGAAAAAAAAGGCTGGTAGATATTTAAAGCATAGAATAGTCCTTTTCATATTCAAGCAAAGAATTAATGGAACCTCCAAAAATGATTTGATTGTTTCTTGGAAATATCAATTTTTTTTTTACTAAAAAATGTGTTGTGGAATAGTAGCAAAAGCTACTACAAAGGGGTTATTTCACCAGAAATCTTACGTTTTATGAATATCAAGTGTATATTAGTTAGGTTGTTTATTTTTGGTGCAAAATTTAGTAAGACATTCCTTGGAATAAGAGGAAAAGTTTAATTTTAAAAGTACATCCTTTGACATACAGCAAAGTAGTTAAATATGCAGAGAAGTCCATTGGCTCTGACATGAAAATATTAAATTTGCTCAAAAGATTACAAAGACTAGCTTTCTGTAGGCATGCATCAAATCTCTTGAAAACAACAGTAATCAAAAGACACAAGAATATAACACAAACTGCCAGATTCATCTTCCTAAAATTCATGAAGTTAGTGCTCTCTTCAAGTGACTGGTATAGTTCCTTACTATGCTTTCATCAAAGATGAAATCTTCCAACTAGCCTAAAAACAAACCACTTACCTGAACCTGCCTAAGTGACCAATAACTGCCTTCTCTGTCCAGTGGACCAGAGCATTTCCTCACTGCCCATACTACCTCTTCCTGTCCACATTGTTTTTCCTACTTGGGATATTTCCATTCTTCCACTTGTCCATTCTTTTAGTCATCCTATCTAAAATGGCTTTATTTTAAATGACCTATGTATCATACCAATCACTATACATATGAACAGGGGGTGTGATAAGGAAGAATAAACTTCAGTGAGTTTATAGTCAAATGAAAATAGAAACTAAAAACAAACAAACAAAAAAGTAAGTCACATGACAAAAACCAACAGCACAACCTAAGGGCATATACAAAATATATGAGGGCACAGGGGAGATTGAGAGACTTTAGTCAGAGGAAATGAAGCTTAATTAGTTTCTTGAGAATGCATGAGAGACTTCCAAGAAACCCCAAAGGAGCTTGTCACTTCAGGTGCAGAAAACAAGATGTGTAGAGACATGGAGACAACATAAACCTGCAGTGAACTATATGTAGTCTTGCCTGGCTAACAAAAAGCATGCACTGGAGAGATGAACTCATTCATGGAGGGCCCTGAAAACAATGCAGAGAAATTTAAATTTTATCTTGTAAGGAACTAGAAATAAGTAAAGCATTTTATGCAAGGGAACTACATAATCACATTTGACTTTTACAAAAGTCACTGTAGTGACAATGTGAATGATGAACTGAGGAAGTCTGTAGATTATATACAAGGATAGGAGGTGATTATAATGTATTGACCAAAAATAATAAGAGCCTGAAAGTAAAAATTGGTAGAAGGGATGGAATGAAAAAAAAAAAAACATCATTAACAATAATAACAGTAGGTAAAAATTGAGCTCTCACAATATGCTAGGAATTGTTCTGTGTTTTATATAATCTATCTCATTTAATACAAACAATGATGAATGAGGTGGGTACTGCTACTAGCTCAGTTTTTACATATAAGGGACCTGCAGCTTAGAGTCTTAGTAAGTTGCTCATGTTTCTATAGGTATAAAGTGTATGCTCTGACTCCATCACTTGTGCTCTTAAAAATGGGGCTATCATGGTCACACAGTGTGGACAGGGCACAAACATAGCTCACTACTTCTTCAGTATATGCTATAGTCTATAGAATTCTATAAAATAAGGGGACAGTGCCTTATCTTAACTCCATGGCCGCTCTAACCCACAATGAACTTGCTCTTCTCCAAATGTCATAGTTCACCTTGTCAGGACCAGCTCCCACCTAATCATCTAATTCTGGACTGTCTTCCCCATTTTTGTAACAAGAGTTAGTTCTGTTCCCCTATTAAGGACAAGGAGCCTTTCTTACGTTTTATTTCAGTGATGCCCTGCCTCCATCAAAATGTTGTCAAATAATAGAGTGTGTGTGTGTGTGTGTGTGTGTGTGTGTTGACTTTTATGCCTGTTTGGAGATGTGCTTACCAAAATTCAAAAACAAAGGGTCAAATCTGTAAGAGACATGAATAGCATATAATTGTCTCAATATTTACAAGAGCAGGAGGATGGGAAAGAATACATATTTTATGTTTTATTATTTTTATTATTGTGAAATACTAATTTTGTAAGAAACATCAAGGCAACAAAGGATCCAATCTGCTAAAGGATAACGAGCAATTAGTTAAGTCAATCATGTTTTATTTTTAGAGTTAACAAGCTAACTTGATAAAGTAAAACACAAAATATTCTCAGGTTAAAAGTTTTAACTTTATATTATATTGCTCAAAGGAAACATATTTTCTCCAGTCTAGGATGTTATCAAGTCATATAACACATACTCACAATGGTTCACAAGATACAACCAGGCAAAAATAGGGCTTCATGCAAAGTTCTCATTGTAAAAGGAAGGGCCTCAAAATATCAGTATCTAATCACCTCACTTTTGGGGAAATTTTCTTCTTGCTGTCGCTATTCTAGTTCCACTCCTTTGCTCTTTGGTGGCTACTTTCCTTTTTCCCAAATGTGGAATTTACTCAAGATTTGCTCCTTGAGTTCAGCTTTCTTTTTAATACTGTTTTTCTCAGACTTTATTTATATTTTTATGGATTTAATATCGCATTTCTATGTAGGCAATTTCAAAATTGATACCTCTAGTCATTTCAAGATTATATTGTATACCCACCACAGCACTTAACATACACACACAAAAATTCTTACATAGTAAGTACTTTATAAAACTAGTCAATTTAACTGATTCTGTAGCATCACACACACACACACAAAATAAAAAGAAAAAAATTTCTTTTTAAAGCTAGCTTGTTGAAACTGATTTTTTGTGCGGCAAAACCCAAGTTTAAAGAGGTATATTTCAATATCACATTTTTTCCCAAATTGGGGGGTTTCAAAAATAAATAAATAAAGTTATATGTAAGATTTCGCATGGAAACAAATAATATATATAATCTATTACATTCTATGTGTTATGTGTATTCTATATGTATACAAACAACATCCTATTACATACATATAGACATATTACACATATAAGCTATATCATAGGATCCATACATTACATGGGATGTGTTATACCCATAACACATAGAATATTAAGTGCAATTTTTCCAGTTACTCCAAGATGTTAAACTTACATTTATATAAATTTAAATGATATAAAATAGAATATATATACATATATGTATATATATAAAGATTAGATAGATTGATATATAGATATTTATGTAACAGAGTGCTCTGTGTAGTTTTCCTACTGTAAAAGTGACTTTTCCTGTTGCTTCAGAGTTTTAGAAATTAAAATTTCCAGGGCTTGCTTGCATAGAGATTTAGAGATTATAAAATTGGTTTTGCGAACTTTAGCTCATTTTCCATCTCAAGAGACTATAAACTGAGGTCAGGCAATTGATGGAAAAGATTGAGAGAGGTCTGTTTAGTGAGGGTTGCCAGCGTCCTGCAGTTATCTCCCTTCCTCTTTTTCCCCTTTCCCCAAAGCTCAAAGTGAGGATTGAAAGAATCTCTTTTCCCCATTTCCTGTCTGCCTACTTTTTTCCCCTCTGACCTTAAAATAACTTAATTATAGGAATGAGATCACTAGGTAATTTAACCTAACTCCTGACCAATGCTCCACCGAATGCACAGGATGCCTTGCTAACTTGTTGATTCTTTTCCTAGATTGAAAGAAGTAAGAATGTAGAATTAAGTAGTTAAAGAATGACTAGCTCTCTACTCCCAGAAGCCTGCTTCACCATCCTGCCGGCAGACCACGAGGGCAAGATAAGATCTGAAGAAAGATCATGAGGAGTCAGCCAGTCTGCATAAATGGAAAATGATGCAGAACACAACCTCCTGCCTTGATGAGTCACTGAGATTCTTTAAAAACAGTCATGGCTGAGCAGACTCTTTGGAGTTGGTCTGGGACACGGAACTACCTTCCTCCAGGTTGCTGGACCTCTGAATAAAGCAACCCTTAATTTCTACCAAAACCTGTCTCTTGAGTATTGGTTTTTTGATTGGTAAGCAGCCAAACCTGAGTTCAGTAACAAGGAGACAGGAAATTGATGGAGTAAGTGTGTGGCTCTCCCTCTCCCATCAACCAGGTGTACTGACAAAAGTTAACTAGTGTGGAACTGTCTGGAAAGGGAGTAAACCTGGAGATCTGCCAGAAGGGGTGAGTTGATCCAAAAGAAAGACTTCCATGGTATCCACTGCATGAAACCAGGACAAAAGGTGTAGTATTAAATAACACACTACAGGAGACAATACCATTCAAGGGAGTTACAGAAGGAAGGACAATATAAAAGATTGCATTTAGAGCCAAATCACAGAAGGTAAGCATAAAATTTTCCCTTTAATATCCACCCTCCCTTCCTTCCTGATCCTCTGAGAAGAGCAAGAAAAAACAGCTAGTGAATAGAAGAGGATGCAGAGTAAGAAAAGGGTAATAAACTGATGTGAACTCCTTTCTCCACTGCAGAATTATGGCACAATAAGGTACAAGCTGTGCTGTCAAGCATGAGAATTTGAAATTTTGATATGAAGACAGGATTGGAATTTTTTTTTGACTGAAATTTTTAATACCTAAAAAAATTAAGCTACTTGTTAATAACTAGGATCTGACTGAGATTTCATCCAGGGAACATGGAAGAATAATACACATAGTTTGTTTGAAAGCTTTGGTATTAAAAAAAAATGATAAAGATATTTTATAAATTCACCCTACTGAGTCCAAATCGTTCAATATACATTTATCAAATAATTTTCTTTCCACATGGCTTCAAATGTTTATTTTTCAAAGAAAACTTCTACTAATAAGCTATAAAGTTATCTTAATAATTATTGAAGGTCTTCCACTTAAAATTGCTTGTATAATGTTGCTAAATGTTATCATGTGAAAAATACATTTTAATAAAAGGTAGCAGCATAGTAAAATATATAATATATCAAATATAGGAGTATATAAAGTACAAAATACAGTATAAAGTACAAAATACAGTGTGTGTGTGTATGTGTTTGTGTGTGTTAGCATATACCATACCATACTGAGCTGACTCTAAGGAAATTTGATTTTCTTTATGATTGGTTCTTTGAAAAATTGTGAGGCTAATTAAAAAATGAATTAAAGGTTTTAAAACTCCTTAGAATCATTGTTGATGATCTTGTAAAGGAATGAATAATTTTTCTCTCTTTTCCTTATATAAAACACTGTAATAAAAACACTTTGCTTTAATATATAAATCAATATCAAGAAAAGCAAAAACAAAACTTCTTGCTATTTGTACTGCACCAATTTTTTTAGTCCAGTTTACATCTGTAGCAGGGAGTAAGTATAACAGATATTTGCATCTCATGAAAAATGTATTTGATCCTTAGACTGTATGTTTTTCACTTTATTTTCATTATTTTCAGACAATACCCACTTATTTACAAAATTTATTAGAGGGTTAAATTGAAGAATGAAGATGGTATTACTTTTTTTTCTTCTTTGTAGTTTGATTCTCTGATACAACACAATAAAAAAGCAAATAATGGCAAAAAGCCAAATAGATGGTGGAAAAATAAAACATAACCCTTTGTGAAAAACCACAAAAACTCTCCTAAGCGTTAATAATATTTAATGCTTTATTTTTAAAATAAATACACAAAAAGTCAGGTAATAAAATTAGACAAAAAGTAGCATGTCTTAAAATATAACTCACATTTCCTATAGGGGACAGAGTCAACAAGGATAATTTATGTTTTTAGCAATCCAAAATAAATTGTAGGCAATAATCACACACTTGTCCTTCAGTAGACTTAAGAACAAAAGCCCTAGAGTTGCTGACAGTTAACAAGATTGTCTGCTTTTATTTCTATTATTTTTTCAAAATATTCTATCAGAACTAAGGAAAAGAATGATTTAGAGCTGTGAACTGCTTATCATCCAGCTTGCAATAAAAATACATCACTGTAGCACTGATAGTTCCTGGCATGCTGTGGCAGTGATAAAACTTTTAATGGTGTTGAACAGGCATGGGGTATTGTCAGAAGAGATGCTCAGGAAGCTACAGTATCTCAGACCTTTGAGGCAGGTGTTGGGGAATGAGTATTAACAACTATAAAAAAGAATAACAATACACAATATTGTTATACAATAACAATATCAATCCAATGGGGAGAAACAATGAAAGTTTAAGGAAAATCAGTCATCAGCTTAAAGTGATGTAATCCAAGAGCTCCACGGCAGCATATAAAGAAAATTTCCTATAGTTGGAAGTCAGAAAAGTTGAGGATTGGACTCAGTAATTATAAGGATACCATAGCGCCAAATAACTTTGCACTTACAACCACAGCAAATATTCTACTGAACCCTGAAACTTGGGATAGAGACTTTAAAACCTAGGACATAAAGTATCATAATTGCCACTTTTCAGTGAGAAAATATATGAATGCATTAAAAAAATTGAGTTTGTCCCATGTCTGCTTCACAGTAGCTCCACTGGGTTCATAGACCCACCTCATGGCAATTTCCATGGATTTTAAACATGTAATTTGAGTGGATACTTGATGGAGGTCCCACACTGGTTTCTAGGCCTTTGTGGTAAAAACTATCAGAAAGGAAGTTCAAGTGGAGACCTCTGAAATTGCTCTCTCCCTACCCTCCTCCACCTTAGCCAAGATAGTAAACCAAAACAATATCACACACATCAGCAAGATGGAAGAAGTTCCAACCCAGCCCTCATCCCTCACAAAAGTAACAGTTTAATAACTATCCACAAATAAAAATAGAGTGTTGGAATACAATTTTTAAAAGCCCATAGTAAATGTCATAATTGATGGGGTAAAACCTAAAAGCTTTTCCTCTAAGATCCAGTACAAGGCAAGGATGCCCACTCTTTCCACTTCTCTTCAAAATAGTACTGAAATTCTAGACAGAGTAATTGTACAAAAAGAAGGAGGAAAAGAAGGAGAAGCAGAAGAAGGAAAGAAAGAAAGAAAAGACATCCAAATCAGAAGGAAGAAGTAAAATTACCTGTTTCCACGTGACATGATCTTATATATAAAAAACCCCAAAAACTCCACAAAGAAAATGTTAGAAATAATAAATAAATCCAGTAAAGTTGCAGAATACAAAATCAACATGAAAAATCAGTGGTTTTTCTATACACAAGAACAAACTACACAAAAAAGAAATTGAGAAAACAATCCCATTTACAAGAACAACAAAAATAATAAAATACTTAGGAATAAACTTAACCAGAGAGATGAAAGACATATATTCTGAAAATTATAAAACAATAATGAAGAAATTAAAGAAAACACAGATAAATGGAGACCTTCTGTGTTCATAGATAGGAAAAAATTAATATAGTTAAAATGTACATGCTACCAACTCAAATTCAACAACATATTAAAAGAATTATATACATTGACCATGTGGAATTTATTCCTGGGATGCAAGGATGGTTCAACATGTGCAATCAATAAATGCAATACACCACATTCACAGAATGAAAGAATAAAAATCATATAATCATCTCAGTATATACAGAAAAAAAAAATCTGACAAAATATAACAGCCTTTCTTGATAAAACCTTCAACAAATTGGGTATAGAAGGAACATGCCTCAACATAAGAAAGGCCATATAACACAAAGACATAGCTATCATCCTACTCAACAGTGAAAGATCGAAAGCTTTTCTTCTAAGATCAGCAAAAAGACAACGGTGCAACTCTCACCACTATTTTTCAACATTGTACTGGAAGTCCTAGTTAGATATAGTCACGACAAATAAGAAAGGACACAGTAAAATTTTTATTATTTGCAGGTGATGTGATCTTATATGCAGAAAATCCAAAAAGCTGTTGGAAATAATCAATGAATTAAATAAAGTTTCAGGATATAAAATCAACATACAGAAATCAGTGGCATTTCTGTATACCAACAAAACTTCTGCAAAAGAAATAAACTATCCCATTCACAATAGCATCAAAAATATAAAATATAAATATTAAATATTTCAACCAAGTAATTGAAATATCTGTATCATGAAAACTGCAAGACTTTTATGAAAGAAATTGAAGAAGATACAAGCAAATGGAAAGATATCCCATGTTCATGGATTGGAACAATTAATATTATTAACATGTCTGTACTATCCAAAGCCATATAATCCAAACCCAATGTAATCCGTATCAAAACTCCAATGGCATTTTTCACAGAAATAAAGCAATCCTAAAATTTGTATGCAACCACAAAAGACCCTGAATAGCCAAAGCAAACCTGAGAATAAAGAACAAAGGTAGAGGCATCACAGGTCCTGATTTCAAACTATACTACAAAGATATAGTAATCAAAGCAGTATAGTATTAGCATAAAAATAGACATACTAATGGAACAGAAAAGAGAGCTCAGAAATAAACGCCATCACATACAGTCAACATATATTTGACAAAGATGCCAAGAAAACTCAATAGGGAAAAATAGTCTCTTCAATAAATAGTGCTTGGAAAACCAGATAAACACATGCAGAAATTGAAGTCTTATCTTACACCACAGTACAAAAATTAACTTGAAATGGGTTAAAGACTTAAATATAAGATTGCTATCGTAAAACTCCTAGAAGAATGTAGGGAAGAAGCTTCTTGACATTGGTTTTGGCAATGATTTTTTGGATATAATACCAAAAGTACAAACAACAAATGTAATAATCAACAAGCAGAACTACATTAAACTTAAAAGCTTATTTACAGCAAAATAAATAATAAACAAAATGAAAAGGCAACCTATATAATGGGAGAAAATATTTTCAAACCATATGTCAGATAAGGGGATAATATCCAAAATATATAAGGAACTCACACAATTCAATAGCAAAGAAACAAATAACCCAATTTTAAAAATGGGAAAAGGACCTAAATAGACATTTCTCAAAGGAAGACATAAAATTGACCAACAGGTGCATGAAAAGGTGCTCAACATCACTAATCATCAAGGAAATGAAAATCAAAGCCACAATGAAATATCGCCTTACACCGGTTATAATGGTTATTATCGAAAAGAAAAGATAAATGTTGGAGAAGATTTGGTGGAAAGGTGATCCTTGTACACTGTTGGTGGACATGTAAATTGGTACAGCCATTATAAAAACAGTATGGAGCTATCCCCCAAAAAATAATTAAAAACAGAACTACCATATGATCCAGCAATACCACTTCTGTGTAGTCATCTAAAGAAATGAGAACAGATATTGAAGAGATATCCTCATTTCCATATTTATTGTATCATTATTCACAATAGCCAAGATATGGAAACAACCTATGTGTTTATCCATGGATAAATGGAGATAGAAGATATGATATACATACAAACAATGGGATATTATTCAGTCTGAAAGAGAAGGAAATCCTGCCATTTGTGACAACACAAATGAACCTGGAGGACATTATGCTAAGTGAAATAAGCCTAACATACAAAGACAAATATTGTATGATCTCACTTATATGTGTAATCTAAAATAGTCAAACTCATTGAAGAGGAGAGTAGAATGTTGGCAACAAGGGGTCAAGTGTAGGGAAAATGGAGAGATATTGGTCAAAGGGTACAAAGTTTCCACTATACAAGATGAGTAAGTCTTAGAGATCTAATGTGTAGCATGGTGACTATAGTCAACAACACTGTGTTGTATACTTGAACTTTGTTAGGAGAATACATATTAAGTGTTCTCACCACAAACATACAAAAATCTAACTATGTGATATGAGGGATATGTTAATTAGTTTGATTGTGGTGATCATTTCACAAAGTATACATATATGAAAATATCAAGATGTACACCTTAAATATATACAAATTTTATCTGTAAATTATACATCAGTAAAGCTGGAACAAAAATAATACTACATCACAGGTAGAATGACAGAGATTAGTGCTGCCCTCATAAACCTAATTCAGGATTCAGAGGTGGTAGTCCCATCTTATTCTCATTTAATTCATGAGTTTTGTCCTTAAAAGCAAACAACTAGATCCTAGAAGATTGAAGTGGATTACTACAAAGTCAACAAAGAAATAGCCCTAATTATAGCTGCTCTGCCAGAGGTGGTATTTTTTTCTAAAGAAGATTGAAAAGGTACTGGGTACATGGTATGTGGTCACTGAGTGGTGAGTGTATTCTTTACCAACCCTATCGAGATAGATTAGAAATATTACCCATTCATGTGTGATCAACAGTATACTTTTATGTTCTTGACTCCTTTTTTATCCTTGTTTGTTTTTATTGGTTTTATCCATACTCATTCTTCTTGAATCTGAGAATATTCTAAGTTTTCCTGACTTCAATCCATGCTGCTAAATAATTTGGTTTTAATTGGTTTCTTTGGCTCTTTTCTCCTCTGAATGTCTTGACCACCCTAAATATAAAATTGGATTTTTTAGCCACAATTCTAGTTGAACCAGACCTGACCCTCATGTGGGGTATCTAGACATCCAGAAAGATATTAAACTTTTTTTTTTTTTACCAGCTGATAGTCTTGAAACACATATAGGCAAAGGATTTTCTTCAAGCGAGACTTTCTGATTGTAACAGAATCAACACCTTGATTACCTTAGCATTGCCCTTGAGATAAACAGCATAAGCATACATTCTTAACTTGATTTAAAAGGCCCTTCATGATCTGTCCTTTGTGTTCCCTTTCTCAAATCACATGTTCCCTTTCCCTTATCTCAAAATAACCCTCCTTCTTCATTCACTCATCCAACTACATTGGCCTTGTCTCAGTAGTCAAACATACCACAAAACACCAGCCAGTGGGCAATATGTTTTGGAAGGCATCCCTCATTAAATTGTTTTAAACACATTTCAAGTTGTGTTAAGAGTATAATTTTTATTTTTAAAAGCTGTATTATCTTGAATATTTCAGGACACACTGAGGGATATATTTAGATTTAAATATCTGGAAGAGATAAAATTTTACAATAATGATACATTGTTGCTTATTGAAAAAGCAAATATTCATTTCTTACCATTGGGTCCATTGAAGGTATGTGTATCCCAGCCAGTATAGAGTTTCTGAAGTCTTCACTGAAAACAAAGCTGTGGAAACTCTGAGGTATGAAAGAGGTTGTAGACTCATTTCCTTCAATCAGATTTTTATATATCTGTGTTCGTGGTCAAGCTAGGCCTTTCAGTATCACATAAAATCCATTATTTCCTATCACTGAAAGAAAACAAAACCAAACAAGATATACTGTAGACTTTATTTCCCAGACTCTTTGATATAAGTATGACTACAATACAGATTACAATTGCTTCGCTTTTAGCAGATTTCTTTTAGTTTAATCAATAATGGTGACTTTAATGTGGCACTTAGGTATCACAAATAATTTAGTCAAATAACAAATGTAACAAAGACATGTCTACACATTTAGAATACTATTTTCTGACAGTTATTTATAGTAATAAATCCTCTTATGTAACTGATAAATTCTAGGAAAGAACCATGGTGCCATATCAAGATTAATAGATTTAAGACATCATGAGAAAAACAGGGCCAGAAAAGTCCTTGAACTTTTTAAAATGCCCCTCACCCCACAAAAAAGTGCCTTTCTTCCTATTTTATATAAGTAACAATATATACCTACTATTAATCTTCATTTATCTTTGTTCTGGACAGAATGATGATCACTCATAAAACTGAGTAAAGAATATAGTATGAAAAGGGAAATTGTTCATTAGTAGGAAAAAGGGTTGTTTTCAGTATATCTCCTACATCATATTGTTGCTCTCCACAATCTGTCATCTAATCCCATTACATAAAGTTCAACTATGTGACTGTAGGTCTGACAGATTTATTCACTTGTGAGCATTTTGAATGAAACATAAATCAGTTTTTGTTCTTCTGAAGCCTGTCATTTTGGAGAAGAAGATCGTGGGAACTGGATGGTGTTTCTCCATTTCTCAGTCCTTTACATTTCTTCAAAGGATCAGAGCAAATTGTTCAAGTGCTGTGAGAAGATCTTTTCTTGCAATTTGCTTATTAACTTGCTGTAAATAGAAACTTTACAAATTGATTTTAATGGACAGTTGTGTTTCTTTTTATGCCCTATGACATACCAACTTCTTGCCTTCTCTGCTTTTTTCTAAACTGAGTCCTTACTAGTGGGTTTCTTTTGGTTACCATCTATACATCGTGACTATAGATTGATTTTTTTTTTTTTTTGTCTTCTCTAAAGCAAGGGTTGTGTTTGTTTGGATGCTGGGGCTTAAAATAGATTCTTCCTGGGTAGCACAATATCACTTCTTATTAAACTTCTAATGTGTGTGGCAAGGGCACTGTGTAAACATCACTTTTAAAAAAAATTTTTATTTAATTTTATTTTTATTTTTTGAGAAAATAATATATTTTATTTTATTTTTTTAACATCTTTATTGGAGTATAATTGCTTTACATTGTTGTGTTAGTTGCTGCTGAATAATAAAGTGAATCAGCTATACATATACATATATCCCCATATTACCTCCCTTTTGTGTTTCCTTCCCACCCTCCCTATGCCAGCCCTCTAGGTGGTCACAAAGCACCGAGCTGATCTCCCTATGCTATGCAGCTGCTTCCCACTATCTATTTTACATTTGGTAGTTTATATATGTCCATGCCACTCTCTCACTTCGTTTCAGCTTACCCTTCCCACTCCCTGTGTCCTCAAGTCCATTCTCTACGTCTGCATCTTTATTCCTGTCCTGCCCCAAGGTTCTTCAGAACCTTTTTTTTTTTTTTTAGATTCCATATATATGTGTTAGCATACTGTATTTGTTTTTCTCTTTCTGACTTACTTCACTCTGCATGACAAACTCTAGGTCCATCCACCTCACTACAAATAACTCAATTTCGTTTCTTTTTATGGCTGAGCAATATTCCATTGTATACATGTGCCACATCTTCTTTATCCATTCATCTGTTGATGGACACTTAGGTTGCTCCCATGTCCTGGCTATTGTAAATAGTGCTGCAATGAATATCTTGGTACTCCAAAGAAGATATACAGATTGCCAACAAAAACATGAAAGGATGCTCAACATCACTAATCATTAGAGAAATGCAAATCAAAACTACAGTGAGGTATCACCTCACACCAGTCAGAATGGCCATCATCAAAAATTGACAAACAATAAATGCTGGAGAGGGTGTGGAAAAAAGGGAACCCTCTTGCACTGTTAGTGGGAATGTAAAATGATACATCCACTATAGAAAACAGTATAGAAGTTCCTTAAAAAACTAAAAATAGAACTACCATATGACCCAGCAATCCCACTACTGGGCATATACCCTGAGAATACCATAATTCAAAAAGAGTCATGTACCAGAAACATTGCTTTTTAATAGCTATTGTGTGAGTTGTATGAGAACTACATTGTAATAAGTACACTGTGTAAGGAAAAGATAATAATAGTTTGTAAGACTAGTAATGGTCTTGAGAAATTACACAGAGGAGAAAACAAGTTGGGGAAAAGGTGTATTCTAATATATACATTTATATTCTGTTTTTTTAAATAGAGTAACTGACACTTCTTAGTATAGAATAAGAGCTATGGAAAGAAGTCCACTGTGGGAAATAATTTTATTGCAAGGGTTGCTAGTTGCCTACGCAATATGAATTCTCTCCTTTTCCTTTAGTAACAAAACCACAATTTTATGGGGTGTTGTATGTGCCAGTTTAAAAATTGCATTTCCCAGAAACTCTTACTTGTGTGGCCACGTGACATCATTCTGATTGATAAAACATTGAGAGTATCTTTGCTTTCCACATACGCACACCATCCCTTCTTCCCTGCTACCAAGAACAATGATAAGATATTGGAGCTGAAGCAAGCATCTTGCAACTAAGGAAAATGCAAGGAGAATTTCAGAGGCCTCACCTGAGACCATGTGACCTCTCATTATGTAACATAAACAAACCTGAAAATTTTTATAAACTAGTGTCCTCTAGTTCTCTATTACTCACAGCTGAACACAATTTCTGTGTGGATATTGTCAGAATTTCACTTAACTCTATCCATAAAATATGTTCACCTTACTGAGGAATATAACTATTCAGTTCCTCTAGAGAAAATCTTCCTTCAGCCTTGGCCCAGTGACAGTGAATTTGACTAAATTTCTGCTTACAATGCATTAATTTTCTCATTTACATTATAAAAATATCTATAATATTAAGGAGGCTGTTAAGGAATGTAAGTAATATAGGGAATTTGAGATCCATAGAAAATATTTTTGGTCAGAAAATATCTCATGAATATTCAAGTTACTTTTAAAAGCAGTCAAATAAAGCTATTCTGGAAGCTGCTAACTCCATTTGTATAAAAGATGATGCCTGTATTTGAAATGGCAAAGGGGGCTGTATTTTAAAAGAAAAAAATTTTATTAATATTAGATAACATTTTTCCTTTTTTATTGAGGTATATTTGATGTACAATATTATATAAATTTTCAGATATACAGCATAGTGACTCACAATTTTTAAAGGTTATTCTATTTCTAGTTACTATAAAATATTGGTTATATTCCCTGTGTTGTACTATATATCCTTGCAGCTTATTTATTTTACACAAAGTAGTTTGTACCTCTTAATCCCCTATCACTATCCTGTCTTACCACTCTCCCCTTTCTTCTCCCCAGTGGTAACCACTAGTTTGTTCTCTATATCTGTGATCCTGTTTCCTTTTGTTATATTCACTAGTTTGTTTTATTTTTTAGATTCCACATATAAGTGATATCATATAATATTTGTCTTTCCTGCTCTGACTTATTTCACTTAGCATAGTAACCTCCAACTACATCCATGTTGTTGCAAATGGCAAAATATTATTTTAATGGCTGAATAGTATTCCACTGTGTGTGTGTGTTTGTGTGTGTGTATATATATATACATATATATATATATATATATATATATCACATCTTCTTTACTCATTCTTCTGTAGATGGACACTTAGGTTCCTTCCATGTCTTGGCAATTGTAAATAATGCTGCTAGGAACTCTGGGTGCAGTGTTCAAATTAGTGTTTTCAAATTAGTGTTTGGGTTTTTTTTTGGATAAATACTCAAAAGTGGAACTGCTGGGTCTTACAGTTTCTTGAGAAATCTCCATGCTGTTTTCCATAGTGGCTGCACAATTTTGCATTCTTACTAACAGTGTACAAAGGTTCCATTTTCTCCACACCCTTGCCAACATTTGTTATTTCTGGTCTTTTTAATGATAGTCATTGTAGTTTTAATTTGCAGTTCCTGACAGTTAATGATATTGAGCATGTTTTCCTGTGCCTGTTGGCCATCTGTATGTCTTCTTTGGAAAAATATCTATTCAGGTCTTCTGCTTATTTTTTTAATTGGGTTGTTTGTTTTTTTTGATGTTGAGTTGTATGAGCTGTTTAAATATTTTAGATAGTAACTCCATTTATATAAGTCATATTATTTGCAAAATTTTCTCCCATTCAGTAGGTTGTCTTTTTGTTTTGCCAGTTGTTTCCTTTGCTGTACAAAAGCTTTGAAGTTTAATGAGGCTCCATTTGTTTATATTTGCTTTTATTTCCTTTGCTTTAGGAGACAGATTCCAAAAAAAAAAATTGCTACAATTTATATCAAAGAGAGTTCTGCTTATGTTTTCTTCTAGGAATTTTATGGTTTCCAGTCTTACATTTAGGTCATTAGGTAGATACCATTTTAAATGGTCTACTATATATTGATTATTTTTTCTTTTCAAAATAAGGTATTATACATGGATCAAGTGCTGGTTTAGGAGGCCTGGATTTAGTCCAATTTTTGTGTTCATTATGTAATCTTGGGAGAGTCATATATTCCTAGGTTCAACTTCCAATTTAAAAATTGTCATGCTAGGTCAAATTATCTACATGTATTAAATGTTTTATTTTGCCAATTATTCAGTGAATATAATACATTTTTAAGTTGTTGGAATTACTATTAAAAAGCTTAAATAAATTATAAATTTCAAAACAAATATAAATAATGAAAATTTTACCAATGGAAAGATTATTTGTAAAAATTTTGGCTAACTTTAATTAATGAATTTTTTGAAATACAGATGAAAAAGACTTACCTAATTACAATATTTAAATTAGTTTAAAATACTTAAAATCTCATATTAAATCTCCAGAGAAATGTTTTAAGTGTTTATCTGCATTTTGAGGTCCCAATTCCATTTCTACTTTCCCTTATCCAAGAGATGATTGTGAAGTTTTGAGAAAGTTAATCCAGCTTTCAAGGATGAATCTTCATGAACCGTAGGGAACACCTTAGTGCAGTGAAAGTTTATCCACACTTTAGAATCAATATACACTCTTCAAGGCCATGTTTGCCTTTAAGGGAGCCATGGTCTTTACAGTAGGACTAAATATTTTATTACTTCTATTGTAAAAGCATGTTGTTTGGACTATGGTTAATTTATAGATGGAAAAGATGCCCACTAAATTTTTCATGAGATTTAGCTGCTGTATTTTTATATGTTTATGAAATTTAAACCATGACAGAAAATAAAGTCTATGCAGGTTAAGAAATGTTAAAGTTTTAGTAATCAAAAAATATTTTTCAGCATTAAAAATAAATATAGTATTTTTTTTAAATGAGGAGTTATAGTGTTTTTGAGATGTAACCTCATAAAAAAGTAAGAGTAAAATGATAAAATGAAAGAAATAGGAGAGAAATAACACTGCAAGACTCAGTGGACTTCAAGTAAAGAAAACAGTAAACATGACATATATATATTAAAAGACAAAAACCCCTATATCAGTCATTTCATAGAAATATTTCAAGGTTAATATAAAGGCAGATATTAACAAATTTTTTATCTGGCATCTAATTCCTGGTTCTAATTCCTGATTCTTTTAGATTTCTGAGTTTTATGTTATCAATCATAAAAATACCCTCTGCTCAGGCCATAAAATGAGAGCCAATGGAAAACTCTTGAGATAATTTGAATTAAGTAAGCTATATCTGTATCTATACATCTATATGGCATATAGAGTTTACCATATGTAATATACACTGTATAAAGTATTTTATTATAGTGATATAAGTAAGCTTTATATACAGTGATCTTATAGTAATCATGTTTTAGTACCATTTTCACTTAAACTAAAAATATGTAGGTGTGTTATTCAGTATTTGAAATCAAAAAATTGTTATCCTTGTTAATATTTTATTGTTTAAGAAAACAATGCACGAGAGGCTGAGAAATGGTAAATTTAAGATGCTGCCTTAAATAATGAAGCTCCAAAGAACTTATGGCCAGAAAAGAGACCAGAAGGTGCAAACAGCTGTGTGGAATTGCAGGAAAGAAACCAAAGCCTCAGCAGCAGATTGAAAGTCAGCAGCATGGTGATGAGGAGTTACTACGGGGAATACTTTAAATAACAGCAGAGGGAGGGAAATGCACACATGAATAAAGAAAAGGGAAAAAGAAAGACACCTGGTTGGACTTGTTCTTTAAGTTGGATGAACAAGAGATTTGCAAAGGTCAGATATTTAATGAATTGACTGCTTTGATAGTGAAACAGATCTGAGCTGTCAGAATTAGATGTCTTAAAACTCAAGAGAAGGGTTGCAGCACAGGTAGGGGTAAACAGAGAATTTCAAAATTTTTTAATGTGTTTGAAAATATGCACTATTGAAATATGAATTGCAAAGCCTTATTTAGTATAAATGATCAAATTAAAGTTGGTATTTGTCAAGGGTTGAAAGTTCATATTTTAATAGTTAATCACACATGTTTTTAAGATACCTTGAGAATACATTTTCTTTTAATTTTAGTTTTTAAAGCTTTCTGAAAAAAATAAATAACTACTTACAAACACTAACACATAAATATTCATTCATTGTGGAAAATTCAACACAAATATATGTAGAAGAAAAAGTTAACTGTTCCCCTTCACTGTTCCTCAATTCCTCTCCCCTGAATGAAGGTAACAATTTTTTAAATATGTATTTTTGGAGTATCCTTCTGGATCTACTTCTATGTAGTTTTTACTGTGTATTTTTATATGTGTATACATGCACATATAATTTCAGGTTTTATGTTATCATATTATTTATATAATTCTGCAATTGTTCTGTCTTTATTTATTGTCCTTAATAAGTTTCTACATCAATGTATATAAATCTACGTCATTCTTTTTAACCCCTGACTAGAATTATAGAGAATAAATGTATCACAATATATTCTGTCTTCTATTAAAGGATACTTAGGTTGCTTACATATTTTTTACCATAAGAAGTATAATTTCAGAGATTTATGATAGAACAAATTAATTTTTTAATTACTATCCTCAAGCTAATGGCAAAACACTGTTGAATGTTTGTTCTTTCTTCCCTTTCAGAATCATTTATCCTCTGCAAAACTCCTATGATTTAATTTTCACTGCTTGATGTTGGATTAAATGAAACTAATTATGAGAGAGGACTGTAGGGGAAAACCTGAAAAATGTAAGTATTTTCAATAGACACATGTTCTCCAAAATTCCAGTTTGATTTTAAATGCCATGATCCTGATGAACCACTTTATAAAAACAGTGGCATAGTGAATGGAGAATAATTTAGCATTAAGGCTAAAGTGTGTTTGAAGTTCAGTTCTAATCAGGAACACTCCGCATGACATTTTGTGCCCTAGGGTCCTCATCTGCAGAGAATAATAATAATAATATCTACTTTTATTTGATACTGTGTGGAATAAATAAGGAATGTTCCTCACCCAAAGATGTATTAAATAAATTTAGTTCCTTTTTTCTAATAGGCACTCAATAAATGCAAAAAAATGATGTTGAAGTCTGTTGGTTTATGTTTGTGTGTGACTCTGTGTGTTGTTTATTTGTATGCCACCCCCCAAAAAATTAAAATACAGAATACTTCTATTAATGCATCCAATATATCCTTAGTAAAGGGACTAGAAATTAAAATTGGGAAACTAAACTAAAATCTGTCTGAAGAGTTTTTTTCTCAGTATCTGGATCAGTCAAATAATCACTTTGACCACTTGCTGTCTTAACCGTGAAAACCAAAGCTAGATTGTTATTAAATGTGTATATCAATGAGTGGTTTTCAAAGTGTGGTGTGCAGACTAGAAGCATCCTCTGGAATGTTATTGGAAATGCAAATTAAGCTCCATCCCAAACCTACTGAACCAGAAACCTTAGGGGTTGAATACAGCAACACATTTCAGTGTGTCCTCTGGGGGATTCTGATGCATGCTCAAAGTGGAGAAACACCACTGTATATCTTTAAAACATAAACACTAAAATGTGAAATGTTATTCATTTCACTACTTATAACTTTACAAATGAAATACATCCAAACAGTACATTTTAACATGTCAAGTGAAATTATGAATATTATAATGATAGAGAACTCAAAATAGTGATACACGTTTTGTCTTGCCAAATTTCCCTCCAGATTAGTCTGTTACCTGTGCTTCCTTTTACCCAGGTTTCAGAAATGACATTCTTACTAAGTATTTTCAGATGCTCATCAATTAGATGAGAGGTTAAATCTGGAATTGTTCTCAGCATCTTCCACACAGCGTTGTGTTCAGATGGCGTCCTGTGAATGGGCCTTAAAAAGAAGATTGCAAACTGAGACTACCGCATAAATACAAAGAAACAAACAAACCAAAAAATCCTCAATTTTTGAGCTTCCAAATTTGTATTTCCTTTTTTTTCAGCGTTGCTAAGGATAAGTGATGATGTTCTCTTTTGTCTTAGTAGTCTTTATAATTTGTTCTCCTTCCAAGATAAAGAGGTACCTCCATGAAACTTTAAACTTTAGGATATTACATAGTGCCTTTACCTTCCTTTTATGTAAAACTCAGTGCTTCAATTTTAATATTATACCTCTCATTATTAGTCATTATAATAATAAAGACCTCTTTTAGACAACAAAATGATTGATGTCTTATTTTATTCTTGATTTTTAGGTACTATTAAAGTTAGAGCAAATGAATATGTAATTTAACATTTGAGAATATAAATTTTAAGTGAAAAGATGCATATGTAATTTTAAATAAAACATAGTTTTCCTATGATGGATGACATTTATTTACTTTTAATCATTAAATTCACTATTTAATAAATATAATACCATAATCAAGAAAAAAAATTCATGTTGATTCTAAGTTTTCAAGGGACTAACCCAGCTACCATGCCATTGCTAAATGCTCAGTATTTTTAAAAAATCTATTGTGAAAAATCAGTTTAGCAGTAGTAAGGGAATTCAGAGTACTCACATATATGTAGGTTTGCCAGAAACAGTCCCAGTTTAGGTGTGATATTCTATTGGCTCATCTGTTATGCATGTGTTTATGTGTGCATGTTTACTGATCACATTATAAATTGGGTTTTTTTTTTTTTAGTATTGTGTGTTGTAGCAAAAAAAAAAAAGTTGGAAAACACTAATTTAGTAGATAATTTAAGAAATACTTTTGAGAAAACTAGCTCCCCACTTAATATCATTTAAAAGTGTGTACTTCAGATGTAATAATAAAGAATTAGTATTCAGAAATGGCATGGTATTATAACCAAATCCTAAAAAAATGTCATTGATTTAGCAACCAAACAGGGGCTGACAAGGAAATAATATCACAGATTTTAAAATGGACGTACATTTTTAGTGGCAAAACATTTGAAATATCAGTTGCCTGAAGTAATTTGGAAGGTAGACCAAGTGCCTAAGAAACTGGCTGCTTCACAGAAAATAGTTGGAAAAAGCTAGAAAGTTATTGGGTTTTGTTTGCTCAATGTTAGTTGTTCGTAGCAATGTATTATTAGCTGGATAAAACTGACCAGTTACCAAGCATAAATGAAAAGGAATAGAGAAGATCCAGAAATGTGTGGCATGATTTTAAAAGCCATGTCATTAGATGAATATAATAGTCGTTTTTACCTGTATGGATGAGTAGACTAATGTTTTTCATCAAATTGGGAAGTTTTGGCTATTCTTTCTTCAAATATTCTCTGTCCCTTTTCTCTCTTCTCTCCTTCTGGGATTCCCATTGTGTTGATTCTGGTATACTTGGTGGTGTCCCATAGGTCTCTGAAGCTCTGTTCATGTATTTCATTCTTATTCTTTCTCTTCCCTGACTGGATAATCTTAATTGATATATCTTCTTCAAGTTTGCCAAACTTTTCTTCTGCCAGATCAAATCTGTTGTTGAACCTCTAGTGAAGTTTTTATTTCAGTTATTGTACTTTTAAACTCCATAATCTCTATTTGGACCATTTTATGCAGTTTCTTTTTATTGATATTATCTATGTGGTAAGACATTATTGTCATACTTTCATTTAATTCTACAAAGTCTGTATTCCCTGTGTGCAGCTACCTAAATCTCTGTTTATTTCACTTAGTAGTCATCTAATAATTGTTTGGAAATTTTGTTAAATGCCTGAACCATTAAGTCCCCCAACTTTTGCTGATGGGCATGCTGTGTGTTTTCGTGCTCTACTTTAATTCATTAGACACTGTTTCCTTTATTTCTTTGAACCTATCATAATAGTAGATTTAAAATCTTTGTCTTACTAAGTCTAACATTGTAATCCTCTCAGGACATTGTTTGCTCTTGGCTGTTTCTTTCCCTACATATGAGACACACTTTGTTGTTTCTTTGCATGTCTCATAACTTTTGTTTAAAATTGAACATTTTAGTGACTGTGGCAAATCTAGGAATAACCTTTCCCCTCCTTTCCAGGGTCAAATAACAACAATGCACAATGAATGTGGTTTTTTAAGGGAGTTGCCAGACAAATCACAGTGTGGCAGTGCTTTGGGAGTGGGTTTTTTGAGGATCTCTTAACCAGTCTGCCTTTTTAGGAGCTGCAGAGCTGCTAGCTCCTAAAGACTATTACAGAATTGGAGACAGGAGGATTAAAATAGGTCAAAATAAAAAGCTACAAACCCTGCTAATTTTCTTGAATAAATATGCCTCATGTGGTTTCATGCATCTGATTAATTTCAGAGTTCTGAAAAAATTTGTTTTGACAATCTTTGTCAGTACTTCATTGCTTGTATGAAGGAGCAGATATACAGAGGTCTTCACTCTGCCATTCTAGAAGCCCTGCACTCCACATTGAATCTTAAATCCTCTGATGGATAGCAACACCCCTAATATCTTCCCACAGATCAAAGTCAACATAGATGACAAGCAGTAGGAAGTTCATGTGACCACTGTGAGTGGGACAATCAAAAATATTTTGGAAATAACATTACTAACAGAAGACATGAAAAGAAATAATATTTAAAAGTCTGGAAGTCACTCAAAAATTATAACTATTAGTTTGAAAAAAAGAATGGGCTTGTAATTTACATATTCTGACTAAAAATGCAAAACATTTTTTCCTTCAACTAACTTAATCTTGCTCTGAAAATCTTATTCCTGTTAAATTCCTATTTTTTAGTTACTTCTGCCTTTCCTACATAGGCACTCAAGAACCTTCAAATACTTGGATTACCATACTTGGAAAAGGAAGAAACAAGAGGAACTGTAACATACTGCTTTAATTACCACTATTCTTACATTGCTTTTGCTGCCCCACTTGGGCACTGGTCTTAAGGTTGTCTGAGGCTCCGCCCTGACAAATGATGTGCAGTTCTGAAATTCCTCAGAAAATTTTCAGTGGAGTCTAACATACACCCCTGTGATGGTAAAACAAAATATTCAGGTCTAAAAACTTGGCCTCCACTTCCACTCTTTAAACGGGACTTCACTTTTCTTTCAATCTCTACATTTCTTGTTTGGCAGGAACTTTTACATTCATCATAACCACTCCTTCTTACCACATCTTCCTGACCTACTCTTAATGCAGTGAAAGAAACTAGATTAACAAAAAGGAAAAATTCATATATTGAGAAAAACTATAATGTTCAAACTATTACTAGTAAATAAAGAGTTGTTTAATAGTGTCTTTCTTATCATTATCATCATTATGAATTATCAGACCACTTACAATGGTGTGAAAAAAATGTTATTTCCCTTGTATTTTCATTTACTCACCTTTATTTCTATTTTTAGCCCCAATTCCAACTGATGACAAAAAGCAACATTTTAAAATATTCCAAGTATTTCAGGCATTATAAATGGAAATAAAATAATTATAGGATTCCTTTTCTACTCCTGTCTCTCCTGGTGATCATCTCAAACCTAGGAGCTTATAAAGAGTCATGATAAGTTGGTAACTGGCTTCTGATCACCAGCACTTATGTGCATTGACATCTGCTGAGTTCTAACTATTATGTATAGCCATTGGAATCCATGCTTTCACTGAATTCCTAAATGTTTCAAGTTGTAGGTACACATGATCTATATTTTGTAAAACTCTTGTAAACCTGTTGACTTTTTCACTCTCCACTAATACATCATACTTCTTGCAAATAAAGAGAGTGCTTGATTGTTTCAGGAAATATCTTTGCAGCTGTAGGAAAATGGTTAGTGCTCTCTTAAAGTGTCTATACTCTTAATATTAATAATTTACTCAGATGTGTACATTAAATGGAGTTTCTGAATTTTTTCTTCAATTAATCCAGTTTTTTTAGAATCCCTAATCTACTAGGTTGAAGAGTAAAGCAAAACAAAAAAAATCCTTGCACTGTCTCTTAATAATATGGCAAATCTTGTAATATACTCTCTATTCAATTTAAATATTGAGACTACACAAAGTTCCAACACTGGCTGCCTCACATGGTCTTTTTCAAAGGACTTAGACTCTTTAGTAAAACTGCTTAGTCTACCAGAGTTACTCCACTCACAATACTTCTCCCCAGGAAGGGATTCAAGTGTATAAGGGGATTTATTGGGTCCTTGTGGCAGTCGTTAGAGGAACAGTTGGACAGCATGTGCTGAAAATTTTGTTGAAAAAATAAAATCAACTTATATTACAGGGCACATAAATAGAGCCATTTAACATGTGTAGGATGTTTGCCAATAAAACAGTAGTAAATTGGAACACTAAGGTGCAAGTAGGGAGAGAGAGAAAGTGGTGGAATATGCTATAAGAAACAATATTTAGGGACCATCCTCTCCACCAGGAATCTTACACAAGCCACTGAAACAAACTGACTCACTGGGGGCAGACACCAAAAACAATGAGAACTACAAATGTGCAGCCTGCGAAAAGGACACCACAAACACAGTAATTTAAGCAAAATCAGAAGACAGAAAAACAAACAGCAGATGAAAGAGCAATGTAAAATCTCAACAGACTAAACAAATGAAGAGGAAATAGGCAGTCTACTTGAAAAATAATTCAGAGTAATGATAGTGAAGATGATACAAAATCTTGGAAATAGAAAGGAGAAAATACAAGAAACCTTTAACAAGGACCTAGAAGAACTAAAGAACAAACAAACAATGATGAACAACAAAATAAATGAAATTTAAAATTCTCTAGAAGGAATCAATAGCAGAATAACTGAGGCAGAAGAACGAATAAGGGCCCTGGAAGATAAAACAGTGGAAATAACTATCACAGAGCAGAATAAAGAAAAAAGAACGACAATAATTGAGGACAGTCTCAAGACAGCTGAGACAACATTGAACACACCAACATTCGAATTATAGGGGTCCCAGAAGAGGAAGAGAAGAAGAAACGGGCTGAGAAAATATTTGAAGGGATTATAGTTGAAAACTATAATCAAGTCCAGGAAGCACAGAGAGTCGCATACAGGATAAATCCAAGGAGAAACAAACCAAGACACATATTAATCAAACTATCAAAAATTAAATACACAGAAAATATATCAAAAGCAGCAAGGGAAAAACAACAAATAACATACAAGGGAATCCCCATAAGGTTAACAGCTGATCTTTCAGCAGAAACTCTGCAAGCCAGAAGGGAGTGGCAGGACATACTGAAAGTGATGAAAGGGAAGAACCTAAAACCAAGATTACTCTACCCAGCAAGGATCTCATTCAGATTCGATGGAGAAATTAAAACCTTTACAGACAAGCAAAATCTAAGAGAATTCAGCACCATCAAACCAGCTTTACAACAAATGCTAAAGGAACTTCTCTAGGCAGGAAACACAAGAGATGGAAAAGACCTACAAAAACAAACCCAAAACAATTAAGAAACTGGTAATAGGAACATGGATATTGATAAATAAATGTAAGTGTAAATGGATTAAATGCTCCAACCAAAAAACATAGACTGGCTGAATGGATACAAAAACAAGATCCCTATATATGCTGTCTACAAGAGAACCACTTCAGACCTAGGGAAACATACAGACTGAAAGTGAAGGGAAGGAAAAAGATATTCCATGAAAAGGGAAATCAAAAGAAAGCTAGAGGGGCAATTCTCATGTCAGACAAAATAGACTTTAAAATAAAGACTATTACAAGAGACAAAGAAGGACAATACATAATGATCAAAGGACCAATCCAAGAAGAAGATATAGCAATTGTAAATATTTATGAACCCAACATAGGTGCACCTCAATACATAAGGCAAATGCTAACACCCATGAAAAGGGAAATTGACAGTAACACAATCATAGTAGGGGACATTAACACCCCACTTTCACCAATGGACAGATCATCCAAAATGAAAATAAATAAGGAAACACAAGCTTTAAATGATACATTAAACAAGATGGACTTAATTGATATTTATAGGACTTTCCATTCAAAAACAACAGAATACACATTCTTCTCAAGTGCTCATGGAACATTCTCCAGGATACATCATATCTTGGGTCACAAATCAATCCTTGGTATTTTTAAAAAATTGAAATTTTATCAAGGATCTTTTCCGACTACAATACTATGAGACTAGATATCAATTCCTGGAAAAAAATCTGTAAAAAATACAAAGACATGGAGGCTAAACAATACACTACTAAATAACCAAGAGATCACTGAATAAATCAAAGAGGAAATCAAAAAATATGTAGAAACAAATGACAATGAAAACACGATGACCCAAACTTATGGGATGCAGCAAAAGCACTTCTAAGAGGAAAGTTTGCAGCAATACAATCCTACCTCAAGAAACAAGAAACATCTCAAATAAACAACCTTACTTTACACCAAAAGCAATTAGGGAAAGAAGAACAAAAATACCCCAAAGTAAGCAGAAGGAAAGAAGTCATAAAAATCAGATTAGAAATGAAGGAAACAATAGCAAAGATCAATAAAACTAAAAGCTGGTTCTTTGAGAAGATAAACAAAATTGATAAACCATTAGCCAGACTCATCAAGAAAAAAAGGGAGAAGACTCAAATCAATAGAATTAGAAATGAAAAGGAGAAGAAACAACTGACACTGCAGAAATACAAAGGATCATGAGAGATTACTACAAGCAACCTTATGGCAATAAAATGGACAACCTGGAAGAAATGGACAAATTCTTAGAAAAGAACAACCTTCCGAGACTGAACCAGGAAGAAATAGAAAATATAAACAGATGAATCACAAGCACCGAAATTGAGACTGTGATTAAAAATCTTCCAACAAACAAAAGCCCAGGACCAGATGGCTTCACAGGCGAATTCTATCAAACATTTAGAGAAGGGTTAACACCTTTCCTTCTCAAACTCTTCCAAATATAACAGAGGGAGGAACACTCCCAAATGCATTCTATGAGGCCACAATCAACCTGATACCAACACCAGACAAAGATGCCACAAAGAAAGAAAACTACAGGTCAATATCACTGATGAACATAGATGCAAAATCCTCAACAAAATACTAGCAAACAGAATCCAATAGCACATTAAAAGTATCATAGACCATGATCAAGTGAGGTTTATCTCAGGAATGCAAGGAATCTTCAATATACGCAAATCAATCAATGTGATAAACCATATTAACAAATTGAAGGAGAAAAAACATATGATCATGTCAATAGATGCAGAAAAAACTTTCAAAAAAATTCAACACCCATTTAAGATAAAAACTCTCCAGAAAGTAGTCATAGAGGGAAATTACCTCAACATAATAAAGGCCTTATAAGAGAACCCACAGCCAACGTCGTTCTCTCACCACTATTATTCAACATAGTTTTGGAAGTTTTAGACACAACAATCAGAGAAGAAAAAGAAATAAAAGGAATCTTAATCAGAAAACAAGAAGTAAAGCTGTTACTGTTTGCAGAGGGCATGATACTATACATAGAGAATCCTAAAGATGTTACCAGAAAACTGCTAGAGCTAATCAATGAATTTGGTAAAGTTGCAGGATACAAAATTAATGCACAGAAATCTCTTGCATTCCTATACACTAATGATGAAAGATCTGAAAGAGAAATTAAGGAAACAAACACTCCCATTTACCATTGCAACAAAAAGAATAAAATACCTAGAAGTAAACCTACCTAAGGAGACAAAAGACCTGTATGAAGAAAAATATAAAACAGTGATGAGAGAAATTAAATATGATACAAACAGATGGAGAGATATACCATGTTTTTGAATTGGAAGAATCAACATTATGAAAATGACTATACAACCCAAAGCAATCTACAAATTCAGTGCAGTACCTATCAAATTACCAATGGCATTTTTCACAGAACTAGAACAAAACATTTCACAATTTGTATGGAAACACAAAAGACCCCGAATTGCCAAAGCAATCTTGAGAAAGAAAAACGAAGCTGGAGGAATCAGGGTCCCTGACTTCAGACTATACTACAAAGCTACAGTAATCAAGACAGTATGGTACTGGCACAAAAACAGAAATATAGATCAATGGAACAGGATAGAAAGCACAGAGGTAAACCCACGCACATATGGTCACCTTATTTTTGATCAAGGAGGCAAGAATATACAATGGAGAAAAGACAGTCTGTTCAATAAGTGGTGCTGGGAAAATTGGACGGCTACATGTAAAAGAATGAATTTAGAAAACTCCCTAACACCATATAAAAAATGAACTCAAAATGGATTAAAGACCTAAATGTAAGGCCAGACTCTATCAAACTCTTAGAGGAAAACATAGGCAGGACACTCTATGACATAAATCACAGCAAGATGCTTTTTGACCCACCTCCTAGAGAAATGCGAATAAAAACAAGAATAAAAAAAATGAGACCTAATTAAACTTCAAAGCTTTTGCACAGCAAAGGAAACCATAAACAAGATGAAAAGACAACCCTCAGAATGGGAGAAAATATTTGCAATGAAGCAACTGACCAGGGATTAATCTCCAAACTTTACAAACAACACATGCAGCTCAATATCAAGAAAACAAACAACCCAATCCAAAAATGGACAAAAGATCTAAAGAAACATTTCTCCAAAGAAGACATACAGATTGCCAACAAACACGTGAAAAGATGCTCAACATCACTAATCATTAGATAAATGCAAATCAAAACTACAATGAGGTATCATCTCACACCGGTCAGAATGGCCATCATCAAAAAATCTACAAACAATAAATGCTGGAGAGGCTGTGGAGAACTGGGAACCCTCTTGCACTGTTGGTGGGAATGTAAATTGATACAGCCACAATGGAGAACAGTATGGAGGTTCCTTAAAAAACTAAAAATAGAACTACCATAAGATCCAGCAATCCCACTACTGGGCATGTACCCTGAGAAAGCCATAAATCAAAGGAGTTATGTACCACAATGTTCATTGCAGCTCTATTTACAATAGCCAGGACATGAAAGCAACCTAAATGTCCATTGACAGATGAACGGATAAAGATGACGTGGCTCATATATACAATGGAATACTACTCAGCCTTAAAAAGAAATGAAATTGAGTTATTTGTAATGAGGTGGATTGACCTAGAGTCTGTCATACAGAATGAAGTAAGTCAGAAAGAGAAAAATAAATACCATGTGCTAACACATATATACGGAATCTAAAAAATAAACTAAAAAAGAATATTCTGAAGAACCTAGGTGTTGGACAGGAATAAAGACGCAGGCATAGAGAATGGAATTGAGGACTCGGGGAACGGGAAGGATAAGCTGGGATGAAGTCAGATAGTGGCATGGACTTATCTACACTACAAAATGTAAAACAGATAGGTAGTCGGAAGCAGCCCTATAGCACAGGGAGATTAACTCAGTGCTTTGTGACCACCTAGAGGGGTCGGATAGGGAGGTTGGAAGGGAGACGCAAGAGAGAGGAGATATAGGGACATATGTGTATGTATAGTTGATTTACTTTGTTATAAGGCAGAAACTACCACACCATTGTAAAGCAATTATACTCCAATAAAGATGTTAAAATATCGACCAATCAATCAATATATAAAGAAAGAAAGAAGCAGCATTTAACTGAGAAACAAAGAGTTTTATTTCTTCAAGGACACATAGCTAATGGTGATTAGAAAGAAAATGAAATACTGAAAATTGCTAAGTGAAGAAGAAATCATGCTAACACACAAACACACACACACACACACACACACACACACACACACACACACACACAAAGAGGAGGAATTCTGAATGCAAGAAAGATTTCATTCAGGAGGAGTTGCCAAAAGGCCCATGAAGGTCTCTAAAATTGAAAGTAAACTTCAGAGATGCTGATTAATTTTTACTTCTCAGTGACCTATAGACATCAAAGAAAATATCTTTAGGTGCTGTCATAAAGCAATCAATTTTTAACTGGAATTAAATATATTTGGAGATAGAGTTGATTCATGTATTTGAAGAGCTGTCAAATTAAAGAAGAATTAATATTATTGTGTCTGGCATTTTGAGTAGAAGGTATAAAGAGGTCACTTTTTTCAAATTAAAAAGCACAAATAAAATATTAAAGAAAATAAAACATACCCTTGGGGATGTATATACAAATTCAAATATTAGCTCCCTATCAAAGTCCTCCTGCTGTTTGAGTTCAAATTTTCTTTTAATAATAGTTAAAAATAACCAACCAAACAGAAAGCAACAGGGGGCTCAGTCTCATGTACTGTGGGAAACTTGATAATCCTCTAATATCCCTGAGAATTTGGGGGAAGTTTATATTTCTTCCAGTTGCTTCTTGTTGTTCTCCTGTTTTCACTGAATACTTAAGCTCTGTTCTGGACAGCAGAATTTGCTGTGGTCGGTTTTATTTTATTTACTTTTAAAAAAGTCTTATCTTTCCCACATATGATATTCATATCAGATAGAGAACAGATTACCACTTGTTTTTAATTTTGAATATTTTCACTAATGTTATCAAGTGATTCTTTTACAAGGATTGGACAAGAGCAGTGGCGTTCAAACACACACACACACACAGTCACAGAGCACTTTGCTCAAACTAAATCTTACATAGACTGTATATAAATAAGAACTACAGTAGTTTAAGGAGTGGGAGGATAGGTCAGTTTCCATCCCAGACCCATGTCTCCCCCTACACATCTGAAGGAGCAGTGAGAAATCCACAGAGCTGATATAGAATTATGGGAAAATCAAGGTTCCTTTCAACATGGATGTTCTATTATTTTATTTAGTTGATTGCCCACTATTTTTAAAAATTCTTTATATTATCATACACTTACAAGGAATTTTATCTTCTAAATCCAACCTCCTCCTTTTAAAGTAAGAAATCTGAGGCTTAGATATGTTAAGTAAATTGTTCAAAGTCACACCGATAATAAATTGTAGAGCCAGGTAGTCTCACTCTGGACCCTCAGGGTTCCCAACCACTTAGCCACCACAGTTAGCCAAATCTTCATTATAGTCGCTTTCATTTTTTTGAGTTATTGGGCTAATTGAGTTAGGGCAGATTCTATTCCAGGTTTTGCTGAGTCTGACAAATAAAATAAAGAACATAAATTTATAAATTAAAAATTTGGAACAAACGTGAATATTTATTTAGAAAGGGAAGCAAGGACAATAAATTATCATTACAAATTTTTAAAAGCTACACAATTTCAGAACACCACAAAATCCAGAAAAATAATATAGTATTTTTATTAATTAGTTGTATATCTATTATATTTACTTTTCTAAAATTTTTACTACATTTCTTATATATTTTTACCTCTTTGTATGACACCAATTTTATATCATTTTTATTGAAAAGAATATTCTCTCAAGCTTGGTTGGTAAAATGTTTTTAATTATTCTTAATAATTTAGAAATGTTTCTTTTTTAACATTAGAATTCCTGTCAAATTTAGGAAAATCTAAGTCCACATTTCTTTCATGTGTGGGCTTTAAGATTTGGAAAGCTTTTCCATGGATTCAATTCTCTCATCATACATTTCAAAGTATGTACCATTCGACTGCCAACATGTTTCTGGTACCAGGTTGCCATAGGATGGTTGTATATGGTGATGACAGCTCTGACCCATGTCAAGATGCTGTTGGGTCCACTCAGTGAGTGATAGGGTTAATCCTGACAGCCATTCATACACTAGGACAGCGAGCAATAATAACTTGCATGTACAGCAATGACTAAGAACCAAAAATTAAATCCCACCAGACCGAAATGGAAAGTATCTTTAACTCAATTTTCCCTAAACTGAATCAACAAAATGCCAGAAGCCACTCCAGTGCCAGGTGTCATGAATGTGTAAGAAAAGAAAGTTGACAGGCTAAGAGAAAACAAGTGATTAAAGTTAAAATGTTTTCCTTTTCAAATGTTACAAAAATTTATGAGCATGTGAATACATTTCTAAGGCCTCTCTCAGGTCTGAGGAAGGAACCTATGCAAATCAAATGACAGGCCTAAAGCTTAAGCTTCATTACCTTTAGGTTATGGTCTGAGTTAAGGTCTAGTCATTAAGCGAAAGAAACAGTAAAAAGAAAATAGCATTATAATCAGACTGGATTTAAAACTGAAGGCTTTGCATCTGGAGTGAAAAGAGGTAGAAATTTTATAAAGGCATGAAAGTGAGGAACACAGAGCAAAGTAAAGGTATGGGCCTGAATCAAAGGCCATGGAGGAATTTGCTCAGATTTACAATTTGTGGGAAAAAATGGTGGAAATTATAGTGTGGATTATCAGCTGGGAGTAGAATACCAGGGAGTGTGTTCCATTTGTTTATATCTGCCCCTAGACCACACACCCTGTGCACCAAGCCATGGGAGTTCCTCAAGGAACCCAAAAACTTGCTGTAATTTAATGGTATTATGTGTGGGAATACAAAAACATTTTCAGAAGCTTCACAGCTAAAATTCCTAAGTTTTAGCAAGAATATAACATTTGATCAAATGTTCTGTGAACCACAGATTATTGGGATAGAAAAATCCAGCTGGAAAGGTCACTTTAATTAAAGGATGCCTACACACATACGCTTGGACCTCCTTAATAGTTTTAAAAGCAGCATTTATGACAGTAACTATATTATTTAAAACAGTTAAAATGTGATTTTTCCCCAAATGTCATTTATTTTTATCCATTTTCCCATTATGCTTTCAAGTAGTCCACTATAAAATTATTTTCCTGGAATCTAGTATGTACCTGAATTTTTCTTGTATCATTAATATGTACATCACCTTCTGTCTGACTTGAAATTGAATTGCCGAATCAGTCAAGGATGAATGAACAGAATAACAATATATTTTATTTGCTTATCCAAATTCAGATGACAAATGTTGATCATTATCAGTTTTTCCAGAAATTAGGTTTGGTCATTCATGAAGATCAGACATCAGAGTTACAGTATGATTTGGATTCTCTTTGCTATTCTTATACACAGTTGAAAATTAAAAGATTAGTGACAGCAACTGTAACTCTTCTTTTCAAGCTTAAAACATATATATATTTTGACTAGAAAATAGACTTTTTAAAAAAATGTCTCTCCTTGTTGTTTGAAGTGGATGAGCTGGGCTTTTCCATGGGAGAGAAATTAAAAGACATATACCTCCAAAATAAAATAGCAGATCTCCTTTCATTTCACAGGGACACGATTGAAGAAAATAATAAACCAGTCTGTTGATTGAAATTTTTAGGAGGAGGGATCATAAAACAATTTTCAAAGAACTTAATTTATCTACATATTTATGAACCCAACACCAAATTTGAGAATTTTGAGAATCCTCAGGAAAGGTACCTCATCAAGGAGCACTTTCTTTCACACACTCAGTTCCTGAGACCTGAGAGGTTAACAGTAGCGACACAAAAAGGGCATAAGTAAGGCCTCAAAATATTTCAAAAGTCACCTGCATTCTCACTTCCTGAACACAGTCAGCAGCAGTAAATAAGATAACCACGGATTACCAAAATAGACAGATGTTTAGAAATTCTATTTAAGGTTCTCTACATCTTTTCTCCTTACACATTTGAAAGAGCTGTTTCTAAGACACAAAACTGATGTGATGGATTTCTCTGTAAGAGAGACAGACAAACAATTTTGTCAGGAATCTTAATTATTCTTAACTTAATCACCTTATTTCTCTTCTTGGTGCTCAGAAGAATGTAATTACTACATGTCAGAATCAGAAGGCAAGAAATAGCTTCTACCCACATTTGGATTTTTGAGGGCTTAAAAAAGAGCCCCTATTCTCTGATCATTCATTCATTTCTTTATTTAGCAAATAATTTTGTGCAATGATTAATTTTCAGGTATTATACTAAATGTTGGCATACAACAAAGAAAAAGACAAATATGTTCCTTGCCTTACACAACATAAAATCCAGTGGGGAAATCATATATTAAAGGAAACTTATATCTGTGAAACTGCTATAAAACTGCTATAAAAGGTAGAGCACTGTGTTCTATGGAAAGTAATAGAGAGACATATCTAGTCTAGTTGGGTCAAAAATATTCCCCAGAAATGATAGCAATATAAACTGACACCTGAAGAATAAGTTGGGCAATGGGGAAAGGGAGGATATCAGTGTTGAAGGTATAAGGAATTGCATGTCCAAAGGTCCAGAGTCAAGTATTCAAGAAACACTGAAGGCCCAGAGGAATCAGATCAGAGAGGGCAATGAGGAAATTGGACACTAAATGAGGCCCAAGTGACAGGAAAGACAAAATCCTAGGGGGCATTGTAAACTCTGTTAAGAATTTTAGACTGTGTCATAAGAAAAGGTAAAGTCATCCAAGGGCTTTCACCAAGAGTAATAACTACAAGGATTTACATTTTTGAAAGTTCACTCTGGCTATACAGAGGAGGGTGGGTTAGAGTATTGTAAAACTAATGCACTGAGATCAGTTAGAAGGCTATTACAGCAGATTGTACAATGAACAATTCCATCTAGCAGGTCAAGTTTTAAAAATTAGTTTGGAATATATTTAGTGAGCTTAATAGGTCAAGGAAAAAGCAGTACAATTCCATGTCAAGAACACTCTTCCACAGGAGTAACATTGGTATCACCAGTAGGATCAATATCATAACTGGAGAGACTCCTTTTGTCAGGATGACTGATTGATAATGCCAGTTTAAAATTTTTCCAGTCCAAAATAATCTGTTATGTTTAGTGTCTTGAATTTGTGACTACGTTTCAGTAACTATCAAAATGCTAGCCAGAAAAAAATAAAATATAAGAAATACTCTGTCATTCCCCACTTTAGAAAATATTTTAGCATATTCTCTATCCTCATCTAATGTTAGGAACAAGGAAATCTACAAACTTAAATTTTATTAGGTTAGTTCTAACTTTTCCATAATCAGAGGGAAAGTGTATGCTTAGCAAAGCCACAAATATTTGTATGTATCAAATGGATGGATGGTCAGGTAGATACACAGACAATAGACATATAGATATACATATATAATATTTATATAGCTGTATTTCACTATCTATCTATAGATATATATTTATATATCTATATATCTGAAGTAGATGTATATAGATAGATATTGAAATTGATATTGAAATTGATATCTACATATGTAATTGAAATCTATATATTCATTTACAAAATATATACATATATCTGTAGATAGCTGTTATATAAATGTTTTAATTTTAAAAAATAAAAAAATTTTTTGAAGACTGGTAATAAAAATGACAATATGGAGAAAATCTCTTAGGTTAGGCATTGAGTAAAAGAAACTAAAATGCATGATGTTGTCAATTATGTACTTCAATATTTGCTTTTTGGCAGAAAAAATTTGACACTGGAATTGATTTTTTAAACTGATGATAATTAATGCATTTCTATTTCTTTCTAGGATGCATAAAAATGCTTGAGCTAAATTTAATACTTAGACATGGCAAGTAAGTTAGTCAAGGTGGTTATTATGTCTTCTTTCCTAAACTTTGCTTGATTGTTTCCATCGTTAACAACCTTGTCATATGCATGCCTTTAGTAGAAGCCACACAAAACATTTCTGTAATATGACTTACACTATAAATTTCAATAATAAATTTGAAATAAGAATTTATTTAAATAAATTAAAAATAGGATAGGAATTCAAGATTAAATTTTAAATAGTAATCAAATTTATAGTATATTTCAAATGAGAACATTGTATTGTGGTCCTTTGACTAAAAAGAGATTTAATGGACAGATTTTATTTTGGTTTTTTTTTTTTTTCAGCAGTGTTATACAATGTTTTTAGAAAAATTCCTCCTTGTTTTTTGTGGGAGTTTTTTGTTTTTTAATTTCGGAGAGGTTTGAAGTGGAAATGAATATAGGGTGATGGCTTGGACTATAGCATGAAATGAAGTGGATCAGGAAGTATTTTTGGTTCTTGATTAGATTGGGTAAAGAGAGAGAAAAAATTATTGTAAGACCACCAGTTTCCTGACATAAAATTATAAGTTGGCAGAATGTATTGAGATGGAGAATACTTTAGAAGATGAAAGTTTGCTAGAATGAACAAGGGTTCAGTTTCAGATTTAGAAAGTAAGATATACCAAGTGAACACATCAAGTAGGTAATAAATTATAAATAAATCCAAATCATTACAGGAAAAAAATTAAGTAAATAAATGTTTGTAGGCATCTGATGTACTAACAAGGACTAGATTTACCCTCCTACCTGAAACAACTAAAAAATAAAATATATAAAATAATGGTTTTATAGACATTGAGCATCAAACAAAGAAAAACAGTGATCCCTGGAAACAAGATACAAATGAAGGTAAGAAGAGGGGGATATCACAGGCTTGGGGATTCTCCCTGGGGAGTGAGGGTTTCAAGCTACATATTAGGTAACCCAGCCCTATGGTCTGACACTGGGAAGATGAGCCCCTCTTAGCTGGTTTAAAAACCAGTGGGGTTACTGGAGGGCTCTAAGAAACTGAGACTCCACTTTTGAAGAGTTCAGGCACAAACTTGCTTACTCCCAGTAACAGCAAAGAAGCAGCAGTTTGAAAACTACCTGGGGCTTTAACCAGATTGCCCAGACCACACCAGCCAGCCCCCCAGCCTGCACCAGGCTCCTGCTCCAGCCTCTCTTGCTCTGGTGCTGCTACCCACCAAAGCAGATGCTGCCTTTGCCAATAAGAGTGTGCATACTTGGAGCGAACTGAGCTAGCTTAGACCTGCCTCTGACCAGGGTGGGGGAAACTACCACCCCAGGAGCACACATCCCTGCACAGACTTAGAAGGGAGCAAAACCAGCTAAGTAGCATGGCACCAACCCCTCTGGCCCCAGTCCAACCTCTAACAAATGTATGTACACCAGGGAGTGGGGGGATAGTGAAAACAATACAGAATTGCAACCCCAAGTCCTCAAGCTCTGACCATGACCCCAACCAAGGCAGAGACTGCCATCACACTCTAGAGGGACAGAACTCCCTCAGGGTTCTTGCTCCAGTCCCTTGTACACTGACCCTACCACCAGTAGGGTGGTGATGGCCATTGAGCATACAACAGGCCCCTGCTTGAACTTGGCTCTGGCTCTAACACCTTCAGCTCCATCCCTACCTCCCACCAAGTCAGTGGCTGCCAGCACACCCCAGGAGAAGATGCTGCCCATGCTCACTTCAGATCCACCTCTCCCACTAAAGCCACTGGGCACAAACAGACTGTATAGGGATTCTCCTACACAGAACACACCTTCAAGACTGGGAAAGCTAACTGATTCACCTAAATTCATAGATAGAAAGTTAAAGAAAATGAGAAGACAGAGGAATATGTTTCAACTGAAAGAACAAGAAAAAAATGCTTGAAAAACAAAAAACCCTGAAGAAGCAATTTACAGAGATAAGTAATTTACCTGACAAAGAGTTCAAAGCAATAGTAATAAGAAAGTTAATTGAATTTTGGAAAAGAATAGATAAACACAGTGAAAATTTTAACAGAGAACTGGAAAATATAAAAATGAAGTAGTCAGAGTTGAAGAATACAGTAACTGAAATGAAAAGTATGCCAGATGGAGTTAATAGCAGATTAGGTGACACAGAACATGTAAGTGATCTGGAAGATAGAATAAGGGAAATTACCCAATCAGAACAGCAAAAAGAAAAGCAAATTGTTAAAAATGAGAATAGTTTGAGGGACTTCTGTGATAACATTAAATGTACTAATATTCATATTATAGGGGATTCCAGAAGGAGAAGAGAGAGAAAAGGGTCAAAAATGTATTTGATTAAATTATGGCTGAAAACTTCCCAAACCTGAAGAAGGAAATAGATATCTAGGTACAGGAAATATAGAAAGTGCCAACAAGATAAACCCAAAGAGACCCACACTAAGACATATCATAATTAAAATGACAAAAGTTAAAGATAAAGAGAGAATTTAATGGCAGTAAGAAAAACAAAGTCACATACAAGGGAACCCACATAAGGTTATCAGCTGACTTTTCTGGAGAAATTTTGCAAACCAGAAGAGAGTGGCATAATTTATTTAAAGTGCTGAAAGGAAAAAAAACTACAACCTAGGATCCAGTGAGGTTATCATTCAGAATTTAAGGAGAGATACAGAACTTATTAGGACAAGCAAAAACAAAAAGAGGTCAGAGGTCATCAATACTGAATAATCGTACAAGAAGTGTTTAGTGTCTTCTTTAAAAAAGAAAAGGCTGGGACTTCCCTGGTGGTCCCCTACATTGGAAGGTTAAGAACCCACCTTCCAATGTAGGGGACATGGGTTGGAACCCTGGTTGGGGAACTAAGATCCCACATGCCATGGGGCAACTAATCCAGTGTGCCACAACTACTGAGCCTGTGCACCACTACCAGAGAGGAGCCCATGCACTGCAACTAGAGAAGCCTGCGTGCCACATCGAAGAGTCCACATGCTGCAATGAAAGATCCCGCATGCAGCAAAGAAGATCCTGAGTGCTGTAACTAAGACCCGATGCAGCCAAATAAATTAAAAGAAAGAAAGAAAGAAAGAAAAGGCTACAATGAGAAAGAAATTATAGGAAGGGAAAAATCCACTGATAAAGGCAAATATATAGTTAAAGCTGTGGGTCAACCACTTAAATAAACTAGTATAAAGGTTAAAAGACAAAAATTATAAAATCTACTATAACTACAATAAATAGTTGATAGACATGGAAATGTAAAATATGACATTGATAACACAAAATGGGAGAGGTGCATAAGAAATGTAGGGCTTTTAGAATGCATTTGAACTAAAGTGACTATCAGCTTGAAACAAGTAGATATAATTCTAGAGCAACATATATGAGCTCCATGGTAACCACAAATCAAAACCTGCAATAGATACACATAAACTGAAGAGAAAGAAACACAAATATAACACTAAAAAAAAAATCATCAAACGACAGGGAAGTGACTAAAAGAAGAAAAGAATGTGGAAGAACTACAAATGCAACTGGAAAACAAATAAAATGGCAATAATTCAAACCTATCACCTATCAATAATCACTTTAAACTTCAATGGATTAACTGCTCCAATCAAAAGACATAAGGTGTCTGACTGAATTTTTAAAAATCTCCCTATATGCTGCCTCTAAGAAACTCACTTCAGAGCTAAAGACACAGACTGCAAGTGAGAGGATGAAAAAAGATATTTCATGCAAATGGAAATGGAAAGAAAGCTGGGGTAGCAATACTCATATCAGACAAAGTAGACTTTAAAACAAAGTCAATAATAAAAAAGTAAAGAAGGTAACTATATAATGATAAAGGGACCAATACAATAAGAGGATATAAGATTCATAAACATATATGCACCTAATATAGGAACACCTAATTATGTAAAGCAAATATTAACAGACATAAAGGAGAAATTGACAATAATACAATAATAGTAGGGGACATTAACATCCTAGTTACATTAATGGACAAGTCATCCAGACAGAAAATCAATAAGGAAACGGAGGCCTTAAATGGCACATTACATCAGTTGGACTTAATTAACACCTACAGGACATTACATCCAAAAACAGCATAAAACACATTCTTTTCAAGTACACATGGAACATTCTCCAGGATAGATCACATGCTAGGCCACAAAACAAATCTCAACAAATTTAAGAGGATAGAAATTATATCAAGAATCTTTTCTGACCACAACAATATGAAAGTAGAAATCAATTACAGGATGAAAAATGGGAAAAACACAAATACATGGAGATTAAACAGCATGCTGCAAAATCTGGACATAGCTGTGTTAATCATTCTGCCCCCAGAATGACTCTTTAAAATAGGAATATAAAAACAACAACAAAACATCAAGGAGATAAAGGAGGATGTCATCAGTTAGAGAATAAGAGGGTCCATCACTTTTCTATGGGTGAGGGAAAAGTATATAGAAGTGTAGAGACAAATGAAGCAAAGTGGAGAAATACAAAGCCTAAATCAGTCATAGGAGAGGCAGCTGCATCAGAGGAGACGATCTGCATGCTCAAAGAACTCAAAGAGACCCTAAAGATGTCTCTAGCAAATAAAACGAAGGAAAAAAATAGAAGTGGAGTTGCAAACAGAAGGGTTAGTTGAAGGTCATTATTCGGCAAATTATTTGCTAAACTGGAACGAAAACAGAAGGATGCATGTAATTAGTAAGAAGTCATAATTGAGACATCGCATAACATAACATAACATATTTGGTATAATTTTTAAGAAATATTTTCAGAACTGATGCAAAGTGGTAATTCAGTGATTGTTGTTAACCAAAATGTACAATATGTTTTCCAAAATACATGTTAAAAATGTATCTGTAGAATAAATTCATCATTATTTCTGAAAACAACCAACTTGTATTTAAAATACAGTAAATAAGTTGTTTTCCTTCACCCTATCTTTTCTAATATTTTTAGAAAATATTATAATCTGTGGGTTTTTAAAATTTCTACATGCATTTCCTGGCAGTCTCACGTTTGCCTTGATTTCTATTTGCAGGCAGTGACTCTGAGATGTAGGTTTTCACCTCTTCTCTCTCTGAACTATTTTATAGATTTCTCTGCTTAGCTGTCTTACTAATTAATCACAAAAAATAAATCATTCATGTCAACTCTAAATTGCTTACTTTGGAGCTATTTAAGCATGTTTTCTTTTTCTTCATATTCAGAGTAGAACTACATTTAATCTCTTCTTTAAAAGAGCAAAAATTAAATTTAGTCGATTTTTAAATCTCTTCAAAATAATTCTTTCTCTTGAAAACTATAATCATAACATTTTAATAGTCTTCATACCAATATCTGATGCTTTAAAATGCAGTTTCCAAAGCAAATTCTATACATTCTTATTAACATCTTATGGTTTCAACTAACCCCAAATGTGATAAAATTATTTCTTCAATGTTTCCTACTTATTTAAACTCAATTATTCTATTGAAGCTTTTAATCCTTCTGCTTTATGGAAACTCATTATTCAGGGATTTAATTACTTTTCTAGAAATGTTCAAGACCTTGGTTCTAGTTATTTATTGCCATTGAACTGAATCTCCGTCTTAGGTTCGGTGAAACACTAGTGCCTTCTGGGTATATTTTGAGGGTAGTGTCTAGAGAATATGACCACTTCTTATACTTCACTGTTATGAATATGATCCATTCCTTATCTTTCTTCTGGATTAATATAATATTTTTATAAATGTTCCCCCTATTTCACCCCTACTCCATACTGCAGACAGAAGAGTCCTTTGCAAATATGTCAGGTTTTGTCCTTGGATTCCACTAGGCTCCAAGTAAAAGTCCAAGTCTTTTACAATGAGCCAAGCTATCTCTTTAACCTCACCTTCTAAAGCCCCCACTTCTTCATAACCAATGGTGTCTTTGGTACCCTTCAAACATGCCAAGTAAACTCCCACCTTAGGGTTTTTGCATTTCTTATTTCCTCTGCTTCAAAAGTTATCTTTCAAGGTATCTATATTGTATGCTACCTCACTTCATGTTTCTCCTCAAATGTCAGCTTCTTAGTAAAACTTTCTCTGAATACTTCTAGATACGATTGAATTATCCACCCCAACTCCTACTAAGACCCATAACTCTCTAATTTTTGTTCATAATACTAATTACATTCCAATACCTCATGTATTTTCTTTTTTTGCTGTTGGTGATTATCTCCTATTAGAATATAAGCAAAGAAAGGCAAGGTTTGTATTAGGTTTTGTACTATGAACAGTGCTAAGATGCTCAATATATATTTGTGGAATAAATGAATTATTTCACCATTTTCTTAGGCTACTTCTGCCTGCTGATACATTCCCTAAATTGCTTTCAAGCTTCATGACTATCAATTTGCTTAAAGCAAGTGAATTTTACTTTAATATCTATCATTACCACATTATGTTACATATCTCTCTGTATACCTTCTACAACTACCCAAACATGCCATCTAAATCCAAACCTTTTATTTATTCAAATTATCCTCAGAGCTGTCTTCTTCCTAGTATATTAGAAAACTCTGATCATTTTTTATAATACATGTAATTCTACTACAATATAAGGTTTTATAACTTCATTTACTATAACATGATCAATTAATTAAGGAATATGAATTGCATTTATCTCATAATTACCGGTTACAATGTGAATAAAATAGAAAGCCAGAACTTATGGATAGTAATAAAACTTTAAGTGTTTTGTGTTTTTATAAAAATGTGTGATAAAAATGAGAACAATGTAGATTTGTTCAGTGATGTGGTAGGATTTAGAATTATGCAATTGTACTATAAAAAGCAAAAAAACAAAAAAACTCCAGTATTGGCATTCTTATGGAAAATAACACCATTATTTTGAGGATAAAATACTCTAAATCCCAATCTTTCTCTCCATTGGAACAATGATTTTATAAAATGATTTTCAACATTCTGAGGTTTCTTAGGAATAAAACTATTGTCATAGCAAGAGTCTATTCTTAGCAGAACTAGCCATACTATTACAATTGGGATCATGACAATTACTTCTTAAATATTCCCTTTTACATTATACTTTCACTTTATATCCCTTTACTGTTTCCTACTCTCTCTACAGGAAAAAAAAAATGATTACATATAATAATAAAAATAATTAACATCTGAATAGCATTTTGACATTTTCAAAACAGTTTTACTTATATTGCCTCATTTAATGTTAACAACAATGCTGTACATTGATATTTTTTTCATTATTTAAAGAACGTGATGAGCCCCCGATTTCAAGATAATACTGATAGTGTCAGACACAAGTTAAGCCTAGTTCTAGATATCATTTTTCCCTGTCCTGTCACTCTGCATAAGAATAGAGAAATAACATGTTTTTAAAATAATTTTATCCAAATGACTGTTGTTTATGGTTATCTTTATTGTTCATAATCTATGAAGACATCAATGATAAGGTGAATAAACAAATGATATCTGTTGTATCTTGTATTAAAAATATTAAATTAAAACTGAAAAGTTAGGAAATATTCCTAGTAAGAATTATGAAAAAGTAAGTTTTAATCTGAGTTAACAAGCTGACATAATCCTTGACAGACTGCATTCAGTGTAAGCAGAATTTAATTAAGGTTACTACTGGACTAGATATTCAAATAACTGAAGACTAAAGGAACATAATAAAGATATACAATCATATTTTCTGGATGAGTAAATCACAATATATTTATTTAGCACTGTCATGTGCAGCTATATTAGAAACGAAGCAAAAAGAAAAATATGCCCCCTGTATATATACTTACCAAAATAGCTCCCCATATTTTGAGCCAAGTGGAAAATATTAATAAAAAGCTCTATAACAAAAAAATGACTACCTGTAAAGCCCTGCATTCCACAAACTGTTCACACACCATTGTCAACCTTCATAAATCCACCTAGCAGGGACCCGACCACTCAGTGGTTCAGAAACTGTGAGAAGATGGAAAACAACAGTACTTGTCATTGAACAAAAATGCAGCATCATAAAACAAACCAAGACGACAAGTCTGTCTATTTAAAATTTTGATATTTTATCATAGATTTTTACATTAATTTTTATTTTTCAAAATACTGCATTAAAAATATTTTATCTTGTTTACTGAGATTTTTGGTACATGCCCTTCAATCTGGCACCTCATCTTAATCCCAGCCCTATCTCCAGGTACATTTATAAGTATCACTGAAAAAAGATGACTGAAAAGCTGTAACTATAGATTGAAATAATCTACCTCAACAACAAAAAGTGCATGTTCTATTACACCATAGCATATTAAGCTAATGAGTTCTTATGTCACACTTCTAAATCTAAATCTTAACTTCACAACTTAAGCAACGTCACACACTACGACAGATGAAAAAGATAGTCACCCAGCAACACAACCTCAAAAAGCATGACAGAAATTTGTCACATACCCAAGAAGAAGGCAGACATAGAAGTGAGAAGTCCTTAAGAAGTCCTTCAATTACCATCCTACTCCTGCCTCACAAAGCCACAAGGACAGAAGAGCCACAGCCAAGAGGCCTGCCACTCTCCGCACCATGCTGCATTTCATCAAGTGAGACTGCTTTAATTTCACTTCCTGTAGAGACTAGAAGAATAATTTCTGAATCAGTACATATTTTTATTTCCTATGAAAATTTATAGAACTTATATGAGGGTTATTTGTTTAATGTACAGCTTTGGGACTAAACTAAAAAATATTCTTATGCTTCATTTAAATCAACAAAGGCCACTTGTGCTTATAAGATATAGTTTGAAAGATCATGAACTGGAAAGGATTTTGGCAAGTACGGATAAAACCTGATTCTATACTTATTTGGAATTCAGCACTAACCTTTCATAATCTAATGCAAATAAACATCTATTGAAATACAAGTAAAATGATACACTCAGTTTCTACTGTAAAACTTAGAGTTTGGCAGCTCGTTAACTACAAAGGAAAAAAGATTACTAGAAGCTTTTTAAATAATTGAAAGAAGTAATGGATGCCATAAGCCTCCTCAAATTGTGTAAAAGATTTATAGTTTGATCTGCGAAATGATAACTGGCAGACTATTAAACTGTGTGAAAAATGAGATATGTTATTTTCTGCATAATGTAACTTGCATAACAATGAAAAGTGTTTGTTAAGGAATGCTTCTGCTTTAGTTCTTGTTCACTCTCTTTAACTCCAGAAAGTGTGTTTAATGTAAACCCTTAGATTGATATTATGCTGACCATCTTCATGTAGTACTATGAACTGTTTAGACTAAGCACTAGACTCAGAGTAAAAGGTATTTAAATACAGTACCAGAGTATTCATTACTTTGCTGTATGACTGAAGACAGCTCTGTCTTTGGACAGACCCCCAACTCTCCAATTTATCTTGATAACTAACATAACTTGCTATTGAGCATAAACTTCATTGGATAAAAAATCAAGCTCTCATTACAGTTTCCCATGATATCTTTGACAGCACCACACAGTGATGGTAATTTTGATATATAATATAATCCATTTTACCAAAAACATTTATTGAGGGTTTCACATGTGTCTAGAGCCATTCTAAGAACTTTACTCATTTAATCTTCTCACGAACCTAAAGACTAGATCCTATTATGAACCGCTCTTAGGAAAAGGGGAAATTGAGCCAGAGAGACGTTATGTAACTTATCCAAGGTCAAAGCTGCTAAAGTGTGGAGTCTATATTTTATGCCAGGCAGTTTGACTCAAGAGAGATCAAAGCTAAGGCCAAATGGATAATGCTCTAGGCACACTCTGTTTACGTTTTGAGGATCAGACTCTGTCCTAAGCACTTTGCACACAATAACTCATTACATTTAGTAATGAAAATAAAAACAAAAATAAAGAAATGGGACCTAATTAAACTTAAAAGCTTTTGCACAGCCAAGGAAACCATAAACAAGATGAAAAGACAACACTCAGAATGGGAGAAAATATTTGCCAGTGAAGCAACAGACAAAGGATTAATCTATAAAATATATAAACAGCTCATGGAGTTCAATATCAATAAAACAACCCAATCAAAAAATGAGCAGAAGACCTAAATAGACATCTCTCCAAGGAGGACATACAGATGGCCAAGGGGCACAAGAAAGGATGCTCAACATCACTGATTATTAGAGAAATGCAAATCAAAACTACAATGAGGTATCACCTCACACCAGTCAGAATGGCCATCATCAAAAAATCTACAAACAGTAAATGCTGGAGAGGGTGTGGAGAAAAGGGAACCCTCTTGCACTGTTGGTGAGAATGTAAATTGATACAGCCTCTATGGAGAACAGTATGGAGGTTCCTTAAAAAACTAAAAATAGTACCATATGACCCAGCAATCCAATTACTAGGCATATACTCTGAGAAAACCATAATTCAAAAGGACACATGTACCCCAATATTCACTGCAGCACTATCTACAATAGCCAGGACATGGAAACAACCTAAATGTCCATCGACAGATGAACAGATAAAGAAGATGTGGTACCTATATACAATGGAATATTACTTAGCCATAAAAAGAAATGAAATTGGGTCATTTGTAGAGATGTGGTTAGACCAAGAGTCTGTCATACAGAGTGAAGTAAGCCAGAAAGAGGAAAAACAAATATTGTATATTAACACATATATGTGGAATCTAGAAAAATGGTACAGATGAACGTATTTGCAAGGCAGGAATAGAGACACAGACGTAGAGAAAGGACATGTGGACACAGTGGGAGAGGAGAGGGTTGGACAAACTGGGAGACTAAGAATGATATATATACAGTACCATACGTAAAATAGGTAGCTAGTGGGAACATGCTATAAAACACAGGAAGCTTAGCTCAGTGTTCTGTGACAACCTAGATGGGTGAGGTAGGGGGGTGGGAGGGAGGTCCAAGAGGAAGGGAATATATGTATACTTATAGCTGACTCACTTCATTGTACAGCAGAAACTAACACAACATTGTAAAGCAATTATACTCCATTAAAGAAAAGTTTAAAAAAAAACCTATTACACAGAATTAACCCAATTTTAGAATTAAAAAACAAAAAAGTATCAGAAGTTTAGTAACTTGCTTATAGTCATATTATGCAATAATTAGTGAATCCTGAATCCATCTGCCTGATTCAAAAGCCCATGCTATTGACAAGGAGAATGTATGGCCAGCTTCAGTTTACTCCAACTTTATGAGATGTATTAAATAGAGAAATCACAGCTATTTAACCAAGTCAAACTTTTTTTTTCTTTTTCTTTTTTTTGGATTTCAAAAATCAAATAGACTGCACAGTAAAAGGAAAAATAGACAAATGTGCTAGGAATGAAAATATATCAGTTATACAGACTCCAAAATTACAACCAAACCCTCAGGGTGTTGAAATCCCTCTGACCTGCCTGAGCTTGGTTAAGAGGAAGACTGGCCCTGGGAGTCCATTCAAGCCTCCAGGCAAAGCTCCCTGTGTATAGGCACTTCAAAAAGGAGATGGGGAAGGACAAGAGAAGAACATCAATATATATATATATTTTTTTATGTCAGCCAAAGCACTCTCTACTGCATGCTGTAGAATGCAAAAGAAATCAACTGTATCTCTATATGTAGTCAGTTATCAATGATTCCAGGTAACAGTGCAGCCATAATGTGGGGTACCAATGTATCTCTTAACTTTGACCAAGATGGTCACATTATCACTGTTACTTTTGGCCTGCATTCTGCAATTACAGCTGACATCAAGTCACCAACTGGTGTTAAGGTTTTTCTTCCATGTTGTTTCCCACTAGGTAAGCTCCATATTTATTTTTCTATTTTCAGATTTTTCGGAACGTATATATACGTACACAGAAAAGAATTATTTTTGCATAAATTATTCAAAGCCAGCCAGACAGACCAATAATAAAAAAGCTGATTAGAAAAGAAATACTATTGTTAATCAACTTTAAAGCTCAGAAATCAAATGGTACATAAACAATTGCTGATAACTCTGCAATATTAACTTGCTTTTTGGAGTGGATTGTTTTTTAAGATAGTGTTCATCTGCTGGTACATCTGCCATTAAAACTCATGGATACAGAGGCTTTCTCTAAGCTTTACTATCCAAATAAATCCCCCTATGCAAGGGGCCACAAACTCATTTAGCTCTGTACCTTAGACTTCAAAGTAAGTGATTTTCATCAAATTCTAGATCTTGGACCACTTCCTTCCCCCAAATGCATGTAGAAAATAAGTATATTCTTCCCTTTTTTACTTACATCCTGACTAGAATTCTAGCAGGGAACTGCGTTTCCGAGTCATAATTGCTATAGCAGTATGCTTCTGAATTTGACCTTTGATAGAGAAACAAAAAGAGAATGACAGCACCATGATTTTCTATTCTTTATTCCCATAACAGACTGAAAAACCCCAACCCTGATTAAAATTAAATTTGTCAAAAGGCATTACACAGCAACATTCTTTGAATATATATACCCCTGCAAAAAATAATTTCAATAGCAAACCACAAAGACATATCTATGTGTCTGATTTCAAGTGTATTTTATCAGATACATTTAAACTATCATGGGAATAATTATGAAGCGAACAAATTATTAGTTGCAAAACAAGTGGAAACTCTTCAGTTTCATTTGTAAAATAATGGTAATATTATTCACCTTAAAGAGCTATCATGAGGATTAAATGAGACCATGTGTGCAAAGTATTTAACATAGTGCTGGTACACACTGGGCATATAACAAGTGTTAAGTATTGATACTGAGTAGGACTGTTACCCACACGGTCTCCTTAAGAGTGATTGACACTATGACTCCAAGTACCACTAAATATGAATAGCTTCCACGTGTGCATTTCTAGACTATAAATGTCTCTGAACTTCAGAAAAATATATATGTAACAACTGTACATCTCTACTTGGATGTTTCTAAAGCATGCGCAGCTCAGTGTGCTGGAAATAGATTTTTACATTTTCATCAAACCAAATATAATTCACCTCCATTCAAAAATCTGTGAGTTGTCCTAGATTTTCTCTCTTTTACATCACACACCTAATGTCTCCTGTTGATTGAACTTTCTAAGTATATTCCATGTCTATATCTCCTTATCCATATTACCACTGCCATTGGTGTAATTCAAGATCTGATCATTTCTTGCCTGGATTCCTGCCATCCTTTTTAATTGGTTTTTCAGCTTCCATGTGTGCCCCCTTCAGCATATCTTCTACACTGCCACTAAAGCTGCCAAATGCAAATCTGACCATGTTACTCACTGGTAAAATACTTCAGTGACTCCCAATTACCTACAGAATAGAGATCAAATTCTTTAATGTCTGGATCTCTTGGAAGACAATAAATATCACCTTCTTACCTGCCAAATTGGAAAGATAATAAGAAATAAAATACAAGAATGAGAAATAGGTAACTAAAACACCTCCTTTATTACTGATGAAGCTATGATGAATATATAGTTTATACTAGCAGTCAAGTGTGTCTCTTAACCTTGAATCCTATAATCAGAAAATTTACCCTCCCAGCCCCAGGCAGAGCTAAACTAGAGCAAGTCTTCCCACCCTGGAGAAGGTGCTCCCTGCTGGCAGTACACTTCAAGAGGAACAATGGTTTCCCCTAGGAGTTTTACAGTTTCAGGTCTTATGTTTAAGCCTTTAATCCATTTTGAGTTGATTTTTGTGTATGGTTTAATATAAGTATACAATTTCATTCTTTTGGATGTGGATATCCAGTTGTCCCAACACTATATGTTGAAGAGACTATCCTTTGAGTATTCTTGGTTCCCTTGTTGACTGGTGATGTACACCTGAGTTTATTTTTGGGCTCTCTATTCTGTTGCATTGGTCTATATGTCTGTCTTTATGCCAGATATTAGTCTGGCAATGACTTCTTGGATATGACACCAAAAGCATAGGCAACAAAAACAAAAAATAGATTAGTGGGACTGCATAAAATCAAAAAGCTTCTACAAAGCAAAGAATGATGAACACAATAAAAAGGCAACCTATGGAATGGGAGAAAATATTTGCAAACTATATACCTGAGAAAAGGTTAATAACCAAAACACATGAGGAACCCCTCTAACTTAATAGTAAAAAAATTTTTTAAAAATGGGTAGAGGACTTGAATAGGCATTTCTTAAAGAAGATATACAAATGGTCAACAGTCACATGAAAAGATACTCAACATGACTAATCATCAGAGAAATGTAAATCAAAACCACAATGAGATATCACCTCACACTTGTTAGGATGGCTGTTACCAACAAAACAAAACAAAACAACAACAACAAAAAAAGAAATGACAAGTGTTGATGAGGATGTAGAGAAATTGTGCACTGTTGGTGGAAATTTAAATGGTGCAGTCACTATGGAAAACAGTATGGAGTTTCCCCAAAAGATTAAAAATAGTAATACCATATGATCCAGCAATCCTAATTATGGGTATTTATCCAAAACAAATGAAATAACTGTCTCAAAGAGATATCTGCATTCCCATGTTCCCAGCATTATTCACAGTAGCCAAGATGTGGAAGCAATTTATTATCCATCAATGGGTGAATGGATAAAGAAAATGTAGTATACATATCAAATGAAAATATGTAGTATACATATTAGCCCTGAAAAAAGGAAGAAAATACTGTCATATTTGGCAATATGGATTAACCTTGAGGACATTATGCTAAGTGAAATAAACCACTCATTGAAGGACATACTGCATGATACCACTTATATGAGGTATCTAAAATAGTCAAACACATAAAAACAGAGAGTAGAATGGTGGTTTCTCGGGGCCGAGGGGAAGGGGAAAGGGGGAGTTGCTTTTCAATAGGTATAAAATTTCAGTTATGCAAGATAATTAGCTTTTAGATATCTGCTGTATAGCATTGATTCTATAGTTGACAATACTGTGTTTTGCACTTAAAAATTGTAAAGAAAATAGATCTTTACCACAGTGAAAAATCTTATGACAGTGAAAAAAAATTAAGTTTAAAAAGAGGAGGAATGGTGAAGATATGCCAATACTTCCATTTAAATATATCAAAATTTACCTCTCAAAGAGGTGGTTCCACACAACCTCCTTAGAGTAGAGTGAGTTAGTAAGGCTGGGTATGTCACCCGGTGGAGCTCCTGTCACTTGGAAGAAAAATCAGGTATGCTCTTTCCTAACAAGGAGTCTGGCAGACCAAGGCCTTTGTGATCTGACCTCTAGCAGCTACTCCTATAGCCTCATCCTCTGACACTCCCTGTCACTCAGTGTAAGTTGTGCTATCAATTTCAAAGTGTGTTTCATAGATTGTTAAAAGGTTATAAACCAAAAAAAAAAAAAAAAAGGGATGGTAATAGAGGAAATTCTGTGATCAAGCAATTTTGCAAAGTGCTGGATCAGATAAAGAGCTTTCTTCACTGTAGGTATTTTCAGATCCTTTAATATGCTAATGGGTATTGTGACTTTCCAGGAAGGGGATAGACAATACACGTGTTACCAGATCATCTTACAGGATGTTTTCTGAGGCGTACTTTGGAAAATGCTACTGTAGTAAAAACATTCCACTCACAGTTCTGAATATATCTTGTTCTCTCATGTCTCTAAACCACTGGACATGATGTCCCCACTGCTTCCGCTCCTTAACCAACTCCCCACAGCTCTTTAAGACTAGATCCAAGAATCACCTCTTTAACCTTTATTAGTCCTTAGACTTTCCTCCTTATTTTCCTACTTCTGTATTTCTTTAGAGCTTCAGACTCTTACAATCATATGAATTTTCACTTTGTATTACTGTTGGTTTCATTTGATTTTCCATCTTACCAAATTGAAGATACTAGAGTTTAGAAAATATTTTATCTTTGTATCTTAAAATGTTAGGCATTTGATAAATCATTGTAGAAAGAAGAATGCACTTGGACTTGGGTGTCAGTTCTAATTTAACATGATGCTCTGTGCCTGCTACCTGCTTGGCTCACAACCCTTGTCTCAACCCCCTGCCCAGTGCTAAATTCCAGTCATCCTGAACTTAATTCCGCTCAGCCCTGTTTCTTTTCTCTCTGGCTTTCCCATATACTGTTCTCTCTTTCTGGAACCCCCTAAAGCTTCTGTCCACTGAACCCCTTATTTATTTTTCATGCATTTTAGTCCTTCTAAGATCTCCCATAATGAGATAAGATGTCCTTGTACAGGTCTCAAAGTCCAGTTTATCTATCTCCAACATATGTTATTGCAATTGCTTATTTAATTGTATATTCTATGTAAATGCAGGGACCATGTCTATCTTGCTCACTAATATGTCTCCATTGCTTAGCACAGTATCTGATACATTGTAGGTGAGCAACAACTAGTCATTAAATGAATGAACAATTAGTTATGCTTCTCACCCAGGCTCCAGACAATAGTCTGAAATTTTATGACATTTATTTAATCAATGTCCCACTACACTGTCTGTTTTTAGGTAAGGTGATAGGTGCATATTTTACTTTTACTTTTCTTTTTTCTTATTCCCAATGCTTCTGTCTATAATTTGTCACCTGCATGCTGGGACATGACTTAAAATCAGTCCCTACTTCTTCCATGTCATGCCGCAGTCTTTCTCTACAAATTATAGCTTAAAGTTTCCTCAGGTTAACTAGAGCATACAAAAGGCTGAGAAACTCTGCAACAGCTTGTTTCCATTGACATTAAAATAGTAGGTCACACTATATCCAGAAAATCCGTGTGGAAATGGCAGTCTGATATATTTCTTCAGAGAGCAAAACAATTACAGACAAGCAATTTTCTTTCCCAAGGGACTAGTAAAATGCTTTCCCCATGTCATCTTCCAATATTTTATGTTGTGGTGAGTGACTACACCTTTTCTATCCAATTAGACAGACCTTCAACAAGCTGAATAGTAAATAGCTAACCAGTCAAGTTAGAAACATATGTGAGCATATAACCCTGAACCACTGTTTTTCAAAATTGACCACATACAGGAATGCTATGGAATACCCTCCTCAACAAATGTGAAGGAAATCCTATTAATATATTTATTATCCAGTCATCTAGTGTTTATTGGAAATTGTTTTGATATTATTTTAAATAAGGAACATGGTTAGGTTAAAAACCTTAAAGGGGGCAAAACTAATAGGACACAGTTTCCTGAAACCACAACGGTTCCCACAAAGCAAAAATATACTGCTTTATTTAAACTTGAGACCTTATTTTTTATTATTTTCTCCTGTAACATACGTTTATTAATGAAAATTTGTGAAATAAAATTCATCTGAAAACCCACTATAGAAATGTTAGAACCATGTGGGGCTGGAATTATGTGTACGTATTTGGAATACATAGTGAATAGGAGATTTAGTATGGAGGGTGGTTGAGAGTTATCAACCTGGAGCCTTCTTGACAAGGAATATAGGATTAGTTCTATACAAAATAGTGAATTAAGTGAAATTTTGGTTATCATAATTTCCAAAATGTCTCCTTAGCCTTCTTCTTTAGCTAAGCCTTAATAATTCCTTCCTTCTGTAATTACACTTATATCTCCACCCACCCATGCCATGGCCAACTCCAGATTCTCCCCACATCGATTCACCCTGCATATAACTCACAGATTTTCTTTTTCAAAATAAATGTGATGGTGTCAGTCTTCACATTAAACACATTTAAATCTGCTATTGTCAACTCTTTGATATACGTACTAGGTCTTTGATATTCTAACCTTGACTTCTCTAACCTAATTTTTCAGGGTTTAAATAAGACAAAGAAAATGAACTCACTGAAGCTTTAGAAATAGTTATTGTAAAATAACTATTATTATAATGATGAAGATGTTAGATAAATCTTTAATTTTTTTTAAAAATTCCAATTATTAAAGTGAAAATAATATGACCTTGGATGAAAATTTACAACGTACAAAAAGATATACAGAATATGACCCACACTCTCCCAACCAAAGTTAACCACTATTAATATGTTGTAATACAGCTTTCCACAATCTGTTTTTCATACGTACTTATGTAGTCTAAATTAACAAAGGTATTTAATTTAAAAGGGGCAGAAAAACATTTATGATAATTTAAACAATGAGAGTGTATGGGACACAGAAATATATATGAAAAGTACATGATAAACAGTAATTTGTGTATTTCCCCACCTCATAATGGTTCCCTCATGCTTGGTAATTACCTAGAGAATGTATTCAATATAAGCGTCCTCCAATGTGGCTAGGGGACCATGCATTGGGCATATGTGACTGTGGTAGGTAGAGACTGTATATTTCCTTTCCTTGATTTTAATTTTCTTTATGGCACTTAACACCATTATGATGGTCTCAATGTTTGTGTCCCCCCAAATTTCACATGTTGGAGTTCTAAATCCCAATGTGATGGTGTCAGAGATGAGGCCTTTGGGAGGTGCTTAAGTCATGAGGATGGAGCCATACTACACTTTTTTCACAGCTTTATTGAAGTATGATTAATAATAAAAATTACATATATTTAAGGTGTACAGTAGGATGTTTGGATATATGTATATAAGGTGAAATCATTTCCTCAGTCAAGCTAATTAAAATCTCCATTACCTCACATAGTTACCATATTTTTGTGTACGTTGTGAGAAAACTTGAGATCTACCTCTCAGTAAATTTCAAATATGTGATAAATTATTAACTATAGTCACCATGCTATACTTTGGGCCCCCAAGAACATGCTTATCTTATAACTAAAATTTTGTACCCTTGACCAACATCTCATTTCCACGACCAGCCCAGCCCCCGACCCCTGATAAACACCATTCTAGTCTCTGTTATGAGTTCAACTATTTTAGATTCCACACATAAGGGAGATAATGCAGTATTTATCTTTCTGTGTTTGGCCATCTCACTTAGCCTAATGTTCTCCAAGTTCATCCATGTTGTCACATATGGCAGGATTTTTCTATTTTTTAAGACTGAATAATATTCTATTTGGTATATATAATACATTTTCTTTATACTCACCTGTGGATGAACGCTTTGGTTGTTTCCATATCTTGGCTATTATGAATAATGCTGGAAAGAATGTGGGAGTTTCCGATATCTCTTTAAGATACTTGTTTTATTTCCTATGGCTATATACCCAGCATGGGATTGCTGGATCATACTGTAGTTCTATTTTAATTTTTGAGGAACCTGCATACTGTTTTCCATAAAGGTTGTACAAGTTTACATTCCTACCAACAGTGTCCAATGGTTCCTTTTTCTCTATGTCTTCATCAAACTTTTTGTTTTGTTTCGTTTTGTTTTTAAATGAAAGTCATCCTAACAGGAACGAGGTAACATCTCATTGTAGTTTTGATTTGAATTTCCCTGACGATTAGTGATGTTAAACATATTTCATATACCTGCTGGCCATTTGTATCTCTTCTGTGGAAAAAATGTCAGTTCAGGTTCTTTGCACATTTCTTTTCTGGGTATTTTTTTATATTGAGTTTTATGATATATCAGATATTACATATATATATATATATATATATATATATACATATATATATGGTATTAACCCCTTATTAGATATATGGTTTGAAAATATTTTCTTCCATTCCATAAGTTGCCTTTTCCTTTTGTTGATTGTTTCCTTTGCTGTGCAGAAACTTTTTAGTTTGATGTAGTCCCATTTCTTTATTTTTCTTTTGTTCCTTGTGCTTTTTGGTGTGATATCCAAAAAATCTTTCCCAAGACCATACAAAGCAGCATTTCTACTATGCCTTTTTATAGGAGTTTTATAGTTCAGGTCTTATGTTTAAGACTTTAATCCATTTCTAGTTCACTTTATGTATGGTGTAAGATATAGGTCCAGGTTCTGTCTTTTGCTTGTCATTATCAAGTTTTCCCTACATTGTGTATTGAAGAGACTATCCTTTCCCAGTTGTATATTCTTGGCTCCCTTGTCAAGTATTAGCTTACTGTATATACACATAGATTTATTACTGGGCTGTCAATTGTGTTCCATTCATCTAATTATTTTTATGCAAGTACCACACCATTTTGATCATTATAGATGTTAAATATAGATTGAAATCAGAAAGTGTGAGTCCTCCAGTTTTCTTGTTCGGGGTTACTTTGGTTATTTGGGGTCTGGTGTGGTTCCACCCAAATTTAAAAAAAAAAAAATTCTATTTCTGTGAAAAATGCCATGGAAATTTAAATAGGAATTGCATTGAATCTACAGATCGCTTTTGATAGTATGGATATTTTAACAATATTAATTCTTCCAATCCATGAACATGGGATATCATTCCATTTATTTGAATCTTCTTCAGTTTCTTTCATCAAAGTCTATTTTTCATTGTATGTGTCTTTCCCCTCCTTGATTCAATTCATTCCCAAGTATTTTATTATTTTTGATGTAATTATAAATGGGATTGTTTTCATTATTTCCTTTTCAGATAGTTCTTTGTTATTGTATAGAAACACAACCAATTTAGGGGGGTTGATTTTGTATCTTACAACTTTACTGAATTTGCTCATTAGTTCTATCATTTGCGTGTTTGTGTGTGTGTGTGAAATCTTTAGGATTTTCTTTGTATAAGATTATATTCAGCAGAGACTGCTTTACTTTTTCCTTTCCAACTTGAATCCCTTTTATATCTTTTTCTTGCCCAATTGCTCTGGTTAAAACATCCAGTATTGTTAATAGGAGTGGTGAGAGTGGACATCCTTGTCTTGTTCCTGATCTTAGATAAAAAGCTTCCAGTTTTTTACTGTTGAGTATGGTAGTAGTTGTGGGCTTTTCTTATATAATCTCTATTATAGAAGGTATGTTCCTTCTATACGCACCTTGTAGAGAGCTTTTATGTTGAATTTGTCAAATATTTTTTCATAATCTATTGAGATAATCATATTTTTATCCTTCATTTTGTTAATGTAAGGTATCACGTTGATTGATTCCCCATCCCTGCATCACACTTGATTATGTTGCATGATCCTTTTAGTGTGCTGTCAAATTCAGTTTAGTAGTACTTTGTTAAGGATTTTTGTGTCTGTATATATCAGAAATACTGGCCTGTAGTTTTCTTGGCTTGTGGCATCCTATCCAGCTTTGTTATCAGGTAATTCTCATTGTACAAAATGAGTTTGGGAGTGTATCGTCCTCTTCCATTTTTTGAAAGAGTTTGAGAAGTATTGGTGTTAATTCTGCATTAAAGTTTTGTTGAAATTCACCAGAGAAATCATCTGGCTCTGGACTTTTCTTTTTGGGAGGTTTCTCATTATTGACTCAATCTCGTTACTCACTAATGGTCTGTACAAATTTTCTATTTCATTCTGATTCAGGCTTGTTAGATTGTATGTTCCTAGAAATGTATACATTTCTATTAGGTTATCCAATTTTTTGGTGTATAATTGTTCACAGTAGTCACTTATGATTCACTGTATTGTGATATCAGTTGTAACGTTCCTTGTCACATTGCTGAATTTGAGACATCTATCTTTTTGTCTTAGTCTACCTAAAGGTTTGCCATTTGTTCATCTTTTCAAAAAAACAACTCAGTTTCATAGATTTATTGTATTTTTTTTCTAGCCTCTATTTCATTTATTTCTGCTCTGATTTTTATTTCCTTCCTTCTACTTATTTTGGGCTTAGTTATTTTTGTAGTTCCTTTAGAAGCAAAATTAAGCTATTTGAGATCTTTCCTTTTTCTTACTGAAATTATTTATTATAAACTTGTGTCTTAGAACTGCTTTTGTGCATCCCATATGTTTTGGTATGTTGTGTTTCCATTTCTGTTTGTCTCAAGATATCTTTTAATTTCCCTTTTGATTTCTTCTTTGATCCATTGGCCTTAAGTAGTATGTTTTGTTTTGTTTTCTTTTGTATTTGTTATAATTAACATACAATATTACATTAGCTTCAGGTGGACAACATAGTGATTGAATATTTTTATGTATTATGAAATGATCAAAGGAATAAGACCAGTTACCATCTTGCAATATATAAAGTTATTGCAATATTATTGACTCCATTCCCTATGTGTACAGTACGTCCTCGACTTATTTTATAGCAGAAAGTTTATACCTCTTAATCCATTCACCTAGTTTGTCTGTCCCTCTACAACCCTCCGCTCTGGCAACCACCAGTTTATTCTCTATAACTATGAGTCTGTTTCTGTTTGGTTTGGTTTGGCTGGTTGGTTTGGGTTTTTAGATTCCACATATTAGTGAAAAAATATGGGATTTGTTTTTCTCTGTCTGATTTATTTCATTTAGCCTAATACCCTCTAGGTCCATCCATGTTGCCACAAATGCCTGAGTAATATGCCATTGTACATATATATATCACATCTTCTTTATTCACTGTTTTGCTTTCCATTTGCCTGGAGAATTTGGAGTATTTTTTTCCATCCCCTCACTTTAAGCCAATGTGTTCTTGAAATTTAAATGAATCTCTTGTAGGTAGCATACAGTTTTTGTTTGTTTTAAATTCATTCATTCAATGTCTTGTGATTGGAGAACTTAGTCCATTTACATTTAAAGAATTATTGCTAGGTAAGGATTTTCTATTGTCTTTTTGTTAATTTTTTTTTTTTTTTTTTTAGTTCATTTGTTTCTTTCTCCTTTGCTGTTTTCCCTTGTGATTTGATGATTTTCCATACTGACATACTTTGATTCCTTTATTTTTACCTTTTGTGTGTCTGCTATAGGTTTTTGGTTTGTGGTTAACATGATGCTTTCATAAATGCCTTGTCGTTATAACAGTCTATTTTAAGCTGATAATAACAACTTCAATTTCATACGAAACTATTTTACTTCTGCTCTATTTTGTTTATGATGGCACAATTTAACATCTTTTAAATTACATATTCATCAACAAGTTATTATAACTGTACTTTTTCTTTTCAAGTTTATACTAGTATTAAAAGTGATTTACACACCACCATTACGTTAAAAGAGTATGTTGAATTTGACTATATACTTGCCTTTACCAGTGAGTTTTGTACTTTTGTTTTCGTGTTACTAAATTAGCTTCATTTCAGTTTCATTTCTCCCTTTTGAATTTCTTTTAAAGCAGGTCTAGTGATGATGAACTCCCTCAGCTCTTTTTTGTCTGGGAAAGTCTTTATCTCTCCATTTCTGAAGGACAACTTTGCCAGCTAAAATATTCTTGCTTGACCTTTTTTTTTCTTTCAGCACTTTAAATATATCATTCCACTGTCTCCTGGCCTGCAAGGTTTCTGCTGAGAAATCCACTGGTAGTCTTTATGGGTGTTTCCTTTTGTGTGATGTGTCTCTTTTCTCTTGCTGCTTTCAAAATTCTCTGTCTTTTGACAGTTTGATTTGTCAGTGAAATCCTCTTTGAGTTGAATATTATTTTGCACCTTTGATCTTCATGCACTTGCATGTTCATATCTGTCTCCAAATTTGGAAAGTTTTCAGCCATTATTTCTTTAAATAAATTTTCTGCCCCTTTCTCCCTCTCTTCTACATCTGGAACTCCCATATGCAAGCTTTAGTTCACTCTATGGTATACTATAAATCTTGCACGCTTTCTTAGATTTTCTTATTCTGCTTGATCAAATCTGATGTTGAGGGCTTCCCTGGTGGCTCAGTGGTTGGGAGTCCGCCTGCCGGTTCAGGGGCCACAGGTTCGGGCCCTGGTCCGGGAGGGTCCCACGTGCCGTGGAGCAGCTGGGCTCTTACGATACAGCTGCTGAGCCTGCGCCCTGGGGCCTGCGGGCCGCAACTGCTGAGCCCACGTGCCTGGAGCCTGTGCTCCGCAACGGGAGAGGCCGCCGCAGTGAGAAGCCCGCGCACCGCAACAAAAAGACCAAACGCAGCCAAAAATTAAAAAAAAAAAAATCTGATGTTGACACTCTATTCTATTTTTCATTTCATTCAATGTATTCTTCAGTTCTTAAATTTCTATGTTTTTAATGATTTCTATTTGTCTGTTGAACTTCTCATTTTACTTATATATTCGTTGCTGATTTCATTGAGTGGTCTATTTGTCGTTTTTTGTAACTCATTGAACTTCCCTAAAACAATTATTTTGAATTCTTTGTCAGGTACTTTGTAGATTTCCTTTTTAGAGGGTGAGTTACTAAAAAATTACTGTGTCCCCTGTGTGCCTTTGGTGGTGTCATATTTCCTTGATTGTTCATGTTCCTTAAAGTCTTGCATTACTGTCATTACATTTGAAAAGGCAGTCACTCCTCCAGTCTTTACTGATTGGTTTTGGTTTTCATAGAGAAATACCTTCACTAGTCAGCCTAGCTGGAGATTCTGAGGCTTTCTCAGACCTTATCTATGAATGCACCTGCTCCACACCTCTTGTTAGCTCCTGAGAGGGAAGTTTTTAATTGTATGCCTTCTCTCAATCCTGCAAAACCAGACTGGATATTGAGAGCCTCCCATTTGTTTTCCTCAGGGCAGTGCCTGAAATGCTTAAGTGTGTGTGTCTTCTCCCAATCCCACAGAGTTGGCCAGCTTTCTGTGCATGCTTGTTAACCATCTGCAAAGGCTTGCTATCATTGTCCATGGGCCACATGGAGAATCTAAAATTGGGGTAAGGGTGAGGAACACAAGTATTAAGGGTGCTCATGTGCCAGTTGGAAGAGTCACAGGTGAGGCATCCTAAGTGGCTCATGGGTGGGCTTTTTGATGGAGTCCACAAACCTTCTGCTTGTCCTTTGACGAATTCTGAGACCAGCGTCTTTCTCCCTCCCTCTCATTTTTATAACCTCAGTATTCTGGGTGCAGCAAGAAAGAAGTGAGCCTCTTTAGCAGCATCCTGCACAGCTGGCAGAAAGGCACTCATTCACTAAGTTCTTACATTCCCCCATAGGAAAAATTACATGGCACTGTGCTCGGCTGCCTTGGGAAAGGGATGATGCAAATGAAGTGACCCTCTTCAATGCATCCATTCTTACATTTTTTTGCTCTAATGGTATGCTGGAACTTCTCTGCTAGACTCCTGAACTCTCAAAAACGTACTCTCACCTTTAGGTGGTTGACAAAATTGCTGTTCTGTGGGGAAATGATAGTAGAAAATTCCTATTCCACCATCTTGCTGATGTCACTCCTAAACATTTTGTTTACTTATTTTGGTCATTATCTGTTGCTCTTCTATGAATTTAAGTATAGAGAATTTTGAATGTTTTCTTCATTGATGAATAAATACCTAGTGTTTAGAAAGTGTCTGGTGCATTGTAGATACTCAATAAATATTTGTTGAATAAATGAATGAATAAATGAATATATGTGCACCCTATCTAAACAGGGTCAAAATGATGCTCTTGGTAGTTTTCAACTAACTGCAAAGATACAGCCAAGATGTAGCTGGAACTGTATTACCTTTATGATGGTGTTTTTGGAGAACACAGATCTCTTGCTGCCAATGTTACTACAACTCTTCTGCTTCTTGCCTTCCTAAAGCTTGGTTGTCAAGATTTTAGCTCTTTGAATACTCAGGTAATTGACCAAGAAGGCCTTAACAGTCCCCTCAGCCTGACTAAATTTTAGACAGGTTTATTCTCGATGATAGGCCCCTAACCTCCTTTTTTAGAGCATTCACTTTAGAAGACAGGAACTGTAAATTCTTTCACTGCTCTTTGAGATGTAAATCTCCCAACCTCTTGCCTGTTTTACAACCCAGGAATGTCTTTCTCAAGGACCTTTAAGCCATCCCTTTGAAATGTAATCGAGAAAGACAGAACCCCTATCTCCCAGTCTCTGTGGGAAATTAGAAGTCTAACTTCAGTAAGCGCCATTTAGCAAAGACAAATGGTCTAATCAAATTGACAACCTCTCACCAATGCCCTCCAACACGTTTTCACTAACTCACCCCAGCACTTAAAAACTCTCCTACATCTGTTTCAGAGAAGTTAAGTTTAATCTCTCTCCTCTATCTCAATGGTCTTGACCTCTATTGCAACTGAATGAAGTATTCCTTCCCTGTTTGATTCTGTCCAGTGCAATTTTGCTTTGGCATAATATTGAAATGAATTGTGTATTTTGCTTAAGCTAGTCAGACTAGGTTCTCTTACTTGAGAGAAAGGGAACATAATTCACACACAAAGAGACAAAGAATCTTAATCAAATATGGTTGCGCCCCAGAGGAACTAGAACTGAAATCCCATTTAGAGTTCAAGGGACTCTAGGAACGACAGCAGATGTGGAAACCCATATAGATCTTCACTCTATAGCACAGTCATTTTTTGACTCAGTGTTTCTCTATTCCTATTGCTATGGGCTTTGTAAACAAAATATTTTTATTTTTCTATTCTGTATAGCTGATCTCTACTTCATGATTTTTCCTTATTAAGTTACTTCTGTTCCCTCATGATTCTGGCTTATCAATGGCCCTTGATGTTCTTACTGTTAATTTGCTGCATCATTTCAGCGTCTATTCCCATTACTGCCTGATTCACACTACCATTTTTCTAGCTTGAATTGTCAAGAGAAAGACCCATTTTATCCCTTCACAAAGATCTACCTTGTGCCCTGTTGGCCAATCTATGGATTGGCTGTCTTTGGATTGAGTTCTACCCCCCAATCCAATTACATATGCTCAGAGGAATCAAGGCACATGAAAATAAAACATGTTTAGCTATGGTTACTCAGTCAGGATAGTGTGTGGCGTATGACAATGGGAGACACTCTGATGGACATATGTAGTACAGCTCATCTTTCAATTTCCAGTTGTACATACCTTTCCTTTATACACGTACTGTGTCAAAGATGCTCCCTACCTAGCATGATCTCTTATCATAATTCAACTATAAATACATCCCTACTACTCTCAATCAAGTAATAATGCAAAATCATACAAGTCTTCTTCAGATAGAGAAAATGCCATAAAGCTACTTGAAAAGGTTCTTGCCAGTAGTCTTATAATCCTAATCCAGGGGAGTCCCATTTCTCCTTTAGTACAGTCGTAATACCACTGATATGTTATTTTTTTCTTTTTTCTGAAATCAGTGAATTCAGTGTTACATGTAATTACAATCAACACATACTATATATTTAGTAGCAATAACAAATAAATAATATGTTCTACATAAGCATAGAAAGAAAAACAACCTACCCCTAGATTTCTAAGTACAGGTGTTCAGGCTGTGGACAGGGTGGAGAAGAAGAAGAGTGTTGGTTCAAAACATATAAAATATTCATGAAACAGCACCACATACTTGTAATAGGGATTCTCATGACTGTGGTAACTGGGAATGGTAAGGAGACAGATTGGGGCCTCACTCCATTTGCAGTGAAATGAATCGTTTAGTCAATTAGATTGTCTTAGTTTCCCATGGAAACTGACCCCTTATGGTTAGCAGCTGACTGTCACAGCACTGCACTTCAGGGTGGTATTATCTAGCTTGCAGAGACTTCTGAAAATATGGGCTCAAATTTGTTGTTTTTATACTCAGATCTGAAAATTGTCTGAGTGACTGAGGACATATACCAATTATTATGAGTCAGATTCAGATCCCTCTTCATCAGGACTGGAGAATTTTGGCAGTACATGACTCACAAAAGCATGCTGGGCTATATGTCAGTATTCTCCACAGAGATTCTTCAGTCTATAAATTAAAGATTGCAGCATGTTATTCTATTCATGCTTCTAGATTAGTATTCCTCCTTGGTTGCCACATAACATTCTGATTTCAAATCTAATTCTGCTTCTTCCTAGTTTATGTCTTAGAAAGTTCATTAACCTATCTGAATCTCTGTTCTGTAAAATAAACAATATTGATAAATCTATTTTACAGGATTGTAATAGGGAATGACTAAAATTAAATGTATAATTATATATTCATATTTATTCATCAAATCCAACATGTAGTAATCCAAATTAATTTAATGACAAAACAAACCACCTCTAAGGCAAGGAAATTTTTGAAAAATGTAAATGTTTTTATAAAAAACTACTACCTAACATGAAACCAGAGTGGAAGGAAGATAAAGATTAAATCCTGACATGTTTGCAAGTAAGAAATATAACTCATTTACATAAATTTAATTTTTAAAGGTACTATTCAGAATAATAAAATATTTTCCTACAATACTTACACAAAAGTTAATCTGTTGGCTATTCAAATATATATGAAAGTTACCTATTTCATGGTGTATTTCCTTCAATATAGTGTTAAAATTTCAAGGAAAAACTAATTAGACATGTTAAAAGAAAAAAAAAAAGCTGGAGTCTGGGGGATTGGGATTGACATATATACACTAATATGTATAAAATAGATAATTCATAAGAACCTGCTGTATAGCACAGGGAACTCCACTTCGCTGTACAGTAGAAACTCACACAACATTGTAAAACAACTATACCCCAATTAAAAAAAAAAAGTCTAGAAATTTCAGATACCCTTTTCAGAAAAATATTCTGCATGAAATAGATAAAGAAAATTTATACTGAAAATTTAAAAACAAGAAGAGTAATTGTTCCACAAATAGAGAGTAAAAAAGTGAAAACCTCAGAGGGTAATATAGCTTTAAAAAACACACTTCTATCAATCCTTCAGTGCAAAGGAATTCACTTATAAATGCATCTGCCCTGACATTTTCATTTTTTTGTCTAGGGTGCTCAAAATTAAAAATTTATCATTCTAGAGGTTGTTCATAGTTCCATGTACTAAAAAATAAGCCAGATTGTATCAGGTTTAAATTTTGTTTGACTTGATAGAAATAAATTATTATTCATGTGCAGTTTTTAGAATTTCTCAAGGTTCAACCAATCTAATAGAAATTACTCTGAGAATTATTTCAGAAAGTTTTAAGTTAATTCAAAAATTTAATAAGACATTTACAAATTTAGTTAGAAATATACATTGAAATTCTTGGATGATAAGACCACCAGTTGTTATCAATGAACAATCATATTAACAAAATTTGTCACAGAAATAAAAAATGGAATAATTAAAAATGGCAGAAAAGCAATTTTTGTACACACAATGGATATTTAATGAGCAATATACACGGGGCAGATACACCAATGAAAAATAAATATGAGATTGCTGCTCCCATGGATTATATTTTATACTGAAAATATTGTATTCTGGGAATGGCAGTTAGAAAATAGATAGATCAATAGATAGATGATAGATAGATAGATAGACAGACAGGTATACAGAGAAGAAAATATCTGGTAACTCAACATGTTATGTAGACAAAACTGATTGACTTTGAAAGTCAAAAGTCCTCTAAAAAATGGCATTAGCCTGATATACAGAGAGCACTAAAGTTAGTCTTATAAAGATAGGGGAAGAGAATTTCAGGAAGAAGGAACAGAAAACACCAAACGTATAGTGGTGTTGGAAGAAATGGTATGGGAGGGAGCATTTTGTAGACATGCAAAAATTTTGGATTTTATTTTAACTGTCATAGTAAGCCACTAGAAGATTTAAAGGAGAGGATAAACATAATTTGATTTGCATTTTTAAAATGGACTTTTAAAAAATCACTGTAACTACTTTGGTAAAAATGGATTAAGGGAAAGCAAGGGTGGAAGCAGAGAAAAAACTAGGAGCCTATTACAGTGACATGGGTGAGAGGTGATAGTGACCTTCACAATGGTAGTCATAATGGAGATGAAAAGAAATGAAAACATTGAGGACATTGTTTGAACATATATTTCATAGGACTTGCTAATGGAGGCAAAAGAAAAGCAAAAAGAGGAATACGTGAATAACTCCTATGCTTTGGCTGGAGCAAGTAAGATGATGGCACAATGCTGACTACGAAAGTGGAGAAGAAAGGAATACAGGACTGGTAGGAGAGGAAAATTTGCTTTGGTCCTTATATGTTTATCAGCATAAAGATAACATTTAAAGACATGGGATGCAATGAAGGTACTAAACAACATATGAGAAGTTGAAACTACAATTTGAAAACCTGAGACTAAAGACGTTGGATAAATGACTTACAAATAGCCATTTCATTATTTTATGATACCTTTTAAGAAAAGTTTCAAAATCACATATTAGAAAATTGAAAAAGTAAAAACATAGAAATAAATATAAACTGATAGCCTAATTCTAGTGCAGAGAATTTGCTTAATATTTTTAAAATGATTTAATGACAGTATATAGAAATGGTATTTACATGAAAATATATTAGGAATTTTCGAAGAGTGAGCAGTAGCAACAGAAATTTAATCTCGCTTGGAAAAAGAAAAAGTCCCTTATAATAATTATAAGATGGAGAGTGGACACTGGACACTGTTACACTTTGGCAATACATAATCTAAATTTTATTTATATTTAAACAAAATTCCAAAATATTGGGGGACAGGACTCCACTTTCCAATGTAGAGGCAAAGGGGGATTAGAAAATAACATTTCTAAGTTTTCAGTTCAAGACAGTAACTACAACCAGATAATTTTCTATTTTAATTATAAGGTAGCTGGGGTAGCCAATAGTAGACAGCAGAGTAATATCCTATAGTCTCTTAATTTACATTGAATACAGAGCCTCACCATTTTGATTAAATATTAATTGGGTCTTTTTGAGAAAATCTGGTACCCCATGAACTGGAATGGGAATTAAAGGAAAGATTCACAAACTTTGAGAACCAAGAAATCCCAAAACCTTCTCTATAATTTGTTCTTTCTTAATGAAGATGTAATAATCTCTATTCATTGAGTTTAATCAGTAACTTAAACACTCACAAATAATTAAAAGGATTTTCAAACACTTTAAACCTACTCAGCCTTCATCTTACATACTCTTGTTTACTTTGTTTTTATCCCTGTATATTTAATTGAAGATTATTATTCCAATTATGATTATTATAAATTTATACAGATAATATTTTATTTACATGAATTTAATACAGATTATTTCCCTATGAGTTCTTTCGTCTTAAACCTGGAGTCTGGGATTATTTCACGTCCTCCTAAAATACATCCTTTAAGAGTTCCTTTGGTGACCATGTATTGAATTTGATGTGTCTGAAAATGTCTTTATTTGGCCCTGATCCGTAGAAGATATTTTTGATAGGTATAAATTCTAAAGTTGAAATTAATTTTTCTTGGAAATTTAGAGGTTTTTAGTCTACTATTCTTTGGTATCCATTATGCTTTTGAGATATCTACCCTCAGCCCATTCTTTTTTTTTTTAATTGAAGTATAGTTGATGTACAACATTATATAAGTTACAGGAATACAGTAAAGTGATTCATAATTGTTAAATGTTATACTCCATTTATAGTTATTATAACATATTGGCTATATTCCTTGTGTGTGTGATATATCTTTATAGCTTATTTTATGGATAATAGCTTGTACTTCTTAATTCCCTACCCCTATATTGCGCCTCCTCCCTTCCCTCTCCCCACTGGTAACCACTAGTTTGTTCTCTGTATTTGTGAGTTTGCTTCTTTTTTGTTATATTCACTAGTATGGAGTATTTTTAGATTCCAGATATAAGTGATATCATACAGTATCTGTCATTCTCTGTCTGACATTTCATTAAGCATAATGCCCTCCAAATCCATCCATGTTGCTACAAATGGCATTTTTTTCATTCTTTTATACGGCTGAGTAATAGTGTAGTATTGCATTTGTATATATATACCACATCTTCTTTGTCCACGTACCTGTTGATGGGCACTAGGTTGCTTCCATATCTTGACAATTGGTAAATAATGCTACTATGAACAACGGGGTACATGTATCTTTTTGAATTAGTGTTGTTTTTTTTTTTCAAATATATACCCAAGAACTGCTGGGTCATATGGTAGTTCTATTTTTAGTTTTTTGAGAAACTTCCTCACTGTTTTCCACAGTGGCTGCACCAGTTTACATTTCCACCAAAAGTGTACATTTCCTTTTCTCCACATCCTTGTCAGCATTTGTTATTTGTATTCTTTTTTGTGATAACCATTCTGACAGGTATGAAGTGATATCTCAGTGTTTTTTTTTTTAACATCTTTATTGGCTTTACAATAGTGTGTTAGTTTCTGCTTTATAACAGAGTGAATCAGGTATACATGTACATATATCCCCATATCTCCTCCCTCTTGCATCTCTTTCCCACCCTCCCTATCCCACCCCTCTAGCTGGTCACAAAACACCGAGCTGATCTCCCTGTTCTATGTGGCTGCTTCCCACTAGCTATCTATTTTACATTTGATTTGCCTTTCCCTGATGATTAGCGATGTTGAGCATCTTTTCATGTGCTTGTTGGCTACTTGCACGTCTTCTTTGGAAAAATGTCCATTCAGGTTTTCTGCCCATTTTTTAATCAGGTTGTTTTTTTCCTGTCACTGAGTTCTATGAGCTGTTTATATATTTTGGATATTAACCCCTTATTGGTCATATTATTTGCAAATATTTTCTCCAATTAACTAGGTTGTCTTTTTGCTTTTGTAGATGGTTTCCTTTTGCTGTGCAAAAGCTTTTAAGCTTAATTAGATTCCATTTGTTTATTTTGCTTTTATTTCCTTTGCTTTAGAAAAAGATCCAAAAAAAATATTGCTCTGATTTATGTTACAAAGTGTTCTGCCTATGTTTTCCTCTAGGAATTTTACAGTTTCCAGCCTTACATTTAGGTCTTTAATACATTTTAAGTTTATTTCATATATGGTGTTCTAATATTCTAATTTTATTCTTTTACATACATCTGTCCAGTTTTCCCAGCACCACTTATTGAAGAGAATTTTCTCTTTTGAATATTCTTGCCTCCTTTATTGTAGGTTAACTGACCATAAGTGTGTGAGTTTATTTCTGGATTCCCTATTCTATTCCATTGATCTAAGTGTCTGTCTGTTTGTGTCTTTTGTGTTTCCATAAAATTTTTAAAATTATTACCTCCTGAAACTGAACCACATAATTTATTAATTCTCTATTAAAATTTATTTGTCTTACTTTTTATCCACCTTGTGAGCTTTTACTTCTATAATTATTATTATTTTTTAAATTTCTAAAATACCTATTGGGATTTTTTTCCAAATCTATCAAGACGTTTTTCTACTGTTCCCTGTATTTAACTAATTTATATAACTTTTTATCCTTTTAAATCTTTCAAAGTAATTTACATCTTGAATCTGACATTACAATCTCTGAAGTCATTTGAGGAATAAATCTATGGTTATTGTTTCCTTATATCTCAAAAATGGTGACTTGTTTCCTTAAGTGCATGGTGATTTTGTTTTTTAATGAAAGTCGAATTTTTTAATTTAATATAGGTTGCTTTAGGCCTGAATTGAGGATGCTGTCTTTTTTTTTTTTTTTTTTTGATGATAAGGGAATGCCAACATTTATTTTATTCTATTTTATTTTATTTTTTAATATCTTTATTGGAGTATAATTGCTTTACAATGGTGTGTTAGTTTCTACTGTATAACAAAGTGAATCAACTATACATAAACATATATCCCCATATGTCCTCCTTCTTCCATCTCACTCCCACCCGCCCTATCCCACTCTATGTGGACACAAAGTACCAAGCTGATCTCCCTGTGCTATGTGGCTGCTTTCCACTAGCTATCTATTTTACATTTGATAGTGTATATATGTCCATGACACTCTCTCACTTCATCCCAGCTTACCCTTCCCCCTCACCGTGTCCTCAAGTCCATTCTCTACATCTGCATCTTTATTCCTGTTCTGCCCCTAGGTTCTTCAGAACCTTTATTTATTTATTTATTTATTTTGAGATTCCATATATATGTGTTAGCATATGGTAGTTTTTCTCTTTCTGACTTACTTCACTCTGTATGACAGTCTCTAGGTCCATCCACCTCACTACAAATAACTCAGTTTCTTTTCTTTTTATGGCTGAGCAACCTAAGTGTCCATCAACAGATGAACGGATAAAGAAGATGTGGCACATATATACAATGGAATATTACTAAGATGCTGTCTTTTAAAGGTGAATTTGCATTTTCTTTTTCGAGTTCCAGGGAATATCGCCAACCTAGGAATACTTTTGTCTCTTCAAGTTTCCCAAGCTTAATGGAAAAATGTCAGTTCAGCTCCCTACGTTTCTGAACTCTTTTGGACTTTTCTTTCCACCACACCATTGAATAGCCACTTTCTCTTCTTATTTCTCACAATTTTATTACTAGCTTAATCCTTAGATTTCTCTCCTCTGATATTGCCTCACTTTATTTTATTTTATTATTTTATTCTATGAGAATTAACTTATTTTAGCAACACTTAAAGTGCATTAAAATTTATATTTTTTTATAATTTACCCATGATATGTTTTAATTTTTCAGAAGAACACTTTAGCAGTTATTTTATTGGGAGTATCTATTCTGTGGCACTGCAAGAAGTAGAACTAGATTGTTGTATTAAAATAATGTTTTAAAAACCACAAATAGAAGTAAATTACTTTTATTTGACTGATATAAATAGACATTTGTGCATGTTTAATAGTAAGCACTAGAGCGTATTTATGAATACTGATTTTTAGAGTCCTTGATTGAGCTAAATGTGTTGACGTGGGTGCTTTTAATAGACAGCCTGCAGGCTTAATGGTATGCTTGGTTAATTAGCACAAACCTAGAACCAATACTTAGAAGAACTGAGATTCTGATGCTCCTGGGCATATTATGGACAAAAGAGTATGAAGACTTGAAGTTAGGCATTAAGTGTTGGGTATATCATGGCTACAAAAGCAGGTGGAAAATATTGCAATTGAAATGGGTTGCCTATTTCTAATGGGACTTGAGTAACCCTAGGTGAAAAAGCCAAGTAACAGCTACTCCTCAAAACAACCATACCACTCATTTCTAAAGGTGACCCACTGGCCTTACTTTATTAATTTGTAACCCTGTTTCTTGTCTTTGCTCTCTCTTGCCAAATAATTGGATTTCAATAAATGTTGACAAATATATTTATAAATAGACACATTGAAGTGCAAATAAAGACAACTAATGAAACAGCAAAAAGTGAATGTTCCAATTCATTTTATGCAATTAAATCTGTTTCATGGGTAGAGTTTTTGTTTTTTTGACTTTTGCCACCAGATGAATCTATCCAATTTTAAAGAAATAATTGCATTATAAATATAATTTATGCACATGACTGGTATTAAAAATATGAAATATTTAGTGTGAGCCCTGAGTACTGTAAAATTTAAAAAGAGATTGTTTCTATTTTTCCAGAATATAAAATATAATTAGACATAAGGTCAAATTAAAAATTTTATGAGTGTTCCTATAGGACCTCTACTAATTGATCTTGTTCTTCATTTTATACATTTGGTTAATAGTACATATGCTGCTATTAATTTATCTAATATTATGAATATTTTATATTTTCACCTTTTAGAACCATTATTATTTGAAAATATTATACACAAAGACCAATATAGAATCAGTACTGAAATAAGCTATACTTATGAGGATTTATGAAATGTCTAAACCCAAAGAGTACTAAAAATGTTGCTTCCATGTCCTGGCTACTGTAAACAGTCCTGCAATGAACATTAGGGTGCATGTATCTTTTCAAATTACCATTTTCTATGGGTATATGCCGAGGAGTGGGATTTCTGGGTCATATGGTCATTCTATTTTTAGTTTTTTTTTGGTTTTTTTGTTTTAGTTTTAGTTTTTTAAGGAACCTCCATACTGTTCTCCATAGTAGCTGTACCAATTTGCATTCCCACCAAGTGTAGAAGGGTTCCTTTTTCTCTCCACACCCTCTCCAGCATTTACTGTTTGTAGAATTTCTGATGATGGCCATTCTGACCAGTGTGAGGCGATATCCCATTGAAGTTTTGATTTGCATTTCTTTAATAATTAGTGATGTTAAGCATCTTTTCATGTGCTTTTTGGCAATCTGTATGTTTTCTTTGGAGAAATGTCTTTTTAGATCTTCTGCCCATTTTTGGATTGGGTTGTTTGTTTTTTTGATATTGAGCTGCATGAGCTGTTTGTATATTTTGGAGATTAATTCCTTGTCAGTTGCTTCATTTGCAAATATTTTCTCCCATTTTGAGGGTTGCCTTTTTGTTTTGTTTATGGTTCTTTTGATAAAGATGTGGTACATATATACAATGGAATATTACTCAGCCATTAAAAAGAACAAAATAATGCCATTTGCAGCAACATGGATGGACCTAGAGATTGTCATACTGCATGAAGTAAGTCAGACAGAGAAAGACAAATATTATATGATATTACTTATATGTGGCATCTAAAAATATGGTACAAATGAACTTATTTACAGACAGAAGTAGAGTCACAGATGTAGAAAACAAACTTATGGTTATCAGGGGATAAAGTGGGGAGGGATAAATTGGAAGATTGGGTTTGACATATACACACTACTATATATAAAACAGGTAGCTAATAAGAACCTACTGTATAGCACAGGGAACTCTACTCAATACTCTGTAATGGCTTATATGGGAAAATATTCCAAAAAAAAAAAAAGAGTGGATATATGTATATGTTTAACTGATTCACTTTGCTGTACACCTGAAACTAACACAACATTGTAAATAAACTACACTCCAGTAAAAAGTTAAAAAAAAAAAGTCTAAAAATGATTGGAAAGTCATCTGTCCTAAATGAAATAGACATTAATTTAACTACAGAAGAATTGGCTATGTGCTCTGATTTTCTGACAATTTAGAAGATAGGTACAAAGAGTTACTGAATTAGTCTTTTACAATATGATTAGCAGAAATAAAAGTATAGAAACATATATATTTATATAGATCCTTCTTCAAGAAACAAAGAAATCAACACCAAATACAACTTCATACACTTCCATTAAGTTAGTGACTACAGCATAGATTTCTGTATCATTTATATCACTGGAAATATAGAAGGATGCTGAAATAAGCCACAGTAAGATTTTGTAATCAGAGAATCAATTTTTATGTGGCAGTTATGTTGCTAAATAGAAATTAGAAAGCTTATTTAAAAACTAAGGTCACTTCCACTCAGTATGTTGATTCTGAAAAGCCCAATAGTGAACACCATGTATGAACTGTACAATGTGTAGATGTTTATAAATAAAAATAATTAGCAATGTTAACAGAATATTTTTAATGTTCAGAAAGTGAACACTTTAGGATACATACTTTTTTCATAGTTTTCTTAAAAAACTAAATATTTCCTAAAAATAGCAAAAGATTTAGCAGACCCAAAAAGTAATTTTATATTATTTATGATAGGAAGACAAGGTCCAGGAGTGATTAGGATCCTGCAGATGGAATATGATAATAGCCACCATACATACTTCCACAAGTTAGTTACACCTTCTCTGGGCTTCTTCCCATTTTATCCCATGATTTATTTTCTTATTAAAGTTTCTGATTCTACATAGTATGGTACCTTGACAACTGAAATGTCTGAACCTTTGAATTTTTAATCCAACTAGCATGAATCTTAAGATATTGCTGTAATTTTAAAAATTGAATGTAAAAAAATTTACAAGGAAATGCCTTATTCCTCTAGATAAAAATTCTGTTGTAATCTCTTTTTCCATGTCATGACTTCAATAAATGTCAATCTTTTAGTAAACCATTATGTTTAATATTAACAGATTACCTAAACCATCAAGGCTTTTTTACATTAAATATTTTACAGGATAGTCATCTTCAAGCTCAAAGTTTTATAATCATTTACCATCAGTTAGTGAGGAAAAATAAATGAGGAAGTATCAATTCTTTCAGGCCACAATAATAAATGAGAAGAACAAAATCCTTCAAAAGGAGATAGACCTGAATTCACAATATACATACTGTTTCTACCATTTATGATGTGGATTTGATAAATTTGCATAACATTTTTAGTTTCTTCATCAGTTAAATAAGAATGCAAGGAGTGTGAGCATATGTGTGAGAGAGAGAGAAATTTAATACAAAGTGTATGAAGTGCTGACATAAGGAGTAATTACCATGTACCAAACAATAAATGGGAAAAATATGTCAGCATTAATGTATTACTTTGTGTGCGAGTAATAGGTCCCTGTCTTGGAGTAATTACAAATTTATCTTCCTCTTTTTTTTAGAGAGCTTGATCTTGGTAAAACTAATGCAGCAAGTAAAATACTTTCACACCAAGAACTCAGGAGTGCAAATGTAACTTTTGGTTTCTCTGAAAATTATTCTCTAATAATTCAAGTCCTCATTCCAACCAAAAGCAGGTAACATAAAGTCTTTCTGACTGACCATAGTCAGTTGAGGTAAAAACTAAAGCTGGACAGTTCCTTTGGCCTTTTTTCTCAGGGAGGGCTTTGATGCTGCTTACTAGAGAGGAGAGGCTGAGATTTTTACACAACATTGAAAGGTGGAGTCAACCATGAACTTGTAGCCTTTGTTGGCATCAGCTTTTCAGTTGGTCTCTTGGTCCACAGGCTTGGTTGTGCTGCCATCTGTGTCTGCTTCATCCATCCCAACCATGAGAGATCTTGAAGTTCACTAACTGATCTAACTTCTTCACAGATCACTGGAAACTGCAGCTACTCTCCCACACCATTCTTGACTGCAGGAATCTGTCCCTATACCAACATATGCCAAATGGTCAGTGTGTTTACAGGGAAACTGGAAACCCAAGGAATGTGCTGGCTTCCTGAGTACCTGAGTTACAGTCAGAATAATTCACATTTACATTTTTAAAAAATTAACCGTAGAGGTCACACTGACTTACACTGTTAGTAGGCCTTTTTCAATGTATTTTATGTATTTTCAACACTTCCAATGTTTGGCAAATACTCTAATGTTTGGTAATTTCTATTCTATTTTAACATCAAATAAAGGAGGTATAAAGCAAAACGTGAAGTGCCTCACTAGGTAGCAGTTTTCGGATAGGAGTTAAAGAAAATACTTCTGAATGCTGTACCATTAGAACAGTTTGAGTAAATCTGGGTCAAGGTTAAATCATACACAACAGATAGATTCCCCTTTCTCTTCCTGTTCTTAGTATCAGAGTTGGAGTTCAGTAAATGTTGATTGTCTGATTCTTTCTGCATATAAACCCTACTCCCATGTCTAGCTGAACTCTAAACTACCCAGGCCAAAGGCAGATACAAGCAGCCCAGATAACACTAAACATACTTAAACAGAGCTCTCAGCTTCTGCTCACTGCAGAAAAGACTGAGTTTGGAGTTTCAGTCCAGCTTGCTAGAGCAAAAAATCAATAATTTTGAGAGGAACACAACTTAATCCAGAGTCTTCACAATATTGAAGGTACAGTTCAAAATTATTGACATATGAAGAACAGAAAAAAATGACTAGTACACAGATTAAAAAACAATATAGTTGACACTAAAATATCACAGATGTTGAAATTAGCAGAAAGACTTTTAAAGCAGCAAGTCAAACCATTGTCAAGAAGTATTTGAAAACATAATTGTAGTGAATAAATAAAAAAGAAATCTCAGTAGAGAAATAAAAATATAAAAATAAATTAATTGAAAATTACAGAACTAAAAAACATCTAAAATTTTAAAAAATATATCCTCATTAAGGAGTAGTAGCCAACTGAATGTGAAAAAAATAAATTCAGCAGACTTGAAGATAGATTAATAAAAGTTATCCAGTTTGAAGAAAGCAGAGAAAAAAGATTGAGAACAACTGAACAGAATCTCAGTGATTTGTAGAATATTATGAAGCCATAACATTCATGCACTGGAGTCCTATAAAGAGAGAAGAGAGAAAATAAAGCAGAAAAAAAATTTGAATAAATAGTGGCAAGAGGCCTCTAAAATATTTTGGAAGATATAAATTTATAGTTTCAGTAACCTTAGGAAGCCCTGAACTGTATAAATTCCAAAAAAAATTTATTGTGAAGCTTACTAAAGTGAAACAGTTGAAACTCCAAAGTGACAAGAAAATCTTAAAAGCAATTCCCCCAAAAGACATTACCTACAGATAAAAAAAAAATACAAATGTCCATTTCTCTTCATAAAAAAATCAAGGCCAGAAGAAACTGGAACAAATGTTTAAGCTGCAAAAAGAAAAACTGACAACCCAGATTTATAAATCCAGTGAAAATATCCTGCAAGCATAGAGGGAAACAAAATGAATAAATGAATAAATCTAAGAGCATTCATCCTTAGCAGAACAACACTATAAGAAATAATAAAGGAAGTTCTAAATGAAGGAAAATTATACCAAATGAAAACTCAAAACCTAGAGAGGAAATCAAGACATCAGAAATGGAGTTGAAGTTATTAAACACAAATATTTTTCTCTTTACTTAATAATACCACTTATGACTAGCTAAAGTAAAACATAGTATTGTACTATGGGGTTTAAAAATACACACGCATGTGTGTGTGTATGTATGTATGTGTGTATGTTTTCTAATATTTAAAACAAGAACAAAATAATTACTCTATAGATCAAAGAAAAACTCAGAGAAATTTTAAAATATCTTAACTTGAATTATAGAAAATAACAAATTATGAGAAATTGCTAATGCAACACTTACAGGTAAACAGCTTCAAATGCTTAATAAGAAAAGTAAAGGAGTGTAAGTCCAATATATATAGTAATATCACTTATAGATGTAGTATATACAACTGCAGCCAAAGTGGAGTGAGAGAAAATGGGTCTAATATTGATTGCAAAGTTTTTACATTGTGTGTGGAATAATATAATACTTAACTCTAAATAGAACATGAAAAGTCAAAAACATATATTGTACCCCTTGGAGAAACCATTGAAAATATTGCAGAGAAATAGTATTGTAAGGCCATTATATAACTTAAATTTATTTTCAAAAATCAGTTAAACCTAAAGAAGTCAGGAAACAAAGAAGACAATAGAAACAAACAAACAAAAAAAAGTGGGGAAAATAGAAAACAAGTAATGAAATGGTAGGAAAATATCTAAACACGAATAATTACATTAAATGCAAATGAACTGAGGATCCCGATTTAAAAATATAAACACGTATACAGAATGTATAAAAAAGCAAGATATAACTACATACTTTCTTCAAGAGGCACACTTTAAATGTAAAAATAAAGGTTGAAATGAAAAGAATGGATAGGTAAACCATGTAAATCATGTAAGAAAGCTAGAGTTGCATATTAATATTAGTATTAATTAATTAATTAAAGTATACTTTGAGGCAAGAAGTATTGTCAGAGGAAAAGAAATATTTAAAAATGAGAAAGTAGTAAATTTAGAAGAAAGGCAAAAAAATCATAAATATCCATGGCATCTAACAACAAAGCTTAAAAACACATGAAGAAAAAATTGACAAAATTAAAAGAAGAAATAGACAAATTCACAATTATAGTAGCATAGTTTAACAATCTTCTCTCAAGAATTTAAAAAAGAAAAAGAGAAAAAATGAAACAAGACATGGAAAAGCTGAACAACACTATCATCCACTTTGACCTAGTTTACAATTATAAAACACATATGTCTAAAGGCCACAGAATACCCATTCTTTTCAAGGGTACATGGAAAATTCACCAAGACAGACCATACACTGAGCCATAAAACAAGTCTAAATATATTTCAAAATATTCAAATCCTGAAAGAATGTTCTTTGACCATAATGAAATGATTTACAAATCAATAAAAATAATGTATTCAGAATAAAGGTCAAATATGTATCAATTAAAAAATCACACTTTTAAAAAGTCCACAGGTCAAAGGAAAACTCAAGAAAGAAATTTTTAAATATTTTAAATTGAATGATAATATGAAAACATAAATTATGGAACTTTGTTAAAGCAGTGTAGGAAGAGCATTCACTCTGTCTAAATATAGTTACATAATAAATAGCTGTTATCATCATTAATGTATTGATAAAAATTTAAATCTACATCTTTATGTTAAATGTCAATGTTTTCTTTCCTCTCCTTCCTTCTTTGCCTGTTTTTAATTTTCATTGTTATGAAGATACAAATCTTATGTGTTCAGCATAGTTACACCAGAGGTAAGAGTAAAATTGTGTTAAGGTAAATAAGCTCCCTTTACACATTCACATATTATGGCTATGCCCATTTTAAAATATTTCTTGCAAACAAGACACATACATACTCAGTCTTGTTTCAATGAAAAGCAGAACCAAAATAGAAAAATCAGATTAGTGCTATTGATTTGAATAATAGTTTAAACCTCCAACATAATCTATATTATTAGAAACCATTACACAGCTGTCAAAAGTCATTGGAGTTTCTCCATTATTATGTCTGTGTGATGTGAGAAATATTTTGACAGCATTAGTAAAATCTCATAACTTGTGAGCAGCAGAACAAATCAGAGCCATGTGTGGAAAAAACACAGACTTCCAAAGCAAAGAGAGTTTTGTTTCTTCTAAGAAACTTCGAAATATTTTTATGTGTATATATAGATTTTATATATACACAGATTTGTGTATGTATGTATGTATGTGTGTGTATATATATATACATATATATATAGATTACAAATATATAAGCTTTTTTTAAAAAAGCTTTACAACTATTTTTCACTCTTTAAAATAGCTTCTGACTCTCTTAAACTATCTTTAAGACAGTTTAAGATTATCTTAAAGATAGGGGTTATATAAATTCTATAAATAATGTCATTTATTTCTATGAGAATCACTTAACTCCAGGATCTATATTTTAGGATTTCTCCTATTGTGTAAACATCATTGCCAGCCACTGGACTCATGCAACCAAGAAGGGTGAAGATTTATGCTTTGAAGGTGTTCTGTGCCCCCATGTAGACAAGACACTTAACAGTACTTGGTACACAGCAGGTGCTGAATACATTTGTTGAATGAAAAGTTCATAAACAATAGAGCTATGAACAACTGTGTGAGTGTAAGTGTAAAAGATAAAAATGAAAATGGAAACCTGTACATGAGGCTTTACTTATTTCTGTGAGTAAAGCTTCAAATATATTTCTGTGAAAAGGCAAGTATGAAGTAAAAAATTCAGGGCCTTTGCCAAACAGAAGTTGTACTCAGGAAATTAGTTAAGCATACAACTATGCCCTTATCAGGTGTGTTAAATTACAAACTTGTAAAAGTGAAAGCAAAAGTGACAATAGCTATTTCTCAAGTTAAGAAGCCCAATACTGGGCAGCAGAACCACGGAAATTAGAACATATACAATGGATGTTCATTAAATACAAAATCACGCAATAGCTCCCAATCACATGAAAGCCAAAGTAATTACACCTTACACCTATGATCTCACTCCATTCCAGCAACAACTGGCCTCCTAGCTCCTCCTAGAAATGCCAAGCCCACTCCTGCCTTAGGACTTCTGTGTCTTCTGCACCCAGGCTGTGCTGTCTGCCTGGTGGACTAACCTCTCAGATATATTGGCAGAACTCCTTTCACCTCCTTCAAAGCTATTCCCAAATAATATTTTCTCAGTGAGGCTCACCCTGACCATCCTATTAAACATGTACTACACTTCCTCAAAACCATGACATTCTCAAATCTCCTTGCGCTACTCTAAGTTTTCTTTTTCTATGGCACTTAATACATTCTAGCATATTTCATTTGTACATTATGTTTATTGTTTATTGTTTGCTTTCACCCTCAGAATATAAATACCACTAGGGCAGGAAGTCTTGTTTTGTTCATTAACGTATACTAAGTTCCTACTCCATGGCAAATGCTCAATAAATATGTTTAAATAAATAAAATATACTGAAAATTTAATTATTAATAGTCTAAATGTATTTGAAAAAAAATAGCCAAACATCTGGAATATCTTTCGCCTACAGTTCACCAGGGTGTATCCTCCAACTATCAATCCACGGACTATGTTAATAGTTGGGGTATTTGCCATTTATCTTAGCTCTCACTTATTTGATTCCTAACTCTGCTAGTAAGAAATTGTTCCTCTCTGTAATTCAGTGAAGTATGTGATGAAACACCAATAATATCTACACACTCCAGTATATAACATTTTTTTTTTTTTAATTAAAAAGGAGGTGGAAGATCGGTCACATTTGGTCTTGGAAATAAGGTGGCCCTAGGCTGATGATGCTCCCAGTTTCCATTGGCCACACTTTTGAGGTCAATAACTCTAAAAAGTGTCTCACAGCAGGTCCAACTCTCCTAGGTTCGTTATCTACATTTGAAGTGATCTCAGTTCTTCAAATCGTTCTTATAAATTATGTCCAGATAGTTCATTCTGCCATTTACTCAAAGCTGTTTATTTAGTGCCTTCTATGTGCCACACAAGTTGCTAGGTGATGAAGATATATATAGCCAAAAAGACAAATTCCCTGCTCTCAAGAATTCTGGTAAGAAAAACAGAAAAAGCAAGAAAATAAGAAATACATAATAATAAACTGAAATAAGAACTGTTAAGGATCTAGGATTCTTAAAGAGGTGAAAAATGTATGTGTGTGCATGTGTGTGTGTGTGTGTGTGTATGTTGTTTTGAGCAGGAGAAGTTAAAGGGCATTATTTTCAGTAATGTTAATGGAAGACTCTACTAGCATGTACAGTTGAGCTCAAAGCTGAAGGGAAATGAGCTGAAAGAACAAATTCTATTCAGACAGGACTATGTGAGCAAAGTGTGTGCAATAAATTTGACTGCTTGAGAAACTGAAAAATAGACAATTTGTTGGAGTATAGTGAGTGAAAGAGAAACGATATCAGTAAAGGTTGGAGAGGTGAGCAAAGACCAAACTTGTAAAGGCTTATAAGGCCATGGTGGAAAGCTTCCTTTTTTTTCCCTTCTGTCCTGGAGACATTGGGAATTTAGAGAAGAGATAATAGCAGGTGTGAACATTCTTGGTACTATGTGCAGAGTGAATTGGAAGGCTGTAAAGAGTAAAGATAAGGGTTATTGCATTGGCCTAAATAAGATTCCTGGACTGGAGAGGAGGTGGTCGAGTTAGACTGACCAGATTTGAAATACTTTCAGATATAAAAAGAATATGACTCTCTGATAGGTTGATATGGGCAAGAAGAAAAGTAAATATCAAATATGACTGTTTTCTATTTTAAGCCCCCAGATTAATGTCATTTACTGAAATTGGAGGATTATATGGGAAGAACAGTGTGCATGAGAGGAAGAAAGGCACACAGATTTGGGTGGCAGGAGATAAAACTGAGCCTGTGAATTTTGAGACCTGTGAGACATTTAAGTCAACATGTCAAAAATGCAATGAAAAATATCATTTTGGTACTCAAACTTTAAAAAAATTGTATAAGATATGAGAATGGAATAGCAAAGGAATATAGACAGAGAAGAGAAAGAGACCCAGGACAAAATTATAGTTAGTAGAGAAAGAAAAACAAGCAAAAGAGGCTAATAAAAATGGCCAGTGAGTTAGGAAAATGTCACAGAAACAAATAGGGATAGTGTTCCAAGGAGAGGGGTTTTAGATTCATCCAGAGTTGGAGTTTTGACAAGCAAAAATATCTAAGGATTGTGGTACTGGGCAATAAAAAGTGTTTGTAATGATGAGCTGGATATGGGGGGAAACAACAATAGGAGGGGCTGATTGATAGTGAGAAAGTAAAGGCATCAATTCATCGAAGGTAATGTCAAACATGGACAATTGCAGAGAAGCCCCTCTAGGACTTAAGCAATGTCTTTGGCCTTTGAGAGGTATGAGAAAAGATAATAAATAGCAAGTAAAACCTACTCTTATCATTTCAAATTTATTGGATCCCAAATTCTGGGTACCTATGCCATAAGCTCTCTAGTGGGAACTCCTATCTTAAGAACCATTTCACATGTCCAAACACCGTGTATTTGTTCCTTTCCACTTAATACCACTCTGTAAATATGCATGGCTATTTTTTCACATCTATGGTGTGGACTCTGCATTCCACTATTTGTTTTTTTGAAGGAAAACTTCAGGAACCAGGAGCAATTTAAAATCTGCCCATTTCCTTTCATACTTTCATATTTATTACCATCAAATGTAATAATCTCAAAGGGGTTGAAATTAACATTAAATGCAGTGGATATCCTAATCTACACAGTAAACAGAGACAAGGTTATATGTGTGTATATACACACACACACACACACACACATACATATGTGTATGCAGTAAGTCCCCTACATACGAATGAGTTCCATTCCAAGAGCACATTCATAGTCCAATTTGTTTGTAAGTCCAACAAAGTTGGCCTAGGTACCCAACTAACACAATCAGCTATATAGTACCATATTGTAATAGGTTTATAATACTTTTCACATGAATAATACATAAAAAGCAAACAAAAAATAAAGAAAATATTTTAAATCTTACAGTACAGTACCTTGAAAAGCACAGTAGTATAGTACAACAGCTGGCATACAGGGGCTGACGTCAAGTGAACAGGCAAGAAGAGTTACTGACTGGAGGAGGAAGAGAAGGTGGGAAATGGTAGAGCTGAAGGAGCATCAGCAATAAGAGATGCAGGGCAAGCTGCAATTTCACTCATGCCTGATGTTGATGGCACAGGTTCTGGTTCCTTGCTGGATTCAAGTCTATCTATCCTCTTGAAAAAATGATCCAGTGATATCTGGGTGGTAGCTCTTTTTTCCTCATCATAGATAACACGGTAGCACTGGATTACATTCTGAACAGCTGTTGCAACCTTCATGTATTGTTCTACATTCCAGTCCTGTGCCTCAACAACTAACAGTGTCTCCTCAAATAAAGAAAATCCCTTGGCCATTTCCAGCATCGTGAATCTCTTTGGTTCTTCACTTACTTCTTCCTCTAGTCTCTCTTCATCCTTTCTCTGGGCCTCCAATTCCATCAGGTCTTCATTAGTAAGCTCCTCGTGTTACACAGCAAGGAGTTCAATGAAGTTGTCCTCTTGCAGATCTAGCTCCAGCTTCTCGCTGAGGGTCACTAAGTTGCTGAAGACCTCATCCACCTTCTCAAATCCATGAAAATTATGAACAAACTGTGGGCAAAGGTTCTTCCAAACCCCATTCATGGTGATGGCCATAACCTCATGCCAAGCAAAGTCTATATTTTCTATGGCCTTGTAGATGTTATAGTCCTTCCAAAACTGTCACAGGTTGTGCCTGATTCATCACTCGCCTTTACTGCCTGACAAAAAGTGTGACGCAAATAATATTTCTTGAAAGTTGCTATAACTCCCTGGTCCATAGTTTGCATGAGCAATGTAGTATTCAATGGCAGATACACTACTTTAACATTGGGATGAAAGTCGTCTATGAATGGGGGGTGGCCCAGAGCATTGTTGAGCAGAAAAAGAATGTTGAATGGGACATCCTTCTCCAAGCAATACTTCTCTACCTCCAGGATAAAGTGGTGGAAAAAAAAGTCCTGGAAAATGGCCTGTGTGCCCCAGGCTTTGGGTTTACTCTTCCACACAAGAGGAAGAGAGCCCTTGGCTATGTTTGTAAGGGCTCTTGGGTTCTCTGAATGATAGATTACAAGAGGCTTCAGCTTCATACCACCAGAAGCATTGCCACCAAACCACAGAGTTAACCTATCCTCTGCTGCTTTATAGCCTGGCATCAACTTTCCTCCTTCGGTCTGGCATCCTCTTCCAGTACAGTCCTGTCTCATCCACATTAAAAACCTGCTTGGGTAAATATGCTCCTTCCAGAACACTCTTTGACATAAATCACAGCAAAATATTTTTTGACCCACCTCCTAGAGTAATGAAAATTAAAATAAAAAGAAACAAATGGGACCTAATTAAAAGTTTTGCACAGCAAAGGAAAACATAAACAACATGAAAAAACAGCACTCAGAATGGGGAAAATATTTGCAAACAAAGCAACTGACAAAGGATTAATCTCCAAAATATACAAACAGCTCATGCAGCTCAATATCAAAAAAAAAAAAAAAATTTAAAAAACCCAATCAAAAAATGGGCAGAAGACCTAAATAGACATTTCTCCAAAGAAGACATACAGATGGCCAACAAACTCATGAAAAGATGCTCAACATCACTACTTATTAGAGAAATGCAAATCAAAACTACAAGATTCCATATATACAATGGAATATTGCTCAGCCATAAAAAGGAACGAAATTGGGTCATTTGTAGAGACATGGATGGACCTAGAGACTGTCATACAGAATGAAGTAAGTCAGAAAGAGAAAAACAAATATCATATATTAATGCATACACGTGGAATCTAGAAAAATGGTATAGATGTTATTATTTGCAAAGCAGAAATAGAGACACAGACATAGAGAACAAACATGGATACCAAGGGGGAAGGGGGTGGAAGGAAAAGGGAGATTGGGATTGACATATATACACTATTGATACTATGTATAAAATAGATAACTAATAAGAACCTACTGCATAGCACAGGGAACTCTACTCAATGTGCTGTGGTGACCTAAATGGGAAGGAAATCCAAAAAGAGGGGATATATGTATACGTATAGCTGATTCACTTTGCTTTACAGTAGAAACTAACACAACATTGTAAAGCAACTATACTCCAATAAAAATTAATTTAAAAAACTACACACCATCATTAATGTTTTCCCGAAGCATTTCAGGAAATTCCCGGGCAGCTACTGTTGTGGCACTTGCCCCCTCGCCACTTACTTTTATGTTATGAAGGTTGTCCCTAGCCTTGAACCAATGAAACCAGCCATGGCTGGCATTAAAATATGCGCCTTCTGACTCTTCACTGTGTTTCTTCTTCAAGTCTTCATAAAGGCTTTTAGCTTCCTCTTGAATCAGCATGAAGCTGAGCGGGACTCCACATACAGAGAAGTTTCTCCATCTCCTCCATTACTTTTCCACGCTTCTTTGATATTATTGTCGACATCATCGGCACAGCAGACTTCACATATTTCATGATCTTGTCCTTTTTCTTTAGAATCGTGCCAATGGTTGAATGATTCATGTTATAAGAGCGAGCAACATCTACCATCGTTTCGCCTCGCTCCACTCTCTGAATGATTTTCACTTTTGTTTCCATCGTTATAGGTTAGTGATTCTTAGCAGTACCAGCTACCTCATCACGGCTTTTACTTTTGCTTCCAGACATCCTGGGCTCGAAATAAACATACTATACCACTGTGCTCTATACAGTACTGTAAAGTACACAAAATCACAACCATTTGTAGAGGATGTACACACATGAAAATGTATGCCAGACACGTGCACTAACTTACATGATTGAACATGTGAATGCACATTCGCATCTTTGAAAGTTTACAATTTGAAGGTTCGTATGTAGGGGACTTATTGTACAGCACATTACAATTCTAAATGCTCTTAGAAACTGATATAAATAATGGTGCATTAATTATGCTGTGTACTGCATATATCTTATATTTTTTATTGTTGCTATTGTCTAAAGAATTTTTACGTGAAAAAAAAAAGGTGTATGCCTGAGAGAGATGTGTATTTGGAAAGCCACTGTCTATATATACAGTTCCTAACCCCATTTGTTGATGGGTTCAATAGATTAGTCATTACATGTCACCTCTGGTAGAACAGGTTACATAGATTAAATTATAATTAAGGACCAATGCCTTTTGAAAATAATTTCATGTTGCAGCTTAACTTTATGATTGCTCTGTTGCATCATATTATGCTATAACTTTAAATTAAGAGTTGGTTGCATATTTATTTCGTATTTATTTTAAATACAAAATAAATATGCTTACCTAGAGGACAGCCTCAAAGTGAAGTGGTTAACAATAAGAATTACATTCGCAGTGAATGTGAACATGTGTGTTATTGTGTTGGAGGGGCACAAGTGGCAGTTACAAAGGATACCCAAAAGCTCTTGGGTAAATAGGTGTCGTTCACTATATGCAAATAATCTTATAATCAGATGAAGAAATTCAAGTACAGAGAGTATTTGCAAAGGTCCTTCTACCAAAAATAAGAATTAGCAGATAAAAAGCAGTCTTTGAGAGATGAAATGAAATTGAATTAAGGAAAAGAGGTGAGGGAAAAAGAACTAAGAAACAGTCCTTGTATACATCCACTGTCTTGCAATTTAATGAATTGCTTATGTATAGCTAATGCTGGGCTAATAGCAGTAGTTGACAATGCTCAGTTGTTCTATAAAAAAGATCACATCATTTGACTGAAAACCTGAATTTAAATTAAGGCACTCACACTAAGGTGCCCAAAGAACAACTAGTGAAACAAAGTGACATCCTGAACTTTGTAGAGAAATGTATATGCACATGAGGAATTTTACATCATGCACACTTTTTCACCAATAACCTTTTCAAAAACTACTCAGTAGTGTGCTGAAAAGAAATGCTAATAGTAGCTCACTTTCTTTGAACATTAATCACATTGATTAATGCATATGTAATATCTGCTTCTTTATCTTGGCTAAATATTACACTCTTTTATTCCTACAAGTGATGTCAATGTTACATTTTTCTGATTTTTTTCATTTATTTTGGACTGAACTAAGAGGTACAGTGCCACATTTTCTTTTTGAGGTAATTAAGAGTTACAGATTAACTTTCTATGTTAAATAGAATTAGATAAACATATATTTTTTTCCTTGTAAAATAGCCAAGTTCTACTTGCTTGGTCAACATAACATTAATTTATCACCTATTATAAGCCAAGTATTCTACTGGTTACTTTACAAATTCATCTTCAGTTAATACTTTCAAATTTAAGATGAGTCATCATCCTCATTTTACAGTAGAGGAAACAAAATCAGAAAGGTTAATTATCTTGCCCAAATGAATGCAGGTCAAGTTATTAACATTACATTATCTCCCAATATTCTATCATGGGGTGTTACAGATGCTGTGGATGTTCCCACTAGACTCCCCTTATCTGGCTGCTTCACCTATCCCTGGCTGCTGCCAATGGCTCACACTGAAACTCTTCTCGAAGAACTGTTCTTGACAGGCATGAGTCAACTTGCCCAAAGATACACAGGTGGTCCTGTGTCTACCCTCTGCCTGGCGTAACCCATGGCTAATGCACATCTCCTTTGCTCCTGGACAGAACAATCTTGTTAGTGCAAATTATGCATCAGAACCCCCTTTGAAATCAGGCTGAACTATATTTGAAACCATATCATTATCTAGCTTCTTCCTTTATCCTGACCTCTTTCCCTCACTCCCTTACAGACTTTTCCTGACTGCCCTGCCTCACATAGGAATCCCTTTTCCAAGCTTCACGAGTAAAAAACCTGACCTAAGACAGTTGGAGGCAGGAGTGTCTAGGGAGTAGACTCTGAGGATAGGATTTTAAAATTGAATTTCTCATTGGCAAAATAGCAATAGCCCCATCACTGATCACAGTTGGCATTTGAAGCATGATGAAGCAGGATAATCGCTGAGACTTTCACTGTAGTGATCTAGGACAGGATACAGGTTACAGATGAACTAGCTTATTTAGTGTCTTTGGTGTTTGATAGATACAGGGGGAAAAATAACTCTAAAATTAGTGTGCAGTTGAGTGGATATGGCTGAGAGCTACTAATGCATTAGAGAGGAATGACAGGCTCCAATCAGTTAATCAACAATTTAAAGCAAATTCTGGGAGTCAGAGTGCCTCCTTGGCATGGTTTAAAAAGACTGTAATCTACTGCAGTTGGAAAGCTAATTAATTAATCATAGGAATTAATTGTAAAAGTAACAGAACATCAGAAAAAGCTGAATTTTCACTTAAGCAATGCTCATATGCCAAAGTTAGGACTTACTAGAAAAGACTGGAACCTTGAAATTTGAGATGTGGATACTTGTGTAGCTGCAGTGAAGAAATGGGCAACTTTAGGTTACCTTAAGTCTTATGAGCTAGCAGAAATACCCCCACTTCCCCTTGACAGAATTAAGAGCATCTCCTCTTGTTTAAAAACTATGAAAAGGCCTCAAAGCAGATGTCTTATAAGACAATGCTTTCCATCTATAATGTTGCACCTCTTCTTCTGTCTGCCAGACCAGTCGTGAAGGTCAAACCTCCTGAGGGTCAAATAGCCTGACAGTAGATGAACTGCTGAGCCCACTAAGGGAGAAAGTAATTTTATGATGAAGGAGTTGTAAGATCTAATGAGTTTTGCAGTAGTTTTGCAGGAGCTTACCTGGAAATGTATCCTAAGAGTGCTGAGTAGAATGTTAAATGGGATAGAAGAAATTCTGTCAGAAATAAGTCATTCTCCCATGACTCTGAATTTAATTCCCTGGCAATGGCCCTTAGAGACATTTTAATAACTAGAAGCTCCACTAGAAGGTCAGAGAAGGCAATGGCCTACATTAAATACAGAAGAGATTTCAGAAATGTGGAAGCAAGAATGAAAAGGCTCAGAGAATTGGGTGTGCTAGAGTGGATCCATTATAAAAGAGTGAAAGACTCTGCACCTGATGCTGTTCTCAGGAGCATCCAGAAGACATTCTATTTATCAAGGCAGTAATGAATGTCTTCGTGAGGGAGGCACCAATATTTTTGAAAATTCTGTAGTGTAGAGATAAAATTGCAGAACTGGTCTCCCTGCTATTAATGGGGACAATAGCTTCCCAGAATATCAGAGGACATATGACATCACTTAATTGTCAGAGAAAATGTGAGAGTAATTACTGTTGCAGACAAAATGATTTTAATGATAGCCAGGGCTGGACCTGACACACAGATCTATGGAGATGACTCAGAGAGCATGACGTTCCTAGAGGAAGTATAGATGAGCAGTCACCAAGGGTATTGCTTAATATATAATCAACAGAGATCAAGAATGAATGAACAGAAGGCTGATCATCTTCCCCAATAGAAAATCAGTTTACTGCCCAGTTCTCAAACCTGTACCAGTTCTCAGACGAAGACTGCATTGACTGAAAGAGAGCCAGATGTCTTTGAAGAATACTCAGGAATACTTTGGTAAATGTATACAGAAGTGATCTCCCCCAGTCCATCACCAAAGTTGCCCCATAACCAAGGAAGTGTTAAGGAGAATACTTACATTTTTCAAGAGCATGTGGATATAAGATTTTAGCTGATAATGATATTATGAGATCAGAAAATAAATGGAGTCCTGGCCAAGGTTTATCTCACAGTTTTTCACTGGGTCCATGGGCCCACTTAGTGGTCATTTTCCAAGCTCTTGAATGTATTTTTGAAATGTACATTCATAGCAGCTGTCAGAACCTTCACATTGATTCTTTGGCTAGTGGTTTAAGGATTATTGTTGTAGGAAAAGATAAGTGGAAGTTCCTGAAACAGACCAAGTTAGTAAATTTAAAAAATACATAGGAAATCCTGGAGTTAGTTGCAGAGCTTAGTTTTACCCTCTGAGAGGCAGGAGTGGTGGTCGTCGTCATATCTCATTTATTTCATCAATCTGTCCCATGCAAATGTAAAAATAAAAAAATTAAAGAGATAGATCATGGTGAATGAAAATGGACTGCTAAAAACTCAGCTTCATGATAGCCCTAAAGCAGCTGACATAGCAGATGTGATATCTTTACTAGAATGGATTCATATTGCCCAGGTATAATGTGTGGAGCTATTCATCCAGCAAATGCATCCTTTCCCATATCCTTTAGGAAGATCAGAAAACATTACTTTCACATGTGATGCATAACATATATATTTTATTGTTGTTTTGCCCAAGGGCTAATTTTAACCTTCTGTCACAAGGTAGTGCGAAAGGACCTAAATTATCTGGATACTGCACAGAACATCAGATAGGCCCATGATATTAATTGTATCATGTGAATTGTACTTGATGAGCAGGAAGTGACATGCACTCTGGATACCTGGTCAGATAAATGATCCAGAGGACAGGAGATAGCTGCTAAATCAGTAAAGATTTCAGGAGTTCCCTGGTCTGGGACATGCTTCCCATGTAGAAAACCAGTCATTACACCTTGTCTCACCCACCAAAAAGAAAGAAGTATTTAGTAGACCTCTTCTGATCTATTTTTTAGGTGTTGCAGAAGGTCACTTTTGAGTGGGGCAAAAAAGAGTATGGAAGCATGTCCAAGCTACCCATATGCTTAAGTCATATTCCAGCAGAGTCCATATATAGAGGTATAAAAATTCTGTGTGGCCTCAGATACATGGAATCAGAGACAAGATGGCAGAGTAGAAGGACTTGAGCTCACCTCCTCTCACAAAAACACCAAAATCACAACTAACTACTGAACAACCATTGACAAAAAAAGACTGAAACCTACCAAAGAATGATATTCTATATCCAAAGACAAAGAAGAAGCCACAACAAGATGTTAGGAGGGGTGCTTTTGTGATATACTCAAATCCCATACCCACCAGGTGGGCAACTCACAAACTGGAAAATAATTATATCGCAGTGGTTCTTTCAAGGGAGTGAGAGTTATGATCCCCAAGTCAGGGTCCCTAGCCTGGGGGCCTGGCAACAGAAGGAGGAACCCCCAGAGCATTTGGCTTTGAAGGCCAGCAGGGTTGAAATGCAGGAACTTCACAGGACTGGGGAAAATAGAGACTCCACTCTTGGAGGGTGCACATAAGTTTCCACATGCACAAGGACCCAGGACAAAGCAGTGACTCCATAGGAGCCTGAGCCAGACATACCTGTGGACTTTGGAGGGTATCCTGTGGAGAAGGGTGTCAGCTATAGCCCACTGCTGAGGCAAGGAAACTAGTGGCAGAGGTCCCTAGGGAATATTCCAAAGTGTCATCTCTCCTAGAGGTCGCCGTCTTGCCACTGAGACCTGACCCCACCCAACAATCTGCAGGCTCCAGTGCTAGGATGCCTCAGGCTAAACAACCAACAGGTTGGGAACACAGCCCCACCCATCAACAGACAGGTTTCCTAAAGTCATCCTGAGCCCACAGCCAAATCTAGGCACACGCCTTGACACAGTCTTGCCCACCTGAGGGACAAGATCCTCCTCCACACACCAATAGGCAGGCACCAGTCCATCCCACCAGGAAGCCTGAATAAGCCCTTGGACAAACCTCACATACCAGGGGCCAGAAACCACAAGCAAGAACTACAATCCTACAGCCTGAGGAATAGAGAACACAAACACTGAAAGTTAGACAAAATGAGACAGCAGAGAAATATGTTCCAGGTGAAGGAATGATATAAACCCCAGAAGAACAACTAAATGAAATGGAGATAGGCAATATGCCTGAAAAAGAATTCAGAATAATGATAGTAAAGATGATCCAAGATCTCAGAAAAAGAATAGAGGCACAGACTGAGAAGATACAAAAAAATGTTTAAAAAAGAGCTAGAAGATTTTAAAAGCAAACAAACAGAGGTGAACAATACAATAACTGAAATGAAAAAATGTACTAGAAGGAATCAATAACAGAATAAATGAGGCAGAAAAACAAATAAGTGAGCCAGAAGATATATTTTTGGAAATCACTGCCATGGAACAGAATAAAGAAAAAAGAATGAAAAGAAATGAGGACAGCTTCAGAAACCTCTGGCACAATATTAAGCACACCAACATTCACATTATAGGGGTCCCAGGAGAAGAGAGAGAGAAAGGGTCTGAGAATATATTTGAAGAGATAGTAACCAAAAACTTCCCTAACATGGGAAAGGAAACACTCAAGTCCAGGAAGCATAGAGAGTCTCATACAAGATAATTCCAAATAGGAACACACTGAGACACATATTAATCAAACTGACAAAAATGAAAGACAAAGAGAAAATATTAAAAGCAACAGGAGAAAAGCAACAAATAAGATACAAGGGAATCCTTGTAAGGTTATCAGCTGATTTTCAGCAGAAACTCTGCAGGCCAGAAGGTAGTGGCATGATACAGTGATGAAAGGGAAAAGCCTACAACTAAGAATACTCTACCCAGCAAGGCTCTTGTTTACATTTGATGGAGAAATCAAAAGATTTACATACAAGCAAAAGCTAAGAGAATTCAGCACAACCAAACCAGGTTTACGACAAATATTAAAGGAACTTCTCTAGGTGGAAAAGAAAAGCCCACAACTAGAAACAAGAAAATTATGAATGGAAAAACTCACCAGTAAAGGCAAACATACAGTAAAGATAGGAAATCATCCACAAACAGATATGATGTCAAAGCCAGCAATCATGAGAAGAGGAGAGTACAAATGCAGCATATTGGACATGTATTGGAAATTAAGAGACCAGCAACTTACAACAGTCCTGTATATATATAGACTGCTATATCAAAATCTTGTGGGAACCACAAAGCAAAACTCTACAATAGATGGCCACACAAAAACGAAAAAGCAATCCAAACACCACACTAAAGATAGTCATCAAATCACAAGAGAAGAGAACAAAAGAGGAAAGGAAGAAAAAGGACCTATGAAAACAAATCCTAAACAATTAACAAAATGGCAATAAGAACATACATATCAATAATCAGCTTAAATGTAAATGGATTAAACACTCCGACCAAGACATAGTCTAGCTGAATGGATACAGAAACAAGACCCATATATATGATGTCTACAAGAGACCCACTTCAGATCCAGGGACACATACAGACATAAAGTGAGGGAATGGAAAAAGGTATTCCATGCAAATGGAAATCAAAAGAAAGCTGGAGTAGAAATACTCATATCAGACAAAACAGACTAAAAAATAAACATGGTTACAAGAGACAAAGAAAGACACTACATAATGATCAATCTGAGAAGAAGACATAACAATTGTAAATATACAAGCACCCAACATAAAGCACCTCAATATATAAGGCAAATGTTAACAGCCATAAAAGAAGAAATTGACAGTAACACAATAATAGTGGGAAAGATTAAAACCCCACTTATATCAATGGAGAAGTCATCCAGACAGAAAATCAATAAGGAAACATACGACTTAAATGACACATTAGACCAGAATGACTTAATTGATACTTACAGAGCATTCCATCCAAAAGCAGCAGAATACACATTCTTTTCAAGTGCACATGGAACATTCTCCAGGATAGATCACATTCTTAGCCACAAAGTGAACCTCTGAGAATTTAAGAAAATTAAAATTATATAAAGCATCTTTTCTGACCACAATGCTATGAGATTAGAATTCAACTGCGAGAAAAAACTGAAAGAAACACAAACACATAAATTTTAAACAATATGTTAGTAAACAACCAATGGATAACTGAAGAAATAAAAGAGGAAATCAAAAAATAGTGAGAGACAAATGGAAAAGAATATACAATGATCCAAAACCTATGGGTGAAACAAAAGCAGTTCTAAGCAGGAAACAATACAATCTTACCTCAGGAAACAAGAAAAATCTCAAATAAACAACCTGACCTTACACCTAAAGCAACTAGAAAAAGAAGAACAACAAAACCAAAAGTTAGTAGAAGGAAAGAAATCATAAAGATCAGAGAAGAAATAAATGAAATAGAGACGAACAGGACAAGATAAAAGATCAATGAAACTAAAAGCTGGTTCTTTGAGAAGATAAACAAAACTGATAAACCTTTAGCCAGACTCATCAAGAAAAAAAAAGGGAGAGGACTCAAATTAACAGAATTAGAAATGAAAAATGAGAAGTTACAACTGACACCACAGAAATACAAAGGATCATAAGAGACTACTACAAGAAACTATATGCCAATAAAATGGACAACCTAGATGAAATAGACAAATTCTTAGAAAGGTTCAATCTCCCAAGACTGAACAAGGAAGAAATAGAAAATATGAACTGACCAACCATAAGTACTGAAATTGAAACTGTGATTTAAAAACTTCCAACAAACAAAAGTCTAGGACCAGATGGCTTCACAGGAGAATTCTACCACACATTTGGAGAAGAATTAACAGCTATTTTTCTGAAACTCTTCCAAAAAATTGCAAAGGAAGGAACACTCCCAAGCTCATTCTACGAAGCCCTCATCACCCTGATACCAAAACCAAACAAAGATACCACAAAAAAAGAGAAAATTACAGACAAATATCACTGATGAACATAAATGCAAAAATCCTCAACAAAATAATAGCAACCCGAATACATTAAAAGGATCATATACTATGATCAACTGGAATTTACCCCAGGGATGCAAGGATTTTTCAATATCCACAAATCAATCAGTGTGATACACCACATCAACAAACTAAAGAATAAAAACCATATCACTATCTCCATAGATGCAGAAAAAGCTTTTGACAAAGCTTTTGACAAGATAGAAGCTCTCCAGAAAGTGGGCATAGAGGGAATGTACCTCATCATAATAAAGGCCATATATGACAAACCAACAACTAACAACATTCTCAAAGGTGAAAAGCTGAAAACATTTCCTCTAAGATCAGGAGCAAGACAAGGATGTCCACTCTTACCGCTTTTATTAAACCTAGTTTTGGAACTGCTAGTCATGGCAATCAGAGAAGAAAAAGAAATAAAAGGAATCCAAATTGGAAAAGAAAAAGTAAAACTGTCACTGTTTGCTGATGACATGATACTATACATAGAAAATCCTAAATATGTTACTAAAAAACTAGCAGAGCTCATCAATGAATTTGGTAAAGTTGAATTATACAAAATTAATACACAGAAATATCTTGCATTCCTATACACTAACAATGAGAAATCAGAGAGAGAAATCAAGGAAACAATCCCGTTTACCATTGTATCAAAGAGAATAAAATACCTAGGAATAAACCTACCTAAGGAGACAAAAGATCTGTACTGTGAAAACTATAAGACACTGATGAAAAAAATCGAAGATTACACTGACAGATGGAGAGATATACCATGTTCCTGGATTGGAAGAATCAATATTGTCAAAATGACTATATTACCCAAGGCAATCTACAGATTCAATGTAATCCCTATCAAATTACCAATGGCATTTTTCACAGAACTAGAACAAAAATTTTACAATTTGTACAGAGACACAAAAGACCCCAAATAGCCAAAACAATCCTGAGAATGAAAAATGGAGCTGGAGAAATCAGGCTCCCTGGCTTCAGACTATACTAGACAGCTACGGTCATCAAAACAGTATGGTACTGACACAAAATAGAAATATAGGTCAGTGGAACAGGATAGAAAGAGTAGAAGTGGGACTTCCCTGGTGGCACAGTGGTTAAGAATCCACCTGCCAATGCAGGGGACATGGGTTCGATCCCTGGTCCAGGAAGATCCCACATGCCGTGGAGCAACTAAGCCCATGCACCACAAATACTGAGCCTGTGCTCTAGAGCTCGTGAGCCACAACTACTGAAGCCGCATGCCACAACTACTAAAGCCCACACACCTAGAGCCCGTGCTCCGCCACAAGAGGCACCACTGCAATGAGAAGTCAGCAACCTGCAGCAAAGATTAAACCCTGCTCGCTGCAACTAGAGAAAGCCCACATGCAGCAACAAAGACCCAATGCAGCAAAAAATAAATAAATTTGAAAAATGACCTGTCTAAAAAAATTAAAAATAAAACACAGAAAAAAGAAAAGAGTAGAAGTAAAACCATGCACCTGTGTTCAATTAATCCATGACAAAGGAGGCAAGAACTTAGAATGGAGAAAAGACAGTGTCTTCAATAAGTGATGCTGGAAAAATTAGACAGCTACATGTAAACAATGAAATTAGAACATTCTCTAATACCATACACATAAATAAAATGGATCAAAGACCTAAATGTAAGACTGGATAGTATAAAACTCCTAAAGGAAAACATAGGCAGAACATTCTCTGACATAAATTGAAGCAAGATCTATTTTTGATCCACCTCCTAGAGTAATGAAAATAAAAACAAAATAAACAAATGAGACCTAATTAAATTTAAAACTTTTTGAACAGCAAATGAAACCAGAAGCAAAACGAAAAGGCAACCTACAGAATGGGAAAAATATTTGCAAATGAAGCGACCCAACAAGGGTTTAATCTCCAAAATACACAAACAGCTTATGCAGCTCAATATCAAAAAAAAAAACAACCCAATCAAATAATGGGCAGAAGATGTAAAGAGACATTTCTCCAAAGAACACATACAGTTGGTCAAAAAGCACATGAAAAGATGTTCAACATTGCTAATTATTAGAGAAATGTACATCAAAACTACAATGAGGTATCACCTCACAACAGTCAGAATGGCCATTATTAAAAAATCTACAAACAATAAATGTTGGAGAAGGTGTGGAGAAAAGGAAACCTTCCTACACTGTTGGTGGGAATATAAATTGGTAGATGCACTATGGAGAACAATATAGGAATTCCTTAAAAATCTAAAAATAGAGCTACCATATGATCCAGCAATCCAACTCCTAGGCATATATTTGGAGAAAATGATACATGCACCCCAATGTTCATTGCAGTACATTTACAATATCCAAGACATGGAAGCAACCTATATGTCCATCAACAGAGGAATGGAGAAAGAAGATGTGGTACATATATACAATGGAATATTACTCAGCCATAAAAAAGAATGAAATAATACCATTTGCAGCAACATGGACAGATCTAGAGATTATCATACTAAGTGAAGTAAGTCAGACAGAGAAAGACAAGTATCATATGATATCACTTATATGTGGAATCTAAAATAATGATACAAATGGGAATTCCCTGGTGGTCCAGTAGTTAGGATTCTGTGTTTTCACTGCCAGGGCTCAGGTTCAATCCCTGGTCAAGGAACTAAGATCCCACAAGCCACACAGCAGGGCCAAAAAAATAAATAAATAAAGGGAAAAAATTTAAAAATATAAAAAAATGATACAAATGAACTTATTTACAAAACAGACACAGACTCACATACTTCAAAACCAAACTTATAGAACCAAAGGGGAAAGGTGGGGAGGAGGGATAAATTAGGAGTTTGGGATTAACATATAAACACTACTACATATAAAATAGATAATCAGCAAGGACCTACGGTATAGCCCAGGGAACTCTACTCAATATTCTGTAATAATCTATATAGGAAAAGAATCTGAAAAAGAATGGATATAGGTCCTTGTATAACTGAAGCACTTTGCTGTACACCTGAAACTAACACATATTGTAAATCAACTATATTCCATTATATAATAAAAATTAAATTATAAAAAATAATAGGTGAAGAGAGGAAGGCCAGATAGCATGAAAGCATAGTATTCCAACCAATAAACAGTATTTATATTCTAGAAAAAATAAATCTGTGTGGAATCTCTGGCAAGTCCCAGCAGGACACTCACAGGGCAGTATCTAACATTCTAAAGCAAGTGCATGCCTGCCACAGAGAACTATACATCCTTTGAAAGTACTGTTACTGTACCATAGCCCCACTCAGGGGTGGCCCTGAAGACAGTGGTGAGGAGAAATCCACCCAAAGAACAGAGTTTCAAACAGTGTCAGGTCAACCACTCTTTTTGTGTGGAGAGAAAAGTAGATAAGAATACAAACAGATTTATGAGCAGTGAAAAATGATTTGGCTGTTTGGTCAGACAAAATTGGAATATCATGGACAAGGAGGTCTGGAGAAGAGGCATACGGGAAACAAACTGCAGGACAGTTTTTGTTCTTTTCTATTACCCATTGTCTTCGAGCCTATCTAGCTCAGGATTCTGTATAGAACAAACTTTGACTTTTATATTTTCTATCCAGCTCAGGTACACTAACACAGCTCTATATTATAATAAGATTTATGTGAGTTGAATTATGGTAAGTACTTTATTACATAGATATTAATTTAAAAAGTATTGTACTCCTATTTCTTAACCATAGTGTGCCAAATCAACTTCACACAAAAATGTTATCCCTCAACCTCTGTGCATAAATATACTGAAGTTAAAGATCAACCAAAGCAACTCTCTGTCACTGCATGCCTCTGAATTGCCCTTCGGGTTCCCTTAGAAATAATCCTAGGGATTGGAATTACCACCCCCTACTGCTGGATATACTTAGGATCTTATTGCAGCCTTTATTTATTTTCCCCTCAAGAGAAAACAATATCAAATAATCTACAGGAGGTGATTATATCATAAATTTCATATTAACCATTCTACCATCTTCATATATTCCAGAGTTTGCTGCAATTAAATGTAGTTTTGATTACATACTTAGATAAGCTGAATACATCAACTCTTTCAGTCAGTTAAAAACAATAATATGTAAGCAGAATAAAGAGGATAAATTAAAGTAACATTTTGACAGCTGTACAGAAAACTTTTTTCAAATGATTTTTTGTTATGTATGAAGGCATACATTTTGTTCCTATAGAAGCCATAAAAGTTGTTTGAATATAATATAGACCAAGGGCTTAAAGGCAATGAAACTCAGGAAGAGTATTTATTTCATTGTAAACCAAGGTAAGCTATAAAACGTCCTCATATAAACGAGAAAAGTCATTATTATCATAAATACAGTAATAGATTACAGGTAAACAAAAGGCAAGTAGTCTCATATATATGAAGAGGGTACCAAAGCTCCAAATATATGAAGGAGATCAAGAAAACAAAAATGATCCCAGAATCCAAATGAGGATTGCTTTAATGTTCACACAGCAAAAACTCTTAACCTTTTCCTCTCCCACACTCTCCAAATCTACTTTAATTCTTGGAAAATCTTGATAGTAAATTACCTGGAGTATTGGTTCTTAAGAAATATGTATTAGAATCATCTGCAAGCTTTTAAAAGTACACAAACACCAATAGCCATGATCCAGACTCACTAATTCATAATGTCTCCGATTGGACCTAGTCATTTGTGTAATTTAAAAGCCTTACAAGAATACTTTCACAATGTATACATCTATCAAGTCATCACATTGTACATTTTAAATATATTACAATTTTTGTCAATTGTACCTTCATAAAGCTGGGGAAAAAAAAAAAAAACCCACCACGAGTGATTCTGCTATATACCCCTACCTGAAAAGTACTATTTGAACAAATGTTAAATTGTCTACCCAAATTTGACCTCAGAGCCCTATTTTTCATAGAATAGAAAACATTTTAAGAAACATCTTGTTTGAAATCATAGTTTAAGATTTTACTTTAGGCATATTCAATATGCTTTAAAAACTAGCTTGAAGACTAGGCAGGGAGCTTAACAACCACATATAGGATATAACATTTGTGGGAAAGTATGATTGTGATGTCAATTTGCCCAAAACCTCTTGGAATACAGCTGTGGAGTACTACCTATATGCAAGATTATTATGTCACTAACAGAAAGAAGAGAGTTCCTTAACCAATTTATATAAATATTGACATGATTTCACTTTTAAATGAAACAAACAAATAAATAGAGGGGTAAGTAAGTATGCTATTTAAAGAGATACACATATAGCAAAAAAAAAAAAAAAAAAGAATTGATAGCAGAGATATTAAGGGCATTCAAATTGCTCAGGTCCTGTGGGTATGTTGCAGAGTACAGGTTGGAATAAGCTGCTCCTAGGCAAGAGATGTTTGGGCCTTCCTGGGAGGTCAGCTCCAAGTCTAGACTTGTTCCATTGGGAACATATTCCAGTGACGCCAACACCACGGTGCTGAAAGATGAGTAAAAGGAAATGCCCCAACAAAATAAATTCTTGAGACATAATCATTCATCAAATATTTATTGCATATTCACTAGGTAATAGGGATACTAGGATATACATATGGATGTGATTTCTACTTTCCTGAAGCTTATATTTTTACAGATAAAACAAATAAAACGATTTCAAACTAAATAGTGCTAATAAAAAGCAAACAACCAAGATGCTGAGATAGAGAATAATGGACATGGGAGATGATAACTTTGGAGCAATGGTTGGAAATGGGCTCTCTGAAGACAAAATACTTAAGCTGAGATGTGAAAGAAGAGCATGACAGGCAAAGAGGCCAGGATGGACAGCGTCCTGCAGTGTGTATGTGCTTTCTATACTCAAGAAATGAGTAAAAATTAATATTGCTAGAACATATGGAGCACAGGGAAGGTTGGTAGGAAATGAAGGGAGAGGTGGCAGTAGAGAGATAACACACCTTCTTGTAAGCCATGGTTAGGAGATTTACTCTAAGTACAATCAGAATTCAGATTTGGGTGATAAAACCAAGATTTTAGTTTTGTATATATTACTTTTAAGATACCAGTGAAATATGCAATAAATGCATAAAAACAGAAGCATCTCAGGATACAGAACATCTATCTTCAGAGTATGGGTATAGGATAAAAACCAACAGCACAACCAGTGAAGTTGGAGAAAAAAACAGTTAAGTGTGGTTTGCATTCTTGTCCTGGAAGCTGGAAGACAGGAATGAGGGAACAAAAAGAGGGTAGAGAAACAAACATGTATGGATCTGAATGAAAATTTTGCAAAGTTCAAGATGGCTCTTAAATACCAGAAAAAAATTAACAGTTTTTATTTGATTATAACCTAAACATATTTTCTATAGAAACATCTACTATTTGTCTCAAACTTTAACAGTAGAAAATCATTTACATTTAACTCTAATGTAGGGTGTGACAAGGGAACATCAGAGGAAGAACTGCTGCCACTGTAACTAATTTTATATGGCAATGAGCTGTCAAGTGATAGCTCTGTCAAAGATATACTTTGCCTCTGGTCCCAACTGGTAGATTGAATTATGTAACTATATGACAAAGTAAAGAATTTCCCCAAATGACAAAATAACAACATGTGCATTGACGATGACTCTTCTCCTATGAAGATACTGGTACCTCCCCCGAGAGAAAGCAAAGCAAACTGGGCCTCAGCCTCATTAGGGTTAGAGCTGGCACCCAAAATATGTGACCAGAAATTTTATTGTCCATATCCAAGATCCAATCTAAAAATGGGCTCAGCCTAAATGCAGAATCTGTAAGGATGAAGGCATAGCAGCCATACTCATTGTTGCTTTTATCCTGGGGGAAGACTCTCCAGATTGAAAGAGGGTTTGTCCTTTAAAGAGCTGAACAAGATGTGAAGGTCCCAGTGAAAGACTTTTGCATCCAGGATATTGAAGAAAGTACAGCAAGGTTCTGACAAAAATATGGGATAATTCCGTGTCTATGGAATCCCTGGTAACTCTATTATCATATAGTATATCCAAATTGTTTTCCATCTGTTCTTTATTGTGTACCCAATAAGATGAAAACCTGAATTTGTGATTCTTTTGCTAATGTCCCTATTAATTTTAGGAGAAATTTAATTCGGGATATTCATCTATCAGCAAAAAATACATCCTTTTGAAAGGGAAGTTTTTCACAATTTTGATTTGGCAAAAAACCTGTGCATTTTCCTTTAGATTTAAAACAATTACTTTTTTTTTTTTTTTTTTTTTGGCCATGCCCTTCAGCTTGCGGGACCTTAGTTCTCCAACTCGGATCGAACCCGGGCCCCTTACAGTGGAAGTGCAGAGTCCTAAGCACTGGACCTCCAGGGAATTCCCTGCCTTTAGATTTAAAAACAACCGTTTTGTCATAATTTAAATGAACTAATATTTCTTAAATACTCAATCTCACTGATATTTATCAACCAATTTTTGTGGAGACTAAAAAATAAATTGCTAACCTATGGGAAATCTTAACAATTGGTATCTGATGTGACTTTTTCAAAAAGTATTTGAAAATCAGTTTTTCTGAGACATTCTATTGCATAATGAAAATTGTTTTGATCTTTAAAATCAATTGAAATCTTATTTCATTGCTGTACCTCTAAAGGACAAAATAAGGTAAAATCAAGTATTAAAAAATTCCATGTAATAGAATAAAATTTATTAAACTAAACCTATTAAATAACAATTTTTCCCTGTGTAATGTCTTTAAATTGTTTTATGTATGAAATTACAAAGTTATCTAGTAAAGTATACGTTCTACAAAAATTTATATTTCATAAACCAAGCATAGAGTATTAGTTCTTTACATTTCACTTGGGTGAAAATAATGCTTCATTTTATGGCCAATAATAGTATTTACACTAATAAGAACATAAATGAAAGAGTACACAAATATAACAGAGAAAATACTAGACCAGAACACTAACTCTCTTTTCTTGAGTTCTTATTATTGACTAGATACCCAAGTTAGGAAGTGGGCTTGGTGTCCTGCTCAATTCACACTGACACTTCCATACCATCACTTCTCCACTCTCCTGTGAAAGTACATTTTCCTTGGAAACTGGACACAGATCTTTATTCCATCTTATTGGTCTCATCAACCAATTCATTGTGTCTCTACCTCAATCTCTGAATATTTGACTCCACACACCCAGTTTTCTTCTCCATCTGAAGTTCTGCCAGCATTCTTGGCATTTCTAATCCATGGGTGGAAGTCATTCAATAGTCTATATGCTCATTTATTTTCCCTACTCATTTCCAGTTGCCTTAACCCCCACTAATTCCCATAACCATTCTTGAAACTTGTCATCATTAAGAAGTGCTCCAGTTCTGAAATATTAAACTCAAACACCCCAGCTTCAGACACTAACCTCCAAATATTTTTGGCTCTGTTGTTCACCAACTGCCATTAAACTTTTTGATATGGCTAGGAGCCCCAGTCCTTGCATATTTATATATTGTCATTATCTACTTATCCAAAAGTGCATGGTCCGGGCTTCCCTGGTGGCGCAATGGTTAAGAATCTGCCTGCCAATGCAGGGGACACGGGATCGAGCCCTGGTCCAGGAAGATCCCACATGCCGCGGAGCAACTAAGCCCGCAAGCCACAACTACTGAGCCTGCGCTCTAGAGCCGGTGAGCCGCAACTACTGAGCCCATGTGCCACAACTACTGAGGCTGCACTCTAGAGCCCGTGCTCCACAACAAGAGAAGCCACTGCAGTGAGAAAGCCGTGCACCACAACAAAGAGTAGCCCCCGCCCTCCACAGCTAGAGAAAGCCCGCACACAGCAACGAAGACCCAATGCAGCCAAAAATAAATAAATAAAATAAAATAAATAAATTAAAAAAAAAAAAGTGCATGGTCCAAAATGACTAAATAAATCAAGTCTCTTCAGTGGACCTTCAATTCTCTTCTCTTTTCCATTCCTTTCCTTTCTCACTCTCTACACTTTTCCTTGGAGACCTCAAAAACCCTGTGGCTGGCTGTAATAAAAATCTGTATTCTGATGTTTGCTAAATCTCTACCTTTATCCCAAACCTATAAGCAGAACTATAAACCCATCTATCTAACCATTTCCAAACCTAAACTCATCTTTTCGCAACTTTGGTCTTTCCTAAGTATTTTATCTTTGTAAATGATACCACCTTAAAGTCTATTGCCTTAGACTTCTGGGCATTTTCCTCAGTTCCTGTGAGTCCTTCTCTCCCTATATTTGTGTCTCTATCATTTGGCAAGTTCTGTTGCCTCTACATTTCAAATATCTTTCAAATGTATCATCTGTTTACATAACCACTAATTCTAAACCATTTCATACCATCACCATCTCTTATTTGGGTTATAGCCACCTCCCAGTGGGTATAGCTACCTGCAGCCTTGCCTACAACAATACTTTATCCACACTATAATTAAAATAGCTTTCTAAAACACAAATCTAGTCAGGTAACTTCTCTGTTAATGACAAAATGTGAATTTCTACAAATTCCCACCATCCCATCTATCTATCTTTCAGCATCTTTACATATATAAACTGCCTCTCCTCATATTTCTACAAGTAGACTATGTCTACTCCTATATAAAGTCAGCCCATGTCCATTCACCTACCTAAGGACCTCTCTTCTATCATCAAGTTTGCCGTCACCAACTGATTATATCCATCAGCATAAAAAACCCTAATCTTTTGATTCCACTTCCTTTTCTGGCTACCTTGCAACAGCAAATTACCTCCAAAAGTACTGTCTCAATGCCTCTTCTACTATTATCTTGATTTTCTTATTTAATTCCATGTGGATAAAGAGCAGATTCTGTAAGATTTTAACAGACGATTTTTTAAAATTGAGACTTCTTAATGGCGTAGCACATGTACTATTTTCATGAAATTCTGTATACGCTTAAAAAGAATGTTGATTCTGCAGTTGTCATGTCCTATAAATGTCAAAAAGATGAAGGTGGTAGGTAGAGCCATTCATATAGTCAATATCGTCATTGACATTTTGTCAAGCTCTATAATTTGCTGAGAGATGTGTAAAGTTTTCAATTATAAATATGATTTTGTCTATTTTGTCTATTTCTCCATTTTAGTTCTGCCAGTTTTTCTTCAAGTACTTTCAAGTTGCAATATTATGTGAATAGACATTTATAATTGTACCTTCCTGAGATATTGACCCTTTTATATTTATGAAGCACTTTTATCTCTACTAATACTACTTGTTTTATTCTTGAGATTTTTAAAATTGATTTACAACAATGTTAAAACTTTTATATATAAAATATATATTGCAACTATCTTTTCATTTTGTTTGCTTTCCTTTTTTTTTTAATTGAGGCAACATTGGTTTATAACATTATGTAAGTTTCATGTGTACAAAATTATAATTTGACTTCTGAATATATCATACTTCAGTATGGTCACCAGAAAAAGTATAATTTCTATGTGTCACCATACAATTGACCCTTTTTACCCATTTTGTCCTTCCCCTCTGGTAATGACCAATCAGTTCTCTGTATCTATGTGTTTTTTTGTTTGTTTGTTTATTTTGTTTTTTTAATGTATTCTAAATAAGAGTGAAATCATATGGTATTTGTATTAGTCTGACTTATTTCACTTAGCATAATACCCTCATGATCCATCAATATTGTTGCAAATGGTAAGATTTTATCTTTTTTATGGCTGAGTAGTATTCCATTGTGTGTGTGTGTGTGTGTGTGTGTGTGTGTGTGTGTGTCTAAGTGTGTGTGTACGTATATGCATACCGTATTTTCTTTATCCACTTATTCATTGATGGGCTCTTAAGTTGTTTCCATATTTTGGCTATTGTAAACAATGCTGTGATGAACATAGGGAATCATACATCTTTTGAATTAGTGTTTTTGTGTTCTTTGGATAAATACTCAGAAGTGGGATAGCTGAGTCAAATGGTGGTTCTATTCTTATTTTTTGAGGGATCTCCATACTGTTTTCCATAGTGGCTGCACCAATTTACATTCCCACCAACAGTGTATAAGCGTTCCCTTTTCTCCTTGTCCTCTCCAACATTTGTTATTTCTTGTCTTTTCGGTAATAGCTATTCTAACAGGTGTGAGGTGATATCTCATTGTGGTTTTTATTTGCCTTTCCCTGATAGTTCGTGATGTAAATCATCTTTTCATGTACCTGTTGGCCACCTGTATGTCTTCTTTGGAAAAATATCTATGCAGATTTTCTGCCCATTTTTTATTTGGGTTTTTTGTTTCTTTGTGGTTGAGTTGTATGAGTTTCTTAAATATTTTGGATATTAACCCATTATCAGATATATGGTTTGCAAATATCTTCTCTCATTTGGTATGTTGTGTTTTATTTTGATCATGATGTACTTTACTGTGCAGAAGATTTTCTGTTTGATGTAGAGCCATTTGTTTCTCTTTTATTTCCCTTGCCTTTGGACTAAATCCACAAAAACGTTGCTAAGACCAATGTCAATGAGGTTACTGCCTATGTTTTCTTCTAGGAATTTTATGGTTTGAAGTCTTACATTCAAATCATAAGTCCATTTTAATTTTTGTGTATGATGTAAGACAGTGGTCCAGTTTCATTCTTTTGCATGTCGCTGTCCAATTTCCCCAACACTATTGAAGAGACTTTCCTTTCTCCATTGTATGTTCTTTGTTCCTTTGTTGTAAATTAACTGCCCATATATATGTGGGTTTATTTCTGGGCTCTCAATTCTGTTACATTGATCTGTGTGTCTGTTTTCTGCCAATACTATGCTATTTTGATTACTATAGCTTTGTAGTATAATTTGAAATCAGGAAGTATGATACCTACAGCTTTGTTCTTTTTTCTCAAGATTCCTTTTGTTATTTGGGAGTCTTTTATGGTTCCATAATTATTTTAGGATTTTTTGTTCTGTTTCTGTGAAAATGTCATTGGCATTTTGTTAAGGATTGCATTGAATCTGCAGGTTGCTTTAGCTAACATGGACATTTTTACAATGTTAATTCTTCCAATCCATGAGCACAAAATATCCTTCTATTTCTGTGTGCTTTCAATTTCTTTCAACATCTTATAGTTTTCCTTGGTTAAATTTATTCCTTGGTATTTTATTCTTTTTATTGAGATTGAAAATGTGATTGCTTTCTTGATTTCTCTTTCTGCTAGTTTATTTTTAGTGTATAGAAATGCAACAGATTTTGTATATTGATTTTGCTTCCTTCAACTTTATTGTATTCATTTATTATTTCTAATAGTTTTTTTGGTGGAGTCTTTAGAGTTTCCCATGTCATGAGCAAGTAGTGACTATTTTACTTTTTCCTTTCCAATTTGGATGCCTTTTATTTGTTTTTCTTGTCTAGTTGCTCTAGCTAGGACTTCCAATACTATGTTAAATAAGAGTTGCAAGAGTGGGCATTCTTGTCTTCTTCCTGCTCTTAGAGGGATAGTGTTCAGTTTTTCACCACTGAATATGTTTTTAGATGTGAGTTTTTAATATATGGTCTTTATTATGTTGAGGTACATTTCTTCTATACCCATTTTATTGAGAGTTTTTATCATACATGGGTGTAGAGTCTTGTCAAATGTTTTTTCTGCATCTATTGAGATAATGATATGATTTTTATCTGTCACTTTGTCAATGTGCCATATCATATTGATTGATTTGTTGATGTTGTACCATCCTTGCATCTCTGGAATAAATCCCACTTGATCATGATGTATGATTTTTGAAATGTATTGTTGTTTTCAGTTAGCTGATATTTAGTTGAGGATTTTTGCATTTATATTCATCAGAGATATTAGTCTATAATTTTATTTTTCATATTTTCTTTGTCTCGTTTTTGTATCAGGATAATGTCGGCCTTGTAAAATGAGTTAGGAAACATTTCTTCATCTTCAACATTTTGGAAGAGTTTGAAAAGAACAGATATTCAATCTTCTTTGAATGTTTGATAGAATTCATCTGTGAAGCCAATTATTCCTGGACTTCTGTTATTTGGGATGTTTTGGATTACTGGTTTAAATTCCCTACTAGATTTTCTGTGTCTTCATGATTCAGTCTTAGAAGGTTGTATGACTCTAAGAATGTATACGTTTCTACTAGGTTGTCCAATTTGTTGACCTTTGTCTGTTCACAGTATTCTCTTATAATTCTTTGTATTTCTGTGGTATTCGTTGTTATTTCTTCTCTTTCATTTCTGATTTTATTTACCTGAGCCTTCTTTCTTTTTTTCTTAGTTAATTTAGCTAAAGGTTTTTCAATTTTGTTTATATTTTCAAAGAACAAGCTCTTAGTGCCATTGATCTTTACTATTGTCCTTTAAGTCTCTATTTCATTCATTTCCATTCTTATTTTTATTTTTTCCTTCCTTCTACTGACTTCGAGCTTTGTTTGTTCTTTTTTCTAGTTCCTTCATGTGTAGGTTAGATTGCTTATGTGAGACTTTTCTTATTTCTTGAGGTAGGCCTGTATAGATTTTGGTATACTGTATTTTTATTTTCATATGTCTTCAGATATTTTTTGATTTCTCCTTTGATTTATTCATTGACCCAGTAGTTGTTCAGTATGTTGTTTAGTCTCCACATATCTGTGATTTTTTCCAACTTTTTTCTTGAGTTGATTTCTAGTTTTATATCATTGTGGTCAGAAAAGAATTTGATATGATTTTAATCTACTTAAATTTATTGAGATGTCTTTTGTGTCCCACCATATGGTCTATCCTTGAGAATGTTCCATGTGCACTTGAGAAGAATGTGTATTCTGCTGCATTTGTATGGGAACGTTCTGTATAAATCTATCAAGTCAATCTAGTCTAATATTTCATTTAAGGTCAATGATTCTTTGTTGGTTTTCTGTCTATACGATCTGTCCATTAATGTACGCAAGACATTAAAGTACCCTACTCTTACTGTGTTGCTGTCAATTTCACCCTATGAAAGGTCTGATGATAATTGCATTATGTATTTTGATGCTCTTATGTTAGGTGCATATATATTAATGTGTTTTGTCTTCTTGATGTATTGTCCCCTTTATCATTGTATAATGTCCACCTTTGTCTTTTTCTTTTTTGGCTTAAAGTCTCTTTTGTCTGATATAAGTATGGCTACCCCTGCTTTCTTTTGGTTGCAATTTGCTTTGAGTGTCGTCTCCCATCTTTCAGTCTATTTTGTCCTTAGAGCTCAAATGAGTCTCCTGGAAGCAGCATATAGTCAGGTCTTGTTTGTGTCTTTTGTTTGGTGAATTCAATCCATTTACATAAGGTGATTATTGAGAGATGAGGGCTTAGTTCTGCTATTTTATCTTTTGTTTCCTTGTTTCTCTATACCTCCATTGTTTCTTTTTCCTTGTGTTTCTGCCATTTTAATTTGATAGTTATCTATGATGTTTTTCTCAGTTTCCTCTTTTTTTTAATGTTTCATGTCTCTGCTCTTCATTTATGTTTTGTGGTTACCATAAGATTGGTTAAGATGTCTCATAGATAATATAGTCCTTTTCTGCTGATAGAATTTTTCTTCATTTGCCTATATGGGTTCTGTCCTTTCCTTCTTCTCTTTTTATGTTTTTGTTGTCTGAAATTACTATTTTTTTTTTTATGTTGTGAGTTCGTTACCAGATTGAAGGTGTTATTTTTGCTCTTATTTTTCTCTTTAACCTTTATGCTATAATTAAGTGCTTAACAACCTCTTCTGATATAAATTTGTAATTTCTGATTCTGCTTGTTTATTTATAATGTTACTCAAAGTTCTGTGTACTTTTGTCTTTTTGTTTTAGGTAGAAAAACTCCTTTCAACATTTTTTGTAAGGCAGGTCTAGTGGTGATGAATTTCCTTACCTTTTGTTTGTCTGGGAAAGTCTTTGTTTCTCCTTCATATCTGAATGATAACATTGCTGGATAGAGTATTCTTGGGTGACAGCTTTCATCTTTCAGTATTTTTAAAATGTCATTCCACTTCTTCCTGGCCTATAGAATTTCTGCTGAGAAATCTGATAGCCTCACAGGGGTTCCTTTGTAGGTTACTATCCTTTTTTCCCTGCTACCTTTAAAATTCTTTAGCATTGACTTTTGACAGTTTTAATATAACGTGTCTTGGAGAAGGTCTTTTTGCTTTGAGATAATTAGGTGTTCTTTTAGTTTCATAGACTTAAATATCCAGTTCCTTCCCCAAGTTTGGGAAATTCTGAGCTATTAATTCTTTAAATAAACTCCCTGCTCTCTTCTCTTCTTTTTCTGGGATACTCATTATGCTTATGTTGTCTTACCTGATGGAGTTGAATAATTCTTGTATAATTTCTTCATTTCTTAAAAATCGTAGTTCTCTTTCCTCCTCTACCTGAATCATTTCTAGATTTCTACCTTCAAGCTTGCTGATTCTCTCTTTCATATGATCTGCTGTAATTCAGTGCTTTCTATTCCATTTTTCATCTTATTTATTGAGTTTTTCAGTTCCAGAACTTCTGTTTGTTTAGTTTCAATCTCTTTGGTAAAGTATTCCTTCTGTTTCTGAGCTCATTGAATTGTCTTTTTGAACATTCTTTTTAATAGTTTTTTAAATTGAATTATAGTTGATGTACCTTTTTGAGTTCTTTTGTAGCTCATTGAGTTTCTTCATGACAGCTATTTTTATTTGTCTATCAGTTAGATTGCAAACATCCATAACTCTAAGTTTGGTTCCTGGAGAATGATCTCTGGTGTGTGTGTGTGTGTGTGTGTGTGTGTTACCATGTTCCCATATTTTTTTCATGGTGCTTGATGAGTTGTGTTCCACTGCTGGCACATTTGAAGTAATGAACACCTTTCTTATTTAGGTAAAATTTTTTCACTTGATTCTAAAACTTCAACAGGTTTGTAATTAGAGGCCCTTCTTTTCCTCTTCGGTAGGTGTCACTATAGCACAAGTTTGTGGTTTCTCTTACCTGATCTTGCCTCTGGCTATATTTGAGAGTCTGCACTTTCACCCCTCCACCACCTCTGCCAGAGATATTGCTGATGCTTTTGTTGGAACTGCTTGTGCCTCTGGGGTCACTGGTGCCTTGCTGCTGGCAGTGTCACCAGCAGCACTGGTGCTGCTGCTGGAGGCACCAGGATGGCAGGCACCTTGGCTACATCCAGAGTTGCCTGGGTCCAGGCACTGCCATTGCATTTTGGAGAAGGGGGTGTGTTAGGGGAAGTAGGCTGGGTTGTGGGCACCTCTGCCATCCTGGAGTTGTCAGATTTACAGGTGCTACTGCCGAGGGCTAGTGTCATGGGCCTGCCAAGGCTGGAAGGACCTGGGTCACAGATCCCACTGCCATTGCTTCCCAGTTCCCTGTGGCTGCAGGCACCACTGCAGCCAGGTAGCTGGGTGCTGCTACTGGGTTCTCTGGGGCTGTGAACTCAGCCACCATAACCAGGGGTCTGAGAACATGCTTAGCACCACTACTATTCCCCCATTCCTCCTCCTCTGTGTGTTCCAGTACACCAACCTTCAGACGTACCAACATTTAGATCTATCCAGCATACTGGTGTTTTTTGGAGAGGAACCTTTACTGAGTTATGGATATTTTACTAGTTGTAGATTAAAGGGGAGAGAGGAAGGGAGCTTCTCATGCTGCCATGATGCTGATGTCACAATATTACTTGTTTTTAATCCTAGAATTTTAATTTGGTTCTTTTTCATAGTTTCCCTGTTTGGATTCCCCATCTGTTAATTCATTAAGATTCTGTTTTTCTTTCAGTTCTTGAACATATTAATAATAATTGCTTGAAAGACCTTGTCTATTATTTCCAACATCTGTATCATCTTAGAGTTTCTATTGACCGATATTTTTATTGAGTAACTTTTTCCTGCTACTTTTTGGCTAGTAATATTTTATTGTGTGTTTGGCATTGTGTTGTATACATTGTAGATACTCTGTATTTACTTTCTTCTGAAAGGTTTTGAGGTTTGCTCTAATAGGCAGTCAGATTCAAATTGCAAAATCTATCTCCTGCAATAGGCAGAAGCTGAAATTTCTGTTCATTTCTTTCTTACAGTTACTGATTTTAGTAGAACTGGAAACTTCCTTACGTGCATAGTTCAGTGGGAAAACAAAGATTTTGGTAGAGTTACTACATAGACTTTGAGGCTCACCCACTCTACTTTTCCACTTAAATTTTCCAGGTACTTTGCCAGCTCTGCACTCTAGCTGCTGACAACTTAAGCCTTTAAGACTTGGATTTCTTCTATCCTGACCTCAGATTGAGAATTCTATCAGGACAAAAAAAGTTGCAAATACACAAATCTCATCTGATATTGTTTTCATTTTTAAAGTCAAATTCCCTCCAGTTTCTGCCTTTTTTTTGGTTTTTCTCCAGTCCTTCAAACAGATGTTTTCTTTTAAAACATCTTAAAATACTTTATCCAGATATTATTATTGTTATCTGTGTATTGGTTAGAATGACAAAGCTTATCTAGTACCAAAAACCATAGCCCCAACTCTACAGAAAATACTTTTGTTAACACCACCAATAGCCCCACATTACTAGGTCTAATGGTTAATTCTCAGTCTTCAACTTAACCTAAACTTTCAACAGAATTTGGCATGTCTTCCTCCTAGAATCACTTTTCTTACTCTCCTGTCTTCCATCTACCTAACTGGCCTTTTCTTCTTAGGCTCTTTTCCTGATTCTTCATCTTCTTCCAGACCTCTTAGCTTTAAAAATATGCCATGAATCAACTTTGCAACATCTATTTTATATCTACAAGCATTTCCTTGGTGATGTCATCCAATCTAATGGCTTTAAAAATAACCAAATGTATAGCTATTCTCCCTGAATTCCAGGCATACATATCTAACTCCCTGCTTACCATCTCCACGTGATACATCTTCCTTGGATGTTCTATTTTCTCATATTCACATTCAGAATATCAGAAAATATTAAATGCTCAACCCTCAAAACATAGTAGACAAAGAATATGTGTACTAATTGCCTCTGAAATTGGTCAAATCCACCCTGGTCATTATTGCTTGTTTTGATATTGCAACTTCCTCCTTATTGATTTATCAACTTCTACCATTGCTCTTCCACTATTTTTCTCAAGTCAGTAGCTAAGTCATTCCTTTAAAATATAAAATAGGTAATATTACTTCTCTGCCAAAAATTATTTTTAAAAATATAAAACAGAAATATTATTTCTCTGTTCAAAGCTTTCCATTTCATTTATAGTAAAAACCAAAGTCTTCACAATGACCTAAAGAGTCCCATATGGTCTGGTCTCTCTCTGATGGATTCGACTTTTCTCCTATCTGTTCAGTATGTGGTTGTCATTCTGGATAATTTTTTCTAAAAATGCACTCCCTTAACTTTGTGCCATATTTTAAATCTGTTTTTCCACAACAGCACTGATATTCTTACTTCAAATACAATCTATTTATTTATTATATTTAGTTTGTCTTCTCCTACTACAATGTAAGCATGAGGGTAATAATTTTTACGCTTGCTGCTTGTTTGTTTACTGTTATATTCTTAGAATCTAGAATAGTGCCTAACACAAGTTTGGTAATGAATAGTTGTTGAATGAATAACTAAATAAATGAAGCAAATCCTACCTGACTTCTCTCTGATCTTTGGAAATAGTCCAAAATCCTAATATGTTTTATAATCTTCAGCATACTATTGTTTCTATATACCTCCAAAGAACTTCATGTCTCTAAAGTAGTCTTTCTCCTCACATGGATGATTTAAGTTTCGTCTTTCAAAAAGTTTTCTCTTACTTTTTTAGGACCATCTTACCCCAGTCTAGATTAGTTTTATCTTGTTCCCAGAATACCTGTTACTCACTGTAGTATTTGTTTATTCAACCAAAGCTTAAAACTGTAAGTCATTCATAGCAAGATCACCTTTCTTTTATGCACTATTTTATTCCAAATAGTTTGTCAGATATAATATTTATCAAAAATAAAACTTGAAATGTGTTGTTATTGTTAACCTGAAGTTTTTAGGAGTGAGTAAACTAAGATTTGCTTATGGCTATAAAACCATGATGTGAATAAACTAGTATCTGAACCCAAGTCTTTCTAACACCATATTCTTTCCACATGAAATATTCATGAGTTATATAATTTTCTTATAAGAGTGCTTTAATAAAAATTTATCATAATATATTACACCTTTTTTCCAGTATAAGTTATTGATCATCCATGGGAATTTTTCATTGACAAAATGAGTTTTTTCCCTATAGCAATATGCAAAGGGTGGCATAACTATGTTATATTCATCTTTAGATACATATTTCTGTATCGTCAATCTTCAAACCATTTAAAATACTTTTTAAGGATTGTGTGCACAACACAGTCAGAATTATGATGACTCCAGGGGAAGTTGACAGACCATGAAGTTAATTTACCTGTTAAGGTGTCAAGAGTGCAAATCTCCTTAGTTGCTGATCATTGCAGGAAACTAAAAATCACCTGAGGCAGGAAGGAGGAAAGTTTGAGGCAAAGTACAATCAAAAGTCAGTAAATCTAATCAAATTTGTAGTGGCATGCATTGCACTAAAATTCTTCACAAAAAGACAAAAAGCTCAACATGTTGTAAACTACTGAAGAACAAAGTCAAAAATCATAGTTAAGATGTTACTCTTCCCTACAAGACATACGTCAAAGCAGAACACTGCTTCCTGACCCACTGTGAAGACTATAATTATTTCTAATGGTCTCTAGAGACAGGGCCTGTGCTTGTCAAGTAAAGAAACATAAATGCTTTTCTAGGTATACATTGAAGTATTTTATATGAAAAGACAACAGTCTTTGGAGGCAGACACGCTTGGATATGAATCAACTTTACCAAGTGGGAAGTATGTGATCTCATATATGTTGCATAAACTGTAAGCCTCAGTTTCTTCTTTTGCAAATTACAGAAAACTTTTTATCCTCACACTCTTTTTTAGGTCCAACTAATACATCAAAAATTAGTTTTAAACAATATAAGTACAGGATTAAAAGAAAAAAATTACACGATATCAAAATCAGAATAGAAATGGAAAAGCAAAATGAGGTTTATATACACAAGGTTCATTGCATAAGGAAATAAAAGAAAACTCAGCACTTTCCTTTACCCCAAAAAGTTCAAAATAGCCTATAAATTTTTTCCCTCACTAAAAGTGAACTGTTGATGCTCAGGAAGTGCTCTGGAAAGGATAATGTCAAATGAGGAGAAAGTCATGTGATTAAGGGAGCTGTATCTGCTTCCTGGTATATCTTGAACTCCCTCTTCTTCTTGCATTAATTTCCACTTCATCCAGTGCTTCATGCACTACTCTTTGGCACTTAAATTTGCCTTCTCTCAAATTTCCTTTTAATATGTTATCACCACTATGCACATCTTTGTAAACTGAAGACTTAAAGAAAAAAAAAAAGCAGAATCAAAAGAAACAAAGCTCCCTCATCTTGGTCTGCTCTGTGAACTTTTCTACCACACTGACTCCATTTTCTGGCCAGTGATCTGTAACTCAGCAGCTAATTGATTGTACTGGAAGTAAGATGCATGGTTTTCCTATTCTCTTTCCATGTGGAGGACAAAGAACTTGCAGAAGGGAAGTGCCCTGTTGCACATTTGTAGCTTTGCTAAGTTCTTTCTCAGATTCCTCATATTTAATTATGCTTTTCAGCATTAAAAATAGACATTTACATTAAAAATTATTCAATGTCCCTGTGATGGACAGAATTGTGCACTCCCAAAATTCCTATGTTGAAACCTAACTCCCATGTGACCATATTTGGAGTTAGTAATTAAGGCTAAATGAGGTCATAGAGTGGGGCTCTAATTTGATAAATGAGCATCCTTATAAAAAAAGACACCAGAGTGCCGCCCCATATGAGGACACAGCAAGAAGATGGCCATCTGCAAGATAGGAGGAGAGCTCTCACTAGCAATTGAGTTAGCCAGCACTTTGAGCTTGGACTTCCCAGCCTTCATAACTGTCAGAATATAAGTTTCTGCAGTTTAAGCGACCCAGTCTATATAGTTTTTGTTATAGCAACCTGAGCGACTAATATAGCCGCTGTTTGACTTCCCACAAAACAGTTCCTTTCTGTGATATTTAAAAACACCTGAAAGGACTAATTTCCTCAGAGTATAAGGGTGAGTCTAGAGGCAGAAAAAGACGAATTGCTTAATACTTGTTACCTAAGAAACTCTGAAGTTTCATTTAATAACACAAAAAAGCAAGGGATGTTTCAAAGACAAAAGCAAATACATAACCATTCATTCATTCACTCAGAAGGTAATAATTGAGCAGTTGTCATAGGCCTAGTAAAAAGCACAATAAGATTACCACTAATCAACAGGCAATTTAGTAGAGAACATACACATATCTAGTAATTATGAGGAAAAATCACAAATTAAAAATAAAACTTATTTGTTGATTGTTATAATAGCAGAGAAGAAAACATATACTATAGTTAGAGTAAAGGAAAATAAGAAAAAAGATGATATTCAGATAGGAAGGTATCAAAAAAGTACAGGCTTGTCTTCTAATCAGTTTAATATGTTCAATATAGACCATCAAGTGTATTATCTTAAGCAAGCAAGAGGTTTTCCAAGAATCCAAATTTAAACTAAACAATCTCTTAACCCCCAAAAGAGAGTGAAAGGTAATTCCAATTTGCAGCTTCTAGGTTATTTTGTTTTGCATTTTTCACTTTGTAAAAACAAACATAGTAGGAAACAAAATTAACCTTCATTCAATCTGAAGCTTTCACTATTTAGGTGAAGAGGTTATGCTACTGTGAATATGATGTTCTAGTAGGTTATAGACATCTAATCACAATGCATAAATTATTTTCATGGATATAACACAACTGGCCAGGGCAAAATTCACTAATAAGCTGATTTCTGGAATAACTCTTAGGTTCCAGCAGTCTCTGTTCACACAAGGTTTACAGGATCAAACAATTAATAGTCATAACAATGGGACTAGGTCATCCATCATTCAGAGAGCTAGACATAATTTGAAAATTTTAAAAATTAACGTTCTCATTATGAAATGAATAAATGCATAAATATGGCATTTATTTCTCTTTTTTGATGGGTATTTAACCATTTTAAGTAACCTTAGCCGGTAAAATAAAAAAAAATTATTTAAATTTTATTTTATTTTTATTTATTTTTCTATTTTTTAACACCTTTATTGGAGTATAATTGCTTTACATTGTTGTGTTAGTTTCTGCTGTATAACAAAGTGAATAAGCCGTATGTATGCATATATCCCCATATCCCCTCTCTCTTGCATCTCCCTCCCACCCACCATATCCCACCCCTCTAGGTGGTCACAAAGTACTGAGCTCATCTCCCTGTGCTGTGCAGCTGCTTCCCACTAGCTATCTATTTTAAATTTGGTAGTGTATATATGTCCATGACACTCTCTCACTTTGTCCCAGCTTACCCTTCCCCCCCCCCGTGTTCTTAAGTCCATTCTCTACTTTTACGTCGTTATTACTGTCCTGCCCTTAGGTTCTTCAGAACCACTTATTTTTTTGTTTTAGATTCCATATATATGGGTTAGCATACGGTATTTGTTTTTCTTTTTCTGACTTATTTCACTCTGTATGGGAGATTCTAGGTCCATCCACCTCACTACAAATAACGCAATTTCGATTCCTTTTATGGCTGAGTAAATTTCCATTGTATATATGGGCCACTTCTTCTTTATCCATTCATCTGTCAATGGACACTTAGGTTGCTTCCTTGTGGTTGTTATTGTAAATAGTGTTGCAATGAACATTGTGGCACATGACTCTTTTTGAGTTATGGTTTTCTCAGGGTATATGCCCAGTAGTGGAATTGCTGCGTCACATAATAGTTCTGTTATTAGTTTTTTAAGGAACCTCCATACTGTTCTCCATAGAGGTCGTATCAATTTACATTCCCACCAACAGTGCAAGAGGGTTCCCTTTTCTCCACACCCTCTCCAGCATTTATTGTTTGTTGATTTTTTTGATGATGGCCATTCTGACTGGTGTGAGGTGATACCTCATTGTAGACTTGATTTGCATTTCTCTAATGATTAGTGATGTCGAGCATCCTTTCATGTGTTTGTTGGCAATCTTTATATCTTCTTTGAAGAAATGTCTATTTAGGTCTTTTGCCCATTTTTGGATTGGGTTGTTTGTTTTTCTGATATTGAGCTGTATGAGCTGCTTGTATATTCTGGAGAATCCTGTGTCAGTTGCTTCGGTTGCAAATATTTTCTCCCAATCTGCGGGTTGTCTTTTCATCCTGATAAATATGGTTACCTTTGCTGTGCAAAAGCTTTTAAGTTTCATTAGGTCCCATTTGTTTATTTTTTTTATTTCCATTTCTCTAGGAGGTGGGTAAAAATGAATCTTGCTGTGATTGATGTCATAGAGTGTTCTGCCTATGTTTTCCTCTAAGAGTTTTATAGCGTCTGGCCTTACATTTAGGTCTTTAATCCATTTTGGGTTTACTTTTGTGTATGGTGTTAGGGAGTGTCCTAATTTCATTGTTTTACATGTAGCTGTCTAGTTTTCCCAGCACCACTTATTGAAGACACCATCTTTTGTCTATTGTATATTCCTGCCTCCTTTATCAAAGATAAGGAGACCATATGTGTGTGACTTTATCTCTGGGTTTTCTATCCTGTTCCATTGATCTAAATTTCTGTTTTTGTGCCAGTACCATACTCTCTTGATTACTGTAGCTTTGTAGTATAGTCTGAAGTCAGGGAGCCTCATTCCTCCAGCTCCATTTTTCTTTCTCAAGATTGCTTTGGCTATTCGGGGTCTTATGTGTTTCCATACAAATTGTGAAAAGTTTTGTTCTAGTTCTGTGAAAAATGACATTGGTAGTTTGATATGTATTTCACTGAATCTGTAGATTGCTTTGGGTAGTATAGTCATTTTCACAATGTTGATTCTTCCAATCCAAGAACATAGTATATCTCTCCATCTGTTTGTATCATGTTTAATTTCTTTCATCAGTGTCTTATAATTTTCTGCATACAGGTCTTTTGTCTCCTTAGGTAGGTTTATTCTTGGTATTTTATTATTTTTGTTGCAGTGGTAAATGGGAGTGTTTCCTTAATTTCTCTTTCAGATTTTCATCATTAGTGTATAGGAATGCAAGAGATTTCTGTGCATTAATTTTGTATCCTGTTATTTTACCAAATTCATTGATTAGCTCTAGTAGCTTTCTGGTAGCATCTTTAGGATTCTCTATGTATAGTATCATGTCATCTGCAAACATTCACAGTTTTACTTCTTCTTTCCTGATTTGGATTACTTTTATTTCTTTTTCTTCTCTGATTTCTGTGGCTGAAACTTCCAAAACTATATTGAATAATAGTGGTGTGAGTGGGTAACATTGTCTTGTTCCTGAACTTAGTGGAAATGGTTTCCATTTTTCACCATTGAGAACCATGTTGACTGTGGGTTTGTCGTATATGACCTTTATTATGTTGAGGTAAGTTCTCTCTATGCCTACTTTCTGGAGGGTTTTTATCATAAATGGGTGTTGAATTTTGTCGAAAGCTTTTTCTGCCTCTATTGAGATGATCATATGGTTTTTATCATTCAGTTTGTTAATATGGTGTATCACATTGATTGATTTGCATATATTGAAGAATCCTTGCATTCCTGGGATAAACCCCACTTGATCATGGTGTATGATCCTTTTAATGCGCTGTTGGATTCTGTTTGCTAATATTTTGTTGAGGATTTTTTATCTACATTCATCAGTGATATTGGCCTGTAGTATTCTTTTTTTGTGACATCTTTGTCTGGTTTTGGTATCAGGGTGATGGTGGCCTTGTAGAATGAATTTGGGAGTCTTCTTTCCTCTGTTATATATTGGAAGAGTTTGAGAAGGATAGGTGTTAGCTCTTCTGTAAATATTTGATAGAATTCGCCTGTGAAGCCATCTGGTCTTGGGCTTTTGTTTGTTGGAATATTTTTAATCACAGTTTAAATTTCAATGCGTGTGATTGGTCTGTTTATATTTTCTATTTTTTCCTGGTTCAGTCTTGGAAGGTTGTGCTTTGCTAATAATTTGTCCATTTCTTCCAGGTTTTCCGTTTTATTGGCATATATTTGCTTGTAGTAATCTCTCATGATCCTTTGTATTTCTGCTGTGTCAGTTGTTACTTCTCCTTTTTCATTTCTAATTCTATTGATTTGTCTCTTCTCTCTTTTTTTCTTGATGAGTCTGGCTAGTGATTTATCAATTTTGTTTATCTTTTCAGACAACCAGCTTTTAGTTTTGTTGATCTTTGCTATCGTTTCCATCATTTCTTTTTCAATTATTTCTGATCTGATTTTTATGATTACTTTCCTTCTGCTAACTTCGGGGTTTTTTTCTTCTTCTTTCTCTAATTGCTTTAGGTGTAAGGTTAGGTTGTTTATTTCAGATGTTTCTTGTTCCTTGAGGTAGGATTTTATTGCTATAAACTTCCCTCTTAGAACTGCTTTTGCTGCATCCCATAGGTTTTGGGTCATCGTGTTTTCATTGTCATTTGTCTCTAGGTATTTTTTCATTTCCTCTTTGATTTCTTCAGTGATCTCTTGGTTATTTAGTAGTGTATTGTTTAGCCTCCATGTGTTTGTATGTTTTACAGTTTTTTTTTTTTTTTCTGTAATTGATGTCTATTCTCATAACATTGTGGTGAGAAAAGATACTTGATACAATTTCAATTTTCTTAAATTTACCAAGGTTTGATTTGTGTCCCAAGATATGATTTATCCTGGAGAATGTTCCATGAGCACTTGGGAAGAAAGTGTATTCTGTTGTTTTTGGATGGAATGTCCTATAAAAATCAATTAAGTCCATCTTGTTTAATATGTCATTTAAGCTTGTGTTTCCTTATTTATTTTCATTTTGGCTGATCTGTCCATTGGTGAAAGTGTGGTGTTACGTCCCCTACTATAATTGTGTTACAGTCAATTTCCCCTTTTATGCCTGTTAGCATTTGCCCTATGTATTGAGGTGCTTCTTTTGGGGGTGCATAAATATGTAAAATTGTTATATCTTCTTCTTGGATTGATCTCTTCATCATTACGTAGTGTCCTTTGTCTCTTGTAATAGTCTTTATTTTAAAGTCTATTTTTTCTGATATGAGGATTGCTACTACAGCTTTCTTTTGATTTCCATTTGCATGGAATAACTTTTTCCCTCCTGTCACTTTCAGTCTGCATGTGTCCCTAGGTCTGAAGTGGGTGTCTTGTAGACAGCATATATATGGGTGTTGATTTTGTATCCATTCAGCCAGTCTATATCTTTTGGTTAAAGCATTTAATCCATTTACATTTAAGGTAATTATCAATATGTATGTTCCTATTACAATTTTCTTAATTGTTTTGAGCTTGTTTTTGTAGGTCTATTCCTTCTCTTGTGTCCTGCCTAGAGAAGTTCTTTTAGAATTTGTTGTAAAGCTGGTTTGTCAGTGCTGAACTCTCTTAGGTTTTGCTTGTCTGTAAAGGTTTTAATTTCTCCTTCAAATCTGGATGAGATCCTTGCTGGGTAGAGTAATCTTGGTTGTAGATTTTTCCCTTTTGTCACTTTAAATATGTCCTGCCACTCCCTTCTGCCTTGCAGAGTTTCTTCTGAAATATCAGCTGTTAACTTTATGGGGATTCCCTTTGTGTTATTTGTTGCTTTTCCCTTGCTGCTTTCAGTATTTTTTCTTTGTGTTTAATTTTTGATAATTTGATTAACATGTCTTGGCATGTTTCTCCTTGGATTTATCATGTATGGGACTTTCTGTGCTTCCTGGACTTGATAGACTATTTCCTTTCCTATTTGAGGTAAGTTTTCAACTACAATCTCTTCAAATATTTTCTCAGTCCCCTTCTTTTTCTCTTTTTCTTCTGGGACCCTTATAATTCGAATGTTGGTGCATTTAATGTTGTCCCAAACGTCTCTGAGACTGTCCTCAATTCTTTTCATTCTTTTTTCTTTATTCTGCTCTGTGGTAGTTATTTCCACTATTTTACCTTCCAGGTCACTTATCCATTCTTCTTCCTCAGTTATTCTGCTATGAATTCCTTCTAGAGAATTTTAAATTTCATTTATTGTGTTGTTCATCACTGTTTTTTGCTCTTTAGTTCTTCTAGGTCCTTGTTAAACGTTTTTTTTGTATTTTCTCCATTCTATTTCCCAGATTTTGGATATTCTTTACTATCATTACCCTGAATCTTTTTCAAGTGGACTGCCTATTTCCTCTTCATTTATTTGCTCTGGTGGGTTTTTACCTTGCTCCTCTATCTGCTGCATATTTCTCTGCCTTCTTATTTTGCTTAACTTACCCTGTTTGAGGTCTCCTTTTCGCAGGCTGCAGGTTTGTAGTTCCCATTGTTTTTGGTGTCTGACCCCAGTGGGTAAGGTTGGTTTAGTGGCTTGTGTAGGCTTCCTGGTGGAGGGCACTGGTGCCTGTGTTCTGGTAAATGAGGCTGGATCTTGTCTTTCTGGTGCCAGGACTGCATCTGGTGGTGTGTTTTGGGGTGTCTGTGCACTTATTATGATATTAGGCAGCCTCTCTGCTAATGGGTGGTGTTGTTTTCCTATATTGGTAGTTGTTTGGTGTGGGATGTCCAGCACTGGAGCTTGTTGGTCGTTGAGTGCAGCTGGGTCTTAGCATTGAGATGTAGATCTCTGGGGTAGCTGTCACCAATTGATATTACATCGGGCTGGGAGGTCTCTGGTGATCCAATGTCCAACTCAGCTCTCCCACCTCAAAGGCTCTGGTCTGACAGCTGGCTGGAGCACCAAGACCCTGTCAGCCTCATGGCTCAGAAGAAAAGGTAGAAAATAAAGAATGAAAGAAATAAAATAAAATAAAATAAAATAAAATAAATTTATTAACATAAAAATTTTTTAAAAAAATTTTTAAATACTATAAATAAAAGAAGACAGCAACCAAACCAATAAACAAATCCACCAATGATATCAAATGCTAAAACTAAACTAAGATAAACATAAAAATCAGAAACTAGTCAGTTGCATACAGCAAACCCCAAGACTACAGTTGCTCCCAAAGTCCACTGCCTCAATTTGGGATCATTTGTTGTCTATTTAAGTATCCCACAGATGCCGGGTACTTCAAGTTGATTGTGGAGATTTAATCCACTGCTCCTGAGGCTGCACAGAGAAATTTCCCTTTCTCTTCTTTGTTCCCACAGCTCCTGTGGTTCAGCTTTAGATTTGGCCCTGCCTCTTCATGTAGGTCGACCTCTGGCGTCTGTTCTTCACCCAGACATGAGGGAGTTAAAGGAGTGGCTGATTACTGGGCTCTGGCTCACTGCGGCCGGGGGCAGGGAGGTGTACAGAATGCGGGGTTAGCCTGTAGTGGGAGAGGTCAGTGTGCAACAGCCTGAGGTGTGCCGTGTTTTCTCCTGGGGAAGTTTTCCCTGGATCACAGGACCTGACAGTTGCTGGCTGCACAGGTTCCCAGGAGGGGAGGTGTGGATAGTGACCTGTGCTCGCACACAGGCTTCTTGGTGGCTGCAGGAGCAGCCTTAGTGTTTCATGCCCGTCTCTGGTGTCCGTGCTGATAGCCGTGGCTCACGGCTGTCTCTGGAGCTCGTTTAGGCAGTTCTCTGAATCCCTTCTACTTGCACACCCTGAAACAATGGTCTCTTGCCTCCTAGGCAGTTCCAGACTTTTTCCCAGACTCCCTCTCATTTAGCTGTGGTGCACTAACTCCCTTCAGGCTGTGTTCATGAAACCAATCCCAGTCCTCTCCCTGGGATCTACCTCTGAAGCTCAAGCCTCAGCTCCCAGACCTCACCTGCCCTGGCAGGTGAGCCAACAAGCCTCTCAGGCTGGTGAGTGCTGGTTGGCACCGATCCTCTGTGTGGGAATCTCTCCACTTTGCCCTCCGCACCCCTGTGGCTGCACTCTCCTCCATGACTCTGAAGCTTCAACCCCCCACCCACACCCTGTCTCCACCAGTAAAGAGGCTTCCTAGTGTGTGAAAACTTTTCCTCCTTCACCAATCCTTCCCAGAGGTGCAGGTCCCATCCCTATTCTTTTTTCTCTGTTTTTTCTTTTTTCTTTTACCCTACCCAGGTACATGAGGAGTTTCTTGCCTTTTGGGAAGTCTGAGGTCTTTTGCCAGCATTCAGTAGGTGTTCTGTAGGAGTTGTTCCACATGTAGATGTATTTTTGATGTATTCATGGGAAGGAAAGGGATCTCCACATCTTATTCCTCTGCTGTCTTGAAGGTCCTCCTAATTTAAATTTTAAAAATACTGGAGAAGAAAGAAACATCAAGGAAAGTAACAGGAAAAGGAAGCATTTGCTCTAACACCTGAGAAGAGCTTCACCTAAGAGCGTAAGCTTAATATTTCCAAAGCTTGGGCCCTTCCTACCTGTAGTAACCTTCAGTTCTTCTCATTATAGCAGCACCTTGTAAAGAAGAGGAAAGAAAAGCTAAAAAGTGAATGCACTAGCACCTTATTCTGGGAAGCCTGAGCCTTTAATATCTTTGCTTTTTGAAATTCCTAGCACAATCATCAGTGGACCAGCCCAACCTACAAGATATCCTTTTCCCCTGTAATTAAAGGGAGAGATGAGAAAGGGGGCTTGTCATAGATGTCACCTTCAGCAAAGCAGAAATTTATGAAAGACACTGTGTAGAAGTTTGTTCTGAAGTGGATCCAGCCATGATTTCAATAGTTATTGCAGGCCTAGTATGTGCTAATATGCCTAGAAAAGGATAGAGATTTTTAAACAAATGATAATAGGGTTTTAAGGAAGCATTTAAAGAGAAATTAACCTAGTCCTTGGAGTTAGTATAGATAAAATGACATTCAAATTGAGAACTAAGGAAATGGAAGTGGTTTCCTATCATAAATATGGTAGAAGAATAATATCTGGGGCTGAGAGGAGAGACAGTGAGAGGTCACTGGACAAAATTTTTTAAAAAGTGAATTACTGGAACTGAAGAAGAAGGCCAGAATGGAATAGACCTAGAACACCTAAGGCACAGATAGGAGAAGAAAATGACGTAAGTTGAATTTGAAAATATAGTCAAGAGGCTTATAGTCAATGCTAAGCACTGGGCTCTTCAGGCTAAGAGTGAAACTCTTGAATCTCATTTTTTAGAAGTCACATAAACTTCATAAACTGAACATGGAGAAAAAAGACTGGGGAGGAGGACAAGAGTTACTATAGGGAGACTAACTGGATAATGATTACCATACTTCAGGTAAGAAGCAACCCTCCAAATAGAAGTATGGCAGCAATGGGGTGAAAAGAAGTGGATGTATTAAATATGTTGTTTAAATGAAGTTGATGCCCCACATGGCCTAGGACTGCATTAAACATTAATCAAAGCTTTGAAAACCATGGCGCTCTTTACTGAATTTCATGAAGGAATGGCTTGAGAGCTTTGCACACTACTTCTCATGGAAATTTCCTTTAAAATCCCCTGTAGATATGCTCCCTCTCTGTGATGATTAATTTTATGTGTCCATTGGCTAAGCTATGGTACCCAGTTGTTTGGTCAAACAACCATTTAGAAGTTGCTGTGAACATTTGCTTTATTTATTTTTTTAAATTTTTATTGGAGTATAGTTGCTTTACAATATTGTGTTAGTTTCTACTGTATAGCAAATTGAATCAGCTATACATATAAATATATCCCCTTTTTTGGATTTCCTTCCCATTTAGGTCACCACAGAGCACTGAGTAGAGTTCCCTGTGTTATACAGTAGGTTCTCATTAGTTGTCTATTTTATACGTCTCTGTCTCTATTTCTGCTTTGTAAATAAAATTGTCTATACCAATTTTTTTCAGATTCCACATATATGCGTTAATATACGATTATTTGTTTTTTGCTTTCTGACTTACTTTACTCTGTATGACAGTCTCTAGGTCCATCCACATCTCTACAAATGACTCAATTTCATTCCTTTTTATGGCTGAGTAATATTCCATTGTATATATGTGCCACATCTTCTTTATCCATTCCTCTGTTGATAGACATTTAGGTTGTTTCCATGTCCTAGCTATTGCAAAGAGTGTTGCAATGAACATCAGGGTGCATTTGTCTTTTTGAATTATGGTTTTCTCTGGATACATGCCCAGTAGTGGGATTGCTGGGTCACATGGTATTTCTATTTTTAGTTTTTTAAGGACCCTCCATACTGTTCTCCATTGTGACTGTATCAATTTACATTCCCACCAGCAGTGCAAGAGGGTTCCCTTTTCTCCACACCCTCTCCAGCATTTATTGTTTGTAGATTTTGTGATGATGGCCATTCTGACTGGTGTGAGGTGATATTTCATTGTGGTTTTGATTTGCGTTTCTCTAATAATTAGTGAAGTTAGCATTTTTTCATGTGTTTGTTGGCCATCTGTATGTCTTCTTTGGAGAAATGTCTGTTTAGGTCTTCTGCCCATTTTTGGATTGGGTTGTTTGGTTTTTTTGCTATTGAGCTGCATGAGCTGTTTGTGTATTTTGGAGTTTAATCCTTTGTCAGTTGCTTCGTTTGCAAATATTTTCTCCCATTCTGAAGGCTGTCTTTTCACCTTGTTTATGGTTTTCCTTGCTGTGCAAAAGCTTTTAAGTTTAATTAGATATGATTAACTTTTAGGTCAGTAGACTTTGAATAAAACAGATTACCCTTCATAATGTGATTAGGCCTCATCCAATCAGTTGACAGTATGAAGAAAAAAGACTGAGGTACTTCCTGTAAGAAGGAATTCTTCCTCCAGCTGCCTTATGTGGGACAAGCAAGAATTTCCCTATTATTGGGAATAGATAAAGCCAAAATAGGACTCAAACTGCAACATCAAGTCTCTCCCAGGTCTCTAGTCTTCTAGTCAGATATTGGCCTTGCCAGCTCCCACAATCACATGAGCCAGTTTCGTAAAAATAAATCCTTATCTCTAAATACATACATCTTATTGGCTCTTCTTCTCTGCAGAATCACGACTAATACACTCTCTTTTCTACCCATGGCAATCGGTTTTTCCTGTCAACATGCTGCTGTCTCCTAGCCATAGAGAGTTTCCATTCACTTCCTTCTGCCAAGTCCCTAACCACTGCCCATGCCAGGCTACTTACTCACTTTCTCCCAGCCAGAAGGGGCCTCAGGCTTTCTATTCCCATCTGTCTTTTGCTGCTCACAGGTGGCCAGAAAATTAACAGCTCCACTCATCCTCAACAACAAGCCAAATTCCCCACATATGGGAAGCCCTTTTATTTAATGCATTTCCTATAAGAACTGGCCCTTTTACCAAATTCTGTACAGGAAAGGAGTTGTCAAGAGTTCACAAAGAAAATAATATACAATTTTTTTAACATCTTTAGAAAATAATATACAATTTATCCTAGAAGTCAGAAGGTGAAAATACCATGTTTATTCATACATTAATAATCCTTAGTCCCTGTTGCAGATATTTAGGAGATAAAAGCAAAAGACTCAATGATAAAGTCAAAATGGCAGACATGAATGAGGGAGAGAGGAGGAATAGAGGTGACTCCCAGGTTTCTGTCTTATGTAATTGTTAGTGAAAAAAAAATGCACTTCATTTTACTAGGGAAGTAATAGGTTTGAAGTCACAAGATTTTGGAGAGATGAAAAGTTAACTGTTGAGGATGTTGAATATGGGTGGCCATGAAACATCCAATTTTAGAACTGATAGATGGATCTGGAGGTCAGAAGAGAGGTAATGTCTGGAGATATAAGTCTATGAGATGATGACTTATAGACTCTTATCTAAGTCATTGGTGGTCTAGGAAAAATGAATAGAGTAAGAAAAAACCAATAAGCTCTAAAAAATTCCAAAATTTAGTAGTCATGTACAGGAAGAGGAGCCAGCACAAGAGATAAAAGTGAACAACCAAATAGGTGAGAGGGAGGGGAATATTATTTTATACATATATTCTGTTATAGAATATATATATATTATATTATAGAATCAATTGCATATAACTATGTTACTCTAAAAGCACCTCAGCTGTTAATGCAGTAGAATATTGGAAACTGATGTATTCTGATGAATTAATATAGTTCCAATCACTTCCTCGTCTTTGGCAGATGTTGGTGAACGCAGCATTGCCATCAGTCAACCATCTTAGAAGGTTATTAACTTCCGCACAAGGCAGTTATTCACAACAAATTAACATTCTCCAGGGGGCATATTAGAGAATGACAGAAAGGAAATAATCTTATTTCAAGCTATCTTTTAAAACATGTCCTGTCTTGCACATTCTCAAATCACTGCTTGCTTATCTTTTTTGAATTACTAATCCCCCTCGCTCACAAACTACACACTGTTTAAACTGTAATTAAATGAAATAAAAAATTTACATTCCTTGAAAGTGTGTACCAGAAGAACCATGTGATTAAAAATTAAAATATTATAAAGGAGTATTCACTTTGCATTTGTATTTCTGAAAAAAACAATAAAATAGAAGAATGGGACAAATAAAATTAAAAACAAAGAAATATGTCCAACCAGAATTTCCTATTTATATCTGTAAATTAAGACTATCTGAATATCCAATCTGAGGAATTGATTAGCTATATTATCAAAATCTACACATTACTAAACATTACTAAGAAAAGACATTTGTATGAACAAGTGACATTTTCAATACTATCAAAGTCTAATACTATAAAAATATTTTTAAATAGAAGGAAAGAAAAAACAATCTTTTGGGAAAAAGCAAGAGTAAATTGTAACTCCAAACCCATTTTCTCACCCCTCACCTATCCTCAAATTTTGCAATATTATCTCAGCCCTATGACTCTATAAAACTGATCTTTACAGAAAGATGGGTCTTCAGTTACCAAATTCAATAGCTGCTTTCAGTCTTCATTCTTCCAACTTTCCGTAAATTAACTGACACTTTTTTTTCTCAAATATATTCCTTAATCCTTGACAAATTCAGATATATCTTCAGTAAGTCACTATGTCCTGTCAATTTCTATAGGCTAATTTTACTTAACCTCTTCTTTTCATTGCCCACTGCCAGAACTGAACTTAATGTCTCTGGTTAGGAATATGCAATAATATCATTCGATTTTTTTTCCATGTCCCCCTGTCCCATCTCTTCACACACATACACACACATGCACACACGCACATGCACACACATTTGAATCTATCCAATACGGTTGGAAAATAATATTTTTTATTTATACTTAGATACTTTGACCATGTGACTCTCAAGATCATACTTTTAGTGACAGTCACTGACTATAGAATCAAGTCTATAGTCTGCCTAATACTATTCACAGCACTATTAGATCTAGTTCCACCTGCTTTTTCATCTGTGATTCCATCTACTTCACTTCATAGATCCATCTTTCCCATAATGAAGACTCCCTGCCATTCCCTGAAAATTCTATGATCCTTCCTGATTTCATGCTTTGATGTTTCTTCTGTCCAATTTATTCTAAGCCTTTTTAAAGCTTAACTCAACTACTTTCTTCTATACGGAGTCTTCCCTAAATCTTTTCCCTCAAAGTCATATCTTCTCCTGTGTTCACTAGTTACTATATGTTACTCATGTAGCCCATATCACATTTAGCTATATATATTTACTTATGTTCATGCCATATTTCTTTTACAAGATTGTCAGCTTTGTTAAGATAGAAATTCGCTTTGGGTCATATTTCTGTCCACCAAAATACTTAGAACAATATAAGTGCTTAATTATTTTTGTTATATTACATTAAAATTTTCAATTTATTTTCAAGAGTACTTGGCTTATAGACTTATCTTTTTTTAAAATACACTTTACCTTTAATATAAAGAGATGGGGTTGATGAAGACATTATATTAAAAAATGCTAGTAAAACCAGTGTCAAATTTACTCCTCCTCAATAAATTTTTTAATATTTATTTTATTTTATTTATTTATTTTTTATTTCTTTGGCTGCATTGGGTCTTAGTTGCAGCACGCGTGATCTTCGTTGAGGCATGCTGGATTTTTCGTTGCTGGGCATGAGCTCTTCATTGTGGCACGTGGGTTTCGCTCTAGTTGTGGCATGCGGGTTATCTCTTCGCTAGTTGTGGTGTGAGGGCTCCAGAGTGCATGCGCTCTGTAGTTTGTGGCACATGGGCTATCTAGTTGAGGCGTGTGAGCTCGGTAGTTGTGGCGCTTAGGCTTAGTTACCCCATGGCATGTGGGATCTTAGTTCCCTGACCAGGGATTGAACCCACATCCCTGGATTGGAAGGTGGATTCTTTACTACTGAACCACCAGGGAAGTCTCCTCCTTAATAAATTTAATCATACAACTACTGCTACTTTTAACATATAAATTATTTCCTTCAAGTGTGATTTAAATTTTTCTCAATTAAATACTATTATAAGTTAATTTAGCTTGATTTTTAAAAGCAAGCACTACTAAAAAGAGTCATAAGTATGAATGGCACAGTACAGAAGAAGTGGTAAATTCAACAATAATTTATAAAATGATTTATAAAAATCACAACTGCTCTTTTCAGATTATCATGACAGACATAGGCCATATGAATATACAAAACATCCTATTGTCCTCAGTCAGGCACAGTATAACTAAGACTACTTAGTTTTGCTATAAAAAGAGCATTTTATTGGGCATTTCATGCCAAAGGGGCCAACTGAGTTACAACAACCTATCATTAGCAGTGCATTAACCTCTAACATTACTTAATATTCATAAATGTTAATAGGTAGTGGTGTCAAAGGTGAAATATTTGAAAAATGTCTTTGAAACAGAGGGGGAAAAACTAATATGCTTTTTAATCTGAAAGTTACATTCATAAGCAGGGATACATACAACCTGGCCTTTGGAAAGGAGGATAGAACTGTTGCAATCAATTTATCACTTGAAAAAAACCATTATATAGTGACAAATGACTTTATGTGCACATAATGTGATCACAAACATTTTCTGTTTCAGAATAAATATGAGGTAATGAAAAGAGCTCAAAGCCAAAGAATTGTATTCTCTCCCAGGCTTCACCACCTGCTGCCTACATGACCTCTGTCAAATCATTTAGCATCTCTGGTTTTTGTTACCTCATCTGTAAAATGAGAAAGGTGAACTCAATGATCTCTCACATAATTCTAAGCTCTAAAATCCTGACTCTCAGGAATATATTTCAATAGAAGAATTTCCAAAATTTGTCTCTTATGATATTCCCTCAACAACATGCTTACTGATATTTTGCCATATATTGTCATATTTTGCTCTATTTTTTAATGTAGATAGTGAATTTTCTCCATGCACTCTAAATCTCCAAAGTGTCCAGTTTGGTACTTTATACCCACTGGGCACTCAAAAATTATGTAGAATGGATACTAAGAAGTGTTCTACTAGCAAGCAGTTTTCTGCCTCCCAAGTATTCCTGATATTCATTCAAATAAATGGCACTTCCAGGAAAGAATTCTGTGATTTAGACAAATCCAGGAAGCATATTACATCCCTTTGGGGACAGTCATTGGTTAGGGGTAGGCATGTGACCAAACCTGAATTGAACAGGATGACTCTTGAGTTTTTGCCTTGAATGCTGGGCCCTCTTCCTTCCTTTGACAGTGTCATATCTAAATGTAAGGTCTGAATAGCTTGGCTGGACAAAGGATTAAGCTGACACTCAAAGGAAGGCCAAGGGGAGCAATTGCAGAGGAATGTCACTGGAGCACTGTTAAACATTATGAGCCTCTTGTTCAATTGGTGCATAAAATTCTTACTGCCTCTGGATTTTTGGTTTTATGAGAAAGCTCATTTACTTTTCAGTTTAAGGTGGTTTAAGTTGGATTTTCTTTTAGTTGCAACAGAAGTATTCAAACGCAGGTAATTAATGAACATTAAAAGGATCCGATTAGTAACACCTCATGGAACTCTCAAATACTGACTATATGACATATGTTATTAAACTATTTTGTTTTGTTTTATGGTTTAACATCAATTCTAAAATTTGTATTTTCAGCAAATATAATCTCATAATTTAAGGAGTTCTTTCATTTTTCATAAAACCATTTTGAAAATAAATAATGCTTTGGCCTTAAAAGCTGGCTTATAATATTTGTATGCTCAAGGGACAATATTTCAAAATAGTAATATCTGAAAATCTGAATATAATAATCATTGCTTCAGAAATATCTCCATATTCTTGTAAAAAAATATTCTATTCTCTACCTATATACCTTATTTTTCTACTTTTCAAAATCCTATTTGAATTCTGCTCAGCATATATAAAGCCAGAAAGAATGTATCTCTCATGCTCTAACAATCAGAAAAAGCCAAACAATCTATAAAAGTATATTTTTTAATAAATTAGAGAGCTGAGGTTGCAGGACAAAAAACACACCTAAAATCTAAGGAAAGCCAACTGTGTCAAAGGAGATAAGCACATAAGTGAGGCAGAGGATGAGAGAAAGAAGAAGCACTGGGTGCTATACTGATAAGAAAAATCATTTAAAATATTCTAAAAGGGTGTGTGTGAGGACTATGGTGAGATTATAAAACCATTAAGAGCTTCAGACTCAAGGACAGTTCACATTCACTTGCCGACTCTTCATTGATCTCACCAGGACCTTGGGAAAGATTCTAGTGGCAGCACAGAATAAAGAAACTGAGGGTAACCATACAGACTACGGGTAACCATAGCAATAAAAACTCTAAATGCAGCTCAATCTTCCATTCCAAAAACTGAACAAAGAAAAAAGTGAACCCTACTTCCAGCATAAATACTATTTACTCTCCATCTTACATACATGAGAGCTTACCAAGTACAAATTTTGAGAAACACGAAGTAGCAAGGAAAAGCAAAACACTGGTAGAAGACAAACAAATCAAATGAACCAGACCCATATACGATCCATATGATTAACAAGGTGATGATTGAAATAAAAAGCATGGTACAGATAAGAAGAACACTTTCAACTGAGTCACTGGAAACACATAATAGCTGAGGAAATAATTAATGAACTTGATGACAGGTCAATGAAATTACTCAAACTAACACCCAAAGAGAAAAAAAGATTTAAAAAAATTCGGAATAGAAGATCCAGGAGTTGTGGAAGAATTCCAAAAGGTGAAGAGAAAGAGAATGGGGCATAAAAAATACTTAAAGAGGTAATGATTGGCAAGTCTTCAAAAATAATGAAAGCCATCAAAATACAGATTTAAGAGGCTTCAGAAAACACCCCGCAAGATAATTTTTTAAAGATACCTAACACATTGTAGTCAAACAGTGGAAAATTTTTTGAAAAGTAAAAATCTAAAAATTGGCCAGAGAAAAATAGCACATCCCATACAAGAATTGTAATCATTTCAATTTGAAATTATGCAAACCAGAAGACAGCAGGATAACATAAATAAAATGTACAATTAAAAAAAAAGATTAACTCAGAATTCTATATCAATGAGAACATCTCTCAAAACGAAGGAGAAACAAAGGTAAAATAAACATATGTGGAGACAAACAAAGGCTGAAATAATTTATTATCAGCAGTCCTGTGCTACCAGAAATATTAACTCAGTTTCTTCCAGTAGAAGTATCATAATACCAAACAGAAATTTGGATCTACATAAACAAATGAAGGGTTCTGAAAATAACAAATATAAAGATAAATATAAAAATTTTTGTTAATTGCTTTAAAAGACACTTTTATTATCTAAAGCAAAATAGTATCAATGTATTGTGGATTTTGAAACATATAAGATATAGTATATGAAAATAGAAGCATAAAGAATTATATGGAAATGGAAATATGTTGTTGTAATACTTTAACACCACGTGAAGTGGTATAAATAATATTTAAAGGTAGATTGTGACAAATTAAGATTGTGCATTGTCAACCCTAGGGGACCACTAAAAAGTTTTTAAAAGATCTATGATTGATAAACCTATAGGGGAAGTAAAATGGAATCATTTAAAAAATTGAATCCAAAAGAAAATTCTAAATGTGAAAAAAAAAAAAAAAGAACAGATGGAACATGTAGAAAACAAGTAGAAAATTGGTAGGTTTATTCTAACTACAATGATACTTAAGTGAAACGTAAATGGTCTATACACCTGAATTAAAATATAGAGATTGAATTAAACACACACACGCGTAGAATTCAGGTATATGCAGTATACAAGAAACCCACTTTAAATAAAAAGACATAAATAATTTAATAGTAAAATGAAGGGGGAAAATATACCATTCAAACGTTAATCAAAAGCAAGTTACAGAGGCTATGTTAAAGCAGACAAAGTAAATAACAAAATAAGGAATATTACCAGGGTTAAGAGGAATACTGCAGGATTATAAAGGGATCAAGATTTCAGTAATATGCTAAATGTGTATTCCCCTAATAGCAAAATTTTAAAATGCACGAAGAAAAAACTGATAGAACTGAAAGGAGGAATAAACAAATCCACAATTATTGTTAGAAACTTCAGCAATCCTCTCTCAGTACTCAAAGAAGTACATGGGAAAAAAAATTAGAGAAGACATTGCATACCTGAATAACATTATCAAACTACTTGAACCAATTTACATTTATAGAAGAATCCATCCAATAACAACATAATGCACATGGTATGTTAACTAAGATAAACTATAATTTAAGTAATAAAGCAAACCTAAATTAGAAACCAAACTGAAAACATACAAGGGAATTAGATTAGAAATAAATAACAGAAAGATATTTGGAAAATCCCAAATATTTTGAAACTAAGCAATACAGTTCTAAATAACCTGAGTCAAGAAGAATCAGTAGGAAAAATGAGAAAATATTTTAAATTAAATAAAAATGATAACATAACATATCAGAAATTATAGGATGCAACTAAAGCAGTGTTTAGAGAAAACTAGAGCAATAAATGCTTATTTAAAAAACAAGGATAGTTTTGAATCAATGATCTAAACATCCATCTTAAGAAACAAGATAATAAAGAGCAAAATAAACACAAACCAAGAAGAAAGGAGTAAAAAACAGATAAAATTGATAATATAAAAATAGAGAAAATAAATGAAAGCAAAAGATGGTTGTTTGAAAAATTATGAAAATTGACAAATGTTTAACCACAACAAAGAAAAATGAAAGAAGGCACAAATTATAGATATCAAGAATGAGAAAAGACATTAGTACTTGTAGATCCTACAGACATTACAAGAATATTCAGTTAATATTATGAACAACATTATGGTAAAAACATATTGAATACTTAGTTGAAATGGAGGAATTCCTTGAAAGACTCAAACTACCTCAGCTTACAGAAGTAGAAATAGATCACCTGGATATATCTGTTAAGAAAAATAATTTGTAATTCAAAATCATCCCACAAAGAAGACTTCTGAGCAAGTTCACTGCTGTGGCAAATTCAACCAAATATTTAACAAAGAAATGATACAAATCCTACATAATCATTTCCAAAACAACAGAAGAAAGTTGACAATCTATTTCTAGGAATTATATAAAAATTTAGTGCCTTGAAATATCCTAATTAATTTTTAAAAGGAACAAAATTGGAAGACTTACCCTAATTAATTGCAAGACACAAAATTAAGACAGTGTGATATTCACAAAAGAATAAATATACACATCAATGAAGTAGAATACAGAGTTTAAAAATAGACATAAAATTTATGTTCAATTGATTTTCAACAAAGTGCCAAGAACTGCCAATAGGGAAAGGAAAATTTTTCAATAAATATTGTTGGAGCAATTGGATACCCATATGGACAATATCAACGCTGACTTTTACCTCACATCGTACATAAAAATTAACTCCAAATGTATCAAAAATCTAAATGTAAAAGTTAAAACTGGAAAAATCTTGAAGAAATTCTTTGCATCCTTGAGTTAGACAAATAGTTGTTAGAAAGGACATAAATATCACAAAGCATAACAGAAAAACCTAATAAATTGGACTACATTGAAATCAAAATATTCTGCTCTTTGACATATATTTTTAAAGTGAAATTGCAAGCCATAGAATGAGAAAAATATTTGCAATACATTTGTCAGACAAAAGATTTGTATCCATTTAAGGAGTTCCTCCTAACCCAATAAGAAAATTTAAAACTCTATTTGAAGACACGTACAAAAGAAGACATACAAATGGCCAATATGCCCATGAAAAGTGCTCAACACCAGGAGTCATCAGGGAAATGCAAATTAAACACTTAGTCAGATTCCACTACACATGCATTAGAATAGCTAAAATTAAAGAGTGACATTACCAAGTGTAGATATACCCTTGCCGTGCAATGTAGTCATAAGTATTTATAAAAACTTGTACACAATTCTTCATAGCACCTTTACTCACAGCCCCAAAATTGGAATGAACATGAATACACAATGAATGAAAAAACAAAATGTAATATATCCTGACAATGGAAAATAATTCAGTATTAAAAACAAACAGATTACTATAAAACATTGATGATCTCAAAATCAGTATGCTGAGTGAAAGAAATTAGACACTACATAGTACATATTGTATTATTCCATTTATATAAAAATCTTACAAATGGAAACAAATCACAATGACAAAAAAAAAAGCAATGGGTGGTTTCCTGGGACCAAGAGAGGAGGGAGGAATATACTGTCTGTCAGCCCATGGGGACAATGAAACTTTTAGAAGTGTTTTGGGGTTTTTTTTTGTTTTTTTTAGGATACATTTTATTTTATTGGGTTGGCCAAAAAGTTCATTCAGGTTTTTCCGTAACGTCTCCAACACTATTGGAAATAAATATTTGAAGGATAAAATGGTACTTTATTATATCATTATTGCCAATTTACAGTCATGTTCGTTTTAATTCAAACTTTTCATCTTATTTACAGCTATTATAATAAAATCAAGCAAAGATTTCACAATAAGACACTATATACTTGGGCCACCTTCTCTTTTCACATACAAGTCAGCCAGGACGACCATTTCAAGCCAGACTTCCTGTGATTTAGTAACAGTAGAAGCGGGTATTTGTATTTCCACTAAGCAGATCTGTAAGGATGTTCACTCATGCATCCCACAAACACTGACTGAGTGCCAGTTTCCTATGGGGACTGTGCACAAAGTTCCATTCGACTGACCAGGGGCAACATCATGCATTAGGGAACAGGGTTTCAGAAGCCCTCACCCTGGTTTTCTATCCCTCTGCCTTCAGGAAGCATTGGAGAGGCCCCAGCACCCGGGTTTCTTCTACTATTCCATTTCCCCATGTCCCAGAGAGAGAATCTGATTACAGAAACGAATTCAAGTTCTACTGTTATGCATATAAACATGATTTTATATGACGAGCTCAAGGTCCTAACACTCGATTTTCTCTCCCTGATCAGAAGACAATGACTCAAATAATAACTAGGAAGGGACACTCCAGAAGCCAGAACCCAAGGTCTCTGTGAATTGGGGACACCCCACTGTCTCGTCAAGGATATCCTTTCCCAGGAGAGCTTGGCTTTTGCTATGGGCTGAATTGTGTCTCCTCAAAATGCACATGTTGAAACCCTAACCCCAGTATGACTCTTCCTTGGAGGCAGGATCTTCAGGAGTTAATTCAGGTTAAATTAGGTCATAAGGGCGAAGCTCTAATCCACCAGCACTGTGGCCCGATAAAAAGAGGAAGAGAGTAATCTCTCTTCACTGTGAGAGAACACAGCAACAAGGCAGGAAGAGCATCCTCACCAGGAGATGAACCCTGTTGGAACCTCCACCCTGGACTTTTCAGCCTCCAGAAGAGTGAGAAGATAAATTTCTGTTGTTTGAGCCATCCAGACTATGATATTTTGTTATTCAGCCCAAGCCGACAAAGACAGCTTTCATCAGGGGTTTTGTCAGCAAGAAAGATAAAAATTTACTGTGAAACTGAAGGAGCCCTGGAGGAAGCTGGAATATTGTACAAAGTGTCCCAACCTGATAAATAATATTAGCCGTTATTTATTGAATAATTAAAGTCAGGCACCGTGCTTTGCAGGCACACACACACACACACTAGAAGTGATTTTTTTAATCTTGTGTTTGTAGTTTCAGAGTTTATAATATTTGTCACAACCTATCAAATTATATATTTTAAATGCATGCAGTTTATTGGAACTTATGCCTACTTAAAATTCATATTAAAGTAATTCTCAATAAATTCCTAAGAGCAGACACTATGCAGATCTATAGACACTACTTTACTTATGGTATTCTGGAATAACCCCAAATCAAGCAGGAATAGCTTTAGAAAATTCACAGCTCTTTCACATGCTAGGATCTCTAATGGTATTTTCTGTGGAAGGACGTTCTTAAACACAAACAAATGAGTTAAAGCAACCAAGGCCATATTAGTCCCTTTTAGCCACCTAGTCCCAACTATAGTGGACTTCTCATAACTGGAGAAACCCAAGCATATGAGTATCTTTGATGAAGAATTCAGGGATCCAGTGCAATGATTCATCTCTAACTAATTGTGTTTATTTTCTCAAAGGAGAAATTAAAACCAGAGTCTGGTCTCTGCAATGGTTCCTAGGTCTCTTAAATTACCCTCATGGCATGTGTTCCTTGTTACTTTGCTTGGAATGGGTATTTTATCTACAAATGCACAGCTTTGGGAAGTGAAACCAGCTACATTCATACAGCTTGTAATTCACATCAACAGTACTATCCCAGAAACCTCTTCCCAACAAAGTAAAATTGCATATGAATTCAATAGGTGTTTCAGGAACTTACTGAAAGTACTCATCAAAAAACAATAGATATGCCAATAAAATGGAAAACCTGGAAGAAATGGACAAATTCTTAGAAAGGTAAAACGTTCGAAGACTGAACCAGGAAGAAATAGAAAATATGAACAGACCAATCACAAGTAATGAAATTGAGACTGTGATTAAAAATCTTCCAACAAACAAAAGTCCAGGACCAGATGGCTTCACAGGTGAATTCTACCAAACATTTAGAGAAGAGCTAACACCCATCCTTCTCAAACTTTTCCAAAAACTTGCAGAGGAAGGAATACTCCCAAACTCATTCTATGAGGCCACCAAAACCCTAATACCAAAACCAGAAAAAGATACTACAAAAAAAAGAAAATTACAGACCAATATCACTGATGAACATAGATGCAAAAATCCTCAACAAAATACTAGCAAACAGAATCCAACAACACATTAAAAGGATCATACACCACGATCAAGTGGGATTTATCCCAGGGATGCAAGGATTCTTCAATATACGCAAATCAATCGATGTGATACACCATATTAACAAATTGAAGAATAAAAACAATATGATCATCTTGAAGGATGCAGAAAAAGCTTTCAACAAAATTCAACACCGATTAATGATAAAAACTCTCCAGAAAGCAGGCATAGAGGGAACTTACCTCAACATAATAAAGGCCATATATGATAAAAAACCACAGCCAACATGGTTCTCAGTGGTGAAAAAAAGAAACCATTTCCTCTAAGATTGGGAACAAGATAAGGATGCCCACTTTCACCACTATTATTCAACACAGTTTTGGAAGTTTTAGCCACAGCAATCAGAGAAGAAAAAGGAATAAAAGGAATCCAAATCAGAAAAGAAGTAAAACTGTCACTGTTTGCAGATGACATGATACTATACATAGAGAATCCTAAAGATGCTACCAGAAAACTACTAGAGAAAATCAATGAATTTGCTAAAGTTTCAGGATACAAAATTAATGCACAGAAATCTCTTGCATTCCTATACACTAATGATGAAAAATCTGAAAGAGAAATCAAGGAAACACTCCCATTTACCATTGCAACAAAAAGAATAAAATACCTAGGAATAAAACTACCTAAGGAGACGAAAGACCTGTATGCAGAAAACTATAAGACACTGATGAAAGAAATTAAATATACTACAAACAGATGGAGAGATATACCATGTTCTTGGATTGGAAGAATAAACATTGTGAAAATGAGTATACTACCCAAAGCAATCTACATATTCAATGCAATCGCTATCAAACTACCAATGGCATTTTTACAGAACTAGAACAAAAAATCTCTCAATTTGTATGGAAACACAAAAGACTCCAAATAGCCAAAGCAATCTTGAGAAAGAAAAATGGAGCTGGAGGAATCAGGCTCCCTGAATTCAGACTATACTACAAAGTTAGAGTAATCAAGACAGTATGGTACTGGCACAGAAACAGAAATATAGATCAATGGAACAGGATAGAAAGCCCAGAGATAAACCCATTCACATATGGTCACCTTATCTTTGATAAAAGAGTCAAGAGTATAGAATGGAAAAAAGACAGTCTCTTAAATAAGTGGTGCTGGGAAAACTGGACAGCTACATGTAAAAGAATGAAATTAGAACACTCCTTAACAACATACACAAAAGTAAACTCAAAATAGATTAAAGACCTAAATGTAAGGCCAGACACTATCAAACTCTTAGAGGAAGACATAGGCAGAACACTCTATGACATCAATCACAGCAAGATCCTTTTTGAAACACCTCTTAGAGAAATGGAAATAAAAACAAAAATAAACAAATGGGACCTAATGAAACTTAAAAGCTTTTGCACAGCAAAGGAAACCATAAACAAGACGAAAAGACAACCCTCAGAATGGGAGAAAATATTTGTCAACAAAGCAACTGACAAAGGATTAATCTCCAGAATACACAAGCTGCTCATGCAGCTCAATATAAAAAAAAACAAACAACCTAATCCAGAAATGGGCAGAAAACATAAATAGACATTTCTTCAAGAAGATATACAGATTGCCAACAAACACATGAAAGGATGCTCAACATCACTAATTATTAGAGAAATGCATATCAAAACTACAATGAGGTATCACCTCACACCAGTCATAATGGCTGTCATCAAAAAATCAGCAAACAATAAATGCTGGAGAGGGTATGGAGAAAAGGGTACCCTCTTGCACTGTTGGTGGGAACATAAATTGATACAGCCACTATGGAGAACAGTATGGAAGTTCCTTAAAAAACTAAAAATAGCACTACCATATGACCCAGCAATCCCACTACTGAGCATATACCCTGAGAAAGCCATAATTCAAAAAGAGTCATGTACCACAATGTTCACTGCAGCACTATTTACAATAGCCAGGACATGGGAGCAACCTAAGTGTCCATCAACAGATGAATGCATAAAGAAGATGTGGCACATATATACAATGGAATATTACTCAGCCATAAAAAAACCGAAATTGAGTTATTTGTAATGAGGTGGATAGACCTAGAGTCTGTCATACAGAGTGAAGTTAAGTCAGAAAGAGAAAAACAAATACCGTATGCTAACACATATATATGGAATCTACCAAAAAAAAAAAAAAAAAAAGTTCTGAAGAACCTAGGGCCAGGACAGGAATAAAGACGCAGATACGCAGATGTAGAGAATGGACTTGAGGACACGGGGAGGGGGAAGGGTAAGCTGGGACAAAGTGAGAGAGTGACAGGTATATAGATACACTACCAAATATAAAATAGATAGCTAGTGGGAAGCAGCCACATAGCACAGGTAGATCAGCTCTGTGCTTTGTGACCACCTAGAGGGGTGGGGTAGGGAGGGTGGGACGGATACTTAAGAGGGAGAGGATATAGTCACATATGTATACATATTGCTGATTCACTTTGTTATACAGCAGAAACTAACACAAAAATGTAAAGCAATTATACTCCAATAAAGATGTTAAAAAAAAAAAAAGATAGCTCAAGTAGTCTCATGGACTCTTCAAGACTTACTTAGAAATTCTTGCCTCATTATTCTTGTCTCTCTGGGTCTATCATTTATAAAAATATTATATCCTGAATCTTGCCCAATCCTAACCAAGCCCAATCATTGAAAAGAACCTTGTTAAGCCATGTCACTCAAAGCCTCATAAATATTTTGCCTTTGCCCTCCCCATTCTGAGACACTACTAAGCACTATTAAGATAGATACCTCCCTTTCTGTGGTAAGCCATTTGTTTCAACAGGTTATTTGGTGGTGTTTTCAAAAAACAAGCATTTAACAGCTTTTGACATCAACAAAGTAAAGCAGCTTCAGAATGTTCAATTCCTTATTCAAATCATGGACACTGATCAAAACAGCTTCAAAGAAACCAATTTATATAATCTCTATATTTTTCACCATGAATGTTTGTCCCTAAATTTCTCAAATAAATCTCTCAGTTACATTTTCCTGACATAAGTCACTCAGAGCTTTATTGTACTTAACTAGGTTAGTAGCTGTAATTATAACTGCAATTCTAATTAATATTTCCTTACACTATCTAATATTCATTATAATTAGGATACCTAATAATTTAAGCTATAAAAATACAAACCACCAATAATATCAGTCAAAAGTCCTATTTGGAGAGTGACTATATCTTTGGGACAAACTGTATCAGGCCCTATTAACATACCATCGAGATGTAGGCTGTAATTATTGTTATGGAATCACCACTCTGTGTGGACTCTAGAAACCAGGGCATTTCTCAGAGGTTTAATAAGAGCTACTCCCTGCCCTGTCACTCAACCTCCTCTGTAGTTCTCACTCACTTCATGCTAGGAATATTATACCTTTTTCTACATAAGGAGTAAACCTCTGCCTTCCTCTCTCTCAGCCTAACTGCACTTTCAGAAATGTCTTGAAGTTGCTGCATGTTTAATGTATACTGATTTATGCCACTGATATGTGTATTTTTCTTGAGTATATCAGTGGAAATTTGAAACACAGAGGCTACACCCATGGGCTAAAGAAGTCTCTCTCAGAGAGCTATTAAGGTCAAAATAACAAGATAAACAGAAAAATATTCCAAAACCCTATGTACATGCAGTTCAAAAAGGAAGAAATAGAAATGGCATATGGGTATACTATACGCTTTTACCTCATTAGCAATTGAGATGTACAGATAAAAGCATTTTGTATTATGTGCTTTTATGTGTCAAAGAGTGTTCTAAGAGTTTTACAAATATTAATGTGTTTAATCCTCATAAAATCTCTGAGATAGCTATAATTATTATTCCCGTATATACAGATAAGCGATTGAGACATACAGAAGTTATGTATTTTTTCCAAAAGAATAAAGTAATTGGAAGAGCCAAGATGCATGCTCCTAACTACAAACTTATAATGCCACTCAATCTCTAGAGCTAAAAAAGAAGAGGAACCAAACTTCCATAGATGCTTCCAGAAAACAGAAAATGGGGCAACATTTCATAGTTCACTTTATGAGGCCAGTATAACCTTAAAAATAAAACCTGACCAGGACTCTGTACAGAAAGGAAAATAAAATACAAAATTCACCCATGAAAATGAGTCAGAAGAATTTTAAATGAAATATTGGCAAATTTATCCCAGCAATAATCAGAAAGATAATACATAAGACCAAGTTGGGTTTATAATAAGAATCAATGATGCTTTAATCTTCAAAAACTTACCAACATAATTCACCATTGAATAAAGGAAGAAAAAAGCCATATGATCATCATAATAGAAAAATATTTCAATCAAATTCAACAATCTTAACAAAAAACATTAAGAAACCAGAAATATAAGAGAGTATCTTTATTATGATAAGGTAAACATATCTATTTAAAACAGTCATCATACATAAAGCTGAAAGCTTTCCCTCTAAGAGACACAATGGCATTTGATAGTTGTCATCATTCCTAATGAGAGTGGATTTTAAGTCCAATATTGTAAGATAAGGAAAAGAAATAAAATTATATAAAGAGGAAATAGAAAAAATGCTTTCATTGGCAAATGGTACGATTTTGTATTTGTAAAAAATACAAAATAGGGGCTTCCCTGGTGGCACAGTGGTTAAGAATCAGCCTGCCAATGCAGGGGACATGGGTTCGAGCACTGGTCCAGGAAGATCCCACATGCCGCAGAGCAACTAAGCCCGTGTGCCACAACTCCTGAGCCTGTGCTCTAGAGCCCGTGAGCCACAACTACTGAAGCCCGCGCCTAAAGCCCATGCTCCACAACAGGAGAAGCCACTGGAATGAGAAACCTGCACACCACAACCAAGAGTAGCCCCCGCTCGTCACAACTAGAGAAAGCCCACACGCAGCAATGAAGACCCAACACAGCCAAAAATATATTAATTAATTAATTTTAAAAAATACAAAATTATCTAAAGAAAATTTAATAAAATAACTGTTAACATTACTAGATACAAGGTCAATATCTGAATCAATTGTACTTCTTTATCTCAAACAAAAAAATTTTAAAAGATACTATGTGCAGCAGTATCAAAAATAACAAATAGATCTAAATAAAATTAACAAATTCAAATAGAAAAATAAAACATTATTGAGAGAAAATAGAAAAGGCCTAATAAGTGGAGAAACAAATTATTTTCATACATGGGAAGACTACTATAAAGCTGCAAGTTCACCCCTGATTAATCTCCAGATTGAATGAAATCTCAAATATTTTCAGGTGGATTGTAAATCTAAATGTGAAAGACAAACCATAAGCTCTGGAAGGTAAAAAAGTATGTTTTCTAAAGCTCTGGTAGAGAAAGATTTCCTAAACAAGACACAGAAATTTTTAACCAGAAAGGAAAAGATCAACACATTAGAGTATATTAAAATTTAAGATAGTGCTTATTAAGTGATAACATTAAGAGACTGAAAAGTAAAGCCTCACAGTGGGAGAAGATATTTGCAACACATATAACCAGCAAGGGGCTTATACCCTCAATAAGAAAAAGACAATCTAATTTTTAAAATGAGCAAAATATTTGAACAGTTTTCATTAAAATTCATATTTCATTTGTCAATAAACAAGTGAAAAGGCACTCAAACTCACTAATCATCAGAGAAAGTCATAGTAACTAAACAATGAGATATATCCACACCCAACGATATGGTTAAAATTAAAAACGGATCTCTCTCTCTCTCTCTCTTTATATATATATATATATATATATATATATATATATATATAATTGCAGAATTCTCTGCAATTATTAATCACTGTATTTTATACTTATTTCTCTCCCTCTCACCTTTTCCTCCAACAATACCAAAGGTAGTTTTTCCCTCCACATGCCAGACAGAAACAAGACTCGAAAAAGCTTTAATGCTATTCAAAAGAGAATAATCTGATATATGCTGGATAGGACTAGAGCTGCGAAAAGAGAAAGAAGATAATGGAACAAAGACTGAGCCAGAGAGTAGGGTGTAAACAGAGAATAATCAGAGAGGCAGCAGGAGAAGTCTCTTCTCTCACAAGGACTAGGTGGTGAAGGGAACACCATGCCCAAATGTCCAGAAGTTTGGACACCCCCTTATTTATTGTCTGTGAGCATCCAGCTCTCTGACACCTCCTGAACAAACAGTAAAGGATTACACATTTATTTGGAGATTGAGACATCAAATAAAATCCTCACCCTCCAACAAAAATGAAACTGACAGGACCAAATGGGAGCTCTCCTAGGAGTTTAGCAGCTGTGTACACAACACCTCTCTTAGGAATGAGTGAGTGAGTTAATGAGCAGAGGAAGTTGGAACATTTGAGTACAGAGTAAATCTCACATAAATGCCGATATGAGATTTACCTACACCTAAAATGCTGAATTTCAAAAGCACTAAAGATTAAGACAAAGTTGAAGTGAAATGAAAATGGCAACTCCAGTGGATCCCTAGAACTTTTCATTCCAAGTTTCCACTGTTCACTATATTTCTTACTGCCTGACATAAGCATCCACAAAATTTCTTCCCTATGGTTGTAATTATTCAAAACTATTTTTTCAAAAGAGTAACAACAGCAAAAGCAGCCATGGTAACAACAAATAAATGATGAAATAACACCAAAATCATTTAGATAAAATAAAAGATATAAACAGATAAGTTTACAAAGAAGAGATTTGTTTATTCATTCTAAAAATCCTTCATCTTTGCACCAAATTATCAGGTGTAGCTAATTTGAGAACAAGACCAGTCCATTTTTCTCACTTCAACCAAGTCTTTTCTTGGTTCACATGTCTCAAGTAACACACAGTTTTGTTGAAGATAATTTCTGCACTTGCAATATTCCTGGGCAATCCCAAAAGTGCTTACTATATTTCTTTCTGTGTGAGAAGGTCTTACATTAGGCTAAGAGATCTGGAGCTTTACCTACTTCAAGGGTACAATATTTATATCCTTCTAGTGCACTGCCTTCCTGGCCAAGAATACTTTAGGAGAAGGGAAAAATTAAGTGAGAGGAAGTGGCTTGGCTGAGAAGGGAAGAGAAAATAGCTTTATTTTCAGATTCTTTAAGTACATTTTTAATGATGTTTTACATATGTTGAACATCAAACCCTAAACAGGTTCTGACAAATTATCTTTTTCCTCTTGTTTATTAAGTTCATAGATGAACTTATTGATCGATACGACCCTCTGTTCTAGAAAAGATTTGAAATTAGCTCATCAAAACACAAACTAGGGTAACTATACAAGCTTAGTCTCACATCCTGGCCTAAACACACATAAACTGAGCACATATAAACATTGGCACATTGGTAAATTATTTAATCACTTGGAACCTTGGTTTTCTTTTGTTTTTTAATATGAACACAAAGGTTTGTTGTGAAGACTAAAATTAAGTGAAAGTGGAAAATCAACTAATACTTCTTTCTCAGACCCCTTAACCCATTCAAAATGAAAAAAAAAAAAAACTAGGATTTTTTTCTTACCATTTTAAGAACATATTACTTAAAACATTATTACATTCATTTATTGAAAACACATTTTAAGTGCCCCCCACATGCAAATGATTTGTAAATTAACTAAAAACTATCAGAATGTGATAAGTTAGATAGCATCCATCTACAAGTGATTCTGCTGCTCTATGAGTAACCCAATAAGTCATGCTTGCTTTTTGTTGGAGGTCAAAATCACAGATGCAATTTAAAAAGCAATTAAACACTGCAAGAACAGATGATTAATTGTTCACACCTCAGCATGCTTAATGTATTATCAAAGTCTAATTTGCTAAAGCTATAGAGGAGATTATTTGTTACATCTTTTTAGAGTACTGTATAATAGTTACTCAGTATTTTTTTGGATAATTATTTCCAAGACAAGCTCAGTTGATAACTATTCTTAGGTCAAATTAGTCTCTCCTATTTGTGAGTGATTATTTAAATTCTTTATTGGAGAGAAACATGAAAATGAAAGGATAGTCTTAGTTCTCCTCAGGTGAAAACCCTAAGTATATTAGGAGGTATGAAAAAAATTTCACAGAAAAATAACACACTGGTAGAGATCAATCACATTTTAAAGAGGCAAATTTTAAAAATACAAGGTTATGAGTTAAGTACTGAGTAAAAACAGATGGCCTTTGTTCAATAATTTTAATTTGTGATGAATGAAAAAAGAAAAGAATGCTCTGAAATCTCTAAAAGAAAGCCTATATTTACCCTGGAGAAAGGCGGGGAAAAGATTTAAATATTGTGACTAAATACAATTTGCTTTCACTTTAAATCTCCCTTATTGGTCTTATTTTAAATTTTTCAAACATTAAAAATCTGTAAAGGAACACTGTGTGTCATTTAAAACTGCCATCAGTAACATCTTCAAAAATCAAAGTAGAAATGTTATACTTATGCACAGCAAATGTTTTCTGGTAACCTCAGGGAGGTTAAGATCTCAAGAGCAAAGTCAAAAGACCAACAATAGAATTAGTAATGCCAAAAAACTGCACAATTATTAGAGTGGACCTTTATTTTTAAGGCATACCATATATACACATTGAGAAATGCTTGTGTTTTCTCCTTGTACTCTTTACCCATTTCTCCTCAAGCTTATTTACTGGAATTAATACAGTCAAATTATCAATTTTTAAAGGCTTCATTCACATATGAGACCAACTTGTAGACATGCTTAATATTCCATGTCTAGAGAAATGAGCTCAATTCTCAAGTGCATGATCATGTAGAAGAGATGATGCCCTGACCAATGATGGCATCAAACAAGTGGATTGTACCTAAGTTAAAAATGCAGCCAGTAGAGTCATTTTTTCCAAACCTACATGAATCACAGAGTCATGAAATTTTAGATCTGGAAGGAACCATCAATATTATCTAATCCAAAACTTTTACTTTACAAACAAAACCTGGAAATGCAAATTCCCTAGCTTGAAGACATGAAGACGTAATTATATTTTAAATTGTTACACAGTTAGTAGATCATAGGAAGTAAAAATAAAATACATTTTAATAATTGTATGAACATATACAAACATACAGATATATGATTTAATCACGCTTTTTGAAAGAATTATTGGTTTTCAAAATATTAAATTACAATCTAATAGAGGCAGTTTCCAGAATTTGTAAAATTCTAAATACATGAGTTTATCAATAAATCAGGCAATAAAAATGTGTATAACTTCCATCTGGAATTAAGATACATAAGGCTGTACATTAAATTAAAAAAAAAACAACGACACCCGCCTAATCTCTCAAAGTAACAACTACTCTAGTAATAAAACAAGAATGTCTGTAATTATTCAGTTGAAAGGTTTGGGAATACCTAAAGCTCTGATCAAATTATCTGGGATATTTCTTTAGGGAGGAAGGACTGGAATAAAAAGAGAGATGAGGCGCCCTAGTGGATAAAAAACGGAAACCCACCAAATTTATAAGGCAGCAGCACTCACTCCTCCAGGGAAGAGAATGTTCTGAACCATGGATTTCAGCTCTCTTTGTCCTGGGAGTAGGATAGCTTATGTAACGTCCAAATAACTCTTGTTCTAATTACATACAACCTTCTGATTATAGTTCATCTTTTTTTTCCAGTCACTTAACAACAGTAATAAAGATCACTAATTGACTGACATAAACCTAGTTTTCATGACCGTTTTGAGTAGGTTGGCATTTGGATTTATACATCACGTTCTATGAGATTGGTATTGTGACTCTATGTCCGAGGATTTGTCACCATCATGCTGACAACACTGCGTCACTAAAACTGAAAGGATGAAGTCTAGCCCTGGTTGTAGTGAATTCCCAAAGGTTGTTGCAGGACTGTACTGAAGTTCATAACCTCCAGTAATCTCTACTTCCTTCATGACTTCTAGGAATCACTGTGTTTTTTTCTTTGAAACTAGATATAGAGTTAGTAGGAAAAAGCCACATATTAGTTAGGAATATGTGCTTTAGAACTAGAGAGAGATGGATTCGAGTCCAGCATACACATTTATAGGCATGTGTCTTTTGGCAAGGACCAATTTACTCCTAAATTTGGTGGAAATTTTGGAGGACAACTTTAATGCCTGGAAAAAATATTAAAATATTTACATGAAGGCATCAGAGGGTTAATAATGCCATGAAGAAAAGTGCACTCAGTATTTGGAGTTGCCTTTCCCTTATAAATCTCTCAATTCCTATAGTTTTGAGATGGAAAATGGAGAACAAAAATTGGAATCCAGGCCTGCTAAAGATGTGCCTAGTAAGTATGCTACAAATTGGTTGGTAGCCCAAAAGGTTAATTTTCAGAGTAAAGGTGAATTAGAATTAAGACCACAGAGGGACTACGGCCCACTGTTGAATCATCTCAATTCCTTAAATTGGATTAAGAAGTCCATATTGCTAGTGCTCCTCAAATCCCACCAGAAGCAATGTAAATCCTGTCTGGAGAGAAGAAACATCTCTAATGCTCTCAGAGTTTCTACGATTTTTCAAATACAGTGGTTGGCACATTAAAAAAAAGAAAAAAATCAGGCCCAGTTGGAGAAAGACACCATAAACAAAACAAAACAGCAGAAAAACAGATGATAGAAATAAACCCACAACTCTAGATATTAGAGTTATCAGGCATAGGCTGTAAAATAAACTTTGCTTACTATGCTTCAAAGAGACTTGGACTTCTTCAGAGAACTGGAAAATCTATAAAAAGCATATGGAAGATTTGAAATTACAAAAATGAAAAACACAACAACCAAATTAAGAACTAAATAGATGGTAGTAACAGAAGAATAAACATAGATATAGAATTTATGAACCAAAAATAATCAAAAGAAAATAGGCAGACTGAAGCATGCAGAAAAAGAATGAAAAATATAGGGAGTAAGAGTTACAGATGATACATTGAGAAGGTCTAACATACATGTAATTGTTGCTGCAGAAGAACAGAAGTGAGTGAAAGGAACAGAAAAAATTTTTAGTAGATAGTGCCTGTTTTACTGAGCAAGAAAAGGCAAGCCACAGATTTTAAAAGCCCATGGAAGATAAAACAGAATTAGTAATAAGAAACCTACCTACAACACAGCAAAATCTAGAAATCTAATCCTGGAGAAAATGTCCTTTAAAAGTGAAGTAATAACATTTTTCGACAAACAAACAAACTGAGTAAATTTGTCACTAGAAGACCTGAGCTAAAAAAAACAAAAAACAAAATGAAAAAAAACTAAACGGGTGTTTTTAAGACAAGTAAAATTGGATATATGAATAGAAATAAAAGGCAACAAAAATATAATACTGACTTTTTAAAATAATAACATCTTTTGTAGTAAAAATATGGAGACTTAAAAAGACATGAAAAAATAGCATGTTTTTTAGGGTGGAGTACAGTGGATTTACAGTGTTCTAAGGCCCTTTCCTTACCTAGGAAGAGCATAAAATGTCAATTAACATTACACTTTGACAAGTCAAGGATACATGTGGTGATTTCCAGAGAAACAAATAAATATAAAATAATAACTTTCAAGCTAATATACTGGAAAATTACATAATAAGAAATATCCAAATGAGGACAAGATAGGAGAAAAACAGAATATAGAAAATTTTAAGCAGAAAACAAGTGAGATAACTGATTTAAAACAAGGTATGTTAATACTTTGGTATATATCAAAGGACTAACCCCTATAGTAAAGGTTACATGGAGTAAAGGTTGCATGGAGTAGAGGGGAAATCTTCAACCTTGTTTCCAAGGGTAAGATTTTACTGAAGATAAAAACCAGTGTAGTAATAGTGTTATGGGGAAAAGGGTACAAAGATTGGAAAGAAGGAAAAAAATTCTCAACATTCACAGATGATAAGATTGTGTATAGTGAAAACAGAGAGAGTTACAGATGAATTATTTGAATTAACAAGTGAGTTTAACAAAGTTCTACATATATTGCTATTTGGTCAATATACCAAAATCAGGCATATCCATATAGTAGCATTAAGTAAACTGAATATAAAAATTTTTTAAAGATACCATTTATAATAGCATCAAAATATGAAACTCCTACAAGTAATTATAACAAAAGATATAAAGTCCTATTCTTTTAAAACTATAAATGCTATTGAGATAAATTTTGAAAAATTTAAATAAATGAAAGGACAAACTATTCATGAGTTGGAAGACATACTGAAAAGATGTCAGTTTTCCTCAAATCAATATATTGATGATGGAATCTCAATTAATATTCCAAATCTTGATTCTAAACTTTATGTGGAGATTCAAGGAACAAAAATAGCTATGTTTCTATTAAAGTTAAAGAACAAGATTTGAGAACTTTTTGGATATTAAGTCTAATTATAAAATTAAGTAATTAAGGTGATACAATCTCAGCATAAAGCTATGCCAATAGACTGTAAGAGAATAGAGGCCAGAACCAACCACTCGAATATATGACACTTCACTAGAGCAAAGATAGTACTACAGAGGATTGGAAAACCCATGGTCTTTTCAATAAATGGTCCTTCAGCAACTAGATATCTATATGGGGCCATATGGACCCTGCCATTACAATTCTTATAACAGTGATCCAATCAACACTTCTTTTTCCAGGAACACAGTCCCTGTGTTAAGGAGGTTTGAGTGAATTTATTTGTTTTTATTTTTGGCCGCGTTGGGTCTTCATTGATGTGCATGGGCTTTCTTTATTTGCGGCGAGCAGGGGGTACTCTTCGTTGCGGTGAGCGGGCTTCTCATTGTGGTGACCTCTCTTGTTGCACAGCATGGGCTCTAGGCGTGTGGACTTCAGTAGTTGTGGCTCACAGGCTCTAGAGCTCAGGCTCAGTAGTTGTGGCACACGGGCTTAGTTGTTCTGTGGCATGTGGGATCTTCCCGGACCAGGGATCAAACCCGTGTCCCCTGCATTGGCAGGCAGATTCTTAACCACTGCACCACCAGTGAAGTCCTGGTTTGAGTGAATTTAAAGGCAACTATCACTATTGTACCACTCTTACGTATTCTTGTCTCTAGATAAATTCCAAAGTCGCTTGAACTGTTCATCATGTGATATGGCTTCTAGGCCACTCACTGTTACTGTTACCTTCATCTTGATAGGCCACAATTTTCCAGTCTCTCTTTCAAAACACTCAACCAAAAGTGAATACATGCTTTTAGTGGATCTGATCTGCAGTATAATTTCTTGTGTTTCAGTTGTTATACTATTAATATAGATATATATTAATTTTCTCAGCAAACACATCAGTAGATGCCTTGTACTAAAATTACAATCAACCAAAATCCTTTTTTTTCACATGTATTATATGGATATTAAGACCTATCTTCTCCTTTATGCATTGGGGAGTTGCACAATACTTTTAACCTAGCAATAAATCCTATTAAACTTAAGAGGAAAATGAGGTATAATGTATAAAGCACTTTAATGTGGTACCTGGTTTATAGCGAGCAATCAAAATACTGTTAAAAAATGTCATATTTTCCTTAATAATTTAGGCACCTTCTAGGAAGATGACAAACAAAGCTCACTTACATGCAAACACACAACGCAAATACACACACAGACATAGATGTGTCCATTTTTCGCGTGCCTAAAATTACAGTGCTGAAAGAAGCTGCCATTATCAAGAATTACACACTGAAATTAACTTTGCCTTGAACAACAAGAAAGTATAAACCTACACGGCAACTGGAAATAACTCAAGTTGTAATTGCAGACTCCTGTGGTTGGCTAATTTTTTTTTTAACATCTTTATTGGAGTATAATTGCTTTAAAATGGTGTGTTAGTTTCTGCTTTATAACAAAGTGAATCACTTATACATATACATATATCCCCATATCTCTTCCCTCTTGTGTCTCCCTCCCTCTCACCCTCCCTATCCCACCCCTCTAGGTGGTCACAAAGCACCGAGCTGGTATCCCTGTGCTATGCGGCTGCTTCCCACTAGCTATCTATTTTACATCTGGTAGTGTATATATGTCCATGCCACTCTCTCACTTTCTCCCAGTCTACCCTTCCCCCTCCCCATATTCTCAAGTCCATTCTCTAGTAGGTCTGTGTCTTTATTCCCGTCTTGCCCCTAGGTGCTTCATGACCATTTCTTTGTTTGTTTTTTAGATTCCATATATATGTGTTACCAAATGGTATTTGTTTTTCTCTTTCTGACTTACTTCACTCTGTATGACAGACTCTAGGTCCATCCACCTCACTACAAATAACTCAATTTCATTTCTTTTTATGGCTGAGTAATATTCCATTGTATATATGTGCCACATCTTTATCCATTCATCTGTTGATGGACACTTAGGTTGCTTCCATGCCCTGGCTATTGTAAATAGAGTTGCAATGAACATTGTGGCACAAACTCTTTTTGAATTACAGTTTTCTCAGGGTATATGCCCAGTAGTGGGATTGCTGGGTCATATGGTAGTTCTATTTTTAGTTTGAACTAACCTCCATACTGTTCCCCATAGTGGCTGTATCAATTTCCATTCCCACCAACAGTGCAAGAGGGTTCCTTTTTCTCCACACCCTCTCCAGCATTTATTGTTTATAGATTTTTTGATGATAGCCATCCGACCGGTGTGAGATGATATCTCATTGTAGTTTTGATTTGCATGTCTCTAATGATTAATGATGTTGAGCATCCTTTCATGTGTTTGTTGGCAATCTGTATATCTTCTTTGGAGAAATGTCTATTTAGGTTTTCTGCCCATTTTTGGAATGGGTTGTTTGTTTTTTTGATATTGAGCTGCATGAGCTGCTTGTACATTTTGGAGATTAATCCTTTGTCAGTTGCTTCATTTGCAAATATTTTCTCCTATTCTGAGGGTTGTCTTTTTGTCTTGCTTATGGTTTCCTTTGCTATGCAAAAGCTTTTAAGTTTCATTAGGTCCCATTTGTTTATTTTTGTTTTTATTTCCATTTCTCTAGGAGCTGGGTCAAAAAGGATCTTGCTGTGATTTATGTCATAGAGTGTTCTGCATATGTTTTCCTCTAAGAATTTGATAGTGTCTGGCCTTACATTTAGGTCTTTAATCCATTTTGAGTTTATTTTTCTGTATGTTGTTAGGGAGTGTTCTAATTTCATTCTTTTACATGTAGCTGTCCAGTTTTCCCAGCACCACTTATTGAAGAGGCTGTCTTTTCTCCACTGTATATTCTTGCCTCCTTTATCAAAGATAAGGTGACCATATGTGAGTGGGTTTATCTCTGGGCTTTGTATCCTGTTCCATTGATCTATATTTCTGTTTTTGTGCCAGTACCATAATGTCTTTATTGCTGTAGCTTTGTAGCATAGTCTGAAGTCAGGGAGCCTCATTCCTCCAGCTCCATTTTTCTTTCTCAAAATTGCTTTGGCTATTCAGGGTCTTATATGTTTCCATACAAATTGTAAAATTTTTTGTTCTACTTCTGTGAAAAATGCCATTGGTAGATTGATAGGGATTGCAATTAATCTGTAGATTGCTTTGGGTAGTATAGTCATTTTCACAATGTTGATTCTTCCAATCCAAGAACATGGTATATCTCTCCATCTGTTTGTATCATCTTTAATTTCTTTCACCAGTGTCTTATAATTTTCTGCATACAGGTCTTTTGTCTCCTTAGGTAGGTTTATTCCTAGATATTTTATTATTTTTGTTGCAGTGGTAAATGGGAGTGTTTCCTTAATTTCTCTTTCAGATTTTTCATCATTAGTGTATAGGAATGCAAGAGATTTCTGTGTATTAATTTTATATCCTGCTACTTTACCAAATTCTTTGATTAGCTCGAGTAGTTTTCTGGTAGCATCTTTAGGATTCTCTGTGTATAGTATCATGTCATCTGCAAACAGTGACAGCATTACTTCTTCTTTTCCAATTTGGATTCCTTTTATTTCTTTTTCTTCTCTGATTGCTGTGGCTAAAACTTCCAAAACTATGTTGAATAATAGTGGTGACAGTGGCAACCTTGTCTTTTTCCTGATCTTAGTGGAAATGGTTTCCGTTTTTCACCATTGAGGATGACGTTGACTGTGGGTTTGTCATATATGGCCTTTATTATGTTGAGGTAAGTTCCCTCTGCCTATTTTCTGGAGGGTTTTTATCATAAATGGGTGTTGAATTTTGTCAAAAGCCTTCTCTGTTTCTATTGAGATGATTGTATGGTTTTTCTCCTTCAATTTGTTAATATGGTGTATTACATTGATTGATTTGCGTATATTGAAGAATCCTTGCATTCCTGGGATAAACCCCACTTGATCATGGTGTATGATCCTTTTAACGTGCTGTTGGATTCTGTTTGCTAATATTTTGTTGAGGATTTTTGCATCTATGTTCATCAGTGTTATTGGCCTGTAGTTTTCTTTCTTTGTGACGTCTTTGTCTGGTTTTGGTATCAGGGTGATTGTGACCTCATAGAATGAGTTTGCGAGTGTTCCTCCCTCTGTTATATTTTGGAAGAGTTTAAGAATGATAGGTGTTAGCTCTTCTCTAAACGTTTTATAGAATTCGCCTGTGAAGCCATCTGGTCCTGGGCTTTTGTTTGTTGGAAGATTTTTAATCGCAGTTTCAATTTCAGTGCTTGTGATTGGTCTGTTCATATTTTCTATTTCTTCCTGGTTCAGTCTCAGAAGGTTGTGCATTTCTAAGAATTTTTCCATTTCTTCCAGGTTGTCCATTTTATTGGCATATAGTTGCTTGTAGGCTAATATTTTTGAATGAATATTATCGCTTGTGTGGGAGTTGAGTTGCTGGCTAGCAAAAATCTCAGTTCACTTTTCATTCGGCTGGCGTCATACCTTAATGTCACTAATGGCCTACTCTCACCAATAGATAATTGACTATCTCTGCTCAGCAATCATTGCTCAGCTGAAAATAGATCCTGAATAACATCGATCATTTCATTTTCTCTGTCAAACCTAGCTGTGCTGACAGGACATCCCACAGGGTAGAATAACTATGAAGATGACTGCAGAGAAGCCATTAGGAGAGTTATGTGGCCTCTGTCAGAGCTACTGTTTCTTCTGCTATATAACAATTTGGGGAAATGTGCTTGCACATTTCACTTTAAAAACATATTTTCTTACGCAATTTTCATATTCTCTGAAATACACTTGCTTGGAACACACAAAACAAAGACAAATTAAGCTACTAGAAACATCATCAGCTAACTCCCACATTCCTAAACAAATCTCAGAATAGGACACACATAACATATTCAGGCTTGGTGAATTCACACTAAATAGTTATTTCAAATTGCGAAAGAAGCTCTATTTTTTTTAAATTAGTAAATTCAACATGAGTGTAAACAATTAGGAAGGCTATTCTGGGAGGTCAGTGAGGATGGAGAATGAGAGAATTAAATCCTTGTGATTAGAAAAGTTCAGAAGGAAAAAAGTAAATCAGTCATTTGTGGGGCTTATAGAGCATCTTGAAAATAAATCTGTTTGCAGTTATTATTGTGTAATCTGCTGTCAATACAGCCCTAGTCAGCCAGATCCAAATGAATTTTCTACCTGAAGTGATTGATTTACCCTGATTAAGGACACTAATCCTATTTAGTGACTTCTTAATTCCCAGTGTCCTGCTCGTCTCTTGCATGGTACAAAGTTCAGGCAAGCCAGCACTGAGTGGTAGGTGTTGAACAGAACATTTTTTCCACTAGTACAAGAGAAGCGAGTACACTACTTACACACTGCAAACAGCCACAGGGTCTTATAGCCAGTTTGACAATCCTGAACTTGGCATTTTGAAAAGGAATTTTTCATTGAAAGAGGAATTTGAGTTTCACTACTACTGAAACCTGGTCTCTGCAAATAATTCTTGTGGTGATCCAGGGGCAAAAGTTGCAGAGAGCAAAACTTTTGCAGACTCAGCCTTGTATTATACCCACTGCTCACACTCTTCAGTCTTTAACCAAAAGAAGAAATATCTAGTGCTGATCAGCTTCTTCCTTCATGGGTAAAATTTTTTTTATATAAAGTTTACAAACTGTGTTTATCTTATGCGAATTATATTCTTTACCCATTTTCTCTTTCAGATTCTGTTAGCTCATCATATAATAAACTTAGTATCCTTTTTAATATTTAATGGAGACTTTTTTAATTTTTAAAATTTTTATTTTAGTTTTAATATTGTTATGATCAGAAGTTTTTAAATGGCTATGTAGATTATCTTTTTTCCTGTGACATATTTTTATCAGTCCTAAGTTCACAATAGACTAAGATTTGAAAAATATTTAGTTTTATTTTGATTTGATTTTTCTCAATACAATACACCTAATCTATCTGTTATTTATTTCAAAGATGTGACAGTGATTCTCAAATTGAGACAAGAGATATGGATCAGTACATTCAGGCGTGAGTACATACTTAAATGTAATCTGAGATGTTCCTTTATAATATATTAGGTTCTTATATATAATAAGATAAAGCCAAAAGTATCTCTTCTTTTCCATTGATCTGGTTGGTTTATGCGCCAATACTCTACTTTCAGTAAGGGTTGTTATAATATCAGTTTTAATATTTTCCTATGTATTCTGTGTTAATTTCTATCACTATATATGAATCACCACAAACTCAGTAGCTTAAAAAAAACATACATTTATTATGTCACCATTTCTATGGGTCAAGAATCTGGGCATGGCTTCACCGAATCCCCTGCTCAAGGTCTTGCAAGGCTGCAGTCAAGGTGTCTGCTGGGCTGCATTTCCATCTGGAGGCTTGACAAAGGAAGAACACACTTCCAGACTCATTCAAGGTTGGCAGAATTAATTTTCTTGCATTTGTGGGATTGGAGGCCCCAATTCTTACTGGCCACCAGGTGGAGGCTGCCCTTCAGTCTTACTGGCCACCTGCAGTTCCCTGACATGTGGTCCTCTCCATATGCAGTCACAACATAACAGGTCACTTCTTCAAAGTGAAGAGTCTTCCCCTCCAATCTGCTAATTTGCCTTATAAAATCTGTCATACAGAGTGAAGTAGCCAGAAAGAGAAAAACAAATATCATATATTAACGCATACATGTGGAATCTAGAAAAATGGTACAGATGAAACTATTGTAGGGCAGGAATAGAGACATGGTCATAGAGAACGGAAATGTGTACATGGGGGAAGGGGAGGGTGGAATGAATTGGGAGATTAGGTTTGACATAAATACACTACCATGTGTAAAATAGCTAGTGGGAACCTGCTGTATAGCACAGGAAGTGCAGCATGGTGCTCTGTGATGACCGAGATGGGGGGAGTGAGAGGAAGGTCAAAGAGGGAGGGGATATAGGTATACATATAGCTGATTCACTTCATTGTACAGCAGAAACTAACACAACATTGTAAAGCAATTTTAGTCCAATAAAATAAAATGTAATGGAATCGTGAAAGTGACATCCCATCACTTTTGCCATATTCTATTGATGAGAAGTAAGTCACAGCTTCCATTCACACACAAATGGAGATAGATACACACATAACAACAGGGACAGAGATCATGAAGGCCATCATCGAAGTCTACCTACCACAAATTTGCTTTAAAATAAGTTTTAGGGCTTCTCTGGTGGCGCAGTGGTTGAGAATCTGTCTGCTAATGCAGGGGACACGGGTTCGAGCCCTGGTCTGGGAAGATCCCACATGCCGCAGAGCAACTAGGCCCGTGAGCCACAACTACTGAGCCTACGCGTCTGGAGCCTGTGCTCCGCAACAAGAGAGGCCACGATAGTGAGAGGCCCGCACACTGCGAAGAAGAGAGGCCCCGGCTTGACGCAACTAGAGAAAGCCCTCACACAGAAACGAAGACCCAACACAGCCAAAAATAAATAAATAAATAAAATTAAATTAAATTAAAAGTTTTAATATTTTTTCAAATATGTGTTTGATATTTTTATGAATTTAGTCTTCTAGTTGTGATGCATATCTGTTTGAATGTACCGTATATTTTAATTTGGAAGAAAATGTTACCTCCAAAATATATAATGCTCCCCATTAGAAACATTAAATACTCATAGGTATACTCAAATGCTCACGTTATCTCTTTAAAGTATTATAACTATCTTCACATAGTTTATATATATTCTGGTTGAAGGATTTTTTTGATCAAGAATATTTTTGGATGTTAATGGCCAGTGAGAGTGAGATTTTTTTACTGTTATTTTTTATTGGAATACAGTTGATGTAAAATATTTTTATAAGTTACAGGTACGCAATATAGTGATTCAAAATTTTTAAAGGCTATACTCCATTTATAGTTATTACAAAACTTTTGCTATATTTTCCATGTTGTACAAGATATCCTTGTAGCTTATTTTATACATAATATTTTGTACCTCTTAATCCCCCACCCCTATGATGCCTTTCCCCCTCCCCTCTCCCCACTGGCAACAACTAGTTTGCTCTCTGTATCTGTGAGTCTGCTTCTTTTTTGTTATATTCACTAGTTTGTTGTATTTTTTTAGATTCCACATATAAGTGATATCATATATGTATATACACCACATTTTCTTTATCCATCCTTCTGTTGATGGACACTTACTTTGCCATATCTTGTCAATTGTAAATAATGCTGCTATGAACATTGGGGTGTTTGTATCTTTTTGAATTAGTGGAGAAAAGGGAACCCTCATACACTGTTGGTGGCAATGTAAATTGGTGCAGCCACTGTGGAAAACAGTATGAAGTTTTCTCAAAAAACTAAAAACAGAACTACTCTATTACCCAGCAATTGCACTCTAAGAATAAGATTTTTATTTATTAAATTTTATGATTATTTATTGCTCAGGTATTGAAATACATTGATTTATAACTATTTTTATTGGATATAAGCACATTTCTGAAATATTTTGTTCTTTCTAATATAATTTTTAATAAATTCCTTGTGGATTTCTAGGATAATATTTTTAATATGAGTGTTAATGTTCATTTTCCTTTACATTTCCTTGTACTTAAAGCTAAGGCCACTGTGTATGGCTGTATATTTCTTTGCCCAAAGGAATCAAGGCAAAGATACAGGAGGAGCCTGACGTCCATTCCTGCCCTACTTGTTTAGGGGTATGCTTGATATAGAGAGGCATAGCTGTGGAAAAAGAGACCTCTTTTTAAAATAAAGTGTTCCCTCCCTTCAGGGAGGTGTTTTGTAATCTCTGTGCTCAGAGGCAGAGGTGCTTTTTGTAAACTGTCTAATGTCTCTGTATAGGCTAATAACATTTCTGTTATCTCTCCTATTCTACATAACATTGGGCAAGTTGTTTAACCTCTCTGTGCCTACATTTCTTCATCTGTTAAGTGGTGGTAATAATAGTACCCACTACATAAATTATCAGTTTGTGTAAACTAACAGTTCCTGGCTCTTAGTAAATGTTTAATAAATTTTCATTATAGTTGTTCTCATTTGTTATTGTTTTGTTCTCCTTGAGTTTTCCATTTTTTCTCAGGAACATTCAGGATTGTCAGAACAGGAGTTTAATAAAGAAGAGGAAAAGGAGAAGAAGAAGAAGGAACAAAGCAATGAGAAAAGAGGAAGGGAAGGAGGGAGTGAGGGAGGGAAAGAAAGAAGAAAGAAAAAATATTTGACTTAAAATATCCAAGGACAGGGAAGGGGCAAGGAGGGGGAAATTAGATGAAGGCAGACAAAAGGTACAAACTTCTAGTCATAAGATAAATAAGTACTAGGAATGTAATATACAATATGATAAATAATACCACTGCTGTACCTTGTATATGAAAGTTGTTAAGAGATCTCATAAATCCTAAGATATCTCATCAAAAGGAATTTTTTTTCTTTTATTTTGTATCTATATGAGAAAATGGATGTTCACTAAACTTACTGTGGTCATTTCATGATGTATGTCAGTTAAATCATTATGCTGTACACCTTATACAGTGCTGTATGTCAATTATACATCAATAAAACTTGAAGAAAAAAATGTCCAAGGGCATATCCAGATTTTATGGGAGCGTAAAACTTATACCATATTGGGTCCCCTTTTAATAAAAATAATACAAAAATAATTTAATTTGCAAAATTACAAAAATATATAACCATGTGAACACATTGCTAGGGTTCCTCCCAAGGCCTTGGAAGGACTATATAAGTGAGTGACCCTGAAACTCAATTTTCATTAGATTCAAGGGAAGTACGTTTCCATAGACAACCAAAATTGGATTTTGAAGAAAAATAGCAATCTCGAAAGTAAAACTTGAATCCTTTTAAAATTGTTTACCTTGCCTTAACATAAAGAACAAGAATGACACAGATCATGAGATCTTCTATACTGTGTGACTCTTTCTAGAAGACATCAAAAAATTGAGTTTGCTGTTCAAGAAGAAGGAGAAATCCTTTCTGACAGAAGAATGGCAGGGGACATATCAATGAAGTCAAATACTATGTTTCTCACTGTTATCCCCCAAGAAGAGAGAAGGGGTTTTTAGAAACATCAGGAGAGAGAGAAGCGAAACTGAGCACATTAGAGATAGCGACTCACTTCGCAGTAGCCAGGGAAGTAGGGGAGGCTGCAGAGTTTTACAGAGGTGGTGGTGAGTTTTCTGAGGCAACACTTCTGGTTACCTATAGCCCATACATGATGAACATGTGATCCAGAGGTTCTTTCCCACCCTGCCAAGAAAACCAAGGGGCTTGGAGGTCCAGGGGACCAACCTGGGTCCTAATATCAGAGCCCAAAGGCCACTGTGTATAAGATGCAAGCTGACTTAGACAATAAAACTAAAATGTCAAGAATTAGGAAACATTAGAATAACATTTATAAAGATTATAGGTAAAATATGTTGAATCAAGAGTTCTATATATAGAAAAACATAAGAAATTGGCAAAACCAAATTTATAATGAATTATTTGAATAAATTTCAGATTATATATAATTTCTGAGGTTATGAAGATATAAAAATATAATGAGTATATTTATAATTCTGTCCTATTATATTTTGTGCAGTATATATTATTAAATTTATATGTTCATTGTATAATTATTATTTATAACACTTAATTGTTAGTGATAGTATACATCTGCCTATGTATTTCCAAATTTTTCTCTGAAAACAGATTAACATAACTTCTGTTAGCCATAAAATATTTATAAGCATTATTTCACATAAAACTCCTCAAAAGGAGTTTTGCTGGCTCTTTGTTGCCCAATCTCTCTTTAATCCACTTCAATCAAGATTTCTTCTCCACCATTTAATTTTTTTGAAATCGCCAACTAAGTCATATTCCCCACAGCATCACTGGGTATAGTTTATTGCTAAGCTCCTTTCTTTTCTCTGCTTATACTCTAAAAGAATCACTCCAGTTGATTCTATTCAGGTACATGATTTTAAATACTATCCATGAGTTAATGGCTCATTTTTATCTCTTGCTCTAGGCCCTCACCTGAGCTCCAGGTGCTTAGATTACATTGTCAAATCAATTTCTCAACTGAGATATATTTAGTAGGTTTATGAAGATTAACATACTGAAGACTGATTCTTTGATTCATCTGTCAAAACTCTGCTCTTCCCCGAGCCTTCTCCTTCTCAGTAAAAGAAACCACCACAGCTCAGGCCAAAGGCTAAGAAATAACTTTAATTCATTGTTTTCCCTCAGTCCCCATAAGTCAGACAGATAAAGACAAATACTATATGATAACAGTTATATGTGGAATCTGAAAAATAAAACAAAAACATTACCACTGGAGAAAGGAAAGTGGGAGAAGGGCAGGAAAGGAGTAGGAGATTAAGAGATACAAACTACTATGTATTAAAAAATAGACAAGCAGCAAGGATATATTGTACAGCACAGGCAATTACAGCCATTATTTTGTAGTACCTTTTAATGTAGTATAATCTATAAAAATACTGAATCACTATGCTGCACAACTAATACTAATATCATATTGCAAATCTACTATACTAAATAAATAAATAAATAAAATGCTTGGCTAGAAAAAAATCAACTTACAATTATATGGTAAATCTGACCACTTCTCACCATCTCTTGCAATAATTCAACCTTGATAAAGTCACTGCTATCATTGCACTCCTAGGTTCCAGGAATACCCTCATACCTGTCATCACTTCTTTCTTTACTCCTCCAGTGTGGTCTCTGGAGAAACGGTCGTAACACTTGTAATACTTATGTCAGAACTTTCCCTTGCTTGTTCAACACCCTTCAACATCTTTCAAATTCAATTTTCCATGAACTTTCATATAATGGAGCTTTCTCATCCTTTGTGACAGCTAATCTTATGTGTCAACTTGACTGGCCACAGAGTGACTATACTAAACATCATTTCTAGGGGTGTCTGTGAGGGTGTTTCCAGATGAGATCAGCATTTGAATCCATGGACTCAGTAAAGTAGATGGCTTTCTCAACGTGGGTGGCCATCACAACATCTGTTGAGGACCTGAATAAATCAAAGGCTGAGGACGAAGTGATTTGTCCCGTTTTTTCCTCCTGTCTCACTGCTTAAAGTGGGACATCTCATCTTAGTTTCTTCTTCCCTCAGACTGGGATGTACAACATTGTCTCTCCTGATGGAGCCTTCCAACTCTGACTGAATTACATCACAGGTGTTCCTGGATCTCCAGCTTGCATGTGGCAGATCACAGGACTTCTCAGTCTCTTAATTTTGTGAGCCAATTCCTCACAATAAATCTCCTTGATAGATTAGATAGATAGATAGATAGATAGATAGTTAGATAGATAGATAGATAGATAGATAGATAGATAGATAGATAGATAGATAGATAGATATAGAAAGAGCTTATCTCAAGAACTCTGACTAATATGCTCTTTCTCTCTCATTTAATGGCAATTTCCTCCTCCCTCATGCCATTTCACTTGCACTGATATTCTTGCTCTTCTGCAAATAACCTAATTCCTGACTCAGACTTTTACATTTGCTGTTTCCTCTCTCACATCTGCTCCCACAACCCCCTACCCCCCAAAAGACACTCACATTTCTCACTCCTATATATCATTTAGTTATCTTTTCAAATGTCACCTTCCTAAAGAGGCCATTCCTTAACACCATGTCTAAACTAGCCTTTCCCACTCCTCCTGCTAGTCGCTTTTCCTTCTTTATGTTTCTTCAAAGCACTTATCACAACTTCAGACTACACTATTTTTTTATTTGTACCTTTTACTGTCTGCAACCTCCCAAAACAATATAATCTCTTTCCTACGTTTGAGTATTCTAAAATATTGCTTTACTTTTATAATCTGAAACAATAAGTTATTTTAATTAGAAACCATAATGATGTATCACATAGAAATTAATAATAGGAAGAATACTTTCAAATAGAACATATAATATTTTATCATATCTCACTAGAAGACTTAAAAGCTTTTTTTATTTCATTATTAAATGAAAAATATTAAAAATAAATTATTAGAGGAGACCTTCAAGATGGCAGAGGAGTAAGACATGGAGATCAACTTCCTCCCCACAAATACGTCAAAAATACATCTACACGTGGAACAATTCTTACAGAACACCTACTGAGCGCTGGCAAAAGACCTCAGATTTCCCGAATGGCAAGAAACTCTCCACGTACCTGGGTAGGAGAAAAGAAAAAGAAAAAACAGAGACAAAAAATAGGAATGGGACCTGCATCTCTGGAAGGGAGCTGTGGAGGAGGAAAAGTTTCCACACACTAGGAAGCCTCTTCACTGGTGGAGGGGGTGGGAGAAGCTTCGGAGCCATGGAGGAGAGCACAGCAACAGGGGTACAGAGGGCAAAGTGGAGCGATTCCTGCACAGAGGATTGTTGCCGACCAGCACTCACCAGCCTGAGAGGCTTGTCTGCTCACCCGCTGGGGCAGGTGGGATCTTGGAGCTGAAGCTAAGGCTTCGGAGGTCAGATCCCAGGGAGAGGACTGGGTTTGGCTGCATGAACACAGCCTGAAGGGTGCTAATGTGCAACAGCTAGCTGAGAGGGAGTCCATGAAAATGTCTGGAACTGTCTAAGAGTCAAAAGACCATTGTTTCGGAGTGCTCAAGGAGAGGGGATTCAGAGCACTGCCTAAATGAGCTCCAGAGATCGGCGCGAGCCTTGGCTATCAGCTCAGACACCAGAGACGGGCATGAAAAGCTAACACTGCTGCTGCAGCCACCAAGAATCCTGTGTGCAAGCACAGGTCACTATCCACACCCCCAACCCCTGGAGCCTGTGTAGCCTGCCACTGCCAGGGTCCCGTGATCCAGGGTCAACGTCCCCAGGAGAACACATGGCACGTCTCAAGCTGTTGCAAAGTCATGCCGGCCTCTGCCGCCACAGGCTCACCCCACATTCCAATTATAACTACAATACCCCTCCCTCACCCTGGCCAGAGTGAGCCAGAGCCCCCTAATCAGCTACTGTTTTAACCCCTTCCTGTTTGGGTGGAAACAGATGCCTGAGGGCAATCTACATGCAGAAGTGTGGCCAAAACCAAAGCTGAACCCCAGGAGCTGTGCAAACAAAGAAGAGAAAGGGAATTTTCTCCGTGCAGCATCAGGAGCAGTGGATTAAATCCCCACAAGCAACTTGAGGTACCCTGCATCTGTGAAACACCTGAATAAACAACAAATCAACCTAAAATTGAGGTGGTGAACTTTGGGAGCAACTGTAGACTTGGGGTTTGCTGTATGCGACTGACTTTTTTCTGATTTTTATGTTTATCTTAGTATAGTTTTTTGTGCTTGTTATCATTGGTGGATTACTTTATTGGTTTCATTGCTGTCTTCTTTGTTTTATTGCTTTGAAACATTTTTTTATTTTAATATTTGTTTAATTTTAATTATTTTATTTCATTTTATTATTTTTTAAAATATTTTTTCTTTCTTTTTGTCTCCCTTTTCTTCTGAGCCGTGTGGCTGACAGGGTCTTGGTGCTCCGGCCTGGTGTCAGGCCTGAGCCTCTGAGGTGGGAGAGCTGACTTGAGGACATTGGACCACCAGACACCTCCTAGCTCCACATAATATCAATTGGCAAGAGTTTTCCCAGAGATCTCCATCTCAACGCCAAGACCCAGCTCCACTCAATGACCAGCAAGCTACAGTGATGGACACCCTAAGCCAAACAACTAGCAAGACAGGAATACAACTCCACCCATTAGAAGAGAGGGTGCCTAAAATCATACTAAGTTAAAAGACACCCCAAATCACACCACCAGAAGCAGCCCTATCCACCAGAAAGACAAGGTCCAGCCCCACCCACAAGAACACTGACACCAGTCCCCTCTACCAGAAAGCCTACACAAGTCACTAAACCAAACTTACTCACTGGGGGCAGACACCAAAAACAAAGGGAACTATGAACATGCAGCCTGCGAAAAAGAGACCACAAACACAGTAAGTTAAGCAAAGTGGGAAGGCAGAGAAACATGCAGCAGATGAAGGAGCAAGGGAAAAACTCACCAGACCAAACAAATGAAGAGGAAATAGGCAGTCTACCTGAAAAAGAATTCAGAGTAATGATAGTAAAGATGATACAAAATCTTGGAAGTAGAATGGAGAAAATACAAGAAATGTTTAACAAGGACCTAGAAGAACTATAGAGCAAACAAACAATGATGAACAACACAATAAATGAAATTAAAAATTCTCTAGAAGGAATCAATAGCAGAATAACTGAGGCAGAAGAATGGATAAGTGACCTGGAAGATAAAATAGTGGAAATAACTACTGAAGAGCAGAATAAAGAAAAAAGAATGAAAAGAATTGAGGAGAGTCTCAGAGACCTCTGGGACAACATTAAACACACCAACTTTCAAATTGCAAGGATCCCAGAAGAAGAAGAGAAAAAGAAAGGGTCTGAAAAAATATTAGAAGAGATTATAGTTGAAAACTTCCCTAACATGGGAAAGGAAATAGTCAAGTCGAGGAAGAACAGAGAGTCCCAAACAGGATAAATCCAAGGAGAAACACACCAAGACACACAATAGTTAAACTATCAAAAATTAAATACAAAGAAAAAATATTAAAAGCAGGAAGGGAAAAGCAACAAATAACATAAAAAGGAATCCACAAAAGGTTCACAGCTGATCTTTCAGCAGAAACTCTGCAAGCCAGAAGGGAGTGGCAGGACATACTGAAAGTGATGAAAGGGGAAAATCTACAACAAAGATTACTCTACCCAGCAAGGATCTCATTCAGATTTGATGGAGAAATTAAAACCTTTACAGACAAGCAAATTTAAGAGAATTCAGCACACCAAACCAGTTTTACAACAAATGCTAAAAGAACTTCTCTAGGCAGGAAAAAAGAGAAGGAAAAGACCTACAAAAACAAACCCAAAACAATTAAGAAAATGGTAACAGGAACATACATATCAATAATTACCTTAAATGTAAAAGGATTAAATGCTCCAACCAAAAGATATAGACTGGCTGAATGGATACAAAAAGAAGACCCGTATATGTATTGTCTACAAGAGACCCACTTTAGACCTAGGGACACATGTAGACTGAAAGTGAGGGGATGGAAAAAGATATTCCATGCAAATAGAAATCAATAGCAAGCTGGAGTAGCAATTCTGATATAAGAAAAAATAGACTTTAAAATAAAGACTATTACAAGAGACAAAGAAGGACACTATATAATGATCAAGGGATCGACTGAAGAAGAAGATATAACAATTGTAAATATTTATGCACCCAACATAGGAGCACCTCAATACATAAGGCAAATGCTAACAGCCATAAAAGGGAAAATCGACAGTAACACAATAATAGTAGAGGATTTAACACCCCACTTTTACCAATGGAAAGATCATCCAAAATGAAAATAAATAAGGAAACACAAGCTTTAAATGATACATTAAACAAGAGGGACTTAATTGATATTTATAGGACATTCCACCCAAAAACAACAGAATACACTTTCTTCTCAAGTGATCATGGAACATTCTCCGGGATAGATCATATCTTGGGTCACAAATCAAGCCTTGGAATATTTAAGAAAATTGAAATCGTATCAAGTATCTTTTCCAACAACAACGCTATGAGACTAGATATCAATTACACGAAGGAGTAATTGAGGCTAAACAATACACTATTAAATAAACAAGAGATCACTGAAGAAATCAAAGGGGGAATCACAGAATACCTAGAAACAAATGACAATGAAAAAACGAAGATCCAAAACCTATGGGATGCAGCAAAAGCAGTTCTAAAAGGGAAGTTTATAGCAATCCAATACTACCTCAAGAAACAAGAAACATCTCAAATAAACAACCTAAACTTACACCTAAAGCAGTTAGAGAAAGTAGAAGAAAAGAACCCCAAAGTTAGCAGAAGGAAAGAAATCATAAAGATAAGATCAGAAATAAATGAAAAAGAAAGGAAAGAAACAAGAGCTAACATCAATAAAACTAAAAGCTGGTTCTTTGAGAAGATAAACAAAATTGATAAAGCATTAGCCAGACTCATCAAGAAAAAAAGGGAGAAGACTCAAATCAACAGAATTAGAAATAAAAAGGAAAAGTAACAACTGACACTGCAGAAATACAACGGCTCATGAGAGATTACTACAAGCAACTATGTGCCAATAAAATGGAGAACCTAGAAGAAATGGATAAATTCTTAGAAAAGCACAACGTTCCGAGACTGAACCAGGAAAAAATAGAAAATATAAACAGACCAATCACAAGCATTGAAATTGAAACTGTGATTAAAATCTTCCAACAAACAAAAGCCCGGGACCAAGTGGTTTCATAGGTGAATTCTATGAAATATTTACAGAAGAGCTAACACCTATACTTCTCAAACTCTTCCAAAATATAGCAAGGGAATAAACGCTCCCATACTCATTCTATGAGCCACCATCACCCTGATACCAAAACCAGACAAAGATGTCACAAAAAAAGAAAACTAGAGATCAATATCATTGATGAACATAGAGGCAAAAATCCTCAAGAAAATACTAACAAACAGAATCCAACAGCACATTAAAAGGATCATACACCATAATCAAGTGGGGTATATCCCAGGATTGCAAGGATTCTTCAATATACACAAATCAATCAATGTGATAAACCATATTAACAAACTGAAGGATAAAAACCATATGACAATCTCAATATATGCAGAAAAAGCTTTTGACAAAATTTAACACCCATTTATGATAAAAACCCGCCAGAAAGTAGGCATAGAGGGGACTTACCTCAATACAATAAAGGCCATATATAACAAACCCACAGCCAACATCATTCTCAATGGTGAAAAACTGAAACGATTTCATCTAAGTCATGAACAAGACTAGGATGCCCACTGTCACCACTATTATTCAACATAGTTTTGGAAGTTTTAGCCACAGCAATCTGAGAAGAAAAAGAAATAAAAGGAATCCAAATTGGAAAAGAAGAAGTAAAGCTGTCACTGTGTGCAGATGACATGATACTATACATAGAGATTCCTAAAGATGCTACCAGAAAACTACTAGAGCTAATCAATGAATTTGGTAAAGTAGCAGGATACAAAATTAATGCATAGAAATCTCTTGCATTCCTATACACCAATGTTGTAAAATCTGAAAGAGAAATTAAGGAAACACTCCCATTTACCATTGCAATAAAAAGAGTAAAATATCTAGGAATAAACCTACCTAAGGAGACAGAAGATCTGTATGCAGAAAACTGAAAGAAAATTAAAGATGATACAAACAGATGGAGAGATATACCATGTTCTTGGATTGGAAGAATCAACATTGTGAAAATGACTCTACTACCCAAAACAATTTACTCATTCAATGCAATCCCTATCAAACTACCACTGGCATTTTTCACAGAACTAGAACAAAACATTTCACAATTTTTATGGAAACACAAAACACCCCAAATAGCCAAAGCAATTCTGAGAAAGAAATACGGAGCTGGAGGAATCAGACTCCCTGACTTCAGACTATACTACAAACTACAGTAATCAATACAGTATGGTACTGGCACAAAAAGCAGAAATATAGATCAATGGAACAGGATAGAAAGCCCAGAGATAAATCCATGCACATATGGTCACCTTATCTTTGATAAAAGAGGCAAGAATATACAATGGAGAAAAGACAGCCTCTTCAATAAGTGGTGTTGGGCAAACTGGACAGCTACATGTAAAAGAATGAAATTAGAACACTTCTTAACACCATATACAAAAATAAACTCAAAATGGGTTAAAGACCTAAATGTAAGACCAGACACTATCAAACTCTTAGAGAAAAACATAGGCAGAACACTATATGACATCAATCACAGCAAGATCGTCTTTGACCCACCTCCTAGGGAAGTGTAAAGAAAAACAAAAATAAACAAATGGGACTTAATGAAACTTAAAAGCTTTTGCATAGCAAAGGAAACCATAAAGAAGACAAAAAGACAACCCTCAGAATGGGAGAAAATATTTGCAAATGAAGCAACTGACAAAGGAGTAATCTCCAAAATATACAAGCAACCCATGCAGCTCAATATCAAAAAATGCAAGCAACCCCAATCCAAAAATGGACAGAAGATCTAAATAGACATTTCTCCAAAGAAGATATACAGATTGTCAACAAACACATGAACGTATGCGCAACATCACTAATTATTAGAGAAATGAAAATCAAAACTACAGTGAGGTATCCCTTCACACTGGTCAGAATGGCTGTCATCAAAAAATCGGCAAACAATAAATGCTGCAGAGGGTGTGAAGAAAAGGGAACCCTCTTGCACTGTTGGTGGGAATGTAAATTGATAGGGCCACTATGGAGAACAGTATGGAGGTTCTTTAAAAAGCTAAAAATAGAAGTACCGTATGACCCAGCAATCCCACTACTGGGCATGTATCCTGAGAAAAGCATAGTTCAAAAAGAGTCATGTACCACAATGTTCATTGTAGCACTATTTACAATAGCCAAGACATGGAAGTGACCTAAGTGTCCATCGACAGATGAATGGATAAAGAAGACGTGGCACATATATTCAGTGGAATATTACTCAGCCATAAAAAGAAACGAAATGGAGTTATTTGTAGTGAGGTGGATGGAGTTAGAGTCTGTCATACAGAGTGAAAAAAGTCAGAAAGAGAAAAACCAATACCGTATGCTAACACATATATATGGAACCTAAAAAAAAAAAAGAAAAGAAAAATGGTTCTGATGAAGCTAGGGGCAGGACAGGAATAAAAACGTAGACGTAAAGAATGGACTTGAGGACACAGGGTGGGGGAAGGGTAAGCTGGGACGAAGTGAGAGAGTAGCATTGACATATATACACTACTAATTGTAAAATAGATAGCTAGTGGGAAGCAGCTGCATCCCACGGGGAGATCAGCTCGGTGCTCTGTGACCACCTAGAGGTGTCGGAAAGAGAATGTGGGAGGGAAACTCAAGAGGGAGGAGATATGTGGATATATGTATACATATAGTTGATTCACTTTGTTATACAGCAGAAACTAACACAACATTGTAAAGCAATTATACTCCAATAAAGATGTTAAAAAGAAAAAATAGTTAAACATTCAACTCAATAATCAAGGATAAGAACCATAAAATAGTATTAAGAAAATTACTTGTTAAGAACTAAATAAGACAAAGTTAATCCATTATAATCCTTTTTTTAAAAAGGAAACAGTAAAAGTGAGAAATGAAACCAAGACTAGTGTCTTAGAAAAGGAAAGTAAAATAGATAAATCTCTGATAAACCTGACCCCCTAAATGGGAGGACTCATGAATATTCAGAAATAATAATGAGAAAAGGGCTAAGGAAAAGATTGAAACCTGTAAGTACAAACATATTTAAGGAATTTGTGATCCACTAACTGAAATATTAAGGCAAATTTGGGAAGAGGTAGAAAACTTGAATAGAAAAATCCGTTTTGAATTTCAAGGACATACACCCATAAAAATCATTAGTGATTAATAAAGTATGCATATGTAATAGATAATCAACTTCCAATTGAACATAACAGGTTGAAGATATCATCACTCCTCCTGAACTATCACTAAAATACAAGTGAAAGAATCTAAAAAGATATATAAATCCAAACTTACACAAATAATGGAAAAAAATTAACAGCAGATGAGAGAGGAAAATAAAATTTTAGAAAATGAAAAGACAATAGTAATTGAGTTAAGTTTCAACTTTCTCTGCTCTGCTAAAGGCTTATACTTGTGAGGAAGCCCACAAAAGTAAAAGATTTACTACACAAACTCCAGGAAAATCTCAGGAATCAGAGGCAACTTGTTTCACTAAGGGCATTCATGGGAATTGGAGGTGGGACTGCTACAGAAAGGGATACTGACTGAACATGAGCCTATGCTAGACGTTATATCACTAGATTCCCTCCCTCCTGCCATACAAGTGACACCAGAATGTTTACCATTTGTTCAGGCTCTGGGCAGCAGAAGACAGAGTAAGTCATGTTACTGAAAACAGGGAGATATAAATGTAATTCCATATACTGAACTGTGAGACCCCCTCGGTTCACCTCTCCATCATCAGGAACACTGGCTGCGAGGCTCTGACCCACAGTACCAACAGACCAGAGATTAAAAGATTATACTTGGGAGAAACTAACCAGCTTATTGGAGGAAGTCATCGAGAGGACATGACCGTCAGTGACCCTCAAGCTGGACTAGGGCAATCGAAAGCTCCTTACTCCCTCCCCTGTCCTTGGAATGTCCCACAGTGGGAGCCATTTTCAAAGAACACAGCTTTGAGAAAGCGATGTGTTGCTGAGACCATCTGGACAGTATATGTGACTGAATCCAGTTAAGGCCCCTATAAAAACATTTAAGACTCTACTGAGCCTGTGCAGAGATCTATTCATCTTGAGGCTGCCCAAGACAAGCCTTGTATGTAAATTCTGGCTTGTTAAACCTGCCACCTATTAATCTGCAGTGGTCTGACTCTTTCTTCAGTCTCTCCTTGTCTTCTTGTACAGGGGCCAGTTTTCAAAGCAACACAGCCCTAGAAAATGACACAGAGAGACTGAAATCCCCCAGAAACAAGCTATTTCATCCTATGTGAGGCCTACAAATACAATTTTAAATCAGCATTTTAATGTCTCATTCTTAAATATGGGCAACAGGTAATAACCAGACAATTGAGAAAAGTTTCCAACGTGAAATGCAGTGACAAAAAACATAAACACAAAAATAAACTTTTAGAATAATCAAAAAGTATTCAATGAAGGATTTGGAAATACATTTTTTAAAAACTAGTAACCCAAGAAAGACAAGAGAATACTAAATCCTTAAAATAAAAGGATGCCATGAAAAAGAAATGTTTGAAGAACAAACAATAAATTTGGGGAAAAAAAAAAAGCAGATATATAAATTCAATAGAAGGATTGGGAGATAAAGTTGAAAGATTTTTATCTTCCAAAAAAATGATAAAGTGGAAAAAGTGAGGCACTTATTATAGAAATAATATAAGAAATTTTTGTATTGTACAAGGTTATGACTTAGAGACTGAAAATGTCAATCAAGTGGCCAGCAAAATGAATGAAAAAATGCCCACAAGAGTTACATCATTGTGAATTTTCAGAACTCCAGAAAGAAAGATCCTAAAAGCTTCCAGGAAGAAAATTTTTTTGAAAAAAAGGCATTTTCAAAGAATTGTTGATCACAATATCATCAAACTCCTCACAAAAGCAACCTGGAAGCTGAAAGACAAGGCAACAAAATTTTGAGGTAAAATCATTTTGAACTGTACAATTCTACATCCAGTCAAGCTAGTAATTAAAGTGAGAGTAGGATAAAAAGCATATTTTTATATTCAAGGTCCCCAAAAATGTACACATTCTTAGAAGTTCACAGAGGAACGGCCGCCCTTCAAAGGAGTAAATAAAGAGGGAAAACACAGCTTTTGACAGATTGATGTGAACAAGTAAAAGTTAAAGGGACTTGACAGGATGAAGGGGAAGAAAGTCCCAGGATGCCAGATGAGCATCAGGCTTGGGCAGCATTTATTATAAATGAAGCAGGAGGACAGAGGTCTCCAGGAAGCTTGCCTCAAACACTTGCCCCAAAAAAATTTTAGATAGATAGATACATAGATAGATAGATAGATACATAAATAGATAGATAGATAGATACATAGATAGATAGACTTGATATATTTGACCTTAGTAAGAGAGCTTTACTCTTTTTTGAACAGTTTGGAAGTAAATTAATGATAGATATAAAAACAAGTGAGTAAATAAAAACTCAAAGACTTTATTATCTCCAGAAAAAGCAAACAGTTGTATGAGAAAGGAAATGTGATAGTATATGGAACAGCTGTGACTAATATTTACTCTGTGAAAATAATGGAAAACATCAAACAGATATTTAATCAAAAATTATGAGAAAAAAAGCATGAATGGTAGGGACAGGGAGCAGGACATAGGGTTTGAGGGATACCCTAAATTTCCATAATAAGAAGTCAATAGAGAATGTCTAAAATTGAAAAATCAAAAAATAAAAGTGTTCCAGAGACTACCAGTCCCTACCAACACACACACATTTCTCCATAGCAATAATAGAAGGCTATGCAGGCACATAGGTGCCCAAAATAAAGACTGTATTTCTCCACTTCTTTTGCTCCCAGGTACAGTCACAGAACTGAATTCTGGCCAGTAGATATGTCAAGTGATAGCTTTCCAGTGTCTTCCTTAAAAATACAGACTAACTCTGTGCCTCTTGGTTATAAAAGAAATTTCCTTACACTTCATGTTGAAGCAACCATGGATTTTAAAGCTTCATTCTTTGTTACCTGATACTGGACTACTTAACCCACAAATGTCTAATTAGCCAGAGATCTTTGGACATATTTCCATGACACAGTATATATTCCAAGCTAATAATTTGGTAATTTTCTACTAAAACTTAAATGTGTGCTTATGACATTTTCTTTCTCCGTTTTCCCATCTCTAATTCCCTGGGAGAGACACTGTTGATTGATTATAAAAATGCCATTTCCAACCTCCCATCCCTTGCCATATCTCATTACAGATTGAAGATAGAAAGGCATGTTTATGTTTTTCAAACTTTTTAAAAAGCTAACAGCATCCATAAGACCCAACTATGAAACATAATCAAAAATATGCTTGGTGAAGAGGCTTCTGGGAAAGTTACATTTTCTTTCAGGTAAAAAGAGGAACACATGGTCATCATCATCTTTCCCTCTTCTTGCCTTGAAAACGGATGTTATGGCTGGAGCTGTTTCCCTCCATCATATCCTGAGTTCTAGCCAAATCACTGCACATCCCACTTCAAATAGCATGGCAAACGTGTGCATTTTTACTGAGAATACTAATGGTATACTGCATCCCTGAATAAATTCTAGAGCATACAAGTACACTGACAATTTTACTTCAAAAATTTTTCAAGTATTCAAAATTTGTTTAGTCAGGTAGATTAGGAAGAGAGGACATGGGAAGAACGAGCCAAAAGAATATAGTATATGGAGATGAGAGAACGAAAAGGAAAAAATGATTTCCATGTACCTGGATAGGATGTCTGGAATTTTATAATTTACCTAGTCCTTCACTATCTCCCCCAAAGTAGGCCAATTTATAAAGATAAACCAAAGTACTGGAGTACTTCATAAGAATTCTAGGAATATCTAAAACTGCTTCTGTTTTAGTCTTTGTTTCTCCCATTTTCCAAGAAGTGCCATCAAATAAAAATTTTAGGAAATGTAAATATTCTCACAGCTGTCAAAGTGTTTATGTTTTAAAATGGATATTTTAAATCCCATTCAACCACAAAGCATTGTAAGACAGTTTCCATGGTTACTTCTATTAACTCCAGCAGCCATAAAACATTTATCAGGATGCTTTAAAAAAATTAGTGTCATCAGCATTTAAAGAAACTTTTAGAAGTGTTTATCTTGACTACTAATCATCTCTGTTGTATGATGATAATAATTCTGAAAACTCAGCAGATGTGTTAAATTCAGTGAACAATGTACAGAATTCACTAAGAAAATGTGCATCTAAATTTATTTCACTTTTATTCCAATTTTATTCCAATTGATTATATTTGTGACTGCAATTTGTATGTGGAATGCTGAACACACATATATGTCCCTGCCACAGTATATTGAAAATCAGATTGACATAAATTATTCAAGGTCTTCATTTTAATGGCAGATTATAATTATTTTATTTTTAAATAGGTTCAGACTTGGTATTTCAGGAAATTAATCCCTCAAAGTGAAAATACATCTTAAAAACAACACCTCATAACCTTACAGTTTAAATATAATAGTTAGGACTTCCCTGGTGGGGCAGTGGTTAAGAATCCTCCTGCCAGTGCAGGGGACAGGGGTTCGAGCCCTGGTCTGGGAAGATCCCACATGCTGTGGAGCAACTAAGCCCACGTGCCACAACTACTGAAACCTGCGTACCTAGAGCCTGTGCTCCGCAACAAGAGAAGCCACCGCAATGAGAAGACTGCGCACTGCAATGAAGAGTAGCCCCCGCTCACCACAACTAGAGAAAGCCCGCATGCAGGAATGAAGACCCAATGCAGCCAAAAATAAATAAATAAATAAATTTATAACAAATAAATATAATAGTTATACCAATAAACAAATTAACAAATAAATTAAGATGCAAAATAATAATATATAAATTATTTTCTATAAATCTTTTTCCTAATGACACAATTTTCTTTTTCAAATAGTATTTTTAAAAACTTATAACAAAATACTTGAGATACTTTCTCACCCCTCCCTTGGTCCCTCTCACATAACTCAACCACTTTTCACTATTTTTACCTTCCTTATTTACACTGATTTACCTCCTACACTTTCTAATAATTATATAACTATACAAAAATTGTAATAATTATGGTTGAGTCTGTATTTAGTGTTTAAATTAGTATGCCTTTGAAGAGTACCATGGCTATGATTCCTTTGTTGTTTAGTTGTCTGTTTGTTTGCTCTCTCCTGCATGATTTTGCACTGGGTTTCATTCTTCATGTAAGTAAATCTGAAATAATATTTTTAAATGAAACATACTGAGGTTTCAAATGAAGAAAAAAAAAGATAGAGATTGGGAAGGAGAGATAAGAACACTTCTCTTCTTCATGAAAAATTTTGCAGGAAAAACAAATGCTTTTTATTCACCTTCTATTTAAAACCAAATATTTTGCTTATGTTTTAAATTAGAATAAATAGATATTACAAAAGAACTTTTTATGTGTCTTTTCATGCATACATAGAATAGTCATTTCAATTAGACTTATTTTAATATTCTAGTATTACTCTTCTGCTTCATAATATTGTTTCTAAATCATGAGTAACTATTAGGCCCCCAAAACTTCCAAATCATAAAATAGTTCCACCGACCCCATATTTCATTTTGAAATATAAATCCATAATCTGAAGATTAGGCAGATGGTAGAACAGAGGTTTTATGCACATAGATTTTAAAGATTAGAAATACCACATTTTCCCCACATGTAGAAGTACTCTATACTCTTAGCAAGCAAGAAAGAAAGAAAGAGAGGAAGGAAGGAAGGAAGGGAGAGAGAGAGGGAGAAGGAAAGAAAGAAAGAAAGAAAGAAAGAAAGAAAGAAAGAAAGAAAGAAAGAAAGAAAGAAAGAAAGAAAGAAAGAAAGAAAGAAAGAAAGAAAGAAAAGAAGAAAAGAAGGAAGGAGGGAAGGAAGGAAGGAAAAAGGAGAGGAAAGGGAAGGAAAGGGGAGGAGAAGAAGGAGAAGGGAAGAGAAGAGAAAAAGAAAACAAAACAAAAGAGAAAAGAAAACTCTCTTAATCATGGCTCTCTGGTTCTATTAAATGCAAGAAAATCATAGTTGTAAAGACAGAATTTGTTCCTCCCAGTGGAGGACCAAATAGGTCTCACTGATTTGTGGGGATTGAAAAGATGTTTCAAAAGAAATGGTTTTGTAACATCAATTTATTCTACTTTAAAACAAAAGCAAAACTTTTGGTATTAAATAAAAGATGATTTATGGCAAAAAATTAATACCTCATAAACCTATTTAAAAACATAATAGTGTTCCTCTCAGAAAACTTAGAAAATGCCCTCTGTAAAAGAAAAGATATCAATCATATGATTTGGGATCATAGGTTTTAACTATCTCTTTTCCCTCCTTTTTCATCAATCCATTCTCCCTACCCTGCACTTAATTCATCCCACCCAACAACTTACCCCAATAAACACAAAAGGATGTCAACTCTTTTTTTTGTTTATTTCTCAGTCACTTCCTATTCATTCAAGTAAACTTGTCATATTTCAAATGATTTAACTTGATTTTATAAACGTTTCTTTCATCCTCATAAAACAATTTCTCAAGGTTATTCTTATTTATACAGTTTTATATGGTCAGCTGCCATTTGAGATCATAGAAATTGTTGCAGAATCATCTAAGTTACAAAATTATCTCACTGTTATCTAGTTGAGGAAGTCTTTAAAACAAAACAGACAAAACGAGGTTGTAGCTATTAAAATGCTATTCTTCATCAACACTAAGAAACATAATGAAATATTTGATTCTAAAAAGATGTTTCTATATTTTATGTATTGTAATAATTCATGGACACTTCTATTTCTTTGTGAAATATTTTTCAAGGATAACCTATCTTTTAACATAAAGAAAATGTATAATTTGAGACTAAAATACCTGATTATATCTGTTTTAATTAATGATCAAAATAAGTAACTTCAAAAAAAGTTTTAAATGTCATAATAAATATTTAAAATGATAAAGTCTAGGTTTTCTGGATTGAAGACATTCAACCACACTAACAAAGCATGTTCACCCATTAAGCAAGTGGTTAGGAATTCTAATTCAGCATGATTATAGCCTGTTAGGTATTCAGGACTACAAGGAAGAGATGGTTAAGATGGCAATTGAATACTTGAATTAAAATTTTACTAAGGAAATATATGATCTGATTACTGTTTTGCATAAATAAGTAGCATTAAGGGTTTCTAAGGATGAGGAAATAGTACAAAAGGTCAAAGTGTAAAAATTGTTTTTGGACCTGTGACACTCATTTTCAGATTCAAAGATCACACTAAGAGAATAAAAGTACAATATAAAATAAAGTAGGTTGCAAATTCTATAATTATATTTGAGATGATTATTTTACAGGTTTCAGACATGTTTAAAGATATATTTTACTGCAATATTCTATATTTTTAACATGTTGCTGTGTTCAATCTACAAGATCCATAAAGTCTGCATTGTGAGCCCCTTATCAGTATTCTTTGTATATTGTTCATTTGTTATCCTCAGCAAAATCTCCCATACAAAAGAGATTCAATGAAGTCATGAACATAAATACAGTATTCTGTCAAATAGAGGAATCATGATTTGAGGAAAGACCACTGTCTTAGTTTACTTAGGCTGCTATAACAAAATACCATAAACTGGGTAGCTTACAAACAACATAAATTTATTTCTCACAGTTCTGGAGGCTGAAGAATCCAAGATCAAGGCACTGGCAGGTACAGGGTCTGGAGAGAGCCCACTTCCTGGTTCATAGACAGCTGTCCTGTCATGTCCTCACTTGGTGGAAGAGACTAGAGAGTTCTCTGGGGTCTCTTTTATAAGAGCACTAATCCCATTCATGAGGGCTCCACCCTCATGACCCAGTCATCTCCCAAAAGTCCCATCTCCAAATAACACCACTTTGGGGATTTAGCTTTAACTATGAAGGAGGGGGCCCCTAAGCTTTCATTCCATAACAACCACTTACCTTTGCTTCAAAGGATCTGAATTCAGGTTTCATGTCTCTAATTAGGAGCTGAGTGACACTAATAACAGCACTTTCAGTTTCCTTTCACATAAAAGTGATAATAACATCCACTTAGAAGGGTTACTATAAGACTTAAGTACTATAATATTTGAAGGTGGCTGGGCTCACGGTGTCTTTTCTTAAACTGCCTCTTTCTTCCCTCCCTACTTTCAAATTTGGCATTCAAATTTTGTGACTTCAAGCAAGGAAATTCAAGTTGTCTTTAAATTTCAAATCAACTTTATCAAATAAACTATTAAAATGTTTCCAGCAATTATTAGATATTTATTGAGAATGTTTGCTATTTTATTCACTTTTCTGGGGGTTGGGCAGTAGATTTGACAATGTTCAGAATAAAAACAGGCAATATAATTTCAAAACTATTATCTCAGTAATAGTGGTTACAAAAAGCTGCAGTATAAATGTGTATTCAAATTGTGGATTTAATAAATTTAAGGGCCAGAGTAAACAAAGTGTAACCAAAGTCATCTGAAACTTGAAGCAGAAACTTTAAAGCACAGAGCATCCAATATTTTTTTTTCCTTATGGTAGGATACCCCACTTGAAACCATCTGAGATAAACTTCTATTTTTCACTTTATTTGCCTCACTGGACTCATTTGATGCAATCTCTTATTTCTCTTCTCACCAAGAGAAAGATATACCTCTCCACAATAATTTTTTTATTGAAGCATAGTTGATTTACAATATTGCATTAGTTTCAGGTGTACAGCAAAGTGGTTCAGTTTTATATATATATATATATATATATATATATATATATATTAGATTATTTTTCTTTATAGGTTATTACAAGATATTGAATATAGTTCCCTGTGCTATACAATAAATCCTTGTTGCTTTTCTATTTTATGTTAGTGGTTTATATCTGTTAATCCCACACTCCTAATTTATCCTTCCCACCTTCCCTTTCCCCTTTGGTAACCGCAAGTTTGCTTTCTATGTCTGTGAGTCTGTTTCTGTGTTGTACACAGATTCATTTGTATTATTTTTTAGATTCCACACATAAGTGATATAATATATGTCTTTCTCTGTCTTACTTATTTCAATAAGTATGATATTATCTAGTCCATTCATGTTGCTACAAATGGCAATATTTCATTCTTATTTATGGCTGAGTAATATTCCATTGTATATATGTACCACATTTTCTTAAACCAATTGTCTATTGATGGGCACTTGAGTTGTTTCCATGTCTTGGTTATTGTAAACAGTGCTACTCCAATTATAAGTCAAAACATGGACGTGCCTTGACATGCACATATTCTTGCTGTTATTGCTGTTTCTAATACAAAAAAAAATTCTTTTTCATGAAAAATATTGATTTTCATTTATTAAAATGTACATTTATTTGTGTATTAAGTTTTCTCTCACTTATGATCTGCATCTATTCACCTTTGAAAATGTACATATCTGATAAATATTAGACACTCATAATGTTTACTGATTTGAATAAGTGTGTTTATCTGTATTTTCTTTAAAATTTTACTTATATTAATTTTATCTTTAGATCGAAGTTTCTCAACCTTGACACAACTAACATTTTGGACTGGAAATACTTTGTTTTAAGTGTATTAAGGCACTTACCTGGCCTCTACCCTCTGGATGACAATGGGAACTTCACCCAATGTTGTGACAACCAAAAATATCTCCAGATTTGCCAAATGTCACCTAGGAGGCAAAATCATCCCCAGTTGAGACACACCGGTTTAAATCCATGAATCTAAATTTTAACTTTTGATAAGAAAATGTAGTCATCAGAATGCTAAAAACTAGAAAGTCTGTAATTCAAAGTAACTCAAATATGTAAGAAATACAGCTCCCAAATCACATCTAATTATCTATACACACTTCTTGTGTCTATGCAATATGAATAATGCACTACAAAAGCATTTCCCAACTGTAGGAAAACTTCTCAAAACTAACATTTATAAAAGTACTTTGAAAGAATGAAAGATGTCCGATAAGCTATACCTATTGTGTACAGCCCTGCCCTCACAAAAATCAGCAACAAGAACAACGAACAAAATCACTAACATTTCTGCAACCAGAGATGTCTGCTATAAAGCTGGACACAAATTTCCTGCTCATTCATCTGCTGTTAGAGATGGCATTTTTTTTCAGTGCTCACTTAGTGACTCTCTAATTCTTTACAGCTTGTAAATTTAAAAATCACAATGAACATGTCTCACAAAAGATCTAGATGTCCTCTAGAGAATTTCACCTACATGGTTTTATTTATACTAAAATTTCTTTTGCTTCACAGAAAAAAAGTACAAAAACAAGGTTCTCATATGTTCCTTAGTTTTTATGCTCCAATTAATCTGTCTACCTCCTTCAAGCACAAATTTTTCCATGTACAATTTTTCTTAGTGTCAATTGTCTGAGCTATTCTTCTAATATGTTTATCTTCTCCGGAGTTTCAACTAGTCTTCCCTGAAAACAGTACGATCCTCATGTTTATTCTTTAAATTATTTTCCTGGATCAAACTGACAATAGCTGGTATTAACTCTAAAAACAGAAAATAAGAAAACACGATCTTTTAACAAAATATTTTTCTTAAATCAAATGATTACTTTGTTATTATTCAAATGAAAGAAAATAAAGATTTAACTCATTCAATAAAGTGTTTTTAAAATTTAACTGGAAGATATTAGGTGAAGATTTAAACAAGTACTCTGCTCTGGCTATGATACAGTAGCTCTTCTCAGTTAACTAACCCCCAACAAGAAAAATCATAAAAGTTGGGTAAATTTAACAAAAGCAAACAAACAAAAACATATTTTTTAATGTAACAAACAAAGGAGCCAAAGTGCTGCAGAGAGGGAAACTCACAGAAATGAGCCCAACAGTTTTTGCTGTATTTCCCTCAAGGCATTTGATGATTCATAAGCTACATAAGGCAAGAGGCTACGAAGCCAAATGGAATGTAAAATTTAACAGGAAATCTAAGCAGAGTTTTCTACAGTCTCATGGTGCTGGGGAGATTAAATATTGGAATTCAGAGACTGCCAAGAAGGAAATAAACCTTAGTAAACATCCCATGTTTTCAATTGAAAACCCTAAAGAGCTATACTTTAGGAAAAAATGAAAAACAAACAAAACCAGTCCTAGGAAAGACTAAATCCAGTCGTAAATTTTCCAACTATGACTGCAACATGGTGATCTGTTCCTATTCTCTCTGCCAGAAAAGAATTTAATCTTCTCCCTGCAAAGATGTCATTATCCAGTCTCTACAGTGTTTCACACTCAATGACTGGCTTACAAACAAACATTACTAGACATGCCAGGAGAATAAACCAAATGATTACAAATCAAGACAGAGAAAAAGGGGGTGGGGGGGTAAAGACAGAAACATACCTACAAGCAATTCAGATATTATAGTTTTCAGACGTGGGTTTCAAATAAATGTTTTCAATATATTCAAGAAGATAGATGACAATATGGAAACTCTTACCACAGAGCTGGAATTTATAAAAAAGGAAAAAAAATGTAATTCTAGAAATGAAAATACTATAACAGAAAAAATAACCTAGTAAGTAGATTTAACAACAGATTAGACACAAAATAGAGCATTAGTAAATTGGAAGTTAGATCAGTAGAAAACATCCAGACTAAAGCTTTTAGAAATGAAAAGATAAAAACCAAAATAGTTTCAGAAACATGTAAGCCATTGATTATAGGTCTAATACATGCATTTAAAGTGGCAAAGAATGAAAAAATGGAGGTGGGGGGAGATAGAAGCAATATTTGAGGAAATTCTGTGTGCAGTATTTTCCAAAAGTAATAAAAGACCACAGATGCATTACATTTTATTAACATGAAAGATCTGTACCAACAAACAACAAATTAATATATTACAGGAAAAAATTCCAAAAATCAAAGATAAGGAAGAAAAAAAAAGTAACAAGAGTCATGAGAGGATATTCCCTTGAAACAGAGAAATAAGACTCTCAGTTGACTTTATTTCAAAGAAAAAGAACAAAGAGAAGAAGGAGGATGGGGAGGAAGATGAGGAGGAGGGAGGTGAGGAAGAGGAGAGGGAGGGGACAAAGAGGAAGTAGCAGAGCCCTGAAACACTGTTGTGGCACCTTTAATGCATTTAAAATAACTGCAACTTATCATTTTCTAACTAGTAAAACTATCCTCTAAAAATAAAGATAAAATAAAATGTTTCAAATAAATAAAAGCCAAGAGAATTTGTCACCAGCAGACCTAAGCTAGAAAGAAATACTGAAAGGAATTCTTCCTGAAGAAGAAACATGATCTGATTAAGTCATGGGAATGAGGAAGAAATGAAGAGTACAAGGAAGGATAAATAGTTGGGTGCATTGAAATGAATATTGACCTAAATAATAAATAATAGTAATAACATTTGACCAATGGAAAAATATATGTAGAATTAAAGTGATGAAAAACGAACAAAAGGCAAAGAGAGTTAAATGGCATTAAACTGTTCTAAGATCCTTTCAATTTTCTGAAAGTGGAAAAGCATTAATTTATCATAGACTCTAGTAAATCAAGGTTTTAAATAATAATTACTAAGGAAGTAAATGAAAGAATACATGGCTAACAAGATAATGTACAGGAAAGAAAGTATGAAATAAGAAAAAAAAATAGATAGTTAAAATAGAAAACCAATGGCAGATTTCAACTCAAATATATTATAATTACTTTAAATAATAATTAAGACAAAGACTCTCAGTAAAAAATTATCTATATGAATTTATTGAAAATGTGAACAAAAAACTTTATTTGCATTGAAGGAAAATGTGTTTGCAATTATGAATGGGACATTTCATTTATAAAAGGATGAATAAATGTTGTTTGGTAAAACAAAGAAATACAGGTTCCCCAAATAAGCTTACAGGGACATTTTGGCGCAAGCCCATCTTCCTTAATTGCTACTATTGGCTAACATCAATTCAATTTTGTTTCCTGTGGGATTTTTGTACATCAAGCTAACTCCCTGATGATTTCTGCTTTTCTTTCCAGACTTCTAGCTGTGGCAAAACATTTCACTCAGCAGGGCCTTACATGCAGAGATACATTTGACTTGTCAACACTGAGCATTCAGATGTACATTAAAAATAAACCCCAGTGTAACTAAAACTAACTCTTACTGGATAAATTCTTCAGGAGGCACTTTTAAGACTAAAAAAATACAAAGGTTATGGCAAGGAAAGCAATACTATGTAAAACATCTGAGAAACACCAGTACAGTGATACTCACCACTAGATTTCTATAGTCAGTGTTCCTAAAATTAAGCATATAATAAAAAACACATTAAACTAAGAGAACATCAAGCAATATGCTTAGAAACAAATGTAAATAGATTCAAATAAAGATTGACATTTAAAACAAAAAACCTAGGATAACCTGAGAGCTCATATAGGCCTTTTTACCAACCCATTACATTAGCCCTGAATTGACATTTTAAAACACAAAGAAATTAATGACGTGCATTTCAAAATAGTAAGCAATAAGAGAAGTCTCTATCTCATAGAAGTTGTCTATGTAGATAAAATTCCAAAAGCTTAATGTAATATGTCAAACTTGGATGCTTTTTAAACATATGAAAGTAAATATGTAGACCAAAATATTAGTTTACTAGGATAAGTTCTACTCTTATCCTTCACCTCAAATATCATTTAAGAATATTCATGTACAAATGGTGCTTTTAGAGTCTTTTAGTGATTATGAGTGCTGTTTTATTAAGAAAAAGTTTAGTAAATTGATTTGCTTAATATCTTATCTAGACATTTGAAAATTTAATAAATAAATTTTAAAATTAGTAAAATTTTTTTGGATCCACCTCCAAAAAAGAAAACAAACAAAAAACTAATTCAAAAGGTACATGCACCCCAGTGTTTATAGCAACATTATTTACAATTGCCGAGATATGGAAGCAACCTAAGTGTCCATCAACAGATGAATGGATAAAGAAGAAGACATGAGATAGATATATAGATATATAGATATATAGATATACACACACACACACATATACATGCAATGAAATATTACTCAGCCATAAAAAAGAACAAAATCTTGCCATTTGCAGTAACATGGATGGACTTGGAGGGCATTATGCTAAGTGAAATAGGTCAGAGAAAGACAAATACTGTATATCACTTATATGTGGAATCTAAAAGATACAGCAAACTAGTGAATATAACCAAAAAAGAATCAGACTCACAGATGTAGAGGACAAACTAGTGGTTACCAGTGGGGAGGTGGGGAGGGAAAATATAGCAGTCGGGGGATGAGATGCACAAATTATTGGGTGTAAGATAGGTTCACGGATGTATTGTACATAATAGGAAATATAGCCAATATTTTGTAATAATTGTAAATGGAATGTAATCTTTAAAAATTGTATAAAGGGTTTCCCTGGTGGCACAGTGGTTGAGAATCTGCCTGCCAATGCAGGGGACACGGGTTCGAGCCCTGGTCTGGGAAGATCCCACATGTCACGGAGCAACTAGGCCTGTGAGCCACAATTACTGAGCCTGCGCGTCTGGAGCCTGTGCTCCGCAACAAGAGAGGCCATGATAGTGAGAGGCCTGCACACCGTGATGAAGAGTGGCCCCCACTTGTTGCAACTAGAGAAAAGCCTTTGCACAGAAACAAAGACCCAACACAGCCATAAATAAAAATAAATTAATTAATTAAATTTAAAAAAATTGTATAAAAATTTTAATTAAAAAAATAAATAAAAGCAACTCAAGCCCTGAGTCAAACTCTTTGAGTCAACCTCATAGAAAAGTAAGATAAAATAAGTAGAAAAATGCTAATTTACCATAAACATATAAGTAGGAATATTTAAACATTCTTTTGCAAATTTGTAAGGAAAATATTAAGAATGTCATCCATCTAAAACATATTTTTCAGTAATAAGTTTTTTCATTCTACTGAAGTACAGCAAGGGGAACTAAATTTCACAGGTTAGGAGAAAATTAATATCAAGATGGAAACCATTTCTTCATGTAATGAAATATCATAAGTAACATGGGGAAAGAGACAAAGGTAACTTAGCTCAATGGACAAAAATGGAAAGTTACAATTTCAGATAGAGCAAAGTTATTATGTCAGTTGTTGAAACAGCACTGGAAGCTCAAAAATACTTTTGTATCCAAAAGATACGAAATATAAACCAAGGGAAAATTGTTACATAATACAAAAGCATATGTTAGTTGAAAATATAAAAATAAGAGCTTAAAGATTTTTTAAGAAAATATTTTCCAGTTTGCTGAGAATGAAGTCTCCAACAAGTTTAATATTTCTGCATTCTCTATAGCATAAAAAGATGAAAATAAATCGGGAATATATTTAGGAAAATCAGTAATAATATGAATTTTTATTTCACAATGTTCATTTCAATGCCAACATAAGAAAATCATAATAGTTACATATCTTTACCTTACATTAGCTTATATTAGGAAGTAAAACATTCAAAGCAAGAAAATAAGGAGGTTAATTGTTTTCTTCTTGGCTTGTTCATTTCACACTTGCTATAATTATAAAGAAAATGAGACCGGTGGTGCCTTCTGTCTGGGAAATACTATTTCCTTCCAGAAACCTCACTTAGAACTAAGGAAGGGCTGAGGAGATGGACAACAGGGAGACTCACTGAAGAAGGTCACTCTTGTTCCCAGATTCAGAGTACTGGAATGAAAATGGTCAATCAGAACCTAGACAGAATTTTGGTAAAAGAGTTGCCTGAGCAGGTTTCACAGTCTTGCCTTTAACTGAGATCTCAGCTCCAAAATGTGCTTGTAGGATCCCTTGACCAAGAGGGCCTTAATTTTCCCCTCAGTTTGACTAAACTTTAGACAGGATTTTTCCTGCCTATAAGTCCCTAATCTCCCTTTTCTTAGAGAATTTACTTTAGAACACTTGCAACTATAAATTCCTTTTCTACCCCTTTGAGATGTAAATATGTAAATATTCTACAACCCAGAGAGGCCTTTCCCAAGTACCTGGGAGCTATCCCTTTGAAATGTAACCATCCAAAAATATAAGGCCCCTACCTCTCAGCCTCTGTGGGAGGGTAAGACTTAGATAAGCACCAATTAGCAAACACAGATGGCCTAATGACATTGACCAACCTCTTCCCTGTTAGTTGTCTGGTACATTTCCACTAGCTCACCCCAGTGCTCAAAAACTCTCCCACCTTTTTTTCAACAGGCTTGCATTCTATTTTCTCTCCTCTATTGCAATAGTCTTGAATAAAATCTTATTTACCTGTTTAACATGTCTGGTGCAATTTTTCTTTGACACTGTGGTCCTATTCAATTACAGGTATAAGAGAACTGAATATCTGTTGCTCAATAAATAAGCAAGTTGAAGTGCCAAAAATGTGGATAGAAATTATAGAACTAACATTTCATTTCTGACATGAGTAACAAGAGTCAATACACTATCACCCAGGGGTCCTACTATGTTTTAACTAGAAGCAACATTAAGTTAAATTGATAATTTCAAATCTTCCTTGTTATTATCAAAAGTTATAACCTTGGTGACCCAAAGATTTCCTTTCCCTATTTAAAAGTCATAATTTTATTTTTATTGAGATATGATTGACATAAAAAAGTTGTACATATTTAATGTATACATTTTGTAACTGAGCAGGACCCTATGGGGCCTTCCTGGGATAGACCCCCACACACCCATTGTCCTCCATCTGCCTCTTGATGAGCTTGAAGATAAGTGTACACCCACAAAACCATCACCATATACAATGCAATAAATTTACTATCAGCTCTAAAAGTTCCCTCCCTCTTTTTTTTTTTTTTTTTTTGGTAAGAACATTTTTCTCATAAGGACTACCTTCAACAAATACAGTATTGTTAACTATATGCACTATGCTGTGTAGTAGATGTCTTACGCTTATTCATCTTGCATAATTGATATTATACCCTTGACCAACATCTCCCTGATTCTGCCTGCCCCCCCCCCAAGCCCCTGGTAACTACCAACCTACTCTGTTTCTATGAGTTTTACTATTTAAGATTCTTAATATAACTAACTGGGATCATGTGGTATGGTTTCTTCTGTGTCTGGCTTATTTCATGTATCATAATGCCTTCCAAATTTCTCTGTTACAAATTGTAACAAATGACAGGATTTCCTTCTTTATAAGATGAATAATATCCTGTTGTATGTATATACTACTTTTTTATTCATTTGGTGGATGGACGTTTAGGTGTTTAGGAGGACATTTAGGTATTTCCATATCTTGGCTCTCATCAATAATACTGCAATGAACATGGAAGATCAGCTATCTCTTTGAAATACTGATTTTGTTTCCTGCAGATATATACCCAGAAGTGTTGAATTTTTGGATCATACGTTAACTCTATCTTTAATTTGTTGGGGAAATTCCATACTATTTTCCATGGCAATTGCACCAATTTACACAACCATAAACAATGTACAAAGTTTCCCTTTTCTCCGTATCCTCATCAACACTAAGCTTTTGTTTATTTTTATAATAGCCATCCAAACAAGTGTGAGATAATATCTCACTGTGGTTTTCATTAGCATTTTCTTGATGATTACTGATGTTGAGCATTTTTTCATGTACAGGTTGACCATTTTTAGTCTTCTTTGGAAAAATGTTCAGTTCCTTTGCCCATATTTTAATTAGATTATTTGGTTTTCTGCTGGTGAATTGTATGACTTTTTTATATATTTAGGATATTAACCTCTTGTCAGATATATGGCTTACAAATATTTTTGTTCCCATTCTACAGGTTGTCTGTTTATTTTGTTGATGGTTTCCTTTGCTGTACAAAAGCTTTTTACTTTGGTGTAGTCTCACTTGTTTATGTTGCTTTTGTTACCTGTGCTTTTGATTTTATATCTAAGAAATTTTTGCCAAAGTCAAAACTTACAGTTTTAGGTCTTATGTTCATCCATCTTTTAAAATATTTCAACAAAAATCTTAACATTAAATATATTTAATCAAAAAGAGAACTTTTCCTATCAGGATGCTTGCACAAGCCTCTTAGATAGCCTCATCCACGAGAGGGCACACAGCAGAAGCAAGAAGAACTACAATCCTGCAGCCTGTGGAACGAAAACCACCTTCACAGAAAGACAGACAAAATGAAAAGGCAGAGGACTATGTACCAGATGAAGGAACAAGATAAAACCCCAGAAAAACAACTAAATGAAGTGGAGATAGAAAACCTTCCAGAAAAAGAATTCAGAATAACGATAGCAAAGATGATCCAGGACCTCAGAAAAAGAATGGAGGCAAAGATTGAGAAGACGCAAGAAATGTTTAACAAAGACCTAGAAGAATTAAAAAACAAACAAACAGAGATAAAAGAGGAAATTGACAGTAACACAATACAATACAATAACTGAAATGAAAAATACACTAGAAGGAATCAATAGCAGAATAACTGAGGCAGAACGGATAAGTGACCTGGAAGACAGAATGGTGGAATTCACAGCCATGGAACAGAATAAAGAAAAAAGAATGAAAAGAAATGAAGACAGCCTAAGAGACCTCTGGAACAACATTAAATGCAACAACATTTACATGATAGGGGTCCCAGAAGGAGAAGAGAGAGAGAAAGGCCCTGAGAAAATATTTGAAGAGATTATAGTCGAAAACTTCCTTAACATGGGAAAGGAAAGAGCCACCCAAGTCCAGGAAGCACAGATCTCACAGGAAGGACAAACCCAAGGAGAAACACACCGACACACATAGTACTCAAATTGACAAAAATTAAAGACAAAGAAAAATCATTAAAAGCAACAAGGGAAAAACGAACAATAATATACAGGGTAACTCCCATAAGGTTAACACCTGTTTTCTTAGCAGAAACTCTACAAGGAAGAAGGGAGTGGCACAATATATTTAAAGTAATGAAAGGGAAGAAACTACAACCAAGATTACTCTATCCAGCAAGGATCTCATTCAGATTCAATGGAGAAATCAAAAACTTCACAGAGAAGCAAAAGCTAAGAGAATTCAGCACCACCAAACCAGCTCTACAGCAAATGCTAAAGGAACTTCTCTAAGTGGGAAGCACAGAGAAGTAAAGGACCTACCAAAACAAACACAAAACAATTAAGAAAATGGTAATAGTAACATACTTATCGATAATTACCTTAAATGTGAATGGATTAAATGCTCCAAACAAAAGACACATGCTTGCTGAATTGATATAAAAACAAGACCCCTAAATATGCTGTCTACAAGATACCCACTTCAGACCTAGGAACACATACAGACTGAAAGTGAGGGAATGGAAAAAGATATTCCATGCAAACGGAATTCAAAAGAAAGCTGGAGTAGTAATACTCATATCAGATAAAATAGACTTTAAAATAAAGAATGCCACAAGAGACAAGTCAGGACACTACATAATGATTAAGGGCTCAGTCCAAGAAGAAGGTATAACAATTATAAACATATATGCACGCAACATAGGAGTACCTCAATACATAAGGCAAATGCTAACAGCTATAAAAGAGGAAATCGACAGTAACACAATAATAGTGGGGGACTTTAACACCTCACGTACACCAATGGAAAGATCATCCAAGCAGAAAATTAAAAAGGAAACACAAGCTTTAAATGACACAATAGACTAAATAGATTTAACTGATATTTATAGGACATTCCATCCGAAAACAGCAAAATACACTTTCTTCTCAAGTGCACTTGGAACATTCTCCAGAATAGATCACATCTTGGGACAAAACTCAAGCCTTGGAAAATTTAAGAAAATTGAAATCATATCAAGCATCTTTTCTGACCATGATGTTATGAGATTAGAAATAAATTACAGGGAAAAAATGTAAAAAACACAAACACATGGAGGCTAAACAATACATTACTAAATAACCAAGAGATAACTGAAGAAATCAAAGGAGAAATCAAAACATAACTAGAGGCAAATGACAATGAAAACAAAATGATCCAAAACCTATGGGATGCAGCAAAAGCAGTTCTAAGATGGAAGTTTATAGCAATACAATCCTACCTCAAGAAACAAGAAACATCTCAAATAAATAATCTAACCTTACACCTAAAGGAACTAGAGAAAGAAGAACAAACAAAACGCAAAGTTAGTAGAAGGAAAGAAATCATAAAGACCGGAGCAGAAATAAATGAAATAGAAACAAAGAAAACAATAGCAAAGATCAATAAATCTAAAAACTGGTTCTTTGAGAAGATAAACAAAATTGATAAACCTTTAACCAGACTCATCAAGAAGATGAGGGAGAGGACTCAAATCAATAAAATTAGAAATGAAAAAGGAGAAGTTACAATGGACACTGCAAAAATACAAAGCATAATTAGAGACTAATACAAGCAACTCTAGGCCAATATAATGGACAACCTGGAAGAAATGCACAAATTCTTAGAAAAGTATAACCTTCCAAGACTGAATCAGGAAGAAATAGAAAATATGAACAAACAAATCACAACTAATGAAATTGAAACTGTGATCAAAAATCTTCCAACAAACCAAAATTCAGGACCAGATGGCTTCACAGGTGAATTCTGTCAAATATTTAGAGATCTAACACCTATCCTTCACAAACTCCTCCAAAATATTGCAGAAGAAGGAAAATTCCCAAACTCCAAAACCAGAAAAGATACTACAAAAAAGGAAAATTACAGATCAATATCACTAATGAATATAGATGCAAAAATCCTCAACAAAATACTAGCAAACAGAATCCAACAACACATTAAAAGTATCATACACCATGATCAAGTGGGATTTATCCAAGGGATGCAAGGATTCTTCAATATATACAAATCAATCAATGTGATACACCATATCAACACATTGAAGAATAAAAACCATATTATTACCTCAGTAGATGCAGAAAAAGCTTTTGATAAATTTCAACACCATTTATGATAAAAACTCTCCAGAAAGTGGGCATAGAGTGAACCTCCCTCAACATAATAAAGGTCATATATGACACACCCACAGCAAACAGCATTCTCAATGGTGAAAAACTGAAAGCATGTCCTCTAAGATCAGGAACAAGACAAGGATATCCACTCTTGCCACTATTATTCAACATAGTTTTGGAAGTCCTAGCCACAGCAATCAGAGAAGAAAAAGAAATAAAAGGAATACAAATTGGAAAAGAAGTAAAACTGTCACTGTTTGCAGATGACATGATCCTATACATAGAGAATCTTAAAGATGCTATCAGAAAACTACTAGAGAAAATCAATGAATTTGGTAAACTTGCAGCTACAAAGTTAATGCACAGAAATCTCTTGTATTCCTATACACTAACAATGAAAGATCAGAAAGAGGAAGATCAGAAAGATCAGAAATTAAGGAAACAATCCCATTCACCATTGCAAAAAAAGAATAAAGTAACTAGGAATAAACTTACCTAAGGAGGTACTCAGAAAACTATAAAATTTATTTCTTTGAAAGAAATCAAAGATGTCACAAACAGAGGGAGAGATATAACATGTACTTGGATTGGAGGAATCAATATTGTGAAAATGACTGTACTACCCAAAGCAATCTACAGATTCAATGCAATCCCTATCAAATTACCAATGGCATTTTTTACAGAACTAGAACAAAAAATCTTAAAATCTGTATGGAGACACAAAAGACCCCAAATAGCCAAAGCAATCTTGAGGGGGAAAAAACGGAGCTGGAGGAATCAGACTTCCTGACTTCAGAATACACTACAAAGTTACAGTCATCAAGACAATATGGTATTGGCACAAAAACAGAAATATAGATCAATGGAACAGGATAGAAAGCCCAGAGATAAACCCATGCACATATGGTCACCTTATCTTTGACAAAGGAGGCAAGAATATACAATGGAGAAGACAGTCTCTTCAATAAGTGTTGTTGGGAAAACTGGACAGCTATATGTAAAAGAATGGAATTAGAATACTCCCTAACACCATACACAAAAATAAACTCAAAATGAATTAGAGACCTAAATGTAAGACCGGACACTATAAAACTTTTAGAGGAAAACATAGGAAGAACACCCTTTGACATAAATCACAGCAAGATCTTTTTTGACCCACCTCCTAGAGTAATGGAAATAAAAACAAAAATAAACAAATGGGACCTAATGAAACTTCAAAGCTTTTGCACAGCAAAGGACACTATAAGCAAGACAAAAAGACAACACTCAGAATGGGAGAAAATATTTGCAAATGAGTCAACGGACAAAAGATTAGTCTCCAAAATCTATAAACAGCTCATGCAGCTCAATATTTAAAAAAAACAAACAACCCAATCAAAAAATGGGTGGAAGACCTAAATAGACATTTCTCCAAAGAAGACATACAGATGGCCAAGAAGCACATGAAAAGCTGCTCAACATCATTAATTATTAGAGAAATGCAAATCAAAACTACAATGAGGTATCACCTCACACCAGTTAGAATGGGCATCATCAGAAAATCTACAAACAACAAATGCTGGAGAGGGTGTAGAGAAAAGGGAACCTTCCTACACTGTTGGTGGGAATGTAACTTGATACAGCCACTATGCAGAACAATCTGGAGGTTCCTTAAAAAACTAAAAATAGAATTACCATATGACCCAGAAATCTCACTACTGGCCATATACCCAGAGAAAACCATAACTCAAAAAGACTCATACACCCCAATGTTCATTTCAGCACTATTTACAATAGCCAGGTCATGGAATCAACCTAAATGCCCATCGACAGACGAATAGATAAAGAATATGTGGTACATATATACAATGGAAGATTACTCAGCCATAAAAAAGAACGAAATTGGGTCATTTGTAGAGATGTGGATGGACCTAGAGACTGTCATACAGAGTGAAGTAAGTCAGAAAGAGAAAAACAAATATCGTATATTAACGCATATATGTGGAATGTAGAAAAATGTTACAGATGAACCAGTTTGCAAGGCAGAAATAGAGACACAGATGTAGAGAACAGACTTACGGACACCAAGCAGGGAAAGTGCATGGGGGGTGATGTGGTGAGATGAACTGGGATGTTTGGATTGACATGTATAAACTGATGAGTATAAAATGGATGACTAATAAGAACCTGCTGTATAAAAAAATAAATAAAATTAAATTCAATAAATAAATAAACTGGGTTACCAGGACAGACTTTACAGAAAAGGTGACATTTGAGCAAAGGCTTGAATGAGGAGTTAGCATGAGAATATTGTGAGAGATGGGGTTTCAGGATAGGTAACCATAAATGCAAAGGAGAGAATATATTTGGCATTTTTGAGAAACAGCAAGACCATGTGGCTGGAATAGAATGAACATTGGAGTTATTACTAAGAGATGAAGTTTGAAGTAACGGAAGGAGGTAAAAACATACTGCCTCGTGGAATATTTAAAGACTCCGATTTTTACCATCCAGGATTTGGAGCAGAGGACAGACATGATATAGTTTCTATTTTGAAAGGACCACTCTGGCTACTATGATAAGAACAGACTATAGGATCACGGGGCAAGATGGCGGAAGAGTAAGACGCGGAGATCACCTTCCTTCCCACAGATACATTAGAAATACATCTACACGTGGAACTGCTCCTACAGAACACCCACTGAAAGCTGGCAGAAGACCTCAGACCTCCCAAAAGGCAAGAAACTCCCCCACGTACTTGGGTAGGGCAAAAGAAAAAAGAAATAACAGAGACAAAAGAATAGGGACGGGACCTGCACCAGTGGGAGGGAGCTGTGAAGGAGGAAAGGTTTCCACACACTAGGAAGCCCCTTCACAGGTGGAGACTGCGGGTGGCAGAGGGGGAAAGCTTCGGAGCCACGGAGGAGAGCGCAGCCACAGAGGTGCGGAGGGCAAAACGGAGAGATTCCCGCACAGAGGCTCGGCGCCGAGCAGCACTCACCAGCCTGAGAGGCTTGTCTGCTCACCGCGGGGGCGGGCGGGGGCTGGGAGCTGAGGCTCGGGCTTCGGTCGGATCCCAGGGAGAGGACTGGAGTTAGCGGTGGGAACACAGCCTGAAGGGGGTAGCGCACCACAGCTAGCCAGGAGGGAGTCTGGGAAAAAGTCTTTAGCTGCCGAAGAGGCAAGAAACTTTTTCTTGCCTCTTTGTTTCGCGGCGCGCAAGGAGAGGGGATTCAGAGCGCCGCCTAAACGAACTCCAGAGACAGACGCGAGCCGCGGCTATCAGCGGGGACCCCAGAGATGGGCATGAGACGCTAGGGCTGCTGCTGCCACCACCAAGAAGCCTGTGTGCGAGCACAGGTCACTCTCTACACCGCCCCTCCCGGGAGCCGGTGCAGCCCGCCACTGCCAGGGTCCCATGATCCAGGGACAACTTCCCTGGGAGAACGCACAGTGCGCCTAAGGCTGCTGCAACGTCATGTCGGCCTCTGCTGCCGCAGGCTCGCCCTGCATCCATACCCCTCCCTCTCCCTGGCCTTAGTGAGCCAGAGCCCCCGAAGCAGCTGATCCTTTAACCCCATTCTGTCTGGGCAGGGAACAGACGCGCTCAGACGACCTACACGCAGAGGCGGGTCCAAATCCAAAGCTGAACCCCGGGAGCTGTACAAACAAAGAAGAGAAAGGGAAATCTCTCCCAGCAGCCTCAGAAGCAGCGGATTAAAGCCCCACAAACAACTTGATGTGCCTGCATCTGTTGAATACCTGAATAGACAACGAATCATCCCAAATTCAGAAGGTGGACTTTGGGAGCAGGATATATTAATTTTTCCCCTTTTCCTTTTTTTGTGAGTGTATATGTGTATGCTTCTGGGTGAGATTTTGTCTGTATAGCTTTGCTTTCACCATTAGTCCAAGGGTTCAGTCCGTCTGATTTTTTTTTGTTTTTTTTTTTTACTTAAAATTTTTTTTTCTTTATACATGTTTTCTTAATAATTTTTTCCTTCTTTTCTATTTTTAAAAATTAAAAAAAATTTTTTCTTAATAAGTTTTTTCATATTTTTATTTTAAAAAATTAAAATTTTTTTCTTAATAAATTTTTTCTTAATAATTTTTTCCTATTTTTTATTATATTAAATTAATAAATCTATTTTTTAAAGTTAAAAGTTTTTTCTTAATAAATTTATTCTTAATAATTTTTTTCTTATTTTTTATTATAATAGCTTTATTTTATTTTATTTTATTTTATCCTCTTTCTTTCTTTCTTTCTATTTTTTCTCCGTTTTATTCTGAGCCATGTGGATGAAAGGCTCTTGGTGCTCCAGCCAGGCAACAGGGCTGTGCCTCTGAGGTGGGAGAGCCAACTTCAGGACACTGGTCCACAAGAGACCTCCCAGCTCCATGTAATACCAAATGGCGAAAATCTCCCAGCAATCTCCATCTCAACACCAAGACCCAGCTTCACTCAACGACCAACAAGCTACAGTGCTGGACACCCTATGCCAAACAACTAGCAAGACAGGAAAACAGCTCCATCCATTAGCAGAGAGGCTGCCTAAAATCATAATAAGGCCACAGACACACCAAAACACACCACCAGACTTGGACGTGTCCACCAGAAAGACAAGATCCAGCCTCATCCACCAGAACACAGTCATTAGTCCCCTCCACCAGGAAGCCTACACAACCCACTGAACCAACCTTAGCCACTGGGGACAGATAGCAAAAACAACAGGAACTACGAACCTGCAGCCTGTGAAAAGGAGACCCCAAACACAGTAAGATAAGCAAAATGAGAAGACAGAAAAACACACAGCAGATGAAGGAGCAGGGTCAAAATACACCAGACCTAACAAATGAAGAGGAAATAGGCAGCCTACCTAAAAAAGAATTCAGAATAATGATAGTAAAGATGATCCAAAATCTTGGGAATAGAATAGACAAAATGCAAGAAACATTTAACAAGGACGTAGAAGAGCTAAAGAGGAACCAAGCAATGATGAAAAACACAATAAATGAAATTAAAAATACTCTAGATGGGATCAATAGCAGAATAACTGAGGCAGAAGAACGGATAAGTGACCTGGAAAATAAAATAGTGGAAATAACTACTGCAGAGCAGAATAAAGAAAAAAGAATGAAAAGAACTGAGGACAGTCTCAGAGACCTCTGGGACAACATTAAACGCACCAACATTTGAATTATAGGGATGCCAGAAGAAGAAAAGAAAAAGAAAGGGACTGAGAAAATATTTGAAGAGATTATAGTTGAAAACTTCCCTAATATGGGAAAGGAAATAGTTAATCAAGTCCTGGAAGCACAGAGAGTCCCATACAGGATAAATCCAAGGAGAAACACACCAAGACACATATTAATCAAACTATCAAAAATTAAATACAAAGAACAAATATTAAAAGCAGCAAGGGAAAAACAACAAGTAACACACAAGGGAATCCCCATAAGGTTAACAGCTGATCTTTCAGCAGAAACTGCAAGCCAGTAGGGAGTGGCAGAACATATTTAAAGTGATGAAGAAGAAAAACCTACAAACAAGGTTACTCTACCCAGCAAGGATCTCATTCAGATTTGATGGAGAAATTAAAACCTTTACAGACAAGCAAAAGCTGAGAGAGTTCAGCACCACCAAACCAGCTTTACAACAAATGCTAAAGGAACTTCTCTAGGCAAGAAACACAAGAGAAGGAAAACACCTACAATAACAAACCCAAAACATTTAAGAAAATGGGAATAGGAACATACATATCGATAATTACCTTAAATGTAAATGGATTAAATGCTCCCACCAAAAGACACAGACTGGCTGAATGGATACAAAAACAAGACCCATATATATGCTGTCTACAAGAGACCCACTTCAGACCTAGAGACACATACAGACTGAAAGTGAGGGGATGGAAAAAGATATTCCATGCAAATGGAAGTCAAAAGAAAGCTGGAGTAGCAATTCTCATATTAGACAAAATAGACTTTAAAATAAAGACTATTAAAAGAGACAAAGAAGGACACTATATAATGATCAAGGGATCGATCCAAGAGGAAGGTATAAAAATTGTAAATATTTATGCACCCATCATAGGAGCACCTCAATACATAAGGCAAATACTAACAGCCATAAAAGGGGAAATCGACAGTAACACAATCATAGTAGGGGACTTTAACACCCCGCTATCACCAAAGGACAGGTCATCCAAAATGGAAATAAATAAGGAAACACAAGCTTTAAATGATACATTAAACAAGATGGACTTAATTGATACTTATAGGACATTCCACCCAAAAACAACAGAATACACATTTTTCTCAAGTGCTCGTGGAACATTCTCCAGGATAGATCATATCTTGGGTCACAAATCAAGCCTTGGTTAATTTAAGAAAATTGAAATCGTATCAAGTATCTTTTCCGACCACAATGCTATGAGACTAGATATCAATTACAGGAAAAGATCTGTAAAAAATACAAACACATGGAGGCTACACAATACACTACTTAATAACCAAGTGATCACTGAAGAAATCAAAGGGGAAATCAAAAAATACCTAGAAACAAATGACAATGGATACACGATGACCCAAAACCTATGGGATGCAGCAAAAGCAGTTCTAAGAGGGAAGTTTATAGCAATACAATCCTACATCAAGAAACAGGAAACATCTCGAATAAACAACCTAACCTTGCACCTAAAGCAATTAGAGAAAGAAGAACAAAAAAACCCCAAAGCTAGCAGAAGGAAAGAAATCATAAAGATCAGATCAGAAATAAATGAAAAAGAAATGAAGGAGACAATAGCGAAGATCAATAAAACTAAAAGATGGTTCTTTGAGAAGATAAAAAAAATGGATAAACCATTAGCCAGACTCATCAAGAGAAAAAGGGAGAAGACTCAAATCAATAGAATTAGAAATGAAAAAGAAGTAACCACTGACACTGCAGAAATACAAGTGATCATGAGAGATTACTACAAGCAACTCTATGCCAATAAAATGGACAACCTGGAACAAATGGACAGATTCTTAGAAATGCACAACCTGCCAAGACTGAACCAGGAAGAAATAGAAAATATGAACAGACCAATCACAAGCACTGAAATTGAAACTGTGACTAAAAATCTTCCAACACACAAAAGCCCAGGACCAGATGGCTTCACAGGCGAATTCTATCAAACATTTAGAGAAGAGCTAACACCTATCCTTCTCAAACTCTTCCAAAATATTGCAGAGGGAGGAACACTCCCCAACTCATTCTACGAGGCCAACATCACCCTGATACCAAAACCAAAGATGTCACAAAGAAAGAAAACTACAGGCCAATATCACTGATGAACATAAATGCAAAAATCCTCAACAAAATAGTAGCAAACACAATCCACCAGCACATTAAAAGGATCATACACCATGATCAAGTGGGGTTTATTCCAGGATTGCAAGGCTTCTTCAATATACGCAAATCAATCAATGTGATACATCATATTAACAAATTGAAGGAGAAAAACCATATGATCATCTCAATAGAGGTAGAGAAAGCTTTTGACAAAATTCAACTCCCATTTATGATAACAGCTCTGCAGAAAGTAGGCATAGAGGGAACTTTCCTCAACATAATAAAGGCCATATATGACAAACCCACAGCCAACATTGTCCTCAATGGTGAAAAACTGAAACCATTTCCACTAAGATCAGGAACAAGACAAGGTTGCCCACTCTCACCACTATTATTCAACATAGTTTTGGAAGTGTTAGCCACAGCAATCAGAGAAGAAAAAGAAATAAAAGGAATCCAAATCGGAAAAGAAGAAATAAAGCTGTCACTGTTTGCAGAAGACATGATACTATATATAGAGAATCCTAAAGATGCTACCAGAAAACTACTAGAGCTAATCAATGAATTTGGTTAAGCAGCAGGATACAAAATTAATGCACAGAAATCTCTTGCATTCCTATACACTAATGATGAAAAATCTGAAAGTGAAATTAAGAAAACACGCCCATTTACCATTGCAACAAAAAGAATAAAATATCTAGGAATAAACCTACCTAAGGAGACAAAAGACCTGTATGCAGAAAATTATAGGACACTGATGAAAGAAATTAAAGATGATACAAATAGATGGAGAGATATACCATGTTCTTGGATTGGAAGAATCAACATTGTGAAAATGACTCTACTACCCAAAGCAATCTACATATTCAATGCAATCCCTATCAAACTACCACTGGCATTTTTCACAGAACTAGAACAAAAAATTTCACATTTTGTATGGAAACACAAAAGACCCCGAATAGCCAAAGCAATCTTGAGAACGAAAAATGGAGCTGGAGGAATCAGGCTCCCTGACTTCAGACTATATTACAAAGCTACAGTAATCAAGACAGTTTGGTACTGGCACAAAAACAGAAATATAGATCAATGGAACAGGATAGAAAGCCCAGAGATAAACCCACTCATATATGGTCACTTTATCTTTGATAAAGGAGGCAAGCATATACAGTGGAGAAAAGACAGCCTCTTCAATAAGTGGTGCTGGGAAAACTTTGCAGCTACATGTAAAAGAATGAAAATGGAACACTCCCTAACACCATACACAAAAATAAACTCAAAATGGATTAAAGATCTAAATGTAAGGCCAGACACTATCAGACTCTTTGAGGAAAACCTAGGCAGAACACTCTATGATATAAAGCACAGCAAGATCCTTTCTGACCCACCTCCTAGAGAAATGGAAATGAAAACAAAAATAAACACATGAGACCTAATGAAACTTAAAACTTTAGCACAGCAAAGGAAACCATAAAGAAGACAAAAAGGCAACCCACAGAATGGGAGAAAATATTTGTAAATGAAGCAACTGACAAAGGAGTAATCTCCAAAATGTACAAGCATCTCATGCAGCTCAATAGCAAAACACAAACAACCCAATCCAAAAATGGGCAGAAGACCTAAATAGACATTTCTCCAAAGAAGATATACAGATTGCTAACAAACACAGGAAATGCAAATCAAAATTACGAGGTATCACCTCACACCTGTCAGAATGGCCATCATCAAAAAATCTACAAACAATAAATGCTGGAGAGGGTGTGGAGAAATGGGAACCCTCATGCACTGTTGGTGGGAATGTAAATTGATACAGCCACTATGGAGAACAGTATGGAGGTTCCTTAAAAAACTAAAAATAGAATAACCATATGACCCAGCAATCCCACTACTGGGCATGTATCCTGAGAAAACCATAATTCAAAAAGAGTCATGTACCACAATCTTCACTGCAGCTCTATTTACAATAGCCAGGACATGGAAACAACCTAAGTGTCCTTCAACACTTGAATGGGTAAAGATGATGTGGCACATATATACAATGGAATATTACTCAGCCATAAAAAGAAATGAAATTGAATTAGTTATAGTGAGGTGGATGGACCTAGAGTCTGTCATACGGAGTGAAGTAAGTCAGAAAGAAAAAAACAAATACCATATGCTAACACATATATATGGAATCTAAGAAAAAAAAAATGGTTCTTGTGAACCTAGGGACAGGACAGGAATAAAGACTTACATGTAGAAAATAGACTTGAGGACAGGGTTGGGGGAATGGTAAGGTGGGATGAAGTGAGAGAGTGGCATGGACTAATATATACCACCAAATATAAAACAGATAGCTAGTGGGAAGCAGCTGCATAGCACAGGGTGATCAGCTCCTTGCTTTGTGATGACCTAGATGGGTGGGATAGGGAGTGTGGGAGGGAGAGGCAAGAGGGAGGTGATATGGGGATATATGTATATGTATAGCTGAGACACTTTCTTATAAAGCAGAAACTAACACACCATTGTGAAGCGATTATACTCTAATAAAGATGTTTTTTAAAAAAGGCTCTTTCTAGCCTGAAGAGCTAATTTATCTGAAATACCTCTGTATTAAGAGATATTTCTAGGAGAATAATCATTTGGAATTAGATATTCAGTGTTATTTATTATAGTTTTTATTCTAACATTTTCTTATTTAAACTAAGGAAAAATATATTGTCCATATTACAAATACACAAGAAAACAAACACTCTTGTTATTTAGTGATGAATGATACGGACAATGTTGACTACAAAGAGAAAATGTGACCTGATTTTTAACTTTATTTTATGAATTAATAACTCACTGATGGATTCAAAACTTGAACTGATTTAAAGACATAATCTTAACATTTCCATAAGTGGCAAAAAAGGCAATGAAAAGTTACATAGTTAGTGTGATTTGTTATTTGGAATGTTCAGTGTATATACTCATATTCAAAATATTCCTTGGCTATGGTATAAATTGCACTTTTTTCTACAAAAAAAAATATTCATTTACTACAAAGAGGGCTATACTCAGAATATATGTTACTAAAATGAAAATTATGTCATTTACAAACACAAAAATTAGCATGGGTTACTGTGTAAGGAAAACAGACATTAAGAACACAAAATTCATAATATTTTATAAATCTAATTTCAAATAATAGCCAAAGTAAATTTAACTTTGAATTAGTGACACAATTTTTTTCAAATACTACATCTAGATTATTTCCTGTCTCATTTATGCTTTTAGAAGATAGAATTAAAATTTGATTCATATCGCTATTATTATTATTGCTGTTTCCTCAAGAGAAAGCTCATCCACCTGCACTGACACATAAAGAAATGAAGGTCAATATAGAGATTGGCTTTCTGTAAATTAGATTAATGTCTTGAGGTAAATTTTAGTGAAAAAATGGCTTTTATCTTCTCTAAATTATGTACTGAACATTTAAAGGGACTGTAAATGACAAGCATAAGCTCAAATGACAAGAAAATAGGAAGAATGAAATAGTACAGTCTCAACATGTGAGACCAGACATTAAAAGGTAATTCATAAGCAGTATAGATTACTTTAATATAGAGTTCATGTACACCAATGTAATATGTCCAAACACAGAGAATATTTTCATTTTATTTGTTCATAGAGGAGTTTTCCCAATAGTTTTTCTCTCAAATTTTTAGGCTTCCATTGAATGGATTTTTAGTTTTTTCATTTTAAGATAGGAATAGACTTATTTTAAGATGATCTACTTAACTTTTTAAACTCTCCTATCTAATATGTCAGCTATGTATGAAACAATGCATATGCATATTTTAAACAACAACACAATAAAAATAAACTGAACACCCATATATTCACCATCCAGCTCAAGAATGGAACATCTGGGAGTAACCAAGATAGTGGAGCAGGAAGACCCTGAGCTCACCCTCCTCTCATGAGTACAACAAAATTTCATTTATTTACAGAGCAACTATCATTGAGAACAGATCTGAAGACTTGCAGAAAAGGTATCCTACAACTAAAGATACAAAGAAGGAACCACAATGAGAAAAGTAGGAGGGGCAGAGACGTGGTATAGTCAATACTCATACTACCAGGTTGGAGGCTCACAAATGAGAGGATAATTACAATTGCAGAGGTTCTCCCCATGTAGTGAGAGGTCCAAGTCCCAAATTTGCCACTCCAGCCCAGGGGTCTTGCACCAGGAATAGAACCCCCAGAGCATTTGGCTTTGAAGGCCAGCAGGGCTTACTTTAGGGAGAAGAAGAGGGCTGTAGGAAATAGACAGTCTACTCTTAAAGGGCACACACAAATCTCACATGCTCTGAGACCCAAGGCAGAAGCAATAATTTGAAAGAATCCTGGGTCAGACTCACTCACTGATCTTGGAGAGCCTCCCAAAGAGGCAGAAAGCAACTCTGAAATTAACCCTGGTACATATACACTGGCAGAAGTCACTTTGGGGAACTCATCCTACCATGAGGACACTGGTGCTGGTAAGCGCTATTTTGGAAACCTCACTCTAGCTTTTTAATGTGAGGACCCAGCCTTGTCCACCAGCCAGTAGGCACCAGTCCAGGGACATCCCAGACCAAGCAGCTAGCTAGGCATGGACACAGTCCCACCCATCAGCAGGCCAGCTACCATAGGACACCCTGAGCCCCCAACCATCCCAGAATCTAACCTCAGAGGCCTCAGGACCTGGCACCACCCATGGGTGGGCCAGAACTAGACCCAGAAGTCACTGGGTCCTAGCCCAACCAACCAACAGGCCAACATCAGCTCTGGGACCCCTGTGCTCCATGGCCAGTGGATGCAGGACATAGCTTTGTTAACCAATGGGCTGACACTAGCCCCAGGACCTGGCCTCACCCACTAGAGGGTGAGGACCATCCCCAAGGACCCCCAGGGCCTTGACCTCACCAACTAGTGGGTAGAGACCAGATTAGGAACCCTCTGGACCCCACAGCCAGTGATTTTAAGATATGGCCTATCCACCAACAGGCTGGCATCACCCCAAGATACCATGGAACATGATCCTGTCCATCAGCAGACCAACACTGGCTCTGGAACCCCTGACTCCACAGTCAACCAGCCTTAAACCTAGGTCTCCCCACCAGTGGGCCAGCACTAGCCCCAGGAACCATCAGGGTTCTGCAGCCAGCCACCTCATGACATGGCCCTAGCCATGAGCAGGCCAACACCAGGACCAGGACTCCCCTATCCTTATAGCAAGTTGTGCCAGGACCTGGCCCCAACCACCAGCAGCCAACAGCCTCCACACAAGGCAGGGCCTGGCAACTAAACAAACTGTGTGCCAGCCATGTCTACCTGCATTCAACACTTGTCATCCTACCACAACAGGAGGGCCCACCCACCCTACACAGAGGACATCCATAAAGCATATAACTAATCACCAGAGAGGAGTGTGCTGTTAGGCTACACAGGACTTCTCCTATATAAGGATACTTCTCCAAGATCTGGAAACATAACCCACCTACCAAATACACAGAAATAAAAGCAATGAATTTGGCAAAATGAGGTGACAGAGGAATATGTTCTATAAAAAGGAACAAGATAGAACCCCTGAAGGGAGAAAAACAAAAAAGGAACAGAAAAGAACTACATAAACAACCCACCAACAATTAACAAAATGGCAATAAGTACATGCTTATCAATAGTTACTTTTAATGTAAATGAACTAAATGCACCAATCAAAAGACACATAGAGTGGCTGAATGGATTAAAAAAAAAAACAAGACCCATATACATGATGCCTATAAGAAACTCACTTCAGATCTAAAGAAACACAGACTGAAATTGAAGGGATGGAAAAAAGGGTATTCCATGCAAATGGAAATGAAAAGAAAGTTGGGGTAGCAATACTTATATCAGATAAAATAGATTTTATTTTATTTATTTATTTATTTTTTAACATCTTTATTGGAGTACAATTGCTTTACGGTGGTGTGTTAGTCTTGCCCTACAACAAAGTGAATCAGCTATACACATACACATGTTCCCATATCTCCTCCCTCTTGCATCTCCCTCCCTCCCACCCTCCCTATCCCACCCCTCTAGGTGGTCACAAAGCACCGAGCTGATCTCCCTGTGCTATGCGGTTGCTTCCCACTAGCTATCTATTTTACATTTGGTAGTGTATATATGTCCATGCCACTCTCTCACTTTGTCACAGCTTACCCTTCCCCCTCCCCATATCCTCAAGTCCATTCTCTAGTAGGTCTGTGTCTTTATTCCCGTCTTACCACTAGGTTCTTCATGAACTTTTCTTTTTTTTTTCCCTTAGATTCAATATATATGTGTTAGCATACAGTATTTGTTTTTCTCTTTCTGACTTACTTCACTCTGTATGACAGACTCTAGGTCCATCCACCTCACACAAATGACTCAATTTCGTTTCTTTTTAATGGCTGAGTAATATTCCATTGTATATATGTGCCACATCTTCTTTATCCATTCATCTGATTCTGGTTTTGAGTTTACTTGTCTGTGCCAAGCCCAGTGCAAAGTTGCACCCTCAGGTGCTGCAGCTTTCCTCAGGCAAGGTGAGTTTTCAATTTTTCTATTCTTTGCTGGCAAAAAACAAAGACTAACAAGAGACAAAGCAGGACATTACATAATGATCAAGGGATCAATCAAAGAAAGTATAACAATTGTAAATATATATGTACCCAACATAGAAGCACCTAAAAACATAAAGCAAATATTAACAGACATAAAGGGAGAAATTAACAATAACACAATAATAGTAAGGGACTTTAACACCCTACTAACATCAATGGACAGATCATCCAGACAGAAAATCAATAAATCATTATACCAGATGCACTTAATAGATATATATAGAACATTCCATCCAAAAACAGCATTCTTTTCATGTGCACATGGAACATTCTCTAGGGTAGATCACATGCTAGGCTACAAAATAAGTTACCATAAATTTAAAATTTTGAAATTATATCAAGCATATTGTCGACCAAAATGCTATGAGAATAGAAACCAACTACAAGGAAAAAAAACTGCAAAAAAGACACATGGAGGCTAAACAATATGCTACTAAACAACCAATGGGGTCACTGAAGAAATAAAAGAAGAAATGAAAAAATACCTGGAAACAAATGAAAATGAAAACATGACTGAAATGCTATGTGATGCGGCAAAAGCAGTTCCAAGAGGGAAGTTTATAGTGATACAAGCCTACCTCAGGAAACAAGGAAAATCTCAAATAAACAAATTAAGCTTACACCTAAAGGAACTTGAAAATGAAGAATAAACAAATCCCAAAGTTGGTAGAAGGAAAGAAATCATAAAGATCAGAGCACAAATAAATGAAATAGACACTAAAAAAATAATAGAAAAGATTAATGAAACTAAGAGCTGATGCTTTGAAAAGATAAACAAAACTGGTAAAGCTTTACCCAGACTCATCAAAAAAATAAAAGGGAGAAGGTGTAAGTAAATAAAATTAGAAACAAAAATGGAGAAGATACAACCAACACTGCAGAAATACAAAGGATTACAAGAGTACTACTATTATACACTTAAAAAATGGACAACCAAGAAGAAATGGACAAATTCCTAGAAACGTACGATCTCACATAACAGAACCAGGAAGGAATAGAAAAATATGAGCAGACCAATTACCAGTAATAAAATTGAATTAGTAATTAAAAAAAAAAATTCCAGAAAACAAAACTCCAAGACCAGGTGGCTTCATAGGTGAATTCTACCAAACATTTAGAGAAGAGTTAACAGCTATGCCTCTCAAATTATTCCAAAAAAAATTACACAGGAAATAATGCTTCCAAACTCATTCTATGAAGACAGAATCACCCTGATACCAAAGCCAGAAAAACACATCACAAAATAGAAAATTACAGGCCTATATTGCTGATGAACATAGATGCAAAAAATCCTCAACAAAATATTAGCAAACTGAATTCAACAATGCATTAAAAAGATCATGCCCTATGATCAAATGGTATTTATCCCAGGGATGCAAGAATTGTTCAATATCTACACTAAGGAAAGGAGGGGTCCTTTTTATATTGAGCAGGCTATAGTTGTAGAAGGGGAACTACTATGCCATTCAGTAGAAGGACACAGCCAACCTTACCTACTCAGCAAGAAAAGACCCAAAGGAATAGTTACTCTGACTTCAAACTTCTTCTATCCCTTTTTATCTCCTAGTGTCTTCCATTGTATAATACTAAATTCAACCAGAAAAGATGTCCAGGAAGAGTAACTGACACAGTTTATATAGGTCATCCTTTTGGGGCATAAAGCAGGGTGGAAACAAGTGTATGTGTGTGTGCATGCACCTGTGTGTATATTTTACCTACTATGTGCATAACCTATTTTTAAATTTTTATTTTATATTGGAGTATGCACTTCATATGCTCTCTCCTTAAGTTTCATAAAAATCCTGGGGACTAGATATATTTATCACCTGTTTAAAAATAAGTAAACTCAGGTTAGATAAAATATTTATGATCATATAAGCAAGTCGCAAGCTGGGTTTTCAATTCAAGACTTTTTTAAAAGAATGCTTCTACTCTAAAATGTTTTTTCCCTTCAACCAAGAGACAATATCACACAGTATGATAAATTGCTAGAAGCATACTATTAAAATAAAATACATGAAAATCTTCTCACTATCCCTACAATTGTTTATTTAATACTATTGTAATGTTATATTTAATGCATTAAGATAAGTAAAAACACAGTATATCTATTTGAAAGGAGATAAAATGATCATTATTCCCAGACAGTATTATGGTAATTAAAACAATTAAAATAAAGTCAATTGAAATATATTAGAATAAATATTAGTTCAGTAAGGCAGTCAGTTACTGACTAGTAACTAGTTAAATAGCTTTCCCATATACTTGCAATACTTAGAAGATATAATGATTTGAAAAGTTTTAAGAGAATAGATCCTAAAAGTTCCTATCAGAAGGAAAAAAAATTTTGTATCTATATGGGATTGTGGATGTAAATTAAATTTGTGGCAATCATTTCATAATACATGTAAGTCAAGTCATTATGCTGTACATCTTAAATTTATACAGTGCTGTATATCAATTATATCTCAATAAAACTGAAAGAAAAAAGTACTTCTTAAATTGTGCCCCCTAATTTCCTTTGAGCCTGGCCTTGAAAAAAAAAATACAATAAGAAAATAATGCATTTATAACATTCACAAAAAGATATAAAAGCTAGGAAATTACCCCCCAGAAAAGTATAGAATCTTTATGAAACTCTATTAAGAGTCACAAAAGAAGACTAAAAAAAATGCAAAATATTCACCATGTTCCTGAATGAGAAAGTTACTATTTTATATATATATATGTATTATTTTATATATATAATTAATTAACAAAATAGTAAGACTAGTAAGAACTAAAAAAGTAGTAAGAAATTATCTTACCAGATATCAACACACACCATAAAGCTAAGGTTATTTTTAATTCAGATGAATTTGGCATAAAAGTAGACATCAATAAAACAATAGTTAGCCCAAGTATATAATAAGGTTAACATGTGACCAAATTGCATAACAAATCAATAATTATGACTGAAATGTCCAAGAACTTAAATGATAATATGAAGATTTTGGCAAAGAACCATAAACTATAAAAAAGAGTCCAGTGAAGTTTTTAGAAATGACAAGTGCAGTAACTGAAATTAAGAACTCCATGAATGAACTAAAGAGAATTGGTGAACAGGAAAATAAGAGCAAAAAAATACACAAGATGAGACAAAATGATGGCAAATACAAGATATTTTCCAATGATGGAAACAAGATAGAAAACATATAAGACATTATAAGAAATTCTAACATATGAATAAGTGGAGTTCCAGAAGGGTAGCATAAAGAGAGCTCATCAGGAACAACATTTGATAAATTAATGGTTAAAATTTTTCCAAAACTAAGGACATCAAACCTGAACTTTGAGAAGAACTACAGGGACTTCCCTGGTGGCACAGTTGTTAAGAATCTAACTGCCAATGCAGAGGACATGTGTTCAAGCCCTGGTCCGGGAAGACCCCGCATGCCGCAGAGCAACTAAGCCCATGCGCCACAACTACTAAGCCTGCACTCTAGAGCCCATGAGCCACAGCTACTGAGCCCGTGTGCCAAAACTACTGAAGCATGCACGCCAAGAGCCCATGCTCTGCAGCAAGAGAAGCCACCACAATGAGAAGCTTGCACACTGCAACGAAGAGTAGCCCCTGCTCGCCGCAACTAGAGAAAGCCCACACGCAGCAATGAAGAACCAAAGCAGCCAAAAACAAACAAATAAATAAATTTATTTTAAAAAAAGAAGAAGAACAACAACAAACTGAAGATGTAAAAAAAATCAAATTTTGGGTAAATCACAGTAAAAAATGTTAAAACCAAAGAGAAAAATCTTAAAAACATCTAGGAAAAAGTAAAGTCTTACTACTTTCAAAAGAGGAACAAAGGCATAACAATGAGACAGATAGCTGACTTTGTAGTTGAAACAAAGCCATAAAGATATAAAAGAAAATGACTGACAATCTTAAATTCCATTCTCAGCAAAAAAAAAAAAAAAATTATCCAAAAATGAAGAATAAATAAAGGCATTTTTCTAACAAACAAAACTTGAAAGAATTTTCCGTCAGCAGACCACACTAAAGAAAATATTAAAGGGTATACTTCAGGCAGAAAAAAAATGAAGAGATGAAAATGTTAAAACTGTGGGTAACTGAGAAAAAAAAAAAGATTCTTTGAAGTCTTAGTAATACTGATTTGTAGGATTTATACACAGAGTAGAAAGATTTCCAGATCCCACCATCTCTCAACCAAAATAGTCATGTTTTTATTTGTTTAACACATTATTTATCTGTATAAAGTTTATTTTGAAATGAGCTCTACAGCTAGACTTGTTAAAAACCCAGTAAGATTCAATAAGTTCTATTACCTAAAACAAACATAACATTAAAAAAGCAATTGAAAAATTGAAAGAAAAATAGCAATAAATATGTAAAAATGCCAGCCAGGCTTTTCTTTTTTAGCAACTTACAAACTGATTTTTAAAATTCATATGAATATACAAAGGACTAAAGATAACCTAAAACAATTTTGGAAAAAGAACAACAAAATGGAAGAATTCACACTACCTGATTTCAAGACATATTTAAAAACTATAGTAATCAAGACACTGTAATAGTAGACTAACATAGACATACATCAACAAAATATAAATTCCAGAAGTAGACCCACACATATATGCACAAATAATTTCCACCAAAACTACAAAGGCATTGCAATCCAGAAAGAGTATTCTTTTCAATAAATATACTGGAATAATTGGATATCAATGAGCAAAACAAACAAACAAATAAATAAATAAATAGAAAACTTCTAATCATACTTTATACCATTTGCAAAAATTAACTCAAAATGGATAATAGACTTAAATGCAAAACCTAAAGCTATAAAACTTGTAGAAGAAAACATATGATCAACCTTTTGAGATTTTTAGTAGGGCAAACATTTCCTAGATATAATATCAAAAGCATGATTCATAAAAGAAAAATTATTAAATTGGATTTAATCAAAATTAAGTACTTCTACTTTTTGAATCACTGTGAAGAGAATGAAAAAAGAGAAGCCAAAGACCAGGAAAATATTTACAAAGCATATATCTGATATATGTTCAAATATATGTTCAGAATATATAAAGAATCCTCAATATTTGTGCAAATATTTTCCCTTTTTAAAATTGGGTTTTCACTTTTAAAATGTGCAAAGTATTTGTGCAAGTATTTCACCAAACAATATATATGAATGACAAATAAATACATTAAACATCATTAGTCATTAGGGAAGTACAAATTAAAATCATGATATATCACTACACACCTATTAGAATTATTAAAATTTAAAGAATGGCCAAATTAAGATTTGGCAAGAATGCAAAGGAACTAGAACTCTCATAAACTAATAGTGAAAATGTCTTGTGGTACAAGAGTTTTGGAAAACAGTTTGGCAATTTCTTAAAAAGTTCAACATACACTCACCATAGACTAAGTTGCTCCATTTCTATGTTTTTACTTAATAGAAATGAAGACAAATGCCCATGCTAATACTTGTACATGAATGTTCATAGCAACTTTATGTAATAGCCAAAAACTAAAAACAAACCAAATGTCTATCAACAGATGAATAAACTGTTGTATATTCATAGGGTGGATTACTATTCAGAAAAAAAAAAAAAAAAGAAATGAATTACTGATACACAAAACAACATGAATGAATCTCCAGAATAATTGTGTTGAGTGAAAGAGCCAGATTAAAATACAGTATATACTATATGATTCCATGTATATAAATCCTAGAAAACATAAACCAATCTATAGTGGCAGAAAGCTGATTAGTGGTTGCTTGGGCACTGGGTATAAGGTTGGGCAAAAGAAAAGGACTACAAAGTTGCACAAGGAAACTCTTGAGAATGATGAATATGTTCATTATTTTGATCGTGATAATGGTTTCATAGATGTATTCATGCATCAAGACATTAAACTGAATGCTTTAATATACGCATTTTATTGTATGTAAATTATACCTCAATAAAGCTGTTTATATTAATAAGATATGATATATATTATGTACTAATATTGTGTATATTATTACACAATAATATATAATAATATTGTGTATATTATTACACAATAATAGTATACATAAAGTCATTCTTTCTTCTTTATTTGATGCTTGTCAAAATCTATCATGATCTGCAAATATATTCTGGACAAATATCAAATATTTGGGGTAAATATACATATTGGGCAAAATCCTTTTCTGAAGCTTTTGTTCTCCTTTGCATAAATGGTACTCAATCCATATTATATTTATGTCTACAATATATAACACATATAAAGTTCTTTATATTAACAATACACAATTAAAGCACAATAGAAAAGACAGGAAAAGGTTAAGATCAGATAGCTCACACCAACACAAATAAATACAAATATCCAATAAATGAATGAAGAAAACCTCAGCTTAAGAAGGAAGCAAAAACAAAGGCAAATGTGATGTCTTTTGTTGTGTCCTATGAAATTGGAAAAATTTTTAAAGCTAATTTCACTGTTAAGGGCAATATCAATTAGTTCATTCTTTCCAAAAATAAATGTGGCTTAAAATATTAATAATTATAATATCTTAGTCTTTTATCTACTAGTAATTCTATTTCAAGGAAATCATTCTAAAAACCAGAAATTTGATAATTTCTCTTAACTAAAGAATCAGGTTTTGTTGATTTCAAATAAGAATTTTAGATGTTAAAAACTTAAATAGCAATTAACTTTAAAATTATTAAGTTTGTGACACCAAATAGCAAACAGAAGAGAAGTAATGTTCGGAAATGTTTAGCTAGAATATGAGAATAATTATCAATTAACCAAACAGAGAATGAATGCTTAAGAGAATTTTTGCCAGCATAGTTTTCAGCTAGTTGACAAGGATTTAATACATTGAACATTGAAGAAAGATCTAATACACTGAAGAAAGAATATTGAACCATATCCTGATGGTATAATTTGCTGTGCAACAAACCCAATGTAGTGGCTCATTTTGAAACTAAATTCCATGCAGACCATGAGATAGGAGGTATAGTCACAAATCCACTGAGAGCCACACATAGATGTTGTAAACACACCACAGACTACTGACCACTATCTCTTTAGCCAGACCAAGACATGTAGAAGCCTATCATGTCATCCTTGAATATTAAGGGAACTAACTAAACCATTATTTTGTAAGAATAAATGTTTAATGGATGAGAGGAAAGACACATAAGGAAATATGTTTCAGGCTTTTAAAGACTACCAAATTGTTTATTACCTCTCTGCAGTTAGACCCAGGAGGTGACAAACAAGAGTTACTATGCAGACCCACACTCTGCTAGAAACAATCAATCTTTCCAAGATTTTCTAATAAGGTATTACTTAAGCCTGGACTTATTTTTTAAGTCTCTCCAAAATGATTCTTCATACTATGAGATAACAGCTCCTTGGGTATAAAAGCATTCTGTCCAAATGTATACTCCACAGTTTCATACATATGTAACTAAGACACCTTACTTGATAAAGTTAGAACTAACTTTCAAGATGACTTTAATAGACTGTTAAATAATTACATTAGGAAAGCAAGTAATGTTCTTTATACGTCCAGACATTAAATTTTTAACAAAAATTTGCATCTTGTGATAATGTCAGCAATTGTCATAAGAAATATTTTAAAAACATCATACTCTATTTTGTCATTAAATCTGTAATACATCACACGGTAAAAACTCCCATTGGAGTTATTCATTCTGATCTCTCAATGCATGATGTGTGCTTTCTATTACACTTACAAATCTAATATAGTAAGAAAGAACTTATACCAAATACCTAGAAAATATTTCTATGAAAAAAGGATTCTAACTTGAAATGCACAAATGAATAGTCACCCAAGGCAATAAGTCTCAGCTTTAACATTCACATCTATGTTGAAATAACATATATCTTATGGACTGAATATTTATGTCCTCCCAAAATTTATGTTAAAATCTCAAGCTCCAATGTTTTGTGGTATTAGAAGGTGGAACATTTGGGAAATGATTAGGTCATGAAGGTAGAGCCCTCATGAATGGGATTAGTGGTTTCAATATTGTGATTTATAAGAAATATAGATTTGGTCATTCAGATGACCAAAAGCTATTTCTCATATATGTTTGGTCTTTGTTTGTAGTTTCTGGCTCACAAACCCTTGGAGTTTTCTAAGTGTTGACAGTGACAAAAATGTCTCTTGATAGGCTAATAAAGTGACTTTTGGACTTCACCTGCGAAAGGGGACTGGTTGCCAGGAGAACCAACCATATGATTAGAGGGTTGTAACTTTCAGTCCTACCCTCCACCCCCAACCCCCAGCACCTCACCTCTCCACCCCACCCCAACCTCCAGGGAGGAAGAGGGCCTGGAGGTTGAATCAATCACCAATAGCCAATGATTTAATCACTCTTGAGTATGTAATGAAGCCTCCATAAAAAGCCAAGAGGACAGAGTTTGGAGAGCTTCCAGGTTGATAAACATGTGAAGATTTGGGGAGAATGGTGTGCTCCAAGAGGGCATGGAAGCTCCACATCCCTTCCCACATACCTTGTCCTATGGATGTCTTCCATCTGGCTGTTCCTGAGTTATATCCTTTTATAATCAACTAGTGAACTAGCAAGCAAATTGTTTCTCTGAGTTCTATGAGCTGCTCTAGCAAATTAATTGAACCCAAAGAAGGGACCATGGGAACCTGTGATTTACAGTCAGTTTGTCAGAAGTACAGGTAACAATCTGGACTTGTGACTGGTATCTGAAGTCCAAGAAGGGGGTTGTGGGAACCTCTAATCTGTAGTAGGTCAGTCAGAAGCACAGGCTTTCAACTGGTGTCTGAAAGGGGAGGATGGGATGGAGAAAAGACAGTAGTTGTAGGACTGAACCCAAAAGCTGTGAAATCTGATGCTATCTCTGAGTAGGTAGCATCAAAATTGAGTTGAACTGCTTGTTGGTTCAGAGAACCCCCGTTTCACACATTGGACACTGAGTGTAAGAAGAGACCCTGAGAGCTCTCACCACTTCTTCCATGTGAGGACAAAGCAAGAAGAGGGTCACCTATGACCCAGGAAGTGGGCCTTCACCACACAAGGAATCTGTAGGTGCCTTGATCTTAGACTTCCCAGCCTCCAGAACTGACTGTGAGAAATAAATTTCTGTTATTTAAGCCACCCAGTCTATTGTATTTTTTTTATAGCAACCCAAATGAACTAAGAAGTAACTATACTGTGAAAACAAAATTTTTTACAAGAACTATGTAATTGAGGGCATTTGCGTATTTCCAAACAACAGAAGAAAGACACAAGATATAATTTTCTTAAACACTAGTTAATTTGTGACCAATTAGTAACTTCTGAAACTCCAGTACAAAAATATCACTGGCTACTTTTATAAAAAAATTCTATCATGATATGGAAGATTCTTTGGGAAAGGGAAGATTGACTTGTACAAAGGGCCTATGATGGACCAAGTAATATTTGTGGGGCTTTACATTTTTAACTTCATTTAGGCTTCACAACAACAATGATCCTCTGAGGTTAATAATTGTGCCCATTTTATAGATTAGTGAATTATGTATCAAGAAGTAGAAATTTGCCCAAGGTCATACAACTAATAACTAGAGGAGTCCAGTTCAGAACACATTTCTTCCTGACTCCAAAGTCCAGGCATTTTGCAATATGTGCATCCCGAATGTAACTTTAACTCTGTCATTGGTGGGCCAAGATTCAGTGCCTTGCTCTTCTATACTGTAAATCTACAGTCAAGGAGTTTTTAATCTCTGTCCTTGGCTAACTCATCTCCTTAACACAGATAGCTCTCTTTTTTTAGCTTCTATTCTTATAAATGATCACTGTTTCTGTCAGAAATCTAAATTACTTTTAGCATTTACACAATCCGTTATTGTCTTACGTTCTCTTTTAGCTTCAAATAAAGACTTTCTTTTCTAGAGGAGAGGGCCTTTCCAACTTCACTTAGTTTTTAACCTGATTCTGTATTTTTAACAGAATTAATAACCCACAAAGTGTTTTTCTCTCAGTAGCATGTAGCCCTAAAACATAGTTTGAGATGACAATTCCTCATCTTATACGCCATTTCACTAGAAAACAGCACTGTAAGAACCATATTGCCTTTGGATTTTAAAAAGCTTGAATCTAAAAAGCAAAAATCCTCATGTCCTTTTAGGGAGCAATTCCTCTGAGTCATTCCTGAGAAGTGGCTTTGCATCACTGCTCCACTGAAACATAAAGATCTTCAGATGCCTCATTCCCTCAAAGGAAACATCTTTAATTGGAGAAAGTAGGAGAAAAAACATTTGGGCCAAGTTTTCTCAGAAGATCTTACACTGCTTTTCACCACTCATTTATAAATTTGTCTCTTCTCCTACCCTTTCTACAGCCCCCACAAATACATATGCACATCACTTTTTTTCCCAGAAATTAGCCATTTATAAAGAAACCAATTATTTTTACCAAAGAAATCCATAATTGTATTTTTAAAGCTGGTGATGTTATAGGCAATGTAATCAAATATGAACATATGAGAGCATTAGATGAATTGCCCAGCATTCTCCTTGTTGGTGGTCAAGTTGAGCAAGTAATGTAATGTACTTCCAGGAACATCAATTGAAAACTGTTCAGCTTTTTTTTTTTTTTTTTTAACATCTTTATTGGAGTATAATGCTTTACAATGTTGTGTTAATTTCTGCTGTATAACAAAGTGAATCAGCTATACATATACATATATCCCCATATTTCTTCCCTCTTGCGTCTCCCTCCCTCCCACCCTCTCTATCCCACCCCTCTAGGTGGTCACAAAGCACCGAGCTGATCTCCCTGTGCTATGCGGCTGCTTCCCACTAGCTGTCTATTTTATATTTGGTAGTGTGTATATGTCAATGCTACACTCTCACTTCATCCCAGCTTACCCTTCTCCCTTCCCGTGTCCTCAAGTCCATTCTCTATGTCTGTGTCTTTATTTCTATCCTGCCCCTAGGTTCACCAGAACCACTTTTTTTTTTTTTTTTTTTTTTTAGATTCCATATATGTATGTTAGCATCCAGTATTTGTTTTTCTCTTTCTGACTTTCTTCACTCTGTATGACAGACTCTAGGTCCCTCCACCTCACTACAAATAACTCAATTTTGTTTCCTTTTATGGCTGAGTAATATTTCATTGCGTATATGTGCCACATCTTCTTCACCCATTCATCTGTCACTGGACACTTAGGTTGTTTCCGTGTTCTCGCTATTGTAAATAGTGCTGCAATGAACACTGTGGTACATGTATCTTTTTAAATTACGGTTTTCTCAGGGTACATGCCCAGTAGTGGGATTGCTGGGTCATATGGTAGTTCTATTTTTAGTTTTTTAAAGAACCTGCATACCGTTCTCCATAGTGGCTGTATCAATTTACATTCCCACCAACAGTGCAAGAGGGTTCCCTTTCCTCCACACCCTCTCCAGCATTTATTGTTTGTCAATTTTTTGATGATGGCCATTCTGACCGGTGTGAGGTGATACCTCATTGTAGTTTTGATTTGCATTTCTCTAATGATTAGTGATGTTGAGCATTCTTTCATGTGTTTGTTGGCAATCTGTACATCTTCTTTGGGGAAATGTCTACTTAGATCTTCTGCCTATTTTTTGATTGTGTTGTTTGTTTTTTTGATATTGAGCTGCATGAGCTGCTTGTATATTTTGGAGATTAATCCTTTGTCAGTTGCTTCATTTGCAAATATTTTCTCCCATTCTGAGAGTTGTCTTGTGATGGCCAGGTATGGGCCTTATGCTCCAGCGCCATCCATTATCAACTAGCTCATGTCTTTTTAAAAAAGTAAGTCAAATTCTACATGTCAAATTGAACTCCCTAAAACAGAATTCAGGCCACAGTCATTTCTTGCCTAGACCAATTCCACATAGTCTTCTGACAGGTCATCCCAAATCTCCTCCTGGCACCCACAGTGGACTCTCCACACATGACCCATTACCATGTAAATCAAAACACATCATTCCCATTTTGCCTATCACACCAAGATTAAAAATGTACCACAACCTACAAACCCTAAGTAGTGATCTTGTTCAGCTACCTCTGAAGCCTCATTTCCACCAACTCTTCCCCTCATTCAGGCACTTTCACAACACTGGCCTCCCTTGCTAATTTTTTTTCAATTTGCAAAGCACATTGCATCCTGAGCTCTTGCACTTGTGTTTCCTCTGCCTGGAATTCACTTCTCCAAGATATTTGATTCACTATCTCTCTCATTTCATTAAATTATCTGACTTCTCTAATCATTTCCATCATGCCCTATACACCTATTCAGCACTAGTTTTTGTTTCTAATACTTATCACTAACATAATATATATGTGTTTATTATCTCTCTTACATTAGAACATAAGCTCCCCATAAGGGCAAAAATATTGCCTGTTCACCACTGCAGTCCCAATACCAAGAGTATTTTCAGAAACATGTGGGAATTCAAAAGTATATATTGAATTCATTAATAAATGAAAAATAAAATCAAAATTATTTATAAATTAAAATTCCAAGCCATATATTAATTCATTGCTTTTAATATTGTTTATTCATGATCCATTTCCCCTCTTTCTGAAATACTTTCTCTTTTGAAATGCTATCTCTTACCAATTGAATATAACTTCAATAAAATTGTAAATTATAATGTACAGCCCCCATCAGCATTTATTCAAGAGGTGAGTATTGAAAACAAACTACAACAATCTGACTCCCTATCCCTGAAACTAAAGTGTGAGCCTAATAACCCCCAATCAAAAATAGTAGTACCTGATTGAGTCCAATGTTTTACCAACGCTGGAGAGGGTGTGGAGAGAAGGAAACTCTCTTACATTGTTGGTAGGAATGTAAATTGGTACAGCCACTATGGAGAACGATATGGAGGTTTCTTAAAAAACTAAAAATAGAGCTACCATATGATGCTGTAATCCCACTCTTGGGCATATAATTGGAGAAAAACATGGTTCGAAAGGATACATGCACCCCAGTGATCATTGCAGCACTGTTTACGATAGCCAAGACATGGAAGCAACCTCAATATCCTTCGACAGAGGAATGGATAAAGAAGATGTGGTACATATATGCAATGGAATATTACTCAGCCATTGAAAAGAATGAAATAATGCCATTTGCAGCAACATAGATGGACCTAGAGATTGTCATACTGAATGAAGTAAGTCAGACAGAGAAAGAGAAATATTGTATGATATGCCTTATATGTGGAATCTAAAAAGAAGTGATACAGATGAACTTATTTACAAAACAGAAACAGACTCACAGACTTAGAGAACAAAATTATGATTACCGGGGGGAAGGATGGGGGTAAGGGATAGTCAGGGAATTTGGGATTGACATGTACACACTGCTATTTTTAAAATGGATAAACAACAAGGACCTACTATAGAGCACAGGGAACTCTGCTCAGTGTTATGTGGCAGGCTGGATGGGAAGGGAGTTTGGGTGAGGAAGAATACATGTATATTTATGGCTGAATCCCTTTGCTGTACACCTGAATCTATCAAAACATTGTTAATTGACTATACTCCAATATAAAATAAAAAGTTTAAAAATAAAAAAGAGATATCCAGAGGTGCATATCATATCCAGCATCGAATACTTCTCCATTTTGGGAGCTGTCCAATATTCTTCCACAGGTTCCCCCTCTACCTCCTCCCTTTTTTTGGTTGTTTGTTTTAATTAGCCAGAATCGGTTTCTGTCATTTACAATCCAAAATTTAACTAACACATATGATAAGCTTATATTCAATCTTATATACCTCAAAATACAAAATTTAACAGAAAGTTTCTCAATTCTCTTTTTTCTCTCTCTCATCTCTCCCTCCCATTGTCTGTTCTCCACACACACTTCCCTATTACAGTGTACTGTAGTTACTCAAACCCTTCCTCTCTGGTGACATCCCCCATACGTGCCCTTTGCAACAATTTTAATGTTTCAACATCATTTATCCTTCCTCCCATCTAGCACTGTTTACTCAGAGTTGCTGAACTGAAGTATAAGTTAAGAAGTAATCGATATGATTAAGCCAAAATACACCAAGTTATCAATAATCAATATTCTTAATCTTGTCAAGCATATTTGCATTTCTTTAAAAAGAGGCTACTGTTACTCAAAATTAATTTTTTAAAATTTCGAATAGGGGGACTTCCCTGGTGATTCAGTGGCTAATACTCCACGGTCCCAATGCAGGGGGCCCAGGTTCGATACCTGGTCAGAAAACTAGATCCCACATGCTGCTACTAGGAGTTTGCATGCCGCAACTAAAAATCCCTTGTGCCACAGCTAAGACCCAGTGCAGCCAAATAAATTTATTAATTAAATAAATATTTTAAAATATTTTTCAAGTAGGATGACAAAGTGAAGAATTTTAGAGAGTATAAGGTAGTTATTTTTTTAAATGTATAAATGACATCACTCAAGTAGTCTGTGGACCTGATCATGGTTCATTTAAAGATAAACAGAGGGCTTATAAACAAGACAACTTATCCATCAATTAAACAGATTTTAGTTGAACTACTTTTGTGTGAATACATAAAGCATACAGACCCATTACAAATGTGATTAACAGAGTCACAATGAGATTTATAATGTTACCAAATATGGCTAGCACACCCCAAGGGGACCCTCAATCACCTCTCCCTGCATTTTAGGGGGGTGGAGGCAAAAGCAATGATTTGTTTCTAACCAATAGACTATGGCAAAGGTGATGGAATATGAATGCCTTTAATTAGGTTATATAAGACATCATCTTAGCAGAATGAGAGAGAGAAAGACAGAGACACAGACATAGAGAGAGAGAGACTCTCCATTGCTGGTTTTGAAGATTTAAGCTTCTATGTTGTGAGAAGGTCTGAGAGAGAATGATATGGCAAGGACCTGCGTGACCTCTAGGAGCTAAGAGGAGCCCTCAACTAGAGCCAGGAAGAAAGTAAAAACCTCAGTCCTAGAACCATAAGGAATTAAATTCTGCAAACAACACATGTGAAAGAGGACCTCATGCTCTGGAAAAGAGTGTAGTCTGGCAGATACCTTGATTGAAGCCTTCTGAGACATGAGCAGTTAAACTTTGTGCAGAGAGATAATAAATGTATGTTGTTTCAAGCCACTATATTTATGTAATTTGTTACACAGTAATAGAAAACAAATACACTCATATACCAAGGAGACAAGAAGATAAAAATCATGTCTGTAGAACAGTCATAGATTGTGGATTTAGCACATTCATTGCTCTTTTACTTACTAGTTTATCATATCCACTTCAAAGCATTGATGTGAGGATTCAATCAGAAATTTTATGTGTAGATTTTAAGGCTTTGTGCAAATATTAAACATCTCATAAAAGTGAGTTTCCTCCTCATTTACTCTGCTATTTAACTCAGTGGGTGTCACAGCCCCACTCATTGGCAGCAGTCAAGACCCTCATTCTGAAGAGTCACATTTGGACAATTCTGAGCCACTGAAAGTGGGAGCTTGCAGTACTTCAGGATCTCCTCTGCCTACCCACCCACCCATTGTGTCACATGTGAGTGAGGTGTGGGTTCTGGAGATTACCACTGTCCCAGCATCTATTGTCTACAGTATTTGGAGACTGGTTGTTATATGGACTCCACCGTGGTCCACATCAGGATGTAGCAGTAGCTTCTTTGTTTATTCTCCCTTGTGTTTAGATAACCTTCTATCATGACCCCTTTTCACTTCAGTCCATTGCTCACATGGTGCTTGGCTCTCATCCATTTCTTGTTTCCATCCTGACTTGAATGTAGATTTACTTCCTAGTATTTTGACACCTTGCTGGAGAACCATAGCCACTTGAGCTCCTCCTGTATCTAAGATAAGAACTTTTTGTTATCCAGAAACTGCTACCTTTTAATTTTCAGAAAGATGAGGATTGAAAATCCATTGAAAATTCTGCAGCCCAGCACAATCTGAAATCAGCAATGAGTGATTCATGGGTTTCTAGACACTTAAAATTTTTAATCCAGTACATTTTTATTCAACATTATGGCTGACATTTCATTAAGAATGAAAATGGCTGTAGCATCCTGTAGCTCCAATAACTTTCAGTGCTTTAGTGATTTTTCTATCAAGTATATTTTTAACACATACACTGAACACATTCTAGTTAAATTTCCTATTTTTTACAGCTTACCAGTTTAACGGTACCCCTGTATGGCAGGTGGTTATGATGTCCCTCTCTACAATTCCCTCACACATGCTTTCCTATAAAGTAACTAGTCTTTGCTGTGTTTATTTTTTGTCATTCTTATAAGTAAAAGCATCAGAAATCTGACCATTCTCAAATTTCCTGGAAGCTCTGACCATATTTTCTCAAACTTGCAATTACAATTGAAGAAAAGTACTTATGGCATAGAATTCTTAGTGTATTTCTCTAAACATAAATACCAGATTTTTCATTTCTCATCCACGCTACTGGTCTTTTAGCCTCAATTCTAGTATGATACTTTTACTTCTGGCTTTGTTTCTATTGTCAATCTCAATTCCAGTATCCAACACTGTTCCATGGTTTCCTTTCAACTTTAGTTGTATTCACAAATCCAATACCATCTTTAATAACCAGCCTCCACCCAGATTTAATCCCCCTTTTCTCCAACTTCATCTCCTTCAGGCAGTTGTACCCCAGTCACAGCACAAAGCACTCCAGAAAATTAAAGAGAATATGAGGTAAGCTTATTTAAAGGCTCTTTGTTGGGGAAGACAGTTTAAATTTGTGAAGGACTGCCTAACCATAAGTTAGTGGAATCTTAAACATAATTTTGGTTTAGCATAATCATTAAATAACATAAAATAATATTTTGCTTGCAACTTAAAATTAAAATGATGTGCCACAATTGGATATAGTACCAACATATCCATTCTATGCCATGAAGACTGAATTGATGAAAATTGTACTGATCTAGAATCAGTCTCCAGTATTTCCAGCTCTCCTGTATCAATCATTAGTGCTAGTTTGTAAATAAAGTACACTTAGCTGCAAACAACTAACTTTTTAAAAAATCTATTCAAAAGAATTATTCAACTACAAGAAGTAATATATTTAAAATACTTACAATTTATTTAAGATAGCCATGAATTCTACTAACTTCTCTTCAGATTTTTTTGGTCCATATAAAGTACGGCCACCACGTGCTTTTTTAACATGGACAGATATGTTGTGAGAATCATCAGGTTGTTGGGGTTTACTTTCTGCTGTGCCTTCAGCAGGTTTTCTAAACAAGAAAGCATAATATTTTATGGTGTTGTATTTTGTATAAAAATTACTGACATGACTCTTTACTTTCAAGAGTAGAAATGCACTGTTCTGAAGTAATTTGGCATTTTAATAATATATTCCTTCTCAATGCTTGTTTTTTTTCCAGTCATTAATAATGCAATTAAACACATATATAAAATATTTTCTATGTACAGAATTTGATTATAGGTATTATATAACAGTCTCAAGTGATTGAAACATCTTCCATAATAAATTAGGTGCATATATTTAGGGAAATATTTCAAGTCAATGGTCACCCTTCTTTTACACTCTTACAGTTGCTTTTCAGTGTTTTATTGTTTTTTTTTTGCACCAATGATAAAAGTACTTTTTTTTAACTTTTGCTTACAACTGGTAAATTATGAACATCTTGGAAGCAGCCATCATACTTCATTCTTGTGCTATAGTATGTTACACAACTAAGTCCCTAAGAGATGTGTGAATGAATGACCATTTCCCATTTATCCTTCCAGCTCAGAGCTTTCCTATTAAGAGGTCACTAAAAACCTAAGGAAAAGCAATCTAACAAATGTTGTCCATCTTTAAGAAAAAAAATAGTGGAGGAGATGATAAAAATCCAAATGATCATAGGTTAGTCACCTTTAATTATATACATGAAAAGATTTTTTTAAGTTAAATATAAGATAAACATTATGTGGAATAACAATAACAATCATCACATTAACATCTAACATATACCTGAGTCCTTTTAAAAGTGCTGGCTACTTTATTAAACATTATATACATATATCTCATTAACATTAAGTGAAATAAACAATATGATCCCCAATTTAATAAGATGAGGAAATTGCAGCTTAAAGAGTTTATATAATTTGTCTAACCACTCATATCCACTTTCCAGTAGAGCTGGAAAGAGTTTTTTGCAATCTAAATTTCACAGAATATTAAAACTTAATAGCAAACCTTACTTATCTGATATATACAGAAAAAAGATACTTTAGCATAACTTACAAAGATAAAATTAAGAGCCAAAATCCATTTCCCCTTCTACCACTTTCACAGAAGCTCAGCCATTCTATCTATAGAGACCTAGGACACTATTTAAAACTCTATTCCTAGTTATGTCTATAAATAGTAAGTACAGTAAAACTCAGCAATGGTTAAGATTCAGATATAAACAATTGGCTGCTTTCCTCCACCCAGCTCTGATTCTCAAATGTAAATGGAATAGAGTTCTTGTCTTCTAGAGGAGAGAGGTCTGTGGACTGGAGGGCAAGGTGGAGGTAGATATGGCAAACTTTGTGAGGGAAATTTAGAAAGTGAGTCCCCGTGGACCCAGTATTCTTTTGGCTCAAGTTCATCATATTTGCCCAAGGCAAGAGATTCCTGATATTCCTGCCTTTACATTGAAAATCTCAAGGCAGCCAAAGGATTCAGAATAGTCCCCAATGATATATAAGATATTTGAAGCCAAGCAGGGGATACCAAACCACCAAAAGCAACAGGAGGAAATAGATGGTCATATATATTAATTAATTAACTGATTGATTAAGTTGTGTCCTATGGTCTTTGGGAAATGGTAGAAAATAATCCTCATCATTATATATATATACTAAAACTAGCAACAATTCAATATATATTATCTAAAATTTTCAGTCATATAAAATTCAAAATCATTTTATGAGAGATTAATAAATGTGCAAGTTGCCAAGGCAAGTGGGAGTATAGGAGGTTGTGGACATGATTCACATCTTTTTTGGAGCTATGTTGGTAATCTCAGACTTCTCTATGTTTCTGTGTTTCCCAATTACTTGTACCTTTAAATCTTTAGTGAAATTTTATACTGGGTAAAATCTCTGATTCTCATAAGTCTAATTTGATAACTGAATCTTTTGTGTTATTCTCAGGCCTCTAAAGATTTTTTTCTTTCATACAAGTCCTACTTGTTACTTGATAAGATTGTTCCAAGATATGTAATATTTGCACTATCATGTTACTTGTATATATGTAATAATATTTCTGTAACCGATATGTTTAGGATTTTTTAAATAAAATTCAGTTTTATTGATCATTGTGGTTGTGTAAACTATTTTTCTCTTTTCCCCAGTAATCAGCTACTTTAATAAGCTCTTTTTTTTCAGTTGACCATCTTAAGGATTTTTTGGGTGGTAGATAAAAAGGTGTAGATGAAAATAAATGGAAAGAAATTTATTGCTATAAATGCATATAGTTTTTTAGAAAAAATAGTTGACAATCTATGAGCTAAGGATCTATCTCAAAGAGTGAAAAAAGAAGAGCAAGTTAACCCAAAATAAGTAGAAGTATATAAGTATATAATAAAATTGGAACAAACATATCTAATAAACTTGGCAAAACATTAGTCAAGTACAAAAAGAGAGAAGGCAGGAATAAATAATATCAGGAATGAAAAAGAAGACCTCATCACAGATCCCACAGATTAAAAGATTATACTATGAAAAATTTCGTGCTGATAAACTTGAAAATTTAGATGAAAGGAACAAATAACTATAAAAGTACAAATTACCAAATGGACACAAGAAGAAATAGAAAACTTGAATTTTTCTAGATATTTTAAAGAATATAACTATTAAATAAGAATCTCCTCACAAAGAAACTCACAGCCAAAGTGGCCTTACTGATAAATTCTACAAACTCTTAATAAATAAATAAAACCAAACATTTCAAGAAAATAGAAAAGTCACATATACTTGCTGTCTAGTTTTATGACATCAACATAGTCTTGATGTCAACATCTGGCAAGGATTTTACAAGAAACAAAAATTATAAGCCAATATCATGATGCAAAAATCTGGAGCAAAATATTAACAAACTGAATCCAGTGATAATTTTAAAAGATAATATAGCATAGCCTAGTTGAGATGTTATTCAACACATTAGCAGTATACAGGAGAAAAAATCATTAATAACTAAATAATATTTAATATGATACAATATTCATTTGTAATCAAAATCTTAGCAAACTGAACACAAGTGAATTTTCTTAATATGACAAAAGTACTTGCAAAACATACAATACTTAGAGTGAAATATTAAAACTTTGCCTCTGGAATCAAAAGCAAAATTTGCATACTGTTCTAACCTATTTAATACTATTGTGGAGGTCCTGGGCATTAAAATTAAAATAACTAAAAGTATAAGAATTGGAAAGGTCAAGTAAAGGTATTATTTTTTCAGGTGACAAATTATATACATGGAAAATCCGAATGAATCTACAGATACTAGAATCAATAAGATAATTCAGTAAAGATGCTGAGTAAAAGTTTAATATACAAAACATCTATTGTATTTGTCTTTATGTTCCTTAATATCTAATGTAGGAAGGCACTAATAGAATAATCAGTCTTGTAAATGTACTATTGAAAGATGTTAAAAGTGATATGAAGAATTTATACACGTTGTGAAAACAACCATAGGGTGCTTATCAGAGTGTAAAAGAATATAAAAACTTTGCTTGCCAGGAAAAGACAGTATCTTTCAGAGAGAGAGATTTAAGCTGAGACATATAAGAGGACAAAGAGTTAGACAAAAAATATTCCAGTAAGAAGATAAAAGGAATTTTTCTGGAGAAGAAACTTCTAAAAATGCTAAATTTTACTCAAAAATATTTTTACCCTGCCAAATAGGCATAGCCACTGTTCAACAGATAAATATTCTCTATTAATCTATTCATACTTTTTTGGCATCACCATGTACAATTATTTGTGAATTAATTTTTACTCCAAGTAAATGATATGGATGCATGAAATTATTTATAGAATTGGATAGATACCATAGAATGCTAGTAATTTTGTAACTCTATTCCTTTCTCTGCTATCGACTTTTAAATGTTTTTGGCATTGTTTTGCATGTAAGCATGAATCAAGACAATGGAATCAAACTAGTAGCATCTAATTCCTCATTGCCACACATTTGCAGTTTTAAAAAAACAGAAAATAGTAATTTTATTTAATCTTAACCCTTTGACCCTTGAGTACACTTCTTTGTGATACTTTGCATGACAAAATGAGAAGTGCAGATTAAGTATTTTTGTGGCATTCTAAAGAAATATTTGTCTCAAATAAAAGTGCTTCTACTACTGAGTTGCAAGCTGAATTAGCCACTTTCTTCATTGTGCTGTATATTTACTTGAAAGAACAACCAACCAGCTACAATAATTGAATTGGATGTTTAGGATATATTTTTTTCAAAAATGAGTGAAGTGGGATTGTCACTTCGAGGAAGATACAGCATATGTTGCCAATGATAAAATGCAAGCTTTCAAGTGAAAATTAGAATTTTGGAAAACTTGTATTTACCTCTCTCTGTGAGTTTGAAAGCTTCCCAGTACTTAAAGGCTTTTCTGTGGAGATCAGTTGTGATATTAACAATATCACAATTGTGTTTTTTTCTAATATTACATAAAGAAACATGTCTACATTTGCAAGATCTGCATAGTTCAATGGGCCAATATTTTCCAAATGGCCAATGTATGTATTACAAAATCGTACATTGGTGAAAGAGCCATTCATAGTGCAAAATATAGTTTTTATAGATAAAAATGTTTTTAAATTGGCTGTATTCTAGATTTTTTTTTAATGCCTCAGTAAATTCAGGTGATTGGGATTAGCACCAGCACTAAGCAAAATAAAGTAAAATTTTGCATGCATTATCTCATCCAATCCTCCAACATCGCTCTAAAGTATTATTATTGTCCCCATTTTTAGATGAAGAGACTAAGATTCAAAGTTTGAGGTAATTTTCTTAAGCTACCATAATTGCCAAATTGCAGAACTGAAGTTCAAACCTAGATCTGATTAGTCCAGAGGCCATCACAGAACTTTATCCTCCATATATCCTTACATCAGAGCTCTTACAAGCTTTTTTTGTCATTCTTCAAAATCCTTCTATAACCCCCTCCACCACTTTTTTGTAAATGCATATAAATTTTACTAAGTAGTAGTTAGAGCCAGAGCAATATATGTACTCTTTCTGAAGATATTTTCTGTAGGATTCTTCAATCACTTTTTTAAGGAACTGAAGTCATCCTGACATAAAAATAAAAATTAAATTCAGTCACTTCAAGTACACTAAGTTAACTCTATCTGTTGATTTTAGCTTAATTGTCATTAATGCCAAACCAGGGAAATAACAATGGCTAAATCTCCACCCCCAGGATGAAAGTTGGTGAATTGCAGACTTTGTTTTGCGCTAAGCAAGAGTGCTGACTTTGTCCCACACATTGCCAACATACCTAAAGTTAAAATTGAGGAGAGTTGAAGGCAAGTTCCATTTTAAACTCTTGACAGTCAACATTGGAATCCTGTCATCTCTTATAATATAAGAAAGAATATTTTAAGGTTAGACAGAGGTAAGCAATATTTCCCTGGTTTCTACTAAATTAATGTCCTTGACAAACTCAAAGTCTTCTCTTTCATTTCCAAAGAGCAATAGAAAATCCACAGTTAAAAATGAACAGTTGGACTTAATGTACTCTACAGACTAAAGCAGCAATACATTTTCCTGAATATATGACAAGCTATACAAATATGCAAGAAAGTTAAGTTGTTTGGAGAAGATTATTTCACAGATTTACCTCCTAAGGATTAATTGAAATTGAGCCTCAAATCAAAAACTTGGGATATCTAAAGACAACTTTTAATATAGCAGTATATTAACATATATTTATAAAATAATGATCAAATACCATGTTCTGCCTTTCCTTATAACCTAAATTCCCTCCAGTCACAATTCAATTCAGCAAACATTTCTTGAACACCCAGCCCAAGCAGAGTTCATTGTGTTCATTATCTCAACTCCCAGGTATGAATCATTTCCATTTTTCCATTTAATCACCCTACTTTTTCCACCCACAGAACATTGCTGAATTGGTCACACACTTCGGTGATTACAAATCTACATTATCTAATTTTAACTGATCTTTGATTTTGCTCAGCATTCTTAAATTAGCTATTTGTCAAGCTCTCATGCAGTCACCTCAATGGCTTTCATCTAGTTCCTTTTCCAGCCCCATTTCCACATTCTATAGACAGGCTTTTTTCAGTACTAATGCTCTCTACCTGATCTCTATATAGGAATTAATGATTATTATTGACTGTTGAGAAATAATGATAAACCCCATTCCAGTTATTCAGCTGTAGTGTCACTCAAGCTGAACCTAATTTTGATTGATTGATTGATTGATTGATTGATGATTTGTCTTTGCCAATATTTTGTTTAACACAGGTTTACTGCAGGAATTATAATAATTTCACAAGCCAATAGCATACAGGATAATGTCACTTTTTTTTTTTAAGTTGAGGCTTTAAAAAAATATATTTATTTATTTTGGCTGCACCAGGTCTTAGTTGAGGCATGCAGGATCATTTTTTTCAGTTGTGGCATGCGGGATCTAGTTCCCTGACCAAGGATCAAACTCAGACCCCCTGCATTGGGAGCACAGAGTCTTAGCCACTGGACCACCACGGAAGTCCCAGAATAATCTCTCTTAAAAAGCCAATAAATAAATATTCTCCAAACCAATGATAAATTTTTTTAAAAGTCCAAATTTAGGTGAGTCCAAATTTTTAACAGTTGGTTCCCAGGAGAGTAAGCTTAGTAAACCACAAGCTGAAGGCACAAAAGCAAAAGTCTAATGTTGCTGTTGGAGCACACTGCTAGGGAACGAAGACTCAAGTGTTGACCGGCTAAATGATCTTGGTGGGGCTTCTGCACTGTTTTCACCGTTGCTGGTAAAGGGTCTTACCCTGACAGGAAGCTAATGCCCCAAGGTCTTCAGAGACCTATTTTGATGAGCAGAGTCGCCTTGCTGAGGCCAAACATTCTCAGTCCTCACGATTCTGGGTATTTATAGTCTAAATGTCCCCTCACCATAGTTGCTTATTCATTTGTTCTTATTGATCAGCCCCCGGTGGTGCCCCTCAGCAGCTGAGCTACAGAGTGCTTCATCAGCAGCCTCAGATGTCCATGATGCTCTCCTGATGCAACACCTTCACTCTTATAGCAAAACAGCTTTCCTTATAAAAACAATTTCATTCTTAGATCAACTTTGATTTATTGAAGAGAAGAATTAAATGCAGAGAAAATGTGGCCTGTGAATTTTCAGAATTTCTCTTTTGATTTTATACTAATCTCCTCAAGTAAGTCTTAACTCCATAGGGCTAATCTAAGTAATGAATGGGACCCCTAATTTGGGGAAATGGAAAGACCAATTTAGAGACAGGGAGGCAAATTTCCTGCCAACAATATTATACAACCTGGAAGAAACTCCAAACTTTCAACCATATCCTTTTGAACCATAGAACTGACTCCCTTTGAATCAAAGATGGCTTTTCTCCCTTAGTTGCATATGGTCTTTGATGAATAGGATTTATAAGACATCACCATCTACATTACTTCTTCAGCTGAACTCATAATTTCACCATGTCCACTACCTAACTCTTAACAGATGGTATCACATTTTTCCATTATTGGGATATTAGTTGGTAATTCCACGCAATACAGATGGTATTAGCAGGGATCTACTGACCCCTTAAAATCTAAATAAGTTCCCATGAAAATTCATGCAAGTAGAAAGCTCTTCCTAAAATTTCAGCAATTTCCTAGGAAATTACATTCTGATGTTACGTCTGCCACTGTGCTTCTTCCTTAAATACTTGCTTTATTCCATGTCTTGTTTATCTAGAAGTAAAACCAACCTTTCTTATATCTCCTCAACAAAACGAAATTAAATTAAACCAAGTACTTAGAGCATTTGTAAGTATAGTAGAGTTCATCAAATGCTGGGGTTATCTTAGATGTTTGTATCACATATGACACAGGTACTTGAAATCCATTAATAGATCTTTTTTTTCTTAAATGTCCTTACCCCCATGCGCAGGACCAGTGTGTTCTCTTCACTCAGTGCACACCTTCCTTCAATTATTTCCTGGCTATTTTTGCTTCTTTTCTACCCCATTTTTGTCTGCCTTTCCTCACTCCTGGCTTGCTCCACAACTCCAAATTAGAATGCCTCTACCGGGCAGAGCACTCCAGCCCTCCTCAGCACCTACTCCCAGACACTTCAGGAAAGAAGCATGATAAAAGGTCCTTCCTTCTGGCAAAATCTATCATTCCTCAGTGGTAATCATAAACATAAATGGCATTTTCTTTAGACTCAGGCTTAAGACTTTTGTGTATCATTCCACTTTGATACAGGGAAATCCTATACATGTAGGCAATTTCTACAAATCACCGTCACTTTGCTACAATAATGCCCAAGCCATCCAGAGTTTCATTTTTATTTCATAGTAAAATCTTTAATTTGGGCCACAAAGGATGACACCAGAGCATGGCTGAGGCAACCAGTTAGATTTCTATAAAGTTTCCTCCTCTTCCCTTCATAGAATTCTCCTAAAGGTCAAAATATTGCTCCTGAACTGGCATGACAGTCTTTCATTTCTCCCTTGTATTTCTCTCTCCTCTTTCTTCTTCTTTCTTTCCTTCTTTCCTTCTCTCTCTCTTTCCCCTCTCCCTTTCTTGCCTTCCTTTCTTTCTCTTTCTCTTCCCTTCTTTCTCTTTCTCTTTTCTTCTTTCTTTTTCTTTTCTTCTCTCTTTTCTTTCTTTCTTCCTTCTTTTTTTCTTTCTTTCTTTCTTTTCTCTCTTTCTCTTTCTTTCTTTCCTTCTTTATTTCTTTCTTCTTTCCTTTCTTTCTTTCATTTTCTTTCTTTCTTTCTTTCTTTCTTTCATTTTCTTTCTTTCTTTCTTTCTTTCTCTTTCTTTCTTTCTTTCTTTCTTCCTTCCTTCCTTCCTTTCTTTCTTTCTTTCTTGCTTTCTTTCTTTCTTTCTTTCTTTCTTGCTTTCTTTCTTTCTTTCTTTCTTTCTTTCTTCTCCTGCATCCCTCCAAGCCACCATTTTCATCTTAGTACCCATAGGGGAGATCATGGACAGGTTTTGAAAATACTGTTTTCAGGTTTCTGCTCACAACTACTAAATTGGGCAAATAGAGTATCAGCTAAGATAGCTTCACCAGCACTTGGATAATCAACAGTGTGAAGACTATTACATGCAGTTCTCTCTGCCTCAGAGACTCTTTCCCTTCTTCTTCTAGCCAACTCTTAACTTATCCTTGAATTTAAACATCCCTTCCTCAGGGATGCTTGCCCTGACCTTCCAGGACACCATCTGTGGTTAGTATAAGCACTTTCAGTGCAACCAACCCCCAAACCTGTAATCACCTCTGACACCCATTACGTTTCATTCATCTCCTCTTACTCAGGGTCTGTCAGTGCCACCAACCTGCACCTTCTGAGTACAGAGACCCTGCCTGACCTACACTCAGCACATGGTCACTGCTCAGAGTATATTAAGTAAATGAATAAATTAATAAGACTGTCTCATAAAGTTTCTTTCCAGAGTGTGTAAAATTTTACTTTTCTTTTTAGAATAAAATAGTGAAACAGAATTGTTCTAATTCTGACTTTTAAAAATACAGGGAACATCTCATTCAATGGATCTCAGAACTTCAGTGAAAATATGGGTTTTACAATCATAGCGAGAATAGTTTTATTTGTTCTAAAGTTAAATACATATTTTCCAAATATCCTATGGTTGATTATCCTGAGGCCAGATCCAAGCTGTTGCACATGGGTAATTTTGACAATGTTAGAGAACAAAATAGAGTCCAAAATCTCAGAAGAAAATCACAAGCAAGAAATCAATTTTGCAGAAAGATGTTTTTAAGTCAGTCTTTCAGAATCCATTTGTCTAGGTTTTCAGTTTCTTTATCTCCAAATATTCATCTCTAATTTCCAAAATTTTCTGCACTTACATTTTTAGAGAGAATTTATAATCCATCTAGGTAATATATGTACTATACCAAATGATTGTTTTAAAATGTTTGGGAAAATATACATATTACAAAGTTCCACATCATTTTAACCCAAAACAAAGCCACTTGTTACTACTGCATTTAGATCTGGAAGTGAAATTCTAAGCTTCAATTCAAGCAGCTGGGATATCCTAGTCTCTTTAGAATCTAAAGTCCAAACCACTAATCTTTTTACTGTTCCCACAGTTTTGCACTTTCCAGAATGTCATACAGTTGGAATTATACAGTATGTCCTTTTCAGGTTGGCTTCTTTCATTTAGTAATATGCATTTAAGTTTCCTCTATGTCCTTTCATGCTTGATGGCTCTTTTTTTTTAACACTAAATAATATTTCATTGCCTGATGTAGCACAGTTTGTTTAGCCATTCACCTACTGAAGGACATCTTGATTGCCTCCAGGTTTTGGCAATTATGAATAAAGTTGCTATAAATATTTGTGTACCAGTTTTTGTGTGGACGTAAGTTTCAACTTCTTTGGGTAAATGCCAAGGAGTGTGATTGCTGAATTATGTGGTAAGAGTATGTTGAGTTTTGTAAGAAACCACCAAACTGGCTGTACCACTTTGCATTTTTACCAGCAATAAATGAGACCTCTTGTTGCTCCACATTCTTGCCAGTATTTGGCATTGTCAGTGTTCTGGATTTTGGCCCTTCTAATAATTGTGTAGCGGTATCTCGTTGTTTCTATTTGCATCCCTGATGATATATGATGTAGACATCTATTTACATGAGGTTATTTTTGCTATCATTACTCCATGAAATTTCATTTTTACAATGTCCTAATTAGATTTCCAAGTGCTTTTCTATTAAAGTTATGACAGATTCCATGTTAGTTGTGCCATAACCCTGCCATCCTGAGATGTGATCATTTAGAATAACGTAGTTTATAGAGACAGTAACCCCTGCAGCTTCTCGTTGTTAAAGGACATTTTCCTCTGGCTCCTTTTTTTTTTTTTTTTTAATTAATTTATTTATTTATTTTTGGCTGTGTTGGGTCTTCGTTTCTGTGTGAGGGCTTTCTCTAGTTGCAGCGAGCGGGGGTCACTCTTCATCGCGGTGCGCAGGCCTCTCACTATCGCGGCCTCTCCTGTTGCGGAGCACAGGCTCCAGACGCGCAGGCTCAGTAGTTGTGGCTCACGGGCCCAGTTGCTCTGGGACATGTGGGATCTTCCCAGACCAGGGCTCGAACCCGTGTCCCCTGCATTGGCAGACAGATTCTCAACCACTGCGCCACCAGGGAAGCCCCTCTGGCTCCTTTTTATATGGATACAGTTTTGGTATTTTAATACCTAGGTAGATTAGTGGGATTTAATTTTATTTAAACCCTACCATGTACAAAGAAGACAACTTGCTTATTTTTTATAAAGAACCTAAGACTTTCCCATAAGCTCACAGATTCTCTTCCTGCAATGCCATCATATGGTGTCTGTCCCATTGATTTGAAACAGTTTGATTAAAATAGCTTTGTTTTTTGTCAAGTAAATAAAGGCTCAGTCATGCCCATTTTCTGCCCAGTCCATTTCCTTTCTGAACTGGGTATGGGTGTATGTTGGGAGAGGTTGGGTTGCTAATATGACCACTGTTGGAGGGAGAAGCTCCTCTTCCCTATGAGCTGCAAGCTGATCATCATCATGTTCCTGTTGCAGAGTGGCTACAGGTCTATGCAGGCCCCTAGATTGGCATCTGTTGAGGAAAGACTGTATTTTTGGCAACGTCATTTGCTCTTGCTGACTACCTTTCCCTTGGTCATCCAGATTTCTACCTCAGCAGCCAGCTCTTCCCCTCTCCAGGATCCTACAACCCTTCAGTCCTATCAGCATTTCACTGTCTCCTCACCAGTGTTCACAGGAATTTCTGGACCTCACACATGCTTGACACAGGCCGAGTGGAACCAGTGGCATTAGCTCCAGGTTATCTCTCAGCATCTTCTCCACCAATGCTGTGCTATTATTCTCATTTCATGTTGAATGAAGCCCAATTTAGGTTTTACTGTAAAAATAATTTTCAAGCATCATCTAGGACTATTTGTTTAAATAAATACTTAGGCTTTGGCCCCAAGTCAGGGATTCCAATTTAAATAGTCTGGGTTGGAAAGAGACCTTGCACCAGTATTTTGTAAAAACCCTCTGGGTGACTCTAATGTGCAGTCCAAGTTGTTTATCACTGCCCTAGAGGATGCAGTTTCTTCAGTAGCTATCTGGATGTTTCTTCAACCCTCATATCCCCATGGAGAGGTTCATACCAAGGATGGGAGTGGATGAAGATCAACAATTCTTGAGCTTAGCTAACTTCCTCTGTTTCTATATCACTACTTTTCCCCAAGTGCCTACATTTTATATCTTCCTGCTTCTCAAAATAGTATTTACCCTTCCCTTCTCTCTGAAACCATGATGGTGCATGGAGTTCAGGAAGGGAAGTGGTCATATTATTAGGAGAATATATCAAAAGAGAATACAAAATATTATCTTCCTTACATATGTCTCCCTAAAGTATGTGTAACATTAAATAGGAATTTTTATAAAAGTCAAGTAAGGTATTAATCAGAATGCAGGCTTCCTTGAAAATATTTGAATTCCTATCCTCCTAAAAAAATCACAACTTTAATAAATATATCTTTAACATAGGTTTCTACAGTTCTGTGGATTCATATTATTTGTTTCTTCAGCTACTGTCATTTCCTTAAACTTCTTTTCCTCTGGAAATAAACTGATGTAAAAATGTATTGATTAAAAGTCTACTTCTTTTCTTGTTGTTTAAAAAAACTTTTGAAGCAAGCAATACAATGATTTTTTATTAATTTGTGATGGTGGTGATTGTTGCTTAACCTGTTTAAATAAAAAGGCAGAAATTCTTGAGAGATGGCATAAATCTATATAAAATAACATTGTCATCTATAGTCCATGATACCAGTGAAACAGTACAATTAAAAAGCTCTTTCAGTTCATAACTCTCGAGTAGGATAATGTTATCCTCTTTTTCTGAGTAAAAACTGAGTGCAGTCAATGTTCAGAGACAATTCCAAAGTCATGTTGCTGCTACTGGGTGAAATAAAAACTCAAATCCACGTCTTCTGGTTCAAAATTCAGTGTTCTTTTTAAAACAATGTGTCTATTTGATTTCCTGTATCTGTGAATATACCACCAAAAGAATAAATTTTAGGTAATGATCACAGTTCCAAGCAGTCCTTGGTCTCATTCTTGTCATTTACTCACATTTTTTGCTCATGTAGAAATGTTTCCCTATGTCTCAGCCAGGTTTTCCATTTATTTTCGTTAGTGTAGCATTGCTCCAAGTGGTTTTAATGGTGTATGAAGCATTTCTTCTATTCTCCTTGCACATGACTGTCTTACTTCAATATTTAGCAAATGCGCTGGTATCAGGCATTCTCACCAGCTGCCCACAGCCAGGCAGGTGCCATACTTCAGTCTCACTATTGTATCTGTCACATGACATTTGAATTAAATGAATTATAGAGTGTTGAATATGACAATGATAAGAGGTAAAGGTTGTTGAAGAATAATTTTAATAGAGCAGGTATTTAGTGTCTACCAAGATTCATGTTTCCTCATTGATTTTATTCTGCCAAAAGCTTCTCTGAATTACTTCAGCTTTATTCCCACCACCTGGGCATATATGGGTTTATCACATTACATGAGGGACCAGTGTAAGCTAAGCTTAGAGGAGATCTACAATTTCTTGATATATTTTATGTAATTTTATTTTAATTCAGTTTAAGATATTTTTATTGCTACTTTAGAGCAGAGGTTTTTTTTCTGGCTGAAAAAATATAAATGTTTTGTATTACTTAACAGTCACATGACTGCACACATTACGTTTTTACCTGCATGATTTTGCTTTTACTATGAGACATGGATACTGAATTACATGAAAAGCCTTTGCATCATCTGTAGATATCATCATATAGTTTCTCCTTGAGCTACTAATATTATAAAATTTTAATAATAGCTTTTCTAATGAACCTAGTTTGTACTCATGAGATGAAGCCAACTTAACCATAATGTACAAATCTGCTAAGAGACTACTGCATTATTTCATTTGCTAATACTTTATTTTGTATGTATGCCTATATACTCTTAACTAAAATTGTTATTTCTTGTTTATGTTATTCTTGTTAAATTTTTACATCAGTTATACAGGCATGACAAATATACAACATACTTTTCATTTTCTATACTCCAAGAATATTAAGTTGCAGAGATAATACCTTTTCTTGATATAAAACTTATACTGATATCACTTGGACTATGGGTTTTTAATTTTTGCTTTTGTTCTTTTTGCTTCAAAAAATATTTTTGAAGAGTACTTTTTACAACTTCTATTTATACATAGTTATTTTTTATTTCTATCTTCTTGAATAAATACAGTAGTACATATTTTTTAGAAAATGAACCAACAATATCTAGATTATTTGTAAGTTATATAAAGTATTTTATTATAATTTATAATTTTCATAGTTTTCTCTGCATCATTTATTGTTATCTTTTTCATTCCTAATAGTATTTTATTTTATTATGTTTATTATATAGGGCTAGTTGTTTATTATATAAGGCTAGTGAAAAAACTCAGGGAGCTACACATATTTATTAGTCCCAGTTACCATACCACATAATTAAAATGCCTCCAAAATGATTGCATGAATTCAACCTTCCCTACCAATCTCTATTTCCTTGGCTGATCTTTTTCTTTTTTCTTTTTTTTACATCTTTATTGGAGTATAATTGCTTTACAATGGTGTGTTCGTTTCTGCTTTATAACAAAGTGAATCAGTTATACATATACATATGTCCCCATATCTCTTCCCTCTTGTGTCTCCCTCCCTCCCACCCTCCCTATCCCACCCCTCTAGGTGGTCACAAAGCACCGAGCTGATCTCCCTGTGTTACGCAGCTTCTTCCCACTAGCTATCTATTTTACATTTGGTAGTGTATATATGTCCATGCCACTCTCTCACCCTGTCACATCTTACCCCTCCCCCTCCCCATATCCTCAAGTCCATTCTCTAGTAGATCTGTGTCTTTATTCCCGTCTTGCCCCTAGGTTCTTCATGACCATTTTTTTTTTTTTTTTTTAGATTCCATATATATGTGTTAGCATACAGTATTTGTTTTTCTCTTTCTGACTTACTTCACTCTGTATGACAGACTCTAGGTCCATCCACCTCACTACAAATAACTCAATTTCATTCCTTTTTATGGCTGAGTAATATTCCATTGTATATATATGCCATATCTTCTTTATCCATTCATCTGTTGATGGACACTTAGGTTGCTTCCATGTCCTGGCTATTGTAAATAGAGCTGCAATGAACATTTTGGTACATGACTCTTTTTGAATTATGGTTTTCTCAGGGTATATGCCCAGTAGTGGGATTGCTGGGTCATATGGTAGTTCTATTTTTAGTTTTTTAAGGAACCTCCATACTGTTCCCTATAGTGGCTGTATCAATTTACATTTCCACCAACAGTGCAAGAGTGTTCCCTTTTCTCCACACCCTCTCCAGCATTTATTGTTTGTAGATTTTTTGATGATGGCCATTCTGACTGGTGTGAGGTGATACCTCATTGTAGTTTTGATTTGCATTTCTCTAATGATTAATGATGTTGAGCATTCTTTCATGTGTTTGTTGGCAATCTGTATATCTTCTTTGGAGAAATGTCTATTTAGGTCTTTTGCCCATTTTTGGATTGGGTTGTTTGTTTTTTTGATATTGAGCTGCATGAGCTGCTTGTAAATTTTGGAGATTAATCCTTTGTCAGTTGCTTCATTTGCAAATATTTTCTCCCATTCTGAGGGTTGTCTTTTCTTCTTGTTTCTGGTTTCCTTTACTGTGCAAAAGCTTTTAAGTTTCATTAGGTCCCATTTGTTTATTTGTGTTTTTATTTCCATTTCTCTAGATGGTTGGTCAAAAAGGATCTTGCTGTGATTTATGTCATAGAGTGTTCTGCCTATGTTTTCCTCTAAGAATTTGATAGTGTCTGGCCTTACATTTAGGTTTTTAATCCATTTTGAGTTTATTTTTGTGTATGGTGTTAAGGAGTGTTCTAACTTCATTCTTTTACATGTACCTGTCCAGTTTTCCCAGCACCACTTATTGAAGAGGCTGTCTTTTCTCCACTGTATATGCTTGCCTCCTTTATCAAAGATAAGGTGACCATATGTGCGTGGGTTTATCTCTGGGCTTTCTATCTCATTCCATTGATCTATATTTCTGTTTTTGTGCCAGTGCCATACTGTCTTGATTACTGTAGCTTTGTAGTTCCTTGGCTGATCCTTAACATGCAGTACTGGGAACTGATCAAACACTTTCAGTATTTGAGTTCCTCTTGTTCTTCATGCATGCACGTGTGTGAGCACACACACACATGCACACACATACAACCTTGCTTTCAAAAGAAAACATCATTACCTTTTCCCTTCCTCTTTGAAAAGTTTAAGCAGTCTTTTTTTTTTTGCAAGAATATTTTAGGATATTGCTTCATAAATATATTGTGTGCTGATAGGATATTGGTCCGGCTTGAAAGACAGAGACAGAGAGACAAGAGAGAGAGACAGAGAGAGAGAAATTGCATTATAAGCATCATAAGAAAATAGCTTCTGAGGCAAAGATTTTTAACTCAGTATATACAACTTAATTCTATACTATTTAGTCTAAAAAGAAAATGACAAAAATATGAAACATAAACATTTTATGCTTTAAAAATATCCACTATAAAAATTGTCTATAGTGTGTTTCAGTGAGAAATATTTTAAGAATATCAAATTCAGGGCAATGTCAATTGTCAAAAAACTTAATTTTTAAGTTGAGTCTTCTCAAAATTTTTATTTCTGTAATTTATTAAATCTCTTGTATAAAATATACCACATAATTAAAATTCTCCCAAAATGATTCACATAGAGTTTACATATACATTATTGAAAAATGTATTTATCTGACTCTTTGCAATGACTTATTAGTGTCATGTGCTATTTTAGGACCAGAATAAAAATGTCTTAGACCAAAAGTTCAGCACTTCCCAAATCCAGATCAATGGAATCATCTGGGATGTTTTTTATAAGTACAGATTTCTGATCCTTTTCCTGATGAAGTAAGAGCTCCAAAGGTACAGTCTGGGTGGGATTCTCTATTTTAACTATCAGCCTCCAAGTGATTCTTACTTGCAGTTAGGTTTCAATCCACTTAAAATATTTAAAAATGTAAATAACAAGATCCACAGGAATATAGCAAATTGACATTCAGTGTCACGTAATGACATTTGTTTCTGGAAAATCTGCCCTGTTCAATTTTCAATAGACAGCCACCATGAAAAGCTGGTCAGCTTCTTAAAATGTTGAACATTCATCTTGACAGCTTATATCAATAATTATCAAAAATAATCATGCTTAAAACTTAGTCAGTATTTGCCTCATGGCAATGAATATAAAAATTATCAAGAGAAGGCTTTTCTTATTTCATTGTCAATATAAATAATAACACCTTAAAATATTTATAACTGCTTTTTTCTCTTGGCCAGAGTTCATAAAACACCATGTTAATTCTTTACACAATACAAATACTATATACTTTAAGAATCCTATTTAATTTAATTTAACTTAATTGATTCAAATAATGCAATGTGAATGTGATTTAATATGACATTAGAAATGTTCATTCCTACTCTCTCACACTATACAGTAGACCAAGGATCTACTATTTTTTTAAACTCCAACCACTGAAATAACTGGAAGATTTCTCAAGATCTTTCTCCTTTCATTTTTTTCTATTTGGAACTCACATTTTACAATCTCTTCTTGTTATAAATCTAGTATTTCTTATATGACAAACGTTGTGCTAAGGCCTTTACATTATTTTTGTCTCATTGTATAGTTATATAACCTGAAGAGGTTGATATTCTTGAATTCCCATTTTACACATAAATAAACTACAAACAATAATTTGCTTAATTCATGTAACTAGGAAATGGAGAACAAAGAGTACATATGAAAACTGAATTGACTTCTAAACCCATCCTCTTAACTTTTTGGATATACCACCCCTGTAAATAATAAAACATGTTAGTTCTTACTATGTGCCAGGCATTATTCTAGGCAGTTTACATGTATCAGATCATTTAATCCTTACACAACTATACTAGCTGATACTCCTATCGTCTCCATTTTGTAGATAACAAAACTGAGGCTCAAAGAACTACAAAAGTGTGATTTTAAAAAATTTTCTACATGGAGCCCATGTTACAAGACTTGGAACCTTAATCCAATCTGTAATCTAGATAAATCATCTTTGGAGTGGCTAAGAAGCCTATACCAAAATGCTAAAACCTTCACTCTTGTCCTTTTCTATGTGTATGACTGATATGTCTGCTTTATCTATCCCTTGAGAATTTTCAAGATGTGGTGGCTAGTATACATGTACCTGGTGTTTGTAATTTATGTCTCCAAATTAATGTGCCCAAGAAGTGAAAGAGGTGGAAGGTTGAAATGGAAAAGTCAAATGCTAGAGCTAATTTTCAGAACGAGGCCCTAACTGCCCTATAATGCTCTGATGGATGTTCAATATCACAAAATGTAATTTGGCAGTCTACTCCTATTTCTGAGTCTCTTGTCAAAACAGAAACATATAGTCCTATGTGTTTAGTAGGAATACATTTTGTTTAAAACCGTGTGAAATTTGTAAATGAATGCCCCTAAATGTGGATAAGAGAAGTAGATTCAAAGAAACATGAAATAAATGTAATTAGAAAGCTAAGGACAAAGAAAGATTTAGAATTATAGTAGAGTTGGAGAGTAGATCATAGATCCAAATAACTATTTGACAATTTGAATATGGTCCAGAAGATACTTTCATAATTTCCCATGCTATGAGTAAAGACTGTCTATGAACAAAATTTGTCACTTCACTGAAGTATATCTGCAAGGAAATTTACCTACAAGGAAAAAACTCCAACTTCTTCAAGCAGATGAAGGAGAAGTACATGCAAAACCTATAGCTTGAGGAAATCAATCAAGATTGTGGAGTAAGAAGATGTGGAGCTTACCTCCCCATTCAAACACATCAAAAATACAACTATATGAAGAACAATCCTCACTGAAAACTAGGAACTGGCAGAAGGAATCCTGTACAACCAAGGCTATAAGATACACACATAATCAGGTAGGAAGGGAAAAAAAGTGATCAGGTCAAGACTGTGCCCCTGGGAGAGGACTCAGAGGAAAAGGGAGATAACACGGGAGACACCATCCTGGGCAGTGAGAGCCACAGACTGGGCTCTTCAGTCCAGAGGTCCTACATGGGAGATATGAGCCCTCTTGGCTGGTTGGAGGACTGCTGGGACTAAAAGGAGGGCTGTGGGAAGCCTGGGCTCCTCTCATGAGGAAGAGCACGTTGGCGTGCACCCCAGCCCTAGTTGAGCAAACACTCGGCCCTGCTCACTCCATGTCACAGTGTGGCACTGGATCTGGAGAGGGCACAAGTAGGGAAAGATCTGACCATAGGAGACAGAGGTAACCTGGTACTGGAGAAGAGACTAGGTGGGGTGGCAGTGACCATTGTTGGTGCTTACTAAAGCAGTGCATTAGAAGCAGCCCAGATCTCTGACAGTGGCTCACAGCTCACCTCCCAGTATATACTGAGAGTCTACATGGGCCCTCCTTGGCCTGTGGTATGGGTCCACAACAGGGTGGGGTGGAGCCTGGGGGCAGTGATTGGCTGTGAGGGACAAAGGGGACTTGCACCCGAGGCTGCATCTGAGTGTAGCAAGGGAAACAATTGCGGGTGCCTGCACAGGCAGCACATCAGAGACAGCTCGAACTTCTGTCTGAGGCCAACACAAGCATCTCCTGCTTCAACACTACCTCCTCTGGGGCAAGGAGCCCAATGCAGAGAGAGAGGAAAACACACACTTAAATGGAACAGAGACAGCTGGAGCGTGACCCTCAAGGCTTCTGCTCCAGCAACTTGGGATCAGATGCCACCCCAATTGGGTGATGATGGAAACTGAGCAGACAGAATGTCCCACCTCACAACCCACTGCAGCTCTAGTGCCTCCATCTCCAGCCCCACCCCCTACCAAAGTGATAGCTGCTAGCACATGCTAAGGAAAACTGTGACTTGCATCCATGTAAATACAGCTCGCCTACCAAAGGCACTGGGTACATGCAGTCTGTATAGGGGTGCTTCCACATAACAACAAACCTTCAAGACAACAATAGGTAACCATTTCACCTAAATGTATAGAGACAGAGAAAGTTAAGCAAAATGAAAAGGCAGAGGAACTGGTCTCAATTGAAAGAGCAAGAGAAAACTCTTGAAAAAATAAATAATGAAACAGAAGTAAACAATTCACCAGAAAAGAATTCAAAGCATTGGTAATAAAAATGGTAGCTGAATTAGGGAGAAAAATATACATGTACCCAGTGAAAATGTTAACAAGAAACTAGAAAATATAAAAAAGACCCAATCACGGGCTTCCCTGGTGGCGCAATGGTTAAGGATCCGCCTGCCAATGCAGAGGACACAGGTTCAAGCCCTGGTCCAGGAAGATCCCACATGTCGCAGAGCAACTAAGCTCGTGCGCCACAACTACTGAGCCTGTGCTCTAGAACCTGTGAGCCACAACTACTGAAGCCTGTGCGCCTAGACCCTGTGTTCCACAACAAGAGAAGCCACCACAATGAGAAGCCCGCACACCACAATGAAGAGTGGCCCCCGCTCACCGCAGCTAGAGAAAGCCAGCATGCAGCAATGAAGACCCAACACAGCCAAAAATAAAATAAATAAAATAAATAAATTAAAAAAAAAAAACCCCAATCAGAAATAAAGAATTCAATAGCTGAAATAAAAAAATACACTGGAAGGGCTGAATAGCAGACCAAGTTATACAGAAGAACACATAAATGATCCAGAGATAGAATAATGGAAATCACCCAATAAGAAGAGCAAAAAGAATTTTTTAATGAAAACAATTTAAGAGATCTCTGTGATAACATTAAGCATATCAATATTTGCTTTCTAGGGGTCCCAGAAGGAGATGAGAAAGAGAGATGGAGATCAAAAATGTATTTGAGAAAATAATGGCTGAAAACTTCCCAAACCTGAAGAAGGAAACACGTGTCCAGATACCAGAAGCATAGAGGGTCCCAAACAAGATGAACCCTAGCAAACTCACACCAAGATATATCATAATTAGAGATCAGAGAGGAAATAAAGTGGAAACCAAAAAAAAAAAAAAAACAACAATAAAAAAGATCAATGAAACTAAGAGCTATTTTTTAAGGTAAACAAAATTGACAAGCATTTAGCCAGGCTGGTCAAGAAGAGAAAAAATCAAAATAAGAAATGAAGAGGAGAAATCACAACAAATATCACACAGATATGAAAATCATAAGAGAATATAATGAACAGTTATATGCCAACAAATTGGACAACCTGGAAGAAATGGATAAATTTCTAGAAACATACAATCTTCCAAGACTTAATCAGGAAGAAACAGACAATCTGAACAGATCAATCATTAGCTGTGAGACTGACTATATAATCAAAACAGTTCCAGCAAACAAAAGTCCAGGACTGAAGGGCTTCACAGACCTTTATATCTATTATGAAAAAGAGATAATACCTATCCTACTGAAACTATTTCAAAAAATGAAAGAAGAGGGAACACTCCAAAATTCATTCTATGAGGCCACCATTACCCTGATACCAAAACTAGACAAAGACATTCCAAAAAAAAAAAAATTACAGGCCAATATCTCTGATAAATATGGATGCAAAAACCCTCAACAAAATATTTGCAAACTGAATCCAACAACATACAAAAAAGATCATTCACCATGATCAAGTTGGATTTACTATAAGGGATGCAAGGTTAGTTCAATATTCACAAATCAATCAATATGGTACAGCACATTGACAAAAGGAAAGATAAAATTCACATGATCATCTCAAAAGATGTTGAAAAAACATTCAACAAAATTCAACATCCATTCATGATAAAAACTCTCATCAAAGTGAGTATACAGAGACCATATTTCAAAATAATAAAAGCCATTCATGACAAACCTACAGCTAACATTATACTCAAAGTTGAAAAGCTGAAACCCTCTCCAAGAAATTCAAGAACAAGACAAGGATACCAACTATCATCACTTCTATTTAACATAATGTTGGGAATCCTAGCCAAAGAAATTAGATAAGAAAAAGAAAGAAATTGCATCCAAATTGGAAGGGAAGAAGTAGAAGTAAAACTATCCCCATTTTCAGATGACATGATACTTTACATAGAAAACCCTAAAGTCTCCAACAAAAAAAATTTAGAACTAAAAAATGAACTCAGATATGTTGCAGTACACAAGTTTAAAATACAAGAATCTGTGCTTTTCTATACACTAATAATGAACTAACAGAAAGAGAAAGTAAACAATCCCTTTGAAATCTCATCAGAAAGAATAAAATACCTAGGAATAAACATAACCAAGGAGGTGAAAGATCTATATTCTGAAAACTATAAAACACTGATGAAGGAAATTGAAGATGATACAAAGACATGTAAATGCTCTTGCATTGGAAGAATTAATATTGTTAAAATGGCCATACTACCTAAAGCAGTCTACAGATTTAATGCATTTCCTATTAAAATACCCATGACACTTTTCACAGAATTAGAATAAATAATCTTAAAATTCATGTGGAACCAATAAAAATCCCCAATAGCTAAAGCAATCTTAAGAAAAAAGAAAAAAGCTGGAGGTATGACCCTCCCAGACTTCAGACTATATTACAAAGCTACAGTAATCAAAACAGCATGGTACTGGCACAGAAACAGACACAGAGATTAATGGAAGAAAATAGCACAGAAATAAACCTACACACCTATGGCCAATTAATCTTCAACAAATTAAGCAAGAATATACAATGGAGAAAAGACAGCCTCTTCAACAAGTGATGCTGGGAAACCTGGACAACCACATGGAAACAATGAAATTAAAAGCTTCCCTTCAACCATATACAAAAATAAACTCAAGTGGGGTAAAGACCTAAATGTAAGACCTAAAACCATAAAACACCTAGAAGACAACACAGGCAGAATACTCTGACATAAGTCGCAACAATATTTTTGGATCTGTCTCCTAGGGCAAAAGTAATAAAAGCAAAAATAAACAAATTGGACCTAATTAAACATAAAAGCTTTTGCACAGCAAAGGAAACAAAACAGAAAGGCTACCTACTGAATGGCAGAAAATATTTACAAATGACATGACCGACAAAGGTTTAAAATCCATAATATATAAACAGTTCATACAACTCAATATCAAAATCAAACAACCCAATCAAAAATAAGCAAAAGACCTGAAAATGAATAGACATTTTTCCAAAGAAGACATACAGATGGCTAATAAGCACATGAAAAGATGCTCAACATTGCTAACTATTAGAGAAATGCAAATCAAAACCACACTGAAGTACCACTTTGCACCTGTCAAAATGGCTATCATCAAAAAGTCTACAAATAACAAATGTTGGTGAGGAAATGGAGAAAAGGGAACGTTTGCGCACTGTTGGTGGGAATATAAATCGGTGCAGCCACTATGGAAAACAGTATGGAGGTTCCTCAAAAAGCTAAAAATAGAACTACAATATGATCCAGCATTTATACTTCTGGGTATATATCCGGAAAAAAATTAAAACCCTAATTTGAAAAGATACACACACCCCAATGTTCATCACAGCACTATTTACAATAGCAAAGATATGGAAACAACCCAAGTGTCCATCAACATATGAATGGATAAGGACTTCCCTGGTGGCACACTGGTTGGGAATCTGCCTGCCAGTGCAGGGGACATGGGTTCAAGCCCTAGTCCGGGAAGATCCCACATGCTGTGGGGCAACTAAGCCCGTGCCCCACAACTAATGAGCCCATGTGCCACAGCTACTGAAGCCTATGTGCCTAGAGCTTGTGCTCCTCAACAAGACAAGCCACAACAATGAGAAGACTGTGCACCACAATGAAGAGTAGCACCCGCTCACTGCAACTAGAGAAAGCCCATATGCAGCAACGAAGACCCAATGCAGCCAAAATAAATAAATAAATAAATAAATAAATAAATAAATAAATAAATAAACAATTTTTAAAAACAGATGAATAGATAAAGAAGATGTGGTATATATACATAGGAATATCACTCATCCATATAAAAGAACAAAATTCTGCCTTTTGCAATAATGTGGGTGGACCTAGAAAACATGCTTAGTGAAATATCACACAGAAAAAGACAAATACTGTGTGATAGCACTTATATGTGTAATCTATAAAATAAAATAGATGAATGTATATAGCAGAACAGAAACAGACTAACAGATACAGAAAAAAATCTTGGTTATCAGTAAGAAGAGAGAGGGGGAGGAGCAAGATAAGGGTATAGAATTAAGAGATACAAACTCATAATGTAAAACAGATAAACAACAAGGATATATTGTATAACACAGGGAGTTATAGCGATTGTCTTGGAATAGCTTTTTTTTTTTTTAACATCTTTATTGGAGTATAATTGCTTTACAATGGTGTGTTAGTTTCTGCTTTATAACAAAGTGAATCAGTTATACATAAACATATGTTCCCAAATCTCTTCCCACTTGCAACTCCCTCCCTCCCACCCTCCCTATCCCACCCCTCTAGGTGGTCACAAAGCACCGAGCTGATCTCCCTGTGCTATGCGACTTCTTCCCACTAGCTATCTATTTTACATTTGGTAGTGTATATATGTCCATGCCACTGTCTCACTTTGTCCCAGCTTACCCTTCCCCCTCCCCGTATCCTCAAGTCCATTCTCTAGTAGGTCTGTGTCTTTATTCCCGTCTTGCCACTAGGTTCTTCTTGACGTTTTTTTTTTTTTTTTTCTTAGATTCCATATATATGTGTTAGCATATGGTATTTGTTTTTCTCTTTCTGACTTACTTCACTCTGTATGACAGACTCTAACTCCATCCACCTCACTACAAATAACTCAATTTCGTTTCCTTTTATGGCTGGGTAATATTGCATTATACATATGTGCCACATCTTCTTTATCCATTCATCTGTCAGTGGACACTTAGGCTGCTTCCAAGTCCTGGCTATTGTAAATAGAGCTGCAATGAACATTGTGCTACATGACTCTTTTTGAATTATGGTTTTCTCAGGGTATATGCCCAGTAGTGGGATTGCTGGGTCACATGGTAGTTCTATTTTTAGGTTTTAAGGAACCTCCATACTGTTCTCCATAGTGGCTGTATCAATTTACATTCCCACCAACAGTGCAAGAGTATTCACTTTTCTCCACACGCTCTCCAGTATTTATTGTTTCTAGATTTTTTGATGATGGCCATTCTGACTGGTGTGAGATGACATCTCATTGTAGTTTTGATTTACATTTCTCTAACAATTAATGATGTTGAACATTCTTTCATGTGTTTGTTGGCAATCTGTATATCTTCTTTGGAGAAATGTGTATTTAGGTCTTCTGACCATTTTTAGATTGGGTTGTTTGTTTTTTTGTTATTGAGCTGCATGAGCTGCATGTAAATTTTGGAGATTAATCCTTTGTCAGTTGCTTCATTTGCAAATATTTTCTCCCATTCTGAGGGTTGTCTTTTGGTCTTGTTTATGGTGTCCTTTGCTGTGCAAAAGCTATTATGTTTCATTAGGTACCATTTGTTTATTTGTGTTTTTATTTCCATTTCTCTAGGAGCTGGGTCAAAAAGGTTCTTGCTGTGATTTATGTCATAGAGTGTTCTGCCTATGTTTTCCTCTAAGAGTTTGATAGTGTCTGGCCTTACACTTAGGTCTTTAATCCATTTTGAGTTTATTTTTGTGTATGGTGTCAGGGAGTGTTCTAATTTCATACTTTTACATGTACCTGTCCAGTTTTCCCAGCACCACTTATTGAAGAGGCTGTCTTTTCTCCACTGTATATGCTTGCCTCCTTTATCAAAGATAAGGTGACCATATGTGCGTGGGCTTATCTCTGGGCTTTCTATCCTGTTCCATTGATCTATATTTCTGTTTTTGTGCCAGTACCAAACTGTCTTGATTACTGTAGCTTTGTAGTATAGTCTGAAGTCAGGGAGCCTGATTCTCCAGCTCCGTTTTTCTTTCTCAAGATTGCTTTGGCTATTCGGGGTCTTTTGTGTTTCCATACAAATTGTGAAATTTTTTGTTCTAGTTCTGTGAAAACTGCCAGTGGTAGTTTGATAGGGATTGCATTGAATCTGTAGATTGCTTTGGGTAGTATAGTCATTTTCACAATGTTGATTCTTCCAATCCAAGAACATGGTATATCTCTCCATCTATTTGTATCATCTTTAATTTCTTTCATCAGTGTCTTATAATTTTCTGCATACATGTCTTTTGTCTCCTTAGGTAGGTTTATTCCTAGATATTTTATTCTTTTTGTTGCAATGGTAAATGGGAGTGTTTTCTTAATTTCACTATCAGATTTTTCATCATTAGTGTATAGGAATGCAAGAGATTTCTGTGCATTAATTTTGTATCCTACTACTTTACCAAATTCATTGATTAGCTCTAGTAGTTTTCTGGTAGCATCTTTTGGATTCTCTATGTATAGTATCATGTCATCTGCAAACAGTGACAGCTTTACTTCTTCTTTTCCGATTTGGATTCCTTTTATTTCTTTTTCTTCTCTGATTGCTGTGGCTAACACTTCCAAAACTATGTTGAATAATAGTGGTGAGAGTGGGCAACCATGTCTTGTTCCTGATCTTAGTGGAAATGGTTTCAGTTTTTCACCCTTGAAGACGATGTTGGCTGTGGGTTTCTCATATGTGGCCTTTATTATGTTGAGGAAAGTTCCCTCTATGCCTACTTTCTGCAGGGCTTTTATCATAAATGGGTGTTGAATTTTGTCGAAAGCTTTCTCTGCATCTATTGAGATGATCATATGGTTTTTCTCCTTCAATTTGTTAATATGGTGCATCACGTTGATTGATTTGCATATATTGAAGAATCCTTGCATTCCTGGAATAAACCCCACTTGATCATGTTGTATGATCCTTTTAATGTGCTGTTGTATTCTGTTTGCTAGTATTTTGTTGAGTATTTTTGCATCTATGCTCATCAGGGATATTGGCCTGTAGTTTCCTTTCTTTGTGACATCTTTGTCTGGTTTTGGTATCAGGGTGATGGTGGCCTCGTAGAATGAGTTGGGGAGAGTTCCTCCCTCTGCAATATTTTGGAAGAGTTTGAGAAGGATAGGTGTTAACTCTTCTCTAAATGTTTGACAGAACTTGCCTCTGAAGCCATCTGGTCCTGAGCTTTTGTTTGATAGAAGATTTTTAATCACAGTTTCAATTCCAGTGCTTGTGATTGGTCTGTTCATATTTTCTATTTCTTCCTGGTTCAGTCTTGGCAGGTTGTGCATTTCTAAGAATTTGTCCATTTCTTCCAGATTGTCCATTTTATTGGCATAGAGTTGCTTGTAGTAATCTCTCATGATCGTTTGTATTTCTGCAGTGTCCGTTGTTACTTCTCCTTTTTCATTTCCAATTCTATTGATTTGAGTCTTCTCCCTTTTTTTCTTGATGAGTCTGGCTAATGGTATATCAATTTTGTTTATCTTCTCAAAGAACCAGCTTTTAGTTTTATTGATCTTTGCTATTGTTTCCTTTATTTCTTTTTCATTTATTTCTGATCTGATCTTTATGATTTCTTTCTTTCTGCTAGCTTTGGGGTTTTTTTGTTCTTCTTTCTCTAATTGCTTTAGGTACAAGGTTAGGTTGTTTATTTGAGATGTTTCCTGTTTCTTGATGTAGGCTTGTATTGCTATAAACTTCCCTCTTAGAACTGCTTTTGCTGCATCCCATAGGTTTTGGGTCGTCGTGTCTCCATTGTCATTTGTTTCTAGGTATTTTTTGATTTTCCCTTTGATTTCTTCAGTGATCACTCCGTTATTAAGTAGTGTATTGTTTAGCCTCCATGTGTTTGTATTTTTTACAGATCTTTTCCTGTAATTGATATCTAGTCTCATAGCGTTGTGGTCAGAGAAGATACTTGATATGATTTCAATTTTCTTAAATTTACCAAGGCTTGATTTGTGACCCAAGATATGATCTATCCTGGAGAATGTTCCATGAGCACTTGAGAAAAATGTGTATTCTGTTGTTTTTGGGTGGAATGTCCTATAAATATCAATTAAGTCCATCTTGTTTAATGTATCATTTAAAGCTTGTGTTTCCTTATTTATTTCCATTTTGGATGATCTGTCCATTGGTGATAGCGGGGTGTTAAAGTCTCCTACTATGATTGTGTTACTGTCGATTTCCCCTTTTATGGCTGTTAGTATTTGCCTTATGTATTGAGGTGCTCCTATGTTGGGTGCATAAATATTTACGATTCTTATATCTTCTTCTTGGATCAATTCCTTGATCATTATATAGTGTCCTTCTTTGTCTCTTGTAATAGTCTTTGTTTTAAAGTCTATTTTTTCTGATATAAGAATAGCTACTCCAGCTTTCTTTTGATTTCCTTTTGCATGGAATATCTTTTTCCATCCCTTCACTTTCATTCTGTATGTTTCCCTAGGTCTGAAGTGGGTCTCTTGTAGACAGCATATATACGGGTCGTTTTTGTATCCATTCAGCCAGTCTGTGTCTTTTGGTGGGAGCATTTAATCCATTTACATTTAAGGTAATTATCGATATGTACGTTCTATTCCCATTTTCTTAAATGTTTTGGGTTTGTTATTGTAGGCGTTTTCCTCCTCTTGCGTTTCTTGCCTAGAGAAGTTCCTTTAGCATTTGTTGTAAAGCTGGTTTGGTGGTGCTGAACTCTCTCAGCTTTTGCTTGTCTGTAAAGGTTTTAATTTCTCCATCAAATCTGAATGAAATCCTTGCTGGGGAGAGTAATCTTGGTTGTAGGGTTTTCTCTTTCATCACTTTAAATATGTCTTGCCACTCCCTACTGCCTTGCAGTTTCTGCTGAAAGATCAGCTGTTAACCTTATGGGGATTCCCTTGTGTGTTACCTGTTGTTTTTCCCTTGCTGCTTTTAATATGTTTTCTTTATATTTAATTTTTGATAGTTTGATTAATATGTGTCTTGGCGTGTTTCTCCTTGGATTTGTCCTATATGGGACTCTCTGTGCTTCCAGGACTTGATTAACTATTTCCTTTCCCATATTAGGGAAGTTTTCAACTATAATCTCTTCAAATATTTTCTCTGTCCCCTTCTTTTTCTCTTCTTCTTCTGAGACCCCTATAATTCGAATGTTGGTGCGTTTAATGTTGTCCCAGAGATCACTGAGACTGTCCTCAGTTCTTTTCATTCTTTTCTCTTTATTCTGCTCTGCAGTAGTTATTTCCACTATCTTATCTTCCAGGTCACTTATCCGTTCTTCTGCCTCAGTTATTCTGCTATTGATCCCGTCTAGAGTATTTTTAATTTCATTTCTTGTGTTTTTCATCATTGCTTGGTTCCTCTTTAGTTCTTCTACGTCCTTGTTAAATGTTTCTTGTATTTTGTCTATTCTATTTCCAAGATTTTGGATCATCTTTACTATCATTATTCTGAATTCTTTTTCAGGTAGACTGCCTATTTCCTCTTCATTTGTTAGGTCTGGTGTGTTTTTACCTTGCTCTTTCATCTGCTGTGTGTTTTTCTGTCTTCTCATTTTGCTTATCTTACTGTGTTTGGGGTCTCCTTTTCACAGGCTACAGGTTCGTAGTTCCTGTTGTTTTTGCTATCTGTCCCCAGTGGCTAAGGTTGGTTCAGTGGGTTGTGTAGGCTTCCTGGTGGAGGGGATTAATGCCTTTGTTCTGGTGGATGAGGCTGGATCTTGTCTCTCTGTTGGGCAGGTCCACGTCTGGTGGTGTGTTTTGGGGTGTCTGTGGCCTTATTATGATTTTAGGCGGCCTCTCTGCTAATGGATGGGGCTGTGTTCCTGTGTTGTTCCTTGTTTGGCATAGGGTGTCCAGCACTGTAGCTTGCTGGTCGTTGAGTGAAGCTGGGTCTTGATGTTGAGATGGAGATCTCTGAGAGATTTTTGCCATTTGGTATTACATGAAGCTGGGAGGTCTCTTGTGGACCAGTGTCCTGAAGTTGGCTCTCCCACCTCAGAGGCACAGCCCTGATGCCTGGCTGGAGCACCAAGAGCCTTCCATCCACACGGCTCAGAATAAAAGAGAGAAAAAATAGAAAGAAAGAAAGAAAGAAAGAGGATAAAATAAAATAAAATAAAGATAAAATAAAATAAAGTTATTAAAATAAAAAATAATTGTTAAGAAAAAAATTTTTTAAGTAAAAAAAAAAAAAAAAACAGACGGACAGAACCCTAGGACAAATGGTGAAAGCAAAGCTATACAGGCAAAATCTCACACAGAAGCATACACATACACACTCACAAAAAGAGGAAAAGGGGAAAAAATAATATATCTTGCTCCCAAAGTCCACCTCCTCAATTTGGGATGATTAGTTGTCTATTCAGGTATTCAACAGATGCAGGTACATCAAGTTGTTTGTGGAGCTTTAATCCGCTGCTTCTGAAGCTGCTGGGAGAAATTTCCCTTTCCCTTCTTTTTTCGCACAGCTCCCGGGGTTCAGCTTTGGATTTGGACCCGCCTCTGTGAGTAGGTCACCTGAGGGCGTCTGTTCTTTGCTCACACAGGATGGGGTTAAAGGATCAGCTGCTTCGGGGGCTCTGGCTCACTCAGGCCAGGGGGAGGGAGGGGTACAGATGCGGGGCAAGCCTGTGGTGGCAGAGGCCAGCGTGACGTTGCACCAGCCTGAGGCATGCCATTCGTTCTCCCGTGGAAGTTGTCCCTGGATCACGGGAGCCTGGCAGTGGTGGGCTGCACAGGCTCCCGGGAGGGGTGGTGTGGATAGTGACCTGTGCTTGCACACAGGCTTCTTGGTGGTGGCAGCAGCAGTCTTAGTGTCTCATGCCCGTCTCTGGGGTCCGCGCTGATAGCTGCAGCTCGCTCCCATCTCTGGAGTTCGTTTAGGTGGCGCTCTGAATCCCCTCTCCTCACGCACCAGGAAACAAAAGAGGCAAGAAAAAGTCTCTTGCCTCTTTGGCAGCTCCAGACATTTTCCCGGACTCCCTCCCGGCTAGCTGTGGTGCACTAACCCCTTCAGGCTGTGTTCACGCCGCCAACCCCAGTCCTCTTCCTGCGATCCGACCGAAGCCGGAGCCTCAGCTCCCAGGCCCCGCCCACCCCAGCGGGGGAGCAGACAAGCCTCTCAGGCTGGTGAGTGCTGGTCGGCACAGATCCTCCGTGTGGGAATCTCTCCGCTTTGCCCTCCGCACTCCTGTTTCTGCGCTCTCCTCCGTGGCTCCGAAGCTTCCCCCCTCTGCCACCCACAGTCTCTGCCCACAAAGGGGCTTCCTAGTGTGTGGAAACCTTTCCTCCTTTCCAGCTCCCTCCCACTGGTGCAGGTCCCGTCCCTAGTCTTTTGTCTTTGTTATTTCTTTTCTCTTTTGCCCTATCCAGGTGCGTGGAATTTCTTGCCTTTTGGGATGTCTGACATCTTCTGCCAGCAATCAGTAGGTGTTCTATAGGTGTTCAGTAGGTGTTCCACGTGTAGATGTATTTCTGATGTATCTGTGGGGAGGAAGGTGATCTCCGCGTCTTACTCTTCCGCCATCTTCTCCTCTCCCCCTTGGAATAGCTTTTAATGGAGTATAGTCTGTAAAAATACTGAATCACTATGCAGTACACCTGAAACTAATTTAATATTTAATTTAATATTGTAAATCAACTATACTTCAATAAAAATAAATAAAGAAACAAACCTATAGCTATACACACCAGAATCTAGAGCACTTCCAGGATGCTACATATTCAAGGATCACAAAATTAAATGTTTACAGTGGCCAAGCAGGTTTCAAAAGTTGGGGACTGTGGTGAACTGGAGATATTATGCCCATAAAGTGGAAGTCATGACCCCTCTCTTAAGCCCACTTTTGTCATGTAGTAAGAGAAGTCCAAAGTGGTCAGATCTTGCAGGGTTTTTTTTAAGAAGCCAGAAATCTGAACACTCATGTGAAGATTTCTGATTTTTAAATATTAGTAACTGCTATAGACTGAATTATGTTCCCCCAAAATTTATGTTGAAGCCCTAGTCCCCAATTTGTCTGTATTTGGAGATAGGGCTTTTAGGAGATAATTAAGGTTAAATGTTATTGTAAAAGTTGAGATCTAATCCAATAAGATTGGTGGCTGTATAAGGAGAGGAATAAGAAGGATATCTCTCTCTCCACATGCAAGCACTAAGGAAAGCTCATGAGAGGACACAGCAAGAAGGCACCTATATACAAGCTAGGAAGAGGACTCCCACCAGAAACTGAATCGGCTGGCACCTTAGTCTCAAACTGCTCAGCCTCTAGAACTGTGAGAATTTGTGTTGTTTAAAACAATTAGTATTATGTTATGGCAGCCCATTCAGACTACAATAGTAACTTACTTAAAAATTTGTTTAAATATTTGTGGATCAATCAAAAGAAGTATTTGGGCTGTACAACTATCTGAGGTCAGGGGAAGGGGGTACCAGCTAATGGCTTTGGAAGGGTTCCCTGACTGTATAATATGTAGTTACTTCCTGCCTCCCCTACTAGATTGTGCTTATGAGGAGAAATAACAGATTCTATTCTTGAGGTCAAGATAAACTATTCGTGTACTAATTTTTATACTTTATAAAAATTAGCCAGATGTTTAAACTTTATATGCCTCATTTCCTTATCCATTAAATGATAGATTTATATCTAAATAATAACAACATCTCTAGGTCTAATATTCAATGTCATATATTTATCTCAAAGACTTCTCTACACTCCGCCAAACCATACCTTCTTCCTGGGCACAGAGTTAGACTACATTTCTTAACTCCCTTGTAGTACCTGGCTGAGTTCTAGCCAATGGAATATGGAAGAGGAGGTGGGAAGGATGTGCACCACTTCCAGACTAGGACCGTCAACATCTTTCCCCAACCTCCCAAAAAATCCTTTCCACAAGAGATTCTCCATCTTTTCCCCTCCAGCTTGAAGCAAATGAGTAGGGTGGACTTGGAAGACAGACCAAGAAAGATAGGAGAGCAAAAGTTTGGAAAAGGCCTGAGTTCCTAACCCAGAAAAACAGCCTACCAATCAAAAATAGCCCTATGGGGTTTGACGTGAAAAAGAAATAAATTTCTATTGTGTTGAGTCAGTGAGATTTAGGGTTTATCTATAGCAGCTAGAAATATCCTAATTACTACATTATATCTTCTGTATCCCATTCAGTTCTGCTCACAAGTCTTAGGACATAATAAGTTTTTAATAAAATGCTTAGTGATCAATTATATTTATGTGATTGCCCTAAGGCAATTTACATTTTTATTTCAAATTAATTAAAACAAGTCATAAAATCTGAATCTATTCAACCTGTCATAGATTTTTTTCTCCTGAATTTGTCTTACAAATATTGTAGCATCTACACATTTATTTGATGAAAATTGAAAGAAATATGAATGTTATCTTTGCACATTAGGAGGTACAGGTGCAATATTTATGAAATGTTTATGATATATATGGATATAATATATATTTTATATATTATAATTTATTATGTATAATACATTCATACCTTTATTTTATTTATTTTATATTATATTATATATTATGGATTAATCCTTTTATTACAATATTAAGTTGAAGAAAGAAATGCTCTGTAATAAGGCCAATGTATTTATCATGCCCTAGACTTAAATGAAAAGATAGAGCAATCAGCAATCTTCAGATAATACCACTACAAAGTGTCACTTTATTCAGTTTACTCTATACTTATTTTTTGTATTTTTGGAAATGTTAGTCCCCAATTATGAATTCATTTAATCATCTTCCTTATCCATGGATAAAGTGCATTAGCCAATGACTTTGTGGCTTCAAAATTATATTTTTTTCAAAGGAGTTCTAGATGATATTGCAATTAGTTAGTCATAAAAATTAATCCCTAACTTTTTCTTTTCATAAAGTTCCTGAAGAAAAATTAAAAGGTCTGCTTTGACAAAGTTTTTTGACAAAGTTAAACTGCAAAATATGACTTGAAGACTGAATCTAAACCTTTTAGGGAGACATTAATCTGTCATAAGATTTTACTTCCGGTTAAATAACTCAAAGTCTCACTATTTTGAGAACAAATATCTGAATTACATCTAAAACTGAAGTTGTGAAAGAGAAGGTTCAAGATGGTGGTGTAGAAAGACTTTTAACTAACCTCCTTCCATGGACACAGAAAATCTACAACTACATATGGGATAATTCCCTCTGAAAGGGACCTGGAAACTTGATGAACAGAGTCTCCACAACAAAGGGTAAAAGGAAAGTATCAATATGGGTAGAATAAACAAAGATACAGTTTCACCAATGAAAAAATCACATCCCAGCTAGCAATTCATAATCAGGAAGGATTACAAGGCATGGTTATTTTCCCTGAGGAACCAGGGATTCAAGCTCCACATTAGGCTCCCTTACCCTTAGATACTGAACAGAAGAGACAAGCCCCCAAAAACCTGGTCTTGTAGATCTATAGGGAACAGTAAACCTGCTCTTAAAAGGCTCACACACAGGCTCACTCAACCCCACTTGACAGAAAAACCAATGCAAAAACACCAGATTGAAAAATGCATGGGCAATAGATGAAGGGGACCCACTTACTAATCTTGAAGCATCTGCTAGAGAGGGTGGAACCAACTGGGATGCCTCCTGGGGCTGAGAACCTAGTGGGAACCATTTATGTGATCTTGGTTAACTTGCTCATATCGGCACTAGTGATACCATTTTGGCAATTTCCATCTAATATGTTAGTGCCAGCAGGCATGCCCTGTTGAAAGCCTCACCCACCCCTACAATTCTGCTAGTCCTCACAACCAGCTGGATGATAATCATGCCTACCAGCACCTGGCAGCCATAGTGACCAGGCCCTGAAGTTGTTCTGGGACCAGCCCCATGCATAAGCATGCTGCAGCAGCAGCTATAGCCCTGCCACAATAGGACGTTGCATGCAGCCCACATAATAGGGACACTCCCTGAGTGCCTGGCTCTGGTAACCAGGAGGGATTGCACTTCTCAACCTGACAGGACATCTCCTATTTGAGGCCATTCCTTTAAGACTTGGAGAGGTAGCTAATTTACATAATACATAGAAATAAACATACATAATTAGGAAAATGAAGAGGCAAAAAAATATGTTCAAATTGAAAGAACAGGAAAAATACCTAAGAAAACTAAACAAAATGAATATAAGCAATCTACCTGATAAACAGTTCAAAATAATGGTAATAAAGATGTTCACAAAACTCAGGAGATGAATGGAGGAACACAGTAACATCTTCAACAAAAAGATAGAAAATATACGAAAATATCAAACAGAAGTTATAACTGAACTGAAAATACACTAGAGGGGTTCAACAGCAGATTGGATGAGGTAGAAGAATGAATCAGTGAGGTGGAACACAAAGCAATGAAACTTACCTAGATAGAATTGTAAAATAAAAAAAGATTTTAAAAAACTAAAGCTAACTTAAGGAACATTTGGGACAACATCAAGTAGATTCACATTCACATTATAAGGGTCTCAGAAGGAGAAAATAGAGAGATAAGGGCAGAAAAATTATTTGAAGGAGTAGCAGCTAAAAACTTTGCTAATCTGGGGAAGAAACAGACATCCAGGTTCAGGAAGCTCACAGAGTTATGGATAAGATGAACTCAAAGGTACACACACCAAGACACACTATAATTAACATGGTAAAAGTTAAGGATAAAGAGAGATTTTCAAAATCTGCAAGAGAAAAATAATTTTTTATGTACAAGGGAAACCCCATAAGCCTATCAGCAGAGTTTTCAGCAAATAAAACCTTACCGGAGAAAAGGGAGTGGCATGACATATTCAAAATGATGAAAGAAAAAAGCTTTCAAGAAGTCTTTACCTATCAGGGTTATCATTCAGAATTGAAGGAGAGATTAGGAGTTTCCCAGATAAGCAAAAGCTAAAGAAGTTCACCACGACTGAACCATCCATACAAAAAATGTTAAAATGACTTATTTAAGCTGAAAATAAATGGCACTAGCTAATAATAAGAAAGTGTACAAAACTAAAATCTCACTGGAAAAAAGGTGAATATGTAATAAAGGTAGTGGATCAATCACTTATAGAGCAAGCAGAAGGTTAAAAGACAGAAGTAGTAAAATTAACTAAAATTGCAATAATCTCTTAAGGAATACATGAAAGGATGTAAAGTGTGTCATCAAAAATATAAAACGGGGGGGTTAGTGAAAAGATAAAGCTTTGGAATTGTTTCAAAATTAAGTTGCCACCAACTTAAAGCAAATTGCCTTTACATAAGCTATTATATGTGAATATCACATTAACCACAAGAAAAAAAAATTAATAGTAAATACACAAAAGAAAAAGAGAATGGAATCTAAACATAACACTAAAGAAAACCACTAAAGCTCAAGGGAAGAGAGAAAGAGAAGAAAAAAGGTATGGAGAGAAACTACAAGAACAGCCAGAAAACGATTAACAAAATGGCAATAAGTTCATACTTATCAATAATTACTTTAAATGTAAATGGACTAAATTTGCAAATCAAAAAACATAGACTAGCTGAATGGATTGAAAAACAAGACTCATCTATGAGAGACTCACATCAGAAGTAAAGACACACACAGACTAAAGGTGAAGGGATGCAAAAAGATATTCCGTGCAAAAGGAAATAAAAAGAAAGCTGAGTAGCTATATTTATAACAGACAGAATAAACTTTAAAACAAAGACTGTAATAAAAGACAAAGAAGGACATTACATAATGATAAAGGAGTCAGTCTTGCAAGAAGATATATTTATATTAAAAAAAAAAAAGGTCATGAAGAACCTAGGGGCAAGATGGGAATAAAGATGCAGACCTACTAGAGAATGGACTTGAGCATACAGGGAGGGGGAAGGGTAAGCTGGGACAAAGTGAGACAGTGGCATGGACATATATACACTACCAAATGTAAAATAGATAGCTAGTGGGAAGCAACCGCATAGCACAGGGAGATCAGCTCAGTGCTTTGTGACCACCTAGAGGGGTGGGATAGGGAGGGTGGGAGGGAGGGAGACGCAAGAGGGAAGAGATATGGGGACATATGTATATGTATAACTGATTCACTTTGTTATAAAGCAGAAACTAACACACCATTGTAAAGTAATTATACTCCAATAAAGATGTTAAAAAAGAAATATATGCACCCAACATAAGAGCTCTAAGATATATAAAGCACAAATTAATACACTGAAATGAAGAATTTGAAGGCAATAAAATAATAGTAGGGGAGTTTAACACCCCACTTACAACAATGGATAGATCATCCAGACAGGAAATTAGTAAGAAAACTTCAGACTTAAATGACACATTAAACCAAATGAACTTAATAGATATATATAGAACATTTCATCCAAAACAGCAGAATACACATTCTTCTCAAGTACACTTGGAACATTCTTCAGGATATATCACATGTTATGTCCAAAACAGGTCTCAGTAAATTCAAGAAGACTGAAATCATATCAAGCAGCTTCTCTGACCACAGTGGTATGAAACTAGAAATCAAACACAGGGGAAAAAAACTAAAAAAAAAACAAAAAAGTGGAGATTAAACAACATGCTGCTCAGTAACCAGTCATAAAAGAAATCAAAGGAGAAGTTAAAAACTACCTAGAGACAAATAAGAACAGAAATACAGCATACCAAAATCTACAGAATGCAGAAAAAGAGGGAAGTTCATAGCAATACATGCCTACCTAAACAAGAAAAATTCAAAAAGAAATCTAACTTTATACATAAAGGAAATAGAAAAAGAAAGCCCAAAATTAGTAGAAGTAAGGAAATAATAAATCTCAGAGTGAAAATAAATAAAATAGAGTCCAAAGAAATAGATAAGATGAACCAAACTAAGAGCAGGTTCTTTGCAAAGATAAGCAAAATGAAGAAACCATTAGCTAAATTCACCCAAAAAAAGGAGAACTCATATAAATAAAATCAGAAATGGAAAAGAAGTTACAACTGACAGCACAGAAAAACAAAGGATCGTGAGATTGCTACAAATGATTATATGCTGAAAAATTAAACAACTAGAAGAAATGGATAAATTTCTAGGAACTCTTCCAAGACTGAATCATGAAGAAATAGAAAACTTGAATAGACCAATTACTAATAAGAAGATTAAAACAGTAATCAAAACACAATAAACAAAAACCCAAACAGACAGCTTCACTGGCAAATTTTACAAAACATTCAAAGAAGGTTTAATACCTATCCTCTTCCAAAAAATTGAAGGGGTGGGGAACCTTCCAAACACATTTTACAAATTGAACATTATCCTGAAACCAAAACTAGATAAAGACATCACAAAATTAGAAAACTGAAGGTCAATATCATTGATGAACATAAATGAAAGCATCCTCAATAAAATATTAGTAAACCAAATCCAAAAATACATTAAAAAGATCATACACCATGATCAAGTGGGATTTATCCCACAGATTCAAGGATGGTTCAACATCCATAAATCAATCAATGTAATACATCACATTAACAAAATGAAGGATAAAAATCATATGATCATCTGAATAGATGCATTAAAAGGATTTGACAAAATTCAGAATCCACTTATGATAAAAACTGTCCACAAAGTTGGAAACATATCTCAAAATAATAAAAGTCACATATAACAAACCCACAGCCAATATCATATCAAAGGTGAAAAGTTGAAAGCTTTTCTCTAAGATTAGGAACAAGATAAGGATGCTCACTCCTGTCATTTTTATTCAACATAGTATTGGAAGTCCTAGACACAGCAGTTAGCAAGTAAAAGAAATAGAAGACATCCAAACTGGAAAGGAAGAAATGAAACCATGACTATTTCCAGGTGACATGATACTATATAGAGAAAACCCTAAAGACTCTACCAAAGAACTGGTAGAACTAATAAATGAATTCAATAATGTCACAGGGTACAAAATCAATATACAGAAATATTTGGCATGTTTATACAGTAATATCAAAAAGAGAAATTGAGAAAATGATGCCATATATGTTTGCATAAAAAAGGAATAAAATACCTAGGAATAAATTTAACCAAGGAAGTGAAAGAATTGTTCACTGAAAACTATATGACACTGATGAAAAAACTGGAAGAAAACACCAAAAAGAAAAAAAAAAAAGAAGACTGTCCCATGCTAAAAAACTAGAAGAATCTCTATTGTTAAAATGTTCAGACTACCTGAAGCATCTACAGACTCAGTGCAATCCCTATCAAAATGTCAATAGCATATTTCACAAAACTAGAACAAATGATTCTAAAATTTGTATGAAATCACAAGAAACCTAAAATAGTCAAAACAATCTTGAGAAAAAGGAACAAAGCCGGAAGTATCATACGTCCTAATTTCAAATTATACTACAAAGCTATAGTAATCAAAACAGTATGGTAATAGCACAAAAATAAGACACATAGTTCAATGGAACATAATTGAAAGCCTACACATATATGAACAATTTATTTACAACAAAGGAGCAAAGAACATACAATGGAGAAAGGACATGCTCTTCAATAAATGATGTTGAGAAAACTGGATAGTGACATGCAAAAGAATAAAACTAGACCACCATCTTATGCCACACACAAAAATTAACTTAAAATGGATTAAAGACTTGAATATAAGACCAGAAACCATAAAATTCCTAGAAGAAAACATAAGCAGTAACCTCACTGACATCAGTCTTAGCAATGTTTTTGTGGATCTGACTCCAAAGGCAAGGAAAACAAAGCAAAAATAAACAAAAGGGACTACATCAAACTAAAAGGCTTCTGCACAATGAAGGAAATCATCATCAAAATTAAAAGGCAACCTACTGAATGGGAGAAGGTACTTGCAAATGATATGTCCAATAAGCGGTTAATATCCAAAATATATAGAGAATTCATACAACTCAACAACAAAAAACAAACCTCATTTAAAGTGGACAGAAGATCTGAACAGACATTTTTCCAAAGAACACATACAGATTGCCATCAGAATCATTAAAATATGTTCACCATCACAAATTATCAGAGAAATGCAAATCAAAACCACAATGAGATATCAGTTCACACATGTTAGAATGGCTATTATTGAAAAGACAAGGAATAACAAATGTTGGCGAGGATGTGGAAAAAAAGGAGTCCTTGTACACTGTTGGTAGGAATGTAAATTGGTGCAGCCACTATGGAAAACAGTACAGAGATTCTTTAAAAAGTTATGAATAGAACTACCATATGACCCAGCTATTCCACTTCTGGATATTTATCCAAAGAACACAAAACATTAATTTGAAAACATATGCACTCCAATGTTCATTGTAGCATTATTTACAGTAGCCAAGATATGCAACCAACCTAAGTGTTCATCGGTGGATGAATGGACAAAGAAGTTGCAGTGTATACAAACAATGGAATTCTACTCAGCCATAAAAATGAATGAAATCCTGCCATTTGTGGCAATGTGGTTAGACCATAAGGGTATTATGTTATGTGAAATAAATCAGACAGAGAAAAACAAATACTGTATGATTTCACTCATATGAGGAATCTAAAAAAAAAAAAAAAAGCAAACAAAATAAGATAAAAATAAAATCATAGATACAGAGAACAGATTAGTGGTTACCATAGAAGAAGGGGTTAGGGAATGGGTAAAATGGGTGAAGGAGATCAACTATATGGTGATGGATGTTAACTAGACTTGTGTGGTGATCATTACATAGTGTATAAAGATGTTGAACTATAATGTTATATATCTGAAATACATAATAAAAAAATTTTAAAGGTGAAGGTGTGTTTTATCCTTATTTAAGGTATTTAAACCCCTCATTTATATTTTTTTTCTCTGGAAAATGACTGCCAACATTTTAGGACAGTTGTAGTTGTTAGAAGTAATGTATATATGGGCTCACTGTTTAAAATATATTATACATGTTAAAATAATAACTATTAATATAAATTGATATACAGAATATATAGCATATATAACTATTTTCTTTTTAAAAATTGTCAATAAATATTTTTTATTCTTTTAAAAATTTGGGGATATAAACCCCATTTTCAATGGAAAAAGGATAAGAATTTGAGTCTACATTAAATCTCCTATACCACTACATATGAATGAAATTCTTGTCATATTAAATGTTATTAAGACTAGAATATTCTAGCCATGAGAAAGAGATTTCATTATTAAAAAGGACCTAGACAATGACTCTAAAGGAGCCGTGTCATTATTGGAACAGAATTATAAAGAGGAAATTTCTGGCACTCATTTTCTTATAGTGTAGAATATCATACCTAAGAAAGAAAAATCTTCAAGTTATTTATATCATGGCAGTCTTGATTCTCTGAAAAATCCTCTTGATGAACATACCTTGCATAACAACTTTTTGGTGAATTCTCAGTCTTACAAGAAGTAATCAAGATCTCCAAGGACTACCAAATGTAAGAAAAGGTCAATGAAACTGAGTGGGTACCTGAAATGTGAGCAGTGAGCAGAAAGAAAGATAAGGTGTGTGGAGGGCAGTTGCTAATAAAAGCACTGTTCAAAGGCATAGGAACCTTGACCCAGGAAAAAGGAGGGGACCCCAGCCTGAGACCCCTGCTTTGGAGAGAGACTCTTGAAAAAAGAATGAGGTAGTCCCAGTTGATGGTGCAGACTGGCTCTAGGTAGAGACAGATATAAATTCTTTCTGGAGAAAATTAGTCACAATTTAGGTCACATGTTGTTACATGTTAAGAAAAAGCAAACCTTTCACAGAAAGATTACCTACAAAGACAAGCTACCATGAGTGAAAGTCAGCAGAAACAACAAACAATAGATTTACACTCTTAAAGCCTGTAAATCCTAGTGTGTTAGATATAGAATATAAAATATATAGGTATAAAATATTTATAGAAATAAAAGATGGAATCACAATGAACAACAAGACTATCAGGAATGATCAGGCAAATTTGTGGAACACCTCAAAATGAACATTATATTATTAAAATTAAAAACTCAATGAGGCCCACCCCTCAAGCCAAGACTTCCTCCACCTGTGCAGGCTCTGGGGTCCTGAGTGCTGAACTTGCCAAAGCTTCCTCAGGAATCAGCCCTGGGTGTCCCAGCCTGAGAGAGGAATCCACCAGTGCAGGTGGGGGCTAAGTGCTAAAGTGTGGGGTTAAGAGAGTGGACCCAGGGAGCAAACTGCCATTGGCTGCATGGAGACAGCCTGAAGGGATGGGAGTGAAGAGCTCAGCCATGTGGAGACAACCTAAGGGGATGGAAGTGAGGGGCTCCATGGCCGAGAATGCTCCTAGGGGAAGCATGGTCAGCCTTGGAAATGAGGCACCATTGTTGACTGGTGCACAAGGGGTGGTGCTGTCATCGCAGACTTTCTCCCCACATGCCAACTTCTGCCTCCGTGGGCACTGGGGGGGACTGCCACCAGAGCGAGTAGACCCCAGTCTGTTGCAACTTCCTGCTGGTCTCTGCCACTGCAAGCACTAGAAGGGATTCCCATCAGAGTAAGTGCATGCATCCCAGTTGTGGCAACCTTATCTCTCCCCAGCCTGAGTGAGCAAGTGTGCCCCAATTAGCCACTGCTTTTGACACCTCTTGCCTGGGCAGGGAATAAATGCCTGAGGGTGGCCCACATGTGGAGGTGGGGTCAAAACCAAAACTGAGCCCTAGGGGCTGTGTGACTAAGGAAGAGGAACGGAAATCTCTCCATGCAGCTGTGCAAGCCGAGGATTAAATCCCCATGATCGGCTTTGTAAACCGTGAGTCTGTGGAATGGCTGAATGGACGAGTGCTCCCACAACTGAGACTGGTCTAGCTTTAGAAGCTGTGGATTTGGGGGACAAGGGCACAAAGGAGTTTGACCACATCAGCATCTGAGCTGCCCCCACAGTGCCCACAGTGGGTCCAGAGACCTACCTAGAGGTATTGGAGGGCCTCCCGGGGAGGCAGGGTATGGCTGTGACTCACTGTGGGGGCAAGGACACTGACAGCAGAGGCCCCAAGAAAATTTTTTTGTTTCATTTTACATTGTTGTTGCTGTTTTTTTTTATTATTTTTCTTTTTTGTTTTTAGTTTTTAATATATTTTTTATTTTTCTATTTTTATCTTACTTTTTGTTGTTTTGTGATTTTTTTGTTTTTGCTTTGTTTTGATTTGATTTTTTTACTTTTTTTGATCATTTTTGTGTGTTAGTTTTATATTTTCTTTGCTTATTTATAGCTTGCTTTCTGCTTTTGTTTGTTTTTTTGTTTTTATTAGTTTTGTTTTTATCATTTGTTTTCATTTTGGGGTTCTTTTGTTTGTTTGGTTGTTTTGCGTTTTGTTCTCTTTATTTTTAGGGTTTTTTTGGTTTTTTGTCTGTTTTTTGTTTGCTTTTGTTTTTGTTTGGTTTTGTTTTTAACATTTCTCTTGGGTTTTGTTTGTCTGTTTGCTCTCTTTATTTTGTTGTGTTTTTGGTTTTTTTTTTTGCTATTTGTCTTGGGTTTAGTTTGTCTGTTTATTTTCTTCTCCTTTCTTTTTTTTATCTTTTTTGGCTGCACCTTGCAGCTTGTGGGCTCTTGGTTCCCTGGCCAGGGATAGGGCCTGAGACCCCAGGATGGGACCACCAAATCAAGGACACTGGACCACCAGAGAATTCCTGGTCCCATGGAATATTAATCAGAATGAGCTCTCCTGGAGGTCTCCATCTCAACACCAAGACCCACGTCCACCCAACTGCCTGCAGCTCTGATGCTGGACACCTCAGGCCAAAGAACCAGCAAGACAGGAACACAGCTTCACCCATCAGCAGACAGGCTGCCTAAATCCAACTAAGCTCCCAGAAACCCGAAAACACACACCCCTGACACAGCCCTGCCCATCAAATGGACAGGACTCAGCTCCACCCAACAGAGTGCAGGCACCAGTCCATCCTACCAGGAAGCCTACACAAGCCCCTGGACCAACCTCAACCACCAGGGGGCAGACACCAGAAGCAAGAGGAACTATGACCCTGAAGCCAGGGGAAAGGAGACCACAAACACAGTAAGTCAGACAAAATTAGATGACAGAGAAATATGTTGCAGATGAAGAAGCAAGGTAAAAACTGACAAGACCAAATAAATGAAGGAGGAAATAGGAAATCTACCTGAAAGGGAATTCAGAGTAATGATATTAAAGATGATTCAAGATCTCAGAAACAGAATGGAGGCACAGTTCGAGAAGTTACATGAAATGTTTAACAAGGACATAGAAGAACTAAAGAACAAACAAACAGTGATGAACAACACAATACTGAAATGAAAAATACAAGAGAAGGAATCAATAGCAGAATACCTAAGGCAGAATAATAGAAAAGTGCATTGGAAGATAGTATGCTGGAAATAACTGCCATGGAGCAGTATGAAGAAAAAGAATGAAAAGAATTGAAGACAGTCTCAGAGACCTCTGGGACAACGTTAAATGCAACAACATTCAAATGATAGGGGTCCCAGAATAAGAAAAGAAAGAAAAGGTCTGAGAAAATATTTGAAGAGATTATAGTTGAAAACTTCCCTAACATGGGAAAGGAAATAGTCACCCAAGTTCAGGAAATGCAGAGAGTCCCATACAGGAAAACACAAGGAGGAACATGCCAAGATACATATTAATCAAACAAAACAGAAATTAAATACAAAGAAAAATATTAAAAGCAACAAGGGGAAAAGCAACAAATAACATACAAGGGAATCGCCATAAGGTTAACAGCTGATTTTTCAGCAGAAACTCTGCAGGCCAGAAGGGAGTGGAATGATATATATAAAGCGATGAAAGGTAAAAACCTACAACCAAGATTACTCTACCCAACAAGGATCTCATTCAGATTTGAAAGAGAAATCAAAAGCTTTACAGACAAGCAAAAGCTAAGAGAATTCAGCACCACTAAACCAGCTTTACAACAAATGGTAAAGGAACTTCTCTAGGTGGAAAACACAAGAAAAAAAAAAAAAAAGACCTACAAAAACAAACCTAAAACTATTAACAAAATGGCAATAGGAACATACACATTAATAATTACCTTAAATGTAAATGGAATAAATGCTCCAACCAAAAGATACAGATGGGCTGAATGGATACAAAAACAAGACACGGATGTATGCTGTCTACAAGAGACCCATTTCAGATCTAGGGACATATACAGACTAAAAGTGAGGGGATGTAAAAAGATATTCCATGCAAATGGACATCAAAAGAAAGCTGGAATAGCAATACTCATATCAGACAAAATAGGCTTTAAAATAAATACTGTTACAAGAGACAAGGAAGGACACTGCATAATGATTAAGGTATCAATCCAAGAAGAAGATATAACAACTGTAAATATTTATGCACCCAATATAGGAGTGCCTCAATACATAAGGCAAATGCTAACAGCTATAAAAGGGGAAATTGACAGTAACACAATCATAGTAGGGGATTTTAACACCCCACTTACACCAATGGACAGATCATCCAGACAGAAAATTAATGAGGAAACACAAGCCTTAAATGGCACATTAGACCAGAGAGACTTAAGGGATATTTACAGGACATTCCATCTGAAAGCAGCAGTATACACTTTCTTCTCAAGTGCACATGGAACATTCTACAGGATAGATCACATCTTGGGTCACAAATTAAGCCTTGGTAAATTTAAGAAAATTGAAATCATATCAAGCATCTTTTCTGACAAAAACACTAGGAGATAAGAAATCAATTACAGGGAAAAAAAATAAAACACTATAAAAAACACAAACACATGGAGATGAAATAATATGCTATTAAATAACTAATGGATCATTGCAGAAACCAAAGAGGCAATTTTAAAATACTTAGAAAAAAATGACAATGAAAACACAATGACTCAAAACGTATGGGAAATGGCAAAAGCAGTTCTAAGAGGGAAGTTTATAGCAATGTTATCTTACCTCAAGAAACAAGAAATATCTCAAATAAACAAACTAACCTTACACCTAAAGCAACTAGAGAAAGAAGAACAAACAAAACCCAAGTTAGCAGAAGGAAAGAAATCATAAAGATCAGATCAGAAATAAATGAAATAGAAATGAAGAAAACAATACCAAAGATCAATGAAACTAAAAGATGGTTCTTTGAGAAGATAAACAAAATTGATAAAGCTTTAGCCAGACTCATCAAGAACAAAAAGGGAGAGGACTCAAAGCAATGAAATTAGAAAAGAAAAAGAAGTTACAACTGACACCACAGAAAGACAAAGGATCTTAAGAGACTACTACAAGCAACTATATGCCAATAAAATGGACAACCTGGAACAAATGGACAAATTCGTAGAAAGGTATAACCTTCCAAGACTGAACCAGGAAGAAATAAAAAATATGAACAGACCAATCACAAGTAATGAAACGAAACTGTGATTAAAAATCTTCCAACAAACAAAAGCCCAGGACCAGATGGCTTCACAGGCGAATTCTATCAAACATTTAGAGCAGAGCTAACACCTATCCTTCTCAAACTCTTCCAAAATATAGCAGAGGGAGGAACACTCCCAAACTCATTCTATGAGGTCACCATCACTCTGATACCAAAACCAGACAAACATATCACAAAAAAAGAAAATTACAGGCCAATATCACTGATGAACATAGGTGCAAAAATCCTCAACAAAATACAAGCAAACAGAATCCAACAACACATTAAAAGGGTCATACACCATGATCAAGTGGGACTGAGCCCAGGGATGCAAGGATTCTTCAATATATGCAAATCAATGTGATATACCATATTAACAAATTGAAGAATAAAAACATATGATCATCTCAATAGATGCAGAAAAAGCTTTTGACAAATTTCAATACCCATTTATGATAAAAACTCTCCAGAAAGTGGACATAGAGGGAACCTACTGCAACATAATAGATGCCATATATGACAAACCCACAGCCAACATTGTTCTCAATGGTGAAAACTGAAACCATTTCCTCTAAGATCAGGAAAAAGACAAGGATGTCAACTCTCATCACTATTATTCAAAATCATTTTGGAAGTGCTAGCCATGGCAATCAGAGAAGAAAAAGTAATAAAAGGAATCCAAATTGGAAAAGAAGTAAAACTGTCACTGTTTGCAGATGACATGATACTATACATAGAGAATCCTAAAGATGCTACCAGAAAACTACTAGAGCTAATCAATGAATTTAGTAAAGTAACAGGATACAAATTTAATGCACAGAAATCTCTTGCATTCCTCTACCTTAATGATGAAAAATCTGAAAGAGAAATTAAGGAAACACTCCCATTTACCATTGCAACAAAAGAATAAAGTACTTAGGAATAAACCTAACACCATACACAAAAATAAACTCAAAATGCATTAAAAACCTAAATGTAAGGCCAAACACTATAAAACTCTTAGAGGAAAACATAGGAAGAACACTCTTTGACACAAATCGCAGCAAGATCTTTTTTGACCCATCTCCTAGAGTAATGAAAATAAAAACAAAAATAAACAAATAGGGCCTAATGAAACTTAAAACCTTTTGCACAGCAAAGGAAACCATAAACAAGATGAAAATACCACCATCAGAATGGCAGAAAATATTTGCAAATGAAGCAACTGACAAAGTATTAATCTCCAAAATATGCAAACAGCTCATGCAGCTCAATATCAAAGACCAAACAACCCAATCAAAAAATGGGTGGAAGACCTAAACAGACATTTCTCCAAAAAGACATACAGATGGCCAACAAACACATGAAAAGATGCACAACATCACTAATTATTAGAGAAATGCAAATCAAAACTACAATGAGGTATCACCTCACACTGGTCAGAATGACCATCATCAAAAAATCTACAAACAATAAATGCTGGACAGGGTGTGGAGAAAAGGGAACCCTCCTACACTGTTGGTGGGAATGTAAATTGGTACAGCCATTATGGAGAACAGTATAGAGATTCCTTAAAAAACTAAAAATAGAACTACTATATGACCCGGCAATGCCACTACTGGGCATATACCCTGAGAAAACCATCATTCAAAAAGATACATGTACCTCAGTGTTCATTGCAGCACTATTTACAATAGCCAGGACATGGAAGCAACCTAAATGCCCATCAACAGACGAATGGATAAAGAAGTTGTGGTACATATATACAATGGAATATTACTCAGCCATAAAAAGGAACGAAATTGAGTCATTTGTTGAGACATGGATGGATCTAGAGACTGTCATACAGAGTGAAGTAAGTCAGAAAGAGAAAAACAAATATTGTATAATATCGCTTTTATGTGGAATCTAGAAAAATGGTACAGATGAACCTATTTGCAAAGCAGAAATAGAGACACAGACCTAGAGAACAAATGTATGGATACCAAGGGAGGGTAGGGGGGTGAAATGAACTGGGAGATTGGGCTTGACATATAATCACTACTATGAATAAAATAGATAACTAATAAGAACCTACTGTATAGCACAGTGAACTCTACTCAATGTTCTGTGGTGATCTAAATGGGAAGGAAAATCAAAAAAAGAGAGGATATATGTATACATATAGCTGATTCACTTGCTGTACAGCAGAAACTAACATAACATTTTAAAGCAACTATACCTCAATAAAAATTAATAATAAAAAAACTCAGTGAATGAGAGATTAGAGACAGGTGTATAAGGAATTAATAAACTTGAAAATATGTCTTTAGATATTCCCAAATGCTTCATAGAGAAATAAGGAGGTGCAAAACAGAAAAAAGAATTATAAAATATTTATTCTTTTATTAATTAAAAACATTTATGGAGCCCCTAGGGTATTCTAGTCTCTAGTAATAGAAAGACTAATAAGATAGGATTTCTGTTTGGGTTGACAGACTACTAGTTGACCCCACCCAAATTCACTCTCCACTTCTTCCCAAACACATGGTTGCCCAGCTAAAGATTACATTTCCCAGCCTCCTTTCAACTGAAATTAGCCTAAGAGAAAGTTCTTGCCAGCAGAATGTAAGAAGTAATTCTAGAAATTCTGGCTCCTTTGTCAAATAGGAAATTGCTTTCCTTGACTTCATATTTTTCCTTTCCATGAAGTGGAAACCAGATATGGCAGTGGCCTCTTCACCTGTATTGAAAAGAAAATGACAAACTGATATCAAAACACCAAGATGAGGCCAACACACATCCCTGAATGATTTCATGTGGTAGAACTTCTGCATACAACAAGAGTGCCACTTTCAGACTAAGGAAGAAAAACCTTTTACTTAAACCACAGTATTTTTTAGTTTTATTGTTACATCATACTGGCAGTTACCCTAATCTAATGAACACAGCCTTCAAGGAGCTGCCTATGTTAAAATAGAGGGGAAGAGACTTTAAACAAATGCATAAGAAATTATCAGGAGTGCTCTGATAGAAAACAATACAGAGTCAAGTGGAAATGGATAAGACAACTCTTCTTGGAGAAGGAGATTTCAGGTTGAACATGAAGATTAGTTCACCTATTTATTGGTAGGTGGGGATGAATGGGAGGATGGTATTTCAGACAGAAAAATCAGTATGAGCCAAAGTACAAAGCCCTCAATAACATGGTATAGGTATAGTCAAGAAACCACCAGTCATGTCATGGCTGGGAGGAAAGGAAGAGTCACTGGGAGACAAGGCTGGAGATGTAAAAATCATCCCATTATAAAAGCTCTTGTAAGTAATGTGATTATAACTGATTTATCCAATGTGTGTCTAATATGGAGGGAAGATGGGATTCTACAATTTAACAGTTTCTGGCTTGCACAGCTGGGTAGATAATTTTGCCATTCACTAAGATAAAAGTGTGGATAAAAATATAGCTTCAGCTTTATACAGTAATAAGACTAAAAGTTTTTATGTCAAATCAAATTTATATCTTTCCTTTTGCAAATGAGAAAACTGAGCCCTGAGAGTTTAACTGATATTCCAATAACCTCAATCACATTTAGCAGCAGAGCAAAAGCTAGAAGGCGAATTCCTTCAGACTCTCAGCTTAAAGTCTTTTTGGAACAGATTTATAGGGAATAAAAAGCTATGCAGTTTGCTGCGAGACAATCTGAACCTTGAAAAATAAATAAAATTAAACTTGGTATAGGGGAGATTAATAAGTTTATCAGGATAAAGGAATTTGTAAATAAGGGTTGGGGGTTTAGGGGATATTTACTCAGGAGTAAAATTCACATCAGCAAATAGTAATAAGAATATATTGATTGTCCCAGATTCTAGAGGACTTTAAATGCCAGATAAAGGAGATTTATTCAAAAAATATTTAATGTGCACAAATAATGTGTCAGATACCATTATAATCACTGGGAATACATCAGCAAATAAAAAAAGTTTTGTCCTCATGAAGTTTTCAATGTAGAGAGAGGAACAATAAAAATAAATTTGTAGCTATATGTCAGACATACTATTAAGAAATGAAAGCAAAAATCAGGAGATAATAAGTACTAAGAGTATCTGTTTCATATAGGCTGGTCACAGAATGCAGAGACCTGAGGGACGTAAGGGATAAAGGAGAGTAGACATCTGAAGAGAGAGCATTCCAGATAGAAAGTACAAGTGTGAAGGCCTTGAGGCAGGACCATACTTGGTGCGATAGGAACAGAGCATGGAGACAACTATAGCTAGAGCAAAATAAGCAAGACAGTCTTGTCTAGAAGAAGTGGTCAGAGATGCAGTAGGATGTGATCATGTATGACTTTACAGGCCACAGTGAAGTTCTTAGCTTTTACCTTGAGTGATATAGAAACCATTAGAATATTCTGAGCAAATAATGTTCTGGTGTATATTTTAACAAGATTCATCTGGCTACTGTGCCAGCTACAGACTGTAAAAGGGCAAGGGATGGAGCAAGAAAACCAATCAATAGGCTATTGCAGTAATCCAGGCAAGAGCACTGGTGCTCTGGATCAGGATGGTATTAGCGGAGGTGGTAAGAAATGGTTAGGTTCTGGATATATTTTGAAGGTAGAGCTATCAGGATATCTTTCAGGTTAGATATGAGGTATAAAAAAGAAAGATAGCAGGCTCTGATGACTCCAAGATTTGGGGCTTGACCTTGAATTTGCACAGTTGCCATTTATTAAAATGTGGATACAGAAGTTTAATAGGTGAAAAGAAAAAAATCAAAAGTTATGTTCTAGATTTGTAGAGTTTGAGGTGCCTGTTTGCTATCTAAGTGGATTTGACTTTATCTTTTATGTGGTGAATAGTCATTGGATAGTCTTGAGCAATGAAATGATAGTAAAATATATTAACCTAAATGTATCAAAGAAATAACATTAGAAAACTATCAAAGCAAATGTAGGTTCCCACAATCCTCTACTCAGGTTTGATTAATTTGTTAGAGTGACTCAGAGAATTCAGGAAAAGAGTTTACTTAGTTATGTTTACCAGTTTATTACAAAAGGATATGATAAAGGATACAGATGGACATCCTGAAAAAAGAGATTCACAGGGTAAATTATGTGGGAATGGGTGCAGAGCTTCCATACCCTCTCCAGGCATCACTATCCCAGCACCTCCATGTGTTCACCAACTCAGAAGCTCCTTGAACCCAGTCCTCCTGGGTTTTGATAGAGGCTTCATTACATAAACATAATTGATTAAATTATTGACCCAGAGGTCAGGAGGTGGGACTGAAAGTTCCAACCTTCTAATCACATTGTTGGTTTTCCTGGCAACTTGGATCCTTAGATGGGGTCCAAAAGTCACCTCATTAACATAACAAAAGATATCTTTATCACTCTCATCAGTTAGGAAATTCCAAAAGTTTTAGGAGCACTATGCCAGAAATGGGGACGAAGACCAAACATATACTTCTTATTGTAAATCACAATGCCACAGAGGGCTATTGGCATTTGGGATGGAGCAATATGCAGGATTTTACTGCACATTGCTGTTTACAATGCCCAACCCCTACCCACTTAATGTCAGTGCTACCTCCTAGTCATTGTGGAATCTATAAGTGGGTACACATTTCCAAATGCCCTCTAGGGGCAGTACTGCCTCAGTTAGAGAATCCTGCTCTAGACAACTGAATACAAGACTATGAACTTTAGGCAAAATAACATTAACAGGCACACCTTGAATCACAAGCCTCCAACTTGTTCACAATCTATTAAATAAAAGTAAGATTCTATCAGTCTCTGCCCACATTTTCTGCCATCACAAAAGATAACAAGTCTGTTCTGATTGACAGTGCCAACTGGTAGCTACCAATGAAAACTATTCAAAATAAAAATTGACTTCATTCCAGACAGAGCAATGTTTGTGGGACAGCTCAGTTAATTTTTTTTTATGTGTACATAAACCATCTTTTTAAAGCTATTCTTATCTCCCCTTTCTCTTCCAAACCTTATTTTCCTTAAAAATAAAAATCACCTATTTCTTCATATCATCATGTTTATGTCAAACAATGTCCATGTCTGATAAGCCAAGTCCAGGAGCCTCCTTAAAATCATCATAACTGTCTCTACCAACCTTTACTTTTCTACTAATTTGATGTACTTTACCTTAATTGGAAGCAATGAGAGAAAAATAATTACTCAATGTTTTCGTGTTTTAATTAATTACTATAAGCAATATCATTTTTCTCTTTCTGTCATAAAAGTATATAATTTAAAGATACATTTTGGGTAAACTGGGCACATTTAATCATCTATAAATTAAGGATTTTCCACCAGATGATTTCTAAGTTGATTTCTTCTTGTACAATCCTCTAACTCTACAATATTGTGTCTATGGGAAAATGCTGAATGCTACATAATCAACTTATAAGTGAACTTTGGGCTAAAACCTATTTATGAGTTATAGACTCTGCAAGTATAAAAATATACAATCAGCATAACTACATCTATATTTGAGTATAAATGGCTACATATTGGTAATATTAATCACTAATAAAGATAGAGCTTTTGCTATAACCTAGTCAAAAACCTGTTTGACAAGGACCATTTTTATACAAATGTACAAATGCACATGCATCATAACTGTGTTTTTCTTTTATACTTCCAAGTTTATAAATGTTTAAAGATTTCTGTATGAAGTTACAAAAGTACTTGACCACAAAGGAAAAAGCAGTTATAAAGCTGTAGCCTCATTTTTTTTCTATTTGAAACTTAGGAGAACATAAAATTCCTTTTAAACCATATTGCTCTATTTTTTACTAAGTAAATTGAACTTTAGAACATAAGAGCTGACTGATCAAGTCATAGAGTACTTTGACAAACCAAAGAAATCCTCAAAGGATATTTAAGTTTATCTCCAAAGCATATAGTCCAAGAAGAAATTTGGAATGTCGAACCAACAGAAGCTACTCTTTTGTTTAAAAATGTATGTTTTAAAAAGATTAGCTATCTAGACAATACTAAAAAAAACTATTAATGTGCATTTATCCTCATAATCAACACAAGTAGAAAATTCATAATGTTTTTTAAAGCATTAAGAAGATATTTATTTCTACTGAACATCAGAACATAATTCAATTCAAAACATTGAACTCTATGCCTAAAGTCTAAGAGTAGAAAGCAATAAGATAAAACAAATCTCCTGGGACTTCTCTGGTGGTCCAGTGTTAAAGAATCCACCTTCTAATGCAGGGGACAAGGGTTTGACCCCTGGTCGGGGAACTAAGATCCCACATGCTGCTGGGCAACTAAGCCCGCACACCACAACTACTGAGCTCATGCACCTCAACGAGAGAGCCCGCATGCCTCAAACTACAGAGCCCATGCCACAACTAGAGAGAGAAAATCCACACTCCACAACTAGAGAGAAGCCCACACGTCACAACGAAGGGCCCACATAACACAACTAAGACCCGACTCAGCCAAAAATAAAAAAGAAAAGAAATAAATAAAATTTTTAAAAAAGAATACATTAGGAAATCCTTTTAAAAAATAAATAAGTAAATAAAATTAAAAAATAAAACAAATCTCCTCTCATGGAACATAGTCTACTAGAGATAAAAAGTTCTATATCCAAGAATTTAGGAATCCAAAGTGACATCATTTTCCCTTTGTTATTCAGTTTTTCTTTTATGTGGTTTAAAAAGAAAACCCAGAATAATATGCCAATCTACTGCCTTTATTCTGAGGAGAAGAAATATCAGATAGACACCAACTGACTGAGACCACACATATATGGGCAGCAGCCACCACAACAGTGCGTCTTGCCTTTTGTACAAAGTGTATACATATATACATGTAAATATATATATATATATATATATATATATATATATATATGTAATCCAGTGAGAAGTGCTCACATGCACCCAGATAGGGGACCAGAGCAGTTGTAACAGCTGGAGTGGAGCCCATGGTAGAGGTACATGGGAAGTAGTAGAGAGTAGCAGCCTCCCCTCCATCTTCCCACCCTGGGCCAAATGAAGGACCCGGGAGGAAGGACAGCTATCCAAAGAAGATGAATATACATATGTACGTGTGTGTGTGTATGGTATAGTATCAAAACTAAGACTCTTCATATGTTTCATGTATAAAAATTTCAATCCTTAAGTCATTTAATTCTCAGCCTTTCTGTTTTTATTATGGGGAAAAGTATATTTCATTGGTCATTTTAAACATATAATACATATAGAATAAATATGGAGGAAGATATTTTTCTTAAATCTCTTCTCAATTTGTTGAAATCAATTGAAAACTTTGCAATCTGAAAGACAATTTCTATGTACACATTTCTGATAAGTTGCCTAAAGAAATCTCAGGGAGAAAAAAGGACCTGAATTGCTAAGCCTTCATTAATTTGTTGTAGTTTATTTTCTCATTCTAAATAAATACTCATTTTAATATCCAATTTTGTATTTGTAATCTTATATTCTTTTTCTAAAAGAATGACCCAAAACCTATACACAGTTCCCGTAAAACGTGCCCCCTTCCAGGCCCCTGGTGTGTGCCACTGCCTCAAAAGAAAACATCCAAGAAATTCAGGGGAGTGTCTAAGAGAAGGTACAGTAAATGTGAGACTTAATAGAGGGAAGTCAGGCAGGACAACCAGACTGCCTGGACCAGATGATGGTCTGATGAGAAAACACTGCCTGGGGGGGATTCTCAAACCAGGAAGATGAAGGCTGATAAAATTTATGTAGAATGGATTCTTTGGCAGACCCAGATCTAGATGATTTAATCTCTCTTATTATGATTCCCCAAGGGTGGCAGGGAGGTGGGAATCTAGAAATACATTTTTTAAAAAATGCCTGGGCTAGAAAGCAAAAGGAAAATAAGAGGAAAGAAGGTGTTCTACTCCAAAAGCCTTAACTAGCTTGTTACGTGTGAAAAAAGGGACCAGCATATAAGTTCAACAGTTAAAAACTTGGGTGAGCTTTTTTGAATAACAATAATAAAAATAGTTATGTAGCTCTTACCATGTGTCAGACACTGTTTACTTTACATATATTAGCTCATTTAATCATCCTAATAACTCTTTGAAACGGATATGACTATTATCTCCATTTTACTAATGAGAAAACTGAGGTAAAGAGAAATTAAGTAACCAGTCCAAGACCACACAGCTGGGAAGTGGCTGATCCAGGATCCAAGCCAGGCAACCTGACTCCAGAGGGCATGTATTTAATTCTTTACCCTATGCTGAAAGGTGCCAAGAGTGAAGAAGGGGCAGAAGCACATAATAAAAAAAGTATTCTTTAGAGAAATAAAAAAAAAGCATACCCTCTCTCTTTCTCTGAAAAAGGAGTGGCAAAGTCAATGAAGACGTAGAAATAATTTGAAGTGGTTAAGAGGATGTGACTTAAGATGAGGCAAGTTCCTCTCTTAGTGAAGAAAAGTGGGAGGGTAGATGGACACTGATGGATGGGAAAGAAACTAACTGGTTTTATAATTTCAAAAATTCAATTTGGGAAAAGGAGTTGGCAAGAAAATAGATTTTTAAAAATTATATTTTCAAGTGTCACATATCTTAGGAACCCTGAGCTATGAACCGTGATATTTCTTAGTTCTTTGGCTCCATTATATTTCAACTAGGCATCTCCTAGACACTGCTAAAGTACTTGTTTCACTCAGGATTTGTGTTTTCAACCATTTAAAGCTTTTTTCCCTTATGACTGTTTTTGAGTACTACCAAGAGCCCAGCTAGGGATGAGTTATGTTTGTTTCACACTAAATTGCTTCCTTAAAATATGACATATATATTCTGCCCCTTCAATCTGGAGAAATAACCTCCAGGTTTTCAAATGTTTTTATCTGTGTGGTAAATCAGGTACCTCTGAGAGTCAGCAATGGTTTATTACTATACTTTATCCATTAAACAAACATATTCATATTCATTTGAATGACAGGAAAAGAAAGGCATGGTAACTTACCTGTATTGTATTCCTCTCATGTGGCATAATGTATTCAACTGATGATAATCAATGTTCTTAGGCATTTGCAAGCCTGCAAAATTAAAAAAAAAAAATCAATTAAAAATGTGAGTAATTTTCGGTAATCTTATTAACCAAGTTTGTAAATACAGTTTAATTGCAAACATTCATCATAGTAAAAGAACTCAGTGACTATGGAAGTGAAGTATTAACAGTCTTTGTTACACAAGCAGAATTGAATAGGGTGATTAAAATGAGGAAAGAATTTAATGTTTTTCATTGATGTCAAATCTAGTCTGGAATATTATGTTTGTTTATTTGTTTAATTCCAGTAAATGCTGGTGCTAACATGTGTCATATAATGTCACTTCTCTGGAAGTAAGCCTTTCAGAATCTTTATCCTATACCTTTAGAATGTGAAATGGTTCCAGAACTCCAGACATGACAATTCAAAGAAGAGTTTTCTTGAGGTCTCCCTCTCCCTCTTCATCTCCCTCTCCTTCTCCGTAATACTAGTAATTTTTGTTCATTCCTATGCAGGTCCCCATCTTTGGCTAGCTCCTCTTCAGAACTCTACAGAGCACCTTCCAGTGTCTGGATTCAGTTTGCAATTCCTTCTGAAGTTCAAGTGTAAGCAAATCACACATGTTCCCTTACAAGCAGAAAGATAGTAGTCATAGCTAAAAGCAACTAATTGTGATTCCCCTTCAGTACCAGAAAGAACTGACATCCTTCAAAGGAGATGAAAAGGAAAATAGAATATTGATGACAAGCATCTTTACAAAGATGGGCCTTCACATCACAGGTACTCTCCATGCTCCAGGAGAATGCATGCTGTTGGAAATGTAAAACGGAAAGCAGTAATAAATACCAAGATGCACATTATTCCTTCCCTTAGTGAACAGGTACTGAGAGAATCAGTGGCCTAATGCATTTCTAACCTTTTTAAGACATATTCATTGACCACATCCCAATAAGGAAGAATTAGAATTTGACATGTCCAAACTTATCCATTTTAATTCCAGGTAACTGAATCATAAAATTTCAAAAACTTTTTATTTAAGCCTTTTGTGACCTAAAACTGAATCATCAATAACAAATAACCACTTTCTAAATACAAAACTGAAATCAGTAAAATATAAACAGAAAACTGGTTGCTACCACATGAATCATTACCATTTAATAAACCTGAAAATACTAATTACATGCTTTAGGTATTTTCTTACCTACTTTACTCAGTTAAGCCTTAAGAAAGAAAAAATTACCTAATTGCATTTTAGCATTATATGGAATAATTATTTTAGATGATCCAAGTTACAGCTAGATTATATAAAAAATACTTCTAGTATAGTAATATTTCTGATATGAGATATTATATAAAATCTTAATTATAGTAGTATTTTTTCATTTTTAAAAATTTGATTGAAGTATAGTTGATTTACAATGTATTAATTTCTGCTGTACAGCAAAGTGATTGTTATACACATATATATACATATTCTTTTTCATATTCTTTTCCATTATGGTTTATCACAGGATACTGAATATAGTTTGCTGGGCTATATAGTAGGACATTGTTGTTTATCCATCCTATATATCACAGTTTTCATCTGCTAATCCCAAACTCACAATCCATCTGTCCCCCAATCCCTTCTCCCCCTTGGCAACCACAGGTCTGTTCTCTATACCTGTGAGTCTCTTTCTATTTCATAGATAAGTTCATTTGTGTTATATTTTATATTCCACATATAAGTGATATCATATGGTATTTGTCTTTTTCTTTCTGACTTACTTCACTTAGTATGATAATCTCTGGGTCCATCCATGTTGCTGCAAATGGCATTATTTCTTTCTTTTATGACTGAGTAATATTTCATTGTGTATATATATACCACATCTTCTTTACCCATTCATCTGTCATACAGTAGTTTTTATATACATGGGTTAAGAAAAGACTTCTACTAAGTATTGGTTTAGTCCATTTTCATAACCCAGTTTAAGAACAGGGTCAGAAATAGCCCTGGGGACTGGTGTGGACATAAAAGGGGGATGGTGGCATAGAGATTTGGGAAGAGGACAAGGTTTGAGAAATTCTGACTTTAAAAAGAACTTTGAAAAAGTAAATATCTTCAACTTTCAGTTAAAGCAAAAATATAAAAACCACAGAACAGATATTATAAGACTAAGAATTGCCAGCAAAGAATAGAAAAATTGAAAACTCACCTTGCCTGAGGAAAGCTGCGTCACCTGAGGGTGCAACTTTGCACTGGGCTTGGCACAGCTAAGTAAACTCAAAACCAGAATCAGATGAGTGGATAGAGAAGATGTGGCACATATATACAATGTAATATTACTCAGTCATAAAAAGAAATGAAATTGAGTTATTTGTAGTGAGGTGGATGGACATAGAGTCTGTCATACAGAGTGAAGTAAGTCAGAAAGAGAAAAACAAATACCATATGCTAACACATATATATGGAATCTAAAAAAAAAAAAAATGGTCATGAAGAACCTAGGGACAGGAAAGGAATAAAGACGCAGACCTACTAGAGAATGGACTTGAGGATACGGGGAGAGGGAAGGGTAAGCTGAGACAAAGTGAGAGAGTGTCATGGACATATATAAACTACCAAATGTAAAATAGATAGCTAGTGGGAAGCAGCTGCATAGCACAGAGAGATCAGCTCGGTGCTTTTTGACCACCTAGAGGGGTGGGATAGAGAGGGTGGGAGGGAGGGAGACGCAAGAGGGAAGAAATATGGGGATATATGTATATGTATAACTGATTCACTTTGTTATAAAGCAGAAACTAACACACCATTGTAAAATAATTATACTCCAATAAAGATGTTAAAATAAATAAATAAATAAACAGAATAGGCTAGATAGTACTCACAGCCTAGAAGGACACTTTACAATTCACAAAATAAATTTCTTCACCGATCCTCACCTCCAAGAGGTATTTGTCACAAGGGTCTTTACATAAAGGCCCTTGAGCAATATACTGGATCTTGTCTTCGAAGAGTTTCATTAAAAAGAAATAAACCAAAAGATTTCACCATGAAATTGTAAAGTTGAGTTTCTCTGGTGATCAAATTTAATACAGGGATAAAGCTTAAAGAGTTTAAAGAATACTAAGCTTATGTTTGTTTTCCAGTCTTTTTCTCTGCTCATGAATATGTCTTACTTGGGCTTTTGGCAGAGTAGAAGAGGCTTAACCCTATAATGGGGATAAAAATCAAGGATTTTGACCAGAGTAAGTTTGAAAGGGGATTAGCAGCTGATATAAATGGGTGGTTATAGAGAATTTTAAACTTGAAATTCATGGTGAAATTAAAAAAGCAATTATCTTTATTGATATAAGGCCCACTATGTATTATTGAAATAGAGAAACTAAAATCCAATGTTTTATGTGAGTGACACGATGACCTTTTGTTTACATGTGTTAATGTTTTCTCAGGGGTAGATATATATTTTCATATTTGTGCAGTATGGTGAATTAAGTTTGTTTGTGATAGGAGTTATAAAGATATGTTAAAATATATAAAGATATGTTTTGTGAGTGTTAAAATAAAACTAAACTATTTTTCTCCAACGAGCTTTCCCTCTTAAGAGTAGATAAATATCCCTTGCAAAATCTAAGAGGAAGCAGTAGACTAAGTGCAGACTTAACAATATTGTAAATGAATAACCACTATTTATTACGAGACTAAATTCATCTGAGTGGCTTATAGGGCAAGGTAAAAGAGATGGACAACAGAGCCAAAGAGAAAATGTGACAACAACATGTGGAAATTTCAGAGTATGGTAGGCTAGAAAACAGACCTCTTCAAAGTAGTTGTAGCACACACTCTAATGACTAATCCAGTGATAAGTAGAACATTGCTTAATACAGTATTCAGAGTGCAAAGAAACAGTTCAACAGCAATAGCAACAGAAACATTATCAACAAACTTTTAGTAAGAATAGTAGTTCTTATATGCAGGAGGTGAATTCTAGCATAAGACTAAAGTACAGAACAAGGAGTTGGATAGGAGTAAAAAGAAAATATCCATCAGAGACTATAAGTGTAATTAATTCCCCCTATATACTTAGATAATTGATCCAGTTCTATGTTTTTAAATAAGTCTAAACTTGTGTAATAATAGAGAATTAAACATACCTATGTTAGTGGTTAATAGTGTGTTTATTCTTTTCCCTTCAAATAATAATTTGTTGTTTTCTAAAATCTCAAAATTAATTCTCCTTCAAGTAACATTCAATAAACATAAGGCACCTGAAAAATTTCAGTTAAATAGACCATCAAGAGGCAAAGGAATAGTGCTCCATCATGGACTTCTATGAATAAAAGCTGACACACCAACATGGACAATTACGCAAGAGGGCTTATATTGTCCCTGCCCCTTGTCTGAGTGGTTAAGATGTTAAAATAGACATATATTAACTGAAAAGGGAAAATAGAGGGGAATGTTATACAACAAATTATTGAAATAGCTTCCCTTTATATCTTGATGAATGCAGTCATCTACATTCATGTTTATTTCCTCAACTCAAATTCGCTTCTCCACTCACTAAAATTTATCTTTCACATTCATTATTTATTAAAATTTGTTTTATTAAAAATTATAGGAAATCTTGTAGTTTTTAGTCCAATAACCTCTTTTCAGTCTTCATGGTACTAACCTCTCTGTGACATTTGACACTGGTGAAGTTTCTACCCACGAGGCTTCTGTGACAGCATTCTCTCCTTGCTTGCTTCTTCCTTATTAGACTGCTCTACCAACTCCTATCTTCTTTTCTTGAGCATCAGTGTTGCTCACCAATCCATTCTCAGTATCCCTGTCTTCTCTTCTCAGTTTAGACCCACTTCTTGCATGACCTTATCAGCACCCACATTGCCAGCTATCACACATACACTTCGGATCCTCAAATCAAACTCTCCAGCCCAGAACTCTAACTTCCACTCCACTAATATTCACATGAATGTCATCCAGGAAAATCAGACTCATGATAACAAAAACTTCACTTAAAATTCCTCTCATACTTCTTTGCCTCAAAAACCTGATCCTCCTCCTGAATTCTCCACCTGGGTTAAGAAAATCCCTATCACTTTCACAATTCTATCACCAACCTTGGGATCCTATTCTATTCTTTCCCCTTCAGGACCAAGGTGTTATGAAAGCCATCAATTCTGCCTCTTTTGAAATGTATCCTAAGTATCTTTCAAACATGTCCTCTCCAATCCTAATGGCAGGGCCACTGAAGAGGGCCATACTGTGTGCACACTGTGAAGAAGTGTTATCACATGCATGCAACACGTCAGAACCTTGTTTTAGACCCTCGTTGAGTCTCATCTGTACTATTGCCATTACTTCCGGTCTAGTCTCCCTGACTCGAAACTTTTCCTTTCCAACTCATCCTTCACACTACTATCACAGTACTTTCCAAAATTCCAATAGAGATTACATAACTTTGTATGGAATACAATGCCTTTTATAATCATACCCAAGTTGAACCTCATTAAATACCACCACCATGTTCATCTCCCTTGCCCCTCCCCCATCTCTCAACAACACATTTTCTGTCTGCTCCATGAACATACCTTGTCCTTTTTTTTTTTAAGATTTTTTTTTTTGATGTGGACCATTTTTAAAGTCTTTATTGATTTTATTACAATATCGCTTCCGTATTATGTTTTGGTTTTTTGGCCATGAGGCAAGTGGGATCTTAGCTCCCTGACTAGGGATCAAACCCACACCCCCTGCCTTGGAAGGTGAAGTCTTAACCACTGGACTGCCAGGGAAGTCCCATACCTTGTCCTTCAATATGATATTATCTTTGGTTCTTTCTCAACTTAAAAAACGTATCCATCCATTTAGATCCACCTCAAAAGTTAACCCATCTGTGACATTTAAACTTCTCTTCCCTAGAAAAAAGTAGTTGTGCTAAACCTGAAAATAGTTGCCCTTAAGCAAGCATTATCTTTCTTTATGACTTTTTCATTTATACCTAATTATTTTTTTCTATTTATCACTATCCCCTAAGGGTAGGATTCATTCCCTGCTTATGTATGAAACACTAGAACTTATAACTGTGCTTCAATTTAAATAAATATTATTTGTTAAATTATAATGAATAAATAATAAGAGCATGGCTCTAATATGTCAGGCAAGGGTTAGTTGTATGCAAGGAAAATAAATCAAGGAAAAGTAATGAAGGCAGGAATATATGAGGAATATAAAGTTGTGTTTAAAGAATATTCACCAAAAACTCATAAAAAATAAATGAACAAAAAACAAACAAAACACCCTCTGCCCCTTGCAGGCAATACTTTAATCATTTTACCTCCTTTCTATATGAGATTGAAGATCATATCAATGTCATTTTTGGCATTAAAAACCTATACACCATGGCAAAGAGCTCACTAAGTAACAAAGTGTAAAAAGAAGAAAAAACTTTGATCTTCATTAAAACTGAGGATTAAAAATATTCCCTTACTACAAACTCTAAAGAATATCAGCCAAATGATGTGATTTCAATAAATTTTAAAAGAGGCATATGATACGCATACTTCTCTTGTTTGAGGAAATAAGCAGAGTTCTCCAGGGAAAGGTAGGTTCCTTTAGCCCTGAAGGGTAAACCAATGAACTCTTACCTGGAATGGGAAGTTCTTGAGACTGGACACACTAAGAGGAACCCCAAGCCCATGATATATATGGAATGTAGGGCTGCAAAAGGATCCTACCTATACTCATAGATTTTTAAGAGTCAGGTTGTTGTGGTGATAAAATAGAGGACAAATGTTAGGTGGCAATCAACACAGAAGCAGCTGATCTCAGTCATTAAAGAGAAATAGAGAAATCACTACCAAGAAAACTTTGGAATATGAATTACTGATTAGAGACATATGATTTAGGGAAGAGTACAGAACAAAGTTGAGGAGAAAGTATTCAAAGTTAACATATAAGAAAATTCTATCTGTCTGCTATCCCAGCTCATTCCCCACCACTATTTATTTTTCTAGCAAGTAACCTGCCTTCAAAAAATAACCACTGTTCAATAATCCTGGTACCTAGGCATAACATACTCTTAGGGAAAGCATGAAAAACAATTAACTTATCAAACAAAAATCAAATAATACACATCAGAAGATGTAGTATGGCAGGAAATGAGAAGAAAGGCCACACACACATACACACACATACACACGATGAAAGAAAAACGAAGATCTATAAGGCATTAAATAGAAATAAATTACAAACGAACAGTTTATATTCAGGAAAGAAGAGAAAAATAATTATGACAAAACCCACATTAGAAATAACAAAAATGGCAATAGAGATGTAAGAAAATATAGTCACAGAACATAGAGGTAAACATAAATAGAGAAAAGAAAAGGAGAAAATGATAAATGAAGATAGAAAGGCGACACTACATGTGAAAATTGTTCCTGAATAAGAAAATAGTAATAATGGCACAAGACAAAATATGCTCAAACATATTACACAGGAACACTTTTCTCATATAAAGACCTGAGTCTGAAGAACTAAATATAATACCATGACCCAGAAAGGGAAAGAGAAATCATAGTACATGATTTACAAAGAGACTAGATGTTTTAGATGTACTAGGTTCATAACTAAATGTCACTTTTTCAAAGATAAACTATTATTTTAGCACCCAGGCAAAAGAGGAAGACTCTTACAAGAGTGAAAACTAAATTTGGCCTTAGTCTTCTCCACAGAACAGTCCTGGCAAACAGTAAGACAATCTCAGGGGGAAAAAAAATGTGACTCGTGAGTTTTATTCTCTAATAAATATAAAGGTAACAAATAAATATAAGACCTCAGAGAATATAAAGTACCATGAGCTCTCTGAAAAATACAATTTGATAACGATACAACTAAGGCTTAAGTAATATGGACTATACTAATAAACAGTAGGTAAACTCTGTAAACCTTAACACAAACAATAAATTCTTCATAGATTCTAGTGGCAATAGTGTAAATAATAATGAGTAAAAAATTGGAAGTTTCAACAGAGAAGTGGAAGTATAAAATATATTTGTATAGATTCCCTCACACAGCAAATAATTAATAGCTACAGTTTAAAGAATATTTTAAAATAATGGATGTTTAATAATAATATTTGAAGGTATGAATGAAATTAGCCAGACTTAGATTTTACTATTCAGATTAGACATTAATAATCAAATTAAGATGTGCAGAGACAAAGTTTTCTCATTTCATACTAGATTGTGAATATCCATTGTCTAAAGTTGTTAAATCAAGAAAGGTTTAGGTATGGAGCCTTACTATTAAATATTTTTGTGTTCCAAATTATATGGCCTTAAAATTTATAAATCAAAAATCTCAGCAGTTGTAAATTAACTGTACTTCAATTTTAAAAATTGTTAAAGAAAAAAGAGCAAATTGGAAAAAAAAAAAAAAAACCTCAGGAGACAAAATAACTTCCACAGTATCTGCCCTTCCTTTTTACCCAAAAATTAAGTAGAAAATGAATCACTGAGGATATAAATATTCTACATAATTAATGAGATATATTAATCATATATCAAATCTATTCTTAAATCAAACAACATATCAAAACTGAAATTATAAAATATCAAGAAATTAAAAACAGTGACTGCTTTCATGAACCAATGGAATATAATTAGTCTTTCTCTGGGGAAAGTACATTCCGCAAAATATTTATATTACAAGAAAGGAGAAAGAATTAAGCATTCAATGCAAGAAGTTAGGAAAAGAAAATTAAAATAAATAAGAGAAATAAAGAAAATGGAAAAGTAGAAGTTAATGAACTTATAAAACAAAAAAAAACTGTAGAAGAGTAAACAAATTCAGGAGCTGGTTCTTTGAAGGGAAAAAAAACTACTGGCTTAACTAAACAAGGAAAAAATATCATAAGTACTCAATATCAGAAATACAACTGGGGAATGGACTTGAGGATATGGGGAGGGGGAGGGGTGAGATGTGACAGGGTGAGAGAGTGTCATGGACATATATATACTACCAAATGTAAAATAGATAACTAGTGGGAAGCAGCCGCATAGCACAGGGAGATCAGCTCGGTGCTTTGTGACCACCTAGAGGGGTGGGATAGGGAGGGTGGGAGGGAGGGAGATGCAAGAGGGAAGAGATATGGCAACATATGTATATGTGTAACTGATTCACTTTGTTGTAAAGCAGAAGCTAGCACACCATTGTAAAGCAATTATACTTCAATAAAGATGTTTAAAAAAAAAAAAAAAAAAAAGAAATACAACTGGGAAGTAATTAATGATAAATATCATTATATAGGTAATCAAAGTATTTTTCACAACTATGTGCCAAAATAATTAAAATTCTGATTAAAAATGAATGACTGGGCTTCCCTGGTGGCGCAGTGCTTGAGAATCTGCCTGCCAATGCAGGGCACGCGGGTTCGAGCCCCGGTCTGGGAAGATCCCACATGCCGCGGAGCGGCTGGGCCCGTGAGCCACAGCTGCTGAGCCTGCGCGTCTGGAGCCTGTGCTCCGCAACAAGAGAGGCCCGCGCACCGCGATGAAGAGTGGCCCCCGCTCGCCGCAACTAGAGAAAGCCCTCGTACAGAAACGAAGACCCAACACAGCCGAACAGATAAATAAATAATAAATTAAATTAAATTTAAAAAAAAAAAAAAAAAGAATGACTTTTCAGGAAAATGCATATTACTTAAATTGACCCTAGAAGGGAGGGAAAACCTAAATAAATAAATAGTCTTGAAAAAAGTGGAAAATAATCTCACAGTAGTTTCTCTCTCTCTCTCTCTCTCTCTCACACACACACACACCCCCCACACACAAACACACACACACACAAATGTACATAACCAAGGTGTTATCACAGGTGAATTCCATCAAATCCTTATAGGAGAAATAATTCTAATGCTAGTTAAATGTTTCAGAACACAGAGAAGTAAAGCTTCCATATTTCTTTGATGAAGCAAGTAAAATAATGATACCCAAATGTGACGACAGTGGGAAAAAGAAAACCAGAGACTGATCTCGTGTATAAATAAAAATGAATATTATAATTTTATAGTGCCCAGAAACATATTAACACAGTAATACCACACAAAAAAGTAAGATTTATCCTAGTAATTCCAAGAAATTTCAACTACCACATATAACCATATAACTTACCACAAGTCAACATTTTAAAAAGCATAATCTCCAGGTAGAGAAGTATTCAGTAAAATTCAATATTGTTTTTAAATAATTTAAGTAGAAAAAAGTTTCTTAATTTGATGAATATATCAAACCAAAAGACAGCATCATGTTTAATGTTGAAACCCTAGAAGCAATAGCATAAATTCAGGAACAGCTTACAAATACCACTAGTGCTACACATGTCTGGAAGTACCAAGCAACACAATTTGATAAAAGAAATACACAAGTTATAAAAATTAGAAAAAAAGAGACAAAAAAAGATCACTGATCACAGATCACCATAACAAATACAATAGTAATAATGAAAAGGTTTGAAATACTGTGAGAATTACTTAAATGTGACACAGAGATGAGAACTGAGCAAATGCTGTTGGGAAAATGGTGCCAATAGACTCACTTGACACAAGGCTGCCACAAACTTTTATTTTGTAAAAAATACAATACTTACAATGTGTAATAAAACAAGGTATGCCTGCCAGTTAAAAAAAATCAGAAAGAAAAAAAGAGAAACAACAATAATTGATAATATTGTAATTATATAAGTAGAAAACAGAATTGCATAGACTGAAAATCCATTAGGGTATTGACTGAAGTGGTTGATTATGGAAGTAACCAAATATTCAATAGCTTGCCCCTTTCCCTGAAGAAATGAGTTGCAAAAGCATTGACGGTAGTAGAGGAAGGTAGGCATCAACGCCAGCTGTAGGTTTGGGGAGAATGGTAGGGTGTCCCAATGGACAAGACCAGGATGTGGTGGGCATCCACATGTGGGGTGGGCCTGTGCAGAATATCAGAGGCCAAGAAGGGTAAGGAGAGCAAAGGTGGGAGGGGGACAGGATGTGCCAGTGTCAAGTGTAGGACCCCTAGTGGGGATGGGGTGGCAGTAGTATGAAAGATTGGCTACACACAGTGGAACTGATCAAATGTATCAAGGTTAATAGGAGCAAGGTTTGTTACTTGAGAGAAGAGAGTTACAAATACAGAAGGTGAAAATGACTCTAGTGTTGTATTGGACTTGAATGAATTGGTGTAAACTCATGGCTTTCAATAGATATAAATTGATATGCAAACAAACATAAAGGTACATTTTTATTGCTTAGATCTGTCCACTGAGAGGGCCTGGGAGCAGTGACACTCTAACATCAATGAACACACATAGCACCCAGAGCTTGATTTTTAAATCTAATTCTGCATTAAAATAAACTAGGGCTCTTTGGGAAAAGAGCTGGTCTGCAGGATCAGGTAGGGAAAAGTACGAGATGTGCCTGAAAAATCTTACTGTGCCAGAAAGCAAGGAAATGCTTAAACCACCTTAAAGGTGCTCCCAGTGGCCAGACTGAACAATTAAACAATTTGGGCATCAAAATATATAATGATAGTAATTAATTAAAACCCTTTGAATAAACTAGGAAATCATAATTTTACATTGATTAAATATTTCATGAGAAAAGGGATATTTATATATTTTCAAAATACCTTTTCACACAATACTTATTAATTACAAAAGGGGGAAAAGCAAATTTACAGCAGAGAAGCTCTCTGAGTACCACCTTAGTCAACTGATTAAAGTGAAATTATGTGCCACCTGGTAAGATGGAAGGAGAACACAGAATCACTTTTATGACATTCCTGCCAAAGATTTCTAACTTGAATCTAATCATAAGGAAATATCAGACAAACCAAACTGAAGCATATTCTTCTAAATAATAGTTTGTAACTCCCAGCATCAAGGTCATGAAAGGCAAGGAAAACTTAAAAACTGTTCCAGACTAAAGGAGATCGAAGAGATAAGACGATGAAATGCAACATGAGATTTTTTTTTTAAAACATCTTTATTGAAGTATAATTGCTTTACAATGGTGTGTTACTTTCTGCTTTATAACAAAGTGAATCAGTTATACATATACATATGTTCCCATATCTCTTCCCTCTTGCATCTCCCTCCCTCCCACCCTCCTTATCCCACCCCTCTAAGTGGTCACAAAGCACCGAGCTGATCTCCCTGTGCTATGCGGCTGCTTCCCACTAGCTATCTATTTTACATTTGGTAGTGTATATATGTCCATGACACTCTCTCACCCTGTCACATCTCACCCCTCCCCCTCCCCATATCCTCAAGTCCATTCTCTAGTAGGTCTGTGTCTTTATTCCCGTCTTGCCACTAGGTTCTTCATGACCTTTTTTTTTTTTTCCTTAGATTCCATATATATGTGTTAGCATACTGTATTTCTTTTTCTCTTTCTGACTTACTTCACTCTGTATGACAGACTCTAACTCCATCCACCTCATTACAAATACCTCCATTTCATTTCTTTTTATGGCTGAGTAATATTCCATTGTATATATGTGCCACATCTTCTTTATCCATTCATCTGATGATGGACTCCTAGGTTGCTTCCATGTCCTGGCTATTGTAAACAGAGCTGAAAGAGTCATGTACCAAAACATGAGATTTTGAATTGGATCCTTCTACTTAAGAACATTATCAGAACAATTGGCTACATTTAAACGGGGTCTAAGGATTAGATTACAGTAATTTATCTGTGTTAAATTCCTGATTTTGATGAATGTATTGTGATTATGTAATAAGAGAATGTCCTTGTTTTTAAGAAATGCATACCAAAATATTTAAGGATGATGGAGTGTCAAATGGCTCTGGAAAAATATATTTCTTTATATTGAATTTACAACATTTCTGTAAAATTGTGGTTTCAAATTCTTTTATTTTAAAAAATTCAATAGCTTTCTCATATGATGACTTTTATAGTTAGAAAATATAGTGAGAAAAAGATCTTCATAATAGTAAGGAAAAAATGTAAAATGCCCGGGAATAAATTTTATTGAGTGTCATGAAAATGACACTTGCATAACTTGGAAGTAGAAAGGTTGAATAAAGATACCAGTTCCTGAGTAGGAAGACTCAATATCACAAAGATGTCAATTCTTCATAAGTTAATTTTAAATTTAGCACATTTTCCAATTAAAATACCAAAATGTTTACTTACTGAAGAAGCCCAAAATAGTTCTAAAGTTCACACAGAAAAATAAAAATGGGAGAATAGCCAGAAAATGTCTTTTAAAAAAGAGTAACCAGTAAAGTTTAATCTTACCAGATATTGAAATATAATGCTTCAAAATTACAACAGTTTAACATGAATGCATATATAGACAAGAGATTAGTGGAAAAAGTAAATAATATATTCCAGAAATAGATCCAGAATGCATACAAAAATTTAGTATTTAATAAAAACTGGAATTTCAAATTAGCAGGAAAAAAAGAATTACTCAACAAATGGTGTTAGAAGAGTTGGTTGGTCACTTGCAAAAATATTATGTTGTAGCCTTACATCACTATTCTAATGTAAATGTATTCAAAATAAATTCCAGGTGTGCCAAATATTTAATAAGCTTAATATTGGAAAGTAAAATTATATAAATACTAAGAGAAAGCATGGAGGAATTATGTTTAACTCTTGGCATGGAAAAATGACATTCTAAGCAAGAATCAATAACAGAGGACAAAAACTACACAAACATTCTAAAACCTTTGTAGGACACAAAAATCATAAAGACAAAAGAAAAATGCAAACTGAGAAGAATATTTGTAAAGTATATGCCATGCCAAAGGGCTAATTTCTTTTATAAACGAAGAGTTTTTTTTAAATAAAAGAAAAAATAAACCTCAGTGAATAGTCAAGGGACATAAACAGGCTGTTCACATAGATACAAATGGCCACAAATATATGAAAAGATTCTAAACCTCACTCTTTAAGTGAACTTAAAGAGCAATTAAAACTGTTTTCAATTAATTTATTGGCAAAACATGTGTTTTATAGTACATGATATTAGCATAAATGTTGTAAAATAGAAGTTCGTATACACTGATGGTAGAACTAGAAATTAGTACAACCTCTTTGGAAGACAATTTGTCAGTAGTTATCAAATTAAAATGCACACATTCTTTGTCCTTGAAGTTCTGTTGAAACACTTGCTTACCAACTTAAAAAGATACATACAGAATGTTTATTTGATTTAAACAGCAAAACTTGCTAGAAATAAATTCCCACCATATTAGTTAGGATCCAGTAGCCAGGAAACAGAAACCATATCAGTATTTTTAATGGAAAAAAAATTGATACAAAGAACTGTTAGGTGTTAGAAAACTGAAAAGAAAAAAAAGGGGACACCAAATATCATGCAGAAAGCATCTACCACCCCTATTTCAGCTGATGAAGCAAAGGAAAGAGGTTTAATTAGCAAAACTTAGAAGCTTGGAGAAATGGCCCTACAAAGCTGAGACATGTCCCTCTGAGGACAGGACGTGTAGCAGTAGCTGGCACTGAATTTTTGAGGGGGTGCAATGGGGCTATTTCTGAGAATGTTGGTAAAACTGCAAATGGAATAAACTGCTGCTGCTGGAACAAACAGCCACAGCTTGGGTGAAAAAGACATTGCTGGAGAGACACTCACAAGAAGCAAACCAGAAACGGAAATCAAAAGAATGAACACTTTCCTTAACTTTCCTCCTGCCTTTCAATCCCCCTCTAACACCTGCTATTGACAGAGCTTAATAGGAAGCCACTTGGCTTCCTGGGAAAAACTGGTTTGCAGAGTCCCAGCCCCAACCTCATGAAGCAGAATATAAAAGGGTGGACTTGAAGGTGAGACACAATAATTTAAACATCCATTAGTAGCATTTTGGTGTACTCAAGCAATGAAATATAATGTAACCACTAAAATAAATATATATATACACATATAAACATGAATATGCATGGAAAATTTCAAGAAAAATATTTTTATGATAGTTACTTCTGAGGATAAGATCAGGAGTATGAGTTGGGAGGAAGACTCACTCAAATTTTAATATTTTCTTGTGCCTGAGGCATATGCTATTTATGTAATAATTTGTAAAAGAGAACTATTCACCAAAATTCCCATATATTGTGAGACTTGTTCATTTTTCTGTCAATTTACTAAACACTTGTATGCTAGGCATTGGAGAAACAAATGTGAGGGATAACCACTTATTTCTAGATATTCATCTAATTAGAATCATAGCCCTAAGGCACAAGTATATGAGGTTTCTAAGTGAAGTTAAAGGTGATAAGGATAGAAAGGGTGTAGAGAAAGTGCTAAGGGAGTTCAGAGATATGGAAGAGATTACTTCATACTGGAGGGCAGTGGTCTCCAACATTTTTGGCACCAGGGACCAGTTTCGTGGAAGACAAGTTTTCCACTGACCAGGGTGGCAGGGTTGCGGGGATTAGATGGTTCAGGTGTTAATGTGAGCAATGGGGAGCGGCAGATGAAGCTTTGCTCACTCGCTCGCCCGCCGCTCACCTCCTGCTATGTGGCCCAGTTCCTAACAGGCCCCGGACCGGTACCAGTTCACAGCCCGGGGATTGGAGATCCTTGCTGGAGAGGTCAGGAGAGTCTTTGTGGAGATTAACGTCATTGCGCAGAACTTTGAAGAATTGGAATGATAGGAACAAATAGAGCAAGATAGAAGGGAACCCCAGAGGAAACATGAGCTAAGGCAGGGGAGTATGGTGAGGAGTATAATGGTGTAACTCAAGGAGTAACTTTCCCCTCAGCATGAGAACTCTTCAGCTCTATTTACGAGAGACCAGATAGAGAGTGTTAACCAGATTGCTAGGGAACATTGCTTATGATAACAATGATGCCTGATTGATGAGTTGTACCTGGACTAAGACAAACTAGTGATGATCTGCAAGTACCTGAGCCACTGAAATGGGCTTTCCTGAGTACAGTGATTCTTGTGACTGAGAAGTTCTATGCCTATGGAATTTTTATAGGCCATGGTTATAAAAATTGGCTCCTGCAGGTATGAATTTTAAGCCAAGGCTATTTATCACCTGCCCTTTGTGACTCTCATTACCTTGAACCTGAACTACCACCTGGGGGGGCCAAAGAGGACTGTGTGGGCTACTGCCTAGGCAGCTGTGAGAACTGCTTCCACAAAAGGGAAACACCTGATTCTGCCCTCTGGAAGATTGTGATTCTATCCTATATCTTTCTGAGCACAGGTGCTAAATATGGTCATGTGAATGTTTACTTGGACCGAGAAAGCCCTCTTGTCCCCCTGAGCAGTGATGCAGATGGGTTTAAAGAACGTCAATCAAAACATTTTAGCTACAGTGGAGAGTTCAATCAATAGCAGTGTAAAGTCTAGGACATGAAAGACAGATTTTAGCCAAATTATGAAAAGTTTAAATGCCAGATTGAGGGAAATGGATTGTAATCTAAGTTTTGGAGAAGACCCTGATATCTTTTGAGCGGAGAATTAATATGATCAAATTCACTTTTTAATCATCATATCAGAAAGGAAAGGAAATCTGGTCCACAATATATGTTGGAAGGAAGGTGATAGAGGATCCAGATGGCTGAGGGATTGATAACAGAGGACTGATGCAGGAGGTACTTCTGAGACTGACTGCTGAGAACATAACAGCAGCCTGACACTGAGGGGTGACCTGGTGTGACCTCTAGTGGAGAGAACTGATTTGCAATGCATTGCAATTCCTTCAAGGTTTCCGGCCTGAACACCACAGTCATGATTAAGCTCAAGTTTAAGTTAACATAACAATTTCTAAAGGCCATTCAAGATCTTCTAACAGAAAGTATGAGCACATTGAGATAGTTATAACGGTGGTAAGAAAAAAAAGTAGAAACAGTGATTTTTCAACAAAATATTCATCTTTTCTCCTTTGGGATTTAAAAAAAGATAAAAGTGACTTTTACACTGAAAAATAGAGAAAATAATTTTCAAATATTTCCTTTCCTAAATTATCTGATGGTATTTTCCATAGGGACTATTATTGATTACAGAAACACAGAGACATACACAAACATTCAACCACTTTTTTATCTTTTATTCCTTCTTGGAATATCCATTCTCATCTCTTTCAGCTGTTTTTCAGCCTTGCTTTCTTTATACATTACAAAGTCTGCTTCTTCACTGACAAACCCCCCCCCCTTTTTCTTATTTTTACTCCTGAATGGTGTAAAACTTTAAAATGGCACAATATTCACCTTTCCAGATAAATATATATCTTGAAATTCCTTTAATCTTTAGCCGCTAAAGAACTGAAAACTCTCAAATTACAGGAAATGTCCGTGAAGTTTTAGGAATGATGGCACCATTATTTCAGGTTTTCTGTAAATGTATGCCCATAACATGAAAGAAAAGAGCAAAGGAAAACATTCACTTAGGAGTAGTATCTTGTTTCTAAATTCCTTCAAGTGTCTCTGGTCTTCTCTTGAATTTTTTTTTTTTCTTCTTCTTCTTCTACAGCCTCACATGTTGGAAGAAGCAAAATGTACCTACAAATATCTTGTGAACTTGAAAGCCTTTTGTTACTGGGGAAACAAACAAACAAAAAACCCTTTGGTTAAAGCACAGAAATTCTTTCTACCAGATAAACCAGTAGGCAAAATGTAAAGCACATTTTTGAAATTGTCCTTTCTTAGAAAGATAAGCCTAATAAGCATGAATAAAATAAAGGTATAGCTTATTAACCCAAAAAAAGTATCTAACTGGACCACACTCCTAATCGTAAGTATGAAAGGGTTTCCTCCAGCCAAATGCTAAAATACTGTTCCCTGTCTCCTTAAAAAAAAAAAATTTAAGACATCTTTCTTCCTTTTGCCTCTTCAGGAAATCAACTTCTAATAATAATGGGTCAAGCATGTCCCTAGGCCAGATGCTATTTCATGTAGGTGGTAAAACTACTGCAGGTTTTGCTAACTGTAAGGTTTTTAAAACAATTCTCATCCAGAGTAAAAAGTGGCATGACTTTTTTGCTTTTGAGAACAATCACCTCTTTCCTAGCATAAACATGTTATGAAGAATCCAGAGACACAAGTCAAAGAGACTATAGAAGGAGAAGACTTGGAAGTTTCAAAGAAAATATTTGTAAGTGACTCAAGAAGCTTAACTGCTTGGAGTGTTTTTGAGTCTGAACTTCAGAGTTAAGCAGACAGCACTGGAGGGGTGTTTGAAGATGAGGATATATTCTCTTCCTTAAATCTAAAGTGTCAAAGTAGTGAAAATGGCAAAATTCAATAAATGCATAACAATCATTTAACTAGTAAACTATGCAGGGGATTTCAGGGTAGTGGGCAAGAAGGAAACCAGAGCGCTGCTGACACTCTGGTTTGTTGTTGTTTTCACGAGTAGAGAAAATTCATTACATGGATGATACTATGAAGAGTCTCTACCACTTGACAACTATGTGAACTTTAGCATGAAACTTAAACCTCACTATGCCTAACTGTAAAATAGACCATGTGTTAGTTTTCTATTGCCACTGTAAAAATTACCACCAACCTACTGGCTTAAGGACAACACAACATTATTATCTTACAGTTCTGGAAGTCAGAAGTCTGAAATAGGTCTCACTAAGCTAAAATCAAGCTGTCAGCAGGACTGTATTCCTTCTGGAAGTTCTAGGGGAGAATCCATTTCTTTGCCTTTTCCAGCTTCTAGGGGCTGCCTGAATTCCTTGGCTCATGGCTCCCTTCCATCTTCAAAGCCAGTAATGGCCAGTCAAACCTTTCTCATCCTGCATCTGACACATAAATGCTTCCTCCTTCCACCTAGAAGGACTCTTGTTATTACAGTGGGACCAGCAGATAATCCAGAATACTCTCCCATCTCAAGGTCAGCTGTTTAGCAGCCTCAATTCCATCTTCCATTCCTCTTCATTCCACTTGCCAAGAAGCATAGCATCTTCACAGGTTCAGGGGATTAGGACATGGACATCATTGAGGGCCATTGTTCTGCCTACAACAGAGCTCATAGGTTCATTGCGGGAAATAAATGAAATAACAACATAACATGCAAAATGCTCACACACTGCTTATAGAAAGCCCTCAATAAACATTATTCACATATAAAATGTATAGAGAAGATAGACATGACTCACAAAATGTAACCTAGCTAAGTACATTCGAAGTAAACCAGAATGTATATAATGCCTAGATTTTCCTTAAGGTCCTTAACTGAGCCTTCCTATTTATGTCCATTACATTTTGAATCACTCCCTTTTATATCTCCTTTATCATTTAGGTTCCGTCGTATTATGGATTGAAAACATTCTCACATATGCTTTCCTGAGGTCATTGTTTCAGCAGTGACGATAGAGTTCGCTAAGGGAAATTGCCGACTTGCTAGAGTTAGCAAAAAGACACAGTTACTGAGCAAGCAGGACACGTCTCTAAAGAGAAGTCACACATAGAACATCAAGCAGGAACCTCTAAAGGGAAAATTGGGAGCTCCACTGCTTGCCATTATGCTCTATTCAGTTCTGAGACCTAAATTGCTGCTGATTTTTCATCTTTTAATCACTTCACACAAGTTAAGTGTCCTTGGGAGACACTACAGAGGGTAGCACATATCTCATCCCATTGATTCTAAATTAATTTGATCTTTTAACTCCCAGATACTGCACTTCCTAGGCTGCTAAAAAAGAAACCGTCTTAGGGTGACTTTTTTTCTGCACAGTAGAAACTGTGTTTTTGGGGGAAATTACATTTAATATTTATTTCAACTCGCATTGAAATATAACTTTGGCTATATACAAGAAATTTTTCATAACAATAATAAAAACATATAAAATAACATGTGTAGGAATAAATTTGATTTAACATAAGGACTTTGTCTAATGCTGTTCAAGACATAAGTATAACATTATCCATTTCAAAGGGTATCAACTCCTGCCTGTGGCAACTTTTTCCCTGGATACTATGATCATTAATTTAAAAATATGTACACATAAAAGAGTCAACTCTCACAGGAAGATAAAAGAATAGATGGGTTAGCTTTTTCAGATCAATACCAGAAATCTACCCAATGAATATTAAAATAATAAGGTAAACGCTTTATTGAAGTTGAAAGAGTCACAGTTATTACCACTGGTATCTGAAAGATTTTTAAAATCTCAACTATCACTGGGACTATTACATATTATTAGTCAGTATATTGGTGACCAAATAATAGATCTATGAATTTGATGGCTATGAAGAAAAGTCTTGAGAAAAATATTCTGGGTTAGGCTGACTGTATAAAATAAGAAAATACTGTAAATTGTATAAACTTGAAAATATTTATATTTATAATTCTTATGATATCATAAATCAAAAACTACAAAATTAAAATAAAATGGGAATAAATTTCAGAGCAAGGATAATGGGAATTATCTCTTATTTTTCTTAAAAAATTTAAATAAGAATTCTCCTAGTAAAAATTATTTATTAGATAGCTTATGAAAGGCAGTAAAACTAACTCTGGGTAGGCACAAGAAGACCTGTCAGAACAAGGGGCCTGATCATCGGTAAGCCAAGTGACCTCTCTGAGCCTTTGTTTTCTCTCCTCTTTAAAAGTATTTGTTATTTGAAGCTCTGAGAGTTCATTAAAACCCTCATTTTACTGGGTAAAATACTGGAGACCTACAGAATAGAAATGGCTTCAGGAGGACAAAACAGGAATTGCACATCTATGTTCTTTCCATTCCACTATGCTGTCAATAAGACTCCCAGTGTGTCTACCAACCCTCAAATGCCCCACTTCTTTTCTCTGGGGTAAGTACACTGAAAACAATGGCAGACCCTCCAGATTTTCCCCACTCACTTGGAATACTGAGAAGTGGAGGAGAAGACACATTGCTTACAGCTATCATTTGAGATAAAATGGCTGCTGGGAGAGAAGACATAGGCATCTTGACAGCTCAAAGGCAGCTAACCAGAGGCTATTTGAGAGGCAAATGACCACTCTTTTCCTTGAGGCATCACAAAGCAGAACCCTCAAAGTACTCTCTGATAGGTTGAGTGTTACGGAATCTTCATGTTCACAGTTCTTCTACGTGTGTACAGCATTCTGAGAGGGAAACCTAGACCAGGAATGATGATATTCTAGTCTAGTGGAACTTATGAAGGAGGCTTTGTGAGCTATAGTGAGTAGTAGGACTGAAGAGGGAAATAATATTGTACAGGCAGATACAATAGCATACATGAGTCTAGGTTAGGTAAAGGAAGAATTCATGTCATTGATCTTCCATTGTCCAGAGCCTTTTTTCAGCTTACTAAATGTCTACATTGAGTATTGGAGACCCTTTTTGTAGCAGCAGCAACAGGATATTAATACTGCTTTCCATGGCTACATACATAGAGTAAAACATACCTTCTAACGATCAGACACCAATAAACTCACCATATTCTGCTAGATGTGATATATGTTTCTCTTATTTTCTGCTGCTTCACAATAATTAAGGTTCATTACAATGTCTAGGATTTAGAATCTTAATATATATTTTACTTCTGTGTATCATCTCAGAAGGGTTTTAAAAATATTTTCTGGAGTCATAACTATAATGGGTTATGCACAGAAGGACTGTGACTGACTCCTGAGCATGATATATAGTGATAACTATTTATCCATCAACTTCATCTAGAAAACACTAATAAAAAGAATTGAAAACTTTAGTTGTATTACAAAAGTAACACATTTATCTTGCAACAGTTCCTATTGAATTGTCTCTGCACAATAAAATTACTTCACCATAAGTTTTCAGTTGAATATATTTTCTTGTCCCCAGTTCTATAAACTCTGGACTCAGTGTAGACTCAATTTTTTTTGGCTCATCATTGCTTTTAATCTTGTATTTTTTTCTACACTAGCCAGCTACCTTCACCTGTATGGCTCCCACCTCAGAATGGCACCTAGCCATCCCAACTGTACCCCCTTGTGAATTCCTATGCCTTCATTTGACAGACTATCCCAGATCAGTTCTCTTCCCAATATTAAATTTAAAACTCAAAGAACCAAGGACATCTTTTAAAAAGTTAATTATAAAATACTCCTGCATTTTTCATGGATTTTAAACAGATGGGGCTATACTAGATGATTTTGTTTTTCCTTTGGCAAGTTGTTTTGATCAAATGGTGTAAGAAAAGAAGTTTTATAAGGCCCTAAGTTCATACTGATCAATTTCTTTTCTGATTCCAATTTCATAAATTCTTATTTTTATTTATTTTCTAGTTCTTTGTCCTTATTTTAAAAATTTTCACCTTTTTTCTGTTCTATATTTCATATACAAAAACTATATGTACTGAAAGATAATTAGCATCATAATAATTTCACATCAATTGAACCTTGCTTGAAAACAACTGAAAAATATATATGTGTGTATATATATATACACGTATATGTATATATATATATATATAGTGACAATGCAAGTAAACAAGAACATAGAACATTAAGGAAGAAATAGCAAAATAAGCAATTAAAAAATCTTACTTCACTTTATCTAAGTCTATGTAATCTTCATGATTTTGTGTGAACATCTGTTAGTATCTGCTGGTATATGTCTAAAGAGAATCCAACAAATCACAAACTCAGCTTCCCCCAAATGTTTTTGATTAGTCCCTGCAATATATTCTGAATAGTCTTAAAATTCATTCCAAGAACAATAACATAATCACTGATTTGTCTTTGACAGACAGATGTATGAAATGTTTTGTCAGTTCCTGGATAATCCTCAGAAGTCTACTCACTTCTCAAATACTTACTTGTAAAATTATCCTGTGCAAGTCACTTAATCTTAGTCTCAATATCCTAATCTACACAATAAAGGTAATGATAATACCTCATAAAAATGTTATGAACACTAAATTTTCAGTGAATATAAAAATTTTAATGAATATAAAGGTCCTAGCACAGTTTCTAGATATAGCAATCACTCATTTAGCATTTTTACTAGTAATAATAATATTATTACTACAGAGGTAAACCTTGAGAAATTTACATGAATTAATAAAGTTTTAAATACATAAACAGTTTTTCTCAAACTTACATTTTATATGGGTTCAACCCTTCCTGCTACATAGTCAACAGTAACATATTACAGGTTTGTTTTTCTAGATACACCTTAGGTATCCATCCCATATCACAAAACCAATAATAATAATAACCAAATTTACCATGATAATTTTCTATAGACTATTACTATTTCAAATGAATTAATTCCAGAGAGAATAATGCTTCAATTAATATTAAAGCAATTCAACACATATATTTGTATTTTAAAGTATAATTATCAAAATATTTATATAAATTAAAACTAGTTAGTTACAAAACTCATTTATATAAAATAAAGTGTTACATCATATAGTTGACCAATCTGTCCTTTGAAAGACCGTCTATAAATTACATATGCACATGCCTATAATAACTGCAAAACAAAATAAATCATTAATATATAAATATATTTATATATGTACATATTTTTTCATGTGAATGATTAAAAATAATATTCAGATTAACTAGAATGTATATAATCTGTATATAGTCTTACACTAATTAATGAAGTACAGTATTTATTTATTTGTTTATTTATACATATATGGAAATGTATGGAAATGAAACTTATATGGAACTTTGTACACCTACTTCAATCTGTGTCAAATTTGCTAATAAAAAAATGAGTACACAGTACAAAAATATTGTCATTAACTTATGACTTAAATTCTTTTGTTTCATTTACTGTAAATTGCTCTGAGGTGTAATTTTTATGTCCTCACAAATGGTAATTTTTACTGTGAGATTAATTTATAAGCAATTTAAACTCCAACTGATAAGTTGAATAATGTATTGATAAATACATTACTAAAGAAACAAATCTGGGCTTCCTTGTTGGCGCAGTGGTTGAGAATCTGCCTGCCAATGCAGGGGACATGGATTCGAGCCCTGGTCTGGGAAGATCCCACATGCCGCAGAGCAACTAGGCCCGTGAGCCACAACTACTGAGCCTGCGCGTCTGGAGCCTGCGCTCCGCAACAAGAGAGGCCGCGATAGTGAGAGGCCCGCGCACCGCGATGAAGAGTGGCCCCCACTTGCCACAACTAGAGAAAGCCCTCACACAGAAACGAAGACCCAACACAGCCAAAAATAAATAAATTAATTAATTAATTTAAAAAAAGAAAAAGAAGCGTTTTGCCCAGCCACCTCCAAGACCCTCTTTAAAAAAAAAAAAAAAAAAGAAACAAATCTATTTTCCAGAACCAATTGTGAATGATAAATCGGTGTACACACATATGAATATCTATTTATCTATAATGTATAAATAATATACTACCCATAATCAAAAAATCTTTTTTTTTGATTAATGTCAGTCTCTTGCCATATATAGACCTAAACACTAGTACATTCATGTACAAATATTCACAGCACTTGCCACAGATATACATATTCTTTAAGTGCATATTAAATTTTATTCACAAAACTGTGGTCTTCTATTTGAATGGGTTATTTATTTATCTGAAGAAGGGGATCAAATTTCTCAACTGATGTAGCTACACACATTTGTATAATTTGTCACTCTGCAGTTAAGGCAGTTTCTCCAGAGCTACATTAATCACTGCACCTGTGAACTGAGACCTATTCTGAGTGTTTCATTATGGTATATTTGTAAACTTTATTGGGAAAGATAAGTCAACTTAAGATAAATGTGCATGATTTAATAGAGGATCTCAAAGATTTACCAAAACAATTTCCCTGTCAGTCTAGAGATTCACAAGTATATGTTATATCCAAGTAGGTTTATTAGATGAATAAAATTAACTAGTCACATTTCCAAAGCTTGTGTAACCCTTAGATCAGTCATGTAACTCTTAAATAGCAAAGCCTAGAGAGGCAATAAGCAAAAGGCTGAACAATCATAGAAAATAGCCCCCAGGTACTAGCAAAGTGGATCAGCATTTGACTCAGAAACTAGGAAACAAGAACAAAGAATGATAAGCAAGAATAAAGACTGATAAGGGCTTCACCAATAACCAATGGAAAGAAATGAATCAGTTATAGTAAACCATAGTACTCTTACATGTATATTATTATCATACGAAAGTTCAAGTAGACAGAGGTTCAGGTGCCATATCAACCATTAACCAGCTCTGCCCTATATGACAAGTTATTTACAGGCCTCAATTTCCTTGTAGGTAAAATGGAAAGATATCTATTCATAGGATTATTTTGAAGCATGGAAAAAAGTAGAGATCACTTAATGCAGCTTGTTTAACACAGTTGTCCAATTAGTGTTAGCTCATCTTTTTAAATCTTCTCTATATGTTTATATATCTATGTTCTTGTTTAGTGACCATAATAGCTCAATCTTACAGGACTGTTATAGGAATTAAATGAGGTGAGCTCATCCTTTCTCACAAAAACACAAAAATCACAACTACTGAACAACCAGTGACAAAAAATTGCTGGAAACTACCAAAAAAATACCCTACATCAAAAGACAAAGAGACCATTATGTGACATTAGGAGGGGCACAATCGCGATAAAATCAAATCCCATACCCACCAGGTGGGTGACCCACAAACTGGAAAATAATTATATCACAGAAGTTCTCCCACAAGAGTGAAAATTCTGTGCCCTGCGTCAGGCTCCCTAGCCTGGGGGTCTGGCATCAGAAGGAGGAGCCCCCAGAGCATCTGGCTTTGAAGGCCAGCAGGGCTTGATTACAGGAATTCCACGGGACTGGGGGAAACAGAAACTCCACTCTTAGAGGGCTCACGCAAGGTTTTGTGCACACCAGGATCCAGGGGAAAAAGCAGTGACCTCATAAGAGCCTGGGCCAGACCTACCTGCTGGTATTGGAGGGTCTCCTGTGGAGGCGAGGGGCAGCTGTGCCTCACTGAGGGGACAAAGACACTAGTTGCAGTAGTTCTGGGGAGTACTTATTGGTATGAGCCCCCCTGGAGGCCGCCATTTTCTCACCAAGACCTGGACCCACCCAATAAACTGTAGGCTCCAGGGTTGGGATGCCTCAGGCCAACCAACCAACAGGAAGGGAACACTGGCCCACCCATCAGCAGACAGGCTGCCTAAGGTCATCCTGAACCCACAGCTGCCCAATAAATGCACCCCTTGACATGGCCCTACTCACCAGAGGGACAAGACCCAGCTCTACCCACCAGTGGGCAGGCACCAGTCTCTCCCACCAGGAAGGCAGCACAAGCCCCTTAGAACAGTCTAATCCACCAGGGGACAGACAGCAGAAGCAAGAAGAACTACAACCCTGAAGCATGCAGAATGGAAACTGCAATCACAGAAAGTTAAATAAGATGTGACAGCAGAGGAATATGTCCCAAAGGAACAAGATAAAAACCCCAAAAGAACAACTGAGTGAAGTGGAGATAGGCAACCTACCTGAAAAAAAATTCAGAAAATGACAGTAAAGATGATCCAAGATCTCAGAAAAAGAATGGAGGCAAGGATTAAGAAGATACAAGAAATGTGTAACAAAGAGCTAGAAGATTAAAGAACAAACTATGAGATGAACAATACAATAGCTGAGATGAAAAGTACACTAGAAGGAATCAATAGCAGAATAAATGAGGCAGAAGAACAGATAAGTGACCTGGAAGACAGAATGGTGGAATTACTGCTGCAGAACAGAATAAAGAAAAAAGAATGAAAAGAAATGAGGACAGTCTAAGAGACCTCTGGGACAACATTAACTACACCAACATTCACATTATAGGGGTCCCAGAGGAGAAGAGCAAGAGAAAAGACTGGAGAAAATATTTGAAGAGATAATAGCTGAAAAATTCCCTAACATGGAAATGGAAACAGTCATCCAAGTCCAGGAAGCACAGAGAGTCTCAGGCAGGATAAACCCAAGGAGCAACACACAGAGACACATAGTAATCACACTGACAAAAATTAAATACCAAGAGAAAATATTAAAAGCAACAAGGGAAAAGCAACAAATAACATACAAGGGATTTCCCATAAGGTTATCAGCTGATTTTTCAGCAGAAACTCTAGAGGTCAGAAGGGAGTGGCACGATATATTTAAAGTGATGAAAAGGAAGAAACTACAGCTAAGAATACTCTACCCAGCAATGCTCTGATTCAGATTAAACAAAGAAATCAAAAGCTTTACAGACAAGCAAAAGATAAGAGAATTCAGCAAAACCAGACCAGCTTTGCAATAAATGCTAAAGGAACTTCTCTAGGCAGAAAAGAAAAGGCCACATCTAGAAACAAGAAAATTAACAATGGAAAAGCTCACTGGTAAAGGAAAACATACAGTAAAGGTAGGAAATCATCCACACACAAATATGATATCAAAACCTGCAATCATAAGAAGAGGAGAGTAAAAATTCAGGATATTGGAAATACATTTGAAATTAAAAGACCGGCAACTTAAAACAATCTTGTTTATATATAGGCTACTATATCAAAACGTTATGGTAACCACAAACCAAAAACCTACAATAGATACAAAGACAAAAAAGAATAAGGAATCAAAATACATGCTAAAGTTAGTCATCAAATCACAAGAGAAGAGAACAAAAGAGGAAGGAAAGAAAAAAACCTAGAAAAACAAATCCGAACAATTAACAAAATGGCGATAAGAACATACATATCAATATTTACCTTAAAAAAGGTATTCCATGCAAATGGAAATTTTTTAAAAAGCTGGAGCACCAATACTAATATTAAACAAAATAGACTTTAAAATAAAGATTGTTACAAGAGACAAAAAAGGACACTACATAATGATCAAGGGATCAATCCAAGAAGAAGTTAAAACAATTGTAAATATATATGCACCCAACATAGGAACACCTCAACAGATAAGGCAAATACTAACAGCCATAAAAGGAGAAATAGACAGTAACACAATAATAGTGGGGGACTTTAACACCACACTTTCATCAATGATGAAATGATCATCCAGACAGAAAATCAATATGGAAACACAGACCTTAAATGACACATTAGACCATATCGACTTAATTGATATTTATAGAGCATTCCATCTGAAAGCAGCAGAATACCCATTCAAGTGCACATAGAACATTCTCCAGGAATGATCACATGCTGGGCCACAAAGTGAGCCTTGGTAAATTTAAGAAAATTGAAATCGTATCAAGCATCTTTTCCAAGCACAACACTGTGAGATTAGAAACCAACTACAAGGAAAAAACTGTAAAAAACAAAAACACATGGAGGCTAAACAATATTCTACTAAACAACCAATAGATCACTGAAGAAATCAAAAAGGAAATCAAAAAATACCTAGAGACAAACGAAATTGAAAGCACAGTGACCCAAAACCTACAGGATGCAGCAAAAGTAGTTCTAAGAGGGAAGCTTATAGCAATACAATCTTACCTCAGGAAACAAGAAAAATCTCAAATAAACAACCTAACCTTACATGTAAAGCAACTAGAGAAAGAAGAACAAATAAAACCCAAAGTTAGTAGAAGGAAAGAAATCATAAAAGCAGAGCAGAAATAAATGGAGACAAAGAAAACAATAGAAAAGATCAATGAAACTAAGAGCTGGTTCTTTGAAAAGATAAACAAAATTGATAAACCTTTAGCCAGACTCACCAAGAAAAAAAGGGAGGACTCAAATCAATAAAATTAGAAATGAAAAAGGAGAAGTTACAACTGACACCACAGAAATACAACCAACTATATGCCAATAAAAAGGGCAACCTAGAAGAAATGGACAAATTCTTAGAAAGATACAATCTCCCAAAACTGAACCAGGAAGAAGTAGAAAATATGAACAGACCAATCACAAGTACCGAAATTGAAACAGAGATTTAAAAATTTCCAACAAAAAAAGTCCAGGACCAGATGGCTTCACAGGCAAATTCTATCAAACATTTAGAGAAGAGTTAACACCTATCCTTCTGAAACTCTTTCAAAAAATTGCAGAGGAAGGAACACTCCCAAACACATTCTATGAGGCCACCATCACCCCAACAACAAAACCAGATTAAGATACCACAGAAAAAAGAAAATTATGGCCAACATCACCAATGAACATATATGCAAACATCCTCAACAAAATACTAGCATCCAAATCCAACAATACATTAAAAGGACCAAGTGGGATTTATCTCAGGGATGCAAGGGTTTTTCAATATCCGCAAATCAATCAGTGTGATAAAATACAACAACAAATTGAAGAATAAAAACCATATTGTCATCTCAATAGATGCAGAAAAAGCTTTTAACAAAATTCAACACCCATTTATGATGAAAACTCTCCAGAAATTGGACACAGAGGGAATATACTTCAACATAATAAGGATCATATATGGCAAACCTCAGCCAACATCATACTCAACGATGAAAAGCTGAAAGCATTTCCTCTAAGATCAGGAACAAGACAAGGATGTCCACTCTAGCCACTTTTACTCAACATAGCTTTGGAAGTCCTAGCCACAACAATCAGAGAAGAAAAAGAAGTAAAACTGCCACTGTTTGCAGATGACATCGTACTATACATAGAAAATTCTAAAGATGCTACCAGAAAACTACTAGATCTCATCAATGAATTCAGTAAACTTTCAGGATACAAAATAAATACACAGAAATCTGTTGCATTTCTATACACTAACAATGAAAGATCAAAAAGAGAAAGTAACAAAGCAATCCCGTTTACCATTCATATATACAATGGAATATTACTCAGTTCAGCCATTAAAAAGAATGAAATAATGCCATTTGCAGCAACATGTATGGACCTAGAGGTTATCATACTAAGTAAGTCAGACAGAGAAGGACAAATATCATATGATATTGCTTATATGCAGAATATAAAATGAAATGAACTTATTTACAAAACAGAAACAGACTCACAGACTTAGAAAACAAACTTATGGTTACCAAAGGGGAAAGGTGGGGAGGAGGGATAAATTGGGAGTTTTAAAATAGACAACCAAGGACTTCCCTAGAGATCCAGTGGTTAAGAATCTGCCTCCCAATGCAGGGGACATGGGTTCAATCCCTGGTTGAGGAACTAAGATCCCACAGGTCGCAGGGCCACTAAGCCCACGTGCCACAACTACTGAGCCCACGCAGTCTGGAGCCTGCGTGCCACAACTAGAGATGCCCACGTGCTGCAAAGATCCCATGTGCTGCAACTGAAACCCAACACAGCCAAATAATAAAATAAAAAAACTTTTTAAAAAATAGATAACCAACAAGGACCTACTCTGCTCAATATTCTGTAATAACCTAAATGGGAAAAGAATTTGAAAAAGAATAGATATATGTATATGTATAACTGAATCACTTTGCTTTACACCTGAAACTGACACAACATTGTAAATTAACTATGGTCCAATATAAAATAAAAATTAATTAAAAAATAAATTAAATAAAATGAAAAAAAGAATAAAATGAGACAATGTTTTTAAATGCTTACCACATGGCCTTGTACATGTAAGTACTCAAAATAAGTAGTTGTGATTAGGCATTTCCAATAGCAGCAGTGAGAGCAGCAGTGGTAGTAGTGTTCCATATGTTGAGTTTAAGATTTTTCAGCTAATAAATCTGCTGTCATTTTAGGTAGAATCCACTACTTAATTTGAGTCCCAATTTGAGTGTGCCATTTTTATACTAAGAGTGAAAATAGAACAGACACTTTGAGCTCCTGTCTTTGTGTCCTCAGTTCTGTCAAATAGTAGCAAACAAAAATAATCATGTAATAAGTGATTTACACTTTCCTGACACATTCCCTTTTTTTATGTGTGGCCCAATCTTACTCCAGACTACATATATGTAATTTTATTTAATGAATGATGTAAATTATTTTGAAAATGTAAAGATAAACCCAATTGTATCTAATATTTATTTACAACAATTCTAAACCTGGCTTCTGTTAGTTTTCTTCTTAATAATAACCACTGTTGCATGGTGCTTTATGAAATCCAATGGTTCTGAATGCATTTGAGCATTGCAACATTTCCACATAAGAAATGCAAATAGTTGTTTTCAAATGAAGAAACCAAGGAATATGGAGGATAAGGGGTTTGTCCAAACCACACAGTGGCATGGGGGCTCAGAATTTTAATGAGGTCTGTTTCAGAACTGGAACTCTAGGGCTAGGGGAGCATAAATTGCAGAATACAAGGTGAAGGAAGGGGGACCAGGTAAGGGGCTGTTGGAGCTGTTCTGGGTAGTGATGAGGGAGGTTTGAACTAGGGCAGTGTAGCAGGAAAGGAAAAGAGGAAATGGTTAATAACAAATGGAGGCTGGGGAGAAGAATGAGTATTCCTAGGATTTTGCATTAGTGTTAGGGTGGATGCAGCTACGCTAACTGAAATAAAAACCAAAATATATGATGATGATGATGGTGACGACGATGACACAGTCAATATTTCATAAGCATTTTTTTTGCAAGGCATCAATTCAGACACTCTACACTTCTTTATCCCTCACAACCCCATGAGGTAGGTACAATTTACTAGCCCTATTTTATAGATAAGAAAACTGAGGTATGTAGAGGTAATTAACATGAGAAGATCATAGAGGGCAGAACAGTTCTTACTTTTAACCTATAGCAAAAGGACCAGAGAGGCTCGACCTAAAAAAGGGATTTTTAGGAGTTCATTAAAGAATGAGTGGATTAGGAAAAGAAGGGACATGGGATATCTGCTCCTCTCTCCTTCCTCACAGTAATTAAACTGTATTTTATCTATGAATCACAGTTGTTTTCTCTGTCTATATTCTTGGGGAAATATCTATAAAATTTTGGGACCTCATTTATAAGAATGTCATTTTAACATATAAATCACTATGAAGATGAATCCAGATGCAATTTGATTTTTAAAAATTGAGAATATTTCTCAAAAGATATCATAATACCAGATAAATGTTCTCTTAAAGCACACAAATAAACTATCATTCTTAAATAACTCTTAATATTATTAACCAAAAAGATCAAGGTAAGATTTTGAGCCCATCTTATAAGAGATATAAATATTCAGCAGGAAGTGCAGAGCATATGAACACTGAAGGATAACTATTTAAAATGATCAAGATGTTATCAACTGTTGATGGTAAACAAAATACATTTTAAATGAAATCAACTGTTTAAGGAAATAATTAAACATTATAACAACTATGTAGTCTGGAAAAGTACTGAGATCAGAAATCCTTGTCAGACTTGATGGCTTTAGCAATTCCCCTGTTGGCTTTCAGGTAAAATTATTTGAAGCACATTCAATATATCACAAAACTATAAAAATATCTTCTCTTGCTGACCTTAAATTTCTTTCCCTTTATGGGCACTCACAAACAGATGGAGTCTCCTTATTGAAAATAAATTTTTCCTAAATAAAATAGTGAAAGAGTACAAAATGTTTACATTATGAAGAATTTTAACCAAGGTGGCATGTTAAGCCATTTATTTTACTGGATTATGAAATGCCCTAGTATCTTAACGTCTGTTCAAAATTCACTCTGAAAGTCACAAATCCATTTGTGCTCCACTTACTACCAAGCTCTTTGAGTTATTTGATCAATGTTTACTTCAATAACATTGTGAGAGAAGGTTAATTCATGGCATTTCTGTTTGAATTTCTATTCTCATGAGAATAATTGAATGGTAGAAAACATCTGTGGACTATATTCCAACTGCCAAGCTAAGTGATTTCCATGCATTATCTCCTATTTAGTTGAATCTTTGCAAAAGTCTATGAGGCAGAAACTGGTACTATTCCCAGTTTACAAGTTGAAAACAAAGTCTTCATGATGATAAATAATTTCTCAGGTCTTCTGGCCATTGAAATGCACCTTCAGGATTCAAATTCCTCCAAACTCTTCAGCCTGTTGGTTCAGCATCAATTCAAGCAAAGGAACACACGTGCAGCAGTCACTTTCCCAAACCTACTTTAAATGTCATTGCCTCTCGTTAGAAGGAAGCCCCCATTTAACAAATAAGTGTTCTTAACAAAGACACACATTGCTGACTGTTCCTGCATGCTGTGAATACTGGCTGGCATGAGTTCCTTAGATGCACTATCTATTTTTTCTCTTGACTTTTCTCCAGATATATTACTCTGAATTCACAATATTTTGCTCTGCAGGTGCTCAAAAGTCATTCAAATTTAAAAGTGCAACATCCCCTTTAATTAAACCCAGAAGGATGTGAAACATGTCCCCCTAACTTAAAAGGGAAAATATGTCCCTTTCTCTTTCTTCCTCTCTTGCATTTTCTTTCATATGACTTAGATATCCTAAAGATTCACTTGGATATATTCACAACTGCCTAGAGAAGTATCTAGAAGTGTCACAGAGGTGTGCATGGAACATGATTCCTTGCCCAATCCTGCCCATTCATTACACATTCTTACTTTCTAATTTGCAGGATTATGCGGCCAGAGGATGAAACACAGACATGGCAGCATTCACAAAGGCTATGAAGGGCATGAGGCATTTCTTCTTTCTTGGAGTGAGCCTATTGAGAGCCTCCTACTTCCTGAACATATGATTCTCCTTTTCACTTGTGCAGCAGACAGAATTAGACTCACTACTTCATCCAATCTACCTTCAACTTTCTGAGGGTCACATAATGAATCAAGAAATGGGTCATGATTGAAGCCTAGATTAAAAATTCTATGCCCAGCCAAATTCTGCCTCGTGGTTGGCTCCCCTTCCCTCAGTTATCTAAGAAGTAAATACTATTTCCCTCACCCAATAAATTGCAGTGCTTCCACTGTACCACACCATAAGTGATTTTTATGAAGATACTATTCACAGCATCAACTGAGCTGCTTGTCATCCTGATTTTTTTCTAACATAATTTCATTGTCATTTAGGTTTAACATTTCAGAGACTTGAACTTCAACGCAGTGTACTATTCAAAGTTGCCTGGGGATGTGTGCTGAGCTGTGCTTTTCCCCAGTGATTCAAGGAAGAACATTATTTTTCCTTCTTTATTGCTCCAGTCTTCCACTCTACACTTCCACAAATCACTGTAATTCGCACCACACAGTACACTATCTGCACGAGGTGTCCTGTAGCAACTTCTGAAATGGCCTATAATATTATAAATCACTGTGCTATTTTGGCATAAAATGTTACTTAGGTAAATAGCCTTTGTTGTGCATTTTTTCTCTAGAGAACTATTAGTCACATTTTATTGTTCACAAAGAAAGCCTGGTATGAATCACACTTTTCTGGGTTTTTTTTTTTTTGGTTGTTGTTTGGTGGCTACTATAGTTTAAAACTACACTTTAGTCCTTAACAGATGCAATGTCTTTGAATAAAAAACATGCATATGTGTTCATGCATTAGTAAACTGGAGGTCACTAAGAGAGAGTTGATGTCCATTTTGAATATTTTTATTAATCATTACTTTGTTAGATGGTATCTGCAACAAACATAGAACAGATTTATAGGCAATGACAAATGGCTTAGTTGAAGCAAACCCCTGACTTTATTAGGTCAAATACAGGAGAGAAACAACTACCAAGCAAAAGCTGGCCAAAACACAGCTTTGGATCACATCAATTCTGATGCTTTATCTATTTTCTGTGATACATCAAATTGTCCTTCAAAATTGTACTTGATTCACTTTTTTGATGGGTTGGATCTAAAAAAAATTCTAACTGATTTTCAAAGCTTGAACTGCTGCTTCCTCTATCAACTGCATCAGTCAGGGTTTGATCAGAGAAACAGAACCACTAGGAGATATATGAAATAAGGGATTTATTATAGAGATTTGAGCTTACATAGTGACACAATCCAAATCCACCTCACCAAATCATTGCTCAACTTTTAATTTATCTGATTTCCATTTTTCCTCTAAACATTTTCCTAAAAATATTAAGAGAAAATGCCAAATCACCAAGCAGTATACATTCAAGAAAGAAGAACAACAGCATTGTTCAAAATGGTATCTGGATACCAACTCCAGGATAACACTTCCAAGCTTTCAGTAAAAGTCATAAAAATTCCATAAAAGACAAAATGTATAAAATCAAAAATTAAGAGGGATAGATAACATGATGACAAAATCTGAATGAACGCTATGAAATTTTAAAGCATGTGGAGTAAGATTAATGAGAATCTACCTGTTATGGGTTGAAATGTGTTCCCTCAAAATGATATGCTTAAATCTGTTAAAATATTCAGAGAGTACAATTTAACTGATCTAAGCAAGTTTTATTTTTTTGCTTCATGAAGTAGACAGTCTCCCCTCTCAAGAGTCCAGAGAACTACAAGGCAAGGAACAGGGCTGTGCGCTTTTATAATAAAAGAAGGCAATCAGGGAATAAGAGAAGAGTATTTGGCTTAAATTAGCTGGCTGGAATTGCATCTCTGACCTTATTTAGAACAAAGAAATCATTACAGATTCTTGGCAGTTGGGGATTGCCTGGCTGGACATACTGTGTTTCTGGTAAAGGGGAGTATTTACAGGAACACGAAAGTTATCTAAGTTTTGGTTTGCTGACATGGCATCCCACCAAGAGTGGCTCCATTTTGGGCCTAGAAATTTATTTCAACAAATCCTAATCTCCAGTACCTCAGAATATGGCCTTATTTGTATATGGAGTCTTTACAGAGATAATCAAGTTAAAATGAAGTCATTAGGGTGGCCCCAACTCCAATATGACTGTTGTCCTTATGAAGAGGGGTAATTTGGACATTCACAGAGAGGAAACTATGTGAAAACAAAGTGAGAAGATGCCAGGTAACAGGAGTGATGCATCTACAAGCCAAGGAATTCTAAGGATTGCCAGTAAACACCAGAAGCTAGAAAAGGTAAGGAAGGATTCTCTTCTAGAGCTGTCAGAGAGAGTATAGCCCTGCCCACATCTTGGTTTCTGACTTTAGCCTCAAGAACTGTGAGACAACAAATTTCTGTTGTTTTATGCCACCTAGTTTTTGGTACTTTGTTACAGCAGCCCCAGGAAACTAATACACTAACAATGCTTCCTCACACGGCATAATTCATAATATGGCCCTATGCCAGAAATTTTTTTTTTAACACAACTATTTTTTTTTAATCAGTCATCAGCTTTATACACATCAGTGTATACATGTCAATCCCAATTGCCCAATTCAGCACACCACCATCCCCACCCCACCGTGGTTTTCCCCCCTTGGTGTCCATACGTTTGTTCTCTACATCTGTGTCTCAACTTCTACCCTGCAAACCGGTTCATCTGTATCATTTTTCTAGGTTCCACATACATGCATTAATATACGATATTTGTTTTTCTCTTTCTGACTTACTTCACTCTGTATGACAGTCTCTAGATTCATCCATGGCTCTACAAACGACCCAATTTCGTTCCTTTTTATGGCTAAGTAATATTCCATTGTATATATGTACCACAACTTCTTTATCCATTCGTCTGTCGATGGGCACTTAGGTTGCTTCCATGACCTGGCTATTGTAAATAGTGCTGCAATGAACATTGGGGTGCATGTGTCTTTTTGAATTACGGTTTTCTCTGGGTATATGCCCAGTAGTGGGATTGCTGGATCATATGGTAATTCTATTTTTAGTTTTTTAAGGAACCTCCATATTGTTCTCCATAGTGGCTGTATCAATTTACGTTCCCACCAACAGTGCAAGAGGGTTCCCTTTTCTCCACACCCTCTCCAGCATTTGTTGTTTGTAGATTTTCTGATGATGCCCATTCTAACTGGTGTGAGGTGATACCTCATTGTAGTTTTGATTTGCATTTCTCTAATAATTAGTGACGTTGAGCATCTTTTCATGTGCTTCGTGGCCATCTGTATGTCTTCTTTGGAGAAATGTCTATTTAGGTCTTCTGCCCATTTTTGGATTGGGTTGTTTGTTACTTTAATATTGAGCTGCATGAGCTGTTTATATATTTTGGAGATTAATCCTTTGTCCATTGATTCGTTTGCAAATATTTTCTCCCATTCTGAGAGTTGTCTTTTCGTCTTGTTTACGGTTTCCTTTGCTGTGCAAAAGCTTTGAAGTTTCATTAGGTCCCATTTGTTTATTTTTGTTTTTATTTCCATTACTCTAGGAAGTGGATCAAAAAAGATCTTGCTGTGATTTATGTCAAAGAGTGTTCTTCCTATGTTTTCCTCTAAGAGTTTTACAGTGTCCGTTCTTACATTTAGGTCTCAAATCCATTTTGAGTTTATTTTTGTGTATGGTGTTAAGGAGTATTCTAATTTAATTCTTTTACATGTAGCTGTCCAATTTTCCCAGCACCACTTATTGAAGAGACTGTCTTTTCTCCATTGTATATCTTTGCCTCCTTTGTCATAGATTAGTTGACCATAGGTGTGTGGGTTTATCTCTGGGCTTTCTATCTTGTTCCATTGATCTCTGTTTCTGTTTTTGTGCCAGTACCATATTGTCTTGATTACTGTAGTTTTGTAGTATAGTCTGAAGTCAGGGAGTCTGATTCCTCCCGCTCCGTTTTTTTCCCTCAAGACTGCTTTGGCTATTCAGGGTCTTTTGTGTCTCCATACAAATTTTAAGATGATTTGTTCTAGCTCCGTAAAAAATGCCATTGGTAATTTGATAAGGATTGCATTGAATCTGTAGATTGCTTTGGGTAGTATAGTCATTTTCACAATATTGATTCTTCCAATCCAAGAACGTGGTATATCTCTCCATCTGCTGTTATCATCTTTAATTTCTTTCATTAGTGTCTTATAGTTTTCTGCATACAGGTCTTTTGTCTCCCTAGGTAGGTTTATTCCTAGGTATTTTATTCTTTTTGTTACAATGGTAAATGGGAGTGTTTCCATAATTTCTCTTTCAGATTTTTCATCATTAGTGTATAGGAATGCAAGAGATTTCTGTGCATTAATTTTGTATCCTGCAACTTTACCAAATTCATTGATTAGCTCTAGTAGTTTTCTGGTGGCATTTCTAGGATTCTCTATGTATAGTATCATGTCATCTGCAAACAGTGACAGTTTTACTTCTTCTTTTCAATTTGCATTCCTTTTATTTCTTTTTCTTCTCTGATTGCTGTGGCTAGGACTTCCAAAACTATGTTGAATAATAGTGGTGAGAGTGGACATCCTTGTCTCGTTCCTGATCTCAGAGGAAATGCTTTCAATTTTTCACCATTGAGAATGATGTTTGCTGTGCATTTGTCGTATATGGCCTTTATTAAGTTGAGGTAAGTTCCCTCATTCATTGCCCACTTTCTGGAGAGTTTTTATCATAAATGGGTGCTGAATTTTGTCCAAAGCTTTTTCTGCATCTATTGAGATGATCATATGGTTTTTATTCTTCAATTTGTTAATATGGTGTATCACATTGATTGATTTGCATATATTGAAGAATCCTTGCATCCCTGGGATAAATCCCACTTGATCATGGTGTATGATCCTTTTAATGTGTTGTTGGATTCTGTTTGCTAGTATTTTGTTGAGGATTTTTGCATCTATATTCATCAGTGATATTGGTCTGTAATTTTCTTTTTTTGTAGTATCTTTGTCTGGTTTTGGTATCAGGGTGATGGTGGCCTCATAGAATGAGTTTGGGAGTGTTCCTTCCTCTGCAATTTTTTGGAAGAGTTTGAGAAGGATAGGTGTTAGCTCTTTTCTAAATGTTTGATAGAATTCACCTATGAAGCCATCTGGTCCAGGACTTTTGTTTGTTGGAAGATTTTTAATCACAGTTTCAATTTCATTACTTGTGATTGGTCTGTTCATATTTTCTGTTTCTTCTGGGTTCAGTCTTGGAAGGCTATACCTTTTTAAGAATTTGTCCATTTCTTCCAGGTTGTCCATTTTATTGGCATAGAGTTGCTTGTAGTAGTCTCTTAGGATGCTTTGTATTTCTGTGGTGTCTGTTGTAACTTCTCCTTTTTCATTTCTAATTTTATTGATTTGAGTCCTCTCCTTCTTTTTCTTTTTTTTTTTTTTTTTTTTTTTTTTTTTTTTTTTTTTTTTTTACTTGGTAGTGAAAATTGATTTGTATATTCTTTGCCTCTGAGTCCTTGTGGGATTTTTTCTTTTTTTAAATTCAAACAGAAAGTCACAAAAATTATACTCATCCTCATCAGTTCACTCAGTCCCATGTAATTAATTTTTTTTATCTTGATCTTTTGTTAGCACTTTTATGAGCTCATCAGTTTTTCATTAGAGTTCTGAAAATGCTTATTCATTCAGTTCAGCAGTACAGTCAGGTACCAGAAACCTGTACTTGTCAGAGTCTTTTCCATGAATTTCCTGAAGATGAAACCCTTTTATAGGAACATATTTACAAAAGCATCAGAGTACACCCAGAACTGTCTGTAAATGACAAAAGATTTAAAAATGACCACGGTTAAAGATTTGATGAAAGTTCATAATAATGCAGTTGACAAGAAAATTAGTTATTTCTGAGATATACATTTTAAAGTAATAACTAGGATTATGAATTATAACATTATACCAGAACATATAAGATTTTTAGAAATTTCATATAATGTCTGAAACATTTATATTAACATATTTCCATACAAATAACCCAATGAAAGTTTAGTATTAGTTGTTTTGTTTGTTTTTTTATACTGCAGGTTCTTATTAGTCATCAATTTTATACACATCAGTGTATACATGTCAATCCCAATCGCCCAATTCAGCACACCACCATCCCCATCCCACCGCAGTTTTCCCCCCTTGGTGTCCATATGTCTGTTCTCTACATCTGTGTCTCAACTTCTGCCCTGCAAACTGGCTCATCTGTACCATTTTTCTAGGTTCCACATACATGCGTTAATATATGATATTTGTTTTTCTCTTTCTGACTTACTTCACTCTGTATGACAGTCTCTAGATCCATCCACGTCTCAACAAATGACTCAATTTCGTTCCTTTTTATGGTTAAGTAATATTCCATTGTATATATGTACCACAACTTCTTTATCCATTCGTCTGTTGATGGGCATTTAGGTTGCTTCCATGACCTGGCTATTGTAAATAGTGCTGCAATGAACATTCGGGTGCATGTGTCTTTTTGAATTACGGTTTTCTCTGGGTATATGCCCAGTAGTGGGATTCCTGGGTCATATGGTAATTCTATTTTTAGTTTTTTAAGGAACCTCCATATTGTTCTCCATAGTGGCTGTATCAATTTACGTTCCCACCAACAGTGCAAGAGGGTTCCCTTTTCTCCACACCCTCTCCAGCATTTGTTGTTTGTAGATTTTCTGATGATGCCCATTCTAACTGGTGTGAGGTGATACCTCATTGTAGTTTTGATTTGCATTTCTCTAATAATTAGTGACGTTGAGCATCTTTTCATGTGCTTCGTGGCCATCTGTATGTCTTCTTTGGAGAAATGTCTATTTAGGTCTTCTGCCCATTTTTGGATTGGGTTATTTGTTTCTTTAATATTGAGCTAAATGAGCTGTTTATATATTTTAGAGATTAATCCTTTGTCCGTTGATTAGTTTGCAAATATATTCTCCCATTCTGAGAGTTGTCTTTTCGTCTTGTTTATGGTTTCCTTTGCTGTGCAAAAGCTTTGAAGTTTCATTAGGTCCCATTTGTTTATTTTTGTTTTTATTTCCATTACTCTAGGAGGTGGATCAAAAAAGATCTTGCTGTGATTTATGTCAAAGAGTGTTCTTCCTATGTTTTCCTCTAAGAGTTTTATAGTGTCCAGTCTTACATTTAGGTCTCTAATCCATTTTGAGTTTATTTTTGTGTATGGTGTTAGGGAGTATTCTAATTTAATTCTTTTACATGTAGCTGTCCAGTTTTCCCAGCACCACTTATTGAAGAGACTGTCTTTTCTCCATTGTATATCTTTGCCTCCTTTGTCATAGATTAGTTGACCATAGGTGCGTGGGTTTATCTCTGGGCTTTCTATCTTGTTCCATTGATTTCTGTTTCTGTTTTTGTGCCAGTACCATATTGTCTTGATTACTGTAGCTTTGTAGTATAGTCTGAAGTCAGGGAGTCTGATTCCTCCAGCTCCGTTTTTTTCCCTCAAGATTGCTTTGGCTATTCGGGGTCTTTTGTGTCTCCATACAAATTTTAAGATGATTTGTTCTAGCTCTGTAAAAAATGCCATTGGTAATTTGATAGGGATTGAATTGAATCTGTAGATTGCTTTGGGTAGTATAGTCATTTTCACAATGTTGATTCTTCCAATCCAAGAACATGGTATATCTCTCCATCTGTTGGTATCATCTTTAATTTCTTTCATCAGTGTCTTATAGTTTTCTGCATACAGGTCTTTTGTCTCCCTAGGTAGGTTTATTCCTAGGTATTTTATTCTTTTTGTTGCAATGGTAAATGGGAGTGTTTCCATAATTTCTCTTTCAGATTTTTCATCATTAGTGTATAGGAATGCAAGAGATTTCTGTGCATTAATTTTGTATCCTGCAACTTTACCATATTCATTAACTAGCTCTAGCAGTTTTCTGGTGGCAGTTTTAGGATTCTCTATGTATAGTATCATGTCATCTGCAAACAGTGACAGTTTTACTTCTTCTTTTCCAATTTGTATTCCTTTTATTTCTTTTTCTTCTCTGATTGCCATGGCTAGGACCTCCAGAACTATGTTGAATAATAGTGGTGAGAGTGGACATCCTTGTCTCGTTCCTGATCTTAGAGGAAATGCTTTCAGTTTTTCACCATTGAGAATGATGTTTCCTGTGGGTTTGTCATATATTGCCTTTATTATGTTGAGGTAGGTTCCCTCTATGCCCATTTTCTGGAGAGTTTTTATCATAAATGGGTGTTGAATTTTGTCAAAAGCTTTTTCTGCATCTATTGAGATGATCATATGGTTTTTATTCTTCAATTTGTTAATATGGTGTATCACATTGATTGATTTGCGTATATTGAAGAATCTTTGCATCCCTGGGATAAATCTCACTTGATCGTGGTGTATGATCCTTTTAATGTGTTGTTGGATTCTGTTTGCTAGTATTTTGTTGAGGATTTTTGCATCTATATTCATCAGTGATATTGGTCTGTAATTTTCTTTTTTTGTAGTGTCTTTGTCTGGTTTTGGTATCAGGGTGATGGTGGCCTCATAGAATGAGTTTGGGAGTGTTCCTTCCTCTGCAATTTTTTGGAAGAGTTTGAGAAGGATAGGAGTTAGCTCTTCTCTAAATGTTTGATAGAATTCACGTGTGAAGCCATCTGGTCCTGGACTTTTGTTTGTTGGAAGATGTTTAATCACAGTTTCAATTTCATTACTTGTGATTGGTCTGTTCATATTTTCTGCTTCTTCCTGGTTCAGTCTTGGAAGGTTTTACCTTTCTAAGAATTTGTCCATTTCTTCCAGGTTGTCCATTTTATTGGCATAAAGTTGCTTGTAGTAGTCTCTTAGGATGCTTTGTATTTCTGTGGTGTCTGTTGTAACTTCTCCTTTTTCATTTCTGATTTTATTGATTTGAGTTCTCTCCCTCTTTTTCTTGATGAGTGGGGCTAATGGCTTATCAATTTTGTTTATCTTCTCAAAGAACCAGCTTTTAGTTTTATTGATCTTTGCTATTGTTTTCTTTGTTTCTATTTCGTTTATTTCCACTCTGGTCTTTATGATTTCTTTCCTTCTGCTAACTTTGTGTTTTGTTTGTTCTTCTTTCTCTAGTTTCTTTAGGTGTAAGGTTAGATTGTTTACTTGAGATTTTTCTTGTTTCTTTAGGTAGGCTTGTATAGCTATAAACTTACCTCTTAGAACTACTTTTGCTGCATCCCATAGGTTTTTGATCATTGTGTTTTCATTGTCATTTGTCTCTAGGTATTTTTTGATTTCCTCTGATTTCTTCAGTGATCTCTTGGTTATTTAGTAACGTATTGTTTAGCCTCCATGTGTTTGTGCTTTTCATGGTTTTTTCCCTGTAATTCATTTCTAATCTCATAGCATTGTGGTCAGAAAAGATGCTTGATATGATTTCAATTTTCTTAAATTTACTGAGGCTTGATTTGTGACCCAAGATGTGATCTATCCTGGAGAATGTTCCGTGCGCACTTGAGAAGAACGTGTAATCTGCTGTTTTTGGATGGAATGTCCTATAAATGTCAATTAAATCTATCTGGTCTATTGTGTCATTTAAAGCTTCTGTTTCCTTATTTATTTTCATTTTGGATGATCTGTCCATTGGTGTAAGTGAGGTGTTAAAGTTCCCCACTATTATTGTGTTACTGTCGATTTCCTCTTTTATAGCTGTTAGCAGTTGCCTTATGTATTGAGGTGCTCCTATGTTGGGTGCATATATATTTATAATTGTTATCTCTTCTTCTTGGATTGATCCCTTGATCATTATGTAGTGCCCTTCCTTGTCTCTTGTAACATTCTTTATTTTAAAGTCTATTTTATCTGATATGAGTATAGCTACTCCAGCTTTCTTTTGATTTCCATTTGCATGGAATATCTTTTTCAATCCCCTCAGTTTCAGTCTGTATGTGTCCCTAGGTCTGAAGTGGGTCTCTTGTAGACAGCATATATATGGGTCTTGTTTTTGTAACCATTCAGCAAGCCTGTGTCTTTTGGTTGGAGCATTTAATCCATTCACGTTTAAGGTAATTATCGATATGTATGTTCCTATGACCATTTTCTTAATTGTTTTGGGTTTGTTTTTGTAGGTCCTTTTCTTCTCGTGTGTTTCCCACTTAGAGAAGTTCCTTTAGCATTTGTTGTAGAGCTGGTTTGGTGGTGCTGAATTCTCTTAGCTTTTGCTTGTCTGTAAAGCTTTTGATTTCTCCATCAAATCTAAATGAGATCCTTGCCAGGTAGAGTAATCTTGGTTTTAGGTTCTTCCCTTTCATCACTTTAAGTATATCATGCCACTCCCTTCTGGCTTGCAGAGTTTCTGCTGAGAAATCAGCTGTTAACCTTATGGGAGTTCCCTTGTATGTTATTTGTCATTTTACTCTTGCTGCTTTCAATAATTTTTCTTTGTGTTTAATTTTTGCCAATTTGATTACTATGTGTCTCAGCGTGTTTCTCCTTGGGTTTATCCTGTATGGGACTCGCTGTGCTTCCTGGACTTGGTTGGCTGTTTCCTTTCCCATGTTAGGGAAATTTTCGACTATAATCTCTTCAAATATTTTCTCTGGTCCTTTCTCTCTCTCTTTTCCTTCTGGGACCCCTATAATGCGAATGTTGTTGCATTTAATGTTGTCCCAGAGGTCTCTTAGGCTGTATTCATTTCTTTTCATTCTTTTTTCTTTAGTCTGTTCCACGGAAGTGAATTCCACCATTCTGTCTTCCAGGTCACTTATCTGTTCTTCTGCCTCAGTTATTCTGCTATTGATTCCTTCTAGTGTAGTTTTCATTTCAGTTATTGTGTTGTTCATCTCTGTTTGTTTGTTCTTTAATTCTTCTAGGTCTTTGTTAAAAATTTCTTGCATCTTCTTGATCTTTGCCTCCATTCTTATTCTGAGGTCCTTGATCATCTTCACTATCATTATTCTGAATTCTTTTTCTGGAAGGTTGCCTATCTCCACTTCATTTAGTTGTTTTTCTGGGGTCTTATCTTGTTCCTTCATCTGGTATATAGCCCTCTGCCTTTTCATCTTGTCTATCTTTGTGAATGTGGTTTTTGTTCCACAGGGTGCAGTATTGTAGTCTTTCTTGCTTCTTCTGTCTGCCCTCTTGTGGTTGAGGCTATCTAAGAGGCTTGATGGGAGGCTCTGGTGGTGCATAGAGCTGACTGTTGCTGTGGTGGTCAGAGCTCAGTAAAACTTTAATCCAGTTGACTGTTGATGGGTGGGGCTGGGTTCCCTCTTCGTTGGTTGTTTTGCCTGAGGCAACCCAAAACTGGAGCCTACCTCAGCTCTTTGGTGGGGCTAATGACAGACTCTGGGAGGGCTTATGCCCAGGAGTACTTCCCAGAACTTCTGCTGCCAGTGTCTTTGTCCCCACAGTGAAACAGAGCCACCCCCCAATTCTGCAGGAGACCTTCCAACACTAGCAGGTAGGTCTGGTTCAGTCTCCCCCAGGGTCACTGCTCCTTCCCCTCGGTCCCAATGTGCACACTATTTTTTGTGCGCCCTCCAAGAGTGGGGTCTCTGTTTCCCCCAGTCCTGTCGAAGTCCTGCAATCAATTCCCACTAGGCTGCAAAGTCTGATTCTCTAGGAATTCCTCCTCCCGTTGCCAGACCCCCAGGTTGGGAAGCCTGACGTGGGGCTCAGATCCTTCACTCCAGTGGGTGGATTTCTGTGGTATAAGTGTTTGCCAGTCTGTGAGTCACCCACCCAGCAGTTATGGGATTTGATTTTACTCTGATTGTGCCCCTCCTACCGTCTCATTGTGGCTTCTGCTTTGTCATTGGATGTGGGGTATCTTTTTTGGTGAGTTCCAGTGTCTTCCTGTCGATGATTGTCCAGCAGCTAGTTGTGATTCTGGTGTTCTCACAAGAGGGAGTGAGAGCACGTCCTTCTACTCCACCATCTTGGTTCCTGAAAATGCCAGAAGTTTTTAACATATTCTTCATTCTAGGTCACCCTCTTCATGTTTTTGTGTAAACTGTACTAAAAGCCCCCATGAGCACCCACCCTCTGCCTTGCAAATTCCTTCAGATTTGCCTTGTATGTGTATGCTCTAACAATATTTGTTCATCCATTCCACCCACTCTTGCTCTTTTTTTCATTTCCAAACTGATTCCCACACTCAGTTTGGCCCCTTTAACAAGTAGCTCAGTTCTGGACTCTGTCCTTTATTTCCCCTCTTGAGAACAGGCCACACAGTGTGGTTCACTGATTCACAGCACCACAGCACCTGCAACACCGCCCATTCTTACTGCTCCTCACCTTGCCCACAGCCAGATTTGAAAACTCTAACATAAAGTGATAGAAATACCAATAAAAATGTTTCTAGATGACTGAACATAAACTTTAAAGCACCAAAATATTTTACAAAAAATAACAGAAGCTGATGAATAGATTTTTTGGCTTGTTGATTCAGGATTATCAGTAAGAACATCAATTATTATTCTAGAGTACTATAATAGTGTCTTTGGAAGCTGTTAAGTTGTTAAATCTGCCAGACTATTAAATGGACTCATTTTTTAATTTCAGAGAATTCTTCCCTATTTTAACATGTTTAAAGTTATTTCTGTTAGTGTGACAACTTCTCCCCTTCTAACGTTTTCCTTCTAACCAGCACTGTCCAAGGATATCAGTTAAACTGGCTTATAGAATTGTATTTATGAACATGGATATGAGCTGTCAGAATCTTCCTTCAATGGAGGACTCGTTGCCCCAGCAACAGGTTTAGTCTCAGCTACAGAGAAAGCTGTTACTCACAAGGGTACTCCCTTCCCAGGGAAGCTTGTGTCCAATAACCAATAGATATATAGATATATGTATGTATGTATGTACATATATGTGTGTGTGTGAGAGAGAGATGATACACGATATATCATCATTTCAGGTGGTTGATTGGTTATTTGAGAAAAGTTTACCTAAATATCCTAAGATATCACCACAACTCTTGCTGTATTTAATTATATTTGATGAAACCTATCTTATCAAAGCATTACTATTTTGTGTTCTGAACATACCACATTGATTTTCTAAAATTTTTTAGCACTAACAGATTTTATTTTTAAAGTTTTTAGTTATTAATGATTTTCATTGTAATTTATATAAATGTGTTGGTTCTTGATTAAATAATAATTTTACTGTTGACTTAACTGGCAATTTAATTAAAAGGACTTTCATCACAATTGGAGTTTTATATCAGGTGCTTCTGAGCAAATACAACTGATTTAGATAATTTTTCTATTATGTCTTTATAACTGGTAATTAGGGTTATGAAATTCATCTTTGAACTTGAGTGTACTTCTTTCTTGAGCAATTAAAATGAATTGTATACTGAAAACTTGCTGCCTCTACTTAGCCATGCTGTGACTTCACAATGGAATAGAGAAAGAAACTTGGTACCCATCACTATCATCATATTGCAATGAGGATATTTTGAAATAACCTGTGCCAATAATATTTTTATTAGATTGTCCACTGCTCAAAAAAAAAAAAATCACTTGCTTTAAAAAAGTCTACATACAATGCGTGTAATTTGGTCTTAAAGTTTTTTGATCATGATGATGATGATAATGATGGTCAAAGTATTTTGAGAGAGCTACATGGCAAAGAGAAAATAAGTAGGGCTATATTTGCATCAGTCATTGTGAAGAATGTACTGGCAGTACATGAACTATTTAAAAACCTTAGGGGGAGGGGCAAGATGGCGGAAGAGTAAGACGCGGAGATCACCTTCCTCCCCACAGATACATGAGAAATACATCTACACGTGGAACTGCTCCTACAGAACACCTACTGAACGCTGGCAGAAGATGTCAGACCTCCCAAAAGGCAAGAAAATCCCCACGTACTTGGGTAGGGCAAAAGAAAAAAGAAATAACAGAGACAAAAGAATAGGGACGGGACCTGCACCAGTAGGAGGGAGCTGTGAACGAGGAAACGTTTCCACACACTAGGAAGCCCCTTCGTGGGCAGAGACTGCGGGTAGCAGAGGGGGGAAGCTTCAGAGCCACGGAGGAGAGCGCAGCCACAGTGGTGCGGAGGGCAAAGCGGAGAGATTCCCGCACAGAGGAGCGGTGCCGACCAGCACTCACCAGCCCGAGAGGCTTGTCTGCTCAGCCGCCGGGGCGGGCGGGGGCTGGGAGCTGGGGCTCGGGCTTCGGTGCTAGCCCAGAGGGAGTCCGGGAAAAAGACTGCAGCTGCCGAAGAGGCAAGAGACTTCTTCTTGCCTCTTTGTTTCGCAGCGCGCAAGGAGAGGGGATTCAGAGCGCTGCCTAAACGAGCTCCAGAGACGGGCGCGAGCCGCGGCTATCAGCGCGGATCCCACAGCAACAGGGACGCAGAGGGAAAAATGGAGAGATTCCCGCGCAGAGGCTCGGCGCTGAGCAGCACTCACCAGCCCGAGAGGCTTGTCTGCTCACCCGCCGGGGCGGGCGGGGGCTGGGAGCTGAGACGCGGGCTTCGGTCGGATCCCAGGGAGAGGACTGGGGTTGGCTGCATGAACACAGCCTGAAGGGGCTAGCGCACCACAACTAGCCGGGAGGGTGCCCGAGAAAAAGTCTGCGGCTGCCGAAGAGGCAAGAGACTTTTTCTTGCCTCTTTGTTTCGCGGCGTGCAAGGAGAGGGGATTCAGAGCGCCACTTAAACGAACTCCAGAGACGGGCGCGAGCCGCGGCTATCAGCGCGGACCCCAGAGACGGGCATGAGACGCTAAGGCTGCTGCTGCCGCCACCAAAAAGCCTGTGGGTGAGCACAGGTCATTCTCCACACCGCCCCTCCCAGGAGCCTGTGCAGCCCGCCACGGCCAGGCTCCCGTAAACTGGGGACAACTTCCCCGGGCGAGCGCACGGCGCGCCTCAGGCTGCTGCAACGTCACGCCGGCTTCTGCCGGCGCAGGCTCGCCCCGCCTCCTCCGTACCGCCCCGTCCCCCCGGCCTGACTGAGCCAGAGCCCCCGAATCAGCTGTTCCTTTAACCCCGTTCTGTCTGGGCGGGGAACAGACGCCCTCAGGCGACCTACATGCAGAGGCGGGTCCAAATCCAAAGCTGAACCCCGGGAGCTGTATGAACAAAGAAGAGAAAGGGAAATGTCTCCCAGCAGCCTCAGAAGCAGCGGATTAAAGCTCCACAAACAACTTGATGTGCCTGCATCTGTTGAATACCTGAATAGACAATGAATCATCCCAAATTTAGGAGGTGGACTTTGGGAGCAGGATATATTAACTTTTCCCCTTTTCCTTTTTTTTTGAGTGTATATGTGTATGCTTCTGGGTGAGATTTTGTCTGTATAGCTTTGCCCTCACCGTTAGTCCTAGGGTTAGGTCCGTCCGTTTTTTTTTTTTTTTTTACTTAAAAAATTTTTTTTTCCCTAATAAATGTTTTCTTAATAATTTTTTCCTTATTTTCTATTTTTAAAAAATTAAAAAAAATTTTTTTAATAAGTTTTTTCATATTTTTTATTTGAAAAAATTAAAAAAAATTTTTTCTTAATAAATTTTTTCTTAATAATTTTTTTCTTATTTTTAGTATAAAAAATTAATAAATCTATTTTTAAAAATTAAAAAAAATTTTTTTTCTTAATAAATTTATTCTTAATAATTTTTTTCTTATTTTTTATTATAATTGCTTTATTTTATTTTATTTTATCCTCTTTCTTTCTTTCCTTCCATTTTTTCTTCCTTTTATTCTGAGCCGTGTGGATGAAAGGCTCTTGGTGCTCCAGCCAGGCATCAGGGCTGTGCCTCTGAGGTGGGAGAGCCAACTTCAGGACACTGGTCCACAAGAGACCTCCCAGCTCCACGTAATACCAAACGGTGAAAATCTCTCAGAGATCTCCATCTCAACACCAAGACCCAGCTTCACTCAACGACCAGCAAGCTACAGTGCTGGACACCCTATGCCAAACAACTAGCAAGACAGGAACACAGCCCCATCCATTAACAGAGAGGCTGCCTAAAATCATAATAAGGCCACAGACACCCCAAAACACACCACCAGACGTGGACAAGCCCACCAGAAAGACAACATCCAGCCTCATCCACCAGAACACAGGCACTAGTTCCCTCCACCAGGAAACCTACACAACCCACTGAACCAACCTTAGCCACTGGGGACAGATACCAAAAACAACGGGAACTACGAACCTGCAGCCTGTGAAAAGGAGACCCCAAACACAGTAAGATAAGCAAAATGAGAAGACAGAAAAACACACAGCAGATGAAGGAGCAGGGTCAAAACACACCAGACCTAACAAATGAAGAGGAAATAGGTAGTCTACCTGAAAAAGAATTCAGAATAATGATAGTAAGGATGATCCAAAATCTTGGAAATAGAATAGACAAAATGCAAGAAACATTTAACAAGGACGTAGAAGAACTAAAGAGGAACCAAGCAATGATGAAAAGCACAATAAATGAAATTAAAAATACTCTAGATGGGATCAATAGCAGAATAACTGAGGCAGAAGAACGGATAAGTGACCTGGAAGATAAAATGGTGGAAATAACTACTGCAGACCAGAATAAAGAAAAAAGAATGAAAAGAACTGAGGACAGTCTCAGAGACCTCTGGGACAACATTAAACGCACCAACATTCGAATTATAGGGGTCCCAGAAGAAGAAGAGAAAAAGAAAGGGACTGAGAAAATATTTGAAGAGATTATAGTTGAAAACTTCCCTAATATGGGAAAGGAAATAGTTAATCAAGTCCTGGAAGCACAGAGAGTCCCATACAGGATAAATCCAAGGAGAAACACACCAAGACACATATTAATCAAACTATCAAAAATTAAATATAAAGAAAACATATTAAAAGCAGCAAGGGAAAAACAACAGATAACACACAAGGGCATCCCCATAAGGTTAACAGCTGATCTTTCAGCAGAAACGCTGCAAGCCAGAAGGGAGTGGCAGGATATACTTAAAGTGATGAAGGAGAAAAACCTACAACCAAGATTACTCTACCCAGCAAGGATCTCATTCAGATTTGATGGAGAAATTAAAACCTTTACAGACAAGCAAAAGCTGAGAGAGTTCAGCACCACCAAACCAGCTTTACAACAAATGCTAAAGGAACTTCTCTAGGCAAGAAACACAAGAGGAGGAAAACACCTACAATAACAAACCCAAAACATTTAAGAAAATGGGAATAGGAACATACATATCGATAATTACCTTAAATGTAAATGGATTAAATGCTCCCACCAAAAGACACAGACTGGCTGAATGGATACAAAAACAAGACCCATATATATGCTGTCTACAAGAGACCCACTTCAGACCTAGAGACACATACAGACTGAAAGTGAGGGGATGGAAAAAGATATTCCATGCAAATGGAAATCAAAAGAAAGCTGGAGTAGCAATTCTCATATCAGACAAAATAGACTTTAAAATAAAGACTATTACAAGAGACAAAGAAGGACACTATATAATGATCAAGGGATCGATCCAAGAAGAAGGTATAACAATTGTAAATATTTATGCACCCAACATAGGAGCACCTCAATACATAAGGCAAATACTAACAGCCATAAAAGGGGAAATCGACAGTAACACAATCATAGTAGGGGACTTTAACACCCCACTTTCACCAATGGACAGATCATACAAAATGAAAATAAATAAGGAAACACAAGCTTTAAATGATACATTAAACAAGATGGACTTAATTGATATTTATAGGACATTCCACCCAAAAACAACAGAATACACATTTTTCTCAAGTGCTCATGGAACATTCTCCAGGATAGATCATATCTTGGGTCACAAATCAAGCCTTGGTAAATTTAAGAAAATTGAAATCGTATAAAGTATCTTTTCCGACCACAACGCTATGAGACTAGATATCAATTACAGGAAAAGATCTGTAAAAAATACAAACACATGGAGGCTACACAATACACTACTTAATAATGAACTGATCACTGAAGAAATCAAAGGGGAAATCAAAAAATACCTAGAAACAAATAACAATGGAGACACGACGATCCAAAACCTATGGGATGCAGCAAGAGCAGTTCTAAGAGGGAAGTTTATAGCAATACAAGCCTACATCAAGAAACAGGAAACATCTCGAATAAACAACCTAACCTTGCACCTAAAGCAATTAGACAAAGAAGAACAAAAAAACCCCAAAGCTAGCAGAAGGAAAGAAATCATAAAGATCAGATCAGAAATAAATGAAAAAGAAATGAAGGAAACAATAGCAAAAATCAATGAAACTAAAAGCTGGTTCTTTGAGAAGATAAACAAAATTGATAAACCATTAGCCAGACTCATCAAGAGAAAAAGGGAGAAGACTCAAATTAATAGAATTAGAAATGAAAAAGGAGAAGTAACCACTGACACTGCAGAAATACAAACAATCATGAGAGATTACTACAAGCAACTCTATGCTAATAAAATGGACAACCTGGAAGAAATGGACAAATTCTTAGAAAAGCACAAGCTTCCAAGACTGAACCAGGAAGAAATAGAAAATATGAACAGACCAATCACAAGCACTGAAATTGCAACTGTGATTAAAAATCTTCCAACACACAAAAGCCCAGGACCAGATGGCTTCACAGGCGAATTCTATCAAACATTTAGAGAAGAGCTAACACCTATCTTTCTCAAACTCTTCCAAAATATTGCAGAGGGAGGAACACTCCCCAACTCATTCTACGAGGTCACCATCACCCTGATACCAAAACCAGACAAAGACGTCACAAAGAAAGAAAACTACAGGCCAATATCACTGATGAACATAGATGCAAAAATCCTCAACAAAATACTAGCAAACAGAATCCAACAGCACATTAAAAGGATTATACACCATGATCAAGTGGGGTTTATTCCAGGAATGCAAGGATTCTTCAATATACGCAAATCAATCAATGTGATACATCATATTAACAAATTGAAGGAGAAAAACCATATGATCATCTCAATAGATGCAGAGAAAGCTTTCGACAAAATTCAACACCCATTTATGATAAAAGTCCTGCAGAAAGTAGGCATAGAGGGAACTTTCCTCAACATAATAAAGGCCGTATATGACAAACCCACAGCCAACGTTGTCCTCAATGGTGAAAAACTGAAACCATTTCCACTAAGATCAGGAACAAGACAAGGTTGCCCACTCTCACCACTATTATTCAACATAGTTTTGGAAGTGTTAGCCACAGCAATCAGAGAAGAAAAAGAAATAAAAGGAATCCAAATCGGAAAAGAAGAAGTAAAGCTGTCACTGTTTGAAGATGACATGATACTATACATAGAGAATCCAAAAGATGCTACCAGAAAACTACTAGAGCTAATCAATGAATTTGGTAAAGTAGCAGGATACAAAATTAATACACAGAAATCTCTTGCATTCCTGTATACTAATGATGAAAAATCTGAAAGTGAAATTACGAAAACACTCCCGTTTACCATTGCAACAAAAAGAATAAAATATCTAGGAATAAACCTACATAAGGAGACAAAAGACCTGTATGCAGAAAATTATAGGACACTGATGAAAGAAATTAATACAAATAGATGGAGAGATATACCATGTTCTTGGATTGGAAGAATAAACATTGTGAAAATGACTCTGCTACCCAAAGCAATCTACAGATTCAATGCAATCCTTATCAAACTACCACTGGCATTTTTCACAGAACTAGAACAAAAAATTTCACAATTTGTATGGAAACACAAAAGACCCCGAATAGCCAAAGCAATCTTGAGAATGAAAAATGGAGCTGGAGGAATCAGGCTCCCTGACTTCAGACTATATTACAAAGCTATAGTAATCAAGACAGTTTGGTACTGGCACAAAAACAGAAATATAGATCAATGGAACAGGATAGAAAGCCCAGAGATAAGCCCACGCACATATGGTCACCTTATCTTTGATAAAGGAGGCAAGCATATACAGTGGAGAAAAGACAGCCTCTTCAATAAGTGGTGCTGGGAAAATTGGACAGGTACATGTAAAAGTATGAAATTAGAACACTCCCTGACACCATACACAAAAATAAACTCAAAATGGATTAAAGACCTAAGTGTAAGGCCAGACACTATCAAACTCTTAGAGGAAAACATAGGCAGAACACTCTATGACATAAATCACAGCAAGATCCTTTTTGACCCAGGTCCTAGAGAAATGGAAATAAAAACACAAATAAACAAATGGGACCTAATGAAACTTAAAAGCTTTTGCACAGCAAAGGAAACCATAAACAAGACCAAAAGACAACCCTCAGAATGGGAGAAAATATTTGCAAATGAAGCAACTGACAAAGGATTAATCTCCAAGATTTACAAGCAGCTCATGCAGCTCAGTAACAAAAGAGCAAACAACCCAATCCAAAAATGGGCAGAAGACCTAAGTAGACATTTCTCCAGAGAAGATATACAGATTGCCAACAGACCCATGAAAGAATGCTCAATGTCATTAATCATTAGAAAAATGCAAATCAAAACTACAATGAGGTATCATCTCACACCGGTCAGAAGGGCCATCATCAAAAAATCTAGAAACAATAAATGCTGGAGAGGGTGTGGAGAAAAGGGAACACTCTTGCACTGTTGGTGGGAATGTAAATTGATACAGCCACTATGGAGAACAGTATGGAGTTTCCTTAAAAAACTAAAAATAGAACTACCATACGACCCAGCAATCCCACTATTGGGCATATACCCTGAGAAAACCATAATTCAGAAAGAGTCATGTACCAAAATATTCATTGCAGCTCTGTTTACAATAGCCAGGACATGGAAGCAACCTAGGTGTCCATCATCAGATGAATGGATAAAGAAGATGTGGCACATATATACAATGGAATATTACTCAGCCATAAAAAGAAATGAAATGGAGGTGTTTGTAATGAGGTGGATGGAGTTAGAGTCTGTCATACAGAGTGAAGTAAGTCAGAAAGAGAAAAACAAATACAGTATGCTAACACATATATATGGAATCTAAGGGAAAAAAAAAAAGGTCATGAAGAACCTAGTGGCAAGATGGGAATAGAGACACAGACCTACTAGACAATGGACTTGAGGATATGGGGAGGGGGAGGGGTGAGATGTGACAGGGTGAGTGTTATGGACATATATACACTACCAAATGTAAAATAGATAGCTAGAGGGAAGCAGTCGCATAGCACAGGGAGATCAGCTCGGTGCTTTGTGACCACCTAGAGGGGTGGGATAGGGAGGGTGGGAGGGAGGGAGATGCAAGAGGGAAGAGATATGGGAACATATGTATATGTATAACTGATTCACTTTGTTATAAAGCAGAAGCTAACACACCATTGTAAAGAAAGTATACTTCAATAAAGATGTTTAAAAAAAAAAAAAAAAAACCTTAAAAAGCTTCTCAATATTTTACTCACTTATTTCATATTAAATTATACTTATTGGATTGGCATCAAGTTTAAGACATGGTTTTGTGCCCCAAATTTAGAATGCCGTATCTATTTTTAAGTTTTAAAAGCAGATGCTCTAGGGAAAATATCATAAAGATTCTTCAAAGAAAAAAAATACTCCAGTACAGTCTTGACTAAACATTGAAAAAGACTGTCAAGCTGAACAGTTGACTGATGATGACCCTAGTTGAGATGCCTGCTAGCTATATTTTCAAAAGCATCAAAGTCATTCTGCAGTCTCCTGGTAAATTGTCAAATCTGTCTGGAATTGCTATTAGGTTCCAGCCATATCTGTCTATTCACCAAAAGCTAAAAAACCGAAAAACTACCAATAAACTTTGGTCTTTGAATTTGAGTTCTCGTCAAAGAGAAGTTGTTGTGTATTTTTTCTTTCCTAAGATCATTTACCCTTTTAGTGAATTGACTGAATTACACGCTCTACAATAAAAGCAAATTTCAGAATAAGTTCAAACATTAGAACAGATACCTGAAACAACTAAGAAGTCAACCAATATACGATTTTAAGTTTAAAAAATCATAAGACTTACAGTTTTAGAATTACTACTTATGGACCAATTGACTTAAAAGGCACTGAAGAGCTTTTCCAGCACTAGAATATCTTGAGAATAAAAATATACCAAAGAAGTAACTAACTTTGAATAGAAACTATGCAGAAGAGGTAAAATACCAACTCTGATAAATAATTTTCTTTTCCTCAGTTCAATCCAGGGAGCATTATAGCATAAGAGTCCCAAAGTAAGGAGAATAGTCATCAGAAGTCTTAACTATTAAGTGACATAGAGGAACCTTGGAACTTACAGGATAGGCAGGCCACAAGAGAATGGGGGCCCAGACAAGAGTCTACATAATAAGGATTCAAGCAAGTCAAAGAAAATTTTTAACCAGTACAATGCACCAGTAACAAAAATTGAACTCAAAACTTCTGAAGGAACTTATTACAACCAAGTCTTCACTGGTTTCTGTGTACTTAATGCCAGCCCAACTAGGGCAGGCTTACACACTGACATGATTCCTGACCCTCTGTGTAAATGCAATACCGAAAAGTATTTGGTTTGGTGATACCATCTATAGCTACTACTGCAATAAATGAAAAGTTCCAAGAGAGTGATAGTTCTAAGTACCTCTAAGTATCTGTTACACCCATCACTTTAACTATGTGGACACTCTTTCTTCTTCTGTGTCTTTGACAGTGTTTTCAACATACAATTCCGATCTTGGAAGAGAGACAAGCCTTCCTCCAATTCCATACAACATTCTTCACATAGGAGGAAAGGTTGGGAATAAATTTGTTGAGATAAAGATGCTATTTTTCGTTGGTGGTTAGGCATGTCCCCAAAGAATCTGATAAAGAAAGTATTTCTTAAGCCAATTACTTTATGATTTTTCTCCCAGGTAAATATAAACATAGAGAAACATAAATAAATATCTGAGTTTTCAGAAAAATGTAATTTAATAGAAGATATACCATCACACTTTCCCACAAATAATCCTGGCTCCTGTTACTATTTGTGCCTTTAAAAATTATAATGATACAACTTTTGTACAGAGAAAATGGAAAACATTAAACTGTGAGTATTCAAGAAATCATTAACTACCTCCTCCTAAATGCATGAGTGTATGTTAACCCTGCAATTACAATAGTTCTTTAGGTGATCTGGTGCTTTATGTCAAAAATTGAACTGCTGAAATAAATATCCTTAAGGAAGAAACAATAGTGAACTTACAACCCCCTCATTACTCCAAAATTGGGAACAGGTTAGGTCCTTGGGATTATTGGGGTAGGGCAAGGCTGTGAAATTTAGTTATAGCATAAGTTAGAACAAATGACTTACATAGTTGTTAATTGAAGTCAGACAACTAGTAGATAAAAGCACACAAGTGACATCAGAAAAAGTCAAAAGCAGATAAGACATGGGGAAAAAGCTAGTAATGAAGTCAAGAGAACAAAGTTCACTGCAACCCAAAAAACCCAAGTCAGATACAAAAAGGGTCACAGGAAAAATGTAGAATGTTGGCTTGTTTTCCAGGAGAATAGCCAGTCTGAAGTGTTGAGGACAGACTATGACCTTTATGTTCAGAGGACTAAACCTAATTGGACAAATCCACTCTTTTGCTGAAGAATCCCTATGGGAAAAGAGAATCATTTCTAATCCTTTAAAGGCAGTTATGGCTACATCATCTTGCCTAACTCTTGGAGAGCATATTTTATTTCTTGTTATATCCCCAGTCCATAAAAATGTGTCTGGTACATAGTAGACAATAAATATTTTTACTTAATACACCAAGAACTCATTAAAGGTATCTATGTTTTCATGGGTTCAAAATTATTAATGGACATTTATTAAGTAATACAGCAATACTGTTTCACCTGTATATAACACTACATTTCATGAAGTACTTCCACCAGTATTATCCCATTTGAACTTCAAAGCCATTCTGAAGTAAATATTAACTATAATCATCATTCTATTGATGTGAAAAACTGAGACTCAGAGAAATTCAGTAACTTTTCCAACAGACTTACAGTAAATAGAGGAATTAATATTAGAAATTAGATTTCTTGGATCTAAGTCCTTTTCTCTTATGGTAGAGCTCTAATGTTCAAAGTTAGAAAAAAAAATCCCATTGATTTTTCCCTTCTGTTGGCTGAGAAAGGAAAACATATATCTAACCTCCTGCAAATTCTTCTCAAATATAGGCCACATCTTCAGCCCAACATCAAATACAATGCAGAGCACAAATAAGATGTTTAGCAAAAAGAGGCAGAATGTTGAAAGCATTTCCTCTAAGATCAGGAATAAAATAAGGATGCCCACTCTTGCCACTTTCATTCAACATAGTATTGGAAGTACTAGCCATAGCAATCAGACAAGAAAAAGAAATAAAAGGAATCCAAATTGGAAAGAAAGAAGTTTAAGTGTAACTGTTTGCACATGACATAATAGTATACTATATAGAGAAAATCATAAACACAATAAACAAATAAGTGAAAGACTTGTACTTTGGAAACTATAAGACGTTGATGAAAGAAATTGAAGGTGACACAAACAAATGGAAAGATACACTGTGTCTATGGATTGGAAGAATTAATATTGTTAAAATGATCACACAACCCAAGGCAATCTTCAGATTCAATGTAATCCCTATCAAAACACTAAAGACATTTTTTTGCAGAAGTAGTACGAATAGTTCTAAGCTCTATAGGGAAACACAAAAGACCCCAAATAACGAAAGCAATCTTGAGAAAGAAGAACAAAGCTGGAGATATCACACTCCCTGATTCCAAACTCCACGATAAAGCTACAGTAATCAAAACAGAATTGCTCTGATGCAAAACAAACACACATATCAATGGAACAGAACAGAGAGCCCAGAAATAAACCCACACTTATATAGTCAATTAACCTACAACATAGGAAGCAATGGAGAAAAGAGTCTCTTCAACAGGTGGTCCTGGGAAAACTGTACAGTCATACAGAAGAATAAAACTAGACTACTTTCTCACACCATATACAAAAGTAAACTCAAAATTGGTTAAAGACTTAAATATAAGACCTGAAACCATAAAACTCATATAAGAAAACATAGGCAGTATACTCTTTGACATTGGTCTTAGCAATATTTTTTGGGATCTTTCCCCAGGCAGGAGAAACAAAAGCAACAATAAACAAAAGGGACTACATCAAACTAAAAAGGTTTTTCACAGTGAAGGAAACTATCAGCAAAACAAAAAGACAGCTTAATGAATGGAAAAAGATATTTGCAAACAATATATCCAATAATGGGTTAATATCCAAAATATACAAAGAACTCATACAACTCATCATCAAAAAAAACCCCAAACAACCTGATTTTAAAATGGGCAGAGGAGATGAATAAACATTTTTCCAAAGAAGACATACAAATGGCCAACAGACACGCAAAAATATGCTCAACATCAGTAATCATCAGGGAACTCCAAAACAAAACCACAGTGAGATACCACCTCACACCTGTCAGAGTGCCTATCACCAAAAAGACAACAAATAAAAAGTGTTGGTGAAGATGTGGAGGAAAGGGAACCCTCGTACACTGTTGGTGTGAATATAAATTGGTGCAGCCACTGTGGAAAACAGTATGAAGTTTCCTCAAAAAATTAAAAATATAACTTCCATATAACTCAGCAATTTTACAGCTGGGTATTTACCCAAAGGAAACAACAACACTAATTGGAAAAGATATATGCAACCCTATGTTCTTGAAGTATTATTTACAATATCAAGATATAAAAGCAACCTAAGTGTCCATCAACAGAGGAATGGATAAAGAAGATGTGGTATATATATATATATTCAATGGAATATTGCTCAGCCATAAACAATGAAATCTTGTCCTTTGTGAGAACATGGGTGGATCTAAATGGAAGTGAAATAAGTCAGAGAAAGAGAAATACCATATGACCTCACTTATATGTGGAATCTAAAAAAACAAACAAAACAAAAGCAGGCTATAGATATAGAGAACAAATGGGTAGTTCAGAGAGGAAGGGGGTGAAGGGTGGATGAAATAGGTGAAAGGGATTAAGAGGTACAAACCTCCAGTTATATAATAAATAAGTCACATGGATATAATATATAGCATAAGAAATATGGTCAATAATATTGTAATACATTTTTATGGGGACAGATCGTTACTAGACTTACGGTGATCATTTCATAATGTATGCAAATGTCATCACTATGTAGGACACCTGAAACTAACATCATAATATTGTATGTCAACTACATTTCAATTTAAAAAAGGAGGCAGAATGTTAAATGAATATAGGCATTTGCTAAAATGAATCGTAGAAGAAAAAAGACGAATTTAATCTCAGATAAAAAATAAGATATAAATATATAACATGTATCCTAGAAAAATAAGTGAGAGAGAAGCAAACAAGAAACCATTTATTTGCTAACCTAAGGTGCAGAAATCCTACTTATGAAAAACTATTCAATTTCCTGTTATTATACCCTTCATTACAACATGACAGAAGAACATTAAAAGTAGAAGAGCATTAAAAATAACTTTTTTAAAGAACTGAGTTGTTAGTAAAATGTAAAAGACTATTTTGACCAGAAATTAAAAAAAAAAAAAACTGTTTATAATTAGATTCTTTCTTCCTGATTCTGAGCTCAAAAAGAAGATTCTAGCAAAATACTGTATGAAGATGGTTATCTAAATTCCAGAACAAATTGAGACAGGTTGTCTAAATTTCAAAACAAGTTGAAACTTTTCATAGAAAAGTGAGAAATCTTTTTAGAGTTGTTTTTTTCTGTAAGATGTTCAGTGAAAACGTGTTCTATGGCTCCAGGGGAGAATAGAGAGGTATCTTTGCTTCAGAATGGGGAAGTTCTAGAATCTCTCCCATTCCCCCAACATATAGTCAAACCCAGAGCACATAGTTCTTTTGATATTTTCTCTGTCTTTGTTAGTGCCTGGGGTAGCAACATCTATCTAAACATAAATCCAGATTGTCTTCACTTAAGACTTAGTTCTCTGGGCAACTGAAACTCCAGCTGCCTTTTCACTAGGGCATGTTCACCAAATGCCTACCTTGGGTAATATTACACACATGAAACTCCACCCTGGAGGCAAATATGTAAGCTGAGAGATACTCCCCCAGATGGTTTGTCCCCAAAAGACCACACTATGACTACTTCTTTCTCAGAGAAATTCTGTTCTCACTGCTCCTGTCCCCAATAAGAAACTCCTCTTTTTGCTAGGGTTATTAGCACTCTTATAACATTTGGGTAGAAGGATAGCCTAATTTCAGAATGTTAAATTCAACCAAATAAAGCTGGTGTGTCTGGGCAAACTACTGTCCTTTTTCTGGCAATCAATAAATTTCAGGGTGGCTATTTGTTCAAGTATTTTCTTCTGCCTCAACCCCCAACTCTTGGTGTAAATCATCCCATTCTGTTCTCCATGGCTGGACATAGGTAGCTCAATTACCATATCTTAGGCAGGATCCACAACACACTCTTAAGAGTAGGAATAACAACCAGTCATACCAGCAATAAACATAGCATTCAAGTCAGTGGCTTTATTCCAATGTTACCCATAATTGAGAGAATAGGTGTCCTGTATTCCTAGAGTGCAAATACAAATAATCTGAGAAATTTTGGCATGAGTTGTCCCTTTGACCACTACCTCATTTCATTCCTTCTGTCCTAAGGTAAGCAGCCATATTCAATTATAGTTATAGTAACTAAAGCTTTCAACTCTTAGTGACGATAGTCTTACAATGTTTTCATACACAGTTGACCTTTGAACAAGCAGGGGTTAGGGGTCCCCACCTTTCACAAGGTCAAAAGTCCCCATATAACTTTACAGGTGGTCTTCAAGATTCCACATCTGCTTATTCAACCAACTGCAAATCATGTGGTACTGTAGTATATATTTGCTGAAAAAAATCCATGTATAAGCTGACGTGCCCACTTCAAGCCAAGTGCTGTTCAAAGGTCAACTGTAATTTGCATAAATTTTACAAACCTTTTTAAATAGGACTGATAAAGTAGTAAATGGTTTTGGCTAAACAAAACCTCCCACATCATAGATAGAAGACAGAAAAGAACATGGATAGAGAAAGTGAGTGTGTGATGTACATAATAAAGAATATCATTACAAGTTCTTGTACATGTTTAACACAAATGAATTGAATAAGGGGAAAGATAGACATCTAAGGAGAAAGACATTTTCTGATTGCCTGTGAACATAAGATCATTAGCAGCATCATGATGACAGCATAGCAAAATCTCTCAATCAATGCTTCTTAGTTCCCTTCCACACTCTCCAAAATCACATATACTCAAGGCTGAGTCCAGAGAATTTCATCTTAAACTTCACCTCTACGGCTCAAGTATGTTGGAGATGGATGTGGAAGCTATATAAAATTGATGTTAGCTGGCCTAATGGCTAAAAGTATGGGAAGGAGTATGCCTTGTTGGATAAAAATGAATAAGCACGTAACATGGTTAGTGTTCAAATTCAGTTTTGTTCATAGAGGATAATTCCATTTTCAGATAAAGTTCTGAGTTTCTACAGAAAATTTGCAGATTTATGCTGCAAATGTATGATGTATTTACATTACTCTTGTGTAACATGGTCAGGGAAATACCTGAACTTGAAATTACAATTTACTTATGTGGATTAATAAAAGAGAGAGTAAGAATCTTTAAAAATCACAGTTAACTCAAAATGTTGGTGTAACCTGCACACTGTCATTCATCAATCCACTCATCCATTTTAAAATGCCTATATTACTTCTCCATGATATACCCCTTATGACTAATCAATGTTATTCCCTTAACCTTTGTTCCTTCCACCTGTAAAAATATCTTCCCTCTTTCAATATTGAACCCAAGCATCATCTTTTCTGCTTTGACATACTTACATTCCTTCTTCCCAATTAGGTGCTCTCTCATTAGGCCTCCATGACATTTGAACAGAAATCCAACACAGAGCTTATGCTATTTCATCTTATATACTTCTCCCTCCACTAATGGACTGATTCTTCCTTAGGACAGGTATATTGTCATCATCTTGTGTTTATTCCACCTTGTACCTACAAGGCAAAGTATAATGCCTGAGACATATTAAGAACTCAATAAATGTCTGCTGAATGATCAATTGATTGAATGTTAGGAAGTAGGAGTATAGTTAATCATTCAGCTGTTTTGGATTATATTTAATCTTTCCCTTGCCTATATTCTTCTGACTGAAATAAATAGCAGAAAAGAAGCAGCTGTAAAAACTCTGAAGAAAAAAACATTCTTCAACACATCTGAGTAGGAGATTATTGCTCTAAAATTTTTTCTGTAAGGATTGCTAAAATTTTTCCTATAAGGATTAATTTACAGGTAAATTAAATATTTTTGGAGTCTTATTAGATAATCAGTATTTTCTTCACTTTTCATAGAACTTTATTTATGTATTTATTTACTCATATTTATTCATTCATGACTCATGAATATGAGTCAATGAGTAAAACCACAAATACCCTATCAGTAGTGTTCTTCGTTAGAGGCAATAGAAATAAATTATAACTTAAAAGAAAAAGAGTTGTTGGGAAGAGTATTAGGAGGATCACAGAATTGGCTAGAGGCTGGAGGCTCACAATGGGAGGTGGGCAGGAGCCAAAGGGCTGCAGAGAACAGGCAGCAGAAACCAAGGAGCAAACCTTGAAGGTAAAACATTCTGGTGATTACTCCACTATTACTTCACACTCTTCCCATTCTGGTATTATTTGCTTGAGTATTAAAGTTCTCCAGGTGGTCAATTGACCTGGCTTAGGTTCATGAGCCCATCACCTAGCAGACAGAGGGAGGTCCTCAATACCTCTGCTTTCATAGGGGGAGATTGTCACCAGTGTCACTGCCCACCAAGACTGTATATGATGGAAGAGAGGCAACTGTACATAACAAAAGCAGGGTGCAATTAGGAAACGAAATTGATGTCATCCAGTCAGAAAAGTTATAAATATTCCTTATAAATATGTTTTATATTATATACAAAGCTATTTTCAAAAAAGGTTGAGATGCAGAAGATGAAATGGATATGAATCCTGCCATTAAGAAACTTACAGTCTCAGAGGAAATAGTTGCTTTGGAACCACATTGTATTACTATAGCTTGAAAAGATTGAACTAAATGACAATTTCACACAGTTCAACCTAAAATGTAGGCTAAACAGATAATAAACCATCAAATTACCAAATCTTGAGAGTCAATAGGCAGCTTATATTCAGTTTTTATTCCTATAACCTTCCTTCCTAAATTTATAGTAGTTATGATAAACTGAGTGTGCATAGTGTGTTTGTCAGCATTGGCCTCTATTTGCTCAAGAATTCACCTTTATTCTTTTACCTTTCTCAGTGGCATCTGAAGACTCAGAATAAAACAACTTTAAGGCATGTTTTATATGTGATATTATTAAAATGAGTACATTTTAAAAGGTGCAAATAAACATGGAGAATAGAAAGTGAACTATTTGGCCAAAGGGAATAAGCCCAAGGGATAATTTTCTATGACTGCTATATAGTAAACTGAATGGCTTACAAAGGCAATTATCATAAAAAATGATTGTGCTAGGTGCTCAAGTTAGAGTAATATATCCAGAATAGTAAGCAGGAAGTATTTATTTTCAATAAAAGTACATAACTATAAATAGAAGAAAAAGTAAGAATCCAAATCAGATAAGTATTGCATTGTATCAAGTATCAGCAACCTTCTAAATTATGTACCAAAATTTTAAGCCCTACCCTTCTGGTTCTTCAGGATCATGGAAAAGATGGTTATCATGCCAACTTGTTGAAACAATGTTTCCATGCCAACTCAAATGATGAGTAGTAAAATGGTGTTATTATTCCAACTCTCTCCTTGAGATAGCTCTCTCATGCAATGAACCTTATCAAGTATGGTAAAGTGGTGCTTGACAATGCCTGTCCGCCCCCTTCCAACCTCAGTTGCTGAGACCTGATCAACTTGACTCTAACTGAGTTGGATGGATATATTTGATGCTGTAAAACTCTCTAATGTGATTCAATGCCAGAGTCACTGAGCTACAGAGTATCCTTGTGACTTGTGAAAGAGTTAACACAACTTCTCACATACCCAATATGTTCTCAGAAACTTTAAAAAGGGGAAAAGGGGGACGTCTTTCTTAAAATTTTATATATTTATGCATTTGGTTGCAACTATTCTAAATTACTGAATTTCTTTTTTTTTTTTCCAATATTTTAAGGATGAAATTTGGGTCTGTGTCAGGGATCACCAAGACTGCACCCATGCTCAATGATACACTGGAAAGATCACCAGACTCAGAAAATCTGTTAAACTTGCATTTATGGTTTATTATTACAAAAGATACCAATTAAAATCAGTGAAGGGAAAAGGGTTTTATGAGGCAAACTCCAGGAGAAACAAGACACAAGTTTTCAGGTGTCCTCTCTCAGAGGAGTGGCATGGATACATTTAAATCTCTGAGCAACAATGTGTGACAAAATGTGCTAAATATTGCCAACTAGAGAAGTTCACTGAAGTCCAGGGGTTTTAGTGGGGGCTCAATAACACATGCATGTGGTGCTTGCTTGCAAGAGTGACCTCAGCTCCTCAGACTGTAGCCCCTCACAGAGCAAAAACAAATGTTCACCATAAATCATATTGTTTACATAATTTATCTGATCAAGCTGGTACCTCATGGCCTACAGCCTTAGGGATACACTCTCTTACCAGGTAAGTATTCCAAGGATGCAGAGCTTATCTCCCAAGAGCTGGACAAGGGTCAGTCCTGAAGACAACCTTTTCTTGGGAGTGTGCAGGATTTGAGCAATGTTGGACTGCTGGGTTAACACTTCCCTGCATGGCAGATTGCCCTTTTTATTTTTTTTTTTAACATCTTTATTGGAGTATGATTGCTTTACAATAGTGTGTTAGTTTCTGCTGTATCACAAACTGAATCAGCTATACATATACATATATCCCCATTTCTCCTCCCTCTTGCATCTCCCTCCCACCCTCCTTATTCCACCCCTCTAGGTGGACACAAAGCACTGAGCTGATCTCCCTGTGCCATGCAGCTACTTCCCACTAGCTATCTATTTTACATTTACTAATGTATATATGTCCATGCCACTCTCTCATTTCTTCCCACATTACCCTCTCCCCTCCCAGTGTCCTCAAGTCTATTCTCTACATCTGTCTCTTTATTCCTATCCTCCTCTTAGGTTCTTCAGAACCATATTTTATTTTTGATTCCATATATACATTTTAGCATACGGTATTTGTTTTTCTTTTTCAGACTTTCATCACTCTGTATAACAGTCTCTATGTCCATCCACTTCATACAAATAACTCAATTTCATTTCTTTTAATGACTGAGTAATATTCCATTATATACATGTGCCACATCTTCCTTATCCATTCAACTGTCGATGGACACTTAGGTTGCTTCCATGTCCTAGCTATCGTAAATAGTGCTGCAATGAACATTTTGGTGCATGACTCTTTTGAATTATGGTTTTCTCAGGGTATATGCCCAGTAGTGAGATTGCTGGGTCATATGGTAGTTCTATTTTTAGTTTTTTAAGGAACCTCCATACTGTTCTTCATAGTGGCTCTATCAATTTATATTCACAACAACAGTGCAAGAGGGTTCCCTTTTCTCCACACCCTCTCCAGCATTTATTGTTTGTAGGTTTTTTAATGATGGCCATTCTGACTGGTGTGAGGTGATACCTCGTAATTTTGATTTTCATTTCTCTAATGATTAGTGATTTTGAACATCCTTTCCTGTGTTTGTTGCCAATCTGTATATCTTCTTTGGAGAAATGTCTATTTACGTTTTCTGCCCATTTTTGGATTGGGCTCTTTGTTTTTTTGATATTGAGCTGCATGAGCTGCTTGTATATTTTGAAGATTACCCCTTTGTCAGTTGCTTTGTTTGCAAATATTTTCTCCCATTCTGAGGATTGTCTTTTCGTCTTGTTAATGGTTTCCTTGGCTGTTCAAAAGCTTTTAAGTTTCATTAGGTCCCATTTGTTTATTTTTCTTTTTATTTCATTTCTCTAGAGGTGGGTCAAAAAGGACATTGCTGTGATTTATGTCATAGAGTGTTCTGCCTAGGTTTTCCTCTAAGAGTTTTATAGTGTATAGCCTTACATTTAGGTCATTAATCCATTTTGAGTCTATTTTTGTGTATGGTGTTAGGAAGTGTTCTAATATCATTCTTTTACATGTAGCTGTCCAGTTTCCCCAGCACCACTTATTGAAGAGGCTGTCTTTTCTCCATTGTATATTCTTGCCTCCTTTATCAAACATAAGGTGATCATATATGCATGGGTATATCTCTGGGCTCTCTATCCTGTTCCATTGATCTATATTTCTGTTTTTGTGCCAGTACCATACTGTCTTGATTACTGTAGCTTTGTAGTATAGTTTGAAGTTGGGAACCCTGATTCCTCCAACTCCATTTATCTTCCTGAAGATTGCTTTGGCTATTCAGGGTCTTTTGTGTTTCCATACAAATTGTGAAATGTTTTGTTCTAGTTCTGTGAAAAATACCATTGGTAGTTTAATAAGAATTGCAATGAATCTGTGGATTGCTTTGGGTAGTATAGTCATTTTCACAATGTTGATTCTTCCAATCCAAGAACATGGTATATATCTCCATCTGTTTATATCATCTTTAGTTTCTTTCATCAGTGTCTTTTAGCTTTCTGCATACAGGTCTTTTGTCTCCTTAGGTCGGTTTATCCCTAGGTATATTATTATTTTTGTTGCAATGGTAAATGGGAGTGCTTCCTTAATTTCTCTTTCAGATTTTTCATCATTAGTGTATAGGAATGCAAGAGATTTCTGTGCATTAATTTTGTATCCTGCTACTTTACCAAATTCATTGATTAGCTCTAGTAATTTTCTGGTAACATCTTTAGGGTTCTCTATGTATAGCATCATGTCGTCTGCAAACAGTGACAGCTTTACTTCTTCTTTTCTGATTTGGATTCTTATTATTTCCTTTTCTTCTCTGATGGCTGTGGCTAAAACTTCCAAAACTATGCTGAATAATAGTGGTGACAGTGGGCAACCTTGTCTTGTTCCTGATCTTAGTGGGAAAGTTTTCAGTTTTTCACCATTGAGAATGATGTTGGCTGTGGGTTTGTCATATATGGCGTTTATTATGTTGAGGTAAGTTATCTCTATACCTACTTTCTGGAGGGTTTTTATCATAAATGGGTGTTGAATTTTGTCAAAAGTTTATTCTGCATCTATTGAGATGATCATATGGTTTTTCTCCTTCAATTTGTTAATGTGGTTTATCTCATTGATTGATTTGCATATATTGAAGAATCCTTGCATTCCAGGGATAAACCCTACTTGATTGGGGGTATGATCCTTTTAATGTGCTGTTGGATTCTGTTTGCTAGTTTGTTGTTGAGGATTTTTACATCTATGTTCATCAGGGATATTGCCTGTAGTGTTCTTTTTTGTGTAACATCTTTGTCTGGTTTTGGTATCAGGGTGGTGGTGGCCTTGTAGAATGAGTTTGGGAGTGTTCCTCCCTCTGCAATATTTTGGAAGAGTTTGAGAAGGATAGGTGTTAGCTCTTCTCTAAATGTTTGATAGAATTCGCCTGTGAAACCATTTGGTCCTGGGCTTTTGTTTTTTGGAAGATTTTTAGTCACAGTCTCAATTTCAGTGCTTGTGATTGGTCTGTTTATATTTTCTATTTCTTCCTTGTTCAGTCTTAGAATGTTGTGCTTTTCTAAGAATTTGTCCATTTCTTCCAGGTTGTCCATTTTATTGGCACATAGTTGCTTGCAGTAATCTCTCATGATTCCTTGTATTTCTGCCTTGTCAGTTGTTACTTCTCCTTATTAATTTTTATTTCTGTTGATTTGAGTCTTCTCCCTTTTTTTCTTGATGAGTCTGGCTAATGGTTTATCAATTTTGTTTATCTTCTCAAAGAACCAGCTTTTAGTTTTATTGATCTTTGCTATCGTTTCCTTCATTTCTCTTTCATTTATTTCTGATCTGACTTTTATGATTTCTTTCCTTCTGCTAACTTTGAGCTTTTTTTTGTTCTTCCTTCCCTAATTGCTTTAGGTGTGAGGTTAGGTTGTTTATTTGAGATCTTTCTTGTTTCTTGAGATAGGATTGTATTGCTATAAACTTCCCTCTTAGAACTGCTTTTGCTGCATCCCATAGGTTTTGGGTCATCATGTTTTCCTTGTCATTTGTTTCTATGTATTTTTTGATTTCTTCTTTGATTTCTTCAGTGATCTCTTGGTTATTAAGTAGTGTATTGTTTAGCCTCCATGTGTTTGTATTTTTTACAGATTTTTTTCCTGTAATTGATATCTAGTCTCATAGCATTGTGGTCGGAAAAGACACTCGATATGATTTCAATTTTCTTAAATTTACCAAGGCTTGATTTGTGACCAAAGATATGATCTATCCTGGAGAATGTTCCATAAGCACTTGAGAAGAAAGTGTATTCCTTTGTTTTTGGATGGAATGTCCTATAAATTTCGGTTAAGTCCATCTTGTTTAATGTGTCATTTAAAGCTTGTGTTTCCTTATTTATTTTCATTTTGGATGATCTGTCCATTGGTGAAAGTGTGGTGTTAAAATACCCTGCTATTACTGTGTTACTGTTGAATTTCCCTTTTATGGTTGTTAGCATTTGCTTTATGTATTGAGGTGCTCCTATATTAAATGCATAAATATTTACAATGTTATATCTTCTTCTTGGATTGATCCCTTGATCATTATGTAGTGTCCTTCTTTGTCTCTTGTAATAGTCTTTATTTTAAAGTCTATTTTTTCTGATATGAGAATTGCTACTCCAGCTTTCTTTTGATTTCCATTTGCATGAAATATCTTTTTCTATCCCCTCACTTTCATTCTGTGTGTGTCCCTAGGTCTGAAGTGGGTGTCTCGTAGACTGCATATATATGTGTCTTGTTTTTGTATCCATTCAGCCAGTCTATCTATTTTGTTTGGAGCATTTAATCCACTTATATTTAAGGTAATTATCGATATGTATATTCCTATTATCATTTTGTTAATTGTTTTGGGTTTGTTATTGTTGGTGTTTTCCTTCTCTTGCATTTCCTGCCTAGAGAAGTTCCTTTAGCATTTGTTCTAAAGCTGACTTAGTGGTGCTGAATTCTCTTAGTTTTTGCTTGTCTGTAAAGGTTTTAATTTCTCCATCAAATCTGAATGAGATCCTTGCTGGGTAGAGTAATCTTGGTTGTACGTTTTTCTCTTTCATCGCTATCAATATGCCCTGCCACTCCCTACTGACTTGCAGAGTTTGTGCTGAAAGAACAGCTGTTAACCTTATGGAATTCCCTTGTATGTTATTTGTTGCTTTTCCCTTGCTGCTTTTAGTATTTTTTCTTTGTATTTAATTTTTGGTAGTTTGATTAATATAGGTCTTAGCATGTTTCTCCTTGGATTTATCCTGTGTGGGGCTCTCTGCATTTCCTGGACTTGATTGACTATTTCCTTTCCCATATTAGGGAAGTTTTCAACTATAATCTCCTCAAATATTTTCTCAGTCCCTTTCTTTTTCTCTTCTTCTTCTGGGACCCCTATAATTCAAATGTTGCTGCATTTAATGTTGTCTCAGAGGTGTCTAAGACTGTCCTCAGTTCTTTTCATTCTTTTCTCCTTATTCTGCTTTGTGGTAGTTATTTCCAGTTTTTTGTCTTCCAGGTCACTTATCCGTTCTTCTGCCTCAGTTTTTCTGCTGTTGATTCCTTCTGGAAATTTTTAATTTCATTTATTGTGTTGTTCATCATTGTTTGTTTGCTCTTTAGTTCTTTTAGGCTCTTGTTAAATGTTTCTTGTATTTTCTCCTTTCTATTTCCAAGATTTTGTATCATCTGCACTATAATTATTCTGAATTCTTTTTCAGGTAGACTGCCTATTTCCTCTTTATTTGTTTGGTCTGGTGAGTTTTTACCGTGCTCCTTCATCTGCTGTGTATTTGTCTGTCTTCTCATTTTGCTTAACTTACTGTGTTTGGGGTCTCCTTTTAGCAAGTGGCAGGTTCTTAGCTCCTATTGTTTTTGGTGTCTGCCCCCAGTGTGTAAGGTTGATTCAGTGAGTTGTGTAGGCTTCCTGTTGGATGGCACTGGTGCCTGTGTTCTGGTGGATGAGGCTGGATCTTGTCTTTCTGGTGGGCAGGACTGCATCTGGTGGTGTGTTTTGGGGTGTCTGTGGACTTATTATGATTTTAGGCAACCCCTCTGCTAATGTGTTGGGTTGTGTTCCTGTATTGCTAGTTGTTTGGCATAGTGTGTCCAGCACTGTAACTTGCTGTTTGCTGAGTGGAGCTGTGTCTCAGCATGAGATGGAGATCTCTGGGAGAGCTTTCACCATTTGATATTACATGGGGCCGGGAGGTCTCTGGTGGACCAATGTCCTGAACTCGGCTCTCCCAACTCAGAGGCTCACGCCTGACACCTGGACAGAGTACCAAGACACTGTCAGCCACTCGGCTCAGAAGAAAAGGGAGAAAAAAAAAAAGAGAGAGAGAGAAAAGTAAAAAAATAATAAAATAAAGTTATTAAAATAAAACAATATTATTAAAAATAAAAAACTAATTAAAAAAAAAGGAATGAAAGAAGAGGACAACCAAACTAAAAGACAAATCCACCAATGATAACAAGTGCTAAAAACTATACAAAAAATAAAAAATAAAGGAAGGGAACAACCAAATCAGTAAACAAATCTACCAATGATATAAACTCTAAATACTAAGCTAAAATAAACATAAAACCAGAAACAAATTAGATGCAGAAAGCAAACCCCAAGTCTACAACAGATGCAGAATTTCTGGGTCAACCCCAAGTTGCTCCCAACATCCACCGTCTCAATTTCAGGACGATTCATTGTCTATTCAGGTGTTCCATAGATGCAGGGTACATCAAGTTGATTGTGGAGATTTAATCCACTACTCCTGAGGCTACTGGGAGAAATTTCCCTTTCTCTTCTTTGTTCGCACAGCTCTTGTGGTTCAGCTTTGGAGTTGGCCCCACTTCTGCGTGTAGATCACCTGAGTGCATCTGTTCCCTGCCCAGACTGGATGGGGTTCATGGAGCAGCTGATTAGGGGGCTCTGGCTCATGCAGGTCACTGGGAAGGAGGGGTACAGAATCCGGGGCGAGCCTGTGGCGGCAGACGCAGGCATGACATTGCAACAGCCTGAGGTGCTCCGTGTGTTCTCCCAGGGAAGTTGTCCCTCCCTGGATCATGTGACCCTGTCAGTGGCAGGCTGCACAGGCTCCCGGGAGGGGAAGTGTGGATAGTGACCTGTGTTTGCACACAGTCTTCTTGGTGGCTGCTGCAGCAGCCTTAGCATTTCATGCCTGTCTCTGTTGTCCACGCTGATAGCTGAGGCTCATGCCTGTCTCTGGAGCTTGTTTAGGCAGTGCTCTGAATCCCCTCTCCTCATGCACCCCGAAACAATGAACCCTTGCCTCTTAGGCAGTTCCAGACTTCTTCCCAGACTCCCTCCAGACTAGCTGTGGTGCACTGACCCCCTTCAGGGTATGTTCACACAGCCAACCCCAGTCCTCTCCCTGGGATCTGACCTCCAAAGCCCAAGCCTCAGCTCCCAGCCCCAACCCGGCCCGACGGGTGAACAGACAAGCCTCTCAAGCTGGTGAGTGCTGGTCGGCACCAATCCTCTGTGTGGGAAGGTCTCCGCTTTGCCTTCTGCACCCCTGTTGCTGTGCTCTTCTCCATGGCTTCAAAGCTCCCACCCACCTACCCCCTGTCTCTGCCAGTGAAGTGGCTTCCTAATGTGTGGAAACTTTTCCCCCTTCACAGCTGCCTCCCACAAGTGCAGGTCCCATCCCTATTTTTTGTCTCTGTTTTTTCTTTTTTCTTTTGCCCTACCCAGGTACCTGGTGAGTTCCTTGCCTTTTGGGAAGTCTGACGTCTTCTGCCAGTGTTCAGTAGGTGTTATGTAGGAGTTGTTCCACATATAGATGTATTTTTAATGTATTTGTAGGGAGGAAGGTGATCTCTACATCCTACTCCTCCGCCATCTTGAAGGTCCCTCCAGATTGCTCTTTTTTATATAAAATCTATTCCCTTTCCTTATACTGTAATAATTTTTTCTGTGCACATGGCAAGACAGTTAGAAACAATGTTTCCCATCTTTTCTTGCAGCTAATCGTGACTACGTGACCAACTTCTCCCCAGCAGATTATATGAAAATCACACCATTGCTTAAAAGGAAATTGCTTTCCTCGGGCTTTCTTTGTTTGTTCATTCCTGTGAGAAAGATGATGGCTCTGCAACTCAGCCTCAACCTATGACCCAGAAATTCTGCATCTGACAATATATTCCAAGAAATTCTCACACACGTCCATAAGGGGACATTTACAAATATGTTTATCAAGCATTGTTTGAGGCAGCAGCAATTTGGAAGCAATCGAGTTGTCTGTCACTGGAAGAACAGATAAGCAAAATGTGGTGGATTCATACCAATCAGGTTGATGCTCAAAATATGTAACAAATGTTATGGCATCAGTCTCAGTCAGTCAAAATGAATACCAGCCTTAGCACTGGAGCAGGGTCCTGGAGACCTCCCAAGTCCCCTCCCCACAAAATAGCTTGGTGTTAACCCTGTAAATGATGGATTGTGGAGAAATCCATTCATCTATCAGAGGAGCCCTCAGGAGACCCTAAATAGAGACTATTCATCAATTCATGTTAAGGCATTTCTATATTTTAACAACTTGTATGACTGTACACCTGCATACCGACTGAAAAACAGCCCTGTGTGGAGTACTATGCTTTATTTATTCTAAGTGAACTACATGTTCACACAGCAATATAGATCAAGAAAATAACAAATAAAATGAGATGTAGAGCAGAATATCATTTAAATTAAATATATTTGCACACAAGCACCAGCAAATATCTTATAAGAACATATAAACAAGGGTATGTTTTATTTGCACCTGTTGAATGAGCACAGGCAAATGGAAATATGGAATGGGTGTGAAGGGAAACAAATAAAAAAGAGGGGGTCTTGTGTAGATCAATGTTGATAAGGTCCAAAATATTCCATTTACAACCGAACTTTCTCTGAGTCTAGCCAAATGTAGTTAGTCTGTTGCCACAAATATTTTGTATGTTAATAAACTTATGCAGAAGAAAGTAACTGCATCAGAAGGAATATTTTGCCCAGATAACTTGTTTCTACAAAAAGCAGTTTTCAAAACTCAGTTCATAGGAGGGAGACACCTTATTAAGGAATCTGAGAAAGAAACATAGAAAAAATGGGATTTTGGATGAGCCTCAAATGGTAGATAAGATTTCAACTGGCAAAGATTGGAGAATACAGAATTTCTGACAAAGAGAACATACATAAAATCAGGGAAGATAAATAAATAAAAGGAATACAAATACTACGTTCAATTTCACTACTAGTGATCAGCCTGTTCTGATGGTCTATTTCTTCCCGACTCAGTCTTGAAAGAGTGTATGTTTATAGAAATTTATTCTTTTCTTCTAGGTTTTCCAGTTTGTTGGCATATCATCATTCATAAAATTATCTTATGATTTTTTGTATCTATGTGATATTGGCTGTCATTGCTTCTCTTTCATTTCTTATTTTATTTGGGTCCTCTTTCTTTTTTTCTTGATGAGCCTGGCTAAGTGTATATTGATGTTGTTTATGTTTTCAAAAACCCTCACAACTGCTCACTCTCCATGGCTATTGCAGCACTCACTCTAGTGTGGAGCTGTGCCATGAGGAAGAGGGGCCAGAGTGGGTACTCAGTTTGGGTCAGGGCATGAGCTGGAGAGGTCCTGGCACTAGTCAAAATACCAGACCACTCTCAATATGCTGCCCCATGAACCAGTAATGGTTGCCCTTGCCCTATTTGGATACTGTGCTGAGTCTGACCTGCCTCTGTCCCTTACAATTGTACCCTCTCCTCAGCCACTGCAGGCTTTGCCCTGGTGTGGAGCTGCACCATGGGACAAGATAGGACAAGATAGGTGCCCTGCTCAGGCTGAAGTGTGCCTGGGTTGGTCATGGGAAACCAACCAGAGTCCCAGGAAGTTTCAATCTGCTTCCTCCACCTTGTTTCAGGAGTAAGCAAATGTGTGGCACCCTTCATGAGCAGAGTCTAGGTTTCTTACAATACTGCTGTAGTCCCACTGGTTTTCAAACCAGCTAAGAGGACTTGTTCTCCTGGTGTTCCCCAGGGCTGGGGTGCTCAATATGTAGTTCTAAATTCTCACTCCCCAGGGAGGATCTCCAAGCCTGTGATACTTCCCTCCTCTGCTGGGTCCCCTCATAAGAGCACAGGTCCCAACTTGATTGCTTCTCTTCCCTTCCTACCCAACTCTGTGTGGTTCTTTCTTACAGCCTTGGTTATATAAGAATCTTTCTGCCAGTCTCAAGTCACTTTCAGTGAAAATAGCTCCACATGTAGATGTATTTTTGATGTACTTGTGAGGAGAGATGAGCTCCATATCCTCCTACTCCACCATCTTGACCCCCTCGTAGGAGAATCTATAAAAATTATCTTTAAAGGGGCAGAATGGACTTCATCTACATGTGCTATAATTTTTATAGATTCTCTTGCTGCTGCCTTTGCATGAAAATCAGCTAAGGTATTTCCCTGAGACAAGCAGTTTGTACCCTGATGACACGTCTTCCCCGGGAATTCTGCCTGAGGCAAAACTGGTGGAACATGATTTATTAGGTGCTCCAGCTGTTCCTGTGCATGTTCACCTTCATGTGTCCTCAGGCCTGGGGGTCTGCCACTTCCTATGGGGCCCATCATGGATGTGCTGCAGACTGCCAGAAAGATCTGGATGCAGTGGTGGAAACAACATAAAAGGAGAACCTGTTGATGAAAAGCCAGTGTGAGGGGCTCCACATGAAGACCCAGGAAATGGGGAAAATCATGAATGGGTTTTAGGGGATGGAGGAGGTTCAGAAACAGAAGGAACTTGCTAAAACGTAAATCCAGAAGGCTCTTTTCTTTTCTTAAAACCATTCAAACCTTTATTTGTTGCTTTTTTATGAAAGTTCCATTCAATTCGTTTATCTTTGTTAAAGTAAATGAGTGTGTTTCAATATAAGTGCCCGTGGAACTCTGACCCAAAGGACTCTGAGGCTGTTATACAAGGTCCCACCATGGTCTTTCAAGTGTCTCAGGTAAGGTTAAAACTGTCCCCTTGGGTCCAGGAATTATCTTCAGTCTCCAAGTAATTGTGAGGCTAATCATGTCCCCTGAGTCAAACCTGTACCACCTCTCCACTGAGGGAAATATTTCTTCAACTTGAGCATTCACAAGCATGTCCAAAACAAGAGAAAACTTAAGGTAAACTTATAGTTAAATAATATGTTACTTAATTTTTTTTACAAATAAGTACCTCTAAAGTTAATTCTTTTTTTTCCATTCTTAACTGAATTTATTATTTTTTTATTTCAGTATGATTGATTTATAATGTTATATTAGTTTCAGGTATGCAACATAATTCAATATTCGTATACAATTGAACTTTGAACAACATGGATTTGAACTTCACAGGTCTACTTATACCCAGATTTTTTTCAATAATTACATACTGCAGTACTACACAATCTACAGTTGGGTGAATCCACAAAACAAGACCCACAACACAGGGGAACCAAGTGTAATGTTATACTCAGACTTTCAACTGTGTAGGGTTGACACCCCTAACCCCTGCATTGTTCAAGGGTCAGGTGTATATTGCAAAATGATCACCACAATAAGTCCAGTTTTCCATCACCATACATGGTTACAAAATTTTTTTCTTGTGATGAAAACTTTCAAGATCCACTCTCATTCTCATAGCTACTTTTAAATATGCAATACAGTATTGTTAACTATAATCACTTATGACATTCACTTTATAACTGGAAATTTGTACCATTTTACCCCCTTCAGCCATTTCACCCTCCCAAACACCATAGGCAACCACCAATCGATTCTCTATATCCATGAACTCCATTTTTTGGGGGGGAGGTGTTTTTTGGTGTTTTGTTTTTAGATTCCACAAATAAGTGAGATCTTATGGTATTTATCTTTCTCTATCTGACTTATTTCACTTAGCCTAGTGCCTTCCAGGTCCATCCATGTTGTCACAAATGGTAGGAATTCCTTTTTTTATGGCTGAATAATATACCATTTTAAATATATACCACAACTTCTTTATTCATCCATCCATTGATAGACACTTAGGTTGTTTTCATGTCTTGGCTGTTGTAAACAATGCTGCTATGAATATGGGTGTGCAGGTAATTTTTCAAGTTAGTGTTTTCATTTCCTTTGGATATATACACACAAGTGGAACTACTGGATCATAGTGTAGTTCTATTTTTAATTTTTTGAGGTACCTCCATGTTTTACCAATTTAGAATCCCACCAACAGTGCACAAGCGTTTCTCTTTCTCCATATCCACACCAGCATTTGCTATCTCTTGTATTTTTGATCATGGCCATTCCAACAGGTATGAGGTGATATAACATTGTGGTTTTAATTTGCATTTCCCTAATGACTAGTAGTTTAGAACATTTTTTCATGTACCTCTTGGCTATTCTTAGAACTTATTTGGAAAAATGTCTATTCAGGTCTTTTGCCCATTTTTAATTGGATTATTTATTTTATTATTGAAGTATATGAGTTTTTATATATTTTGGATATTAACCCTTTGTTAAATATATGGTTTGCAAATATTTTTCCCCTTCCATAGGTTACCTTTTTATTTTCTTGATAGTTTCTTTTGCTGTGCAGAAGCTTTTTAGTTTGATGTAGTCCCACTCATTTATTTTTTATTTTGTTGCTTGTACTTTAGATGTGATTTCCAAAATTTATTACTAAGGCCTATGTCAAGTATTTTTTCCTATGCTTACTTCTGAGAGTTTCATCGTTTAAGGTCTTGCAATTAATTCAATTTCTTGTCTTTTTGATAATAGCCATTCTAACAGGTGTGAGATTATATCTTATGGCTTTGATTTGCATTTTCCTGATAATTAAGGATGTTGAGCATCACTTCATGTACTTGTTGGCCATTTGTATATCTTCTTTGGAAAAATGTCTATTCAAATCCTCTGCCCACTTTTTAATCAAATTGTTTCTTTTTTTTTTGCTATTGAGTTGTTTGATTTCTTTATATACTTTGGATATTAACCCCTTATCAGATATACAGTTTGAAAATATTTTCTCCAATTCATAGGTTACCTTTTCATTTTGTTGCTGGTTTCCTTTGTTGTCTAAAAAGTTTTTAGTTTGATGTGGTCCCACCTATTTATTTTTTGCTGTTGTTGCCTTTGCTTTTGGTGTCAGATCTAAAAAATCATCACCAAGACTGATGTCAAGAAGCTTACCACCTATGTTTTTTTTCTAGGAGTGTCATCGTTTTAGGTCTTACATTAAATTCTTTAATTCAATTAAAGTTAATTTTTGTCTATGGGGTAAGATAGTGATCAAGTTTCATTCTTTTGTATGTGTCTATTCAGTTTTCCCAACTCCATTTATTGAAGAGACTGACCTTTCCCTATTGTATATTCTTGGCTCTTTTGTCATAAAGTAATTGTCCATACATGCACGAGTTTATCTCTGGACTCTCTATTCGGTTCCATTTATCTCCATGTCTGTTTTTATGCCAATACCATATGGTTTTAATTAGTATAGCTTTGTAATACAGTTTAAAATCAAGACACATGATGTCTCCAGGTTTGTTCTTCATTTTCAAGATTTATTTAGCCATTTTGGGGTTTTTCATGGTTACATACAAATTTTAAGATCGTTTGCTCTATTTTTATTTTATTTTTTTTAATGCCATTGGCATATTGATAAGTATCACATTTGATCTGTAGATTACCTTGGGTAGTGTGGACATTTTAACAATACTAATTCTTTAAATCCATTAACATGGAATATCTTTCCATTTCTTTGTGTCCTCTTCATTTGCTTTTATCAATGCCTTACAGTTTTCAGTGCAGAAGACTTTCACCTCCTTGGTTAAATTTATTCCTAGGTACTTTATTTTTTTTGATGTAGTTCTAAATGGGATTGTTCTCTTAGTTTCTTTTTCTGATAGTTCATTATTAGTATATACAAATGCATCAGATTTTTGTATATTGATTTTTGTATCCTGCAACTTTGTTGAATTCATTTATTAGTTCTAACAGTATTTTGGTGGAGTCTCTAGGGTTTTCTATATATAATATCATGTCATCTGCAAACGGTGACAGTTTTACACCTTCTTTTCCAGTTTGGATGCCTTTTATTTCTTTTTCTCACCTAATTGCCCTGGCTAGGTCTTCTAATAATATGCTAAATAAAAGTGGGCATACTTGTCTTATTCCTGATATTAGAAGAAAGCTTTAACCTTTTCACCATTGACTATGATGTTAGCTGTTGGTTTGTCATATATGGTCTTTATTATGTTGAGATACGTTCCCTCTATACACACTTTGTTGAGAGTTTTTATCATGAATGGATGTTGAATTTTGTCAAAAGCTTTTCCTTCATCTATCAAATTGATCATATGAGTTCTATCCTTCATTTTTTTAACATGGTGTATCACACTGATTGATTTGCAGATGTTGAACCATCCTTGCATCCCTGGAATGAATCCCACTTGATCATGGTGTATGATCCTTTTAACATATTGTTGGGTTTGGTTTGCTAATATTTTGTTAATTTCTGCATCTATATTCATCAGTGATATCGGCCTGTAATTTTCTTTTCTTGTGGTGTCCTCTCTGGTTTTGCTATCAGGGTAATGCTGGCTTCATAAAATGATCTCATAAGTGTTTCCTTCTCTTCTGTTATTTTGGAAGAGTTTGAGAAAGATCGATATTAATTCTTGTTTGAATCTTTGGTAGAATTCACTAGTGAAGCCATCTAGTCCTGAACTCTTTTTTGTTAAGAGGTTTCTGGTTAAGAAGTTGTCTCTATTTCATTTATTTACACTCTGATATTTGTTGTTTTTATCCTTCTACTAACTTTGGGTTTGATTTCTTCTTCTTTTTCTAATTCCTTGAGCTGTAAACATAGGTTGTTTATTTGAGATTTTTCTTTTTTCCTGAGATAGGTGTATATTGCTATTAACTTTCCTCTTAGAACTGTGTTTGCCATATCCCATAATATTTGGTATGTTCCATTTCCATCTTCATTTGTCTCAAGATATTTTTTGATTCTTCTTTTGATTTCTTTTCTGACTGATTGGTTGTTCAATAGCATGTTGTTTAATCTTCACATATTTTAAATTTTCTAGTTTTCTTCTTATTTATTTCTAGTGTTGTGGTTGGAGAAAATGCTTAATATGAGTTCAGTTTTCTTAAATTTATTAAGACTTGTTTTGTGGCCTAAGATACGACCTATCCTGGAGAATATTCCATGCACACTTGAGAAAAATTTTTCATTCTGTTTCTTTTGGATGGAATGTTTGAGAGAGAGAGAGCAAGCCAATGTGGTCTAACGTGTCATTTAGGGATGATATTTCCGTTTTGATTTTCTGTTTGCATGATCTATTCATTGATATAAGTTCCCTATTTATTGTATTGCTGTCAATTTCTCCCTTTAAGCCTGTTAATATTTGTTTTAGATACATAGGTTCTTCTATATTAGGACATAAATATTTGCAAATGTTATAGACTCATTGGATTGACCCATATATCATTACATAATGCCCTCCTTTGTTTCTGATCATGGTCCATGTTTTAAAGTCTATTTTGTCTGATAAAACTATTGCTACTCCAGCTTTCTTTTGGTTTCCATTTGCATGGAATATCTTCTCCAACTCTTCACTTTCACTTTGTGCCCTTAGATCTGAACTGAGTCTCTTTTAGCAGTACAGAGATGGGTCTTTTTTAAAAATCTATTTAGCCACTCAGTCTTTTGATTGGGGAATTTAGTTCATTTACACTTAAAGTAATTATTGAGAGGTATGTACTTATTGCCATTTCATTAATTGTTCTCTGGTCATTTAGTAGTTTCTCTCTGTACCTTTCTTCTTCTCTTGTTCTCTTAATTTGTTATTTGATGACTTCTTATGTTATGCTTCGATTCCTTTCTCTTTATCTTTTGTGTATATACTATAGGTTTTGCATTGTAGTTACCATGCAGCTTACATATATAAACTTAGATTTAAAACAGTCTACTCAAATAAATAACAACTTAAGTCTGAACACATTCTAAAGCTCTACATTTTTACTCTACCCCAAAAGTTTTGTTTTTGATGTCACATTTCAATTTTTTTGTGTTTACCCCTTAACTAATTGTTGTAGTTACAGTTATTTTTATTACACTTGTCTTTTAACCTTTGTACTAGCTATATAAGTGATCATTATATTATATTTACTATATATTTACCCTTACCAGTGAAATATATATTTCATGTTTTCTTTTTTTTTTTTAACATCTTTATTGGAGTATAATTGCTTTACAACGGTGTGTTAGTTTCTGCTTTATAACAAAGTGAATCTGTTATACGTATACATATGTACTCATATCTCTTCCCTCTTGCATCTCCCTCCCTCCCACCCTTCCTATCTCACCCCTCTAGGTGGTCACAAAGCACCAAGCTGATCTCCCTGTGCTATGTGGCTGCTACCCACTAGCTATCTACTTTACATTTGGTAGTGTATATATGTCCATGCCACTCTCTCACTTTGTCCCAGCTTACCCTTCCCCCTCCACATAACCTCAAGTCCATTCTCTAGTACGTCTTCATCTTTATTCCCATCTTGCCCCTAGGTTCTTTATGACTTTTTTTTTTCTTTTTAGATTCCGTATATATTTGTTATCATATGGTATTTGTTTTTCGCTTTCCAACTTACTTCACACTGTGTGACAGTCTCTGGGTCCATCTACTTCACTACAAATAACTCAGTTTCATTCCTTTTTATGGCTGAGTAATATTCCATTGTATATATGTGCCACATCTTCTTTATCCATTCATCCGATGATGGACACTTCGGTTGCTTCCATGTCCTGTCTATCGTAAATACAGATGCAATGAACATTTTGGTACATGACTCGTTTTGAATTATGGTTTTCTCAGGGTATATGCCCAGTAGTGAGATTGCTGGGTCTCATGGTAGTTCTACTTTTGGTTTTTAAGGAACGTCCATACTGTTCTCCATAGTGGCTGTATCAGTTTACATTCCCACCAACAGTGCAAGAGGGTTCCCTTTTCTCCACACCCTCTCCAGCATTTATTGTTTGTAGATTTTTTGATGATGGTCATTCTGACCGGTGTGAGATGATATCTCATTGTAGTTTTGACTTGCATTTCTCTAATGATTAATGATGTTGAGCATTCTTTCATGTGTCTGTTGGCAATCTGTATATCTTCTTCAGAGAAATGTCTATTTAGGTCTTCTGCCCACTTTTTGATTGGGTTGTTTGTTTCTTTAATGTTGAGCTGCATGAGGTGCTTGTAAATATTGGAGATTAATCCTTTGTCAGTTGCTTCATTTGCAAATATTTTCTCCCATTCTGAAGGTTGTCTTTTCGTCTTCTTTATGGTTTCCTTTGCTGTGCAAAAGCTTTGCAGTTTCATTAGGTCCCATTTGTTTATTTGTGTTTTTATTTCCATTTCTCTAGGAGGTGGGTCAAAAAAGATTTTGCTGTGATTTATGTCATAGAGTGTTCTGCCTATGTTTTCCTCTAAGAGTTTGAAGGTGTCTGGCCTTACATTTAGGTCATTAATCCATTTTGAGTTTATTTTTGTGTATGGTGTTAGGGAGTGTTCTAATTTCATTCTCTTACATGTAGCTATCCAGTTTTACCAGCACCATTTATTGAAGAGGCTGTCTTTTCTCCACTATATATTCTTCCCTCCTTTATCAAAGGTAAGGTGACCATATGTGCGTGGGTTTACCTCTGGGTTTTCTATCCTGTTCCATTGATCTATATTTCTGTTTCTGTGCCAGTACCATACTGTCTTGATTAATGTAGCTTTGTAGTATAGTCTGAGGTGAGGGAGACTGATTCCTCCGGCTCCGATTTTCTTTCTCAAGATTGCTTTGTCTATTCAGGGTCTTTTGTGTTTCCATACAAATTGTGAAATTTTTTGTTGTTCTGTGAAAAATGCCAGTGGTAATTTGATAGGGATTGCATTGAATCTGTAGATTGCTTTGGGTAGTAGAGTCATTTTCACAATGTTGATTCTTCCAATCCAAGAACATGGTATATCTCTCCATCTATTTGTATCATCTTTAATTTCTTTCATCAGTGTCTTATAATTTTCTGCATACAAGTCTTTTGTCTCCTTAGGTAGGTTTATTTCTAGATATTTGGTTCATTTTGTTGCAATGGTAAATGAGAGTGTTTTCTTAATTTCACTTTCAGATTTTTCATCATTAGTGTATAGGAATGCAAGAGATTTCTGTGCATTAATTTTGTATCCTGCAACTTTACCAAATTCATTGATTAGCTCGAGTAGTTTTCTGGTAGCATCTTTAGGATTCTCTATGTATAGTATCATGTCATCTGCAAACAGTGACACCTTTATTTCTTCTTTTCCAATTTGGATTCCTTTTATTTCTTTTTCTTCTCTGATTGCTGTGGCTAAAACTTCCAAAATGATGTTGAATAATAGTGGTGAGAGTGGGCAACCTTGTCTTGTCCCTGATCTTAGTGGAAATGGTTTCAGTTTTTCACCATTGAGGATGATGTTTGCTGTGGGTTTGTCATATATGGCCTTTATTATGTTGAGGAAAGTTCCCTCTATGCCTACTTTCTGGAAGGTTTTTACCATAAGAGGGTATTGTTTCTCAAAAGCTTTCTCTGCATCTATTGAGATGATCATATGGTTTTTCTCCTTCAATTTGTTAATATGCTGTATTACATTGATTGATTTGCATATATATATATATATTTTAAAAACATCTTTATTGAAGTATAATTGCTTTACAATGGTGTGTTAGTTTTTGCTTTATAACAAAGTGAATCAGTTATACATATACATATGTTCCCATATCTCTTCCCTCTTGCATCTCCCTCCCTCCCACCCTCCCCATCCCACCCCTCTAGGTGGTCACAAAGCACTGAGCTGATCTCCCTGTGCTATGCGGCTGCTTCCCACTAGCTATCTATTGTACATCTGGTAGTGTGTATATGTCCATGACACTCTCTCACCCTGTCACATCTCACCCTTCCCCCTCCCCATATCCTCAAGTCCATTCTCTAGTAGGTCTGTGTCTTTATTCCCGTCTTGCCACAAGGTTCTTCACGGCCTTTTTTTTTTTTTTTTCCCTTAGATTCCATATATATGTGTTAGCATACTGTATTTGTTTTTCTCTTTCTGACTTACTTCACTCTGTATGACAGACTCTAACTCCATCCACCTCATTACAAATACCTCCATTTCATTTCTTTTTATGGCTGAGTAATATTCCATTGTATATATGTGCCACATCTTCTTTATCCATTCATCCGATGATGGACACTTAGGTTGCTTCCAGGTCCTGGCTGTTGTAAATAGAGCTGCAATGAACATTTTGGTACATGACTCTTTTTGAACTATGGTTTTCTCAGGGTTTATGCCCAGTAGTGGGATGGCTGGGTCGTATGGTAGTTCTATTTGTAGTTTTTTAAGGAACTTCCATACTGTTCTCCATAGTGGCTGTATCAATTTACATTCCCACCAACAGTGCAAGAGTGTTCCCTTTTCTCCACACCCTCTCCAGCATTTATTGTTTCTAGATTTTTTGATGATGGTCATTCTGACTGGTGTGAGGTGATACCTCATTGTAGTTTTGATTTGCATTTCTCTAATGATTAATGATGTTGAGCATTCTTTCATGTGTCTGTTGGCCATCTGTATATCTTCTTTGGAGAAATGTCTATTTAGGTCTTCTGCCCATTTTTGGATTGGGTTGTTTGTTTTTTTGTTATTGAGCTGCATGAGTTGCTTATAAATCTTGGAGATTAATCCTTTGTCCGTTGCTTCATTTGCAAATATTTTCTCCCATTCTGAGGGATGTCTTTTGGTCTTGTTTATGGTTTCCTTTGCTGTGCAAAAGCTTTTAAGTTTCATTAGGTCCCATTTGTTTATTTGTGTTTTTATTTCCATTTCTCTAGGAGCTGGGTCAAAAAGAATCTTGCTGTGATTTATGTCATAGAGTGTTCTGCCTATGTTTTCCTCTAAGAGTTTGATAGTGTCTGGCCTTACACTTAGGTCTTTAATCCATTTTGAGTTTATTTTTGTGTATGGTGTCAGGGAGTGTTCTAATTTCATACTTTTACATGTATCTGTCCAGTTTTCCCAGCACCACTTATTGAAGAGGCTGTCTTTTCTCCACTGTATATGCTTGCCTCCTTTATCAAAGATAAGGTGACCATATGTGCGTGGGTTTGCCTCTGGGCTTTCTATCCTGATCCATTGATCTATATTTCTGTTTTTGTGCCAGTACCAAACTGTCTTGATTACTGTAACTTTGTAATATAGTCTGAAGTCAGGGAGCCTGATTCCTCCAGCTCCATTTTTCGTTCTCAAGATTGCTTTGGCTATTCGGGGTCTTTAGTGTTTCCATACAAATTGTGAAATTTTTTGTTCTAGTTCTGTGAAAAATGCCAGTGGTAGTTTGATAGGGATTGCATTGAATCTGTAGATTGCTTTGGGTAGTAGAGTCATTTTCACAATGTTGATTCTTCCAATCCAAGAACATGGTATATCTCTCCATCTATTTGTATCATCTTTAATTTCTTTCATCAGTGTCTTATAATTTTCTGCATACAGGTCTTTTGTTTCCTTAGGTAGGTTTATTCCTAGATATTTTATTCTTTTTGTTGCAATGGTAAATGAGAGTGTTTTCTTAATTTCACTTTCAGATTTTTCATCATTAGTGTATAGAAATGCAAGAGATTTTGGTGCATTAATTTTGTATCCTGCTACTTTACCAAATTCATTGATTAGCTCGAGTAGTTTTCTGGTAGCATCTTTAGGATTCTCTATGTATAGTATCATGTCATCTGCAAACAGTGACAGCTTTACTTCTTCTTTTCTGATTTGGATTCCTTTTATTTCTTTTTCTTCTCTGATTGCTGTGGCTAACACTTCCAAAACTATGTTGAATAATAGTGGTGAGAGTGGGCAACCTTGTCTTGTTCCTGATCTTAGTGGAAATGGTTTCAGTTTTTCACCATTGAGGACAATATTGGCTGTGGGTTTGTCATATATGGCCTTTATTATGTTGAGGAAAGTTCCCTCTATGCCTACTTTCTGCAGGGCTTTTATCATAAATGGGTGTTGAATTTTGTCAAAAGCTTTCTCTGTATCTATTGAGATGATCATATGGTTTTTCAATTTGTTAATATGATGTATCACATTGATTGATTTGCATATATTGAAGAATCCTTGCATTCCTGGGATAAACCCCACTTGATCATGTTGTATGATCCTTTTAATGTGCTGTTGGATTCTGTTTGCTAGTATTTTGTTGAGGATTTTTGCATCTATGTTCATCAGTGATATTGGCCTGTAGTTTTCTTTCTTTGTGACATCTTTGTCTGGTTTTACTATCAGGGTGATGGTGGCCTCGTAGAATGAGTTGGGGAGTGTTCCTCCCTCTGCAATATTTTGGAAGAGTTTGAGAAGGATAGCTGTTAGCTCTTCTCTAAATGTTTGATAGAATTCGCCTGTGAAGCCATCTGGTCCTGGGCTTTTGTTTGTTGGAAGACTTTTAATCACAGTTTCAATTTCAGTGCTTGTGATTGGTCTGTTCATATTTTCTATTTCTTCCTGGTTCAGTCTCAGAAGGTTGTGCATTTCTAAGAATTTGTCCATTTCTTCCAGGTTGTCCATTTCATTGGCATAGAGTTGCTTGTAGTAATCTCTCATGATCGTTTGTATTTCTGCAGTGTCAGTTGTTATTTCTCCTTTTTCATTTCTAATTCTATTGATTTGATTCTTCTCCCTTATTTTCTTGATAAGTCTGGCTAATGGTTTATCAATTTTGTTTATCTTCTCAAAGAATCAGCTTTTAGTTTTATTGATTTTTGCTATTGTTTCTTTAATTTCTTTTTTATTTATTTCTGATCTGATCTTTATGATTTCTTTCCTTCCGCTAACTTTGGGTTTCTTTTGTTCTTCTTTCTCTAATTGCTTTAGGTGTAAGCTTAGGTTGTTTATTTGAGATGTTTCTTGTTTCTTAAGGTAGGATTGTATTGTTATAAACTTCCCTGTTAGAACTGCTTTTGCTGCATCCCATAGGTTTTGGGTCGTCGTGTTTTCATTGTCATTTGTTTCTAGGTATTGTTTGATTTTCCCTTTGATTTTTTCGGTGATCTCTTGGTTATTAAGTAGTGTGTTGTTTAGCCTCCATGTGTTTGTATTTCTAACAGATTTTTTCCTGTAATTGATATCTACTCTCATAGCATTGTGGTCAGAAAAGATACTTGATACAATTTCAATTTTCTTAAATTTACCAAGGCTTGCTTTGTGACCCAAGATATGATCTATCCTGGAGAATGTTCCATGAGCACTTGAGAAGGATGTATGTATTCTGCTGTTTTTGGATGGAATGTCCTGTAAAGATCAATTAATTCCATCTTGGTTAATGTATCATTTAAAGCTTGTGTTTCCTTATTTATTTTCATTTTGCATGATCTGTCCATTGGTGAAAGTGGGGTGTTAAAATCCCCTACTATGATTGTGTTACTGCTGATTTCCCCTTTTATGGCTGTTAGTATTTGCCTTATGTATTGAGGTGCTCCTATGTTGGGTGCATAAATATTTACAATTGTTATATCTTCTTCTTGGATTGATCCCTTGATCATTATGTAGTGTCTTGTCTTTTGTAATAGTCTTTGTTTTAAAGTCTATTTTGTCTGATATGAGAATTGCTACTCCAGCTTTCTTTTGATTTCCATTTGCATGGAATATCTTTTTCCATCCCCTCACTTTCAGGCTGTATGTGTCCCTAGGTCTGAGGTGTTTCTCTTGTAGACAGCATATATATGGGTCTTGTTTTTGTATCCATTCAGCCAGACTATGTCTTTTGGTTGGAGCATTTAATCCATTTACATTTAAGGTAATTATCGATATGTATGTTCCTATTACCATTTTCTTAATTGTTTTGGGTTTATTGTTGTACGTGTTTTCCTTCTCTTGTGTTTCCAGCCTAGAGAAGTTCCTTTAGCATTTGTTATAAAGCTGGTTTGGTGGTGCTGAATTGTCTTAGCTTTTGCTTGTCTGTAAAGGTTTTAATTTCTCCATCAAATCTGAATGAGATCCTTGCTGGATAGAGTAATCTTGGTTGTAGGTTTTTCTCCTTCATCACTTTAAATATGTCCTGCCGTGCCCTTCTGGCTTGCAGAGTTTCTGCTGAAAGATCAGCTGTTAACCTTATGGAGATTCCCTTATGTGTTGTATGTTTTTTTTCTCTTGCTGCTTTTAATATTTGTTCTTTGTATTTAATTTTTGATAGTTTGATTAATATGTGTTTGGCATGTTTCCTCTTGGATTTATCCTGTGTGGGACTCTCTGTGCTTCCTGGACTTGATTAACTATTTCCTTTCCCATATTAGGGAAGTTTTCAACTATAATCTCTTCAAATATTTTCTCAGTCCCTTTCTTTTTCTGTTCTTCTTCTGGGACCCCTATAATTCGAATGTTGGTGTGTTTAATGTTGTCCCAGAGGTCTCTGATGTTGTCCTCAATTCTTTTCATTCTTTTTTATTTATTCTGCTCTGCAGTAGTTATTTCCACTATTTTATCTTCCAAGTCACTTATCCATTCTTCTGCCTCAGTTATTCGGGTATTGATCCCTTCTAGAGAACTTTAATTTATTCTGTTGTTCACTGTTTGTTTGCTCTTTAGTTCTTCTGGGTCCTTGTTAAACGTTTCTTGTATTTTCTCCATTCTATTTCCCAGTATTTGGATCATCTTTACTATCATTATTCTGAATTCTTTTTCAGGTAGTCTGCCTATTTCCTCTTCATTTGTTAGGTCTGGTGGGTTTTTGCCTTGCTCCTTCATCTTCTGTGTGTTTCTCTGTCTTCTCATATTTCTTAACTTACTGTGTTTGGGATCTCCTTTTCGCAGGCTGCAGGTTCGTAGTTCCCATTGTTTTTGGTGTCTGTCCTCAGTGGCTAAGGTTGGTTCCCTGGCTTGTGTAGGTTTCCTGGTGGAGGGGGCTAGTGCCTGTGTTCTGGTGGATGAGACTGGATCTTGTCTTCCTGTTGGGCAGGTCCACGTCTGGTGGTGTGTTTTGGGGTGTCTGTGGCCTTATTATGATTTTAGGCTGCCTCTGTGCTAATGAATGGGGTTGTGTTCCTGTCTTGCTAGTTGTTTGGCATAGGGTGTCCAGCACTGGAGCTTGCTGGTTTTTGAGTGGAGCTGGGTCTTGGTGTTGAGATGGAGATCTCTGGAAGATTTTCACCGTTTGATATTACATGAAGCTGTGAGGTCTCTTGTGGACCAGTGTCCTGAACTTGGCTCTCCCACCTCAGAGGCACAGCCCTGATGCCTGGCTGGAGCACCAAGAGCCTGTTCTCCACACGGCTCAGAATAAAAGGGAGGAAAAAAAGAAAGAAGGAGATAAAATAAAATAAAGTAAAATAAAGTTATTAAAATAAAAAATAATTATTAAGAAATAAAATTTTTTAAGTAATTAAAAAAAAAAAAGGACAGACAGAACCCTAGGACAAATGGTAAAAGCAAAGCTATACAGAGAAAATCACACACAGAAGCATACACATGCACACTCACAAAAAGAGAAAAAGGGAAAAATATATATATATATATCGTTGCTCCCAAAGTCCACCTCCTCAATTTGGGATGATTTGTTGTCTATTCAGGTATTCCACAGATGCAGGGTACATCAAGTTGATTGTGGAGATTTAATCTGCTGCTCCTGAGGCTGCTGGGAGAGTTTTCCCCTTCTCTTCTTTGTTCACAGAGCTCCCGCTGTTCAGCTTTGGATTTGGACCCGCCTCTGCTTGTAGGTCACCTGAGGGCGTCTGTTCCCGCTCAGACAGGACTGGGTTAAAGGCACATCTGCTTCGGGGGTCTCACTCACTCAGGCCAGGGGGAGGGAGGGGTCCAGATGCGGGGCGATCCTGCAGCAGCAGAGGCCAGTGTGATGTTGCACCAGCCTGAGGCGCACCACGTGTTCTCCCGGGGAAGTTGTCCCTGGATCACTGGACCCTGGCAGTGGCAGGATGCACAGGCTCCTGGCAGGGGAGGTGTGGAGAGTGACCTGTGCTCGCACACAGGCTTCTTGGTGGCTGCAGTGGCACCCATAACGTCCCATGCCCGTCTCTGGAGTCCGCGCTGATAGCTGCGGCTCGTGCCCGTCTCTGGAGCTCCTTTAAGCGGCCCTCTTAATCCCCTCTCCTCATGCACCAGGAAACAAAGTGGCAAGAAAAAGTCTCTTGCCTCTTCGGCTGCTCCAGTCTTTTTCCCAGACTCCCTCCCGGCTAGCTGTGGCGCAGTAGTCCCTTCAATCTGTGTTCACGCCGCCAACCCCAGTCCTCTCCCTGGGATCTGACTGAAGCCCGAGCCTCAGCTCCCAGCCCCCGCCCACCCCAGCGGGGGAGCAGACAAGCCTCTCGGGCTGGTGAGTGCTGGTCGGCACCGCTCCTCTGTGTGGGAATCTCTCTGCTTTGCCCTCTGCACCCCTGTTGCTGTGCTCTCCTCCGTGGCTCCGAAGCTTCCCCCCTCCGCCCCCCGCAGTCTCCACCCGCGAAGGGGCTTCCGAGTGTGTGGAAACCTTTCTTCCTTCACGGCTTCCTCCCCGAGGTGCAATTCCTGTCCCTGTTCTTTTCTCTCTGTTTTTTCTTTTTTCTTTTGCCCTACCCAGGTACGTGGGGAGTTTCTTGCCTTTTGGGAAGTCTGAGGTCTTCTGCCAGCGTTCAGTGGGTGTTCTGTAGGAGTTGTTCCACACGTAGATGTATTTCTGATGTATTTGTGGGGAGGAAGGTGATCTCCGCATCTTACTCTTCCACCATCTTGAAGCTCTCCCCTCATATGTTTTCTTGTTACTGATTAACACCCTTTCTTTTCAGCTTAAAGAATTCCTTTCAACATTTTTTGTAAGGCCAGTTTAGTGGTGATGAAGTCATTTAGGTTTTGTCTGTCTGGAAAACTGTATCTTTCATTCAATTTTAAATGATACTGTTGCCTGTTAAAGTTTTTAGTTGGAAATTTTTCCTTTCAGTACTTTAAATATATTGTGCCACTCCCTTCTGGCCTGCAAATTTCTGCTAAAAAATCTTCTGGTAGTCTTATGAGAGATTCCCTTGTCGGTAGTAAGTTGTTCTTCTCTTGCTGCTGTAAGATTATTTTCTTGTCTTTAACTTTTGACATTTTATATATAATGCCTCTTTGTGTGAGTCTCTTCTGGTTTATCTTATTTGGAGGTATTTGGGCTTCCTGTATATAGACGTCTATTTCCTTTACCAAGTTGGGGAAGTTTTCAGCCATTATTTCTTCAAATAAATGTTCTGTCCCTTTCTCTTTCTCTTTTCCTTCTGGGTCCCCTATAATGTGAATGTTAATCTGCTTGATGTTATTCTCTAATTCTCTTAAGCTATCCTCACCTTTTTTCATTCCTTTTTTCTTTTTGCTGTTCTGATTGGGTGAGTTCCACTGCTCTGTCCTCGATTTCACTGATCCTTTTTTCTGCCTCATCTAGTCTGCTGTTGAACTCCTCTGGTGTACTTTTTGGTTCAGTTATTGCATTCTTCAATGTGATTTCTATTTGGTATTTTCATCTGTTTTCTATCTCTTTGTTGGAGTTTTCATTGTGTTCATTCTCCTCTCTAGTTCAGTGAACATCTTTATGACCATTACTTTAAACTCTTTGTCAGGTAAATTACTTACCTCCATTTCAATAAGGTTAAGATTTTTTCTGAGGTTTTATCTTGTTCTTTCATTTGGAACATAATTCTCTGTTTCTTCATATTTCTTGACTCTCCATGTTGGTTTCCATGTGTTAGATAAAACAGCCACCTCTCATATTCTTGAAGGAGTGGCCTTGTGTAGGAGATGAACCTTATCATTCAGCTCTGCCATAACTCTCAGTTGTTTCTGAAACCTTCGTAACTGTCCAAGCAACATTTTATTTTTAGTAACTTTCAGTAGTTGGTGGTGTGCCAAGATCTGCCAGTGTCCCAAAGGGGAGGATCTCAGTCAGTGTCTAGATTCAGGATCAGTGGAAGCCAGACCCTCAGGCAAGAGTTTTTAAAGTATGCAAATATATATAGCTCTGTGAGACTGCAAGCATAAACCCTTCTGGCCACCAGAGCCATGCAATCTAGAGGTATCCCCTCCATGGGAGTTGCAAAAATTTGGGCTCTGGACAGCTCCTTTCTGGAAGAGATCAGCAAGCTATAGTGAGGCAAAGGGAGAGTGAAAAAAATGGCATTGATCAGACTGCATTCCCTGAGAGCACCTCCTAGTTGTGCGTCAGACCTGAAGCCTGGTCCTCAGGCCAAAACTCTAGGACAAGCAAATAGGCCTCTTTTACAGAAAGACTGAGGATATGTTTCAGTTGGATATCTCTGCAGTGCTCTGGGGTGGTAACCTTCCAATGACTGTCTCTTTGATTATTACAACCCCATGGGACCCAAGAACACAGCCCCCCTGTCCTCCAGAGTCAGGTGATCAAAAGGTGTCCCCTGGATGACAGCTGCAAAAACCAGGGCACCCTATGTAAAAACCAGAGTACCAGATGCATGTAAAGTCTCCCCTCCTGGAGGTACTGGTGCTGTGGAGCATGGCTGGGGGAGAGTGTGAAGATAGTGCCCACTCTTCGAGGTCTCTGGAAAGGATTACAGTCATCCCTTAGATGTGTGTTTAATTAGAAGCCTTCTCATCAGGTTGTAGTTATGATGCTAGTCTAATAGGTCACTTTCATAGAAAGACAGCTCTTGGGTCTCTTGTCTCTTGTTGTGCCCTGGGGGGCAGGGGGGTAGCCATTTAAAAACTATTTTTTCATTACCGTCCTGTGGGACCCCTGCTCATAAGCCCCACTGGCCACCAGAGACAGGTGATGTAGAGGTGTCCCTTGGTGGCGTCTGCAAAAACGAGGGTGCCAGACATGGATATGAGCTCCTTTCTGGGAGGAAAAGGTGAGCTTGAGCAAGGCAGAGGGAGAGCACAAAGAATGCATCCACAGGCCTCCATTCCTTGAGAGCACCTCCATAGACCCCTACTTATATGGAAAACCAGAATCCTGTCCCTCAGGCTGAAGCTCCTGCATAAGCAAATAGACGTCTTTCATAGAAAGACTGGGGGTGTGTTTCAGACTGCTATCTGTGCAGTCCGCTGGGTTGGTAGTCTGCCAAGAACTGTCTCTCAGATTGTTACAGTCTCCTGGGACCCAGGATTGTAAGCTCCTCTGACCTCCAGAGCCAGGCGATCCAGAGGGTATCCTCTGGGTGGCAGCTGCAAAAACCAGTGTACCAGACATGTGTAAAAACTCCCCACTAGGAGATAATCACACTCTGGAGTGCAGCAGAGGGAGAGAGCAAAGACCCCATCCACTGGCTGGGATGTGGCAGAAGATGAGCATATAGATGCATGTAGATGGACTGGGGAAAAGGACAATAAAAGGAAAGAAAAAAAGGGTGCCCACCAGCTGGAGTGCAAAGATAGCACCTACAGGTTAGAATGAGGCAGAGGGGGGACATATAGATGGCACTCGAAGAAAAGAGAGGATAACAATAACAAAGACCAAAAAAAGATGAAAAGATGGTGTCTGCTGGCTAGAGTGAAATAGAGGAAGAGTGTCAAGATGGTGCCCACCAGCCAGCAGACCCCTAGATATGTCCTAATTTAGATGCCTCCCACTCTGGCTGCCACTTTAAGATTAGCAAATGAACCACATTCACATAAAGTCTGGGCCTCTCTCGATAGGCTGCCTCTGAGCTAAGCCCTGGGGCAGGTGAATCCAAGCACCTGAGCCCTTTAAGAGCCATTTCAGATCATTATAGTCTTGTGGTTCTTTTGGACATGAACCCCATTAGTTTTCAAAATTAGATCTTTTGGAGTCTCATCTCTCAGGTGCAGATCTTAAAAGTTGGAGTGTCCAATGTGAGGTTCCAACACTTTGCTCCTCAGGGAGAATCTCTAGGTTGTGAGTCCCCTCCCTATGGTGGGTCGCTGTGCTGGTGATGGAGTTTATGGTGAGACTGTGTCCTAGCATCTCCTACTCATTTTGACGTGGGCCTTCTCTTGCTTGCCAGATGAATAGGAGTTGCTCAGACAATTTTTAGGTTTTTTTCAGAGGAAGTTGTTCCATATGTAGCTGCAGATTTGGTGCGCCTGTGGGGCGAAGTGAGCCCAGGATTCTCCTACATGGTTGTCTTGAACTGGAACATCCCCAAATCCAGAAGGTTCTGAAGGAAAAGGACCAACTTACCACAGACTTGAACTTTGTGGAAAAATCTTCTCTGACATCTTCAAGCAGTTTGAGAAACAGAAGGTGATTGAAGGCTACCACACACATGATGAATCACTGAAGAAGTGTGTTGAGGATTACATAGGAAGAATTGAAAAGGAAGGCCAAAGATATCCAGCACTGGAGGACCATGCAGAAGAGAAACTCAAACTGGCAAATGAGGAAATCGCCCAGGTCCAGCTTTTCCTGGGCCTTCCAGGAAAACCTGAGGAAGATGCAGACACACATCCACTCACTGGAGAAGAACATTGGGCAGAAGACTAATGAAAACAATGAACTGATCAGAATCTGTGACAACTTCATTTCCAAGATGGAAAAGATCTGATATGGAGGTCCCTGACTCGTGCTATCCTCCCTCCTGTCTGTCTGCCTTACTCTGTCATTAGAAGGTTTCCTGTTCTTTCTTCTCTTAGCCTCAACTTCTTTTTGAACTAGATTGTTTTAAAAAGAAGACAATAAAATTTCCCTTAAGTTAACAAAAGAGAGAAAAAGTAAGAGAGGGGTTCTATGCAGTGCTCTGGTCAACAGTCTTAGCTGAGACAAGCCTGTGTGGCATTCCAGCTCAGCTTCCAGAAACATGAGTAAAGAAGTCTCAAAAAGATTTCAGTCCCCAAATTTTCAAATATTACCAGCTGACACATTAGACGTTATGAAGACAAGCTGTTCTCACCATGACTTGTCCAGATTCCTGGTACACAGAGCCAGTGAGCATGTTGCAATGATAGTTGTTTTAAACCACAGAATTTGGAGGTGGCTTGGCATACAATAATAGACAACCAGAATGCCTCGCCATCTTGCATATCCCATTTTCCACTTTCCAAATGTCCCCAGTTCCTTTGAAGTCCATGTCACTCTGGGACTACCAAGTCATCCCCCAGCTCCAAGGGTAGGAGAAGTGATATAGGGTAATCTAATTGTCAATGTTTTCCCCTAGTCACAGAGACTAGTTCATGCAGGTGCACATGAACTAAGCCAGACTCTAATATTCCATGCGAATATTACAACTTTTGCTTGGAATTTTCTGTAAAAAGTGTTTTCTTTGTCTGGACAATTTGGAGCTGCTGAAATCATTTGTTTTTTTTAACTATGAGGGAAGCCAATTTGCAAATAAGTTCAACACATGGAAAAGAACAGAGTTGAGAACCCCCAAAACTCAGACCTGGGGTCCTGATGACAATATAAACTTTTAGATGAAGGCCTTGTCTTAAATTTGACCTTCTGGATATTTTAGCTTTATACATTGGTAAATTCCCTTTATTATTCAAGCCAGTTTGAGTAGAGCTTTACCTTGCTTACAACCAAAAACATCCTAAGCTTTCTATGCATAAGCCAAAAATTTTTCGGGAAAGACTCACATCAGTGGCTATCATGGATAAAATAACTCAGGAAGAGGGAAGCTTTAGTTTTTAATCTTATACCTTATTGTATTATTTGAATTATCTAACAATATACACCAATTACTTTTTTTTAATAATGACAGGACTTATCTGGGTGCTGAAATGGGCTATTTTTTGGTTTTGTTAGTCATGATTTTCTGTGTGATATCCAACCATGCCCATGTGGTACTTAATTCACTCTTTCCTATAATATAAAAAAGTATCAAGGACTTAACAATGCTGAAGAATTTCACATGTATTACCTCTTTTAATCCTCATAAGAAGTCCAGTGGTTAATCCATGTTACCCCTATGTTATGAAGCAGGAAAGTGAAGCAAGCTGAGAACAGTTAAGGAATTTGTCAAAGGTCATGAAACTAGTTAAGTGGTAAAGGTAGTATTCAAATCAATGTCTGCCTAATATCATTGTTCATACTCATAACTCTCCCACCATTAATGATTCCAGTGTTTTTCAAACTTATATTTGAACCTTCTATCCTAGAATAAGGATAAGCTTGTCATCTTTTCTTTATGTTAAAAAAAAAACAAAATTTAGTTCTCTCTCTGTTAATTCTACCTATTGAGGAGTATTTTTTCTGCCTATGCCAAACCACCTAATCCCTCATCCAAGCATTAGTCTTTTAAATATTTGAAGACAATTATAATGGCCCCCCTCCAGGAGCCTCCTCTTCATGCCCACCATATCCATGCTCACATACAAATACACATACACACACACACACATACACACACACACACATCCCTGAAACATTCCTTTGCCAATGTCTTTAAATTCTATCAAGTCTATCAACCCTTACTTAAAGTCACCTTTTTCCCATTTCCTCACCATCATGATCCCCCTGTCCTGTACCCACTCACCCTCTTAAAACTAAAGCCTGCAAAGGTAAGTGATTTTCCCAAAAACAAAAAGTTCCTTATTAGTTGAATACAGGAAGGTCTGATTACCATTTTCCTGTGGATCAGCATCAATATTCTTCATCAGGCATAGCTCATACAATTCTTTATAGTGACCTTTATATGTATTTATTCACATTTAGGTGATAGACAAGCAGACAGATCTTCACTTTGATAACCAATGAATATAATATTAGCATCTTTGGATGAGAATCCAACTATTGAGGACTAAGCTGAATATTTCAGGCCAGAGGATAAAAATTCAGAATGCTTACCAATGTGATAGAATAAATAACAATTGAGATCTCTTAAGTGCTGTGACAGACATTTCAAAGAAGCAGTAATCAGCCTGTATTTAGTTGTGAGTTAGAAACAATTCCTGGCTAAGTGGCATATGCCCAGTTTTGAATTATGCATTTCTGTTGCAGGGAGAGCATTTCACAAAGTTTTATCATACCCATCATTGGAGTCTATATAAAAATGATATCTGGGGAAATGGCACAGATGCCAATAAAGAGGCAACAAGTAAAGCTATATTCAGTCTCTGTGTTTCTTTCTCTCCTAAAGATTATCCACAGTATACCTTATTTCCTACTAAAGTCCTTGAAAGAGTTGTGAGCTTTGTCATCTCACTGAGTATAAATTCTTTATTTCATGAAAACATTTTCTTGTAGTTGGTGATAATTAATAGCCTCCTTATATAGAGTGCTGTAAGCTCTTTCATATTACCCAGGAGTTAGACACAGCTTCATAAAAGCCCAGACCATGTGTGAAACTGACTTGAACATACTGACTAATTTATTTGATCTTATTCTGACTCACCACACGTCATTGTTTGCGTCAAAGTTCATAAATCTTGTTTTGCTTTGGAAAAGATGATTCATATATAAGTCTCAACTGATTGAATAAAAAATGAGCTTGTATACAATATAGTAAAAAACAAAAATGCATGTGATTTTGGTATATACATTTTCTTTTGATGGTAATAAACTACTACAAATGGATTTTCATGTTTCAATTTAATAAATTCCAGTAGCTCATTATTGTGTAAATTAAGACAAGGCCACTGTGAAACAGCAATTAGAACTATGCTATGGAACAGCCCCATATTTTTAAGACTCCGAACATTGTTTGTATTAAGTTTAAACTCAGGAGAGTAATATTTGCCCATCTTTAACCTTGAAGCCCAGAAAATTTTAGTTTACCTAAGTTTTAGGAAACATGTCCAATCATTATGAAGTAAACCAAAATCACCTAAGATACTGAGCATGTGCTGTAAGAAAGTCACCTATATAGAACATCTAAATATGATCTGAACAGACTATAGAGACTTGCCAGATAATTTTCCTCTCAGGAACAGCCATTATTTCACACTTTGGTTATGATTAGATCCCATCTGTTTGACCCTATCATGTTTCTATTCCTGCAATCCTCTCAATAATTGAAACACTGTTAATAACAGAATAGCTTGAATTAGATTGAGTACATTATCCGTGTCAAGTACAAGGAATTCTAATGTTAAGTTGTTTGACAAAAATCTAAAACAAAGAATTTTAACTCCATTAAAGTGAGCCTACAAGATTAAAGAAAGGAATTTTCAGTATAGGTTTAAACATATGTGACGATACTGGACAGATGTTTAAATGTTACTCTGCTTCCTTGAACAGATGCATCATTCACTGTTCTATTTCAGTAAACAGGGAACATCATAATGAAACAGACACATTTGGCAGTAAGAGATCATCATTTTTATGCATTACATTTTTTGAAGGTGGGACATTTTAAAGCATTTTGCTACAGTATATCATCATACCTGGTGTAAATTTATGACATCCCTCTTTTCAAAATCAACTAAATCAAATCAAGTTTCAATGAGATGAAATGAACTGATGAAAAGCTGTTCCTGAGTCTTTGAAGTGGTTTGGGCTTTTTTTCTTATCAAGGCAAATCTGTCTTGTAGCATGTTAATGTAAATTATGGTAGTGAATGTCAAATCTCCATCTGCTCCAACAATCTGTTAAAATATACAGTTCTTTTCTAAGGAAAAGAGTTTATAAACTTTTAGAATATTGTCATCAGTACCCCTCTTGAATAATCTGTGTCTTGGCAAAATCTGTTCTTCATCAATGACCTAATTCCCTGCTTTGGCAGAATTTCTTGGTGATATCCCCAGAAGCTTATATTTTTTCTTTATTCCTAGAAAGGGTTTCATGAGCTCTTGATAACATTCTCTATCCTGTGTGCATCCATCCCCTGCAGCAGACACTGCATTTAGAGATCACCATGGGAGCTAGAAGTTCTTCACAATGGAATATTCACTTTGGAAAAGAGGGAAAAGAAGTTAAAGAGAAAGAGAGCTTTCAATCACAGCAAGGGTGGATTTAGAGTATCCTTTGGGTTCAGTTTCCGAAAGCACCAGCAATGGTTTGATGGAAAGAGCCTGTCACTAGAATAAAAAGACTCAGTAGTTCTGCTGCTTTCTACAGGGGGAGATTGTGCAAGTTACTTAACGTTCAAAGACTCACTTTTCTCATCTTTAAATAATAATATCTACATGTATGAGCAAAATGAAATCTTTTTTGTGATTTAAAAGAATATATTTTACAAAAAAATTACAATCATTATACACAAGCCACTGCATGCTGTCATGAGGACATATACATAGTTTTAGGTAATTATAAAAGAAAGAGTTTACTCAGAAAACCTGACAGATCTGCCTGCACTGTTGAGAACCAGTGTGTCAATGAACATTAGGAGACATCCTCGGAGATTTGCTGCCCAAGAAAGCACATAGACACATTCAGGAAGAAAAGCTTTCTGGTAATACATGATCAGTCTTCTCCTAGAGTTTTGATGTTTTCAGAAACAGTATTGCCTTTTGATCTTTACCAAGAAAAAGGAAAAAAGTGCATTTTGAGTTCTATGTCCCCAAACTCACCATACTTACATAATAAAACAGTTCTCATTTGTGAAAAGCAAAAGGAAACACCTTCTTTGAGCTTAGAAGATATTACTTCCTTTTCCCTAGTTATTTAATGTTAGATATTCTTACATAAACTCTTTTCAGAAAAAAAAAAAAAAGCAGATTGGGTCATTCAAATGTGATATTTAGAACTTTTAAAAAATATGTATCAGGGTCTTTGCTTAAACTTGAATACAAATTTTATTTCTAAACTTCACTGATGAAAAACTCAGGAAAAATGAAAAATCAAAAGAAATCATAAAATCTAAATCCCAAACAACAGAATTCTAATCTACCATGACTAAATACCAAAGTGAAAAAATATGTATTATTATTGTGTTTTCCTCCATGTTCAGAAGTTCATGAAGGGATATTTTAGTTGAGGTCAGAGAAAGTTTGAAAACTGTGACCTGACCACAGAAAGCCTGTCTTTTCAGTTTCCTGAAATGTGTCAATGGAGTTGATGACTACATAGGGACTGGTCCTCCTTGCTTAGGTACATATGAATGGAAAGAGGAACTTCAGCATAACAAGAGCATCACTCACTTTGAGCAGACCACTATCAGCAAAGTCAAAATATAAAATCAGGGTTCATGTTGTTGCAATAATTGATATTTAGGAGTTGAAGATGTGCTCAAGATTCATAACTGAAACAAAAAAATTCTTTGGACCACATATATACAATCTTATGGAATCAAGATGATTCAAGGAGATATGAACAGACTGCATTCTTTAAAAACAACGCCTGTTTCATTACAATTTTACAGAAATGACCCAAATTACTCTGGATGGCAGTTGGAACAGTTGTTACCAACATGGATTATGCATGTAAAAATGTTATAATGGGCTTCCTAAGATATTTTCTTATTCCAAAATTTCCAGGTTCCTTGATTAACAGAAGCTAAAAATGCTAGTCAAAATAATCTAAATTTTCCATTCCCAAAATATATATAATAAACTCTTTTATGTTGCATGAGCGGGGGATAGCTACTAAAAGATGGCAAGTTATATAGGTAGAGTAAACGATGATGATGATAGATGATTGATAGGTAGAGAGATAGAGAGATAAACAGACAGTATATATCACTCATGAATTTAAATTTTTTTTAAATATATAAACATATCAAGAATCATGTGATGGGGTATGAACATTCATCTTGTTTTTACTGGAAACTTAACTGTTTTAGTTTTTCTTCTATCTATTGCATTAAAAAAAATAGAATACAATTATTTCCCCTCACTTTCTGATAGAGTTGGAAGATTTTGCCCTTTTTGACCTCTAGTTTTCATTTGCTAATAATTCAAGCTTAATGGGTCTTCAGTATCTACTAAGAAAAATAAAAAGAGAATGGAATGATTGTAGTGATGGGGAATTAGGGAAAGAAATAGAGTGATCAAGAAGATGTAAGGAAAAGAATCTGAAAGGAAAAGGAGTAAGTTTGGGGGCTTACTCAATGGGACACCATAAATCACAGAACTTATCCCAAAGAAGCTGCCTAAAAAGGAAGAAGGCCCACTACTAGAGAAGAGTCTAGTGCACCAAGAAACAGTCACCCTACTTCAATTGCTCAGTCCTTACTGACTCTGTACATGACAAGACAGGCTTAAGAAAATGGTGGAATTTGAATTGGACCTTGAAGAATAGACAGTATCTGAGAAGGTAGAGAGAAGATTATTACGATTAGGAAATGGCAAGAATAAGGTTGTCTCATCCTGAATGTGGATTGCATACACTGGAAAATATCTCTAAATAAAGACTTTGAGTTGTAAGCCAAGTTGTGCATCAGGTGACTTCAAATGGTTCTCATGAATTAATTATGAGTCATAATTGATGATCTACTGTGGACAGACATCATAAAGGCCCCTAATTTTTTCCAAGTACTATGTTCATCACTCAGGATTTAACTGTGAGAAAAATAGCCATGTTTCCACCTCTGGTATTTAGGGTAACAGACCTTAATCAAAGATACTCTGATTCATATGAGACTGAGAAAAATTAACAACCTGTCATACCATTAGTGAACAGAACAGAGAGCATATTAATTCAGTGCTGGGTAACCCAAAGCTCATGTTCACAGTGGAAAAGTGATCGTACTTAATGTGGCAGAAGAGGAAAGATTGGTTCCAAGGGCTTAAATAATAGAGACACAAATGTTAGTCCAATAGTTTCTGTAACAATTACAAATGTCCCAAATTAGACAGGCCTGCTTTTCAGGTAAAATTTAAGCAAAGGCTGAATTACTGCCTGCCTAGAGTATTGTAAAGAGAATTCTTGCACTGGATGACCTCTAAATTCCTTTTAACTTTAAGAGTCAGTTAAATCTTGATTTTCTTCTATACATAATATGATTACTTAACTAACAATAAATATTGATGATCCCTGCACAAAGATATGTGCAGTAAAATAATTCCAAAGATAACAGATAATATGACCTCTACTCTATAATGATTGGATGTTCAACTAATATTGTTGGTCTTTTCATTGATCATATTATTCCTAAAGTCTTCCTACCAGTTCTTACCTGAAAAGTCCTTTGTTGATTATTTCACTTCGACATTATCAAATCAAGGGGATATTTGAAACATTTGGCTTTCTTAAACATCTTATAAATACTCAACATAGTCTGTATCAAATCAGTATTCACATCATTTCTTCAAAACCTTACATTAAGACTTGATTTTAATTACACCTCAATTACATCTTGCACCACTTTTGTGAATTAGCATTTTTAAAGGAAGGGAAGCTGCTAGGAAGAATTAAAGCAATATGACAAGTTTAGACTCAGCTTCTGTTGCAGTTATGAAATAGTTCTCCAAAACAAGATGCCTTCATATAATTTTTAAAATTATATACCTCTCACTTGTTGTCTCAGATTTCCACATGTATCTATGTCTTTTTCTAAAACAACATACAGAAGACAATAAAGAAGCACTGGCTGTCAGATATAAGCACTAGAACTAGACAAAGTATGAAGCACAAGGATCTCTGCATTATTTTTTATGCAGAGTTGTGAAGACCGTGAAATATTTCCAAAGAAGATTCATATTAACCACTTAGAATGTTATAAATTTATAATTTGGTCACCTCCTTCTTAACTGACTTCAAAAGTTTTCCTAGTGAACAGAGGTTCCTATAAGTATTTAAACTTATTTTTAATGAAACAATCATGCATAACAATAGTGAAAATAACAATGATGATGATGAGGATGTGATAAGAGCTACACTTATCAAATACTGATTATGTTCAGGCACAGTTATAAGTACATTATATGTATTAGGTAATTTAATTCCCACAACAATTGTATGAGAAAGACTTTTTTTAAAAACCATTTTATAGATGAGGAAACTGAGGCACATAGATTTCATAACCAGTGAGAAATAGGACCCTGTTTCTAATCCTACTAGTGAGGCCCCAAAACTTACATTAAAGCCATTATGCTAATTATAAAATTATTAATTTCTGCTTCTGTCTTAGAAGCAAAATGATGACTCCCTCACACTACTTCTCCAACCTTGAACAAAGAGGACTAACTGCTTTAAAATACAACACCATGCATACATCAATGGATTAATAAATGCAGACAACTAATCATGGTGTCATATTTACAGAAAATAAAGAAGAGATTTAGGTAAGCAAGATCCATAGTGAAAATAAGACTTCTAATTTTAAAATAGTGCTGACCACTTCTCATCTCAGAAATTACCCAAAACAAGGAGGAAGAAAAACCTGAAAAACAACCCCTTATGTCTTAAAGTAGGACATAACTAGGAGCTAATAGGAACAGAGCACACAGGTTAGCTGTGGGAGCATCTCCAAAATGTCTTGTCCTCAAACAGAAGCTGACAGCAGAGATGGATGAGGAATCACGCAAGCAGACTGCATTATCAGGAAGCAGTCTGTTGGTGAGACAGTTTGAAAGAAAGAGACTGAAGCATTGATAGCCCTGGAGCTGCCAATCTTAGATGACAGGGAGGAAGTAAACCCTATAAATACCTCACTCACACACATGCTGATGTTATAACGAGAACTTCTACCAGCTTGGAAGACTACCTTGACCTTTTTCTCAAGGAAAACATGTAGTCCAGGTAGAACACACCTCGTCAAACAAAATGAGTAATAGCATGCAAGGACTTTGTACAAGTCTTTACTAACATATCAAAAGACAATAAGAGGAGTGAAAAAACAGGAGAAATTAGTAACTCACTAGAAAAATATTGATAAAGAAGCAAATAACTTTAAATGGTGTATAATCTATAAAAGTATTGAATCACTGTGTTGTACACCTGAAACTAATATAATATTGTAAAACAAATATACCTCAATAAAAAAGAAGCAAATGAAAATTGTGACCATCAATGTCACCATGAATTTTTTAAATGTAATGAATAAATTGCTCCCCAAAAAATAAAATCTCAAAACAAAGAGACATGAGCTCCGGAGAAAAATAGTAGGAAAACAGAATAAGGTAAAACACGGCATGGTTGAACTTAGAAAAGAAGTGGGGGAAAAAAATTCATGGTGCCATCATAGAAATGATGTCCATGTGGGAAGCAGACTTAGAAAGTAAATATTGCTGCAAACACAGTAAAGATATGGAAGGCAGGACTGGGAAAAGGAAGAAAATAAGATAAAAATGAGCAAGTTGATTAGAGAAAATCATACATATGCAAGAGCAATGAGATTCCATTATATGCAAAATTGATGTTGATAAAAAAGAAATCCAACATAATGTTAGAGAAAAATAAAAAGCTTTGGTTTAATAAAATTATCCCAAAATTTAAAAATACTAAATCTATGGATTCATAGGACACAGGATATCTCAGGGGAAAAATGCAGACAAAACTTCCGACACCAAGGTATTTATGAGTTAAGTTCCTATTTTCATATCTTTTGTATCTGGGGTAAGGGAAAGGGGAATCATTTAAAGCTGATACTTGAAGTCTGAAAATAATAAAAAGGATAAGTGTGAAAACTAAGAAAAGTGTTTCTATTAATGAAGATCAGGTACAGAAAGGAAAGATCTATGGTGATAAAACATTAAAATATAATAATTTTATTATTAAAGAGAGTAACTAGTCAATAGACTTTCCATTTAAAAATAAAGAACTAAGTTCTTATATAAAGTTACAGTTAGAAATATAATTATTAGAAAAAAATCACAATAATTACAAATAAATAATTACAAATTAGTTATAAACTACATGAAACAAGAAAGCAGCAAAACAAATTCAAACTATATTGCAAGTTTCAAAAACAAACAAAAATATAAAAATGTAAAAACAAAAAAATTGCAGTAATATGATAAAATACAAAACACCAAACATGTCTTTTATACTAGTGGGCTAAATTCACCTATTAGCTTGACCATGGAGACTTCTAAAGCAAATCAAAAAGATAAAAATAAAAAGATGGACATATATATACAAGGCAAATGAAAACAAAAAGGAAACAGATGCCATAACCATTTTTAATTGAAGTACACACATTAAGGATGAACTACATGAAGAAGCATGCTCTAAAAGAAAATGTGTACAATCCAAAATGCAGAATTACAGTTATGATCAAATAACATAGCAGTAATATTCACCAAATCAAAAGTACAGGTGTACCTCATTTTATTGCACTTTATTTTATTGTACTTTGCTACATTTTATTATGCTACATTTTTTACAAATTGAAGGTTTTTGGTAACTGCGTAGACCAAGTTTATCAGTGCCAATTTTCCAACAGCATTTGCTCACTTCCTGTCTCTGTGTCACATTTTGATAACTCTCACAAGATTTCAAACTTTTTCATTATTATTATTAATATATTTGTAATCTGTGATCAGTGATCTTTGATGTTACTATTGCAATTGTTTTGGTGTGCCATGGACTGCCCTCATATAAGACAGTAAATTTAATTGATAAATGTTATGTGTGTTCTGACTGCTCCATTGACCAGCTGTTCTCCGTCTCTTTCCCTCTCCTCAGAACTCCCTATTCCCTGAGATGCAACAATATTGAAATTAAGGCAGTTAATAACCATACAATGGTCTTTAAAAGTTTAAGTGAAAGAAAGAGGCTCTCACTTTGTCAAAAACTATAACTGATTAAGCTTAGTGAGGAAGGCATGTCTAAAGCTGAGAAAAGCTGAAAGCTAGGCCTTTTGGACCAAACAGTTAGCCAAGTAGTGAATGTAAAGAAAAAGTTATTGAAGGAAATTAAAAGCACTACTCCAGTGAACATGCACATGATAAGAAAGCATAACAGGCTTATTGTTGATATGGAGAAAGTTTTAGTGGTCTGGATAGAAGATCAAATCAGCCACAACATTCCCTTAAGCCAAGGCCTAATCCAGAGCAAGGCCCTAACTCTCTTCCATTCTGTGAAGGCTGAGAGAGGTGAGGAAGCAGCATAAGAAAAGTTTGAAGCTAACAGAGGTTGGTTCATGAGGTTTAAGGAAGAAGCTGTCTTCACAATATAAAAGTGCAAGGTGAAGCATTAAGTGCTAATGCAGAAATGTTAGCAAGCTATCTAGAAGCTCTAGCTAAGATAATTAATGAAGGTGGCTACACAAAGCAATAGATTTTCAATGTAGATAAAACAACCATATATTGGAAGAAGATACCACCTAGGACTTTGTTAGCTAGAGAGGAGAAGTCAATGCCTGGCTTCAGAGCTTCAAAGGACAGGCTGACTTGTTAGGGGCTAATGCAGCTGGTGACTTTAAGTTGAAGCCAATGCTCATGTACTATTCCAAAAATCCTACAGTCCTTCAGAATTATGCTAAATCTACTCTGCCTGTGCTCTGTAAATTGAACAACAAAGTATGGTTTACTGGATATTGTAAGCCCACTATTGAGACCTAGTGCTCAGAAAAAAAGATTCTTTTCAAAGTATTATTGCTCATTGACAGTGCACCTGGTCACCCAAGAACTCTGATGGAGATAATAATGAGATTAATGTTGTTTTCATGCCTACTAGCACAACATCCATTCTGCAGCCCATGGATTAAGGAGGAATTATGACTTATTATTTAAGAAATACATTTTATAAGGCTACAGCTACCATAGATAGTTATTCCTCTGATGGATCTGGACAAAGTAAATTGAAAACCTTCTGGAAATGATTCACCATTCTAAATGCCATTAAGAACATTTGTGATTCATGAGAGAAATTCAAAATATCAATGTTAACATGAGTTTGGAAGAAGCGGATTCCAACCCTCATGAATGATTTTGAGGGGCTCAAGACTTCAGTGGAGGAAGTAACTACAGATGTGGTGGAAATAGCAAGATAGCTAGAAGAGGAGCCTGAAGATATGACTGAATTGCTGCAATCTCATAATAAAATGTTAATGGATGAGGAGTTACTCCTTATGGAGGAGCAAAGAAAGTGGTTTCTTGAGATGGAATCTACTACTGGTGAGGATGCTGTGAAGATTGCTGAAATGATAACAAAGGATTTAGAATATTACATAAACTCTATTGATAAAACAGAGGCAGGGTGTGAGAGGATTGACTCCTATTTTGAAAGAAGTTCTACTGTGGGTAAAATACTGTCAAACAGCATTGCATGCTACAGAGAAACCATTCATGAAAGGAAGAGTTTTTTGATACAGAAAGCTTTATTGTCATCTTCTTTTAAGAAATTGCCACAGTCACCCCACCCTTCAGCAACCACCACCCTGATCAGTGAGCAGTCATCAGCATCAGGGAAGACACTCCACCAGCAAAAATATCTACTCACTGAAAACTCAGATGATGGTTAGAATTTTTTAGCAATAATGTGTTATTTAATTAAGGTATATACAATTTTTAGATATAAAGCTAGTGCACACCTAATAAGCTACAGTATAGTATAAACATAACCTTTTTATGGACTGGGGAACCAAAAGATTCATCTAACTCTATATTGAGATATGCACTTTATTGTGGTGGTCTAGAAATGAACCCACAATATCTTCGAGGTATGCCTATATAGGATATACAAGGAGAAACAGCCAAATGCATTAGTAGTAAGAAATATTAATTTACCTCTCTCATCCTTGACATATCAAGTGGAGAAATAATAAGTAAAACTGTAGAAATCCTAAAGAGCATAATTAATGATGTAGCGTGTAATCACTGTGCTTTGAACCCTTACATCACAAAAAGAAAAACTATACCTATTTCTTACATGTCCATGGAACATTAACAAAATTTGTTCATTTAGTAGGCAAAAAGAACTCAACCAAATTCCAAAAAGTAGAAACAATGAAGGCAACATACTTTGGATCACAAAACAATAAAACTAGAAATTAATAACAAAATGAAAAAAAGAAAAACATACCACCTGGTTTAAAAAAAAACTGTTGATTCAAAATGGAAATAAAAAATCTACTAAAAGACATCTGGAAAATAATAAGAAAACTAATTTGTATTGGAAGCAATGTGATAAAGTTTGTGCTGAGAGGAACAGTCACAGCCTCAAATATTGATACTTACATTTGAAAAAAGAAAACAAAAATAAATAAGCATCCAATTCAAGAAGCTGAAAAAAAAATAAAGAAAACCAGTACAATGATAGCAGAAAAAATAACTGATAAAAATTAAAATATAAATTAATGAAAATGATTGCAAGAAATAACTTTTTGAAAAAAAATTTTTAGCAGACAGGTCGTTAGATAAACTAATCAAGGGGAAAGGAGAAAAGAAAAGGAGCAGGCAAAAGCACAAAATGAGAAGTCATTAATCGGAAAAGACTAAAAGACAAGATTAGAGGTTACTTCCCTCATATGTATTCAAAAGCCTGTATGAAATAGATGATGTTCTAGGAGAACATAAATTAAGGAAACTCTTCTCAGTGTGTTACCTTTAGGATATTGGCAGTTGAATCCATTCAACACCAAGTCACTAACATGCTTAACTTTAAAAAAATCCAGCAAGTTACTACAACACATTTTGCAAAGGCCCCATCCTGGAAATTTAGTAAGTAACCAGTCCCCAAGCCCTAGACAATTATCTCAGGCAGAATATGTCCAAGATACAGTCATTACTTTTGCCAAAGGCCATAGCAGACACAGCAGCATGCCAGTCAGTTTAAGCCAATCATTCAGAATCTAAGGACTGTGAACTTACATTCAATTGGAAAAAGCTCTCAGCAGAAGTTTAATTTAGACTTTAAATATTTACCATGCTATATTTACTATGTATCCTGTCACTTCTCTCAAAGATTAGTATTTGAAACATTGACGTCTTCTCACAGCATTTTAGAGTATTTACAGTAGTGGCAGAGTCCGTCAACTGCTCTTATTTGAAGTTCCTTTCTTTCACATCCAGTATATCCAAAACTTTATAAATTCTATTGCTCCTGGCAATAGAATTGTCAGGCACTGACAATTAAAACCTACAACCTCACTAGTGCTTTGGCGGGGTATGAAAAACTCAGCTGCCTTATAGGTTTGCAGTTGAGCATTTGTTATTTTTCCTTTGCCTTTGTCTGCATGTGCCTTCCTGAACATTAGCAGAAATGTAGGGAGCTTACGCTATGGCAACCTGAATGACTGAAGAGTAAAGACTAAACGTTTCTGTTCTTAACAAGGAAACAAAACGACGCCCTTCAGTCACTTCTACCTACCTACTCAATCTCCAGCATTCCACCAATTGCTTGTCATTTCTCATCTCTTTTCTTCCCAGCTCTCTCTTACTCCTAAATTCCTAAAGAGGTTTTTAATTGTGAGGTGTGTTCAGGGAACAGTTAACAATGGAAAGAAGGGATCCACGGGGAAAGGAAAGAATGTAAGCTTCAGGAAGGTAGAGATTGTTGTATGTTTTTTTTGCTGAATTGTCACAATGCCTAGAACATATCCAGTATATAGCAGGATTTTGGTAAATATTTATCAAATTAAAGAATAAAGATTGGGACATGAGAAAGGGGTAGATGGCAGAAATAAGGCTGAAATTAAGGTGATTTCCAGTTATAATCAAGCTGCTCCCTAAATCCAAAATCCTCAATGATTATCTATTGCTAAGACTGCAAAATCTAAATGATTTCTTCCACCCTGATCAGGCTTCAGCTTCCGTTTTGATTTTATCTTGCAATTTATTATGTTGTCTGTGCCTGCTGCAAACTGGTTCACCATCCTACAGCATGCCCACATTACCTCAACTGTCTAAGTCCTATCAATATTTAAGATGCATCTTGAATTTTTTCCTCTTTTCCTTTCCTAAAGCTCTTCTGGATTCTCTCTACTCCCCCATTACTCAACACAATGTGATTGCTTTTTTATAAGGAACTCCATTTTCCTCTGTTCTTACTTCACTCCTGACTCCTGAAACATTTAGCCTTAAATTATACCCATCTATAGTTTTGACTTCTCTCATTGTCACAGTGGGTTATCACCATTTTATTCCTTAACAATTATAAACAGATGATGTTCACATGTGCAATACTATGTCATTGTGCTCTGTCATTCTATTTCTTTCTCTCCCACTCAAGAAAACAAATTGAGATGCAGGGGAAAAAGGTAGAGAATTGAATGGAATTAAGTTTAATTTACCCTGATATTTTAAGTAATTTGAGATTTCATTAGTCTAAGTAATATCAATCACAAGCCACTGGCAAGTTATCTCACAACTGATAGTTAACATTCAATACTCTTTAGGATATTTAAAAGGCATTTTTATATTCTTGTATTTTTTTCTGTATCACCTAACATAGTACCATAAATAGATAAGCCAGTGAACCTCACTTTTTAGGAGACATATCAGAATCACTGGAGTAGGGGTCGCATACCTATAACTCAGGCAATAGGCCCCTTATCTTTGCCCATAACAGGTCCTGTAACCCTCTCTGGTGGAAAGAAAGAACATCAATTAGCTTTCTTCAATCAAGGGGTATCAGGTAATGGGTGAATATTGGATCTCTTCCTCTCCTGGTACTGTAGAGGCCTAAGTTGTCTGACATTATGGGTTTCACCTTAAGTGGGGAAAGTAGCATGATACAAAGTACACAAGTTGCCCACCCTCTATTTGATATATGCTCCTGTCTCTTCCCATTGAGTACTAATGAAATAATTTTTATTAATGGAAACGGACAGTATACTTCAAGAATGATAAGGAAGGGGAAAAGGTTGAGAACCAACATGCAGGTACCCAAAATGAATTACTTAAATTAAATTAAATTAGGAAGACATTTCTGGTTATAAGAGCTGCCTGAAGATGAAACTATTATACATTGAAGTGGCCTCTCCATCACCAGAAACATGGGAATTAGGTAACTTTCTAAATGTTATCATTATACCCTAAAACTAATGTTATCATTGTTCTCTGCACATTTTATTATATATGCAAGTATATCCATCCTCCCACTTGACTGTAAACCCATTGAGGACCAGATCATATCTTAACTGGCTCACAAGTGCCTGGGTCAGAAGAGGTATTTAATAAATATTTTTGAATGACTATATGAATTAAAGTGAACATTTGAAAAGGATTTATATATTTGATGACTAGCATAGTAGTACTTCTGCATCCGATTCTAAAAATTTATGTATCTGTGATTTCCTATGAAGATTATTATAGAGTTATTTTGCCTCTGATGAATCTCTGAAGAAAAAAAAGACCAAAACTATGACGGATGGTAACTAGAGTTTAGGGGGTGATCACTTTGTAGTGTATGCAGATATCAAATTATAATGCTTTACACCTGAAACTTACACAATAAAAAAAAGACCAAAACTAATCTTTAGAGCTAAAGTGACAGATCAAAACCAGGAAAAATATTACAACCATAATATGAAAAAAATACACACTCAATGTTCGCCATTAACAAAATAGAGAATCTTGCTTTTTTTAAATTCATAATGGGAAAAAACAAATTTCTCCACTAACTCCAAATTAATCAAACAGGGAAAGGAAAGGAAATCAAAGATTTTACATTCTAGATGGGCTATTACTAAAAATGTTTATATTTACTGTATAATTCTTTGGTTTGACATTTCACAGTGTCCTTGTAAGATTAGCAGAGAAAATTCAAGAAATATCCCACAGTAACCATTGTAACAAAAATATATTTGGAAGTTATTGAAAATTTGTCTTTACATTTTATGAAAATTCACCTTTAATCCCCTTGTAGATAACCACAATTATTGATGACCATATATATTCCTTTAACTTGCTCTTTATTTTCCGCTCAAGAAAATATTCTTTTTCTGTTTCTCCATGGTGAAGATAACTCAAGAAGGAAATCAACATCGGTAACAATATAGCTATATTCTGCTTATATAGTTTTTCTTGAGTTTTTAATAGAATATAGCATCTTCATAGTTTATTCTTTAACAACATGTTGAACATTTACAACACATTAGCTAATATGTTACTGACCATAATTTCAGTCTTTCATTCATTGTCTTTGATTATTACCAGGGAAAACTTTGTTGAGCTTATATATGAGTTTAATTTTTCTAGCTATCTTCATAGGCAACTTTAAAAAAAAACTTATTAAACATCTTGCTAGCTATATACACATTTCGATATAGAAATGATTTATCTTGATAAATATTAATAGATGGAGTCTTGATAGCAAAGTTCCATTGTTCCATATTAATTTTAGTTGTGAATTAACTTCTTTTTATGTACCTTTTCAAGATTGACTTAGAATTTTTTATTTTTTAATGAAGATTTAAACCTTGAGCACAAACCCACCAAAATCTACAACATAAGAAATGTCCAGTTCTTCTTTTTTTTTTTTCCCACCGCACCCCCCTGGTATCCATACGTTTGTTCTCTACGTCTGTGTCTCTGTTTCTGCTTTGTAAATAAGATCGTCTATACTAATTTTTTCAGATTCAACATATGTGCGTTTATATACAATATTTGTGTTTCCCTTTCTTACTTCACTCAGTATGACAGTCTCTGGGTCCATCCATGTCTCTACAAATGACCCAATTTCATTCCTTTTTATGGCTGAGTAATTCCATTGTATATATGTACCACATCTTGTTTATCCATTCGTCTGTTGATGGACATTTAGATTGCTTCCATGTCCTGGCTATTGTAAATAGTGCTGCAGTGAACATTGGGATGCATGTGTCTTTTTGAATTATGGTTCTCTCTGGGTATATGCCCAGTAGTGGGATTGCTGGGTCATATGGTAGTTCTACTTTTAGTTTTTTAAGGAACCTCCATTCTGTTCTCCATAGTGGCTGTATCAATTTACATTCCCACCAACAATGCATAAGGGTTCCCTTTTCTCCACACCCTCTCCAGCACTTGTTGTTTGTAGATTTTCTGATGATGCCCATTCTAACTGGTGTGAGGTGATACCTCATTGTAGTTTTGATTTGCATTTCTCTAGTAATTAGTGATGTTGAGCAGATTTTCATGTGCTTCTTGGCCATCTGTATGTCTTCTTTGGAGAAATGTCTATTTAGGTCTTCTGCCCATTTTTGGATTGGGTTGTTTGTTTCTTTAATATTGAGCTGCATGAGCTGTTTATATATTTTGGAGGTTAATCCTTTGTCTGTTGATTCATTTACGAATATTTTCTCCCATTCTGAGGGTTGTCTTTTCGTCTTATTTATGGTTTCCTTCGCTGTGCAAAAGCTTTGAAGTTTCATTAGGTCCCATTTGCTTATTTTTGTTTTTATTTCCATTACTCTAGGAGGTAGATCAAAAAAGATCTTGCTGTGATTTATGTCAAAGAGTGTTCTTCCTATGTTTTCCTCTGTTTTATAGTGTCCGGTCTTACATTTAGGTCTCCAATCCATTTTGAGTTTATTTTTGTGTACAGTGTTAGGGAGTGTTCTAATTTCATTCTTTTACATGTAGCTGTCCAGTTTTCCCAGCACCATTTATTGAAGAGACTGTCCTTTCTCCATTGTATCTCTTTGCCTCCTTTGTCATAGATTAGTTGACCATAGGTGCGTGGGTTTATCTCTGGGCCTTCTATCTTGTTCCATTGATCTATGTTTCTGTTTTTGTGCCAGTACCATATTCTCTTGATTACTGTAGCTTTGTAGTATAGTCTGAAGTCAGGGAGTCTGATTCCTCCAGCTCCGTTTTTTTCCCTCAAGACTGCTTTGGCTATTCGGGGTCTTTTGTGTCTCCATACAAATTTTAAGATGATTTGTTCTAGTTCTGTAAAAAATGCCATTGGTAATTTGATAGGCATTGCATTGAATCTGTAGATTGCTTTGGGTAGTATAGTCATTTTCACAATATTGATTCTTCCGATCCAAGAACATGGTATATCTCTCCATCTGTTGGTATCATCTTTAATTTCCTTCATCAGTGTCTTATAGTTTTCTGCATACAGGTCTTTTGTTTCCCTAGGTAGGTTTATTCCTAGGTATTTTATTCTTTTTGTTGCGATGGTAAATGGGAGTGTTTTCATAATTTCCCTTTCAGATTTTTCATCATTAGTGTATAGGAATGCAAAAGATTTCTGTGCATTAATTTTGTGTCCTGCTACTTTACCAAGTTCATTGATTAGCTCTAGTAGTTTTCTGGTGGCATTTTTAGGATTTTCTATGTATAGTATCATGTCACCTGCAAACAGTGACAGTTTTACTTCTTCTTTTCCAATTTGTATTCCTTTTATTTCTTTTTCTTCTCTGATTGCCATGGCTAGGACTTCCAAAGCTATGTTGAATAACAGTGGTGAGAGTGGACATCCTTGTCTCATTCCTGATCGTAGAGGAAATGCTTTCAGTTTTTCACCATTGAGAATGATGTTTGCTGTGGGTTTGTCGTATATGGCCTTTATTATGTTGAGGTAGGTTCCCTCTATGCCCACTTTCTGGAGAGTTTTTTTCATAAATGGGTGTTGAATTTTGTCAAAAGCTTTTTCTACATCTATTGAGATGATCATATGGTTTTTATTCTTCAATTTGTTAATATGGTGTATCACATTGATTGATTTGCATATATTGAAGAATCCTTGCATCCCTGAGATAAATCACACTTGATCATGGTGTATGATCCTTTTAATGTGTTGTTGGATTCTGTTTGCTAGTATTTTGTTGAGGATTTCTACATCTGTATTCATCAGTGATATTGGTCTGTAATTTTCTTTTTTTTGTAGTATCTTTGTTTGGTTTTGGTATCAGGGTAATGGTGGCCTCATAGAATGAGTTTCAGAGTGTTCTTACCTCTGCAGTTTTCTGGAAGAGTTTGAGAAGGATGGGTGTTAGCTCTTCTCTAAATGTTTGATAGAATTCACCAGTGAAACCATCTGGTCCTGGACTTTTGTTTGTTGGAAGATGTTTAATCACAGTTTCAATTTCATTACTTGTGATTGGTCTGTTCATATTTTCTGTTTCTTCCTGGTTCAGTCTTGGAAGGTTATACCTTTCTAAGAATGTGTCCATTTCTTCCACGTTGTCCATTTTATTGGCATAGAGTTGCTTGTAGTAGTCTCTTAGGATGCTTTGTATTTCTGTGGTGTCTTTTGTAACTTCTCCTTTTTCGCTTCTAATTTTATTGATTTGAGTCCTCTCCCTCTTTTTCTTGATGAGTCTGGCTAATGGTTTATCAATTTTGTTTATCTTCTCAAAGAACCAGCTTTTAGTTTTATTGATCTTTGCTTTTGTTTTCTTTATTTCTATTTCATTTATTTCTTCTCTGATCTCTATGATTTCTTTCCTTCTGCTAACTTTGGGTTTTGTTTGTTCTTCTTTCTCTAGTTCCTTTAGGTGTAAGGTTAGGTTGTTTACTTGAGATTTTTCTTGTTTCTTGAGGTAGGCTTGTATAGGTATAAACTTCCTTCTTAGAACTGCTTTTGCTGCATCCCATAGGTTTTGGATTGTCGTGTTTTCATTGTCATTTGTCTCTAGGTATTTTTTGATTTCCTCTTTGATTTCTTCAGTGATCTCTTGGTTATTTCATAACATGTTGTTTACCCTCCATGTGTTTGTGTTTTTTACGTTTTTTTCCCTGTAATTTATTTCTAGTCTCATAGCATTGTGGTCAGAAAAGATGCTTGATATGATTTCAATTTTCTTAAATTTACTGAGGCTTGATTTGTAACCCAAGATGTGATCTATCCTGGAGAATGTTCTGTGCACACTTGAGAAGAAAGTGTAATTTGCTGTTTTTGGATAGAATATCCTATAAATATCAATTAAATCTATCTGGTCTATTGTGTCATTTAAAGCTTCTGTTTCCTTATTTATTTCATTTTGTATGATCTCTCCATTGATATAAGTGAGGTGTTAAATTTCCCCACTATTATTGTGTCACTGCCGATTTCCTCTTTTATAGCTGTTAGCAGTTGCCATATGTATTGAAGTGCTCCTATGTTGGGTGCATATATATTTATAATTGTTATATCTTCTTCTTGGATTGATCCCTTGATCATTATGTAGTGTCCTTCCTTGTCTCTTCTAACATTCTTTATTTTAAAGTCGATTTTATCTGATACGAGTATAGCTACTCCAGCTTTCTTTTGATTTCCATTTGCATGGAATATCTTTTTCCATCCCCTCAGTTTCAGTCTGTATGTGTCCCTAGGTCTGAAGCGTTTCTCTTGTAGACAGCATAAATATGGGTCTTGTTTTTGTATCCATTCAGCAAGCCTGTTTCTTTTGGTTGGAGCATTTAATCCATTCACGTTTAAGGTAATTATCGATATGTATGTTCCTATAACCATTTTCTTAATTGTTTTGGGTTTGTTTTTGTAGATCATTTTCTTCTCTTGTGTTTCCCACTTAGAGAAGTTCCTTTAGCATTTGTTGTAGAGCTGGTTTGGTGGTGCTGAATTCTCTTAGCTTTTGCTTGTCTGTAAAGCTTTTGATTTCTCCATTGAATCTGAATGAGATCCTTGCCGGGTAGAGTAATCTTGGTTGTAGGTTCTTCCCTTTCATCTCTTTAAGTATATCATGCCACTCCCTTCTGGCTTGTAGAGTTTCTGCTGAGAAATCAGCTGTTAACCTTATGGGAGTTCCCTTGTATGTTATTTGTCATTTTTCCCTTGCTGCTTTCAATAATTTTTCTTTGTCTTTAATTTTTGCCAATTTGATTGCTGTGTGTCTCGGTGTGTTTCTCCTTGGGTTTATCCTATATGGGACTTGCTGGGCTTCCTGGACTTGGGTAGCTATTTCCTTTCCCATGTTAGGGAAGTTTTCAACTATAATCTCTTCAAATATTTTTTCTGGTCCTTTCTTTCTCTCTTCTCCTTCTGGGACCCCTATAATGCAAATGTTGTTGCATTTAATGTTGTCCCAGAGGTCTCTTAGGCTGTATTCATTTCTTTTCATTCTTTTTTGTTTATTCTGTTCCACAGCATTGAATTCCACCATTCTGTCTTCCAGGTCACGTATCCGTTCTTCTGCCTCAGTTATTCTGCTATTGATTCCTTCTAGTGTAGTTTTCATTTCAGTTATTGTATTGTTCATCTCTGTTTGTTTGTTCTTTAATTCTTCTATGTCTTTGTTAAACATTTCTTGCATCTTCTCGATCTTTGCCTCCATTCTTATTCTGAGGTCCTGGATCATCCTCACTATCATTATTCTGAATTCTTTTTCTGGAAGGTTGCCTATCTCCACTTCATTTAGTTGTTTTTCTGGGGGTTTATCTTGTTTCTTCATCTGGTACATAGCCCTCTGCCTTTTCATCTTGTCTATCTTTCTGTGAATGTGGTTTTTGTTCCACAGGCTGCAGGATTGTAGTTCTTCTTGCTTCTGCTCTCTGCACTCTGGTAGATGAGGCTATCTAAGAGGCTTGATTGGTGGGACTGGTGGTGGGTAGAGCTGACTGTTGCTCTGGTGGGCAGAGCTCAGTAAAACTTTAACCCACTGTTAATGGGTGGGACTGGGTTCCCTCCCTGTTAGTTGTTTGGCCTGAGGCAACCCAACACCGGAGCCTACCTGGGCTCTTTGGTGGGGCTAATGACAGTCTCTGGGAGAGCTCACGCCACGGAGTACTTCCCAGAACTTCTGCTGTCAGTGTCCTTGCCCCCACAGTGAGCCACACCCCACTCTCCCCCCACCACCACCTCTGCAGGAGACCTTCCAACACTAGCAGGTAGGACTGGTTCAGTCTCCCTTGGGGTCACTGCTCCTATCCCTGGGTCCCAATGAGCACACTACTTTGTGTGTGCCCTCCAAGAGTGGAGTCTCTGTTTCTCCCAGTCCTGTTGAAGTCCTGCAATCAATTCCCACTAGGCTTCAAAGTCTGATTCTCTAGGAATTCCTCCTCCCATTGTCGAACCCCCAGGTTGGGAAGCCTGACGTGGGGCTCAGAACCTTCACTCCAGTGGGTGGACTTCTGTGGTATAAGTGTTCTCCAGTCTGTGAGTCACCCACCCAACAGTTATGGGATTTGATTTTACTGTGATTGCGCCCCTCCTACCATCTCACTGTGGCTTCTCCCTTGTCTTTGGATGTGGGGTGTCTTTTTTGGTGAGTTGCAGTGTCTTCCTGTCGATGATTGTCCAGCAGCTAGTTGTGATTCTGGTGTTTTCACAACAGGGAGTGAGAGCACATCCTTGTACTCCGCCATCTTGGTTCCTCCTCCCCGTTCTTTCTTTAATGAACTTGGGAACTGTATGGTTTTGGTCATTTAGGAAAAAAAAAAATTCCTCTTGTTAATATTTGTCCTCATCTCCTCTCTAAAAACTTAACACAAAATATTTACTTACACTTACATAATGCTCTATGAATGATAGAATTAAAATGTTTCTTTAATTTTAGAACATCAAACGTCTTGAACATGTAAAGTCCATGATTTCTTTACCAACATAATAAAGGTTCTTTTTCTTTTTTGGGTTTTTTTTTTCCTAATATTTTTATTTTTTATTTTTTAACATCTTTATTGGAGTATAATTGCTTTATCATAGTGTGTTAGTTTCTGCTTTATAACAAAGAGAATCAGCTATACATATACCTATATCCCCATATCTCTTCCTTCTTGCATCTCCCTATCCTACCCCTCTAGGTGGTCACAAAGCACCGAGTTGATCTCCCTGTGCTATGCAGTCCTTTTCTTTCATTACATACCTTTTCTCAAACTAAGTTTACTAATTTATATTTGCATCAAACTAAGGCAGAAACATTTGATTTTGGTTATTGCCATTATAATAAAACACATGAGGAACAATAGAAAATTAAAAAGGCCACTGGTGTTCTTATGCCTGGTAATGCTCATTCATCTCAAAAAGCTGAAATCTAACCCACAGCATAAACATTTTTCCTTAAAATAAATGTTCAATTAAGATATCTTTATTTGCTATTAATTTTTCATTTTGTATTTTTTCAGTATCCTTTATTTCCAAATTTTCTACAATGAATGTGTATTATTTTAATGAAAAAAATTTGTAAGATAAATAAAATTAATGCTACATGATTCATCTAATATGAATTATAATTGATGTTGTTAAATGTAACTAAGCATTTAATTAAAGTGGTTTTACAATTTTAATTTCATGTGAAATAAAGTGAAAAATAAGATAATTGGGATTAACTGAAAGGTTTCAAATGGTTGCTAAGTTCTTCTCGAACAATTATTTAGAAACTAAAAGTTTCTTCCTCAAAGGATGTGATAGAAAAACTCATCTTTAAAGTGCCTATGCCTATAAATTTGGTTTGCAATATCTTCAAGATTTGGCCTTTGTAAATATCATAATTTTTAGAAAATGCTCATAGAGTTTGGTAAGTAGTCTTAAAGTGTCTGAAATTAGGAAAACAAACAAACATTTCTAGAAACAAAACAAGTAATGAATAGAGGTTTAGAAAAGCTTTTGCACACACAAACTGATTTATATCCAAATAAGAAAAAAATATTGTACAACACAGTCTCTGAAAATCAGTCTCTTGTGATTATTTCTATTTTTTCATCACTAAGCACATAAAGAGAAAATATTTTTGTAACTTCTTTGTATTTCTGTAAGTATATAAATTATGGAAGGACTTAGAAAAAAGGTAGAACCAAAATTCTCAAACTGAATCTACGTTTGCACAGACAAAACTGAAGAAATATGCAAGAGATTTTTTTAAACAATCAAACTAGAAGTAAATCTTGAGCTGAATTATTTTAGAAAAGTTCTTCAAATTGGCTCTTTTCCTTTATAGAAATAAATAGACCTTCACATTGACGTTACAATATAATCCTGCCATGCAAAATAACTGCCTATTTAACATGTAGTTAGAATATATACTTGCAAAAAACAGTATACTAGAGCTAAATAAATATTTCCTGATTTTTAATAGATTATGATATAAAATATACATCATTATATTATTGAAGTGTTCAATACTTTAGAAATATACACAGCAAATAATATTCAATTAAGCCCTGGTGAAAAATATCTCATATAGAAATATTCTTCCAATCACAAGAAACCAACAAACCAGAAATCCAAGCTTTCTAAAACTGTAATAATCAGAAGGAAACATATTATAACACCCTATAATACTACATAGCTAGGATGTTAATAAATTAGATAAAATTAAGAGAAGATCTACTAAGACCTTCAAGTCAATAATAAAAATTACTCCATAAAAATTTTGTTTCCCAAAAAAATGAGTACTTTGAATTTGGACAAATGGAGACCAAAAAGTTAATTTTAATAATTAATGATTTTTAAAAGTGTGATCAAAATCTGTAAAATCATAAAGGGAATAGGTAGGGTAATTGTTAACTTTTTCACCAAATTCTGATGTACTCCAGCCTCAGTAAATTCTGCTCCACCAACCTCCACCCCAAGACTGAAAGAAAAAGCTTTTAAAAAATTGTTAATCAAGTGTCATATTGATGAACCCATTTCCACCAAAATTTGATCTAAAATTTGATCAACATGAATCTAAAGGCTAAATCTTCATGGATGTTAAGCAGAATGAAGAGTGTCTGGAGCAAAAATCTTACCTTCCTACTGAAAAAAACAAAATCCTCTCAACAAAGTGTCTTTGGTGACAAATATCTCTCTCCTTTCAACAATATCCTTTCTCCTTCTCTAAGTCAGCCTTTATCAAAGATGAAATCAAAATATATCACTAGTCACTGAATAACCTTATCCAGGACTGTTAAGTAGGTTCATAATTTAGAAAATGTCATTTAAAATAAACATTTCAAACAGAAGTATTTAAAGGTTAGGGAGCATTTACAAAGAGCTGAAGTTTGATTATAAAAGACCTTACAAACCCAGAGTTTCATCTCCCTATCCAAAACATCTAGACTCAAAATAATTTCTGCACAACATTTATATATTATAAATTATTCTAAATCAGTATTTTAAAATATCTTTTATCTTGGGCTCAAAATATTTTTATATAAATCTCTTTTTTAGTGTGCTAAAAGAGAAATCTGATTCTGTTTACTTGAATTCTCTTAGAGTCTGTCTTTCAAGAAGGGTATCCCTACACAAAATATTTTTTTTTCCCTCATCAAATGTAAGCTAAGTAGGCAAAGTATTATAATATTCACTTCCTGTTTATATATACACAGTTTTTTCTAATCAACCACTGGCAGCAGGGTGTAGGTACAATACATTACAGATCATTTTTGTTTCCACATGATCCTCTTAACAAATGGAGCTCCTATTATTTAAAAGTCCCTTATTAATCCATGCTCTTTTATCTGAGCTAATGTGTCTCTAGAACAAATAAATTCAACTTTGGTTTGAAGAGTTAAATCCAGATTTTTGCTGCTGTTTCTAAAAACTAAACAACTAAAGATTACTGCCATTTTCACTCACAACTCTTCAACCATGGAATTTCTGTACCAATCATGAAAAGGCTGAACTCTTTTTTTAAAGATAATATTTACTAATGGTAATCTCTAGAAAAAGATAGCAATTCACAAATTCTACTTCTTGGGACTCCTCTGACAATGAATAGAGCTAGTGTTTCTTCCATCTACTATCCTCTCATTACTACTTTAACCATTAGTGAATCCACTCTAAAAATAGTGTTTTTTAATTTAATTAGAATTTAAAACTTCTCTCTTTCCTCCATTTATTTATTTTTTTCTCTTTCTTATATCTTTTTTTCTTCCCTGTTCCCTCACTGATCTTCTTTGCAATATGACATATTGGTAAGAAGTGATCAAGGCAAATTGCAAAAGTCCACAGACTTTGGTTTATGGAGGAGTTAATCATCACCTTTTTCCTCTCTCTTCTTCTCTGAAATTCACCTACATAAACACACGCAAACAATATATCAGTCAGGTTCCACAGATGACACATTCAGAGAGTATAAATAGTCCTCAAAGGGACTGTTTGCCAGAGTGTAGGCAAGGTTAAGGGAACCCAGGGACCAGCAACAGAAGAAAGGCATTATCCACACAGTCCTGAAGGGGCAAAAGGAGAATTCGGGTTATTTGAACTTGGTGAGATCTATCGCCATAGGAATGGAGCTTAACAAGAGCAGTGTCCATAGGTAAAGGAAGAGAGGCCCAGACAAACAGAGACTCTGCAAGAAGAGAACGGGGTGGGGAGAACATCAATACTTCAGCCTCGTTCTCACCCACTCTTCCATCTCCTGCCAGTAGGTGACCACTGGTTGAACCAAATAAAAGCTAAATGGCAAAGGAGGTCAGGCAATGTGGTGCTTAGAGTTCAGTCTACAAGGATTGCAGGTCCAACAGAGAAGAATAGAGAATCACAAGGAGGAGGGGAAGGGCCAAATGGAGAAATACTAATGTTCACAGACACACATAAACTCACACACCCCTTCCTAGTCACACAGTTCATACATTCAATTCATAAATTACCACAGATTGGTGGATGCACTGAAATGGCTGGGTATTTTAGAAAGAGAAAAGAAAGAATGTCCCAGTTGTAGTTTCAATAGCATGCTCTCATGAAATTCCATTTCCATTGTTCATAATCCAGAGATGTGACATACCTTCCTTTTTGCACACAGAGATTACCTGCTTTTCGAAAAGATTTCCTTTGCTTAGCAGTGTTCTGTTTTGTTTTTTCTTAGACAAAGTGTATTAATTTTACAACTTAACTGAGGTATGATTGAACTACAATGAAGTGCACATATGTAAATTGTACAGTTCTGTCAGTTTGACAAATGTATACACCCATGAAACTATCACCATAATCAAGTTCACAATTATTTCTCTCTCTCTAAATTTTCTTCCATCTCTTTTTTAATCCAGCTCTCCCTCTACCCAGATCCAATTAGCAGTTTTTAACAAATGATTCCATATTGATGCATCCCAACGTCCAGGAAAATGTCAAAACTTTACCGGTTATTCTTTATGTCATTCATATCACAACATTGCTGTGTTAATAACCATGGTTTGTTGACTCTCTTCTTCCCTAACAACATATTTGTAAATTTGTATGTGTTAACTGATACAGCATTTAAAACAGCCTCCTGAGAGAGAGAGAGAGTAAGAATTTTTAGGACACTTTTTTTAGGAAAAGAATTTTTAGGAAAGAATTAACATTCAGAGGTTAAGTAACTCTTTCAATGTCACTCTGCTAGTAATGGTGCAGCAGGGGATTCAAACTCCAATCTTTCCAATACCAAAGCCTGTTAGTTTCTTACTATATTATACTGCCGCTCCTTGGATGCCAAGTTATCTTCTCAGTTTATGTCTTGAGTTCAGAGACCTTGCACCTAAGCAACATTCAAAGCACTCTCTTAATATTGAAGCTCTTGTTCAGAGCAATCTCGAGTTATACATTTTTACATGTATATACCAACTTGCACAGAAAGTCATTCATTCTAAACCCCTCATTAGTATATTAGCATAACAATATTTAACTTATTTTTACTAAAGCTATAATTTATACAAGTCAGTTCACATTATTGTTATGTATTTTATCATATTGTTGAAAGTCCTATTAATAGTTATGATAATCATCTACTGATATTAATGGCAAATGACAAATGGTATCTATGATGGAGAGAAGAAACTAATATGATGGTAAGAAAGACCAGCTGGAAGTTTACTTCAAAGGCCTGGGTAGGAGAGATACTGGTAATAGCAATAGAAAGGAAAGAATGGAGATGAACAGGGTTGAGGGTCCCAGTGCTAAATGAAAATGTGAGGTCACGTGTCCAAAAAAGCAGGGAAAATGTGTCATTAAAGGTACTGAAACATAAACCTTTTTCTTTCTTCCATAGTTTCTCTCCTGGTCTGTCATGGTGGTTTTATTTGCTATGTGCCATCACTTCACATGCATTTAACCCTCCAATAACTCCACAAATTAGGTAAACTATTATTATTCCAAGTTTATATCTGGCATCCTTTGCCTTTTGCAAAAGAAAACTGACTGAAGCTTTCATCTGATACAGAAGTCAATACTGTTTGCAGCAACCACTTCCGGTAGCCATATGGAAACTCTTGCCTTTTTTCAGGAAAATTCTCTTTTAAAATATATTTCCTTTATTTAGTATTGCTATCTTAGTATTGCTATCTTTAGAAGGATAGATATATTCAAAGAAGGATAGATAGGTAAGGCAGGGCTTGCATACATATGGGTTTTAAATACAAACTTGGTACATTTTACTTTTCTTACAAAGTACTTCTTAAATAATAAGTGAGAATTCCACAAGTGTGCCTCATGAGCGAAATGAATTAGAAGAAATCCACACTTCACAGTTGAAGAAATCAGCTTATCTAACTGCACACTCCAGTGAAGCTGATTTGGGTGAGGAGTTGTTTTGAAGTTCATGGAAATATTCAGGGCAACATGCCAAGTATAAAATCTGTCCTCAGTTTAGTCATTGCAGTCTAGACAATCAAACTGAAAATACTGGTAATTAATTATTTATTTATAGGGTACTATTAAGTTTTCTATATCCATGATTACAAATCTTGAGCCCAATTTCCGAAACAATTGGTAAAGAGTCAATTTGGGTTTTTTTATGGCATGTGGATTTGGGCAGCTGGGGGTTTGGGATAAAAGTGTTTCCCTCTCACGCAGTGATTTTCTAAAACTTCTTCAATGAATACAGTAAAAATGATTGAGTAGGGAGAGGTTCATAGCAACAACTGTAATGTTTCTGCCCAGATGTTCTCCCAGTTACACAGCTCTAAGATCACTTCCAATCAACATCAGTTGCAACCTAAGCCATTCTAAAAGCTAGATAAAACCAAAAGGATATAGACAGAATGCTGGAAGACTTATCATCACCTTTAGTTTATATTTTTATTTTTCTAATAATAATGGTGATGATGATGATAAAAGTGATCATTTACTTAACACCTATTAGGTGCTGGAGACCAAGCTAGGTGTTTTATTGTCTCATTTAATTTACATAACAATCTTAAAATATGTTAACATTCTGCAATGAAGATAGGGACACTGAGATTTAGAAAGATTAAGTAAAATTTCCCAAAGTTACGAAATGGAAGAGAAAGAAGCAAGAGAGTCTCCAAAGTAAATCTTTGCAAACTGGGAGCCATATTGACAAATTCTGGTACCCTCTTTCTAGCTGCTGGAATTTTATACTGGCTGATCCCTTGGCCTAAAATATTCTCCAGCAAGGTTTTCCCACAGATACATCTTTCTCATTGTTGAGGAATGTCTTTTCAGAGAGAGTTTTTTCTTGGCCTATGGTGTCCTCTCCTACTGTACCTCATCACCTTACTTATTGCCCACAATGTACTTATCAGTGTCTGTGAGTATCTTAAGGTTTTTTACTTGTTAAATGTCTATATCTATCTCCCTCTTGAATGAAATCTCCATGAAGATTGGGACCTCACCTTTCTTTTTCTCTATTGTATTTCCAAAACTGAGCATACTTCGTGATACATATGAAAAGTGTCTAAGAGTATGGATGGCCCTTAAGGCCAAGACAATGAGACCCCGTATCCAGGATATCACACTCATGGGGTATTCAAACACAAGTTCAAACACACAAAGTAAAGAGGATGGCTGAAAAAAAGCTAGGTTTTCTTGAGCTACCTGACTGACGAGCTTGATATTTACGGAAGTCAGTCTCCTCTTTGTGGGACTATCCAACCACGAAACATGAGATGAGCAGCCCTTGAAGTTTCATACCACAAGGAAGACTTGTTCATTGCATGAGCACATAGCCCCCAAAATCTGACCCCAGTGTCAGGATGCATAGCAGTTGACCAGCCGAGTAGGTAGGGAGCAGAAATTCTCTTGCTCTCTTAGGCTCACTCCTGTCCACGTGTGGTCTTCCAATTATAAATCTCACATACTCATAAAACTTGTTTGAGCCATAACCCCTGTGGTTCAATTCAAGATCAATATTACATTTAAAGAAGTACAGTCCAAAGATGCAAATAATAACATTACTAATATCAATAATTAATAAAGCAGAATTTCAGTCTCCCTCGTGTCTCTCCAAAGGCATTAAAGGAACACAGGTCATATCACTCACTAATCCTTTTTCTTCCAACATTTTTCACCCTCCCCACACACTCTCCAGAGACTCCTGTTTGTCAATTCCTCTCTCTCCCAAACACTTCCCTACTCTGTCTTCTACCTAGACTGCCTATGTAGTGTTTACAAATATCTTCTCCCTATCCTGTTACTGACAATTTCAGGGTCAGCAAAGCTAATAAACTATGATCGGTACAACATCAACAAATTTTAGCCTATCACACTCACAAAAGTACAATTTTCCCTCCAAGAACAATAGTGGGAAGATCTATTTATAGACAGCTATTATTCATACAGGTATTCTATCATCTATTTTTGTGATTCTCTTTCTAAATCCATTAGGAAATAATATTTTCTCTGGGAAATAAAATATATTTAACTTCCATATGTTGATAGCTTTGACAAGTGTAAATTATTAAATATTTGTGAATTATTAAATATTTAAATAATGGTCAGTGTCAGGAAAATAGTATTTTTTCTACAAAAGGAACTTTATTATCCCCCAAGTATCAGCAGTTCTGTATGTTACTGTGAAAGTTCTTGAGGTATGTGTCATACTTGGAAAACCATCATTGGTACAAGCAAAGAAGAATCATATGCCTGTAAGTAACACTAGTAAGTTATTTCAACGTTCTGATCCCAAAGTTATAGTCTCTCCCTAAAGCAAAAGGAATAGTTTTAAAAATGATTTGCATTCATCATACTTTCCTTTCAAAAATAAAACTCTTGCAAGCCAAAATATTTCCCTGAGGTGAGTTTTTGTCAGAGTATAGCCACACCATTTTTTTCATTTGAAGAATTCTTTCAATGGCTCAAATATCATGTTCTCTCCTACAGGATAGTCTAATGAATAATTACTCAAACTACTGTTCTTGGCAAAATCAGAACTGTATTATGCATAGATGAGTTACATACTCAAATCACCAGATGAATAAAAACACCCGGGAGGATCTTTTTAAATTAATGCAATCTAAAATAATTGGTGAAAGCAAAGGAATTAAAAGCTGTGGAAATTGTTATGTATTAGATTGTCGTTAGACTCCTGGCACCATTTCTGCCCACCTGCCCCACGCTCTCCTTGGTGTTGCAAAGCTAGAAGCCCGGAAGCTACATTTCTCAAAATTCCTGTGAGCAGGATTGCAAGCTAGAGACTGCCAGCCAGGAGCACTTGCATAAAATTTGAGAGGCAAAAGAAAAGCAGAAACCATGTTATTGTTTATCCACTGGAGGCAGACAAAGCCACAGAGCTTCAGTAGATGGGATACTTTACATCTGCCTTTGGGTATTTTCCTGGGAATCACTGAGTCAGCTCTGGAAGCAGCTGTGAACATAACCTGTAGTTTCCTGTAATTCCAGAGATTTTCTGAAAACTACAACACCTGAGAGTAAATGGTCCTGTTCTGACTTTCACTCTTCCAGCTCTGCTAATGGTTTTGTAAGCATCTAATTACCTTCATTATCTAGTCTAATCTATTAAATTAAATGTATCTAATTTAATTCAATTCATCATCTGATTTATAGAATCCTTTTCTGATTGAGATATCTTGAGTGGTTTTTGTTTTCATGACCAAACTTTGGACAACGTATGCTATACTTTTCTGAGATGACATATGGCTTGTTAGCAGATTTCATAAGTTCAAAAAAAAAATTAATGGAAATGTGTCCTTAGCCTTATATCATTCATATCACATTTGATTATGTCACAAAGTTTGGTACTGAGCTTGTGGGTGGTGTTATGTGTTCTTCTGCTGCTTCGATTGAAGTACCGCTTAAATACATATGTATTGACACTTGCTATGTTTGTTGGGCTCTTCTTTTCCTGCCAAATAACAGAAAAATGAGAAAATGCTGAGGCCCTTGCCCTCCAGATGCACAAAACCTAGTAGGGGAAGTAATAGTAGTATTCATTAAAAATATTGATCAAAACAAGACAGAACATTCAGAAAATGTCAAGGAAAAGACATAGAATGTCTTTTTACTCATCCATACCATTTCATCCCATCCCATCTTATCAGCAAATTAACTAGATGGCAGTCTCAAAGGTAAACCTTTAATGGCATAACAGATTTTCTAAAGGCAAAGAGGAACAAGACAAAGCACAAGGAACAGAGTAAGAAAGTGGACTGGGAAAAAGGTCACAGGGAGAGATACTGTGGGCAGAGACACATTTCCTAATCGATAATCTTGCTTGGAGGAAAAGTCAGATGTAGGGATTGAAATGCTTATCCCTGAAGTCTAAGAAAGCCCAAAGATTGCAAAACATCAGAAATGGCATTAAACAAGTTCCCTGGAAGCCTGGATTTTGATCTCATTTCTGCCACTAAATCTGACTTTTTATCTCTTCAACTCATTATCACTAAAATTATGGCCTGGACTGGATTATTCCTAGAGTCAATTCCAGCTCTCACATTTAAGCATTGGAACAACAGTTTATCCAGGGTGTGTGGGATCTTCCAGTATTTTCCAGGTAGTCACAGAATTCCCCTGGGCATCAGGCAATATTCCATTCACTCTATGTGGATATTTTAAAAATAGATATGTCAAATTTCAAAATTCAGATATTCAATATTTGAAGCATTATGTGCAATCAAAAGGAATAAGAGAATAAATTATTTTTGTGCATTTAAGGCCAGAGCATCCTGATCCATTCCATTTGACTCAGGAGAAAAACTCCCTCACTGCCACTCACTACCTTTTAAATGTACAGAAAGCAAGAAAGACATATTCCATAACTCTCCCAGAGCTCCACCATGGGGAAAAGGATTAACTATTCCCTTTATAAGAAATGTGAACATACCTTATCTTTAAATACAGCCATCTAAATTTAGAGACTTTTTCTCATGAATATTTAATTAATCAGTAATAGTAGTAATCATTCTCACTTTATAATTAAAGTAGATGAGTCATTTTTAATTTAGGATTGGGTTTTCTTCCTCTCTGTTAGGCAATCACAGCAATTCTTGATGAACATGTGCTTTATCTGGTAAGAAATGTCTACCAAAATAAAAAGTCACTCTGCTTTGGAAAAAAAAAAAATTAGTGGATTAAATCATGTGAAATCTTTTGGCTATAATTAAGATGATGTATAATTTTTAAAAATTTTCTACTATGGATATACAAGCCAAAATATGTAACATTAGTATACACACCTGCAAGAATTCAATTCAGTGCAAAATAGAACTGTGAAATTGACTTGCATTCATGAAGGAACCCCATTCCTTAACCCAAGTCCACTTTCACTTTAACTACATTTCCCACTCACTCCAAAGCCTGTTCTTGGGCACTATTCCTGCAAATTAAACATTTAAATGAAGATACACAGTTTTTATATGACTTCACCCTGACCTGCAAGAAGAAGAAAAGACTTACATTAATTTCTCTTTTCCTTAAAAAGTAGTTGGGTAAGTTCTCTTTTCCTTAAAAAGTAGTAGTAAAAGCATTAGTAATAATTTTTTTCTGTGCATGGAACACTTTGTTCCCAACCAATTGTTCTAAACCAAGGCAATGCCCTCTAGGGTAGACTGTACTTTATACTTGGAAGCAGGTGATTGGTAGAGGTAATATCAGTCCTTCCTACTCCTTGATTCTGTGTCTGTTTACTTGGCATCATGTGGATACTTCTTCCAGCATAATCCGAGTGTGAAGAGCATCCTTTAATATAAAGTCCCATCATAAAGTCTTCTACTCAACCCTTGTCACACCCTACTGTACCTGTTGAATACCTGGCATTTCCACAAGGTCTTACATTCCTTGAGGATAGACACCATGCCTAACACATGTTCTTCTCCTAAGCACTTGTATAACTCTTTGCATATAGTAGTGTTCCAGAATGAATAACTCTTCATCAACATAAAGATTGCCTAAAACTTGGCTCAAAATAAACCACCCCATCTGTCACTTCTTTTTCTCTGCTTCCCTGAATTTCTCAGACATTGAAGCATTTGTCAAGTTTTCTAGGCACATAACGTGAATTATTTTTGTTAACCATATCCCTGTCATTCACAGCTATTGGATGGCATGGAATATTTATGTTGGAGGGATCAGGGAGACATATGTGAAAAGGTAAATTGGGGTTAATACAAGTTAAAAATAGCAATAAAGCCAAATACCCCCTTCTCTTTTTATAGTAGTTTCCTTGAAATATGTTGTGGGGTTTGGTGGGAGGTTTTTTTCAATTATTTTACCAATTTATTTGGTATCATAAATATACTCTGAATGAGAAGTAAAGTGACATCATATAAAGGTCATGGATTTCAGAATCCAAAATGCCTTGGATCAACTCAAACTCAACCTCTTTCATCCATCCATTAAATATACCTCTTCTGAGTATCTGCTCAGAGGTTGGCCCCGGGCTAATCATCAGGAAAACATTGATCATTAGCACATGATTCCTGTTCTCAAAAAGTTTGAAATACAGAAGTAGTGAAAGAGGCATAAAAATGTAATGCAGTACATTTGTGGAAACATAGAGGAAGTGAGCTTAAACGTGTGGGGATCCAATGTTACTATATATGGAATGTGCTTTGTAAACTAAAAGCCCTGTATAAGGATGAGTCATTTTATTTCTGTCCTTAGTTTAATGACATAGAACATGGTTGAAAGTAGGAGCGGCCAGAAGAATCAAGAGATAGTGCAAATATCTTCCTTTGAAGAAGAGATTAGTTGCATCCAACTAATTTTAAACTGTATTTGAAAAGCTCTTCCACTTCTTTGTATTGAAAATCTGCCAGTGCTTACTTACCAAGGAAATCTCCAACTACTTTATTCTAAAAACTGTAAGAGTACTAAAAAAGTTATAAATATTATATAAGTATAAATTATTGAATAACTGGTTTGACTTACCCATTTTAATGACCCAAATGAAACATTTTAAGACAGTAATTGACACTAATGTCTTCATTCATTTTCTAACCATTAAATATCTTGTGCAAGGAAACAAATTATAAAACCCATATCAAATAAAATATTCTTCCTGAGAAAACGTGTGTAGAGCAATTAAGAGTCAGGTCAGAAAACCAGAAGCCAGTCTAAAGTAGTTCATGCAGAAATAAATTTAATAAAATGAGGTTTACAAAACCATTAGAGGGTTGGGGCAGTGCAGGTCAGGAAAAGCCTCTGCTGATTTTCAGGAGATGAGGAAGTGCAGACTTACCACCACCAGTGAGCTCAACTGCCCACAACCTCAAAGTGGGTGATTCATAGGAGGATGCTGGAAAGCGGCTGGCAGGGTTTCACATATGCCCCTCTGCTGAAGCCCATGAACTTGCCTGCAGGAACATTAATGGCTTCTGCTGCTCTTCCACCTTCCAAATCTTGCACAAGATCCTCTCATCAGTGCAATCTAATACAGAACCCTGTTGGCATAAATTTGGGAAAATGTTATTACCAAGAATTCAGGAGAAAGCGTAGGAGGGGAAAAATGGAGTTGAGTTTCCATCAGACCATCTGGCACACATTTCTTAAATGTCAACACTCTTGCTTATTAAGAATAATTTTTCCAAGTTCATATTTTTAGAAATTTATAAAACTAGCCCTTATCCTGTTTCTCATTCTGTGCCACCCTATGAAGCTTATCCACATGAGAGTTACTCCCTTCTTTTCTCTCATTCTGGACTTACTGGAAAAGAAGAATAATCAAGTTAAAAATGAATATTCTTTTCTAATGAATACACCAGAAAGGAAACAATATTTAACTTCTCTAACAATTAATAAATGCTCAGTAAATCTTCCCTCTCCCATAATTTTAACCAGAAACTCCTAATAAAACTTTCAATAATATTAAAGTTCATTTAAGTAAACAATTTGTTATCATGTTTAGAGCAGTAGTAAATTTTAAAAGTTAATAGCATACTATAGTGTATAGTAATTTTTAACATCCTTCAGTAAGCATAAAAAAAAATAAAAATACAATGTGAGATTAAACGTGGATGAGTGTCAGCTTCTGAAGCCACATTATCTAGATTCAGACCAGTTCTGATGCTACTAGTTGTGTGAGTTTGGCAAGTTACATGGCCTCCCCCTGCCTCAGTTTTCTCATCTGCAAATACAGAGAGGATGAAAGGAGTTAATATACTTAGAGTTTTTAGAATAATGTCTGGCTCATAGAAAGTATTTGATCAATGTTTCCTGTGTGATTCATAGAAGTAAATTTGCCAAGTCTTACCTAGGATCCTTTCATTAAACAAGTGTATATTGAGCATCTTTGTTATGCCGGACACTTCTACACCTGGTGGTAAATGGTATTGAAGTCAAAGACTCTGCCATTCTAGCAGAAAAAGTAGAAAACAAATGAACAATAATGTGATGTCAAGAGTGGTAAGCACTAGGAGGAAAAAATAAAACAGTAAGGGTAAGAAGGGGATAAAAAGTGATGGAGGCTGATATTTCAACTAGGATCATCAGGAAGGCTGTTCAGAGAGGGTGACATTTGACCAGAGATTTAATGAAGTGAGGAATTAGGCCATTCCAATATCTAGGTGAAGAATGTTCCAGAGCTATGAAGCAATAGCAAGTACAAAGGCACTAAAGCAGGACTGTGTCTGGCATGCTCAAGAATCAACGGATTGGCCAGTGTGGCTTGAGTGGAGTGAACACAAGGGAAAGACACAGAAGATGAGGCTGGAGACACAGTCTGGCAGGGCCAGGTCTGGGATGAGGCTAGTGAGGTATCAGGTGCAGGAACCTAACACTGAGTGACTCCTTAAATTATACTCCCTTTGAAGTTTAAGTTCAAAGCCCTTACCGGACCTACAATTTACTGCTTGATCTGGCTACTCCTCCAAATGTATCTCCTACCGCTCTCCTTCACTCACTCTATTCCAGTAACCCTGGCCTCCTTCAGCACCTTCAAACACACCAAGCACACTCCTACCCACACTTGCTATTCTTCCTACTTGTCGAGAGCTGCAGACTTCACTCCATCACTTCACCCAGGTATCAATTCAAATGTTACCTTCAGAGGAGTCTTCTGCTATGCCATCTAAGCTAGCAGTCTCCTACTCTACCCTCATCCCCATCCTCTGATCTGCTCTATTTCTCTCCATGACAGTTACCACTATTGGATATTACATTGTATTTTTAATTTATTTCTGACTTCCCCAGCAATTCCCCACATTAACAACTTAAATGTTGACATTTTGTCTGTTTTGTTCCCTGCAATATCCCCAGTGTCCAGTGACTCCCTGGCACTCAGCAAATGCACAATATTTGTTCAATGAATGAATGTGAAAGAGAAGATAAGTGACTATTTTGAAGCATAAAAAACTAACCAAACTGGCTAGAGTCACAAGAAGACATATTTGTTAGGATTAAGAGACATAGCCATGATTTGTTGAGGTACCCAATCTATTCAACTGACAACAGGTTATAGGTTTCAAGTAAGAATTAATCTCAGACTTTCAGGATAAGTATAGAAAATGTCACTCTACAAAGCTAAAGTCAATAATGAACAAATACTGGACACATATCTACACACTAGACTATACATATGCATATGTTAGACATATATAGAAGCAAGGCATGGCCCCACCTCACCCTTACCCAGTCCCTAAAATGGCTTGTGCAGGCCTTGCTGTTTGTACTGGAAAACAAATAACATACTGGAGAGGCCAATCTTTGCAGCTGAAAGTTCTAGATTTGAATTTGAACTCTGCCATTTCCTACTTGTGTGGTCTGCTGGGAGAGCCTCCCTTCCTTCCTCCTTTCCTTTCTGTTCCTTCCCTTCCCTCATTTGACTGTATTTATGGAATGCTTTCTTTGAACCGGGAGTTTGCCTGGGAGCAGGAGGAGAGTGCATAGAGTGGGGACGGGAAGGTCACGAAGCAGAAGGTTTGAAAGGAAAGGCAGTCCAGGCTGAGAGAGGATAAGCAATATCAGGAAGGTGAGAAAGAGTGGACCCTGTGAGAAGAAGTATAACTACCAGATCTCTATATCTATCCAGACAGCTAGTAGTTCAGGAGAATATGTTCAAATCCAAGAGGAGAGTATGAAAAGTGTGAAAAGAATGCAAACAGTTAAGGTGAAGGAATAGCAAGGGACACAAATAAGCAGCACTCAGAGAGCTCTGAGGACAAGTAGGAGATCCTGGCCTGAAGAAGTAAGCAATTAGAGGAAAACAACATAAAGAGTGCAAATATACCCAGTAATGATTAGGCTGAAAAATACACACCAGACAAAGCAACTAAGAACTGCAGGAGAATAAAGGAAGCAGAAATCAGATCGCACTAGGTGAGGAGGGAGAAAGACACAAGATTTCCCTGAGCAACAGTTAGTCATCTATTAAATGCTGGAAAAGAATACTTACCAAATAGGGATGCTGTGGCACCTAAAGTTGAAATAAAGATGATAGATGATAGAGAGAGAGATGATAGATAGATTAACAGAGAGATAGATAGATGATAGATAGATAGGTAGGTAGATAGATAGATATGATGGAAGGAAGGAAGGGAGGGAGGGAGGAAGGAACGAACGAACGAAGGGAGGGAGGAAGAAACTTTGCAGAGATGTACAGACTTGACACAGATACCTAATACATGGAAATGATGACAAAAGTATTATCCCTTCTATAGAGAGTGAAATCCCCTTAAGTATGCCATTGTTCTGACTCTATGCTCACAAAGTAATTTATTTTAAGCCTCAGTTTATTTACACATCTGTCTGAACAATGTCCCTCTTCATTCATTTGTGTATTTATTGCCTTTCTCAATCCTATTTCCCTAACTTCGCATAAGTATCCAATCTAATATGCTTAATTAATGCATACCTTTTTATTTGTATGTGTAAAATATAAAATGTCCCATCTTTTTTCTCTGACAGTTAGTTTTCCTATTCCTAGATCTCTATTCTTCAACATAAATTTTAGAATTAGTTTATCATGTTCCTCAAAAAAAAACTAGATGAATTTTTATTATGATTGTATTGAATTTATACTTTAATGAGAAAATACATGCATTTTTAATGTTAAGCCACCCCATTAAGGATATGGAAATCTTTCTTTTTATTCTGATCTTTTTCACATACTTTAAAAGAACATTTAAGTTTCCTTCTTAGATGTCTTGTGTATTCTTTGATATATTTATTTCTATAAGCTTCATGAATTTTGTTGCTATTGTGAATATTTTATCTCTGATTGTATTTTCTAGATACAGTGTAGAGGAATGTCACTGATTATTAAGTATTGATTTTGTGTCTGACAATGTTGCTGAAATTTTATATTCATTCTAAATTCATCTTTTGATTCTGTTGGATTTTTTATTCTATTCAGATGTACTGAATTAGTGTTCTCAAAAAATTCATATTCACTTAGAACGTCAGAATGTGACCTCATTTAGAAATAAGGTCGGTGCATATGTAATTAGTTGAGATGAGGTCATACTGAATTAAAGAGTGCCCAAAATCCAATGATTGTTGTCCTTCTATAAAAGCCACGTGAAGACACACAGATGAAGAAAAGGCCATGTGATGATGGAGGCAGATTTTGGAGCAATGCAGCTATAAGCCCAGGGATGTCAAGGCAACCAACAGAAGCTAGGAGAGGGGCATGGAACAGATTCTCCATTAAAATGTCCAGAGAGAATCAACCCTGCTGATTTTGGACCTTGATTTTGGACTTCTGGCCTATTGAGCTGTGAAAGAATAAGTTTTTGTTGCTTTAAGCCAACCAGCTTGTGTTGATTTGTTATGCCAGCTCCAGGAAAATAATACAATAAACAATCATATATCTGTAAATAATGACATGAATTTCTCTCCTACCAATGCTTACGACTCATTTCTTTTTTTTTTTTTCTTTATTTATGGTATTGGTCAGAACATCAAATATTGTGTAAAACAGTGACAGTGAGAGTAGAAATTCTCATCTTATTCCTGATCTTCAAAAGACTATGTTTATTTTTTCCATCAAGTGTGCTTGCAATAAGAATTTATATATAACCTCTCCAAATTAAGGACTTTCTCTTCTATTCCTTGTTTCTTAAGGGTATTATAATATATAGAATTTATCAAATGTATCTTTCTGCAATTTTAAGATAACTATGATTTTTTACCTTTGGTCAATTAATGGATAAATTAAATTCTTAGATGTTTTAATATATTCAGACATCCATGCATTTCTAGATAAAATCTGTTTCATAATGTATTATTTTTATACACTTTTGAGTTGAGTTGGCTAATGCTTTTTTATTAAGGAATTTCACATCTGTGTTAGTAAAGTAAAAGTGGGCATCTTTTCTTGTGCTATCATTCCCAGTTTTAGAATCAAGCTTAAGCTAACTATATAAAATAGGCTTGGCATCTTTTTCTACTTTTTATATTTTGGAAAAGCTTTTATAAGTTTTGAATTAACAGCTTCTTGAAAGTTTGGTAGAATTTTGGCCCAGGTTTCAGAAAGAGGAGTCTTTGATTACCATTTCAATTTATTTACATGTTTATTAGTCTATTCGATTTTCCATTTCTTCCAATTTTGTGTCCTTTTATATTTTTTCAAGTATGTATATATTTCACATTGAATTTTAAATTAGCTATAGTTGTTTTAATTTTTTTTTAGTTTCAATCTCTGTGTGATTATAACTTTTCCCTTTTTCGTTCTGTATTTTGTCTATTTGCATGTCATTTTCTTTTATTTTTTTCTTTATCAATCTTGCTAGAGATCTCCATATCTTATTAATCATTTCAAAGATCCATTTTGAAATCTTCTTTATTGTTTTTGCTGGTGTTATTTTTGTACTGTATTTCACGGACGTCTGCCCCTTATTATTTCTTTCCTTCTTGCTTATTTGGGTTTGCTCTATTGCTCTATTTCTAACTTCATGAGCTGAATGCTTAGCTGGTTTGTTTTCAATCTTTCTCATTTTCTGATAAAATTTTTAAAGCTATAAATCACCCACTCCCTAGAGCTGCTTTAACCATTTCACATAGGGGGAAGAATGGTATAATGTGACTCCATGTGGAGCTCGCCTCTGGTTAGAGAATGTGCCAGTCAGGGGTTGAAAGTTCAGGATACCTCCAGACAGCTCATCATTAACAGTCAAATATCATTAATGTAAGGTATGGAAAAACATGAAGTAGAGAATGGAAAAGCATGAACTGCTTAGGTTAACCCATCCATGTTGGTGGCTAAGTGGGGAGAGAAGCAAGCTGGAGGCCAGATAGATACTGACTTTGAGATATTATTAGAATTTTGGTCAGTAGGGCCACTAGCTTTTATAGGATAGTTCTTCTTACAATAGGCTCAATAAAATATTTCACTGGTTTATCTACTTTCTTTTCCTTCCGTTCTTACCAAGTATCTTCTGATCCCCAATGAGATTCGGTGAGCCCTTACTATATGCCAGGCACCATGCTAAGAACTGGAGAAATAATAGTGTAAAGGATCAGCAGAGTCCTTGCTCTCTAAGTGTTAAATCTATAACATCTCAGCAAGAGCACCAGCTATCTTTTCTTAAATATCTTATTTCTAAGAAAACATTTGAATTCTTGTTAATTTTCCTGTATTCACCAAATATGTTCTTTGTTCATATGATAAGCCCTATAATGTTTTGAAGCTACATTGATTCTGTCTCTCATAACCACAGTGAATAGACAGATGTTTTATTGGGGTGAGAAATGGTAATCTTCTGACTTGGGCAGTAGGTAAAGGAGGGTTCTTGTCCCTCCAACAGAAAATATATAGAAGGAGTAATTTGGGGAAAGGAAACTAGTTCAACTTTTTATGATTGAGTTTATGTTTTCTTTATGAAATCCAAATAGAAATATGTAAGAGTAGGTCAGTAGATATATAGGTCTAGACCGCAAGAAAAAAACTTAAGCTGGGGAAAAAGTTTTGGAGTCGCATTTTAATGAATGTCCAATAGACATTCATTAAAATCATGGGATGGATGCTCTCACCCAGGAAAAGTGTACAGAATGAGAAGAGCACAGGGCCAACACTAACTTCTTCGCCCTGAGCTATCAGTCCTAGTACTCACTTTCCATTTTCTACAAACCTGATAGATGACTAGTCAGTACTTGTATATTCTGCCTCATTTTCTGTGCGTCCTTCCACCTTAGGCTAAATAAAACTGTCATATTGGAGGATCACCAACGTTCTATTTATTTCCAATTATATCAACCTTTTTTTAGGATACAAACTAAGCTTTCTTTTTTTTCTATTTCAAATCTACAATCTCCTGGTTATTGTTTATTTATCCTTACAGTGAATATTTATTGAGTACCTACTATATGCCTAGTACTGTTCTAGATATTAGAAATACAGCAACAAAGAAAACAGCTATTGTGCTACCCAGTGGAGATTACATTCTTCCAATTATCTGATCTCTTCTCCATTTGGTCTCTGGATTTGCTTCTTCATCTAAATGTAGGTGTACTACATAGATCTTTCAACTTTTTTCTTCTAAGAACATCTATTGCAAAATCAATTATTGTAACATATTCCCAAATCTGCCTCTAGTCTTTACCTTTTTCAAAATCTCTGGACCAAAATCAAGCAAAAGTAATTAATTCTGTAAAGTATTTTGCTGTTTACTATATATATATGCATATATATGTGTGTATATGAATATTCTCATCCTTATTTTAGAAATTAAGAAACTGAAGCTTTAACAGGTGTAGTAACTTCCCTAAAGTAACAATTTATTAAGTAGAATAACCAAGTAATAAGCATAAGTTTTCTGTCTCCAAAATCAGTGTTTATGCCATTATTCTATGATAGATAGATTGCCCCTTAAGAGGAACAGGCTTATTATATATAAGTAGAATGTATTAAGTCCACCTTTGGAATATTTCTCCTATGAATATCAGAGTCATTTTCATACTTTCCCCTCCCTCACACTGCATCAAACCATCATAAAATTCTTTAAATATTCTACAGTCTCAATCCACCTCCTCCATCTGACTTCACTGACATTGCCATAGTTTATGCCCTCGTTACCTCTCTCAGTGCCACTCACTCATACAAACAAACTCATCTGATCAACACTATCAATGCTTTCCCTATGGACAATCATACAAATTTTGTCACCATTCCCCTAGCTTGTCCTACATACATGTCTCAATATCTTTGCTCAAGTTGAAATTTCCTTCATTTAAGAAATATTTATTTAGCCCTTTTTATAAGCCAAGCACTGTATCCCAGGAGTTGGAGCTTAGATTGTAGTAATAGTTATCATGGAAATTTATTGAAAGTCTATTTGGCACAAATGTTATCCCACTAGTCTTCCCCAAAACCTGTATAGTATTCATAGTATTTTTCTATTATTTAGAAAAGGAAATTGAGATTTAAAAAGTTTATGAACTTAGATCATGGTCAGAATCGAGAAAACCCAAATTTGACCCTAGTCTGTCTAAATCCAACATCCTCACACTTAATCTTATGCTATAAGACCTCTCCTCCTGATACTCCTCTTATCTGCCTATTGGATTTTGCTCTTCCTTTAAGATGTAACTCAAATCTTGACTTACCCAAAAAACCTTTCCTTATCAAAACTAAATTCATCTTATCCTCTCAATGCTCCCAGAAAACTTTCTTAAAATTTTTCCTTGTCATAAGCTGCTTTTTTACTACCATTTGTTATATCTACATGGGTATAACTTTAGTGCATAAATTATAAGGCCCAGCAGGAAAATAACTCTGTTCTGTTCCTGTTTATATTAAAGCAACAAGATGAAGAATGTGTAGATAGTAGGGGATAAATAGGTAGGAGGGTATGTTTAATTGAAGAGAACAACAGCTTACTAAAAGCTTCATTCTTACAAGATGTTAAATGAGAAAGCTTATATATATATATAAAATATATATAATTATATATAAAATCATCATGAACAGCTTGCAAGAAACATCTATACACCTTTAAGTGGGGAATTACTTCATAGAATATTTAAATCTAGTCATTTCAAAACATATTATTAAAATAAAAAATGAAGAATATTTATTAAAAGTAGAAATTATCATTTGGAGAAAAATTATATCCTTCAGTAAGTGTGGAAGTTCAGAAAGAAAGAGAAGTCAACTATATTTCAATTAAAAAAAAGAAAATGAAAAAAAGCATTTTACCATCTACTTATGGTATATCATGGTTGCATAAACTAGTTCTAGTTCTAGTTTACAAACTAGTTCTAGTTCATGAATGGTATGAACTACTTACTTGTCAACAATTCCATATGATTATATAGACTCAAGATTAAACAACTTTCAAAATCTGATCTTTATTCTTTTGTCCTTACACAATCTGTTTGAGTCTAAAGTTCTCTAGAATGATTAATAGCTCCAGATTTCCAAAAGGCAGAAAAATACACAGTGGGTATGTTTCAGAGTCTTGCCTAAGAACAAGTCAGTGACAAGGGTCCTTTTGGTTCTTTTCCTTAAATCTGTATGAGTGGTGAAGAAAACTGTATCCCATTATATATTATTATCATCTTCATTCTTTAACCTGAAAGATAGCACACTTTATTTTCTAGTATATCTTGCATACAAGCAACATATAATTAACCCCTGACACTTTTCTTTCTCCACACATTTTAATTCCCTGTTTGTGTAAACACAGTCTAATAATCAAAGTTCAAGGTAACTAGGACCTGTTTTAGTAAGTTTTCATTTCATTGTAAATTGTTCAACATTAAGGAATTTAATTAATTTGTTAAATTCATACAATTATTACAACATTGGAAATAAGGTTGTAGTGTAATATTTACTGACACAATGATGTTCATGATGTGTTATTACTAAATAAAAAAGTATAAAGCATGTACTGTATAATCCCAAATATTACATCTATTTATCAATTGATATCTATATTCATATCTACCCATATGAAGAGAGAGAGAGAGATTGATAACTAAGGTTTTTACAGGAATTAGCTCTGAAGAGTAGAAGCCTGAGTTAGTTATAGCCCTTTCAACTTGCTTGTGTTTCTAATATTCACATGTATTTATGCACTAAACATGCTTTTGAATTCACCTTAAATGCTATTTATTTAAGAAGCCATATTGCAAAGCTGCCTGCTTTATACCTTGTAAATAACTATCAAATTTTTGTGTTAATTTAGTTCCAAAATACAGCAATGAAACAGAAGTAAAAGTATATTATTGGCTTTTTGCTAAAATCTCAAAAAGACCTGCTGTCCTGTAACCTTGTAATTATACAACAGACAAGCTTCACAGACATCTTTCAAGAGAACCAGTTGAATGCAGTAGTGTAACATTACACATTAAGGTAAGCAAATAATATCCAAGTAGGGTCCCAGTTGATGCACAGATAAGTTTCCATCCAAATGTTTCAAAAAGATAATGACTTGGGCTAAAATAAAGCTGCCTAACTCTTTAATAATGTAATTACAATAAATCCACACTGTTTTCAAATTTTGAATTTCATATGTAAATGACCACCTGATTATTTTGTTTTTTTTTTTAATTTTGACTATTCCCGTTCCACCCTTTGACAACCAAGTACCACCTATAACTAGCTAATGTGATTTTTATAGTGACAAGCTTTAAATATTCATGATAAAAGAACTGGAGTCAGTGTCAATGCAGAATAAAGAAGTATTGGCGAAGTGCAGACAACGAGAGAGAGTTAAAGAATACATCTCTTTGATAACATGGCACATTTTAGCTTCCCAGGGAGCTACAGGTTACTAAAGGTCGATGCAAACAACAGGTCTCATATTTTCATTCTCTACGGAAAGAAAAATACATTATTTTTCTTTCTTTGATGTGTAAGAGCCCTGAGGCTTACAGGATCTTGTCCACAAAATGGATATGTATTTTTCCCCCAGTAATTGCTGACTCTAAATATAAACATATCTGAATAGAAAAATAAATTAACAAGGATTATCCAGTCAATTTGAGAAAATTAAATCTAGTAAATATTATATGGGTTACCTTTCAGCACGAATGTTATCCTAAAGATTTTGAAAGACATAGTAAAGTTCAGAAGGATACATTTTTCATCAATGCATGACATACAGGTCAAATTTGCCCAGAAATGTTACAGAATTTCAATGAGCAAGGCATTTGGTAACACAAAGGGGGAAAAATGATTGTATGAAAATTAAAGAGGCATTTAAGATCTAGAAGCTTTCATGTGGATGAACTTGAATTTTCCTATGCTCAATATTCCAACATTTTAGTGCTTTGACTATACTGTAGCCACAAACCACTTGAGAATCTGCCCAGAAAAAAATATGAAGTAAGCAATCCAACATTTCCACACTAAACTGAATCCACATCCCTGTCTTACTCCAGCCAAATTAATTTGACGAGCTTTTTATCTCTGGCCTTAGACCCTGAGCCACTCTATGGGACTAGCAACTGACTCTACCTGATGGCATTGATGGCAGTGCAAATATCAAATGTAAGAAGCCCATCCAAAGAGCCATGGAGATTCTGGAGAAGTGAGACCTATGACTACAAGAGAGTAAGGGAAATTGTTATTGCTGTGTTGAGAATGAATGTTAAAAGAAAATTATTTTCACAAACTGGCTCTGAAGACATAGGCTTGATCTGCCATCCTGAAGTCTTCTCCCAGTCTTCCTTATTCCTATCTCTGCAGAGTCCAAGAACTCTCATCTTCTAAACATAACACTAAACTTATAATCTCAACTCCACTGCCATCTCCGTTCTTTCAGGATAAAAGAGTGAAAAAGCAAAGGGTAGGAAAAACCTAGAATTTAATGAAATAATTACCATATTTCATTAACCTTAATGCACACACCTTTTGTTCATATTTTAACATCCTGAAAGTGAGTTACATCATTTTAAAATCACTCTAGGCCAGAGATAATAAACATAATTGTGCATATTGTTATTGTTTCAACTGAATTATGTGCACTATTGGTACTAGGAGTGGAATTTAAAACGTCTTAGGCTGGGGCTAATGGCAGACTCCCGGAAGGTTCACTCCAAGGAGTACTTCCCAGAACTTCTGCTATCAGTGTTCTTGTCCCCACGGTGAACCACAGCCACCTCCCACCTCTGCAGGAGATCCTCCAGCACTAGCAGCTGTATGGCTGACAGGGTCTTGCTGCTCTGGCTGGCTGTCAAGCCTGAGCCTTGCAGGTGGGAGAGCCGAGTTCAGGACATTGGACCACCAGAGACCTCCCAGAACCACGTAATATCAATCAGCGAGAGCTCTTCTGGAGAGCTCTGTCTCACTCAGATGCAGCTCCACGCAACGACCAGCAAGCTCCAGTACTGGACACCCCCTGCCAAACAACTAGCAAGACAGGAACACAACTCAAAGCATTAGCAGAGAGGCTCCCTAAAATAATGTTAAGTTCAAAGACACCCTAAAACACATCACTGGACACGATCCTGCCCACCAGGAAGACAAGATTCAGCCTCATACACAAGAACAGAGACACCTGTACCATCCAACTGAAAACCTACACAACCCACTGAAACAACCTTACCCACTGGGGGCAGACACCAAAAACAACGGGAAGTAAAACTTGCCACCTGAAAAAAGGAGACCCCAAACACAGTAAGTTAAGCAAAATGAGAAGACAGAGAAATATGCAGCGGATGAAGGAGCAAGGTAAAAACCCACCAGACCAAACATATAAAAAGGCAATAGGCAGTCTACCTGAAAAAGAATTCAGAGTAATGATAGTAAAGATGATCCAAAATCTTGGAAATAGAATGGAGAAAATACAAGAAACGTTTAAAAAGAACCTAGAAGAACTAAAGAGTAAACAAACAATGATGAACAACACAATAAATGAAATTAAAAATTCTGTAGAAGGAATCAATAGCAGAATAACTGAAGCAGAAGAACAGAGAAGTAACCTAGAAGATAAAATAGTAGAAATAACTACCAGAGAGCAGAATAAAGAAGAAAGAATGAAAAGAATTGAGGACAGTCTAAGAGACATCCGGGACAACATTAAACGCAACAACACTCAAATTATAGGGGTCCCAGAAGAAGAAGAGAAAAAGAAAGGGACTGAGAAAATATTTGAAGAGATTATAGTTGAAAACTTCCCAAATATGGGAAAGGAAATAGTCAATCAAGTCCAGGAAGCACAGAGAGTCCCGAACAGGATAAATCCAAGGAGAAACACAGCAAGACACATACTAATCAAACTGTCAAAAATTAAATAAAAAATAAAAATATTAAAAGCAGCAAGGGAAAAGCAACAAATAACATACAAGGGAATCCCCATAAGGTTAACAGCAGATCTTTCAGAAGAACCTCTGCAAGCCAGAAGTGAGTGGCAGGATATATTTAAAGTGATGAAAGGGAAAAACCTACAACCAATATGACTCTAAGCAGCAAGGACCTCATTCAGATTCAACAGAGAAATTAAAATTTTACAGACAAGCAAAAGCTAAGAGAATTCAGAAGCACCAAAGCAGCTTTACAACAAATGAGAAAGGAACTTCTCTAGGCAGGAAACACAAGAGAAGGAAAAGACCTACAAAAACAAACCCAAGACAATTAAGAAAATGGTAATAGGAACATACATATTGATAATTACCTTAAAGGTAAATGGATTAAATGCTTCAACCAAGAGACATAGACTAGCTGAATGGATACAAAAACAAGACCCATATATATGCTGTCCACAAGAGTCCCACTTCAGACCTAGGGACACATGCAGACTGAAAGTGAGGGGATGGAAAAAGATATTCCATGCAAATGGAAATCAAAAGAAAGCTGGAGTAGCAATACTTATATCAGACAAAACAAACTTTAAAATAAAGACTATTACAAGAGACAAAGAAGGACACTACATAATGATCAAGGGATCAATCCAAGAAGAAGATATAACAATTGTAAATATTTATGCACCCAACATAGGAGCACATCAATATATAAGGCAAATAGTAACAGCCATAAAAGGGGAAATTGGCAGTAACACAATCATAGCAGGGGACATTAACACCTCACTTTCACCAATGGACAGATCATCCAAAATGAAAATAAATAAGGAAGCACAAGCTTTAAATGATACATTAAACAAGATGGACTTAATTTATATTTATAGGGCATTCCATCCAAAAACAACAGAATACACTTTCTTCTCAAGTGCTCATGGAACATTCTCCAGGATAGATCATATCTTGGGTCACAAATCAAGCCTTGGTAAATTTCAGAAAATAGAAATCCTATCAAGTATCTTTTCCGACCACAACACTATGAGAGTACATATCAATTACAGGAAAAAATCTGTAAAAAATACAAACACATGGAGGATAAACAATACACTACTTAATAACCAAGAGATCACTGAAAAAATCAAAGAGGAAATCAAAAACTACTTAGAAACAAATGACAATGAAAACACAATGACCCAAAACCTATGGGATGCAGCAAAAGCAGTTCTAACAGGGAAGTTTATAGCAATACAATCCTACCTTAAGAAACAAGAAACATTTCAAATAAACAACCTAACCTTACACCTAAAGCAATTAGAGAAAGAAGAACCAAAAAACCCCAAAATTAGCAGAAGGAGAAAAATCATAAAGATCAGATCAGAAATAAATAAAAAAGAAATGAAGGAAACGATAGCAAAGATCAATAAAACCAAAAGCTGGTTCTTTGAGAAGATAAACAAAAATGATAAAATATTAGCCAGACTCATCAAGAGAAAAAGGGAGGAGACTCAAGTCAATAGAATTATAAATGAAAAAGGAGAAGTAACAACTGACACTGCAGAAATACAAACGATGATGAGAGATTACTACAAGCAAATATATACCAATAAAATGGACAACCTGGAAGAAATGGACAAATTCCTAGAAAGGCACAACCTTACATCTGAACCAGGAAGAAATAAAAAATATGAACAGACCAATCACAAGCACTGAAATTGAAACTGTGATTAAAAATTTTCCAACAAACAAAAGCCCAGGACCAGATGGCTTCACAGGCAAATTCTATCAAACATTTAGAGAAGAGCTAACACCTATCCTTCTCACACTCTTCCAAAATATAGCAGAGGGAGGAACATTCCCAAACTCATTTCCATCACCCTGATAACAAAACCAGACAAAGATGTCACAAAGAAAGAAAACTACAGGCCAATATCCCTGATGAGCATAGATGCAAAAATCCTCAACAAAATACTAGCAAACAGAATCCAACGGCACATTAAAACGATCATACACCATGATTAAGTGAGGTTTATCCCAGGAATGCAAAGATTCTTCAATATATGCAAATCACTCAATGTAATACACTATATTAACAAACTGAAGGAGAAAAACCATATGATCATCTCAATAGACACAGAGAAAACTTTCGACAAAATTCAACACCCATTTATGATAAAAACCCTCCAGAAAGTAGGCATACAGGGAACTTTCCTCAACAAAATAAAGGCCATATATGGCAAACCCACAGCCAACATCATTCTCAATGGTGAAAAACTGAAACCATTTCCACTAAGATCAGGAACAAGTCAAGGTTGCCCACTCTCACCACTATTATTCAACATAGATTTGGAAGTTTTAGCCACAGCAATCAGAGAAGAAAAAGAAATAAAAGGAATCCAAATCACAAAAGAAGAAGTAAAGCTGTCACTGTTTGCCGAAGACATGATACTATACATAGAGAATCCTAAAGATGCTACCAGAAAACTACTAGAGCTCATCAATGAATCTGGTAAAGTAGCAGGTTCCAAAATTAAGGCTGAAATCCCTTGCATTCCTATACACTAATGATGAAAAATCTAAATGTGAAATTAAGAAACCACTCCCATTTACCATTGCAACAAAAAGAAGAAAATATCTAGGATAAACCTAACTAAGGGGACAAAAGATCTCTAGGCAGAAAATTATAAGACACTGATGAAAGAAGTTAAAGATGATACAAATAGATGGAGAGGTATACCATGTTCTTGGATTGGAAGAATAAACATTGTGAAATGACTATACTACTCAAAGCAATCTACAGATTCATTGCAATCCCTATCAAAATATCACTGGCATTTTTCACAGAACTTGAACAAAAAATTTCACAATTTGTATGGAAACACAAAAACCCCGAATAGCCAAAGCAATCTTGAGAAAGAAAAACGGAGTTGGAGGAATCATGCTTCCTGACTTCAGACTATACTACAAAGCTACAGTAATCAAGACAGTATGGTACTGGCACAAAAACAGAAATATTGATCAATGGAACAGGATAGAAAGCCCAGAGATAAACCCATGCACATATGGTAACCTTATCTTTGATAAAGGAGGCAAGAATACACAGTGGAGAAAAGACAGCGTCTTCAATAAGTGGTGCTGGGAAAACTGGACAGCTACATGTAGAAGAATGAAATTAGAACACTCCCTAACACCATACACAAAAATAAACTCAAAATGGATTAAAAACCAAAATGTAAGGGCCGACACTATCAAACTCTTAGAGGAAAACCTAGGCAGAACACTCTATGACATAAATCACAACAAGATCCTTTTTGACCCGCTTCCTAGGGAAATTTGAATAAAAACAAAAATAAACAAATGGGACCTAATGAAACTTAAACGCTTTTGCACAGCAAAGGAAACCATAAACAAGATGAAAAGGCAACCCTCAGAATGGGAGAAAATTTTTGCAAATGAAGTAACTGACAAAGGAATAATCTCCAAACTTTCCAAGCAGCACATACAGCTCAATATCCAAAAAACAAAAAACCCAATCCAAAAATGGGCAGAAGACCTAAATAGACATTTCTCCAAAGAAGACATACAGATTGCCACAAACTCATGAAAGAATGTTCAACATCATTAATCATTAGAGAAATGCAAATCAAAGCTACAATGAGATATCATCTCACACCAGTCAGAATGGCCATCATCACAAACTCTACAAGAAATAAATGCTCTAGAGGGTGTGGAGAAAAGGGAACCCTCTTGCACTGTTGGTGGGAATGTAAATTGATACAACCACTATGAAGAACAGTATGGAGATTCCTTAGAAAACTAAAAATAGAACTACCATATGACACAGCAATCCCACTACTGGGCATATACCCTGAGAATACCATAAATCAAAAAGGGTCATGTACCAAAATGTTCATTGCAGCTCTATTTACAATAGCCAGGACGTGGAAGCAACCCAAGTGTCCATCAACATGTGAATGGATAAAGAAGGTGTGGCACATATATACAATGGAATATTATTCAGCCATAAAAAGAAACGAAATTGAGTTATTTGTAATGAGGTGGAGAGACCTAGAGTCTGTCATACAGAGTGAAGTAAGTCAGAAAGAGAAAAACAAATACTGTATGCTAACAGATATATATGGAATCTAAAAAAACAAAAGGTCATGAAGAACCTAAGGGCAAGACGGGAATAAAGACCCAGACCTACTAGAGAATGGACTTGAGGATACGGGGAGGGGCAAGTGTGAGCTGGGACAAAGTGAGAGAGTGTCATGGACATATATACACTACCAAACATAAAATAGATAGCTAGTGTGAAGCAGCCGCATAGCACAGGGAGATCAGCTCGGTGCTTTTTGACCACATAGAGGGGTGGGATAGGGAGGGTGGGAGGGAGGGAGATGCAAGAGGGAAGAGATATGGGGGCATAAGTATATGTATAACTGATTCACTTTGTTATAAAGCAGAAACTAACACACCATTGTAAAGCAATTATACTCCAATAAAGATGTTTTAAAAAATAAAATAAAATAAAACAGACAAACAACAAGGTCCTACTCTATAGCACAGGGAACTATATTCAATATCCTGTAAATAATTATAATGGAAAAAATATTAAAATTATATATATATGTGTATAAAAAAACACAAAGAACACTCCCTAACACCATACACAAAAGTAAACTCAAAATGGATTAAAGACCTAAATGTAAGGCAGACACTATCAAACTCTTAGAGGAAAACCTAGGCAGAACACTCTATGACATAAATCACAGCAAGATCCTTTTTGACCCACCTGCTAGAGAAATGGAAATAAAAACAAGAACAAATAAATGGGGCCTAGTGAAACTTAAAAGCCTTTGCACAGCAAAGGAAACCATAAACGAGACGAAAAGACAACCCTCGGAATGGGAGAAAATTTTTGCAAAGAAGCAACTGACAAAGGATTAATATCCAAAATTTCCAAGCAGCTTATGCAGCTCAATATCAAAAAAATGAACAACCCAGTCCAAAAATGGGCAGTAGACCTAAATAGACGTTTCTCCAAAACAGATATACAGATTGCCAACAAACACATGAAAGGATGCTCAACATCACTAATCATTAGAGAAATGCAAATCAAAACTACAATGAGGTATCACAAAAGACCCCAAATAGCCAAAGCAATCTTGAGAAAGAAAACCGGAGCTGGAGGAATCAGGCTCCCAGACTTCAGACTATACGACAAAGCTACAGTAATCTATACAGTATGGTACTGGCACAAAAACAGAAATATAGATCAATGAAACAGGATAGAAAGCCCAGAGATAAACCCATGTACACTGGTCAGAATGGCCATCAGCCAAAAATCTACAAACAATAAATATTGCAGAGGGTGTGGAGAAAAGGGAACCCTCTTGCACTGTTTGTGGGAATGTAAATTGATAGAGCCATGATAGAAAACAGCATGAAGGTTACTCAAAAAAATACAAATAGAACTACCATATGACCCAGCAATCCCACTACTGGGCATATACCCTGAGAAAACCATAATTCAAAAAAAGTCATTTACCACAATGTTTATTGCAGCACTATTTACAATAGACAGAACATGGAAGCCACCTAAGTGTCCATCAACAGTTGAATGGATAAAGAAGATGTGGCACATATATACAATGAAATATTACTCAGCCATAAAAAGAAACAAAATTGAGTTATTTGTAGTGAGGTGGATGGATCTAGAGACTGTCATAAAGAGTGAAGTAAGTCAGAAAGAGAAAAACAAATACCGTAAGCTAACACTTATATATGGAATCTAAAAAAAATAAATGGTTCTGAAGAACCTAGGGGCAGGACATGATTAAAGACTCAAACCTAGAAAATGGACTTGAGGACATGGGGAGGGGGAAGGGTAAGCTGGGACGAAGTGAGAGATTGGCATGAACTTACATATACTACCAAATGTAAAATAGGTAGCTAGTGGGAAGCAGCCGCATAACACAGGGAGATGAGCTCCATGCTTTGTGACCACCTAGAGGGGTGGGATGCCAGGTGCGGTGGGGAAGACGCAAGAGGGAGGGGATATTGTGATATATGTATATGTATAGCTGATTCACTTTGTTATACAGCAGAAACTAACACAACAATGCAAAGCGATTATACTCCAATAAAGATGTTAAAAAAATAAATAAAATAAAATAAAATGTCTTAAAAAAACTAGACTATGATTTATCACTAAAACTAACTTATTAAATGTGCAGAAAGACATAGAAATAGAGGAGTGGGTGAAATGATTAAGTAAATAGTAATCATTGTTGGAGGAATTACTGCAAATCCATATTTTCTTGCAAAGGAGCAATCAAGAACATTACAGAAATTAAGAAAGGAAGAGTCCCACAAATGGATAAAGTTGTAATGCATTGCAATGCATGGCTAACTTGAATCATCTAGGCATCTTGTTAAACATGGAGGTTCCGATTCAGTGAGTCTGGGTGGAGCCAGATATTCTACATTGCTAATGAGCTCACAGGTGATGTTGATGTTGAAAAGTGCTATATTCCCTCTCCGTACCATGCAGTGCAACTGAAGGTGGGGTAAATCGCCAGTTCCCTTCAAGTAAATGGAAAAAATTCAAAGCAATGAAAGAAAGGTGGTGTGATCAATTTATATGTTGCATAAGACTATCATTAGTCAAAAGCTTCCTGCTGAGACAAATACTGTATGATTTCAATTATATGTGGAATCAAAAAACAAAACAAATGAGCAAACATAATAAAACAGGGTTATAGATACAAAGAACAAACAGATTCTTCCCAGTGGGAAGGGGGTGGAGGAAGGAAAGAAATAGATGAGAAAGATTAAGAGGTATAAACTTCCAGTTGCAAAATAAATGTCCTGGGCATAAAATGTACAGTGTGTAGTATAGTTATTAACTATGTAACATCTTTGTATGGTGACATATGATAACTAGACTTATAATGGGGATCACTTTGAAATGTATAGAAATATCAAATCACTATGTTGTTTAACAGGAACTAACATAGTGTTGTAGTTAATTATACTTCAAAAACAAATAAACAAACATAGCAAAAGAGATCAGATTTGTCCTACCAGAGGCAGGGGCTAAAGGGAGGGAGAATTAAACGAAGGCAGTGAAAAGGTACCAATTTCCAGTTATAAGACAAATAAGTGCTAGGAATGTAATGTATAACATAATAAATATAATTAATACTGCTGTACATTGTATATGAAAGTTATTAAGAGAGTAAATCTTAAGAGTTCTCATCACAAGGAAAATTTTGTTTCTATTTCTTTAATTTTTTATCCATATGAGATGACACATGTAAACTTACTGTAGTAATTTCATGATGTATGTAAGTCAAATCATTTTGCTATGCACCTTAAACTTATACAGTGCTACATGTCAATTATATATTAATAAAACTGGAAGAAAAACAAAACTTCCTGCTGTCTTTGACGATAAGCTCTTACCTTCCAGCTACTTGTGATTCAATGGAGGAAAAAAAGTATAATTATGAGTAGTCAGATAGAAAAAGACCAGCATCAAAACTTATAAAATGAACAACAGGGTCCTACTGTATATCACAGGGAACTATAGTCAATATCCCATAATAAACCATAATTAAACAGAATATGAAAAAAATATGTATATGTATAACTGAATCACTTTCTTGTACAGCAGAAACTAATGCAACATTGCAAATCAATTATACTTCAACAAAATAAATTTTTAAAAAAAACATAAAATGACTACCAATGGAGCACCTTTTAAAAAACACTGCATTATCGATGTTTTTGATGGCACTGATGATGATATGGTATTGAAAACACACCTGTCAATGGCTCTAAGTTGAAAAATGATTGAGAAGAATAGGATTCTATTATTGAGCTCATTTTAAAATATTTTAATCAATTTATGTTTTATATTATTTCAAGTACAGAAAGGAGTTATATATGATATTTTTCAATTATGTTTAAATGAGTCTAAAATTGCTCTTTCTATAAATATAAAATAAAGGGTCTAAGTGCTAAAGCATTGTGTCATGACTGGCAGATTTTTTTCCTTAGTACTACAGTACATTTTTTTCTCGATAACAGTGTCCTAGATTTGATAAAACACAGCATAATGACAGTCAAATATCTTATTCACCTCCATTTCCACAAGCAAGCGTGCACACACACACACACAGTCGGTGGTCCATACTTTGAGAACCACTGACTTAATCATTCAAGGTATATTTAACTTAGTGGGAAAAGTCTTGTTAAGACAGCACTTGTGAACACTGACTGCAAATTGGAATCCTCTGGGGAAATTTTGAAAACTAGATTTCCTGGGAAGTACCCCAAACTAATTAAATCATGATTTCTGAGGGGCGGAGTCTCATCTTTCATACGTTTTTTTTTTTTATTTATTTTTGGCTGCATCGGGTCTTAGTTGCAGCACGCGGGCTTCTCTCTAGTTGCGGTGTGTGGGCTTCTCTCTAATTGTGGCGTGTTGCCCCGCAGCATGTGGGATCTTAGTTCCCTGACCAGGGATCGAAGCCGTGTCCCCTGCATTGGAAGACAGATTTTTAACCACTGGATCAGAAGGGAAGTCCCATCTTTCATACTTTTTAAGTTTTCTTTAACCTTTTTTTAATAAAAGCTCAGTTTGCAGAGTTTGGGCAACAGTGATGGACCTAGCTCAATACCTGCATGTAGTCCATCACCGGATGCTGCACTGATAAATGACTTTGAGGTTCCTGAGTTCTTTATGTGAATTCATGAATCTCACTGCAGCGCGGTGGTTAACAGCATAGACTCAGACCCAACTTCAGCCTCCCTTTGCCTCATACATGCCTCATCTGTAAAATAACACCTACCTTATAAAGTGGCTCAGAGATTATATGGGTTCAAATACATATAAAGCATCTAGGGCAGCCCCTCGCATGTGGCCAATGCCACATAAACATTTGCTATTAGTAGTATCTCAACTGTCTAACACTCAAGTGCCCCCTCTAGTGTCACAGCAGCATCTCAGCCCCTCTCAAAGGCCTTTCCTTGATCTCTGATTGTCCCAAAAGTGGTACATCATAATAAAGACTGTCAACAGAAGTAATTCAGCCTACTCCTTATAAGTTATCCCCTGCTCTGGCTCTCCCTTATCCCTGTGCACTGTTACAAAAACTGCCTATTTCTTCTTACTGCTTCACTCTGCCATTGCATTTCATGACAACTGCATTGTCCATGCCTCAGACATGGATGGACTCTGGATTCTCAAGGTGAAAGAGCTCATATGTGGAATCATGCAGACTTTGTTCCCTGGGCCCCAGCATAGCCCTCTTTGTGCCGGTCCCACAGAACCTCCTGCACAGAGCAGGTTCTGTCCCTCCCAGCCAACCACAGATGATCATCTCTACTTCATATGGCCAGACCAAGAGGCATTTCCACAACTTCCCCATTTTTCTACTTTTCCTTTCTCTTTTATCATTGCAGAGTGCAGGTAGGGGGAGCACTTTCTCTCAACCAAAATCTCTTCTGTTTTATTCAGTTAAAAAATAAAACCCCTTATGCACCTTCTTATGCATCTGAACAGAAGCTAAGTTAACAAATGGCAGGGGTTACATTTGGGGGTCTACACTAAGAAGAATTAGTCCAAAAGCTTGAAAAATATTTTTTTTTGTTAATATGTCATCTCATAATTGTTACAACATTGTAAAACTGCTATTTTAGTTCTCATTTTATATGACAGAAAACTGAAGGTAAGCGAGCAAACCCTACCAAATGAATTTGACCAGGGATGCTGATTAGCGTATGAAAAGTACTCTCCTGGAAGTATTGAAAAATAGCTGACAAATAGTGGGAAATTGTCAGGCCAAGGTTGAGGAGAAAGTGGGAATCTAGAAGAGTAAACAGACTCAGAAGATACCTTTACCTTGAAGGTTTTTGTCTATGCAAGAAAATTTGAAATTTCATTTGGGTGGCTTCTCTGGGAGGTCAAGATCAGAACCCAGGAACCACAATAAACTGGGACACAGAGACCATGCCTTGGTGTAAAGGTGAACTGTTAGAGAAAAAAATTACTCATGACACTGTTAAAATTGTAAAGCAGACTTTGTTCAAAGGAACTGTCATGATAGGTAGAGTTTTGCAGTAGGGGAGAGACATTGGGCTCAGTTCTAAATATAACAAGGAAAAGTGGGGATTGTATAGTCAAGGAACAGGCTGGGGGAGTCAATGGATGGAAAATTACTAAGAGGGTAGGATAATTCTTGCTAACTGATCTAACAGGATTATTGTTGAAGGAAGGCCAGAGTGATCAGATACTACCTGGAGGACAGTGAGGGATGAGGAAGATGATCAGATATAAAGATAATCAGATATTGGACGTGGGGGATTCTGGCTAAACTGACTTAGCAGGATTCTTGCTAAAATTGGGCTCTTGAGAACGTGCCTAAGGCCAAGGCCTACTTAAAAAAGAGCTCAAAGGAGCCTGACTAAAATTTGATCAAGGAGAGAATCTTTGTCAGTACGAGAAGTAGAATAGCTCTTCTTCTCAGGTTCCAGTCACCAGAGTCATCCAAAGAATTCAAGGTTTGAGTTTAGTTTAAGATGGTCCAGGACAGAAGCAAAGCAAAAGCAAGTCTTTTCTAAAAGAAGTAATTTCATCATGGGCCTCAAATTAGTCCTACAAAGTACTCTTCAAAAACAATAAGAAACTCACAGATAACCAGGAACATCACAAAGATAACCAGGAAACTAGATCCCATGAGCAAGAAGCAGCAAAATCAAGAAACAGTGTACCTAAAACAACGCACAAAGTCTTCAGACATTGAGTACATGCAAAAAATAGTTAACATAGCAAGGCTGAGTGCAATTCTCTGAAGATCTGCTTACAAGTTTGGCTTTTGGATCCTGTCCAGGAATTTGGATTTTAGAAGGGTTCCCACCACCATTAATTTATAAGAGGAACTCACTGTGCCTAAACTGTTTGTGTAAACAATATGGTTTATGTCAAACTCCTGTTCTTTCTAGGAGTGTGAGTATTTGCCAACAGAAGGTGTCTGTATGATCAGCCCCCAGTAAAAGCCCTGGGCATGGAATCCTTAATAAGCCTCCCTGGTTGGCAACATTTCACATGTGTTGTCACAACTCATTGTTGGGAGAATTAATCTCGTCTTGTGTTTCTCCACTGGGAGAGGATCCATGGAAGCTTGAGCTTGTTTTTCTCCAGACTACCCCATGCACCTTTTCCCTTTGCTGATTTTGCTTTGTATCTTTTTACTGTAATAAATATTAGCTATGAATACAACTATATGATGAGTTCTGAGAGTCCTTCTAGTGAATTACTGAACCTGGGGGTGGTTCAATGAACCTCCAACACAAACTATAAAATAGTTTTGCTTATAATAATACTAATAGCACAAATAAAATACAAAATTAAAGATATCTACAGAAAAAAGGGAAATATAACAAGTGACCTAGGATACTTGAAAATAGAATAATATAAAACTTCTAAAATTAAAATTTAATAAACAAAATTAATATTTTGATCATTCAGTTTAAAAACAGATGAAACACAGCCAAAAATGGAATTTGTGAACTGAATGTTGACATACTTTATTTTTTTAATGGAATTATGTTTTATTTTTTTATTGAAGTATAGTTGATTTACAATATTGTATTAATTTCTGGTGTACATCAAAGTGATTCAGTTATACATACATGATATTTGTCTTTCTCTTTCTGACTTACTTCACTTAGTATTATAATCTCTAGTTGCATCCATGTTGCTGCAAATGGCATTATTTCATTCTCTTTTATGGCTGAGTAGTATTCCATTGTATATATGTACCATTAATCTGTCAATGGACATTTAGGTTGTTTCCATGTCTTGACTATTATGAATAGTGCTTCTATGAACATAGGGGTGCATGTATCTTTTTGGATTGTAGTTTTGTCCAGATATATGCAGGGGAGTGGAATTGCTTGATCATATAGTAATTCTATTTTTAGCTTTTTGAGGAACCCCATAGTGAGACTGGGCATTGTTGTTCACGATTTTAGCAGAAAGGCTTTCAGCTTTTCACCATTGAGTACTATATTGGCTGTGGGTTTGTCATAAATTAGCTTTTATTATGTTGAGATATGTTCTCTTTGCACCCATTTTTGTAAAAGTTTTTATCATGAATGGATGTTGAATTTTGTCAAATGCTTTTTCTGCATTTGACAAAATTTCTATTGAGGTCATCATGTGGTTTTTGTCTTTCATTTGTTGATGTTGCTTATCACATTGATTGATTTGCATATGTTGAACCATCTTTGTGAACTTGGGATGAATCCCACTTGGTCATGGTGTATGATCTTTTTTATGTGTTGTTGGATTTAGTTTGCTAATATTTTGTTGAGAATTTTGCATGTATATTCATCAAAAAAAGAGAAAATTATAGGCTAATTTTGAAAGAAATATTTTCCACTTCAATATCTTTGAAATTGTATATACATTTCATCAATGTGATAAGAAAACATTTTGTCAGACTTTCTTTTAAAATCAATGGTGTCAGATTTCATGAGATACAGTAAGTCAGAAGAAATTATCTAGAATGCAGCATAATGAGACAAAACAAAATGGAAAATAAAGAGGGAAAGAAACAGATTTTTAAATGAGAGGATCAAAAGAGGCAAGAGAACAGAGCAAAACAGGAATATTAGAAGAGATATGGTTGGGAATTTTCCAGAAATTATGAAAAAAACTGTACTAGTTATCTATTGCTGTATAACAAATTACTCCAAAATTTGGTGGCTTAAACAACAAACATTTACTATGTCACAAAGACAAGATCAGGAATCCAGAAGTGTCTTAGATGGGTAGTTCTGGCTCACAACATGTCATGAGGTTATAATCAAGATGTCTGTTGGAGCTGCAGGCATCTGAAAGCTTGATTGGGGTGGAGACTCTGCTTCCAAGATCATCAGCATGGCTGTCAATGAAAGGCTTCAATTCTTCATCACATGGGTCTATCAGGAGGGTTACTCACAATATGGTAGCTGACTTCCCCAGAGAAAATGATCCAAGAGAGAGAAAGAATGATATGGAGAGAGGGGCTAAGGCATAATCTCAGAAGTAACATACCATCACTTCTGCCATATTCTATTGGCCAACACAAGCCAACCTGGTAAATGTGGTAGAGGACTAAATAAGGGCATGAATACGAGGAGGCAGGGACCACTGGGAGTCATCTTGGAGGTTGTCCGTCACAGACTCTAATCCATAGATTCAAGATGCCCAAACAATCTCATAAAAATAAATAAAAAGGTGCACCTAGATACCACATGGTGAAGCTGCAGAATAACAATATGAGATAGAAGATCTTTAAAGATTATCTTCAAAGGGCAAGATTTAGAGTAAGAGTTTACTTCTCAGAAGCAATACTGGAAGCCAGGGGATAATAACCTGTCAATGTGCTGAAAGGATATATCTAGAAAAAATTTTTCTCAAAAATGAAGGTGAAGTAAAGACATTTTCAAATAAAGAAATTAGAGGATTTGGCTTTAGCAAACTCTTATGAAAGAAACTTCAATAAATGTACTTCAGGAAAAAAGAAAATTATGTCAGATGAAAAGTCTAAGATGCAGGAAAAATTGAAGGGCCATACATGATAAATAATGTGTGTAAATTAAAAAGAACTTTGACTATGCAAAATAATAATATGAATAATGTTTCATGGGATTTTAATAAAAAGATGAGAGATAAAACAACAATAACATTTATGTCATGAAGAGAGTAATTGTAGTTAAATATTCTAAGGTCATTGTATTGTCTTAGAGAGGAGTGAAAACATTGTGTAACAAAGTTTGGTAGATTGAGGATAAATGCAGGAATGTTTAGGGCAACCATAAAATGAATAGAAACAGAGTGAATATCATCCAAACCATTAGTGGAAAAAAAAGAAAGAAGGAGAAGAATATAATTTAAAAATAGTACTAAAAACTATTACAAGGTAAATGGATGTATCAAGGAGTAAGGGGTGATACAAATTGACAGGCTCTTACGGGTAACAAGAGGGCTGTATTGTCTTTAGATAATTAAAAAATAATAATTTTAATTTTATCATATACTGACAATGCTAAATAATAATCTATAAGAAAATAAAGTCTTCACCAGCAGAGCAAACTGCTCCTGCTACTCTCCTTCTCCATGGCAAAGAAATAGGTAAATAAACAAAATAGGACAAATAGAAAGCACAAAATAAGATGGTGCATTTCAAACTAGTATATTGCTAATTTACATTAAATATAAATACACTAAATGGTTCAGATAAAAATTGTTAAGACTGGATAAAAAATAATGTCCAGTTACTGTATATGCTGTTTATGGGAGACACATCTAAAACATAATGATACAGATAGTTGGAAGTATAAGAAAGGAAAATATATATTATGCAAAGCAAAAAAAAAAAAAGAAAGAGGAGAAGAGAGGAGAGGAGATCAAGATGGCAGAATAGGAAGATGCTGAGCTCACCTCCCCCACCATGGACACCTCGAACAGACATCTCCATGTGGATCAATTTTCACTGAAAACAAATGGGAGATTGGCAGAAAGACTCTTAACAACCAAGGCTATAAGAAGATCCACACAGAGTCAGGTAGGAAGAGAAGAGAAGTGATCAGGTCAGAACCTGTGTCCCTAGAAGGGGACACAGAAGAGGAGGGGGATTACATGGGCTCAGATATTCCCTGGGAGTGAGCAGTTTGAACCACATATTGGGTTGGGGTCCTGGGGTCCAATGCCAGGAGGATGAGTCCTCTTAGCTGGTTTAAAAACCAGTGGGACTGACAGTGGGGTTTTAGAAAACCTAGACTACACTCATGAAGAGTACACACGTGCTGGCTTACTCCCCAAAAAAACGCAGAGGAAACAGACTAAAACTGCTCTGTGGCCCTGGGGAGTTTCCTGCAATTGCCCTAGCACCCACCCTAGCCCAAGGCAAGCATCTACTCTGGCCCCTCCACAATGCAACTCCACACTAGGGTGAAGGCTACCACGGACAAAGAGAGTGCACAGTTGTGAGGGACAGAGCCATCTTGGACCTGGCATAGCATCCAAATGGGACAAGGACAGACATCACTGGTGCTCATCGAAGCAGCAGACAGGGAGCAGTCTGTAATTCTGACTGGTGTTCTAGGAATACCCCAACATGCACCCCAGCCTGTACAGGGCACCTACTCTGGCCTCTCTTGCTCCAGCACTACTCTACACTGGGGCAAAGGTGCCAATGCTGGGAGGGGGGGAAACACACAACTTAGAGGGAACAAAGTCAGCTCAGACTCAACCTTCAGAGCTTCTGTTCCAGCAACTTGGGACTTGAGCTCACCCCTGACAGGATGGTGTTGCCACTGAGCAAAGAAGAAGCCCAGGCTCATACCCGGCTCTGGCTTTAGCCACTCTATCTCTAGCCCCATTGCCTGCCTAGAAGATAGCTGTCAGCACACCCTGGGGGAAGACACGACTGATGCTCACATCAGATCCAGCTCTCCCACCAAAGCCAATGGGCACATGCAGAATGCATAATGATGCTCCCAAACAAGGACAATCCTCCAAGACCAGGATAGGTAATGGTTTCACCTAATCTCACCAAAACAGAAAAAATTAAGCAAAATGAGAAGACAGAGGAATTTGTTTCAAAACAACAAAAAACCTGGGAAAAAAACTAATGAAACAAGAGATAAATAATTTACCATATAAAGAGTTCAAAGCCTTAGTAATAAGAATGCTAACTGAACTAGGGAAAACAAAAGATGAATGCATTGAGAATTTTAACAAGGAAATAGAAAATACAAAATAGAACCAGTCAGAGCTGAAGAATAAGATAGCTGAAATGAAAAACATGCTAGAAAGAATTAACAGCAGACTAGGTGATATAGAAGAATGCATAAGTGATCTGGAAGATAGAAGAAGGGAAACCACCCAATCAGAACAGCAAAAAGAAAAACAGATTTTTAAAAATGAGAATAGTTTAAGGGACTTCTGGAACAACATCAAGCATACCAACATTAACATTATAGGGGTCCCAGAAGGAGAAGAGAGATAAAAAGGGGTCAAAATGTACAATATTTGATGAAATTATGGCTGAAAAATTCTTGAACCTGAATAAGGAAACAAATACCCAGGTGCAGGAAGCATAGAGGGTCCCACACAAGATGAACCCCAAAAGACCCACATGAAGACATATCATAATCATAATTGCAAAAGTTAAATATAAAGAAAGGATTCTAAAGGCAGCAAGAGAAAAACAGTCACATACAAAGGAAGTCCTATAAGGCTATCAGCTGATTTTTCTGCAGAAACTTTGCAGGCCAGAAAGGATTAGCATCATATATATGAAGTGCTGAAAGTGAAAAATCTACCAACTAGGATACTCTACCCAGGAAGATCATCATTCAGAATTGAAGGAGAAATCAACAATTTCACAGACAAGCAAAAACAAAGAGTTCATCAATACTAAACTGACCCTAAAAGAAATGTTAAAGGGTTTCTCTAAGAAAAGAAAAAGATACAGCCAGAAGTAAGAATCTATAGGAAAGGAAAAATCCTACTAGTAAAGGCAAATATATAGTAAAGGTTGTTAATCAACCGCTTAAATAAAATAGTACAAAGATTAAAAGACAAAAAAATATAAAACCAAATATAACTACAATAAACAATTAAGGGATAAATATGAAGATGTGAAATATGACATCGAAAACACAAAATGTGGGAGAGGGAAGTAAAATATGTAGATCTCTTAGAATGTGTTTAAACTTAAATGACTATCAATTTAAAATGAGTAGATATAGTTATAAGTCAACATAGATGAACCCCATGGTAACAACAAATCAAAAACCTACAACAAATAAACAAAAACTAGACAGAAAGAAACATAAGCATACCACTAAAGAAAATCCTCAAACCATAAGGGAAGAAACTAAAAGAAGAATAAAAACAGAGAAGAACTACAAAAGCAACCAGAAAACAAATAACAAAATGTCAGTAAATACATACCTATTGATAATCACTTTAAATATCAATGAACTAAATGATCCAGTCAAAAGACATATGGTGGCTGACTGGATGAAAAAACAAGACCTAACTATATGCTGCTTACAAGAAACTCACTCCAGAGCTAAAGAGACACACAGAGTGAAAGTGGAGAATGACAGGGCACATGCAGGAGAATCAAGGGAGCCAGATCAACATCCTACCAACCATCAGACTAAATCCACCAGCTGCCAGGGCCAGCTGACCACCTGCTGACCACAGATGCATGAAAGAGCCCAGAGATCAGTCAAACCACCCACAGAATTGTGAGATAAATTGAATGATTGTGGTTTTAAGGCACTAAGTGCTAAGGTGATTTTTGTATCACCTTAAAAAGATAACTAATTCAGAGATTTAATCTGCTTTCCTTAATAGAACCAAAAAACAAATAGGAAATTTAACCCAGAAATGCAAATTCTAGAGGGTAGCTTGGTCTAATCTTCATTTGTATTCAGCTCAGTCCCTCACAATTCATAATCATCCTTCTTCTGCCTGGAATGCTCCCCCTCAATACCTCCATACAACAGAGTCCCTCTTTACGTCTCTTCCTTGCCCCTACTTGACTTCCCCACAAGTTTGTATTCAGCCATCTAGAATCAGCTTCTGGGAAAACTTCTGAAAACATCATGCAACAAATAAGTAAATCGTTCCATCCTTTGTGCTGTCCCTGTACAGTATACATCCCTCCATTGAAGGATTAGTATAATTGAATATCTACAGCTGCTCCCTCACTCTCCACCTCCACTAGGATGTGACCAGAGTCCAGGAGTTTATCTGATTAATCCAGACAGAAATGTTGCCTCAAATAAAACAGCACTCAATATAGATATAAATGTAGCTAATAGTACTTTATTGAACTATAATTAATATATAATAAAATACATAAATATTAAAAGTAGACCGCTAAATTTTGACAAATACAATAGCCCCATGTAAGCATCACCCAGATTAAGATATAGAACATTTCTGTCACCCCAGAAAACTCCCTCCTGCTCCTTTCCAGTCAACTTCCCCCCAACCCCCAATCCCACCCCACCACCTAAAGGCAACTGCTATTCTAATTTGTATCAGCATAGATTAGCTTTGTCTCTTCTTTCACTTCATATAAATGAAATCGTTAATTACGTTATTATTTTGAATACAATGGTTTTAAGATACATTCGTGTTATTGTATACATCAGTTGTCTGTTCCTTTTGACTGCTTTGAGATTTTTTTTGTATGACTAGGCCACAATTTTAACTATTTTCTCAATAATGGACATTTGAGTTATTTCCAGTTTTGAGCTAATTATGAATAAAGGGGCTCTGAACGTTACCACACAAGTCTTTATGTGGACACGAGCACTCACTTCTCTTGGGTGTGTTTCTAGGAGTAGACTTGCTGAGGCACAGAGTAGATATGTAAATCAAACAGTTTTCTAAAGTGGCTGTAACATTTACACTTCCATCAGTAATATATGAGTGTCCACAGTTTCACAGCAATTCTGGTGAATATGTAGTGGTAACTCACTGTGGTCTCAATATGTGTTTGTAGAATAAGCTACTGGTCTTCAATAAATACTGAGCAAATCTTGGTGAAAATGATGTTAAAGTAATTATCTTGATGTACTTTAATAACAAGGGTTAACAAGATTATCCATTAATCAGTATATATATATGTATACCAGAATAACCTATTTTTAGTGTTCCTGATATAAGGTGCTCAATATTGTGCTAATTTTTATTTTTAACCTATTGTTTACAATTACCATTAAAACTTCTATTGTCAAGCATTTTCAAAGTTGCAGATTACTATCACAAACATATTATTTAATTAAATATCAAAATATTTAATTATGGATGGAAATATTATGAAGGAGGCACACTTATCTCCTTTATACACAGGAGAAAATTACAGTTCATGTAAGCTGTGAGTTGCCAAAATCCACACAGTAAGTGCTGGAACTGGCTCTTCAATCCACGTTCTCTAACTTCAAATACTCTATTTTTCCTGCTAGGTCAGGTTGCCTCTTTCTAATGATTCATGATGATGTTTCAACTTTATGAAAATAGTATGTACTAAATATCAAAATGTTAAGAGAAAGTGAGATAGATTTATAGATTTCCACAATAATACAGACAAGTTTCTTTTGGGGACACAGCCTAGGAAGAAAGGAATAGACTAATTGACATTCATAAACCCTTTAGTTACAACTATTCTGTGAAATCAGAAATGGGCATAACAGAAACTTTACATGACTTTACATAACTGAAATTACATAACTGGTATTACTGTATAGAAATAGAGTGAGGAGTAGAATTTGGAAAGTATTTTATGAATTAAATGCAATAATTTAACTCAATATAGACTCCCACAAGAGGATTCATTTAATAATTTATTATACAAATTTACTAGTAACAATCAAAATTCTCTACATTTTTGTCTGCCTGTGTAGACACAGTTTGCAACTACTCATAAAAGTGTCAACTGTTTCAAAATTACATACAGTTTTAAATGTAGGCTATTTTCACTGAATATTGAAATTAAAATATATTTCACATTAAAATGGATTTGCAAATCTTAGGTATAATTAAGTAACTAAACAGGGTGTTTTTTAACCCCTTCCCATTAATGCATTTATTTATTTAGCTGGGTATACTGCATACCTTCATATTAGAAAGTACTGCCAGGGCTCAAAATGGATGAATTATATTCCCTGCATCTAAATACTTACATTATTCATCTGCATGCCTGTGTCCTCCACTAAGGTGCAAGTTTTTGGAGAACAGTGTGTCTCAATTTCTACAACTCCAATGCTCAGTAAATAAGTTGTTGAAAGCATTATAGCTTTGGCATCAGAGTCCCAGCTTTACTGTTTATTAACTATGTGACTTTTGGCAAATTACTTGATTCTTGTAAGTTTCGTTTTTATTTTTTTATCTGATTATTGGGGCCAATAATAAAAACTATCTGATAAGGTATCCTGAATATTAAGTAAAATAACACATGTAAAGTGACTGGCCTTCAATGTCTCTATTGCGTTTACTGAATCATTTAATGACTGAATAAATGAATCCATAAATCAACAAATGGATGAACACAAGCATAATTTGTGGCGATATCTAATAAATGACATGAGTTACAAAAGCAACATTTGGAAACTCCTTGACGTCCAAACTCAACTGTAAGCATAAGACAGGCAGTGTTTTGATTTGGACTGATACTATCTGAGAGATTTGATTAAAGTTTTTAGAAATATTAATTGGACAGTGTTGTATAAAATAGATGGTGCCATTCTATGGAAAGACAGGCTGGTACTTTTTTAAATTGTCAAGGCCATGAAAGACAGGAAAAGACAGAGGACTCATTCCAGATTTAAAGAGACTGAAGAGACATGACAATTTTGTTTTTTAATAAATTTATTTATTTATTTATTTTGGCTGCATTGGTTTTTCTTTTTTTATTAACACTTTTATTGGAGTATAATTGCTTTACAATGGTGTGTTAGTTTCTGCTTTATAACAAAATGAATCAGTTATATATATACATATATCCCCACATCTTTTCCCTCTTGTGTCTCCCTCCCTCCCACCCTCCCTATCCCACCCTTTTGGCTGGTCAAAAAGCACTGAGTTGATCTCCCTGTGCTATACGACTGCTTCCCACTAGCTATCTATTTTACATTTGGTAGTGTATATATGTCCACATATACACTACCACTCTCTCACTTTGTCCCAGCTTACCCTTCCCCCTCCCCGTGTCCTCAAGTCCATGCTCTACTAGGTCTGCATCTTTATTCCCGTCTTGCCCCTATGTTCTTCATAACCTTTTTTTTTTTTTTTAGATTCCATATATATGTGTTAGCATACGGTATTTGTTTTTCTCTTTCTGACTTACTTCACTCTGTATGACAGACTCTAGGTCCATCCACCTCACTAAAAATAACTCAGTTTCGTTTCTTTTTATGGCTAGGTAACACTCCACTGTACATATGTGCCACATCTTCTTTATCCATTCATCTGTTGATGGACACTTAGGCTGCTTCCAAGTCCTGGCTATTGTAACTAGAGCTGCAATGAACATTGTAATACATGACTCTTTTTGAATTATGGTTTTCTCAGGGTATATGCCCAGTAATGGGATTGCTCTGTCGTATGGTAGTTCTATTTTTGGTTTTTTAAGGAACCTCCATACTGTTCTCCATAGTGGCGGTATCAATTTACATTCCCACCAACAGTGCAAGAGGGCTCCCTTTTCGTCCCACCCTCTCCATCGTTTACCGTTTGTAGATTTTTTGATGATGGCCATTATGACCGGTGTGAGATGATATTGCATGGTAGTTTTGATTTGCAGTTCTCTAATGATTAATGATGTTGAGCATTCTTTCATGTGTTTGTTGGCAGTCTGTATAATTTATTTGGAGAAATGTCTATTTAGGTCTTCTGCCCATTTTTGGATTGGGTTTTTTGTTTCTTTGATATTGAGCTGCATGAGCTGCCTGTAAATTTTGGAGATTAATCCTTTGTCAGTTGTTCATTTGCAAATATTTTCTCCCATTCTGAGGGTTGTCTTTTCATCTTGTTTATAGCTTCCTTTCTTGTGCAAAAGCTTTGCAGTTTCATTACGTCCCATTTGTTTATTTTTGTTTTTATTTCCATTTCTCTAGGAGGTGGGTCAAAAAGGATCTTGCTGTGATTTATGTCATAGAGTGTTCTGCCTATGTTTTCCTCTAAGAGTTTGATAGTGTCTGGCCTTACATTTAGGTCTTTAATCCATTTTGAGTTTATTTTTGTGTATGGTGTTAGGGAGTGTTCTAATATCATTCTTTTATGTGTAGCTGTCTAGGTTTCCCAGCACCACTTATCAAAGAGCCTGTCTTTTCTCCAATGTATATTCTTGCCTCCTTTATCAAAGATAAGGTGACCATATGTGCATGGGTTTATCTCTGGGCTTTCTATCCTGTTCCATTGATCTATATTTCTGTTTTTGTGCCTGTACCATACTGTCTTGATTACTGTAGCTTTGTAGTATAGTCTGAAGTCAGGGAGCCTGATTCCTCCAGCTCCGTTTTTCTTTCTCAAGATTGCTTTGTCTATTCAGGGTCTTTTGTGTTTCCATACAAATTGTGAAATTTTTTGTTCTAGTTCTGTGAAAAATGCCAGTGGTAGTTTGATAGGGATTGCATTGAATCTGTAGATTGCTTTGGGTAGTAGAGTCATTTTCACAATGTTGATACTTCCAATCCAAGAACATGGTATATATCTCCATCTATTTATATCATCTTTAATTTCATTCGTCAATGTCCTATAATTTTCTGCATACAGGTCTTTTTTCTCTGTAGGTAGGTTTTTTTCCTAGATATTTTATTCTTTTTATTGCAATGGTAAATGAGAGTGTTTTCTTAATTTCACTTTCAGATTTTTCATCATTATTGTATAGGAATGCAAGAGATTTCTGTGCATTAATTTTGTATCCTGCTACTTTACCAAATTCATTGATTAGCTCTAGTAGTTTTCTGGTAGCGTCTTTAGGAATCTCTATGCATAGCATCATGTCATCTGCAAACAGTGACAGCTTTACTTCTTCTTTTCTGATTTGGATTCCTTTTATTTCTTTTTCTTCTCTGATTGCTGTGGCTAACACTTCCAAAACTATGTTGAATAATAGTGGTGAGAGTGGGCAACCTTGTCTTGTTCCTGATCTTAGTGGAAATGGTTTCAGTTTTTCACCATTGAGGATGATGTTGGCTGTGGGTTTGTCATATATGGCCTTTATTATGTTGAGGTAAGTCCCCTCTATGCTTACTTTCTGGAGGGTTTTTATCATAAATGGGTGTTGAAATTTGTCGAAAGCTTTCTCTGCATCTATTGAGATGATAATGCAGTTTTTCTCCTTCAATTTGTTAATATGGTGTATCACATTGATTGATTTGTGTATATTGAATAATCCTTGCATTCCTGGGATAAACCCCACTTGATCATGGTGTATGATCCTTTTAATGTGCTGTTGGAGTCTGTTTGCTAGTATTTTGCTGAGGATTTTTGCATCTATATTTATCAGTGTTATTGGCCTGTAGTTTTATTTCTTTGTGACATCTTTGTCTGCTTTTGGTATCAGGGCGATGGTGGCCTCATAGAATGAGTTTCAGAGTGTTCCTCCCTCTGCTATATTTTGGAAGAGTTTGAGAAAGATAGGTGTTAACTCTTCTCTAAATGTTTGATGGAATTTCCTTTGAAGCCGTCTGGTCCTGGGCTTTTGTTTGTTGGAAGATTTTTAATCACGGTTTCAATTTCAGTGCTTGTGATTGGTCTGTTCATATTTTCTATTTTTTCCTGGTTCAGTCTCAGAGGGTTGTGCATTTCTACAAATTCGTCCATTTCTTCCAGGTTGTCCATTTTATTGGCATATAGTTACTTGTAGTAATCTCTCATGATCCTTTGTATTTCTACAGTGACAGTTGTTACTTCTCCTTTTTCATTTCTAATTCTATTGACTTGAGTCTTCTCCCTTTTTTTCTTGATGAGTCTGGCTAATGGTTTATCAAGTTTGTTTATCTTCTCAAAGAACCAGCTTTTAGTTTTATTGATCTTTGCTATCATTTCCTTCATTTCTTTTTCTTTTATTTCTGATCTGATTTTTATGATTTCTTTCCTTCTGCTAACTTTGGGTTTTTTGTTCTTCTTTCTCTAATTGCTTTAGGTGTGAGGTTAGGTTGTTTATTTGAGATGTTTCTTGTTTCTTAAGGTAGGATTGTATTGCTATAAACTTCCTTCTTAGAACTGCTTTTGCTGCATCCCATAGGTTTTGGGTCGTCGTGTGTCTCCATTGTCATTTGTTTCTAGGTATTTTTTGATTTCCTCTTTGATTTCTTCAGTGATCACTTGGTTATTAAGTAGTGTATTGTTTAGCCTCCATGTGTTTGTATTTTTTACAGATGTTTTCCTGTAATTGATATCTAGTCTCGTAGCTTTGTGGTCAGAAAAGATACTTGATAGGATTTCAATTTCCTTAAATTTACCAAGGCTTGATTTGTGACCCAGGATATGATCTATCCTGGGGAATGTTCCATGAGCACCTGAGAAGAAACTGTATTCTGTTGTTTTTGGATGGAATGTCCTATAAATATAAATTAAGTCCATCTTGTTTAATGTATCATTTAAAGCTTGTGTTTCCTTATTGATTTTCATTTTGGATGATCTGTCCATTGGTGAAAGTGGGGTGTTAAAGTCCTCTACCATTATTGTGTTACTGCCAATTTCCCCTTTTATGGCTGTTACTATTTGCCTTATGTATTGATGTGCTCCTATGTTGGGTGCATAAATATTTACAATTGTTATATCTTCTTCTTGGATTGATCCCTTGATCATTATGTAGTGTCCTTCTTTGTCTCTTGTAATAGTCTTTGCTTTAAAGTCTATTTTGTCTGATATGAGAATTGCTACTCCAGCTTTCTTTTGATTTCCATTTGCATGGAATATCTTTTTCCATCCCCTCACTTTCATTCTGTACGTTTCCCTAGGTCTGAAGTGGGTCTCTAGTAGACTGCCTATATGCGGGTTTGTTTTTGTATCCATTCAGCCAGAGTATGTCTTTTGGTTGGAGCATTTAATCCATTTACATTTAAGGTAATTATCGATATGTATGTTCCTATTACCATTTTCTTAACTGTTTTGGGTTTGTTATTGTAGGTCTTTTCCTTGTCTTGTGTTTCCTGCCTAGAGAAGTTCCTTTAGCATTTGTTGTAAAGCTGGTTTGGTTGTGCTGAATTCTCTTAACTTTTGCTTGTCTGTAAAGATTTTAATTTCTCCGTGAAATCTGAATGAAATCTTTGCTGGATAGAGTAATCTTGGTTGTAGGTTGTTCCCCTTCATCACTTTAAATATGTCCTGTCACGCCCTTCTAGCTTGCAGTGTTTCTGCTGAACGATCAGCTGTTAACCTTATGGGGATTCCCTTGTATGTTATTTGTTGTTTTTCCTTTGCTGCTTTTAGTATTTTTTCTTGGTATTTAATTTTTGATAGTTTGATTAATATGTGTCTTGGGGTGTTTCTCCTTGGATTTATCCAGTATGGACTCTCTGTGCTTCCTGGACTTGATTAAATATTTCCTTTCCCATGTTAGGGAAGTTTTCAACTATAATCTCTACAAATATTTTCTCAGTCCCTTTCTTTTTCTCTTCTTCTTCTGGGACCCCTATAATTCGAATGTTGGTGCATTTAATATTGTCCCAGAGGTCTCTTAGACTCTCTTCAGTTCTTTTCATTCTTTTTTCTTTATTCTGCTCTGCAGTAGTTATTTCCACTATTTTATCTTCCAGGTCACTTATCTGTTCTTCTGCCTTAGTTATTCTGCTATTGATCTCATCTAGAGAATTTTTAATTTAATTTATTGTGTTGTTCATCACTGTTTGTTTGCTCTTTAGTTCTTCTGGGTCCTTGTTAAATGTTTCTTGTATTTTCTCCATTCTATTTCCCAGAATTTGGATCATCTTTACTATCATTATTCTGAATTCTTTTTCAGGTAGACTGCCTATTTCCTCTTCATTTGTTATGTCTGGTGGGTTTTTGCCTTGCTCCTTCATCTGCTGTGTGTTTCTTTGTCTTCTCATTTTGCTTAACTTACTGTTTTCAGGGTCTCCTTTTCACAGGCTGCAGGTTCATAGTTCCCATTGTGTTTGGTGTCTGCCCCCAGTGGCTAAGGTTGGTTTAGTGGGTTGTGTAGGCTTCCTGGTGGAGGGGACTAGTGCCTGTGTTCTGGTCCATGAGGCTGGATCTTGTCTTTCTCGTGGGCAGATCCATGTCTGGTGGTGTGTTTTGGGGTGCCTGTGACCTTATTATGATTTTAGGCAGCCTCTCTGCTAATGAATGGGGTTGTGTTCCTGTCTTGCTAGTTGTTTGGCATAGGGTGTCCAGCACTGGAGCTTGCGGTTTTTTGAGTGGAGCTGGGTCTTGGTGTTGAGATGGAAATCTCTGGGACATTTTCACCATTTGATATTACATGGAGCTGGGAGGTCTCTGGTGGACCAATGTCCTGAACTTGGCTATCCCACCTCAGAGGCACAGCCCTGACGCCTGGCTGGAGCACCAAGAGCCTGTCATCCACACAACTCAGAATAAAAGGGAGAAAATAAAGAAAGAAAAATATAGAATAAAATAGTTATTAAAATAAAAAACAAAAAAATATTTAAAAAATTTTTTAAGTAATTAAAAAAAAAAAGAAAGAAAGAACAACCAAACCAAAAAACAAATTCACCAATGATAACAAGTGCTGAAAACTATAGTAAAAAAAAAAAACAGAAACGGACAGAGAGAACCCTAGGACAAATGGTAAAAGCAAAGCTATTCAGACAAAATCACACACAGAAGCTTACACAAACACACTCAGAAAAAGAGAAAAAGGGAAAATATATATATATATATCGTTGCTCCCTAAGTCCACGTCCTCAATTTGGGATGATTTGTTGTCTCTTCAGGTATTCCACAGATGCAGGGTACATCAAGTTGATTGTGGAGATTTAATCCGCTCCTCCTGAGGCTGCCTGGAGAGATTTCCCTTTCTCTTCTTTGTTCGCACAGCTCCTGGGATTCAGCTTTGGATTTGGCCCTGCCTCTGTATGTAGGTCGCCTGAGGGTGTCTGTTCTTTGCTCAGACAGGACGGGGTTAAAGTAGCAGCTGCTTTGGGGGCTCTGGCTCACTCAGGCCGGGGGAGGGGAGGGGTACGGAGTACGGGGCTTGCCTGCAGTGGCAGAGGCTGGCGTGACATTGCACCAGCCTGAGGTGTGTCATGTGTTCTCCTGGGCAAGTTGTCCCTGGATCACGGGACCCTGGCAGTGGCGGGCTGCACAGGCTCCCAGGAGGGGAGGTGTGGCTAGTGACCTGTGCTTGCACACAGGCTTCTTAGTGGCGGCAGCAGCAACCTTAGCGTCTCATGCCCATTTCTGGGGTCTGCCCTGATAGCTGCGGCTCCCGCCCGTCTCTGGAGCTCCTTTAAGCGGCGCTCGGAATCCACTCTCCTCACGCACCAGGAAACAAAGAGGCAAGAAAAAGTCTCTTGCCTCTTCGGCAGTTCCAGACCTTTTCCCAGACCTCCTCCGAGCTAGCCGTGGCGCAGTAGCCCCCTTCAGGCTGTGTTCATGCAGCCAACCCCTGTCCTCTCCCTGGGATCCGACCTCCGAAGCCCGAGCCTCAGCTCCCAGACCCCACCCGTCCTGGCAGGGGAGCAGACAAGCCTCTCGGGCTGGTGAGTGCAGGTTGGCACTGATCCTCTGTGCGGGAATCTCTCTGCTTTGCCCTCCGCACCCCTGTGGCTGCGCTCTCCTCCGCGGCTCCGAAGTTTCCCCCTCCACCACCCGCAGTCTCCACCCGTGAAGGGGCTTCCTAGTGTGTGGAAACCTTTCCTCCTTCACAGCTCTCTCTCACTGGTGCAGGTCCCATCCCTATTCTTTTGTCTCTGTTTTTTTCTTTTTTCTTTTGCCCTACCCAAGTACGTGGGGAGTTTCTTGCCTTTTGGGGGGTCTGAGGTCTTCTGCCAGCATTCAGTAGATGTTTTGTAGGAGTTGTTCCACATGTAGATGTATTTCTGATGTATTTGTGGGGAGGAAAGTGATCTCCACGTCTTACTCTTCTGCCATCTTGAAGCTCCTCCGAGGTATGACAACTAATTGCAACACATGACTTTGTATGGACCCTGGACCAGGAAGGGAAGGGGAAATGGTTGAGACAGTTGGCAAAATTTAAATAGTCTGTGGATTGGAGGGCAGTGTTATATCAATGTGGAATCCCTGATCTGGAGGTTTGGACTGTGGTCATGTAGGGGAGAATCTTTGAGAAACATGCATTGAAGACTGAGGAGTGATAGGTATCATGTTTGCAGCTTGCACTCAAATGGTTTAGGAAAAGAATGTGATAATTAGTCTATATACAGAGAAACACTGAGACAGGGAGGGAACAAATGTAGTAAAATGTATTCCAGTTGGGGAATGTTAATGAGGCAGATACTGATTTACCTGTAGTGTCCTTGTAACTTTTCTGTAAATTTTAAATTATTTCAAAGTAAGTTCATTTTTAAATTTCTACTGAGTGCATTGGGAGATTCAATGAGAGATATTTATAAATCAATTTTAGAACTTATATTCAAAGAAATCAGTGACTTCTTTGAAATTACAGAAAAATATGGACAACATTACTCCAATAACTGCTCTGCGGGACTCCTCATTACCTTTCAGTAGTGGGATTCTCCCTCCTCCACATACACAAGCTAACCATCTGGACTTCAGACGAATTACTCACAGCTTCCACTGGCCAACCCAGAAGTTATTACAATAATAAAGCAATCTCTAAGTGCTTAGATACAATGGTGAAAATGGGAATGAAGTAGAAAGGATAAGAGCAGAAATTGTAAAGGAGGAATTAAAGAAACAAGTAAATAATTCACATAAGTAGGATAAGGGAGGAAATTAAAATAATGATACTGCCTTTAATAAAACAGGAAATCAGAAGAAGCTTTGGTGGTAAAGAAGATAAATTCGTTTTTTAAGTAGGTTGATCATGAAATGCATATAGGCATTTCAAATTAAACATCCAGCAAACTGTAGGAACCATAAGGCTAAAACCCAAGCATGAAATGGAATCTGGCTTCTAAATAAAGAACTAATAATCATTCTCAGAAGATTTTCAAATTGCTATATATTACACTCATCCCTCAGACCTAAGCAATCAATAAAGTTTTCACTGTTGGTAAATTTGAGTGTTGAAAAGTAATAACATCTTCGTGTTGGGTCAAGGATTAATATATTTGCTTTTATTATTGAGGTAACCAACAGCTATTATTCATAAACCAACCCCCACCTCACTAGTAGCTGGATGTATTTTTTATTAAGCTTAAGAACATCCTAGTACAGCTCGAAAATTCCTAAAACATTCGGTTTAGATCACCAATAAATTTAGAATATAAAAAACCAAAAAATCCAGTTAAAACCAGCTTAGCTAGGGAGCTAATTGTATATAGACAATCTTCTTTACGAAATGCACTATTAATCTCCTTACATAACAGTAGATCATTATGTTCAATTAACTGAAGTGCTTTCAGTTAGCTCACTTGATGATAAAAAATAAATAAGTAAGCAATGATAGTCCATAATTAGAACCAAATACTGAAACAGGCTAATCAACTTTGTAAAAGACTGTAAAAGAATGAGGAAACTTCACATAGCTACCCCATCCATATTCACATAACAAATCCATCATGACCTGATTACTGTTTATAAAATACCAACATAAGGATTTTTTTCAAAATATTTATTCTATTAGTCACAGTCTAAACCAATATAGCTTTCAATAGTCACAGATGCCACTAGTTATTAACAATTTCTTGAAGGTATTTTTACCCTTAATATTTGTTACATTTGCTGCTTATGCATTTTAATTATAAATTAGAAGCAATGAAAATACTATAATCAGAGAAACAGAGAGCATTTCTACTCACTGAAATACTATATTTAAAATCATTTAAGTTGGAGAAATTCTTCATGTCAGCTGAGTTGCATTACACCCACAGGTGATTGAAAAAAATACTTACTCTAACTTTGTCATCACATAAAATCACACTGGCAAATATTTCTAAATAGTGTTATATATATATTTTATGATGGAAAATTTTCTTTAAATTAAGTTGTTATAAATCTACTTTGATAGATCATTAAATAGTCAATGTCATCAACTCAAGAAAAATATTTGGAAGCTTTCTTTGGATATTTATTCTTTTAACTTAACGTTTTGCTAACCCTACAAAAATGAAAAGAACATAAAATCAGTGTCTTTGGTCCCCCTTGGAAATAATATGGACTATGGCTAATATTTAATGTAAAAAAAATTGTGTATACTGTCATATTTATTGTTAATATTCACCAGTAGTTTAATAAAGCTTTGTTACATGTCTACTAAGGGCAATGTGCTGTCCACATTAACTGCCATTTACTGTAATACCTTCATTAATTGATGCTGTCTCTACGTCTGGAGTGTCTCATCTTTCCACATCTAGTCAGTGAATTCCTCCTCCTTTAAACCCATTGTGAGCATTAACTCCTCTGCAAAGATTTACTCTCCAGTTTATTGCCCACTTACACCTAGGCAGACTCGGTCACCTGCTCTTCTGTGCTACTATAACATGACTCACATTCGTCCATTAGAGAAGGCGAATTGAGATTGTTCATATATTTCTCAAGAATCTCTGTGTGTCAGAGGGTATATGTGAGTCATCTCTATATACCCCACAGCAGCTAGCAGAGTACCTGAAACACAGAAAGAACTCAAATGTTTAGTGCACAGTAAAATTATATACTTTAGTAAGCAGAGCATTTTAAATCTTAGTGCTCTCCAGAAACACGATTTGTTTTATTCAATTAACAAATATTTGTTGAGCACTTTAATTTTTACCAGGTACCTTTTATATGTTATCATATTCATTATCTTTTGTAATCTTCCCCAAATCCTTAAGAGCTTGTTGTTCTATCTTCTGTTTTGTGGATGAGGGCCAAAACCGGCTTCACAGGTGACCTGACAATGTGCCCAGTACTTTTTCCTCTAAAGTCTTATAAGTGAAGAAAACGCTCATAACTTATCTACTTCCCTGCCTTACTAAATATAATGTATTCAGTGCAGTGAATTTTTCAGGACTTAGTCAAACTTCAGACTTATTATCAATTTATGATCCTCTCCTAAAAATAGAACAGCCCCCAAAACCTGGAGAGAAAAAATTTATGGTTGTTTCCATTCAAGTTATTGTTTGAGGTTATCTAATGTAAACAAGTCATTCCCTTTATAACTTAGTGGCTACTATTCTCCTATTGAAATAATACTCAGATTATTTAAATTTAATTCAGAATGATCTCAGAAAAATATCTAAATGTTCCTTTCTTTGGTAGACATAAGGGAAAATATAACCTTAGCTGTTTTGGGGTTTTTTTTAATCTGTTATTTTTATATTGGAGTATATCTGATTAACAATGTTGTGATAGTTTCAGGTGCACAACAAAGGGACTCAGCCATACAACCTTAGCTGGTTTTGTAGTTTATTTCCAATAGTCTGCCGAAAGAAAGGAAGGGAGGGAGGAAGGAAGAAAGGAAGGTCCAACCCATCCCCCTCTCAGGAGCAAAGGAAGCTGTGACCTTAGAACTACTAGGAATTCCTCCTCATTCAAAATCACTCTTCAATGGGAATGTCTGAAATCTGATCAATAAAGATTCCTTCAAAGAAAATTAGAACTCAAACTTGTTTTCTATTAAGTGGAAACTTTATTATGGATGCTCCATCGTTGATTTGAATAATTTTATAGGAATAAGATGTAAATATGTTCAAACCTGGAACTAGATATAAACTCCATTTGCCTGTACCTTTTATATAACTATAAAGCTAAAACCTATTTGTAAACTTAACATAAAACTCAAAAATCAGTAAGATTAATGCAAACAACATTGCTATGATGGATAATGTTCTGTTGAAACTAAACAAGAAGAATATGGTACTAGTTGCCACTGATGATTCTTTTTATTTTAGTATGGCTTTGTTACCATCTGTGTGCATGTGTATAATTACATATATTTGTATAGATATATACAAATATACATGTGCAGAAAGACACAAAACCATAGAATTTAGAGTTATATATAAAATATTACTGTGTTCCATTTATAAACCATATTCATCGAATCTAAAACACCATTTATTGTAAAATCCACCATTATTTTATGCATGCTTCTTAACCTACCCCATTCTCAGTCTAAACGAAGTCTTGCATACAATGACTACTGATAAAAGTTAATGAGACCATAACATCTCTGTCCTCCAGAGAAGTTTTCTCCACTTCTTACACGCTGCCTCTGCCACAGAGAATCTCTTTATTATTAATCCTGAACTAAAAGATTGTCTAATCCATCATTCTCTCACCATTAATTCAACCAACATGCATGGAGTACCTAGAACGAGACAAAGGGAATATGAAGGTGACCAAAGCATAGTCTCAGCCTAAAGAAGCTTACTCTCTGATAGGAAAAAGAGGTCTGGAAATGGTCTTAAAATGAGAATTGATAAAATGCAGATGTGCATATGGCACAAGCTACAATCAGGACAACAAAGAAGGGATTAAATACACACCTGTTGAGAGGAAAGGGGGAAAAGGCGGGAGGAGAAAATACCCAGCTTAAGCTAGATACACAAGGAGTGGAACAGCATTTTAGGCAGGAGAAGTACTTATGAGCAAAGACATGGATAGAGGTAAGACAAAGCAGAGTAACTCAAGTTACCACAAGTTAATTTCATTATGGTAAGAGCTGAGAGTGGGAAGAAGTGGGGGTTATAAATGAAAACAGAGAGTTAGGCAAGGGTCAATTATAAAGGGCCTGAAATGTCATGGTAGGAGTTTGGACATGATGCCAAAAGCAGGAGGAGTCTCTGAGGGCCTTCATCTAGACACATGATCAGATTTATATTGGAGAATGGTTGTTTTTATTCATGTTGGCAGTCACTACTGCAGCAATGTAGTAACTTTGCACAAAAACTTAGAGTGAGATTGGTGAAATTCTAGTAGCCACTTCACCCAAAAAAGCAACCCTCTTCTTTCCCTTGTCTTCTTCTTGCTCACTGGAAAGCCTCTCTGTAGAACACAGAATCACAGAATTTAGAGTTAGAAGGAAGCTTAAATATTATTTTGCCCACCTTGTCATTTCCAGATTAAGGCAAGAGATTCGATTTAGCTCACACATCCATCCAGTGAAAAAGAATGAGCCAAAATCCACATCTCTCATTCTAGAATTCTTTCCAGTTGCCCATTTTCTGAACTTTCAGGCCCTTGATCTAGACAAAGTGAAAGTATTCATCTGTAATTTTAATGCCCATGTTAATACCAATCTACTGACAAAAATCAAGATGTTGGAAGTATTTTAAGCCATTGATAAAGATGCTTGAATTAATATCTGTATCATTTTTCTTATGACCTGTGATAAATCCTAAGGGATGAATTGTCAAAGCAGACTCCCCCAAAATCATAGAGCTTACCTCACACCAAACTTCATTAATGATTCAATTGATGCAGGCCACTGTCAGACATAGATAAAATATCCTTTTTGGGAAAAACCCAAAACCATCAGACACAGCATTTAAAACTGTCCACCTTCTCCTGCATTTTGGCACACTTTGGTTTCAGACGTACCAGGAGTTTTTGAGCATAGTATGCAAAGGTATTTCTCACAAAAGGCAGACAGTTTGGATTGAGGACATCTCAATTTTATACGTCCTTGCAAAGCTTACATACTATTTCCTTCCCCCATCTCCAGCCAGCCATGCCACATAAATCCATAAATTACAGGCTTATTTGCAATAAGCAATCTAGACAGACCAAAAATGTCCTACTAAACACATTTCATATATAGGGACTCCCTGGTATCTTTCCATGAGTAAATACCATGATCAGATTTACAAAGAGGTCTGATGATGCCTTTTATTCCTCTGAGGGTCCCAGGAAGGGAGAGAATCAGTCACAAGCCTGCTGCTAACTTTTCCTTTGATGTTTATATCCTAAATTTAAAAATATAATCAACTATAGGCTTAGAGGATTATCTGAGAAGTTCCTAAAATGACCCCATACATATTTGATAATTCATTCAGAATTATTTCTGAAGCAACAATGTAACAAAAAAGAAAACTTTGCCTTTTAAAACAATGAACACCCATATTTTAACAAAAGTAATTTTGTATTTTCAAGACATACAAATCAAATCATATTCATAATCAATCAAGTTATTTATTACATGTTTCTTTTTGATGAAATGATTGAATCTAAAATTAAAACTTCTAATTTCTTTTAAAAATCAGTAAAGGACTTATGATTTTGGTAATATGAAAAACTAAATTAAAATTCTTCCTTAAAATTTCTTCCTCTGTATTTTTTTCTACAACAAATATACTTTAAAATGCATAATTATTTTTTAAATTTTATTGAAGTATAGTTGATTTACAACGTTATGTTAATTTCTGCTGTACAGCAAAGAGATTCAGTTATACACATATATATTCTTTTTCATATTCTTTTCCTAAAATACATAACTATTATCTTAAGGAAATCTCCAGGTTGCAGAAGTACAGAGGGAAGAAATATTAGATGAGTTAACTCAGGCTGCCCTGGTTTGGAGGGTGTGGAGGGTGGTCTTGGTGCTGAAAGTCTTTAGTTTTAATTGGAAAGTGCACAAGAGAAGAGGTCCCATTTAAAAAACAAACAAAAACAAAGACAAGACTCCCTTTAAAAAGTGCATCCTTGTTGGACTGAAAAAAAAATCTGTCCAATGGCACAGAGCATCAAGGAAGTTTGTCCGGGCTCTGGGTAGGAAAATTAAGTTCTCCTTAACAATTCTTAATGTTGAACTTGTGCCTCACACAGGTTTGGGGTCCAAATTTACACACACAAAAAGAATAGAATAAGCAGAGTTTTTTAACAATGTAGAAAAAACCAAACAATGTAGAAAAACCAAAAGTAACTATAGTTAACAATACTGTATTGTTAAGCTGCTACGAGAGTAGAGCTTAAATGTTCTCACCATACAACACAACTAAATGATAATTATGTGAGGTGAAAGATGTGTTGTCTAAGTTTATTGTGATAGTCATTTTGCAGTATATACGTGTATCAAATCATCATATTGTACACCTGAAACTTACACAATGGTGCATGTCAATTATATCTCTAAAAGCTGGGGGGGAAAAGGAGTAATTCAAGTCAATTTTACTTTTTAAAATAAAGCAAGTTAAGGAATAAGATTCCACCAATTAATAGAGCCGAACATTGACAATTCTTGTCAAAATATGCAAGTATTTTTATGCTCCCAACCGCAAGCCTGGATTTTTTTTAAAGTAACTTTTTTTACATTTATATAAAATATTTATTATCCATAAAAACAAGTAAGATGTAATTAATTCATTAGTATTTTAATGTCCTTGGGACTCCATGTAGTAAGCAAGATCTCACTTTAAAGAGATTTTCATTTCATGGAAAGAGCATTTTCTATTATGTAAATTGCTTCAATTCTTTTTTAAAAGAGCAGAATAAATTTCTACAATTGAAATACACATTTTATCTTCTTTTTAATGTTTGATATTTTTTATAAAGCTAAATGGTTAAAAGACAATACTATGACTCGATATTTTGTATTGTAGAAGGACATTGAATCCTGACTGTCCAGCTGGGTCTTTGAGATGTTCTGGGAAAAGGATCTATTAAAGATAAGAGTTGGTGATCTATAGATATTTGTATGTTTAGACCTACAAGAGATGGATTGTGAAGAAAAACTAGTTTACAACAAAAAGTAGCCATTCCAATGATCTTATTGCTATTGCTAGATGGCATGTAGAGCTAAGGTATGCAGACAATCAGAGGTTATCTCGGCTCCTATTCTCTCCTTGTGTGATAACTGTATTTTAATAATCAAAATGCTGTTAAGGTCTCACACTGGGGTCTCCTTGCATCTAGTAGATATGTCACTACCAGGATGGAAATGAGAGCTCCATGGCTCTCCTAGAGACTGTGATCCTACCTTCCTCTACTCGTCCCTTGATCTTGAGCTTCCAAAAGGAAAAAGAGGAATTCTTCACTGCAATTTCATAGACCTCTGCTGTAGACTCTGGTGACTTGGACCTTTACAAGATTTTGAGTTTCTCAGAACTCTAATATTTTTTCAAAAACAGCTAAATGTTAGCCAGTTAAATTGTGAAAGAAATATTAGAATATACTACATATCTGTTTAAAATGATACAAATACAATGAAAGGATACTATAGTAGATGACAAGATGATACTAAGAGAAGTGACAGAGCAAAGGTTCTGATGGTAATGATCTTTCCATCTATTTAGGGAGAAGACACAGATATAGGAAAACATTAGTGAAAGAAATGGCATATTGTGGTGCCAAGTATTAAGAAATGCATAAACTTAAATGCTGCAAGTGTAATATATTTAATTAGTTTTGGATTCAAGCAGAGATATAAGTGAGGACTAGAGTTGTAAGATCTCTTAAAGTGCTTTCAACTAAATTCTATTCATCAGAGGCTTGAGTTTCTCTCCATATAAAGGCGCTGTGGGGGTAAAATAAGTGATGCATGGTGTCCTCCTTCAAGGAGTTTAGGCTTATTGGTTAAAGGGTGAATCGGAGAAAAAAATTCATGCTGGAGAAAGATACATATTTTTTTACAATTTATGAAATTAATAATCCAACAGAATTATCTAGACTTATAAAACTAGTAATCACATATATAGCTTTCATAATATTTCAGCAATTTGTAAGAAAATAGTAAACTTGTAAGAAATTTTGGAACAAATTGCTTCTGAGCAATGAATTACATTTCCTCAAAGTGATATTCATCAAACATACTGTCTCTCTGTTATGGGTTGAATAGCATCTCTTCAAAAATTCACGTTGAAGTTCTGATCCCCTTACCTCAAAATGTGACCTTATTTGGAGATAGAGTCTTTAAAGAGGTAGGTTAAAACAAGGTCACTGAGGTGGGCCTTAATCTAATATAACTGGTGTCCTTACAAGAAGAGGAAATTTGGACACAAACACAAACAGAGTAAAGACACTGTGAAGACACAGGAAGAAGAAGACCATCTACAAGCCAAGAAGAGAGACTGTTCCTTTACGCACAGCTTTCAGAAGAAACTACCCTTGCTGACATCTTGATATCAGACATCTAGCCTCCAGTATAAATTTATGTTGTTTAAGTCACCCAGTCTGTGACTTTTTTATGGCAGCCCTAGCAAACTAATACCCTCTCTCTGCTTAATTCTAATGTAATCATCATTATGCATCTGAGGTGGATGTTTAGGCTATTGGGAATGGGAAGTATTATGTCTCATTTTTCACTGTATTTTCTAAGAACATCATTAATCTAATCAAATAGTAAAATACTAATTTAAAAGAAAAAAAAAAAGAATCACCAGAAGAACAGAAAAAGGAAAAAGTAGTTACTTCACAGTGCAGAACTACATGTGAGGACTTTGGGACAGTTGCTTTGTATTATATGCCTTTATGCACATTTTGTTTTTTCAATCATTTGCATGTATTATTTTGACAAAATTTAGATAGAAGAGATAGGTGGGTGGGTAATTAGAAAGAAAGAAAAATAAACAAACCAATGGGTAATGTGATCACATTTAAACAATCATTTAAATAATTTAAATCAACAATGAAGTTTTGTTTAATTCTCACTTATAAATTATTCACAGGGGTATTTTGACTCTCTAAAGTTCATAAACAGAATTCAAAACATCCAAGCAGAAGTAATTTGCTGCTTTTAAGCCAAAGCCCTGACTAGCTAGAGAGTTGCCTCCAGGAATTAACCAGAACAAAATCCTGATTAAGCAACTAATTGGCTTGTCTACTAATGAAAAGAAAAACAAAGTACATTTCTCTACCTCGAGACACAGAGTCATAAAAACAGAAGTTTTCAGAACCATCTTTAAGATGTTTAAATCGCTGACAATAAGATTCAACAAGGCGAAGCCGAGTGAAGGGAACGTTGAGAATAAACAAGGTTCTGATCCAAGCAGCGAGCCACAGCAACCCACGAGACAGGTACGCTCCCCACGTCCCTAAATCAGTCTTGATTCTCATCATTTCTTGTCTGGGGAGGGATTTTAATAAACACTATGATATGTGATTTCTCTGCAGTTTTACCTGCTACCATCTGGGTCATGGACTGTTTGTCTTTGGGGTTTATCCCTATCATTTTATACATACTGCATACATTGGCTTTAGAATGGAATAATAAATGTTTAGAAGACCCTATTATGATTTGGAAAAACAAAGTAAGACTTCTCCTTGCTGATTTTCACTTCTACCATCATCCAAAATGAAATCATTTCTCAAATATTAAACTGGTTATATGATCTAGTTCCAATAGAGAATGTCAAACATCCTGGTCTTAGGAAACTGCATTTTAACAGTAATTTCTCTAGACCAGGAGTTTTCAATAGGAAGTAGTTTGCGCTCAGGACAATCAGCAACGTCTGAAGATATTTTTGGTTGTCACAGCCCAGGGGTAGGGAAGTTGCTGGCATCTAAAGGGGAAAGGCCAAAGATGCTGTTAAATGTTCTAGAATGAACAGGAGAGCACTTTACAACATAGAATTCTTCAGTTCAAACTTTTAATATTGCCAAAGTGGAGGAACCATGCTCTGGACAAATATTTTCACAAGTTCTAAGTCTGTTCGTCTATACAATGAGGATGATACCTGCTTTGTAGCCTTGGTATACAAACTAGAGACAGTACAGATAAAGCATATAGTAGGGAATTCCTAAGTGGTAATTATTATCATCATCATTATTGATAATTTGTGTTCTTATGACAGATTTAAGTCCAAATGGTAATTATATGATCAATACTCACTTACAGCTATTTATAGAACAATTTTCATGAATTGCTCACTAGATTTACCTAAAAGCACTATGTAAGATTTTTAGAGCAAGAATTATTTTCTCATCTAAGAGAACTGGATGAGAGATGTCAAATACAAACAGGAAGGTACCTCAGGGACTAGCATAGCATGGTCTAATGATTCAGGTTTAAATGAGCCTAGAGTATAAAAAATACCGAGATTACCTAATGTTGACCCTAGAAAATTTGCCTTCCTTTTCTGATTAACATTGACTTTTTGCAGTGGAAAGAAGTGGAGAATGTTCTTTATGAAAGTGCCCTTGACTTTTCTAATACTTGTGTCAAAATAAATAATCTCACACTTTAAAAGTTATTTATATGTTTAAAAACTTATAGAATATCACAAATGTTGAGCTGGGTACTTCCCTTCAACTAGCCTTGTTGTGTTTTTCTCTGGGAAAGTCATTACAGTGATGTATGCCAACTTACCATCATGATTATTTTCCTGCAGAGCACATAAAAATAGCTAATACATTATTCTCTTGGAGAACATAGTAGCTAACAGCAAATACTATGTGCCAAGCAATGTGCTAGCCCTTTCAAAGCACTGCTGTATTGAATTCTCATGGGCCCTGTTATAATTTGCTACTTACGCACAACTTACAAATTTCAGAGTCTGGATCAGAACCCTGTTCTATCTGACTTTAGTGCCTGAGAGCTAAATCACTAGGTTATATCACTACAAACAGAAGGCAAAATGAGCAGAAACTCCTTAGAGAGTTGTCTTTCCTTCAGAAACATTAATATTGGAGAGCTACTCAGACTAGACACAGGTAGGGCAGCTCTTAGACACATCCTGTGCCATTCCTGACAGCCATAATTTGTGGATGTTAATCAGGAAGTCTGCTGGCATCACATATCTTAAAAGTCATATTGGGGAATTATTTGCAACTACTCTTTCCAGTAACATGTTGGTAAAAGAAAAATAGTTTTTCTCCAGTTTCAAATATGCTAAATGTTAAAAATGACACAAAGTTAAAACCCTATTTTCATCTACAGAATATAACTTTTTAAAATGACATTTAAACAACATGTTTCTGAAATACAAATAGATTATTTGAGTCCTATAAAAAATCTATGAATGAATAAATCAATTTACATTGTATTTTAAGTGTCATTTAAATAGTTAGTTCTCAAACCAAAATATCATATGTCATTCAAATTTGTCAATAACCATGAAATCAAAAACTGCAAACTCAGACTAGTACAAACTCTCTCTTATACTCCAGAATAAGACACTATTCACATAAAACTACATTTATGTACACATAAAACTATGATGGAAATGTTTCTGAATAACATGATGTAAAAGTATTTGATTGAAGTCAGAAGGCTTTATCACTACTTCATAATCTATCCAAGGATCCATACTTTTCTAGCCACTTAATCAATTTCTTATTCAATAATATAAGAATAATAATAGCTTCCTTGCCTAACACATATGAGGCTTAAATTAAATCATCTGATTAATTTGCTTTCCAGTTTAAAATGTTTCTGACATACAGTGTCTAAAAATAATGTCAAACTCCACATCAAGGCTTAAAAGACTCTCAAAATCCTTTCCTACTTCACTAGCCTCATCTTCTCACCCTTTTTCCCTTCCAAGCACTTCTGTAGTCTCCCTTCACCTACATATACCTTAGGCTTTTGCTAAACATACATCCTCTGCCTGGAATATTTTCCATGCCTGTCCCTCTGGAAAACAAAAATTTCATCTTGATTTGTAAATCCAGGAGTCACTTCATTTTTAATAGTGTCCTTCCTTTCCCTTCAACTCCAGAAGAACTGACCACTCCCCTTTATGCCCCACCTCTAGCATCTACAAACATTGTGTCATCACCGATAACATTTCATGTCAGTTGCATTGGTGTGTGTTTGTTCCCCTTATGAGACTGAGCAGCTTGGGAGTCAAACTTTCTATGCTCTAACCTTATATCTTATTTTACCCTGTCCCCATGGGAAAATCTTCAGGTATACACTGGCCACATCCAGTGAGATATACTTACATTTCAAAGGAAAGCTTAAATGTTAAGATAAATGATGAAGTGGAGGCAAATGAAATCATGGAATGTAAAAAGAAGAGAGCTATGAGTAAAGACACCAAGGTGCTTTCTTCTTTCCATCATTTTACATTCTACCTCTAAAGACTTAGACTGGGACCAATGCTCTGGCTGTAGGAAGTGAGAACCAGAACTGGGAGAAACATGTGCCTGGGAGATGCAGCAACCACAGTGAAAAAAACACACCATGGTCAACAAACTGTGGAGGTTGAAGTTGATTATTCAATAGTAGAGCCAAGAACATTCATTTAAGTGCAAGAATTATCATTTTTAGTATATCATAAACAAATGATCAATTTTAATGACTGGTTTGATAATGGAATGAAAAACTCTTATATTTTACATTCAACTTCATTTTATGTAAAATCACATGTACTATCTCTATTTTTTCCTCAAAGGGAGAAAACAAAAATGAAAAGAAATCTCTCAAAACCAAGATGCCTCCAGTTTCAGCTGAAGAGTCATACACCAAAATTCAAGGTAAGAACCCAAGTCTGTAGGAAAAAAAACTAAAAAGTAAAATGTATATTTCTCTGAAATGTATTGTCTGATGAAACACCCGCCCTTGACTAGGTAAATTACATAGGGTCACACTTGAGATTATTTGAAGATCTGAATATTTATAAAAATTATTTCTTCATTCAGTCACTTATTCAATAGATGCTTTTTTGTCACCTACCACGTGCCAGGCCCTGTTCTGTGGGTTGGAGATACAGTGGTAAAGAATATGGGCCAAATTTGTGTTAACATAAGTGTACAGTGAACAATGAAATTTCAGGTAAGTGTTATAAAAACATTAAAATAGATATGGGTTGTACATATTTAAAGGTTCTGTTCTCTTCTCCCTTGAAACTCCATTAGAAATCTTATCTACTCCTAAGGCTACCACATTCACTTCTACACTGATGATTCCAAATTCATATCAGACCAATTTCTTTTTTAAGAACCTGTCCAATATTTTCCAAGTAACCACTGGACAAATATACCTGTATGTTCTGCTGCCATCCTAAAGAAAGCATGTCCAAAATTTAATTCCTTATCTTCCCCTTCAAATAAGCTCCCTCTCCTGATTTATTTCTATTCCTGGTTCTATTATTTTTTCAGTCTCTCAAAACCTAATTCATGTTTTATTCCTCTATCTAGGCTATCCTATAAAGGAAATTAGTCACCAAATCTCCTTTCATAATGGCCCTCAAACCCACTTCATTCCTTTCCAATTCCACCACTAATACCATCCTTATTAGTAACTCATGCCTACACAACTCCCAGGCTCTAAGTGATCTCTTCTGATTAGGACTCTTTCACCCAATCTCTCCCCTTTTCATCCAGCCCCAACAGTATTAGCAGATTACTTTCCATTAATCATTATTTTGGTCTCACGTCTCTGCTAGTCTCTTCTAAAGAATCTTAAGTGCCTCAGTATTGCCTGAAGGACAAAATCTAAATTACTTCATCTGACTTGGTAGGATCTAATAAAATCTATTACCAGCTCTTCTATTTCTCCTGAGTATTAACACTACATTATCACCAAGAAAACATAAAAATGATAGAAGAATCACTAAAACAGAATATGCTACTGTTAAATAATGAAAACATACAATTATTGTTACAAAACTAGAGTAAATGTTTTTGCTTTTCATCTATTAGACAAAGGTAAATGTATGATAATTTTTACTAGAACGAATTTTGGGGCTGAAGCACAATTGAGTTTTTGCTAGCGAGAATTTCTATCTCTAAGAAGGAAAAATAAGAAACATGTGAAAATTACAAGCAAGATTGTAAAGAAAGAAGCAAATCACAAGAAAGGTTGTAAGTAAACAAATTCCTCTGTAGGAATATCCCCACAATCAAATACTGAAGAAATATTCCCATTGTCATTATACTTGACTGCTCTTATTTAAAAGAAAAACAAAGAACCTATGTGAAGAAAATAACAATTTAACAGAGAAATGTAGAATAATCTTGAATAACTGGAGGAAAATAATATGTTCCCTGTTTGGAGGGTAACATTATAAAGATATAGATCTATTTTTGTAAGTAATTCATATTTCTATTTTCATGATCTCCTCTCTACCCACTTTCAACAATATATTTTAAAAAACAAGGGAAGAAAATTCACTTTAGTTTTCTTGATTTTATTTATTTATTTACTTATTTATTTGGAAGTACAGATCTAGGTTTTTATTGTTCTGATTAGAATGTAGAGAATACTTACTGTGTCTATAGAGATCAGCTGTTTTTTTTCACTTTCTTTTGCATTTTCATCTCAGCCAAGAAGACAGCAAAATAGTGTCTTCCAAACAGTCATCATTTACTTACCTGAGGAGAAAGAACAAAAAAGTAAATGCTCTGCAATGTTTTTCAACATGAATGCAGTTTAATATTACCTCCTAACTGATTAGTAAAGCTAGGCTCTTCAATTGTTAGATTATCTGATTTAAAATGTTTACAATGATGTATCACTGAAAGGGAAGCACTTAATAATCATAAAGCCTCCATTTCTGATAAACGTTCACACACATATATTACTTCCACAGATAGTAAGACTCCTATACCAAGAGGATATAATAAAAAAATGTGTTCTTGACATTTTTTCCCTCCCACCTTAACAAAAACAAAACATCAACCAAAAGACACCTCTCTTGATTCCACTTCCTCTTTGGCTATTGCCTCATTTCCATATTCTCCTTTAGAGTGAGACTGCTTGAAATAGCTATCTATACTTGTAGTCTCTGATTCCTGTTGTCCCTTTCTCTTTTTTATTTTTTTATTGAAGTATAGTTGATTTACAATATTGTGTTAATTACTGCTGTACAGCAAAGTGACTCAGTTATACATATATATACATTCTTTTTCATATTATTTTCCTTTATGGTTTATAAGATATTGAATATAGTTCCCTGTGCTACACAGTAGGACCTGTTTATCCATTCTATATATACCAGTTTGCATCTGCTAATCCCAAACTCCCAATCTGTCCCTCTCCCATTCCCTCCCCCTTGGCAACCACCAGTCTATTCTCTATGTCCCTGATTCTGTTTCTGTTTCATAGATAGGCTCATTTGTGTCATACTTTAGATTCCACATATAAGTGATATCATATGGTATTTGTCTTTCTCTTTCTGACTTACTTCACTTAGTATGATAATGTCTAGGTCCCACCATGTTGCTGTAAAAGACATTATTTCATTCTTTTTATGGCTGAGTAGTATTCCATTGTGTATATGTACCACATCTTCCTTATCCAGTCATCTATCAATGGACATTTAGGTTTTTTTCATGTCTTGGCTATTGTGAATAATGCTATAAACATAGGGGTACATGTATATTTTTGAATTATAGTTTTGTCTGGATATATGCCCAGGAGTGGGATTGCTGAATCATATGGTAATTCTCTTTTTAGTTTGCTGAGGAATCTCCATACTGTTTTGCACAGTGACTGCACCAACTGACATTCCCACAAACAGTGTAGGAGGGTTCCCTTTTCTCCACACCCTCTCCAGCTCTTGACATCTTTTTATCAGCAGCATTATTTAATCTTCAAATTTTTCAAAAGGAGTAGAAGTTTCTTCTGTAGATCATATAAGAATTTTCATTGCATACACTGAACTGTTGGTTAACAAATGGAGGTATTGAGGAAGAGAGAAACACCCTACAGTAGAAATCAAATCTACATATCCAAAGGAAGAAAAAAACACAGAATTGTCAAGATAATTCAAACTATAATTCTGTTTTATTTTGAGTTATTTTAATTTTTTTATTGAAGTATAGTTGATTTACAATGTTGTGTTAGTTGCTGGTGTACAGAAAAGTGATACAGTTATACATATTTATACAAAAATAAAGAATATTTCATATTCTTTTCCATTATGGTTTATCACAGGATATTGAATATAGTTTCCTGTGCTATACAGTAGGACCTTGTTGTATATCTACTTTATATACAGTACTTTATATCTGCTAATCCCAAACACCTAATTTATCCCTCCCACAGCCCTCTACCCCTTTGGTAACCATAAGTTTGTTTTCTACATCTGTAAGTCTGTTTCTGTTTTGTAAGTAAGTTTATTTATGTCATATTTTAGATTCCACATATAAGTGATACCATACGGTATTTGTCTTTCTCTTTCTGACTTACTTCACTTAGTATGGTAATCTCTAGGTCCCTCCATGTTGCTGCAAATGGCATTATTTCATTCTTTTTTATGGCTGAGTTGTATTCCATTGTGTATATATACCACATCTTCTTTATCCATTCATCTGTAGGTAGACATTTAGGTTGCTTCCATGTCTTGGTTAATAGTGTTGCTGTGAACATTAGGGTGTGCATGTATCTTTTTGAATTAGTGTTTTTGTTATTTCCAGAATTGCTGGATCATATGGTCATTCTATTTTTAGTTTTTTAAGGAACCTCCATACTGGTCTCAATAGTGGCTGCATCAATTTACATTCCCACCAACAGTGCAAGAGGGTTCCCTTTTCTCTACACCCTCTCCAGCATTTGTTATTTGTAGACTTTTTAATGGTGGCCATTCTAACTGGTGTGAGGTAATACCTCATTGTAGTTTTGATTTGCATTTCTCTAATAATTAACAATGTTGAGCACCTTTTTGTGTGCCTTTTGGCTATCTGTATGCCTTCTTTGGTGAAATGTCTATTTAAGTCTTCTGCCCATTTTTTGATTGGGTTGTTTTTTTTTTTCATTATTGAGTTGTATGAGCTGTTTGTATATTTTTGAAATTAAGCCCTTGTCAGTCACATTGTTTACAAATATTTTCTCCCAGTCTTGTAGGTTGTCTTTTTGTTTTGTTTATGGTTTCCTTTGTTGTGTAAAAGTTTGATTTGGTCCCATTTGTTTATTTTTGTTTTTATTTCTATTGCCTTGGGAGCCTGACCTAAGAAAACATTGGTACGATTTTTGTCAGAGAATGTTTTGCCTATGTTCTTTTCTAGGAGTTTTATGGTGTTGTGTCTTATATTTAATTCTTTAAGCCATTTTGAGTTTATTTTTGTGCATGGTGTGATGGTATGTTCTAACTTCACGGATTTACATGCAGCTGTCCAACTTTTCCAATATTACTTGCTGAAGAGACTGTCTTTTCTCCAGTGTATATTCTTGTCTCCTTTGTGGAAGATTAATTGATTGTAGGTGTGTGGGTTTATTTCTGGGCTCTCTTCTGTTCCATCGATTCATATGTCTGTTTTTGTACCAGTACCACACTGTTTTGATTACTGTAGCTTTGTAGTATTGTCTAAAGTCTGGGAGGGTTATGCCTCCTGCTTTGTTCTTTTTCCTCAAGATTGCTTTGGCAATTCTGGGTCTTTTATGGTTCCATATAAATGTTAGGATTATTTGTTCTAGTTCTGTGAAAAATGTCATGGGTAATTTGATAGGGATCACACTAAATCTGTAGGTTGCTTTGGGTAATATGGCCATTTTAACAATGTTAATTCTTCCAATCCAAGAGGATGGTATATCTTTCCATTTCTTTAAGTCACTTTCAATTTCATTTATCAGTGTTTTATAGTTCTCAGCGTATAAGTCTTTCACCTCCTTGGTCAGGTTCATTCCTAAGTATTTTATTTTTTTGATGAGATTTTAATATTATGAGTTATTTTATAATAGTGATGGTTTCAAATCTGTAGTTCTCACATAAAAATACAACCTTGATGACATGAAACCAAGAATCACATCTTTGGGATTACAAGTTTATTCTTATTCTTGTTATACTCTATTCAAAGTGTGTTTGTAATCTTAATTTTTCCTGGCTGGTAATAAAAACTCTTTCATGGAAACTTCATTTAATAGAGGAGCTATTTGAGTGGGAAGGAAAAAAATTAGTTTCATTTAAATTTGCAGACTTAGCATGTCTTCAGAAACTTTAATAGGAATAAGAGTTATATTTGAGATATTTTGAAAAAGCAAAAGCAAAATTATTACTGTTTAAATATAGCCTCTTATATATGGTTGGTATTTCTGTGTTCTTCACTTCAAAACATGCAGGTGCAATGTCATAATATCTGCAGATGTTGATTTCTGATTATACAACTCTTATCTTCTGCAGAGCCTGGTTTAATTTATATCTGCCATAGAAATGAAGAATGCAACGTATTTTTGATTCAAATAAAGATAACTTACTAAAGTCCTCTTTTGATTACAATCATCTTTCTTAGGCTTCCACTTCACTTATATTACATTAAATGTTTCTTTAAATTAATGTTTTGGTACCAGCATAGGATATGTAAATGACTTACCTAGTGATTTATGATGCCATAAAATGACTCTATTTGTGTGGAAGTGGATCAAAGTTAGGTGCCCATAAGTAGAATGGCTTGGTAAGCTCAATAATGCCCCTCAAGGTATCCATACCCCAACTCCCCAAACCTATGAATTTGTTACCTTACATGGAAAAAAATTGCTGATGTGATTATATTAAAGATCTCGAGATGGTAAGATTATTCTGCGTTATCCAGGGGGCCTCAATATAGTCAAAGGGTCTTTATAAGAAGGCAAGAGGGCCAAAGGCAGAAGAAGGAGATGGGATGATGGAAGCAGAGGTTGGATTGATGCATTCTGAAGATGGGGGAAGGGACCATGAACCAAGGAATGCAGGCAGCCTCTACAAGCTGGAAAAGATGAGGAAACAGATTCTCTCCTAAAGCCTCCAGAAGGAATGCAGCCTGTCTTAGACTTCTGACTTACAGAACTGTAAGTGAATAAATCTGTGTTGCTTTAAGCCATTAAATTTGTGGTAATTTGCTACAGAAATAGAAAACTAACATATATGGCTTTAAAATACTCCATACTTTCAAAGTCACAATTAAGAAAATGAAATTTTCAGTCCAAACAATCATACAATTAATACTAAAGGCAGTATTTTGTACTAGAAAAAACAGAGTTTGACATCCCTGAATTCAAATTATTACTCTGCTACTTAACTAGTTTTGTGTGACCTTAGTCAGTCAAGATAGTTAACATCTCTGACTCTTAGCTTGCTTGTGTATAAAATAAGGATAATACTGTCATCACTAGGTTGTGGGTATGAATTTAATTAATATACATAAAGCATTTAGCATCGAGGTTGGTAAATTCCAATGTTGACAGAAGTCAGATAGCTTAAATGAGGATCACGTATGCCCTGTCTAAAGAGCCAGAGGTCACTCGGCTCCTGCCAATCGCTGCCATGTGGGTAAGAGGGTTAAGTGCTGACAGACATTTCATCTTCAGTCTAGAGAGACTGCAAATACAAATCTTAACTTGAAATTTCCCAGTTTTTAAACATTGACTTTTTAATGTTTAAATATTCCCTTATTTTACATCATTGAAAGAAAACTGAATTCTTGTCAAATTTAGCCCATACTACTATTCTGTGGCCTCTAACCAACCACATGTAGGTACTCCATGTAGTTCAAAACTGTGGACATTGACAGCCCTCGACAAGATGTTTTTAGTTGTCCTCTTAGTCTTCCCTTCTTCTCCAGTCATGCTCTCCAGCCCAGACTTTGTGTTGCAAACAGACTACAAGTGTGGGCTCCTCCCTGCACCTTCTGAGCCAAATAGCTCTCCACAGCCAAGATCCCAGCGTGCCAGGTTCACCACAGTTCCAGGCCTGCAGAGGCATCCCAGGCCTTGCCAGTCCCCCACCATCTATCCAAACTGACCTAGCCTGCATCTCAGCCAACTCTTAGTTTGAACAGACATCCAGAGAGCTAAAAAACAAACAAAAACTGCTCTAGAGCTAAAACTGCTCTAAAAAATAAATTATATTAATTTTTTACATATAGACAGAAAAAAGGAGGGAAAATCCTAGCTTGTTTAAACAAGAGACCACTCTTTATTCCTTGGTAGTAACAATTAACTTACTCAACTTAACTTGTCTTATGTGGAATAGGAAAATGGGCAGACTGTCTACTGAAATTTAATTTACAAGTATCAGTAAAGGCTTCCCTATGTAAAAGCAAACAGCTGGACTGGGGGGCATAGTATAGTCCACTCTGTGACTATTGGTCCTATTCACCAGCCAAGGGTTAAGGTGGGAATATAGAAACTACATCAACAAAAAAAAAGAATGAAACTTTTTATCAAAATTACTCAAGCATATTTCTCTGCTTCATCCCAAAAGAAAGTCTTATACAGTATACAATTAGAATTATAGAACTCAATAAGAAATATTCATTCAAAAATAATACCTAATGTGATGATGAACAAAAGAAATGAGAAATGAATAAACTTGGCATGTGAAATTTCTGAAAACTTAGTCTAGAAAAAAGATAAGTAACATGGGCTTTACAGTTTGAAACGATGAAGAAAATTCCCAACCATGCTGAGTTGGCAAGGGACATAGGCATAATCAGGGCACCTTGGGTGGCAAGGGCTCATTGTAAGAAAACTTGTGGATAACTGGAACTGAAAACATGTTCAGGGGATGGAAGCAGCCGTAGGAGCTAATTACTCTCTCTGACTCTTGTTCACAGTCAACATGGCTTCGTTTCTCAAGACTGTTGTGTTTCTCTCTATATATCTATTCTGGACTGTTCTCTTTCCATCTACTCTTTTCCCAGTCCATATTCCAGAGAGAGCAGTCTACCTGACTTAGATAACAACCATTACTCCAACGGGACAAAGCCTTCATGGTGACCTTATATATCGGTCACCAGCCAGCATGGATTGCTACCTTCTTCAGGTCAGGTGCCCAGCTGTGTGCACAATCAGGAACCATTCCTGCATGTGATACAGCAGAGATGGAGAGAGCAATATCAGCTAAAAGAAGAAGTTAGGCAGAGAAATCATACACTGTTTTAAATATCAAACAGAAGAGGAGACTATGATAAAATACCTCAGTGTCCACTTATTTTTTTAAACTAAAAACTTGAGACTCTAACCAATGTGGGTGTTTTCGCTTTTTTTCTTTTTTCTTTTTTTTTGGATAAAATGCCATTTTTTTTGCAGTTTGCATGATTTAAATATATTTGCATAATTCAATTACATCAAACTCTGTGTTTTTAGGCTTCTTGCTGCTAAAGAATATATCTGATTTGTAGGAAATCGCATTCTGCTTTCCTGATCCCTGAAACTCTTTTAAGTAAATAGAAGTTCCTGTATGCCCCACATACATCAATGCTGTGTAGACCTGAAGGAGTTAATGTATATTTTTTGAAAAAAAAGATTATTTTAATTTACCCTAATCTGGCTGGTGGAACACTTTGTATTTATATTGCATTTTTCTCGAACGGAGTCTTTATCTAATCCTCACAGAAATCCCCATGACAAAAGTATTCCTCATTTTATGGATGAGGAAACTGTTATAGAAAAGCGACTTATCCAGAGTCACCCAGAGAATTATGATGTTAGGATTAGAGCTCTCTCTTAGGTACCCAGCACCAGTAACTCACCACATTCCTTAATACCTGTACATAAAATGCATCTTCTAGATGAATTAATCCCAACAAAAAGGTCTCTGAAACCAAGCATGCCATTGAGAGAGGACAGGATTCCTTGATCCTGACACAGTACCAAAGCTACCTTAGATGGATCTGTATTCTTTTTGCTCTGCAGTTATTCATTTCTTTACTTGTGATGATGTACCTTAAAGCAAAATCTGCCTAAATGTAAAAATTCCTTCAGGACTTTTTAGCATGTTAAGGCTGCCTGGAGGAACTCTAACCTCTGGTTGGTTCAAGGACCCCATCCTAGCTCTCTTGGCACAGGCTTCTGCCTGTATACCTCCAGCAATGGGGTTTTCGCAGCCTCACAAAAATGTATGTTTCACTGTTAGACAAGTTGAGTTGTTAGAATGTTTGGGGTTTTGTTTGTTTTTCTGTTTTGTAAATCCCATTGATGGATTCCTCTTCTGCCTTCTGGAATACATGAAATAATTTTATTTTCCTGTCTACGTAACAGCCCTTCAAAGAATTGGAAATAACTGCTAGGTCGCTAGTTAGTCTTCAATACCTTAGCTAAAGAACAAAAGTTCCTCAACCATTCTTCTAATAGGATGGTTTCCAGAACTCTCACCTACTCTGATTCCTTCTAGATTTTTATAGATTGCATGAGCACTTCTTAATATAAAGTACTCCATTTTTCTATGCTATGGCATTTAAGGCACTCCATCAGATTCCATTGTGTATGCACTGCTACAATATTTGTCAACTTCCTCCATGTCATTTGGCAATCTACAAAGATGTAATAAAATATCAAGTGTGATCAAGGTGCTGTAATTAAAATTATTCTAAGAACACATATATTCTAGCAACTACAAAATTAATCACAAGCTGAGTCAAAAATACAATCTTGGGTGCCAGAAAATAATCATTAATCATACACTTCTTAAAACTGTGTTATTCATTTTTTTAACTCCAAATGTTCGTTCATTAAGATGAAAATAATAGTATCATTTATGTATCTAATCAAAGTACTCAGACTTAGTCTTTATTAATTCATCTAACATCTAGCACTCAGGTATTGTTGGTGTCTAATAAAAGGAGATTTGTTTTTGAGACAGAGCCCACAATGTATTTGGTGTTTTAAGAATTAGAAATTTAACTAAGTGATATCATCACCTGCACAAAGTATTCCAACCAATGAAAGCATTTTTAGGTCTTCTTTTTACATTCATCCAAAAAAGGGCCAATTGAACCAATGCCTATTTAACAACCTTATTCCCAAATTAATTTCTTTCCTTGAATCCCTCCTTTTCCAGCAATTATTTAGTGCCACTGATAAAATGTGGAAGGTTAATAGCTTTCTGTATCAATTATTTCCTCTCTTAAAGAGGAAAGCATGTGTTTCACACCTGTGCAGGCCTCCACCATGTGCAGTACCATGGGGTCAAACAGTCTGAAAGTGTATTACAGAGGCCCAGAGTGAGATGTTGCCAGGCTGGAGACAGAATCAGCCAGGTGTGTGGAGAGCAAACTCAGTACTCACTCTTGCACATTAAATAAAAGCAACCATATCAGAACACTTTGATACCTGCCATGGGCACACATTCCAGGGCAGAATTTGACCAAGTGCACTGATGTGATCTGGCAATTGCTACACAATGTGCAAAGAGCACAGTTGGCAGAAAGACTTATTCTATTCATTTGGGCAGCAACAAAAAAGGGAATCCTGCTGTCCATGTGTGAAGCTGGGAAGTACCATGCGCAGTTCACAAAACTTTACCCAGATGCCAAAGCAAGATTTGCCATGTATTTTAGATTTCTGTTTCATGATGAGGATGATGCAAACAATCTGACCATCTGTCCCCACAAACAAATAACATGCTGCATGGATAAAAAGACACCCATACTGACTATAGTTGATGGAGATCCTTTTGTTTTAAGTCCTCATGGATATTTTTTCAAGTTGTTCTGCCTTGAATCCAAGAATGGAAATAACTGGTTTCTCATCTTCATGGGAGTTTTAACTTCATGGGAGAATCACAGATTGGAATCTGCCTACCAGAATCACCTAATTCTGAAAGTGTTAGTGTTCAACTTTTTAAATTGCTTTGCCTCACTCTTCTACATTACCTTTGTCCTGAGGGATATGAAGCTTTTGCGTCAGAGTTTAGCTACTCTCCTGATTACCTCCTAGATCCTTAACCAATTGTAGAATCTCTTCTTTCTTACTGGTTCCAAAAGAAGCACCATGTGCAGGTGAAGAGGAAGGTGCAGGCTTTAAAGGCAGACATCGATGCTACATTATATGAACAGGTCGTTCTGGAAAAGGAAATGGGAACTTACTTGGGCACCTTCGATGATTACTTGGAGTTATTCCTGCAGTTTGGTTATGTGAGCCTTTTCTCCTGTGTTTACCCACTGGCAGCTGCCTTTGCTGTGCTAAATAATCTCACTGAAGTTAATTCAGATGTCTTAAAAATGTGCAGGGTCTTCAAACGCCCATTCTCAGAACCTTCAGCTAATATTGGTGTATGGCAGGTAATTATTTGAGAAAAAATTATTTCTTTAAAAAAAAAACAAAATGAGGCATTGTGATTTTTTTAAAAAGCTATGATAGATTTATTTTATAATAAAATGCTTATCCACAAAGCAAATTAAGCTATAATTAATTTCTAAAATAGCCTAGATCTGTCATAATAGAGCATCATTTTAGAAGGGCTTGGTAATGTCTAGAGGAGACCTGGTAAGGTGTGAAGATCTACTTAAAGTTAGTTTAATCCAAATATTATGAGACTAAACAAAGATTACTTATTAGAATGGAAGAAAAGAACTATTGCAAAACAATTGGTCATGTAATTGGTACTAGCAGAAAAGTAACACAGCAAATGTAATACATATGCTGTGGCTTGAATGAGCAATGGAAGAGGACGATGCAGCTTATACTCATGTGCCTCTATAAGAAACAGTCACTAAAAGACTCTTAAGGAATACTCTGTTTTACAGATTCTGCCTGTTTTATATTCAGGAGGGTTTTTTCTGAATTCTTTTACTCATTTTTTCATGCTCTATTTCAATCCTAATATTCTTTTGGGGACAGGTGTCCCTAGAAATGTATATGTGCACAAAATGGCTCATAGCCTTTTTTTTGGTCAGACTCCTTTGAGGAGCTCATGTTAACCCTAGATCTTCTCCATGGAAAAAAATGCATATACAGCATACAGTCTCAAGGGTTCCAATCCATGATTGTACAGGACATCCATGGCCAGAGGTTAAGAACTCTGCTTTAAAATATCGTACAGTGATTGGCCCCAATATTTGTAGATACAGGAAAAAGATTTGGCTATCACTTTCTTAGGCAGCAATACATGGAACAATGTCAAAAATCTGAAAAGTGATTGGGGGGGTGGATTAAAAAAAATGGAAAAATATAGCTTGATCCAAATACACAGGGAAAATTCTCTCATTTCTATCAAAACCCTCTTAGTAAAAAATGACATATGGAAAGTGTGTGTTTCCTATCTTCCAGACAAAATTAGTATAATTCCAAAATAAAGGTAGATAAGAGATGCAAAATGAAGAAAACTTCTTGGGAAATTCAGGGGTTTATTCTTTCTTATTCATAAATTTTTTTTAAATGGTAAGTAATGACTTGACTTTATGATTCACTTTATTCTTGAAACATGTTCCTGAAAAGTTCAGTATATTGAAAACTTTTAGATGGACCATAGAAATTTTCATATTAAAGGACTTGTATGGTGAAAACTTTTGTAAAGTAAGTGATCATCCCCTGATTTATCAATTTCGTAAGCCCAGACTTTCGATACTGTGTTGGCTTAAGTTTTAAAAATTATAATGTACTACAATAAAATAAGAATTATGATTTGGGCCTTCATTTCAACTTTCTAAGCACAGTACATCCAATTAAAAATAAATTAGAAACTGTGGATAATGGATTAAGTTGTGTTCATTGTATTTCTTTGCTCCCTCTATATTTTCTTTTTAGATTAAGTAATTTATTTTCATTAAAATCTTCTCTAAAATCCAAATATTTAGCAGTGAATTGATTATTCTCTGGGTAAATTACAATTTAAACTATATTAATTGGAAATTGTATTTGTAGGTTTGAAGGAAAAAATTCAATCCTTGTACTGAAAATGAAGCTAGTACATATTAGTTTGCATTGCTTCTTCAGAAAAAATGTCACAGCTGAAGATGATCAAAGGAAAAACAAAGATTTTTATCAAAAAACAAAATTAGAATGCAAAATTTGAAAATAATATCAATGACATCATTTCTGCCTATTTTATTTTTCTGAATTTTATGATGCATCAATTTCAGCCATAAATTATACTTTAGCAGAACGAAAAATGCCTTATGAATGATGGCTCCTTATTAATCTCAGCCTTGCTAATGTCAAAAAGAAATATACCATGTGAAACTTCTGTTGCACAATACACCAAATTTAAGCATATTTTTTTATCAGTGTGAAGGTGTCTGCAGGTTAACTCCTCCTGCATAAGGTCTTACTTTGTTTAGAGGAATCCTAGGGGAGGTGTTCTTGAGAAAACTATTCTGGAAAAACAAGCAGCATCTCTGCAACTTATGTTGTCCAATATAGCTGTATTAAGAGTGGCATATAGGGACTTCCCTGGTGGCACCGTGGTTGGGAATCCGCCTGCCAATGCAGCGGACAGGGGTTCGATCTCTGGTCCACCAAGATCCCACATGCCACGGAGCAGCTAACCCTGTGTGCCACAACTACTGAAGCCCGCGTACCTAGAGCCCGTGCTCTGTAACAAGAGAAGCCACCACAGTGAGAAGCCTGCGCAGAGCAACGAAGAGTAGACCTCGCTTGCGCAACTAGAGAAAGCCCGCTCACAGCAACGAAGACCCAATGCAGCCAAAAATAAATTAATTAATTAATTTTTTTTAAAAGTGGCATATATTCTTCTATCTATATGTTGTTTCTTTTCTATCTATATTTTGTTTCTTTTCCATAGATAAAATCTGCGAGAAAAATACACTCGAAGACAAGACCACAAACCCTGACTCTCAAAATCCAGCAGAATCAACTGGAACAAAGCCAGAGCAGAAGGAAATGGGGACTGGGAAAGAAAGCCTGGTCAGGTGAGAACTCAATAAAACACATAATACTGCACTTAAAAATTCAAACACCTATCCCCCACTTTAGCTGAGCAAAGGTCAGGAGAACTACAGTAGTCACATAACACAAGGGACCTGGGCCGGAACTAAAAGGTTGTTTCTGTCCAGTTCATTGTTCCTTACCAGCCTGCTATGTCCACTAACCAGGATCTCTAGACAGCCATTTGGCCATAGGCCATAGCACACCAACAAAAACATTGTAGTCACATGTCTGAGTCATTAGTATCAGCTTGAAAACAGCTTACATATTTACTAGGCATGAATTTTTTAAAAAGGACTTGAAGAGAATGTATGATTCTTCTCTGAATTCACAAAGAAATGGCTATTCCAATTCTGTAAACATTTTATTGTTCCAGAAGATTGATTATTTCCTTTCATCTGTTAAAGAAAGTGTGGTATGATAACCAAGAATAATTACAGAAACAGATAATCTTTTTGCCACTGAAGGAGTACAGTTATATAAATACTTCCTACAAAATTACTGGAAATATCACAAAGGAGATGGCAACGTCAGTGTGAATCAGTGAATCCACAATAAAACCCAACGAGAAACTCCTCATTTGGCCACTTCTTCTCATGTTTATGTGCCTGCTGATCCAATTTGAATTTCTTGACTATAGTTAATATAATTGCAATAAGTGTACTCTTCTTATTTAATAGGCAAGAAGAGTTGTCATTTATAAAGAAGTTAAAAGTACCTATTCCTCCCCCTGACCCCCCATTCCCACTTCTCTCTCAGCAGCTCTACTGTATTAAACTGTGTGCTGCCAATAGGTGTCACCATGACCCAGTGTACTAGGACCCGGTGTATTAGGTTGAACAATAGGCATCAGAAAGAATGCATTTTCAATAAGCATATATTTGACTATATGAAAATAAACACAAGCTCACTCTACCGCACATACAAAAAAAAAAAAAAAAGTTTGACAAAAATTAAGCCTGACATATTATTTAGGCAGAGGGAAGGTACTTAAACTCTGAAGTAAAGATTAGACTCTCACAACTGGGGTAAGTAATTATATTATTTCTATAACTGTTGGTGTTTACAGATGATTTACAGTCCTGTTAGTGAGTCATTGTTATCTTTACTCCACAGATAAGCAGCCAAGGCACAAAAAGGTTAATTAGTTTGCCTATAATCATAGGTCAGCTCTGCCAAGATCAGACTGCAAAAGACTCAGATCCCTGAGTGGAACTTTTTCCTCGCTCCCACCAATACACTCACTTTTAATCAACATCTTAACCTTCTGAACTGATCTCTCTTTCTAACATTTATTTTAGTATATTTAATTTTTTGTAACAACCAGGGTGATACATAGGTTTTCAAAGGACTGAAGTGGAAGCCATAACTAACATTTTTAGGGATGTATTCTTCTTAACCCGGTATAGTACTTTCACTCTTCTGAAATACGAAAATGCAAACATTTCAATTACACAGAAAATGGGTCATATCTCAAAAACACAAAACTCCTTGACACAGCCTTGTATGCTTCCCACCTGTTTTTACTTTGTCTTCCCCAACACACAGTTCCTTCCCTGTTTTCCCATCTCTCTGTTCCAGTCATACTTGTCCTATTTCAGACGCTTGTACTCATGAATTGATTATTCTCTGGAATGTTTGATTATTCATTTTGCAATATAGGTAGCAAAGTCGCTTGAGAATTATTGACAAACTGAGTAGACTCAAGTTAGTTTAAAGCTCTGGCTTTATGGCTGGCCACACTTCTCCTCAAGATTGAGGGAGAACCAGCTGCATTGAAGGAGCAACTTAAAAGGGTCACTGGAAGTTCCAGTGTCACTTTTGACTAATATTACTGGGAATCTTAATTTCCAATACCATGGAGGACTTACCAAAGCCTTCCTGTTTTGATTTCATGGGTATCAATGATACCACATCTTGAATCCTAGAGAGCAGAGTTTCTATACATAACTAGAAAATATCAATGATAAAATAACTTTCTATTAAAAGTGTTATTTCACAATACTCTCAATGAGTAAAGATGATTTTGGTATTTGCAGTTATTAAAAATCAACAATTTTAAACTTGGGCAAGGCCAGGTTTTAAAAAGCTCTTTCTCCTTGAAAAACATTAAGGATTTGATTGATTGCAGATACTAAATACAGATGCTGTGTGAGCGACTGATTCTCACTTCAACTTTTTGAAGTAACAAAAAAAGTTAATTATTAATAAATAAAATTTAAAGGTAGGTTTTTTTATTCTAAGTGCATTTACATTATCCTCTGACCTAAGCCATGGCTTGAATAGGAATTATGTGTTTAGGATGATCAATATGTATTGGGGAGAATGCATGTTGTGGATTTTGCAGTCTCTGTGTGTGAAGTGCAGTGTGATATTATTGATTATGCCTTTAGTTTCTGTCACACTCAGCAGAAGATAGGCAGAGGTAGATACCAGGAGAACCAACAGGATATAGATATAGATATAGATATAGACATCACAACAGGATATATTTTTTTAACAACAAGATTATATATACAAAGAGATTTATTATAAGGAATTGGCTCACATGATTGTGGAGGCTGGGAAGTTCCTAAGATCTCCAGTCAGTGAGCTAGAGACCCAAGAGAGCCAATGATATAGTTCCAGTCTGAGGCTGCAAGTCTCAGAATCAGGAGGACTGATGATATAATTCCAGTGTGAAAGCTGCAAGCTGAAGACCCAAGAAGAGGCAATGTTTCAGTTCGAGCTTGAAAGCAGGAAGAGCTCATGTCCCTGCCCAGTCAGGCAAGAGGAATCCCTTTCACTCATGGAAGGGTCAGCCTATTTGTTCGATTCATGCAGGCTTTCAACTGATTGGATGACGACCACTTACATTAGAGAGGGCAATCAGCTTTACTTAGTGTACAGATTCAAATGTTAATGTCATCCAAAAGCACCCTCACAGACCCACCTAGAATAGTTGGGTTTTTTTTTGTTTTTTTTGTTTTTTTTAACGTATCTCTGTTGTATTTTATTGCTTTGGCACAAAGATTATTGCAAAGTGCACAAGGAAAGATCAGCCATGATGTAATTTTCAGTTAAAATGAGTTTCTGCTTATAACATAAACAATTTTCTAGAGGGCATTAAAAAAAACAATTATCTGAGTCATGTAAAAGCATTTAACTTTTTTTTAAATATCTTTATTGGAGTATAATGCTTTACAATGTTGTGTTAGTTTCTGTTGTACAACAAAGTGAATCAGCTATAAGTATACATATATCCCCAAATCCCCTCCCTCTTGAGCCTCCCTCCTATCCTCCCTATCCCATTCCTCTAGGTGGTCACAAAGCACTGAGCTGATCTCCCTGTGCTATGCAGCAGCTTCCCACTAGCCATCCATTTTACATTTGGTAGTGTACATATGTCAATGCTACTCTCTCACTTCATCCCACCTTCCCCTTCCTCCCCTGTGTCCTCAAGTCCATTCTCTACCTCTGCGTCTTTATCCCTGCCCTGTCACTAGGTTCATCAGTACCGTTTTTTTAGATTCCATATATGTGCTTTAGCATACGGTATTTGTTTTTCTCTTTCTGACTTACTTCACTCTGTATGACAGACTCTAGGTCCATCCACCTCATTACAAATAAGTCAATTTCGTTCCTTTTTATGGCTGAGTAATATTCCATTGTATATATGTGCCATATCTTTTTTATCCATTCATCTGTCAATGGACACTTAGGTTGCTTCCATGTCCTGGCTATTATAAATAGTGCTGCAATGAATATTGTGGTACATGTATCTTTTTGAATTATGGTTTTCTCAGGGTATATGCCCAGTAGTGGGATTGCTGGGTCATATGGTAGTTCTATTTTTAGTTTTTTAAGGAACCTCCATACTGTTCTCCATAGTGGCAGTATCAATTTACATTCCCACCAATAGTGCAAGAGGATTCCCTTTTCTCCACACCCTCTCCAGCATTTACTGTTTGTAGATTTTTTGATGATGGCCATTCTGACTGGTGTGAGGTGATACCTCATTGTAGTTTTGATTTGCATTTCTCTAATGATTAGTGATGTTGAGCATCTTTTCGTGTGTTTGTTGGCAATCTGTGTGTCTTCTTTGGAGAAATGTCTATTTAGGTCTTCTGCCCATTTTTGGATTGGGTTGTTTGTTTTTCTGATATTGAGCTGCATGAGCCCAGAATAGCTTTTGACCAAATACCTGGGGACCCTGTGGCCCAGTCAAGTTGACACATAAAATCAACTACCACACCATCTCCATTACTCACATAAAGGAACTGAAAGTTTTTCTGATGCTAAAATGCAGTCTTTTCTTACCATTTCACAGTCCTCTCATCTCACCTGCAATGGACTGAATGTTTGTGTTCCCTCAAAATTCATGTTTTGAAGCCCTAACCCCCAATGTGGCATTATCAGAAGATGGGATCTTTAGGAGGTGGACCCCATCATGCATGGAATTCGTGCCCTTATAAAGAGAACCTAGAGAACTCTCTTGTCCTCTTTCCACCATGTGAGAATACAGCAAGAATCCTGCAAAACAGAAGACAGCTCTCACCAGAACCCAACTATGCTGGCACAGTGATCTCAGACTTCCAACTTCCAGAACGATGAGAAATGAATTTCTGTTGTTTATATGCCACCAGTCCATTGTATTTGTTATAGCAGTCTGAACAAGTAAGACATCACCCAACCCAGCCTTACCCAAAACTCTTTAACATAGAGCCTCAGTACCCTTGGGCATACATAATGATGACCTTCTTCTTCATCATGCCACAGAACAGAAATTCTAATGTTAACTATTTACAAAGTTGGGCATCCTGTTTAAAATATTCCCTTGTCTCAAATACTGTTTTGTAAGGATACAAGAGTATGGATATATGCCTAAGCCAAATTCACATATTATGTCTATTTAGCTCTTTATATAAACATAAAAAGAAGGGGTAAGTAAAGTTGACATTATTATTATAAAGATGTGAATTTCATTAAACAAAATCACTTCTGTGATTCTGTGATGTTTTTTCATCCAACTCTCAATAAGATTCTAAATAGAACCTAAAACTAATTTTCTGGCCACAGTAATAATACTTATCTCAAATACATGTCAGCCCAGGAGGAGATTTCTTTTCAAGATATCCAAGTATTACATATCCACATTTCTGACTGGAATCCATTTGTGTTAAACTAGCTTATTTATTTATATATTTATTTATTCTTTTTTATATCCTTTCAGAATGTTTTCTAAGTTGTTTATCCAGGGGAAAAATATTCTTTGCAAATCTTCCCAGAAAAAAGCAACCAATTCATTATCTTGTCAGATGAATCATTTAGCTTCTGAAAGACATGGGGTTCACCTCTGGAAAGTCCCATTGATGCCATTTGTCCATTACCAAGAAAAACAGCCTGTTTCTGGCATTCCATCTCAGCACATTCTTATTTTTTAATATAAAAAAGTGCATTTTGATGGACACTAATGAATAGCAAGCAAAAGATGTGTTTTGTCTGGAAATGTCAAATAGCTATGTCTGAAAAGGAGACAGAGTTGAACTCCTGATAGGTTAAGTGGTTAAATGATGAACAAGCGAGTGAAAAGTTCAATGCCCGTGACTGGGGTGCACTGCAAGACTGACTTTTACAGTATAGTATATGGCTTTTCATCACTGTTGCTACCCATAACGCCAAGAAGGAAGGTTATTTCTATGAATAGTCTTCTTTGTTCATAATAGCAATCAGTCTCTATTTGGGTGGTTTTAAAATAGGCAGTCATATCACAGCAGGAACAATGAGAGCAGAATAGGATTCAGAATCTTATCAGCACTCATAAACACTGACGTGTATTGTCTTGTAGCTAGAAAAAGCAAGAATCACTGCCGTAAAGATGCTTAAAAATCCATATGTGACTTTATAGTTGAAATAGAAAAGGAATGTCAGCTACCAAGTTTATAAAAATAAAATACAATTTATACTATAATAATTTATAAGCATGTAAAAAAATAAAATCAGCTACACATGTGCTAATTCTGTGGGATGCATAATAAAAAATGATGCACTATTATTTTTAGCCCCAAATTAGAATTTTCCTCTATGGTAAGCAATACTTTTATAATTCGGCATTGCAAACACTTTTAACAACAGATTGGCATCTCATTTTAATAATGATTGCTAACTTATATTTCTAGCCATATGGCAGACTAAACATTTGTAGAAAACTCTTTGGGGAGAATGTAATTAAAACTACTAGGTAAAATATAAAACCTACATTTGAATGCATGCCTGAGCTAGTGAAAAATAAATTCTACTGATAGAAAGTTTCAAGAACTGGTGTTTGCCCTGAGGATTTTTCCAAACTCTAGAGCCTAGATCTGAGTTGAAATGTGTCATTAGTGAAACAAAACCTGGGATTAAACTGGATGCAAAAAACAGGTTGGAAACTCTTTCATAAAACTAGGATTCCACAGGGTAACCCACTGGAGGGTAAACTATTTCTCAGAGGGAAACAGCTTGAGTAATACTTGCCTTTGTCCTGGCTTTGAGTGGGAAAAATGGAAGAAATTTAAAATTGGGGGGCAAGGCAGGGGGTGTGGAATGAAGGAGGAGAGGACAGAGGAGGGAAGGGGCAGAGAAGAAAGGGAAGGAGAGAAAAAGAAGGGGAAGAAAAGAAATTCTTAGCCATAAGCCAATATTCAAATAGACCTAGAACCAGAATTCTTATACTATCTATATTCTGAAAAAAAAATGAGGCTAAAAAAATTTAAAACAATTAAATTTGAGAGCCCAGACATCTGCCAAAAACCAGCACAATCTGGAAGAAAACAAGCTTTAAAACCACATCTCAAAATATCCCTATTGATAAAGTTTCAATTAACATGAACCCACAGTCAAAAATTACTAAACACGTGAGAAAATAAATCGCTGTGAACAAGACAACAGAAACAAAAAACTGCAGAATCAGACTCTTGAAAACCTACAGATGATGAAATTATCAAAAACAGTATTCTGTATAAGTATGTGATGTATATTAAAAGAAATAAAAGAAAAGATTGAAAATAAGATAAGAAACAACAAACCAGAAATTGTCAGAATTGACAAGGTATTTCTGCAAGTTAACTGAGAAGAACATCTAGAAATGAAAAATATAATCTCTAAAATTAGAAAGTCAGTGAGCTAGACAGCAGAGTAGACAGAGTTGAAGAGTTAGCAAAGTGGATGACAAATCTGAAGAAATCACCCCAACTTCCACCATAAAGAAAAAAGATGGAAAATATGAGAGATTAAAATTAAGAAGTGTGGAGGAAAGTGTGAAAAGGTACAAAATGCATATAATCAGAATTCCAGAGAAAGATAATAAATAGAATGGTGGAGAATCAATATTCAAAGAGATAATACAATTGATAAAAGGTAGTAGTCCTCAAATTCAGTAAGCCAAATAAATCCAAATCAGCATAAATAAAATGAATTAGCCCTAAATATATTCTAATAAAACTTAAAAGTACAAAACACAAAAGAAAGATTTTTTAATTAGCCAGAAAGTAAATACAGACCACATAAGATAGGAGAAGTAAACTAACATCTGACTTCTCAACAGTAACAATGGAAACCAGTAAACAGTAGAATGGCATTATCAAGATTCTAAAAGTAATATCAACCTGGAATTCTATACCTGGTGAAATTATTATTCAAAAAAGAGGGTAAAGTGTAGATATTTTCAGTCAAGCAAAACTGAAGGGAGCTTAGAAGTTTTTTAACGTATACTTCAGGAAAATAAAAATTATCTGAGGAGGAAAGACTCAAATTGGGGTAGTCAGGGATCAGTCAGGAAAAAAGAATTTATTCTAAATATTTCAATGAGAAGTAATTAAATACAAGGAATTCTGTAGTTTAAAAACTTTTGTAAGCGGTAGGAGAGCAAAGTTCAAGGGTGGAGACTGCAACACAGAAATTAGAAACGTACAGAAACTAGCTGCCAAAGCCACAGCTGCCCCTTAATTTCAAAGCTGGAGACTGGCAGTAGAATATAGAGTCTGAAGAAAGTTCAGAAGAGCTGCTGCTTCTAAGGAAGTATGCTCTGGTCTTCTGCCAGATGACAACTGAATTGTGCCTTCCTTTTAACTTTCAAATCACCTACAAATGTGTCTCATTGGTGCAATTTAAATCAGGACCCTCCTGGCAAGGGATTCTTAAAAATAAGGTTCCCAGGCTTTCAGCCACTGCAATAACATGGGAAAGTGTAAAAAGGAACAGAAATGCCACTGATTGCAAATAGACAATCCAGCACAGAGATTCAAGAAGAAATGAGTGGAGAAAATGGCAAGCATGTGGATAAATAGAAATAAACATTAACACCATGAAATAATTATAATAATGTCTAAATTGAGGGTAAAAAGTGAGATGGAACTAAACTATTCCCTCTACAGTAGGGTGATTGGCATAAAAAAGAATTAAGAATCTGATCAATTTTAGAACTTCTTAATTAAACATGCATGTTAAAATATATTTGAAGAACACTAATTTTATTTAAAGAGTATTTAACCTCCATACACTAAACTTATATGATTTTAATATTATAAGATGATAGACGAGAAACAGAGAGAACACGGAGCAATTCTATCAATTACAAAATGAAACTGATGATTCCATGCTCCTAGATGGGTCATTTTAAAATGTTTTTTTTTTGTTTTTTCATAGACTTAACATTTAAAAATTCATTAAGGATATATTATATTTGAACAACACAACTGACAATTTAAATCTGAAAGAAATTTAGAGAACCCTTATATCCAGTAACTGAAGAATAAACAGTTATTTCAAGTTTACTTAGAACATTACAAAAATTCACAATATACTGTATCAAGGTACACTGTAAAATCTCCCAGGATCTCTTTAAAAATACAAATGTTTGTGTTCTACCCCCAGTGATACTGATTTCATTGGTCTGGGGTGGGTTCTAGGCCTTAGTATGTCTGAAAATCACTCCTCAAGTGATTCCAAGGTCCATCCAGGACAGAGAACCATTTCACTAGGAGTGACCATTTCACAAAATGAGACCTAAAGTAGGTCTTAATAAATTTTAAAGATTTCACATTGAATATATTTCTAATCACTATGCAATAAAGTTAGAAGTTAATTTTTTTAAAACTAAATTTTTGAAAAATCTCACATAATTAAAATTTAAATCACACTTTTAAGTGGCCCTTGGGTCAACAAATACATCATTAGTGAAATTAGAAAATATTCAGAAAGGAACTGCAATGAAAATATTGCACACCAAACTTATAGAATAATAAAGATACCAGCAGGTATTTGTTTTGTTTTTCTTTCTTTTTTTTTTTCTTTTCCTTTTTTTTTTTTAACTAGAAAAGTTGGTTATAAAATTTCTTGGAAGAACAAACAAGCAAACATAGTGAGTAAAACGCTGAAAATGGAGTTTTTAGAGTAATGTAGGTGGTATAAGTCCTACCAAATATTAAAACTTATTTAAAAACCTCTGTAATAAAAAAAAATAGTGTGGCATTGGCACACGAATAGCTAAACCAATAGTATAGAGAATACAGAAATAGACCTAATTGCATATAAAAATGTAGTGTATGATAAAGTTGGCATCTAAAATCAGTGCAAAAAATGTAGATTTAAATAAGTGGTATTAGAGTAACTGGATAGCCATATAGAAAAAAAGTAAAATTGGATCTGTCTCTCATGCAGCACACAAGGATAAATTCCCAACGAATCAGAGATTTAAATGTAAAATAGTGAAACAGCACAAGTACTAGGGAAAAAGGTTCAAATCCCTTCATAACCTGGAAAGGTACATTAATCCCCAAATTCAAAATTCAGAAGGAAAAAAGCAAGAGCTTAATACATTTTACTATGTAAAACAAAAAAAGCAAACAAACAGAAAACTTCTCATTATGAAAAAAATTATTAAAAAAAAAAAAGAGAGACAAAATCAGCAAAATATACAGATATGAAAATTCTCACTGCTATTTTCTTTGGGGATTGATTACTTTATTTGGGGATTAACAGACATTTAAATTTTTTCATTAAGATACTTTACAACTGTTAATGACTCAATCAAGTTGATATCTTTGTGATATGTTACTACCACAATTTTATTTTCCTCTTTTTAAAATCTAATACCAGAAGTACAATGTACTTACCTAATAGCATAGAGCAAAACCACTATGTCATGTAATCCCAGGAGTAAAATAATAATCCTGATACTCAATACGGTGCAATCTGAAAGTCCATCTTGACCTCAAAAAAAAGTAATTATTAGTAGTGTATATTTATGCATATATTATATATAATATAATATACCTTATGTATACATTATTCATATACATACAATATATGTGTATATTTGGTGACAAATTACCTGCTAAAGTCCCCACCTGTGTTTTCTACTCTTAAAAGTCATTACTATTGTGCCAGAAATTATATGTGGCACATGAAGATGAAACAGACCAGTATCAGAAACATCAAGAGTGATTTACTAGTAGGCAATTAGACATGAGTCACCAGACAGAAGACAAAAATTTTATGAATATGTATAGTTGCCTTGAGAGAGGAACGAGCCTACGGACACAGTTTGTGACCCTATTTAAATCACTTCTGACATGTCAGTTGCCTGTTGCCATAGAAAACCAGAGCAGACAGAATTTGTGTCTACTTTCTTTTTTTTTTTTTTTTTGGCATAGAGAGAAGGAAAATAGACAAATTTTGTATTATTTTATGGCACCTAAATTGTGACTTCTAAAAAAATAGATCTTCTTATTTACCTAGTACAGTGAAGGGAACCATAGAATAATTGGTGGATTTTTTGAAAGTTTTTAAAAATTATGCAAGTGGACAAATTCAGATTACTATGGGGCAGGCAAATAATACCCATGTATAAAGCACACGGGATATGGAAACAACAGAGCGAGCAAGATGATAAGAGACAGGAGAAGAGGGGATACTGAGGTGAACTGGAGTGCACCCAGGGATTCCTCCTTCCCTTAAAGAGCCAATCCAGCTGAGAGATGCCATAAGGAAAAATGAGTCCAGTGATGCCAATATTATCTGATTTTTTTAAGAAAACCCCAAAATGAATACTACCAAAATAATTTGAAATTCTTTTAAACTATAGGCCAAACAAAACACAGCTACCATCTCTGCCTTAAAAGGGTAGGCTAGTTCTAAACAAGTTGACTGTTAAAAAATATAATTCCATTATAAAATTAGAGATGTGGTCCACAGGAAAAATATTCATTATTGTTGTTCCCAATGTGAAGCACATATAGAGAATAAAATCAAAACTATAAGAATATTTTGTGGATTATAATTAATAACTTTGTACATTTCCTTTCAGTATTTTTGTTATTTTTAGGATTGGGGTTTATACTGTAGTATTTTTTTAGATATTATATTTTAGTTATTTTAGATATCTTTTGTCTGATATTATTTAATAAGCAGTCTTTCATTTGAACAGCATGTTTTTATAGCCAGTCTCTTTAATGCACTCATAATAGTCCAAATAGCATAAATAGCAAGAGCCTAGAAAAGAGGTTTTGTTGATTCTATCTGAAAGTTAATTGACTGATGGAAGTTGGAAGATTTGGTAAAAAAAAAAAAAAAAGGTAAAATGGAAGCTCCCTAATGTGAGAGAATAACTAGATGACTCATTGCGTTTTTTAAAATCTTTATCTCCTTGGGAAGAGGAAAATGATGGGTCTGTCTAGGACTGGCATTAGCAGGAGACAAGAACATGATGAGACAAAGGGGTAGAGACGAAGGAGGGGGTACCTCCCAACCTGGTGACAGCAGCAGACAAAAGAGCTGAATCACCTGAGAAAGGGAAAAAAAAAAAAAAAAAAAGAGTTTCCCACCTAGTGAGAGACAATTTCAGCCATGGGGAACAGCAAAACTAGCACAGTGATTTGCAGCATATCGGTTCTCAAAAAGCAGCAAAAATGCTATGCAGATAAGCTGAGGGGAGCAAACCCATAAGCAACCTAAAAGTAAGCTGGCCTGTGGGGATCAGGATGGGAGAAATGGAAGCTTATCAGACACCCCCATACTCTCTCCGCCCTTCTTGAGGAAGGAAGGTACTTGAATGTTTCAGCAAGTCAGCAAAGTTATGGGGAATTGCTCATTTACTAGAGTGGGGTAATTGCCAGAGAGGTTGACAATTTTATCTCAAATGTTTAGCACAGGGTCTGGCACTTATTATATGCAGTTGAAGATAATTGCTTTGTAAATAAAACATTGTATATTTTACTCTACTCCAAGTAGATTTCAAGAAGGGGGGATCACAAAGTGAAACATATATATATATTTTAAACTTCTGATAGAAATTTTATGAGTACATATAGTTTAATGCCTGAAAACTGTTCTCGTTTTAAATATAGAAATCTTTTCAAATATGGCTGTTTTCACTAATCATGATACGTCTTGCCAGTTTTTCCTTTATCTTTATATGAAAGGTAATGTTTTCATTTATTGTTACCCTTTTCCAGCATCCCATAGTATCCAGTTCGTTGTATAATGTGGTAAAAAATGCAACTGAGAGCTTAAATGTCTAATAATTCTATACCAATAAACGTTCACCCTAATTCTGCTGAAGCAAGGAATAGTTTCACAACTAGTTTATGTGCCAACCATCAGCTAGGTAAATCGCTTCTACCTAGCCTAATGATTCATTTTATTCTAACTTTTTTTATGCAACTGTTTACCAGAGCCCTTATCTGGGCATCCAGTTCACAAAAACAGGCCTGTTTGAGCCCTCCCAAACCCTGGTCATGGTAAGACATTGACAGACTGTAGAAAAACAACTGTGCAAAAAGGAAAAAGCAGCAAGAGGACAAGCCAACAAAACAGAAGCCATCAGAAGTTCCACATGCTTCCACCACCAAGTGTAATGTGTGTCTGGGTCTGTACCCTTTTAATTAGCCTTTGCTCCTATTACGGTGGATGAGCTGAACACACCATGTTTCAAGGCAGATTCCTCCAGGAGTGCCCATCCCCCTCATCTACTCAGGACGTCACTCCGGCAGTGTTCCCTTTCTCTCCCTCACCACCTCTCTGTTGGATCATTTCTATAAGCATCTAAACATGTTGTAGCGGTTCTCACATTTAAACAACAGCAACAAAATGCCTCCCTTAGTTCCATGTGAGCATCAGCTATTGTCCTATTTGTCTGCTCCTCTTACAGCAAATCTCTTCAAACCAATTACCTATATTCACTTTCTCTATTTCCCCTCCTCCCATGTCCTCGTGACCCTGTTTCAACCAGGATTTTATTCCTTCCTTCCACCAGTATTTTTTCCTACTTTTATGAACATTTTTATTGGTTTTTTCCACTTTTACCAAAGTCAGCAATACCTCCCATGTTGCCAAAGCCAATGGCCAGGCCTCAGTTTTTTCCACCCATCAGAAGCAATCCAGGGTTGATCCCTCACTCCCTTCTTGAAATACTATCTTCATTTGGTTTGCCAGATGCCTCTCTCTCTGATCCTATCTCAGTGGACATCCTCCTCACCGTTCATTGATGGCTCCACCTCATCTCCCCAACATCTAAACTTGGAAGGCCCCAAGCACAATCTTCAGACCCCTCCTCTGCTCTTCCTACATTCTCTTAGTAAGTGATTTTATCCGGTCCTATGGTTTTAAGCAACATTGATACCCTGATGATTCCCAAATTTATATCTCCAGTCCAGATCTCTCCCCAGAACCTCAGTTTCACATACCAATTGCCTACTTAATATTTCCACTGTAGTGTCTATTTGACATGTCCAAAACAAATCCTTAATTCCCTCACTTCTTCCAAATCTGTTCCTCCTACGTCTTCCCCTTCTCAGTAGAAGGCACCTTCATTCTTCCATTTGCTCAAAAATTCACCCTCTTTTCTCTCTCATACAGTACAGCCAATCCAATAGCAAATTCTGTTGGCTGTTCCTTTGGGACATATTCAGAATCTGACCACATCTCAGCATCTCACACACAGCTGCTACAATGTCTCTTAACTGGTCACCTAGCTTCCACTGTTTGCCCCCTATAATCTGTGTTCAACAGAACAGCCTGGGTGATTGTGTTGAAATGCAAATCATCCCTTTCTCCTCCAGATTCTCCAGTGGCTTCCCATTTCATTCTGAGTGAAAGCTGAAGTCCTCATAATGGCCCACAGGGCCCTACGTTATCTCCCCTGCCACCAACCTCTCCACTGCTCCTCTGACCTTAGCTCCCACCACTTTCACTCTCTCACTCTGACCCAGCCACACCAGAACAGGCTTCCCTCAGATCTCCACATAACTTCTTCCCTCACTTCTTTCAAAGTTTCTGCTTAAATGTCACCTTATTGGAGAGACCTTCCCTGACCACCCGACAGAAAATAGCAGTGCCTTTCACTTCTCCAACTCCCTTACCCTGATTTTTTTTCCCTTTGTTGCATTTACCATCACCTTACATAGTCTGTATTTTTTAAGTGTCTATGTTGTCTGTCTCTCCCTACTAGAAAGTAAGGACTTCATTATGTTTACTTCTATATTCCCAATGCCAAGAAGACTCCTGGCATATAGTAGACATACAATAAATGAATGAATGAATAATTGAATGATTGAATGAGATCCCCAAATTATATAATTTTGGAAGGAAGATAATGCTTTTCCCATAAATATTTACTTCACTCTTAAAATTCTTAAATCTAAACTATTGTCAAGTTAATTTCTCTTAAGTGACTGCACATCTTCCTCCATGAATATATTTGATCAAGCTCCATGTCTGATTTCACAAAATTTTTATCACAAAATACCACCAAGTCTTTTCCAATGGCTCATAGCAAATTCACAATTTAATGTGCTTTTAAGCTATTTGGGGTCAAAAACAAAATTGGACCCTCATGCTTTAACTGATTCCACAAGTATAAGAAGTAGAAGTTATGCATTTGATTTCCTCTCTACAATTGTTGATTTCAACTGCAATCATTCTAATGACTCATGTGACAACCAGATTTTGAGAAGGCACGGTAATACGGAGGTGATTGCACTCGGTAGTCACCTCCAGAGTCTAGGACATGAGTTAAGACTCAGATGAAAGGAAAACAATGGTTAAAGTCTGGACTTCGGTAGGCATCTGTCTGTGTAACAAAAGCACCAGGCTATGGGACACAGTAAGCTTTCTACTCAGGGCAAAGCTAATTGGAGAAAGGTCTGCTTCTCCCAGGATTAAGATACAAATGGTGGCCACATGAAAGAGCTCTCAAGGCTGTTGCACTTTTCCCCACTTGGAGCTCAATGCAGTGTTTTTCTCCCACTAATGAGCAATGCATTTACTCACATGCTTTTAAAATTAGAATCAGGGGGTATTTTTTAAAGTAATGAATGTTTTGCTTAAACCGTACCAACATGTGTTTTGAAAGGAACTGGAAATGTAACATATGGTTCATGTAGACTGAAACAGGCCTTGTTCAGACGTTAATCTGAGGGGAAGAGGGGCTGTTTGCCTAGTTGGCCCCCTTAGGCACAGCAATCTTTACTCGATCATCAATGTATTCTTCTTAGATCAAATATTTGGTTTTAATGGAACCTGACAAAGTACTTCACTCCTGACTTTACAAAGACAATTTTGAAAAGATTCACTGAGGAATATAAACTACAATATGGAAGGAACTGTGTTCTGATTAACAGGCAATTTATACAGGCAACTACAATTAAATTACCGTACTTAGCTCACTATTAATAGAGCGCTTCAATAAAGTTCTGAAGTTAACAACTCTTGCTCATCAATAACTTGGTGAAAATTTAGCCAGGTTTAAAACCAGTTTCTTTTTTGGTTTCTTCAGATCAGCATCTGGTTCTGCATCTGCCTGTTCCTATTCCATGTCTCACTGTGTCCACAGCATTTGAATCAACTCCATGCATTGGGACAAATACAAATTTAGCAGGCCTAGCATTTCACCATCTCACTGCCCACTGGAGGCCAAAGCCTTTGGTGCCATATGTAATCCATCTGCAGCTTCATCCCAGAAGCTCAGGCTGTAATTTTTCTCTGAATCCTCATACGCTCATGTCAGGTATGTCCCTGATATCAACCAGCCCTCAGTATTTGGATTTGACAGTTTCTTCTGCTTGCACCAGAGAAGTTTTTCTGCTTTTAAGGGCTTATGTGATTAGACTGGGCCCACCCAAATAATCTCCCATTTTAAAGTCTGTAAACTGCCAAGTTCCTTTTGCCATTAACATAACATATTCCCAGGTTCCAAAGATGAGAGCACGGACATCTTTGGAAGGGCCACCTTTTCTTTTATTCACACCTGAGATTTATCCACTCTGGAGAATTCAAAAAGTTTACAGACGTTCAGCATAATTTTGGCAGGCAAATAGAGTAAAAGACTGAACAAAAATTAAACAATGACAATGAAATCTTTCCAAGACCTGAGTTTTAATTGGCCAGAGAAGAAAGCTGCCTACTCACTGACAGAAATACATATGAGAATTCTACTCAAAGCAAAATACTGGCAAACAACTTCAGCAGATAATTAGAATTCCTAGGCAATTTGCTTCTTCCAAGATGCTTTTCGAGAGGTATGGGGAGAGGTTTATCGTCTGTGACTTTAAATGCTTAGACATGGGCTAGTTTAAATTAACTCCAAATCTAATTTTAAGTCTAATATGACCTTAAATGTAACTGCTGATACCACATTTCTAGTTCCTGGGATGCTAGTGACCCCTGAATGAAGGAGACTCATTACCCCTTGTCATTTGCTCATACAAATGATCCCCCAAATTAAAATATATATATATATATATGGTGTTTTGAAAGTCCTAATGCATTTTTCCATTGTAACAATGTTAAAAGTAACACATGCAAGGTAGACCTACAGAATTCAATTTAGATCATCATTTATTTAAGACCAGTGCTACTTGAAAAGGACTGTAGAACTAATCGTGATAAATTGTATTCTGAGTTCCAGCTTGGAACACATCACTGCTAGGGTGCCCCCAACACAGAGCTCCAGTCTCAACTCCCTGCAGTGGATCAAATCACCTAGAGAGTAGCCACCAGGTCCCTGATGTGGTTCCAAAGTCTGGGCAGAAAGTCCTTCAGAGCAATACCTTCAAGGAAGTGGCAAAAGCGACAAAGCTTTCATCTTTTGGCGGTAAGACAGAACTTCCCACCTAGGCAGCTTCAAATAAACCTAATTTCCAGTGATTTGCATTTTTCTTTTCTTCTCTACCAACACTTTCCTTGACTCAGTGCCTGAGCCAAGTTTTCAGTATCCCTGCTTAACAATATAAGAAAATACAGCTTGACGATCTCTTTTCCCCTCTCTCTATCATTAAAGCACAATCCTTTAATAACTGACAGTAAGTTTTCACTGCTAGAGACAGTAAGACGTCTTAATTTTTATAGCATTTATTCTTTCTCATATTTTATACATTTCCACTGTTGGAAATCTGAAAAATAGCACAAACTAAAAGTAAAAACCACTCATAATCACAAGAGTCAGATATAACACCAGAGCTACTCACTCTTTGTTGAAAAATACAAATGAATGAATGAACAAGTTCATAGTGTAAGACCAAAAGGAGGTTTTACTCCGTTGTACAAGCTCCATGGCAGTCTGCAATAGTCTGCCTAGCACTGGCTCCTACTGTACTGTGGGCTGCTGAACCAAAGCATGGATTGTTAAGAAAAAGAGGCACAGCAGCAATCAGTCACAGCAAAGCTTGAACTTTCCTCAGAACTGCCTTTGAGCAGCATGAAGGTTTGCACCCAAAAACATGCACATACACTGCCCTCTAGTGCCCATCCACCAGACGTAATGCCGCAACATGCGTTATTGGAATAATTGCAAAGCTGAAAAAAGATCAAAGTAAAGCAATGACTAAGGGGTAGAAGAAAATGATTAGAAAAGAAATTAAATCGCCTGCACTCAGCGAACTTCTATTATGGAAAAATAAATGATCAAAAAGCTCTCGTTTTCTCCTCCTCCTCCCCACATCATCCCCACCCCATCTCTCTTTACCAACCCAATACACACATACACACTGTTTTTCATTCTGACCATGGCTGTAAGTGGAAGGAAAAGGATCCGGCAATAAAGCTATGAATTAAGAATTATATTTTATTTATAAATATTTGACGTATGTGAAGGATTAAGTAGCCTTGCTTAAAATAGAAATCTGATTAATAGAAAAAGAATGATACATTAATGGAAAATGAAGATGACATCATAAATCACAAGAAAAATGAAAGATTATTCAAAGAACTGTATTAGGTGATGGGCTATTCTGAAGGAAGAGAGGTGTATTTAGATCCTCACATCAGTCCAAGGAGCCAACTAGATTTCAGATGCATGAAATTTAAACCAAAATCAATTTTCAAAAATTATGAGAAAATTAAAGTGAACTTTTATCAAATACATGGAGAACTTTCTATGCTGGAAGAAATGACAAAGGAAAATGTGGATAATTTAACTATCAAAATTAAAACTTCATTATTTAAAAAAACTAGCGGGGACACAATAAGCAGAGAAAATGTTTACATTTATATAACATATGAAAAGCTCATACGAAAATATAAGAAACAGAATATGACTTCAATACTGGCAACTAACAAGTAAAAAAATGACTTACAGGTAAATGTGAAAGCATTCACCTTGAGAGTAATCAAAAAAGTGCTAAAAAATGGTCTGTTGGAAATGGTTCACATATGCAATATTTTGACATTAAATAGCCTTTTTTTAATTTTTAAAAACATTTTAATACAGAAAACAATAAAAACAATAAAATATAAACAAAAATAGCAGTATAATGAACCCTTCTGTATCCATCATCCAGGTTCAACTCATAGTTAATCTTTATTTTTTTTTAATCTGAGATATACATTTTAAAGTAATAACTAGAATTATGACTTATAACATTATACCAGAACATATAAGATTTTTAGAAATTTCATGTAATGTCTGAAACATTTATATTAACATATTTCCATACAAATAACCCAATGAAAGTTTAGTATTAGTTGTTTTGTTTGTTTGTTTTTATACTGCAGGTTCTTGTTAGTCATCAATTTTATACACATCAGTGTATACATGTCAAACCCAATCGCCCAATTCAGCACACCACCATCCCCACCCCACCACAGTTTTCCCCCCTTGGTGCCCATATGTCTGTTCTCTACATCTGTGTCTCAACTTCTGCCCTGCAAACCGGCTCATCTGTACCATTTTTCTAGGTTCCACATACATGCGTTAATATATGATATTTGTTTTTCTCTTTCTGACTTACTTCACTCTGTATGACAGTCTCTAGATCTATCCACGTCTCAGCAAATGACTCAATTTCGTTCCGTTTTATGGCTGAGTAATATTCCATTGTATATATGTACCACAACTTCTTTAACCATTCGTCTGTCGATGGGCATTTAGGTTGCTTCCATGACCTGGCTATTGTAAATAGTGCTGCAATGAACATTGGGGTGCATTTTCACAGTATTGATTCTTCCAATCCAAGAACATGGTATATCTCTCCATCTGCTGTTATCATCTTTAATTTCTTTCATCAGTGTCTTATAGTTTTCTGCATACAGGTCTTTTGTCTCCCTAGGTAGCTTTATTCCTAGGTATTTTACTCTTTTTGTTGCAATGGTAAATGGGAGTGTTTCCTTAATTTCTCTTTCAGATTTTTCATCATTAGTGTATAGGAATGCAAGAGATTTCTGTGCATTAATTTTGTATCCTGCAACTTTACGAAATTCATTAATTAGCTCTAGCAGTTTTCTGGTGGCAGTTTTAGGATTCTCTATGTATAGTATCATGTGATCTGCAAACAGTGACAGTTTTACTTCTTCTTTTCCAATTTGTATTCCTTTTATTTCTTTTTCTTCTCTGATTGCTGTGGCTAGGACTTCCAGAACTATGTTGAATAATAGTGGTGAGAGTGGACATCCTTGTCTCGTTCCTGATCTTAGAGGAAATGCTTTCAGTTTTTCACCATTGAGAATGATGTTTGCTGTGGGTTTGTCATATATGGCCTTTATTATGTTGAGGTAGGTTCCCTCTATGCCCACTTTCTGGAGAGTTTTTATCATAAATCAGTGTTGAATTTTGTCAAAAGCTTTTTCTGCATCTATTGAGATGATCATATGGTTTTTATTCTTCAATTTGTTAATATGGTGTATCACATTGATTGATTTGCATATATTGAAGAATCCTTGCATCCCTGGGATAAATCCCACTTGATCGTGGTGTATGATCCTTTTAATGTGTTGTTGGATTCTGTTTGCTAGTATTTTGTTGAGGATTTTTGCATCTATATTCATCAGTGATATTGGTCTGTAATTTTCTTTTTTTGTAGTGTCTTTGTCTGGTTTTGGTATCAGGGTGATGGTGGCCTCATAGAATGAGTTTGGGAGTGTTCTTTCCTCTGCAATTTTTTGGAAGAGTTTGAGAAGGATAGGTGTTAGCTCTTTTCTAAATGTTTGATAGAATTCACCTGTGAAGCCTTCTGGTCCTGGACTTTTGTTTGTTGGAAGATTTTTAATCACAGTTTCAATTTCATTACTTGTGATTGGTCTGTTCATATTTTCTGTTTCTTCCTGGTTCAGTCTTGGAAGGTTATACCTTTCTAAGAATTTGTCCATTTCTTCCAGGTTGTCCATTTTATTGGCATAGAGTTGCTTGTAATAGTCTCTTAGGATGCTTTGTATTTCTGCGGTGTCTGTTGTAACTTCTCCTTTTTCATTTCTGATTTTATTGATGTGAGTCCTCTCCCTCTTTTTCTTGATGAGTCTGGCTAATGGCTTATCAATTTTGTTTATCTTCTCAAAGAACCAGCTTTTAGTTTTATTGATCTTTGCTATTGTTTTCTTTGTTTCTATTTCATTTATTTCCGCTCTGATCTTTATGATTTCTTTCCTTCTGCTAACTTTAGGTTTTGTTTGTTCTTCTTTCTCTAGTTTCTTTAGGTGTAAGGTTAGATTGTTTACTTGAGATTTTTCTTGTTTCTTTAGGTAGGCTTGTATAGCTATAAACTTCCCTCTTAGAACTGCTTTTGCTGCATCCCATAGGTTTTGGATCGTCGTGTGTTCGTTGTCATTTGTCTCTAGGTATTATTTGATTTCCTCTTTAATTTCTTCAGTGATCTCTTGGTTATTTAGTAACATATTGATTAGCCTCCATGTGTTTGTGTTTTTTACGTTTTTTTCCCTGTAATTCATTTCTAATCTCATAGCGTTGTGGTCAGAAAAGATGCTTGATATGATTTCAATTTTCTTAAATTTACTGAGGCTTGATTTGTGACCCAAGATGTGATCTATCCTGGAGAATGTTCCGTGCGCACTTTAGAAGAACGTGTAATCTGCTGTTTTTGGATGGAATGTCCTATAAATGTCAATTAAATCTATCTGGTCTATTGTGTCATTTAAAGCTTCTGTTTCCTTATTTATTTTCATTTTGTATGATCTGTCCATTGGTGTAAGTGAGGTGTTAAAGTCCCCCACTATTATTGTGTTACTGTCAATTTCCTCTTTTATAGATGTTAGCAGTTGCCTTATGTATTGAGGTGCTCCTATGTTGGGTGCATATATATTTATAATTGTTATCTCTTCTTCTTGGATTGATCCCTTGATCATTATGTAGTGTCCTTCCTTGTCTCTTGTAACATTCTTTATTTTAAAGTCTATTTTATATGATATGAGTATAGCTACTCCAGCTTTCTTTTGATTTCCATTTGCATGGAATATCTTTTTCCATCCCCTCACTTTCAGTCTGTATGTGTCCCTAGGTCTGAAGTGGGTCTCTTGTAGACAGCATATAGATGGGTCTTGTTTTTGTATCCATTCAGCAAGCCTCTGTCTTTTGGTTGGAGCATTTAATCCATTCACGTTTAAGGTAATTATCGATATGTATGTTCCTATGACCATTTTCTTAATTGTTTTGGGTTTGTTTTTGTAGGTTCTTTTCTTCTCTTGTGTTTCCCACTTAGAGAAGTTCCTTTAGCATTTGTTGTAGAGCTGGTTTGGTGGTGCTGAATTCTCTTAGCTTTTGCTTGTCTGTAAAGCTTTTGATTTCTCCATCAAATCTGAATGAGATCCTTGCCGGGTAGAGTAATCTTGGTTGTAGGTTCTTCCCTTTCATCACTTTAAGTATATCATGCCACTCCCTTCTGGCTTGTAGAGTTTCTGCTGAGAAATCAGCTGTTAACCTTATGGGAGTTCCCTTGTATGTTATTTGTCATTTTTCCCTTGCTGCTTTCAATAATTTTTCTTTGTCTTTAATTTTTGCCAATTTGATTACTATGTGTCTCGGCGTGTTTCTCCTTGGGTTTATCCTGTATGGGACTCGCTGTGCTTCCTGGACTTGGGTGGCTATTTCCTTTCCCATGTTAGGGAAGTTTTCGATTATAATCTCTTCAAATATTTTCTCTGGTCCTTTCTCTCTCTCTTTTCCTTCTGCGACTCCTATAATGTGAATGTTGTTGTGTTTAATGTTGTCCCAGAGGTCTCTTAGGCTGTATTCATTTCTTTTCATTCTTTTTTCTTTAGTCTGTTCCGCAGCAGTGAATTTCACCATTCTGTCTTCCCGGTCACTTATCCGTTCTTCTGCCTCAGTTATTCTATTGATTCCTTCTAGTGTAGTTTTCATTTCAGTTATTGTATTGTTTATCTCTGTTTGTTTGTTCTTTAATTCTTCTAGGTCTTTGTTAAACATTTCTTGCATCTTCTCGATCTTTCCCTCCATTCTTATTCTGAGGTCCTGGATCATCTTCACTATCATTATTCTGAATTCTTTTTCTGGAAGGTTGCCTATCTCCACTTCATTTAGTCGTTTTTCTGGGGTTTTATCTTGTTCCTTCATATGGTATGTAGCCCTCTGCCTTTTCATCTTGCTTATCTTTCTGTGAATGTGGTTTTTGTTCCATAGGCTGCAGGATTATAGTTTTTCTTGCTTCTGCTGTCTGCCCTCTGGTGGTTGAGGCTATCTCGACATTAAATAGTCTTAATTCTATTGTTTATATTTTAAATAAGAGCCAATTAATTTATAATTAAATTATTAACACAGTAATATAAAATCATGATGAAGATGATTTTTAAATTCTATTATAATTTCCAATATGACACTAAGGTGCAATAGTTGGAATAGGAAAAGAGGTTCAACTTGAGAGGAACTTAAAACATGCTTTCAGATAAAAAAATAAATTACGGGAGTATTCTACTTCACTAACCTTCAAAATGCAAAGCTGTACCCAAATGATCACCTCCCCTGTCATTGATTACTTATTTTTAAAAAACTAATATTAGCTGAGAAAAATAAACCCAGCACCCAGGACAGTAAATTATATGCCAAAGTAGATGAGGAGACAATAAATAAGGACTGTGGGGTGGGGGGCAGGGAACACAGAAGAGCCCAGAATGAGAAAATTTGAGAGAGGAAAAGAAGTAAGAGAGAAGAGAGAAATACCTTCAATGACAAACTATCTTTATCACCTTAGTTGTAAATTTGCTGTGGTCCAGAGTGACCCAGTGTTAAACTGTGAAGTAGCTGAAATTTATCATCATGGTCCATAGAGGCTCTTGACTTCGTCCTCGTAGTGCTTTTTTAACTTATTTTCACCCTCTTCACCACAGTGAAAAGCCCAAGCTCTTAATATTCTCTCCATCTAACACCCTACCCCTTCCCACTAACCACTACCACTCACTCCATCATCTACACCCCCATGCCTAAGTCTACTTCAGGAGATAAAACAATCTTGGTAATTTATATCTTAACATAAATTATATAATACTTTTCCAAAAAAAACAAGTTGACCCTAATTCTAATTGTGGAATGGAAAGATTTTCCCCTATTAAGAAATTTTGAATATCATCGAACATGAGGGGAAGCGCTAGGAAGGGAAGGGAACAAAGGAATCAAACAATATTCAATTTTTTCCTCTCTTTCTAAAAAGATGTCCTTGACTCAATCAAAGCCTCCACCCAGTACAAGCTTGAAATATGCTTTCTATTCCACTCACTAAACAGAATTACTTACCCTTGACTATAAGGTCATAATAATGCTCACACACAGGTAGATTCAGAAGCATCATTTGTCCTGATAAAAATTATATTTATATTTAATGTCTGAGGAACATCTAAGTAACAAATAACATTTAGAAGAATCTTCAACTATAACTGATTTGAATCTGCTATATAAAAATATGCACATGTATTAATTTTCAAAGAAGGGTATGATGTAGAGTGTGGAAGCTATAGACCACACAGTTCTATGTTGGTCCCTGGCAGAACTCTAGAATGGATTGTTAAATATGAGTTTTAGCACTTAGAAAATAAATGATGCTCCTTAGATAGCAAATGTGGGTTGCTAAAAATCAAGTCCCATTAACCTCATTTTAAAAAAGGATTTGACAGTCTCTTTTTATATCTTCTCAAACAAGATAGGGAAATGTGTTCAGTGAATTCACAGTTCTCCAAAAAAGTATACCTACTAAATTTTAATAAATGAAGAAGTATAAATCTGATCTCTAATGACATAACTACAGACTCCAGGTGTTATATTGTGCTGCTCAACATATTTTTTCAGTGATTAGGAGAAAGCCATAAATGATACAAGTCCCAAATCTATAAATGAAACAAAATAAGACAGGATAGCAGATATAATTGTGATTGGGTAAAAAAAAAATAACAGATTAGAATAATAGATTAAAACAAATGAAACTAAAGGAACTTGATTCTTCTCTTCAAACTTTCATTTACTTTTCTTATAGACTTGGACAAACCTCTTAGTTTACTAAAACCTCAGTTTCCTCATCTGAAAAGGAGGATAATCACAAGTAGCTTCATTCATGGGGTTGTTGTGAGATTCAAATGAGGAAAGAATCATAAAAACCATTTTAAAATCATGAACTGCAATTCAAATATTCTTTTGAAATATACCAGAAAGAAATGTAGAGTTCCTAGTAGAGGTTTTAAACATTCAACCGCTTGAACACAGATTGAGGGAGAGCCCCTTAGGGTGGGAGGAGAGGCAAGACAGGTGAAGAAGATTAAGAGGTACAAACTATTAGCTAGAAAATAAATAAGATACAAGGATGTAATGTACAGCACAGGGAATATAGTCAACATTTTATAATAATTTTATATGGAGTGTAATCTATAAAAATATTAAGTCACTATTATGTACACCTGAAACTAATATTATATTAAGTCAACTATGCTTTAATAAAAAAAAAACTCAACAATAATAGAACAACCAACTCAATTATAAAAAAAAAAATGGGCAAAAGATCTGAACAGACACCTCATCAGAGATAAACAAATGGAAAGTACTCGACATCATTTGTCATTAGGGAAATACAAATTAAAACAAAGAGATACCACTACACACCTATTAGAATGGCTAGAATTCAAAACATTGACAACACAAAATGCTGACGATGAGGTGGAGCAATAAGAACTCTCATTCACTGCTAGTGGGAATGAAAAATGGTGCAGTCACTATAGAAGACAGTTCAGCAGTTTCTTACAAAGCTCATCATAGTCTGAATATATGATCCAGCAAACACACTTCTTACCCAAATTTACCTGAATGAGTTGCAAACTTATGTCCACACAAAACCCTGCATACAGGGGTTTATGGCAGATTTATTTATTCATAATTGCCAAATTTTGGAAGCAAACAAGATGCCTTTCATTAGGTAAATGGATAAACTGTGTATATCCACACAATAGAATATTAGTCAGTGATAAAAAGAAATGTGTAGTCACTAAAAGTCATAGAGGACCCTTTAATGAATATTGCTAAGTAAAAGAAGCCAGTCTGAAAAGCTACACACTGTATCATTCCAACTATACAACATTCTTCAAGGCAAACTATAGAGACATAAAAAGATCAGTGTTTTCCAAGGATTTGTGGGAGGGATGTAGGGATGAACAGGTAGAGTACAGGGGAGTTATAGGACAATGAAATTACTCTGTATGATATCGTGATGATAGATTCATATCATTATGCATTTGTCAAAACCCACATAACTGTATAGCACAAAAAGTAGATCTTAATGTAAAATATAGGCTTTAGTTCATAATAATATTTATTCATCATTGTAACAGATGTACCACACTAATACAAGATGTTAATAATAGTGGGAAACGGAGGGTGGAGGGTGGAGGAGAGGGATAGAAGGCAGGAGCTCTTTGTACTTTCTGCTCAATTTTTCCGTAAACCTAAAACTGCTCTAAAAAATGGAGTCTTTGTTAAAAAATAATGATAATAAAATCTATTAATAAAAAAATCTTCCCTTTTTGTTGTAGATAAAAACTACAGTAATCTTAACCCCAGTAAGCCAGAACTTCTGGCTCTATGAAGAACAAGAGTTCCTAACGTGTGAAAAGAAGAATAGTGTTTGCTAGCAATTTTTTTAGCAACATGTGAACTTTGCTAAATCCTAACAGTTGAGGTGCTACCCTTTGAAAATCTACTAAAAATATATAGACATTTTCTCCAGAAAAATATGTATGCACATTTTTAAATTGTATGCAATTTCAGGACTTCAAGGAATTTCTGAAACCAAAAGAAGAACCTTTAAATCAGTGAAGCCTAAGTTAAGAACTTTTACAGGAGTATATGAGCACATAACTTCATAGTTCCCACCTCTGTAATTTTTCTCATGCTATTTCTTCCACTAAAATGCCCTCCCCACCTCCCTTCTGCTAGGTCACCAATTCTATTATCTAACCCCATAGTAACTAACCAACTTTACACCCAAGTGCCACCCAAAACATTTCTCTGCTGGTCTTCTCTTTAGCTCCCATGAGACCCACACTCATTCATATCTTCTTGCTTCTGCTCACTCTTTTACCCCCTTAGTTTCCTGCATTACTTAAACCCACATACTCTTCACAATCATCTCAAGCCTGTCTGCTTTTGAAGCCTTATCTAATCATTCCTTTATCACACATTGTGAATATCACACAATTCTGTAAATATGTTAACAATTACAGTTTTTAAAATTTTTATACTAAATTATTTAAGAACAAGTAATGTGACTTACCTTTATAGCATATCATGATACCTATTTCATAATAGGGACCCTATAAACATTCGATCAGTTCTCCTTGGAGCTTAACACACTGTAATAGAAGGTAATATTGTAATGTTACAGCACTAGTAACAATTAGTTACTAATTGAGTCATTGAATGGATTGTGGACTTTTTAAAAAATGTGATTGTGGTGAAATTCATACAACATAAAATTAACCATTTTAAAGTGAACAGTTGAGTAGTATTTAGTACATTCACAATGTTGTTCAACCTCAACCTCTATCTAGTTTCAAAACATTCTCATTACTTTAAAGTAAATCTTTTACCCATTAAACAGTTTCTCTCCCTTTTTTTTCTCCCTCAAGCTCCTAGCATCCACCAATCTGTGTTCTATCTCCATGGATTTATCTGTTCTGGATATTTTGTCTAAATGGAGTCACATAATATGTGACCTTTTGTTCCTGGCTTCTTTCACTTAGCATAATGTTCTCAAGGTTCATCCTTGTTGTGGCATGTAACAGTACTTCATTGTTTTTCATGGCCAAATAATATTCCATTGTATATATATATACTATAATTTGTTTATCCACTCATTCACTGATGGACATTTGGGCTATTTCCATCTTTTGGCTCTTGTGAATAGGGCTATGATACAGGCTTGTACAAGTATTTGTTTAACTAGCTGCTTTCCACTATTTGAGGTATATACCTAAGTGTGGAGTTGTGAGTTCATGTAATAATTCTGTGATTAAATTTTTGAGGAACTGTCAAACTACTTTCCACAGCAGCTGAACCATCTTATATTCCCAATAACGTATGAGATACAAGGGTTCCAATTTCTCCATGACCTTGCCAACACTTATTTTTCATTTTTTTAAATTAAAACCATTCTACTGGATTTGAAGTGGTACCTCTGGATGCTGACTTTAAAACATTGGACGGTTTTGAACACATCTTTAACATCTGTAGAGGTAAATTTATTGTGAAGCTAATAAATCTTATGTTTCAGAGTCCTTCACTGAAGACTGTGTTGAAATTAGAATTCAATTTTCTATTCTTTTTCATTAAAAGAGGCCTATAAATTATGTTTCCAACCCCACAAAACTTGAATTCTCCCGCACACAAGCAAATAAGAATATCTACTGTTCAAGAGTATAACAAGAATATCCCTATCTCCAGCTATGGTGGTGTATTCTCTTGCTTTCAAAGTCACCGTGCTTGACTTAAAGCCTTTATGACAAATAATCTTACCACCTGAGAAAGATGTTTAAGAACCTAGTATTACAGGTAGCATGACATAAATCATAATAATCCCAGCCACTTATCAATTGCAGGACACCCTGAGTCCAGCTTATTGCTAGAAAGCCAAACATAAATTTCTGTTTCCAAAAGGATACATACACAGTTCTGCTGGCAATTACCTCTTCTTCTCAAATATCAAATTAAAAAGAACAGAGCCATAGGGAGTCTGCAATATTTTAAAGCCATAATCTCTTTTACATTACTTCTGCATTTTGCTTGTAGCCAATAAGGTGATTCTGTCACATTCACTAAGAGGAATCAAATTTATATGACTATTGATGTCCCTGATTTACATAAAAATCTGTGATGCACATCCAAGATCTGTACTGACTACAAATAGATCAAATGGCGAGCTCCCTCAACCATGCTCATATGATTTATGAGTCAGATTTACTGCTGTGTGCTGTTATGCCCTTCAGAAACTAGGTTATTTGAATTGAATATTCAGTGTAATACAGTATGTGACAGACTATGCAAATTATTTGCACAAGACATGACATGGTAAGTAATTTTGACTGTAAAGCTTGATTACAATGTTCATCAGGAGAGTGGCCTGCCTCTCCAAAAAGCCTTGGAAATTTATGTTATTGTCCCATATGGTGTTCTTTGTTTTCCACATTTTCCTCTTAAAGATCCAAGTGTATTCCCATAGTTTATCATTTATTCTCCCCTGTAAAATATTCCGTTTACCTTACATATAAGCAAACTAAGTTTAAGTTAGTGTCATTCAATTTTAACAAGTTCACTTTCCAGTTCATTTTGCTAAAATAGGACCAAATGACTAGATTCTTACTCAGTTGTGTTGATGTACTCTGAATATTCTCCAATTTTAAGAGAAGTAACTCACTATAAGACTAGTTTGGCTTCTTAAAATCAAAATACTTACCTTTCACAGATCACCAAACATTGAGTTCTAATTATTTCCATTTTTTTTCTTTTACAGTTCTGTCAAAATTTGTTAAGAACCTTCTATCACTTATTTTCATATATGGTTTTTTTATTTTCATACATGGTTTTTCAGTTAGTTCATCAGGAAAGGGATATAATAAAGCCCATCTCATTGAGTTTTGTGAGAAACATGTGTGATATTGACACAGCTAGCATTCAAGAAAAGTTAGGACTTTTCCCCCTTCCCTTCAAGAAGAGAAAATGGGTGCTTAAGCAAGGAAAAAGTGTGACTTCTGCCAACATTTACAGATTTAAGCTTGTAAGACTACTCTCATGGAACAATATTTCTCAAACTTTACTGTGCATACAAATTATCTGAGGAGCTAGTCAAAATGCAGATTCTTTTTAATAGATCTGGGGTGGGGCTTGATATTCTGGGTTTCTGAAAAGTTTTCAGGGGGTGCCAATACTACAGGTCCACAGACCATTCTCTGAGTGACAAGGTTATAAAACTCCATGTTTCTACCTAAGTGTGCTAAATGTAACTAAGCAGGTAACTTGCTGTTTTTTTATTTAATGAAACTTTTAATTTGGGATAACAGTAGATTTATATACAGTTATAACAAATAATATAGAAACCTCCCATATACCTTTCACCCAATGATAACATCTTGCAAGCTATAGAACAATAGCACAACTGGTATATTAACATTGATAATCCACTGATCTTACTCAGATTTCCCCGGTATTACTTGTACTCATTTGTGTGTGTGTGTGTGTGTGTGTGCGTGTGTGTGTTTTATGTAACTTTATCACATGTGTAAGTTCACGTATCCATCACAAATCAAGATACAAAAGAGTTCTATCAAGGATCTCTCCTGTTGCCCTTTATAACCACAAGCATCTCTCTCCCTACCCAGCACCCTGTCCCTTCCCTGCCCCCTGACAATCACTAATCTGTTTTCCAACTCTATAATTTTGTCATTTCAAGAATGTTATATAAATGGAACTGTCAACATCTAACCTTTGGAGACTGGTTTTTAATCAGTATAATTCCTAGAGATTCATGCAAGTTATTGTGTGCATCAATAATGCATTCCTCAGGGTATATTGCACCACTATTTACAATAGCCAGGACATGGAAACAACCTAAACATCCAATGACAGATGAATGGATAAAGAAGATGTGGCACATATATACAATGGAATATTACTCAGCCAGAAAAACGAATGAAATTGTGTCATTTGTAGAGATGTGGATGGACCTAGAGTCTGTCATACAGAGTGAAGTAAGCCAGAAAGAGAAAAACAAATACTATATATTAATGCATATACGTGGAATCTAGAAAATTGTTACAGATGAACTTATTTGCAGGGCAGGAATAGCGACAAAGACATAGAGAAGGGACATGTGGACACGAAGGGGATGGGGAGTGTGGGACGAATTGGGAGATTAGGTTTGACATGAATACACTACCATGTGTAAAATAGATAGCTAGTGGGAACCTGCTGTATAGCACAGGGAGCTCAGCTTGGTGCTCTGTGATGACCTAGATGAGTGGGATGAAGGGTGGGAGAGAGGTCCAAGAGGGAGGGGATATAGGTATACATATAGCTGATTCACTTCATTGTACAGCAGAAACTAATACAACATTGTAAAGCAATTTTACTCCAATCAAAAAAAAAAGAAATTAAAAAAAAATAATGCATTCCTTTTTTTCCCATTATATGGCTGTACCATAGTTTAATCATTCAGTCACTGAAGAACATCTAAGTTGTTTTCTGTTTGGGCTTATGACCCAAAAAAATCTGCTATTGAACATCTGTGTACAGGCTTTTGTGTGAACACAAGTTTTTAGTTCTCTGGGATAAATGTTCAAGTGTGCAATTGTTGGTCCATATGATATGATAGTTTTATAAGAAATGATGCAGTTTCTCCATATTTTTGCCAACATTTGGAGATGTTACTATTTTTATTTTAGCCATTTTGATAGCTGTGTAGTGATAGATCATAGCAGTTTTAATTTGTATTTCATAATGGTCAGTGATGTTCTAGATCTTTTCATGTGCTTACTTGCCATCTGTATATCTTATTTTGTGAAATGTCTGTTCATGTCTTTTGCTCAATGTATACTTGGATTCTTTTAATTTTTTGCTAGTAAGTTTTGAGAGTTTTTTATGTACTCTAGATACTAGACCTTTGTCAGATATGTAGCTTGCAAGTATTTTCTCCCACTCTGTTGCTTACCTTTCATCCTTCTAACAGGATCTTTCACAGAGCAAAAGTTTTTAATTTTAATCAGGTACAATTTATCCATTTGTTTCTTTTATGGACTATGCTTTTGGTGTCAAAGTTAAGAATTCTTTGCCTAGTCCTAGACACAGAAGAATTTCTCCTTTTTTTCTAAGAGTTTTATAGTTTTATATTCAACACAGAGTTTATGATCCATTTTGAGTTAATTTTTATATAAAGTATGAGGTTTAGGATAAAGTTCATTTTTTTGCCTTGGATGTCCAGTTGTGCCAGAATGACATGTTGAAAGGGCTGTTCTTCCTCCTCTGAATTGCTTTCATACCTTTGTCAAAAATCAGTTGGTGTATTTTTAATGGTAGCATTAATGTTTTGTCCCCAAACATGAAGGTCTGTCCCCTGCAACAGATAACTGATAGCAATCAAGACTAGGGCAGTGGGAATTTCCTGGCAGTCCAGTGGTTAAGACTCGGTGCTTTCACTGCCATGGGCCCAGGTTCAATCCCTGGTCAGGAAACTAAGATCCCACAAGCTGCGCGGCGTGGCCAAAATAAATAAATAAATAAGTAAGACTATGGCAGTGAAACAGTCAGTACAAATTTCCTTATGAAAATATAATTACTAGAAGAGAAGGAAAATTATTATGGCCTGCTTTCATCCTAAGGAAAGTTTCAATATAGAGCCAGACTACTAGCACAGTTCTTTCACTGAGTTTCAGCAGTTATCAGCAACTTGTTTAGTTTCATCTTGCTCTTTATTAATCTACTTCTAATAGACACTTTATCTTTTCATTTATTGGTTTAAAGGTCAAAAATTATTTAAGTTTTAGCCACATGCTAAAATTATTTAAGTTAAAGCCTCCTGCTTTAGCATGTTTAGTTTGGCCTTTTAGTGCTTCAGTTCAACTTGATGTCTCTTTTAGCATTTAGAAGAAGAAGGGAAAGAAGAAACAATGAATTGGGCATTCAGAGTATCTCTTAAATACATGCACCACTCTCTCCTTTATTTCAACATTAAACTGAATACTCATTTTTTATTCTTTCATTATTAGATACTATTAATTATATACCTGGGATATAATTGATGTATCTCTATACTTTCAGAGAAAAGAAGCTGGGCAAATATTTTCCAATCAAGGAAATGTATCTCTGTTAACCATTTACTACTCAATCACTCTTAAGGAAGAATCTATCCAAGAACTTTGCCCAGCCAGACACTGAACTGCCAAATTTCTAAATGGGCAGGGATGGGCAACCTGGTGCTCCAGGGCTTTAAAGTCTGACCACAGGACAGGGATCAAGATAGCAGAGTAAAAAGATCCTGAGCTCACCTCCTCAAATGGACACACCAAAACTACAACTACACATAGAATAACTATCCTCTGAGAATGACCTGAAAACTAACAGAACAGCTCTTCTACAACTATGGATATAAAGAAAAAACCACATTGAGATGGGTAGGAGTCAGGACTCACATCTCCAGGGTGGTGACCCACAAGCAGGAAGGGTATCACAAACGTGAAGGTCCTCCTTCAGGAGTGAGAGGTCTGAGCCCCACATTGGGCACCACAGCTTTGGGGACCTTCACCAAGTAGACAAGCTCCCATAATATCTGGCATTGAAAACCAGCAGGGCTTACATCTAGAAGAGCCAGTGGGCTATGGGAAACCAAGACTCTGCTCTTGAAGGACTCACATGCAAACTCACTACAAATCTGAGCATAGAGGCAGCAGTTTGAAAAGCACCTGACCATAAGTGAAGAAGATTTATTGACTAACTTTAGGGCAAGTGCCAAAAAGGCAGGGGTCTGCTGGAACTTTATCTGGGGACCAAAGTGCTGGTGGATGCCATTTTTATTCTCCTCTACCTAGCTGGCCTGGCACTGGCATGCTCCATTTCTGACATTCACCATCTACATTGCTAGCACCCCTTGCCCCACCTTGGCATTCCCCTCCTGACCTGCCCCACCCAACCAGCCTGCCCTAGTCAGCACCCGTCCAATGCAGCTCCCACATTGCCACATTTTGTTGGTGGCCCAAGACCAGACTAGCACCCCTCAGATTAGCTACTGCCTCTCCACACTCAGCCGGTGGCCTCTGCCAGGATAGGTGCCCCTCCTAGAGTGGCTCCCAACTTACCACACCCAGTTGGCATCCTTGGATCAGACAGGCACCTCTCCAAAGTGGCTCCCACCCCAGGGGCAACCTTACACACCAGTGCACCCACAACAACCATGGCACCACCAAAATAAAGGGCACATGCAGCCTACATGGGGGAGACATCTGGAACACCAGGATCTAGTAACGAGGAGGGATTGTTTTTCTAGGCCCCAACTTTCTACATAAGGCCACTCCTTCAAGACCAGGAGGCATAGCTGATCTACCCAACACATAAACAAACACAGAGAGGTAGGATAAATGAGGAAACAGAGAAATATGGTCAAAACAAAAGAACAAGACAAAACCTTAGAAAAAGGATGAAATGAAATTGAGATAATTAATCTAATAAAGAGTTAAAAGTTATGATCATAAAGATGCTCACCAAAATCAGGAGAAAACTGGATTAACACAGTGAGAACTTCAACAATGAGATAGAAAATATAAAAAAGAACCACTTAGAGGTGAAGAATACTATAACTAGAATGAAAAATACACTAGATAAATTAACAACAGATGAGCTGATTCAGAAGGACAGATCAGTGAACTGGAAGACAGAGTAGTGGAAATCCCCTAATCAGAACAGCAAATTAATTAATTAATTAATTAATTTAAAAAGAATTTTAAAAAGACAGGATAGTTTAAGAAATCTCTGGGACAACTTCAAGCATACTAACATCCACATTATATGGGTCCCAGCAGGAGAAGAGAGACAGAAAGGGACAGAAAACTTATATGAAGAAATAATGGCTGAAAACTTTCCTAACCTGAAGAAAGAAACAGATGTCCAGGTACAGGAAGCAGAGTCCCAAATAAGATGAACCAAAAGGACACACTCCAAGACACGTTATAATGAAAATGTCAAAAGTTAAACACACAATCTTAAAGGCAACAAGAGGAAAACAACTAGTAATGTATAAGGAAATTTTCTGCAGAAACATTACAGGCCACAAAGAACTGGAACAATATATTTAAAGTACTGAAAGGAAAAAACTTACAAGAATATGCTAACTGCAAGGTTATTATTCAGATTTGGAGATATAAAGAGTTTCCCAGAGAGTCAAAAGCTAAAGGTGTTTATCACCACTAACCTGCCTGTAGAAGAAAGGTTAAAGGAACTTCTTTCAGCAAAAAAGAAAAGGCCATAACTACCAATAAGAAAATACATGAAACAAACAATCTCACTGGTAAACACAAAAATATAGTGCAGATAGTGGATCAATGACTTACGAAGCTAGTATGAATGTTAAAAAACAAAGGTAGTAAAATCAACTATGTCTACAATAATTAGTTAAGGGATACACAAAATAAAAAGATGTAAAATATGCTATCAAAACTCAAAAACCTATAAGAGATACACAAAAAATAAAGAGAGAAGAATCCAAATGTAACATTAAAGATAGTCATAAAATCAAAAAGGGAGAAAACAAGAGAAGAAGAAAGGAACAGAGAGGAATTATAAAAACAAGAAAACAATCAACAAAATGGCAATTAGTACATATGTATCATTACTTTAAATGAACTAAATGCTCCAATAAAAATACATAGAGTTGCTGAATGAACACAAAAACAAGACCCATCTATATAATGCCTGCAGGAGACACACTTCAGATCTGAAGATACGCAAAGACTGAAAGTGAGCGAATGGAAAAGGTATTATATGCAAATGGAAACAAAAAGAAAGCTGGGGTAGCAATACTTATGTCAGACAAAACAGACATAAAAACAAGGTTCTAAAAGAGATTTTTAAAAGGATATTGCATAATGATACAGGGATCAATCCAACAAGAGGATATAACACTTTAAAACACTAATGCACCCAAAATAGCAGACCTAAATATATAAAAGAATATTAACAGACATAGAAAGAGAAATTGACAGTAAAACAATATAGTAAGGGACTCTAATACACCACTTACAGCAAAGGATAGGTCATTCAGACAGAAAATCAATAAGGAAACACTGGTCTTGAATGATATATTAGACCAATAAACTTAATAGATATATAGAGAACATTCCATCCAAAACAGCAAAGTACACATTGTTTTCAAGTGTACATGGAACATTCTCTAGGATACAACACATGTTAGGCCACAAAACAAGCCTCAATAATTTGAAGAAGATTTAAATCATGTGAAACATCATTTCTAACCACAACAGTATGAGACTAGAAATCAACTACAATTTTTTTTTTAATTTTATTTATTTATTTATTTATTTATGGCTGTGTTGGGTCTTCGTTTCTGTGCGAGGGCTTTCTCTAGTTGCGGCAAGTGGGGGCCACTCTTCATTGTGGTGCGCAGGCCTCTCACCATCGCAGCCTCTCTTGTTGCGGGGCACAGGCTCCAGACGCGCAGGCTCAGCAACTGTGGCTCACGGGCCTAGTCGCTCCGCGGCATGTGGGATCTTCCCAGACCAGGGCTCGAACCCGTGTCCCCTGCATTGGCAGGCAGATTCTCAACCACTGTGCCACCAGGGAAGCCCCTACAATTATTTTTAAAACTGAAAAAAAAACCAGATGGAGTCTAAACAATATGCTATACAACAACCAACGGGTCACTAAAAATATCAAAGAGGCAATAAAAAAAAATACCTGGGAACAAATGAAAATGGAAGCATAACATTACAAAATCAATGTGAGGCAGCAAAAGCAGTTCTAAGAGGGAAGTTTATAGTAATACAGACCTACCTCAAAAAGCAAGAAAAATATCAAAAAAAAATTATATTCTTATACCTAAAGGAACTACAAAAAAAGAAGAAACAAAGCTCAAAGTTAGAAGGAAGGAAATAAAAAAGATCAGAGCAGAAATAAATGAAACAGAGACCAAAAAAACAATAAAAAAGATCAATGAAACTAAGAGCTGGTTCTTTGAAAAGATAAACAAAATTGATAAACCTTTAGCCAGACTCATCAAGAGATAGAGAGAACCCAAATAAATAAAATCAGAAATGAAAGAGAAGTTGCCTCTGACACCACAGAAATACAAAGGATCATAAGAAACTACCAAAATGGACAATCTGGATGAAATGGATAAATTCCTAGAAATGTACAATCTTCCAAGACTGAATCAGGAAGAAATAGATAATATGAACAGACCAATTATCAGTAAAGAAAGTGAATCAGTGCTAAAAAAATAAAAAAAAACAAACTCCCAACAAACAAAAGTCCAGGACAAGACAGCTGTACACGTGAATTTTACCAATCATTTAAAGAAAAGTTAACACTTAACCTTCTCAAACTATTCCGAAAAATTGAAGAAGAAGGAACACTTCCAAACTCTTTCAACAAGGTCAGCATCATCCTGATACCAAAACCAGATAAAAACCTCACACACACACAAAAAATTACAGTCTAATATACTTGATGAACATAGGTGCAAAAATCCTCAATGAAATATTAGCAAACCAAAGTCAATGATACATTAAAAGGATCATACACTATGATCAAGTGGGATTTATTCCAGGTACTCGAGGAGGGTTCAGAAAGGCTATCATCAAAAAGACAAAATATAACAGGTGTTGGTGAGGATGTGGAGAAAAGGAAACCCTTGTTCACTGTTGGTAGGAGTGTAAACTGGTACAGCCACTATGGAAAACAGTATGGAAATTTCTCAAAAAATTAAAAATAGAACTACCATATGATCCAGCAACTCCACTTCTGGGTATTTACCCAAAGAAAATAAAAACACTAATTGGAAAAGATATATGCACCTCAATGTGTATTGCAGCACTATTTACAGTAGCCAAGATATGGAAGCAACCTAAGTGTCTATTGATAGATGAATAGATAAAGAAGATGTATATACATGTATATCACATATATATGTGGAATATTGCTCAGCCATAAGAAATAATGAAATCTTGCCATTTGGGACAAACTGGGTGAACCTAGAGGGTATTATGCTAAGTGGATTAAGTCAGATAGAGAAAGACAAATACCTTATGATTTCACTTACAAAACTAACTAAACTAAACTAAAACAGACTTATAGATACAGAGAACAAATGGATGGTTGCCAGAGAGAAGAAGAGTAAGGGGATAGGCGAAATAATTGAAGGGGATTAAGAGGTACAAACTTTCTGTTATAAAATAAATAAGTCATGAGGATGTAATACACAGAATAAGGAATATATTGTATTAAAAATATACAATAATATTGTATTAATTTTAAATGGTGACATCTGGTAACTAGACTTATCATGGTGATCATCTCATAATATACGTAAATGTGGAATCACTATGTTTTACACCTGAAACTAATATAATATTGTATGTCAATTACACTTTAATTTTTAAAAAGCGGATCAAAACTACACACAAGCCACCAGAGTTTAGACTTCTGTTCAACAGTCCTGTACCCCAGTGTGCAGAATCATAACCTAACTCCACTTATTTGATGATCAGCACCCTGAATTCTCCTCCATTGCCTAGTCTGATTTATTTCTGTGCTATTTTCAGTTTCTCTGAGGCTCTCTTGTGATTTTGCTTCATTGACTCAGACAGTCTTGGTTTCTCTCTTTTTATAAATTATCTTTCTTCACACTTAAATTATTGAATTGCTCCAAAGGGAAGCCCTTCCTGCCAGGAGCTCTCCACTGGCATCCTTATGGAGGAAGCCGATCTCTGCATCATGAGCTTCTGTTCCATCCTCAGGCCACAGCAACATGTACTGCTGCTAAAACAATTACAAATCTGCCTCAAGGTAACTGACATTTCTGAGGTGGGAGTTGAAATTGTTCTACACTGTCTTTGTCACACCTGCCTCTTGCTATCCACGATCTCATTCCCAATTTGCTCATAGCAGAAGAAGACAGAACCCAAAACATTCATCTTCCGTGGTTTAGTAATGATTGGTATTACCGTGCCTTAAAGAAAGGAAACCAAGCCTTGTCCTTTCTCTAGATTTTGTCCTCTCTGATGCAGTAAAACTAACTGGGTGCAGATATCTACTTAGGGAATATTTTCACTTAAGATTAGTAGGTGGATGAGATTAGTAGGTGGATGAGTAGACCCACAGTCTGCCCTGAAGAAATAGCATATCTCTCTTCAGCATGTGGTTTCAAAATTTAGATTCAGGGAAAAGTTGGAGAATGTACTTTAGTCTCAAGGTCTAAACTGAATTTCTCAACACAGCTTTTATTGGAGCTCTATATTCTCCACCAGCAAAAATCCCAACTCCTTCACCTGCTTCCTCTTTTTAAACTATTTTACCTTTTAAATTATGTTCCTACCATCAGAGGAAGAGACCTCCATACAACACCTGATATGAATATTGAATTTATTGCTTTATACGCAAGTCAGAGCTATGCTTGGAAGGTTAAGTCTTTCTGAGCAAAGCAAAGAGCTGGTCTTACATAAAGTTTGACACCATGGAGTTCAAGAAAAAATCATTTTCCCTTAGAAATTTCTAAGTCTTCTAATATTTTCTAGAAATTTCTAGTATCCAGTAGTGCCAATGAGAAATCTCATGCCAATCTAATGTTTCTTTATTTATAGGCAATTTTTTCCACTTCTGGAAGCTTTTAGGATTTTTCTCTTTAATCTTAATGTTCTGAGATTTAAACAGTTTGCTAGGTTTGGGTTTTCTCTTACTCATCTCACTCACATTTGGTGACCTTTTTAAATCTAAAGACTTGTGCATTTCTTCAGCTCTAAAAAAAAAGGTTTCTCTGTAGTTTTAATTAATTTATCTCCTTCTTTATCTCTATTCTCTCCTTTGGAAACTTATCTAGCTTTTGTTAGAACTTCTAGATCTATCTTTCATGTCTTACCTTTTTTACCATCAATCCTCTTACCACATCTTGCATGCTTTTATATTTCCTGTCCTTCTGTGTTATATTCTGGGAGAATTCTTCAGCTTACTAATTCTCTCTTCAGTTTTGTCCATTCTGCAATTTAGCTAATCTCATAACTTTTTTGTTTTTATTGTTGTTGCTATTTTATTTTTGATTTTTGGATGATTAAAATTTTTATCTCCAAGTCTCTAGTTGATTCTCTTTCACAATTAACATTCTAAGTAACATAAAATAGATTCCCTCTCTTATCTCCATGAAGATATAAATCTTTTATAAAAATTATTGTCTGTTTTGTTCATTTTATTTCCTCAGGTATTAGTTTTTGTTTTCTTTAATGCTTCTCATAGTGCTGATTTTGCACAATTGTTTGACAATCTTTGGCTTGTGTGATCATCATTGTATTGAAATTCGCCATAACTTCAGTAGATCAGCTGTATACAAAGGGAGATAATAGATGTGGGCTACCTTAGGGATGGAAGTATTTTATAATCAACATTGTTTATTATCAGCACATAGTGACAATAAAAAGACTGACTTTTAGTTATGTATATTTTTTTAATTATCTGTAGACATTGCCCCCCTTAATTGCCGTCACCTGGGGAAGATCAGTCCCACTAAACCCTCTCTCACTCCACCTCCTCAATTCATCCCACCACGTGATAAGCCATTGCTATGGATTCTGTTCCATTTACTGTCTTCTTTCTACAGTGATTGTGGGGAAAAACATTGCTAAGAAAAAATAGATAAGCAACAAGGATTACAGTAAAGCACTATGAATTATACCCAATATCTTGTAATAACCTATAACGGAATATCTGAAATTACATCAGCCAAAACACTGAATCACTATGCTGTACACCTGAAGCTAACACAATTTTGTAAATAAACTATACTTTAATTAAAAAATTGCTAAGGGTATAACACTAACTCATTGTCTGGGCATATAGTCCCTCTGAGTTTTGCCATCCACCTGGGATACAGCTCTGCTTCTCCAGTCCAAAGTCCGTATTACTGCCCCACCCTAGAGACAATTGCTTCTGCTTTCATCCACTCCATGCAGACTTGGTGAGAAAGAAGTCAACCTACTTCACTTACTGTGAACATTGTTCCTCGTATAATCACTCTAATGGTAGACTGTGGCTCTTGAACCACCCTCTTCAAGGGTAGAGTACTTCCAGAACCCTTCTCACTTTGCAAGAAATATCTGTGAGTGTTTTAGGCAGTGGTTTTCTTCATTAATAATAACAACAGTGGCCTGCTCTAAGAGCTTCACAATTTGTGAGAATTTGTGAGAATTAAATGAGTTAATGAGTACATGAAGCCATGTACCTTCTATCACTAAGAAACTTCTCACATTTCCTATTTTCCAGCTAGCAATTTCCTGTTTTCCATCACTGTAGATTTCCTTAATCATCTTTTCTGTCATTTCTAGAGATTCATGGCATTCAGCCTATTATCTTGATCTAATTTTTTATCTGCTTCTTAAAATAGCTTTACCCTTTTTTTTTTCTAGACATGTAAGCATTCTGTAATAGTCTGCTCAGGCTGTCATAACAAAATACCACAGACTGGGCAGCTTAAACAACAGAAATTTATTTTCTCACAGTTCTGGAAGCTAGAAGTCCAGATCAAAGGGCTGTCATAGTTTGTTTGTTAAGACTTCTCTTCCTGGCTTGTAGACAGCTACCTTCTTATTATGTCCTCACTTGGCCTTTCTTCTGTAAATGTACAGAGAGAGAGAGAGCTCTCTGGTGTCTCTTCCTCTTCTTATAAGGACACCAATCCTGTTGGATTAGGATCTCACCCTTATGATGCTATTTAACTTTAATTACCTTCCTAAAGGTCCCATCTCCAAATAATCACATTGGGGGTTATGATAGCAACATATGAATTTGGGGGGGACAATATTCAGTCCATAGCACATTCTAATAGATCAATTCATAAAGAAAACAGCAATTTACTCAGAGGAAGCTAATAAGTAAGAACAAATCTAAGGACACATGTAAAATGAAAGAGAGGGATATTAACTAAAGAATCTTCAAAGTGAATACAGAGTATGGTATTTTTCCTGATGAAAACTAGTGTGCAAAAATATCTGTAGCATAAATGAATGCGACATGCAAAATGCACTTCAACTTCCCCAAGACACCAATTTTCAGGAACATTTGTGAACATATTCTTTGACTCATTCAGGCTGGTATTGTATAAAAGAAATTATAAAAACATAGTTGTTGCTTACTTTACTCTCAAACCTGAAACTCTTTAGGGAATTTAAGATGTTTATTAAAATGAAATATATTAGTATTAAGAATATTTTATGTTGATATTGATATGCTATAAAAGAAATCCAAATTCTCTTTCCAATTAGGTAAAGATTTGGAAAGGGTTACTATTCTTATGTTGTTGATGTGTTTGTATGTGTATATGTGTGCATATACATGTACATATGGGACTTATGGATATAAATTTAAAATCTATGTGGCAATATTTTTGTAACTTTTTGGTGACTTTAGTTTTAAGTAGTCACTTAACTTTTAACAAATTTAGGCACCACCACACTTATTATGGACCATTAGAATGTGATTCATAACAACAAAAATAAGCGTTATGTACACAACCTCCAGCACTTACAGATTAACAGAAGAAGAGATCTAGAGAGTAGACTGCTGGAAGAGGCTTGCAAACAAGATTTGGAGCCATAAATGTATCGTAGGCTGTTCTACACAGATCAAGAATAATTTAGGTTAGGAAATTGTGTATCATAATATCCATATGTACAAATTAATGTGTACAAACTATACCATATGTAGAAGTGAAATGTGACAAACAATTCAAAATTTTCACAGTATTTAGAGGTAAACGTGAGAAGACAGCAAAGTGAGAATTGGTTAAGTTATATATTAATGACCCAAGTTTTTGCTTAAAATTTGTAGGTTTTATGATAGAGCACAAGATACATTGTTAAAAATCAGAATTTTGTGCAAATTTCAAGTATTTTTGTTCAGAAATTTAATCCTACAAAAATTTTCACTTATTCAAATCAGATTTCTTTTCCTCAAATGTAAATTTTGAGGACATCTCTCTGAATTTATCATTAATTAATACAAATACAAGACTGAAAAAATGACCTGCTCCTCTCCCCATCCCAAACTTCCCAAATTAGAAAATAATATTCTTTTTTATTGAAATATAGTTGATGTACAATATTATGTTATTTTTAAGTATACTACATGGGGATTTGACATTTTCATAAATTATGAAATGATCACCACCATAAGTCTGGTAGCCATCTGTCCCCTGATAAAGTTATTAAATATTATTGACCATATTTATTATTATGTATATTACATCATGTGTCTTATTTATATTATAACTGGAAGTCTGTACCTCTTAATCCCTTTTATCAATTTTAACCACCCCTACCTCTTCCCTTCTGGCAACCACCCATTTGTTCTCTGTATCTATTATACTTTTTTTTATTTGTTTTTAGAATCCACATATAATTGGGATCATACATTATTTGTCTTCTTCTAGCTGATTTATCTCACTTAGGGTAATGCTCTAGATCCATCCATGTTGTAAAAAATGCCAATATTTTATTTTTTTATGGCTGAATAATATTATATTATGTGTATATATATATGTGTGTGTGTGTGTATATATATATATATATACCACATCTTCTTTATCCATTTGTCTACCAATAGACACTTAGGTTGCTTCAATATCTTGGCTACTGTAAATAGTGCTACAATATACATTGGGGTGCATATACCTTTTCCAATTAGTGTTTTATTTTCTTTGGGCAAATACCCAGAAGTGGAGTCTCTTGATCATATGGTAGTTCTATTTTTAATTATTTGAGAAACCTCATACTGTTTTCCATAGTGGCTGCATCAATTTACACTTTCACGAACAGTGCATGAGGTTTCACTTTTCTCCACATCCTCACCTACTCCTGTAATTTTTTAATAGCCATTGTGATGGGTGTGAGGTGATATCTCATTGTGGATTTGATTTGGAGTTCCCTGATGATTACTAATGTTGAGCAACTTTTCATGTGTCTTCTGGTTATCTGTATGTCTTCTTTAGAAAAATGTCTATTCAGATCCTACACCTATTTTTTAATCAGGTTTTTTGTTTTTTTGATGTTGAGCTGTATGAGCTCACTTTATAGTTTGGATATTAATCCCTTATTGGATATATTGTTTGCAAATATATTCTCCCCATCAGTAAGCTGAATTTTTATTTTGTTGCTAGTTTCCTTTCCTGTGCAAAAGCTTTATAGTTCGATGTAGTCGCATATGTTTATTTTTGCTTGTGTTCTCCTTGCCTGAGGAGACAGATCCAAAAAATATTGCTAAAACCAATGTAAAAGGGCATGCTGCTTATGTTTTCTTCCAGGAGTTTTGGGGTTTCAGGTCTTACATTTAATTCTTTAATACATTATGCATTTTTTTTTGTATATGGTGTGGGGAGGTAGTGCAGTTTGATTCTTTTGCAAGTAACTGTCCAGTTTTCCCGACACCATTTATGGAAGAGTCTTCCATTGTATAGTCTTGTTTCTGTTGTCATATTTAATTGACCATATACGTGTGGGTTTATTTCTGGGGTCTCTATTTCATTCCATTGTTCTATGTGTCTGTTTTTGGTTAGTACCATAATGTTTTTATTACACTAGCTTTGTTATAAAGTTTGAAATCAGAAAGCATGATAAATTCATCATTTTTCTTTTTCAGGATCGCTTTGGCTGTTAGAGATCTTTTGTGTTTCCATACAAATTTTAGAATGATTTCTTCTAGTTCTGTGAAAAATGACATTGATATTTTGAGTACAAGATTTTTGCCTCCTTGGTAGGATTTTTTTCATGGGTAATTTTTTTTTTTTTTTTTTGGATGCAATAGTGAGTGGGATTGTTTTCTTAATTCTCTTTCTGATAGTTCATTATTAGTGCTTAGAAATGCAACAGATTTTTGTATATTAATTATGTATCCTACATCTTTACTGAATTCATTAATTAGTTCTAATAGTTTTTTGCTGGTGTCAAAGATTTTCTATATATATTACCATGTCATTTTCAAATAGTGACAGTTTTACTTCTTCCTTTCAAATTTGAAAGCTTTTAATTTATTTCTTGTCTGATTGGTGTGACTAGGACTTCCAATACTATGTTGAATAAAAGTGGCAAGAGTATACTTATCGTGTTCCTGAACTTAGAGGAAAGGCTTTCAGCTTTTCACCATTGAGTAAGATGTTGGCTGTGGATTTGTCATACATGGCCTTTTTCATGTTGATATGTTCCCTCTTTACCCATTTTGTTGAGAGTTTTTATCATAAATATCTTGTCTTGGACTTTTGTTTGTTGGGTGTTTTTAGTACAGGTTCACTTTCATTATTGATAATTGGTCTGTTCATATTTATCTATTTCTTCTTGATTCACTCTTGGAAGATCATACATTTCTAGGAATTTATCCATTTCTTCCAGATTGTTCATTTTATTGGTGTATAATTGCTCATGTTATGATCCTTTGTATTTCTGCAGTATCAGAGGAAACTTCTTTCATTTCTGATTTTATTTATTTATTTTATTTTATTTTATTTATTCTGATTTTATTTATTTATTTCTCTTTATTTCTTGATGAGTCTGGATAAAGGTTTGTCAATTTTGTTTATTTTTTCAAAGAACCAGCTCTTAGTTTCATTGATCTTTTCTATTTATTTATTTATTTGTTTGTTTGTTTGTTTAGTTTTGGTCTCTCATTAATTTCTGCTCTGAACTTTATTATTTCCTTCATTCTAACTTTGAGCTTTGTTTGTTTTTGTTTTTTCTAGTTCTTTAGATTTAAGAATAGAGTGTTATTTGAGATTTTTCTTGCTTTCTGAGGTAGGTCTGTATCTCTATAAACTTCCCTCTTAGAACTGCTTTTGCTGCCTCCCATTGATTTTGGAATGTTGTGTTTTCATTTTCATTTGTCTTCAAGTATTTTTTTATTTTCTCTTGGATATTTTTAGTGACCCATTGGTTGTTTAGTGGCATATTGTTTCAACTACAAGTGTTTGTGTGTTTTGCATTTTTTTAAATTGTAACTGATTTCTAGTCTTATACTCTTGTGGTCACCAGAGATATATGCTCTAAGCGTGCCCCATTTGGGCTGTGAACCCCCATCTGCTGTGGTAGGTCTGACTTCTGTGGGCACACTGTTAAGCAAGCCTTTCCCCAGCCCACTTGACTGCAAGGCCTTGCTTCATGCAGTGACTGTGGCCCAGTGGTAGGTGGGGCTGGCTCCCCACATGCCTGGCTGCTAAGCCTGGGGGCCATGGGGCCACAAGACTGGTACCAGCCTGCCAGTGGTCACAGCCAGATCTCTTCGTGGATAAGAGGCAGTGGGTCTGGTGCCAGTCCACTGGTAGGCAGGTAAGCCCCCAGTGCTAATATGCTAGAGGGAGGATTCCTAAATGACACTTTCCAGCACCAGTGTCCACACAGTGCAACAAGCTCCCCAAAATGGCTGCAGCCAGCATTTCCATCCCCAGGGGGAGGCCCAGTTGCCTCCTGCCTCTCCAGGAGGCTTTTCAAGATGAGCAAGGGGATCTGACCCACGTTCCTCTTAAACTATTGCCTCTGTGCTAAGACATGTAGAGAGTGAGATTTTACATGCACCTTTTTAGAGCAGAGTCGTTGTTTCCTGTAGCCTTCTGGCTCTCCCAAACATAAGCCCCACTGGTTTTCAAAGCTGGACACTACAGGGGCTCATCTCCCCAATGCAGGACCACCAGTCTGAGGAGCCCAATTTGGGGCTCAGATCCCTCACTCCTTGGGGAGGACCTCTGTGATTGTGATATTCCTCCCATTTGTGGATCACTGACCCAGGAATGTGGGTCCTGACTATACCATGTCTCCACCCCTCCTACCCATCTTGTTGTGGTCCCATCTTTATATCTTTAGTTGTAAAATTATTTCTGCTAGTCTTCAGGTCTTTCTCATACACAGTTGCTCTGTTAGATAGTTGCTCATAGATAGTTGTAATTTGGATGTACCTGTGGGAGGAGGCGAATTCAGGGTCTTCCTACTCTTCCATTTTGCTCACACCTTTCCTGGAGTATAATTTCCTTTACCTAATTCCTGTCTGTTATTCAAGACACAAATAGCAAGTTTTAAAGACTTTGACCAACTGGAATTTTTTAAATGAGTTAAGTCATTGAAAAATGAATTAATTCTTAATTAAGCATTAATTAAGAAGAATCTAGCAAAGTTTGCAAAAGCCAAAAATTATTCAAGAAGATCTTATTATAAGAAATAAATACTACTTTTAAATGAATTTAGGAACTAATGAATGGAAATCTAAAATATTATTTAGAGAACAAAGGCAGGTTCTAAGTACTTCTTTTACAAAATACTTGTTAAGACAAATGAAGAGAAAAATGACAAAATTTGATGACATTACAATTTTCCCCAACCAATTTTCTTAAAAATTACCAATGAAATCTTACTTGCTAAATTTAAAGTCCTCCCCTAGTCCCCATCTTACTCACTTTGTGTTCTGACTTCTTTTGTCAAACTCTTAGCTTCCCCAACTTCTGTGATATTTTTCTCTCTCAGCTTTACCTCTCTAACTGCTACTTCTCGGTTCCTTTACTTGCGCTACTCCTTAAATGTCAGCAAATTCCAAGGTTGTGGCCTCCCAGTCTGATGTTGTTCTGTTTAATTTCCACCATCTCCTCTAGATAGATGATTCTTAGTTCAACTTCTCCAGTTCAGTCTCCCCTACTGATAGGAGAGACTCCCTTCTCAACTGCCTGATACACTGAATGTATTATTTATTCACACCTCAAGTTTACCATATATTAATATACTTCTATTTATCTTACAACTTATGTCTCCATCTGAGTTGCCCGTGTGGTATCACAATTATCCACTTTGCTAATTCTATTAGTTTCCTAGGGCTGCCATAACAACTTACCACAAACTGAGTGGCTTAATACAACAGAAATTTATTCTCACAATTCTGGAGTCTAGAAGCCTGAAATCGAGGTATTGGCAATGTTGGCCCTTCTGGAAGTTCTGAGGGAGAATCTGTTCCATGCCTTTCTCCTAGCTTCTGGCCATTGCCAGCAATCTTTTGTGTTTCTTGGATTGTAGAGGCATCACTCCGATCTCTGCCTCTGTGGACACATGACACTCTCCCTGTGTGTTTCTTCCATGTTTTCACTTGGCCTTCTTATAAGGAAGGACTCCAGTCATTAGATTAAAGGCCCACTCTACTCCAGTATGACCTCATCTTAACTTAGTTACATCTGTAAAGACCTTATTTCCAACTACAGTCACATTCTGAGGTTCTGGATGGACATGAATTTCGGCCGAACACTATTCAATGTAGTACATTCACCAAACTTGACATTTCCTGCTGTTACATTAATCCACATATTTTAACTCAACACTCTTCCCTCTTCAAGTCACACGTCTTCCTCACCACAACTAATTATCATCTTTCTTTTTTCAATTACTTTCTAAAACATAGCTAAAAATGTGCCTCTTCTTCTTAGAATTCTGTTACAGTTCCTCATTGGTCTCAACGGAACTTTCAAGCCAAATTATAGGTGATTGGAGATCCTATATTAAAAGGTTTGCGCCTTTATTGTCCTCTACAAGGCAGCAGCTAACACATCTTTTCTCAGGCTTTTTCCTTCTTCTTGAATATCTTCCCTTTACATTATTAAAGTATCATTCCTCCTCCTCTGACCACCACCTTCTCATTTTGCCCCATCAAAATTTGTCATCCATTTGTGTTATAGTAAAGCAACAATCTTAAACTAGAGAACACGTATCACAGGGTGTACATGAAAACTTTCCTGGAGTCCTAATAAACACCAATAGTTTTAAAAGAATCAAGTTCAAGATATACATTTTACATATGTACTCTTTCTTAAAACTGATATTCCTGAGTACAGCTGCAGACCACGAGTTTTTCTTTCCTACCTTTCTTTTCCCATTGGCTTTTCTCTCACTTTACCAAAGAAGGACCTACTTCTAACCCATCCCAATACTACTATAATACATTGCCCTGGAGTGCAAAAAATTTCTACAGTCCCAAACACAGGGAAAATTGTTGATTATGTGATTTTTTTGCCTGTATTTCATTGAATTTAGGAAGTAAGGAATACTGTCATAATTCTCTTATTTGCTATCAAATGTTTTTTTTTTTTAATCAGTCATCAATTTTATACACATCACTTTATACATGTCAATCCCAATCGCCCAATTCAGCACACCACCATCCTCACCCTACCGCAGTTTTCCCCCCTTGGTGTCCATACGTTTGTTCTCTACATCTGTGTCTCAACTTCTGCCCTGCAACCTGGTTCATCTGTACCATGTTTCTAGGTTCCACATACATGTGTTAATATACGATATTTGTTTTTCTCTTTCTGACTTACTTCACTCTGTATGACAGTCTCTAGATCCATCCACGTCTCAACAAATGACTCAATTTCGTTCCTTTGTATGGCTGAGTAATATTCCATTGTATATATGTACCACAACTTCTGTATCCATTCGTCTGTTGATGGGCATTTAGGTTGCTTCCATGACCTGGCTATTGTAAATAGTGCTGCAATGAACATTGGGGTGCATGTGTCTTTTTGAATTACGGTTTTCTCTGGGTATATGCCCAGTAGTGGGATTGCTGGGTCATATGGTAATTCTATTTTTAGTTTTTAAGGAACCTCCATATTGTTCTCTATAGTGGCTGTATCAATTTACATTCCCACCAACAGGGCAAGAGGGTTCCCTTTTCTCCACACCCTCTCCAGCATTTGTTGTTTGTAGATTTTCTGATGATGCCCATTCTAACTGGTGTGAGGTGATACCTCATTGTAGTTTTGATTTGCATTTCTCTAATAATTAGTGATGTTGAGCATTTTTCATGTGCTTTGTGGCCATCTGTATGTCTTCTTTGGAGAAAGGTCTTCTGCCCATTTTTGGATTGGGGTGTTTGTTTCTTTAATATTGAGCTGAATGAGCTGTTTATATATTTTAGAGATTAATCCTTTGTCCGTTGATTCATTTGCAAATATTTTCTCCCATTCTGAGGGTTGTCTTTTCATCTTGTTTATGGTTTCCTTTGCTGTGCAAAAGCTTTGAAGTTTCATTAGGTCCCATTTGTTTATTTTTGTTTTTATTTCCATTACTCTAGGAGGTAGATCAAAAAAGATCTTGCTGTGATTTATGTCAAAGAGTGTTCTTCCTATGTTTTCCTCTAAGAGTTTTATAGTGTCCAGTCTTACATTTAGGTCTCTAATCCATTTTGAGTTTATTTCTGTGTATGGTGTTAGGGAGAGTTCTAATTTCATTCTTCTACATGTAGCTGTCTAGTTTTCCCAGCACCACTTATTGAAGAGACTGTCTTTTCTCCATTGTATATCTTTGTCTCCTTTGTCATAGATTAGTTGACCATAGGTGCGTGGGTTTATCTCTGGGCTTTCTATCTTGTTCCATTGATCTATGTTTCTGTTTTTGTGCCAGTACCATATTGTCTTGATTACTGTAGCTTTGTACTATAGTCTGAAGTCAGGGAGTCTGATTCCTCCAGCTCTGTTTTTTTCCCTCAAGACTGCTTTGGCTATTAGGGTCTTTTGTGTCTCCATACAAATTTTAAGATGATTTGTTCTAGTTCCGTAAAAAATGCCATTGGTAATTTGATAAGGATTGCATTGAATCTGTAGATTGCTTTGGGTAGTATAGTCATTTTCACAATGTTGATTCTTCCAATCCAAGAACATGGTTTATCTCTCCATCTGTTGGTATCATCTTTAATTTCTTTCATCAGTGTCTTATAATTTTCTGCATACAGGTCTTTTGTCTCCCTAGGTAGATTTATTCCTAGGTATTTTATTCTTTTTGTTGTAATGGTAAATGGGAGTGTTTCCATAATTTCTCTTTCAGATTTTTCATCATCGGTGTATAGGAATGCAAGAGATTTCTGTGCATTAATTTTGTATCCTGCTACTTTACCAAATTCATTGATTAACTCTAGTAGTTTTCTGGTAGCATCTTTAGGATTCTCTATGTATAGTATCATGTCATCTGCAAACAGTGACAGTTTTACTTCTTCTTTTCCAATTTGTACTCCTTTTATTTCTTTTTCTTCTCTGATTGCCGTGGCTCGGACTTCCAGAACTATGTTGAATAATAGTGGTGAGAGTGGACATCCTTGTCTCGTTCCTGATCTTAGAGGACATGCTTTCAGTTTTTCACCATTGAGAATGATGTTTGCTGTGGGTTTGTCATATATGGCCTTTATTATGTTGAGGTAGGTTCCCTCTATGCCCACTTTCTGGAGAGTTTTTATCATAAATGGGTGCTGAATTTTGTCAAAAGCTTTTTCTGCATCTATTGAGATGATCATATGGTTTTTATTCTTCAATTTGTTAATATGGTGTATCACATTGATTGATTTGCATATATTGAAGAATCCTTGCATCCCTGGGATAAATCCCACTTGATCGTGGTGTATGATCCTTTTAATGTGTTGTTGGATTCTGTTTGCTAGTATTTTGTTGAGGATTTTTGCATCTATATTCATCAGTGATATTGGTCTGTAATTTTCTTTTTTTGTAGTGTCTTTGTCTGGTTTTGGTATCAGGGTGATGGTGGCCTCATAGAATGAGTTTGGGAGTGTTCTTTCCTCTGCAATTTTTTGGAAGAGTTTGAGAAGGATAGGTGTTAGCTCTTTTCTAAATGTTTGATAGAATTCACCTGTGAAGCCTTCTGGTCCTGGACTTTTGTTTGTTGGAAGATTTTTTATCACAGTTTCAATTTCATTACTTGTGATTGGTCTGTTCATATTTTCTGCTTCTTCCTGGTTCAGTCTTGGAAGGTTATACCTTTCTAAGAATTTGTCCATTTCTTCCAGGTTGTCCATTTTATTGGCATAGAGTTGCTTGTAGTAGTCTCTTAGGATGCTTTGTATTTCTGCGGTGTCTGTTGTAACTTCTCCTTTTTCATTTCTGATTTTATTGATTTGAGTCCTCTCCCTCTTTTTCTTGATGAGTCTGGCTAATGGCTTATCAATTTTGTTTATCTTCTCAAAGAACCAGCTTTTAGTTTTATTGATCTTTGCTATTGTTTTCTTTGTTTCTATTTCATTTATTTCCGCTCTGATCTTTATGATTTCTTTCCTTCTGCTAACTTTAGGTTTTGTTTGTTCTTCTTTCTCTAGTTTCTTTAGGTGTAAGGTTAGATTGTTTACTTGAGATTTTTCTTGTTTCTTTAGGTAGGCTTGTATAGCTATAAACTTCCCTCTTAGAACTGCTTTTGCTGCATCCCATAGGTTTTGGGTCGTCGTGTTTTCATTGTCATTTGTCTCTAGGTATTTTTTGATTTCCTCTTTGATTTCTTCAGTGATCTCTTGGTTATTTAGTAACATATTGTTTAGCCTCCATGTGTTCGTGTTTTTTACGTTTTTTTCCCTGTAATTCATTTCTAATCTCATAGCATTGTGGTCAGAAAAGATGCTTGATATGATTTCAATTTTCTTAAATTTACTGAGGCTTGATTTGTGACCCAAGATGTGATCTATCCTGGAGAACGTTCCGTGCACACTTTAGAAGAACGTGTAATCTGCTGTTTTTGGATGGAATGTCCTATAATTGTCAATTAAATCTATCTGGTCTATTGTGTCATTTAAAGCTTCTGTTTCCTTATTTATTTTCATTTTGGATGATCTGTCCATTGGTGTAAGTGAGGTGTTAAAGTCTCCCACTATTATTGTGTTACTGTCAATTTCCTCTTTTATAGCTGTTAACAGTTGCCTTATGTATTGAGGTGCTCCTATGTTGGGTGCATATATATTTATAATTGTTATATCTTCTTCTTGGATTGATCCCTTGATCATTATGTAGTGTCCTTCCTTGTCTCTTGTAACATTCTTTATTTTAAAGTCTATTTCATCTGATATGAGTATAGCTACTCCAGCTTTCTTTTGATTTCCATTTGCATGGAATATCTTTTTCCATCCCCTCACTTTCAGCCTGTATGTGTCCCTAGGTCTAAAGTCGGTCTCTTTTAGACAGCATATATATGGGTCTTGTTTTTGTATCCATTCAGCAAGCCTCTGTCTTTTGGTTGGAGCATTTAATCTATTCACGTTTAAGGTAATTATCGATAAGTATGTTCCTATGACCATTTTCTTAATTGTTTTGGGTTTGTTTTTGTAGATCCTTTTCTTCTCTTGTGTTTCCCACTTAGAGAAGTTCCCTTAGCATTTGTTGTAGAGCTGGTTTGGTGGTGCTGAATTCTCTTATCTTTTACTTGTCTGTAAAGCTTTTGATTTCTCCATCAAATCTAAATGAGATCCTTGCCGGGTAGAGTAATCTTGGTTGTAGCTTCTTCCCTTTCATCTCTTTAAGTATATCATGCCACTCCCTTCTGGCTTGTAGAGTTTCTGCAGAGAAATCAGCTGTTAACCTTATGGGAGTTCCCTTGTATGTTATTTGTCATTTTTCCCTTGCTGCTTTCAATAATTTTTCTTTGTCTTTAATTTCTGCCACTTTGATTACTATGTGTCTCAGCGTGTTTCTCCTTGGGTTTATCCTGTATGGGACTCTCTGCGCTTCCTGGACTTGGGTGGCTATTTCCTTTCCCATGTTAGGGAAGTTTTCAATTATAATCTCTTCAAATATTTTCTCTGGTCCTTTCTCTCTCTCTTCTCCTTCTGGGACCCCTATAATGTGAATGTTGTTGCGTTTAATGTTGTCCCAGAGGTCTCTTAGGCTGTCTTCATTTCTTTTCATTCTTTTTTCTTTAGCCTGTTCCGCAGCAGTGAATTCCACCATTCTGTCTTCCAGGTCACTTATCCATTCTTCTGCCTCAGTTATTCTGCTATTGATTCCTTCTAGTGTAGTTTTCATTTCAGTTATTGTATTGTTCATCTCTGTTTGTTTGTTCTTTAATTCTTCTAGGTCTTTGTTAATCATTTCTTGCATCTTCTCAATCTTTGCCTCCATTCTTATTCCGAGGTCCTGGATCATCTTCACTATAATTATTCTGAATTCTTTTTCTGGAAGGTTGCCTATCTCCAATTCATTTAGTTTTTTTTCTGGGGTTTTTTCTTGTTCCTTCATCTGGTATATAGCCCTCTGTTTTTTCATCTTGTCTATCTTTCTGTAACTGTGGTTTTTGTTCCACAGGCTGCAGGATTGTAGTTTTTCTTGCTTTTGCTGCCTGCCCTCTGGTGGTTGAGGCTGTCTAAGAGGACTGATGGGAGGCTCTGGTGGTGGGTAGAGCTGACTGTTGCTGTGGTGGTCAGAGCTCCGTAAAACTTTAATCCACTTGACTGTTGATGAGTGGGGCTGGGTTCCCTCCCTGTTGGTTGTTTTGCCTGAGGCAACCCAACACTGGAGCCTACCTGGGCTCTTTGGTGGGGCTAATGGCAGACTCTGGGAGGGCTCACAACCAAGGAGTACTTCACAGAACCTCCGCTGCCAGTGTCCTTGTCCCCACGGTGAAACAGAGCCAGCCTCTGCAGGAGACCCTCCAACACTAGCAGGTAGGTCTGGTTCAGTCTTCCCCAGGGTCACTGCTCCTTCCCCCGGGTCCCAATGAGCACACTATTCCATGTGCGCCCTCCAAGAGTGGGGTCTCTGTTTCCCCCAGTCCTGTCAAAGTCCTGCAATCAATTCCCACTAGGCTTCAAAGTCTGATTCTCTATGAATTCCTCCTCCCATTGCCAGACCCCCAGGTTGGGAAGCCTGACGTGGGGCTCAGAACCTTCACTCCAGTGGGTGGACTTCTGTGGTATAAGTGTTCGCCAGTCTGTGAGTCACCCACCCACCAGTTATGGGATTTGATTTTACTCTGATTGCGCCCCTCCTACCGTCTCACTGTGGCTTCTCCTCTGTCCTCGGAGGTGGGGTATCCTCCTTGATGAAGTCCAGTGTCTTCCTGTCGATGATTGTCCAGCAGCCAGTTGTGATTCTGGTGTTCTCGCAAGAGGGAGTGATAGCACGTCCTTCTACTCCGCCATCTTGGTTAATCTCCTCTCAAATGTTTTTAAAAATGTGTTTTCTCTGATCCTTATCAAAAAAGAAATAAATTGCCTTTTAACTATAACTAATTCTTTATTCTTCCATAAGTACATATACAAATTTTAAAAGTCTTGTCCATCTCAATCAGAGATGGCTACCAATAAAACTTTCATGCTTGTTTATCAAAATTTGTAAAATATACTTACTGTTTCCCAAATTCTTCATCAAGGAATTATGAGGAATAATTCTTTTAAAAATATACATTATGAACTAGAATTATCAAATATAGCTTAAATGAAGCATTGTTATAAAAAGCATATACCTTTTATTCCCTCTTATACTCCCATTCGATATTTTGTTTTATGAAATATATATTTCTTCATCTCCATTTTTTTCATTCACAAAATTACCTGAGGAGAAATACATTCATAACTTCTGTATGTATATAGGTGGGAAAGAAGATAGGCAAGGATTACTGTAGAAAAAAGCTGTAAAAAAAGAAAAGAAGGTGGAATAGATTGACATATTAATGCTCAGCTAATATAAAAAGAAAAATACATAGGTGAAATATAGCTATGGATTAGAAATGCTGACATGCTTTCTCATACAATTTTTAGCATGTTAACTGTGAGGTATGTTTGCACAGTACAAACTGGTGTTATTAATAGGCAATTATATGGTCAAATAGGACTTACAGATAATTCAGGAAAAGAAAAACATTCTCCTTAAGTCTTAGGGCTTGAATTAGACATTTTAACAGTTTGAATACCTGACTTTACAGTCAATGATTCACCAATCCTCAACTTTACATTTTATGGATTTTTTTAGTGCATTGAGGTACATCAAATAGGTCAAAAAAGGTTGGAAGTAGTGGGTTTATTTATTCAATAAGCATTTATTGAAAACCTGCCTTGTCCTAGATCTTGTGGAATATAAAGAAAACATACAGTTCCTGATCTTGAAAACGTCAGTCTATGATAATGTCAAATATAAACATTGCTTTAAACACCCCATATGCACTGGATCACCAAGATCTTGTTGCCAGAATTGTATTCCTGAATGCTTCCTGGGTATCACAAACAATGTCCTATCACACAATGTCCTATAAACACCATGAACTGAACACACACACACACATACACATACACACGACTCATTTTTTCCATATGCCCACTACATACAAACATCTCCTTCTGAATTCCAATTTATATTAATGTTTTCATATATCTAGTCTCTTGTAATAGTAATCTTTGTGAATTTAGTCACTTGTAATAAAAACTTAGAAATTATTCTTGATTCTTTATTTGGATTTATCCAAAAGATCCAGAAAGTTCAAATTCTTTGATTTCTACCTCTAAATAAGTTCTTTAGTCCCTCTCTTTTTCCCTCATCCACTCTAACTTAATCTATTAACTTCTTTCCTTGCCTCCGTGCATTTACACTGCTCCTCTTCAACTCTCCCACTATTGTTACTTTTCCAAAACTTCTATCTGCTCATACCCCTCATTTGCTTAATATTCTCTATTGGTCCCCATTAGCCCATAGGCTAATGTTTAAACTCCTAAGCAGATCATACAGGAACCATCATAAGCTGACCCCACTCACCTTTCCAGACCTAACCACCATCACTCCTGACACACCCCACCACCTGGTGCCCTCCACGTACACACTGTCTTCCAGTCACACCAAAATACTTGCTGAATATGTCATATTTTTTTCACATCTTTGAACATATTGTTCTCAAGGCCTGGAAGGCCCTTATTTCATTTTTCTGTCAGAGACCTTCTAATCCTTCCAGACTTAGGATGCTTTCTCTGTGAAGCCACTCCTTGATACCACAGGCCAAGTTCAGTGTGAGCATAGCATTTTGTACATATTTTTATTACTTATTATTAGCTACTTATTTACATCCTTGCCTCCCCCATTAAACTATGAACATCCATAGGGCTAGTATCTGTTTAACTTATCTTTCTATTTCCAGTATAAAAAGTAGAAACTCAATAACTGTTTGATGGATGAATAAACTTCTAAGCAGACTAAGATTTTTAAGCAGAAATTTATGAAATGATATAAATGACAACACATCTTCATCAGAAAAAAAGGTTTTCTTGGTTTTGTAGACTGAATGCCCACTTATTTCTGTATTGTGTACGATGTATCAGATTTTCTTCCACTGCGGCTCCATCTTCTCCATTCTTGAATGGTTTATAGAGGTCTTAGTGGGACACACTTGAAGAATCTTGATGCTGAAGCAGGACTTTAGACATTTGAAAGAGGTATAAGTTATACTATGATAATTATAAGGAGAGAGAGAAAGACACCAATGGTTGGGGAATTTGTAAACAACTAGATTTATGATATATTTGTGGACCTGGTGGAAAATGGATATTAGTGGAGAGGGGCTCTTTAAATGGAATCCACAGGTTACCCATTTCCAATGTGAACCGCATGGGTTCCAGTTTGGAAGTGAGATGGAAAGGGCAAATATGCGTGTGAGGAGGTGAGAACGGATAGAACTTATGGGGGCCTGTGTAGACCCAGTGTCATACTCAGAAGGAAGGTAGAGAGTGAGTTAGAGATTTGAGGAAAAGCTGTGAGGAAACTTAGATCATTATGAAGTATACTAGTTTATACAGTAAGTCCCCTACCTATGAACTTTCAAGTTGCAAACTTTCAAAGACGTGAACATAAGTTCACATGTCCAATCATTTAAGTTAGTTCATGTGTCTGGAGTACATTGTCACATGCATGCATTCTCTACAAGTGGTTGTGCTTTTGTGTATTTTACTATACAGTATTATATAGAGTACAGTAGTACAGTATCTTTATTTCAAGCCCAGGATGTCTGGAAGCAAGGGTAAAAGCAACGATGATGTAGCTGTTATTGCTAAGAAGTACCAAGCAATAATGATGGAAACAAAAGTGAAAATAACTGAGAGAGGGAAGTGAGGCGAAAAGATGGTAGACATTGCTCATTCTTATAACATGAATCATTCAACCATCGGCATGATTCTAAAGAACAAGAACAAGGTCATGGAACATGTGAAGTCTGCTGTGCCGATGATGCTGACAATAATATTGAAGAATCGTGGAAAAGTGATGGAGGAGATGGAGAAACTTCTCCATCCTGTGGATGCAGGATCAGCATCAGCATTGAGTCCTGCTCAGCTTAATGCTGTTTCAAGAGAAAGCTAAAAGCCTTTATGAAGTCTTGAAGAAGAAACATAGTGAAGAATCAGAGGGTGCATCTGTTAATGCCAGCCATGGCTGGTTTCATCGATTCAAGGCTAGAGCCAACATTCACAACATAAAAGTTAGTGGCGAGGCAGCGAGTGCAGATACAGTAGCTGCCCAGGAATTTCCTGAAATGCTTCAAGAAATTATTGATGAAGGTACGTATTTGCCCAAGCAGGTTTTTAATGTGAATGTGGCAGGACTGTACTGGAAGGGGATACCAGACGAAAGTTACATCAGTAAGGAGGAAAAGTTGATGCCAGCCTATAAAGCAGCAAAGGATAGGCTAACTCTGTTGTTTGGTGGCAATACGTCTGGTGATATGAAGCTGAAGCCTCTCTTAGTTTATCATTCAGAGAACCCAGGAGCCCTTAAAAACATAGCCAAGGGTTCCCTTCCTGTTGTGTGGAAGAGTAACCCCAAAGCCTGGGTTACACAGGCTATTTTCCAGGACTAGTTTTTCCACCCTTTATCCCGGAGGTAGAGTAATATTGCTTGGAGAAGGATGTCCCATTCAACATTCTTTTGTTGCTGGACAATGCTCTGGGCCACCTCCCATTCATAGACGACTTTCATCCCAGCGTCAAAGTAGTGAATCTGTCACTGAATACTTCGTCGTTCATTCAACCTATGGACCAGGGAGTTATAGGGATTTTCAAGCAATATTTATGTCACACTTTTCATCAGGCAGTAAAGGTGAGTGACAAATCAGGAACAACCGTGCAACAATTTTGGAAGGACTATAACATCTACAAGGCCATAAAAAAAACCATTGACTTTGCTTGGCATGAGGTTACAGCCGTCACCATGAATGGGGTTTGGAAGAAACTTTGCCCGCAGTTTGGTCGTGATTTTTGTGGATTTGAGAAGGTGGATGAGGAGTTTCTTCAGAAACTTAGTGACTCTCAGTGAGAAGCTGGAGCTAGATCTGCAAGAGGACAATTTCACTGAACTCCTTGCTGTGCAAAACAAGGAGCTTACTAATGAAGACCTGATGGAATTGGAGGCCCAGAGGAAGGACAAAGAGAGACAAGAGGAAGAAGAAGTAACTGAAGAACGAAAGAGATTCACGATGCAGGGAATAGCAAGGGGATTTTCTTTATTTGAGGAGTCACTGTTAGCTTTTGAGGCACAGGACCCGAACATAGAACGGTACACGAAGGTTGCAGCAGCCATTCAGAATGCAATCCAGTGCTACCGTTTCATTTATGATCAGAAAAAAAGAGCTACTACCCAGACATCACTGGATAATTTTTTCAAAAGGGTAGATAGACTTGAATCCAGCAAGGAACCAGAACATGTGCCATCAACATCAGGTGTGAGTGAAATTTCAGCTTGCCCTCTGTCTCCTATTGCTAACAATCCTTCAGCTCTACCATCTCCCACCTCCTTTCCCTCCTCCAGTCAGTAACTCTTCTTGCCTGTTCACTCGATGCCAGCCCCTATATGCCAGCTGTTGTACTGTACTACTGTACTTTTCAAGGCACTGTACTGTAAAACTGTAAATGTCTTCTTTATTTTTTGTTTGTTTTTAATGTATTCTTTGTGTGAAAAAAAAGTATTATAAACCTAATACAGGACAGTACTATATAGCCAATTGTGTTAGTTGGGTACCTAGGCTAACTTTGTTGGACTTATGAACAAATTGGACTTACGAACACGCTCTTGGAACGGAACTCGTTCGTATGTAGGGGACTTACTGTATGTCATGCTTTATATGTTTTCTTAGAAGGGAAGTTCATTAAATCACACTAGAAGTATTAGTTTTCTACTGCTGAATAACAAATTATGGCAATTTTAGAGACTTAAAACAACACCCATTTACTAGCTCACAGTTCCATAGATCAGAAGTCTGGGTGGGCGTGGCTGGGTTCTCTGCTTAAGGTCTTACACAGCTGATATCAAGGTGTCAGCCAGGCCTGTCTGGATTCTTACCTGGAGGCACCAAAGAAGAATCTCCTTCTAAGCTCATTCAAATTATTGGCAAAATGCAGTTATTTATGGTTGCAGGACTGAGGTCCTTGTTTCCTTGTTAACTAGCCAGGGATCACTCTCAGCTCCTAGAGGCCTCATGCAATTCTTATCAGGGGACCCTTTTCTCCTTCAAAGCCAAAAACGGAGAATTTCTCTCAAGTAAAGTTCCCCTTGTGCTTCAAATCTCTGACATTTTCTTCTGTCACCATCTGGAGAAACTCTCTGCTTTTAAAGGGCTCATTTGGTTACATCAGGCCCAGCTATATAATTTCCTTATCTTAAAGTCAACTGAGCCACATAACACAACTAATTATGGGAGTAAAATCCACCATATTCATTTTCCCTGGGATTATGCAGACATGTACACAAAGGAGCCATCTTAGAACTCTGCCTATTGTGTCAACTATAGCTTTTTTTCTTCTCACTATACAGTCTAATGGCAGAACCACAGTCAAGAACACTCATTTGCTATTTCTGGATTCTAATTTTTCAATGACAAATATGTATTGCATGAGCACTATTTCCATCAAATTTAATGCTTAAGTTGTTCTATCCAATTGCAGAAAGGAGCAGTTAATAATCTTGGGTATATAAGGAAGGTGAAGAGACTTAATCCCTTCCCTGTATGTTTCTCCTCATGGGTCCAACTCTGTTACCATTTTTTTTTTCTCATTTAGTCCAAAAAGCAAACCACTTGGAGCCCCTGTTATTAATGAGTATGCCGATGCCCAGCTACACAACCTAGTGAGGAGATTGCGTCAAAGAACAGATTTCTACAAGAGAAAGTTGGTGGAAGGTGATATGTCCTCACCTGAAGGCAGCCCCCAAACTGGTGAGCAGTGTGACCTCAAAGTACCAGGAAGAAGGAGGCTATGAGTGGACATGTATTTTGCAAATGTTTTAGTTTGGGGTTCCCCAAAAGCCAACCCCAAGACAGTGATTTAGCTATAAATATTTTATATCGAGGGTGCTCCAGGAGGTGAGAGTGAGCAAGAGAGACAGAGAAGGGAGTTAAGACAATAAAGGTGTGTTAATGAAGCATTACTGCTGTGGGCCACTGGGGCTTAAGCCAGCTGAAAATCTGTGTGGATGACACATCAGAATTATCCTGAAGGAGGAGGAAGCTGGGGTATCAACACATCAACTCCTGTCCTTCGTTGGCTGAGGGTTGCTGCTGGGGAATGTTGCTAATACTCCAGCATTTTAAGCAAGCCAGCTGGGAGAAATCCCCGAAGCAGAGAGATGCAGGAACCTTCTGCACATGATCTCTGGCCCACAGAATATGCACAGGCCAACAACAATATCTGTTATAGCAAGTTTTATTGTAAATATTAATTAATAATACCCACAATAAACAAAGCACTTATAATAAGAATACAAGAATACTACCTGAGTACACAACAGAGCAAAGGACATCAGTGAACTAATCACATAAGGAGAGAGACAATTATCAGTCTATCTAATAATTACAGAAATGTGCTTATGAAAAATTAATAAATACAATAAAGTAGAGCACAAAAGTGATATATATGTCATATATACATAGATACATGGTGTATATATGTGTATATATATAGTATATATACATATACATACCATGATTACATCTATATAAAATGTTTATAAATGTATAGAAAAATTAGAGAAGAAAGTGTGTTGTTTAATAACAGATAAATAAAAACAAAATTGTTAATTACATGGGATGGAGTTGAGGATTTCCTTATAATTCTGTATGAAGAAAGTTGGATTTTCAAAATGAACTATGTATTATATATAGTTTCTTTTTAAAGAGAAGGGTCTAAAATATAGTCATTATAGCTTGATAAAGATTTGTTGAAAAGAATATTTTGAGCTTTACTTACCCATAACTGGAAGGATATAAATGAAGCTAAAGAAGCATGAAACTAGGGGACTTCCCTGGTGGTCCAGTGGTTAAGACTTTGCCTTCCAATGCAGGGGGTGCCGGTTCAATCCCTGGTCAGGAAGCTGAGTCCCACATGCTTTGCGGCCAAAAAACCAAAACATAAAACAGAAGCAATATTGTAACAAATTCAATAAAGACTTAAATAAAAAAAGAAGCATGAAACTGAAACCTGTGGAATGGTGCACATTTGTAATGTTTCTGTTCAATGTAAATCCAAAGCACTAACTATTTATGCTCCAAAATATGTGGGAATGAAACTTGTATTTAAAATATCCTATTTGTAACATCTTTGGGACACTTAATTTAAACTTTAAACCTGCTATTTATTTCCAAATTTTGATGTTTTCATTACTTGGATATTTTCACAAATGGCAATATTTTAAATGTCATGAAATGCCTCATCTGCCTGTATTGAGAGGGGAAGATTTTGTAATGTTTTGATTCCAAGAAATCCAAGCTTTTTCCTCATTAAGCTAACCTAACCTCTTAAAAATGTTTTCATCTCTTTTTTCCTATAAAGCAAAGCCCACAGTTGTATCACCAACACAAGAAAGCAGTGCTAAGCTAAAAGAAGAACATTATCAGAAGGTGCCTCTGACAGAGTACCTAAAGCGAATCAGACTTCCAAAAAGCATAGATTCATACACAGGTACCATCAAAGGGTGGACTATCTCAGTGGGAGGGCTGACTATTACCAAGAACCCCTGAAACCCAAAGTCACAGATGGCTTCCATTTTCTCTAGCCAGTGTTCTGAACCTATCTAGAAAGCAGAATTTAAACTGTATTATCTGCAGTGGGTTGTTTTCCCCTTCCCAGTGAAGATAAGAGATTAAAATATTCCTGTGTGTTTTTAAAATAGTCCAGGGCCTGTCCTGTCCCTAATTAACTTCCAAAAGAAGTCCCAAAGCATTAAGTAATATGTTCACTGAACACCCCCCCAAAAAAAAAATCATTATAAAATGTCTGTCTTCTTCCATGGCTTCACATTGTTAATTAATCCAATTGAACAAATCCCCTCCTACAGCTTCCCTTGGGCAGAGGAAAGCCCTGTGTGCAGGGTCATGGACTGCCTTCACTGGCTGACTTGCCCCCTCCCCACTTCAGTCACACCCCTGTGGGCAAGATGTGGCCTTTGGCTCACAAGCCCTGGGTGATCCTGCAGCTTAATTACCAACCAGCATAAAGCCCTTTGAGTCAGTTCTCCTGGACATGCTACCTCTGACTTTTCCTTGGGTTCCCCTTTCCTGATCTAAATAGTACAGTCACTCATGGGGACAGACTCAGTGGCCACTTCTCTAGGAGACAGGAAGAACACTCTCTAATGTCACAAAAGCTGATAAGATGACTTATCCCTCGTAAACCCCAGTGTCTCGGCTCTAGGGGCAGAACTGTGCTGAATGTTTTAAACAGAGTCTCTAACACAAATTGCTAATTTCCAGAAGGTAGTGCCCCAACTTTACCAAACTAAGCAACAGAATTATTTTAATGTTTTTTACATGCCATGTGGATTACTCCAGTCGCTATTTTTCTAGATCGATTCTATCTCCTGTGGCTCTTGCTTGTCACCATTGCCTTTAACTGGAACTGCTGGCTCATACCGCTGCGCATCATCTTCCCATCTCAAACACCAAACAACGCACGCTACTGGCTTATTACGGACATCATATGTGATATCATCTACCTTTTCGATTTGCTGTTAATCCAGCCCAGACTCCAGTTTATTAGAGGAGGAGACATAATAGTAAGTAGGGCTCGGGAGAAGCACAAACTGACAAAGGAATATCAGATTGAACTACAAAAAAACCAAATTAACAGCATTGTGTTATTTAATGTCTGACTGATTGTCTGCATGTATGGGTCTTTAACCACTGGAACCACCAGTATAATAACAATAATAATAACAACAACAATAACAAAACAACCACTGAGCAATCACCACGTGCTGGGGACCATGTATCTCCCTGTGCCTTAGTTTCCTCATTTTAAAAATGGGAATAACAATAGTACCTTCATAATACTGATGAGAAGACTGAATGAATTAATGCAGGTAGGGTGCCTGGAACTGTGTCTGGTGCCTATCCTCTTTTCACTCTTCACTTTCCAGATTCATCACACCTCATTCCTCATCATCAAATGCAGTGTTTTGTCCACTTCAGAAATATCATTCTTACCCTTAGGAGAAATCATCTTCTCCTGGATTTATTCTCACTGTTGAGGGAATTTCAGAGCCAATCCAATCAATCTAAGACAGAAAGAGAAGTCTATGTTTTCACAATTACACACCCAAATCATACAGCCTCTTATACCCTGCACCCCACCCCTGGGCCCTTCCCCAGCTAACTAGAACAATGCTTCCTTTCCAACTGATGTCCACTGTGATATCCTCATCACAGTCGCAGTGAGGGCTGCATGGAACAGATCTTCCAATGTCAAAGTAGGAAGAGCAGAGCAACCAAGTGTATGGCATCTTGGGTTCATATATGTTTTTGAAGAAGAGGGGTAGTCTCCTTAATCTCCTGAATATTTTCTTTTGAATCTCCAGATGATTTTAAGTTATCAAAATGCTGAAAGGAGTTTGGGTCATTTTTTTCTTTAAAAAATATTATTTGTTGAGGAATGCCCCCTATATTTGAAATCTTCACTAGGAAGAAATTCTAAAGGCAAGAGCTAAAGCTATAGCAAAAATCTATTCAAAATATTCCTTGTGTGGACTTCAGAGCATTAGTTAACTCACCAGCATGATCCCCTAAGTTCACTGGCAGTTTGATGAATGAAGATGTGTACAAATAAGAAATAACACTCAAAAAAGGGGACACTAATTTCAAAAGGGGGCACTAATTTCAACCTGCATTAGATGCACAAAGGGGGGAGAAAATCAATGTTTGACAAATGGAAAATGACAAAATCAGTAAGGAGAGACTTTTATTTTCAATTTTCTAAGAGGTCTTTGCACACAATGGAGTGTTAAAACCAAGAAAAATAACCAATAAAAACACACTCAATGGGCTCTATTTAAAATGCATTATCACAAGCTACAAATATAGAGCAGGAACTAATTGCTTTGTTTGTTCAAATAAAGTTTAATGGTTTCTTTAATGTAGAGTAGGTAGTTTTAGACTTTGAAACTTGATTACATTTTGCTAAAAGGACTATGCAAGTTGAGTACCCAACCTGAAAGTCTCACTACATTTAGCTATCTATGCGAAATTTGTTTTACACCATCAAATTATTCATTCATTCATTCATTCAACAAACATTTATTAAATACCTATAGTTGACAGATATTCCAGAACTGGAGGATGGAAATATCAATTCCCCAAGGGCTTGAGGGAAAACAGATACCAGATTGAGGTGTTGGAGGCCACAATAGAGGGAATTGGGAGGGTTTACAAGTTTTCCACAGCATTTATGTGCAGTATGTTTCTTCTGAGAATGGTGCTGCACAGAGAACAGAATTTTGATTCAAGGACCAACAAAAAGAGTTGCTTATTTAAAATGTCCTTTATAGACAGCAGGAATAGAGCTGGGAATGACACCATGGAGGTTATGTAGATATGAGACTTGCACCCACAACACTTTGCTAAGACTGCCAATCACAAGGATCCATGGAAACGCTCAGAGCCTTCTAGTGACCACGTCTATCAGGCCTGCCATTATAGTCAACTGCTTTTGGTCCTTTAGCTATTATTTATAAACTGTTCTAGAGAAAATTAACAACTCCCTTCTCTGTGCTCTGCATATTTTACTCACACTTTTGTTATTTAATTGTTAAATAACAATTAAGTTCACTATGTTGTAGCAGAAACAAATAGCCCAGGGTCAAATTTTGCCTCTGAAATTAACTTACAGCAATACTTGAGAAAAATAAATTTACCCTTTCATTGTGTACTATCTTTGTCATCCGTAAAATAGAACTAGTACCACACACCTCATAAACTTATTGTGAAGATTAAGTAAGACAATGTGAACACCTAGCCTAGGGTCTGGCTTCTAGAAGATGTGCAGTGAATTGCTGACAGAATCAAATGAATGAATGTCCACACACTAACTTCCTCTTGTCTCCTATTTGTATAGGCAGCTCGCTTTCTTACCTGATAATGAGTTTCTTGAGAGTAGGGACAGTATTCAATTCATTTCCCTATTTATCCTAGGAATTCAGAGGGTATACTCAAAAATGTTTGAAGGAGTGAATGAATGGCAATCTTGGTTCAAGGATTTTCTGCCCTTGAATGACAGTTTAATCTACCTTGTAGTTGTATTATATGATATTATTATCTTGAAACATTTATATCTGTTCTATGTGAAATTATGGAGTTTCTATGAATTATTTAAAAGAAGAGGTAAATAATAAATAAATATAATAATACCTTAGATGAGGGTCTTCAAAGACTATCTGTTTGAAAAAGATTTAAGTGCAATTATCATATCCTTTCTAAAGTAAGCTTCCTCAGAATAAATGTTGCCTGCATAATAATGAGGCTTAAAAGAGACAGAGAGAATTAAATAGGGTTACATATTAAAAATAAGTGCCTACAGAGAGACTTCAAGATGGCAGAGGAGTAGGAACTGGAGATCACCTTCCTCCACACAAATACATCAGAAATACATCTACATGTGGAACAACTCCTACAGAACACCTACTGAACACTGGCAGAAGACCTCAGACCTCCCAAAAGGCAAGAAACTCCCCACGTACCTGGGTAGGGCAAAAGAAAAAAGAAAAAACAGAGACAAAAGAATAGGGATGGGACCTGCACCAGTGGGAGGGAGCTGTGAAGGAGGAAAGGTTTCCACACACTAGGAAGCCCCTCCACTGGCAGAGACAAGGTGTGGCAGAGGGGGGAAGCTTCGGAGCCACGGAGGAGAGCTCAGCAACAGGGGTGCAGAGGGCAAAGTGGAGAGATTCCTGCACAGAGGAGCGGTGCTGACCAGGACTCACCAGCCCGAGGGGCTTGTCTACTCACCCGCTGGGGTGGGTGGGGACTGGGAGCTGAGGCTCGGGTTTCAGAGGTCAGATCCCATGGAGAGGACTGGAGTTGGCTGCGTGAACACAGCCTGAAGGGGGTTAGTGTGCCACAGCTAGCTGGGATGGAGTCCAGGAAAAAGTCTGGAACTGCCTAAGAGGCAAGAGACCATTGTTTTGGGGTGCACAAGGAGAGGGGATTCAGAGCACTGCCTAAACAAGCTCCAGAGACGGGCGTGAGCCGCGACTATCAGCGCAGACACCAGAGGCAGGCATGAAAAGCTAAGGCTGCTGCTGCAGACACCATGAAGCCTGTGTGCAAGCATGGGTCACTATCGACACCTCCTCTCCTGGGAGCCTGTGCAGCCCGCCACTGCCAGGGTCCCGTGGTCCAGGGACAACTTCCCCAGGAGAACATACTGCGCGCCTCAGGCTGTTGCAATGTCATGCCGGCCTCTGCCGCCGCAGACTCACCCCGCATTCCATATCCCTCCCTCCCCCCAACCTGAGTGATCCAGAGCCCCCTAATCAGCTGTTACTTTAACCCTGTCCTGTCTTGGTGAAGAACAGACGCCCTCAGGCGACCTACAGTCAGAGGCAGGGCCAAATCCAAAGCTGAACCCCAGGAGCTGTGCGAACAAAGAAGAGAAAGGGAAATTTCTCCCAGCAGCCTCAGGAGCAGCGGATTAAATCTTCACAATCAACTTGATGTACCCTGCATCTCTGGAATAACTGAATAGACAATGAATCATCCCAAAATTGAGGTGGTGGACTTTGGGAGCAACTGTAGACTTGGGGTTTGCTTTCTGCATCTAATTTGTTTCTGGTTTTATGTGTATCTTAGTTTAGTATTTACAGTTTGTTATCATTGGTAGATTTGTTTATTCATTTGGTTGCTCTCTTCCTTTTTTTTATATATACATATATTTTTTTTTCCTTTTTCTCTTCTTCTGAGTGTGTATGTATATGCTTCTTTGTGTGATTTTGTCTGTATGGCTTTGCTTCCACCATTTGTCCTAGGGTTCTGTTGGTTCATTTTTGTTTTTTGGGGTTTTCTTTTTTTCTCTTTTAGTATAGTTTTTAGCACTTGTTATCATTGGTGGCTTTGTTTTTTGGTTTCATTGCTCGTTCTTTCTTTTTCTTTTTTTTATTACTTTTTAATTTTTTTTATTTTTAATAACTTTTATATTCTTATTTTAATACCTTTCTTTTATTTTATTTTATTTTTTCTTTCTTTCTTTCTTTTTCACTCCCTTTTCGTCTGAGCTGTATGACTGACAGGGTCTTGGTGCTCCAGCCAGGTGTCAGGCCTGTGCCTCTGAGGTGGGAGAGCCAGGTTCAGGACATTGGTCCACAAGAGACCTCCCAGCTCCACGTAATATCAAATGGTGAAGGCTCTCCCAGAGATCTCCATCTAAATGCTAGTACCCAGCTCCACTCAACGACCAGCAAGCTACAGTGCTGGACACCCTACGCCAAACAAGTAACAAGATAGGAACACAACCCCACCCATTAGCAGAGAGGCTGCCTAAAATCATAATAAGGTCACAAAAACCCCAAAACCCACCACCTGACGCAGTCCTGCCCATCAGAAAGACAAGATCCAGCCTCATCCACCAGAACACAGGCACCAGTCCCCTCCACCAGGAAGCCAACACAACCCACGGAACCAACCTTACCCACTGGGGGCAGACACCAAAAACAATGGAAACTACGAACATGCAGCCTCTGAAAAGGAGACCCAAACACATTAAGTTAACCAAAATGAGGAGACAGAGAAACACACAGCAGATGAAAGAGCAAGGTAAAAACCCATCAGACCAAACAAAGAGGAAATAGGCAGTGTACCTGAAAAAGAATTAAGAGAAATGATAGTAAAGATGATCCAAAATCTTGGAAATAGAATGGAGGAAATACAACGAACATTTAACAAGGACCTAGAAGAACTAAAGAGCAAACAAACAATGATGAACAACACAATAAATGAAATTTAAAATTCTCTAGAAGGAATCAATAGCAGAATAACTGAGGCAGAAGAAAGGATAAATGACCTGGAACATAAAATAGTGGAAATAACTACCTCAGAGCAGAATAAAGACAAAGGAATGAAAAGAATTAAGGACACTTTCAGAGACTTCTGGGACAACATTAAATGCACCAACATTCGAATTATAGGGGTCCCAGAAGACGAAGAGAAAAAGAAAGGGACTGAGAAAATATTTGAAGAGCTTATAGTTGAAAACTTCCCTAATATGGGAAAGGAAAAGGTCAATCAAGTCCAGAAGCACAGAGAGCCTCATACAGGATAAATCCAAGGAGAAACACGCCAAGACACATATTAATGAAACTATCAAAAATTAAATACAAAGAAAAATATTAAAAGCAGCAAGGGAAAAAACAACAAATAACATAAAAGGAAATCCCCATAAGGTTAACAGCTGATCTTTCAGCAGAAACTCTGCAAGCCAGAAGGGAGTGGCAGGACATATTGACAGTGAGGAAAGGGAAAAACTTACAAACAAGATTACACTACCCAGCAAGGATCTCATTCAGATTCAACATAGAAATTAAAACCTTTACAGACAAGCAAAACCTAACAGAATTTAGCACCACCAAACCAACTTTACAACAAATGCTAAAGGAACTTCTCTAGGCAGGAAACACAAGAGAAGGAAAAGACCTAGAATGACAAACCCAAAACAATTAAGAAAATGGTAATAGGAACATACATATCGATAATTACCTTAAATGTAAATGAATAAAATGCTCCAACCAAAAGACATAGACTGGTTGAATGGACACAAAAACAAGACCCATATATATACTGTCTACAAGAGACCCACTTCACACCTAGGGACACATACAGACTGAAAGTGAGGGGATGGAACAAGATATTCCAAGCAAATGGAAATCAAAAGCAACCTGGAGTAGCAATTCTCATATCAGACAAAATAGACTTTAAAATAAAGATTACTACAAGAGACAAAGAAGGACACTACATAATGATCAAGGGATCAATCCAAGAAGAAGATATAACAGTTGAAAATATTTATGCACCCAACATAAGACCACTTCAATACATAAGGCAAATGCTAACAGCCATAAAAGGGGAAATCAACAGTAACACAATCATAGTAGGGGACTTTAACACCCCATTTTCACCAATGGACAGATTATCCAAAATGAAAATAAATAAGGAAACACAAGCTTTAAATGATACATTAAACAAGATGAACTTAATTGATATTTATAGGACATCCCATTCAAAAACACTTTCTTCTCAAGTGCTCGTGGAACATTCTCCAGGATAGATCATATCTTGGGTCACAAATCAAGCCTTGGTAAATTTTAAAAAATTGAAATCGTATCAAGTATCTTTTCCGACCACAACGGTATGAGACTAGATGTCAATTACAGGGAAAAATCTGTAAAAAATACAAACACATGGAGGCTAAACAATACACTACTAAATAACCAAGAGATCACTCAAGAAATTGAAGAGGAAATTAAAAAATACCTAGAAACAAATGACAATGAAAACACGATGACCCAAAACCTATGGGATGCAGCAAAAGCAGTTCTAAGAGGGAAGTTATAGCAATACAATCCTACCTCAAGAAACAAGAAATATCTCAAACAAACAACCTAACCTCACACCTAAAGCAATTAGAGAAGGAAGAACAAAAAAAAACCTCAAAGTTAGCAGAAGGAAAGAAATCATAAAAGTCAGATCAGAAATAAATGAAAAAGAAATGAAGGAAACAATAGCAAAGATCAATAAAACTGGGGCTTCCCTGGTGGCGCAGTGGTTAAGAATCCGTCTGACAATGCAGGGGACACGGGTTTGAGCCCTGGTCCCAGAAGATCCCACATGCTGCGGAGCAGCTGGGCCCGTGAGCCACAATTACTGAGCCTGTGCGTCTGGAGCCTGTGCTCCGCAACAAGAGAGGCCGCGATAGTGAGAGGCCCATGCACTGTGATGAAGAGTGGCCCCCACTTGCCACAACTGGAGAAAGCCCTCGTACAGAAACGAAGACCCAACACAGCCATAAATAAATAAATAAATAAAATTTAAAAGAGATAAGCAAAACATTCTCTCTATAAATTTTATCTTTAAAAAAAATCAATAAAACTAAAAGCTGGTTCTTTGAGAAGATAAACAAAATTGATAAACCATTAGCCAGACTCATCAAGAAAAAAAGGGAGAAGACTCAAACCAATAGAATTAGAAATGAAAAAGGAGAAGTAACAATTGACACTGAAGAAATAGAAAGGATGATGAGAGATTACTACAAGCAACTATATGCCAATAAAATGGACAACCTGGAAGAAATGGACAAATTCTTAGAAAAGCACAAGCTTCCAAGACTGAACCAGGAAGAAATAGAAAATATAAACAGACCAATCACGAGCCCTGAAATTGAAACTGTGTTTAAAAATCTTCCAACAAACAAAAGCCCTGCACCAGATGGCTTCACAGGCGAATTCTATCAAACATTTAGAGACGAGCGAACACCCAACCTTCTCAAACTCTTCCAAAATATAGCAGAGGGAGGAACACTCTCAAACTCATTCTATGAGGCCACCATCACCCTGATACCAAAACTAGACAAATATGTCACAAAGAAAGAAAACTATAGGCCAGTATCACTGATGAACATAGATGCACAAATCCTCAACAAAATACTAGCAAACAGAATCCAACAGCACATTAAAAGGATCATACACCATGATCAAGTGGGTTTTATCCCAGGAATGCAAAGATTCTTCAATATACACAAATCAATCAATGCAATACACCATATTAACAAATTGAAGGAGAAAAATCATATATTCATCTCAGTAGATGCAGAAAAAACTTTCAACAAAATTCAACACCCATTTATGATAAAAACCCTCCAGAAAGTAAGCATAGAGGGAACTTACCTCAACATAATAAAGGTCATATATGACAAACCCACAGCCAACATGGTTCTCAATGGTGAAAAACTGAAACCATTTCCTCTAAGATCAGGAACAAGACAAGGTTGTCCACTCTCACCACTATTATTCAACATAATTTTGGAAGTTTAGCCACAGCAATCAGAGAAGAAAAAGAAATGAAAGGAATCCAAATTGGAAAAGAAGTAAAGCTGTCACTGTTTGCAGATGACATGATACTATACATAGAGAATTCTAAAGATGCTACCAGAAAACGACTAGAGCTAATCAATTAATTTGGTAAAGTAGCAGGATACAAAAATAATGCACAGAAATCTCTTGCATTCCTATACACTAATGATGAAAAATCTCAGAGAGAAATTAAGGAAACACTTTCATTTACCATTGCAACAAAAAGAATAAAATATCTAGGAAAAAAACCTACCTAAGGAGACAAAAGACCCATATGCAGAAAACTATAAGACACTGATGAAAGAAATTAAAATGATACAAACAGAGGAGAGATATACCATGTTCTTGGATTGGAAGAATCAACATTGTGAAAATGACTCTACTACCCAAAGCAATCTACAGATTCAATGCAATCCTATCAAACTACCACTGGCATTTTTCACAGAACTAGAACAAAAAATTTCACAATTTGTAAGGAAACACAAAGACTCCGAATAGCCAAAGCAATCTTGAGAAAGAAAAAGCGAGCTGAAGGAATCAGGCTTCCAGACCTCAGACTCTACTACAAAACTACAGTAATCAAGACAATATGGTACTGGCACAAAAACAGAAATATAGATCAATGGAACAGGAATGAAAGCCCAGAGATAAACCCATGCACATACGGTCTCCTTATGTTGATAAAAGAGGCAAGAATATACAATGGAGAAAAGACAGCCTCTTCAATAAGTGGTGCTGGGAAAACTGGACAGCTACATGTAGAAGAATGAAATTAGAACACTCCCTAACACCATACACAGAAATAAACTCAAAATGGATTAAAGACCTAAATGTAAGGCCAGAGACTATAAAACTCTTAGAGGAAAACATAGGCAGAACACTCTATGACATAAATCCTACCTATAAGTGAAATAGAAAAATATAATCCCAATATTAACATTAATTCTGAATGTTAACAAATGCCTTCCTATTCCTCTATCTCTTATCACACATTTACTGAGCACCTGTTGTGTGTTAGACATTGTGTTAGGAACTGAGAAACACAGGATAAATATATTGTCCCTACCCTTTTAAGTAGCTCAGAGTATGAAGGATGGACAGACAAAAGAAAAATGGTGGAGTTTTGTGATGTGAGTCATGACAGAGGTGAGCCCTTAGTGCTATTTGATGCAGAGAAAACCATATAAAGGAGGCAACACCTGGTCCAAATTTTGATGGATTAATTGAAATTATCTGCACACCTTCGTCCCCATTAAAAAAGGGGAAAATATGTCCTAAGTTCTGGGAACAACATAGGTAAAGGCATCAAGGTAAGAAACTCTGCTATGCACTGCTAAACAGAATGAGTATGAGATGCTTCAGGAGGTGAGTGAGACAGAGAAAGTAGAGCTTTGTATATCATGAAAGGGAGTTTGGATTTTTTTTCTTTAAGTCATGTGAAGTCATAGGATTTGACATAAATAGAATTGTTAATGATCTGATCTAGAGAGATCATCTCACTGACATTGTAGAACTGATCAAGGAAAGCAAGAATAAAGGCAAGGAAACCAAAGCCAAAAGGAGAAAATAGGCATGAGAAAATTTTAGAAAGGAGAATCAGTAGAACATGGTTGCTGGTTGGATGAGGGCTAAGGGAGAGTGAGTGGGGTAGGATCACTGACTAGTGTAGATGAGGATTCTCATAGGATACTCAATAAGAGGAGGAGCATGGCTGGCTTTAGGGGAAATGGAGAATGATGATGAATTCAGGTTTGTTGTAGTTCAAATTTGAGATGAGCAGAACTGCTAAGTGAGGAAGACAATAAGCAGCTGTTGGATAGGTCAACAGCTCCAGATACTAATATTAAGATGAGGTAGAGGTTTGGTAGCATCCACATACATGGTGATCTTTGAAACAATGAAAGTGGATGAAATTTCCCAGGAAGTAAATATGAAGAGAAAAGAGAAGAGGGCTGAATCCTGGGAAATATTGATTTTAAATGGCTAGCCATAGGATGCAAGAAGGACCCTGAAAACTGGAACTGAAGAAGTAAAGTAAACCAAGAATGGCATTACAGATTCTTTGGAAAGAGAAAGTTCCAAGGACAAAATTGTCCCAAAAAAGTCAAATGCTTCAAAAGTTTTACTCATCTCTTCATGCCTTTACCTATTCATCCACTCAAATATTTATTGGGCTTTTAATATATTATAGTCACTAGTTATATACAGTTGCTAAACAAAATCAACCCTGTCCTGAGATAGATTACCATTTCATGGAGTAGACTGATCTTAAATAAATGGGCCAAGACATATATGTGTGATTTCAAAATGTGGTGAGTGCCATAAAAGAATGTTAGTGTATAAAGGATTCCCTGGGTATGATCATTAGGAGGTTATTGGTGGCTTTCACAATGGTAGTCTTGATGGAATAAGAGAAGTGAGCAAAAGTCAAATCACCACCAAAATTGCCATGAGTTGAAGAATAAATATGGAGGAAGGATGTGGAGCAAAGCAAGGTAGATAACTCTCTTAAGAAGCGTTAGTGTGACAATTAGAGCAATACAAAAAAGAAAACAAAGCCAAGGAAGGTTTTTTGATTTATGACATGGGAAGATAGAGCATATTTATAGGCTGATGTTAGAAGGAACTAATAGAAAGAAATAGCTATAAATATTTTTAAAGTGAGAAAATGTTTAATGAAATTGGCTAAAATTAATATGAATTATAAATATAACATATTTCAGGTGGATTCAAATGAACTAAAGAGACACTACAGGAGTTCTACAAAATTTCAGGTAGGTGACTTACAATTCCAAAATTGTTCAACTAATCCATTCCCATTTTGACTTTAAGTTCCATCTATAAATTTCTACCAAAAAAAAAATCTGCTTCCTTTAAAAATTGTAGACTTCGTAACAAAGTTTATACAGATGAAGTTTTATTAGGCAGAGTTTTTGCTTCTCAATAATTATACAGTATACTTCCTAATATGTGCAAATGTGTAATTCAATATATGGATGTTTACTAGGCAGAACAAAATCTTAGCGCCCACATTTAAATTCCAATTTAAATGTCAACAAAGGAGTATGGGTAATACTTTGTCTTGTCCATACATAATTCTAGCCTCCAATTCATGTAGCATGATGATGTAAAAGTCTACAAAATTGTTTCTACTCCTATTTCTTTCTTGTTCATATAAGCAAAATATATGCTACGGTATAGCACAGGAAACTCTGCTCAATATTCTGTAATAACTTAAATGGGAGAAGAATTTGAAAAAGAATAGATACATGTATATGTATAACTGAATCACTTTGCTATACACCTGAAAGTAACACAGCATTTTTAATCAACTATACTCCCATATGAAATTTTTTTTAATTTTTTTAATAAAAAAATTTTAAAAATAAAACCACTGGAAATTGTTAGAATGGCATAGAGCAAAAAAAAAAAAAAAAAAAAAAAGAAGCAATTATTTAGATAACATGGCATCTTCCTTTTCTCAAATAACAGTATAATATTATTTTTTCACCCATGTGTAGTTTTTTCACTCATAATTATTTACAAAGCACTTTATTATCTTTTATTGTTCTTCCTAACCCCGAGAAATAGGCAGAGATTTGAGGGTGTTCCAAGGTTACCCAATCTGTATGAGTGAACTCCAACCTCCCATTTCAAGGACAACACTTTAGTGGCCTCAAATATTGTTAAAAATACAAATCTGGGTTTAGGTGCCAAATTGTCCCTACTGGCGATCTATAGTGATTAAAATTTCTTTCAATTCGTTTTTATCTCCAACTAATTTTCTCTGTAAAAAACTGCCACATACTTAGACATATTCATAAAAGATCTAAACTACTTTGATGAACCCTACAAAGAGGAAGAATAGTTTTGTAAGTGCCACAGACCTTATTCCAAACACTATCACTTTCTTGAATTTGAATAAGGGCAACTTAACTCATGTATTTAGTTTGGGTTTATAAATGTAAACTTTTACATTTATTTAATTGCAGTCACGTCTTTTGAATTTCCTTAGCACATCCTGTACGTCTTATGGCATTGTGTTATAGCTATTTCTGTGCTTGATTATTCCACCATTAGATTGTTAACTTCTTGTGGACAGAAACAATATCTTACTTCTATTTCAACCCCAACATGTTTTGCAAAGTTCCTTGTACAGAGTACAGTGTTGGTCAGCACTTAATTCAATTTTCTACAATTCATTGAGAAATAAATCATCTCTATCTATACAAATCCACATTAATGTATTAATATCAAACATGATTAATAACTGCATAGAAAAGTCAAGTGAGTATTTGAGCAATTGGATCCTGAAATAGCACTAGACAAATCAACAGTTCTGTGCTCCTGCTTCCTTATTTATAAGACATTATTTTAGTAACTGCTCTGTGTACCTCTCAACTTGTTATGAGGCTCAATATCTGTAGGGTAAAATCAATGAGGTTTGATGATATTACGCAATTTTTAAGCCAATTATTTTAGTAAGTAATTTGTTTATAGTAGCCAACGGTGTGTTCATTCAAACTGAAAGTCCCATTCCTTTTCAATAGCACTAGGCTTTGAAATTGTAGTACACAATTAATTACCTCAATTTTCCATTTCATATGTATGGCCTTACACAAAACTCTTAACTGCTCTTAATTGTCTTAAATAAATTAAATGTTTTTTTAATGTACCCTATTTTTCAAGATGATGTAAAAAATAATGAAAATGAATAATTATCTTATGTAAAAGAATTTTTTATTGTTATCATTGCAATCAGGAAAGTATGCAAATGTTATGCTGTCATTTCACAATTACCAGAGTAATCGAAGGCCAGAATAATTTAAATACATCACAAATTTAAAATATATTATCTTTAGCTATAATAGTATTTTCAATACCTTCTCCCATCGGAACTGATAATTGTAAATGGGACTGATTTCTTTCCTCTCCTCTCTGTTACCCTGTACAGTCTCTGATAGATACGTTCACAGCAGTTTATTGTTAGCAATATGATACAAAGTAGACAGCAGTAGAAAGAACTGAAGAGTCTGGATGAACCACCAACAGTATAATTAGCCCTGAACACTGGAGAATTGCCTGAAACATAAAAATATATCACTACAATGAATGCCCAATTGTTTCACATAAAATCAAGAATGGGCTTGAGTTTCAGTCCAAAAGCCCCAAGTTTAAAACACTATTAAAATATATTTTAACAGTAGCACCCATGCCATCTCTTAAATATATGTGACAGCTCAACAAAATCCCAGAAAATGCAGTGCCTAAGGCAAGATCAGATGCATGAAGCTGGAAATGAAATTCATTGGAAGTAGGCTATGAAATAGTGTTTTCAGGATGCTAATACACCTTTCAGTGACACCATGCATATGAAACTGAAGGCAATTTTGTATTAAACAACAAATAATTCATGGTGACTGGTCAGCCTTTACATACATTGGTATAAATCAATTCGTGTCCTAAAAAGCATGTAAACACAACATAATTGTGAATGTGTTCTTCCAACAGTTGGATGTGGCATCAATAATGCCATTTGATGCTTTCTACCTCTTCTTTGGTTTTAATCCAATATTTAGGACAAATAGGATGTTAAAGGTAAGATAACTATACTTAACTGTCTTCTCATAATAATGGAAATCTTAAAGTACTTTAAAATATCCTAAAAGTATCATATTCTTAATTTTTCCCAAACTATCCTCCATTTTTATGCCCTCATCAATGCTAAGAATTTTAAAAGCTGAATGAAGGAAAAAATCCCTATATCTAGTGATGGAAGTTGCTTTTGGTTGTTTTGAGTCTATATCTCATAACAGCTATTTTTATAACTAAAAATAGGAATGCCTTTGTATTTTGAAATACAGCTATAATTACAAATGAATATTTTATAATTTTATTCTTTTCCACTTGTCACTATTTATTACATAGTCACTGAATGCCTGCAATACTGGCTGTAAAATGAGGGTATTAGTTTAGATGACCTCTAACTTATCTCACTCATCAACAATTCTATAATTATAGAAAAACGCAAGCACAGTTTTGCATAACAAAATTATTTATATACTTAGATACAACTCAAATGTCCATCAAGAGGGAAATAGTTAAATATGTTGCAGTATATGTATAGAGTACTTTGTAATGCAAAAATAAAGAGGAAGTTTTCTATGAAAGACCTCCAAGACAAACTGCTCAGTTAAAAAAAAAAAAGCTAGTTACAGAACAGTTTATAGAACAATACTAACTTTTGTAACAGAAAGGGGAAAATATTCTATTTTTCTATATTACATAAACAGTGGAAGATTACCCAAAAAAATCTAATAAAAATGGTTAACTGAGGTAAGGATGGGAAGCTGGAGGGAAAAGCAGGATGGGTAGGTGCAGGAATAGGAGAAAAGACTATGAAGGTATATATTTCCTATTGTTTTTGAACTATGTGAATCTATTACCTATTCAAAAAGATTCTAAGACATAAATATTTTATAACCCATAGCTTTATCAGATACCTAAGAGGAATCTGAGGAGAGTCAGGATGTGAAATTTCATATAAATTTTTAATACTAGCAATGATAACTTGTATTTCCAAAGACAGCCTTCTTAAAAGGAACACCAAAGATTTTTATCAGTTTTAGGTGGTTATCGCTTTGACACCTTGAGAAGACAAGATGACATAACCTGGAGACTCGGGTGGATCCTGACACAGCTGCAGCTGATATTTATTGAATACATACTTGTAGCTACATACTTTGTTAAACTTCATATTCATTATCTCCTTTATTCCTCCAAACAACCTCATTTTAGAGATGAGGGAAATGAGAATTAGCAGGGTAAAAAAATCTGTCCAGACACACTCTGGTGAGTGGCAGTATCTGGATTCCATCACATATTTTTCTGACTCCAAATTCCTTACTATAGTCAGATGGGCAAATAAACTTCAGGCTGAAGGAGCTTTCCTTCCACGCCCATGATTTTTTCCAAGTCAAGAGGGATCTTACTCTATATTCTCGTCCATCCAAGACAACTCTAGAGACTTCTGTTTTGACCACAGAATGTAGGTCTAGATTGAGCAGAACTTAACGTTCCCAGCAGCTTGGTGGGCTGGCCGTCCGTCAAGTTTCTAGTGTAGAATGGACGTTTCTGGAGGCCACTGCTCAGAGGCAACCAACTTTGAGAGAGACTCAGGTTCCTGTGGATTTGAGTGTTTGCCTGGCATTATAATAAAAATTTATAAAATGCTAACTCTTCACACCCCATCTCTGTGCCCCTTCAGTGTCCAAAAACCTACTCACTATATTAGGTAGTTTTTTTAATAATATAGGAGATCCTGAAAGCCAACATTAATCTTCTTTACATAGCCCCACAGTCCAGTCATCTTCACATAAGTGTGTCATTTTAATGTGCAGTTCTCTAGGGAAAATATCATTTACCTATCTCCAAATTATATATGAGAAAAAAAATTACGAATATAAATTTTCTCCACAGTGAACACTTAAGCTAAATTTTAAAATGTGCCTTTGTGCAAACTTCTGTTAAAAGCACAATAAACAAGTTACCACAAATTGAAATTATCTTAACCTGAATGCTTAATGGATGTTTCCTACTCAGGAATTCTGGAAAAACAAATCATTTGTGTATATTTCTAGTTAAATAGTCATTGCTATTATAGCTGTTTTCTAATTCCAAATGTTCTATTACAGTCTTATCTACATTGGATGAAATTTTGAACTAAATAATCTTTGAACTAAATAATCTCTAATAGCCCTTCCTATCTGTAAGATCCTATGAGTCTAAGTACATTCTCTATTGTCCCCAATTTACAGATGAGGAAACCAAAGTACAGAAATATTGTCGCACAGTTAATAAATGGCAGAGAGGAGATTGGTGTTTGGCTCTGGATTTCATGCTCTTGCTCTTGCATTTTACAGCCTATAGATTAAAAAGAGAAAGTAGAGGGTAAGAGTGCATGTAGGGAGTATCTGTTGCTATAGAAGTGGGTGTAAGCAGAAGAAAACCTTGAGGCAAATAGCAACTGTTTGGATTAGATGCATATAAACTCTATGTCTTTGAACAATGTCAAGAATAGATAACAAATGCTAATATTAACTGGACTTTAAATTTTGTTGAAATAAATACACATTTAATGCAACTTGCTTAAAAACAATGCTAGTGTTGAGCAACAGGATTTAACACCTATTTATGATTTCAATGTATTTTATTACGCTTTTACTATTTTACTTATGTTTTGGGGGGAGGTATGATTTTTAATTATTGTAAAATAAAGTTCTACTACATGCTTTAAAAAAGATAAAAAAAGGAAAGAAATGTTTTTAAGCTTGATTTTCAACAAGCATTACAAACAAAACTATAACTAGAGGGTAGACATAAAATAAAGCAAGAAGCTCTGGAAGTTTGGCGCCTTGTTAAAATGCACTACCCAGAGGAAAATACCACTGACAGACCTTAGTTTTTTTAAGACATGAATAGAATTATTTTCAGTAACAAATAAAGTCTATTTTATATTGTTTTATTTAAATATAATAGATGTATTTAAGACTAATGCACTTTTGGATTTCTTTTGCTTGTTTTCTACATAGTACACATCATTTTTTGAGTTTAATCATCACCTAGAGTCTATAATGAACAAGGCATATATCTACAGGTAAAGTATAACTCAATGTACTTCAGGGCTGGGAGAGAGAGCAATGGTGAAATATTTTAGACAGGACTTGGGAAGAATATGGCCTCCCTGCAAAAGAGAAGGGAATAATCTCAGATTTGGGGCTATGCAAAATATTGGGTTGTGTTCTAAAGTAGATTTGAACATTTTGAAGTGAGATAAAAGTATGAAAATTATATTAGATTTTAGAAGAATACAACACTGAAGAAGAGGACGTATTACCTGCTTCAGTCAGAACAAGGACAGAGAAACGTGCTCTTTCACAAGTTTTTACATCTCTCTCATGACAATTCATTCTAATCTGAATTTTCATTCATTTGCTGTTCTGAACTTAACTTGCCCAGAGACCTCTAGTCAGTTAATCATAGCATAAAATCCCATGAGCTTTTCAGAGATATCCAGTGAAATCAGCATGGTGTATTTTATGGGACTCAAAGTGGAGAGGTGACCCTGGAGGCATATCTTTCAGGGAGTTGACTCATACCATCTGTGAAAAGAGAGGATTTCTTTTTTTCTACTCTGTCAGTCCCAGTCAAGACACTGCAGTCAGAAAACATGTGAAGGCACCATCATTTTATATTGTACTAATGAGAGTTAACAGTTCACAAATTTAAAACAAGGAGATTCAGCAGAGACTTTAAGGAAAAGAAAATGTTAAAATAGGCTGTATTCCAGGAACAACATGAGTCTTACTTTGCATTTATTCTCCTGTCAGAGCCATTCGAACAACTGGATACTTGCTCTTTACTCTGCACATTAATGCCTGTATGTATTATTGGGCTTCAAACTATGAAGGAATTGGAACTACCAGATGGGTGTATGATGGTGAAGGAAACAAGTAAGTTTTAATTTTGAAGGAAACGTTTATTGATTCTTCTTAATTTTATGTTTCAGTGTGAGCTTTCTTAAGCTAGTGTTTTTTGAAACTGTACATCACAATCCATTAATGGGCAATAAAAACTCTTTATTAGTAGGTCAGTATGTTTTTAAGTGAAAGAGGATAGAATAGAGGAGGACAGAATAGAAAATATCCAAGTCTGTCATACCTAGTAGGGTGCGTGGGTGTGTGTGTGTGTGTGTGTGTGTGTGTGTGTGTGTGTGTGTCCTGGATTAACCTGTAAAATGCATTTCTTGCTCAGGATCATGAACAAAAAAGTTTGAAAGCCTCTGCTTTAGACAGCTGAGTGGTAAGGTAACTTTTAATAACTCCTATGCTGATTGTTAGTAATGAACAATGTTAATTATTTAGAGGGCAGATGCAGTGGCTAATTAGTTTACCACTGAAGAGCTTTATGGGTTTATGAGTCAGCTATAACCACTAACTCAATTAAACACTTACAGAGTAACAAGGATCATATACTAAACTTGACAATTAGATATGCAAGTACCCTGACAATAAGAGATTGTCTGAAAATTTTAGTACAGTAGAATCAGGGCTCAATAACGGCAACTTAGTTATTTAACAGTGAAATTTCCTTTTGGTAGATACGAAGGCCTGGCATAAGGTAGATTCCACTAACTTTCTGCTCCAGTGAAATGACATTGAGCCTATTATAAAGCAATGTCCTTACTGGAAAATAGCAGGTCCCAGCATGACTTTGAAGGGCAACTCACAGCAGCCTTGGGGAGAAAAACAATTATAGGATAGAGCAAAAAGAGTAAAAATACCTCACAAAATTACACCCTAGCTAGAGTGAGCAGGATCTGAATGAGGGATTATAACATTTTTTGAACTTTTAACCAGAACTAATTTTAAAATTTTTAAGTCAGAAGGCCCACTGATCAGGGAAATACACACACACACACACAACAAGAAGAAAGTGTATAACCAAATCTATAAGTAATTCCCTTTAGAATGTGAATTAAATATGTATTTAGTTTAATATAAGTAACTATAAAGAAAACTAAGATACCAACTATATTAAATATTGCCTAGAAGTATGTAATTCAACATCATTAGACCCATAAGTCTGATAAGTGTTTTTATCAAATTAGCAAAATAATATACAGTTGCCATCCAGAAAAAGTGGAGCTATTTCTCTTTTCATACCTGGATGCCTTTCTGCAGCATTTCTAGAGAATATATCTTGTTCCCAGTGCCTAGAACATTGTTAAGTATATAACATACACTCAGTATATGTTAGGTATTTAAAGAAGGCAAGAAGGAAGTTTCTTTACTTTCTCTTCCTACTTGCCTTCTTTAAATACCTAACATATAGTGAGTGTATGAGAGAGAGTAAAGAAAAAAGGAAGGAATGACCAAATCTGTATTATAACAAGAAGAGAGAAACCTCAGCTTCAACCCATAAGAAACTGAAGCTACATTGTTCTAATACTTTAGACGTCTAATTCCAGCTATAGTGCAGACCAGATATTCAAAGCCCTCTCACTAAAATACAAGAAGATAAACTACTTGAAATTTTTGTTGTATTAGTTATTGTAGTTACTTGTTATAAGATACATTTCTATATAAATTATAATTACAACAGTTTTCAATGATTGCTAAACTCTCTAGAAAGTAAAAGCAATCTCCAAAGTCTAAAAAACAAATGTGTGTACTGAAGCTGGAGTAGAGTGGTAAGATAATCACTAAGGAACAGAAATAGAGAAGATAACTTCTGAATCAGTAGAATAAAAAGAAGATAAGATTGTAGAAACAACTTAAACTATATCAGTAAGCAGAATAAGTTAATATGAATTAAATTCACCACCTAAAAGAGACTGTCAAATAATATTAGTCAAAATAGACTTTAAAACAAAAATTATTTTAGGGAAAAATAAGGTTATCATATAATGGTAAAAGTTTCAATTCACTATCAATATTTACCAGTTCTAAATGCACATGCACCTAATGCAAAGTACTTATGATGAATCAAAGAAATTCATAAAGCAAAAATTATTAGAAGGAAGAGAAATTTGCAAATACACCATCAAAGTGTGAGACATCAACACACAACTATTGACTGATCAAGCAACCAAAGACAATCAGTAAAGATATAAAAGATTTGAGAACCCATTAAAAAGCTTGATTTAACAAATACAAATGGAACTTTGTACCCAAGAATTAGAAACCACTCATTAATTTTTTAAATTTTTTTATTGAGTTATTGTTGCTGTACAATATTATATGTTACTGCTGTACAATATAATGAGTCACAATTTTTAAAGGTTATGCTCCATTTATAGTTATTGTAAAATATTGGCTATATTCCCTGTGTTGTACAATATATCCTTGTAGCTTATTTTACACATAATAGTTTGTACCTCTCAATTCCCTATCCCTATAACGCCTCTCCCTCCTCCCCTCTCCCCACTGGTAACTACTAGTTTGTTCTCTATATCTGTGAGTCTGCTTCTTTTTTGTTGTATTCATTAGTTTGTTGTATTTTTTAGATTCCACATATCATACAGTATTTGTCTTTCTCTGTCTGACTTATTTCACTTAGCATAATGCCCTCCAAGTCCATCCATGTTGTTGCAAATGGCAAGATTTCATTCTTTATCATGGCTGAGTAGTATTCCAGTGTGTGTGTGTGTGTGTGTGTGTGTGTGTGTGTGTCACATCTTCTGTTTCCATTCATCTGTTAATGGACACTTAGGCTGCTTTCATAGCTTGGCAATTGTAAACAACATTACTATGAACATTGGGGTGCATGTATCTTTTTGAATTAATGTTTTTGTTTTTGTTTTTGATATATGCCCAGGAGTGGAACTGCTGAGTCATATGGTAGTGCTATTTTTAACTTTTTGAGAAACCTCCGTACTGTTTTCCACAATGGCTGTACCAATTTACTTTACCATCAACAGTGTACAAGGGTTCCCTTTTCTCCACATCCTCGCCAACATTTGTTATTTGTGTTCTTTTTGATGATAGCCATTCTGACAGGTGTGAGGTGATATCTCATTGTGGTTTTGATTTACATTTCCCTGATGATTAGCAATGTTGAGCATCTTTTCATGTATCTATAGGCCATCTGCGTTTCCTCCTTGGAAAAAGAAACCACTCATTCTTCTTAATTACTCATGGAAAGATTACAAAAAGTGGTCATTTTCTAGGCCAAAAAACAAGTCAATACATTTCACAGCACTGGTATGATACAGGCCCCATTCTCTGCTCCTTTAGACAGGAGGGTTCTCACCCAAAACCAAAGCTCCAATAATCCTGTTACCAGCTGTCAGGGACACATCCTTACAAATAAAATGTCTTTAAAAGCATCATTTATATGTATTCTAAGATAATTTGCAAATGGCAGTTATTAACATACTTACATTTTCCCACAGTTTTTAAGCATCACCTGCCCCTTCTATTATTCCATATTACCCTTTGACCATGTAAGCTTAAAGCATTTTTTTAGTTAACCCTCGTGATGGTTTCTGATGACCTATAAATTGAAGGTTGCTTATGAAATCACTGGACTTGTAAACTTTCTCCTAGTTAGAATTATGCAGCAACTGTGGGGCATAAGTGGAGCATTGTGAGCATTTAAAATGAGTCATTTATTACTATTTTATTAATCCTCATCAGAATAATAATGTCTGTTCATTTCAATAGAAGACAAGAAGTCATTTTCATTTATACTAAGTAGACGGCATCTTTCATTTGACTGTGAAATTTGACAAAGTAGGAAAGGGCTTACTTAGCTCAAAAGGAAAACATAAGTAGTTAAGGTTATTTGGTACCCAGAAATGTTCCCGATGTCCCTTAATCCATATATACCCCAATTTATTTATTTTCTGACATAAATTTCCCAGTGTGCACAAACCTCTTAGCAAATACCTAGCCTCAATCCCTAACACATAGACTGTCAAAAGAAAGAGTAAAAATAGCAAGCAAGTTTGTCATGGGAATCATGACTTTAGATGGGATGGAGAAAGAGTCAGAATGTCCATATCTTAGTGCTAGGGAAATTTAAGATAACTTACTCCCTTCATTTTACACAGGAGGAAGATGAGACCAGGGTAGATGAAGGTATTAACTCAGGGTCCCCTAGGTACTTCAGTTCAGACACTGACCAAAAAAAAAAAAAAAAGAATGGTCTTTACACTAGACACTAAGACACATGTAACAAAACCTCTCCAGAACAGCAGAATTCAGTAGACCAGAAGGGAGATGAAAGGCAGCTGGCAGCATGTCTGGAAGGGGATTGCATAGATGTGCTCACAGATACAGCCTTCTTATGTTCTTAAGTCTAAGTATGCATAACCTTTCACTTATTCTTTCAGGTCATTTAACAAATATATTAAGCTCCTATTGTGTAATACCTGTCTTTGAGGAGTTTATCTTCTAATGAGACCGTTCTCCTCCATATTCGGTGCCTTCAGTGATAAATTTACAGAAACCTAGAACTAAGATGGATTGGGGTAGTTTAAAAGTCCATTCATAAAGTATCAAATTGGGTACTTTTAAAAGTTGCATGTCCCACTACACATCCACCACAATGGCTAAAATCAGAAAGACTGACAGTACCAAGTCTTGGGGTAAGAATATGGAGGAACTGGAACTCATACATTGTTGGAGGGATAAAATCTGACAGTTTCTTTTACAACTGAATATAACACCTACCTTAAAAACAAAAATTGCAAGCCTGAATATTTACCCAAGAGAACTGAAAATATATGTCTAAAAAAAATTATATAAGTATATTCATAGAATGTCTATTCACAAGAACCAAAAACTTGAAACAGCCTAGGTGTTCATCCGCAGGAAGATGGATAAACATACTGTGCCATAGTCATGCAAGGGATAGTGCTTAGCAATAAAAAGGAATAAAGTACTGATACACACAAAAACACAGCTAAATCTCAAAAACATTATTCTGAGTGAAAGACATCTTACACAACAGTGTATATACTGTGTAATTTCATTGTGTGAAATTCTAAAGCAGGCAAAACTCATCTGAGACAGAAAAAAAATTAGAACAGTAGTTGCCTGTGCGGGCAGGGATTGACTGGGAAAAGAGAGCTTTTTGGAGTGATGGAAATGTTCTCTGTCTTGATGGGTTTCTGGGTTACACAAGTGTATGGGTTTGTCAAAATTCATCAAATAGTATCAGATAGTATACTTAAGATTTGTGTTTTCAATGTATGTTCAAGATTTTAAAATAACTCTTTACCAATACTTAACTCTAGTATATATATATATTTTTCTGAAGTATATTCTAACTTTTATATATATATATATATATTCTGAAGTATATTCTGAGTTTTATATATATATAAATATTCTGAAGTATATTCTGAGTTTTATATATATATATATATACTCTGAAGTACTGTATTTAGGAGGAAGTGTCTACTGTCTGCAAATTACTTTGAAATGCATCCAAAAAATAAGATGGATTGATGGATGGAAAATGGAGGAATATGTGACAAAGAAGGTAGAGTAAAATGTTCATAATAGAATCTAGGTCGTGGATATACGGGTGCTCACTGTGAAATTCTTTCAGTTTTTCTGTTTGTTTGAAATATTTCAAAACAGAATGTTGGGGGAAAAGTTTAATGCTGCATTTGTTTCACAGAGGAAGAATTTCTATTTTCACACTAAATTTTTTTTATGGTTTTATGTCAAGTTCTGCCTTAATGCTTTAACTTGGGGCTGTATATATAGAACCTGTAAGATAGCTCAGGTATTAAATCGGCCAGATAGAATCTGCTTGAAAAGATCTATCTGCCCAGGGTGTAAATATTAGAGGTGGATACACTTGACTAATTAAGCTAATCCTAGAAAACCGATAAGATGCCATCTAATTAAATTACAAATCTTACCTTTGGTTGTGCATGTCTGGCTGTAAGACATGACTGAGAAAAGAATCCCAAAATAAACCTCAAAGCAGCCGGGCAGAAAACTTCCAATTAACATAGCAGACTGTTTCAGTATGAAAAAATAGTTCGAGGCTAACCCTTCAGATTTGGAAAATCAATGCCTAAGTTTTACATTTAATTGTTATTTTCTAACATCCATAAATAAGAAAATGAGAGAAAGTAATTCATGTGTTTGTTCCTCTTAACACTGGAGGGACTTTGTAGGGGATAGTAATCCCAACACTTGAAATAGAGTTGCCATGTAGGGAGAGAATCTGGTCCCTGTCTCACTCTTGGGCTGTATTGGGGTCAATAAATTTCCTTAATTCAAAGAGACCCACAGGTCCAGGACCTGTGAAAACACTAAATCAGGTAACAGGAAATTATAAATTGGAATTGAAAAGTTAAAATGCAATCCATAAAATTAATTCCATACTTCTTCAAGGTGGTTCTCTTTGACATCAAGTTCACTATAATATTTGTAAGTCCAAGGAAGCCTGCTAGAAAAAATATTGCAGAGTAGTAATATTTTTATTCTCTTGGCACAGAGGTTTCAAACCTTACCAAAGAGTTAATTATTTGTCTGTTCCTATATCTACCAGGTAAAACAAACAGACAAACAAAAAACTCATGTCCTTCAAAAGGTATTAAATATCAAAACAAGTGATTTCTTTCTAGATCTGTTTTTATTTGAATACTGACTTTAACTGCAGTTTGATTCTTTCTTTGTAAACCTCAACTTCTTAGTATTTGAAGATCTGAAAATTGTAATCTATTTTCACAAGAAAAAGACCATCCTTGTTCAAAGACAAATGTACCATTACTTAAATTGCAAATGTTTATGTCTCACACGCAGACAAGAAATAAAAGCCTGACTAGGGCGGATTCTGTAAAAAGTGCTGCTTTTCTGTGTTTACTCTGGAAACTAGAATAGCTAGCTGGAACCCACTAAATCCAAATGTCTCTCTGTAACAACATCTGAAGATGTTCTCTATATATGGGACATTTTTCTTCAAGGATTCAGTGGAAATGTCTGATCCAGACCATGTTAACAGAGCTGTATGGAATATACCCAGTAGTATACCTAATTGTGTATCAAAATTACAATATATATATATACAATGGGGTTGTAATACTAACTTCTATTCCCACCTCACTCTGGATACATGAAACCCTTGACCAAATATAGCTAAGTGAATCTTATATGTTCTGTCCTAATCTTTATCATATTCTTTTCTATTGCCCTGGTTCCTGATGTTCTTCCCATCTGGGCTATTATGATCTGTCTCTCCATTTGCAACTGCACGAGTTAGGTACAGAATCTTTACCAAGTATATTTCTGAGCATAATTGGTTTTCTTCAATACTAAATTTCTAGATAAATTACCTATTACGACCAAGAGTAATTCCCCTTTTAAGATATAACTAAGTTCTCCTCTGTCTCTGCCATGGTTTATATATTCAATAACATAATAAGATATGAGTAGAAAATAGAGAAGTATATACCTACTTGCTCTACTTCCCATCAGTAAAAAATAACTGGTTCTAAACTATAAAGGGCTCTCCCATCTCCATAAATACACTTGATGTCTACAATATTCCACACTAATCACTAGTGGGGTAGTTTAAAGGTAGCCTCACATTCTTTACTGCTCCTCTTATTGAGAGGTATATTCAAATATCCCTTCCCTTGAATCTGGGCTGGTCTTAGTGACTTGCTTGGCAAATATACATGGCAAGAGATTAAGACATTGCAGGGCTTCTGAGTTATAAGAAGCCTTATAGCTACTGCCTGGGCTGCTATCACTCTGGGGGAAACCAGCCACCAGACAAAAAGTACATCTACCCTAAGACTTCCATGCTGTAAGGAAGCCCAAGCTAGTCATATGGAGAGACCGAATGAAAATACCCAGCCAGCCCCAGCTGTTCCAACCATTCCAGCCCAAGCTCAGACTGTGAGAGAAGATACCCTGGGCATTCCAAACAGATATAACATGGAGAACAGAGGAACCCAGTCAACAGTTAGAACCAAGGCCTCCGAAATTTGGCCTCAATCAAGTCCTCCCAGTTGTCTCTAACTATTCAAGTCACCTGAGGGTCCACTCATCATAGAGCATGGATGAGCCATCTCTGGGGGGCCTTTTACAAAATACCTGACCCACAATATGATAAGCCTAGTAAAATAGTTGTTGTTTTATACCACTAAACTTTAGGATGATTTGCTTTGCAGCGAGAAATAAGTGGAACAGCTAGTAAATACCCTCCTTGGGTTTGTTTAGTCATTTCATGATGTTTATCAAGAAGTTTACATTAAAAAGGAAGTTTACATTAGTATACATGGTATTTGTTAATGCTGCCTACAGAAAGAAAATCTTGATTAGCAGGAAATGTGTTAAAATCTAGTAGTAATCTATAATTCCAAGCATAGTGGCATTTTACTGTTATAGTAAAGAGCAAAATGTATATCTTCTCTTTTCACAGGTATCTGAGATGTTATTATTGGGCAGTTCGAACTTTAATTACCATTGGGGGCCTTCCAGAACCACAAACTTCATTTGAAATTGTTTTTCAACTGTTGAATTTTTTTTCTGGAGTTTTTGTGTTCTCCAGCTTAATTGGTCAGGTAAACTGAGATGTGAACCCCTGGATACACAATGCTGTCATTTTTGAAAGTCTAACAAGTCCTTATAAACTTTACAGAGAAAAAATCAAAATCTATCTGGTGTTTTTTTACTAATTTCCATCTATTTTGATGAATTGAATGGGGATGTAAATGGATCAACATTGCCTTTCAATTTTTAAACCATCAAATTTTTCAGAAGACTTGTACACAATGAGTGTTGGGTTAGACTCTCAGAGAGTCACGTTTCTAAGTTAACTTCTTACTTGGTGTTTCCTGAAAACTTTAGAAGCTCTCTTTTTTTACTTAAACTTAAAATATTGTCATAAAATCCCTGGCTTAAAATCAACTTAAAAAGTCATTTAAACCAGAGGCTACCAAATGCTGTCTAAATTAATTTAATTAAAAAATCATTGGTTCATAAATGTTTATTATGGTATCTCCTTGCCTTATTCTCAAGGAATCACAGTCTAGTAAGAAAGTAAAACAAATACCCAAATAACTCTATTGCAAGGTATCTGCCATTTGCAAGGGATAGAGCCCAACACCTTTGTAAATTCCCAGATTCACAAGAAATAAAAAGCTCGCAGCATAGCATCTTTAGAAGTTATACTTCTTTGTAAGGCACTTTACATATTATATGTCTGAGAGCAAAAGCCATATTGAGATTTGTGTACGGGGTAAATAGTTAGACAAAATCACAAAATGATTATTACCACTAGATAAATTATTGGTTCCCACTCACCACACTGACAGTGGTATGAATAAAACTCATGCTTTAACAAAATTTAGCAATGAAAACTATTCATTATAACATTTGAAGTTGATCACAAATAGAACTCAAATCCTACATCCATGAATGTCAAGGGGCTGCTATCCTTGGTAAGTTCCAGAGGAGAGTGTGAAAGCTCTGTATTAGGTCAGAAAAGGGGAGCTTCCCAGGAGGTTTCATAGAGGAGAATGTATTTTAAAAACCAGATAGGATTCAGTAGTTATAGACAGATAGTTCAATCAATCAGAAACAGTGTGTGAAAGATAATGATAAAGCACAAGATATGTTTGAGAAAATAGAAAAAGTACCAGAATGACGGGAGTGAAGGACACCTATAAATAAGGTTAGAGATGTATGTAAGGACAAGATATTTTAAGGGCTCTGAATGTTAAATTAAAGATGTTGAACTTTATCCTAAGGGCAGTGGGAAATCAGTCAGGGAAGGATTTTTAACAAATAAGAGATTTAAGAAAGATTAATCAAATATAATATAAATTGGAAGGGTCATACAGTTTTAAAATGTAGGTTTTATTATCATTTATGGATGGTGAGGCCAACAGATCAGGAGACCATTTACATTGAAAAGATGATCTGTTATACAAACAGATCCAAGAAGAGGGGGTCACACCTTGCCAATAGGGCTACATAAGGAGGCACAAGGAAAGGAACTGATCAAGCAGGGTAAAGGGGTTTAAGATTGGCCAGTTTGGATAATTTCAGCAGGCTCTGGGGGTGTAGGGACTGTCTCTAATTGCCTGGTACCTGGCCCTGGAGTAATTGGGGCAGGTGGATAGTAGTCTAGAATACGAGAGCTCAATAAAGAAGGTTGTTGGGAGTATGGGCTCAGGGTTGGCTATTTTGCATATGAAAGGCACACTCCCAGTAGTTTGCTACCTTTAGGAATCAGCTAACTCTGGGAGGGATAGTCCCAGAAATCAAAGAATCAAAATACAGAAAATAAAAAACATGGTTAATACAGGTGCTCAGGGATATGGCAGCTTCAGCCTGAACATGGTAATCGAGTAGAGAGAGAGAGACTGTAAAGGAAACTCTATTTAGAAAATGTTTAGGTTTGGAAAATGAACACCAAGCAGTTAAAAACTATAAGCACAAATTATAATCTTAATGCCTGGGGAGATTACATTAACAGTGATTGAAAATAGGAAGCTGGTGGGGACTTCCCTGGTGGTACAGTGGATAAAACTCTATGCTCCCAATGCAGGGGGCCTGGGTTCGATTCCCCCCACATGCATGCCACAACTAAGGAGCCTGCCTGCCTGCCTGCCTGCTGCAACTAAGACCCGGTGCAACCAAATAAATAAATAAATAAATAAATATTAAAAAGAAAATAGGAAGCTTGTTTATAGAGAAATACAATTAATTTGAATATAAATGGAAAAAATCATCTTATTTAATAAATTTTTATAAAATATATGTGAGGTAGCCAGATCCCCTTCAATGTTTTCTCAGTTTTGAAGTTGAGTCAACCCCAGTTTAAAGAGATTAAGAGGCAACCCTAATTCATACATGTAATTCATGGTCATATGATAAGGCCATATCATATTGATAAAAATAGTAAAATCTAACATGTATTTAGCACTTACTATGTCCAAGGAAATTTTTACAAGATTAAAAACTATGTCCAGCTCCAGTTAAAATTCCATTCAAAGTGGTCTTTGGACTAACAGTAGAAGCATCACCTGGGAAATTCAAAATTCAGGCCTCATCCCTTACCTACTGAGTCAGAATTTGCATTTTAATGGGATCTTCAGGTGATTCATATGCACATGAAAGTTTGAAAGGGCTGCTTTATACACCACACTGCACCTGCCTTTACAGTGACTTTGAGGATCCAAGGAACAAGAAGAAATATCAAGCCGCTAAAAATGTAGGACTAGAGCCAAAAAGAAAGATTGAGGCAGGAGATAGAGATTTGTGCCTTAACTCTCACAGTGAATAAAAGATGCTGAGAAGGAGAACAGTTAGAAATGAAAGTAAGAAAGCCCTGGACAAAACCTCCACTTGTTCAAAATTCCCGCATATAACCACCCCAAGAACTACATCCTGGATGTGATCATCTCATTTTAACTGCAATATTCTATTCTCACATACAACTCATAGAGACTGACATTTTCTTCCTCTAATCTGGAACACACATCATAGAATATATGTCTTCTTCACCTGCACCATCAAAATTCAGCATTGCACATAAAACATTCAGATTACTCTCACTACAAATTCTCCGCCCCCAACACTGATCAATAATGCTTTGAATTGTCCTTGGATCCCAATTTAAAACTCTATTAAATCTCCCAACCCAATCTCTGATATCCCAATTCTCAAGGCCTTAGGTGACTGGGTAATGTTCATCATCTGTCAGAAATGGCTTGGAAAAAGGAGATCTAGGAACTGAGGTGGTTGAAGAATAGCCCTCGAGGAGTAGGTTAGAAACTGAAAAAGTATCCAGTTTGACTCTCTGCATAGCTCCTCGGGCAGACACTTTCGACAAGTATAAGAACCTATTAACTCTGAAATGGAAATTGAGGAAGGCATCACAATAAAAGAGCCATTTGATCTAGATCTCAAAGAATGAGTAGTTTTTCCATAAGCAGAAAAGGCTAAGCTACTAGAATGAATGAGCAAAAGTGAGGCCCAGGTTTTCCTCCGTATTATAAACCCACAGTCAAAGCAAATTTACAACCACTTGCTTCCCTCTATGTGAGAGGAAGAGTCAAGCTATATATCTTTTCTGTGCTGAGACCTTAAAGATCAGCTTTTAACCTAGAGTGGGTTTTCATGGCTGAGTTATAAACATCCAAGAACTAAAACCTGACAGTTCCTTAAGTATTGTCACAGCAGTAGATGATGCTTCAGTAATTTCAGCACATTTCAACTTCTGCTGAATACTATGCCTTAAGCATAATGAGATTTGATCTTATCTGTCTAAACAACACAAAGGGAAGTATAGAGGTTGCAATTTCGTGATGAATTGAGTCTATATAGCCAGCCACACTGCAAAATCTATGAAGGATGCTTTCTAAGCGAGACTCACCAAAATGGACTCGCCGTTCTGCCAGGTAATTGCTCAACTTTCTTTGCACATTTCTTGCATAAGCACAGCTATATAATTTTTAAAATATCAACTAACATCTTTGCAGTAATATACAAGTTTGCAAAGAAGATTGGGTGCAGTCACATGCATTATGTGACTGAATCCTCACAAAAACCTCACATGGTAGGTAAAACAGGTTCTATTGTCCTTATTGGGTCAGAAAGAGGATATGATTTGCCCAATATTTTATAGGTAAATGGCTGAAAGTAGGACCCAATATCAGTGTGTTAAAAATCAAGTAGTCAGGGATTAGAATAGAATGTATCATGTGAGAACTCTTAATTCAACTGGGCTTATAGTAACTCTGCTAATTCCTCTGCTGGGTGTGGAGTGACCATGTTTGTGGTTTTAGATGCAAGATGTAATTGGGGCAGCTACAGCCAATCAGAACAACTTCCGCATCTGCATGGATCATACCATTGCCTACATGAACACTTACTGCATTCCTAAGATTGTGCAGAATCGGGTCAGGACTTGGTATGAATATGCATGGGAGTCTCAAAGAATGCTAGGTAAGCACGGCAAATTACTGACTAAAGCCCTGTAAAACATGTCCTATAATGAAAATCCTATAAGGTAGCAGTGGCAACTAATTGGGTTTGAAAAAGATTGGGAAACAACCAAATAATCTTTAAAGCATTAATTTAATACCATGGGCTTTTTTTCCTTAAATATTCAGACATAACTTACGGGTTATGCAAATCCTTCAAGAGCAAAGGCTAAATTTTATTCAGTGCCCACCAGATGCTAGATATTATGCACATTAGCTCATATAATCTTCATCAAAAAAAAAAAAAATGGGGAAAATTTAGTGTCATCAACCCCCTCTTAGGAGACAAGGAAATGGAAGCTCCTAACTGAAAAAATTGGCCAAGGACACAGAGGCCTTAGGCAAATGGCCTAAATGGAACTGAGACATGCACCTGTTCTCCTCTAAACCCTTGCTCCCTCTGTGATATCATCCTCTTCCCAGAGCCCAGTGAGTGCTCAGAACAGCAATCGTTCAAGCCACTTTCAACCTGCTACAGGTCTCCTCTAAGAGACCCTTAATCATTCGTGGTGCCTACTATTAGGACTATAACACTGGAGTTAAAAATAATGTTTACTAAAGATGTAAAGTAAGTTAAAGATAATGTGCTAGGTGATGTTGAGCAGCTTAAACAATAATCAGATTCAACTTTTAGTTTGCTCCTCACCATATAAAAATAGGAATTAGTGCTACTGAGAAGCCAATAAAGCTACTGCCCTCAGAATGCAAATTACAATGCGAATCCCAAATTGGAAGAATCAATATTGTGAAAATGACTATACTATCCAAAGCAATCTACAGATTCAATGCAATCCCTATCAAATTACCAATGGCATTTTTTTACAAAATTAGAACAAAAAATCTTAAAATTTGTTTGGAGACACAAAAGACTCCGAATGCCAAAGCAATTTTGAGAAAGAAAAAGTGAGCTGGAGGAATCAGACTCCCTGACTTCAGACTATACTACAAAGCTACAGTAATCACGACAATATGGTACTGGCACAAAAACAGAAATATAGATCAATGGAACAAGATACAAAGCCCAGAGATAAACCCATGCACCTATGGTCAACTAATCTATGACAAAGGAAGCAAGGATATACGATGGAGAAAAGACAGTCTCTTCAATAAGTGGTGCTGGGAAAACTGGACAGCTACATGTAAAAGAATGAAATTAGAACACTCCCTAACACCATACACAGAAATAAACTCAAAATGGATTAGAGACCTAAATGTAAGACAGGACACTATAAAACTCTTAGAGGAAAACATAGGAAGAACACTTTTTGACATAAATCACAGCAAGATCTTTTTTGATCCACCTCCTAGAGTAATGGAAATAAAAACAAAAATAAACAAATGGGACCTAATGAAACTTAAAAGCTTCTGCACAGCAAAGGAAACTACAAACAAGACAAAAAGACAACCCTCAGAATGAGAGAAAATATTTGCAAATGAATCAACAAAGGATTAATCTCCAGAATATATAAACAGCTCATGCAGCTCAATATTAAAGAAACAAACAACCCAATCCAAAAATGGGCAGAAGACCTAAATAGACATTTCTCCAAAGAAGACATACAGATGGCCAAGAAGCACATGAAAAGCTGCTCAACATCACTAATTATTAGAGAAATGCAAATCAAAACTACAATGAGGTATCACCAGTTAGAATGGGCATCATCAGAAAATCTACAAACAACAAATGCTGGAGAGGGTGTGGAGAAAAGGGAACCCTCTTGCACTGTTAGTGGGAATGTAAATTGATACAGCCACTATGGAGAACAATATGGAGGTTCCTTAAAAAACTAAAAATAGAACTACCATATGACCCAGCAATCCCACTACTGGGCATACACCCAGAGAAAACCATAATTCAAAAAGACACATGCACCCCAATGTTCATTGCAGCACTATTTACAATAGCCAGAACATGGAAGCAACCTAAATGCCCACCGACAGATGAATGGATAAAGAAGATGTGGCACATATATACAATGGAATACTACTCAGCCATAAAAAAGAACAAAATTGAGTTATTTGTAGAGACGTGGATGGATATAGAGACTGTCATACAGAGTGAAATAAGTCAGAAAGAGAAAAACAAATATCATATATTAATGCATATATGTGGAACCTAGAAAAATGGTACAGATGAACCAGTTTGCAGGGCAGAAACTGAGACACAGATGTAGAGAACAAACGTATGGACACCAAGGGGGGAAAGTAGCAGGGCGCTGGTGGTGGTGGTGTGATGAATTGGGAGATTGGGATTGACATATATACACTAATATGTATAAAATGGATAACTGATAAGAACCTGCTGTATAAAAAAATAAATAAAATAAAATTTAGAAAAACAAAACAAAACAAACAAAAAAACACAAAGTTTCTTAGAAGCAGATAAGAATCACTGGTTGTTGACGGTAGGACCTTATCTTCTCCTTTCTGCCAGTCTTAAGAGGTTCCAACCACAGGTTTAGAACCTCTTCCTGAATCTAAATGACAAAAACAACAAACTTTTTTCTTAAACACACACAGCTATTCCTGCGGGCATCTCAAGCAGAGAGGAAGAGGAGGAAGAGGGGCAGTAACAGGCTCTTTCCCTCTCTCCCTGTGGACACTGCTCCAACTCCTTCATTTAGGAAGGAACTAGAGACAAACAGCCCTTGGAAACAAGGAGCTGTGTTTTTATAGAAAAGATTTTCATATTTAGAATCAATGTTGGAATCAAAATAAGGATATAGTATAGAAATTTTTTTCTTTTCTAAATGGATGCAAGAAAACATCAAAAGTAATCAGCTCTCAGAAACCCATAATATACTGTAGACTAAAAATGGGCAGTTTTATTCATGGACCATTTTATGAGCCTGAAGGTCCATCATTTAATTCACATGTAGAAAAATCTTTAATGTATTCACATACTACATTGAGTTAATAAGTAAGTAAATAACAATAATTTGAATTTACTCACTTAACAGATTTCTTCTTTAGATTCCACTCCCAGCTCAGCCACCCACCACTTATGCACAGATGAATAAGTCACTTACAGCCTCTCTGAGTTTCAGTTCCCCTTTTGTTTCTTCTTTCTGGAAAGTAGAAATAAGAATACTTATCTTTAGGGTTGTCATGAGGGTCCAATAAGATCATGACAGAACTCTGTAAGCTACATGGTATTCATTATTCTTTGCCATCCTTAGGATGTTAGGGCTGGTCTGCAGAATCAGAAGATAGGAACTAGATCCTTTTCCCATCCCAGTTTGTTCACTAGCCTTTGTCCCATCATCACTAAGCTTTAAAATTTCAGCAAACAAAAAATTCTGGTATTATTCAGAACTGTTATGTCACCAATATTGAAAATACTTCTTTTCTTTCATGAAGTAATAGTGCTATTATGAGAAATATGTATGTCCAATAGAAGCAATGAAAATATAGACTGTGATGCAGCTGTTTATAAAAAGAGTTGACATTTTGTTTACTTTATTTTTTTAATTGTTCTTGAACTTTGATGTTTTTTCCTTAATTATTCTCCTTTATGGATTGATGTGTTTATCTTTATGAAGATGAATCCAACCTACTTGAGACACTGCCAACTACAATGCAGTTAGCCCTCACCATTGATGTGAACTTCAGCATCATCAGCAAAGTCGACTTGTTCAAGGCAAGTGTTTTTCAATTCATAGGAAGGCACCATATCAATTTCTCTGTAAAAATCAAAGCTCTTGCTGAATTCTTGGTTGACAATTTGTTCTTTGAGCATTTACACTATATTGTCTCCCTGTCATCTGTCCTCCATTGTTTCTGATATAAAATAAACTATTATTCTTATTGAAAAAAAACAAAACAAACAAACAAAAAAAGCTCTTGCTGAATACAGCATTTATGGTTTTTTTGCCTTTATGTTTACAACATCAAAATAATCTGGAGAATTTATGTGAAATTAGAGTCAAATAAACTATGGATCTCTCTTCAGCAGACGACTTGTTCTTTAGAAGCCTCTCTCTCCTAACTGGTGTCAAAGAAGAGTTCTTCAAGGTCTTCTTGCATTAATTTAAATATAATTAAATTCTACAGCTCTATGTCTTTGTTACTACACATGTCATCTCCCATTTACAAATATGCCTTGGCAATGCATGGCAAATCAGGTCCCAGATTAGCTCTGGATTGGCCTGACAGTCAGAGAATCATGCCTAATCATGTCTCCAATACAAATGCTTAGGATTTAGATTTTTTACATGGCCAAATTCAAATTTAGAGGGTTTTTTTAAAAGAAAAAATGCATAGCAAAGAAAATTTGAATGTTTTTAATTTTCTGCCCTCTTCTCAATGCATTTTACTATATGGAAGTTTCTCTCACCTAACACTTATTCTGTGTGTGTCATTCACTGATTCATCTATTTAATTAATTCATTCAACGAACATTTATTAAGTTCCTACTATGTTCTAGGCACCATTTTAGCCACTAGGAATTCAACTTCTAAAAACAAATACTTGCACACATGGGGCTTAAATTCCAAAAGACAGGAATGAAAAATAAATATATAATATGTGTGAAGGTGATAATGCTATGAACAAAATTAAACAGATTAAAGAGGATGAGGGAGGTACTGGGCATGAAAGGTCTGCTCTAATGAAGTGCAGTTGAGCATCTGGGCAAAGGACTGCAGGATGCAAGGGAGTGAGCCATGGAGATATTGGGAGTGGGAAAGGAGGGATGGACAGAGAGGGAATATTACAGGAGGATGGACAAGATGAAGCCCTGATCTGGGAGGCTGGAGCAAAGGCAAAGTGATGTAAAGCAAGAGTAGTCAGAGGAAAGTAAAAACAGGAAGGATGAGTCAGGGGGGCAAGTTAATGGAGGGCTTTGGAGGCTGTAGCATAAAATTTGGATTGTACTCTGAGATGCAAAACCCACTAAAAATCTTGAGCAGAAGATGATCTACTTGAGATCTGTTTGAAAGGGATTTTTTCCTACTCTGTGGAGAGTAGACCATGGAAGCAAATATGGAAGTCAGGGAGGCCAAAGAGGGATAACATCTATAGACGTCTATAGGGATGATGGTGATCAGACCCAGAAAAGTAGGAGCAGAGTTAAAAAGTGGCCAAATATTGGATGGATTCAAAGGAAGAGCCCACAGTTTTTGCTGTTTGATTTTGTGAAGGGAGAGAGAGACAGAAATGAAGGATGATTCAGGATTTAAGCTGAGGAACAGGAAGAACAAAGATACCATTTGCAAAATAGGAAATTTTTGAGTAAGTGTAGGGTGAGGAGGGTAGAAATAGACTGTTTTTGGATGTGTTGGTTTGAGGTGAGAGTTAGACTTCAGATGGAATGTCATGTAGGCAGTTTGATAAATAAATCTGAGTTTAAGGGAGAGGTCCAAGCTGGAGCCATAAATTTGGGCAAATCAACATATTGATGGATTTTAAGCTAGGGACTAGATATTATCCCCTGTTATGTAACCCAGACAGAAAGATATGCCTTGAAAATACATAATCGATACCATTGTGGGCAAGATGAAGAAGCAGACGCTGTATAGTAAAATGGTTAGGCAGAGTCACCCTCGATGTTAGGTTACCGTACAGTGTCCTAAACGGCCTTAGGAAGGAAGAGAGGGGATGGGAGGGAGGATGCCCTGGGGTCAATTCCTGGAGATTATAGGAAAGTAGTTTCCTAATTGGAAAGTGGTTCCCAATTTCTAGTGCGAGTGCCACAGTGGAAGCTCTGGTGAGGTAGAAGCACCACGGAATGTATTCAAACAGTTTTCTGATCTTCTACCAGGGAGACTGGGAAAGGGATTTCGACCTTGGTTAACAGGTTCATCTAGATAAATGGTTTTCAAGCTGCAGCTTGCAATTCATTTAGGGATCATGAATTCAATTAAATGGGTCACAAACAGCATATAAAATAGACAAGAAAATATCAGAGTGCCTCACACATAAGTAAGGGTAAGCATTGTATTACAAAATTTTTGTTTCAGTTATTTATTTTTTTAATACACATATACATATCTATGTGTGTACTGGGCACAATGTAAATGTCTTTGTTGCTATAAGTTATGGTCAAAAAAGGTATGAAAGCCACAAGGCTAAATTAACAGTATTTTTAAATGCTATAAAACTTTTTACAACTTAAGGACTAGCTTAATTGAGAATAAATGAGAATAAGTGAGAACCAGCTACATTTTAAAGAAAACAAAAGCTTTAAATTATATACCAGTGACTTTTATGGGATTACCTCTGATCTGGGAAGTTATCAGTTTTCAGCCTCAGAGTTTTTTCCTTTGTTTTTACATATATTTTTGGAAATCCATAAAATCAGCAGCATCTGATTGAGAAAAAAATGTTAAACCTTCACATGTTGCTAACTTACATAAATATAGATTCATTTTTTCCTGACGTTTCCATTAAAGATGTAGCTCCTTCCAGAAAGAAACCATTTCCATTTATATTTCTGTTAAATGAAAAAATTATTTTTTTACCTAAAGCCAAATGAAGTAGAAAATAAACAGGTATGGAAGCTTTCTAAATTTATTTCTTTTCTAAATCTTGCTAAGACAGTCTTAGTGGTTTGCACAAATCTGTTATTTTCTTAGGGAGGAAATATGCTGACTAGGGATCTTATATGCTTACCTCATAAATTATACCCAGTTGACTCGTGTTGCTTCTGATTCAGTCACTGTTCACTGAGAGCCACCTATGGCCTCAAGGGGCTGAGGCACAAAGGAGGAAACCTTTGGAGCGTGTGTGCCCAGAGGATGCTCAGGAAGCTTCAGAGTGAAAAGGGGGAGGCTCCCGGGCAGGAGCCTCATTATCACTCATTAGGACCAAAGCATGAGGTGACAACAAAAGATGAATCTAGAAAGGTCAACTGAAGCCAGGCTATAGTGTGTGGGCCCAATCCTATAGGCCAAGGAAGCTGGAAAGGAGGAAACCGACAGCACAGATTTCAGTTTTATAAAGACAAAAAATGGGGACACTTTGAATAGATCAGAAATATCCAGGGATAATAAAGAAGGGTGACTCAACTGCTGAGAGCCTCCATATCTTGAATTCTCCCTGAAAATGAATCTTCCATGTCTTTAAAAGGCAGGCAGGCAGGAAGAGAGAGAGAAAGAGCAGAAAAAAGAGACAGAGAGAGAGAGACAGAGAAAGAGACAGAGAGACAGAGAGATCTGACACCAAGATTGGAGGCTAGCAGGCATGCTTTGTGTCTTTCCAATCTTCAGGATTAGGATAAATTAAAGGTACTTGAAAATCATTTAACTCACAAATACCTAGTTTAAAATGTCCTAAAGAATATTTTAAGTTTATATCTTGGACCTTCAGTCAAAAATTTCACAAGGACTTTTCTCCATTTTGTAAATTTGTGAAGGGATACAGATATAGTAGAATTTGTTTGCAATGCAGCACCAGATATATATAATTATATATAATTATATATATAATTATATATAATTATATATATAATTATAATTAATTATATATATAATTATATATAATTATATATATAATTATAATTATATATTTTTATATTTTTATATATAATTATATATATTATATATAATATATATATTATATAATAATAATTATAAATATATATAATTATATAATAATTCTATGCTAAATAAACTTGCTTCAGTTTTTCCAGAAATATGTCTGTAACTTTAATTGTGCATTGTATTCAATTTTTAAAACTCCAAAAAGGACAATGTGCTTATATTTCTTTCCTTTTAGCCTTGTGAAACTTGTTTATATATTAGTGGAACAGTGAGCATCCTAATGCTTTAACAAAAGTAATGTAAGTAATGCTGGAGTATCACAAATTATAATATGGACAAGGTTACATGAAGGAGGTCCATACTGTCCATGATCCTTCATTCCCAGTACTGTCACCATATACCTTGCTATACCCAATACTCACATGGCCCCTGTATTAGTCAGGGTACTCCAGAGAAACAGAATCAGTGAGATATGTGTGTGTATATATATATATAGAGAGAGAGAGAGAGAGAGAGAGATTTATTTTAAAAAATGTCTCATGCAATCATGAGGACTGACAGGTCTAAAACCTTCAGGACAGGTCAGCATGTTGGAGAACCTGGGAAGTGTTAATGTTGCAGCTCAAGTCCAAAGACAGTCTAGAAGCAGAATTCCCTCTTCCTCAGGGAACTTCAGACTTTTTTCTCTAAGGCCTTCAACTGATTGGATGAGGTTGACCCACATAATGGAGCGTACCCTGCTTTACTGAAAGTCTACTGATTTAAATGTTAATCTTAACTAAAAAATACCTTCACAATGACATTTAGACTTGTATTTGACCAAATATCTGAGTACCATGGTCTAGCCAAGTTGACACATAAAGTTAACCAGCACAGCCCCCAAACATTGTCAAGCTGTATGGAATATAATTGTCAAAGAAACCAAGCTGTTGCTAAGCCCAATTTTTTTTTCTCTCTTTTTTTTTTTGGCCGCACTCTATGACTTTTAGGATCTTAATTCCCTGACCAGGGATTGAACGCAGGACCACGGCAGTGAAAGTGCCAAGTCCTAACCACTGGACCACCAAGGAAGTCCCCCAAATTTTAAAATTGATACTTGTATCTTCTCAAAACTAATAGCTACTATTTACTGAGCTCTCATTGTGTGCTACACTGTGTTTTCTTCTTTGTTACCTTCTCTCAATTAATTCTCACAGCAAGCCTCTGAGAAAAGGTTTATGACCCCCCCCACCACCACGACCATTTTTCAGAAAGTACAAACTACTTACCTGACTGAGGCCAAAGAGCTAGAAGCAATGGGACTGGGTTTGAGCACTGATTTTTCTTATGCTACAGTCTACAATCTTAACCACTCAGTGAAGCCACCTTTCAGTTCTCCACCAGCGCTGTCTGGATAAGTGATAAGATGCTGAGAATTTTCCCTAGAGTCAAAAAACAATGTAAGCTCAAGGCCATCCTTTGGTAATTTTCACAGACTTAGACTTGGCATGCCAGTTAGTTTCACACCAGATACCTAAATTCACACATACTGTGCTATTCTCCTACTGAGAAAAGACCTTGAATCTCATGTGTTTTTTTCTCCCTCTTAATCAAAGCAGGTAGAATTAAAGTCACAGAATTTCACTACAACTTTGCTTCATTCAACTATGGTTAATTAGTAAGACCTGCTGCTTCTACATGGGGTGATCAGAGTTTCTAAAGAGCTTAGAGATGAATAGTCATTTTTTAAAATTTTTTCACAAAAATAATTCTCTTCCTTTCAGATTGCATGTTTTTCCAGCCCAAGCTCAAGTATTAACCTAATAAGGAGTGATTCATTTCTATGAGGTTGGGCAATTTCCCCTCATTTCTGATGATTTATTATTTTTATATTGATTTTTAAATATGTTTTATCAAATTAAATGCTAGGGAAATCACATTTTGCCTCTACCACTAAATTACCAGAAATAGAAAATTTAATAAAAGTTCTGTTGCGCCACCTAGTGTCTAGAATTTAAATTGCATCCTTTAGAAACTGAAAAAGAGCGCCCTGCTTAATGGTAGGAAAGGAAAGACACCAAAATGGGAATGTTGGTACCACCAGTCTGTCAAGGAAAGCACAATAGGCTGCTTTAGTAAAAATGGAGAACCCTTCCCAAACAGGACACCTCACTGGGATCTGTGACTCATTGTCATTATATGGCAAGTAGAGCCTGGAAAGGCTGTGACTTCAGTGATAGGAAATATGTGGAGAAAGAATTTTGTATGTGAGTGGCAGACTGAGCCAGGAATGAAATGGGAATGGCAAAATTATTTCTTCCCCTCACACAAGGATCCCCTGGCAGTGACATCCTAATCACATATTTCCTCCCAAGGGCCTGAAATCAGAGCATTACAGGGAGGCTTACTACATTTCATTTTTAACTTTATTTTTAACCCTGGTGGTAAACGTAATATTGTGGCTAGACTTTTTAAAGTATTTTGAATAATAAACTTATAACCCAGGTGAACTCCATTCAACTACACATGCTGAGCAGTTACTCTGTCCAAAACACTACTGGGGTACCCCAGATACTACACGCATATAGTCCCTGCTCTCCACTGCCTCCCAGAAGTGTGGGGAAATTCTATATAAATAAGATGACATCCTTAGCTGTTCTGTGATAATTCAGTGACTCAAAACGTATAAAGTGTTTATCTCAATACCTCAGATATAGTAAGTTATATTGTTATTATTGCTACTATTACTGAGAAATAAAACTGATTCAGTCACAGGGGAGTCTTCACACAGGTAAAATCAGTGTGTAGCCGTGCTTGATCATAGGAAGATGGATTAGATTCATCCTCAGGGTTTCATCCAACTTGTGACTTCTCACTTTGACTATGTGATACTGAGGCTCCTAGAAAAATAGAATTAATGTCAGTTCTCAGGAAAGCTTGATGGAGATGACTTTACTTGTGTTTGCAAATGTTAAGCGTAAGGTTGGGTCTGATATCACTTAGAATTCAATAAGTTATGACATCATAGTACCTTGCAAATTATTTATCACATTTGACTTTAGCATGGGTAACTGGATTCAGAATTCCTGCCCTAGACATATTACCCATCACTTGCGTAGTGGTAATGGAGTTTAAGATGGGACAAAGCATGTCCTTTTATAATAAACAAGGCTGAGCTGAGAAGAGCCCTGAAGGTTGTTTATACTTGAGGGTGACTTAAAGTTACAGTGAGTTATATATTACTGATAATATCTTAAGTTCTTTTTCAAAGAACTTAAGGAGGAATGAGCCTAGAAATGAAGAAATCCTTCAGGACTGAGAAAGTAAACATCCAAAGGTAAATTTTACCAACTTTACAATTGCATTCAGAGCTTGCAAATATTAAAAGAACTTCCTGGGTATAGGAACCATCATCTAAAGTATAGGTTATGTTTTGAATAAAAATAAAATTTCTCCCAACCTCATTCAAATCTCCAGAAGCCTTATTCAAATCTGTAACACAGTTTTTATACAGCACTGAATTTCCCATTGTTGAAAATGGAATAATTTCTAATAACTTCATTCTATACATCAGACCACATTTATTTAGTGCCTGGCATGCCCCATGCCCTGGCAAGACCCTGGGCATATGGAAGTGACTAATATACAAATCTTGCCCTTGAGTTGCTCAGAATGTAGATCAAACACACACACACACACACACACACACACACACACAGATGAGTCTCTTCCTCTGACACCTCTTGCATGTGTGACCTTAGTGAAATAGTCAATAGACTGCCTGAGCCTCTGTTCCCTCATCTAAAAACCAAGAGTGTTAACAACATATTAATTAATGCCAAGCATCACAGGGAGGATGAAAGAATTAAACAGATGAAAATAAGAAAATAAAATGTAATACAAATGTTGTGTTAATACAATGTTAATATTGACATTTACACAGGTACTCTCACTTTACAAAAAAAAGGAACATTTATGAAACAATGACTGTGCTCTGACTTTCTGTGAATCAGAAGTTTTCCTAATTACTTCTATAAAGGAAATGGAGCTGCATTATAAAGAAAAAAATGCTAGCTCTGGGATGTAATTCTTTTTTATCATACGATAATGGAGCACACTGTATCTCAAGAAAATAGTCATTTTGGGGGGAGGGAGGGGATAATTGTTCTCAAATACATCATAAAACATAATGACTTCATAAGGCAAACTTGATTTCACTAAGCCAAAATACAGAAAGGAAGGATCTAGTCATAAATCACAGCTGCCCCAAGGCTGGTGGCACCTGTCCACAAAGAAATTATTAGGAGAAAGAATCACTTAGTTGATGAAGCTTAAATTGTAATTTTTTTATTACATACAACTGCTATGTTCTGTTTACATAGTTAATACATATTCTATGCAAGTACATTGATAAAAACTCATATTTATAATGGTTTAAGTGTTTTTCTCTGAGGAAATCCAAGCCATAAGCTAACAGCTCTCCATGTAAGTATTTGGGCATTTCTACTGAGGAAAGTACTAATTGTTTGTCAATCTATTTTAAGGCTTATCTCCTAATTTGGTCCAACACTTCCATTAATTGGGTTTCTTTATAGTGCTTTCTGCCAGTGAGCTAACCTGAAAGATAGAAGAGAAAAGATGAAATGTGTTCCTTCTCAAAGAGAATTTTGTTCCTACAAACAATCTTGGGATGTGTGTTTTACTTTATTTTTATTAATATTAATAAAAGTTGAAGTCTCATCAATTCTTCTTGCCAGTTCTATTCTCCTTTCTCCCTCCTCAGAGGTGGCCACTAAGATGATTTTAAGCATATCCTTCCATTTCTCATTTTTATTTTACTTTTTATCTACATAAACATCAATGATAGGTAGTATTATTTTGTACAGATTTGTTCATAGTTGGAGTCATAATGAATATATTCTATAGCTTGCTTTTGTGCAGACCACATTATTTGTTGAATTCAATCACATCTAGAGAGAGAGAGAACTGATTTATTGATTTTAACCACTTTATGGTATTGCAACCTGCAGATCTTCAATATTTTTACCTGTCCACAGATTGCCATTTTGTTGTTTGCAGTTTTTTCAGTACTGAAAATAATACTGCCACTCACATCTTTGTACATTTATGGAATTATTGCCATAGGAAAACAGCATTTAAAATCACTAGTAATTCCTATGAATACAATTTAATACAGTTGGGAATTTTCATTAAAGTTCATTCCAGCAGGAATTGTTCAAGGAATGAAAACTTTATTTTGGCCTACAAATTATAATTAAAATTTAATGCCAAAAAAATCAAACTGTGCTTGTGAAAGTAAATATAAGTGGGTTTTTTTTTTAATCTTCTCTTTCTGATCATTTATAATGCTATTATTCTCCATGGATATGAATGATTGAGAGTTACCTTCATTGCAATGATATTCTAGACATGTTTAAGCTTAAGAACTTCCAAATATATTTCTAATGAATTTTCTCTGAAATATCAAGGACACTAACCTTCTTTAGTGGGTGGAATCTTAAAATCAAGCCAAAGTTTGTGTTTTTTCCTAAGAGAGTTCTGAGTGATCAGAACACCAGTTTCTGAAATGAAATTACTGTGAATCAATGACAGCATTAAAAGAAGTAAAAGCCATATATTTAGAGAATTTTTACTAAAATCAAAATAACAATTTTTCGAAGGAAATTAATCTTTGTCATTTGCCTTAGCAAATATGATAACCTATGAGACATGGTAGGGATAAAATAAATATAAATAAAAATTATATACTTTGCACAAAACAAATACATGACAAGGAAAGAAAATGTACATTTCACTATGCCTAAAAGGACCTTTGTGCATCTTTGCAGATACAAATCATACTCATCTTCAAATGACTCAAATTGTGTCACCCACACGAGCACCTTCTTGATGCGTCCCCTCTCTCTCATCCCCACTCTAAGATAGAAGTAAAAGCCCCACCTCTTAAAAGTTTTATGGATACTTACCTAGGATATCTTATGATATGATTAACTTTTACCACAAATTACAGCTTTTCTGTTTACTTAAAACCGTATCCCAACTAGACTTACTCTCTGTCATCTCTGATTGCACCAAGGGCATTGTTCAAAGCCTTGCTCATAGCAGCTTTCATGAATATTTGTTGGCCTGTATTAAGAAGGTATTCTTGTTGGCTTTTGCCTTTCTTTCTAGCTGAGAGAACCAAAAGCTATAGTTGCTCAAATAAATTTTTAAAATTCTAACTTCAAGTTCATCTGAATGCTTCCCACCCATGGCTACTTGAAAATACTTCAATCAAAAATCATTAACTCTCCTTATCAGTCAAGCAACCCCAAGGTTTAAATTTCATATGGATCTAGGTCAAGTGTTTGCTACTAAAATCATTATGGAAACCTGTGATTGCTAAAGGAATGATTAGCCAATCCACAAACTGGGGATAGGTCCTTTGCTTTTCCGCCTCCTTCCTCTGCTACTGATTAGGATTAGTTCTCTGCAAAATAATAATTTCCCCTAAGGGACAGACAAAAGGAAAGCTGCTACATGTTAACAGCTCTGAGAGGAAAAAATAAAAATATTTGATGAAAGTAGAAGATTCAAAATTGCTATGTAAAGTGAGATTTTTGAAGCATCTACAGATTTTTCTTTAACCTATCATATAGATAAATTACAATTATTTAGACAGAAAACAAATATAGACACATTTTCTAACAAATCAAATTTGTTTCTTACACTATTGAAGTGGATATGAACAGTCATTCGTTTAACAGATATTGTTTTTGTATCTCTCATGTACAGTTATGCTGCCTTTAAGAAGATGACAATTAAGTTGAGGAAGAAAAACATACAAGCTTGCAAAGTTAAATAATAATATCTAACAATAGTATGAAAGATGTTATTAAAAAGAAAAATATTCAGCAAAGATTTTTATCTGTCAGTGTTAATATATTAATAATCATTCACTTATATTACCATAATCTTTAATACCTATCATTTACTAAGCATCATGTTAAGTTTTATATGAGTAAAATTTTACCATTATGAGATTAGTAACATTTTCACCCCCATTTAACAGATTAAGAAAATGAGGGCATGAGATACATAGATACATAGCAATAAGTAGTGGAAACAGGATTAAAACCTGAATATATCTGACCAGGATCTAAATTCTAGCCATCATATCAGAGGTATTTTTTTTTTCTAAATTTTGGGTCAAGACAAGTCCATATCCACCAGCAACTAATATTTTAATGTTAACACAGACAACATCTATTACTATTTATTTCCATTGCATTTTAAAATCAATTGGAATATTGGCCTTTTAACTGTGTCTATGAGAATTATTTTTCTCTATTATTTTTTCTTTAGGGTTGTGATACACAGATGATTTATGACATGTTGCTAAGATTGAAATCCATTGTCTATTTACCTGGTGACTTTGTCTGCAAAAAGGTGAGTTCATGCTATTTTTCTAATGCATGACTAATAAATACATCTGAGGAGTTCAGACATAAGTCAAGAGAACAGTTTAAACAAAATTTGTCCAGGGTGAATTCCATAGTATGGAAATAATCATGAGATACAATTCTGTAAAACTATAATGTGCTCTCAGAGTTTAAAATGGAACAAGACAATATGGATTTCATTACTTATAGGATATAAGTGTGGGTGGTCTGAAAAGTTGCTTTTTGTAAATGTAAATCATCAATTGTCACACCCCATTAATTCCAAATACTTAAGGTGGAGGGAAAAGTTACAGAAGTGAAAGGTGGTTCTGTCCTTTTTATGTCTTCAGCAAACTATCAGTTACCTCCATTTAGCTCACCCAGTTAGTAAATAATCAATGCCATTTTTTTAAAATTTTACTGTGCTTTTTATGATTACAAAGTAATACATGTTCATTATTTTTAAAATGGGAAACACATAAAAGCACAAAGACAAAAACTCCACCACCCAGAAATAACCACTATTAATATATTTCAACCTATCTTTTTATATTGATTTATGGATAGTTAGAGCTTGTTTTATAAAATTGGCACCAAACCTCGCTTATGTTTGAAACTTGTTTTGTCATGTCACAATATATCATGGGAACATTCTACATATTATTAAGTAATCTACAGCATCCTTTTTAAAGCTGCATAATATTCCAGTCTATGAATATATCATAATCAATTTCCAAGTGTTTGCTATTACAAATAACTCTAAAATAAACAATTTTGCACATCTCTGATTACTAACTCAAAGGGGGAGAGAAGGAATGATGACCTTGGGACCTTGAGATACATCTTGAGATATTAAATCAATAGTGAAATCAATAATCAAAATAAAAAGTAAAGAAAGATGAACAGTTCAAAGAAATGAGAGATGATCCAAAACCCTGGGGAGTTCACACATGAGTGAGGGTAAGAAGTACTTATATCATTCCAAAATAATGTGCTAAGTGTGATGGTAGAAGTAAGCACAAGCTGTGGTAGGACACAGAGTAAGGATACTTCTGCACTGGGGTACTGGCAAGATTTCCTGAAGAAGATGCTGGTCAAGCTAAGTCTTGAAAAATGAATCAGCATGAACCAGGAGAAAGAAGAAGCAGGCATTCCAGATAGAGGAAAGAATTCACATGAGTCAAGGCAGAAAGGAAGGGACTCTGTCTTCGGAGGGAGTGTATGGAACTACAATAAGTCAAAAGCTAGAAAATTTTAGTATCATTTATTCAGTGAAACTCATTAAATAATTTTGAAATACTATGGGCCAGGCACTGTGCTGGGTACTAGATATATTCAGCAGTGAGCATAAAAAGGTGGTTCTTGTCCTTCAAGGGCTTACAGTCTAGTGCCAGGGTATTCAATTCACAGTGTACATCAGAATCACCTGAATTTAGAAATCTGGGCTCCATCTCCAGCAACTTAACTGGTCTGGGTGGAGACCACATATCAATATTTTTAAAGCTCCCAGGTGATTATAAATTGAGCCAAAGTTGAGTATCACTGGCCTGATGGAAGAGACAAACAATAAACAAATAAAATTAATGTGTAACTCCAAAATGTGCTAAGTTCTATGCAGCAAAAACAATTTGCCAGGAGAGGGCGTGGTGGCAAAGGCACTTACTTTAGATTGGGGGACTCAGACAGGGGGAGATTGTCAAGCTGTCAGGCATGATCTTTGTGAAAATCTGAAGAGAAATAGTTCTCTAGCTTAAAAAACAAAACAAAACTGGAGAGGACACTATTTTAGATGAAGACTTGGGACCATGAGGCAGGACAGAACTTGACATATTTAAGGAATGGAAGCAAATGATCAACTAGGATAATGGTGAAAGACAAAGTCAAATAGAGTGAAGGTACTTTAAGGCATCCAGGTAGAGATACCTAGTGCACAGGTGGAAATCAGTCTAGTCCATGAGAGAGGACAGAACTGGAGGTAAATCTTTGGAAACCGGCATATGATGGAAACTGATATCATAAGAAGCTCAAGAAAAGGTAAATAAAGAAGACCAAGGCTGTAACTTTGAAGAATACTAGTATTTATGGAAGAGGTCAATGAAGAAGAATCACAGAGGGCAACTGAAAAGCTGTCAGAGGTAAAAGAGGAAAAATAGAGGAGAGGTTGTGATATTAATGAAACTAGGAATCTAGAATCCCACACAAATTAGTCCAGATTAAATGTGGGCATACTGATGATATAAAATCATTTTCATTAAAATGGGAAATACAAACCACAGCTCAGTTTAAGGACCCCTTTAGGGCAGTGATGCATTTAGGATGACATGGCCTTAATGCACCAAAATGGCCTTTCAATTTGTTCCAATAGCAGCAGGGACTGAAAATTGAGATAACTCATAGAAACTTTAGCATCCGGGCCCACAAGCAGTGAAAATTTGCTTAACAAAGTGTGAAATGCAGAGTAGATGCAGCGTTCTCATTTCTAATTTCTTCCTCACATCGCATCCATCACTCAATAATAAAAACAGATCAGTGAACACAAATGAAGGAAGGAAAAAAATAAGCAGGGGGAAGAGCAGAAATGAAAAGACATGAGACTCCAAGCCACATTTCTTTGTTTCTGTTTTTAAGAAGGGATTTAATTAAGAGTAGACATAGACAGAGATGAAAAGTTGTTACTTGTCCAGATTTTATACAGCCAAATTCAGCTTTGTTTTTTATCATTTCCCCAAATCATTGTAGGAAAAGGGAAGAAAAAAAAAAAGGAAGGAAAACATGTTCCATTAGCAGTTGTTTAAATAATTGAAGAAATGGCAGGGCTCAGGACTGAGTTTGCTGACCTACCTAATCCTCCGGATGGCTCCTAAACTTACCAAGTGGGTAGCTTGGACTGCTTCAAAGAGTACTTAGGAATTTTCCCAGGATTAATTTGTAAGAATTAATTTGAGCGTGATAATGCCCCTGTCAGCCTTGGAAATAGCCTTCTACACAGGAACCCTGAAAATTTGAAGCGCTCCCTCACTAAGGGTTACCCCATTGTACATGAAGCGCTTGCATTTCTACACTTTCTCCAAATTAGTACATAAACCAACCAGAAGAGCTTGGTTCGATCTTTTTTTTTTTTTTTTTTAAACATCTTTATTGAAGTATAATTGCTTTACAATGGTGTGTTAGCTTCTGCTTTATAACAAAGTGAATCAGTTATACATATACATATGTTCCCATATCTCTTCCCTCTTGCATCTCCCTCCCTCCCACCCTCCCTATCCCACCCCTCTAGGTGGTCACAAAGCACCGAGCGGTTTGATCTTATTTTGCACATGCTGTCAGACCTTGCTCTCTAAGGAATGTCTACTTCATTTGAATGCCAATTAAACTTGCAGGAAAGTCTTAAATTAGCCTAGAAATATGCAAGAAATAGGGGAAGTTTTGGTTCGTTGATTATGCCAGATCTCCTTGGAAAATTACTGAAATGATCATTAAAAAATAATTAAAAGTGCTGAACTATATTTAAGTACCCATTATGTACTTCTACGTCCAGTCAGTTGTAATAACTGCCTTTGAAAAATCATTCCAGTTCCCTGAGAATTACTTCATGCAAAGAATTAAGGAATATGACCCTGTCCTAATCATTACTTCTTGGAGTATCTCTTGAAAAACTAATTTTCAGACACTTTCTCTCATTTTTAAAATAATTCATAGATATTGTGTTGGTTTTAAAGAGATCAGTCTTGATATTGGATTCATTAGATATGATCTGTACATATTATATAGTCAGGTGACATAGGTGTTGCTAGTTCTAATGCTATCATCTGCCAGCCTCGTAAGTTTGCCCAAGACACTTAACTTTTCAAGTCTCTACTACCAATTTTTAAACAAGAATAATGATATGTTTCCTATTTGACCTCACTGGGATTTTTGCAAGAAATAAGTGAGTTAATATCTATGAAAATACTTTGCAGCTATAAAGTAGCATGTTCCTTTTTTTAAAAAATTTATTTATTTTATTTATTTTATTTTTGGCTGTGTTGGGTCTTCGCTTCTGTGCGCGGGCTTTCTCTAGTTGCAGCGAGCAGGGTCTACTCTTCTTTGCTGTGCACGGGCTTCTCATTGCGGTGGCCTCTGTTGTTGCGGAGCACAGGATTTAGGTGCGTGGGCTTCAGTAGTTGTGGCTTGCGGGCTCTAGAGCGCAGACTCAATAGTTGTGGCGCACGAGCTTAGTTGCTCCGCAGCATGTGGGATCTTCCCAGATCAGGGATCGAACCCATGTCCCCTGCATTAGCAGGCCGATTCTTAAACACTGCGCCACCAAGGAAGCCTCAAAGTAGCATGTTCTGATAAAACAAACACAGGCATTAAAATAAGGAGCAATGTAAAATCTGATATTATGATTTTAAAAATACTTTGCAAATGCAAGATGTATTATTAGCACTGATAATATGGAAATAACTATAATTAGATCCATCTGTATTGGAATTTCTACTTAAATCTACATTTGGGAATAAATATACCTATTTATAGAAGGTATAAATACACAATGCAAAATTTAAATATACTTTTTGCGTTGCTTAGTTGGGAGATGTGCATTCTAGGCTTCCTTTTGCTTCTATTTACTATCATGGAGCAACAGTTACTCAGCCAAATATTAGCCAGTAAGCCAATCTGTGCCTTTATTTTCTTTCTGTAAAATGGAAATAATAATACCTACTCTAGCTTCCTCATAAAAGTCATGGGGAGATAAAATGTGAATTTCAGTGTCACAGATGTTAACTAAGAGGTAGAGTCTGAAAACTTTAAACTTAACCTAACAATTATAATACGACAATAAATAATGTTCAGGAAAATAACCCTTGGTATTAAAGAACTTCAAAACTTCCCAGGGAATAGCTGAATTATAAATTATTCATAAATGAGTGCCTATGTCATAATTCCTATGCTCAGCACTGGAACAAAGTAGACATTGTCTCAGCCATTGCAGAGCATAAACTATAATCAACATTGTTTAATCCTAAATTAATTTTAGTGTATTCTACTCCTTTGAAAATATGGTTAACAAGAATGTTTTATGAACTCAAATAATCCAGTCCCCTCCTAAACCAAATATAAGAGAATTTATTGTATTTATGCTATTTTTAATAGCTCAGAGTGATCAAGACTCAACTCACTAAGACATATAGGCACTGTTATCCAAATACTCTGCCTAGTATTATGAGAACTGGCTTATTTAAAGTTTAAAAGCTTTTCTTCACCCAAGTGCCATTTAGATCTCTTGTAAAACGTATTTATGTTTTTTGGATCCTGGAGTGAGATGTGTTCCAAGGGTCCCACAACCACCCACTAGTTTGGTGATTTGCATGACTCAACATAAAGTTATATTTATCACTTAAGATTTATTAAGGCAAAGTATACAGTGCAGGAACAGCATGAAAAAGATATGCATAGGCAAAGACTAGAGAAATCAGGTGCAGATTTCCTAGATCCTACTTCTGAGAGGCTCACATGGATGCATTTTTATCTCCTACTGTGGACCATAGAGACAAGGGCAAAATATCTCTGCCTAGGAAAGCTCATCTAAGTCTTGGAGTCCAGAGTTTTTAAATGGGGCTGGTCACACAGCTACATGACCAGTCATTTTTCAGACTCCAAACTAGATACCAAGCACACACCATAAATCTTTGTATTTACATTAAACAGTGTTGACAGCCTGGTACATCCTGCCACACTACCTGAGGCATACAGAATAACATCATTAACCAGTGTCTATGTGAACATTCCAGGAGCTTAGTTGTCAAGGCACTGAACAAGTGTCATTGCCCTGGCTCCAGAGTCCCCAGAAATAAACAAGAACTGAATAAAACAACCTGCTGAAGGGAGGAACACTCCCAAACTCATTCTATGAGGCATCACCCTGATGCCAAAACCATACAAAGATGTCACAAAAAAAGAAAATTACAGGCCAATATCACTGATGAACATAGATGCAAAAATCCTCAACAAAATACTAGCAAACAGAATCCAACAACACATTAAAAGGATCATACACCATGATCAAGTGGGGTTTATCTCAGGAATGCAAAGATTCTTCAATATATGCAAATCAATCAGTGCAATACACCATATTAACAAACTGAAGGATAAAAACCATATGATAATTGCAATAGATGCAGAAAAAGCTTTTGACAAAATTCAATACCCACTTATGATAAAAACTCTACAGAAAGTGGGCATGGAGGGAACCTACCTCAACATAATAAAAGCCATATATGACAAACACACAGCCAACATCATCCTCAATGGTGAAAAACTGAAAGCATTTTCTCTAAGATCAGGAACAAGACAAGGGTGCCCACTCTCACCACTATTATTCAACATAGTTTTGGAAGTTTTAGCCATGGCAATCAGAGAAGAAAAAGAAATAAAAGGAATACAAATTGGAAAAGAAGAAGTAAAACTGTCACTGTTTGCAGATGACATGATACTATACATAGAGAATCCTAAAGATGCTACCAGAAAGCTATTAGAGCTCATCAATGAATTTGGTAAAGTAGCAGGATACAAAATTAATGCACAGAAATCTCTTGCACTCCTATACACTAACAATGAAAAATCAGAAAGGGAAATCAAGGAAACACTCCTATTTACCATTGCAAAGAAAAGAATAAAATACCTAGGAATAAACCTACCTAAGGAGGCAAAAGACCTGTATGCAGAAAACTATAAGACACTGATGAAAGAAATCGAAGACGATACAAACAGATGGAAAGATATACCATGTTCTTGGATTGGAAGAATCAACATTGTGAAAATGACTATACTACCCAAAGCAATCTACAGATTCAATGCAACCCCTATCAAATTACCAATGGCATTTTTCATAGAACTAGAACAAAAAATTTTACAATTTGTATGGAAACACAAAAGACCCCAAATAGCCAAAGCAATTTGAGAAAGAAAAACGGAGCTGGAGGAATCAGGCTTCAGACTATACTACAAAGCTACAGTAATCAGGACAGTATGGTACTGGCACAAAAACAGAAATATAGATCAATGGAACAGGATAGAGAGCCCATAGGTAAACCCACGCACTTAAGGTCACCTTACCTTTGACAAAGGAGGCAAGAATATACAACGGAGAAAAGATAGCCTCTTCAACGAGTGGAGCTGAGAAAACTGGACAGTTACATGTAAAAGAATGAAATTAGAACACTTCCTAACACCATACACAAAAATAAACTCAAAATGGATTAAAGACCTAAATGTAAGGCCAGACACTATAAAACTCTTTGAGGAAAACATAGGTAGAACACTCTATGACATAAATCACAGCAAAATCCTTTTTGACCCACTTCCTAGGGTTAGGGAAATAAAGACAAAAATAAACAAATAGGACCTAATGAAACTTAAAAGCTTTTGCACAGCAAAGGAAACCATAAATAAGATGAAAAGACAACCCTCAGAATGGGAGAAAATATTTGCAAACAAAGCAACTGACAAAGGATTAATCTCCAAAATATACAAGCAACTCATGCTGTTCAATATCAAAAAAACAAACAACCCAATCCAAAAATGGGCAGAAGACCTAAATAGACGTTTCTCCAAAGAAGACATACAGATTGCCAAAAAACACATGAAAAGACTCTCAACAGCACTAATTAGTAGAGAAATGCAAATCAAAACTACAATGAGGTATCACTTCACACCCGTCAAAATGGCCATCATCAAAAAATCTACAAACAATAAATGCTGGAGAGGGTGCGGAGAAAAGGGAACACTCCTGCACTGTTGGTGGGAATGTAAATTGAAACAGCCACTATGGAGAACAGTATGAAGGTTCCTTAAAAAACTAAAAATAGAACTACCATATGACCCAGCAATTCCACTACTGGGCATATCCCTGAGGAAACCATAATTCAAAGAGATACATGTACTACAATGTTCACTGCAGTGCTATTTACAATTGCCAGGACATGGAAGCAACCTAAATGTCCATCGACAGATGACTGGATAAAGAAGCTGTGGCACATATATACGATGGAATATTACTCGGCCATAAAAAGGAGCAAAATTGAGTTATTTGTAATGAGGTGGATGGACCTAGAGTCTGTCATGCAGAGCGAAGTAAGTCAGAAAGAGAAAAACAAATACCGTATGCTAACGCACTTTTACGGAATCTAAAAAAATGGTACTGATGAACCTAGTGGCAGGGCAGGGATAAAGACACAGATGTAGAGAACGGACTTGAGGACACAGGGTGAGTAGGGGAAGCTGGGACAAAGTGAGAGAGTAGCATTGACATGTATAAACTACCAAATGTAAAATGGATGGCTAGTGAGAAGCTGCTGCATAGCACAGGGAGATCAGCTCCATGCTTTGTGAGGACCTAGAGGGGTGGGATAGGAAGGATGGGAGGGAGTCTCAAGAGGGAAGGGATATGGGGATATATGTATACTTATAGCTAATTCACTTTGTTGTACAACAGAAACTAACACAACATTGTAAAGCAATTATACTCCAATAAAGATATATATATATTAAAAAAATACCTGCTGCATTAACACTTTCTTCTCAATATGGAACAAGAATAATAGCTTAAGGGTCTCATATGCCCCAATTACTAAAATCAGACCTCAGTGCTATAGGCAGTAGAGTTCACCTTTAGATGACTGTAACCCATGTTTTTTGGATAAACTAAGCAACTTCTTCAAAGCATAGCAGTGGTCACCAAAGCTAAGGTGAATATGCTTACAATCTGTTATTTCCTCTCTTCAATCCCATTCTTAAAACAATGTGCTGACTGAAGTATCTTTGCCTGTCCAGTGATGGCACACAGTGCTCAGGTTCTAGAGGGTATCACTTTCCTTGTAATTTCCTTTCACATGTTATATCAAACTGATGTCCATAACTACCTCAGGTCTTAAGATAATTATTATTACACTTATATTCCTTGCTTCCTTCATTTACATTTACTCCTCTAGAAGAGTTTATATCTTTTAATTTGGGGCATAATTGTCAAGAATAAAGTGACTACCATTTGCTCTTTATATTTGGCATATAGGGAGAAATCGGCAAGGAAATGTATGTCATTAAGCAAGGAGAAGTCCAAGTTCTTGGAGGAGCTGATGGTGCTCAAGTTCTGGTTACTCTGAAAGCTGGGGCAGTGTTTGGAGAAATCAGGTATCTAAAAGACACCTTGTAATATTGAAGTCTGTCATTTGTTATAAAAGAAAAGCCTTGGGTCATAAAATAAGTAAAGTTCCCGCTCAAATTCACCAATGGTTTGATTGTGCTGACAGCATTGATAAAATAAGGATTTTCACATTTCTATTTATCCTTTCCCTTCCCCAAAAGACCTAGCTCATTCAGCCCTTTAGGCCCAGGACTTAGGTCAGTGCCTAGCATAAAGTAGATGCTCAATATATGTTGAATAATGAATGTGTGAATAAATGAATGGATGAATGATGAAAGAAGAGATTGGGAGAGTTAGTCGTCAGATTGTTGGAGAACTTGAATGCCAGGCTAAGACAATAGTTTTGAGTAGGTGAGTGATAATGATTATCATTGTGGGACCAAATTGCCTGAGTCCAAACCCCAGTACCACCACTTACAATCTTTGCTCCGTTGTTACTTGACCCCTCTGTCCTTCATCTTAATAATTAGAAGAACAATAGTGAATATCTTAGAGGGTTGGTAAGTGAATTAATTCATGAAAAGCACTTAGAACAATGTCCAGCATCTATTAGGAGCTCAATAAATATTAACTATTGTTATTATTATTTCCTATTGGTCAGGAGAAGTTTATCCTACAAGTAAGTCCCCAAGAGTAAGAATAGGAGTATTGGGGCAAGATGGCGGAAGAGTAAGACGCGGAGATCACCTTCCTCCCCACAGATACATGAGAAATACATCTACACGTGGAACTGCTCCTACAAAACACCCACTGAACGCTGGCAGAAGACGTCAGACCTCCCAAAAGGCAAGAAAATCCCCACGTACTTGGGTAGGGCAAAAGAAAAAAGAAATAACAGAGACAAAAGAATAGGGACGGGACCTGCACCAGTGGGAGGGAGCTGTGAAGGAGGAAAGGTTTCCACACACTAGGAAGCCCCTTCGTGGGCAGAGACTGCGGGTAGCAGAGGGGGGAAGCTTCGGAGCCACGGAGGAGAGCGCAGCCACAGTGGTGCGGAGGGCAAAGCGGAGATTCCCGCACAGAGGAGCGGTGCCGACCAGCACTCACCAGCCCGAGAGGCTTGTCTGCTCAGCCGCCGGGGCGGGCGGGGCCTGGGAGCTGGGGCTCGGGCTTCGGTGCTAGCCGGGAGGGAGTCCGGGAAAAAGATTGCAGCTGCCAAAGAGGCAAGAGAATTTTTCTTGCCTCTTTGTTTCGCGGCGCGCAAGGAGAGGGGATTCAGAGCGCCGCCTAAACGAGCTCCAGAGACGGGCGCGAGCCGCGGCTATCAGCGCGGATCCCACAGCAACAGGGACGCAGAGGGAAAAACGGAGAGATTCCCGCACAGAGGCTCGGCGCCGAGCAGCACTCACCAGCCCGAGAGGCTTGTCTGCTCACCCGCCGGGGCGGGCGGGGGCTGGGAGCTGAGGCGCGGGCTTCGGTCGGATCCCAGGGAGAGGACTGGGGTTGGCTGCGTGAACACAGCCTGAAGGGTCTAGCGCACCACAACTAGCCGGGAGGGTGCACGAGAAAAGGTCTGCAGCTGCCAAAGAGGCAGGAGACTTTTTCTTGCCTCTTTGTTTCGCGGCGTGCAAGGAGAGGGTATTCAGAGCGCCACTTAAATGAACTCCAGAGACGGGCGCGAGCCGCGGCTATCAGCGCGGACCCCAGAGACGGGCATGAGATGCTAAGGCTGCTGCTGCCGCCACCAAACAGCCTGTGGGCGAGCACAGGTCATTCTCCACACCGCCCCTCCCGGGAGCCTGTGCAGCCCGCCACGGCCAGGCTCCCGTAATCCGGGGACAACTTCCCCGGGAGAGCGCACGGCGCGCCTCAGGCTGCTGCAACGTCACGCCGGCTTCTGCCGCCGCAGGCTCGCCCCGCCTCCTCCGTACCGCTCCCTCCCCCCGGCCTGACTGAGCCAGAGCCCCCGAATCAGCTGCTCCTTTAACCCCGTTCTGTCTGGGCGGGGAACAGACGCCCTCAGGGGACCTACACGCAGAGGCGGGTCCAAATCCAAAGCTGAACCCCGGGAGCTGTACGAACAAAGAAGAGAAAGGGAAATCTCTCCCAGCAGCCTCAGAAGCAGCGGATTAAAGCTCCACAAACAACTTGATGTGCCTGCATCTGTTGAATACCTGAATAGACAACGAATCATCCCAAATTTAGGAGGTGGACTTTGGGAGCAGGATATATTAACTTTTCCCCTTTTCCTTTTTTTTGTGACTGTAGATGTGTATGCTTCTGGGTGAGATTTTGTCTGTATAGCTTTGCTCTCACCCTTAGTCCTAGGGTTAGGTCCGTCCGTTTTTTTTTTTTTGGCTTAAAAATTTTTTTTCCCCTAATAAATGTTTTCTTAATAATTTTTTCCTTATTTTCTATTTTTAAAAAAATTTTTAATAAGTTTTTTCATATTTTTTATTTTAAAAAATTAAAAAATTTTTTTCTTAATAAATTTTTTCTAAATAATTTTTTCTTATTTTTAGTATAAAAAATTAATAAATCTATTTTTAAAAATTAAAAAAAATTTTTTTTTCTTAATAAATTTACTCTTAATAATTTTTTTTCTTATTTTTTATTATAATTGCTTTATTTTATTTTATTTTATCCTCTTTTTTTCTTTCTTTCCATTTTTTTCCCTTTTATTCTGAGCCGTGTGGATGAAAGGCTCTTGGTGCTCCAGCCAGGCATCAGGGCTGTGCCTCTGAGGTGGGAGAGCCAACTTCAGGACACTGGTCCACAAGAGACCTCCCAGCTCCACGTAATACCAAACGGCGAAAATCTCTCACAGATCTCCATCTCAACATCAAGACCCAGCTTCACTCAACGACCAGCAAGCTACAGTGCTGGACACCCTATGCCAAACAACTAGCAAGACAGGAACACAGCCCCATCCATTAACAGAGAGGCTGCCTAAAATCATAATAAGGCCACAGACACCCCAAAACACACCACCAGACGTGGACGAACCCACCAGAAAGACAACATCCAGCCTCATCCACCAGAACACAGGCACTAGTTCCCTCCACCAGGAAACCTACACAACCCACTGAACCAACCTTAGCCACTGGGGACAGATACCAAAAACAACGGGAACTACGAACCTGCAGCCTGTGAAAAGGAGACCCCAAACACAGTAAGATAAGCAAAATGAGAAGACAGAAAAACACACAGCAGATGAAGGAGCAGGGTCAAAACACACCAGACCTAACAAATGAAGAGGAAATAGGTAGTCTACCTGAAAAAGAATTCAGAATAATGATAGTAAGGATGATCCAAAGTCTTGGAAATAGAATAGACAAAATGCAAGAAACATTTAACAAGGACGTAGAAGAACTAAAGAGGAACCAAGCAACGATGACAAGCACAATAAATGAAATTAAAAATACTCTAGATGGGATCAATAGCAGAATAACTGAGGCAGAAGAACGGATAAGTGACCTGGAAGATAAAATGGTGGAAATAACTACTGCAGACCAGAATAAAGAAAAAAGAATGAAAAGAACTGAGGACAGTCTCAGAGACCTCTGGGACAACATTAAACGCACCAACATTCGAATTATAGGGGTCCCAGAAGAAGAAGAGAAAAAGAAAGGGACTGAGAAAATATTTGAAGAGATTATAGTTGAAAACTTCCCTAATATGGGAAAGGAAATAGTTAATCAAGTCCTGGAAGCACAGAGAGTCCCATACAGGATAAATCCAAGGAGAAACACACCAAGACACATATTAATCAAACTATCAAAAATTAAATATAAAGAAAACATATTAAAAGCAGCAAGGGAAAAACAACAGATAACACACAAGGGCATCCCCATAAGGTTAACAGCTGATCTTTCAGCAGAAACGCTGCAAGCCAGAAGGGAGTGGCAGGATATACTTAAAGTGATGAAGGAGAAAAACCTACAACCAAGATTACTCTACCCAGCAAGGATCTCATTCAGATTTGATGGAGAAATTAAAACCTTTACAGACAAGCAAAAGCTGAGAGAGTTCAGCACCACCAAACCAGCTTTACAACAAATGCTAAAGGAACTTCTCTAGGCAAGAAACACAAGAGAAGGAAAACACCTACAATAACAAACCCAAAACATTTAAGAAAATGGGAATAGGAACATACATATCGATAATTACCTTAAATGTAAATGGATTAAATGCTCCCACCAAAAGACACAGACTGGCTGAATGGATACAAAAACAAGACCCATATATATGCTGTCTACAAGAGACCCACTTCAGACCTAGAGACACATACAGACTGAAAGTGAGGGGATGGAAAAAGATATTCCATGCAAATGGAAATCAAAAGAAAGCTGGAGTAGCAATTCTCATATCAGACAAAATAGACTTTAAAATAAAGACAATTACAAGAGACAAAGACGGACACTATATAATGATCAAGGGATCGATCCAAGAGGAAGGTATAACAATTGTAAATATTTATGCACCCAACATAGGAGCACCTCAATACATAAGGCAAATACTAACAGCCATAAAAGGGGAAATCGACAGTAACACAATCATAGTAGGGGACTTTAACACCCCACTTTCACCAATGGACAGATCATCCAAAATGAAAATAAATAAGGAAACACAAGCTTTAAATGATACATTAAACAAGATGGACTTAATTGATATTTATAGGACATTCCACCCAAAAACAACAGAATACACATTTTTCTCAAGTGCTCATGGAACATTCTCCAGGATAGATCATATCTTGGGTCACAAATCAAGCCTTGGTAAATTTAAAAGAATTGAAATCGTATCAAGTATCTTTTCCGACCACAACGCTATGAGACTAGATATCAATTACAGGAAAAGATCTGTAAAAAATACAAACACATGGAGGCTACACAATACACTACTTAATAACGAAGTGATCACTGAAGAAATCAAAGGGGAAATCAAAAAATACCTAGAAACAAATGACAATGGAGACACGACGATCCAAAACCTATGGGATGCAGCAAAAGCAGTTCTAAGAGGGAAGTTTATAGCAATACAAGCCTACATCAAGAAACAGGAAACATCTCGAATAAACAACCTAACCTTGCACCTAAAGCAATTAGAGAAAGAAGAACAAAAAAACCCCAAAGCTAGCAGAAGGAAAGAAATCATAAAGATCAGATCAGAAATAAATGAAAAAGAAATGAAGGAAACAATAGCAAAAATCAATGAAACTAAAAGCTGGTTCTTTGAGAAGATAAACAAAATTGATAAACCATTAGCCAGACTCATCAAGAGAAAAAAGGAGAAGACTCAAATTAATAGAATTAGAAATGAAAAAGGAGAAGTAACCACTGACACTGCAGAAATACAAACGATCATAAGAGATTACTACAAGCAACTCTATGCTAATAAAATGGACAACCTGGAAGAAATGGACAGATTCTTAGAAATGCACAACCTGCCGAGACTGAACCAGGAAGAAATAGAAAATATGAACAGACCAATCACAAGCACTGAAATTGAAACTGTGATTAAAAATCTTCCAACACACAAAAGCCCAGGACCAGATGGCTTCACAGGCGAATTCTATCAAACATTTAGAGAAGAGCTAACACCTATCCTTCTCAAACTCTTCCAAAATATTGCAGAGGGAGGAACACTCCCCAACTCATTCTACGAGGCCACCATCACCCTGATACCAAAACCAGGCAAAGATGTCACAAAGAAAGAAAACTACAGGCCAATATCACTGATGAACATAGATGCAAAAATCCTCAACAAAATACTAGCAAACAGAATCCAACAGCACATTAAAAGGATCATACACCATGATCAAGTGGGGTTTATTCCAGGAATGCAAGGATTCTTCAATATACGCAAATCAATCAACGTGATACATCATATTAACAAATTGAAGGAGAAAAACCATATGATCATCTCAATCGATGCAGAGAAAGCTTTCGACAAAATTCAACACCCATTTATGATAAAAGTCCTGCAGAAAGTAGGCATAGAGGGAACTTTCCTCAACATAATAAAGGCCGTATATGACAAACCCACAGCCAACATTGTCCTCAATGGTGAAAAACTGAAACCATTTCCACTAAGATCAGGAACAAGACAAGGTTGCCCACTCTCACCACTATTATTCAACATAGTTTTGGAAGTGTTAGCCACAGCAATCAGAGACGAAAAAGAAATAAAAGGAATCCAAATCGGAAAAGAAGAAGTAAAGCTGTCACTGTTTGCAGATGACATGATACTATACATAGAGAATCCAAAAGATGCTACCAGGAAACTACTAGAGCTAATCAATGAATTTGGTAAAGTAGCAGGATACAAAATTAATGCACAGAAATCTCTTGCATTCCTGTATACTAATGATGAAAAATCTGAAAGTGAAATTAAGAAAACACTCCCGTTTACCATTGCAACAAAAAGAATAAAATACCTAGGAATAAACCTACCTAAGGAGACAAAAGACCTGTATGCAGAAAATTATAGGACACTGATGAAAGACATTAAAGATGATACAAATAGATGGAGAGATATACCATGTTCTTGGATTGGAAGAATAAACATTGTGAAAATGACGCTGCTACCCAAAGCAATCTACAGATTCAATGCAATCCCTATCAAACTACCACTGGCATTTTTCACAGAACTAGAACAAAAAATTTCACAATTTGTATGGAAACACAAAAGACCCCGAATAGCCAAAGCAATCTTGAGAACGAAAAATGGAGCTGGAGGAATCAGGCTCCCTGACTTCAGACTATATTACAAAGCTACAGTAATCAAGACAGTTTGGTACTGGCACAAAAACAGAAATATAGATCAATGGAACAGGATAGAAAGCCCAGAGATAAGCCCACGCACATATGGTCACCTTATCTTTGATAAAGGAGGCAAGCATATACAGTGGAGAAAAGACAGCCTCTTCAATAAGTGGTGCTGGGAAAATTGGACAGGTACATGTAAAAGTATGAAATTAGAACACTCCCTAACACCATACACAAAAATAAACTCAAAATGGATTAAAGACCTAAGTGTAAGGCCAGACACTATCAAACTCTTAGAGGAAAACATAGGCAGAACACTCCATGACATAAGTCACAGCAAGATCCTTTTTGACCCAGGTCCTAGAGAAATGGAAATAAAAACACAAATAAACAAATGGGACCTAATGAAACTTAAAAGCTTTTGCACAGCAAAGGAAACCATAAACAAGACCAAAAGACAACCCTCAGAATGGGAGAAAATATTTGCAAATGAAGCAACGGACAAAGGATTAATCTCCAAGATTTACAAGCAGCTCATGCAGCTCAATAACAAAAAAACAAACAACCCAATCCAAAAATGGGCAGAAGACCTAAATAGACATTTCTCCAAAGAAGAGATACAGATTGCCAACAGACACATGAAAGAATGCTCAACATCATTAATCATTAGAGAAATGCAAATCAAAACTACAATGAGGTATCATCTCACACCGGTCAGAATGGCCATCATCAAAAAATCTAGAAACAATAAATGCTGGAGAGGGTGTGGAGAAAAGGGAACACTCTTGCACTGTTGGTGGGAATGTAAATTGATACAGCCACTATGGAGAACAGTATGGAGGTTCCTTAAAAAACTAAAAATAGAACTACCATATGACCCAGCAATCCCACTACTGGGCATATACTCTGAGAAAACCATAATTCAGAAAGAGTCATGTACCAAAATATTCATTGCAGCTCTGTTTACAATAGCCAGGACATGGAAGCAACCTAGGTGTCCATCATCGGATGAATGGATAAAGAAGATGTGGCACATATATACAATGGAATATTACTCAGCCATAAAAAGAAATGAAATGGAGGTGTTTGTAATGAGGTGGATGGAGTTAGAGTCTGTCATACAGAGTGAAGTAAGTCAGAAAGAGAAAAACAAATACAGTATGCTAACACATATATATGGAATCTAAGGGAAAAAAAAAAAAAAAAAAAAAAAAAAAAAAAAAAGAGGTCATGAAGAACCTAGTGGCAAGATGGGAATAAAGACACAGACCTACTAGAGAATGGACTTGAGGATATGGGGAGGGGGAGGGGTGAGATGTGACAGGGTGAGAGAGTGTCATGGACATATATACACTACCAAATGTAAAATAGATAACTAGTGGGAAGCAGCCGCATAGCACAGGGAGATCAGCTCGGTGCTTTGTGACCACCTAGAGGGGTGGGATAGGGAGGGTGGGAGGGAGGGAGATGCAAGAGGGAAGAGATATGGCAACATATGTATATGTGTAACTGATTCACTTTGTTGTAAAGCAGAAGCTAGCACACCATTGTAAAGCAATTATACTTCAATAAAGATGTTTAAAAAAAAAAAAAAAAAATAAAAAAAAAAAAAAATAAAAGACACCTTGTAATATTGAAGTCTGTCATTTGTTATAAAAGAAAAGCCTTGGGTCATAAAATAAGTAAAGTTCCCGCTCAAATTCACCAATGGTTTGATTGTGCTGACAGCATTGATAAAATAAGGATTTTCACATTTCTATTTATCCTTTCCCTTCCCCAAAAGACCTAGCTCATTCAGCCCTTTAGGCCCAGGACTTAGGTCAGTGCCTAGCATAAAGTAGATGCTCAATATATGTTGAATAATGAATGTGTGAATAAATGAATGGATGAATGATGAAAGAAGAGATTGGGAGAGTTAGTCGTCAGATTGTTGGAGAACTTGAATGCCAGGCTAAGACAATAGTTTTGAGTAGGTGAGTGATAATGATTATCATTGTGGGACCAAATTGCCTGAGTCCAAACCCCAGTACCACCACTTACAATCTTTGCTCCGTTGTTACTTGACCCCTCTGTCCTTCATCTTAATAATTAGAAGAACAATAGTGAATATCTTAGAGGGTTGGTAAGTGAATTAATTCATGAAAAGCACTTAGAACAATGTCCAGCATCTATTAGGAGCTCAATAAATATTAACTATTGTTATTATTATTTCCTATTGGTCAGGAGAAGTTTATCCTACAAGTAAGTCCCCAAGAGTAAGAATAGGAGTATTGGGGCAAGATGGCGGAAGAGTAAGACGCGGAGATCACCTTCCTCCCCACAGATACATGAGAAATACATCTACACGTGGAACTGCTCCTACAAAACACCCACTGAACGCTGGCAGAAGACGTCAGACCTCCCAAAAGGCAAGAAAATCCCCACGTACTTGGGTAGGGCAAAAGAAAAAAGAAATAACAGAGACAAAAGAATAGGGACGGGACCTGCACCAGTGGGAGGGAGCTGTGAAGGAGGAAAGGTTTCCACACACTAGGAAGCCCCTTCGTGGGCAGAGACTGCGGGTAGCAGAGGGGGGAAGCTTCGGAGCCACGGAGGAGAGCGCAGCCACAGTGGTGCGGAGGGCAAAGCGGAGATTCCCGCACAGAGGAGCGGTGCCGACCAGCACTCACCAGCCCGAGAGGCTTGTCTGCTCAGCCGCCGGGGCGGGCGGGGCCTGGGAGCTGGGGCTCGGGCTTCGGTGCTAGCCGGGAGGGAGTCCGGGAAAAAGATTGCAGCTGCCAAAGAGGCAAGAGAATTTTTCTTGCCTCTTTGTTTCGCGGCGCGCAAGGAGAGGGGATTCAGAGCGCCGCCTAAACGAGCTCCAGAGACGGGCGCGAGCCGCGGCTATCAGCGCGGATCCCACAGCAACAGGGACGCAGAGGGAAAAACGGAGAGATTCCCGCACAGAGGCTCGGCGCCGAGCAGCACTCACCAGCCCGAGAGGCTTGTCTGCTCACCCGCCGGGGCGGGCGGGGGCTGGGAGCTGAGGCGCGGGCTTCGGTCGGATCCCAGGGAGAGGACTGGGGTTGGCTGCGTGAACACAGCCTGAAGGGTCTAGCGCACCACAACTAGCCGGGAGGGTGCACGAGAAAAGGTCTGCAGCTGCCAAAGAGGCAGGAGACTTTTTCTTGCCTCTTTGTTTCGCGGCGTGCAAGGAGAGGGTATTCAGAGCGCCACTTAAATGAACTCCAGAGACGGGCGCGAGCCGCGGCTATCAGCGCGGACCCCAGAGACGGGCATGAGATGCTAAGGCTGCTGCTGCCGCCACCAAACAGCCTGTGGGCGAGCACAGGTCATTCTCCACACCGCCCCTCCCGGGAGCCTGTGCAGCCCGCCACGGCCAGGCTCCCGTAATCCGGGGACAACTTCCCCGGGAGAGCGCACGGCGCGCCTCAGGCTGCTGCAACGTCACGCCGGCTTCTGCCGCCGCAGGCTCGCCCCGCCTCCTCCGTACCGCTCCCTCCCCCCGGCCTGACTGAGCCAGAGCCCCCGAATCAGCTGCTCCTTTAACCCCGTTCTGTCTGGGCGGGGAACAGACGCCCTCAGGGGACCTACACGCAGAGGCGGGTCCAAATCCAAAGCTGAACCCCGGGAGCTGTACGAACAAAGAAGAGAAAGGGAAATCTCTCCCAGCAGCCTCAGAAGCAGCGGATTAAAGCTCCACAAACAACTTGATGTGCCTGCATCTGTTGAATACCTGAATAGACAACGAATCATCCCAAATTTAGGAGGTGGACTTTGGGAGCAGGATATATTAACTTTTCCCCTTTTCCTTTTTTTTGTGACTGTAGATGTGTATGCTTCTGGGTGAGATTTTGTCTGTATAGCTTTGCTCTCACCCTTAGTCCTAGGGTTAGGTCCGTCCGTTTTTTTTTTTTTGGCTTAAAAATTTTTTTTCCCCTAATAAATGTTTTCTTAATAATTTTTTCCTTATTTTCTATTTTTAAAAAAATTTTTAATAAGTTTTTTCATATTTTTTATTTTAAAAAATTAAAAAATTTTTTTCTTAATAAATTTTTTCTAAATAATTTTTTCTTATTTTTAGTATAAAAAATTAATAAATCTATTTTTAAAAATTAAAAAAAATTTTTTTTTCTTAATAAATTTACTCTTAATAATTTTTTTTCTTATTTTTTATTATAATTGCTTTATTTTATTTTATTTTATCCTCTTTTTTTCTTTCTTTCCATTTTTTTCCCTTTTATTCTGAGCCGTGTGGATGAAAGGCTCTTGGTGCTCCAGCCAGGCATCAGGGCTGTGCCTCTGAGGTGGGAGAGCCAACTTCAGGACACTGGTCCACAAGAGACCTCCCAGCTCCACGTAATACCAAACGGCGAAAATCTCTCACAGATCTCCATCTCAACATCAAGACCCAGCTTCACTCAACGACCAGCAAGCTACAGTGCTGGACACCCTATGCCAAACAACTAGCAAGACAGGAACACAGCCCCATCCATTAACAGAGAGGCTGCCTAAAATCATAATAAGGCCACAGACACCCCAAAACACACCACCAGACGTGGACGAACCCACCAGAAAGACAACATCCAGCCTCATCCACCAGAACACAGGCACTAGTTCCCTCCACCAGGAAACCTACACAACCCACTGAACCAACCTTAGCCACTGGGGACAGATACCAAAAACAACGGGAACTACGAACCTGCAGCCTGTGAAAAGGAGACCCCAAACACAGTAAGATAAGCAAAATGAGAAGACAGAAAAACACACAGCAGATGAAGGAGCAGGGTCAAAACACACCAGACCTAACAAATGAAGAGGAAATAGGTAGTCTACCTGAAAAAGAATTCAGAATAATGATAGTAAGGATGATCCAAAGTCTTGGAAATAGAATAGACAAAATGCAAGAAACATTTAACAAGGACGTAGAAGAACTAAAGAGGAACCAAGCAACGATGACAAGCACAATAAATGAAATTAAAAATACTCTAGATGGGATCAATAGCAGAATAACTGAGGCAGAAGAACGGATAAGTGACCTGGAAGATAAAATGGTGGAAATAACTACTGCAGACCAGAATAAAGAAAAAAGAATGAAAAGAACTGAGGACAGTCTCAGAGACCTCTGGGACAACATTAAACGCACCAACATTCGAATTATAGGGGTCCCAGAAGAAGAAGAGAAAAAGAAAGGGACTGAGAAAATATTTGAAGAGATTATAGTTGAAAACTTCCCTAATATGGGAAAGGAAATAGTTAATCAAGTCCTGGAAGCACAGAGAGTCCCATACAGGATAAATCCAAGGAGAAACACACCAAGACACATATTAATCAAACTATCAAAAATTAAATATAAAGAAAACATATTAAAAGCAGCAAGGGAAAAACAACAGATAACACACAAGGGCATCCCCATAAGGTTAACAGCTGATCTTTCAGCAGAAACGCTGCAAGCCAGAAGGGAGTGGCAGGATATACTTAAAGTGATGAAGGAGAAAAACCTACAACCAAGATTACTCTACCCAGCAAGGATCTCATTCAGATTTGATGGAGAAATTAAAACCTTTACAGACAAGCAAAAGCTGAGAGAGTTCAGCACCACCAAACCAGCTTTACAACAAATGCTAAAGGAACTTCTCTAGGCAAGAAACACAAGAGAAGGAAAACACCTACAATAACAAACCCAAAACATTTAAGAAAATGGGAATAGGAACATACATATCGATAATTACCTTAAATGTAAATGGATTAAATGCTCCCACCAAAAGACACAGACTGGCTGAATGGATACAAAAACAAGACCCATATATATGCTGTCTACAAGAGACCCACTTCAGACCTAGAGACACATACAGACTGAAAGTGAGGGGATGGAAAAAGATATTCCATGCAAATGGAAATCAAAAGAAAGCTGGAGTAGCAATTCTCATATCAGACAAAATAGACTTTAAAATAAAGACAATTACAAGAGACAAAGACGGACACTATATAATGATCAAGGGATCGATCCAAGAGGAAGGTATAACAATTGTAAATATTTATGCACCCAACATAGGAGCACCTCAATACATAAGGCAAATACTAACAGCCATAAAAGGGGAAATCGACAGTAACACAATCATAGTAGGGGACTTTAACACCCCACTTTCACCAATGGACAGATCATCCAAAATGAAAATAAATAAGGAAACACAAGCTTTAAATGATACATTAAACAAGATGGACTTAATTGATATTTATAGGACATTCCACCCAAAAACAACAGAATACACATTTTTCTCAAGTGCTCATGGAACATTCTCCAGGATAGATCATATCTTGGGTCACAAATCAAGCCTTGGTAAATTTAAAAGAATTGAAATCGTATCAAGTATCTTTTCCGACCACAACGCTATGAGACTAGATATCAATTACAGGAAAAGATCTGTAAAAAATACAAACACATGGAGGCTACACAATACACTACTTAATAACGAAGTGATCACTGAAGAAATCAAAGGGGAAATCAAAAAATACCTAGAAACAAATGACAATGGAGACACGACGATCCAAAACCTATGGGATGCAGCAAAAGCAGTTCTAAGAGGGAAGTTTATAGCAATACAAGCCTACATCAAGAAACAGGAAACATCTCGAATAAACAACCTAACCTTGCACCTAAAGCAATTAGAGAAAGAAGAACAAAAAAACCCCAAAGCTAGCAGAAGGAAAGAAATCATAAAGATCAGATCAGAAATAAATGAAAAAGAAATGAAGGAAACAATAGCAAAAATCAATGAAACTAAAAGCTGGTTCTTTGAGAAGATAAACAAAATTGATAAACCATTAGCCAGACTCATCAAGAGAAAAAAGGAGAAGACTCAAATTAATAGAATTAGAAATGAAAAAGGAGAAGTAACCACTGACACTGCAGAAATACAAACGATCATAAGAGATTACTACAAGCAACTCTATGCTAATAAAATGGACAACCTGGAAGAAATGGACAGATTCTTAGAAATGCACAACCTGCCGAGACTGAACCAGGAAGAAATAGAAAATATGAACAGACCAATCACAAGCACTGAAATTGAAACTGTGATTAAAAATCTTCCAACACACAAAAGCCCAGGACCAGATGGCTTCACAGGCGAATTCTATCAAACATTTAGAGAAGAGCTAACACCTATCCTTCTCAAACTCTTCCAAAATATTGCAGAGGGAGGAACACTCCCCAACTCATTCTACGAGGCCACCATCACCCTGATACCAAAACCAGGCAAAGATGTCACAAAGAAAGAAAACTACAGGCCAATATCACTGATGAACATAGATGCAAAAATCCTCAACAAAATACTAGCAAACAGAATCCAACAGCACATTAAAAGGATCATACACCATGATCAAGTGGGGTTTATTCCAGGAATGCAAGGATTCTTCAATATACGCAAATCAATCAACGTGATACATCATATTAACAAATTGAAGGAGAAAAACCATATGATCATCTCAATCGATGCAGAGAAAGCTTTCGACAAAATTCAACACCCATTTATGATAAAAGTCCTGCAGAAAGTAGGCATAGAGGGAACTTTCCTCAACATAATAAAGGCCGTATATGACAAACCCACAGCCAACATTGTCCTCAATGGTGAAAAACTGAAACCATTTCCACTAAGATCAGGAACAAGACAAGGTTGCCCACTCTCACCACTATTATTCAACATAGTTTTGGAAGTGTTAGCCACAGCAATCAGAGACGAAAAAGAAATAAAAGGAATCCAAATCGGAAAAGAAGAAGTAAAGCTGTCACTGTTTGCAGATGACATGATACTATACATAGAGAATCCAAAAGATGCTACCAGGAAACTACTAGAGCTAATCAATGAATTTGGTAAAGTAGCAGGATACAAAATTAATGCACAGAAATCTCTTGCATTCCTGTATACTAATGATGAAAAATCTGAAAGTGAAATTAAGAAAACACTCCCGTTTACCATTGCAACAAAAAGAATAAAATACCTAGGAATAAACCTACCTAAGGAGACAAAAGACCTGTATGCAGAAAATTATAGGACACTGATGAAAGACATTAAAGATGATACAAATAGATGGAGAGATATACCATGTTCTTGGATTGGAAGAATCAACATTGTGAAAATGACGCTGCTACCCAAAGCAATCTACAGATTCAATGCAATCCCTATCAAACTACCACTGGCATTTTTCACAGAACTAGAACAAAAAATTTCACAATTTGTATGGAAACACAAAAGACCCCGAATAGCCAAAGCAATCTTGAGAACGAAAAATGGAGCTGGAGGAATCAGGCTCCCTGACTTCAGACTATATTACAAAGCTACAGTAATCAAGACAGTTTGGTACTGGCACAAAAACAGAAATATAGATCAATGGAACAGGATAGAAAGCCCAGAGATAAGCCCACGCACATATGGTCACCTTATCTTTGATAAAGGAGGCAAGCATATACAGTGGAGAAAAGACAGCCTCTTCAATAAGTGGTGCTGGGAAAATTGGACAGGTACATGTAAAAGTATGAAATTAGAACACTCCCTAACACCATACACAAAAATAAACTCAAAATGGATTAAAGACCTAAGTGTAAGGCCAGACACTATCAAACTCTTAGAGGAAAACATAGGCAGAACACTCCATGACATAAGTCACAGCAAGATCCTTTTTGACCCAGGTCCTAGAGAAATGGAAATAAAAACACAAATAAACAAATGGGACCTAATGAAACTTAAAAGCTTTTGCACAGCAAAGGAAACCATAAACAAGACCAAAAGACAACCCTCAGAATGGGAGAAAATATTTGCAAATGAAGCAACGGACAAAGGATTAATCTCCAAGATTTACAAGCAGCTCATGCAGCTCAATAACAAAAAAACAAACAACCCAATCCAAAAATGGGCAGAAGACCTAAATAGACATTTCTCCAAAGAAGAGATACAGATTGCCAACAGACACATGAAAGAATGCTCAACATCATTAATCATTAGAGAAATGCAAATCAAAACTACAATGAGGTATCATCTCACACCGGTCAGAATGGCCATCATCAAAAAATCTAGAAACAATAAATGCTGGAGAGGGTGTGGAGAAAAGGGAACACTCTTGCACTGTTGGTGGGAATGTAAATTGATACAGCCACTATGGAGAACAGTATGGAGGTTCCTTAAAAAACTAAAAATAGAACTACCATATGACCCAGCAATCCCACTACTGGGCATATACTCTGAGAAAACCATAATTCAGAAAGAGTCATGTACCAAAATATTCATTGCAGCTCTGTTTACAATAGCCAGGACATGGAAGCAACCTAGGTGTCCATCATCGGATGAATGGATAAAGAAGATGTGGCACATATATACAATGGAATATTACTCAGCCATAAAAAGAAATGAAATGGAGGTGTTTGTAATGAGGTGGATGGAGTTAGAGTCTGTCATACAGAGTGAAGTAAGTCAGAAAGAGAAAAACAAATACAGTATGCTAACACATATATATGGAATCTAAGGGAAAAAAAAAAAAAAAAAAAAAAAAAAAAAAAAAAAAGAGGTCATGAAGAACCTAGTGGCAAGATGGGAATAAAGACACAGACCTACTAGAGAATGGACTTGAGGATATGGGGAGGGGGAGGGGTGAGATGTGACAGGGTGAGAGAGTGTCATGGACATATATACACTACCAAATGTAAAATAGATAACTAGTGGGAAGCAGCCGCATAGCACAGGGAGATCAGCTCGGTGCTTTGTGACCACCTAGAGGGGTGGGATAGGGAGGGTGGGAGGGAGGGAGATGCAAGAGGGAAGAGATATGGCAACATATGTATATGTGTAACTGATTCACTTTGTTGTAAAGCAGAAGCTAGCACACCATTGTAAAGCAATTATACTTCAATAAAGATGTTTAAAAAAAAAAAAATAAAAATAAAAAAAAAAAAAAAATAAAAGACACCTTGTAATATTGAAGTCTGTCATTTGTTATAAAAGAAAAGCCTTGGGTCATAAAATAAGTAAAGTTCCCGCTCAAATTCACCAATGGTTTGATTGTGCTGACAGCATTGATAAAATAAGGATTTTCACATTTCTATTTATCCTTTCCCTTCCCCAAAAGACCTAGCTCATTCAGCCCTTTAGGCCCAGGACTTAGGTCAGTGCCTAGCATAAAGTAGATGCTCAATATATGTTGAATAATGAATGTGTGAATAAATGAATGGATGAATGATGAAAGAAGAGATTGGGAGAGTTAGTCGTCAGATTGTTGGAGAACTTGAATGCCAGGCTAAGACAATAGTTTTGAGTAGGTGAGTGATAATGATTATCATTGTGGGACCAAATTGCCTGAGTCCAAACCCCAGTACCACCACTTACAATCTTTGCTCCGTTGTTACTTGACCCCTCTGTCCTTCATCTTAATAATTAGAAGAACAATAGTGAATATCTTAGAGGGTTGGTAAGTGAATTAATTCATGAAAAGCACTTAGAACAATGTCCAGCATCTATTAGGAGCTCAATAAATATTAACTATTGTTATTATTATTTCCTATTGGTCAGGAGAAGTTTATCCTACAAGTAAGTCCCCAAGAGTAAGAATAGGAGTATTGGGGCAAGATGGCGGAAGAGTAAGACGCGGAGATCACCTTCCTCCCCACAGATACATGAGAAATACATCTACACGTGGAACTGCTCCTACAAAACACCCACTGAACGCTGGCAGAAGACGTCAGACCTCCCAAAAGGCAAGAAAATCCCCACGTACTTGGGTAGGGCAAAAGAAAAAAGAAATAACAGAGACAAAAGAATAGGGACGGGACCTGCACCAGTGGGAGGGAGCTGTGAAGGAGGAAAGGTTTCCACACACTAGGAAGCCCCTTCGTGGGCAGAGACTGCGGGGTAGCAGAGGGGGGAAGCTTCGGAGCCACGGAGGAGAGCGCAGCCACAGTGGTGCGGAGGGCAAAGCGGAGATTCCCGCACAGAGGAGCGGTGCCGACCAGCACTCACCAGCCCGAGAGGCTTGTCTGCTCAGCCGCCGGGGCGGGCGGGGCCTGGGAGCTGGGGCTCGGGCTTCGGTGCTAGCCGGGAGGGAGTCCCGGGAAAAAGATTGCAGCTGCCAAAGAGGCAAGAGAATTTTTCTTGCCTCTTTGTTTCGCGGCGCGCAAGGAGAGGGGATTCAGAGTGCCGCCTAAACGAGCTCCAGAGACGGGCGCGAGCCGCGGCTATCAGCGCGGATCCCACAGCAACAGGGACGCAGAGGGAAAAACGGAGAGATTCCCGCACAGAGGCTCGGCGCCGAGCAGCACTCACCAGCCCGAGAGGCTTGTCTGCTCACCCGCCGGGGCGGGGCGGGGGCTGGGAGCTGAGGCGCGGGCTTCGGTCGGATCCCAGGGAGAGGACTGGGGTTGGCTGCGTGAACACAGCCTGAAGGGTCTAGCGCACCACAACTAGCCGGGAGGGTGCACGAGAAAAGGTCTGCAGCTGCCAAAGAGGCAGGAGACTTTTTCTTGCCTCTTTGTTTCGCGGCGTGCAAGGAGAGGGTATTCAGAGCGCCACTTAAATGAACTCCAGAGACGGGCGCGAGCCGGCTATCAGCGCGGACCCCAGAGACGGGCATGAGATGCTAAGGCTGCTGCTGCCGCCACCAAACAGCCTGTGGGCGAGCACAGGTCATTCTCCACACCGCCCCTCCCGGGAGCCTGTGCAGCCCGCCACGGCCAGGCTCCCGTAATCCGGGGACAACTTCCCCGGGAGAGCGCACGGCGCGCCTCAGGCTGCTGCAACGTCACGCCGGCTTCTGCCGCCGCAGGCTCGCCCCGCCTCCTCCGTACCGCTCCCTCCCCCCGGCCTGACTGAGCCAGAGCCCCCGAATCAGCTGCTCCTTTAACCCCGTTCTGTCTGGGCGGGGAACAGACGCCCTCAGGGGACCTACACGCAGAGGCGGGTCCAAATCCAAAGCTGAACCCCGGGAGCTGTACGAACAAAGAAGAGAAAGGGAAATCTCTCCCAGCAGCCTCAGAAGCAGCGGATTAAAGCTCCACAAACAACTTGATGTGCCTGCATCTGTTGAATACCTGAATAGACAACGAATCATCCCAAATTTAGGAGGTGGACTTTGGGAGCAGGATATATTAACTTTTCCCCTTTTCCTTTTTTTTGTGACTGTAGATGTGTATGCTTCTGGGTGAGATTTTGTCTGTATAGCTTTGCTCTCACCCTTAGTCCTAGGGTTAGGTCCGTCCGTTTTTTTTTTTTTGGCTTAAAAATTTTTTTTTCCCTAATAAATGTTTTCTTAATAATTTTTTCCTTATTTTCTATTTTTAAAAAAATTTTTAATAAGTTTTTTCATATTTTTTATTTTAAAAAATTAAAAAATTTTTTTCTTAATAAATTTTTTCTAAATAATTTTTTCTTATTTTTAGTATAAAAAATTAATAAATCTATTTTTAAAAATTAAAAAAAATTTTTTTTTTCTTAATAAATTTACTCTTAATAATTTTTTTTCTTATTTTTTATTATAATTGCTTTATTTTATTTTATTTTATCCTCTTTTTTTCTTTCTTTCCATTTTTTTCCCTTTTATTCTGAGCCGTGTGGATGAAAGGCTCTTGGTGCTCCAGCCAGGCATCAGGGCTGTGCCTCTGAGGTGGGAGAGCCAACTTCAGGACACTGGTCCACAAGAGACCTCCCAGCTCCACGTAATACCAAACGGCGAAAATCTCTCACAGATCTCCATCTCAACATCAAGACCCAGCTTCACTCAACGACCAGCAAGCTACAGTGCTGGACACCCTATGCCAAACAACTAGCAAGACAGGAACACAGCCCCATCCATTAACAGAGAGGCTGCCTAAAATCATAATAAGGCCACAGACACCCCAAAACACACCACCAGACGTGGACGAACCCACCAGAAAGACAACATCCAGCCTCATCCACCAGAACACAGGCACTAGTTCCCTCCACCAGGAAACCTACACAACCCACTGAACCAACCTTAGCCACTGGGGACAGATACCAAAAACAACGGGAACTACGAACCTGCAGCCTGTGAAAAGGAGACCCCAAACACAGTAAGATAAGCAAAATGAGAAGACAGAAAAACACACAGCAGATGAAGGAGCAGGGTCAAAACACACCAGACCTAACAAATGAAGAGGAAATAGGTAGTCTACCTGAAAAAGAATTCAGAATAATGATAGTAAGGATGATCCAAAGTCTTGGAAATAGAATAGACAAAATGCAAGAAACATTTAACAAGGACGTAGAAGAACTAAAGAGGAACCAAGCAACGATGACAAGCACAATAAATGAAATTAAAAATACTCTAGATGGGATCAATAGCAGAATAACTGAGGCAGAAGAACGGATAAGTGACCTGGAAGATAAAATGGTGGAAATAACTACTGCAGACCAGAATAAAGAAAAAAGAATGAAAAGAACTGAGGACAGTCTCAGAGACCTCTGGGACAACATTAAACGCACCAACATTCGAATTATAGGGGTCCCAGAAGAAGAAGAGAAAAAGAAAGGGACTGAGAAAATATTTGAAGAGATTATAGTTGAAAACTTCCCTAATATGGGAAAGGAAATAGTTAATCAAGTCCTGGAAGCACAGAGAGTCCCATACAGGATAAATCCAAGGAGAAACACACCAAGACACATATTAATCAAACTATCAAAAATTAAATATAAAGAAAACATATTAAAAGCAGCAAGGGAAAAACAACAGATAACACACAAGGGCATCCCCATAAGGTTAACAGCTGATCTTTCAGCAGAAACGCTGCAAGCCAGAAGGGAGTGGCAGGATATACTTAAAGTGATGAAGGAGAAAAACCTACAACCAAGATTACTCTACCCAGCAAGGATCTCATTCAGATTTGATGGAGAAATTAAAACCTTTACAGACAAGCAAAAGCTGAGAGAGTTCAGCACCACCAAACCAGCTTTACAACAAATGCTAAAGGAACTTCTCTAGGCAAGAAACACAAGAGAAGGAAAACACCTACAATAACAAACCCAAAACATTTAAGAAAATGGGAATAGGAACATACATATCGATAATTACCTTAAATGTAAATGGATTAAATGCTCCCACCAAAAGACACAGACTGGCTGAATGGATACAAAAACAAGACCCATATATATGCTGTCTACAAGAGACCCACTTCAGACCTAGAGACACATACAGACTGAAAGTGAGGGGATGGAAAAAGATATTCCATGCAAATGGAAATCAAAAGAAAGCTGGAGTAGCAATTCTCATATCAGACAAAATAGACTTTAAAATAAAGACAATTACAAGAGACAAAGACGGACACTATATAATGATCAAGGGATCGATCCAAGAGGAAGGTATAACAATTGTAAATATTTATGCACCCAACATAGGAGCACCTCAATACATAAGGCAAATACTAACAGCCATAAAAGGGGAAATCGACAGTAACACAATCATAGTAGGGGACTTTAACACCCCACTTTCACCAATGGACAGATCATCCAAAATGAAAATAAATAAGGAAACACAAGCTTTAAATGATACATTAAACAAGATGGACTTAATTGATATTTATAGGACATTCCACCCAAAAACAACAGAATACACATTTTTCTCAAGTGCTCATGGAACATTCTCCAGGATAGATCATATCTTGGGTCACAAATCAAGCCTTGGTAAATTTAAAAGAATTGAAATCGTATCAAGTATCTTTTCCGACCACAACGCTATGAGACTAGATATCAATTACAGGAAAAGATCTGTAAAAAATACAAACACATGGAGGCTACACAATACACTACTTAATAACGAAGTGATCACTGAAGAAATCAAAGGGGAAATCAAAAAAATACCTAGAAACAAATGACAATGGAGACACGACGATCCAAAACCTATGGGATGCAGCAAAAGCAGTTCTAAGAGGGAAGTTTATAGCAATACAAGCCTACATCAAGAAACAGGAAACATCTCGAATAAACAACCTAACCTTGCACCTAAAGCAATTAGAGAAAGAAGAACAAAAAAACCCCAAAGCTAGCAGAAGGAAAGAAATCATAAAGATCAGATCAGAAATAAATGAAAAAGAAATGAAGGAAACAATAGCAAAAATCAATGAAACTAAAAGCTGGTTCTTTGAGAAGATAAACAAAATTGATAAACCATTAGCCAGACTCATCAAGAGAAAAAAGGAGAAGACTCAAATTAATAGAATTAGAAATGAAAAAGGAGAAGTAACCACTGACACTGCAGAAATACAAACGATCATAAGAGATTACTACAAGCAACTCTATGCTAATAAAATGGACAACCTGGAAGAAATGGACAGATTCTTAGAAATGCACAACCTGCCGAGACTGAACCAGGAAGAAATAGAAAATATGAACAGACCAATCACAAGCACTGAAATTGAAACTGTGATTAAAAATCTTCCAACACACAAAAGCCCAGGACCAGATGGCTTCACAGGCGAATTCTATCAAACATTTAGAGAAGAGCTAACACCTATCCTTCTCAAACTCTTCCAAAATATTGCAGAGGGAGGAACACTCCCCAACTCATTCTACGAGGCCACCATCACCCTGATACCAAAACCAGGCAAAGATGTCACAAAGAAAGAAAACTACAGGCCAATATCACTGATGAACATAGATGCAAAAATCCTCAACAAAATACTAGCAAACAGAATCCAACAGCACATTAAAAGGATCATACACCATGATCAAGTGGGGTTTATTCCAGGAATGCAAGGATTCTTCAATATACGCAAATCAATCAACGTGATACATCATATTAACAAATTGAAGGAGAAAAACCATATGATCATCTCAATCGATGCAGAGAAAGCTTTCGACAAAATTCAACACCCATTTATGATAAAAGTCCTGCAGAAAGTAGGCATAGAGGGAACTTTCCTCAACATAATAAAGGCCGTATATGACAAAACCCACAGCCAACATTGTCCTCAATGGTGAAAAACTGAAACCATTTCCACTAAGATCAGGAACAAGACAAGGTTGCCCACTCTCACCACTATTATTCAACATAGTTTTGGAAGTGTTAGCCACAGCAATCAGAGACGAAAAAGAAATAAAAGGAATCCAAATCGGAAAAGAAGAAGTAAAGCTGTCACTGTTTGCAGATGACATGATACTATACATAGAGAATCCAAAAGATGCTACCAGGAAACTACTAGAGCTAATCAATGAATTTGGTAAAGTAGCAGGATACAAAATTATGCACAGAAATCTCTTGCATTCCTGTATACTAATGATGAAAAATCTGAAAGTGAAATTAAGAAAACACTCCCGTTTACCATTGCAACAAAAAGAATAAAATACCTAGGAATAAACCTACCTAAGGAGACAAAAGACCTGTATGCAGAAAATTATAGGACACTGATGAAAGACATTAAAGATGATACAAATAGATGGAGAGATATACCATGTTCTTGGATTGGAAGAATCAACATTGTGAAAATGACGCTGCTACCCAAAGCAATCTACAGATTCAATGCAATCCCTATCAAACTACCACTGGCATTTTTCACAGAACTAGAACAAAAAATTTCACAATTTGTATGGAAACACAAAAGACCCCGAATAGCCAAAGCAATCTTGAGAACGAAAAATGGAGCTGGAGGAATCAGGCTCCCTGACTTCAGACTATATTACAAAGCTACAGTAATCAAGACAGTTTGGTACTGGCACAAAAACAGAAATATAGATCAATGGAACAGGATAGAAAGCCCAGAGATAAGCCCACGCACATATGGTCACCTTATCTTTGATAAAGGAGGCAAGCATATACAGTGGAGAAAAGACAGCCTCTTCAATAAGTGGTGCTGGGAAAATTGGACAGGTACATGTAAAAGTATGAAATTAGAACACTCCCTAACACCATACACAAAAATAAACTCAAAATGGATTAAAGACCTAAGTGTAAGGCCAGACACTATCAAACTCTTAGAGGAAAACATAGGCAGAACACTCATGACATAAGTCACAGCAAGATCCTTTTTGACCCAGGTCCTAGAGAAATGGAAATAAAAACACAAATAAACAAATGGGACCTAATGAAACTTAAAAGCTTTTGCACAGCAAAGGAAACCATAAACAAGACCAAAAGACAACCCTCAGAATGGGAGAAAATATTTGCAAATGAAGCAACGGACAAAGGATTAATCTCCAAGATTTACAAGCAGCTCATGCAGCTCAATAACAAAAAAACAAACAACCCAATCCAAAAATGGGCAGAAGACCTAAATAGACATTTCTCCAAAGAAGAGATACAGATTGCCAACAGACACATGAAAGAATGCTCAACATCATTAATCATTAGAGAAATGCAAATCAAAACTACAATGAGGTATCATCTCACACCGGTCAGAATGGCCATCATCAAAAAATCTAGAAAACAATAAATGCTGGAGAGGGTGTGGAGAAAAGGGAACACTCTTGCACTGTTGGTGGGAATGTAAATTGATACAGCCACTATGGAGAACAGTATGGAGGTTCCTTAAAAAACTAAAAATAGAACTACCATATGACCCAGCAATCCCACTACTGGGCATATACTCTGAGAAAACCATAATTCAGAAAGAGTCATGTACCAAAATATTCATTGCAGCTCTGTTTACAATAGCCAGGACATGGAAGCAACCTAGGTGTCCATCATCGGATGAATGGATAAAGAAGATGTGGCACATATATACAATGGAATATTACTCAGCCATAAAAAGAAATGAAATGGAGGTGTTTGTAATGAGGTGGATGGAGTTAGAGTCTGTCATACAGAGTGAAGTAAGTCAGAAAGAGAAAAACAAATACAGTATGCTAACACATATATATGGAATCTAAGGGAAAAAAAAAAAAAAAAAAAAAAAAAAAAAAAAAAGAGGTCATGAAGAACCTAGTGGCAAGATGGGAATAAAGACACAGACCTACTAGAGAATGGACTTGAGGATATGGGGAGGGGGAGGGGTGAGATGTGACAGGGTGAGAGAGTGTCATGGACATATATACACTACCAAATGTAAAATAGATAACTAGTGGGAAGCAGCCGCATAGCACAGGGAGATCAGCTCGGTGCTTTGTGACCACCTAGAGGGGTGGGATAGGGAGGGTGGGAGGGAGGGAGATGCAAGAGGGAAGAGATATGGCAACATATGTATATGTGTAACTGATTCACTTTGTTGTAAAGCAGAAGCTAGCACACCATTGTAAAGCAATTATACTTCAATAAAGATGTTTAAAAAAAAAAAAAATAAATAAAAAAAAAAAATAATAAAAGACACCTTGTAATATTGAAGTCTGTCATTTGTTATAAAAGAAAAGCCTTGGGTCATAAAATAAGTAAAGTTCCCGCTCAAATTCACCAATGGTTTGATTGTGCTGACAGCATTGATAAAATAAGGATTTTCACATTTCTATTTATCCTTTCCCTTCCCCAAAAGACCTAGCTCATTCAGCCCTTTAGGCCCAGGACTTAGGTCAGTGCCTAGCATAAAGTAGATGCTCAATATATGTTGAATAATGAATGTGTGAATAAATGAATGGATGAATGATGAAAGAAGAGATTGGGAGAGTTAGTCGTCAGATTGTTGGAGAACTTGAATGCCAGGCTAAGACAATAGTTTTGAGTAGGTGAGTGATAATGATTATCATTGTGGGACCAAATTGCCTGAGTCCAAACCCCAGTACCACCACTTACAATCTTTGCTCCGTTGTTACTTGACCCCTCTGTCCTTCATCTTAATAATTAGAAGAACAATAGTGAATATCTTAGAGGGTTGGTAAGTGAATTAATTCATGAAAAGCACTTAGAACAATGTCCAGCATCTATTAGGAGCTCAATAAATATTAACTATTGTTATTATTATTTCCTATTGGTCAGGAGAAGTTTATCCTACAAGTAAGTCCCCAAGAGTAAGAATAGGAGTATTGGGGCAAGATGGCGGAAGAGTAAGACGCGGAGATCACCTTCCTCCCCACAGATACATGAGAAATACATCTACACGTGGAACTGCTCCTACAAAACACCCACTGAACGCTGGCAGAAGACGTCAGACCTCCCAAAAGGCAAGAAAATCCCCACGTACTTGGGTAGGGCAAAAGAAAAAAGAAATAACAGAGACAAAAGAATAGGGACGGGACCTGCACCAGTGGGAGGGAGCTGTGAAGGAGGAAAGGTTTCCACACACTAGGAAGCCCCTTCGTGGGCAGAGACTGCGGGTAGCAGAGGGGGGAAGCTTCGGAGCCACGGAGGAGAGCGCAGCCACAGTGGTGCGGAGGGCAAAGCGGAGATTCCCGCACAGAGGAGCGGTGCCGACCAGCACTCACCAGCCCGAGAGGCTTGTCTGCTCAGCCGCCGGGGCGGGCGGGGCCTGGGAGCTGGGGCTCGGGCTTCGGTGCTAGCCGGGAGGGAGTCCGGGAAAAAGATTGCAGCTGCCAAAGAGGCAAGAGAATTTTTCTTGCCTCTTTGTTTCGCGGCGCGCAAGGAGAGGGGATTCAGAGCGCCGCCTAAACGAGCTCCAGAGACGGGCGCGAGCCGCGGCTATCAGCGCGGATCCCACAGCAACAGGGACGCAGAGGGAAAAACGGAGAGATTCCCGCACAGAGGCTCGGCGCCGAGCAGCACTCACCAGCCCGAGAGGCTTGTCTGCTCACCCGCCGGGGCGGGCGGGGGCTGGGAGCTGAGGCGCGGGCTTCGGTCGGATCCCAGGGAGAGGACTGGGGTTGGCTGCGTGAACACAGCCTGAAGGGTCTAGCGCACCACAACTAGCCGGGAGGGTGCACGAGAAAAGGTCTGCAGCTGCCAAAGAGGCAGGAGACTTTTTCTTGCCTCTTTGTTTCGCGGCGTGCAAGGAGAGGGTATTCAGAGCGCCACTTAAATGAACTCCAGAGACGGGCGCGAGCCGCGGCTATCAGCGCGGACCCCAGAGACGGGCATGAGATGCTAAGGCTGCTGCTGCCGCCACCAAACAGCCTGTGGGCGAGCACAGGTCATTCTCCACACCGCCCCTCCCGGGAGCCTGTGCAGCCCGCCACGGCCAGGCTCCCGTAATCCGGGGACAACTTCCCCGGGAGAGCGCACGGCGCGCCTCAGGCTGCTGCAACGTCACGCCGGCTTCTGCCGCCGCAGGCTCGCCCCGCCTCCTCCGTACCGCTCCCTCCCCCCGGCCTGACTGAGCCAGAGCCCCCGAATCAGCTGCTCCTTTAACCCCGTTCTGTCTGGGCGGGGAACAGACGCCCTCAGGGGACCTACACGCAGAGGCGGGTCCAAATCCAAAGCTGAACCCCGGGAGCTGTACGAACAAAGAAGAGAAAGGGAAATCTCTCCCAGCAGCCTCAGAAGCAGCGGATTAAAGCTCCACAAACAACTTGATGTGCCTGCATCTGTTGAATACCTGAATAGACAACGAATCATCCCAAATTTAGGAGGTGGACTTTGGGAGCAGGATATATTAACTTTTCCCCTTTTCCTTTTTTTTGTGACTGTAGATGTGTATGCTTCTGGGTGAGATTTTGTCTGTATAGCTTTGCTCTCACCCTTAGTCCTAGGGTTAGGTCCGTCCGTTTTTTTTTTTTTGGCTTAAAAATTTTTTTTCCCCTAATAAATGTTTTCTTAATAATTTTTTCCTTATTTTCTATTTTTAAAAAAATTTTTAATAAGTTTTTTCATATTTTTTATTTTAAAAAATTAAAAAATTTTTTTCTTAATAAATTTTTTCTAAATAATTTTTTCTTATTTTTAGTATAAAAAATTAATAAATCTATTTTTAAAAATTAAAAAAAATTTTTTTTTCTTAATAAATTTACTCTTAATAATTTTTTTTCTTATTTTTTATTATAATTGCTTTATTTTATTTTATTTTATCCTCTTTTTTTCTTTCTTTCCATTTTTTTCCCTTTTATTCTGAGCCGTGTGGATGAAAGGCTCTTGGTGCTCCAGCCAGGCATCAGGGCTGTGCCTCTGAGGTGGGAGAGCCAACTTCAGGACACTGGTCCACAAGAGACCTCCCAGCTCCACGTAATACCAAACGGCGAAAATCTCTCACAGATCTCCATCTCAACATCAAGACCCAGCTTCACTCAACGACCAGCAAGCTACAGTGCTGGACACCCTATGCCAAACAACTAGCAAGACAGGAACACAGCCCCATCCATTAACAGAGAGGCTGCCTAAAATCATAATAAGGCCACAGACACCCCAAAACACACCACCAGACGTGGACGAACCCACCAGAAAGACAACATCCAGCCTCATCCACCAGAACACAGGCACTAGTTCCCTCCACCAGGAAACCTACACAACCCACTGAACCAACCTTAGCCACTGGGGACAGATACCAAAAACAACGGGAACTACGAACCTGCAGCCTGTGAAAAGGAGACCCCAAACACAGTAAGATAAGCAAAATGAGAAGACAGAAAAACACACAGCAGATGAAGGAGCAGGGTCAAAACACACCAGACCTAACAAATGAAGAGGAAATAGGTAGTCTACCTGAAAAAGAATTCAGAATAATGATAGTAAGGATGATCCAAAGTCTTGGAAATAGAATAGACAAAATGCAAGAAACATTTAACAAGGACGTAGAAGAACTAAAGAGGAACCAAGCAACGATGACAAGCACAATAAATGAAATTAAAAATACTCTAGATGGGATCAATAGCAGAATAACTGAGGCAGAAGAACGGATAAGTGACCTGGAAGATAAAATGGTGGAAATAACTACTGCAGACCAGAATAAAGAAAAAAGAATGAAAAGAACTGAGGACAGTCTCAGAGACCTCTGGGACAACATTAAACGCACCAACATTCGAATTATAGGGGTCCCAGAAGAAGAAGAGAAAAAGAAAGGGACTGAGAAAATATTTGAAGAGATTATAGTTGAAAACTTCCCTAATATGGGAAAGGAAATAGTTAATCAAGTCCTGGAAGCACAGAGAGTCCCATACAGGATAAATCCAAGGAGAAACACACCAAGACACATATTAATCAAACTATCAAAAATTAAATATAAAGAAAACATATTAAAAGCAGCAAGGGAAAAACAACAGATAACACACAAGGGCATCCCCATAAGGTTAACAGCTGATCTTTCAGCAGAAACGCTGCAAGCCAGAAGGGAGTGGCAGGATATACTTAAAGTGATGAAGGAGAAAAACCTACAACCAAGATTACTCTACCCAGCAAGGATCTCATTCAGATTTGATGGAGAAATTAAAACCTTTACAGACAAGCAAAAGCTGAGAGAGTTCAGCACCACCAAACCAGCTTTACAACAAATGCTAAAGGAACTTCTCTAGGCAAGAAACACAAGAGAAGGAAAACACCTACAATAACAAACCCAAAACATTTAAGAAAATGGGAATAGGAACATACATATCGATAATTACCTTAAATGTAAATGGATTAAATGCTCCCACCAAAAGACACAGACTGGCTGAATGGATACAAAAACAAGACCCATATATATGCTGTCTACAAGAGACCCACTTCAGACCTAGAGACACATACAGACTGAAAGTGAGGGGATGGAAAAAGATATTCCATGCAAATGGAAATCAAAAGAAAGCTGGAGTAGCAATTCTCATATCAGACAAAATAGACTTTAAAATAAAGACAATTACAAGAGACAAAGACGGACACTATATAATGATCAAGGGATCGATCCAAGAGGAAGGTATAACAATTGTAAATATTTATGCACCCAACATAGGAGCACCTCAATACATAAGGCAAATACTAACAGCCATAAAAGGGGAAATCGACAGTAACACAATCATAGTAGGGGACTTTAACACCCCACTTTCACCAATGGACAGATCATCCAAAATGAAAATAAATAAGGAAACACAAGCTTTAAATGATACATTAAACAAGATGGACTTAATTGATATTTATAGGACATTCCACCCAAAAACAACAGAATACACATTTTTCTCAAGTGCTCATGGAACATTCTCCAGGATAGATCATATCTTGGGTCACAAATCAAGCCTTGGTAAATTTTAAAAAATTGAAATCGTATCAAGTATCTTTTCCGACCACAACGCTATGAGACTAGATATCAATTACAGGAAAAGATCTGTAAAAAATACAAACACATGGAGGCTACACAATACACTACTTAATAACGAAGTGATCACTGAAGAAATCAAAGGGGAAATCAAAAAATACCTAGAAACAAATGACAATGGAGACACGACGATCCAAAACCTATGGGATGCAGCAAAAGCAGTTCTAAGAGGGAAGTTTATAGCAATACAAGCCTACATCAAGAAACAGGAAACATCTCGAATAAACAACCTAACCTTGCACCTAAAGCAATTAGAGAAAGAAGAACAAAAAAACCCCAAAGCTAGCAGAAGGAAAGAAATCAAAGATCAGATCAGAAATAAATGAAAAAGAAATGAAGGAAACAATAGCAAAAATCAATGAAACTAAAAGCTGGTTCTTTGAGAAGATAAACAAAATTGATAAACCATTAGCCAGACTCATCAAGAGAAAAAAGGAGAAGACTCAAATTAATAGAATTAGAAATGAAAAAGGAGAAGTAACCACTGACACTGCAGAAATACAAACGATCATAAGAGATTACTACAAGCAACTCTATGCTAATAAAATGGACAACCTGGAAGAAATGGACAGATTCTTAGAAATGCACAACCTGCCGAGACTGAACCAGGAAGAAATAGAAAATATGAACAGACCAATCACAAGCACTGAAATTGAAACTGTGATTAAAAATCTTCCAACACACAAAAGCCCAGGACCAGATGGCTTCACAGGCGAATTCTATCAAACATTTAGAGAAGAGCTAACACCTATCCTTCTCAAACTCTTCCAAAATATTGCAGAGGGAGGAACACTCCCCAACTCATTCTACGAGGCCACCATCACCCTGATACCAAAACCAGGCAAAGATGTCACAAAGAAAGAAAACTACAGGCCAATATCACTGATGAACATAGATGCAAAAATCCTCAACAAAATACTAGCAAACAGAATCCAACAGCACATTAAAAGGATCATACACCATGATCAAGTGGGGTTTATTCCAGGAATGCAAGGATTCTTCAATATACGCAAATCAATCAACGTGATACATCATATTAACAAATTGAAGGAGAAAAACCATATGATCATCTCAATCGATGCAGAGAAAGCTTTCGACAAAATTCAACACCCATTTATGATAAAAGTCCTGCAGAAAGTAGGCATAGAGGGAACTTTCCTCAACATAATAAAGGCCGTATATGACAAACCCACAGCCAACATTGTCCTCAATGGTGAAAAACTGAAACCATTTCCACTAAGATCAGGAACAAGACAAGGTTGCCCACTCTCACCACTATTATTCAACATAGTTTTGGAAGTGTTAGCCACAGCAATCAGAGACGAAAAAGAAATAAAAGGAATCCAAATCGGAAAAGAAGAAGTAAAGCTGTCACTGTTTGCAGATGACATGATACTATACATAGAGAATCCAAAAGATGCTACCAGGAAACTACTAGAGCTAATCAATGAATTTGGTAAAGTAGCAGGATACAAAATTAATGCACAGAAATCTCTTGCATTCCTGTATACTAATGATGAAAAATCTGAAAGTGAAATTAAGAAAACACTCCCGTTTACCATTGCAACAAAAAGAATAAAATACCTAGGAATAAACCTACCTAAGGAGACAAAAGACCTGTATGCAGAAAATTATAGGACACTGATGAAAGACATTAAAGATGATACAAATAGATGGAGAGATATACCATGTTCTTGGATTGGAAGAATAAACATTGTGAAAATGACGCTGCTACCCAAAGCAATCTACAGATTCAATGCAATCCCTATCAAACTACCACTGGCATTTTTCACAGAACTAGAACAAAAAATTTCACAATTTGTATGGAAACACAAAAGACCCCGAATAGCCAAAGCAATCTTGAGAACGAAAAATGGAGCTGGAGGAATCAGGCTCCCTGACTTCAGACTATATTACAAAGCTACAGTAATCAAGACAGTTTGGTACTGGCACAAAAACAGAAATATAGATCAATGGAACAGGATAGAAAGCCCAGAGATAAGCCCACGCACATATGGTCACCTTATCTTTGATAAAGGAGGCAAGCATATACAGTGGAGAAAAGACAGCCTCTTCAATAAGTGGTGCTGGGAAAATTGGACAGGTACATGTAAAAGTATGAAATTAGAACACTCCCTAACACCATACACAAAAATAAACTCAAAATGGATTAAAGACCTAAGTGTAAGGCCAGACACTATCAAACTCTTAGAGGAAAACATAGGCAGAACACTCCATGACATAAGTCACAGCAAGATCCTTTTTGACCCAGGTCCTAGAGAAATGGAAATAAAAACACAAATAAACAAATGGGACCTAATGAAACTTAAAAGCTTTTGCACAGCAAAGGAAACCATAAACAAGACCAAAAGACAACCCTCAGAATGGGAGAAAATATTTGCAAATGAAGCAACGGACAAAGGATTAATCTCCAAGATTTACAAGCAGCTCATGCAGCTCAATAACAAAAAAACAAACAACCCAATCCAAAAATGGGCAGAAGACCTAAATAGACATTTCTCCAAAGAAGAGATACAGATTGCCAACAGACACATGAAAGAATGCTCAACATCATTAATCATTAGAGAAATGCAAATCAAAACTACAATGAGGTATCATCTCACACCGGTCAGAATGGCCATCATCAAAAAATCTAGAAACAATAAATGCTGGAGAGGGTGTGGAGAAAAGGGAACACTCTTGCACTGTTGGTGGGAATGTAAATTGATACAGCCACTATGGAGAACAGTATGGAGGTTCCTTAAAAAACTAAAAATAGAACTACCATATGACCCAGCAATCCCACTACTGGGCATATACTCTGAGAAAACCATAATTCAGAAAGAGTCATGTACCAAAATATTCATTGCAGCTCTGTTTACAATAGCCAGGACATGGAAGCAACCTAGGTGTCCATCATCGGATGAATGGATAAAGAAGATGTGGCACATATATACAATGGAATATTACTCAGCCATAAAAAGAAATGAAATGGAGGTGTTTGTAATGAGGTGGATGGAGTTAGAGTCTGTCATACAGAGTGAAGTAAGTCAGAAAGAGAAAAACAAATACAGTATGCTAACACATATATATGGAATCTAAGGGAAAAAAAAAAAAAAAAAAAAAAAAAAAAAAAAAAAGAGGTCATGAAGAACCTAGTGGCAAGATGGGAATAAAGACACAGACCTACTAGAGAATGGACTTGAGGATATGGGGAGGGGGAGGGGTGAGATGTGACAGGGTGAGAGAGTGTCATGGACATATATACACTACCAAATGTAAAATAGATAACTAGTGGGAAGCAGCCGCATAGCACAGGGAGATCAGCTCGGTGCTTTGTGACCACCTAGAGGGGTGGGATAGGGAGGGTGGGAGGGAGGGAGATGCAAGAGGGAAGAGATATGGCAACATATGTATATGTGTAACTGATTCACTTTGTTGTAAAGCAGAAGCTAGCACACCATTGTAAAGCAATTATACTTCAATAAAGATGTTTAAAAAAAAAAAATAAAAATAAAAAAAAAAAAAAATAAAAGACACCTTGTAATATTGAAGTCTGTCATTTGTTATAAAAGAAAAGCCTTGGGTCATAAAATAAGTAAAGTTCCCGCTCAAATTCACCAATGGTTTGATTGTGCTGACAGCATTGATAAAATAAGGATTTTCACATTTCTATTTATCCTTTCCCTTCCCCAAAAGACCTAGCTCATTCAGCCCTTTAGGCCCAGGACTTAGGTCAGTGCCTAGCATAAAGTAGATGCTCAATATATGTTGAATAATGAATGTGTGAATAAATGAATGGATGAATGATGAAAGAAGAGATTGGGAGAGTTAGTCGTCAGATTGTTGGAGAACTTGAATGCCAGGCTAAGACAATAGTTTTGAGTAGGTGAGTGATAATGATTATCATTGTGGGACCAAATTGCCTGAGTCCAAACCCCAGTACCACCACTTACAATCTTTGCTCCGTTGTTACTTGACCCCTCTGTCCTTCATCTTAATAATTAGAAGAACAATAGTGAATATCTTAGAGGGTTGGTAAGTGAATTAATTCATGAAAAGCACTTAGAACAATGTCCAGCATCTATTAGGAGCTCAATAAATATTAACTATTGTTATTATTATTTCCTATTGGTCAGGAGAAGTTTATCCTACAAGTAAGTCCCCAAGAGTAAGAATAGGAGTATTGGGGCAAGATGGCGGAAGAGTAAGACGCGGAGATCACCTTCCTCCCCACAGATACATGAGAAATACATCTACACGTGGAACTGCTCCTACAAAACACCCACTGAACGCTGGCAGAAGACGTCAGACCTCCCAAAAGGCAAGAAAATCCCCACGTACTTGGGTAGGGCAAAAGAAAAAAGAAATAACAGAGACAAAAGAATAGGGACGGGACCTGCACCAGTGGGAGGGAGCTGTGAAGGAGGAAAGGTTTCCACACACTAGGAAGCCCCTTCGTGGGCAGAGACTGCGGGTAGCAGAGGGGGGAAGCTTCGGAGCCACGGAGGAGAGCGCAGCCACAGTGGTGCGGAGGGCAAAGCGGAGATTCCCGCACAGAGGAGCGGTGCCGACCAGCACTCACCAGCCCGAGAGGCTTGTCTGCTCAGCCGCCGGGGCGGGCGGGGCCTGGGAGCTGGGGCTCGGGCTTCGGTGCTAGCCGGGAGGGAGTCCGGGAAAAAGATTGCAGCTGCCAAAGAGGCAAGAGAATTTTTCTTGCCTCTTTGTTTCGCGGCGCGCAAGGAGAGGGGATTCAGAGCGCCGCCTAAACGAGCTCCAGAGACGGGCGCGAGCCGCGGCTATCAGCGCGGATCCCACAGCAACAGGGACGCAGAGGGAAAAACGGAGAGATTCCCGCACAGAGGCTCGGCGCCGAGCAGCACTCACCAGCCCGAGAGGCTTGTCTGCTCACCCGCCGGGGCGGGCGGGGGCTGGGAGCTGAGGCGCGGGCTTCGGTCGGATCCCAGGGAGAGGACTGGGGTTGGCTGCGTGAACACAGCCTGAAGGGTCTAGCGCACCACAACTAGCCGGGAGGGTGCACGAGAAAAGGTCTGCAGCTGCCAAAGAGGCAGGAGACTTTTTCTTGCCTCTTTGTTTCGCGGCGTGCAAGGAGAGGGTATTCAGAGCGCCACTTAAATGAACTCCAGAGACGGGCGCGAGCCGCGGCTATCAGCGCGGACCCCAGAGACGGGCATGAGATGCTAAGGCTGCTGCTGCCGCCACCAAACAGCCTGTGGGCGAGCACAGGTCATTCTCCACACCGCCCCTCCCGGGAGCCTGTGCAGCCCGCCACGGCCAGGCTCCCGTAATCCGGGGACAACTTCCCCGGGAGAGCGCACGGCGCGCCTCAGGCTGCTGCAACGTCACGCCGGCTTCTGCCGCCGCAGGCTCGCCCCGCCTCCTCCGTACCGCTCCCTCCCCCCGGCCTGACTGAGCCAGAGCCCCCGAATCAGCTGCTCCTTTAACCCCGTTCTGTCTGGGCGGGGAACAGACGCCCTCAGGGGACCTACACGCAGAGGCGGGTCCAAATCCAAAGCTGAACCCCGGGAGCTGTACGAACAAAGAAGAGAAAGGGAAATCTCTCCCAGCAGCCTCAGAAGCAGCGGATTAAAGCTCCACAAACAACTTGATGTGCCTGCATCTGTTGAATACCTGAATAGACAACGAATCATCCCAAATTTAGGAGGTGGACTTTGGGAGCAGGATATATTAACTTTTCCCCTTTTCCTTTTTTTTGTGACTGTAGATGTGTATGCTTCTGGGTGAGATTTTGTCTGTATAGCTTTGCTCTCACCCTTAGTCCTAGGGTTAGGTCCGTCCGTTTTTTTTTTTTTGGCTTAAAAATTTTTTTTCCCCTAATAAATGTTTTCTTAATAATTTTTTCCTTATTTTCTATTTTTAAAAAAATTTTTAATAAGTTTTTTCATATTTTTTATTTTAAAAAATTAAAAAATTTTTTTCTTAATAAATTTTTTCTAAATAATTTTTTCTTATTTTTAGTATAAAAAATTAATAAATCTATTTTTAAAAATTAAAAAAAATTTTTTTTTCTTAATAAATTTACTCTTAATAATTTTTTTTCTTATTTTTTATTATAATTGCTTTATTTTATTTTATTTTATCCTCTTTTTTTCTTTCTTTCCATTTTTTTCCCTTTTATTCTGAGCCGTGTGGATGAAAGGCTCTTGGTGCTCCAGCCAGGCATCAGGGCTGTGCCTCTGAGGTGGGAGAGCCAACTTCAGGACACTGGTCCACAAGAGACCTCCCAGCTCCACGTAATACCAAACGGCGAAAATCTCTCACAGATCTCCATCTCAACATCAAGACCCAGCTTCACTCAACGACCAGCAAGCTACAGTGCTGGACACCCTATGCCAAACAACTAGCAAGACAGGAACACAGCCCCATCCATTAACAGAGAGGCTGCCTAAAATCATAATAAGGCCACAGACACCCCAAAACACACCACCAGACGTGGACGAACCCACCAGAAAGACAACATCCAGCCTCATCCACCAGAACACAGGCACTAGTTCCCTCCACCAGGAAACCTACACAACCCACTGAACCAACCTTAGCCACTGGGGACAGATACCAAAAACAACGGGAACTACGAACCTGCAGCCTGTGAAAAGGAGACCCCAAACACAGTAAGATAAGCAAAATGAGAAGACAGAAAAACACACAGCAGATGAAGGAGCAGGGTCAAAACACACCAGACCTAACAAATGAAGAGGAAATAGGTAGTCTACCTGAAAAAGAATTCAGAATAATGATAGTAAGGATGATCCAAAGTCTTGGAAATAGAATAGACAAAATGCAAGAAACATTTAACAAGGACGTAGAAGAACTAAAGAGGAACCAAGCAACGATGACAAGCACAATAAATGAAATTAAAAATACTCTAGATGGGATCAATAGCAGAATAACTGAGGCAGAAGAACGGATAAGTGACCTGGAAGATAAAATGGTGGAAATAACTACTGCAGACCAGAATAAAGAAAAAAGAATGAAAAGAACTGAGGACAGTCTCAGAGACCTCTGGGACAACATTAAACGCACCAACATTCGAATTATAGGGGTCCCAGAAGAAGAAGAGAAAAAGAAAGGGACTGAGAAAATATTTGAAGAGATTATAGTTGAAAACTTCCCTAATATGGGAAAGGAAATAGTTAATCAAGTCCTGGAAGCACAGAGAGTCCCATACAGGATAAATCCAAGGAGAAACACACCAAGACACATATTAATCAAACTATCAAAAATTAAATATAAAGAAAACATATTAAAAGCAGCAAGGGAAAAACAACAGATAACACACAAGGGCATCCCCATAAGGTTAACAGCTGATCTTTCAGCAGAAACGCTGCAAGCCAGAAGGGAGTGGCAGGATATACTTAAAGTGATGAAGGAGAAAAACCTACAACCAAGATTACTCTACCCAGCAAGGATCTCATTCAGATTTGATGGAGAAATTAAAACCTTTACAGACAAGCAAAAGCTGAGAGAGTTCAGCACCACCAAACCAGCTTTACAACAAATGCTAAAGGAACTTCTCTAGGCAAGAAACACAAGAGAAGGAAAACACCTACAATAACAAACCCAAAACATTTAAGAAAATGGGAATAGGAACATACATATCGATAATTACCTTAAATGTAAATGGATTAAATGCTCCCACCAAAAGACACAGACTGGCTGAATGGATACAAAAACAAGACCCATATATATGCTGTCTACAAGAGACCCACTTCAGACCTAGAGACACATACAGACTGAAAGTGAGGGGATGGAAAAAGATATTCCATGCAAATGGAAATCAAAAGAAAGCTGGAGTAGCAATTCTCATATCAGACAAAATAGACTTTAAAATAAAGACAATTACAAGAGACAAAGACGGACACTATATAATGATCAAGGGATCGATCCAAGAGGAAGGTATAACAATTGTAAATATTTATGCACCCAACATAGGAGCACCTCAATACATAAGGCAAATACTAACAGCCATAAAAGGGGAAATCGACAGTAACACAATCATAGTAGGGGACTTTAACACCCCACTTTCACCAATGGACAGATCATCCAAAATGAAAATAAATAAGGAAACACAAGCTTTAAATGATACATTAAACAAGATGGACTTAATTGATATTTATAGGACATTCCACCCAAAAACAACAGAATACACATTTTTCTCAAGTGCTCATGGAACATTCTCCAGGATAGATCATATCTTGGGTCACAAATCAAGCCTTGGTAAATTTTAAAAAATTGAAATCGTATCAAGTATCTTTTCCGACCACAACGCTATGAGACTAGATATCAATTACAGGAAAAGATCTGTAAAAAATACAAACACATGGAGGCTACACAATACACTACTTAATAACGAAGTGATCACTGAAGAAATCAAAGGGGAAATCAAAAAATACCTAGAAACAAATGACAATGGAGACACGACGATCCAAAACCTATGGGATGCAGCAAAAGCAGTTCTAAGAGGGAAGTTTATAGCAATACAAGCCTACATCAAGAAACAGGAAACATCTCGAATAAACAACCTAACCTTGCACCTAAAGCAATTAGAGAAAGAAGAACAAAAAAACCCCAAAGCTAGCAGAAGGAAAGAAATCAAAGATCAGATCAGAAATAAATGAAAAAGAAATGAAGGAAACAATAGCAAAAATCAATGAAACTAAAAGCTGGTTCTTTGAGAAGATAAACAAAATTGATAAACCATTAGCCAGACTCATCAAGAGAAAAAAGGAGAAGACTCAAATTAATAGAATTAGAAATGAAAAAGGAGAAGTAACCACTGACACTGCAGAAATACAAACGATCATAAGAGATTACTACAAGCAACTCTATGCTAATAAAATGGACAACCTGGAAGAAATGGACAGATTCTTAGAAATGCACAACCTGCCGAGACTGAACCAGGAAGAAATAGAAAATATGAACAGACCAATCACAAGCACTGAAATTGAAACTGTGATTAAAAATCTTCCAACACACAAAAGCCCAGGACCAGATGGCTTCACAGGCGAATTCTATCAAACATTTAGAGAAGAGCTAACACCTATCCTTCTCAAACTCTTCGAAAATATTGCAGAGGGAGGAACACTCCCCAACTCATTCTACGAGGCCACCATCACCCTGATACCAAAACCAGGCAAAGATGTCACAAAGAAAGAAAACTACAGGCCAATATCACTGATGAACATAGATGCAAAAATCCTCAACAAAATACTAGCAAACAGAATCCAACAGCACATTAAAAGGATCATACACCATGATCAAGTGGGGTTTATTCCAGGAATGCAAGGATTCTTCAATATACGCAAATCAATCAACGTGATACATCATATTAACAAATTGAAGGAGAAAAACCATATGATCATCTCAATCGATGCAGAGAAAGCTTTCGACAAAATTCAACACCCATTTATGATAAAAGTCCTGCAGAAAGTAGGCATAGAGGGAACTTTCCTCAACATAATAAAGGCCGTATATGACAAACCCACAGCCAACATTGTCCTCAATGGGGAAAAACTGAAACCATTTCCACTAAGATCAGGAACAAGACAAGGTTGCCCACTCTCACCACTATTATTCAACATAGTTTTGGAAGTGTTAGCCACAGCAATCAGAGACGAAAAAGAAATAAAAGGAATCCAAATCGGAAAAGAAGAAGTAAAGCTGTCACTGTTTGCAGATGACATGATACTATACATAGAGAATCCAAAAGATGCTACCAGAAAACTACTAGAGCTAATCAATGAATTTGGTAAAGTAGCAGGATACAAAATTAATGCACAGAAATCTCTTGCATTCCTGTATACTAATGATGAAAAATCTGAAAGTGAAATTAAGAAAACACTCCCGTTTACCATTGCAACAAAAAGAATAAAATACCTAGGAATAAACCTACCTAAGGAGACAAAAGACCTGTATGCAGAAAATTATAGGACACTGATGAAAGAAATTAAAGATGATACAAATAGATGGAGAGATATACCATGTTCTTGGATTGGAAGAATCAACATTGTGAAAATGACTCTGCTACCCAAAGCAATCTACAGATTCAATGCAATCCCTATCAAACTACCACTGGCATTTTTCACAGAACTAGAACAAAAAATTTCACAATTTGTATGGAAACACAAAAGACCCCGAATAGCCAAAGCAATCTTGAGAACGAAAAATGGAGCTGGAGGAATCAGGCTCCCTGACTTCAGACTATATTACAAAGCTACAGTAATCAAGACAGTTTGGTACTGGCACAAAAACAGAAATATAGATCAATGGAACAGGATAGAAAGCCCAGAGATAAGCCCACGCACATATGGTCACCTTATCTTTGATAAAGGAGGCAAGCATATACAGTGGAGAAAAGACAGCCTCTTCAATAAGTGGTGCTGGGAAAATTGGACAGGTACATGTAAAAGTATGAAATTAGAACACTCCCTAACACCATACACAAAAATAAACTCAAAATGGATTAAAGACCTAAGTGTAAGGCCAGACACTATCAAACTCTTAGAGGAAAACATAGGCAGAACACTCCATGACATAAGTCACAGCAAGATCCTTTTTGACCCAGGTCCTAGAGAAATGGAAATAAAAACACAAATAAACAAATGGGACCTAATGAAACTTCAAAGCTTTTGCACAGCAAAGGAAACCATAAACAAGACCAAAAGACAACCCTCAGAATGGGAGAAAATATTTGCAAATGAAGCAACGGACAAAGGATTAATCTCCAAGATTTACAAGCAGCTCATGCAGCTCAATAACAAAAAAACAAACAACCCAATCCAAAAATGGGCAGAAGACCTAAATAGACATTTCTCCAAAGAAGAGATACAGATTGCCAACAGACACATGAAAGAATGCTCAACATCATTAATCATTAGAGAAATGCAAATCAAAACTACAATGAGGTATCATCTCACACCGGTCAGAATGGCCATCATCAAAAAATCTAGAAACAATAAATGCTGGAGAGGGTGTGGAGAAAAGGGAACACTCTTGCACTGTTGGTGGGAATGTAAATTGATACAGCCACTATGGAGAACAGTATGGAGGTTCCTTAAAAAACTACAAATAGAACTACCATACGACCCAGCAATCCCACTACTGGGCATATACCCTGAGAAAACCATAATTCAGAAAGAGTCATGTACCAAAATATTCATTGCAGCTCTGTTTACAATAGCCAGGACATGGAAGCAACCTAGGTGTCCATCATCGGATGAATGGATAAAGAAGATGTGGCACATATATACAATGGAATATTACTCAGCCATAAAAAGAAATGAAATGGAGGTGTTTGTAATGAGGTGGATGGAGTTAGAGTCTGTCATACAGAGTGAAGTAAGTCAGAAAGAGAAAAACAAATACAGTATGCTAACACATATATATGGAATCTAAGGGAAAAAAAAAAAAAAAAAAAAAAAAGAGGTCATGAAGAACCTAGTGGCAAGATGGGAATAAAGACACAGACCTACTAGAGAATGGACTTGAGGATATGGGGAGGGGGAGGGGTGAGATGTGACAGGGTGAGAGAGTGTCATGGACATATATACACTACCAAATGTAAAATAGATAACTAGTGGGAAGCAGCCGCATAGCACAGGGAGATCAGCTCGGTGCTTTGTGACCACCTAGAGGGGTGGGATAGGGAGGGTGGGAGGGAGGGAGATGCAAGAGGGAAGAGATATGGCAACATATGTATATGTGTAACTGATTCACTTTGTTGTAAAGCAGAAGCTAGCACACCATTGTAAAGCAATTATACTTCAATAAAGATGTTTAAAAAAAAAAAAAAAAAAAAAGAGTAAGAATAGTTGCCGCTTAGTATCTATGAGGATATTGGTTCCAGGACCCCCACAGATACCAAAATCCACCAATGCTCAAGTCCTGTGTATAAAATGGCATAGTAGAGTCAGCCATCTGCGTCTGTGGGTCCCTCATCTGAGGGTTCCACACACCGGGACTCAATAAACCGGATTGCACAACCCATATGTGAATGCACAAGCCATGGATACAAAGGTCTAACACTATGGACAGCAAATTTAAGCATTCTGTGGGCTAAACATTCCATATGTATTATTGTATTTAAACATATTCATGTATTCATCCAATAAACACTTATTTTGAGTGCCTAGTACATGCTAGACAGTCAGGTATTGCTCTAAACTCTGGAAATGTACTGTGAAAACAGTAAACAAGAGCTTACAGTCTTGTGGGAGAAAGCTAACAATAAATAAACTAGACAAGATAAATTCACATTGTGATAACTGCTATAGAGGTAAAAATTGTTAGAGACTGGGGATGCTACTTTACATATAATGGTCAAGGATACCTCTCTGGACAGATAATATTGCAACTGAGACTTGAGAGAGTAAATGGAGCAGCCATCCAGACATGGGGGAAGAGCCTCCCATATGATGGAATAGCAAGGGCAGAGGCTTAGAGGTAGAGCAAGCGTATCTGACTGAACATCATAGAGGTCAGTATGACTGGAGCTCAGCGAATAAGGGACACTGTGGGGAGATGAGGCTAAAGAGGTGAGCAAAGACAAGATTGTACAGGCCTTTTAGGCCATGGTAAGGAATTTGTATTTTATTCTAAATACCAATGGATACCAATGGAAGATTTTAGGCAAAAGAATGATACAATTTGAATTATGATGTTAAAAGACCACTCTAACAGCTGTGTGGAAAATAGGCAGTAAAGAAACAAGAATGAAATAGAGATCAATTAGAAGTCAGTTGCAGTGGTTCAAGTGAAAGATGATGGAGTCTTGAACTAGGATGCTGGCTCTTAGGGTAAAGACAAGAATGCACTGTCAGGCAGTTATTAACATATCCATTTCATGATTGGAAAAATTGCAATTCCTAGGTGTCAATTATCTGGCCCAGGATAACATAGCTAGCAAGTGAAAGGGACAATATTCAAACATGAGTTTCATGGATCAGGGCCTAGTGATCTTTCCACCACACCACAGAAGAAAGGTGGTTCATCCAACCTCTGATTTCATAGCTGCTAAGAAGTTATCTTCAGAGTTCCAGAGATATGAATAATTTCAGATGACTTTATATTAGCATAATTAGGGTTTCCTTAGAATCTTGAATCATGTTAATTCTCTGTTGATAATGTGCCTTCTCTTTTTTATTTTTCCTCCTTGCTTAAAACTGGGTGGGCACTCCTGTGAGGGTCTTGCTCTGGGGCAGTGGTGGAAACACTTCTCAGAATGTCCAGATCTGTGTGTTCTTTGCCTATTTTCTATTGCTTCCTTACTAGGAGTACTTGCAAAAGTGATTTAATATTTTAGTGACTTAATAATCACTGTAATCTTCAAGGTCATAAAACAAGCAACAGTCTAATCTCAAACATTGCAGAAATTAATTAGCTGACCTCTCCCAAGGGTTGAGTACTCCCTGAAGAATAAAGCTCTATAAATACAAATATGTTCGTTGCTGATATTATCATCACAGGAGGAAATACTCTAAGAATACAATCCAGGTGCTGCTGAGTTGCAATTGAAAGGAATCTTAAATTCTTGACAGCAGCTTCTCAAATAAATCTCCTATTACCCATTGGGTTTCTAAGGCCAAATTGAAACCAGTAAACCAGACAAGCTCTAAATTCGCTCATAATCTGGCTGATTCAAGCAAAAGGGAGATTTTTGCCTTGATTCTCTTCTTGGCTGTGGTTGAAGAGAAATACAATACCCCCAGGCTTCACAGGCCCACAGCTGTCATACGCCCCTGGAGCTCTAGTTATTTATTCCAGCAATGGAGGCATGCCTGCCAAACATCTAGATACTGGAAAGATCTAGTAATTGTGTTTACTACTCAAAAAACCTGTGACCTTTGTTAAAATGAGCTAAATCCAGCACTATTATGTAGCTTTTTAACGAAGGTTCTTTTTTCTTAGGAAAAAATAAGAAAGAAAAGAACTGAGGGCTTTCAAGGACATTATATACTAATCCAAAAGAGCAAAGCCCTGACTAAAATATAGATTTACAGCCTGTCATGGAGAAAACCCAGACCACATTTCCAGTTAACATCTGAGGCGTTCAGACACCCCATTTTTAATAGAGAGACTCAGGGTCTGCCGGGGGATAGCCTTGTAGTAGTACTGACTCCACTGTTTGTTTTTACAATTACAATTATTGCCAAGTCTTATTCACTGAATGTATTTAACCACTTCCTATCCTCCCTCTGCATCTGTTAAAATCTCACTTTTCCTGAAATGCATCTGAATTTTTACCCTTGCTAGTGCTATTATGATTTCAATAGAAATCCCTACTGGTTTCATCTCCCTTTGGAATGTTCTCCCCCTGGAAAATACCTATTCACCTTTCAAGACTTCAATTCAGATGTCACCTCTCTGAAGCCACCTCTAACCACCCCCCAAACAACTAGTTGCTCCTTGTTCTATGCTTTCATAGTATTTCATTCATGACTTTACTACAGGAATTACCGCTAATTTATAATCAATTCATTCAAATGCATCTCCTCAACAGACTAAGCTATTAAAATGTATGAACTAAAACTTTCCATCTTTATGTCACCAGCAGCTATATAAAAACTGTACAATGTGTTGATTTTCATTGATATTCTGCCTCCATTCAAAATAATTTGCAGGTGCTATTCAGAAATTTCTGATTAATTAAGCAGTTAATTGTGATTTGATAGAAAAAAAAAACAGAAAATTATATTCATGACCCCTTACAGTATAATGTGAAGTGCCTCAAAGAAGGCCATGCCTGGCATGGTGAACAAGAATGGTGAGCAAGAAACAATCACTTCCCTCAAGGGCCTTACAAATAAAAGACAAGGAAACAAAAAGATTCCAATACCAGGTGATAAAATGTATGGATTGCATTCAATGATGGAGCATACGCAGGATGTTATGGAGTACAAAGCCTTCACAAGGACCAATCCTTCAGATTTAGCAACTGCTTGAGGTTATTTGAGAACTGAAGGCAGACCTTTCAGTGCTTCTCAAATGACATGTGGAGAAAATAATGTGTGCAGACAATATGTGTGCACAAAGGTCAGTCCTGATAGCCTGTAGAAGGGAGTATGTAAAGGAGTATTCACATAATGCCTGTAGTGGGTTGAATGTTGGCCCCCACAAAGATATATCCATGCCCTAACCCCTGGAACCTGTGAATGTGACCTTATTTAGAAAAAAAAGAAAAAAAAAAGAGTCTTTGCAGATATAATTAAGCTAAGGATCTTAAGGTGAGCTCATTCTTGATTTTCTTGGATGGGCCCTAAATCCAATGACAAGTGTCCTCACATGAGACAGAAGAGGAGAAGACACACAAACACAGGGAGAAGAAGGGAAGGCCGTGTGAAGACCGAGGCAGAAATTGGAGTTATGCAGCCACAGCCAAGGAACTCCTGGAGCCACCAGAAGCTGGAAGAGGCAAGAAAGGATTCTCTCCTAGAGTCCCTGGAGGGAGCACAGCCCTGCCAACAACTTGATTTTTGACTTCTGGCCTCCAAAACTGTGAGAGAATAAATTTCTGTTGTTGGTAGTCACTGGTTTTACAGTAATTTGTTACAGCAGCCTCAGGAAACTAATATAATACTAAACTTTTTACATTGTTAACTTTTGAAATTTACTGGGGGAAAAAAAAAGGTCTGCTTGACACTCCTTCAGTTCACACTACATGGCCAGTCCACCTCTAAGACTTCAAAGTGTGTCTCCAATTGTTTGCACCTTGCCTTCTCCACTGACCCCACTTCCGTCCACACCACCTCCCTCTCTCACTGGACAACTTCAGGGCTGCTCCAAGTCTCCCACTCCAACCACCACACCCTCTGTAATCCAGGCCCCACTAGCAGCCAGAGGGATCCTTCATAAACAGGTATGATCATGTCATTGCCCTCCTGCTTAAAACCACTCAATGCTTTCACATGTTCTTTTTTATCTAAAAGTCCTTGCCTGACCTACAAGATCCTGCAGAGTCTAGTCCCTGCCTACCTCTCTACTGCAGGATGTACCCCACTACTCTTGCTCTCTTTAATCCAGACTTCAGTTCCTTGAATGTGCCACATGCCATGCAGCCATGGAGAATTGGTTTATTTTTTCCTAATTTTGGAATTTAAAAACTTTTTTATTCAGGTAATATTGGTTTATAACATTATATGTATCATGTATACATTTTGACTTCTGCATATACTGCAGTGTGCTCACCACCAAAAGTTTAGCTTCCATCTGTCACCGTATAGTTGACGCCCTTTACCCATTTTGCCTTCCCTCAATCCTTCTTCCCCTCTGGTAACTACTACTCTGTTCTCGGTATCTATGTTTTTGTTTTGGTTTGGTTTGGTTTGTTCATTTATTTTGTTTTGTTTTTGTTTTTTATATTCCACCTATGAGTGAAAACATGCAGTATTTGTCTTTCTCTCTCTGACTTATTTCACTTAGCATAAAACCCTCAAGGTCCATCCATGTTGTCGCAAATGGCAGGATTTCATCTTTTTATGGCTGAGTAGTATTGCATTGTGTATATACACCACATCTTCTTTATCCATTCATTCATTGATGGATACTTAGGTTGTTTCCATATCTTGGCTATTGTAAATAAAGCTGTAATGAACATAGGAGTGCATATATCTTTTAAAATTAGTTTTTGTATTCTTTGGATGAACATACAGAAGTGGAATAGCTGGATCATATGGTGGTTCTAATTTTTTGACGAATCTCCATACTGTTTTCCATAGCAGCCATGGGGAGTTTTTACCTCTGCCCATATAGGTTTCCCACCCCTTTAACCTAATCTCAGCTACTTTCAGGACTTCTTTTTCTCCATTATAGGGACCACCCAGGTCTCCTTGCTATATTCTCTAGTTGGACTACATTCCTATCTTTCGGAACACGTACCTTTGTAATCATGCACTTGCTGGTGCATTTATTTCTTCAGTGTCTTTCTTCCTTCCTCACTAAATCGTAAGCACCAGGACTACTATGTATGCTGTGCCAGTCGTGCTCTGCATCAGGATGTCCAGGCAGGGGCTGGGAGAACTGGAATGCAGCCTGCACTCCACTCCTGAGCATGAGCCCTGCTCTTACACTCCCCCTCATGCACAGGTGCCTTTTACTTTGCAAAAGGGGGCATTTTTCTGGCCAAGCTTTGCACCTATAGGACTGCATTTGCCCAGAGAGGTTGTATTTTTCCATTTTGTACACAGACACAGTCCCTAGCAGACGCCACACCCGATCTGCACTTGATCCCCAGCCCTTAGGGCAGTGCCTGGCCCACATAAGTGCCTAATAAATAGTCACTGAATAAATAAGTTAACATAATTATCTTTCTATCTTTGCAAATGTACTAATACACGTTCATTTTTGTCATGAATATGCATATTCAGCCTTGTACCCTTTTTGTCAGTTTTTATTATTAAGAATAGGACTGCTACGTTTATCTTTGTAAAATCATTTTGCTTTTCTTTTATTTCTTTGAAGTTTATTCCCCAAAATGAAATAACTAGGTAAAAAGGTAGAAACATTTCTATAACTCTTGGAATATATGGGCAGATGATTTTCTAGAAAAATTGAACCAATTTAAGATACAACATGCAATGTATAGCTATCTTTCTCTAGTATCAGTGATATTACCTCATTATTCTCAGTTGGTTTTGCACTTTAATAGTTGTTTTAATTTACATTTCTCTAAATAGTGCCTAGAAAATAATAGGTCCTCAATAAATATTTGATAAATGAATTAATTTCCTCTGGGCCTATTTATTTTCATAAATGTGATCATTTATTTTCTGTGTTTCTTTCTTTGTACAATATCCTTTTTTCATCATATATAACAAGTTATTGAGCAGAATTTAGGCAGTGATATATCATATGTTTTAGATAGTCTGGCTTTTATTTAAAGTATTTAAGTTCTGACTTTTCACCAGCTATATTGGTCAAATCACCCATTCTGCATATTTAACAAATATTTTCTCTATACCATGGTGAAAAGGCCAAATATTTTGAAAAATAATTTTAAACCTCTTTGTTCCCTCCAAACAATGTTTGCCTATTTTTCCTGAGCACACAGTTTTCAAAATGAGAGTACCAAGGTAGACTTTTAGTTTTTTGGACTATTTTAATTCCGTATTCTTATTCTTCATCAGAATAACTCTGTTATTCCTTCACCCACTACCCTGCCTTTCCTAAAAGACAGAAATAGTAGATACATTGCAAGTATGAGCAGGGGTAAGAAGATTGATAAATATTGAGGGAGAAAACTTTTCATTTCCATTTTTTTCTGGCTCAGTCCTGTGAATACTACCTGTGTTAAAATATGTGTTTATATTTTCACTACCTTCTTTAATATACAGTCTCTTTGTTTGTGTAGCATTTTTTGCTTAGAGCAAAAAGCAAACCTCATCTAAGTTTCACAATATTCCTGTGAACAACTACATTATCAGTACCATTGTTTAAACATGTATTCAAATATTCTCAGGACTCCTCCTAAACTGACTTCATCTGGTGACTCTAATTCTATGAAAATCAAGGCTCTTTACCACCATTTGGAATAGCAGAGAGGGAGTAAAGAATCTGATTGTCAGACATTGGTAGAGCTTATCACAACCAGCCCAACTGGCTTCCTCCCTGATTTTTCTAATATCCATGGGCAAATCTGTATCATTAGAACAATAACAATGGCTTCATTAGCAGCATTAGAGTTTAGGGTGTAAAGAAAAGACTCTATGACTTGAAGTCAGCTCTAGTCTTGGATTTGAATTTCTGCAATGAAACTCATAAGTATTTGTTCTGGAATAAGTCACTTCACTAGATTCTGGACCTCAATTTCCATGTCAGTAAGTGTAGGTAAGAACCTACCTCAACAGTTTCATGTGGTCATTAATATATGACATTGTTAACTATTTTGACCCCAAAGAAACACGTAGTTAAGCTAGAATATTAGTTTGTTTGATACAGTATTTTCTAGCCAGAGTATCATATATCCTCCTGGGTACTTGATATAAATAAAGAGGGCATGGAATAAACTGTGCATGTTATTCTTTTTTTCCTCTCCTTCTTTAGAATTTTTACCTAGATTCTTCATCGATCATCCACTTCTTTTTTTTTTCTTTTTAATAAATTTGTTTATTTTTGGCCGCATTGGGTCTTCATTGCTGCGTGTGGGCTTTCTCTAGTTGCGGCGAGCGGGGGGCTACTCTTGGTTGCAGTGCACAGGCTTCTCATTGCGGTGCCTTCTGTTGTTACGCGGGCTCAGTAGTTGTGGCGCACGGGCTCAGTTGCTCCGTGGCATGTGGGATCTTCCTGCACCAGGGCTCGAACCCGTGTCCCCTGCACTGGCAGGCGGATTCTTAGCCACTGCACCACCAGGGAAGTCCTGATTATCCACTTCTTCTAAGGCCAATTCAACTCTGAAATCAAGACTTCTGGGAGAAAGAGGACTACATGTTTTGTATCTGTGAAATCTGAACTCTTTAACTCTGATAAAAATCCATACATAGAGATTTTTCTCAAAAATCTAGGTTAACATGTGTTGCCTTGCAGTAGTTTTATGAATATCAAAGTATCTGCAAAGAGCGAGCAGTCTGGGCAGAGGTGACACTAGAACATCCTCTGATATTTTCTCACCCACAAAAGTTTTGTCAGGATTTATATTTAGTGAAGTGGTAAAAATTTTCAAGCAACAAAGTGTTTTCCAATAACATTGAAAAGAGTAAAAGAATATCTCATAAAAGTCTACACAGGTGACCTAACCTCCTACACTCTAAATATAATCCAGCTGGAAATTTGCTTAATGAGAACAGATATATGAAGTTGTAGTCTCTCACTCAGCATTGGATGTGATGTGATTGATCTTCTTTCCATAGATAGTATTCAGAGTTAGTTTTATTTCTATTATAGGAAACAATTCTACATATGAGAGTATGCTTTTAGACAAGAAACTTCTTCATTTTAGGAAACATTCTCATTTTTTACAGTTATCAAAGCATTAATCATTCTGAATTGTGTTTATCTGTTTAAGAAGTCTGTCTAGGTTTGCATCCAACTCCACAACAATGAGCTGTGTGACTCCAGGTGGGGTCCTCAACTGAGGTTTCATTTCTTCATCAGTTAAAATAGAGTAATAATAATACATAATTACCTCATAGGATTGAAAAGCATTATATGTATTGACTTAGAAAAATACCTGGCTCATAGTAAGCATTTAAAAATATTAGCTAGTAATACTACTATTACTAATGTTATTATCAATATTTGTTAGTTGACTAGACAACCCTTGCCCACGCTTATCCCACTCCTAGATTACAAACAGCTTGAGGGCAGATTTTTTTTTTATTGAAATACAGTCGATTTACAAATATTGTGTTAGTTTCAGGTATACAGCAAAGTGATTCAGTTATACATATATATGTGTATATCTATATTTTTTTTGATCCTTTTCCATTATAGTTTACTATAAGATATTGAATATAGTTCCCTATGCTATACAGTAAATCCTTTTGTTTATTTTATATATGGTAGTATGCATCTGTTAATCTCATACTCCCAATTTATCTCTCCCCCCTTCTCCTTTGGTAACCATAAGTTTGTGTTCTATGTCTGTGAGTCTGTTTCTGTTTTGCAAATAAGTTTATTTGTACTAATTTTTAGATTCTATATATAAGTGATAGAATATTTGTCTTTGTCTGACTTAACTTCATTTAAAATGATAACCTCTAGGTCCATCCATGTTGCTGCAAATGGCATTATTTCATTCTTTTTTATGGCTGAGTAATATTTCATTTTATATATCTATATCTGTACCTATATCTATATCATCTTCTTTATCCATTCATCTGTTGATGGACACTGAGGTTGCTTCCATGTCTTTGCTACTGTAAATAGTGCCGCTATGAACACTGGGGTGAATGTATCTTTTCAAATTAGAGCTTTTTTCTTTCCCAGATATATGCCCAGGAGTGGCATTACTGGATCATATGGTAACTCTATATTTAGTTTTTTCAAGGAAACTCCATACTCTTTTCCACAGTGGCTGTACTAATTTACATTCCCACCAACAGTATAGGAGGGTTCCCTTTTGGCTTGAGGACAGATGTTAATCATCTTTATAGCCCCAGAACTTGGCATTGTATCTAGGTCATTATGGAGTATGTTATTTCTACACACTTCTAATTTATCACTAATTTCTTTTTTTCCTTTTCTTTTCAATTTATACAGTGAATTCCTTATATGCTTCTGCATGATTGGCCTCCAAAGTAAAATGGTCTGTAAAATCTCAAACTCATAGAAAAAAACTATTTATCAAAAGTTCAGCTGAGAAAGGTAATGTTTAAGAGGATTATTTTTCTCTAGATATCCTAGATACCTCTGAAAACAAAGAGACAGATGAGTATCTGATATGTACTGTACTGACTGACCTTCCCACCCACAGCATTGTTCCTACAGAACTGGACTTTGGAGTGACACACAGCCTTTACTGAGGACCACATCACAAACAGTGCTGGCAAACTTAGTTTTGCATCTATAATAGAATATGAACATGTTGTCCACCAATTTACATAGTGGCCTCTCTACTAAAGCCCTTCAGCAGATATTTCTGTCTTAAAACTAAGAATCCATCGATTTTTATGATATAAGAGACTTAAAGCCAAATTTGAAGCCCTCTTGTAACAAAGTTTGCATTTTTGTGTGAACCCCATTTTATGTTTCCATTCTTGTTTTTCTTCTGCTCTTCCTTTCAACTTATGCTCTTTTGTATTCTACTTATCCTTGTGAGTGCTTTCTGGATAAACTAGCTCTGTGAAAAAGGGCTGTGCACATTGTGTTCCAGTCACATTACAGTCTGTGTATGCAGTGCACAATTTATGATGCCATATGTGGCAGCCCTGGAAAAAAGCTGGAAATGGATGACTGACTAGAGACTATCTGAATATTCTAGCTCTTTCTGATATATACACACAGAAATGTATATGTAAATACATATACATTTGTTTATATGTATATATACATTTGTTTATATGTATATGTGCACATGTACATATTATATGTATATGTATGTACTGTATGTATATATGCATATATGTGCATATTATATACATATATAGTATACATATGTGTATAGTATATATATTATACATGTATAATGTATTATATGTATATATGTGTTACATATATAATCTTCATATTGCTATTTATACCTGACATTTACAGAGTTTTGCACATACAGGTCATCTCACACTAAATATACCTTCTCCCTCTGACATTCACACCACTGATTTCATTCACTTATCCACTTTTGGCACACTAGTACTATGATGGTTAATTTTTTGTGTCAACTTGGCTAAGGGATGCCAAGATAGATGATAAAACATTATTTATGGTGTGTGCTTGTAAGGAAGGGTGTTTTGGGCAGAGATTAACATTTGAATCAGTAGATTGAGTAAGGAAGATCACCCTCACCAATGCAGTATGGATCACCCAATCCACTGAGGGTCTGAATAGAACAAAAATGTGAAGAAAGAGCAAATTCGTTCTCTCAGCTTGAGCTGGCACATCTCTCTTCTCCTGCCCTCAGACATCAGACATCAGGGCTCCTGGTTCTGGACTTTCAGACCCAGACTTGGACTTACACCAGAGGCTCCTCTTTCTCCCCTTCTCAGGCCTTTGGACCCAGACTGAATTACAGCACCATTTTCCTGGGTCTCCAGCTTGTAGATGGCAGACTGTGGGACTTCTCAGACTCCATAACCACCACAACGACGTGAGCCAATTCCCATAATAAATCTCCTTTTATATATATCTGTATATGTCCTATTTTTTCTGTTTCTCTGGAGAACCCTGTGTAATAAAATTTATTATACTTATTGTTACTTGTTACAGTTACATACCCCAAATTAGGGTTTAAAACTCCTCAGCCAGGAGTTTTACCTAAGTACACCTTCATAATTGAATGTCAGGAGTCTATAAACACCTATCTCTCCCTAAAGATAATCAGATACCTATAGTACAGAAGGTACTAAAAGGTGGTCTTGTTAACCCAAAAGAGAGATTAAGTATCTTGCTCAGAAATACACTTAATAAATGGTAGATTTCAACTATAGTTCAATTTAAATTCTTTTAAATTAAACATTATAAATAAATAAATAAATAAAATAGTAGAGTTATCTGGTTCCAAAATCTGTACTCTTTCCACAAACCATACCATGCTTTACTATTTTTCTTTTTGCACTACTTTACCTGCTGAATACATGATAGGCACTTAATAAATACATGATTGGAGTAAAAATCTAAAAGGTCCTTAAGTTCTTTTTTAAGGTCACAGCAAACAAAAGTGGACCTAGAATTAGAATCCATTCCCTTGTTTCCTGGGCCATTGCTCTGTTCAGTATTTTTGACCTGGGGACACTTACCATTAACCTCGGCTGTTTGTCCTCCAGCACATGCTCTTTCAGAAACTATGTGGGCTTGGCAATATTTAGGGATCTTCTTACTAAGCTATTTAATGAGTGAAACTTTCCATTGGTGGAATGCTGGAGAAGCATTTTGTGGACAGGAGGGGAAAAAAAACATGCTATTTTAAACATTGCTGAGAGAGTTTGGGCAAAATCCATCTGGCAGACAGACTATTTCTTCCGTTCAAAAACTCATCAAGCACTCCAAATGTGTAACCTGTAGGCAAGTTTAATTAAAGCTTGAGAAATCTCAAAATAACTTGACATTTAAATATGTTATTTCCGTTCTGCTCTCATAGTCTGACACACACAGAGACAGTCTCAGGTCCAAATTAAGCTCCCCAGTGCCATCCAGCCCTTCCTAACTACTGGATTGCCCTATGCCCAAGGCGACAGGAATGTGAATGAAATAGGCTCATCCAATCATTGTCCTTCAAATATTAACATCCATTTCATACATAGATAGGCAGGAAGATAGGTAGATAGATAGATAGATAGATAGATAGATAGATAGATAGATAGATAGATAGATAGATGGATGACAGAGTAAAATTTATTTCTCTTAAAAAAAAAGGTGAAGGCAGAGCTTTTCTTGGGGAGAACCTCAGGAAAGGAGATTCCATTTTCTCTTTTCTCTTAGTTTATCAATTATAATTCTTTTCAAAAAACTTCAGTGTTTGCCATACACATTTTAAACTAAGTTTACCTTCACATTAACACTATACCACTTCACACATAGTGCAGGAACATTATAACAGCCCTTCCCTACCAGCCCTTAAGACACTGATATCATTCATTTCACTTATCCATATGCTACAGTCACCCAATGCAGTGTTACTTTATTATTTAAAGTCATATTTTAGATAAATTAAGAATAAGGAAAATAAAAGACTTTCGTTTTACCTCTGCTTATTCCTTCTCCCATGTCTTTCACTCTTTATGTAGACCTAAATTTTTAATCTGTATCATTTTCATTCTTCCCGAAGAATTTCTCTCAACATCTTTAAGGGTATGTCTGCTAATGTTAAAGTCCCTCAGTTTTTGGTTTTCTGAAAAAATCTTCATCTCTCCCTCACTTTTGAAGGATAACTTCACTATACATAGAATTCTAGGTTGGTGATTTTGTTTTTCTCAACACTTGGTATTTCACTCCACTCTCTTCTTATTTGCAGTGTTTCTGATGAAAAGTCCACTATAATTCTTATTCCTGTTCCTTTATATGTAAGGCTTTTTCCCCCTCAGCTCTTTTCAAGATTTTCTTTGTCTTTAGTTTATTACACTTTGAATATGATGTGCCTAGGAATGGGCGGTGGGGAGTATTTATTCTGCTTGGTATTCTCTGAGCTTCCTGGATCTGTGGCTTGTTGTTCTTGGCCATTATTACTTCAGGTGGTTCTTCTAATACTAGAGAATGATGTATGTTTATGTATATATCATATATATATAATAACTTTTGAAAATGTCCCACGGTTCTTGATTTTCTGTTCTGGTTGGATTTTGGGGTTTTTTTTTTCATTCCTTTTTTTCTTTTTGCATTCAATTTGGGAACTTTCTACTACCTATCTTCAAGCTCATCTATTCTTTTCTTGACCATGCCCAGTCTACTGATGAGCCCATTAAAGTCAGTATTCATTTCTGTTACAGTATTTTTTATTTCTAACCTTTCCTTTCAAATCTGTCTTAGAATTTCTATCTCTCTGCTTACATTACCCATCTGTTCTTGTATGATGCCTACTTTTTCCAATAGATCTTTTAACATATTAATCATAGTTATTTTAAATTCTCTGATAGTTCCAACATCTGTGTCATATCTCAGTCTGGTTCTAATGCTTTCTTTGGCTCTTCAGGCTGTATTTTACTTGCTTTTTAGTGTACTTTGTAATTTTTGTTGAAAGCTGTACATGACGTAATGGGTAGTAGGAACTGAGGTAAACAGGTCTTTAGAATGAGGTTTTATATTAATCTGGCTAGGAGTTGGGCTGTGTTTAATGTTTGCTCTAGTTGTAGGTGCTAGAGCTTCTAAATTTCTCTAGTGACTTTGTTTCTATCTCCTCTGTTGACTTTGGCCTTCCCTCAGTACTGCTCTTCAGAGAAAGTCTGCATTTTGCAGTTATAACCCAATGTTACTATACAGAAGCCCCTTTGGTATAGTGCTAAGGTATGGGGGAGAGCTCTAACTTTATGATTAAATCTAAGTCTTTTAATGGATCTATGTCCCTGGGGTGCGATCTTCACAGGTGTTTCTTATCCCCTTAGGCAGGAAGGCCAGAGGTGCCTGGGGTGAGAGAAATGCCCTTCCTCCAGGTAGGATAAGACTCTGGTAATCTTTTCCCCTGGATAGTAGACCTTTGTAATGGAGAACAAATATATTCTGGGTGTATTTTACAATGATTAATTATCCCCTTCTACTGCCAGAGCAACAAGCAGATCTTTCTTGGCTCTCAACCATGAGAATCTGCTAAAGTTTCTCAAGGTAAAACCTATAAAAGTATCAGTTTCCCCATAATTGTGGGCCGCAGAGTTTCTCCCTCTCTTGATAGTTTACTCTCAACCTACAGCAATTTGTCAAAATTACCATTTAGGTATTCCTACCAGTTACAGCTCCAAGGGCTTCTGTTCCAGGTAAGCAGGTTTGGCTGTGGCTTTCTGGATTCACCTGTCTCCCCAGATTTGGATGGGAGTGGACCCTGCAACTTCAGTTCTTTGACAGTTCCAAGAAAAGTCATTGGTTTTCAGTTTGTTCAACTTTTTCATGTTGTAAGGACAGGAGTGACAACTTCCAAGCTCTTTACATGTCAGAGCTGAAACCCTATGTTAGTTTTTTAATGATTAACAGCCAGTGAAAATGTTCCCTTTTCTGCAACAACAGCTGGATAAATACACATGGTCTGATATCAATCTTCAGGCACAGCACCCATGCAGCTTCTCACATCTCATTGTCCCCAAAGGCAGGGCTGTGAAAACGTGAACATTCCTATTGCCAGAATGCTTTCTCGGTCCTGTCCACCCCTGGAGATTGTGTTTTATTAATGTGAGCCTTCTTTCTCCATTTCTAAATGGTTGACTCCGAGAGATTGAATCTCGTGTTACCATCTCACTGCAGAGGCTGTAGTGTTTTTTTAAACATTTGAAATGTGTTTTTTCTTGTCTTGCTTTCAAAGACCAACCCTTATTTTCTGGATTATTGGTGAATGACAGAAGTTATATACATTTGTTTTATTCACTCGAGTGTTCATTTATTTTATAACTATTTATTGGTTACTTCCCAAATGCAAAATGCCCCAGCTATGTCCCTGAGAGATATAAAGTCCAGAATTCTCTGACATTCCAAGTGGGAAGCAGTATGAGAATGACTATACTACAGAGCAATTTATGATACTGAGAAACAATTTGATCTGGGAGTTACGTATAGGAAGAGATTAAATTCACCTAATGTAACCAGGGTATCAAGATTTGATGTCAGAGCTTGATCTGTCAGAGTCCAGACAAAAACCTGAAGGTACACTTAAGTAAGTTAACTAAGAAGACTTTAATAAAGGGATTACTGACAGAAGTCAATCAAAGGAAATTAGAAGGAAAATCTAAGACTACCCAACAAGAGATGATGATACATCTCAAAGCTAGCTACAAGGGAGCTGTTTCCACAGCCAGGCCTCAAGGGGACAAGGGCAGGGCACATTACCAGAGCCCAGAAAGAAATCTGTGGGAGTTGTACTTCCAGGAGATGGCCAGGAGCTGTGGATTTTGGTAGGAACTGCAGCCATTGCTAACCTAAGGCCTGGCAGGGAAGAATGGGGGAAGAAACGTGCCAACCCCACTCTCTTCCTGCTTTCTGACTTCCTACTGGTATTTCCCATTGGCTGAACCCCAATGAAAATCAGAGAGCAAGCCCACAGAGGTCAGCTTCATGGAGTGCAAAGAGGATCGGGAAGGATGAAAAGTTAGTCTGAAAGAGCAAATGGAGGATACCCAGTCCAAAGAGAGTCTGCACTTCTAGAATCTGGGAGGAAGAATCTCCCAGGGCTCTGATGGCTACAAGGCCTTGATTTGAGGTGGGAGTTAGATGCAAAACGCGTTGAAATCTGTTGCCACTTCTATTGCCACCACATCTTGACTCTCTCTGCACACTCATCTGAACTCTCACATCCAGAGAATGATCTCTGAAGCAGTATAAATGGTTCTAATATTTGATTTTTTTTTTTTTTTAAGATTTTGGTGGAGGAAGATTGAAACTGGTGGCAAAGATTCATTTTTCTCTCTTACAGCCTTCTAGCAGCAAGAGGAGGAAACCGTAGAACTGCCAACGTGGTGGCCCATGGCTTTGCCAATCTTTTAACTCTGGACAAAAGGACCCTCCAAGAAATTCTAGTGCATTATCCAGATTCTAAAAAGCTCCTCATGAAGAAAGCCAGGTATAACCTTTAAAACCCCATTAGAGAGGAGTTGGTTTTACTTTGTAAAATCTAAGATGAGAACTGTGCTATGGTGGGTACAATCAATTTTATCCATGAGATTCACTTAACAAACAACTGTTTACGCAGTTATACATTGAAAACTTCACAGATTAGGAGAAATGATAGTATTTCTGGTAAGTTTTTCCATAACTCTCACAGTGCTATCTGAAATGGCCTTTCTGTCTTGTCCACAGAGTGCTTCTAAAGAACAAGGCTCCAGGCACAGGGACAACTTGTCCAAATAAAGGACTTGCCTTTCTCTTCCCACCAAAACAAGAGACACCCAAAATGTTTAAAGGTCTCCTGGGAGGCTCAGGAAAAGCAGGTCTTGCAAGACTACTCACATTGAAGAGAGAACAAACCATTCTGGTAATAAGGCAGAGGGAAAGGAGGGCTGTAACAGAGACCACTGGACTAAAGAAACCCAGACAAGCTCCTACTTTAATTCCATTTCAGACACTGGGATAATCTGGATTCATCTAATGCAAATAATTAATACTTTGTATATAGCACTTATTATTTTACTGTATGCCCATATAACATCACATTTAATCCTCACAGGTTTATTATGGATAGTTTTAATGTATATATACATAAATACAGTTGACCCTCATTTTTGTGGATTCTGTGTTTGCAAATCTGCCTACTCACTAAAATGTGTTTGTAACCTCAAAATCAATATTTATGGTGTTTTGGGGGTCATTCGCAGACATACATGTGCAGAGCAGCAAAAAATTTAAGTTGCTGGAGGCACATGTTCCCAGCTGAGTTTGAACAAGGAGACACTCTGCCTTCTTGTTTCAACTCTCACACTGTAAACAAGTGACCTTTTCGTGGTCTATTTATTGCCATGTTTTTTGCATTTTTGTGCATCTCCCCCCACAACACTGTTAAAAATGGCCCCCAAAGCACCACCTAGTGTTCTTCCTAAGCACAAAAATGCTCTGATGTGCTTACAGAGAAATATGTGTGTTAGATAAGCTTCATTCAAGCATGAGTCATAGTACTGTTGGCTGTGAGTTCAGTGTAATGAATAAACAATATATATTAAATAAGGTGTCTCTAAACAGAAATACACATAAAACAAGGCTATGTATTGAGCAGCTGACAAAAATGTTGTAGCCAGAGGCTTGTAGGAACCTAAACCTGCATTACCCCTAGGGGAGATAGGTCAGGGTTTGCTAACAGTGTTTGTGGCAGCTTTATAGAACAAAACTACCATGAATAATGAGGATCAACTGTATATGTACAGACATACATATACACCTATAAATATATGACATTTTACCAGTAAGCTAATAAACATTTTCACTAATATTCATTCAATTACTATCACTAATGTTTAAAGTTAGAAATAACCACATAGATTGCATCCAAGCTTTTATGTTATAGATGAAGAAACTAAGATCCAGATCAATGTATTTGGATAAGATCACAATCAATGACAGAGCAAAAGCTATTACTCGGGTATTCAGACTTCCACACCTACACCAAGCTGTCTCCCAATTCCTAGAAATGTCAAGAAACTCAAATGTTATTGCTTTTCTCTTTTTTTTTCATATTTCTTTGATTCTCATGATAAGCTTATGAGGGCAGATACTGAAAAACAGAGCAGGAATTCAGGTTTTCTGAATCTAGTCCTTATGCTAACTCTAAAACTGTAAGAAATGGGAGACTGTGGTTCTTTCAGGAAATTGGTAAAGCAAATATTATAAAAGTCAGTCACACTCAAGAGGCTAAAACTTGCCTCCTCCTTTGCCACCCACACAACACTGCGATGAAAATCAGTGTATACCAAATGCCTTATTTAATCGGCATAGAAATAATACTTTGTGTAAAAGGCTTATGGGGTTAAAGAACTGTGTAAGTCAGTATGTTAAGTAAGGCTCTCAACTTCATATGTACACATTCATACCCGGTACAAGCGTCTCTCAAACTGATCTCAAGCATCACCAGTAAAGAGCATAGTATATTTTTTACTATGAAATTTCTACAGATGACACTAAATACAATAGGTTCTAAAGCCATATCAAACACCCATGGGACAAATGGAGAAGACTGTACTAGGAAAGAGATATGAATTTCTCCCTGAAGTTCTCCCATAAACTTATGCAGGAGGAACACCAGAGATTCTAGAGTATTTATAAGGTATTTGGTTAATACATTTTTATTAAAAGATAAATATTTAAAATTTCATCTTCATAAAATAAGTAAGTAAATATTTAAAAAGCAAAGAGTCCTGAGCACTAAGTCTAATAATTCAGAGACCATGAGGGTCAATAGGAAGTGAATTCCTTGGCAGGGACAAAAACGCGATGTGGACTAACACCGAATTCAAATGTGACAGCTCAGCCCCATTCTCCAGCACATCAGAAAACTTAGTTAAATGATAGTCAGTGGCAGACATGATTCCCTTATTAACTTAATTCAGACAGTCTTTGTCTTAGTGGTGATCCTTAGCTATTGCATATTAATCAAAAGACTCCAATGTCCTTGATTATGATTTCAATACCAATTCTTTTCAATAACTGTTGCTTCTAGAAAAAAAGTGAAAACTCCAAAGGAGAAGAGGATAAAGGAAAAAAATACGAAGATAAAGGAAGAGAGCCAGCAGAGAAACCACTTGAAACATCCAAATGTCGAACAAGTTCTCTTACAGCAGAGGAAGCGCCCCAGTCAATTAGAAGGGCAGTTTTACCCAGAGGAACTACCCGTCAATCACTCATCATCAGCATGGCTCCTTCTGCGGAGTCTGGGGAAGAGGTTCTGATGATTGAAGTCAAAGAAAAGGCTAAGCCATAAATGTTTGATTATCTTCAGATACAATCTAGTTAGTTCCCAAAGAGACTGTAGTCAGGATGGTAGCTTAAACTAATGAGAGGAAAAGACCTTGCCGGGACCCTTGAGAAACCATAGGCAAATCCCTAGCTTAGTTTCTAGGACTTATCTGAGAGTGTGATCTTCTGCAGTGGCAATAAGAAGATTATTAAAAAACCATCCCTATTCTCCGTTGTCATTAGCTTTGCGCAATTGGTATTTCTCCTAATTGTATATAGTAGGTTATTTTTCTTCCGTTCTTTCTTGATGATGTTTCTTCTCTCCATTTTGATTAGGTTGGTCTTGGCTCTGAAATGATTCACTAACTTTTTCTCTTAATTGTGTGTGTGTGTGTGTGTGTGTGATTGTGTGTGTGTGTTAAAGTCTTGCATCGCACTGTTAGTCTTGGTTAAATGTTCCATGTATATGAATTTGTCTCTTACTTTGGGAATATGAGATTTTAATAAAATGTCAGAAGTTGGGTGATTTTCATTCAAGGCAGGGTGATGAGTCAGTCAAGTATCAAATCAACCCAGCAGCTGAGACTGAAGGGAAGCAAACAAGGGAGCCGATGGATGTAAAACCCAACTTGCAGAGGAGTCCCCTGAAGAGCACTGCTGGTCAGCAGTACTAAAAAACCCACAAGCAAAATCACATTGCAGCAACATGTTGGAAAAACTGTACCCTTTGCTAAAGAAACAAACTTTAATATTTTCCCTCAAATCAACTTAAAAGGCTCATCTGTCTCAACAGACTCAAACAGGAGGAATCAGATTGTCCCCATCTTCATGGAGGCTAAAGTGACATTTCTCAGAAACTTCTGCAAACATTTACTTCAGAAGACGTCAGATTTGAGCTTCTTGTTTTCAGCTTTAGTAAAAAGTGACGAGGTTAGGAAGGCAGACTGTACACATGTCAGATTGACATATCCCTGCAATTTGCAGAACCTACATGTACAGCTGTTTACAAAATCTCCGAGTTAATTAAGTGCACTTTAGGAAGTTGTCCTCATGAATCAGCTAGCATTAGCATAATTACCAAAGTCTCAAGCTGTGAAGAGGCTAAAAGAGCCAGGCTGCTGTCAGAAGTAATAATACATATAGAATTCCATTCTAATAAATGCCCTTAGGGTATAATATTAAGTTCTGTATAATAAGCCTATTTCCAAGTCCCAGAAGATGGTCATTGTAACAGCACTTTGCAGAGTGTTTTAACAAATTATATTAGCCAAAAAGCCTACAACATAGATGCATTCAGCAAACCATGTAAAGTTAATCACTAGAATAAAATGTATCATTTGGTACTCACCATTTTTTAATATAGTGTTCAAGTATCACAGAAACATGACAACTTTTACAAAAGGTTGGGTGGCGTTTTTCAGGATTTAAGGGAATGGAGAGAAACTGTTAAATAGTGTTTACTTTATAAATGGGAGTTTATCAAGAGTGATTAGAAGAGCCAGAAAGAAAAGGTAAAAACAGGGCCTGAAAAAAGTCTGATAATAGGAAAAAAAACAAAGGAGAAAAGTCCTGAACTTGTGAATAATATGTTCTCTCCTTACATTCTGTGTTCTTCCCCTGTCGTTTATTTCCCCTCCTAAACTATCCTTTTTTAGATATCTTCATTCTTCCAGTCTCTCAGACTCAAATCTAAGAATAATTAGTAACTCTTCCTTTGCTTATATAGTGTCACCAAATCCTTTTTCTTTCTTAAATCTTTCTAATTGTCTTTTCTTTTTCAACTTCAATGTTAACAACTCAGTTCATATTTTCTGTTCAATTCAAATAGATGATCACTTTTTACCAACTATCAGCTCTAATCATCACTTGTCTACCTTTCTCAATCCTTTTGCCATGCGTAAAATTAGAGCTTTATAAAATACAACTATCTTAGTCCATTCAGGCTGCTATAACAAGAATACCACAGATTGAGTACATTATAAACAACAGAAATTTACTTCTCACAGTTCTGGAGGCTGGGAAGTCCAGGATCATGGCCCAGCATGGTTCACAGCAAGCTCCTTCTCACTGTGACCTCACATGGTGGAAAGGAAGGGGTCTCTCTGGAGCCTGTTTTATGAAGGCACTAATACTATTCATGAGGGCAGAACACCTCCCAAAGGCCCCACCTCCTAATACTATCATCTTTCGGGTTAGGATTTCAATACATAAATTTGCTGGGGAGGGGGAGAGGCAGAGGTGAGGGACACTAACATTCAAACCATAGCAACCACTTTTGACCATGTTACTTCTCTGCTCAGGGACCTATTAATCCCTCCTAGTGATTAAATCTTATTTGTGCAAATTTAATTACCACTATCCAACCATACCCTCCACTGAAGCTGGTCGTCTTGCTTTTTCTGGAACCACCACCTACCTTTCTTCCTCTGGCATTTGTCCATGCTACCTACCACAGTATGGAGCGTATCTCTCCTCCATCACCTACCTCTTTCCTATGCTTCCAAATCTCTCCCACTGCCTCTAAAAACATCAACCCATGATAGTTCTAATTTCAAGGGATTATCACATAGTACAGCATTCCACTGTTCTCTAACTTCTGCTTAATTTTAAATTATAACGAGGCAAAGACTAGCTCTTATGCTTTATTTGTAAATATAAAGACAGAAAGCCCAGGGTTTTTTTTAAAGGAGAGAGGACAGTAATAGTCAACTCATGGAAGCAAAATAAATAGGATATCAACATAGAAAAGATGCTTGACTTTACCTGTACTTAAAGAAATACAAATCAGAACAAAAATGGAATACTGCTTTATACCTATCAAACTGGAAAATATTTGAAAGTAGACAATAATACCAAGTGCTGGCAAGTATGTAAATTGGAGCTACTATTCTGGCAGTACACCTTAGAACTTGGCAGTACTACTTCAGATACATATCCCAGAAAATCCTCAAGCAGGGCCATAAAAGAAAATGCAAGAGGAAATGCATTGTTTGTAGTACAAAGGAACGGAAGGCAACTGGGGTGTCTACACTAGGAGAATGGATTAAAAAAATATGGCATGTGGCATATGGATGTGTTTTTAAGATGAAATTCTATTCAGCCATTGGAAATAATGAATTAGATTTACACATAACAACATAGATAGATCTCTTTTAAAAACTAGTGTGGATTTTCTTAAGTAAGAAAAAAGAATGAGATCTTTAGTCATACCATGCATGCATATTTTTATAAAGCCTATCTGATCAAGACTATCAGGGACAAATCTGTAGCCCAACAAAGCCAAGTTTATTAACCTGCGGCAACAAGGGAGACCATTCACCAGAGGAAACGTGAGTGTCCCACCAAACACAGGAAAGGACAAGTTATGATAGGATATTGGGGAAAGGTAGACGTTAGGTAGAGTTTAAATGAAGTGATGTTTTGAGAGGCTCAGATTAAAGCAAGACTGTATGTAAAGGGGTTAACATCAGTCCTGGGCCAACAAGCAGACTCAGGGTCCTGTTTTCCTGGAAACTACTCAGTTAAGAAAAACATAGACTGCTGTGTCCAGAAACCCCTTATCTGAAGGTGTATACCAGGCTGCTTCTCGTGTCAGAATGACTTAGATTCTCCGGGCAAACGTGGAATGTTTCAGTCTGACTGATAAGATTTCAAATAGAAAAGTTTCTAACAATCTGTGATTTTAGGGAACAAAGTTTCTCAGCACTGTGTCTCTTTGTTGATTAGCAAAAGTGGTGTTTACAGTTTCACAATTTAAAAATATACAAAATATTATGTATTTCAAAAATATTTACATGTCTAACAAAGTATGTTAAATGCATTAGAGATGATGGCTATGGGGAGAAAGGAATGTGGAAGTGGTAATAGCAATAGATGAAGTGAGAAAAAATAATAAATCAAGAGCCTCAACTAATGAGGATTATGTGCCATGAACTGAGAAGCATGATTAACTCAATTTTATGGACTTGAGTTCAGTGTTGTGTCTAGAAATAGGCTAGTGGAGAAGTGAGACCCCCATTGATCAAGGGTCTTTCCTTCAGCCTCTGTTACATCTGAGCCACACAGGCAGCCACTATAGATACAGCCGCTACTTCATCTGCTCTCTGGGGCCTGTCCTGCCAATGAGGCTTTTCTTCTGCATGTGGGCAGGTCTCCACTTGACCCCAGCAGAGACTACTAAGCATGCTTAGGGACCAGCAGAGACTACTAACCATGCTTAGTGTTAGGGACTGAATTGTATCCTCTTCAAATTCATGGGTTGAAGGCCTAAACACTAATGTGACCACATTTGGAGACAGGGTCTTTAAGGAGGTAATTAAGGTTAAACTAGGTCATAAGGGTGGGGTCCTAATCCAATAGGATTTGTGTCCTTGTTTTTATAAGAAGAGGGAGAGATACCAGTGGTGCTGGTGCACAGACAAAAGGCCATGTGAAGACACAGCGAGGGAACTCTCTGGCAGTCCAGTGGTTAGGACTCCAAGCTTCCACTGCAGGGGGCATGGGTCCACTGGTTGGGGAACTCAGATACCACATGCTGTGCCATGCAGCCAAAAAAAAAGACACAGTGAGAAAACAGCCAGCTGCAAGCAAAAGAGAGAAGCCTCAGGAGAAACCAAAACTTCAGGTATCCTGATCTTGGACTTCCAGACTCCAAAACTATGAGGAAATAAATTTCTGTTGTTAAATACCCATTCTGTGGTATTCTGTATGGCAGCACCAGCAGACTAATACACTTAGTTTCATGAACTATGGCAGAAAATAGCTGTTGGTTGGAGAAGCAGGAAACAAGAATGAGGAATACGTTGTGGAGATTCAAGAGGCAGTGATAAGACAGGCCCATGGAGGTGTAAAATAACCATACCCAGGGAGCAGCTGTGAGTGACTGTACTGAGGCCCAGCCTTAAATTATATCAGCTCATTTGTTAGGTACATGCAAGAGTTCCCAGCAACTTAGCTATGAGGAAGAACAATAGTTGAAATATGGATTTGCAACCTCCATAGATGTTGACCACACTTCTCTCAACAAATCTTAATATTCCATTCATTCATTCTTCATAAAACCCCAGGGTATTATCATCTATTTCCTAACAGACCCCAGGCCCACAACCCACTCTTGATAATATTAACTTCATACTTTGCTTAAAGATGTGAAATATGTGAGGGGGAGGGTGGGAATATGGTAAAACATGGATGGGGCAGACATTTTCCCCTATGAATTTCAAAAATATTTTCTGATTAAAAATGAAAATTTTTTATAAGGCGGGGTTCCCCCCTCCTCCCCAGGATAGCATAACTAACAGTGTGTATTCAATAAAAGGTAGCTGAGTGAATGGAATCTCCAAAGTAAATGTGGTACCCCTCTGCCCAGTGCTGGAGCCAGCCCCAGCCTCCCTGAGCCTGCCTTTATCACTCTGCCAGGCCTCAGTGTTACTGCTGAGTTTTCTGCTGAAATAATCTGACTTTGCCACACATGGAGTCCTCCAGGTCTCCTTCTTCTATGCTTTCTTCACTTTTCTCAGCTGAGGATTTATAAATTCCCAGGAACTGCTCACCCAAGCTTTCTCTTCCTCATCCAGATCCCCTCAAAAGGCAGGGTTGATCTTCCAGCATTCTGTACTTGATTTCAAGTAAAACTAAGTCTCACTTCTGTTGACCAAGTCTTCCAAATGCTATTGGTGCAGAACATCCACCCAACCTCGTCCCCAAATTCCCCAAGGGTGTGCTGTCTCCTGTCAGCTATCTGCATTAGTGACGCAGCCCTCGTTTCCACTTGCTCGGTATGAGTTAGCACTGACATCCTTCCCTGCAGGACCTCCTTCCTCCACCCATCTCCTTGCCTAAACAGTGTGCTCTCCAAGGAATGCAAAACAAATCTCACATTAGCTTAAATCAAATATCATTAAGAGGGGGCAGAGTCAAGATGGTGGACTAGGACACAGAATTCGCGTCTCCGCACAACTAAGGCACCTACCTGGCACCGGTGGGGGACCATGGACACCTAAGGGGATGGGATGAACCCCCAGAAACCGGGTAGGATGTGGGGCATGCAGGGGAGTGAGGGGGGAAGAGAAGTGGAGGCGGGATGGGACTGGCACCCCGGAGGGGCAACTGGGGGAGGGAAAGGGATACCATGTTCGAAGGGGGAAATTGGGGGACCACTGGGAGGACAGAGGATCAAAAGGGAGCGTGGCCAAGCTTCCCCTGCCCACTTGAGCTCCTGGGAGCCTGCTGAGATCCCAGGCCTGATCCTCTGCCCACCTACACCCCCTCCAACTGCACGGGTCCTAAGCGAGTGGGAGGGAGGGAAGGGGGAGCAAAAGTAAAGGCCGGACCTACAGGACCAGCACCCCTGAAGGGTGGTTGTGGGAGGGAAGGAGTTCCTACACCCAGCAGGACCCACCCACGGTTACGGGTCCAGCGGGGATGGGGGAGATGGGGGTGGTGGGGGGGTGCAGAGAAATGGAAGAGACTGCTGCCAGCGCTTTCCCTGTCCACTTAGGCACCCAGGGAGCCTACTGGGCTCCCAGGTCTAATCCTCTGCCCTCGGAGCCTACCTCCTGCCATGCAGAGCCCAAGCCCCGCCCCTACACCCACACCCAGGGCCCTACCTCTACACTCGGAGACCCCCTGAGACGCCCTCCAACACGCTGGGCCTAAACTCCACCCACACACCCTCACCCAGGGCCTTACCTCCAAACTCCGGAGCTCCACACTCAGGAGGCGCCCCTTTGGAAATGCTGCCTCTCCCCTTCCACACAGGTCCTAAGCAAAGGCCCCACCCCACGCTTGAACGTTGCCCGGCCTAGGCCCCACTCCCAAGGCCTTTTCTGGCTGAGTGGGTCTTTAGCCGAGGCCCTGCCTCACGCTCAAACGTCACCTCCCACCCACCTAGGTCCTGTCTCACCCTAAATCCCACCCCTGCCTAAGTTCCACCCCCGCCTAAACTCCACCCCCATGGCCAAGGCTTTTTTTTTTTCTTTTTGTCTCTTTTAGATGGGGTTCTGTTTTACCTTGTTGATTCATTGTTGTTGATTCATTTATATTTTTATTTTTTCTAATAAATCTTTTATTTTTCTAATTTTATTTTATTCTTTGTACTTTGTTGTTGTTCTGCTCCTTTTGGCTTGTTTCCCTCCCACCTCCCTTTTTTTTTCTTTTTTTTGTTGTGGTTTTATTTTACCTTGTTGCAGTTGTTTCAATTATATTTCTATTTTTCCTAATATATTTTTTAATCTTTCTAATTTAATTTTGTTTTTTATTCTTTGTTATTGTATTGCTCCTTTTTTACTTTTCTTTTTTTTTTTTTTTCCATGCCACATGGCTTGCAGGATCTTGGTTCCCAGGCCAGAGGTCAGGCCAATAAGACAGGAATACAGCCCCACCATCAAAAAAAAAAAAAAAATGAAATGACAAAAAATACGTTACAGACGAAGGAGCAAGGTAAAAACCTACAAGACCAAATAAACAAAGATGAAATAGGTAACCGACCTGAAAAAGAATTCAGAGTAATGATAGTAAAGATGATCCAAAATCTCAGAAACAGAATGGAGAAAATACAAGAAACCTTTAACAAGGATCTAGAAGAACTAAAGAGCAAACAAACAGTGATGAACAACACAATAACTGAAATTAAAAATACTCTAGAAGAAATCAAGAGCAGAATAACTGAGGCAGAAGAATGAATAAGTGAGCTGGAAGATAAAATGGTGGAAATAACTGCAGGGAGCAGAATACAGAAAAAAGAATGAAAAGAATTGAGGACAGTCTCAGAGACCACTGGGACAATATTAAACGCACCAACATTCGAATTATAGTGGTCCCAGAAGAAGAAGAGAAAAAGAAAGGGTCTGAGAAAATATTTGAAGAGATTATAGTAGAAACCTTCCCTAACATGGAAAAGGAAATAGTCAATCAAGTCCAGAAAGCGCAGAGTCCCATACAGGATAAATCCAAAGAGAAACACGCTGAGACACATATTAATCAAACTATCAAAGATTAAATACAAAGAAAAAATATTAAAAGCAGCAAGGGAAAAGCAACAAATAACATACAAGGGAACCCCCATAACATTAACAGCTGATCTTTCAGCAGAAACTCTGCAAGCCAGCAGGGAGTGGCAGGACATAGCTAAAGTGATGAAAGCGAAAAACCTATAACCAAGATTACTCTACCCAGCAAGGATCTCATTCAGTTCGATGGAAAAATCAAAAGCTTCACAGACAAGCAAAAGCTACAAGAATTGAGCACCACCAAACCAGCTTTACAACAAATGCTAAAGGAACTTCTCTAGGCAGGAAACACAAGAGAAGAAAAAGATCAACAAAAAACCCCCAAATCAATTAAGAAAATGCTAATAGGAACATACATATCAATAATCACCTTGACTGTAAATGGATTAAATGCTCCAACCAAAAGACACAAACTGGCTGAAAGGATACAAAAACAAGACCCTTATATATGCTGTCTACAAGAAACCCACTTCAGACCTAGGGACACATACAGACTGAAAGTGAGTGGATGGAAAAAGATATTCCATGCAAATGGAAATCAAAAGAAAGCTGGAGTAGCTATTCTCATATTAGACAAAATAGACTTTAAAATAAAGACTGTTACAAGAGATAAGGAAGAACACTACATAATGATCAAGGGATCAGTCCAAGAAGAAAATGTAACAATTATAAATATATATGCATCCAACATAGGAGCACCTCAATACATAAGGTAAATGCTGACAGCCATAAAAGGAGAAATTGACAGTAACACAATAATAGTGGGACTTTAACACCCCACTTACACCAAGAGACAGATAATCCAGACAGAAAATAAATAAGGAAACACAAGCTTTAAATGACACCATAGACCAGATCGACTAAATTGATTTTTTTAGGACATTCCACCTGAAAGCGGAAGAATACACTTTCTTCGCAAGTGCACATAGAACATTCTCCAGAATAGATCACATTTTGGGTCACTAATCAAACCTTGGAAAAGTAAAGAAAATTGAAATAGTATCAAGCATCTTTTCCAACCACAATGCTATGAGATTATAAATCAATTACAGGAAAAAAACAGTAAAAAGCACAAATACATGGAGGCTAAACAGAAATCAGAGAGGAAAACAAAAAATGCCTAGAAACAAATGACAACGAAAACATGACAATCCAAAACCTATGGGATGCAGCAAAAGCAGTTCTAAGAGGGAAGTTCATAGCAACTCAAGCTCACCTCAAGAAACAAGAAAAATCTCAAATAAACGAACTAACCTTACACCTAAAGCAACTAGTAAAAGAAGAACAAAGAAAACCCAAAATTAGTAGAAGGAAAGAAATCATAAAGATCAGAGCAGAAATAAATGAAATAGAAACAAAGAAAACAATAGCAAAGATCAATAAAACAAAAAGCTGGTTCTTTGAGAAGGTAAACAAAATTGATAAACCTTTACCCAGACTCATCAAGAAAAAAAGGGAGAGGACTCAAATCAACAAAAGGAGAAATGAAAAAGGAGAGATTACAACTGACACCGCAGAAATACAAAAGATCTTAAGAGACTACTTACTACAAGCAACTATATGCCAATAAAATGGACAACCTGAAAGAAATGGACAAATTCTTGGAAAAGTACAATCTTCCAAGATTGAACCAGGAAGAATTAGAAAATATAAACAGACCAATCACAGGTAATGAAATTAAAACTCTAATTAAAAATCTTCCAATAAACAAAAGTCCTAGACCAGATGGCTTCACAGGCCAATTCTATCAAACATTTAGAGAAGAGTTAACACCTCTCCTTCTCAAACTCTTCCAAAAAATTGTGGAGGGAGGAACACACCCAAACTCATTCTACGAGGCCACCATCACCCTGATACCAAAACCAGACAAAGATATCACAAAAAAAGAAAATTATAGACCAATATCACTGATGAACATGGACGTAAAAATCTTCAACAAAATATTAGCAAACAGAATCCAACAACACATTAAAAGGATCATACACCATGATCAAGTGGGATTTATCCTAGGGATGCAAGGATTCTTCAATATATACAAATCAATCAATGTGATACACCATATTAACAAACAGAAGAATAAAAACCATATAATCATCTCAATAGATGCAGAAACAGCTTTTGACAGTATTTAACACCCATTTATGATAAAAACTCTCCAGAAACTGGGCATAGAGGGAACCTACCTTAACATAAGACAAGCCATATATGACAAACCCACAGGAAACATTATTCTCAATGGTGAAAAACTGAAAGCATTTCCTCTAAGATCAGGAACAAGACAAGGATGTCCACTCTCGCCACTATTATTCAACATAGTATTGGAAGTCCTAGCCACAGCAATCAGAGAAGAAGAAGAAATAAAAGGAATACAAATTTGAAAAGAAGAAGTAAAACTGTCACTGTTTGCCGATGACATGATACTATACATAGAAATTCCTAAAGATGCCACCAGAAAACTACTAGAACTAATCAATGAACTTGGTAAGGTTGCAGGATACAAAATTAATGCACAGAAATCTCTTACATTCCTATACACTAACAATGAAAGATCAGAAAGAGAAATTAAGGAAATAATCCCATTTACCATCTCAACAAAAAGAATAAAATACCTAGGAATAAACCTACCTAAGGAGACAAAATACCTGTACCTAGAAAACTATAAAACACTGATGAAAGAAATCAAAGATAACATAAACAGATAGAGAGTTATACCATGCTCCTGGATTGGAAGAATCAATATCATGAAAATGACCATACTACCCAAAGCAATCTACAGGTTCAATGCAATCCCTATCAAATTACCAATGGCATTTTTCACAGAACTAGAACAAAAAATTTTACAATTTGTATGGGAACACAAAAGACCCCAAATAGCCAAAGCAATCGTGAAGTAAAACGGAGCTGGAGGAATCAGGCTCCCTGACTTCAGACTATACTACAAATCTACAGTAATCAAGACAGTATGGTACTGGCACAAAGACAGAAATATAGCTCAATGGAACAAGATAGAAAGCCCAGAGATAAACCCACACACATATGGTCACCTTATCTTTGACAAAGGAGGCAAGAATACACAATGGAGAAAAGACAGCCTCTTTAGTAAGTGGAGCTGGGAAAAATGGACAGCTACATGTAAAAGAATGAAATTAGAACACACCCTAACACCATACATAAAAATAAACTCAAAATGGATTAAAGATCTAAATGTAAGGCCAGACACTATAAAACTCTTAGAAGAAAACATAGGCAGAACACTCTGTGACATAAATCACAGCAAGATCCTTTTTGACCCACCTCCTAGAGTAAGGGAAATAAAAACAAAAATAAACAAATGGGACCTAATGAAACTTAAAAGCTTTTGCACAGCAAAGGAAAACATAAACAAGATGAAAAGACAACCCTCAGAATGGGAGAAAGTATTTGCAAATGAAGCAACTGACAACAGATTAATCTCCAAAATATACAAGCAGCTCATGCAGCTCAATATTACAAAAACAAACAACCCAATCCAAAAATGGGCAGAAGGCCTAAACAGACATTTCTCCAAAGAAGACATACTCATGGCCAACAAATGCATGAAAAGATGCTCAACATCACTAATCATTAGAGAAATGCAAATCAAAACTACAATGAGGTATCACCTTACACCCGTCAAAATGGCCATCATCAAAAAATCGGCAAACAATAAATGCTGGAGAGGGTGCAGAGAAAAGGAAACCCTCTTGCACTGTTGGTGGGAATGTAAATTGATACAGCCACTATGGAGAACAGTATGGAGGTTCCTTAAAAAACTAAAAATAGAACTACCATATGACCCAGCAATCCCACTACTGGGCATATACCCTGAGAAAACCATAATTCAAAAAGATACATGTACCACAGTGTTCATTGCAGCACTATTTACAATTGCCAGGACATGGAAGCAACCTAAATGTCCATCAGCAGATGACTGGATAAAGAAGCTGTGGCACATATACACAATGGAATATTACTCAGCCATAAAACGGAACGAAATTGAGTTATTTGTAGTGAGGTGGATGGACCTAGAATCTGTCATACAGAGTGAAGTAAGTCAGAAAGAGAAAAACAAATACCATATGCTAATGCATATATATGGAATTTTAAAAAGTGGTATGGGTCTTCCCTGGTGGCGCAGTGGTTGAGAATCTGCCTGCCAATGCAGGGGACACGGGTTCGAGCCCTGGTCTGGGAAGATCCCACATGCCGCGGAGCGACTAGGCCCGTGAGCCACAATTGCTGAGCCTGCGCGTCTGGAGCCTGTGCTCCGCAACAAGAGAGGCTGCGATAGTGAGAGGCCCGTGCACCGCGATGAAGAGTGGCCCCCACTTGCCACAATTAGAGAAAGCCCTCGCACAGAAACGAAGACCCAACACAGCCAAAAATAAATAAATAAATAATTTAAAAAAAAAAAAAAGGTGTGGCTGTTTAAAAAAAAAAAAAAGTGGTATGGATGAACCTAGTGGCAGGGCAGGAATAAAGACACAGAGGTAGAGAACAGACTTGAGGGCCTGGGCGGGAAGGGGAAGCTGGGATGAAGTGAGAGAGTAACATTGACATATATACACTACCAAATGTAAAATGGATGGCTAGTGGAAGCTGCTGCATAGTATAGGGAGATCAGCTCAGTGTTTTGTGACGACCTAGAGGGATGGGATAGGGAGGGTAGGAGGGAGGCTCAAGAGGAGGGGGATATGGGGATATATGAATACATATAGCTGATTCACTTTGTTGTACAGCAGAAACTAACACAACATTGTAAAGCATTTATACTCCAATAAAGATGTGAAAAACAGAAACAAACAAACAAATATCATTAAGAAAGCAAAAGTTACCCTGGTACTATTCTCTGAACACACACAAGGGTGTTTGAATGTGACCAATAAAAATTCTAATGTTGAATTGCAGAAAAACAATAAACTAATTTTTAATTATTATGTGCCCTATCACAGGGTGACCCACTAATATGAACAATTAAGAAGCAACTATTTTAAAACATGATTTTTTAAAATAATACGTGAGTGAACAGGAAACAATTAGCATATACACACACATGGGAAAAAAAGTTGAGGCAAAAGTAAGTCTTCCATACTAAGTTTTCAGATAGGCTGAAAATAATAATATAGCATTTACATTATTTATAGCATTTATATGTGCCAGATATTGTTCTGTGTGCTGTGCCTTTATTAACTCATTTAATCTTAATAACCTTATGAGGTAGTTATTATTTTTATCATCCTCACCCTTTTCCAGATGAGGAAAATAGGACATGGTAATCATTAACTTGCCCTGGATCATTTTAAGTACAAAGATTTCCTAAGTTAGGATATTGGAAAGGGCTCATCACACTCCACAGAGCATACTCATACTCAATAGGGATTTTATTTAAAGGTAATTGATACATGCAGAAAAAGAGCCCAGGCAAGCACTGAGGGGTCTGGCTAACATCCCATGAACAAGTTCCCAGTGTCCTTAGTTACACAAGGATCTGATCACATTGTTTCAGGACTGAACTACCCATACTTTGTAAGGAATCTAGGCTTCAGGAGAGTTCAGAGCTGAGGTTCCCAGTGGGAGCCTTATACCCCTGGAGCCACAGATTAAAGGCAGGCTGACTAACCAGTTAGGTCACTTGAAAATCTTCAGTGAAGACTGATTCTGGGGGTCACCAGCAGAGTTCAGCACTTTAAATACCACCTCATAAATCCTACCGCCCTTTTCTTGACCAAGAGTCAAAACCCAGACATCTAGGGGTCTCCAGAGATAAAGACTGAGCTTTTCCCTATTTCTTCTTTCTTCTCCTACTACTGCTAAGCCACCTCTCTTCTCTGGACCCTTGAGAGCCCATGTTCATTTATCATTTGACTAGTCAACAAGTAGCTGTTGACTAACTGGCTAACTGATGATGCAGAGATATATGAAAGTTCTTCCCCCAGCCCCACCTGGATCTCACTTCAATAATCAGTCACCAAAGGTGTAACGCAAAATAAGCTGGTTAAAAGGAAGGTATCCTAAAAGGTCTGCAGAGAAGGAACTAGAAAGTAGGGAGCCACTCAGCGGACGTTCTACACTTTATAAACATTAAATGGTTAAAGAAGCAAAACAATATCTCTGTACAGAAGTGATTTTTTTCCCTGTGGGCCCAAGTGTTTAGTCAACAAGCAATTTCCTCTGATTGCAAGTGTTATTTGCTCAAAATGGATTACAAAAATTACCTCTTATATTACTTTCATCTGTGACCCTCAAAACTCAGCACAACCTATGAGCTGTTCTCTAGTCTTAAAAAATGCCCAGCTCCACTTTGCATTGTTAGACTGTATCAATTTGCTTTGCTAACTAAAACTTAAGGACTTAAAATAGGAATCATGATTCTGTAGGTTGCCCATTTGGGCTAGGTTCAGCTGGTGGTTCTTGTGGTCTTAGCTGGGGTAATTGACGCTCTATAATCAGCTGCTGGACTGGCTGAGGGGTGCTGGTCTAGGAAGTCTCAGATGGGACAGCTTGTCTCTAATCCATGTGGTCTCCCATCCTCCAAAAGGCAAGCCTAGGCCTGGAGTCTGCACAGGGTTCCAAGAGAGAGAAAGCAGAAGTGAGCAAGCTCTTGAGACCTAGGCCCAGAATTGGCACATAATTACTTCTGCCAGATTCTACTAGCCAAGTCACAAGACCAGCCTAGATACAAGGGGTGGGGAAATAAAATCCACCTCTTGATAGGACAACTGCAAAGTCACATTGCAAAAGGGGTAGATATAGACAGAGGAAGGATTCTGGCCGTTTTTACAATCTGTCACCCAGGTAGATTGCCAGAAAAAATACAGGACACCCAGTTAATGAATAATTTTTTAGTATAGGTATGTCCCATGCTATATTTAGGACATGTCCATACTAAAAAATTATTCTTTGTTTACCTGAAATTCAAATTTAACTTGATGTCCTGTATTTTTGTTTGCTAAATCTGGCAACCCTACACACAGACCATGCCAAAAATAAATAAAACCTTTCTTTATCTAAAAGAGAAAGAGAACTTTGAACTTGAAATTATTTTTTAAATGTACAACTATACCAAATGCTGTGTTAAAATGAGCCAAAAGCTCTAAGTATACCCACAGGAAAGGAGTAACTTGGCCCCTCTCCACAGTCTAGGAACCATCTTGGCTTAACTGGTATTAACTAACCCTAAAATAAAATATAACAGACTATGTTTCATTTCAGTTAAGCATTAGATGAAAAAATGTCACATTGAACACTAACAAGAGAAGAGTCTGTACTTTCTGTAATTTGGACCTCTTCTATACTTACAATAATTCTTTTACCTACCTAGGAGGAATTTTTAAAAATCTTCAGAAGATATTAATCATTATGCTACCCTGGAATTTATTATATCTAATCATACCAAAGATATCTGAAAGTCATATTTAAGCACCTTACCCATACACTGTAGTAAAATTTGATGCTTTCCTCTATGAGTTTTTACGACTGGCTGATTTTCTCCCACTATAACTTTTGTAACTAGAAGTGACAGTGCAAAGGTCAAATAAATGTGCATCATTAAGCAATACAACCTGACATTTCTAGACAATAACTCCCTCAGATGAGGAAAGAGAAGCATACCTGAAAGGTCACAGCCCTTCTTACTGTCCCTTTGCTCCTCTGGTCATCTCTGACCACTACATGCAATGATTGTGCTACAAATTTACAAGGACTTTCTGTGCTGGGACTCCTATGAAATACAGAATTCAGCACACAGTGTGTGCTAATGGTTGCTAAACAAGCTCGTGATGTAGTTTCTTGCACCTAGCTCTAAATAAATCAGGCTCTGTTGTTTATTCCAAAAACCTCAGACTTGAAGAGAAATTTAGAGATTCCTACTCCATGCTGCCATTATACAAAACACAAAACAAAATACTGTGTCCAGGATCACATCAGCAGATGTGTGTGTGTGATGACAGAGCCCAAGAGCAAAGATACCACACTGTTTTTCAAACATGAAGATGATGGACAAGCTCAATGAAAGTAGCATCCACCTGAAGAAGGACTTTTTCCAATAAACAAGTACATTTCCTGAGATTTCATGGAGCAAAATGACGGTCAGGTCTGCCATGTTAGGACCATATTTATATTCCAAATTTGACAGGAAACATTCAGATTTAGCTTGTCCTTCAGAAATGGACTAACCACAAATTTCACTAAAATAGGGATGTGAAAGATTAATACAGTTATAATTTTGATATGCCATTTGTAAAAATGAGTAAAGAGATTCAGTTATGAAATAAAAGGATTATTACAAGTACATATTCATTTCCCTGTACCAATAATGTTCCCAGCTCACCCTACTTTCTGACTTCAAGCCATGGACAATGTCTATTTCTTTGCCTGGAGCCTCTTCTTTACAATATAAAACCCTATGTAACCATCAAATCCCAGATGAAAGTGCCAAACCACCCATGAAGCTCTCCCAGCTCTCTCCATTGTTCTAATTGCTCCCCACATTTAGAAGAAAATCTCTCCACTCTAAGCTTCAATATTTTCTCATATAAATTAATTTCTATCCCTACATGTGCTTTCATACATACCTAATTCATTCATTCTTTCGGTGTCTATTAGGGAGGTCCTATGTAATGCCAAGTTCTCTTCCAGACAGTGAACAAAATAAACAAAAATCCATGATTTCTTGAAACTGACATGCCAGTGGATGAAAAGGACAACAAAATAAATAAAATCCAAACAAGGAAATAAAATACCTAGGAATAAACCTTCCTAAGGAATCAAAAGACGTGTAATCTGAAAATTATAAGATGCTGATGAAAGAAATTGAAGATGACATAAACAGATGTTTTTGGATTGGAAGAATCAATATTGTCAAAATGTCAAAATGACTATACTACCCAAGGCAATCTACAGGTTCAATGCAATCCCTATCAAATTACCAATGGCATTTTTCACAGAACTAGAACAACAAATTTTACAATTTGTATGGAAACAGAAATAGCCAAAGCAATCCTGAGAAAGAAAACAGAGCTGGAGGAATCAGGCTCCCTGACTTCACACTATACTACAAAGCTACAGCAATCAAAACAGTATGGTACTGGCACAAAAACAGAAATATAGTTCAATAGAACAAGATAGAAAGCCCAGAGGTAAACCCATGCACCTATGGTCAATTAATCTACAACAAAAGAAGCAAGAATATACAATGGAAAAAAGACAGTCTCTTCAATAAGTGGTGCTGGGAAAAATGGACAGCTACATGTAAAAGAATGAAATTAGAACACTCCCTAACACCATACACAAAAATAAACTCAAAATGGATTAAAGACCTAAATGTAAGACTGGATACTGTAAAACTCTTAGAGGAAGCCATAGGCAGAACACTGTTTGACATAAATCACAGCAAGATCTTTTTCGATCCACCTCCTAGAGTAATGAAAATTAAAACAAAAATAAACAAATGGGACCTAATTAAGCTTAAAAGTTTTGCACAGGAAAGGAAACCATAAGCAAGACGAAAAGACAACCCTCAGAATGGGAGAAAATATTTGCAAATGAATTGATGGACAAAGGATTAATCTCCAAAATATACAAACAGCCCATGCAGCTCAATATCAAAAAAACAAACAACCCAATCAAAAAATGGGCGGAAGACCTAAATAGACATTTCTACAAAGAAGACATACAGAGGGCCAAGAGGCATATGAAAAGATGCTCAACATCACAAATTATTAGAGAAATGCAAATCAAAACTACAAAGAGGTACCACCTCACACCAGTCAGAATGGCCATCATCAAAAAGCCTACAAACAATAAATGCTGGAGAGGGTGTGGAGAAAAGGGAACCCTCCTACACTGTTGGTGGGAACGTAAATTGGTACAGCGACTGTGGAGAACAGTATGGAGGTTCCTTAAGAAACTCAAAATAGAGCTACCATATGATCCAGCAATCCCACTCCTGGGTATATATCCAGAGAAAACCACAATTTGAAAAGATACATGCACCCCAGTATTCATTGCAGCACTGTTTACAATAGCCAGGACGTGGAAGCAACCTAAATGTCCATTGACAGAGGAATGGATAAAGAAAGTATGGTACATATATACAATGGAATATTACTCAGCCATAAAAAAGAATGAAATAATGTCATTTGCAGCAACATGGTTGCAACTAGAGATTATGATATGAAGTCAGAGAGAGAAAGACATATATCACTTACATGTGAAATCTAAAAAAATGATACAAATGAACTTATTTACAAAACAGAAACAGACTCACAGACTTTGAAAACAAATTTATGGTTACCAAAGGGGAAAGGTGTGGGGAAGGCATAAATTAGGAGTTTGGGATTAACATATTAAAACTATTACTATATAAAATAGATAATCAACAAGAACCTACTGTATAGCACAGGGAACTCTACTCAATATTCTATAATAACCTAGATGGGAAAAGAATGGATGTATGTATATGTATAAGTGAATCACTTTTCTGTACACCTGAAACTAACACAATATTGTAAATCAACTCTACTCCAATATAAAGTAAAAATAAAATTAAAAAAAAAAACCTAAACAGGGAAGAGGGAAAGAATGTCCTGAGGAAAGAGGTACAATTTTAAATAGGGTGATCAGCAAAGGACTCAGTGGCTGATACTGGAATGAAGACTTATAAGAGGTGAGGGAGCAAGGCTCACAAGTGACCAGCAAGTGTTCTTCAGGAAGGGGAACAGCAAGCAAGTGCAAAAGCTCTGAGCTAGGAGGATGCCAGGCATACTCAAATAAGAGCAAGAAAGCCCAGGTGGTTGCAGCAGAATGGCCAAGGCAAAGACTAGTAAGAAGTCTAGAAAAGGAGTGGGGTGGGGGGGAGGTCACACCATGAAGGCCATTGAACACTTAGGTTAGTGGATTGAAGGTATTGATGGAGAATGATCTGTTGGAGTTTTAGTACTAGAGGGAGTAAACTGGAAAAGTGGATTGTTACTGGAAAATGGAATACTTGAAATTGAGATTAGGGAGGGATTTGCAATCAATAATGATAAGGTCTAGTATATATCCTTAGGAGTGAGGGCTGAGGTAAGGGGGAGAATAAAATTATTAGGATGAGGGATAGAGCATGGTCTAGTCTAAGGATATGATATTCAGAGCCGGTTGTTTTAAAGAGTAGGGAAAGCTTATCTGAAAGCAGAAAGGAGGACATAGGGGGACACTTAACCTGCTTCCAAGCCCAGTGGTGGATCAGGAAGAGAAAATAACCACTTTGAGAAGGCTGCAGAGGAAGTAAGGTTCTTCAAGAGAGTCAGGTTTTAATTAGAATAGAAACATGAAGGGATTGTTCAGAAAATGCACTGATATAAAGATTTTGCTAATGAATGACTCAGTTCCCAAGGGCAGAGTGAAAGTGTTTGGGGAGTTGGAGAGAAGTAGGGTGTGGTCAGAATATGGGTTGCACAGAGGAGCCATATGGAGATTAGAGTGAGGGAGATCATGACCGAGCTTCTTGTGAGGACAGGCAGGCTCCATCCTGGTGGTCCTAGGACTGTGGTGGGGAGCAACGAATGCTGGAGGGCAGGGAGGGAGGAGCATCTTGCCAGAAGCAGTGTTCAGGGTCTCTTCTGTACTCTCGACCATAGATGACTGAAGGCATAAGGTATAGTCTCACTCTAATTACAAAAGGCTGCCTCACCTTGCTCATTCCTTCTTTGTTTTAGCATCATATACTGCCTCCTTTTTCATACTAGATCATAAGCTTTTTAAGGTTAGTAAGAAATTTTACTCACTTTGGCTTCACCTATTGATTACCAGTACTAAGCTATTCAATAAATATTTGTTCAAAAACAAGTAAATACTTTTTACTGGATGGAAGGCATGGCTGAAAAGACTATTTCATATTTAGTCTTCTCTCTGAGAACTCTCTAGAGCTCCCCAACCCCTGACATTCTTGAGTCCAGTCCTGGAAGACCAAGTGCTGTTATAAAACCTGGCACATTGTGAGTTTATGAAAAAACCAAAGATATTAGGGCTCTCCTTTCCCTATTGTAAGAAGTCACAATTCTGCTTGTAATATTTGCCTCACTGATCATTTCCTTTTAGAAAGAAGAGAATCAATAGCCAAGACAAAGTATAATTCTCCAAGGACAATACAACCTGCTGTGAGTAGTCTGGAGAATTCGGCCGAACACAGCCATGCTTAGTGACAAATGACAAGGGTGATGGTCTTGCTACAAGCAAGGGTTTGGCAATCCTGCAGACCTGTGTCATCATTAGGTGTGAGCCAGCCTTGGAACCATTAAGGAATTGATGATATGGGGCTAACAGGTGATTTGATGTGGAGGCAGGGTTGTGGCAGGAAAAGCCCAGCATTCAGAAACCAACCTAGAAACAGAACTTAGCAAGTGTGTAACCAAACAGCTGAGTCTCTGCCATAAGGTGACCACCACCAAATCCCTCATCAGGGTTTCACCAAGACAAAGCCATTTTGGCCACGCAACTTTGGCAACAGGGTCCCTCCTATCTGCCCTAAAATGTAAGGCCCTCCAGTTTTTCAAAAACACAACTCTGATCACATCAGTCCTTTGCTAAGTCCATTCAGTGGCATTCCATTACTTTTAGCCTAAGTATGAACTCCCTGTATGCCCCAGAGGCCCTCACAGGATGTAAAATCCACCCATCACTCCACCTCATCTCTCCACTCTTCTCTCACCACTTTCCCTCTCGCACTTTGTATTCCAGCAAACTTAAATTCTTTCCATTCCTGAAACATTCAATGCCATAGTTCATAAATGCTTTAAACTTTCTTTATCCAGTGAACTTTCAGGTCTTATCTTTCAGCACATCCTCAAGAAAGGTCTTATCTTTCAGCATATCCTCTAGCTCCTTGACAGCTAGATGGTTCAGGTCTCCCCCCCTACAATATGTTATATCACACACTAATCTCATGTCTCTCAATTACTCATTTAATGTTTTCTCTCTCCTCCAATCCTTTATTTCTATGAAGGTGGCAACTTTGGCTGCCTAGGTCACCACTGTAACCCCAAGACCTTGCTCAATGACTGCAACATAATAGTAGCAACTTTTTAAAAAGTTAGGTGAATATACTGTCCTGCTTAACACAACTGATAAAATGTGAGCACCATAATTCTCCGGCCACTCTAGTTAAGCTGAGAACCTTTCCCTTGGTTCCTCTGCACCCTGAAAAGTATCTTGAATGCATTCAATATCTTTTAAGTGAATACATCCCATAAAATAATAAAATCCCTCCAAACTGTTTAATTCAGTAAAATACGGAATACAGGCTGATTAAAATACTAACTTTATTTCTAACTTTTCAATGAATAACATTTAGAGAAAGAATAAAAATGAAAACAAGGCACTATTGTCTCACACCACGAAATAATTTTATCCAAAGGAAATTCAGATGCAAGATACATTTAACATCAATTCATATATTAGTAACTATACATTTATTATCAAGTATGAGATCCATAAAAGCACAAAATAGTCTCTCGAGATCTCAACCAAGCTTCTAGCTAACCTTATGTGTCACTTCCACGACTATCAATCACACACATAAAGAAACTAGGAGAAATTTACTGAAGATGACTTTCCAGAAAATTTACAAAATGAAAAAGGCAAAGTATGTCAAATAAGGTAGAGGCAGCAACACGGCCCTGAATTTACTCTGGAAAGGCTGCCTAAGGCACTACCAAAACGGATAGTTGTAAATCCCTGATCTGACTTTAAATTTTTATGATCTTAAAATTTTCAATTCTAAGCACAAGGTGACATGACCATGCTAATTGCTATTTTCTCAGTACAGGCAGATGTCAGAAATATTACATCTATCCATGGCACTGTCACCCTAATATATGTTTGTAATATATCTGTTTATACGAAGTGTGAAAGTAAACTTGGTTATTTTTTCTTTAAATGCATTTTAAGAACTAATGGCACTTGCATGAATGGTGGCACAATAGGGAAAAGGACTATTTTAATATAAAACAATACTATATCAGCATGTGATGAGGTAAAATGTTGAAACTATAAGAATTTTATAAAATAATTTAGAAATTATAAATGCTTTTATTCGAAACTGCAAAAAGGTATCAATTACTCTAATTTGCTGGAATCACAGGTCTTATGAATAATAGCATCTACTGATGAACCAAATCAAGAATGCATAATACAAAATTAATTTTCAAAAGGGAACAATTCTGGTTAAAATCAGAATATAAAATTATGAAGACCAAATCAATTTGACAGTGGTGACAGAAGTACTGTTATTTGGCCAATAAAAACAATGAATGCTCATGACCAGTGGTTCCAGGTGTCCTGTGCAGGTGACTCAGGTGCTGCCAGGATCTGGTTAAGGAGAGTGAGGAGGAGGCCCAGTGAGTGGGGCTGTGGACCCTGCCCCAGCTTCAAACAGAAAACCGCTACTTCTGTTTTACTATACATTGAGAACATATGTAAATTGTTTCTTTTAAAGGCTTCATGTGTTTAAAAAAAAAAATTCTGAAAACCACTGTAACATATATATGCTGTTTCCAAGCACACAAAGAGAAATGAAATTAGGACATCTTAGACAACAAAGGCTCCGAACTATTGGAAGAATCATCAGTTTTTTTCTCCCCTAACTGATGTCAAGATGACTTGTCAACTAATGAGACATACTATAGAGCAACAGACTACTAGTTAGGTACCTTCAGGTTAACAACACATATCCAGAGGAGAGCTAGCTAAGTGGGAAATTGTTAACTGCTCACCTGGGCTAAGCAACCACTGTGGCGAGCAGATCCCCTCTCAGCCTGACCTTGGCAATGAGCAGTTTCTGAGAAGCCAAAAGCTGTTCGTGGCTGAGAGCTCACTTGCTTCAGACATTTCAGGGAACAAGAGACCTGAGCTGTGGTGCAAGTTTTCAGTAAGACTGATAGGCTTAGGGTGCATCCATTTACAGATCCACAATAAACACGTAATTCTCAATGTTAAATTGTTCAAGATGACTGGCCAATACACAGATATGCATAGTACTTGGCACACAGCTCCTCAATTAAACGTTACTGAATCTATTCTGAAAAGGTAATGTTTGCGAAGTATTATGTTCTAAAGGGTAAAAATCAGGAAAAAAATTCTACTAAAAAAAAAAGCATATAAAGTCCACTCTATCCTATGCAGCAGTTGGATCTTTTTTAAAGTTATAACAGGTTTTAGGCTTAATACAATATATTCTGGATTTATGAAATAGCACATTATTAAAATGTAAAATATGATTTTGATTAATAACCACTATCATGAGTTTAAAAAAATCAGACTAAAAATGTTGCTTAAAAAAAAAAGAGAATATCTAAATGAATCTACACAAATGTACAAATCAATATATGGGACCTTAACAAGGAAAGTATAAACACTGTCTTTTTTAATAAGTAAAGTCTTTCATTGATTAAAAGGAAGTAGAATGCTGAATTTCCCCTTATATGTTTCGTCCTTATAATTTTCCTGGATAAACCAGTCCTAACCATTTTAACGAACTCCAATTAAAATAATCTAATAATGTTGAATCTAGGGCTACCTATCATCAATGCAGATATAGAATCCTGAGTGTTACATACAATCAATGAAAAGGTCAAATCTGACCATGTTTATGGTATTCAATAATGAAAATGAAAGATCTAGGAAGACAAATAAAAATGGCTTACTTACATGAGGTTCCTTTTACTTGTTGATTGTACAATTTTAAGAACTGAATATGTGCCTTCCCTTCTCATTCGGTACTTTTCATGAAGTTCTATGAGGATGCGTGCTGTTTTGAACTGTGCATGTCTAAATTGCAGCAAAATTCAGGCACAAGTAAAGGTAGTTTTATCCCATGGAATAGCACTAAGTATAGTTCTAGAAACAAATTCAATATCATCTAATTTAAGAAGCTCTTGTCGTCAGGCATGGACATTGGCTTATAAAACATATATTGCCTAGAGCAAAGCACAGCAACCTGTAAATCGCATCATTCCAACAATTTTCCACTCTTTCTTATTTACAAACATTCAAAAACAGCATTTTCGTCATATGAAAGTAAACAACCACAAGAAGAAAATCCGCTTTTCTCACACCAGTTTCTAATCCAAATAGCCTCACTGCAATTACTGTAAATCACTAGCAATCACTGAATTGACTGGGCAAAGATTAAGTTAGCACTTTCCTCCAAAAAAAGTAAAAAAGAATGCTTTAAATAGACATAATCCATAGAGAACTAGGTTTGCATCATAAATGCTGGGGTTCGTGAGAAGCATGTAAAATGACAGATTCATGATGTGGGGTCAGAGAGAAATCCATTGCTCCACACAGCACAAACGACTTCTTTCTGCTCAGGCGACCAGAGCTCCTTTCATTTCGTAGCCGGGTTCTTGGGAGGAAGGAGTTTGTATGTGTTGAAGTAGCCTACCACCTGCTGGGGGATCTCCGCCAAGACACATTGAGCAAGCGCTTCTTTTGGAGCCTTGTGAAAAAATAAAATCAAAGCAATTTTATTAGCGACCAAATTTTTACTGGCATTTTGATAAAAGACTAGGAAAAAGCAGTTAGTTCCCAATTCCCAGCTTGTATCTTGTCTCAGGTACTGTCCATGAAACATGGAATAAACCAATGTTACTTAAGAATGCTTGAGTATGCTCATGAACATTTATCAAGTACTTTTTTGGTGCCTGCATTTTGGCATTTAATGATAATTTTTTTGCTCTTTAACTTTTAAATGTGGGCCTTTCATTCACTTGGTATTAATTTTTTTAACTTTTTATTTTGAAATAATTACAGATTCATAGGAAGTTGCAAAAATAGTACAGAAAGGTCCCACGTACCTATCACCCAGTTTCCTCCAAAGATAACATCTTATATAACTTTAGTACAATATCAAAACCAGGAAACCAACATTGGTATAGTTCACAGAACTTATTCAGATTTCACCAGTTTTACAAGCACTCATTTGTGTGTGTGTGTGTGTATGTGCTCACATGTGTAGTTCTATGTAATTTTATCATCTGGGTAGATCTGTGTAACTACCATCACAATCAAGATACAGAACTGTTTCATCATCACAAAGATCCCTAACATTACCACCTTTTTAATACACACCCACCTCATTCCCCACACCCACCCCCACTCATACATTGGTTGGTGGGAATGTAAAATGACATAACTGTGCCAGAAAAGTTCAGCAGTTTCTTTAACAACTAAAATGCAACAACTATACAACCCAGCAACTGCACTTCAGGGTATTTATCCCAGAGAAATAAAAACTTATGTTCACACAGCCTGTACACGAATGTTTACAGCAGCCTTTGTATGTGATAGATGAGAACTGGAAACAATTGAAGATGTCCTTCATTGGGTGAATGGTTAAACAAACTGGTACACCCACACCATGGAATACTACTTAGCAACAAAAAGGAATACATTTAACAACTGGGAAGACTCTCAGAGAATAAAGCTGAGTGAAAAAAAGCCAGTGTCAAGGTTATATACTGTATGATTCCATTTATATAACATTGTTGAAATGACAAACATATAGAAATGGAGAACAGATTAGTGGTTGCCAGGGGTTAAGGAGGGAATGAAGGTGGGAAGGAAGTGGGTGTGGTTATAAAGGGGCTACATGAGGGAGCCTGCTATAATGGACCTTGACTGTATCAAAGTCAGTATCCTGGTTAGGATTCTGGACCTATAGTTTTACAAGATGTTACCATTAAACTGGGTAAAACAGTTTACTGCTTACAATTTTCATCAAATCAACTCCTAGTTTGGTAAATTCATCATATACTTGCATAGAGTTTTTCTGTTATTACACAGGTAAAGATAAAATATATTCTAAAACATTCACAACAACATCTTTTTAAACAATTTATCACATGGACTGCAAGAAGCACACAAGTATACAACCTGAAAAAAACCTGCCAAATTTAATCAAGGCTCTTAAAATGGAAAATTCACACACTCTAACCCCAGACACCTACTCAACTGCCTGGTTATGGACCGGCAAAGGTCTGTGTTCAAACACCTTAGAGTGCATGAAGAGTAGGGAGGAGTGGTACTCACATTCTGGAACTGTCTGAAAGGCACAAACTGGACAATATCCCTGATGGCTACCTCGCCCGACGGAGAGCGGAGACTTCCGCCATCGCCATCCAGAAACTCCATGGCACCAAAGTCAGCACCTCCAACTCCGACAATGATGATGGACATAGGCAGCTTGGCAGCGTTAACGATAGCTTGTCTGGTCTCATCAAGGTCTGTGATCACGCCATCAGTAATGATTAAGAGCACAAAATATTGCTGCCAAGAAAGACAATTATGTCCGCTGAGCCAGCCGAGCTCCCCAACAATAAAAGCAATGGTTAGACTCTAACAAATACCATATGCTAACACATACATATGGAAACTAAAAAAAAAAAAAAAAATGGTTCTGATGAACCTAGGGGAAGGACAGGAAAGATGTAGAGAATGGACTTGAGGACACGGGGAGGGGAAAGGGTAAGCTGGGACGAAGTGAGAGAATAGCACTGACATATATACACTACCAAATGTAAAATAGATAGCTAGTGGGAAGCAGCTGCATGGCACAGGGAGATCAGCTCAGTGCTTTGTGACCACCTAGAGGGGTGGGATAAGGAGGGTGGGAGGGAGATGCAAGAGGGAGGGGATATGAGGATATACGTATGCATATAGCTGATTCATTTTGTTATACAGCAGAAACTAACACAACACTGTAAAGCAATTATACTCCAATAAAGATGTTAAAAAAAAAAAGCAATGGTTAATGACATCTCCAGCCTGATAAGTCATTTAGTCTCTTTCTTGCTCATTTTCCTTGTCAGTCTCTACCCAGGATACCATCTATATGAAATATTCTAAGATTCTCTGATGACAAGGAAATTAACTGATACCAAAACTGTAGTTTCATTAAAAGTGCAACAGACCACAAAAGAGGGCTGGCATAAATACACAGAAGCAAGACACCTACATGTCAGAGATTAAACTTTCAGTTAGCACTGAAACATTTTGATTTAACTGAAGTACTGAATATGTCAAAGTACCTATCAAGGGAGCAAGTGGCAACTCCATTCTTAAAAGATCAAATATGGAGGAAGTAGAATCGTTCATCAAACTAAAACATACTTTTTTAAAAATGGATATGGTTCAAGGTGGGGAAATCTTTTCTCAATCCCATCATCTCTGATACATCATTTTAGAGAGTGGTAAAATGTTACATAAAGTTGTACTCCATCCTTTGGGCCATTTAAGTCTAAAATGGAAATAAGATTTATAATAGTAGCTATCATGTGCTGAGTGTTTACTCTGACTCAGGCACTGTGCACTTTATATGAATTATCTTCTCTCACTCTTTCAACAACTGCCTGAGGTACTTATCCCTTATTTCTGAGGATACTGAAGCTGAGTGGGGTTTGGTATCCAGGGTCCAAAAGGTAATGACTCTCTAATTCAAACTTCTTTAGTATGGTAAGTAATTTTGCAACAGCAACTGAAGTGGTAGGTCTCCTGAAGCCTAAACTTGCTAAGGCTACTTCACAAAAAAATTTTTTGAGAACCTACCTGAGAAAATTATTTCAAAAGACAGAGAAAAAACTTATAAGTATACAGGTTGTTTTGTTGTTGTCTTGTTCTTAATGATCACTAATTTAACAACAGATGTTACTCCCAAACCAAGGATGACATATCATTGCTTCATGCCCTGTCTTTGTATCTCAGCAGATCAAATAAACAGAAAAATGGCTCTGGGAACAACAACCAATCCACATTCTTCCTGCCCCCTGGCGACAGGGCACTTACAGAAGCTGTCTGTTGTTGTGTGGCTGCAGCAGCAAACCTGGCCACATGATTTATGATTGGAGAAAAATTAGTTGGTCCATAGAGTTTTATCTGAGGAAGGCAGATCCGATATGCCTCTATAATGCCTTGAATTCCTAGACAAGAAAAGCAGGATTAAAAATTCTCAAGCATAATTTGTTTACTATTCACCATACTGGCTAATTTATATACCAACATACAGTGCTTTAAACAGTCAAAAGTTCTATATTCAGGAGTTCTCTAAGGTATATAGTATTACAAAACTCCATAGCTATGCTCTATCACAAAAAAACCCTATAAACTTTACTCTCCTCCAGTAGAAGGCATTTGTTTTCACCTCAGCCAAATTATTCATTAGTCTAAAGTAGGGTTGTTATATTGCTTAATTTTGATATGTTTTGGGTATAAGACTCTGATGGAAAAAGAAGCATACAAAAGATGCTGCAGCATACAACTGATGACAAGAAAAAGTAACTGATAAAATGGAAAAACTTTTGCATATATGACCAGAGGTTCTACAAAAATATCATATAAGGTTAAGCATGGTATAGTAGACTATATTAATTGCAAATATTCACTTCCAGGTTATTTATCACATTTTGTTGCAGAAACACTAAAGCATTTATTTATGGGGTGCACCTTAGGCCTGCTGGGTATTATGTAATGGAAGACTGGGCAGGCCCATTTGACTAGCTTTGTCCAGTGCATATGAATGGATATGACATCCATGTCTAAGCAGATGTTTTAAAAATCACGGCCTGTTTTTGCCAGCTCTCTTGCTTTTTCCCTCTGCCATGGGAACAGCATATCCCAGACAGCCTGAGACCCAGAATGAGTAGAAACAGAGTAGCGCAGCAGTCTAGCCAAGCATCAAGTGATTTGTAAAGTGAGCAAGAAATAAATTATTGTCATTACAAGTTACTGAGATTTAGAGACTGTTGATTACAATAGCACAACTTACCAAAAGTTGAATGGCATTCCTGATTAAAGCACTGCTGATGAATCTGCCCCTAATACACAACAGTGTCTGGGATGTAGGTAAGAGACCAGAAATCCTAGAAATTCCCAACAGTGCTTTGCTAAGATTAACAAGAAAATCTTAAAAGACTTTTAATGTAAACCAAAACAGGTCTCTTGCTTACCAAATGTCCAGCAGGACATAGATCAATAAGGAGGAAAAGCATATACTTGGTTTAAAAGCTTCACAAGACCAAGTCTCTCCACTTGCCAATAAACTCCTCTTAGGCACTTTGAGTTTAGGAATAAGTGGTCTTATGAACAACCTTTGAGAATGTAACTAATTCATACGTAGAGGTGATTTTACATGCATAAGGTGAGGCTGGAACTAGAGGTTAGTCGGTCCAGTAGTTACAAAAATAATATTAACATAGGCCAGCAGCAGGATCTTACTGTAATGATATATGCTATAGAAAAATTGAACCCATAACCACAGCAATAGTAATATTTTCTTCCATTTCTATCATCTAGCTTGCTTTTCAATCTGAAGATATACAAAACTGTTAATTAAATTTCTTCATAAACATCAATTGCCTTCCATTCCTCAACTAAAACTAAATTATGCTAAAATCTTTCCACTGCATCAAAGGAACAAGTTAGACATGTTCTTTCTGGGCAGCTAAGGTCGATGATTAATTAGGAAAAGGGGATTAAACTTCCTTGTCTTAAAATAAGGCTGTATTTTTTCTGTGTAGTATTTCCTCTGTCTAACATCAAATTAATTATTTTTTCCAGACTAAACCAAAAGCAGAAAAGCTGTGGCAGCTTTGGGTGGCAGCCCAAAGATGGGCTCATGTTACTCACAGAGTAAATGAACTTCTAAAATGAATTATTCCATGGTATGTTATCCATATTTACTTGCAATAAATAAAATCTAATTACAACAAATTCCAAAAATTGTTCCAATTTCATCATAAGCATGAAGCACATTTCTTGAAAAGAAAAATATTCCCAGTTTCATATGCCTAGGGATACAAAAGGTCACAACCAGCCACTGAAAGTGCATTAAAGAACACTGAATTAGTACAAGAAAAGAGTTTCAGAAAAAAGGAGAAAATCCTAATACAAACTACTCCCAACAAAATGGTCATGCTCTTCTACTTTATGAATATTATTTAGGAAGGGAAGGAAAGAACACTCTCCCCTGTTTTATAATTGTTAAAAGGACCCTTTGCAGAAAATTAGCTTATTGTCTACAATTTTATGCCTCTGCCCCTACCTCTTTTCCTCTCCAAACTGTTCAGTCTTACATAATTTTGTGGGAGATTTGGCATTTTAGGTTGATTGCTCAATGTGGCAAAAAGGAAGAGGCACTGGAATATTTGAGGGATAAACAGAAAAGTGAAATGAAAGAAATGCCTGTCCCTGTTTTCCACACAAAGGAAAGCCACTCTTAGAGCTTAGTTCTGTATTTCTTTAGCCCACCCCATCTCCTTACAGAACCCTGTGTAACAAGTAATTTGATGCTAGACACTTTCTCTTCAAAGAGAGTTAACTGCTAATCTGAGAAAAGCATCTGTATACTGAATGACCTGTTTCCATTGAAGGTTTATTTTAAAATCAACTTATATGTGAAAATAATATGCATATTCTTATGGATCTACCCTCAAGATTGAGAATCTTTTGTTCTAGTAAAACTCTTAAGGTAGAAGAATTTAGCCTGCGATCTTCATCATCATCATAGTGATTTGCATTATCATCATTACCATACTAACCACCAACTTGGTGTAAAATTCTACTACTTTACATGATAGAAAATTCAATATGTCACAAAAAGAAACCCAGAGAGGAAATGTGAGTAACTTTTTTCAGTTTAAAAATTCATGTTTATTTTTAACTTACCATTACAGTTGGGATTGGATGGATTAAAGTTTATTGGAAATTCATGAGAAACCTGTCAAAAGATGAAAGAAGGACTGATGAGGCTTGTTTTGCTTTGCTAGGAGGCAAAGCTTCACAATGAGAGTTCCTCTTACCTGCCACTGAGGTGGGATCTGAGCTCCAAAACCAAAAGCTGGAAACATCTTATCACTGAAAAGAAAATTTGAAAAACGCAAAAGGTCATTTTTATCTTTATTCATAATAAAACCAATATGAGCTTATTTTCTAAAAATTTGAAATCTTAGAAAAATATAAAAATAAAACAAAGATTAGAACCAATGTTAATATTTGGCAACTCTCATTCTAAATATTTTTCTGTGCATTGAAGGAGAAAAATGTCTCTCTATACTTATTAAAATGGACTTTATATTAATATTTTATAACATACACTTTTTTATTTATACACTGTTTATCATTTAACTAAATAAATATATAAATAAATCCATAAAGTTTTAAAAAGCACAAGTTTTTTCATTTGTTTACAAAAACACTCATTTGGCAGCAAAACCTGACCTCAACTGACATGAAGTTATTTATAGCCTTTATTTTTGTCGCTTAATATGAATATTCATACATTTGGCCACAGAAACATGGTACAAATGCCAAACATTGTAAAACTCTCACATTTCTGCAGCAAAGTGTATGAATATTTGGCCCAAGCATTTAGAGACAATTATGGACCAGAATATATAACATCATGTGAATGGCTGTTAAGTATTCCACTGTATAGATATTCTCCCCCAACTGATAGACACCCTATGTCTTGCCATTATAAAACATTGTAATGATTACACTAATTTTTCTACTAGGGATATTCTTTTTTATATTAATTCTTAATGGTTCTTTTTGCATTGAGGATAGAACCTATATCTTATATGTCATGATATTTTTCCCGGTCGATAGTCTGTCTTTAAATTTGTTTAAAATATCTTCCCTTTTTTAGTTATTAATATTAATAAATGTGAACACATAAAAATTCTTTCATGATTTTTGCCTTCTCTGTCTTGCTTAAAGGCTGTCCTCACTGCAAGATTATAAACAATTCACATATATTTTATCCTAGAACTTCCAAGCTTTGTTTTTGATGTTAAACTTGAAATTCATCTGGAGTAGGATATGAAGCAGAAACTGCCACTCTACACCAGTATCCATTCTCTTCCTTTTTAATTATGGATCCCCTGGGCTACTGGCAACCACACTAGCTGTACTCTAGCTTCTCTGGGCTGGCAGTGGTTAGGTGGCCGGAGATGTGAGTAGAGTGATTTGTCAGCCACTTCTCAATCACACTCTAAAAGGGAAAGCACATGCATTCTCAGTTCCTTGGTCCTCTTCCCACTGGCTAGAGAGGATGAGAATCACAGCAGCTGCCTCGGACCCAGGGTGGAAGCTATAAGCGGCAGAACTGCCCTCTCAGTCCTGAACTACTTACTTCTAGAGATGCAACATGAAAGAGACATAAACCTCTATTTTGTCAAAACCACTTTGTTCTGGGGTAGCCATTTCAGCAATTTTGTCTATAGTCTATACAGAATAGTATCCTAACATACACAGGCATGAGTCAGGGATCCAAATCCAGTTCCTGTCCAGTTTGACAGCTGTTACAACCCCTTTCCCCCAAAATGCCATCTCTATCATACACTAAATTCACATACACTTTTGGGTCTATTTCAAGACTGCTTACTTGTTTTTACTGGTCATGTACTAGTTCCATACTCGATTAATACATAATACTGTATATATGAAACTTATATAATGTTATAAACCACTAAAAAATTAAATTAAATTAAATTATATATATATATATAGCTTTAAAATAAGTTTTAGTACCTGCTAGAACAAATTCCCCTTCATTCTTTTTCCCTGAAAAACTTCTTGACTATTCTGATTCATTTTACCCTCTAGAAAATTTTAAGAATCATTTTGTCAGGGTTCCACTGCAATTCTGATTAAAACTGACTAATATAGAGAGAAATGTTATATTTTACATCACTGTGACATCTGCCTATCTAGAATCGTGGTATATCTTTCCATTTAAACAAGTTTCCTTCTTTGTCCCTCAGTACAATTCTGTAGTTCTTCCTCACTAAAGATCCTAGACCTTTTACTAAATTCATTCTCATTTTTTATTGTATTATGAATTGTGATCTTTTATCCACTATAATTTCTTCATTTGGTTTTTGCTGGTTAGTGAAAAATTGTTGATTTTTTATTTTATGTTGTATCTGACCACCTTTTAAACTTTCACACTTTCTAATATTTTTCACTTGATTCTCTCAGGTTTGAATTCATTCCTCATAGGTTTGGTAGAATTTATGTATGAAGGTTGTCTTGGCCGGTGCCTTCGTGAGGAGAGGCTCTTTGACCAGCCACTCCATTCCTTCCACGGTTCCTGGTCTATACAGGTTCTCTGCTTCTTTGAGTCAAATTTGGTAATTTACAGCTTTCTAAAAAAAAAATCATCCTTTAACCTACATTTTCCAATGAAATAGCATAAGCTTTTACACAACATTAACATAATTTTTAATTTTTTTCTGAATTTATGCTTATGATCTCTGTCTCATAACTAATATTCTACACGTTTTCTCTTTTTCTTGGGGGGTCAGTGTTGCCAAAGGTTTGCCTAAGCTTTGCTGAACTTGCAAAGAATCATCTCTTCATTTAACTTATTAATTTGGTGACTTTCCAAGTCATTATTTTGTGTGTTTGGAGGAAGCACAGCACAGCAGAGTTGTGAGGGCATGTCTCTGGAGCCAGACAGCCCAGGTTCAGTCCTGTCTCTGCCAGTTACCAGCTGAGTGACCCTGGACAAGTTACTTTATCACCTATGCCTCAGTTTTCTCACCTGTAAAATGAAGATGATAACTGCACCTATCTCACAACTAAGTATGAGGATTTGATGAATATCATATAGAAAGGATTTAAAATTTTCTCTGACACATAATAGCTAACATGTATATGGAATCGCCTACTATTGCTATAGCTATATTTTTCTTCCTATTCTTTAATTTTATTTTGTTGAAAAGCTAGTTCATTTTATATTCAATTCTTGTTTAAAAATAAAACACATAAAGCCAGAAATTTTCCTCTATAAAGACAGGACCATGTCCAGTCGCCTCATTACCCTTTATTGCTAGAGAGTCTATTATTACACTTTGATTTCCTCTTTGATCTAAGAACTACTTAAGAGTTTTTTTAATTTCCATGTGGTAAACTTTTTTTAGTTAACCTTTTGTTTTACCTTCCAGGAAGCAGTCTGAGAAAGTAACCCTGTAAATTTTCTACTTTTTATCTAAATCCCATTACAACTGTGTTACTTTGAAATTTTTATTATATTTCTAGCTATTTTCAATTGAAATATTTTGATAGTCTGTTACTAAACATGTCCACCATTATATTTTCATTTTGGATTATATAACAAAGTGTCCTATAAAGTAATTTTTAAATTATATTTAATGAATTTTGTCTTAAATTCTATTAGGCTGATACTGAAACTGCTACCCCTGCTTTAGACTTGTTTGCGTTTGCCTGAAAATTTCATTGCTTTAAATGTCATAACAAATTAATGAAAAGCTCCATCAAATATGTAAGGGCTTTTATCATAAAATAATAGGCAAATACAAGTGAAAATTTTTACTGTGCCCTAACAGATTGAGAACAAAAAATTAATAATGTGGATTTTTTTCCTGTTGTTTACTAAACCTTCAAGAGGACCTATTTAAATCTAGTCAAAATCTATCCATTGAGAATCTATTCAAAGTATTTTATAGCAATTATGTCAAGTTATCCTTCAACACTTGTTGAAAATCACCATTAAGAAAATAATTTGACAATGACTGCCAAGGAAATAGACATGTTAAGAAATAGCATCTATGAGTGTTTACAAAATGTGTCTTCTGGACTTCAATTACACAGATAACCTATCCCAAATGAGTAAAACCCAAGGAAACCAGATCAAAGAAACAAAAGCCTTGCCAGCTTCAGTCAGCTGTTAAAGAAGCAAGCTATATATAATACATTATAACTAATCACAGCCAGAGATTAGAGGTCAAAGGTAAACACTAACTAAGACTGTCACAAAGGGAAAAATAGAAAAGATAAGACAAGAGAAATTTTAGGGAGAAAGCTATTCCTCCCCAGCACCCTTATCCCATCAACTACATCAGAGAACCACCAGACGATACAGAAACTGCCCTTTCTGGGGAGTTATGTGTTGGAGTCATACTCACACATCATAATCTTGAATGACCAGTCCCACAGACCAGATTGCAGTCAAATACTCATTAACACCATTGGGGCTGATGTAATGAAGGGAGTCGGGAGACCTTGGATCACCATTGGAGCCAGTGAAGTCCACTCCCACCTGCCAAATAACAATTGCAGCCCTTACTGAGATGAAGGTAGGGACACCCTTGCTTGATGTCCAGGAAAACACAAACATTGAATTTTGAGACAGAAACATTCATCCCAGAGCCTGCTACTGCCATTTCCTAACAAATGCCTGAGCCTATGGGTATTTCCAGAGACAAATAATTAAAGCCGCAGCATGAAGCAACCTGCTACCCCTATTTTTCTAGATGTCTTAAATCATGGATTATTACATCCATGGCTTTAGGCATAGGGCTTGTTTTTTTTGTATGTTTGTTTGATTACTGCTTTTTATTATTTAAATTACTGCAGGATAATCACTGATTTGTACATATCTGCTTTCTTGCAGGAGAAAATATTTAAGAAGGCCAAAAGCTTCAGGGTGAATCTAGACAAACTCTCTGAGGAGACCATACACAACAGATTGTATAAATTTCATCACAAAGTCAATTTGGCAGTGAAAGAAAGAACACTGCAAAATGGAGGGAAAAAAAATCACATGTTACAGCCCTATTGTGAAAAATTCAGTGTGTTACTCACAGTAAAATTCAGTTGACATCCTCCCATGATATAGTCAAGGAATGTACATTCCACTGTAATCTAAAAACAAATAGTAAACTTAAAATTAAAACTCTCCTACTATATAAGAAAAGCAAATAGCTCTCTGGCATATATTTTTAACCATCTATAAACTGAACAGCATATGATATAAACATATGGAAAACACCCCTGCATTTGAATTTAAGGCACCCTGCCCCTACATGTCATGAATCTGTAAGATTTTACTTCAAGATAATTATAGCAATGTGAAGATTAGAATATTAATGGCCAAAGATGAAATACACTTACAGTAAGTTTTAAGAAACTAGTAATGAGTCTAATATGTTGAGAGCTTTAATAAGTATAATAAGCAAGATTAAAAACAAAAACAAAAACTCCCACTTGTTTATAAGAAATCTCTTGGATTTTTTTCCCTTCACTCATAACATCTCATCTTGAAATAATGACCAGGATAGATGCACTAAGTCAAGCCATTTCCACTAATGTGATGGAAAAATGCCAATGGTGCCTTATATTTCCTAAGATAATGAAAAACTTTGATATTCTTTGTCCTTTGCTAAAAAGTTGTCAAACCTTGGAAGCAAAGTTACTTGGAAGATTTCTCTACTATTTCCTATTCTCTTCTTTTGCCTAAAGGTGCCCAGTTGCTCATGTAATTTTCAACTGTCCAAACAAACTGTTCATTTAGAAGAACTCGAAATGTGATCTCATTACACTATAAGTGGTCAAGAGAAACTGACCTCACACTGTTTCACACTGATAACACCTGAATTCTTGTAGCTTTTCTTCTTTTGCCTCTTTTTTTCATTTATGCATTCAAATTCAACCTGTAGGAAGAAAAGACAAAAATGTTCATTATTACTAGTGATATAAGAAATGCCAATGTAAATTTAAATGAATGACTTTTTTCTCTTGGAATCAAACCACCTACTGATGTAGGTCTGTTACAAAACACAACACTGAAACAACTGCATACTATGTCGTATATATGAAATATTTATCAGTGATATTTCCAAAAAGCACTTCTAAAATTGTGTACCTTTTAAAATAGTTCCTAAGTATAAATTTTGCCTCTGTAGATCATTTCCTTACAAATGCTCCAAGTAATAACCTTTTTTCTTTATAATAAAGTAAATAAAACATTACTTCTAGCTGTTACCCACACAAAGTACAAAAATACACTGCTTAGAAAAGAAAAAACCAACCATCAGAAAACAGAAATATATGAAGCCCAACTCTATGGTAAAATATGCAGCAAAGATCATCTCTTTCCACTGGGACTATGTATAGAAGTAGATCTAGTATCTTACATCTTCTCAGTATAGTTTCTTCCCCCAAACAGATCATCTTCCTTTCCACCTCCTACCCACTTATCCCTCTGTAGGGCTTGGCTAAAGTCATCCTCCTCTATAACATCAACTCCTGTTCTAGTCTTCTCTGATCTCCATCTATCTCATTAAACTTCTACAACCACATAAAATTTAGTTACATACTTGGTATTGTTGTCAATTATTTCATTTCATTAATTTTTTTCCATAGCTAGGGTATAATCACTTCCAAGTTATACCTTCAAATTCTCACTGCCTTGCCTAATAATAAGAGATACTCAATGAATACTGGATAAGTCACCTCTTCTGGTTAACAGAAAGCAACTTATATACTTTGGACAGAGGTATTACTAATTTTCGAAGACTCAAACATTTAAAAATACTTTTGATACAATGATACAAAACAAAATGATGTTAAAAAAATTCCTTGATAGTTCAGGATCTTGCCAGAGTCTCAGCCTTTATCATACATATTAATTATTGAATATTAGAGATGCAGAAATGCCCTAAACAGAATTGTTATTGGTAAAAAGCTGTATTACTTCACCTCATTTATTCACATTTTTACAGTGTCTACCCAAGTGGCAGGCACTGTTCTAGGCACTGAGAACACAGAGTTGATAAGACAAAGTCCTGCCTTTGAAGAACAAGAGTGGGTAAACCTTGTCACTACAGCAATATTAAAAGCTTCATTCTGTCATGCGGGAGGGAAAGATCAAGTTAGCTGGACTTAGGAGAACTTTACATGCCCCATAAAGTATTATACAGTTAGCTGTTGGTTCATTATCTTCTAAAAACAGGTCACTGACTGGTTCTGGAAAATAACAACAAACTGAAACCAGTGAAACAACAATCCAGATCACTCTTCATATTTAGTTCTTTTAGGTAGCTTGCTTTATTTTAAATGTTCAGATTTTCATTATTTTCCATTATTTCTGCCTTTAAAAATAAAAAAAAATCTTTAAATAGAATCTTTACAGCTGAATTTTGCTGTTGTTTTAATTCAAACTGTTAACCCAATTGAATCTCTGCATTTAAACCATTGAGTGTGATTTGAAAGCCTTCCTTACTTCACACAAGCACTTCTGTTATTTCTAGTATCTGGGCTTTGTGACCAGGGTGTAGGGACAGGACTAGAGATCTCTACATGACCTACTGAAAATTCTAGTCCCACTACGTTTGTTCAAAACTCATTTTTCCCAATTATTTAAATCAAACAGCTAATAAGGTTTATTTATTCATTTAGTATTTAAGTTTTGATCTAAAACTGTCAGTATCCTCTTTTGGGTCACCTCACCTACATGACTTCGTAAAAAAGGCCTTCCCACCTGACCATAATCTCTTACCTTTTAAACCTCATGTTTAGATTTTCAGAAGCAAATGCTATATACAGGAGCATTATTCAGGTCTCTAAGCAGGTAATAAACATTTCATATTATTCTAAGTAAGCTATAAAGGGAATAAACAACTTATCTCATTCAAACTAGAAAGGTAAATAAGAGGGAAACAACACTCTGCAATAGTTTTTAGGCACTTTGCCTTACAGACAGAAAAGTTTCAAGAAACAATCTTAGAAATATGTGGGGATGATTAATAAACAGAACGTAGTTAAGGTAGACAAATGATCCTAACAAAATTAGTACCATTAGATGGCAGCTTAATATTACATAATTTGAAATAGCGTAACTATGCTTTTATCCTTCCCTTGGGCGAGGACGAGTCAGAGAGGAAAGCGACAGGCAGAATGTAAAAGCCAATTTGTAAAATGTCCAAAAGGAGAATAAATGAACCCAATTCAAGTCCAGGTATTTGTCTAGTGTAGATATTAATTATTGTGACCAATGAAATGTCAAGATCTTTAAAACAAAGGATTTTCAATCAAACCATATAAATTGTCTGAAGACAAAGGAAACCAAACCTCTAAACATAAATGAAAACTCATCCCAAGTAAGAATTTTGGATCATGCAACTACTAAATAAGATCCACAGACTTCAGAGCATTACATAATATAGAGTAAAAGCATGGAAAACTATTTTCTATGCCAAGAGAAAAAATGAATAAATACAGGGCCAAACTATAAGGTATATGCAAATGACAAGGATGCAACTTACAGGTGAATTTCTGGAGGCTTCTTTCAGTTTTGTCATGGTGGTTTGAAATGTTCCAATGAGATCATGGGACCCATCATTGTCATAATCATAACACTCTACCTAGAAGTAAGTATATATAAAAATCAATATAATTTTGTTTAAAAGTATTGGCTGCAATAAATGGGACTTACCAAGAAGTGTACTTTTAATTAAAATTAGTGAAAATGTTTAACATACAGTCCTACTTGGAGAAGTAGGAATTAACTTCCTAGAGGAACAATACTGAAACACTTTGAAACACTCGCTATTCTTGGAATGGGGTTCTAGGACACATCACAGGCAGATGAAAAACACAAATACTGTTCAAATTCCACATTAAGCAGTTTCCAGTTCCTGTACATGCCCTTTACAAGTGCTGATAAAGTCAAAATGGAATTAGACCTTCTTTCTCATCTGCTTTTTACCTTGTTATCATTTTACAATGGCTAAAAGCCACTAACTATCTGGAGGAAGAAAGGAAGTCAGTATCCTAGGCAGCTAAAAATTGTATAATTAAATTCTAGATGATTAGTAACTATGGAAAACGTATTTCATTAGCTGCAATTTGGTGAGGTTAGGCTTCTATTAGGAGTTAGATATGATGAAGTCAGATTTGCATCATTCTGAGGATCACAACTCTCACAATGAAAAGGAAAATTCCAGGAAAACAGTTTTTAATCCACTGAGGAAGTATCTATACTGGGTCATAATTATTTTATTTCCATGTAAGACAGGAATCTTGGCTATGGCTCTCATTAAAGGCTCGCTCTTTCTTGAAGCAGACAGAAGAGAGCTGAGGGTATTTGATTTCCATGTAGTTTTGCACCAGGTTGACAGATGTAGCCAAAGAGTAAATATTCACAAGAATACCTGAATATTCATTGCAATGAGAAAATAAGGTGGTGTGAACTCTTAGCAAACAGAGGTGTTCACTGTGATCATAAATAACCGATGTTTTTATAGTGCTTTGTAATTTCAAACATTTCTTTCTGCAAACATTTATTGCATGCATTGCACACACTATCTACTGAGCTTGTCAGGTAGGAGAAGAATTAAATAGTCTTAGAAGATGACATATCTTGTGTGGTAACCAACTAAGTCAATCTGTACCAAGGAAACTTTTGAATCCTTCTAGAGCCTATAATTTAAAATAAAAGCCTGTAACTGAGAAGCAATTTGCATCTACCCTATGCCAATCTTCCATCCTGCTATAATCCTTTACAAAGTTATATTAATCACCAAGCTAAAATGCTCAGGATTTATATATATTCACCTAGCAAAGTGATTTATTTTCTTCTCAGTTCTCTAAGAGGTGAATTGAGTGTTTATCATAACAGGAAGTCTTTCACCCCTTATATTTTCATTATTATTCAGGAAGACTAAAAATCAAACAATCAATAAATAAAAACAAACAAGGTCTAGAACTGCGATTTGGAGCAACAGTAAGGGTTTTTATTTGTTCCCAGCACTTCAGTCACTGACCAATTCTGACCCGCTAACTCTTGCCCTACATATCCGATACTCAGTTTTTAAACCAAAAGTCCTTTATCTGACAGAAAAGAAAATTAATGACCTTAATAATTTTTTCTAGAGGAACTAAAATTAAGAAAAAGTCAAAACAATCTTAATATTTTAATAATTTCATTTTTAAGAGTCTTTTTTTTTTATTATGGAAAACAGAATGTTACATTTTAGACTTGCACTCAGGAAACTCCAATTTATACCTAAGACAACAAGATCAAGCTTTGATAAGGCCAAGATTTTATTTAAACAAAGCTTATGGAGGAGCTAAAACTATTCATGTTTAGACTGTCCGAAACTTCAGGGAGTGTAAAAACATTTTTAAAATGTAATTCCCAATAACTCACTACAATAAATATATAAGAAAAGTTCACTGTTGCCTCATTAAAGGCAAATGTTTGATGCTAAAGGAAAATGTGACATTTATAATGCTGGCATATGTTCAGATACAGCTTGAGGTAAATGATGTAATGATTTGTGTCATTTAATTTCTCTTCTCAAGAATTTAAAAACTAGTAATATTGGCTGTTTTAAACAACACCATCAGCAGTGTTTGTGAAACTGAAATGTATGCATATATACATATGTGCATATGTATACATGTAAAAGAATGCACACATCACACAATACTACATTCACTAAGGCATTCCCCGTTTAGGCATGCATGATTATTTTTCTTATTTGCACGATTTTATGAAAATAATAATACATGCTAGAGTGATAACACTGGCACGTTCATACTGCAGCAAAGAAACTGATGATTCTGACTCTATTCTCTGCTCTATAACTCTTTACTACAACTCTAACCAATTTCCAAACACCAAGAGAATCACTGATGTATGACTTTCTGATATTGCAAAGAAATATAGAACTAAAGAAATAAAGACAGTGATGGTGTGGCAAACCAAGTTGTATATAGTTAAAACAAATGGAGAAACTTTTAAGAATTGGAAGACATTCATTAGAGAAAGCTCAGAAAATCAATTTACTTACTATAACAAAATAGCCCTGTAAGCATGCCACTGTGCATAAAAAAAAAAGTTTAAAAAAACATTGTTTCATTGTTAACATATTATTACAATCAATCAAATAGTTATGGTTTAGGCATCTTTTTTCCCCAGCCTTTCTTGCTTCTCAGATCTAATGAAGCTTCAACTTACTATTTTTAATGTGAAAAGCAAAAGTTCTAGATTTAATATAACAGTAAAAAGTAATTTGTAAAGCTACTTTTCTATTATTTACTTTGTACCTAGACATTCACTGCTATTTGAAATATCACACAAATCACACTCATTGATTTTTAAAGTTCTCTGCAAACTGAGGACAAAATTTATGGATCTAAGAAATGAAGTAGTTTTCAATAATAACAGCACCTCTACTGTGTTTAAGAGTTTATAAAACTTTTCACTTTCATTAATTTAATCCTTACGTTATTTTGTTATGGAGACATTATTTTCTCTACTATGTAAGTAAAGAAGTTAGATAACCTGCCCAAGATCCCTTAGCTGGTTAAGGGCCTAAGTCAAGTCTTAGACTACGGTTTGACTCTAAGTCCTTTGCTTGTTCCAGGCCATCACCTTTCCTGCTTTCACCATACTAATTATCAAAAAAAAACAAAAAACAAATAAACAAAAAACTCACCTCAGTTTGCTGACTTCTGAACATAAGAAAAGGGTTCTATCTGGAATCTTATGTAAAGAAATGACTCTAGTATAAAAGTGTCTTAAAAATAATGTATCTATTTTGATAAACGGCTATAAGTGAAAACATTAAAAAAAATTCTTAGCTATCTGCTTCTGCTCCCTGTTCCCACTCTGCTTTCCTCTAAAAACTCTACAACTAAAGCCATCCAAATGTTTTAATAAATTTTATCTTACTCTGAAAAAATCAGTGACAGAAAATGTCACCACTATTCTGCTCTGTGCTAAGGGCAGGAGGAAGCTCTGGGTTCTCAGTTAAAGTAACATCTGTTTTTATCTGCAAAGGACACACCAAAGGCAAAGAGTGTAGTTAAAGGTTCCTATTCACAGAGCAGAGGAATCTTATTAAAAGGAAGACTTAAATTAAATATTTTATTTAAAAAAATAAAAATCACAATGTTTGATTAAGCAACAGGTCAACAGATCACTCAAAATGTCTGCTCCTTCAAACTGACTACTTACCAGAAACATTTCTATTTTATTATTCATAACGTAAATAAAATTCAAACTTATTTCTTTCGTTAAATACTATCTAATGAATTAATTTATAAAAGCAGTGAGTGTGTATGTATATATAATATATGTATAATTTCAAATTACCTTAATAGTTTTATCCATATCTCCATAGCACAGGGAGTTAAGAGAGATTTTAAAAGGCCTCCAAACAGGATTCAAGTTGTTTTTAATAACCTATAAAAAAAAAAGATTTAAAGGCAAATTAGAAAAATATTCCATTCATTAATGCTTTGTTCTTGCCTTTCTTAGATTCCCACCACTCTCATCATTCATCCTTCACCTCTTCACCCACCCAACTTTGTCAATGAAAACCTAGCTAGGATAATATTATACACCTGTTATATGAAAAATGTGATAGACTGTCTAGTTGTGATACATTGTGAGAAAGAACAAAACTGGGAAATATATCCACCCTTTATAAGGTGTACTTAAAAATTAGAGAAGATTATTGGTTTTGTTGGAAACCAGAGTTTTCAAAGCAGGACATAAGATTCAAATATGGAATAAGAAAGGTTGAGAAAGAACCTTGCTATGTTGGTTGTGAATTGGAAAAATAGTCTAAATTCATAATTTAAAATTTTAAAAATATGTATATATAATAAACATATATACACAAATATACATATTTCTCAGTTGTAGCCATTGAAAAGGTCTAAAAGCAACGACATCCCAGTAGAATGAGCACTCGTATACCCTACTGTCCAAATACTACTACCCTCTTAAAGGAACAGGGTTCCATAAGAGAAATAGCTCATTCCAGACTTGGGATAGGTTAAGTACACGTTGAATTAAGAACATAATTTCACATAAAATAAGAGACTGCTTAAAGACTAATGGAGTCATGTTAAAAGAACCCAAGAACCATTTGAAGGAGCTCTTCCTGGTCAAATTTGGATTAATATGAGCAGCAAAATTCATGACAGTAATGGATTATAAACACAGTGAATATACTATAACAATCCATGAGTCTATAATGATACTAAAAATAAAAAGTGAGAGAGATAAGAGTATCTGCAACCCCCAATATAAGTGATTCAGGTATGGATCATCAATGGATGCTAAGACCACTGGGCGAAATGGAGGTTATTCATGCAGTCTCAAAGAATCACACTGCAATCACTTATTAATTACAAAGGGAAAAAAGTGAGACTTTATCATGGCACAATCTGGTGGTCACCAGCTTAACCTAGTAGCCCAGACTGGAATCATCAGTACTGGGCATCCTGACACATCCTGATGATGGAAGATACACATACTGTGTTCTTGATGGAAATGTTTGATCTGGACCTAATTGTGAGGAAACAAAAGAATCCAGTATGTTGGACATACTGGTCTTGATTACTCAAGAGATTCATAGCCTGAAGGTATAAGGGAGGTAGGGGGAAGAGGACTATATTGGGAACATAATAGCCAAATGCAAAATGTGAACCTCGATTGGATCCTGTATTAAACAAAACAAAACAAAACATATATAAAATGTGGGAAAATTGGGGAGATCTGAAGATGAATGGTATATTAGATGATGTTACTAAATCAATGTTAATGCTCTCAGTTATGGAGGTGTAGAGAAATGCCCTTGTTCTTGAGAAATACCTACTGTAGCATTTAAAGGTGAAAAGCCATGATGTCTGCAGCCTACATTAGGATAGTTTTGCAAAAGGGCATGGATATGTGTGAGAGAGAGATAGAGAACACACATGTATGCAGTTATGACCATTTGATAAATCTAGGTGAGGGATACACTGGTATACATTTTAGTGTTCTTTATAGGGTCTTAAAAATTAAGCATAGTAGCACCTCCTCATTAAAAGAAAAAAAATGAGCATGCTGACTTTGTGTCTCTGGCAATTATATATGTCTGAACTCAGATTAATATTTTTATAAATACATAATTTTTAAAAATTCAGATTACTACAATTCCAAAGGAAACCTCAACCCTACTTTTCAAATTCAGATATTCACCTCTGTTCGATGAACCATTAGCCAGTTTCCATCAGACATCTGCTTGTGGAATTCCAGGTATGGATCTGACTTTCCAAATAGATCCTACATTAAAATAAAAAAGCAATTATTCTCCTCCTAAACCATGTGAAACCACACTTTATACATGTTACATGTTAGCAGTACCTGAAGTTTAACTCTATAGTAAAGATATATACAGTACAATACAGCAGTAAATACAAATCCCAACACCTTCCTCACAAACATATGAGCCTGCTCAAGTCTACTAGGAGAACTTTTAAGGCACTTGTGATACATGCTCATAATCCTGTGTATCACACCCTTACATGATGGCTTTAAAATACAGTGATCAATAGGACCCATTATCAATACGTTTTTAGCTTGTTTTCATTATTAACAGTGTTCATTCATTCACATAGCACTGAGTAGTTTTATATAAATGATCCCATACATTAGTCATACTAACTCCATGAGAGACAGAAAGAGAAAATAGATTCAGAGGACTTAAATGACTTTGCCAAGATCACACAACTAATTAATTGATGGATCTGAGCCTTGAGTTCATATCTTACCCTTCTAAGTCCAATACTCCTTCAGCAATCCCACACATTTCTTTACACACACAAGTAGATATGTGGAATGCACAACAGAAGTACTTCAAGGGAACAAAGTACATCCCCTATTTCCTCTGTAATTCACCACAGCACAGCACTCCTGTATAATGCTCAAGTACAATGAGTGTTCAAAAATACCCTTATCGCCATCTTACACACACACACGCACACACACACACACACACTCTTACACAGGGAGATAAAATTCTGGAAGAATGTACAAATCGTTCCCAGAGGTAAAACTCAGATAGTAAGACTGTGGATGATTTTATTTTCTCATTTTTATTTATCTTCATTTTGAAATTTCTATACTCCTTAGCATATATTACTTATTATTTGTGAAATCGAAAGGACACCTGTTAATCTCACAGTAATATACACAGATATGTCGCTAAACTGAAGATTTTTTTCAGTCCTGAATTTACCTCAGTATTAAATTAATAAGATAATATTACTTCCTTCCTCAGCACAGTCTAATGTTAAGAAAGTAGCACATTCGGCACAGTCAAAAATATAAACACAAAGACTAAGCAGAACTTTTAAAATTTAATCTTACCTCTAAGAAGAACCTTAAGTAATGTAATAAGCCTCTCTATGCCTCATTTTATAAAACTAAGAACAGCATCATACATAGAGAAGTTAACTTTCCAAAAACACATTAACATGCCCTGTCTCACTTATCTTAAAAATAATCTTTTGAGAAAGGCAGAATATCATTATTACCATATTGAAGGTCAGAAAACAGACCTTGTTTGAAAGTTCATTAATATGACAGTAGTAGAACTAAAATAAGAATTAAAAGTCCCTGACTCTGGGATAAGTTAAGTCAAAAAAGCAAGGTAGAGGAACGTATACATAATATATTATGCTACACTTACTCACGGGCTGAGGCTGGGGAATATAAATACATACATACACACATGCACACACATATCTATCTATATAGATATACACATGTATGTCTATTTGTATGTTTATATATACACACAGACATATACACAGAGACATACATATACATATGCACATGTATAGACACACCAAAAAAACCTTAGTTTTTTTGGAAAATGAAGGATTAAACCATAAAATATAAATTTTAAAAAAGTATTACATACAGCCAGGAAAGAGAAAAAAATAGAGAGTGGACAGGGAAAGAAGCTAAATTTCTTGAACATACCTTGTTTTGTAGATTTGGCTTTGGAACCATCTTATACATGATTGTAAAACAAAATTAAATCAAAAACAAAATTGTAAAGCAATCCCTAAATATCAAAAGCAAAATTCGATTATGTGTTAATGTTACAGCATAACCATTCAGAGAAGAATTATTTGAAACACAGGAGTTGAACTGTAGAACTCTTTGGGAATCAACATTTTTGAAATAAGTGAAATAAGTGAAAAGAGGTGTTAACTACAGAATTAAAGAAATACAGCCTTGTAATTCTACATCTGAATTGGAAATCGTTGTACAAATTTATGATTTAGTTTCCCTTAAAAAAGAAAAGACTTTCCTATATCTGTCCACTGAAAAATCCTAGAAATGATAAGTGACAACAATCAATAAATGTTAAGCACTTCCAGTACCACATTGTGGACTCATTGTAGAAAGGCTCCCTTTGATCTGTCAATCTGGAACAGAAATTAGATAAAATAAGCCTGGAACATTTGTCATGCCACAGAGCAGGAAGTTATCCAGAGACCTCTGGGGTCATGCCAAATGGTCTCATGAACAAACTTAAATAGGTTCCCTCCCATAGGCTAAAGTTGGGATACTTTAGGCATCAATAAGAATTAATCAATATAGTTCACAGCAATACTAAAAATTTTTTTAAAAAGTCCTCATTGGTCACATATAGAGGAATTTATTATTTTGAAAAATGGTAAATATGATTAAAAAAAAATCAAGTATTTCAACTTGCCTTTTCTGGACAAACTGTATCTCAGAATAAATAAATACCTAATGTGAAGAAGAATATTTCTCTCTGTAGAAGTATTCTCACAAGTAAATGAAGAAGCAATGATAGTATGAGAATATCACTATTTTAAGACCCTTAATAAAATAATATATCTAGGTAGTTGTCATCAATGGTCACTAATACCCCAAAAGACAGAACTTGACAATGTGTGCCTCTTGATGGAATTAATGCCACCACCTATGAAACTCATACCAATTCAAGATACCACCAGATCATACCTCTAGATTCAATTCCAGCTTACAGAAATCAGGAAATAATGGTGGAGAGATGAACATGTTACATGACACCACAGGGATTTAATTAGCTTATACAGTGTGTGGGAACTTCTATAGGACAAAGGAGTCAGTTTATTGAATAAATTCCATGGATGGATGGATGGATAGGAGGGAGGCGGAGAGACAGAGGGAATAAGAGAGGAAGAGAGGGAGGAAGGAAAGAAGTAAAAGGAAGGGGAGAATTTATAGATTAAACAAATTTAAGAGACATATTAACCAATTATATTATTTTAAAAGTCCTTAGAGATACACCAAAACATATATGGATGAACTGATGTGACGTCTGGGAGGAGAGAAAGTAGATAGGGGTAGGGATGAGACAAAATTGGTCATGAGTTAAAACTGTTAAAGATAGGTGGTGGGAACATGGGATTTTTTAAAAATACTTTTCTATTTTTCTATATGTTTAAACTTGTCCAAAAAAAAAAAAGATACCGGCTACTAGTCTAAGATATTTGCACACTGAATTGTAAGGTATATGAAAATGATGAAGACTATTGATTGGATTACAGGATTACATACAAAAATCACTCAAAGAATTATTCCAATCCATGCTATAAACTAAACTGTTGTGTTCTTATGTACTGGTACTCATTCTTCAAAAAAAATTGACTTTTGAACGCAAAGAGGAAAATCTAATTAATAAAGCATGTAATTTTCACTTTTTTCCTTAAGTAATCCAAATATACTCTCAAATGCCTCTTATAGTAACATTAATGATTGTATTAATTCTTCTTTTAAGCTATACAAACACTTTGATTACATCTAGAGGAAAGAGGTAAAGAGAAATGGCTTCTGCTTAAACACACACACAAACAGAAAGCAGAATTTGGGAGTAACTAACACTCAAAATGATGCTTAGATGACAGAGTTCATAATATTAATTCCATTATTATTTTCTCAAAAAGGAATCAATGTGAGGCAAAACATGATACCCTTGTTGAAATCTGCATCACCTACCTACCTTATTATCCAGTTTTCTTGCTTCCATTTCAAACAAGACAGCTCTGTTATCCTTTATTTCTTCAGCTGAAATCTATGAGTAGACAAGGTAAGTGAAAGAAAATGTTTTGGGGATTTTGATATACTCAGGAAGTACTGAATTATTCTGTTATCTAATGGTATATACAGTCTATACTAATATAAGTGAATTCTAAAAGGTTTAATAACAAAATGGTACCATTAAGAAAGATTTATCACTATTTCTTTTATGCATGTGAAATAAATATTTTCCCAAAATACGCCTAGTCTGCATTATGCAACTTCCTTTTCAATGTTGTTGCCCAAACTGGATCTTCCCTCTTCCAGTGAAAAATCAAAGCCCTGGAAGATTGCACAACACTAGTGAGAGCTCTCCAAACATTGAGAAGCATGAGTAAATCACACACTATAAATTCAAATATCGGATCAATATTTTTCATCCAAGGTAACTGAAAGACTTATTCTACTTAAAAATAAATTCCAGGCTATCATGACCCCAAAAGCAATAAAGCTAACTACTGATAATGATCTCTGTCCCACACACAGAAGTCAACACCCTCAAAAGACTGAACATTCTTATGCCTCAGGAATCTAAACTAGGGCAAAACAGCTGCTCAGAGAAATGTGTTTGATAATCGTAATAATCTTCAAACGCGGCTTTCTCAGAGAGCCAGCCTTCTCAGGCAGAGCTAAAGTAAAACAACTATCTCTTCAGGCAGTGATTACCTGGACAGAAACTCTAGAAGATAAAATATGTAAAAGCATGGCATTATATAATTTGAAATCTGAAATAAGATAATGCATATATTCATTTGCCCAGGTCCAGTAATCAGCAATGGAAAATTTGGACAGCAAAGTGCAAGCACAAAAGAAACATGGTTAAGAGTTAAGAGGTTCAATGGCCATGTCATAATACGAGATCATTCTGGAATCAAAACCATTACGGAAAGTGCCATGTTTGCTTTGTGGAGAGCCAAATTGATCCATTCAGATTATTAAGTAATTTCTTTCTCACTTGGGAATTTACGCTTCCATCGGGGAGAGGCAAGCATTACCAAGATGTGCCTGACTCTATAGGCAACTTAAAAAACTCAAAGAAGGGATTCCCACACTGCATTTTTCTTTCTTCTTGGCACAACACAGTTTCTAGTTGTGATCACTTTAAGGCAAGGCAACATTCGGGATCAAATGATAAAGCATGGCTGTGGAATATTTGTCTGATATATACAGTTTTAGCATGTCCTATTATGCTAAATCTTCGGAGGAAAAAAGACAAATATCTTATCGTTACCGTAATGCTTCCTTTCCCTGCAGGTCTGCCATTTTTAAGCACCAGTGGTCGAGTTAGTTTCTTACTGGAAACAATCTGTTAAAATTGGAAAGTGATAGAAAGAGCTATTTCACTTCAACATGTGAATGTTTAGACTGAATGGTTTCAAAAAGAGTTGAGTATAAAGTTCACTTAAAGTCATTAGAAATGGAAACATTAAGTCCATTCCTTAAAGACTTAGAGATTATAAAATGCATCTACACCCACTGCAAAAGATTTCCAAGGAGCCACTCGTGATAGATAAAATCTCCCCACGCACTAGTTTCTTTATCAACTACTTCAAAGTTAAATCCTTCCTTGTAATGAAAAAAGAGGGCCAGATTCTCATCACATATACAAACCACTGAGCTGAAATGAAACCCCTGTAGGTAAAAGGTGGGTCTTAAAATACTCAATAAATGGGATTCAATTTTTCAGCTGACACATAACTTCAGTATATAATCCCCACAAGATATCATTTTGATTAAAATAATATAGTAGACCTAGGTACTCTCAAATAGATATATTTCTCAAATTTATTATAATTTTAGATACACTGTGATTTTTTTCCAAACAATAAATACTTCTTTAATTTTCTCTTTGATACTATTTATCAAAGTTTGAGAAAACTGATCAGTTCCATGTTGTCCTTGAGACACAGGAAATACCATGATCTCCAAAAAATTCAACACTAAAAAATAAACTCATAAAAGACAATTCTTAGAAATAGATGTCACCCACTGAAAAAAAATGACTCCTCCCTCCTGAAGCCTTCCCCATTCTATCATAAATGGTCATGATCTCTCCTTACAAGTCAAACTGAGCTAGAAGCACAACGGTGAGCCCACAGACACACCCCTGCTCTGACCCAACCTGTCATATCCTAGAAAGACAGACAATTAAGCAACTACAATAAAATATGGTGAGTGTTAAGGTAGAAGCGGTAGAGAGGACCAAGCGAGCACATGGAGGTGATCCAAACTACTCTAGGGCGTCAGAGAAGGCTTGCTAGGGGGAGTAAGGTCTATACCTAAGGTTAGAGGAGGAGCAAGCCAGGTAAAGGGATGGTGCTGGGGCGGGGGTGGTCAAGGGGCACCAGTCATGCTAGTTAGAGCATCAGAGAAGCTGCTGTTACTTTGACAGCATTTATGACTTAAACATAAGAACAATACTGTACTGAAATCTGTAAACAGCAGACAAGCAGTTAGAGCAATGGTATTATTTATTGAAATGTTGAATGAAACACCCATACACACATGGTCCCTACCCTCATGAAAAATAAGATAAATTCTATAATGTTCCAGCCAAACATACTAATATATGAACTCAGTCTTTAAAGTGATTACAGTGCTTTTCAACTTTAGCAATTAAACTAATGAGCACTTATCAGAAACACCCAATTCTTTGGTTCAAATTTAGACAAAACATTTATACTATATATACTCACTTGTCCAAGGGTACATTCACATTCTCCTAAGAAGTCGTCATCACTCAGCTCGATAGTTTTGTTGTCAATGTCATAAATCCCAAATTTCAATTTCTGAACCACTTCAAAGTAGTAATCAATAATAAATGTCTTGGAAAATTTGGGATTCAAGCAATTCTTAATCCTTTCTGTGCGCTCAACCTATATTCACTCCCCCAAAATAAAAAAGTTTCTTCAGATCAAAGGTGCATTTGTTTAATATCTTTACATACTACGTGTAACTAAATACAGGCATGGTAGCTAAAGGAAGTGTCTATATGTGTATGAAAAATTTCACAATCAAGGACAAACTTGCCCAAAAAACTGCATTAACAGTTGAGATGGTTTTATTATTTTTAACGTTTTTAATAAACTCTTCATATTATCAAAAGAGCAATACAGATTGCTTTTCACCTACAAGTATTTAACATTACCTCATACCACTGTTGACCACTCGTATTCAAAAATAACACACATAAAGGGTCTGACTTTGACCCTACATCTTTATCCAAAAGATTGTCACAGGAAATATTCAGCTCCACCTTCGTGACACACTGGGCAGCCATCTCTTGAGCTGTGAGAAAAACAAAGAAATGAGAAAGCCAGTGAAATGGTGCTTTTAAGAAGCACATGCATTCCTTGGGAATTCCCTGGCAGTCCAGTGGTTAGGACTCGGCACTTTCACTGCCAGGGCCTGGGTTCGGTCCCTGGTCAGGGAATTAAGATCCTGCGAGCTGCACGGCACGGCCAAAAAAAAAAAAAAGAAATAGGCGCGTGCATTCCTAATGAAATATCTGAATTCTTAAGACAAATTGTCAGAATAGGATAACAGAGTGAACTTGCTTAGAATAAGACTTTGTTATATGTGCTTCCAGGCAATTCAGATGTCTTATTAGCCCATGCCAGTGATATTGCTTCAGTCAGATTCTCTTGCTGGGATAAAACTCATTTACTGTGTGACAATAAAATGAAGCTTTGAAGATGGCAAAAGAGGCATATTAATCTTTTCATCACTACAAATTTTACCGTTCAGAAAAAGTCCAAGTATAATCTTGATCCTTCTTTTAAACATAGCCTTCTGCTACAAAACAAAAGATTAAACCTCAACCTTAATTTTATCTTTGTTTATCTGACAAGATACTGAGTAAGATATTTGCCATTTTCAAGGAAATTTTGGCTAAGACCCAAGCCTGGGGAATAAAAGACCCCAAACACCCCTCCTCTCCTCACCCCATCCCCGCACATTTTACAGCAGTGGTTCTCAAGCTTTGTTGCTTTTGGAATCACCTGGGGAGCTTTCAAAGCCACTGATGCTGGTGTCCCACACAAAGAGATGTAATCTAATTGGTTTAGGGTGTAACCTAGGCATCGGCTCCTTGGATGATTTCCATGTGCAGACAAGGTTGACAAACCCACCATTCTACAGAGAGCATCCAGCAAATAGGCATGGCTCATCTTTCGTCAAGACTTGCTAAGAAACACCAGAGTTAGCCTAACTTTCACCCAGCCCTCCTTGCCCCAACCTCCAATCATTATATGAAGAGGACTGGGGAGAGGGCGGATTAGCTGGGGGCTGGCCCTAAGAGATGATGCAGTGTTGAGGGTGAGCTACTTTCCTTCCTGAACCCAGGGAAAAAAAGGGCCTGCAGGTGTCACCAAGAAGAGGAAGCAGGCATTACATGCCCCAGCTGGAAGTCCACTTAGCCAGCTGTCTAAAGCAAAGTGGAGGTTGCAGGTTCTGGAGGCAGAAAGGTACCTCCTCCCCTAGAGCTTCTGGCAACATCCTTAGAATGTGGAGTAGTTAGTGCCCTTGTCTTCCACTCTGAGATTTAGCTGACATTCTGGGACTCCAGGAACAAATCTACTCATCATCTTGTTACATTCAAACAGGATTTCTGTGCTGTACAAAATGTGTGATCAGTTCTGAAATAATAAGCATCACTATTAGAAGAGCTCTTTGGCAGTGTCAAAAAACAACTCATATCTTATAGAAACTAAATACTCTGTTAGACTCTAAAAACAGCAGCAATCCTCAATGTGTGTCAAAAAATCCAATACTAGCATTTAAGATTCCTAAATTAAACAGAATAATAAGGTAGGTTTTGTAGTCTTAGTAGCTAAAAACTCCTTTTAAAAGCCATGATATATGTATGTCCCTTCACCTGAGAAGAGAATTATTCCCTAATAAGCAACAAACTTCACAAATTCCCAATTTGCTTCCTCAATTCCCTACGTAGGGATGTTGTAGTAAGACTAAAACTACTATGGCCTTTTACTATGAAGTCAGATTTTTTTTTTGGCCACTTTACATGCATCAAAATTATTAAGTGGTAAAATACACAGTACTGACAACCTGTACAAAAGATACTAAGGTCAAGGAGAAATCAATAAAGCAGACAGAGGAGAATTAACAGTATTAAGAGTGCAGGTGAGACTGACACTGGCCGGGCTCTGAAATCTCATTTAAACAGGTGAAGAGGGAAACAGCACAGGGACAGGAAAGAACAAGACAAGAGAAGCGAGCATCTGTGTCGGGGAAAGCCAAGCAAGACAGAAAGCGGGGCAAGTTTAGAGTGCCCTGAGAGCCAGGTTGAAGGACTCAGTAGGTGCGTAATAAGGCACTACTGCAAGTTCTCAAACTGGGGATAACAGGATGAAATGGTTTATTTTAAAATAAAATAAATAAAATAAAAGTAAATAAAATAAATTCGACAGACAAATGGATAAAGAAGATGTGGTACATATATACAATGGAATATTACTCAGCCATAAAAAGGAACGAAATTGGGTCATTTGTAGAGATGTGGATGTATCTAGAGACTGTCATACAGAGTGAAGTAAGTCAGAAAGAGAAAAACAAATATCGTATATTAACGCATATATGTGGAACCTAGAAAAATGGTACAGATGAACCGGTTTGCAGAGCAGAAATTGAGACACAGATGTAGAGAACAAACATATGGACACCAAGGGGGGAAAGCGGCGGGGGGGTGGGAGGGGTAGTGTGATGAATTGGGAGATTGGGATTGACATGTATCACTGATGTGCATAAAATGGATGACTAATAAGGACCTGCTGTGTAAAAAAATAAATGAAATAAAATTCAAAAAAAATAAAAATAAAATAAAATGTCACTTGTGTCAAACCTCTTCTAATTTTATCTTGGAATTTAGAACACTCCAACATATGAAGAAAGTCTCTTCATCCAGTAATACGCGAAATACAGAATTTACCAAAATTAGCATGTCTTCACACCAATTTAATTCAGATGATTAGTTATTTATTTTCTGAAATATATACAATACTAGAGGGCATTTGAAATAATAGTGTGAATACAATCACCATTCTTTCTCACTTTGATTTATGAAAAAAGAAAAAGTGCTAAAAACATAATAAGAGGCAAGAAGAAACTAGTAGGAAAGGGGAGATACCTCAAAACTCAAAAGCACAGAGACAATGGTCCAGGGACTTTGAAGCTATGCACATCCATGAAGTCTCTGGCATACTGACACTGGGGCCTCATCCTCAATCTCTTCTTCCTTTAGATTGTGCATGCCTAATTCTCCTCTTCTCTGCCTCTGACTAGTACCTCTTCCCCTCCCATCCAAGAAACTGTGAGCATCCCTTTAGGCTCTGTCACCTCCTGACCTTTGTCTACTACTTCTTTGACCTGACCCCTCTCAAGGCTTCAGCCATCCACTTGGCATAAGGTACTCCCAAACCTATATCCGTCACCCCGTCCCTATGCACAATTACTTTTCCCCTATTTTACATCTACTGTTTTCAGCCCTGAAGCATCCTCCCTTGATTGGCCCCTTCCTCTTCATTGCCTCATTTCATAGGCTCTGGAATCAGACTGCTGAGTTCTCATCTGGATCCCACCACTGGCTTAACGTGTGACCTTAGGCAAGAGCTTTAACCTCTCCGTTTCCTCACCTACAAAATGAAAATAATAACTGTTCATAGGGTTATTGTAAGGACTAAATGAATTAATACATTTAAACTAATACATTTAAACAGTGTCTAGAACATGGTAAAAGTTGTTTTATCACCATTATTATTATTATAATTTTTATTTTAAGACTACCTGCCTCCAGGGTCTGATCCTCTCCTATCTATCCCATGTTTCATATTTTTTATTATTCCATTCCATGTTTCCCAATTATTCCAACCCACACCAAGTCCCTTGTTTGAATTACTGCTGCATTAATAGTAACAGATTACTACAGTACAGAACAAGACCAAATTTGGAGCAATACATACCGGGGTCGAATCCTGCATCTGGGCTAGCTGTGTGACCTCGTATAGGTTACTTTCAGAACCTAGATTTCCTCATCAGTAAAAATAAAGACACTGAAAGTGAACTCACAAATCTGACATGTGCCAGGCATCTTGCTTTTCATATTTAACACAGAATCTATGGAATAAATGTTAATTGTGTAATTTTTTTTCTTTTGCATAAGGTAGTTTAGAGTCTCGTAAGCTGCATGGATAATGCAGTACCTTGCGGAGGGACTTAGAATGAGCAAGGACCTCTAAGGCTCCCACAAAACAACATGTAAAGAATTCTCTACTAGCAGCCAGAAAGCCCTCAAATTTCCAAGGATGGGGAACAGAGAATGAAGATAATACCTATGTGTAATGTCAGTCTCATAGCAAAGAGACACAACACATCAGAAGAGCATTATTTTTTTTCCTTAACCATGCTCATACAAGAGCTACAAAAATAACGTGCCAGGCACACCTGATTATTTAGTAAATTGCTGACAGTTACATTACTGCATTGTAGCCGGGACACAAATTTCCTCTGTTAGCAGCAATCCCCCACTGAAAATGACTCTTAGGGCAGCATCGTTTTTATTTAGAAACCCATTATGGCTGAATGGCAAATGGAAGAAATTACATAAACACTTGGGTCTGAAATGTTCTTAATAGCAACATTAATGAAGATTTTCTTTTCATTTCCTTTCTAAGTAATTATCCAGCACAGGATAATTTTTATTACATTAAAATAACCAGTTTTTAAAAGAGCAATAGGTACTCTTTTATGATGGAAGAAAACAAAACAAATGTTTTATACCCTTTAGTATGGAAAATAGGAGATTTGGCTGGGATGAGTGGCCAGGCAGAGGAATGCATGTGCAACTAAAGAGCAATTCTATGTATTTCACTCCTCAAAGAGCAGGATGATGGAGAGAAAAGACAGAAATAGCCTCTAGGATTAGACAACAGCTTCTCTACTGTATAGATTACTTACTGGAGAATTGTTTGGTTTCTAAATGCAATTAACCCCTAGAAAGCGTATGAACCATCCTCCCAGTCACCCTAACTTTCCTGAATCAACATAACACAGATAATTCAAAGGAATTAAAAATTAAGACCTAATATCTGAAGTAGGACCTGATGTGTGAAATTTAAGGCATATGGTTATTCCCATCCCCTAGCTGAAAATCCTCAAGTCCTGTCTGCTTCCTCTTTTCCCATCTTCCCTTAGACTCACTCCTTAGATCTCTTCAGTAAAGGAGATTCTGCCTACTACAACCCCAAATCTCTCCAATGTGGAGGTACAGAACCTTCCCTATACTCACTGTCACAACTATGTCATGTCTTCTGTAGCTCTCACCTGCCTACTGTAATAGTCTCCCAACTGGTATTCCCACTGCCATTTTCTTTCAATTCACATTATGATTTTATCACTTCTGATTTAAAAAAAAAAAAATCATTACTGGCTGCCCAGGGTGTACCCTAGTCCAATCAGCTACACCTAGAATTTATGGCTCTGTCTACATCTGCCCCAGCCTACCAAGCAGCTACCTCTGATAATGACAGGTTTGCAGCATGCTCAGCATATATGACACACTACGAATTGTAGCAATTATTATTTTATTAAGTAGTCAAATATTTTAATTGACTGTCTCAGCATTGATGGTCTATTATTAAATAGTAAGACACAAAGCACTTTTTTCATCCTTGTTTATAAAAAGCTTCTTGAAACAATAATAAAAGAGCCTCTGGGATTTACACAAAATGAATTTGCCAAAGTAGTCAGCCTTGACTATACATAAGTGTAATTTTCCTAAATTCTCTCAGTAGAGTTTATTTATCTGAGCTACTTCATAGTTGCTGCATGGGGACCAGTGACCAGTGACAATGACTCATTATTTGCCCTAAAACAATTGGGAGGGAAAAGTCGGTGCCCATCCACCAATGCCTTTAGTAAACATCAGTCTTTAGCTACAAAATGAGAAGTTTGGCAATATTAAAATGTGCTCAAAGGTTTCTTCTGGTTCTAATACCATGACTCACTAATTGCTATCCATAGTGTGTCCTGCATGACCTCCACTGAAAGCGAGCTGGGGTCACCCTGAGGCAGCTGGAATGCGGCCCAGCAACATCAGCAGTACATGCCTACAGTGTTTCTCAAATTGTGTGGCTCACAACAGTAACAGGTATCCCCCTCCTTAAAAAGGTGGGAAAAGGGTAATATGTCAGTAAATCCAAGAGCTGCTACACTACTTGGAAGTCCCAAGTCAAACCAACAGGTGTATATATTAAGAGGTTACTGTATACCCATTACTATGCTAAGGATTGGGGTGAGGGGCATGATACAATAGAAGACCTTAGTGCTCATTATAAGTGTATCAGGTGATCCAATCACTCAACACTGAATATCTTCTATGCGTTGTAAATACAGAGGGTGGAGGGATGCAAAAAAAAGGCAAAATAAATACCTAGCTATCTCTGTATACATAGAAGTATAAAACTGTGTGGTGCAGACAGAGAGCAACAAAAGGCCTCAGAGGTTTTTAATCCTCAGAAACCAAGGATTAAATCTATATTCCATTACAAATGAATCTGCATTCATATTGCCACTTGCTACTGGATTTTTTTTCCCCTTAAACTTAAAGGTAGAGAGTGTGGGAACAGAGAAAGGGAGGAAAGAGGGAAAGGAAAGATAGTTAATTCCATACATCTGGATAATTTTGGGGTTTGCTTTTTGCAATTTTCAAAGTGCTTCCAAATAATATATTATATTCTGTGCTTTACCAAAAAACCCTAGAGAATTGGCCAGGCTAAGGAGAACTACTATATGGTAAGAGGTCAATACATCATAGCTATAACTATAATACTAAGCATGCAAATATCTGGATTGTCCCAAAATATGTTCATAATTTTCAGCACATTGTTAATTTTCAAAACAATGCATAGTGTCTATTAAAAAAATGAATTTCTCCAAAAAGGTTAAATTAGTTACCCAACATAAACAAGCTAATAAGCGGCAAGGCCAGGGCAAGAACCCAGGTTTTTTTCCCCTCATGCCAGAATGCCCTGAGGGCACTAGAGCCTCTAATTAATCATTACTTAATATAACAGCAATATTCTCTAATTAATTTCCTTATGACTTTTTAGTTAGTATATCAAATGTAATATTCAGCCTGATACAACTTAATGAATAGGATATTAAAAATTACAAGATTAATATTTATACCATAACTATCACTATCTTTCTTAAACAAATGTAACCAGAATAACAGTAGCTTGCCAATGGAGTAGAAGAGTTGAATGGTTTATAGTTACATCACAGCAGTTCCTCCTCAAGAGAGCCCATTAGATTGTAAATTACTTAAGGCTAAGAAAGTATTTGCTCTGTGCTAGAGAGTCTCTACACACACAGATCTACATGGGGGCCACTGGATCTCAGTGTTCTCTGAGCGCACTGCTGGACCATCTTAAGGGAGCAAAACTAATTCTCAGGAATACACCACACTTAATATCCAAGACTCTGATATCGAAAAACTTACAATAAAGAAAATTACACTATGTTTGACCAGTATTCAGAAGACAGTGATGCCCACATTTTTACTTAATCCCTACCACGGGATACTAGAGATGGGGATAGGGAATTAGGTCAAGTACAGAAGCACAAAAAACAGAGAAAAGGGCACACTTTCTTTTCAATGTGCAAAAGGGACCACAGGAGGTCACTGGCTCAGGAGTCCAAAAAACTGGACTGTAGTTCTGCGTCAGTCACACCATAGGTGGGTAAGTGCTGCAGCTTCTCTAGGCCTCGGGTTTTTTCAATCGTTAAATCTAAGAGTGAGTCAATCATTTTAACCTGTAAGGCTGCTTCCAGTTAGTGTTCTATGACCCTAATTTAATTACAGTGAACATGACACTTGTTTAGGAACTGGTAGTAAAGGAGTAGGAACAAAAATTTTTTTAAAGGGGGGAAGAGAAAGTTTATAATAACCAAGAAGAGAAATAAAAGGAAAAGGATAAACTTTTCCAAACTCAGCCTCTATCTCCCACTATTGAAAAAGTTGTATCTGAAAAAAATATTTATTCAGTTACTCTCCCACTGAAGGAGGTACCTTTGCCTGAAATTGTTATTCAATCCCCCAACCCAAGATGACTGGAAAAAATAATGCATATCAACAAACAAAACAGAGGGCCCAGTCTATTAGGTACATGCAGCATAGTAAGGAAGTAAATTTTACTACCACCCATGGAATCTCACATTATTAAACTCTCAGTTCATATCACGGCAGCAAAGGGAATCAGCTTTTGGCCACCGTGTGTTTTTTTAATGAATTTCCAGATTCTTCAATTATACTGAATAAAATCTAAATAGATCTATTGCTGATACCTGAACATGCAGAATTGGAGACAGCAGGAGTTAATATGAAAGTGTTGACACTTGATCACTCTTTTCTTTCCTTGAACACAAGGAGTAAGTGCAGTTCTACCCTGTCCTCATTGCTACAAAGTGAGCAATCAACTAAGGCCCCTTCCTTGATTTCTCTATGAAATCTCACCTGTTCTATGACTCATAGCAGGCTACAGAATTTACTTAACATGTGTTTCAGGTTATACTGCTTTACTAATCCCTTAGCTGCTGTATATACATTTTAGAAATGTAACTCATTATATTTTCAAGCGTATCAAATGAACAGTTCATCATAGGTGCAGTGAGTGATGTGTTAATAAAAGTTAGAAGCAGTGACAACATCTCAGTATTGCCTCACCTTATGAAACATGCATCTTGGCAAAGTTAGCTACACAGTACATACCTTACCTACTTAAGTGAATCATCTTTTACCAAAAACTGCCTTGATAAAAATCAGAGCTGCATCCCCTAGGAGAAAATTCCAGGATGCTCAATTGAAAATTTTGTTAAGTTACAATAAAGACTCAGTAAAGCTGCTGGCCAGCTGTGCAGCAGGCAGTTAGACATTATATTAAGGCACAGCAACCTGCTGAGATTGAATTCCCTTGGGGTTCTCATTCCCCTCAGGGCATTTTAAGAACTTCCCACCTTCTGCAATCTCCCAGATGTTGGACCAGAAATCAGAACGTCTCACCTACCCTTATTATCCAACTATGCCCAACTCTGAAAGAATGCTTTCTAAAACCTGGCTCCCTTCCTCCTCTTCTCAGTTGGGCACATGTACTATCTAATTGGGCAAGACAGGCATTTCACATTTTAACACTACATGCTCCTTCTAGTTCATGGTGAACAATGACATGAAAATTCTTTCCACTTAAAACTGCAACAATTACAGAGTTTAAAAGCTTGGTTTGTCCTCAAGGTTTAAAAGTTTGTATGTTGAGAAAGAACTGTTGAGATGTTTATACATTTCCTGATTTCAAGAATATTCATTTTATGGTTGCTTAGCATACACATTCCAGCTGTTTTTAACTTTCTGGCAAATCGCTTTATATTTCCCAATCATGAACAGTTTAATAGTACTATTCATTCACTCAACACTCATTCAACAAATACTTACAGAATGCCTGTGTGTCAGACACTGTTCTAAGGGATTAGGAGTCAACAATGAACAAAACAGACAAATATCCCTGCCCTCATGTGGTTACACTGTAGGGAGATATATAGTATGATAGGTGATGGTAAGGGCTAAAGAGAAAAACAAAGCACAGAAGGGGAGCAAGAAGTATTGAAGGTGGAGCGTCATTTTAGTATTTTATCAACTTATTTTGACAACACCATTGAAAAATACTTTTTTTAATTTTCCCTTCTTTTTAAAAAATTCTGACCCCTAAGCAGATTGTACATTGGTTTTTCCATTAAGTGTTTCTAGGGAAGACAAAAGCTTAAACTTGGGGTGTGGATAAGTTAGATTGTGTCTAACAAGCAGTGCATTATGAAGCCATGCAATAAAGGCCCTGCTGGTGAAATGACCTGTTGGAAAGTTGGAGGTTTGGGTGAGCTTCCTGCATGGATCGCTCAAGGGGTGTTGTTCCCGTGGACCGGGAACGCAGAATCTCTAAAGAAACCCTTTGCTCTTAAGATGTAATTTACATATTTGCTTTCAGTTGAAATAACTGAAAATGTTAAACCTAACAGTTGTGTGTCTAATATAGAGAGTGTCATATGTATTTAAGTTGTGTATTTTTATAAAGTAAGCCAAATACCAAGAAAGGGGGGAGAGGGAGCAGACAAATTTCTCCTTACAGTTGCAGATATCTATTTTAACATCTACTATCACCTTAGGGTCTAGAGGCATGGTAAACTAAATGCTCAGAGTATTGAAGTAGCCTGATGACAATGCATATTGCAACCACACTGCTGCTTTGGTAATTTTCACAGGAACCAGACATAATACATCCACTTGGTAAGAGGACATTTCAAAATTATTTGCCAAGATGAGTATGTAGTATGTCACATTTCATGGAGAAACAGTGTTAGTATGCTATCCATCTAATTTATATTGGTAAATTTGACTATTACATTGACTATTTTAATGTCTTTTTAAAAATTATGATTGCATACTCATAAGCTGTTATATATTAAAAGAATAAACAGTCTCTCCAAAAGAAGCCCAATACCCTCCCCCCACAGCTTCCTCAAATACATTTAAACCAGCATAACTGGCTTAAATGTAGTTATCATAATCTTATCAAAAAGTAGAGCGGTGATCATTCGGTAAAGTATAAAAATATCAAATTACTGTTGCACCTAGAACTAACATAGTATTGTAGTACTTCAATTTAGTAGCACTTCATCATATTGTAATACTTCAATTGAATAAATAAATAAATAAAAACGTATAAATAATGTCTGCCTTCGATCATCATATTAGAAACTTAAATAATGTAGTCAAATAAAATCTATGATACTTTACTTTTAGGTGCTAATTTAAACCTCCTTCTAGCCAGTCTTTTAATAAATCTTCTACCAAGTATTCTACCTAATTGTTTGGACTTTAACCCGATTAGCAATCCTTATAAGGTAAGTAAGAACATGAAGGGAAAATATTGGTGGGAAGGAAGCTGGCCTGTAGGTAATAATGGGTACATTAAAGGAATGGCCAAGTTTGGACTCTTCAAACTTGTTGAGTGCCACCAATGAAAGTAGTATTTATCTTTGCTAAAAGATCCACCTAAAAGATCATGCTTTTGATGAGCAGTGGTGGCTAGTCACAAATCCTTGAAGGTCAAATGTTATTTAATCATATTTCACATCCTACACTCTCTTGGTTTTGCTGACAGGCATACTTTCTAGCATAATAAATCACTGGCTAAAGAAAGTTTTGAAAAACAAAGAGAAAAGAAAACTCTAATAGTAGGAAAAAAGCACAGCAATCGCCAAGAAAGAAAGAGGGCAAGGAACACTATGTCTAAAGCTATACCAAAAATTGACAGGAGTTAGGGTACAGTATGAATTGGGTATCTGAACCCAGGCTACAAAGGAAATATTCAGGGCAAGAGTGATACCACTGTAAAGAGTATATAAAAATATGTAATACTTAGGTTGCCTTAAATTTATGTGGAAATGAAGACCATTGTCTATAAAGTGTTCACAGCTATAGGTAAAATTAGGAAGAGGTGTTCAGTCATTAAGCAACCCTTTAAAGGCAAAAAACCATTTTGTTTCCCCCGTCCTGAAATCTCCTGTCCTTCTCCTTTCTTAGGGGCTCAATCTGAGAGAAGAAATCCTGAAAGAGAACTGCACACTTGACTGTGGGGTTATGCCAGGCACTGTGCTGAGTGCTGTGCAGTGCTGAAATGCGGCTCCCCCTCAGAGGCAGACAGCCTCAGCATGATCCAGTCCCAGACACCTACCTCTCAGAATGTCTTCAGCCCAGAGTGGGATGCATTTCTCCAATTCATCAGCTAAAAGGAACTGCCTTTTTAAAAATTCTCACAAAGGCAAAAGAGTGGCCCTGGGTACCATAGATTAATCTATTGATGTGCCTATAATTGCCATCATACATGTCATCTGTTCTCAGTTCTCCATTCTTTTCTTATCCTTTTCTGCCTCCCTCTACCTATGCTCTAGGCCCACACAAATTGTGTGTGGCTCTAGCTGGCAGCACTCAGAGCTGGAGTTTGCTGTCCTCAATTAATGACAACAGCAGGATATACGTAGTTATATACAGCTTACCACTATGTGCCTGACACTTTGCTAAGTGTAGTCCAAAAATGATCTTATTTAATATTTATAACAACCCTATGACATAGGAGGTATTTTATCTCCATTTTACAAATGCAGAAACAGGCCCTAAAAGATTAAGTAACCTGCCCAAGATCATACAGCTAACAAATCTCAACGTATAGATCTCATACCTAGGTATCCATCTTATCCCAAAGAGTAATAATGTTCTTTACATTAAGCCATAAAGCCTGTGCTCAGAAATCATACAGATCTGAATTTCAACTCTAATGCTATCACTTAACCATTTGTGCAGTTTGGTAAATTATTCAATCTGAGTTTCCTCGAGTATGAAATGGAATAGCAATACCACTTACGTTGGCAGTTGTGAGCACTAAATGAGCTAACATATATAAAAGCTGTCGAGCAGTGCTTGTGGGATACTGTAATCAATACTCACTGCGTTCAATCCCGCCCTTCCTTCTATTTGATTATCAGTTATAGAGGCAGCCACGAAAAGATAACACCAAGGATAAGCAAAAATTGTGGATCATCATCAAGCACAACGTCAGTGGTAGGCTTGCTCGGTCTCCCAGAGGTTCCGGCACTGCAAAACTAATGTAACCGCACTTCCTCCACGCCCCTGGTTGCAGTGAGCCCCAAACAGAAGAAATTCGAAGCTGGAGCCTGAACTGGAGCCGCTAGGATACGCCATCTCGCAACCTCCTGCTTTACACCAAAATCAAGAATCACCTTTGCCCACCCCACCTACCTAGCAGCTTCCCCTGGAACCATCGCCTTCTCTGAGGCCCACCCCATTCCTCTGGGTATTCGCTAAGCGCAGAGCGGGGTGCGTGACCCAGTACTTCTCCCAGCTAGGAGCTGCGGCAATTTCTGGGCGTGTCACCCTTCCTTGGGCCGCAGGCCTGACTCCCCGCCTGGAGGATCCCAGGCACCGCCCGCCCAGGTGCACGAGCACCAGGTCCAAGATGCGCCTCGCGGACCGGAGCTGAGCCCGGAACTCTGGCTACACCGGGAGGCGCGGGGCAACCCTGGGTCTAGGCAGGCCGCCGACCTCGCGTCCAGCGGATCCAGAGGCCCCGCGCGCCCCGGCCTATCCCTGGCCGCGCGTAGCCCAGGATGCACTTCCAGTGCGAGGGCAGGGCGGGCCGAGTCGCGCGGAGCCTGCGGGCCCGATTCTCCCGACCCGGACTCTTCTCCTCCCCCAGGGGACCGGTGGGTTGCGGGTGCCCCGCCACCCCGGGCCCGAAGAAGAAAGAAGTCCGCACTCACTTCTCCGTCTAAGGGGTAGAAGCCGCTCCAAGGTAGAGACCAGACAGGCACACACCGCGGAACCTCCCGGCCGCCTGGGATTCACGGAAACCTGGGGCGGATCCGGCTGAGGGGCGGGGCGGGGCAGGGCTGAGGCCGGCTCCGCCCACCCCGGCCACTGCCTGCCCAGAGCTCGTAGACACTGATCTGTTCCTGTAGGTTGATGCTTCAGGGCTACGTAGATCGCTTGCTTACCGAAAACTCCAAGTTGACTTCAGGCGTTTAAGTAAGTTATTTGGTGCACCAAAATAAATTCCTGAAAATAAAAGAAGTTATATTTGAGAAAATTTATACCGCAAGCTGAACCAGGAAAGAATCAGCTTCAGCATGAAAGTAGTGAAATGCTAACTACTAAGCATTCTTATTTAGAGCGCTTTCAATGTGCAACTATCGGAGTCATTTGATATTCTTAATTTCATTTAATCCTCACAGTTTTGTAACGGATTAGTGCCATTATCCCCATTTCGCAAGTGAGAAAAATACGACTGAGTAACTGGAGATTTGATAGCTAAGTAATTGGCCTACTTGCCCAAAGTCACAGATTCAGAGTAACCTCTAAGCGCCGCACTTGACTGCGACTTGATGCTGCTTGAGATTAAACTACTACGGAAAATATTACTCCATCTGACTGCTTGAAATTTGAATTTCTGTCCAAAAAAACAGGGACAAAATCAATAGGCAAACACATGGGAAAAAATATTTGCCACAAACCTGACATTCAAAAAAAAGGGTTAGTATCTTAAGTATAATTGCCTTTAAAAAATAGAAAAATGGGCAAAAGATAACTTATTTAATTACAGAAGAAATGGAAAAATGAACCAAAGAAGAAATATAGACTTTTCTAAGCCAAACTTTTCTTTTAATCCAAAAAAATGCAAAGTAAACACTTTTAAATAACTGTATCAGTGCAAGTGAAGATTCATTCCTTTATTCAACACCTCCTGGGTGCCTGTTATGTGCCAAACATTGTTCTATAGAGACTTGTGATAAAATAGTAACAGACAGAAGCTTCTACCCTAGAGGGAGAACAAATAATAAGTTATTAAAAAGAAGCAAAATGATTTCAGATAGTCATAAGTACTGTGAAAGGAAAATCAAAATGGAGTCATTATTGCTAAAAGAGCTTTCTAAAATGGAGCCAGGAGCCCACTGAGGAAGTGTGACTTATGCACATCTCAGCTCAGGTGGAATCTTAATAGGCGCATCCAGAACATCTGCCCAATGTTCATGAAACTCAAGATACTTATTAGACCCTTGTGATAGCCTATCCATTAAGAACAAGTATCTTCTTTTTTGCATCAGAATCAACCATAATTCTTGCCAGACAACTTTAACAACCTCGTAGTATCTGCCTTTATAAGCCCCTGGCTCTTTCTCTTTCCAGAAACACTCTTCCGGTTTTACTCAAGTCTGTATCTCCCAAATTGCAATTACTAAGACCCCCAAATAAAGCTCTTTGTTCATTGCAACCTTGATATTGATTATTGTTCACAGTACCATGAGGAAAGTAATACAGGGTAATGTGATAGAAAGGGACTTGGGGATAATAAGAACCTTTTCAGACAGGGAAGGTCTCTCAAAGGTGGTGATATTTTATGTGAGAACTGAAAAATAAGAAAGACCCAGTCGTGCAAAGATCTGAAGGCAGAGGAGTGATAGCAGGGACAAAGGCAGGAATAGACTTAGCAAACTGCAGGAACAGAAACAAGGCCTTTGTGGTTGGAACATAGTAGGGAGGAAAGAGAAGTGTTTTATTTTGTTTTTACTAAAGGTTGGTAAAAACAACCTTTTTGTTTTATTTTTGATTCTGTTTTTACATTAAAGCGAAGGTCCTCAGGTACCACAAATTTAGTTGCAAGTTTCAAAATTTCCAGAATACATAGTATCAATACCCAATTTTCATCACCTTTGTCTCCACTAAAATAGGGAGTAGAGACAATGAAATGGTTTTGTACTTTTAGTACCCAATAAGCAATCTCTCAATTAAATAGACAGTGCCATAGCTATTCAATGTACTTATTCATTTTCCTCAAACTATAGTCTAAATTCCATTCTACTTTTGTACTTATTCATTCTCCCATTTATTCAACACATACTGAATGCATACTATGTATCAGGCATAACAAGGTTCTAGAAACAAAGAACAAATAGGCATGGGACTTAACACCTGGTGGAGATTTAAAGGGATGCTAAAATGAATGAGATATTCACAAAATAGTCTCTTGGCGTTCTTCTACCTCACTGGTTGTTCCTTTTTATCTCCTTTGCTTTTTGATCCTCATATTCCCAGTTCTTACACTGGAGTACCCCAGGGTTTAGTTCTTGACTTTTCTTTTTTCTATCTTCATCCACACCTTTAGTTACCTCATCTAGCCTTACAGCTTTGAAATCCATCTATATTCTAAAGGCTCCCAAATTTCCAAATCCTGAAACTCTAGATTCCAACTCCCTACTTGTGAGTTGTATTAGTTATCTACTGTTCCATAACAGATTATACCAAATTTAGGGACTTACAACTAAGTAGTCATTTATTATACAGCTTCTTTGTTTCAGGAATTTCAGAGTGGCTTAGCTGGGTTCTGGCTTATCATCTCTCACAAGAGTTGCAGTCATCTTATGGGGCTGGAGGATCTACTTCCAAGGTGGCTTACTCGCACGTTAACAGTAGTGCTCTTTGTTGGTGGGAGACCTCGGTTCCCTCTCCAACGTGTACCTCTTACTAGAGCTGCTTGAGTACCCTAATGGCATGGCTGCTGGCTTCCCCCAAGGCAAACAATCTGAGAGATCAAGGGAGAAGCTTCATGAGTTTTATGATTGAGCCTCAGAAGTCATATACCATCACATTTGCAGTATTCTATTGGTCAAATAGACAAGCCTATATCTAATGTGAGAGGGAATCCCACAAAGGAGTAAATCCAGGAGGTAAGAACCACTGGGGGCCATCTTGAAGGCTGGCTACCACAGATGACTAATAATCATTTCAAATCTCAATGTACAAGTAAACCCTCCTGATCTTCCTTCCCAAATCTGTATCTCCCACAGTCCTCTTTATCTCAAGTAATGGCAAAGCTTCCTTCCAGTTGTTTGGGCCAAAACACTTGGAGACATCTTTGCCTTTCTCATACCCCATCCCAACTGGTCCAGTGTGTTGGCTAATCCTGTCAACTCTACCTTCAAAATACACCTGGATTCTGACTACTCCTATTTTCCAGCCTAGTCTGAGTCACCTCTATTTCTTTCTACATTTCTGTAATACCCAGTAACTGCTTCCCTTCATGCTCCCCTTCAGTCTATTTTCAAAACAGTCATAAGGATCTAATTAAAATGTAAATTAGACTGTGTCCCACATGATCATACAAAGAAAAAAAGCCAAAGTCCTTACAATTGCCTACAAGGTCCTACATTACTTGGTCCCCATCTCCTCTCTGACCTTATCTCTTAAGGTCACTCAAGACCTTAAGAGTCTCCTTCTTGCTCACTCAATCTAGAGCAGACTTATGTTCAGAGAAAATGCCACTTGCCTTCCCAATTCATGCCTTTGCACTTTCATTTCACTTGGCATGATATGCTCTGCCCCCGGATATTTTCATGGCTCATTCCCTCTTCCCCCTCAGTGAGTTCTTCTGTGGCCACCACCCTATTTAAAACTGTAATGCCTACACAGAAATACACTCTATACCCCTTTCTGCTTTATCTTCCTTTTTCAGCATTTATCATCATTTATTATATCTTTTATGATCTATTATATCATTTACCTTGCTTACTATCTTTCCCCAACTGGAATAGATACTCCACTAGGAATTCACATCTAGAAGAATACCAGGCATATTATAGATAAGCAAAATATATTTCATTAGTGAATGAAGAAATTGTGCCAGGCCCTGTTATAGGCAAAAGCAGACATGTCATTGAGTTTATAGTACAGTGAAGGCACACAATACTAATTCTTATCAACTCTACCTCTAAAATATACTCGATTGACAAATAATCACAAATATAAAAATGAAATTATAAAATGTGCTTAGAGCTATAAAGAAAATGAAAATATATTAAGGGGAATCAAGAAAAATTTCTCTGAGGAAGTAACATTTGGACTGAGAGCTGAAAGATGAATAGGAATTAGCTAGGTCAGGAATAGTGGAGTGGGGTAGGGGGAAGGGGGAGAGTGCTAAGGTAGTGAAATGGGAAGGAATCCTGAAAGAAAGAATATCACATAGGGAAGTCTGAGGCTCATGGGAGGCAAGAAAAGATACTGTGCCTGGAGCCAAGAGAGAAATATTACAGACTTAAAGAGACTAAAGAAACAGGACAATCAAATGCAACACATAATCAGGATTTGATACGAGTTAGGGAAAAAATGGTTGTTATAAAGGACAGCATTGGGACAATAAGCAAAACTTTTATATTAAATAATAGTATTCTATCAATTTCAACTTCCTGAATTTGGTAACTGTACTGGGACTAAATAAGAGAACGTCTTTGTTTCTGGGCATGAAGAGTCATGATATCTGTAATCTATTCTAAAAAGGTTCAACAACAGAAAATAATAATAGGAATAGAATATGCATATTATATGTAGTATATGTAAAGAAAGATAAGGAAAATGTGGCAGTATGTTAACAATGGATGAATCTAGGTGAAGAATATATGGGATTTCCTGCAACTTTCCTAAGGATCTAAATTGTTTTTCAAAATGAAAATTTTAATTAAAATTTTACCCTGGGTGAAATATCAGAAACTCAGTCTCAGGATTATGATGACATTCAGTGGTATAAACATATTATTTAGCAATACTGAGAAAACTACCAGTAGAAATATGTAAAAAAAGAAAGTTTGGAAGAGGATCTATATATCTTTTAAAATACATGTTAAAAACAAAGAAAATAGGGATATCACTGATGTAATCCTAAAGAAATATGGTTGATTTAACGGGAAGTGGTGGAAGGAGCAATCAATAGAAGAAGCATTGGACTTATTGTTAGAAGACATGGATTCTAGTCTTCTACCAATACCTACCAGCTCGGTAACCTTGGTTAATAAATCTCTTTGAGCTATAGTTCACTTGTTTATTAACTTGGGATACCACTTACTTCACAAGGTCGTTGGGAAGATCAAATGAAATAAAAGTGTTTGTTAATTCACTACATAGTATTGAAAGTACTACATAAATGTAACCTAATTTTTTAAAAACTATAACTATCTTCCCTTATTGCCCATAAAAAAATTTCATATAATCCATATAGTAGGTTTGCAGCTTGTGTTTTCTCCCACATCAACTCTGAAGTAGGATTCAAAACCTCTTCATCCCCTCCAAAAGAATTCCAGTCCAGTGAAAAAGCAATACCGACCTTACTGAATATTCTGAGGGGAAGCCAGGGGTTTTATACGACACATCCCAAAGCATACAACGCCATCAACCTTCTGTCAAGAGGCCTCCTCTCCCTAGTCTTTCTTGTTGGATCACTGTGGGCTGGTCATTCTTTGCCCGTCTCTGGCTTCTCCCTTCTCCCCGAGAAACTCCCCCTCCAGTCTCTCAACCTCTTCCATTCCCTTCCTTATGTAGAACAGTTTAATTCTAACAAGCGTTTATTTCCTAAAAGTACCCTCCAGTACCAGGATTCTCCCCACCTTTGAAGGCACCAGAGAATTATAAATAACAAATCATTATTTGCTTGCATACGGAAATTCTTGGGTCTATTTCAGCGCTTTCAAGTCTGTTCTGGTGATCTATCCTTGAGCAAAAGCCAAAACAGACCCCCCAGGACGGCCAATAGGCAGCAGCTCGAAGGGCGCTATCTGCCTTCCCCAGTCCACTCGGCGCAGGCGCAGCAAGGCCACTAAGTCCCACCCAATCGAGGTATTTCCCGCCCCCAGAAACCGTGGACCGGAAGCTGCGGAGAGGAAGAGGAGCGGGGCCGGAAGCCGGCCGACGCTGCTCTTTGTGGAGAGACAGGGGCGCTTTTCGCTCCGCCCCGCTTCGTAGCAGGCAAAGCGGTGAGGGGTCAGGCTTGGGAGCCGCGGATCATGGCGCTATCCTTGCGACTCTGGCGCTCCCTTCCTTTGGGACGTAGCGCCGCCCCGGGACCTCGGCTCCCGACGGGTGCTGCTGGCAGCCGGGAGCAGTGCGTTCTTTGGCGACTCCGCGGCGCTGAGGTACTCTCGCCGTCCTGGCTCCCGCTTTTCTCCCCTACCGGCTGGGCTCCGGCGGCCCCTTCCTTCTTCAGGCTCGGTGGCCCCGCGTCACCTTAGGGTATGTGGTGAACTGAGGAAGCAGTTCGGGGCCTGGTGTGCCTGGAGCTCTCCCGGTGACCGCGACGGACAGGTCCTCTCCCTTTCGCAAGCCCAGTTCCTCTCTGAAAACTGGGGTCGGAGGAGGAGGAGTGAGCCCCCCCCCAGCCCCTCCCGTCACTCCGGAGAATCTGCCTCACGCCTGTCTTTCCTGTGTAAATGCAAGGAGAACTGTAGGGGAGAAAGACCTTGACCTCTGTGAGATAATTTTAGCTTTCGGTGACGGCCAGATATGGTAATAGCACCTGAGGCTGTCAGTCTACCGCACTTTGAGAAGTTTGCTGTGTGATTTTGAAAGTTCCTACGGCTCAGAACCAGAGATTTATGCACTATTTAGGTTTGAAAACTATTTTTGAGTTTCTTGTTTTCATCTGCATAACGTTAAGGAAGGATGTTGGGATGTTAGATTGTCATCCCAATTTTCGCATTTCTGTTAGACTGATTGGCCTAGGTTTATCTCTGAAAGGGGATTGAAGGGTGAGGGTGTGCATTGGATATATATCATTTGAACTAGGTGCTTCATTATTTTAAATTATTTTAAATATACATTTTTGACTGCCTGCTATGTGTTCAGAGTTGTGGGGTGGGGGAGGGTTGAAAGACAGTAAGGCTTGATCCCTTTCCTTGGAAGAGCTTATAGCCAGATGGGTTAGATGATATGAGCAGAGGGATGGGAGGAGTACTAAGTATGAAACTAGCCTCAAGTTTCCAAATTAGAGCTTTGGTGAGTTAAAAATTTCATTTTAGTGGAATGATCCACTATTATTAGATAATAACATTTATTGAAGGCTTACTATAACCAGGCATTGTGTTAAGCATTACCTGATTTAGTTGTGTACTGAAATGTTTCCATGCACCCTATGAAATAAGAACTGTTATTTTATCCATTTTTTTAGAAGAGGAAATTGAAATAAGGTTAAATAATGTATCCAAGCCACACAGCTAGAAAGATGTATCTCCAGATACTCCGAGTATCTACAGAGCACATGAGCTGCATATGGCCATTGTGCTAAAAAACTGAAAACTAGAGAAGCAAGATAGAAAAGGACAGAAAAAAATCACAATCACGAGATACTAGAGAGATTTGTAGGTAGTAAAACTCTGTCCTAAGCCAAAGGCAATAATGAAAATTCTTTCCTCCCTCTTAAGTATATTGAATTTTTAGAGAGGTGGAACTATTTATTATTACCAGATTTCCAATTTTTCATGTGTTTTCATAGCCTTATCATTTCTGTTTTTCTGTTTCCTAGACCTTCCTCCCTGCTTGATGTCAATAAGTTGAGTTTGAGGTATTTATTCCCCAGGGGTTTGCAGAGATTGGGGGCTACTTTTGAGTAATTCAGACTTCATTTTTCTGTCTTTTTCAATTTGTAGTCTATACTACAAAGCACTCATCTCTGAACGTTTATTTTTCAGCAAATTTGTACTGAGTGCTTACTATGAGCAAGACTATTCTAAGCTCTGGGGGTATAATGAACGTGAGAAACAACCCTTTTCTCACTGATCTGACAGAAGGAAAGGTAGTTATTGAGTAAATGTAATGAATGCTAAGTGTTAGGAAAAGGGAAGCAAAATTACACCTAACCTGATCTTAAAGGGAAAAGGGGAAGTGTGTAAGCAGTTAGAGATGTGATATAAACACTTGATAAAGGGAAGATGAGGACAAAAGAATATGCCTATAGAGAGTAGCATGAGGCTTTGAGGTAAGAAAAGGTGGCATTTTTGAGGAACTGAAAGTATGACTGAAGCCTGGAGTGGAAGAGTAAACTGAAATAAACCAAGGCTGAAAAGTTAGGCAAGTACCAGTTTATTATTGATAACAAATTATCACAAAACATAATGTCTTAAAGCAACAAACGTTTATTATCTCGTGGTTTCTGTTGATTAGGAATCCACATGAGGTTTACCTGGGTGCCTCTAGCTGAAGATCTCTCATAAGGTTGAATCAGCCTGTTCAGTTGCTAAGGGCTCGTGCGAAGGCTCAACTTGAGGGTAAAGGGAAAGTTCTGCTTCCAAGCTCATCATGTGCCTGTAGGCAGGCCTTTGTTACTCACCAGGAGGGCTTCTTCTCAGGGCTGCCTCATGACACAGCAGCTAGATTCCCCCATGGCAGGCATGCAGTCAGAAGGAACACATGAGAGAGTGAGTATCAAAGATGGAAGCCACAGTCTTTTTATAACCTAATCTTAGAAGTAACATCTTTTCACTTCTGCATATTCTGTTTCTTACAAGGGAGTCAGAAAGTTCAGTCTACATTTAAGGGGAGGGGATTGCACAAGGGAGTGAATATCAGAAAGCAGGGCTCATTGAGGGCCATTTTATTTTATTTATTTTTAAATTGAGAGATAATTGACATGTATTAGTTTCAGGTGTACAACATAATGATTCAGTATTTGTGTTTGTATATATTGTGAAATGATCACCACAGTAAGGCTAGTTAATATCAATCTCCACACATAGTTACAGTTTTTTTTCTGGTGATGAGAACTTTTAAGATTTATTCTCTCAGCAACTTTCAAATATACAATACATTATTATTAATTATAGTCACTGTGCTGTACATTATATCCTCAAGATGTATTTATTTTATAACTGGAAGTTTGTCCACCTTCACCCATTTCACCCATCTCTTCCACACACCCCCAGCCCCTCTTCCCTTGCCTCTGGCAACCACCAAGCTCTTGTATATGAGTTTGGATTTTTTTTTTTTTAGATTCCACATATAGTTAGATCATACTGTATTTGTCTTTTTCTCTCTCATTTATTTCACTTAGCCTAATGCCCTCAAGGTCCATGTTGTTGCAAATGGCAAGAATTCTTTTTTTTCCAATGGTTAAATAATATTCCATTTTGTGTGTGTGTGTATCATTTTGTTGTTGTTCATTCATTGATGGACACTTAGGTTGCTTTCATGTCTTGGCCATTGTAAATAATATTGCAGTGCAACATGGGGTGCATATATTTTTTCAAGTTAGTGTTTTTGTTTCCTTTGGATAAATACCCAGAAGTGGAATCAGTGGATCATATTGACGTTCTATTTTCAATTTTTGGAAGAACCACCGTACTGTTTTCCATAGTGGCTGCACCAATTTACATTACCAACAATGGCGCACAAGAGTGCCCTTTTCTCAAATCCTCTCCAGCACTGGTTATATCTTGTCTTTTTGATAATGGCCATTCTAACAGGTGTGAGGTGAGATTTCATTATGGTTCTGATTTGCATTTCCCTGGTGATTAGTGATGTTGAGTACCTTTTCATGTACCTCTTGGCTCTCTGTATGTCTTCTTTGGAAAAATGTTTCTTCAGATCCTCTACCCATTTTTTTAATTGGATGTTTGTTTTTTTGCTGTTGAGTTGTATGAGTTCTTAATATATTTTAGTTACTAACCCCTTATCAGATATATGATTTGCAAATATTTTTTCCCTTTCGGTAGGTTGCCTTTTCATTTTGTTCATTGTTTCCTTTGCTGTGCAGAAACATTTCAGTTTGATGAAGTCCCACTTGTTTGTTTTTGCTTTTGTTGCCGTTGTTTTTGGTGTCAAATTCAAAGTCATTGCTAAGACCAGTGTCGTGGAGCTTACCCCTATGTTTCCTTCTAGGAGTTTTATGGTTTCAGGTCTTACAATGAAGTCTTTAATCCATTTTGAGTTAATTTTTGTGTATGGAGTATAAGGTAGTGGTCCAGTTTTATTCTTTTGCATGTGGCTGTCCAGTTTTCCCAACACCAAAAAGACTGTCCTTTCCCCGTTATATATTCTTGACTCCTTTGTCAATAATTACTGACAACATAGGCGTGGGGTTATTTCTGGGCTCTCTATTCTGTTGCATTGATCTATGTGTCTTTTTTTAATGTGAATACCATACTGTTTTGATCACTATAAGTTTATAATTTAGTTTGAAATCAGGGAGCATGGTGCCTCCAGCTTTGCTCTTTTTTTCTCTGGATTGCTTTGGCTATTTGGGGTCTTTTGTAATTCCATACAAATTTTAGGATTGTTCTATTTCTGTGAAAAACACCATTGGAATTTTTATAGGGAACTGAACCTGCAGATTGCTTTGGGTAGTATGGGCCTTTTAACAATATTAATTCCTCTAAACCATGAGCATGGAATATCTTTCCATTATGTTCTCTTCAATTTCTTTCATCAGTGTCTTATAGTTTTCAGTGTACAGGTCTTTCACCTCCTTGGTTAAATTTATTCCTAGGTGTTTTATTCTTTTTGGCATAACTGTAAATGGGATTATTTTCTTAACTTCTATTTTTGATAGTTTGTTATTAGCATATAAAAAACATTTTTTGTATATTGATTTTATATGCTGCAACTTTACTTAGTTCATATATTATTTCTAACAGTTTTTTTGTGGAGTCTTTAGGGTTTTCTGTGTATGCCATCATGTCATCTGCATATACTGATACTTTTACTTCTTTTCCAATTTGTATGCCCCACACCTTTTTTTTTTTTCTTGCCTAATTGCTCTGGCTAGGACTTCCAATACTATACTGAATAAAAGTGGCAAGAGAGGGTATCCTTGTCTTGTTTCTCATCTTAGAGGAGAAGCTTTCAACTTTTCACCATTGACTGTGATGTTAGCCATGGGTTTGTCATTTATGGCCTTTATTACATTGAGGTACATTCCCTCTGTACCCACTTTGTTCAGAACTTTATCATAAATAGATATTGAATTTTGACAAATGCTTTTTCTGCATCTATTGAGATGATCATATGACTTTTGGCATTCATTTTGTTAATGTGGTGAATCAGATTGATTTGCAGATGTTGAACCATCCTTGCATCCCTAAAATAAATCCCACTTGATCTTGGCTTATGATTCTTTTAATGTATTATTGAATTTCATTTGCTAATTCTGTTGAAGATTTTTGCATCTATGTTCATCAGGGATATTGGCCTGTACTTTTTTTTTCTTGTAATGTTCTTTTCTGACTTTGGTATTAGGGTAATGCTAGCCTCATAAAATGAGTTTGGAAGTTTTTCCTCTTCTATTTTTGAAAGAGTTTGAGAAGCATTGGTATTCATTCCTTAAATGTTTGATAGAATTCACCAGTGAATCCATCTAGTCCTAGGCCATTCTTTGTTGGGAGGCTTTTGATTACTGATTCAATTGCCTTAATTGGTAATTGGTCTGTTCAGATTTTCTATTTCTTCATGATACAGTCTTGGTAGGTTGTATGTTAGTAGGAATTTATCCATTTCTTCTAGGTTGTTCAATTTGTCGGTGTATAATTGTTCATAGTAGACTCTTATGGTCCTTTGTACTTCTGTGGTATTGGTTGTGCTGTCTCCTCTTTCATTTATAATTTTATTTATTTGAGTCTTCTCTTTTTTACTTGGTGAATCTAGCTAAATGTTTGTCTATTTTGTGTACCTTAAAAAAAAAAAAACAAAAAACCCACGTCTTTGTTTTATTGATCATTTCTCTTGTCTTTTTAGTCTCTATTTCATTTGTTCCCCCTCTGATTTTAGTTATTTCCTTCCTTCTGCTAGTTTTGGGTTTTGTTTGTTTTTCTTTTTCTTTTTTCTTTTTTCCTAGCTCCTTGAGGTGTAAAGTGAGTTGTTGAATTGAAATCTTTCATGTTTGTTAACATAGGCATTTATCACTATGAACTTCCCTCTTAGAACTGCTTTTGCTATATCCTACAGATTTTGGTATGCTGTATTGCCATTTTCAGTTTTTTCAAGGTGTTTTTTAAAAAATTTCTCTTCATTTCTTCTTTGAAGCATTGGTTGTACAGTAGCATGTTGTTTAATCTTCATATATATGTGAATTTTCTTCTTGTAATTGATTTCTAGTTTCATACCATTGTGGTTAGAAAAAATGCTTGATATGATTTTAATCTTCTTAAATTTATTAAGACTTATTTTGTGACCTAACATTATGATCTGTCCTGGAGAATGTTTCATGTACGCTTGTATATTCTGTTGCTTTGGGATGGAATGTTCTATATATGCCCATTAAGTCCATCTGGTTAAACATGTTGTTTGAGGCCAGTGTTTTCCTTATTGATTTTCTTTCTGGATGATCTATCCATTGATGAAAGTGGGGTATTGAAGTCCCTTACTGTTATTGTATTGCCATCTATTTCTGTCGTTAGGTCTGTTGATAATTGCTTTATATATTTAGGTCCTTCTATGTTGGATGCATGTTTACAAACGTTATATCGTCATATAATGACATTCTTTGCTTCTTATTACACTCTTTGTCTTAATGTCTGTTTTGTTTGACACAGCTACCCCAACTTCCTTTTGGTTTCCATTTGCATGGAATATTTTTTCCATCCCTTCATTCTTTATTTTCAGTCTTTGTGTGTCCTTAAAGCTGAATTGTTTCTGTTGTAGGCAGCATATAGTTGAGTCTGTTTTTTTCTTTTTTTTTTTAATCTATTCAACCACTCTGTGTCTTTTGATTGGAGAATTTGGTCCATTTACATTTAAAGTAATTACTGATAGGTATGGATTTACTATTGCCATTTTGTTAATTGTTTTTTGGTTGTTTTGTAATTCTTTTGTTCCTTTCTTTTTTTGCTCTCTTCCTTTGTGATTTGTTTATTTTCTGAAGTGGAATGCTTATTCTTTTCTCTTTCTCTTTGGCATATCTCCTATAGTTTTTTTTTAATTTATTTATTTTCTTTTATTTATTTTTGGTTGTGTCGGGTCTTTGTTGCTGTGCACGGGCTTTTTCTAGTTGTTGCGAGCGGGGGCTACTCTTCGTTGCGGTACACAGGCTTCTTATTGCGGTGGCTTTCTTGTTATAGAGCATGGGCTCTAGGCATGCGGGCTTCAGTAGTTGTGGCACGCGGGCTCAGTAGTTGTGGCTCGCAGGCTTTAGAGCGCAGGCTCAGTAGTTGTGGCACATGGGCTTAGTTGCTCTGCGGCATGTGGGATCTTCCCAGACCAGGGCTTGAACCCGTGTCCCATGCATTGGCAGGCAGATTCTTAACCACTGTGCCACCAGGGAAGCCCCTCCTATAGGTTTTTGCTTTGTGGTTACCGTGAGGCTTACATAAAACATCTTAGAGTTTTAACAGTCTACTTTAAGTTGATAGCAACTTAAATTTGAATGCATTCTAAAGCTGTATGTTTTTACTTCTCCCCTCCCCCCGCATTTTATGTTTTTGATGCTGCAGTTTATTTCTTTTTATTTTGTGTGTCTGTTAACAAATTATTTTTACTACTAGCTTTATAGTCAATTAACTCACCACCTTTACAACATTAGATTTTCCCAATTTTCATATGTATTTATCTTTACTGGTGAGATTTGTACTTTCATATGTTTTCCTGTTACTAATCAGCACCCTTTCATTTCAAATTAAGGAAGTCCCTTTAAGGTTTCTTGTAAGACCATTCTAGTGATGATAAACTTCTTGTTTTGCTTGTCTGGAAAACTGTTAATCTCTCCTTCAATTCTGAAGGACAACTTTACCAGGTAGAGTGTTCTTAGTTGGCAGTTTTTCCTTTCAGGACTTTAAATATATTGTGCCTAACTCCCTTCCTGCCTGCAAAGTTTCTGCTGAAATATCTGCTGATAAGTCTTGAGGTGGGAGGGAAATCCCTTGTATGTAACACGTTGCTTTTCTCTTGCTGCTTTTAAGGTTCCCTGCTTGTCTTGACTCTTTAATTTTCATGTGTCTTGGTGTGGGTCTCTTTGGATTCATCTTTTTTTGAATTCTCTGGGCTTCCTGGATCTGGATGTCTGTTTTCTTCCCTGGATTAGGGAAGTTTTCAGCCACTGTTTCTTCAAATAAGTTTTCCGCCCCTTTCTCTTCTTCTTCTGGGACACTTATAATACAAATATTGGTCTGTTTGATGTTGTCCCTTAAGTCCCTTAAGCTATCTTCACTCTTCTTTATTCTTTTTTTTTTCCTTTGTGCTGCTCTGATTGGATGAGTTCCATTGCTCTGTCTTCAAGTTCACTGATACTTTCTTCCACTTCTTCTAGTCTGCTGTTGAACCGCTCTGTTGTATTTTTCATTTCAGTTATTGTATTCTTCAGCTCTATGATTACTGTTTGGTACTTTCTTATATTTTCTGTTCCTTTGTTGAAATTCTCACTTTGTTCATCATTCTTCCTCTGAGCTCAGTGAACATCTTTGTGGCTTATTTTGAACACTTTATCAGGTAAATCACTGGTTTCCATTTTATTAAGGTCTTTTTCTGAGGTTTTATAATTGGAAAGGATTGTAATTGGCCCCTAATATGTGTATTTAATTAGCGACCTTCCATTTAGGCCTAGCTATGAAGATAAGCTAATAGGCCTCTGTCACAGAAAGCCTGGAGGTGCATTTCAGTCTGTTTTCTCTGTACAGTAAGTCCCCTACATACGAACAAGTTCTGTTCTGAGAGCACATTCATCAGTTCAATTTGTTCGTAAGTCCACCAAACTTAGCCTAGGTATCCAACTAACACAATCGACTACATAGTAGTGTACTGTAATAGATTTATAATACTTTTTACACAAATAATACATAAAAAACAAACACAAAAAATAAAGAAAACATTTTTAATCTTACACTACAGTACCTTGAAAAATACAGTAGTACAGTACAACAGCTGGCATACAGGGGCTGGCATCAAGTGAACAGGCAAGAAGAGTTACTGACTGAAGGAGGGAGAGGAGGTGGGAGATGGTAGAGCTGAAGAATCATCGGCAACAGGAGACAGAGGGCAAGCTGCAGTTTCACTCATGCCTGCCATTAATGGCACAGGTTCTGGTTCCTTGCTGGATTCAAGTCTATCTACCCTCCTGAAAGAACAGTTCAGTGATGTCTGGGTAGTAGCTCTTTTTTTTCTCGTCATAGATGACACAGTAGCACTGGATTGCATTCCGAACAGCTGCTGCAACCTTTGTGTACCATTCTACATTTGGGTCCTGTGCCTCAAAAACTAACAGTGCCTCCTCAAATAAAGAAAACCCCTTTGCCATTTCCTGCGTTGTGAATCTCTTAGGTTCTTTAGTTATTTCTTTTATTCCTTTTGTCTCTCTTTGTCCTTCCTCTGGGCCTCCCAATTCCATCAGGTCTTCATTAGTAACCTCCTTGTGTTGCACAGCAAGGAGTTCAGTGAAGTTGTCCTCTTGCAGATCTAGCTCCAGCTTCTCACTGAGGGTCACTAAGTTTCTGAAGACCTCTTTGGACTCCTCATCCACCTTCTCAAATCCATGAAAACCATGAACAAACTGTAGGCAAAAGTTCTTCCAAACCCCATTCATGGTGACGGCTGTAACCTCATGCCAAGCAAAGTCAGTATTTTTTATGGCCTTGTAGATGTATAGTCCTTCCAAAATTGTCACAAGGTTGTTCCTGATTGATCACGCACCTTTACTGCCTGACAAAAAGTGTGATGTAGATAATGTTTCTTGAAAGTCGCTGTAACTCCCTGGTCCACAGGTTGGATGAGTGATGTAGTATTTGGTGGCAGATGCACTACTTTGATTTTGGGATGAAAGTCACCCATGAATGGGGGGTGGCCTGGAGCATTGTCGAGCAACAGAAGAATGTTGAATGGGACATCCTTCTCCAAGCAATATTTCTCTACCTCTGGGATAAAATGGTGGAAAAACCAATCCTGGAAAATGGCCTGTGTAACCTAGACTTTGGGGTTACTCTTCCATACAACAGGAAGAGAGCCCTTGGCCATATTTTTAAGGGCTCTTGTGTTCTCTGAATGATAAACTAAGAGAGGCTTCAGCTTCATATCGCTGGAAGCATTGCCACCAAACAACAGAGTTAGCCTATCTTTTGTTGCATTATAATCTGGCATCAACTTTTCCTCCTTACTGATGTAATTTCGGTCTGGTATCCTCTTCCAGTACAGTCCTGTCTCATCCACGTTAAAAACCTGCTTGGGTAAATATGTACCTTCATCAGTAATTTCTCAAAGCATTTCAGGAAATTCCTGGGCAGCTACCGTATCTGCACCCTTTGCCTCACCACTTACTTTTACGTTGTGAAAGTTGGCTCTAGACTTGAACCAATGAAACCAGCCATGGCTGGCATTAAAAGATGTGCCCTGTGGTTCTTTGCCATGTTTCTTCTTCAAGTCTTCATAAAGACTTTTACATTTCTTTGAATCAGCATTAAGCTTAACGAGACTCAGCGCTGATGCTGATCCTGCGTACACACACTGAGAAGTTTCTCCATCTCCTCCATCACTTTTCCACGCTTCTTCGATATTATTGTTGACATCATCGGCACAGTGGACTTCACATATTCCACGATCTTGTCCTTGTTCTTTAGAATTGTGCCAATGGTTGAACCATTCGGGTTATAAGAATGAGTGATGTCTACAATTTTTTTGCCTCGCTCCACTCTCTCAATTATTTTCACTTTTGTTTCCATTGTTATCGCTTGGCGCTTCTTAGCAGTACCAGGTACATCACTGCTGCTTTTACACTTGCTTCTGGACATCCTCGGCTTGAAATAAAGATCCTGTACTACTGTATTGTGTACAGTACTGTATAGTAAAATACACAAAAGCACAACCACTTGTAGAGGATGCTCACACATGACAATGTACGCCAGACATGTGAACTAACTTACATGATTGGACATGAGAACGCATGTTCAAATCTTTGAAAGTTCTCAACTTGAATGTTCGTATGTAGGGAACTTAGTGTACTGTGCCCTGTGGGGGTGGGGAGTTAGCCACTTTAGAACTGTTTTTCTGTTTGTTACAGTTCTGTGAAACTCATGAACATAAGCCTCATTGGCCACCAGAGTCAAGCGAACAGGGGGTGTCCCCTGGTGGCAGCTGCAAAAACCGGAGCACCAAAAGTATGCACAGACGCTTTTGGGGGAGATACTGGTTACCTGGAGCATGGCAAAGCAAGAGTGCTTTGATAGTGCCCACCCTCTGAGATCTCTGGAAATGATTACTGTGTGTTAAATTAGATACCTGCTTCTCTGGCTGAAGATAAGATAAGCAAATAAGTGTCTTTCACAGAAAGTCTGGGTGCTTTTCAGTTGACTGTCTCTGTGTTGGGCTCTGGGATGGGTGAGTATGCATGAGCCCTTAAAGAATTGTTTCTCAGTTTGCTATAGCCTTGTGGGTCTCATGAACACAAGCTCCATTGGCTTTCTAAGTTAGATGTTTTGGGGTTCACCTCTCAGGTACAAGTCTTTAAAGTTGGGGTGCCCAGTGTGGGGTTCAAGCCCTTTGCTCCTCAGGGAGAAGCTCAGGGTTGTGAGTTCGCTCCCAATACTGGGTCTCCACACCAGAGGTGTGGTTTATGGGAAAATTTTGTCTCAGCCTCTCCTACTTGTTTTGATGTGGGTTTTTCCTCCTTTGTCTGATGTGGAGGAGTCACTCAGCTAGTTTGGGGGTTTCTTTCAGAGCAAATTGTTCTATATGTAGCTGTAGATTCGGTGTGTCTGTGGGAGGAGGTGTGTTCAGCTTCCTCCTATGTTGTCATCTTGAACCAGCACCCATTGGGGACCATTTTAGAGGCTGCCTACCACAACTAGATTCTGAAAACCTTGTAGACCATGTTAAATATTTTTTATTTTATTCTAAAGGTTATAGGAAATCATGAAAGAGTTTTAAACAGAGAATTCATAAGATCAGATTTGAGTTAAAAAATAACTTTTTCTAGTGTCAAGAATAGATAGGCTAGAGTGGATGCTGGAAACCAAATAAAAGATCATCGCTATAGGACAAGTGAGATAATGTGGTGGTTTGAACTTTAGTGGTAGCCATGGAAATGGAAATAAGTGGATGCAATAAAAGGATATTAATGATGTAAACTAAGTGGACCGAAAAGATAGCTTTGATGTGGGAGTTCAAAGGAAGAAGTCAAGGATGATTCTCAGTTTTCTGGCTATTCTAGCAGTGTGGATGGTGGTGCTATTTCCTGGGATAGGACCAAAGAAAACAATTTGGAGGGATAAAGGAGGAGGTGAGTTATCTTTTGGGGTAATTAAGGTGAATATGATGAGATAGCCAAGTTAACATGTGGAATAGACGTAGTTTGATAGGTCTGATGTTTACCTTCTGATGCCTGGGCTGGAGATCGAGATTCAGGAGACTTTAGCATATGGTTGTAAATGTTGCCATGGTAGAAGTTGAAAGTACAGTTGACCCCTGAATAATGCAGGGGTTAAGGGTGCTGACCCCCCAAGCAGTTGAAAATCTGCCTATAATTTTACAGTCAGTCCTCTGTATCTGTGGGTTCGACTGTTTAGTACTGTAGTACATATTTATTGAAGAATATCCACATATAAGTGGACCCGCACAGCTTAAACCTGTGTTGTTGGAGGGTCAAATGTATTTAATAGTAAGATGAGAAGAAGGCCTATCACAGAGGAATTCCAACATTTAAGAGGAGGAGGAGCTGGCAAGAAGTAGTAGAAAAACCAGGAGATGGTGGTGACACATTCCTTTCCATCTAGTGATGAGTTTGTGTATTTGAATTCCTTCTAGCTTGAAATCATTATAATCAGTGTTGAAGAAAAGACATATTTAAGAGATAGCTTGCTTCTTTTGTTCAACAAATTTTTTTTTCAACAAATATTTTTTCAGAATTCATTGTATGGAAGGCATTGTGCTGAGTAATGGCTAATGTACAAGGTGAATACCATGAAGGGGAAAACCGAGTGAAGTGGACTTGAGGGAAACAATAGCTGTTTTGGCTGATACTTAAGATGCCTGTTATACTTCATGTGGAGGTAAATGTTGTTTGGGCAGCTGGATATATGATTCTGAAGTTAAGCGGAGACCTCTGGGCTTTTTAAAATTTGCATGTTTTTGGCATGTTGATGGCGTTTAAAGCCATGAAACAAAATGAGATCACCAAAATGATATGTATAGAGAAACGAAGGTCTGAGATTAAACCCGGGACACACCTGGGCAGTGAGGTTTTGGAGATGAGGAACCAACAAAAGAGAAGGAGCAGTTATTGAAATAGGAGTAAATTCAAGAGAGTAGTATTACAAAAGCTAAGCGAAGAGTGCTTCAAGAGTGAGAGAACACAGCAAGTACTGAGAAAAGGGGTTGGATGAATTATAAAAAGACGAGGAAATTTGGGGGATTGATGGATATGTTCATTATCTTGATTGTGGTGATAGTTTTACGGGTTTACGTATATCTTAACACATGGTACACATTATGAATATGCAGTTTATTTTATGTCACATATCTCAATAAAGCGATATTTTAAAAATTTCTTATATTAACCATTTATGATTTTTTTTTAAAAAAGGAGGGAGTGAACAGCTGTCAAATGCTGTTGATAGATCAAGTAATATGAGAGTTTACTAGGAAATAGCATCCTTGGTTGCCTTAACTAGAATACCATCAGTGGAGTTGTGGGGGTAAAAGTAATTTGTGTGAGCTCAAGAGAAAATGGGAAGAGAGAAAGTGGAGACAGAGCTCTAGACAACTTTTTGAAAGTTTTGCTGAAAAGAGAATTTGGAAAATGAGACTGAAGGGAGATGTGAAGTCAAAAGGAAGCTTTTTGTTTTGTTTTTAAGAAGGGAACAATTACAGCTTACAAAGATAGTATAGCTTGTTTTTATACAGATGGGAATAAATTGACAGGAAGGACAAAATTGATGCTATGTGAAAAAAAAGGGAAGAATTGCTGCAGTGATATCCATATACTCCTTTGCCATTGGTCTTGAGAATTCCGGCCATAATTATGAAAATTAATTTCTAAATCTGTTTTGATATGCTCTTTATTTTATTCATGGTTTATTTTAAAACTGGGTTTCATGGATCACTTTTGAAGATAGCTTTATTTAAAGCCATGTATATTTTTTATGTGTAATTACCATATTTGATATCTTTCATCTTGTCTGTTCTTAAGGTTGATATTAATTATATTGGTATCTCTTATTTTATTTCAAGAAATTATAATATCCGTGCTTCCTCAAATAAAATGTAGATCTTCCAGTCCAGCACTTATCAGCATAACTGTGATTGTTACATAAGCTACCACCATCAGCCGTTGTTAAGAATCTTTTCTTAGCAGGATATGCTCTCCCTATAAAGTAATTATGTGAAATAGTTTTACTGAAGAATTTGACAAAGTAAATTTTGAGCTTCCAATACTCTTAGGATTGATTGTCTTGGGGGTAGGAGAAAATTGATGTAATCTTTGCTTGGGATAGCAGTTTCTTCAAATTTTCTAAGTTTGTTAACCCTGACCATAATTCTTTCCATAGGTGATAGGAAACCCAGGAGCTTTCAAAAGAAGTCTTTTATTCTCTGCCTTGTCTTATTTGGGTTTTGAAGCTTATCAAGTCATTTCCCAGGCTGCTGTGGTTCATGCTGCAGCCAAAGGTAAGCCTAAGGTAAACATCAGGAACACTTAGAGTTGTTTGTGTTTGTTATATTTTGTTAATAACTTATTATTTTTGAATAGATAATGCAACTAACATGTTAGAGACTAGATTATTTTCTGCTTTTCTCTACTTGTCTATATGTCTCTACTGTGGACAGACAGATATATATAGATATAGATATAGATATAGATATATGTATATATATCAGACTGACAACTAGAGAAAAGCAGAAAATAATCTAGCCTCTAATATGTTAGTTGCATTATCTATTCAAATACATAAAATGTCTTTTAGCAGCTAGAGTTCCTTCAGTGAGAAATACTCAATTAATACTTTATAGTTTTATAGGACCCTTGGGCTAAGAATGTTTTTTACATTTTTAAAGGGTGGAGGGGTTGTTGAGCTGCGGGGGAAGAATATACCACAGAGACCATATCTGGCCCACAAAGAATATTTGCTCTTAAAATATTTACTCTGTGGATCTTTATAGAAAAAGTTTGCCAACCTCTATTTTTTTAAATATTTATTTATTTATGTATTTATTTGGCTGTGCCTACTTTATAATGATACAATGATTCTTTTGTTTCCTTAATGCCAAGGTGTTACATTCTTCTTGATGTAGTTAAGAAAAGTCTAATTACTTTGTGATAAAAACATTTTATTTATAAACAGAATGCAATTTGGTACTAAATATCAAATAACTGGCTGAAAAATAGAAAAATTCCATCAAATTTTTTATTTTTTAATTTAGCAAACTATAGATATATAAACATAAAATAAGACTTGCCATATTTTAAAAATTAAATTTAGTTAAACCAGTTGTATATGTAGACAGAGCCAAAATTCAGTCTTTTAGAGAAAAACTTTTAATTTATGAGTTAATAAGCCTTTTTGTTTTTCACAGTCCTCACTTTTTAACTATCAAGAAGGTACTTGGGAAAAAAGAGATTTGATTTTGAATAGATGTTCTTATTAAAGTTCTAGTATATGAAGAATTTGAGATTAGCTAAAGAGTACTAGTTATTTGTTGATTTCATTTGCCCATGACTATTCTTATATTTTTAAAAAAAGCAGATACTTGAATTGCTACGTTTTTGTTTTATCTTTTCTTTCGTTTAATGTATCATTTATTTTCATGAAAGACAAAGTAGAGGACTTGGTTTTGTCACTGGCTCAATGACATATTTTGGCAAATACTTAAAACTCAGCTTTTTAAAGCTCCCTAGACTTTTCATCATAACTTTAACTCTCACAGCAACCTTGTAAATTAGTTAGGAGAAGCCATATTTTTACATTACAATATTAATTTTTTTTAAATCATCCTTGAGAGACATGCTCAGTGGTTGCACTTTTAAGATTTTTCTGTGTGTGCCCCATTATATTAATTTTTGAAAAGAAGCTCAAAAAGTTAAACTTCTTCAAAGTACCAGAGCAGAGACATTACCTATTTCTTTTCATGTCTATCACACTTAGTTTCAGTGAGCTTTAGCACCATTACAGAAATCAGTGCAAAGTTTTAGGGCTTCCCTAAGGAACAAAATATGGCACTTTGAAAGGCAAAGTCAAAATTATTTATAGCCTTAATGATCATAGTTGGTTTTTTCAGAAGTGTCCTAATGACAGAAAATTACTGCGTATTTGGTAAATTAAAAATAACATTTTAAGGTGCTAGGCCCCTGTGAGGCCTGCATGATCTGGGGTGTGGCCTTGCGCAGCCACAGTAGTAGAGGGTGAGGGGGGGTGTCAAACCGTCAACTGTTTCCTGACTTTGTACTTCAAGGTACTTTGATGTGGCTTTCCTCCATTTTCTTCCTCCACCTCTTGAGTGAATGGCCATGAACTGGGCTACAGGAGTCCTGTGGATCACCAAGTGGGTAGGCTCCCTTGCCCAGAGATCGCTCTGTGCCCCAGCCAGACTCACACATCCTGCTGAGCAATGGCTGACCCTTCACTCCCGTTTCCAAGATGGCTACTGTCAAGTGTGAACTTATTAAGAATTTCACTTCAGAGGAAACCGTTCATCACAATAAGATCTCCATTATAGGAACTGGATTGGTTGTCATGGCCTGTGCTAATAGCATCTTATTAAAAGGCTTGAGTGATGAACTTGCCTTTGTGGATGTTGATGAAGGCAAACTGAAGGGTGAGACAGTGGCTCTTCAACATGGCAGCCCTTTCATGAAAATGCCAAATATTGTTTCCAGCAAAGATTACTTTGTCACTGCAAACTCCAATCTAGTGATTATCACAGCAGGTGCATACCCAAGAAAAAGAGAAACACACTTTTATGTAGTCAAGTAAAATGTGCCCATCTTTAAATTAATGATTTCTAGTATTACCCAGTGTAGTCCTGGCTTCAAACTGATATTTGCTTCCAATCCAGTGGATATCTTAATTACGTAGCTTGGAAGTTGAGTGGCTCTCCCAAAAACCATGTTACTGGAAGTGACTGTAATCTGAAGTCTACCCATTTCCATTTCTTCATTGGGCAAAGGCTTGCTATCCACTCTGAAAGCTGTTATAGATGGATCCTTGGTAAACATGGAAACTGAAGTGTACCTGTGTGGCGTGGAGTTAACATTGCCGTGTCCCTCTGAAGGATCTAAACTCAGATATAGGAACAGATAAAGATCCTGAACAGTGGAAAAATGTCCACAAAGAGTGATTACCTATGGCTATGAAATGGTTAAAAGGAAAGTTTATATTAATTGGGCCATTGGCCTAACTTTAGCTGATTTAACAGAAAGCATTTTTAAGAGTCTTAGGAGAGTTTCCACCATAAGTAAGGACCTCTATGGAATAAATGAAGTGTTCCTTAGTGTTCCTGGTATTCTGGGAGAGAATGGTATTGCACACCTTACAAAGATAAAGCTGACCCCTGAAGAGGAGGCCCGTTTGAAAAAGAGTGCAGAAAAACTTTGGAAAATTCAGAAGGAGCTCATGCTTTAAAGTTGTTTAAGCTACCATTCTGAAGTTATTGAAGAGATAGTAGTTACAGAATTGTATAACAAACTTGAATAAACATGAATTCGTAGAAATTGGAAAAAGGAAATGGGGTATAGTGACTCCCCTGTTTATTTAGCCCTCCAGCTTTTTATTTAGCATCCAGATGCTGGATGATACTTACATTTTTTTGTTTTTACTATTCCTAAGTAAGTGTATCTGACTTTGTTTCTATTGTCATACCAGCTGTGACTTTCTTCTTCTGCTTCCTGCTTCTGCTTTTAAGGACTCTTGTAATTATACTGGACCCACCTGGCTAAGATAACTTACTATTTTAAGGTTAGCTAATTAGCAACCTTAATTCCATCTACAAGCTTAATTCCCCTTTGCCCTAGTAACCTGTATATTTTCACAGGTCCAGGGGTTGAGATATGGGCTTGTCTGGGGCCATTATTTTGCCTACCACAAATATTGACTAAGAATGCTGAGACTGTTTACTTCCTACTACTTACTCTTGAAGAATCTTTGGCTTTTTATAACCCAAATATGGAAAATCAGCCACTGATAAAAATATAGAATAGAATGAAAGCAAACTTAAGAAAATTAACTGGCCATGAGAATATTGCTAAACTATAGCACCTAACCAGACTGAAGTAGGATTATAGAGGAAAAAAAAATCTTTATTTTAGGGTTTCTTTGCTGTTGTCATTTAATTTTTCTTAAATTAGTATAATTATATGATGATTTTAACTTAAAAAATACTTCAGTTTACATAGTTGTGTCATACATTTATGAGGTTTTTTTTGCTGGTCTAGATTTTAATTTTTCATAAACTTAAAAAAATTTTAGTGCACATGTAATATATAATATTGTACACCAACTGTACTTCAATGAAAAAACAATTTTTTAGCCTCACATACACTATGATTAAAGCATACTAAGATAAATAATAAAGTAACTTGACTGAACATATTGGAATGTTGGCTTATACATAAGACTAATACAGCACCCTTATAGAAGACAAAATTAAATGTTTATGTTTGTTAGTAATAATTGGAATATCTGAAATTCAGACTAACTGGGTTTTTTAGTAACTAGTCAACTTTTTTAGAGCATTACACTGTCTATAAGTTTTATGGTTTTTGTTGTAATATCTAAACTCATTAATGAGTTGGTTGGAGCATAGTGCCTCTGATTTAAGTTTCAGATCCTCTGTGTAGTTAACTTCATCTAAATTTTTTGATGACAGATTTGACTCTTTTTCCATAACAATGTCTGTATAAGTTAGATCATAAAAAGAATCTAGTAAAACAGTGTGTTGCATTCCATGCAAATTAATAATTTTCCGTGCTGTAAGTGGATATCATATCATTTTCTGCAATGGATTTTTACTTCACAGTGGCAACAATAACAAAGGCTTTGTGTGGAGGGTAAGGGTACCATAAATTCCTCACAGAAAATTACTTTTTTCATTTTTTAAAATGTGTCATATTAAGTCAGTACCAGAATAAGTTTTCTAATTTTTTATTTTCCAAGGTTTTAATAAATCACTTATTAAGTGTGATAGCTTCATACTTATTTCTACTATACTTACATCTCAATTGTTCAGAATTTCTGATCTTTCTTTATAGGTGATTTCTGTATCTAATTTCTTTTGCTTCTATATAAAAGTGTTCATGTTTCTTAGAATTATTGCCATCTGGCTTGGGAAGACCTACTTTATTGTGTCTTTTTCTTTTATAGTCTTCAGAGTTGAAGAAATCCTTGAACAAGCAGACTACCTATATGAAAGTGGAGAAACAGAAAAACTTTACCAGTTGCTATCCCAGTACAAGGAAAGGTGGGCTATGTATGATAGGCCTGGGTTTGCGGTTTCCTGAAATTTTTTGTTATTTAACAATTAAAATATTCTTGGTGCTTGGAATTTTTATAGTTTTTAAAAGTTTTTACTTCAAAATAATACTTCTTAGAGTTTAATTTATAGTATGATTTTTTTCTTAATGTTAAGTGACTCAAAAGTGCTACCTATATCTCATTCAGAAAAGGTGGTTCTACTTATTCTAGTTGAATGTTGAAATTTTTTTTCATTTTGTTATTTTGCTTTGAATACAAGGTAGTCATTGAATAGATGTTTATCTTATCTATATGTATATTTCTCATTTCTTCTAAATTAATTTCTTATTGGTTTAAGATTTGAATGAGCTAGGATGATTTTTTGTCACCATTGAATGATATCTGTGTATCGCTGTGAAGCACAGTCTCATAGAGGAACTAAAAATACCTCCTTTTTCTATTTTTAGTATTAGCTTAGTCTGGTGTATTAATGTGCCCTCATTTTTGGGGGGAGGATGGAGAAGGAGGGAGATTCAGCCCAACAAAATAAGTCAAATCAGGCTAGATGGCATTTCCAGATCACTGATTTACCTCATCTCCTGAACTAAAAATATTGAGTCATTTTCAACTACCTTTCTTAGATTCTCCAAACCAGTTTTCCCCACAAGACCCATCAATTTTACTTCCTAAATATCTATAGGATCCAACTTTCCTTCTCCATTGTTCCCTCAGTAACTTGAGGTGGTTGGCTTGGCATTTTATAGTCATTTCAGTTACTTGAAAAGTAAGCTACAAGGTAGTTATTCCATATTCATTGAATTATAGTTATACTATTGCTACCTTTAGTTTCATTCAACTTTATGTGAATAGTATTTTTGTTAAGAAATGTATAATGTAGTAGGCTTAAAGACAAACATTTAATAAAAAGGAATTTAAGGTTAGTTTTTAAAGAAATATTCCTAACTTTTAATCTTGGTTTCTGTTTTATTTATTAGCCATTTCAAGTCTTGTATAATTATATTTAAATGGCAGTTCTTCAAGGAGTCCAAAGCTTTAAATATTTCATGCATCATGGCATGGATGATACATTCAAAGATAAGATTTATTTTGAGATTACGTTATATTTAATCATTCATTCATTAACAGATATTTATCATATATTTTTTGTGTGCCAGGTACTGTATTTGGAGCTATGGATACAGCATTTTGTTTTATAGAGCATGATCTTGTCTATAAATTTATGTATTTTATGGTACTGTCTGAACCAGTTAGTGAGCTGTCTGAAGCACAGTGCCACTGAAGTCAAGCTTCAAGTTATATGTTGAATTTTGTAGGGAAAGTGTTCAGAGAATTCAAATACAGATATTTTCTAAGGAAGTTAGTATTTTAGATATTATAAGTAAGTTAATGTTTATGTATAATATTGGATATTTTATAGGAAATTTTGTCAAATACAGTTTTTGTATGGTAGAAAACAATAAATTTAACATGAAAAACGGATTTTGATATCATATTGCGCGCTGTATCCTCACTGACCTGAAAGACCGTATGTATTCATTAGTGATATGACCTTTAACAATTTTAAAATTGAGCTAAAATGGTTGTTGTTTTATATTTATTTCAAATCAGTGAAGATGCAGAGTTATTGTGGCGTTTGGCACGGGCATCACGTGATAAAGCTCAGCTCAGTGGAACCTCAGAAGAGGAGAAAAAGCTCTTGTTGTATGAAGCCCTAGAGTATGCAAAAAGGGCACTAGAAAAAAATGAATCAGGTTTTGCAGCTCATAAGGTGAGGTGCTTACAGTACTGTAACTGTTACCATGTACTGAGAGGGACATTGGTCTGTACTTACCTACTGTCTTTAATTTACATAGGAAAGAAATAGCTCTTTTAAAGAAGTAGGGAAGAGGTTTATTTTTATAACATTTTTTTCAAACAGAAGTAGTTCTTTGCATTCTTGAACATTTATTCTAAGTTCATTAGTATGTTTGATAAATTACTTTTGTGAAGGCTTATTTTTAAACCAAAGTGTTAGTAGTTTCATGAATTACCTCAATCTTCATTTCTAGTAGTACGAACACTGGACAAATGTTTTCTCATTTTCCTCACATTATATTTCTGTTTTATGTGGAGGTAGGAGTATAGCAGCTGGACAGCTGAGACCTAGTATAACTTTTTACATGTAACTCCACTAGCTTCTGGATTTCCTGACTGGTTTAGAATGTTATTCAGTGGATACTGTGGGGAGACTAGGGGACATTATTGGTATTTTGGATTAGGATATCACTTTATCATACTAGACTGTCCTCAGTGGAGCCCCCAAATCATTGTGACAACCAAATTCTGTCTCCATGCGTTTCCAAATGCTCCCTTTAGGGGATGGTTCTGTCTCCCCCCGACCCCCACTCCTACCACTACTTGTTTATATTAAGGATGAAACATACAGACCCTTTAAATTTGCTGAGACTTGTTTTATGGCCCAGAATATGGTCCATATTTGTAAATGTTCTTTTTGCACATGAAAAGAATATTTATTCAGCTGTTGTTGGGTAAATCTCATAAATGTCATTCAGGTCAAGTTGGTTGATAGTGATAGTGGTGTTTGAATCTTCTATATCCTTACTGATTTTCTGTCTACTTCTATAAATTATTGACAGAGGGATGTTGAAATCGCCAAGTATAATTGTAAATTTATCTGTTTTTGTTTGCAGTTTTTTTAGTTTTTACACCATGTATTTTAAAGTGCTGTTATTAGGATTATAAACATTTAGCATTGGTATTTTCTTGATGCATTGACCTCTTTATCATTGTAAAATGATCTTCTTTATCTCTAGAAATATTCTTGGTTTTATAGTCTACTTTGTCTGATATTAATGTAACCACTCTTGTTTTCTTTCGATTGTTAACATGTTACATCCTTTTCTGTCCTTTTACTTTTATTTGTGCCTTTATATTTAACTGTACTTCTTGTAAGGAGATGCTAATTCTTGCTTTTATTTTTACTTGTTTTATATTCTTCACATTATGTAAAATTCACCATTGTAATGTATACACTTCAGTGGTTTGTAGCATATTTTACTATGGTGTTCAACCTTCACCACTATCTAATTCCGGAACACGTCCATTACCCCCAAAACAAACCCCATATCTATAACCAGTTAGTCCCAGTTGTCTCCTGCTCCTGTCCCCTGGCAAGCACTGAGCTACTTTCTGTCTCTATTAATTTGCCTATTCTGGACATTTCATGTAAATGAAATCATACATTATGTGGCCTTTGTGTGTCTGGCTTCTTTCACTTAGCCATGGATGAACAACGTTCATCCATGTTGGTATATGACAGTACTTCATTCCTTTTTATGGCTGAATGATACTCCATTGTATGGAAATACCATTTTTGTTTATTCATTTATCAGCTGATGGGCATTTGGGTTGTTTGCACTTTTTGGCTATTATGAATAATGCTGCTATAAATAATTCCGTACAAGTTTTTGTGTGAACGCCTGCTTTTATTTATTTTTTTAATTGAGGTAAATTCACATAACATAAAAGTAACCATTTTATACATTTCGCATTTTTATACCATTAGCATTTATACATTTACAGTGTTATGCAATAGTTACCTCTCTCTCTAGTTCCAAAACATTTTCATCACCTCAAAAGGAAACCCTCTACCCATTAAACAGTCACTCTCTATTCCCTCTTATTCCCAGCCCCTGACAACCACTAATCTGCTTTCTGTCTCTATGGCTTTACCTACTCTGGATATTTCATAGAAGTGGAATCATACAATATGGGATAATTTGTGTCTGACATCTTTCACTTACATTGTTTTTGAAGTCCATTCACCTTGCAGCATTTATCAGTACTTTATTCTTTTTTATGGATAAATAATATTTCATTGTATACCACATTTTGTTTATCCATTCATTAGTTGATGGACATTTATTTCCACCTTTGGCTATTGCTTATAGTGTAGCTATCAACATTCGTGCACAAGTATTTGTTTAAATATCTGTTTTAAATTCTTTTGAGTATATACCTAGTAGTGGAATTACTGGTTCATGTGGTCATTCTATGTAATTCTTTTTGAGGAACTGTCAAATTATTTTCCAAAGTAGCTGTACCATTTTACATTGCCACTAGCAGTGTATGAGGGTTCCAGTTCTTCCACATCCTTGCCAACACTTGTTATTGTCCATTTAAAAAAATTATAGCCATCTTAGCAGGTGTGAAGTGGTATCTCATCATGGTTTTGATTTGCATTTTCCTAATGACTAGTGATATTGAACATCTTTTCATATACTTATCGGACATTTGTATTTATTCCTTGGAGAAAATGTCTATTTAAATTCTTTGCCCATTTTTAAACTTGTCTTTTTATTGTTGAATTGTAAGAGAATATTTTCTGTATACTAGTCCCTTGTTAGATATATGACTTGCAAATATTTTCTCCCATCCTGTGGCTTGTCTTTTCACTTTCTTAATAGTGTTCTTTGCAAAAGTTTTTAATTTTGATAAGGTCCAATATATTTATTGTTCTTTGATTGCTTGTGCTTTTGATGTCATACCTAAAAAACTTGCCCAATCCAGTGTTACAGAGGTTTTCACCTATGTTTCTTTCTAAGAGTTTTATATTTTTTAGCTCTTACATTTAGGTCTTTGGTACATTTGGACTTAACTTTTATGCATGGTGAGAGGTAGGAGTCCAAATTCATTCTTTGGCATATATATATCCAGTTGTCCTACCAACATTTGTTGAAAAGATTATTCTTTCTCCACTGAATGGTCTTGGCATCCTTGATGAAAATCAGTTCAACATAAATGTATGGGTTTATTTTTGAGCTCTCAGTTCTATTCCATTGGTCAGTGTGTATCCTTTTGCTAGTACCACAATGTCTTGATTACTATTGCTTGGTAGTAAGTTTTGTAATAAGGAAGTGTGAGTCCTCCAACTTTGTTCTTCTTTTGTTTTGACTATTCTCAGTCCCTTGAATTTCCGTATGAACTTTAGGATCACCTTGTAAAGTTCTGCAAAGATGCCAGTTGGATTTTTCAAAGGGATTTCATTGAATTTGTAGATCAATTTGGGGACTGTCACCATCTTAACGATATCTTCCAATCCATGAACTTACGCATTCTTCCCTTTGTTTAGGTCTTTTTTATTCCATCAGTGTTTTGTAATTTTTCAGTGTCAAGTAACTGTCAAAGAGGATCTTCAAAGTAGCAGGAAAGAAGGCTTTTAGGCAGAACTAGAGTAGCATTTAATTTGGAGGGTTTTGTTGTTGTTGTTGTTGTTTTCCTTACAACTGATATTCCTAGATCTTTGTGAGCTCTGGGTTTCTAAACCTTTTGGGTGGTTCTTTTCTCAGCCTTGGATAGTCTCTTCATATGCAAGCGATGATCTTTACTCAGCTGAAAAGGGTGACCCTCTGCAGTTCTTCATCTGGAGTTCTAGCTCCGGTCAGCTATTTCTTCTACAGTATTCTGCTCTGTGAACTCCAGACACCTGGGCTTCCCCAGACTCCCAGTTCCATCTCTTCAAAGCAGAGACACTGCTTGGCCTATTTTGCCTCCCTGGGCTTCAACCTAGAAATTTCTCCAGGGCAGCCATGGGGCTCATTTGTTTCTCATCTGTGAGATGTCACTGTTGCCTGATGTGTATAATATCTTGAGAGTCTTTATTTCTTATATTTTGTCTGCTTATTTTAGTCTTTCAGGCAAGAAGGTAGGTATAGTATCTATTACCCCTTCTTGGCTAGATTATCTGTTATAAAAGAAAAGTTTTCTTTAAAAATAATGTAAACTCATTACAGAAAATAGACATTTTGGAAATTGAAAAAAAGTACCAATATGGAAATAAAAATCACCCATGATCACAGCTCCTACCATCAGCTCTTGCTAGTATGATCATTAATTAACAGTCCTATGTAGTAACTAAATGCCAATCTAAGCAGAATGTTTAGGATTCATCCATAAGTTTGTTTGCTTTGATATAGATGATAGTTAAATGCATAAGAGAAGGTGATTTTATCTAGAGCCCTGATACGTGGGAAAAGATCAGAGCACCAAATTTGAAACGCTGTATGACACCTCAAGTCATCTGAATTTGGGCAGCTGGGTGACTGTCAATGGAGATTAAATGAGCATAGTCAGTGTGTGTTTTAAATTATACTCTTTTATTTTCAATAAAAATATCAAGATACAAAAGATTTTGGTGGAGAATAGATTTAAACAGAAGTTTAAGTATTAACATTTTTATGGTTATAATTATTAAAATTTCACAGATATAAGCACAAACAAAAAGAAATGGTGTGTGTTTATAAGAAACTATTGTATCTCACAGAACCCAAAGGCAAGATGCATTTAGGCTTCCGGAAAAACTGGCTCAATTGCTCTGAGGCTTCATTGTCTTTCCTCTTTGCTGTTATCTGCAAATCTTTTTTTACTTTAGTTTTTTTCTCATCCTCAGTTTTGTGACTTTCCACAGCATCTGGGTTTATGAAGCTTGGATATTTTGGTTTTGGTTCTTAGGGAAGAAACTCAGATTATCTCAGTTCGGGTCTGTGTCCAGCTATGGGTATGGGGACAAGGTCACAATTGACAAATGTGGCTGTTATTACTGTAACAATGAAGGTGTGGGAGAAGAAGCAGCTCCAAGAAAATAGGATAAGAAAATAAAATGATAATTATTAAATTGCATGTTTCTCTAAATTTATATTCATACCATAAATATGAATCGTTATCTCCCCATTGTGTTGGTAACTTTCTTAGAGATTCACTACCCTCTGCCTTGTATTATAGTTCTCTAAAAACATGTCCAAGTTCCTTGAGGGCCATGTCTACTTTTTCTTGTATATTCCAGTATATTTAATACAGTTTTTGTGCTTGGCTTTTTATTAAATGACTACTGAGGAATAAATATCAATAGTTATTCAGTTTTACCTTGTATTGAATGGAATACTGTTGAGTATTATTATTCTTACACCTTTTTTCCTTCTATTTTTAGTGGTATGCAATCTGTATTAGCGATGTTGGAGATTATGAAGGAATCAGGGCTAAAATTGCAAATGCCTACGTGATCAAGGAGCATTTTGAGGTACTGATGAACTTTAAAAGTCATTAGTTTTCTGAATAGATTTCTGTTTCACTTATCTCTTGCTGTATAGCAAACCACCTAAAACTTAGTGGCCTAAAACAATGACTATTTCTCACAGTTCTGTGGATTAACTGTGCACAGTGGTGCTTCTGTTCTGCTTGTTGTGGCTTAGGTCATTTAGAGGGCTACATTCACCTGGACCCTCAGCTGGGACGGGAATGTAGAAGATGCCCTCTCATCTACAACAGTTTCTCTCTACTTTTCTTCTCATCATTTAGTAGTGTAGCCCAAGCTTCTTTATAGCATGGTAGCTGGCTTCCAAGAGTGAGCATTCCAAGGGAAAATTTCCATCGTGCAGACTTTTATCAAGCATGTTTGCATCACATTTGGTAATAACCTGTCGACCTAAACAAGTAACGTGGCCAAGACTAGAGAATGTGGGAGAGGCTTATACAAAGTCCTGAGTGCCAGGAGGTGTAGTCTCGTCTAACAATCTAATACAATTGACATACCACTCCCAAAGGTAATAGTACTGTATACGATTATGATCTCTGTGTGGGTTTTAATATTTCCCCCAAAGTTAATTTACTTATTTATAGTAAGCTCTTCCTTAGGTGCCAGAAATTCTCCAGGAGTTTGTATATTTCATGATGTGCATACACACTATTCCATTGTCCAAAAACAAACAACAAAAAAACTGCAGCTAAAAACCCAGTGTATTTGTCTGTCTTTCTTTCTTTCTCTCTCTCTCTCTCTTTCATTTTTGGCTGGGTTGGGTCTTTGTTGCCACACGCGGGCTTTCTCTAGTTGCAGCGATGGGGGGCTACTCTTTGTTGCGGTGCGTGGGCTTCTTATTGTGGTGGCTTCTCTTGTTGCGGAGCACGGGCTGTAGGTACGCAGGCTTCAGTAGTTGTGGCACGTGGGCTCAGTAGTTGTGGCTAGCGGGCTCTAGAGCGCAGGCTCAGTAGTTGTGGCGCACGGGCTTAGTTGCTCCACGGCATGTGGGATCTTCCCGGACCAGGGCTCGAACCCGTGTCCCCTGCATTGGCAGGTGGATTTTTAACCATTGCACCACCAGGGAAGTCCCTGTCTTTTGATATTATAGACCATCTCAAAAACACACAGGAAGAGAAAGTGATGAAAACAAACATATTTATCGTTATAGTCTCAATTCCTAGTTAATGTAATGACTAGTGGAAAAGAACATTGGACTAGGAGTCAGGAGACCTAGCTTCTTATTTGGGCATCAGTAGTGTATATATATATATATATATACACACACACACACAAACACACATATATACGTATATATTGATACACATACATATATATTTCAATTTAATAATATACATTTTTCACGTTTTAAGACCTTTGAAATCAGATTGCATTATATATAATCAGTGGTATCTTATAATTGGCAGTGCTTTTTTCTTAGTGGTATATAAAATAATGATGTGTCATAACGTTTATGGTATCTTAGATTCAGTGAAATATAGTAATTTACTTAGTGTCATTAGATAAATCATTTAAATTACTCTGTACCTTGGGATGTAGAAATACCTGACAGATAACTTCCAATGTGAATAATGAAATACTGCAGAAAATATATTAATGTATACTTTAAAGAAACAGTGAAGGCTATAGATTATTTAAAAATAACCAATGTTTTTCGTAAGTTTTCAAATGTGTATGTGTTATTTAAAAATGACAGTGTTAAGTATTTACATGCTAAAAGATCATTTATACTACTATTCAGATTCCATTATTACATCTAAAGTCATAAGGAATTATTATCTTTGCATTGTTTTTGAAGACGTTTAAACTAATGGCAGAAAGAATTACAAAAGAAAAGGTCTGCTTGAGAATAGCCCCTCTCAATCCATCCCAAAAGAAAATTAAACTGTAATGCCCCAAGGCATCCATTGTATATAATGAATTAACTTCTCTTCCTTGCATCAAAATGGACTAGCTCTGTACCATTCTTGGTAGAATGGAAAATGTAGTTACTCATATAATTTTTTGTAGGGCTTAATTTTCTAGTGGAACTCTGATAGGGAAAGGTTGCTTTGAATATAAGTTGTATATACTTTAAAATATATTTTGCCATGTAAATCATATCACTCTATTTATAGAAAAGTAAAAATTAGGTCAGTGCTGATTCTTACCCGTATTATTGATAACAGGATTTCTGCCAAGTCATACTTGATTAGCCTTATTTTAGCTATTATCTCTCCCGTTACTAACATTATGATCAATGGTGGTAATAAAGAGTCTGAAACTTAAGAAAGGTAAAAATAATGATGATCCTGATGACAGAAAATATTACTGTGTTAAGCACCTCCTGTTACTTGTTCATTTAATTTTCACCACAACCCTATAAGGTAGGTGTACTACTTTCTTGATCCTATACAAGAGCAAACTCAGGCATGGAAAGAATATAGAACTTGCCAAGGTCAAAAAGTAAGACGTCATTGAGCTGTGATTTAAACCTTGGTGGTCTGGCTTCAGAACCACTCTGGTAACCAGTACAGGTATTTGAAAATGTGTATCCCACACATTATCAACTGAAAGTGAAAATATGTGTCTATAGAAAAGCATAAGCTAGGGAGTCCTAATTTTTTTAAAACTTTTTTTTATCATTAGTAGGATTAACATTAATCTATGAGATTTCCTGAGTGGTTTTCAACAAAATAATGGATAAAAGGAGGAGTCATTTCTTTAAAGTTATTCTGTAGTTTATGTTTTACATTAGTTCACATAGGACTTTCACATAGTAAACAGAAATTAGGGAGACTTTATCAATATATTTTATATAATACATAATTAATAAATTCTGTGAACAAGTAGTATTTATTTTTCCTTTGTTAAGTGTAGGTGGGGAAGTTAAACAAAATTTGCACGTAGGAAGAGACTTTCTAAAATTATTTTGTATTTTGTTCTTTTAACAAAGAATACTTTTACTCAATAGTCATATAGGATTTGTCAAAAAGGAACTTTCTTATTTATTTTTCCTTTAATCTAGAAGAAATATTGAGAGCTATAGATTATTAGTTTTCAAAATTAGATTTGTTTACAGATTCTGTATTTTCTTCATCTTGATAAATCCTATCATTTTCTGAATCTTTTTCTAATTTTTTAAAAATTTTATTTATTTATTTTATTATTTTGTCTTTATTGCTGCATACGGGCTTTCTCTAGTTGCGGTGAACGGGGGCTACTCTTCGTTGCAGTGCACGGGCTTCTCATTGCGGTGGCTTCTCGTTGCAGAGCATGGACTCTGGGCACGCGGGCTCAGTAGTTGTGGTGCGTGGGCTCAGTAGTTGTGGTGCGTGGGCTCAGTAGTTGTGGTGCATGGGCTTAGTAGCTCTGGCGGCATGTGGGATCTTCCTGGACCAGGGATCGAACCCGTGTCCCCTGCATTGGCAGGCAGATTCTTAACCACTGGACCACCAGGGAAGTCCCTCTGAATCTTATAAAATAGTAACCTTAGTATAAGGCATTGATAGTGTACTGAAATAAACTTAATTAAAGAATTAGGAGGGGTGCAAGAGGGAGGGGATGGGGGATATATGTACGCATATAGCTGCTTCACTTTGTTATACAACAGAAACTAACACAACAGTGTAAAGCAATTATACTCCAATAAAGGTGTTAAAAAAAAAATTAGGAAGCAAGTTGGTGTTGATTATCAGAAAAATTGAAATGCAGGGTTGCAATTGTTTTTAATCATGGTTTCTTCAGCAAACATAGTAAAGTACTTATTGGTGTTTAGGAAACAAATATGATTCATTTTCTCATTTCTTGTTAGAAAGCAATTGAACTCAACCCTAAAGATGCTACCGCAATTCACCTTATGGGTATTTGGTAAGAAAATTTCTTTAAATAAATATTTCAATGGTATTTAGTATGATCTTTTTGTAGTATGTATACATATCTTGTTTGGTAGTATATAAAAAAGCAAAATGTAAAATATTTAAAAATATTATTTGGCAGTCAAGAGTGTTTAATCCATTATATTAACTAGCAGTTGTACTGGTTATTTAGTGTTTAGTATTTAGAAAATACTAAATTTGATTGTGATCTTGTTAAACATTGTTATTCAGATCATTTAGAAACGTACTAAGACTAAAAAGGCATTGAAACTTTTCGTTAGACCTTTAAATTCCTTTTTTTGGGAAAGACTATTCTTATTTACCAGACTAAATGGAATTGGATTAATCTAACTATAGTAATACAGTAGGATGCCCTAAGAGGGTCTTGGTATCTTCAAGGTGTGTCAAATACAGTCTGATTCATCTGAGGTATAATATAATCTGACTTTCAGTATCTTTCCATTTTTATGTAACCTTTGTTCAGAGCACATCATTATTTTGCTGGTATGAGCGTACACCAATGTGTTAAATGCTTACTGGTTTGAGTCTTTCTTGAGACAGGTTTGCCACTGTTTTCTTTGGGTGTAGTCTACAGAGCTGAGTATTTATTGTCTTCTATGAGGGGTAACAGTGTAAAGTCCCATATCAAACTCTTTTAAAAGAGAAGTAAATATCCTTCAGAATAAAGGACACATTTAACTAAGAAAACACTTACTGAGAATTAATGACAATTGAGGGACAGTCAGTAATTAAGATGCTGGCAAGCAAACATGAATGAAATAGTTTCATCCTCAAGGAGTTCAGACCCTAATCAAAGATCCAACACTTTTTTTCCTCCTTATTTCAGAAAATTGTCAAGAGCTTTGGATGTTAAATATTTGCCACACCCTTTCAAATATGTAGACTTTAAATTGTTGGTTGCCATTGTTATTTAGGTATATCATGTTTAGTTTTGTTATTTTTCTTTTTTTTTAACTTCTCTGAGTTAATTTTTATGTAAAAAAATAGGGGTAACGATTCTATTTCATTTAGTTATTGTAAGGAGTAGATGAGAGAATCACTTAGCTCAGCACTTGGCACAAAGTGAGCACTCAAAAGGTGAATGATGTACTGTATTATCATTACTGTTATAAATATTACTATTTTTACTGTCACAGTATACACTGTAATTGATGGATCAACATAAATCAGTCCCTAGATAATTCAGTATAAATATTAACCTACTGGATATTATGTAAAGTACAGACTGTTTAAACATATAATAGGAGAAGATTCCTTTTATATCTGTTAAGTTGCTTAGTTCTCTTTAAGAACTAATTTGAATGTATGTGTCATTTTATTTCCCTATAGGTGTTACACATTTGCTGAAATGCCTTGGTATCAAAGAAGAATTGCTAAAATGCTGTTTGCAACTCCTCCTAGTTCCACCTATGAGGAGGTAGTGTGATGTCCTTTGTTAAGTTAGTACTGATTTCTTAACTGCTGTGCCACTCTACAGTGTCCACACATCTGGAGTTCTGATCAGTGAGGGACTTGAGCACGTTTCTAATGATGCAGTGCAACTATCTTATCAGAAAGGCTTAATAATTATTATCTGTGACTGGTGAGTGTTTTTTTTTCCCCTTTAGGTGAGTGGCTGATAATTCTGGTATATTGTCAGCTAAAATAACCCATGGCTAAAATCTACCTTCATTTCCTGCTTGAAATCTATACCATATAAAAATCATAAAATAGAACAAGAAATATAGCATTTGCTTCTTAGCATGTTTTAGGTACACATTCCGTAAGGTAAGAGTCATTTACCTGGACATTAAAGCATGTGTTTGTATTGATAAATGAAGAGTAATTATAACATTTTTTTCACAGCAGGTTTGAAAGGCTCATGGTCTTTCATATTTCCAAGGCCTTTTGCTTCTCCTGTTAAAAATAAAATTTGAAAGGGATTTCTGGGCAAATATTTTGGGTTTACTCATCACAAAATTTTCAGAGTAAGGAAGCAGACAGTTGAAAAAGTTGTTCCAATACTTGTATCATAATGTTTTCTGTGAAGCTATAGTGCAGAATTTGATGCAAAGAATATTTAGTTGTATAGTTAGAACAGAGTTGGGAAATATTTGTTATTAAAAAGAATGTGCATTCTAAGAAAAAAAGACACGATCAGCAGGGAGTTTCAGACTGACCTTAAAATTTTATACAGGAATTTCAGTAATAAAGGACTTAAAAAAATTCATTGGCATGACTTATGTATCACTGAATAAACTCAGCTTTTGATTTTATCTAGTTTTTATTGGTAGTCCCTGTTATGATTTAAGAAGAGAAAGGTCAAAGTATCTGAGTTGCACATGATCATGTTCTTTCCTCTCTGCATGTGATGCCAGTTTGGTACGAGTTCTAAGTAGCAGTCAAGTTATTACTAGAAATGGTCCACATAATTGTAATCTGTATTCTGATGATTTAATAGTGTTATGGTCAATTTTGCTATATTAACCTCTCACTGTTGATGAATTGACCATTATTATTTTTTTTTAGCATCTTTATTGGAGTATAATTGCTTTACAATGGCATGTTAGTTTCTGCTTTATAACAAAGTGAATCAGCTATACACATACATATATCCCCATATCTCCTCCCTCTTGTATCTCCCTCCCATCCTCTCTATCCCACCCCTCTAGGTGGTCACAAAGCACCGAGCTGATCTCCCTGTGTTATGTGGCTGCTTCCCACTAGCTATCTATTTTACATTTGGGACCATTATTTTAAGATGTTTTAATTTACTTCCTGTCTTATATTTAATATAGGAATAGATCTTTTGAGAAAATGCTTTTTTAAAATTGACTCTGTTTTAATACTTTTCATTATGTTTGGGTTTTTTGTCTTTTTAACAGGCCTTAGGCTACTTTCACAGGGCAGAGCAAGGTAACAAATTTTTTATTTCACATACTAATATACTTAAAATTGTATGAATGCTTCACATATAATAGGAATTTTTTAAACAAAAATAAGTTATTCTGATATACTTCATAAACTTCTTTTTGAGCTAGACATTATCAAATAATTTTTAAAGTCCTTATTTAGTAGAGATCACCTGAGTAAGAAATAGACTGCTACTGAATTTAGAGCTGTAATTCTGGAATGGTCCTTCATTTGATGTAATTCAACCTTCCTTTTTGAGAGGAGGCTTTGACAGATTAACTGTTTATTTAAGATCACACAGCTAATCAGAGGCATTTATTTATTTTCATTTAAAGTTTTTATTTTTTTTTAATTGAAGTATAATTGACATATAACATTGTATTAGCTTCGTGTGTGCAACATAGTGATTTGATATTTGTATACATTGCGAAACGATCACAACAGCAAGTTTAGTTAACACCCGTCACCTTACATATAGTTACAGGAAAATACTTTTTTAAGATGGACTCTCTCAGCAAATTTCAGATGGCATTGAAATGAGAACTCTCTGGTTTTAAAACAGGCCAGTTTTTGTTCTATTGTAGATATTGTCTTTTGTGACAAAGAGTTTCCTGCACTCTTACTTTGAAGAAATAGCCAGCCTAGAGAACATCAGCCTATCGTAAGATTATCCTTCCTAATATTAATAGGAGAAACTAGAGAAGTAAGGGACATAAGCCTTTGTTACCAAGTACACACACCCCCCCAAAAAAAACCATTGCAAATATATTTCTATAAAACTTAATCAGAAGAAAATTAAAGACAATTTATTAAATTTTAGAGCCTACTCATATGGACTTGTTCAAATGTTTTCATGATAGCAAAGCATTTTTTAAAACACATTTCTTCTAAAGAATTTTGTCTGAATTTTAACTCTATCTGTAATACATTAATTCTGATTTACTGTTAACTACCTTCCATTGATATCCTCTCAATATGGTAGTTTTACATATCATGGATATGATCTGGGAATGCAGTTTCCTCAGAAACTTAGAAGTGTAATTGCAAAGTTAAAATAGGGCCTTAGAGGCTTAAGGATTCGGGTTGTTGAAAAAAACATGATCATACTCTTGTGGAACTAAAATAATCCTTGGTAATTCCAGTCATCCTCCAGGTTTTACCTTCAAGGTCACTTCCTCTAGGGGGGGCCCTCTCCTTATGGCCCATGTCTGGTTTAGAAGCTCCTCCTATGCTTTTAGTACCTTTTATTTCCTCCATCATGGCCCTTATCACTCCATAGTATGAATATTTGTTTACATGTCTAAAACTAAATTCAGGGAAGATGGGGACTCTGTCTTCTTGCTCACAGTTGAATCCTCATTGCTTAACACATAATGCTTGGCAAATTTGCTGAATGAGTAAGTAGATGAATGAATGAAGGAATGAATTTACTTAACTCCAAGGAAACTTTAAGCACATCAACATGGCATCTCAACAAATGCAACATGGCATCTCACAAATATGTTCAAATTAAAGAAATAAAACAATTTTGGGTTAAGGGGCAAATGGAGTTAATCATAAATTATATCCAGGAAGAATTATGCTTTGAATATAGAAGGGTCCCAGGTTGATAGGAGGAAACTGTAGAAAGAATTAATGAAGTTAGTGAGACAGTCCCATGCTTTCATTCATAGGCTTTTTGTTCACATTTTTGCTTCAGCCAAGAATCCTGCTAAAATTCTATTCAGCCTCCAAGTTAGCCCAGGTGTAACCTCTTAGTTAGTTGCTTTTTCTTTTGTTTCTCATAGCACTTTAATATTTGTACACCTATCAAAGCATTCCTTTTATTCCTGTATTACATGTAGTTGTGCTCATGCTTGTCTCTCCTTTTCATTATAAATTCCAAAAGAGCAGAGACTTTATCTATGCTTAAACACAGCCCACATTCAGTAAAGGTTGACCAAATGTGTGTGTGTATACACACACACACATATCATCATGATTTCATTTACTCATTCAGCAAATGTATATTGAGTACAGTTCTAGGCACTGTTCTAGGCACTTAGGATGCAGGGAGCAAAAGAGATGATAAAAAGAAAACCCTTGTCCTTCTGGAGCTTATATTCTATCAGGACCCTCAGTTTTCCATCTATTAAATAGAGTACCAATTTTATAAAATTGCTGTGAAAATGAGAAATGTGTGTAATATAGTGCCTGGCACATAGCAGACACTCAGTAAATGGTAATTATAAAATTTTTTGATATGAATAGTTGAACAAAAGAGAATCCTAATTAGCCTAATCATTTATTGACCACACAAGTATATTATTGGAATTTAGATGAAAAAAATTAAGCCTTTAAAAATAAGAGCAATACTATTTCATATGAGATAAATTTAAATTGTTTTTCTTATGTACAGCGGATCCAAACTTCTATAGCAAAAACTTGCTCCTTCTAGGAAAGACATATTTGAAGCTACACAACAAAAAGCTTGCTGCTTTCTGGCTAACAAAAGCCAAGGACTATCCAGCGCACACAGAGGAGGATAAACAGGTAAAACATCTCCAATAAAGTAAGGCAGATAGGTTTCCACTGAGGCACATTAAGTAAAGGTGAATCAAGAACTTCTTTAAAAACGTAATTGTCCAAATGCGTATTGTTAAATAACAGTGTTTATTTCAAATGTGTATAGCAAATATTTAGTTACTATCAACAAACATGTATGAATTACTTGCTGCAATATAGAATTATTCCTGTTTGACATATATATAGCAGATCGAAAAAGATTTCTAAAACATAAAAGGCAAGGGACATGTACTAATGTGGACGCGTTCTCTAAGTTCTCTAAGAAATTTTATTCTTACAATGTGCTATCCTGGTTTTTTGGAAATTCTTAGAAACTATAAACTTGTTTCACAAGTTGATCTCTGTGCTGTACTGTTTATTTATAATATGTATTCTTCCATTTTAGATACAGACAGAAGCTGCTCAGTTGCTTACAGGTTTCAGTGACAAGAACTGAGAATTTTTCAGTGAAATATCTAAGAAGCAGTGCCTTTTCATCAAATTATAAAGATAATAAATACATTAACCATACTGTTCTATGGCTGTTTTCTCAGTTCTTTTAATGTTGTGACCATTTAACAAATTAAATATACAAAATTCTAGATTTCTTCACAAATAACAAGGCAAAAGAAATAATTGCTACAAGAGTGGTAGAGAGATATCCATGGCTTAGAGGCTGAGATTATTGTGCACCTGAGACACCAGCAATACAAAGGGTATGAATTGGATCACATCAGGATGGGAGATCAAGAAAAGAAAGCTCTGTGGAAGAGGTGGCATAGGGGGAGTGCATTTTCTAGTTGGATTGATTCAAAGCTGAGATCTTGCAGAGAAGGTACAGTGAAAGTTAGGAGGTTAGGATAATGAGAGTTCTTGGTATAAAGTGTTTAAATGATGTATCTTGGAGCCAACCTGCATAAGGAAAGAACTCAAGTCATGAGAGGACTGAAAATGGAGTGGTTTCTTTTTTAAAATGTGAGGTAGTCTTACAAGTGGTTTGGTTTTGTCACTAGGCGAGCTCAAATTCTATTCCCTAATGGGGTGAAAGGAACACAGAACTCAAGGGGGAAATGGAAATTAAGATGTTTTAGATAGGCAGGACAGTGATACTGGGCGTGCCACCACTACAAAAATCTTAAGTTTTGTAAAAAGTAGAATCTTGAATGCCACTTATAGAAATCTGAGTGTATGTGTAGGTGGATTTTTCTGAAAGGGAAAACGCAGGTAACGTTGTGGGTATGTGCTGTTTCAGTTTATCATGTATATTTTCAAACAGAAGGGAAAACTGCAAGTATTGGACTCTTATAAACCCATCTCTGGTTCAACAACTGCTAATCTTTTGCTATATTTTACTTATGTGTGTATATATTCGTATTTATATACATTTCTAAACTTTTAAAATTAATAGCAGACAACATATTTCATCCCTAAATACTTCAGCATTCATCGTCTCAGAATAATGACATCCTTCTAAACAAATACAAGTCCATATCACAACTAGAATGTTAACAGTAATTCTTTATCATCATCTAATATCCAACCATATTCAAATATCCTCAAATGTCCCAAAATGTCTTACACTTTTAAAAACCAGGATTCAAAGATCATAGATTGCATTTAATTTTCTGCCTTAGTTTTTTTAAAGCTAGAACAGTAACCCCATCTTTTTCTTCTCACATCATTGACTTTGAAGGGGCCAGTCCAATTGTCTTATAGATTGTCCCTCATTCCAGAATGGCCTTGCTGACCACACTTAAAGAAACACTGTTCCATCTTATTTTCAGGGACTCAAGTTAATTATATGTATATTAGATCTTCTTTGCCTTTTATATTTATCACTTTCTCTGATTTTTCTTTTACCTCTCAGTTTCATTTTCTTGTCTTTTTTCATTTCTGTCATCTTCCATGTCCCTTATTGTTTTATGTTTTCTTCCTTAGATACTATTTGTCTTCACTTCTGAGATGTTTTTGTTTTTTTCTTCAATTCTTTTTTCCTGATTGATTTCAGTTAACAGGCATTTCACATCCTCATGTTGTTTGTCCAGTTTTGAATTTTTGAATTTCTAATTTGGATTTTTTTCATGTCTGCAGTTATTTATTTTTAATTCATACTAGTATATTGTGCTTAAGAATTTTACTGTTTTCTCTGTGTTGAGCATTTTCATCTGAAATTTCCTCATTTTCAGTTTTCACTTTAGAGTGACTTTGAATGTTATTTTTTGGAGGTGTGACTTTTGTGTGTGTGCTGAGTTACCAGCAACGCCAGGTTATCAAATGGGAGGTAAGGGGTTTGGATTAGTTCAGTAATAAATATCGTGTGCTACACAGTTTTTGTAAAATAAGGTATCTTTCAGTAGTAAAGCCTTTTATGGAGGGGAGGCTCTGTCTTTGATATTATACAGGGCTTTAAAAATTTTTTTCCTTTGAAATAATTATAGATTCATAAGAAGTTGTCAAAAAATAGTACACAGAGAGGTCCTGTGTATCCTTCCCTCAATTTGCCTCAATGGTTAACATAACTATAGTATAATATCAAAACCAGGAAACTGTACAGTCCACAGACCTTATTCAGATTTTACCACTTTTAAGTGATCTCATTTGTGTGTGTGTTCTGTGCAGTTTTGTCGTGTAAATTTTTGTAACTGCCACAATCAAGATACGGAACTGTTCCATCACAAAAATTCTTAGTGCTATCCCTTTATAGTCAAACCCATTCCCTGCCATCATCCCTAATTCTGACAGCCACTAATCTGTTCTCTATAATTTTGTTATTTCAAGAACATTATATAAATGGATCGTACAGAATGTGACCTTTTGGGATTGGCTTTTTTCATTCAGCATAACTCCTTTTTGAGAAGCATCTAAATTCAGTCAATAGTTCCTTTTTATTGTTGATTATATTTCATTGTATGGGTGTACCAGTTTATTTAACTATCCACCTTAGGCCATTTAAGCTGTTTCCAGTCTTTGGCTGCTATGAACTTAAGGCTGATATAACTATATCAACAAATTTTCATCTCTGTGGGATAAACGTCCAGAAGTGTGGTTGCTGGGTCTTTTATAGAGCTGCTATCTTTTTTTCTCTCTTTACAAAGGAATAGCTGCCTTCTCCAAGATGTGGTACCTTCCCAAGATTCTGATTATGTGTGCTTCCTCAGCCTCTTTCTTTTGACTTCCCAGGAGTCTGACTTACCAGTTCTCACACTGGTTCTTCGCATTTCTCCACTCAGGGTGGGATCTACTACTTCCAGGAATGAACCCTGAGACCCCATTATTATATTCTCCTTACTGTGCAGTCCCTACTTGACTTGGTTCTTGTGTGTTCCAGAGCTGACTGCTAGTTTGAGATGCCTGTTTCTCCACATATATGTAAACAGAAGTTTGTAGTATTCTGTCTTCTAAACATATTACAGACATGGGCTGTGGGTGATTATAACTGCCTCTTATGCATCTGTTTCCTTCCTTCCTTTTAAGAATGAGGGAAGAAATCTGATTTGGAATGTGGCTGTTATCCTACTATAATCTGAAAGCTCTCAATTAACTCCTTGTTACCAGAAATTTTCCTGAGTGTTTAATCATAGACTGTGGACTTTGTAAAAATGACTTCTCTCAGACTCACTTTTTAAAATAAGCATAATTACAAGGAGAAAACAAAACAAAAAAAAACACGATAACCTAATGGAATTGTGAGGATTAAAGAACATGTATTTACCATGAGTATCAGTAAATATTTTAAAATGCTATTATCATCTGATTGTGTTCTCCTTGGTCAAGACTGGGGAGAGAAAATTTGGAATTTAGGAGATGCCGCTTTTGTTCCAATTTCAGTATACGTGCTGCCAAAGTGAGCACAGGAGAGGCCACTTTTGGACTTTTACTCTGTTGATTTGGGGGGGGGGGCGGTTTCCCCTTTTCCTTTTATTTTTTGTTACATTTATGTGGTGTTCACTATACAACCTGTTTGGACTGTGCCTGGGCATTATTAGGAAGAAAAAATAGGAGGGGTTGATTACTTTGGCAAGGGCCATGAAGTTTTTATTTAACCAATGTCCTGTTCTGGCCCATTGCACTGCCCTGTATGTTTCTGTCTTGTGACTGAAGAGTATACACTAGGTACAAAGGAACCTCATTAAGGTAAAGGCTCCTCTGATGTGGTCTGGGCTTTTCCCTTGAGAGACAGACCAAATCCCCAGTAGACTTCAAGTTTGGCTTTTAAGTTCAATGGATTAAGAAAAGTGGGGACTGTTATAAGAGAACCTTTATTCTCTCATCTGCCTATTTCAACCAGAGATTTCTGTTTGACTTCCGTAATGCCCACTAGAGGATCTTCTTAGGTTCAACCAAATATTCAGACTCAAAAAGCCCACAGTAGGCTTCATCTGGCCCCAATTTACTCAGAAGGACAGAAACCATAGCTCACCCAGCAGGTCATTGTCAGGCCTCCTTACATTCAAAAGATGACCTTACAGCAGCAGTCTCTGTAGCAGCATATCCATGCAGCTCCCAGGAGTATCATCTCCCCAGGTGACAGCTCAGGAATCTCAAAGGGAAGTACAGTTACGAGTTTCCACATTCTGGGAAGTCCAAAGCTAGGGTTTCCTATCAAGTGCCTGGAGTTTTCCCAGTCCAGATGCAACACACCAGTCAGGGGCCATTTTAAACAGAAGCAGCATTGCCTGACATTGTTGGCCCATACCACTCTATCTAGTTTTGAGAACTGGAAAAGCTAGGTGGTTGACCTAAGGCTGGAGGGGAAAGAGTTTTGTTAACCCTTTTGGCTTTAACTGCCCTGGAAGTACTAAAAACAAAAACACCACTTGTAGCTTTTTTTCCTGGAAGACAACTAATCTGATTACTGAAACTGTGTTGTACCTGTGACCCACTGACTGGGCTGTTTACCGGTGGTGGTGGTGGTGGGTAGTGGCACTGAAATGAAGTGACAGTATGAACCTGTTTCTGAGCCTCCCTCGTTTGCTGATTTCCTCATGAAGTGTCTGTGTTCAGGCGCAGCAAGCCCTGCACTTCTAATTTCTCTATGCCTGGCCCAGCACAGGACAGGGATGGGAAAAGGGGGGAAAAACAAGTCTCAGGTTTCTCTCACTGCCACTGAGTAGGTATAGCAAGACAATAAATCCTGCCTATAGGTCTGGATTTCTATAATTAATATGAAAGATAGAAGGACCTGATGAGTTCTCCAAACCAGCCTTCTCCAGAAAGCTGGTTTGGTCTCTCTGTAGGCTCTGTGTAGCCTCATCTGTTGTACGGTAATTTCTTACCTGAAGTGAGAAGGGGGGATGGGCACCCTGAATGCTTCCTGTCTTCATTCCAATCTGCTACATGATGTTCTCTCATACCTCTACTGAATGACAGTAACTTCTGTCTGCAAACTTCATCAGCAGTGGTACTTTCATGGTATAATTTAAGCAGCCCTTTTGAAGACTGGTCACCCTCTATTGCATAGTCTGTTCTGTACATTAGTTTTCTTGTTTTTTGTTTGTTTTTTATTCTTTAGGCATGAAAATAACTAGAACATTAATAGTGAGGATTTGGGAAAAGAGTATTCAGCCAAGTGGATCACTGACTTTATTTCATCTTTACTATGGATTTTGAATAAAAATGCAGAAGAACATCTAAATTAATATGTAGAAAAATAAAATTTTGGCAAAACAAAAACTACTGTTTAGGGAAGTTAAATCGTATACTACTATCTTCTGTATGTACTTAGTAGTGGAATATGTTACAGGTAGCATTCTAAGACGTCAGTTCCATGGTTGTAAAAAAAAAAAATTTTAAGTTAATGAAATTTACAGTACATACTGAATGATAAAAGTAGAAATTTAAATTTTTATATTAATAAGGAAGCCCAGCTTGCTAAAGCAGCATTAATATTCACATCAGATTTTAATTTGTTATACATTTTTGTAGTTCAGTAAATGTCCTTGATAATGAAAAACAAAAAGTGTTATTGGGACAAAAATAATAATCTGTGTAAAAAAGGGGGGAAGACCAAAATATTTTTTATAAGCTTGTTCAGATACATGGAATTTTCATGAATTTAAGAGGAATGAAGATATGCAAACAGTAATAGAAAATCAGTAGACTCATTTGAGTTTTCAAATGCTTATGTAAGTCTTCAATCCATCTGGTTTTATAAAACCAAAACTCTGAACACAAACAAAAGCAGAAAAGTTCACATTACCTTTTTATATGTTCCTAAGTATCAAATTGCATCAATTTATTATGAATTTAAAGAACATCACATATTTTAAAACTGAAGTACAGAAGTGCCTGATTCTTTTTAATTCCACAAATACTTAGCATCCCAAAGTAACATGTAAACAAACCTCTATGCTACTCAGTGAATTGTCTCCAATTTTTAGAATAAACTAAATGGTAGTAGATCTAGTATATGACTTTCATGTAAGTTACGGTTTCATTCATGACTTTGACTATATTAGAGATGTAGCAAAGAGGGAAAATTTTCAACTACTGTATTTATTTAAAACAAACTGACAGGTTCAAGCACCCATCTTAAGAAAAGCCAGCAGCATTTTTTAACATATTCAAAGTAAGATTTTGGCCTAAGCCCTTAATACCTTCCTGAACAGCCATGCAACAAAACACCCTCAAGAGGTGTTACAAAGGGAAAAAAACATGGAGTAATTTGTACTTCTTCCCCTGGATAACAGAAACAAGGTAAAGCAAATCCAGATTATTTTTGGATGAACGGCTGTCACGTTTAATACACTCTGAGCTCTATAAAACTAGAGCCACTATCATATATGCTTATATAGATATATACTTATTTTTAATAAAGTCTCTTGCTTGCTTCAACTTCAAAATTTAAGGATGATTTTTTTCCTAGTCAGTCACTTCAAGGGAACAATAAATAAAGTAGAAAAGGATGAACTGTTTTGCATATTTCTGTGGAAGAACGGAAAACATTTATACTTTGAGAGGTTCAGAAAATTCACTGTACAGAATGAACAGCTTATATACACTATCTGTGCAACTTTTCTTGGCTGGGGTATTTAAATGCAAGAGCTCCTCCAAGACAAGAAGCCACATTCATTCTTGTCCAAATCCCTCTGTCTCTTCTATTGCAAAAAGAAGTTTTTCCTTTAGTTGTTCATAACTCTTATATGGTGGTAGATCCAAGCGATTAAAACTGAACAAAAACAAAAACAAAATCAGATGTGTTTTCAATAAAACAAACTCTGAAAAGACTTCTAATACAATATTTTTTTAAAGCACATTTGAAAAACTAAATAGAGGAAGAATGTAAAAATTTTGCCAGAAGTATTCTAACACACAATTTACTACTGTATTATACTTAACATATATAATATTAAATATACAAATTTTCTTACAGCAGTCAATTCAAATTTAAGACCTAGTCACAAAAATATTTTAACGTTTCCCAGAGAAAGCTAGAATTACAAATAATAATTGTAGCAATGTGGATAAAACCGCTGGAATTTTTTTTTAAAAAAGCACTAATTTTTCTCTTTTCTATACTATTATTATTACATTGTGTCATGAGTCCCCCTAACTTCTCTTGGGTTAAAGAGTCCATTTCTTTCACTCACTCACCCACCAATTCATTCATCATTTATTTATTGAGAATCTTTAATATATCAGGTATTTTTCCAGGAGCTGGTGATACAATGATGAAAAAGTAAAGTCCTTGTCCTCATTGAACTTACATTCTAGTGTGGAGACAGTCAATAACCAAATATATATTTTTGTCTTTTCAAATAATATCATCATATGTATAACCGTTTCTAAAATAATATGCTTACAGTCTTGCTAAACTCAAAGAATTCCCTGCTGGGATTAACTGATGAAATATAGAAAATATTGAAAATGCTTAAAACATCAATGTATTGTTTTACAATTTACAAAGGTGTGAAATAACATTTAATTTTTTAAGATACAGCACTGAGTAGCTGGGTTAAGATTCAGGAGTTTTGGATTTCGGGTTTTGGTCCCCACTATTAGTGTCTAGTGAAATAGCTCTGAGAAGTCAAAACCTTTCTGTACTTTCATTTTCTCATGTGGAAGGTTTCTGTAGATTATCCAGTTCCCTTCTACTACTCCTACCAGTTATCTGCCCTTGTAAGAGTCATGAAACCTGTAAATCAAGAAAGAGCCTTTTGAAACAAGGCAGCCAATTAAAATGGTATTCTTCTCAGACCACGTTATTCTGTTTGAAAAGTTGTTAATTTAACAGTAACAATTAAGAGGACTATATATCTTCCCAACGTGTGCCCCCCTCCCCACCCCCACCTTTAAACTATGCCTCAAGGTAGTCTGATACTGAGCTGAGGTCAGGAGAAAATTTTTCAATAGAGCCCTATACTAACCAGTCACCTGCCTCTGTCAAATTGTCATTCTATTTACCAAATCTCCCCCATCTTTTCCCTCCTGATCATTTCTATTGCTGCTATATTCTCCTATATATACTTCCCCATCATCTTTTATCTAGACCATCAGTATTTCCTGCCTACTGATCTTGCATCCTTTTTTTTTTTTTAACTTCTTCACAACCTATCTAGCCTTATATCACTGCCAGGGGTACTTTCTTAAAAAGACATGATGGTTTAAAAAACCTCTGCTGCTTCTAATGACTATGGATGGGGAAGTGGGGAAGGAAGCCTATGCTGTTTGGTATAGCCCCTATTAACTTATTTAATGTTCTCCAAGCATACCACACACTTTTCTGTTCTATGACCATGCTCTTATGGCTCTCCTATGTTCTGGAATACCCTTTTCTGCCTATGATAATATTATTAAGAATCAGTCCAAATGCTACAACTTCCTCCAATAATTCTCCTTGAAGATGTTAAACAGACTTAATAATCCCCCTCTCCATAAGCTCTTTTTTTTTTTTTTTTCAAAAGAACGAAGTAAAAATTTTATTTTTCACATGTGAGGACCTAGCAAATGCTGTAAATTCTGGGATTTGGTGAAAATTAAAACATTATACACAAATTATGGTCATGTTTATCCATGTATATAATATGGAAGGTGAATATATGTAGAGAATTGGCATTTGTAATCCATAAGCTCTTTTTATTTCTGTTTTAGCATTTACTTTACTCTGTATTATGACTGACTGGTTTTTTCCATTAGATTCCAAAACCCACAAGGGCAGAGTCATCTCTACTCTCCTAACACAGATCCATTCTGTATACAGTAGACATTTTGTAAATGTTGAGCTGAACCACATAAGAAAATGTATTACTTAAAAACATCCAAAACAGGGTTCTGTTTTAAGACATCAGCCATTATGTTTTGTGCTGGCTTACAAAAGGACAAAGACATACTAAAATCTATTCATCTTTTATTGAGTACTTACTATGTGAATATCAGAATACTATTTTAAGTTTTATTTTAGCTTTTGTTTTAGTTTCAGCTTTGAGTAAAGTTTGCTACTTCTGTTTTCTTATATATAAAAAGGGAAGATATCAATACTTTTCCCACTCTAAGGGAACAGTATGCTATTGGCTTGCTATACACTGTATATAGCCTGCGGCACCCCTGCCCTGAAAGCTGCCACCTCACTAAGCAAAGCACTGGGGATGACAGCACTAGGACCCAATCTGAGAATAATCAAGACTGCTTCCACCATAGATTATGGCACTGCTTACCTCAGTCACTACCAAAAACTCAAGTCTTTCTGGATCATCTATTTTCATCTAAATTCTCATCCCAATACTGATCAACCGTATTTCCCCTGATCTGAATTAAATCTCCCCCTGTGTCCTCCATCTCAGACCTTTCCAATCCATTCTTTTGGACTTATATTTTATGATTTGCAGGCTTCTATAGTCTTAACAACTCCTCTCTTGACTTAACTGAAATCCAGCTAGTCTGAAATATTCTATTTCCTCTGCAGCCAGTCAACAAACTTTCCTCCTCTGAGGCAAACACAATCTGGCTGTGCAACCTTCTTTCTGCACTTTTTGCTATCACCTGTTGACCATGTTCCTTCACTCACTGAAAGCTCTGGCACCTGCTTCATAGTCCTCTCATTCACATGGGTGACATGCAATGCCACAGCCTCTCAATTCTTGCCCTTCCTCAGTGACCTGTTCCTCTACTTCAGTATCATACCTTGAACCTTGTCATCACCAGTAAAGGAAATTACTAATTAAAACACTCTATTCTCTGATTATCTGTGTTTCCCAACTTATTTCAATTAAAATGCCAACCTATTAATCCATTACTTTCTCACCATCCTATCTTGTCCTCAGACTCTTCCTATCTTCACTTTTTACTTAAGCCACAGCCCATCATTATAATTACTTTAGAGGTCCATCATTATAATCACTACATTGCAAATATTTTAAAACCCTCTCTCTCCTTTTTGAACTTACTCAAAGTCAAACCCTGAATGAATTCAACCTTCTACTTTCTCATTCCTTGTACCTTAACAGTTGAAAATTACTGCGGGGAAAATCTGACAACTTAGGTAGATTAGTGTCACTTTAGATGAACTAGTAGATCCAAGTGGGCAATCTAATGTTGTCCAGCATTCTCAGCCATATTTCTACCCTCTGACAGCTCTCCCTTTCTTTCTCCTCAGGTCTTTCCTTTCTTCACTGTTAGCCAGTGACCTCAACCTTATACCCTGAGAAAACAAACCAACAGTGGATTAACTCTATTATTCTTTCACAAAATCTAAAATCTATCTATAGTTTACATCCAACTTTTCTTCCTCTTCTGTTACAACAAAGGAAATGTTCTTGTTTTTATAAAAGGTGAATTCCTTAACTCACACTCAAAACCCCAATTCTTTTCATCTTTCTTAAAGAATTATCTTCTTTGGTTATGAACTCTCTGTCCCTGCCTCAACAATCTCTCCTCTATTGGATTGACCAATTTAATCTAACCTTGTGTTCTCAAATGTTTTTGGTCACAGGATCCCTTTTCACATCTAAAAATATTGAGAAACCCAAAGAGCTTTTGTTTATGTGAATTATAGCTGTTGATATTTACCATATTATAAGTTAAAGCAAATTTTAAAAGTAATTTACTTTGAAATAAAAGTAAAATTTTTATGAAAAAAAAGACTATTTTCAAAAAAGTAGTGAAAAGAGTGGCCTTGTTTCATATTTTTGCAAATCATTTTAATATCTGGCTTAATAGAAGACATCTGGATTCTGATACCTATGTGAGCATTTATTCTGTGGGACTATATTGTTTTGGATTAAGCATATGAAAACTGTCCCCATACAGATATGCAGTTAGAAAACAGAGATGTACTCAAGTCATTTTTTTCAGATAATTGTGGATATTATTCTTTGATAATATACTAAATTTGACAAGGTTATGCATAATATGGGTTTTGAAATCATATCAAAGAACTTTTTGTACTCTGTTATATGAAATCCACTGGTTTATTTTACACTTTGAATGCATGTTTTACCCATGCATGAGTTTGTAACATCATGCATCGGTCATTTGGAAATACTGGTTCACCAAGTTATAAAGAATTTTCAAATATTAAAAAAAAGTCTTGGGAAGCTGTCAAGCTCAAGGTGGTATATACAAGTTTTCCAAAATTCTGGTTTTTGCATGAAACCTCAATTTTATCATGACCAACAAGTGCTGTTAGTTGTTTTCCTTAAGGTGACAAGTTTTACTTCATTAATTTTCAAGGAAAAAAGTCTGAATAAACACAGTTTGTCTGTCATGTTTTCAAGTAGAAAAAGTGTTCCAAAAAGAAAGCAAGCTGTTCAGCTTACAACTCAACAACTGCCTAAGAGCTTCCACTCAAAACAACCACCAAAGTGCTTTATGCAGACTTCCCATTTTGTCATACAGAATGTTAAAAAAGCTACATACATACTTCAAGCATCAAGATTTAATAAAGTTAATAGTTTTTAATACTTCATAAAGAACAACCTTCAACAAGCCTAGCTTTTTTTTTGCTTTAAACTTCAAATGTGTGGTGTTGAAAAATACAGAGATAGCAGTTTTGTGCCACTGCCTTGACTTGTGCTAAGTCAACAGCAGTTGACCCACCATTGCTTTGGTACCACAAGTGCAAATGTCAAAACAATAAAAAGGCAACAAATGACAGTGTGAAAATAGTTTTGGTCTCCTGAAAGAACCACGTACATTTAAGCCATCACCATCTTTTGCCTGGATGACTATAAGAGTTCTATAACTAATCTCCCCGCACTCACTCATCCAATTCCCTCTCTCCTCTGTTGCCAGACTGATTTTTCTTGGATCTCATTATCTGCTATTTAAAACTCTTCAAAGGCTTCTAATTGTTCTTAGAAACAAATTCCTTATAATAGCCGATAAGGCTCTACATAATTTAGCCCCTGCCTACATTTCCAAATTCTTTTATCCCCTCCCCTGATTCATTAAGTTCCATTCACACCAAGTCATCTTTTATTTCCTTGAAAAACGACCCTGTACAAAGAGTGCACTTCCCCTGTTTCTTCCCACAGCATGCTATTTATCAAACTCAACTTAAACATCACTGTTTCCAAGAAACCTCCTTGACCACCCAATCCAGAGGAGGTTCCCCTCTAGCTGTTCTCTTGGTTTCCTTTGAAGGACTCCTAGCATTTGCAAAGGGTTGTTTACCTGTTTGTCTTTTGTGTCCCCATCCCCAGTGGAGTGCAAACTTCATAAAAGGCAGGGGGCACTTCAATCTCATTCTATACATAGTGGGTATGCTAAATATTTGTTGAATCAATGGATACATTTCTCAAGTATTTATATTAACCAATCATTCTAATGTGTTTAGATATAGAATACTATATTAATCAGCCTGTTCTCAAAATTGAAATTCTGACTACTTTATTGAATAAGAAATTATACTGGGTCTTACATTAAAAAAAAAAAAAAAAAAAGACTCTGGCTTTCACCTTCCTATTTAAGATTCTTGAACTTACCATGTGTGGCTTCTTGGTAACCAGGTATCTTTGCCGACTTTTTCAATGCAAAATTTTTGAGGCCCATTACTTCCTAAATCAGGAAAATAAGACAAAATTTATCTGGTCCTTTAAACTTTTTGGTTTTGATAACTAGTCAAATAATAGAACATGTCACATAGTCAACCTGAATGATACAGAATAAACTACAATGTAAGTTACTTCCGCCTAGAGAAGCTTCTTATTGCTGCAAAGATCCAGCAATAAGAATTACAAAGTGGAAAGATAAGTATTTCTACAGAATCTTGCTCCCTTCACAAAGCAATGGCCAACCAGGCTTTGTGAGCAGACTTTCATTTTTGTCTTACAAGTGTATTCGATATTAACCATTAATTTGTCTTTCTTCTGGTAGATGCCCTACATAAAGCACAGAAGAATAATCCTTAGGTTCAAGTCTGTTGTATGTCTAAACGCCATTATTATCCCAAAATTATCTACAGAGAAACTGCATTTACCCATGAGCTCAGCAAATCCTCCTAGAGGTAAACGGCAGGTTCCAGTGACAAACTGCAGTAGTCGCATTCTTACTTCATTGTCTGTCTCTTTCACAAACTGTGTAACAAAATCAAATTTACTTTAATATAAAATAAATACTAGATTATCTTCAATAGTGAAAATAGTAGAGCCTTAAATTATTCTTAAATTTCTTCTGGAAACTTAAGAATTTAACTTGAAGAAGAAATTTAACACAAACTAGTTTTAAAACATATGTGGTAAGTGGCTGCAGCATTTATCATTTATTCAGGCTAGGCACTATGCTCAGTACACTATCAATCTTACTTCAATTAATCCTCACAATCACACCATAGGTTGGCCACTATTATTATTATATCCATCTTACAGAGAGGAAATGGAGGCCTAGAAAGGTTGTCATTTGTCCACAGTCAGACCACTGACCAGGGCAGATGTTGTGGCTGGGCTACACTATTACAGCTATCACCTGTTGAGGGCTCCTGCCATGTGCTGTGCCATATGCTTTTTGTGTATTTGGCCCTCACAACAATATTATGAGATAGCTACTATCATTAGCATCCGCACTATACATATATGAAAATGGAAGCCTGGAGAGGTGAAATAATTTGTCCTTCTCAAACTGCTAATAAGTAGCAGAACTAACATTTGAACTCAGGTCTGGCTGAGCTCTAAACCAGTTATCCTGACCCGAGCCAACTACCCTTCTCCGCTGTAAGCTACCAAAGATGAACAAATACTTCCCAACTGCCACTTTCAATAGTTTGTGGTATTTTCTTCCACTAAACACCATTTTCCCAACTCTGTTCTTCATAGTTGAAAACCTAAAGTATGCATTCTTCTAAAAATATATCTAGTTCACAGACTATCTCTTTTCAAAGTGGACATAAATGGGTAATGTGAAATACTGATCTGAATTGGTCTGAGTATCTTACAACAGAAGGCAAGGAACTTAGGGAACAGTCTGAGAGTAGAAATGTATCTTAAAAACAGGGACTAAACTTTAGCTAACAATAGGACAAAATGTTCTGCTAATTATGACCAAAACTGTTTCTGCACAGAAGTGTGCTGAGGCAACATATTTCATCAAGACAAAGAAATACAGCTTATTACCAGGTCTGGCATAAACCTCACCACTGTCCCCAAAACAAACCCAATTCAGAAAACACAACTATTCATTTGGATTTACATAACCCAAGGCTTAAGCTCCTCGGGTATATAAATACAAAGTCCAAAGGGAAAGTCAGGGAACAAAAGGAGTAAGGAAGCTTGTAATGAGCTTAAAAGGGAAGATTACAGATACCTGCACACATTCTGTATGGGATGTAATTCTGATGTTTTAGGCTTGAAAATAGAGTTATTCCTACCTTTTTGTTTATTTCTTTATTTTTTTTTACAATAGATAATACATGCACATAGTGTGGAACTCAAAGGCAGTAGAAGGGCATAGCAGGAAGAGCAGCCCACACATGCACCTCTGCCTCAATGTCAGCTCTCCTCTGCAACTGCTGCTCGCGTGCCCTCTACCTTTACAGATGCTGTATTCATACACTAGCAGACCCTTTCTCTATACAGAATATATATTTTCCTTTTAACCAAATAATATACACACCTTTTTTCCCTTAATATTGTATTGAAAAATATTATTCTCCAATATTTTTGTTAATTTGCATTAAGAAAAAGAATGATGACAAGGTACAGAATTACATAATGGATATATTACAATTTATTTACTCAATTCCCCCTGATGGACATTTAGGTGTCTCAAGTCTTCATTAGTGTACCAATAATGTAGCAATAAATACTCTGGTATGAGCCATTTTGCATATGTGAAGTGTATCCATAGGATAAATTTCTACAAGTGTCCACACTTCTTTAAAGTATGGAGCAATAAACACATGACATATCCTTATGAAAAGATGCAACCTTTGGAAAATCTTTCTATAGTAACAGAAAAACCCAGGCTTTTCACCTGAAAGTGAAACAGTTAAGCACAAGTACACCAGATGTTCAGTTACTAAGTTGCTCAAATGAGTCTCAATTAGTAAATTTATGTAGATGATATCCCTGGCCTAGAGATTTTAAATTTCAAACAACACACAAACACAAACAAAAGAAAGGAGAGGGAGAGAGAAAGAGTGAGAGAGACAGAGAAAGGAGAGAGAGGAAAGAAAAGTCATTCCTGGACATTATCCTCTAGATTGTTCTAATTCCCTGGCATATTATCACCTTTAGAGGAATTAAGTATCTGCACTGAATTTCTCATTAAAAACATACTTCCTCATTTACTTCTAGAATTAAGTGGAATTTATAGAATACTTTCATACTACTAGAAAAAAATGTTATACCTACAACTATTACCATTAAACTATTATTTAAAGAAGATAGTCATTTATTCTTTCATTTAGGAAATAAGCAGTGGAAAATCCTTTAACAAGTATTCACACTATCCACTTCTGACTTAAAATTCAAAGACTAAATACCATGTCTAAAAGCAGTCTCAACTTTAAAAGTGAACTGTTTTCAAACCCCTGTTTCATTAGAAAACATTTTCTTTGAGTACTTTGATTCAAAAAGATAAAAGCAAATACCTGCCAAAACCAGATGATTTGCTTGCTGTTTCTGGTATAATGTCGATACACGGTGTTTCTCTGCCAATCTGCTAAGTCAACCTCCTGCATGCCACACAACATGACCTGGGAAAGGAGCACAGTATCAGGTCACAGTAAAGATTTAGTGAAGAGAGTAACCATATGACTGAAATCTGCTAATGCCCAGCTATGCACATGCATAATTATGTAAACAGCTATGTGTACATCAAATAAAGGTCACAGTAAGCAAATCCAACAAAATTTGTGGCAATTTAACATGCAGAATTCTATGGTACTTTATCTTACCCATGTTTACTGAACTTAAATTGAAAACATTTAAAGTAACTATTCATCAAGAAAAACATCAGCTGTGTGCCAAAACAATCTCTTTTACTATAAATATATCCCAAATTAGATATACAAATTACAAATAAGTTTCAAACATAAATTTCTAGTTCTTTTTTATAAATCTATGCTACCTTACCTATTTAAAATTAAAAATATACTAACCTCTTGTTATTCATCTATCCAGGCTTTGGGAATAAAATATTCTACATATGTGAAATTTTCAAATAACTCCAGTTTATTATATATGGGATGAAAACTATTTTTGGCATAATAAAATAAAAAGTATAATAATTTATTTCTCATAAGTCAACTATGATCTATAATTTACATACAATAAAATGTGCATATTTTAAGTACAGAGTTAGATGCTTTGATAGATGTATACACCTGTGTAACCACTACCATAATCAAGAGGTAGAATATTTCCATTGTGTCCCTTGTCGCAGTTAAAACCACCATCCTTATCTTTGGCTCTAGGTGATCAATGATTTCACCACAGACTAGATTTTTGAGAATATGAGACAATACTACACATATTCCCTCTCTTTTCTGTTTTCTTTTCCCGCTTAGCACAATGTTTATGAGATTCATCCACGTTGTTGTGGGTACCAGTACTTCTTTCATATTGCTGAGTGGTATTTCATTATATAAATATACAACAATTTATTTATCCATTCCCCTGTTGATGGACATTTAGGTCACTTCAAATTTTTGATTTCGATGAATAAAGTTGTGATGAACACTTATGGAAAAGTCTTTGTGTGAAAATATATTTCGTTTCCACATGAGTAAACACCTACTAGTGGAACTGCTAGGGCATATGGCTGATGTATGTTTAACACTGTAAGAAACTACCAACAGTATCCCAAAGTGGTAATTCATTTAGTTTGAATTTGCAATTCCCCAATGACTAGTGAGCATCGAATGTTTACGTGCCATCAGTATAGCTTCTTGGGCTTCCCTGGTGGTGCAGTGGTTAAGAATCCGCCTGCCAATGCAGGGGACACGGGTTTGAGCTCTGGTCTGGGAAGATCCCACGTGCCGCGGAGCAACTAAACCCGTGCGCCACAACTACTAAGCCTGCACTCTAGAGCCTGCGAGCCACAACTACTGAAGCCCGCGCGCCTAGAGCCCGTGCTCCACAAGAGAAACCACTGCAATGAGAAGCTTGCGCACTGCAACGAAGAGTAGCCCCCGCTCGCCGCAACTAGAGAAAGCCCACACACAGCAACGAAGACCCAACACAGCCAAAAATAAATAAAATAAATAAATTTATTAAAAAAAATACACAGTTTCTTTTGTAGTGAGTCTTTACTCACTTTAAAAAAATTGTCTTTTTACTGAGTTACAAGTTTTTAATATATTCTGGATACAAGACCTTTGTCTCAAGAGTTTCTCTCAGTGTGTAGGTTGCCTTTTCATTTACTTAACAGTGTGTTTTGACAGGAAGTTTTTAGTTTTGATGAAGTCCAACATCCTTTGTGGGTGTGTGTGGTCTACTGCTTTACTGTGTTCTTCCTAAGACACTTCTGTCTACACTAAGATTTTTCTATGTTTTCTTTTTAGCATTTATATTTATGATTTATTTTAAATTAATCTTTGTTTATGAGCTGAAGTAGGGGTTAAGATTAATTTTCTTCCATATGAATATCAAGTTGATCCAGCATCACCTGTTTAAAAGACTTTCCCTTTCTCCATCAAACTATATTACTTTTGATGAAAACCAATCGACAATATACATATGGATCTACTTCTGGACTCTGTAAGTGTTCCACTGATCTCTTTGTCTATCCTTGCACAAATACCACACTATCTTAATTACTATGGCTTTATAATAATTCTTGAAATCAGGTAGTTAACATCCTACAAGCTTGTCCTTTTTCAAAATTGTTTTGGCTAATCTAGACCCTTTGCATTTCCTTGTAATTTTAGAACTAGCCTGTCAATTTATATAGAAAATTCAGCTGGGATATTGACTGGGATTGTGTTGAATATACAGCTCAATTTAGAGAAAACTGACATATTTACAATATTGAGTGTTCCAATACATAACATGGTATATCTCTCCACTTACTAAAGTCTTCTTTAATTTTTCTGAGCAATGTTTTAAGTTTTTAGTGTAGAGTTCCTACAGGCCTTTGGCTAAATTTGCTCATTTTTTTGATGCTTTAGTAAATGAAACTTTGAAATTTCAATTTCTAACTGTTTGCTGCTAGCATATAGAAGATATACAAATGATTTTTAAAATCACTGACCTTGTACCCTCCAGTCTTATTAAATTCACTATTATTTCGAGTAGTTTTTTGGTAGGTCCCTTAGGATTTTCTAAGTCAACAATCATGTTATCATCTGTGAATAAAGGCAGTTTTACTTCTTTTCAATCTTTTTGCTTCTACTTTTGCCTTACTGCATTGGCTCAGAAATCTGGTACAATGTAGAACAAAAGTGGTGAGAGTGGACATCTTTGCCTTGTTCCCAATCTCAATGAGAAATATTCAAGGTATCACCATTAAGAATGATGTTAGGGTTTATCTTTTTTGTTGATGCCCTTTATCAAACTGAGAAAGTTGCCTTCTATTCCTAGTGTGATGAGAGTTTTTTTATAAAGAATGACTGTTTTATCTTCTTAAAGTTAAAACAGATTTTAACCTGTAAAAAGGGGCATGCCATGATTATGAATAACCATTATTTTGGATAATGGTGTGAATATCCCTTATTGTGGTATTATTCATGGTTAAGAGAGACAATGAATGGGAGTAAAAGAAAGAATAAGAGGAGAAAAGTCAAGGCAAAGCAAAACAAAACAACACAAATGTCCATTTTCTCACAGCTCTGTACTATGAGCTAAAGGTAAATCAGTAATCAATAAGGGCTTTAGTCTCCTTCTCTGTGTAAGGAAATTACCATATGGCCAAACTATTTCACAAGGCTCTATGTAAAGACTGTAAACGCTGTAAACGCCAAGGGTGATATAAAGTATGCACCTATTAATATCCTTCTCGATTTACTGTTTCAGTTTCATCTCAGCTCTAATGTCAGGCTCTTGCCGTAACATCCCTCTTTCACTGAGTGGGCCTCTAAAGCAGGAGTTCTTAATCAGGGGTATGGAATATTTTAGGTATATGCATTTCGAGTATACAGAGTTGTTTAATTTTCTTCAGATTCTTAATGAAGTCGGTGATTTAAAATATGATTAATACTACTCTAAAAAGTATCTTCCATTCTACTAATGCATTTCTGCTAATTTGTGTAAGCAAGCTATTAAGAGATGTTAACCAGGTTTACAGAGTCTACATGTAATTCAGGCTCAGAGTCCTGATTTTCATATACTTCCTATGTCAGAGTTTCTAGAAGGCTAATTCCTACATAGGGATATTACTGTATAAAATTTAAAATGCTAATTTTTCATATGCACATTTGATTACACGAACAAACCAAGTTTCTTTTTTTTTTTTTTTTTCCAAGTTTCTTAATAGGGGACCAAAGATGGCTGAAGTTAAAATACTGCCCCCCAAAGGAGGTGCAAACACCTTCCTAACGCCCTGCCTGTGTTCTAATCTATGTGGAGAAGACTTGGAGAATTCACAATAACTAATCATCAGGGAAATACAAATCAAAACCACAGTGAGCTATCACCTCACATCCATTAAAATGGCTATTATTAACAACAAAAACAGAAAATAACAAGTATAGGCAAAGATGTGGAAAAGTTGGAAGCCTCACATACTTTTGGTGGGAATGTAAAATGGTGCTGCCACTATGGAAAAGTGTGGCAGTTCCTCAAAAAGTTAACTAGAGAATTACCATATGATCCAGCAATCCCACTCCTGGGTATATATCCAAAAGAACTGAAAGCAGGGTCTCAAAGTGATATTTGTACACCCATGTTCATAGCAGCATTATTCACAATAGCCAAAAGGTGGAAGCAACCCAAAGATCCATTGACTGATGAATGGATAAACAAAATGTGGTATATACGTACAATGGAATATTATTCAGTCTTAAAAAGGACAGAAATTCTTACATATGCTGCAATATGGATGAACCATGAGGACATTATGGTAACTGAAATAAGCCAGTCACAATAAGACAAATACTGTAAGATTTCACTTATATGAGGTAACAAGAGTTAGTCAAACTCTGAAGCAGAAAGTAAAATGGTAGTTGCCTGGGGCTGGGGAGGAAGGGGAAATGGGGAGTTGTTTAATAAGTATAGAGTTTCAGTTTTGCAAAATGAAAAAGTTCTTGAGATTGGTTACACAATACTGTGACTATACTTAACATTACTGAACTGTACACTTAAAAACATTCAAGATGGTAAATTTTATGTTATGTGTATTTTATCACCAAAACAAAAAAAAAAGGAAAGAAAAGAAAAGAAAGAAAAAAACCATTTCTGATATATTGTACTTCTAACAATTCTAAAGTACAGTTAAGACCACTAAGAACTCACGACTTAGAAATCTAATCTTTGGGGTAACTCACTACTAAACCAGGAGTTCCCCAAATTATTAATAAGGTTGCACTCACTCTTCAGGAGCCCTAACAGTTGGCATTGATTGATGATTCTGTGCTCATGACATCAGCACATTTTGGAGAACTTAAGACCCTTACCTAATGCTGGGATTTTAGTACACCCTGAACATTTGGATGAATGAGAGAGAATTGAAGATTGTGCCACAGGATTTTAAAACCTGTGGACATTCTTTTGTAAAAGTGTAACAACAGTTTCTCCTCCCATTAACATTCCCTATAATAGCATAATAAAAGATCCTAACCTCCAATTCTTTTTCATCAAAGTACTGCAGCCACTGAAGGGGAACAACCTCATTAAAACCATCCAGGAAAGCTTTGGTCTGTTCTTGTACTCCTCGAGAAAAACGCCACTCTGTCATTAAACTGAAAATAAAGATGGTATTTAAAAACAGGTAATTTGTATGTGAGGTAAAAGGCTAAAAACACAGAGTACTTCTTAACCATCATTAAAAAAGAAAGTGAAGAAAATCAGTATGCTGTATGAATCGTAGAATTCAAGAGAACACAGTTTCAAAACAGAAGTTGTGGTGAGCACTAGTAAGAGTAAGTTAAAAAGGGAAAGTGAGATGGAATAGGAAATGAGCGTTAGAGTGCTTAGGCAGGTGTGGCTCCAGACTTAGTTTTGCTACTGTCGAACAGAGCACCTCTGTCTCCTCATCTAGAAATGAAGAGGCTGCATGGGCTTTGTAAATTCCTTCTTTTAGCACCAATGTTCTCTGATTTTTGATCGGGACAAAGGTAGGATGCATACAGCAGGTGGCAGTGGGAAAGTGAAGGTCATCATACATACTCTTACTTCAAGAACACTGGTACTGTTGAGAAGAACTTAAATGTATGTCAGAGGCAAGGGAACTGGGGTGGTTTTTTTTGTTTTTTTACTACATCTGATTTTTGAGCGGTGTCGGAGCATGTTTATGAATTGAGAGGAAGACTGAGTAGAGAGAAAATGATTAAAAAGGATAAGTGAAAGAGGGAATGAACATCCCTCTTTGTGGAACATGTGGAACATCTTCCCAGAGGCGCAAACAAGGGATAAAGGTAAGGGTATAGATAGTTCTAACATGCTCTAGTAGTTATAGAAATTAAGGTCAATCCGGTAATCACCTTACCCAATATATTCATCTTTATTCTCCTCCGTCACCAGGATATTGGAACCTCCCAACTTCAGGTCATGTGAAGTAACTTTTCCCAAAATCTCCATGTCAACAGAAAAGTACATTTCTAAGCCACATTCTTCAATGTTGTTGTCTCTGGGTGATATAAATATATACAACCACTAATTAACAAAATATGTAAAACTGATTTCAAGAAAATACCTTATTGAAAGATAAATCTTCAAACCTTATCCAGATAAGGGAGTTATAAAATTCAGTATCAATAGATTCCAAATCCTTAATAGTCAGTTTTTTACTTAGCATACGCTTGTAGAAGGGTAAAGAGAAACCAGTATCAATGAACTTTCCATGAAAAAGTGCCTGCCAAGAAAAACAAAAAATGTTATTTAAAAAATTACCAAGTAACAATTTTCTTGTTCAGAGCACAATGATAACAGAGAAATCATGAGGCTTTACAAGCAAAAAAAGTAATAAGTAATCAGCATAAATCATGAAAACTAAAATATTATATAAAATGCTAAGTATGAAAAACAAATTTACAGAGTTAAAACAGCATCTCTTTAACTGAGGTCAAACACTCAGCTCTATCATGTCCTATCAAAAACTGTAAAAGAGGATGATAATGGAGCTTTATCAAACCCCCACTCTTTCCAATATGTTTCACGAATTACATTAACCCCACTGGATAGAGAAATGAAGGCGTCTCAGGGCCCCTGTGCATGCACCTGGAAAGACCCCACCCCCGCTTTCTTATCCCACAGTTGCCTAAGAGATCTTCTAGACTAACCCCGTCGTGCCTTCACTCCTATTCACAAGAGTCAACGCAGGAAGTCCCAGACCTGCAGTACCTTGACTCTCACGACCATCTGCCTGTCCACTTTGATATCTGATTCCATGTCTCTCATCTCCCCAAACTCTCAAAACCATCTACTGTGTTTTGCCCTCTGAAGCTCATGATCCATCATATTAGCAAAATCCCCCACATCCTCCACTCATTCTTTGAAGATCCTTTAGCATCTTGTTGTAACACAAATCTGGCATTTTTCTGAGGACCCTGCTTCCTTTCAAATCCTCTCAGAGGGGTGGCTGTTTCTCTCCTACCCTCCCTCATGTCACCAGGCCTAGGAGTGGGGTGTGTGTTGCTTCTCGTTACTAACGTCACCTCCCTAACCCGTCCCAGCTTTCAAGCCCATGCCACCCCACTGCCTTCGTGGCTCACCACCTCCCGCCTCCTTGCTGCAGTCATCCTTAGGTCTCCGGGTTTCTCCCCTTTACTCCTTCAATGCTGTCTTTTTCAACATGACCACCATCATTTTGAAGATTTCAACATCTACACTGATGATTCTTTTACTACCCTGGCGTTATCGTCCTTTCCATGATCTTAGCCTTTAACTTAGCTAAACATTCTCAACACCATACCCTAGACACTGTGATTAGTGCTAGCTGCAATCCTGCATAAACTCAGTTCCAAACACCTAATTTTCCAGCTCACTGCCCTTAGTAGTAAAACCAGCAACGTTTGACTCCACTGGGATCTAAAAAAATCAGGGAACCTGTTACCTTATCACTCTCTCTCTCAGCCCCCTCGTGAAGTTCTCTCTCCCCTTACTCAGTTTAGATTCCACCTTCAATCATTAAAATCACTCGCTTGTACCTTCAAATCCTGTCTCCCTGGTATAAAAATACAATACATCAATACCTTTGTATTTCTGGCAAAATCCAAAGCCTAGCTACATACAACTGTCCCCCCACTCCATGCCTATGCCTGGGCAGTGGAACATGCCAGAAGTGTACATGCAACCATGCTGACTGGTTCATGACCAGCGCCCTCAAGTGGGAGCCCACTGCATTCAGTCTCCCGCTCTCCTAGATGACTATTTCATTCCTCAAGTACCTCCTCACTCTGAGCTAATGACCTTGCTTTCTATTTCACTGAGGAAATAGAGCCATCATAAGAGAACTTTTGTGTGTTCCACCACATCTGCTCACTAATAGCATCTGAATCTATGTACTCTTATTATGGAGAAGCTCTCTATTACTTCTCTGTGCACTAAACAGATCTCCTCCTTGCTCTCCTATTCAAGGTCATTGCTCCCATATTCCCTATCTCGTTGACCTCCTCAAATTCTTTCTTCTCTTACTTATCATCATCAGCATATAAATGTTTTATCCTCCTCCTATTCTTGGTTCCTTACGTACTTCTGGTTACTGCCCAACTTCTCTATAATCCTTTATAGCAAGCTTCTTTAAAAAGATCTGCTTATATTTGTTGTCTCATTTCTCCTTCCATTCTCTCTTGATTTCACTCCCTCCAATCTTTCCTCTCCACTGTCCCTGAGTATCATTCACCTGGCCAAGTCAAACGGTTACCTCTCAGACCTCATCTTGCTCAGCCTACCAGCATTGGACACAGTTGACCACTCCTTCCTTCTTGAAACACACTTCCTTCTTCCTCTGTCTTCTGGAAACCGTTCTTATTTGATTCTCCTATCTCCTCCTCTGCCTCAGCTCTTTTGCTGGTTCCTTCTCATCTCCCCAATTTACGTGTCCTTAAACGTCTTCTCTGTCCACACTTATTCTTTAAATGGTCACACGCCTTACCTAGATATCCCCTCATGGCCAGCCTTGTATATCCAACTACCTATTCTACATCTCCACTTGAGTGTCCACAGGCATCTTAAACAAACCGAATTCCAATTCTGGACTCCCTCCACCCCCCACATGTCCTCTTGCCACAACCCTGCCGTCCTGGGAAACGGCAACTGCAAGCAGACAGCTTGGTGCCGTACTCGACTCTCTCTCACACCCTGCATCTAAATGGTCAGGAGACCCTGTTGGCTCTACCTGCAGAATATATCCAGAATCCAAAGCACGCCTCACTACCTCCGCTGCTATATCATTCAAGTCCAAGCCACTACTGCCGCTCACCTGGGTTGCTGCAAGTGGTCTTCCTGCTTCTCCTCCTGCATTCCTTTGCCCTCAACTATAGTCTCTTTCTACACAGCAGGAAAGTCAGCTTAATAAAACCTAAGTCACATTATGTTACTTAGATTATGTCACTCCCTGCTCAAAACGCTTAAGGGAATTTCCCAAAGATTCCACACACTACCTCTCAACCTCATCTCCTACCACATTCTCTCTCAGATACTCTGCTCCAGCTATGACATTTTTCATTCAAAAATGTACTACCACCTAAGACCCATTTTTCTTGCTGTTCCCTATGCCTAGAATATTGTTCTCCAAAATATTTGCATGATTCAAACCCTTACTTTCTTCTTATTTCTGTTCATGTGTTACCCATCAGAGGCCTCCTCTAATCATATTAAATAAAAGAGCAACACTGCCTTTCCTTCAGTGCCTACTTATTTATTCTTTGCCTCCCTCTAACAGAATTTAGATCCCTGAGAACAGGGACTGTGTCTTTTTTTCATGGTTTCATCCCTCTCATACTATGATGCCACAGTAGGCACTCAATAAATATTTGCCGAGTGAATGAACAGACGATAAAGTGCAAATAAATAAATACAAACACTTCTCAAGAAGGCCATAGTCCCACAAGACCTTTTGCAAAGCTCTGAAAATTCCAAAAACATTAATTGAGTTCAATTATTATACAACTCAGATTTTCCTGTTACAGAAAAGTGGTCGAACTATAATTAGGCTTAAATGAAAGGACTTTTAAAGACCAAGTGGCTATACCAATAATCTTCATATTCATAATCTTGATTTCACACAGGTACTCAAAAAATAAACTATATATTGATACTCTCTGGGCAAACTTCCTTGGTAAGAAAATTTGTGAACACACATAATCAAGGATAATGCATATAATTTTTTATGAAGTCCTCTCTAAAATACTTTTGAAATAAGCAAAGTTTAAATAAATAAATAGGTAATGGAAAGTCAGGACTCACCATAGCAATAAAGCGACCAATGAAACAGAAGTATGAAAGATGGTCTGGATTAATGGTTGATGCTGGATTTATCTGTAGACAGTAGTTGTTCTTGCCAGCATACTCAAACAAGCAATACATGGGGTTCAAAACTTCATGTGAAAGCAAGAAAAACCATTCTCTACAAGAAAATAGGTCAACATTATTTTTAGCACCCATATGTGTGAATTTAAAAACAGATCTTAAATACATCCATACATACATACCTCTGCTCAACAGCCTTTAACAACTCCGCTGTCCAATTACTTAGCCCTCTATTTAAGTTTCTCTGCAATGTAGCCCTCCATACCAAGTTACCTACCAGTTCCTGAGTTGCCAAACTATAAACTTGGTGTTTCTGACATACAGTGTGCTTCTTCCTATGCCATATTTTTGTTTGTGTATGAATCCTCCACGTCAACTCAGCCTATGGGGATCCCACTTTCTCTTTCAAGTCCAGCTTAGATCAATTCCACTTTAGTAATTTTTTGAAGCAATTTTCAGTGTATTTCAGTGTCTCAGTCACTGAATACTTTGTGGTAACAACCTCACAACAGTAGTCATTTTTCTGCACTTGACTGGCCCACTTGACCACTACATCCACCAGACTGTAAGCTCCTCAAAAACAAAAGCCATACCTCTATATATTTTTTATATCTTTAACTCTCATAGGCATCCTACAACCTATATGCAATAGGTTTTAATAAATATTTGCTGGTGATACTGAGATACACAGCACTGCTGCTATGGAACAGTTTTAATTTTTTTTTGCCAATGCATTAAAAATGGAACTAAAAATTTAAAAGATGAAATCTTTAAATGTGATAGGCATTCTCTAACTTACTACCACCTAGTTTGCCTCATTTTAAAAAGTCCAATATACAAAACCCAACTAGATAAAAGATTAACAATTTATATTACAAAATAAACTCAATTTGCAAAGACTCTCTTCAACAGCAATTTCTTCTAATGCAGGGTTCCAAACTCAAATGTCTACAGGTATCAGTAAGTGAGTACAAGGGGCTTCCTTCTCTGCGTGGGCTGACATTCTCTACTTAGCCACAACCCCCTATTCCTCATTGTATCCCTGATAAAAGTTATCATCAGTCTTAAGGAAGAATTACTTCCAGGCATATAATCATAATCATTAGACAACATGGCAGTGGTGGGCAGGAAGTGAAAAAGAGTGTATGCTACCCTATAGGGGAAGAAGCTACTCTGATTCAGTCAATTGATGCCATGTGAGAAGGTGGGGCAAGTGATTTTAAAGATAAGCCAGAAATCTTGATTCACAGGCAAAATCTAGTGATTTCCTTTAATGTTGTTAAATAATGTAAAAAACTTTAAAATCACAATGGGGGGCCATCACTGTGCAGGCTAGATCTGGCCTGGCAGCCTGCTTACAAATGTTTTTCTAAAACTTTTAAAACACAATCTTGGAAACTTACTGAAGGGTAGAGAAGGGAGTCTAAATCAACTGAAAAATGATAAACACCAATTTATAAAACGAAATCCAGTCCCAACATAAGTAGCTGAACCAAGTCGAGTTCACACTGTAATGAGGCAGAAGTAAGACATGTACCCAGGGAAGAGGATGGAACAGATCTAGTGAGAATGTGTTTAGACACAAAAACTACAAATAAAATTCCCAGTTGTTGCAGATCACTTTTAGCAAACAACAGCCCAGAGAAAACTGAGTAAATTCAAAAAAAGAATGACTACAACATGGCATCTAACCTATACTCTAATGGTAAGAAAAAAGAAGGAAAAATTCTAACTAGCAAGAGGCAAAGAGTTCCCTTTCAACATATTCTTCCATATACTCTCAAATGAACTAAAGAGTTACAAGAGGTTGAAAAAATTATTAGATGACAAATGAGCTAGCAGAGCCTAGAGAAGAAAACAGTAAAACCACTAACAATGAAAAATCACATTAGAAGCAGCAAAATGTAGGGCCATACTGCAAACAGTGACATGAGGATAGGCTTCAGAAAAATCAAAACAAAACGAAAAAGCACAAAGATAAAAATGATCAGAGAAAAGTTGACAGACATGTAAGACTGACAAAGGAGATTCCACATACCCATGATTGATGTTCCTGAAGAAAAATGGAACAAATGGAACAGAAAAAATATTCAAAGACATAATAGAAGAAAATTTCCCTTAAATTAAGGAAGATCTTAATATGTTTCTAAAAAAAGATATAAAACAACCAACAATGAAATTAATGAACTTCAAAGAAAAGGCCTATGTGGGCACCCAGAGGAAAAAGCTTCCTACAAGGTGCTGGCCTCCCACTTCACAGTGCTTACATTCAATACTAGAAGACAGGAAAACAATGTCTACAGAGTACTGGAGGAACTAGTGTTGTGTGAGAAACTTATATCTAGTGAAGTTGTTGTTTAAATACAAAAGCAACAGAAAACACGTTCTCAAGCATGAAAAACTACAGGAATATATCACCCTTGTGAACTCCTGACTAAACCAAAACCAATACATGAATCAAAATAAAGAATTTGGGAATAAGAAAAACATGGTGTGGAGTAACTGACTACATACATTATATGCATTAAAACCATCAAAATATAAAATAAAACCCAAACAGTTATGGTAAAAAAGGGTTCAGATAAGAATGTGACTGTTATAAAGTCAGACACTGTAAAAATAATACCGTATTTCATTTCTAAGATGTACCTTTCTTTTTAATGTCTAAACATTTCTGAAATTGAGACAAATCACAATAGATGTGATATGAATATCCACTGTGACAGGTAGTGTTTCTTTTCTGAAAAAACTTAATAATGTTTTAGATGAGAAAATATGTTAATACAACCAGTTCTGATAATCCCACATATATACCTCCACCAGTTGTACCTAGTCCCACATCTCTTTTTAAAAGCCAGCTGTACTAAAATTGTGATTATGTAATTCTGTACACCTGTGAAATATGAGTTCAAAAAGAGAGTTGTTTCTATGAAAAGTTTAATTCTTTGGAAATATTTAATGAAAGTGTTTTACTAAAAAATAAATTGCTGTCAAATTAGGTTTGGGCAAAGCAATTGAGGGGAAAAAATTAAATAAAAAGGATTGCCCATTCTTATTGCTTCACAAGTGCCTGTTAACAATATACTTAGTGAATGTGGAAAACTTTATTCTCAAAAGGACTCAGACTGGATTAAAAACACAAACATAAAACCAGCATAAATTGATATAATAGCAAAGAATAAGAAACAACCGTATGGATGCTGATCCATTAATTATGCTATTTCCAGACAACGGAGTACTGTGCAACCATTACTATTAGCTCTATATATGATATGGAAAGATGTCTATGATATACAAAATAACAAAATCAAGCTGCTACATTGTGCATACTGTATGATCAATTCTGTTTAAAAAAACAGCAAATATGTATGATATCACACATATATTCAAATTTATATACAGTTGACCCTTGAAAAACATGCTTTTGAACTTTGTAGGTCCCCTTATATGTGGATTGTTTTCAATAAACATAGTACCTGTATTTTCATTTTACAAATCTTTAAATTAACTAAGTGTGGGGAAAAGTTTGTGTTCAATTAGAGATAACAGTGTGTGGAATCAAAAGAACTAGGGTTCGAGTCCAGATTCTATCCAAACTGCTTCAGCTTCCTGCCATTGGGTGAGTCACTTATCAATTCCTTTGTTTTGTTTTGTTTTTAATTGAAATATAGTTGATTTACAATATTGTGTTAGTTTAAGGTGTACAGCAAAGTGATTCAGTTATATTTTTTTCAGACTATATTCCATTATAGGTTTGTACAAGATATTGAATATAATTTCCTGTGCTACACAGTAAATCCTTGTTGCTTATCTATTTTATGTATAGTAGTTTGTATCTATTAATCCCATACTCCTTTGTTTCTGAAGCAGAGACAGCAGTACGCAGATTTTTGACAATGTAGGGGTCGGCATCCCTAACCCCCATGTTTTCAAGGGTCAAGCAAATAGGCAGAGAAAATGTACAGGGTAACCAACATAATAATAATAATGGTTACTGCTAGACTTATATGAATATTTCAATTTTTGTTTTTAAAAATAATTTTGCATTGCTGTTGAAAAAATGTATCATTTCAAGAATATATCCACTGCACACAATGGAGATACACTTATTTCAAGGCAGATATGTTTTTTATTTTACCTTGCTAGACCACCATAATCAAGTCCTTCTTCTCCTCTAAATATTACATATAATCGCCTCCTCAAGTCATAGGGTTTTAATGCCATAATCTAATTAAAAACAAAAACAAGGATATTTAATCACTCACGTATAACACAAGTTTCCTCCAAAACAATTTTATTTAAATTTCATCTGTATTTTCAAAAATTACACATTTCCTTACCTTATACAACAATGCTTTTAACTCAAGAGATAACTGGTTTGTTCCACAAACTAGCAAAGATGTATCTTACTCTCCTAAGCTTTCTCTAGTACACTTTCATAAATCTCTTTCCCCTCTTCTGGTATTAAATGGTAGTTCTACTTTGGGTTAGTAGCAAGAGAGGAACAGTTTGACACAGAAAAGTTTTTAAGGTTAGAAAATATTCCCTCCTCTGTCACTCTCCAAATTTTACCAGAATCTTGTAAAAGGTGACTTGTAAATTTTTTTGACTAGCAACACTTAATGAGAAGCAAAAGTTATTGCCCTGGGTCCTGCTTATACCACACATTCCATTTCTCAGTAGGAACGGAACTCAGCTATTGTGAAGAATTATTTATAAGATTATAAATTTAAGCATAAAAAAGTATATCTTAAAATAGTATCTATACCAAATTTTTATAATCCTTAAAGGCTTATACTAAGGTTACTAGTAAATAGGTTTTACTTCTGGATAAAAATGAATTACTTCCCAAAGCCAAGACTGGTCTGGGTTGGGGCACAGCTCACCAGCAGGCCTCCACTTCACAGGAAGTCATTGGCTCAGTCTTGCACAGCACGATTCTCCCCAAGCCAGGGGACAAAGCAAAGTAAAATCTACCATGAATTTAGATGTGCACTTACTTACTAAAACAAAGTTCACACAGAGCTTGGGACTAGCTAAGAATTTATCAACTCAAACCAAAAAAAGTTTTGATAATCAACAGCTATATTAGTATCTTGTCCAAACTCCAACAGCTATTAAAATGAAGCTAGGGTTTGAACATCACTGACTTGAGAGAGTTGTTATTCCATTTTGGCTTGTATACATAAAAGTCCCTATGTACTTGTACACAAAGGGAATTTTAGTTCATCATTGTAATACTTCGGGAGAGGACTGAGAAGAAAAATTCTCGACCTCATCAGAAAAAAAAGAACTGACAATATTTTGACTTTTCATCTTTATTCAGTAGATGATTCAGGAAAGATAGACCTATTACATTCATTTATTCACGCACAGAATGTTTACTAATACCTGCTATGTGCAAGACACTGTTCTAGGTACTGTGCACAGCAGTAGTAAATTTAAGAGTTGTGATCTCTTGGAGCTTCATTCTAGTAAGGGAGATAAACGAAGTGTGTCAGGCAGTGGTAAGTGCTAATAAGAATGAAGTACCATAAATGGCTAAAATGGCACCGTGAGGGAGGTGAGCAGAGAACTGCCATCTTAAATGGAGTGCTCCGACAAGGTCTGAGACCATGACGCTTAAACAGAAACCGAGAGGAGGTGAGAATTAACACTAGGATTATTAGAGGAACATTTAAATGGAATACAGTACCTATACCAATCTAATTTTAAATAGTTTAGTAGCATTATCATGTCTTTTTTGTTTGAGTTAATAAAGTCTTAGAAAAGTAAATAAGTGTCAAAATGTGTCAACTTGTTCCAGAAGCTCTTTAAGCTTTCTTTTAGTAATCTAGTTCACGGCAGGATGATTTTGTCTCTCAGCCTAGGTACCTGTGCCTGCAAAATGGAGATAATAACAGGCGCTATCTCAAAGGGATGTTGTGAGGATGAAGTAAATGAAATGATAAATCCAAGGTGCCAGTGCTAAGCATATGGCAGTCACTCAATACATGATGGGGTTTATTACGACTATTATTGTAATGGACACTCAGTAAGTGGTAGTCATTGTTACAGTTGTGTTCTGAATGGTTTAAAATTTCTAAGCCCTAACTCCCTTTAGATATACAGAATACAGTGACTCAAGTTGTACAGTCTCTCTCAGTATCCAAGGTACATTGGTTCCAGGACACCCCCACAGTTACCAAAATATAAGGATGCCCAACCTATGCATATCTTCCCATATATTTTAAATCATCTCTAAATTACTTATAATACCTTATACAATATAAACACTACATGAATACAGGCATGCCTTGGAGATATCACAGGTTTGGTTCTAGACCACTGCAATAAAGAGAATATCAAAATAACTCAATCTACAAGAATTTTTTGGTTTCCCAGTGCATATAAAAGTCATGTTTACACTGTATTATAGTCTATTAACTGTGCAATAGCATTTTGTCTAAAAAGACAATGTACATACCTTAATTTAAAAATACTTTATTGTTAAAAAAATGCTAACTATCATCTGAGCAAGTCATAATCTTTTGGCAATAGTAAATCAAAGATCACTGATCACAGATCACCATAACAAATTAATAGTAATGAAAAAGTGGAATATTTCAAGAAATTATGAAAATGTGACACAGAGACACCAAGTGAGCAAATGCTGTTGGAAAAATGGTGCCAAGAGACCTGCTCAACACAAGGCTGTCATAAACCTTCAATTTGTAAAAAACACAGTACCTGCAAAGCGAAACAAAGTAAAGCACAATAAACAAGGTATGCCTGAATTTGCTGGCTGCAGAAAATTCAAATTTTGCCTTTCGAAACTTTCTGGAGTCCCCCCCCTTCCACGCCACCCTGGAATATTTTCTATCCACTGTTGGCTGAATCCATGGATGCTGTACCTGCAGATACAGAGGGCTGACTGTACAATTTTATTCTGATAACATCTTTCTTACCTGTTGAAAGGAATCTTCGAACAATGTCTGCCGGGACACATTGATCTTTACATGACTGGGTAGTGCATTAGACTAAAAACAAAAATAATATCGTAATATCATGTAAGTTACAGGACATGTATTGGGTAAAGATAAAACTAAATGATTATGAACAGAAGATTTATTTACCACCGTAGTACCTGGCACAAATAACGGAAGTGAGCAAGTTTCCACCTAAAGCTGCGTTCATAAGCAATCTGTGGACCACCTTTAGTTCTAAAGAAAAACAAAAATAAACCATATGTTAATTCATAATAAAGCTAGACATTTAACATTTAGTATGAAATTGGAGTGTACCAGGATCCTACAAATGACCATAGGAAGGTTACTTGTTGGGACAGAAGTAAAGATATATTTAGTGGGCCAACAGAGACTTGAGCAATTGAGGACACACAACATACACAAAGAGGGAGATCATGTGTATGGATGGATCTTTTGTAAAGAAAGTTAATTAATGTGCCAAAAGGATGTAACAGCAAACCTAAGAATTGTATGCAAGCAAAAGCATCTTTTGGAAAAAAAATGAAAACATTTATAGAAAAACAAAAACTGATTTGTCATTAGCATAACAAACTAAAGGGTAATAGTAAAAAATATTTTTTTAAGAAGAAGGGGTACAATCCCAGATAACAGAGTGGAGAAGCAGGAACAAAATTAAATAAGTTGGTAACCCCAAATAAAAAAAAAAAAATGTATAAAACAGTGATAGTATGTGATAGAATTTAAATATTTATGTATATGATACATAGTCATAGTTAGCTTAACAGGAAAGGTTTCCTCATATTTGGAAAACAAATATTAAAAGCCAGTACTATTTCAGACAAAAGTCATAAAACATAAATCGTATTCATCAGTTCATTCAGTCCCATGTAATTAATTCTTATTGATCCTGATCTCTTGTTAGCAGTTTATGAAGCCATCAGGTTTTCCACTAGAATTCTGTAATTTCTTACCCAGTTTGGTGGTATGATTTAAAAGTTATCAGAAACCTGTATTTGTAAAAAAGTCCTTTCTATGAACCTTCTTGAAGATCTTCATTTTTGTAAAAGCATCAGAGTAATATAAATGTCAAAGACTTAAAATGGCATGGTTAAAGACCTGATTACAATGCAATTGACCAAGAAATTTGGTTATTTATGCAACATATAACATCTTAAGATAATAACTAAAATTATGACATAACATTATACCAGGACATATCCAATTTTAGGAACTGCATATAATTTCTAGAACATTTATATTAATAACATTTACCCACATAACCTAAGAAGGTTTATCATCACTCATTTGACAATGCTTCCCATGTAATTCAACATACCAAATAAATCTAATTAGTTTAATCTCTCTCTTTGAGATGTTTCAGGGAACTTCTGTAACATCCCAAATTTAGCTAGAGGTCAAAAGAATCCTTTTAGCACATTAAAGTTACCTTTCCATTGGGGGGAAAAAAATGTAAATCCACACAAAAATACTTTTGCCTGGCAAAAAAATAAAATAAAATAAAATAAATAAAATAGATAATCAACAAGGGTACAGCACAGGGAACTCTACTCAATACTCTGTAATAACCTATATGGGAAAAGAATCTGAAAAAGAATAGATATATGTATATGTATAACTAAATCATTTTGCTGTACACCTGAAAATAACACAAAATTGTAAATCAAATATATTCCAATATAAAATAAAATTTTAAAAAATTTTAAAGAGATATTAAAAAAACCTGACAGATTTTCAAATAATCCAGCAGTCCTAATAGAGTACTGTAGGGGGAAAAAAATGTTTCAAAGGGTTAATTCTCACTAACATATTGAGATTTACATTATTATTAGAAAACAAAAATAAACTGACATTAGGATTTGCAGGAATGTAGATTGCGGGGGAGGAAAAAACCAACAGGCATGATACATGTCATCATGTAGGCATGATACCTACAATATAAAAATATAAAACTGAATTTTGTTGTAACACCAGGACTGACAACAGGAATTGTCTGTGGATGGTATATGTCTGTGGATGGTATATGTTGCTTTTTCTACACTTTTTGGGAGGTCATGGTTTCAACCGCATTTTAGATTTCAACCATATATTAGATTGCAAAAATAAAAAGCTATGTTATTAAAAAAAAACAAAGAAGTTAGTTAAATAAAATACTAAAGTCTACCACTGACTATTTCAAAGAAAACTTCTTGACAACCCTTAAATCCAAGGAGGAGAAAGGCTCTATAGATAGAAGAGACACGAAAGGAAATTCTACCACATCTTAAAACTAATCTGAAATCGAAACAAATATTACTGGAGAGAGTAAGCAAAGCAAAATTGAGTTCCTAGGAAGAAGTGATATCCGGTCACCCAGTTCAGCTAGTCAGTGAGGGAAGAAGCAGGGTGGGTGGCATGTAGGGATAGGTTCTAGTCACATTGAGAAGGCCTGGGTCTTTTGTCTATTGAGTGATAGCCTAAGAGAGAGGCATAAAGAACTTTCACAGTCTCAGGGAACATTTTGGAATGGATGGAAAATGTTCTCTTTTGTTGTCAGGTTCAAGTGAATTCATTCAACAAATATTTACAAAATGCACAGTATGTACCTGGCACTATTCTAGATAGTGAGAGTATTATTGGTTAATAAAACAGATTAAAATACCTGTTTCTGTGCAGTCTATGTACTAGTGAAGGAGAGAGACAAGAAACAGAATGAATAAGTATACTACCAATATATATTTAGTGTTAGAAGGGAATAAATATCTCACCACTCCCACTCCTCAAGAAGGAAGAAAAGGCAGTGTAAAAAGGACAAGGAGTGAAGTGGGGAAGAATTTTTAAATTGTGAAAAGAGTAAACAGAGTAGTGTTCACAGATAAAGCAGTATTTGAGCAAAAACATGGTGGGCATAAGCCATATAGATAATATTGAGGGAAACAGCATACCAAGCAGAGGAAATGAAAGCCCAGATGTGGAAGCCTCAGATCTCTGAGGTACAGCTAAGTGGCCAGGGAAGCTGAAGCAGAGTGAATGAGAAGAAGTATCAGAGATGAGGTTGAAGAGATAATAGGGGTCAGATGCCATAAGGGCTTGGAGGCCACTATAAGTACTTTGCTTTTCACTCTGATTGAGATGGAAACCACTGAAGGGTTTTCTGCAAAGGAATAACTTTTTACTTAAATTAAAAGAAAAAAATTTAAAAGTCTTGCTGCTTTATGGAGAATAGCATTACATGAGGTGTGGGTAGAAAGCACAGCAATACTTAGAGGCACCACTCCAAGTGAGAGAGCGTGGTAGCTTGGACCAAAGTGGTGGCAGTGGATGTAGCGAGACACAGCTGGTCCTGGATACCTTCTGAAGGTGAGGTAACTGGAATTCTTGATGGACTGTATGTGAGGTAAGAGAGAAAGAGTAGTCAAGGATAAGTCCAAGATTTCTGGCTCAAGCACACCTAAGAGTGGAGTTGCCTTCAACTGAGATGGAAATATCCCAGGTAGAACAAGCCTGATTGATGGCAGTTATCAGGAAAGAGTTATGAACAGAGTTATCAAGTAAGCAGCTGAATATATGAAACAAAATTTCAAGTGAAAAGTGAAAAGCTAGAGATAACATTTGTGAGTCATCAGCACATAGAAATTTTTTTAAAAGCATGACACTGGATAAGATTCACCAAGAGAATGAGCACGGACAGAAAAGAAAAGAGATCTAAGGACAGAGCTCTGGGTACTTCAATGTTAACAGGCTGAAAAGGAGGACCCCAAAAAACAGAGGAAGAAGTAAGACCAAAAAGGCAGAAGGAAATCATGAAAGTTGAGTCCCTGTACTATTGATACTTTTGCCAGGAGAGAGAAATTTTTGTCAAATCCTCCTTATTGTGTCAAAAGAGAACTGCAAAACAACCCCTCAACTATGTGGAGGTCACTGGTGCCCTTAGTAAGGTCAGGGTCAGTGAAACTTCCTTGTTGTCGGTCTGAGAGAAATTAGAAACAGCAATATAGAGACAACTCCTTCAGTTAGTTTTCTTGTAAAGGGTGGCAATAAAAATGAATTTTCACTGAATGGATTTATAAGTTGAAGAGTTATGGCTTTCTACTTGTTCATTTTCAATCTAAGAGAATTAACAGATGATGAGAATAATTCATCAGAGAAAGATGGAAGATAGAAACATGATCACTGATGGAGCAGTTAATTGGAAAAGAGGGGGAAAGATCTAGTGTGTCACCAGAGGGACTGGCCTTTGATAGGAACAATGACAGTTCGTCTTTAGAATGAAGAGGGAAGACAGATACCGATAGGTAGATAGATGTAATGGTACGAATTTGTAAAAAACTTTATGGCTGCTTCTACTTTCTTAGTGATGCAAAGATATCACACCTAAGAGTAAGGATGAAGGAGAGACCTTTCAAATACTTAATTAAGCTATTTTTACCTGGAAAATTCAATTTTGTTGAATGTCTCATTCTCTGACGTTGCAGCAGCATGATGCATCTGTTAAGAGCGCAGACTCTGCGGACAGACTGCCTTGGTCTGAAACCACTTCCATTACTTGCCGCCATGATTTTGCATAAGTTAGTTATGCTCCCTAAGCCTCAGTTTCTACACTTGGAAAATAACAGCATCTACCTCAAGGAAGTTTTGGAAGATAAAAAGCTAATTTATATAAAGCGCTTAGAAGAATCCTTGGCACACAGTAATCACTAAATATTTGCTATTGTTCTTATTAAGGAATTATGTGCCACAAATCCATTCTGTAATAAAGTAGAGCAAAGGCAGGTATACTAGGGTATTACTTGTGTAGACTTTCTTAATACACAAAGTAAAATTTGTTGCTAAACTTGACGCTAAATTAGAAGTGAAACTTTATATCCTCATTAAACAGCATTTAAGAACTTCACTTACACAGATGACTTCCCATTGCGAGGATCTTTGAATGTTGTTGTTCTTGTATTATGATCAACAAAGTACCTAACGCCTTCCCGGGTATACCTAATTTCCCAGCCTTCTGGCAGGGGTTCTTCATTCTGTAAGCTAAAAGATAAAGTTACAATCACAAGGCGATCATTTTCTAGGTGCTAAAAATGTCTGAATCAAGGTTTACTTGATTCCATCTTCAGACATGTGTAAGATCACTTAAGTAAGGCTGCAGTATATACATACATACCCTTGAGTTCTGGGATCCTCCCACTGGGTTGTTTTTGTGTTATGATTCACAAAGTAAACTCTGTCTGTTGAATCCACTCTTTTTTCTAAAAACAGAGCGAGCGTAGCATTTAATAACTATTTGCTATATATACATTTCAGATATTTTTACCAACAACATGTTAGCTTACCCCAGCCTGGTGGCAAAGGCCCATATGGGTCATTTTCTGCAGCTAACATTGAAGCCTAATTGGAGAAAAGGGTTGGGAGGAGAAATTTAAAAATCAGGTTTTTAATATAAAAGCATAAACTTAAGCACTTGGCAGAATCACATTTTATAGTAATTTTCTAAAAAACACAATAAAGGAATGTGAATATAGTAATTTCAAGACACAAAGTCCTAAAAATGTCATGAGTTAAGAGGAGTCAATTAAGTGATAAAATTAATAGTTTTTCTAAAATGATTTAGAAATAATACATCGACATCAGTACTTTAATCTCTTAGCCCTTCCATAATAGTCCACAGGAGTGAAACGACATGAGAAAAGAGCATATAGAAAATTGTAGTGTTAGGGGGTGTGGGTTGGATCCCTGGTCGGGGAGCTAACCATGCCTCGCCGCCAAAAAACCAAAACATAAAACAGAAGCAATACTGTAACAAATTCAATAAAGACTTTAAAAATGGAAGAAAAAAAAAAAAAAAAGAAAAGAAAATTGTAGTGTTAAAATGAGGTAACATTATTTGTTTAAAAATAAAATAATTATCACAGTTCTCTTTAAAACAAATGCCTATTAATAAATAATATTAAACACTAGTATTATCTTTATACAAATAAACTTTTACCTTAGTATTAATATCTTTTATATATTCATACATACATTAATGCGTACACATTATTACAACCCAGAAATATATTCAAAAGAAAATATAAACATTTTACCATCAATTTTTAAAGAATGTCAAATATAAAAATCAATACCTGAAAAATCATTTCTTAATGATAAAGTATATGTATCTTGATAAATATTTTATAACTTTGTAATAGATACTGTTAATGGTACTCAATATTATTTAGATAATAAACCTCAATCTGTCTAAAGATGTTCTGTTATGTGTAGAACATACTTCTGATACACAACTTGCCTAATTCTGCCCTGTTTCCCCAAGGTTTTCATATATACAACAAAGTCCAACCAAAACAAACACACACAGTACATAATTTGTTTACTATATACAGCTAACGATGGAACCTGACCACAGACTTCTGTATAAGTTGCTAAAGAACCAGCAATTTACAGCACAAGATGCTGTGTAAGCTGAGTTGGCCCACTCTCTCTCTGCTGGCTATAGACAACCAGGAGAGTGGATCAACCTGCAAATGAGAACTTATTATTTAACCTCCGAAGAAAGTGGAGTTGAATGAGCCATCCTGAGGTAGGATTCTGAAGAGTTAAGTTTTCTTTTTGTATCTTTCCTAATTCCTTTCTACATTTTGGGGTTTCAAGTTGCCTCAAAACATTATCTAGAGATGCCCAGAACTTAAAATTTATATTTTCTACTTCTTGTGATCAAACCTATTTAACAGAAGTCCCCTCCACCCCCCATTCTTGTGGATATTTGCTTATGGCAATAAACAGATCACCAATTGGTCAAATTTTCAGACAGCATTAGATTTTTTTTTGGACAAAACTACCTCCAATCCCAAGAATATATATTTGGTGGTCCAAAACAGATGAAAGCATTTCTGAGAATCTGGGATGGGAATCAGAAGAGCTGGAATATGGCAAGACTGGCCTTAAGTAAAATCAGGAGGTAACTGGTTTTGTTTAAAGCAAACCAAATGATTATAACTAAAAGTAGAAGACTGGGAACTGGTAAAGACAAGTTATTTTATTAAGAAATTGCATTTATGAAACTACCACTTAATAAGGACAAAAACCTGATTGTATAGTTACGATAGTAAATTAGAATTAAAAAAAAAACTTAAAAGTGCTTATGTATATCAGAAATGCTAATTATTTACTAAAGATCAACTAAAAAACACCTTGTAATCTATAACATTTAAGAAAAATCACCAAGATAGAAAAGGGCAAATGCTTGGAGGAAAAGCTGTATTAACATCTTATAATTTCCTAATTACCGAGTAGAGGTATCGTTGGTTGAACTGCTGCATAGCTCCCTGCAGTTGGTTCCGCTGAGACTGCCACTGTTCAAAATTCCGCACAGATTCCATGGTAGGCCGCTGCCAGGTGGTTGTCCTGGTGTTATGATCCACATAATAAACTCTTCCCCGATCATCAACTCTTCTTTCCCAACTACCAAAAATAAAATAAGCAATAGTAAAAATGAAAATAAACAATAATCTCTTACTATAAGAAACTGGAAAGTAGTTAGGTAATACTTCACTCAAATAATTTAAAAATCAAGTCGAAGAGCTAAGTTTAAAAGAATGTAAATACTGATATTCCTCAGAAAAATTATGAACATGTAACTTGCTATCTATTTTAGCTAAACTACCTTCCCATTCTTCCCTGTATGATTTCTAAGGGCTGTCTAAAAAAAAGAGGTCATAGACTGAACAGTAACAGTATGACTATCCTTTCTCCCTCTTTTTTTGATAAACATTTACTGAGTGTTTACTGTATACCTAGCAATCTGCCTCTATCATTCCTGCCCGTGTAAAGGGTTTTAACTCAACTTATATAGCTTTTTAACCTACCTTTCACGGTTACACTGCTGCTGAACTAAAGTGCAGATCGAGGCATGCCGTTCCACCTATCACCGTTCCCTGGCATGGCATAAAAATGAACCCATTCACCATTTCAGCCTTACCTCCCTTAAGGTCTTTCAAGGGACCCATATGAGAGCCAAATCAATTACTTGCTGGCCCCAAATGTGTCGTACGTTTCATTCTGTCATGCCTTTGTTTTAATATCCCCTCAGAACAGAATGCCCTTCTCTACCCGCCAGAATTCTCCCCATCCTCCAGAGTTTAGTTCACCTTAAGCCAATTTGTGTCATTAATTTCATATATGATTTCAGTATCCTTTCAGCAACCAATCTCACAAAAATAACATAGTTCTTGCCCTGAATTTTCTGGACTTTGAATATGTTTTATATTGGTGGACCCTGAGTTGCATCTGGAAGGACAGTTTGTGAATGGCCTTGAATGACCGCTTAAGAGCATAAACTTTATTTAGTATGTAATAGAAATGCTTTTTCATTTAAAACCCTCTATAACTTTAGTCATAATGTAATACAATTTTACTTGCAGCAATCTTTTAGATAATAATTTTGAATGACACTAATATTTATTACATAAGTGTCACTCAATAGCATAGTTTAGATCCCTATCTATGGAGAACCATACATATAAACTATCCTAAATATGACTTTCATTCCTTAAAAAATAACAAGGACTGAAATTAGATCAAAATTCTGCAACTACTCTCAGTAAACTCATGCCAATGTTTGACAATCTCTTGGAAGCCCTTCAGACTAACTGTAAAAGAGACACAATGTAACACATCTCACCTACTGAACATTCATTATTCACAAAAGCAAATCAAGGAAACATAACATGTAGAATGAATCATTTTATATTGTATTAAATAAACTTTTAAAATTACATGTATAAAACACAACTGAAGATGCATAAGATGCTACATTACCCTGGAGGTAAAGGTTGTGGCCTCTCCCATGTGGTCGTTCTAGTGTTATGATCCACATAATAGGTTCTACCATGAGGATCTTTTCTCTGTTCCCACCTTCAATGAAAAAGCAAAAACAAAAGATAGCAAACCAAGACAATCTGAAAAATGGTTCCTTCTTATAATCCAAAAAAATTACAGATAAGTTTTACTTTAAAAGGTCACATATATACATAAAATTGTTTCTTTTCTCAATTATTGTGCTTTTTTTAAAGAAGATATCTTTTTTTAAAAAAATATTTATTTATGTATGTATGTATATATTTATTTATTTGGTTGCACTGGGTCTTAGTTGCAGCAGGTGGGCTCCTCAGTTGTGGCTCGAGGACTCCTTAGTTGAGGCACGTAGGCTCCTTAGTTGTGGCACACGGGCTCCTTAGTTGTGGCATGCGAACTCTTAGTTGAGACATGCATGTGGGATCTAGTTCCCTGACCAGGGATGGAACTCCGGCCCCCTGCATTGGGAGTGTGGAGTCTTAACCACTGCACCACCAGGGAAGTCCCTATTGTGCCTTTTAAGTTCTTAATTATTCAACTTTCATCAACAGTACTGGCAACTCAGTAAGTACAGTTAGCAGAGGAAGACAGAATAGTACATAAAGTTTTTAAAAGTTACTAATTTACAGAATTCCAAATCATCAGAAAACAGAAACTTAATCAACAGCAGAGGAACTTTCAGCTTAATATCATGCCCAGAGCACAAAATGTCAATGAAGTAATATCCATTTTTGCAATTTAAGAAATACACATCTAAAAGATTTTAGCAGAAATCTCCTTAAAGTATGTGGTGACACAGCTCCATCAAAATTCTTTCTTCTATCTGCATACAGTGTCTTCTTTTTGTGCACATCTATCCCTCTCTTGTCTTTGGTAAGCCTCTGAGTTTATGGACATCCAATTTTATCTTTTTCTGTTCTATCTCAAAGACACTCAATCTCTTATTTTCCCCACCCTCATTTTCTCCTCTGTGATCCCCGTTTCTTCCTTTCCAGTCTTTCCTTAAAATGGTATAGAAGAAAAATTTTAAACATAAACAATAAAAACCTGGTATTTCTGAGTTTAATATTCTTGTTTTCACCTGACAGAAAAAATGGAAAATATCTTCCTTTCTCTTAAACACAAGGATCCAATTTAATTTGACTTCTTTTTGATTAGAGAGGCCTTTAATTTTTATTTTCCTACACAATGACCATACGTATTAAAGTTATTCCCTAACAAGGTGTACACATACATACATATTTTAAATGGCATGCAAAAAATAATCATTTGTTTAAGCTGCATCTGACAAACATTAGCCACAACAAGCTTAAATAGTAACCATGAACAATAAAGATGCCCAAGTTCACAACCGATTCAGGATGATATAGATTATTAAAATTATCTATTATGAAACAGTGGTATAAAATCCTACCCTGGAACATTCATGCTACCCTGTAACTACAAAAATTTAGATATTCCTCATAAGTATTTTACTAAAAATAATAACCTGAAATTTCAGATTTACTTCATATGTTTTTATATAATAATAAATGTTCATGGGAAGGCAGGATTTAAATATGGAATTTCATTTTAAACACATTTCTGGAATACCTAGGACACATACCAGTGGGTTACTGATTTGTAGGAAAGCTTAACAGCCAAAAACAAATACCTACAAAATATATCAAGTTTCAAGAACTTCCTGATAATGGTACTTTTGCTATTTTTAGGTATTAATTCCTATAATCAGTTCTTGAATTTGTACTGCTATTCTATATCAAAATTTCCTGGTTTCCAACCTTTCTTTACAAATGTTCTTTACTACTTTTAATTTACTTTAATTTTTATCCAAATTATATACACTTTCACATACTATTTAATATATAATCTCACAGTTATATAATTATGTAACCTCCACACAGTTTAAACAATCAGATAGTCTATGAGGCTCATTACAATACAACAATAGTGCCTATTGTCCCCTAATCTCATTTTCTACTCCCCAAAGGCAACATTTTCAACTGTTTTAGCCAATTCTTTTAGTATTTACCTCTTTTTTCTTATTAACAAGCTTACTACTCTACTAATTTAATTTCAAGCATAATTTATTGATTTCTCACTATGAAAGGTAAAGCTGTCTCTTTCCTGCACAGATGTACGCATATACACTGTAACCTGGACCCTCCTTCCAACTGTTCCAAATACACACATATGCTGTGTCCTTCCCTTATAATTATTATGACTGTGTAAACCCTCCTGACAGCTGAGCTATGAACACACCATGATTTCTTTAACTGTCTCCTTTCCTCCCATTTCCTTATTTTCTTCGTACTTATTAATTTAACTACAAATACTTTTCTAGTTGCATAAATCTCCTCTCAAAATATTCAAGCTCATTGGGTATTTTATCAGTCACACCTGCCATCAAGCTTTCCTTTCATCATCTTGCTGGTAACTCCTTTCACTTGGATCCCACGTCCTTCACTTTTACTTACCTAAATTTGGAGGAACATGCATCCTGGTAGCTTCCTCAGAAAGTAAACTTACATGGGAAGTAAACTTTTGGAAACCTAGGATGTCTGAAATGTATCTATTCTGTGTACACACTAACAGTGAGACTAGATTCAGAATTCTAGGCTGAATATAATTTCCCTCAGCATTTAAGGCATATTGTCTCCTAGCTTCTTGTGTTGATTCTGAAAAGTCTAATGCTGTTCTGATGATTATGAGATTTGCTTTTTTTCCATTTTTTTAAAAATCTCTGGAAATGTTTATGATTTTTTTCTTTGGCCCCAATGTACTAAAATTTTCATAACAAGTTATCTTAATATAGATTTATTTTCACTTATTATCCTGAGTTTTGGTGAGCCCTTTCCATAAGGAAGTTCCTCCCTCTTGTTTGTAAAAGGTGGGTTATTTTTGGTTATTTTGTTAAATATTTCCTCCTGTTTTCTCTTTCTGGAACTTCTCTTATCAGACCTTCTGAACTGGTCCTCTAATTTTTCTATTTTATTTCTTTTACTTTATAAATTTATGTTTGTTCTACTTTCTGGGAAATTCATTTACCTTTATTAGCCACATCTTCCAGTGCATTAGATTTCCAAGAGCTTTTTACAAACCTCATTCTTCCTTAATATGTTACATCTACTCTTGTCCCTCTGAGAATATTAAAATAGTCTGTTTTCTTCAAGAGCATTTTCTAGGTTGTTTGTTTTGATCTTTACCCTTCACATTAAAAGGTTTCCCTCAGATGTCTAATGAGTAGGGCACCAAAAAAATTGACCAGGAGCTTTGTGGGTGGGGCTTGTGGATTGTGGAATTAATTGAAGGGCGATATAATGAGGCTATTTTGTTGGCGAACAAACAGATTATCAGTATTTTAGTCTTTGGGGGAGGTTCCTTCGACAGAAGACACTTCCAGTCTCCCGGGTGGAATAGTAAAATCCTGGTTGTCAGTATTTTGGGATTTGGGTATGAAAGAAGGATGTGGGCTTGGAAATTCACTTATAACTTTATTCAATTATTAACATCATAAAGGTTCACTTATGTCCCCTGGTGTAGTACAGTACCTTGCCCTCAATTGTGCCTGGTGTTCCAAATGCAGAGAACCTCCAGAGAAGAAACCCCTAGGCAAGGTAGCAGTCCTAGCTGCAGGGAGGAAAAGTAGGGATTCATTTCTCAACGTGACTTTCAAACAATCTTGCTGTTTACAGTGCTGTCTTCACAGCCACTTCCAAAGGTATCTGATGCTGCCAATTCCTGGGCCTTCTGGGAGCACCAATGCGTAGACTTGGCTTTTCCCACTGACAGGCCAGAATTCAGCTCTCTTGGATTTGCAAAGTCAGCTCCACTTAGTCATCCTCCAGATGACTGCAACCTCATGCGCGACACTGCACAAAAGCACCCGGCTAAGCCACTTCCAGATTCCTGAGCCTCAGAAACTGTGTAAGATTATGTTTGTTGTTGTAAATTGCTAAATTTTAGGGTAATTTGTTACACAGCAATAATTAATACAAAAGGAAATACTATAAACCCATTCAAAAGGATTAAGGTAAACCTACACATTTAGACCAAAAGCTTCACGAAGCTTGGGCCTTGATCTATATTGCTCACCAGTGTACTAATAGCACATAGCACAGTGTCTGCCACAGAAGAGATGCTTACTAAACATTTATTAGTATTTGGTGAATGTGTGCACCTACTTGTACTGACATGGAAATATGACCAAGTTTTAAAAAGCAACTGAAAAATAGTATGTAGAGTGTGATTCCATTTTCTTAAAATAATTCAACAAGTCTTTGCAAAATAGTAATTTACATAGTTTCTCTTTATCCTTTTCACCTACTTTTATCCTTCCTCTCATAGAACCTGTCGCTATCTGACATTATTGAGTAGGTTTTTAATGCAAGGCCACTGCTGGTCAGCCTGCTGTAACACAAGCTCCACAGCAGCAGAGTCTTGGGGTCTCCTGCCCCTCTGAACACCCAGTGCCTAGAACAATGACCGAGAGAAGCTCTCAAATATATACCGCTGGAATAATATTTAGACACCACTCTCTCTGTGGTAAGCTTAAGGGGTACTTTAAAGGTTTCTGTAACATTTAAATGTTTTATTTGGTCATGTCTTAGTTTTGTGATCAGAAACAAATTTTAAATTAGGGGAAAAAATAAATATAACCAGTATACCATCCATAAAATGGGTTATGAAGCCATTTTCTAGTTTTATCCTTAGTTGCAAATATTTCTAATTTAATATTCAATATTCAGTAAGCACTTAGGTTCCAAGCATAATTCTAGCCACTGGTTCTTAATTTTTCCAAAACAGGGGATCACTTCCAGATTTCAGTGTTTTTGCTCTAAAGAGAATTTATCCTTCTCAAACTAAATTGCTTGCAACACACATCATATTCAGAACTACTTCTGGATATCATCTTTATAATTTTCTACATTCTATTCACTAGATCAAAGGTAGGCAAACTTCTTCTGTAAAGTGCTAGATAGTAAATATTTTAGGCTTTGTGGGCCAAAAGGAAAAATCAAGAACATTATGTAGGAACTTACATAATAAGAGCAAAAACTCCTGTCATGCCCCACCCTGTCTTCCTGGGGTAGGGCATCCCAGGCTGTGGACATGCCCCGTACCCAGTTGCCCTCTGCTGACAACATTCTTGGGACAAAGAACTCCTGGCCCACAGGGGAGGAGCCTGGTCAGTTTCACCACCTGACCCAGTGACTCTAGGATCCCAGTGTGCTTTTCTCTCCTGCCCTGGCAGCCAATCCACGGGGAGGCAACTTGCTGAGTTTTCACTCCCAGAGTGAGAGTCTACCTTTGGGGGCATGACGGTTGCCAAGAATGAGTCCCCAGTGTGTGGGTGGTGACCAGAGCAGGCCTTGGGCAGCAATGAGGAAGGAAGGTGCTGGCAGGGGAAAAAGGCGGTACAGGGATAAAGGGGCGTGGTCTCAGGCTTGGTGTGGGAGACTCGCAGTGACAGCCAACTAGAGCTGTACCCGGGGGTCCTATAAAAGTGATGGGCTGGAACTGGCCAGAGACTAGATTATCCCTGCAGTGGAAATTCATGAGTACCCCTCAAATAGTTGCAAATTACCAGGTTGACTGATGAGACTTCTCAGTAGAATTCTTTAATTTCATGGGGATAAGTGTTAATTTATAACCGCTACACCTCACCTTCAACCATAATAGTCTCCCTTCCTAGCATTCAGATGTAGCCTCCCTGTCGCATAAATTTCCAAAGCCTACTGCTGAAAAAAGACCTTGTTAAAATAATAATAATAATAAATGTGGAAGAATTTTGTTAAACATATTACAATAAAAATGATAGAATTTAGTTGCTGATTGGATAACTACTGGTTTCAAACTTGGATAATGGGGTAGGTGGTAAGACTTGCCTTCTCATAAACCACGATCAACAGCTGCCCCTCTCTCCTGTACGGCTTGCCAATCTCTCTCCTGGCTCCTGCCCATCAGCAACTGACCACCCTTTAGGTCACTGCCATTTTTTAAAACAAAAAACTACTCCTCAATACTGTATCTTTTCTTGCTCGCTTCTACCAAACACTCCTCTCTCCCTGTGTGCTCACAGGGAAAAAGTTTTATGCATTAGTTCTCACTCTTTCAAAGAGTTTTCTATCACACTTCCATCCCTTCCATTCACTCCATCACACAGCAGTCTGAATACAGCTCTATTTCCCAGAAATCATTCTGTCAAAGATCAATAATAAATAATCTCTTTGTTGTTAAATTCAATGGGTGCCTTTCAGTTCTTATCTCACTTGAATTTTCAGTAGCTTTCAACCTTGTTAACCATTTCCTCTGAAGCATTTACAAGCCAGGGCCTTTGCCGAATTGCTCACTCACTCAAAATCATTTAATCAAGCACTAATTCACTTATAAATATTTATTGAGTACCTGCTACATGGCAGGCATAGTTTTAGGCACGAGGAATACAGAAATGGACAAAATAAAGCCCCCTTTTCAGTCTAGTGGAGAGAAAACTGACAAAAACACACAAATGTATGTCTCATGGTGATTTAAGTGTTATAAAGAAAAGTAATACAAATAACATCATGCTGATTTAAAGAACCCTACTCAAAAGAGTACATACTGATTCCATTTATGTTAAGTTCTACAACAGGGAAAACGAATCTATAATCTATTGTGGAAAAAAGCTTTTAGGGAGGAACAGTGGTTGCCTCCCTCAAAGTAAGGACAGGGATTGACTGAAAGCTTGAGAGAACTTTCTGAGGTGATGATAATACTCTAGTCTTAATAAAGGTGTGACAACTGAGCATTTGTCAAAACTCATCAAAATGGCACATTTAAGACTCATGCATTTCCTTCTATGTAAACTTTACCAAAAAATCTTTAAGCAAATATTGAATTCTAGTTACCGATATGCAAGCCAAAGTTTTGAGGGGCAAAATGTACTGGTATCTGCAACTTAGTTATCAGGAAATTATATTTAAACATTAGACAAATGGAGAGATGAAGAGATGTGTGATAAAGCAAGCAGAGTAAAATGTAAACTACAGAACCTAGTGGTAGATAGATATATGGGTGTTCACTGTAAAATTCTTTAAATTTTTCTGCGTGTTTATAAATTTTCATAACAGAAGGTTGGGAAAAAATAAGGCAGGGGATGGGGACAGAGGGACCTGATTTGGACAGAGGGAATCGGGAAAGGCCTCTGGAGCAAGGTAACATTTGAGCAGAGACACGCAGATATCTGAGGAATAACACTCCGCACAACAGTCAGAGAACAAGCAAAGGGCTCTAGGTAAGACCATGCTTGGCATAACACTCACTCGGGCTGGAATACGATTCCTTCAGAACACTCATGATTCTAGCACCTACGAATGTACTGTGTAGTTAGCCAAGTAAGTTACCCAGGAGCGGACACACGGGAACTAAGAAGATTGTTGAGGAAAGAGGGAAGATGACGTGGATTGGAAACTGCTGGCTCAGATGGTCACACAAGCCAAGTGATGCATAAGCCAGAGGGGTCACCCTTGCCTCCACCCTCCGACTCTACCTCCCACAGCTAATTACCACACCCATCGTAACGTCGCCCCAGGAGACTAGCATCTACCTTAGTGCAGGCTGTTTTTACTTCTCACCTGGATAAGTAGCATCTCAACCTTCTAGGTAACAGCTCACAGAGTAAGAATACACTTTACCTAAATGCCTCTGTTCACCCTAGACTGCTATTTACCTACAGATTTTACACACACAAGCACACATCAGAAAAACAAACTTTCCCAAAACAATGTTTACCTAACACACTTCAGTTTTCCATTCTAGTCCATGTTGACTTACTTTATTATGTTTTCAAATGCTGGTCACAATCTGTTAATAGGCTGCAACTTGCAATCTGAAAATCACTCATCTAGATCCCTACAAAATTCTCCTAATGCAAAGATCACATACGGTGGCTACAGGCACGCTGAAGCATGTACTTGGCCGCACAGAATTAAGTTTATGTACTTACCACTTTAAACAGGAATGTGCCCACTTCTCTCATTTATGAAACAGCCTAGCTGCGATTCTAGCTTGTCCCTTAACTTCTAATCTGTCTATACCACTCCTAGAATAATTTTATTAAAATGCAAATATGACTGCGGCACTCCCCTGCTTAAAATTCTTTAATGTTTATTCATGGTTTTCAGGAAAAAACTCCCAAACTTTTAGCAGGTAAACAAAATTCTTCAGAGGACTGTTTATTCTTCAGTACTACATAGTTTGCTTCCTCCAATGCTCAACTCAAGCTGTAACAAAATACCATTTCCTGAGTTCAGTTTACTCGTTTATGGATGTTAGAAATCCGAATGTGTAGTTAGCTCCACTGAGAATGAAACCTTTCACAACCTGTGCCTCCATTATTGCTTTGCTAACTCCTACGACTCTTTCAGAAATCCACTCAAGGGTCATCTCTTCCAGAAAGTATTCTTTATCTCAGTATAGCAGGTTACTCCCCACTAACTTCCCTCTACATATGTTCCCTCCCACAGCACCCTAAACTTAGACCTCTAGCTTAGCTTTAATTGAACTGTATAGACAATAACTATTTATTTATCTTTAACCCCATCAGATCATGAGGTTCTTGACAGTAAGAAGAGCTTCTTATATATCGGTGTCATAATGGCAGACACATGAGACTCAGATAAATGACTAAGCTGCCAAAGATAGAAGACAAAGGGACAATGAGAGATTTTTGAGAGGAAAGGGAAGATACTGTATGGCCAAAAATGCTTGCAGGAAGCAGTGGAGATTTCCAGGAAGCAGATAAAAATAAGCTAGAGAAAGGTCTGGTCTGGACATATAGATTTAATAGTTAAAATGATGGGAGAGTATAAGATTCAACAGAGGCAGCACATTCAGGAGAAGACCAAAGGCTGAAACCACGATTAGGCAATAGGCAAAATCAGATGAGCCAGTACAGAGCACTGAGAAAAAACAGCTCAGAAAGTAAGAAAGGGTACGGACACAGTGACAGTGATGAGAAAATGATGGCAATGAGGTAGAGACCTCTAGAGGTGCAGTTTCCACAGCTAGAGAGTAGAAACTCTAACTGCTGTAAGCTGTGCAGGACAGCACTGCATACACCGTACTTTTATCACAGCATTCTCAAACTGTATTGTAGGTATGTTTAAAAACCTGAGCCACTCAACAAGCTTCTTGGAGGCAGAGACCATCAATCATTAATTCAACATACCCCGATGGCAGAGTTTCTGTGTTGGCATTTCCAGACTGCTGCTGGACAGGTTCCGCACAGACGTCTGGCTGTCTTAATTTGGCTGCTTCGAAGGCAGAGCTACTTCCAGAACTGGAGGTAGAAGGATCTAACGTACTCCTAGCTTCAGACCCAAATGCTGCACTGTTAGAAAGAATACATTCATTGTTTTCTGAGGAGGTCGGTATTTCTTGAACTGGAGGATCTTCGACAGTAGTACTAGTGCAATTTGAAGACAAGGCGGTTTCTCCAGATACTACTGCAGTACCCGTGGTGGAAGCATTATCAGTTGGTGCAGATGAGGATGATTCTCCATTAACTGAAAGGGGAAAATTAGTAAGATGATCTATCAAGGAATGACAAAGCAACCAGTTAACTCATCAATTATATTTATTCAGAGCCTAATTTATACTGAGCAACGTATCAGGTACTGACAGAAATAAGACAGACAATACTTTTTGTTGTTCACATTTTAGAGATGAACGTTTAAATAATAAAACTTAAGACTATATATATATACCAATAACCCTAAGTTAGAGAAAGAGAAACCAACATGAACAAATGTTTTTCCTCCAAAGAATCAATTCTGAATATCTGCATGGGTTATATAAAAACCTTAAAATGACCCCGTTCAAGCTCCCTTTCCTGTGCAAATGCAGCTAATATCAAAAGAACTCTTGCCGAATATAAAGTGGCATTAATTCTTAAGAAAGTACTACAGGGGACTGCAAAAAGATCCAGGAACTCGTTCTACACTTGCTAAAGAAATAACCCAGCACTGGGATCCAGTGATATAATTTTCTTGATTTTCATTTTAAATGTGATTCATCCATTTCAACTACGTGTCACTATAAAAGTGAGTCAAATTAAAACTGGAAAGAGAATAGATTATTGAACAAAACCTGTAAGAAAATCACACATCAAAGTTTTAATTGAAACAGAAAAGGGAGACATAATTAAGAGTAATGGAACGTTCAGGTGGATTTTTAAAGAAAGAGATTTAAATAGCAGGAAGGAGAGAAATGAGTACTATTAAAGGAATCAAATAGTAAGCATAAAAAACAACAGAACCAATGAAGTTCTGTACCAACTACAGGGGAGAGTAGCTTTGGGAGAAAAAAAATCAATAACAAAATATAAAAAATAAATGTTTATAGTGCTACCGGTACTCAACACTGTTAGATAACATGAAGAAAAGAAAAGAGAATGTGCAGAGAGACTAAATTCTGGGTCTCTTACATGATGTTCAGAATTGATATATGATGGTCAAAGTGAATTTTCTCATTTAATTTTCACTCTTCAACAATGCAGAAATTAATTTCCAGAAAAAGAAAAGATGAGCAATAGTATTTTCAAAGCAAAATAACACTAAATGGGAAAAGGAATATTTGACAAAAGACAATCCAGTCCAATAAGAAAGAATCATAAACCCTTATGCATACTAAAACATAGCACATGCTACACAAACTGTTAAAAACAGAGGAAGAAAATTAATTATTAAATAGCACCTTTCAATTGTTCAAGGCAAAAACTTCTCTCCTACAACAATTCAACTGCAAGTGCTCTCAGCTCTTCTGTCTACACCACTACCCCTGTCCACCGTTCCTTGTTTTTTACTCTACTGCAATAGCGTCCTAATTGGTCTGCCTGCTTCCTCTCCAGTCCAACTCCAATCCAGTCTCCAAATAGCAGCCAAAGTAATCTTATAAAAGCATACAACAGATGTTTTCACGCCCTAATTAAACATACCCATTACAACCAGAATAAATTCCAAACTCTTTACCACAGCTCATGACAAAGACTCTACACAGTCTACTCCACAGTTACACCTGACTTCTCACAATGGTCTCCTTTCTGTTCCTTGAATAGAACAAACTCCCTCCCATTCAGGGATGTGCACTTGCTGTTCCCACCGTCTCAGAATAGCTCCTGACTGGCTGCTTCTTATCACGCAGAGTCCAGACTCAACCACTCCTTTGGAAAGGCAGTGCTGGGGTATCTTACCTAATGCTGCACCTGCCCCACCATCCCCCCAGGCTACATATTAGACTGTTTTCTCACGTTCTGAAATATTTTATTTGTTTTTATTTCTTTTTCATTGAGTTCAGAATGCAAACACTTTGTCAGACTTGTTCATGTTTGTATTTTCAACAGTTACAACATGCCTGGCATACTAAAACAATAAATGTTAAATAAAGACAAATCACAGAGGAAGAAGTGAACATACCTCTGTCAAAACTAGGCAGATAAAAAGAGCATTAGTAGAAATATTAAGTATATGAAGGATTTAATAACACAGTCAATATACCTGTTCTAAATTACAGAGTTAGAGAGGTAGTTTTGAGTTTCCATTATATATATATTCCATCCAAACAATCTAAGAATTCTTAGGAAAAAATGACATGTAAGGGACCAAAGGAAAATCCCAAAATGGATCCTCTTAAGACTCAAAAGAACAGGTTGGGGGTGAGGGGAAAATGCCCTCCCCTCCAAAAGTCCTCATGTACAATACTGTCTTTGGTGAAAAGAAATCATTTGTATTCAGCTCCAGGCCCACAATCCCTTATCTGAAACTCTTGGGACCAAGTGACTCCCAGAATTCCTAACTTCAGAATTCAGAAAGATAGTATGGCACATATATTGTCTATTACACTAATGCCAAGTCAGACTGGGGCCTACACACTAATTAAACACAGTATTACTTCTGTAGCAAAACAAAAGGATACTCATACTAAGCACAAAAAAGTAAAAATACCCTGAAGTCAGTCCCAGTCATTTTGCCATCAAATGAGTTTACCAAAAAAACTTTTGGTTTTAAAAATTTTAGGATTTTGGGGGTCTTCCCTGGTGGCGCAGTGGTTAAGAATCCACCTGCCAACGCAGGGGACACAGGTTCGATCCCTGATCCAGGAATATCCCACAGGCCGCAGAGCAACTAAGCCCACGCGCCACAACTACTGACCCTGCGCTCTACAGCCCGCATGCTGCAACTACTGAAGCTCGCGCACCTAGAGCCTGTGCTCTGCAACAAGAGAATCCACGGCAATGAGAAGCCTGGGCACCGCAACAGAGAGTAGCCCCCACTCCCCACAAATAGAGAAAGCCCACACGGAGCAACAAAGACCCAACACAGCCAAAAAAAAAAAGATTTTAGGATTTTGGGATCACAAGTAATGGATTAAAAACACGTAATGTGTTATACACAGAATATGCACACTTCCACCCCATCAGCACTCCAACAGTGAAAACTGATTTTTAAAGTTCCTGATTAGAAAAAAAACCTATTTTTACACCAACACCTTAAAGACTACCCCTTGAAAAGATACCTGAATTCATCATCCTACTAAGGGATGACAGATCATACAGATGACATTGGTTAAGTGACTGCTACCAACAGAGTAGGTTCCAGAAGCCTTTGTAAACCAGCCAATGGAATGATGACAGTTGGACTGTTTGGTCAGATGTCACCAACGACAAAAAGAACATGCAAACACAGTCACTAGGTTGACTGGGGGAATATTATTTGAAGCTTATCATGGTATAAAAGATGAACATCGCAACTCTGAGACACTATAAAAATCACACACATCTAAATGAACAGGAAAGCAGAGAGGTGAGAGCCAAAGAGGTGGATGTCAATTACAGCTCCTCTACTAGCTGGGATCTCTTTGTGCCTCAGTTCCTTCACAAGAAAAATACTAGTACTTATTCTGAAGAGTTATTGTGAGAGTTAAATCAGTCAATGAACATATAGTGTTTAGAACATGTGTAGCACAAATATTAGCTGTTATTCTGATTGTCTTAGGTTTCCTTGCAATTATTGTGAATGTCTTGGGAATTATTTACAATGGAGCCTTCATTTCTAGTCGCCCATGTGTGTGTTTTACTTTCACCTTGAAATTTCAGGCAAGGATAAATAAGAGAAGAATGTGGAAAGTGAATCTGTTCCCAACAGAAACAGTCTATAAAGTATTTAACAAGCTGTAGAATATAAATAATAGATTCTACAATGAGGGGGAACCCAGTAAGTCCTTCTCTCTTTTGCATCAACATCTGAATAAGCCTGAAAGCTGAAACATGCAACTATGTAGTGGTCAATGGATACTTTGGCCAATCTACTCTAGCAGCTAAATATTTTAGAAAGAAGAGATAAATCCCCAAATTCCATATACTTTAAATGGAAGGTGATGATGAGAATGAAACAGAATGGTTGCATAAGCCTTTCTGAAATGAGCATTCAACATTCTTATACTTCTCATGAATAAAGAGTAGACTTAATCAAGAATTGGCACTGCTATCTAATTACTTCCAGAAATAATGGAACTCGATCTACCATTCTGAATCCAATGATAATCCCATATAACAAATCAAGCCTGGTCACATAAGGGTATTATTTTTATTTTTTACAACTCTTTGGAGTGTTCTCAAGGAAGTTACAATGCTTATAATGTAAATTTATTTATGGGTAGATAACTAGTTTTTGTGTGTGTGTGTGTGTGTGTGGTTTTTGGTATGGGTAAATATGGGTAATTATTTGATAACCTAAAAATCCATAGGCCAAAAGCACTGGACTTACGTTTCATTGTTAAGAACTCTGGTACTCAGATAAGCCATTTTTCTATGTGTGATATTTAAAAAAAGTAAATTATTTGTCCTTCCCATAGGTACTTTTCCCAGACTATTTTTTAAAACTGTAAATTTAATTTAGGAGAGATAATGTAAGTCAGAGTTCTAGGAAACTCACTATTGTATTTACTCTCTTGGAATTAGTGAGGATGTTGGTCACATTATGGTACCTTTTCATATAGATTCATAAAAGATGGAATATCAGGAATAGGAGCTGTTTTTTTTGTTTGCTTTTTGGTTCTTCTTGGCCACGAGGCTTGTGGGATCTTAGTTCCCCGACCAGGGATCAAATAGGGCCCCGGCAGTGAGAGCGCCGAATCCTAACCACTGGACCGCCAGGAAATTCCCAATAGGAGCTATTTTAACGGGTCTGTTCTTAATTTACAGACAATTCTGAATAATCTAAAATGTTTCCTTTTCCCTTCTGCTAATAAATCTGAGGCAAATGTTCTTACTAGAAAGGATACCAGAATCAGAAAATAAATGCATTCTGCTCACTAATTCCACCCTGGTTATCTATGTTTATCTTCTCTGCATTTTCCAGACACCTTAAATTAATGACTAATAAGTCTACTTATTGTGGGTACTTAGGATCTTTAAGTCTACCTTTTTTAAAAAAGGGCAGCATTAATAAACAAATTAAATTTTCAAAAAACCATTAATGTCAGTTCCCACGTTTACAAAAAACTCACAGAATGCATGGTAAATATCCCCCCAATCTTGAATATAAATATACAATAGTCTTATCTATAAACCCATCTATTTTCATTTAATTACTAAATTACTTCCTTACATGTTTCTACTTTTCAATACTTTCCCATAAATAGACGAAGGAAAGAATATAGGCTCTGGAATGAAAAGAATAGGATTCCAACTCTAGCCCCAAGACATATGCTAATAATGTGAAGCAAGTCCTAAGATTTGAGTTTCAAGAAATTCATCTGGGTTAATTTATAAAGATCAAACAAAAAATGATTTATGAATATTACAGCTGAATCCATTGAAAGACAGGATTATAGAAAAAAATCTTCCTTAGGCAGTCCTTCTATAATAGAATAACAGTTACTCTTAGAAAATATAAAACTTTGGAGAGTTATATCAGCTCACAGTACATTTTACTACTAAGTTACGTGCCAAGAAGTAAATATTTGTATGGTAAAAGACAGGTTAAAGGAACCATTCATTACTAACAAATCAATGAATTCCCTCAAGTTCTTTTAGAAATATATTCTATATTATGAATTAAATAGTATTTTTTGTAGCATACAGCCTAAGAATCTAGCTATCAAGTAAGTACTTGCTTAGTGAAATGTGTGGTTATTTCTAAACTAATACATTTTTGGAATATCTTCCTAAATAATCTAGAAAAATTCAAATTACCAGAAAAAATTTCAGGTATTATAATCTTCATGTTCCTTTTATAAAACTGAAGATTAAGAAAGATTGTACGATAAGAAAAGTACAGGTATAGATACATAAAATTTAATTTAGTTTTCATTTAAACAATGTGTCATAAGCAGCCATGCTTACCAGTGTCATTGGCAGGCTCAGATGTGAGTGGTTTTGGAGCTGGTGTGTTTTTGGGTCTGGCAGCAACCTGAGATGGAGATGAAGGTGTGTTGTCTCCATTAACTACATATGAACAGCATGAGTTTTGTACCACAGTGTTTGTAGGTACATGATTATCTATTCCATTAGTACCTTCGGCAGCCAACCTATTAAAAAAACAGAAAAAAAGCCTTACTTCAATGAATTAAGTACAATTAAATAACTTATTTATTTATTTATTTTTGGCCATGTTGGGTTTTCATTGCTGAGTGCGGGCTTTCTCTAGTTGCGGCGAGCGGGGGCTACTCTTCGTTGCGGAGCACGGGCTCGAGGCGCACAGGCTTCAGTAGTTGTGGTGCACGGGCTTAGTTGCTCTGAGGCATGTGGGATCTTCCTGGACCAGAGCTCAAACCTGTGTCTCCTGCATTGGCAGGAGGACTCCCAACCACTGTGCCACCAGGGAAGTCCACAGTTAAATAACTTTTCATCAGAAGTTTCATAAGAAATATTTACCAAGTTCTTAACATTGAAGCAAAATGATAGGTATAAAGAGTAATGAACAAAAGATACCCTGATTACTTTTTTAACATGTTATTTTTTACATTTTATTACATACTTTGCTATATTAAAGTTAAAATTACTTTCAGTTCTAAGTGTATCCACACTGTCAGATAAATGTATCAATATATTGAGATATACAAATATACTAAGTCAAAATGATTCAGTCCCTCAAACCAATGTTCAATTTGTACATTTTAAATAGTCTTAACTAGACTTAAATAGTCTTAAGAATATTAATATTTATTTTAAAATGCTCTGAAAGTATTTTCAAAAAGGTCATGAAACTTATAAAAATCAATTCCAAACTGTTTATTGGAATTTTATTGAATACTGAAAGACCAAAAAATTCTTAAAAAATTGATCACAAGTTATTATGTACCAGCACTAAAATAATGAGCACATGATGATCAGAAAAAGCTAAATATTATATCCCAGAGTTAGAAAAATTTACAGTGTATTCATTACTGCAAATAAATAAATAAATATATCTACAACTACAAAATCAAACATTTTGGCAGGGAGTTAGGCGATACCATGTAAGTGACCAAGAGAGCTTTTCCATATACACAGGTCACCCTGTATCTCTTCTCCAGAGAGCAGCCTTAGTTTTTTAAAAAATATAAATCAGATCACATCTCAGTTGTCCCACCCAATCTCTCTCTCTGATCTATTTCTCTCCAAGTTCTTCCTTGCCCACCTTGCAGCAGATATACTAGTAAATCAATTTTATATGAAAATCACGCTGAAAAGTCTTCTAATGTTTAATATAAATTATTAGATACAGGGAGCAAAATTATAATGACTTAGAAGATTATCAAAGAAAGGTTAAATATATTGTAGAGTTAGAAGAGTCTGCAGAGCATAAATTAACTAGAAATAGGGTCTTTTTACTTGTTATTTCCTCTGTCTGGAATGCTCTTCCCTGAAATCTCTCCATGGATGGTACATTTTTGGCCTTTTAATTTTAGCTCGAATGGCACTTCCTCAGAGATGATCCCCCTGACATTTCTCTTTAAAACAGACTCCTTTACATTCCTGTCACCCTGTCCTGTGTTTCAATGACTTCATAGTTCTTACCACTATCTCCAATTAGCTAATTTATTTCTTCACTTGTTTACTAACTACCTCTATCCCACCAGAATGAAAATTTCACAGGAACAGGACTGCATCCTTAGTGCCTGGACTACTGTCTGGCACCAAAGAGGTACTCAGTAAGTATCTGGACGATAAATGATACTTTCCCTTGTCACCTATATATTTGGAATGAGATGTATTGAGGAACTTCAGGCAGGTAAAGTTTTGAAATATTTCCCAAGTGATTCTGATCTGTACACCCCTCCCAAGCCACCCAGCAAGGATCAGTGATCTGGCAGTCTAAGTAAAAGAACCCAACTCAAGTTCTCCTGGTGCTGTAGAACTAATCTTTGATTCAGAATGTGTTACTATATAGTAAACAATATTAGGTTTTAGGTTGGTAGTGATTCAAGCTCCTTTACCCATCTAAAATTGTATTTCAAAAATTATTAAGAACAGATATATATATGTACATATATATACATGCACACACGCTAATGCATTTTAATCTACCTGTTGTACCCTTTCAGTCCTGAATTTTCTCAGTGTAAATTATAATGTGGATACTGAATAAATTTAAGCCAAATATATATTCAGAAGACATACTGATCTGTTCAAGTACTCTATGAAAATCATTTAATGGCAATTTAGGAGTAATATTAGTAACTGTAGATTAATAAAAGTCACACTTTGTCATATACCGGCATGCTTTTTCAAATGCAACAGGTCAATTTCGTAGCAATATATTTTCATATTTTCAGGTGTTCATTCCACTATATTTGAGCTTTAACATGCTTTTATTCTAATACAAATTATTTCAAACAGAAAGTCTCTATTAACTGTCATCAAATGTGAACGTATGGGAATCACAGAGATGGCAGGATGATCTCTGAGGGGAGACCGCAATCTGTGCACCATCTATCTTCTAGTGATTACAGGAAGCTGCCAATTCAGACAGCAATAAGATAACCATTTCCCCACATTATCTGACTCTATTTACTGATAAAATATGCCTAAATACAGATTTTTAAAAGCCATTTCCAATAAAAAAGAATGAAGTTCTGACACCTGCTACAACATGGATGAACCTTATGCTAAGTAAAGGAAGCCAGTAACAGAAGATCATATATTATATGATACCGTTTACAAGAAATGGCCAGAACAGGCAAATCCACTGAGACAGAAGATTAGTGGCTGCCAGGAGCTGGGAGGAAAGAGGGATGGAGAGAGAATGCTCATGTGTACAGAGTTTCTTTTTGAAGATGGTAAGAATGTTCTGAAATTAGACAGCAGTGATGGTTACCCAACTCTGTTAACCTAAAAACCACTGAAATATACATGTTATTCTTATGATATGTGTATTATCTCATTAAAGCTGTTATTTTTCTAAAAACTACTTTGATAAGAATTCAACCAAATGATATGCTTAGATATAAGCTTTTAAATTCTATGGCAAACTCTAAACTAAGGTTAAAAACTTCATATGTGGGAAATGTTACATTACTTTGTCACAAATACTAAAATAAAACATTCTACCTGGTGGTTGTCCTTGCCGAAGGGTCTCCGTTTTCATGTAAGGCATCACCATTTTGCTGTATTTCCCCTGAATGACAGAAAAGAAAGACACTAGGTTTTTATATACTTCTTGCTGTTTTCTTTTTTCCTTCAAATTTTGAAAACACATGAAGTTATTAGCTTACTGGTTGGAGATGAGCTGCAGTTTGTTCTATTTTCTTGCTCAATCACCAGTCCATCAAGCACAACAGTTAATTCACCAGTTTGCACAACACCATTCTTGGTTTCCAAGGAAAGTTTTAATTGTTCTTTCACTCTTTCCACTAGGGGGAAAAAAACCCACAAACCTAATTTAAACACTTTTGTTATATACAAAAATATGTTTTAGAAATCAAAACTACATATCAAGAATTACTTTAATTCAGTGCTTGACGGCTACATGTGGAAAGAATTATTTGTGTTTTTATCTATAGGCCCTTCTATACTACACCAGAATCACTTCCTTTCTCACCTAGTTGAATAACTCCTTTCCCTCTACCACATACTTTCAATATCATCTTTAATTGTCCCTTTGCACAGTATAAACCTCTGAGAATATACAAATATATCTAGATAATAAGCTCAGCAATTGCCTAAACTTGCTCTTTGGCCCAAGGTACCACATAAGACTTGTGGTTAAGGCAAAATTTCTGCAGGAGAGTCAGGGGGTTTGGTTCTTAATTCCAGCTCTGGAACTTCTAGCTGTATTTGAGTAAGTAGTCAAGCTACTTAAAGCCTCAGTTTCCTCATTACAAAATGGAGATAACAGAAGCAACAAACTAAAGGAACTGTCATAAGGCCCAAATGCAAAGTCACAGAGAAAGTTCTTAGCACCACATCTGACACACAGTAAGTGCTCAATAAATGGTAATAGTTTATTATTTCTTTTTCATATAAGGCCAAATATTTCTTCTTATTATTAGGATATCTAATTCTTACTTAAACTCAAAGTCATTTTGCTTCAACTTCTCCTATCCCACAGAATACATATCAAAAGTATTAGTGATCCTATTATTATCCAAAATGAGGCCAGTTACTTCAATCTGATCTTCACTTCTGAAATCATGAAACATATTTCTTCTTAGATCATGTCCTTGACTTTGGTCCCTCCTATATTTAACAAATTTGTTGGGTTTTTTTTTCCATTTACCAAATGTCTAGCACAAACATATCGACTAATTACCCAAGTACAGAAAATACAAGACAAAAAAAAAAAAATCTGTAACAACTAACCATTAGACAGGAATTCTTTGCAAAAAATTTAAGAACCATGTAATAAAGAAAACCTTGTAGAAGACCTACCCCAACCATTTTCACCACCATAAACCTCATTTCCACTCTACATCACAAAACCAACATTAATAAAAACAGAGAAACTAGAGGAAATATTAATATTAAAGTATCAAAAAAAAAAAAACCCAACCCTACAAAAGCATGAATTTCAGTTTTATCTAGATTCTAATAATCTATGTCTGAAGAAAACTATATTGACCACCATTCTATTTCATTCTATTTCATTTTTGTCACCTTTCTCTATTTAAAGTATCTGGAATTTGGAGGTTTAGCTCTCATTCCTAAAATATTTAGCTATTTGAGTAGATTCTTAAAGAATAGCCTTTTACTCAATAGGCTTTGAGTAGATTCTTAAAGAATAGCCTATATGGGAAAAGAATCTAAAAAAGAGTGGATATATGTATTCACTTTGCTGTACACCTGAAACTAACACTACATTGTAGATCAACCATACTCCAATAAAAATTAAAAAAAAAAAAAGAATAGCCTTTCAAAATCACTTTAAAGTAGGTCTCTTGGTGGTAAGTTCTCTCATTTTTAAAAATCTGTAAATGTTTGGAGTCTCATCCTGAAAGATTTGTTGGGCATGCCAACTGCGTATTGATAATGATCTCTCAACTCTTTGAAGATATTTTTCCACCATCTTATCCTATTACTGCTAATTATGTAAGCCTGATTTATAAATCTTTGCAAATGACCTGTTTTTCTCCATAGCTGCTTTTTTTTGTCTTTGGTGTCATGCATTTCACTTTGATGAAAGCATGACTTCCTCTTTATCATCCTGCTTTGGATATCAATGAATCCAGGGGCCAGCAAACTATAGACCATAGGCCAAATCTGGCCCATTACCTGTTTTTGTAAATACGGTTTTATTTGAACACAGCCATGCTCATTCATGTACATATTTTCTATGGCTGCTTTCCAACTACAATGGAAGAGCCGAATAGGTGCAACAGAGATTATATGACCTGCAAAGCCTGAATATTTACCATCTGGTCCTTTACAGAAAATGTTTGCCAACCTCTGCTTATGGGTGGCTTCTTATAATTTGTAATCTTTGATGGTGAGTTCATTTTCTGATATTAATCTAAGGGTAATCTTTGGGCTTTAGTACAGGCGGGGCCGGTTTCTTATTCTTTCAGTGGTGTGAGGGCACCCCAAGAGTCAAGACTACAGGAGTCTAAGCTCAGCTCCCCTAGCTGGCTGTCAACCAAAACTGCTATCAGCATCATCCACTAATCTAACTCTAGTTCATAAGGTTTTCTTTGTCTTTTTTTTTTTTTTTCAGAAGAAGGGGGCCCTTGGAGACCACCCCTGCCTCTTTGCAAAACTCATCAATGACACAGAAACTCGTCCTATCCAGGACCTAACTGTTCTGCAATGGGAGGTTGTTCACAACATCTAGCCTTTCACAATTATAACATGGAAGATTAAGATATAACATTTCTGAGTCATAAAATTGGGAGGACTATCACATAAATAATTCTCTCTACGTGTGTGTTGGGGGGAGCTGGAATATGAGGGTATTATTTTATTACAGTATAAACAAGCCAACTCAGACATATTCATCCATTCAATATGTGATTGCCTAGTGTGTGCCAGATAGTGCACTCTGGGAAAGCAGGATAAACCCTGACCAGCCTAAAGTAGACCTCCTCCCTACCATTACTCCATTTATTTCCTTCAATGGACTTACCACCAGAACTGGGCGGGGGGGGGGGGGGGGCAGCGGGGTCCATCTCCCCAACTAAACTGAAGTCTCCAATAGAGCAGAGATCTTATTCAGCTAATTCAGTGATGTATCCTCAGTATCTGACAGAAGGTAGGTGCTTAATAAAATTTAAAATAAACTATTAAGATAGAGCCATCCTCAGGAAACTTACAAGGCAGTAGCTGATTATTTCCTACCGCCTGGACATTCTTCCTTAGTTTTAACTGGGGAAAAGAACAGTCTGAACCTGAGTTTCTAGGAAGCTACATATATGACTAGACAATTTATTCTTTCATCATGGACTTGTCGAAAACACACACTCTTTCTGTCCCCACAGAAAACAAGAGATCTTCAAAAATCTTGGTTTTCAAGGCATTTTACAGAATTAGATTTAACTCAGAATCACATTCTGAAGCTATTTTTTTCTTGCACACAGTATTATCTACTGCTAAGTAACAAATTATCCTAAAATTCAGTCACTTAAAATAACAATAGCTACTTAATACTGCTCACAGTTTCTGTGGGCCAGGAATTTGGGAGGGGTGGAAAAATCTGCCTAAAGGGTGGCTCGTACACAGAGTTGACAAATTGGGATTGACTGCTGAGAAGAAGCCTCAGTTCCTCTCCACTTGGGCCCCTCTACAGACCTGTCGAGAGTCTTCACAGTGGTGACTTTCTTCCTGGAGTGAGTAATCTAAGAGACCAGGGCAAACGATGAAATGTCTTCACTGACCAAGTCTTGGAGGTCATATACCATTACTTCTGCATATTCTATTGGTCACACAGACCATCTCTGTTTCAATGTGGGAGGGGACTACACAAATGTACCAAATAGCAGAAGGTAGGAATGTATAAGGGTCACTTTGGAGGCTGGCAAACATACACATAAATATGATTATAACAGAATTTTAGAAAAGAACGAGTACATTAGGTTACAAAAGCTTGTAAGTAACAATCCCAAGAATAACCAGGTCTTCTGAATCCTAAGTCTTTCCATTATATCATACTATGAGTCAATGTGTTAGGTTCCCATCTTCTATCATGTAACAAAATAAATTTCAGAATTTATAAAAGAAATTAAAGTAAAAATAAAGTAAAAAATGTGGAAGAAAATAGATAACTATTAAATATACGGACTGGAAAGGATTCTTTGAGCATAATAACAATGGAAAATGAATAAACTTTAATGACTGAAATAATATTAAACTTCTATAAATCAAAACTGGGGACAAAAAATAGAGGCAAATGATTGGGAGAAAAAACTAAGAGCTTTTATAAATCAGTGAGAAAAAAAAGAAATCAATAAAAAATGTACAAAGAACATGACAATCACAAACGATGAAATATGAATGATCAATAAACATCTGACTTTATTAATAGTTAAAGAAATACTCTGGTAAGAAAAATATACATTTTTTTTAATCTATTAGTGGGGCGTATATTTCCAAATGGGCACTCTCAGATGCTACATTTTGTGTACAAATTATTATAACTTTTCAGGAAAGCAACTAGAGGCATAGCTAGAGGCTTAAAACTGTTCATTCCCTTTCACCTAGTAATTTCAATCCTAAAAATCTTTCTAAAGAACAGAAATGCATTTATCATCAGTAATGAAAAAACTGTTTGTTCAAAACCTTGGCTAAAATATCTTAGTTTGTGCTGATGCTAAGTGAATTTTAAAAAGAGAACTTAAGACTTAGTAAACTAAACAAATAACTAGTATTGACTAAGTAAATAAGGCTAAAAGCAACTGCTTTAATAAACTTAAATTTGACTATGCTCTGTCTTCTATCATAAATGACACATTGCTCTGTTTCCCTGCCATTTAATGTAAAGAGATAATTTTCACTGTAAATCATTTTGGACATAATTCAATTTGAAGTGATTTTAATGGATTTCAAAATACTTTTGTTGACAAAAGTTACTAACACCATACAAAATTAAAAAATTTAAAAAAACAGTGTAATTCCAGTGTTTGAAAGGCAGCCATCTGACTCCCCTCTGGAGGGTTTAAAGTGGCTCTGTCAGTTTCAAAATTGAAATATAAAATGAAGTTCTGTAATTCACTTCAACCTTGGAATTAGCTACACTACTCTTACACTGTTCACCCATGAATGTGATGACAAAGATTTTCTCCTGGCCCAAATTCAATTCAGGCTCCTCTGAGCCACCTTCTCCACTAGGCCTCAACCTTGGCCCATAAAAACTGCAAACTCTCAGCACAAAAGATTTTATCCACCCTACTCTCCCCAAAATTAAAAGACTTCTAACAACTCAAGGAGACCCTAGCCTGCCTTGAAAGAATTTACTGTTTGCTCAAGGCAACACCTGTGACAGGCCACTCTTTCTCAAAGCATTTATTAAAACAGCTTATAATGGTGGATCCTTCCTCCGTCCCTTTAAGATGTATATGTGTCTCCTACTCAGGGACCTGAAAGTTATTCATCTGAAATGTAATCATCAGGAAGGATGGGTCTTAGTCGGTCTTAGTCTCTGTGGGAGAATAAAATTCTAAATAATAGAGAAAGCTGGCCTAACTGCATTCACACTGATCAACTCTTGTAATTTTTCACTTCCCTAACTCCACTTAGCTTCCACTCACCCCGCTTTCTACTCCCTCATTCTTCCTTTGAAAGGCCCAATTACCTCTGTATAAACTGAAGCTGAGATCAGATCAAGCTGGACCCTCTTCCTTATTGCAAAAGTATATTACTGATTAAAAGATGTCCTTACCACTAGTGTCTGGCTTTTTCTTTGACAACAGAAGGATTTTTCCTTTGCAATTTAAGAAACAGTAGGTTTGAGAGGAAGAAATATACCTCATATATCAGTATCTAATGCTACTGACATAAAGACAAAGAGCTAAAAATACCACATATTTCTGCAAAGCCAATGAAATAATTTCCATAATTTAGAACAGTGTTCAAGTGATCCGAACACATAACTAACTAAAGGCTGAGGTGCAAATGATGGGTTAAATCCACAGAAGTTCTGAGACAATGTATCAGAGGATTGCATGGGTTTGGATGCCATCCAACTAGGCTTATTACACAAAACAAATGAAGGTTAAGGACTTGAAGGCTTGCTAGGATTTAAATGTGAAGAAGTGAAAGAACTTCCCTAGTTAAGCTGCAGTTGGATTTTTACTGGGAAAATACAGATGGTTTTATGTTGGATTAGTTGAGAATTTTATTTAAGGCTACGGATGACTGTAACAATTCATACTATACCATGAAGGCTGAAAGTAAATATATTCAGGAAAAAAAAACCTATTCAAATGAATTAATCCTCTGCCCTTACCCCAAATATATCAGGAGAAGGGATACATAAAAACACGAACTTATGAGAAAAAAATGTCAAGGCCCTGAGTATAGGAAGAAATTAGCCTCATAAATTTGAAGAGGGACATGTCCAAGTGCTAAACCAAGAGGCTGAATCAAAGACAACCAAGGATTTTATCAATTATGAGTATATTTATAAATTCTACAGGTTGTCTAGGACCATATTAACTTCCCACTACTTCTATTCAAAATTAAGCAACTAAGAATAAGAAAACCTGTGCTCTAGTCAAAAGTGCAATTACTTCTTGCTTGAGCAATTCACTTAATTTATTTAATCAATGAAATGAGTGACTGGGATTAATACCCATAGGCATTTAAGTCTGCCTTTAAAGCACTATGATTCTATCACAGCTTTAAATTTTTGAAATTAATTTACTTCCCTTTTGTTATAGGCTGAATTGTGTCCCCCACAACCCCATCCCATTCATATGTTTAAGCCCTAACCTCTGGTACCTCAGAAGGTGACTTTATTTGGAAACACGATCTTTAAAGAGATAATTAAGTTAAAACGAGGTCATCACGGTGGCCCTAATCCAATATGACTGGTGTCCTTTTAAGATCAGGAAATTTGGACATGGATACACACACACAGGGAAGACCATGTGACGATATAAGGCAAAGATGGCTATCTACAAGCAAAGAAGAGAGTCTTCTGAAGAAACCAACCCTGTCAACACCTTGATCTCAGACTTCTAGCTTCCAGAACTGTGAGAAAGTACATTTCTGTTGTTTAGGCCAGCAGTCCCCAACCTTTCTGGCACCAGGGACCAGTTTCATGGAAGACAATTTTTCCACGGACTGGGGGTGGGGGGGTGGGGGGGGAATGGTTCAGGCGGTAATGCGAGCCACGGGGAGCAGCAGATGAAGCTCCGCTTGCTCGTCCACCACTCACCTCCTGCTGTGAGGCCCGGTTCCTAAGAGGCCACAGACCGCTACTGGTCCATGGCCCAGGGGTTGGGGACCCCTGGTTTAGGTGACCCGGTCTGTGGTATTTTGGTATGGCAGCCCTGGAAAACTAATACACTTTTCAATTTTCAAAAAAAGAAAAAAAAAACTACTGACTGCCTAGGGTGTATAAGATGCTGCTACTACAATTTCTGAAGCCACTGACTTCAGACATGCACAAATGTTTATAAAATGTTATCTTTCCTCTGAGCATATTCTGCTCAATTAAATCATGAGAGATAGCTTTAAGTTTATACAATTTATAAGAGTTTCATTTCCAAGTATACAGACATTACAACCTTCCTACAAAATTACTTTGGCAGATAAATATTATTATCTTTATATAGAGAGTAATTATAATCTTTACAAGAAGGCTCAGTACAGTCTAATATAACAGATTTGGAAACAATAAATGGCAACAGTAGGAGCATGGTTTAAAAATTACAGTTTGTGATAAAATATTATGAAACTATTAAATTAGCTTTCAAAGAATACCACTGAATTACACAGAGAAATGCACATGACATAACATTGAGAGCTAAGAAGAACATGAAACGTGGTCATCAAGTATGATGAAATGAATACATGAAATCGAGTATGATCTCGATTATTATACACATACACATGTAGACAAAAATTCATCAAAATATTAGCACTCATTATCTCTGGGTTGTGAGATTATGAGAAATAACTTTTGTACTGGAAAAGAGGTCCCATGCAAAAGCTTAATCCAGAGCAGAAATAGCATATAAATAGTTGAAACCAAATACTCAGTGCTGAAATAACATAGGTTAACTGAGGTATGACATATTTATAACAATAATGTCATAGAGCCCGGAAAAAAGTACAAATCCAGCCACCATCAGACCGAGCAAGGTACTGTATGCTTACAAGACCTACTACTTATTTCTGTAACCAAGATGAATTCAATGACCAAAAGCCATGACATAGCAGGGAATTAAACTTTCAATGCTTAAAAGAATATTTAAAAAAAAAAAAATCACTGTACATAAAAACTAGTGTGGCTTTTACATTTTCTTGACTCATAACTCTTTATGTCCAAAAACTACATCAAAAACAGATTTTTCAGTTACACATGAATTTTTTTTGTTAAAAACAGAAAAAACTTTAAAAAAATTAACTTATCTTAAAAATTAGCATTTTAACCCTTAACCTAGCACATCTGTTAGGAGTAAGAAAATTTCTAAGGAAATAAGATGAACATAAAGATTTAGAGTAGTATTAGTTTGAGTGAACTATTAGAAACCTCCTAAATATCAAATAATAAATTAGTTAAATCATAAACTAGGAGTCCAGTTTTTAATATTCTTTGGATCACACAGTATTTTGAGAATTTGATAAAAGCAATGAACTCTCTCCTCAGAATCAGAAATACATGTATATATCCCCAAGTTTTTGCATACCATGATAGGAAGTTTACAAATAATTGAAGCTTAAACTACTTTAAGAATCTTCACACTAGAAAAATTTAATATGATGGAAACATAACGCTCATATTATATTTTTAAATGAAAAAAAGAAGAGGATAAACCAGTAGATACAAAGAAGAAAAAAAAATTTACATCTATGAATGAGAGACCAAATTATTAGGAATGGTTATCCTTGGATAGTAAAAATTACAGATAATTTTTATATTCCTCTGTGATTTTCTATATTCTCCATATTTTCTAAAATGAACTAGTTAGATAATGAAAAAAGAAAATTTAAGACTCAGAATTTATTTTGTACAAACAAAATTGTTATCAGCCAAGAAACAAAGTAGAGTAGGTTCAGATAATGATCATTTTTTTTCAAGTCTTTAAGTATACAATAAATCACTGATGGTCACTGATAACCGGGTATACTCATGGATGACTGGGATTATTTTGTATAAATTTGTTGGATAGAGAAATGCCAGGGTAAATATTTCCTATTTCATATAATGCTATAAACTTAAAAGCAATCATAGGCAACAAATGAAGTACTCCTTTATAAATACAAAACTTTTTTTTTTTTTGCTTTTGGACTTCAGAATATTTTCAAAGTGTCTAAAATAAACTTTTAAAGAAACAAAGACTAGAACAAAAAACTTACATTTTCTATTGTGTATTAACAGAGCTTGTTTCAAATCTATTGTTGCTCTTCCTAACAAAGCATCTGCTTTTAAAGTGTGATGACTCCAAACTCGAAATTCCAATGTAGTCTGTGGGGTCACATTTCTGTAAGGGTAAAATTATAACAAATATACAGGAGAGTACGATTTACTTCAACAATTTTGAAAAAGCCATGAATTCAGTTTATTTGAGGAAAAAATATTACATGAAACAGTAAACTACCTGAATTATAAATAAAATATTTATTTTCAAGTACATTAGGACTTTAATACCCAGATTAAAAGTTTTTGTAATTAACAAATCAAAACACCAGCAACACATCTAAAGTCTTATTAAGACTTCAAAATAACACAATTTCTACTCGAACTAATACCTAAAGATTTAAGACAGTTGACTGCATTGGTTATAACACTTTTACTATACACAAATTTATAACATTATATTTTAGAAATGGCAAATGATTTTCTGCCCTATTTATTTTTATAAGACAATAAGAAAAAATATCGCTATATGGAAAACATTAGTTTGTAAAGCAAAAACAAGGACTATTAATGCTTCATTTCTAAATAAAATAAAATAAACCAAAATTTTTTTCATACTTAAAATTGTCTAGTCACACTAAAAAATAGCATTCCTTACTCTGAAGTCATCTTACCAAAAAAACTCAAAAAAACACCACCAAAAGAAAAACATTCCAAGAAGCACACTCTCTTTTGAAAATTTTGCATTCTTTATATACCAGATACTTACACAGTTAGCTGTTCATCCCATTTTGGATTAGAAGAACTACTGGATTTTGCTGTTTTCTTACTTTCTCCATCTACAACTACTTCTGTATATATTGCTGTTCCAAACCAGTTCTTTTTTCTTTTTAGTTTGGCACTAGAAACTAACAGAAACATGATAATCACTAGTGAATATATTTAGCCACAAAGTAGTATAAATCAATAAAAATGGAATTGTGCATCTTGCTCAACTCAAACTGTTTTCACTGGCAGGATGAAGAAACAATATAAAAGGGCTACTGTTAATGCGTGAGAACCATTTGACTTTAACAGTTTTATTGAAATAATTCACATAGCATATAATTCACCCATTTAAACTGCACAATAGTTTTAATATATTCACAGAGTTGTGCAACCATCACCACAAGCAATTTTAAAACATATTCATTACCCCCAAAAGAAACCCCATATCATTAAGCAGTCACCCTCCTATTCCATCCCACCTCCTCGCCACCAGCCCTAGGCAACTACTAACCTACTCTGTCTCTATAGATTTGCCTATTCTGGACATTTCATATAAATGAAATGGTCTTTTGTGACTGGCTTCTTTCACTTAGTATACTTTCAAAGTTCATCCATGTTGTAGTATGTATCAGTATTTTCAATCATTTTATTGACAAATAATATTCCACTGTATAGGCATACCACTTTTTATTTATCCACTCAGCAGTTGATATAGACATTTGGGTTGTTTCCACTTTTTGGCTACTGTGTATAATACTGCTATAAACATTCACGTACAAGTTTTTGTGTGGACGTATGTTTTCATTTTCGTGGCATATACCTAGGAGTGGAATTGCTAGGTCATATGGTAACTCTGTTGAATAACTGCCAGGCTATTTTCCACAGTGGCTGTACCATTTTACATACCCAGCGGCAGTGTATAAGAGTTCTGATTTCTAGGGGGCTTCCCTGGTGGCGCAGTGGTTGAGAATCTGCCTGCCAATGCAGGGGACACGGGTTCGAGCCCTGGTCTGGGAAGATCCCACATGCCGCGGAGCAACTGGGCCCATGAGCCACAACTACTGAGCCTGCGCATCTGGAGCCCGTGCTCCGCAACAAGAGAGGCCGCGGCAGTGAGAGGCCCGCGCACCGCGATGAAGAGTGGCCCCCGCTCGCCGCAACTGGAGAAAGCCCTCGTACAGAAACGAAGACCCAGCACAGCCAAATATAAATAAATAAATAAATAAATAAAAATTTGAAAAAAAAGAGTTCTGATTTCTCCACATCCTTGCCAACCATTTGAACTTAATACTGAACTGCATCAAGCATCAAGAGAAAGGGAAGTGTCTTCAGATTCAGTTGGCCTATTAATTTCTCTGCCAGGTAGAATTCATAACTTACCTATCTGAAATTACATAAACTTTGGCAATTTTTTAAAAAATGCTTTTCCTAGAAGGTTGATTTCAAAAAAAAGGAGGTACCTGCCTTTTCAAAGAAAAACTTTAAAATCAAAATGTCACTAGAAGTTAATCATAACCCTTTACAGAAAGTGAATTTTAAACTGAATTTACCTGACTTGGAGAAAGACTTGTTTAATTTAGGCTAAGCATTTGATTTTTAAATAATTTTTACAACTACTAATTCAAATGGGGAATACATACTTTCCGGGCAAAGTACTGCCTACCAAGTAGTAATAAGAACTTATCAAGATCACATCTATAATCAACTACCTATGAACACTGTGGGTCTGAGATGAGAAAGGAGAAAGCCCCCTCCATGCCATACGTGTACCCCATGTTAAGAATATGAACATAAACAAGCTGATGTAAGCTTCCATTCTACTGCGAGCAAACAGTAATGTAAACCAGTAGTCACACAAATAAATCACTGAAATATGATATGAAAAATGCTGCAGCAGAAGTAGAGTATTTGAAATACAGTAGTCCTAAATTCACATTTGAAGAACAGGAAACGATTCAAAGGAAATACTCTACTTAAGTACTGGCAACATAAAGCAATCAAAGAGTGTTCAATGTTATGTCTCAAGTGTTACTATCAGGGTCTTGGCAAAACTCACTTCCATCCTTCTCTGTTCCAAACTGCGCTAAATTCAACACCACTGAAGTGACAGAAGGCACAGACCTCTCCCAAGAAATCCCCCAATCAAAGTTCTTCACTCCAAATAAAAGTAATTTCCTCAGTATATGCAGGACTTATCTACACACTAGAAGAAGGGGAAGAAGGGGAAGGCAGTATTGGATGGTGTTAAAAGCACAGGATATCTTTTCAATAAATGGTGCTGGAACAACTGGACATCCACACATGCAAAAAAATAAATCTAAACACAGATCTTATACCCTTCATAAAAATTAACTCAAAATGCATCATAGACCTAAATGCAAAACACAAGACTATAAAACTAGAAGATGACACAGGAGAAAATTTAGATGACCTTGGGTATGGCAATGGATACCGTTTTAGATGCAACACCAAAGGCATGATCCATGAAAGAAATATCCGATAAGGTGCACTTCATTAAAATTCAGAACTTCTGCGCTATGAAAGACAATGTCAAGAGAGTGAAAACGCAAGCCACAGACAGGGAGAAAATATTTGCAAAAGACATATCTGATAAAGAACTACTGTCCAAAAAACACAAAGAACTCTTAAAAGTCAACAATAAGAAAACAACCCCATGGGCCAAAGACCCTAACAGACACCTCACCAAAGAAGATATATGGATAAGCATATGAAAAGATCAACATCATATGTCATCAGGGAAATATAGATTAAAACAACAATGAGATACCATTACACACCTATTAGAATGGTCAAAATCTGGAACACTGACCACACCAAATGCTGGGGAGGATGTGGAGCAACAGGAACTCTTATTCATCGCTGGTGGGGATGCAAAATGGTTCAGCCTCTTCGGAAGATAGTTTGATGGTTTCTTAAAAACTAAACATAGGCTTACCATGTGATCCAATAATTGCACTCCTTGGTATTTACCCAAAGGAGCTGAAAACTTATGTCCACACAAAAACCTCCACGTGGATATTTACAGCAGTTTTATTTATATAACTGCCAAAACTTCTAAGTAACCAAGATGTTCTTCAGTAGGTGAATGGATAAACGACTGGTATATCCAAACAATGAAATATCATTCACTGCTAAAAAGAAATAAGCCATCAAGTCATGGAGAGACATGGAGAAAATTTAAATGCATAATACTAAGTGAAAAAAGCCAATCTGAAAAGGCTGTATTTTGCATGATTCCAATTATATAACATTTTGGAAAAGGCAAAACTATGAAGACAGTATAAAGATCAGCGGTTGCTAGGGACTGGGGAAGCATGGGTGAGGGATGAATAGATGGAGCACAGAGGATTTTTAGGGCAGTGGAAGTACTTTGTATAATACCATAATGATGGATACATATCATTATACTTTTGTCCAAACCCACAGAATGTACGCCACCAAGTGTGCACCCTAATGTAAACTATGAACTTATTAGGGTGACTATGTAGGTTCATCACTTGTAATGAATGTAGCACTCTGGTGAGGGATGTTGATAATGGGGGAGGCTATGCACGTGTGGGGGTTGGCATATCTGGAAGTCTCTGTACTTTCCTCTCAATTTTGCTGTGGTTCCAAAGCTGCTCTTAAAAAAATAGTCTTAAAAAGTGTTGGACACATCTGGGTTCATATTTTAACTCTGCCACTTGGCTAGACCTCTGACTTTAAGTAAGTCAATTAATCTCCCTGACCCTCAATTTTCTCATCTGAAAAATAGGGGAACAATAAACAGTACCTGATTCTTAGGATTGGTGAGTGAAGGGATCCAAAGTACTATTATTATCAATGAATGCCTAGCGCCCAACAGTAGTGACTATTACTCTATAACTATTATGACTTACTGTATAGTATTAACTCTTCTGAGTTAATTGCAGGCATATTCAAAATATACCCACTGTATATTTTTAATTGGCACAGTCTTCAATAATACCAGATGCTGGCAGGGTAAGGAAAGTAATTTTTAAAAGCTAATTTTTAATCTCACAAGGAATTCATAAAGTGCTGGCAAAAATGTGCATATATAATAAATAATGAGAATACTATGATTTTAAATAACCAAAAGATAACCTCATTAATTCAAATAAGAATTCTAATTAGTGGAATACATAAGATAGATTTTATTTTCCTATTTCGTGAGTTTCCTTTGGTGTTATACCAGAATATCCTCTATTGTAAGGTTATATAAATATGGGAAATCTATCAGAAAAAGAGAGTCCTCTGTGCATGTGTGAGAATTTAACAACCCCATTCATAATAATACCACCCCCCTAAAATCTAGTAATAAACATAAGAAATGTACATACATGAAGATAACCGTAAAGCTTTACTGATGAACATAAAAAACTTGAAGGGAATGACATGATTATTCCTGGATTTGGAAATTTTAACACTGAAAGATTTCAACTATCGCCAATACATTTTATTTTTATTTTTTTCATTTTACTTTAAACCTTTATTTTTTGAGTTTAGGTTGGCAGCAAAATTGAGGGGGATTTTTCATAAACTCTCTGCTCCCACATACGCACAGCCTTCCCCGTTACCAAAGTGGTACATTTGTTACAACTGATAAACTAAAAATATGGAACACTTCACGAATTTGCATGTCATCCTTGTGCAGGGGCCATGCTAATCTTCTTTACATGGTTCCAATTTTTTTAGTATATGTGCTGCTGAAGCGAGCACTTTAATACATTATTTTTAAATGATCTAAATGAAAACACTAATATTGGGATTTTTTTTTTGGGCAGGGGGACAGAGGAGAAGGGAAGAAAACTCTAAAATTCAAATGAAATGTAAAGAAAATTAGAGAATAATAAAGGCATATTTTAAAATGCAAAGTAATAATAGATTTCTCCCCCAATGTATTTCTTAAAAGTACTGTAAAATGGAAATAATTAAAACAGCCTGACTGTGCTATAAGGGCAGAGGTGAAAAGAAAAGAACAAATAAGATATTAGTACATGATAATGGTAGCATTTCAAATCAATGGGAAAAGATAGATTATTCCATAACTGCTGAAGCGTTGGAAAAGAATAAACCCATAATTCACAACACTCATACAAAAGTATGATACGTATCATTACATTTTTTAATTTAAAAATTAAACTATTAAGGTACTATAATACACTATAGTTAAAAAATTATAAATGTGCATATAACAGCCCATTAGTTTTTCAATCTCAAATCTTATCTTCTTATCCATCTTGCACACTTTGTTTCTGTCACTTTCCTGTAGAAAGCCTGAAATCTAGACTAATGAAGATGATACACTTCTGTGTACTATTAACCCTTATGTACAGGCGCTTCTCTATAGTACACATTATAGCATGTTATGGTAGGTAGTTTTCGCTTTGGCTTTTTTCTGTTATAGTTTTCCTGCTTTCATGACCAATATTCTTATTCTTATCTGTTGCTGCCAATCAGATATAGGTTAGGAACAGAAATAAGAATAAAAATATATAAGCTAATAGAGTGTCTCAGTTTACAGACCATGACCTGCCAGACTGCAAAAGCAGAGGGGACCTTAATTCTGGTACTATCTGATAATTTTAAAAATAAAGAAAAATCAATACAGAGGTCACTGTTACCTAATAAAAGGAGCAACAACAACCTAAGACCTCGGTTGGTTTCTTATTACTAATGGAAGGCATTTAATCTGATTCTCAGTTCCTTCCTTGGTAAAACTGGAGTACATATTTATTCCACAAGGTACTGTTAGATCAATAAGACTGTGGATTTTAAGGTGTTTTGTAATTTAAAAAACTAGATCAACAAAATGAAAGAAAGGCAAAGGCAAGGAAAAGAGAAGAGAGGAAAAGCAAGGCACTAAAACCTGGTGCCATTTAGCACAGGTCCAAGTTTGGTTTCCCAAGAGGATCACTGTATTTCAAAGGAGAATAATAACTGATATGCGAAATGACAAATACTGTGGAGGCACTATCTTGGCTAATTACATTACATCCTTTGGTCCGCATCTATTTTCCAATTGGTTCTCTAGACTTACGGTGATTCTATTAGCTACCTGATAGCTTCTCTATAAGTTGCCTTTTGGCTCAAATCAGCTAGATCAGGTCTTTGCTACTTCAATTAAGTACTCATACATTAGGTAAAGAACAGGAAGAAAGTCACACCTCAGATATGTAGGCCACAGGTCCTGCACAAGCAACACTGTAACCAAATATGTGGCTCTAAGCTTATGCAGAGCAAAAGCAGAAGTATTAGAAATTACACTTATAACTGGTTCTTAAGTGCAATACACATCAGAATCACCAGGGAATTGCTTCAAAATATGTAAGTTCTCAGTTCACAGAAAACTAAATACAAATATCCCTTAAACGTGGCTCAACCTCACTTACAATGAGAGAAATGATATTTAAAATGACACTTACGATACCACTTCTGACCTAACGGTCAACATGCCTGACAGCATATCTTGATGAGGCTATAGGAAAACAGGCATTCTCATAGACAGCTGGTGGGAACACAGAAATAGTACAGATCCTATGGAGAGGAACTTGGCAACATAGTTGGCCTTTGACCAACAGGGGTTTGAACTGCGTGGATCCACTTACACGCAGGTTTTTTAAAAATAAGGACATACCGCAGTACTACACGATCAGCGGTTGGTTGAATCCACGGGTGTGCAACCATGGATACTGAGGGCTGACTGTAAAGTTATACACGGATTTTCAACTGCACAGGAGTCAGCACCCATAAACCCTGCGGTTCAGGGATCAACTGTGATTGACATTATTACACGTGCTTACTCTCTGACCCAGCAATCTCATTCTAGGATTCTATCCTAATGACACATGAGCAAAAATAAGAAATGACATTCGCACGAAGCTCTTTACTGTAGCATAGCACTATCTGCAATAACAAAAGATGGAACCCAATGTCCATCAATAGGGGGCTAGCTGAATTAATTTTGGTATATCTAGTCAATAGAGTGCTGTGTAGTGATAAAAAGGTGTATGGAATACCCTGCTATGGATATTACTCCAGGATATTACTGTTAAATGAAGAAAAGCAAGGTGCAGAAACTAGGTGCTAAGAACTACAGGGTTGGGAGGAGAGATGTGAATACATACACTGTGCATATCTGCTTACATTTTCAAAAAGAAGAAATGGAAGGATAAATGAAAACTAATAAAAATGTTTACCAAAAGGGCAAGGGAGAGATGGGGGAGGAATGGGATAAAGTAGCCAGACTTCTCCAAATATACCTTAATTTAATAATTTTGACTCCACAACTGTATAAATGCTTTACATGGTGATAAATTAAATAAAAAATAAATAACTGAAAGCAGTGAATCTAACTAATCCAGTTGGTGGCATAACCAAATGGAAAATTAAGTTACTTTGAAACATGGTACTCTGACTATACATCCTAAGGAGGAGACGCTCACAAAGAAATCTTAAAACTGTGATGAGTGGGCCTGTTAGTTACTTTCGGTAATTTTAACATTGCTATTCTGTGTATGTTAGGATAAAACAGATATAACTGTGTTAATGTCATTTAGAATTAAAATTCTGAGGTTAAGAGAAAAGAGATAGAAATATAAAGTCAAATGAAGTAAAAATAACTTTTTTCTCCTTTTAGTGGAAAATGGTTACTTAGAGGCTATAGCTATTATTTTGAATTGCAAATATCAGCATGAACTCAGGATTTGTTTTTTGCTTTCTAAGACAATAAACATTTCCTAGCTCTGTTCACTGAAAACTCCTAGAAACAACTGACCTCACAGTAATGAGTACCATGGGAATTACAGTATATCTCCTTCTTATTCTAAGCTCAATCCTGCCCCTCCTAAGGCAAATATTATTTCTAATGTTATAAGCATAGAGGCACATACAAACACCCCTCCTTTTTCACATCCATATGGTCACATACTAAACACACTATTCCACACCTTGCTCTTTCACTTAACAATATTGTCTTAGAACTTGGCTCCTACTGGTACACGTATTCATTTATTTCATGTCATTGTTTATCTAGAATTCCACTGTCAGTCTTTTGCTATTAAAAACTCTCTCTCACTCTCTCTCTGTTACTTCTACTAATTTATCTTGTAGATATTTATATATAAACTATATATATAAAAACTATATACATACATTATATATGGACATTATTTATATGCATAAATAAATAATATAAATACCCACAAAATAAATTTCTACAAGTAAAATTGCTGGTTTAAGGACCACTCCTTGAATCATTACTCCAACTAGCTAAAATAAATTATCTGAAGTCACCTAAAAAAAGGCTCTTTCATGCTTTTACATATGCTGTTCCCTCTCTCTCTCATGCTTTCAGCTGCCAATCTAATTTGAGATGAACTCTGATCCCTCCTACAAGAGTCAAAGTGTTACCCTCTGTGAGTCTCTCTCTTACCCTATTCTCCTAGATCTATAGGCCATCTCCAATCCCAAGCAGACCTATGACACTTTCCTCTAAGTTCTCACTGCATCCAGTTAATGATCACTTTGCATGGTAACTGTCCATGCAAAACAAACCTGTCTCAACATTATATAGTAAGTTCCTGGAGTACTAGGGCCTTGTGTTTTCATATATAGAATTCCACTTAACAAATATTTGCCCAATGATTGAATGAATAGCTTAAATGGATTAAAAAAGGCTTTTAGCATCCTTCTCCATCCTAATAATCATTTAAGGACCAGCTCAATGGTGTTTATTCCAATACACAAATTCTCCTACCACCAGAGGATATAGCTTCTCTGCATCCAGCACAGGTTCAATAAATACTTACTGAATAAATAAAACATTTTTAGAGGGTTTCTAGCTTTGAGGCCTATTGCAACAAATACACCATGGCATGAATCTAAAAGAAAATATACTTATGAAATAAGTCTGCTGAATTAGGTATTAAAAAGAAAGTTTCATCAAGGAACTACTATTTTAAATTACTGTGAAAATAACTTACCAGTTACCTGTAACTGTAACCTTCCACTGTCATTATTACTAGTATCAGACCTTGGTGAAGCAGTGGCCATGTCCCAAAATTCAGCTTAAACCTACAAAAAAGTTAATTTATTCATATATTAGACTAGAGATTATAATTTTCAATATGATTAACACTGTTTACTTGACAACTAAGAAACCACACTTAATAGAGTATTTTCAACCCATCACATGTTGATATAGCCACAGCTGTCCTCCATTTAAAATTAAGACTTAGTATTATTGTAAGAATTACAAGAGAATATGGCTAAGTAACCATATCTGGGTCAACTTGAGCAACAAAATAAATGATGGTACTAAGAATCCAGGGTCATGTGTTAATTTATAAATCAAACAAATACATAAATAATTTTTATATATTTATTTTACATATTATATAATATTATACATTATTTATTTATTACCTGAACCACCTAAGTAAACTGTCCCTTTACTCTTTAATACTTTAGTATGTATTTCCTAAGAATAAAAATATTCTCTTAAGTAACAATACAATAATAGAATTCAGGAACTTAGCTAGTACATTACTATTATCTAATATACAGTCCATATACTATAATTTCATCACCTGTCCCAACAATGTCCTTTATCATAATCTTTAAATACAGTACCTAGAACAGGTTTATATATTACATTAAGTTGTCATGTCCCCAGTAAATCCTGCATGTTTCTTTTTATAGATAATTTTTTTCAAGTTCTGCTTCACTGCTCCCCCAACTTTTACTTTTTAAATAAAATACAAAGCAGCTTTCTTCTGCATGGCAAATATTTTAAGGATAACCTTCTATTCACCTTTAACCTACTAAGATAAAGTAGAACATTCAGGGCAAGATTGAGAAATATTAACAAATATGTTTCTTACCCTTTATGAACTTTACATATTATGATTATTAAACATAAATTTTTAAAAATTAATTTTAGCAATAAAAGATAAAATAAAACATGGTCAACCAAAGAGACTATGAAAATGGCATTGCATATCTGAAAAAGAATCATATAGAATTTGTTTAAACTCTTCATTTTAGAATAGTTTCAGATTTACAGAAAAGTTGTGAAGATAACAGAGTTCTCATATACCCTATACCCGGTTTCCCCTACTATTAATTTCTTATATTAGTATGCTACACTTGTCATAATCAATGAACCAATATCAATATATTATTATTAATTAAAATCCATAGTTTATTCAGATTAGACAGAACTTAAGAATCAGTAAACTTGAACATAAACCTAAAAAAATAATTTAGAAGTAATGCTGAAATAAACAGCTTGAAAATACCAAAAAGAAGCTAAAAGACGTGAAAGATAAAACGTGACCTGAAATATATTTCTACTCATAATCTCAGAAAATGAAGAAAGAGGAGGTCATACCAGGAGAGAAAATGACTTAATTTTCTGGAGCCATGAAAAACATTTATTCACAATTCTAAGAAATACAATATATATAAAAGAGGCAGGATAAACATAAAGACGCTCACATTTGGACACAAAGCAGTCAAACTGCAGAACACCAAAAGAGAGCATGTTAAAAGCAGCCAGAGAGAAAAGTGATTACGTATAAAAGAAGAGAGTAAAGTGATAGCAGAATTCTCAACAGCAGCAATGGAAGCACAAAAGGTAGAACAAGCATCTATGTGCAACGAACTGAGACAAAAATTATTCAACCACTAAAACTCTCTTTGGGACACAGAAGGCATTAAGACTTTGCCAGATAAACCAAAAGAGAGTTTACCGGCAGCAGACCTTTACTTCAACAAAATCTAAAGGACATGTTTCATAAAAGAGTAAAATTACACAGAGGGATGATCTGAGATGCAAGAAGGAAAAGATGAGTAAAGAAATTAGTAAGCATACAAATAAATCTAAATAAACATTGTCTGAATAAAATAACAATAACAACATCTTATTATGGTATTTAAATAAAACCAGTATAAACTGTTCAAATATGGAATAAGGAAGAGAAGCATACAATGGAGGAGCAGGGCAGGAAGAGAGAGGACAGGAATTGATGATGTAAATTCTTGCATTGTCCAGCAGAGGGATTATGATCTGGTTTAACTTTAGCCTATATATTAATAGTATGCCAGCAGAATTTCAAGGGTAATCATAAAAGAATAGAAATAAGTGAGTGTAATTTCCAAACTGGTAGAGAAGAGAATACAATTAAAAAAAAATCAATTCCCAAAAAAAGGCTAGAAAAGGAAAGAAAAAATAAAAGGCATAAACAACCAGGACTATCAGAAAGCACAAAGAGAGTTCAAATACAGAAATAATCACAATAAATGTATATGGACAAATTCAAAAGTAAGATAAGAGACACCTATAAAATAAAGATGCTGATAGGATGAAAGCAAAAATATGGAAAAGGACATATTAGGCAAATATACACAAAAAGAAAGCTGGGATTAGTTATAATAGCAGAAAAAGAGCATTATTAGGGAGAACAAAGCAAATGATACAAGATCCAATCTAGTAAGTAGAAATAAAACTCTAAATTTGCATGCTTAAAAAAAAAAAAAAAAAGCCTCGTTTTGGTTCTTTCCCCCAGCCCAGCAAAGTGACCTGAGCCAAGAAGAATGGGAACACTATCTCCCTCACAGGCTTACAGGCTGAGGATGGTAACACTGGTGGAAGCAGCATCTCTATATCCCCAAACCAGTCAGCTGGACTGATAAAACAGATGATCTGGAGGATGTTTCAGGCACGTGGCACAGTTATGATGACAACATGTATAAGGCACCTGCAACTAACCATTACATCCTGCCCACTGCTCCACAGGCTGCTTGGGAACCAGAGCCATTTCCCCATCTGCCACCCTACACTGCTTTTCTGGGGAACCCAACTTGTGATAGACAGAAGTCTCCATTAAGGAATTCTTTAGAGGATTAAATATCAGTGCAGTGTATTTACCGTGTGAACCCAGTAATCCAGAGAGGCTGAAAGGTTTTAATAATGCTGAGTTTGAGAACTTGGAGTCCCTGCTCAGTATCCTCAACCTCAAAAAAAAATCTCTAGGTAACAGAATTCCAAAGGGCACTGCTAATCAAGCACAGGAAAAAGACAAGGATGATCATTCTTTTGGCTGAAAAAGAAATCAGGTTTCTCACAGAACCGATACAGACTGGAGGAACTGTCTGTTCCTCTATCCTGCCATAGACAGCCTGGATTTGACTATCCACCTAGGAGAGGTGAAGACAGCTTTGAAGGCAAACATTGTAATCACTACGGAGGCCAGGACTGCTATCATGACTAAGGCAGCAGAGACCATGGTAGAGGCTATGACTTCAGGATAAACAGTGGCAGAAATACATGTCGTAGTGGGTACTATAGGGATGACGACTACAGAGGAAGCAGGACCACTGTGAAGATGGATAGACAGGAGGACATTCAGTCGTGGAGCACCAAAGACAACTGCTCTCCAGATGATTACAGGTGTGATGATAGAGGACCCTCCCAGAGACCCAAACTGAATCTAAAGCCTCAGAGTACTCCTAAGGAAGATGACTCCTCTGCTGGTACTTCCCAGTTTAGTCAAGCAGCTTCTATCTTTGGAGCAGCAAAGCCTGCTGACCCACCTGTGAGACAGCAAGTAGAAGACCAGCTACAGAAGGAATGGGAGAAATCGCAGCATCAGTTCGATGAACCACAACTAGAATGACAGCCTCAGGAGAGACACCCAAACTGGCAGCGTGAAGAATATTTAGAACAGTGATGGTCAAGGACAGGAAGTGCGTCATCTCAGATTAGGACCTTGCCACATCTGCCAGAAGTCAGACCGGGATACATGAAGGAGAGAGAGTGAGATGTCTCTGGAAAATGAAATACTCAGTAAGGCAAAAGACTGTCACTCTCCAACTTCTAAGCTTCCCAAACCTGATTAGCTACTAAAGGTAATGCTGGCCCCTCCATCAACAGAGAATGCTTGGGTGAAGTGAAGTGCTAATCTTTCTGCTTGATCTCAGAGCTCAAACATAGAGCAGCAATCCCCTACAAGTGATGGAGGAAAAGTCACTCCAGCTCAACCATCTCAGGAAGAATCAACCTGGAAAGATGAAAATAAAACAGATTTGGTGAGTGTCCCAAAAGGTGAAAGTGGGAACTCAAGCATGGACCAAGAGATGAAGGAACAAAGACTAATGGAAGAAGTCTGAAAGGAAACATAACAAAAAGGATCAAGAATTCCAATCTGCAGCTGAGCCAAAGAACCCTGAAGAATCCAGCCTCTGAGTTCAATACTGTGAGTATGCTGCTCTCCCAGTTGACAGTGAAAATTAAAATAGAATTCTACATACTGTGCTTTCTCCTAGTCTCTCTTTACCCTGGAACATTTCTAAGCAAATCAAATCTCTATCCAGACAAGGCAAAATAAAATTCACCATCTCCTGGGGGGAGAAAAGCCTCCAAAGATTGTTAGAACCACAGAAAGAAACTGACAAATTGGCCATTGCCTTGGGTGATTTCAACACACACTAATTTTCCATGGATCAAGTGGACCAAAACAGATGAAACTATTTGCAAAGCAGAAACAGAGACACAGAAGAAGAGAATAAATGTGTGGACACCAGGGCGGGAAATGCGGGGTGGGATGAATTGGGAGATTGGGATTGACATATATAAGCCGCTGGGTATGAAATAGATTATCTAGTGAGGAACTGCTGTATAGTGCAGGGAACTCCACTTGGTGCCCTGTGGTGACCTGAATGGGAAGGAAATCCAAAAGGGAGGGGATATGTGTATACATATGGCTGGTTCACTTTGCTGTGCAGCAGGAGCTAGCACAACACTGTAAAGCAACTATACCCCAACTTAAAAAAAAAAAAAAAAGAATAAATAAATAAATAAAAACAAAATTATTAACAAGCAGGATTTAATTAACAGAACCTTATACCCAATTACTAGAAAATAAACATTCTTCTCAAGTATACATGAGACATATAGAAAAATAATACACACACTGGGAGATAATGAAAATGTCACTAAATTTCAAAGAATATGTATCATACTGTTCCCAGGCTCTGATCAAAATGCAATTAAGTTAAAAATCAATAATGAAAGATAAATTTTTAAAATACAAATAGAAAATAGTAACACTTCTAAATATTTCATGAGTCATCAGAAACCACATGGGAAATTTTTCTAAAAATACTAAAAACTAAATGATAAAAATACCACATACAAACATTTTCGGAATACAGTAAAAGTTATACTTAGAGGCAAATCTATAGCCTTAATGACTTATACTAGGAAAAGAAGAAAGGCTGAAAATGAATGAGTTCACAGGCCAATCTGTTAAGTTAGAAAGATAATCACGAGTAAATCCAAAGAATGTAGGAGATAATAAAGAACAGAAACTAATGAAGTAGAAAAAAGGTAACAGAAAGGATCAACAAAATCATAGTTCTTAAAAAACGCTAAAACAAATAAATGCCTGGCAAGACTGAAGAAGGGTAAATAAAATGAAACAACATAAAGAGTCCCCCAAAAGACCAAGTATCTAAGGACATACTCAGGTAACAGATGTAGCAATACAGATCTGTGGGAAAGGAGGGACAATTAAATGGTCCTGATATTATGGATATGGAAAGAATTAAACTGGATCTCTACCTCACATCATATACAAAATCAATTCAAGATGGACTAGTGGGAGGAGGGAGGGGCAAGATGGCGGAAGAGTAAGACGCGGAGATCACCTTCCTCCCCACAGATACATGAGAAATACATCTACACGTGGAACTGCTCCTACAGAACACCCACTGAACGCTGGCAGAAGACGTCAGACCTCCCAAAAGGCAAGAAAATCCCCACGTACTTGGGTAGGGCAAAAGAAAAAAGAAATAACAGAGACAAAAGAATAGGGACGGGACCTGCACCAGTGGGAGGGAGCTGTGAAGGAGGAAAGGTTTCCACACACTAGGAAGCCCCTTCGTGGGCAGAGACTGCGGGTAGCAGAGGGGGGAAGCTTCGGAGCCACGGAGGAGAGCGCAGCCACATTGGTGCGGAGGGCAAAGCGGAGATTCCCGCACAGAGGAGCGGTGCCGACCAGCACTCACCAGCCCGAGAGGCTTGTCTGCTCAGCCGCCAGGGCGGGCGGGGCCTGGGAGCTGGGGCTCGGGCTTCGGTGCTAGCCGGGAGGGAGTCCGGGAAAAAGACTGCAGCTGCCAAAGAGGCAAGAGAATTTTTCTTGCCTCTGTTTCGCGGCGCGCAAGGAGAGGGGATTCAGAGCGCCGCCTAAACGAGCTCCAGAGACGGGCGCGAGCCGCGGCTATCAGCGCGGATCCCACAGCAACAGGGACGCAGAGGGAAAAACGGAGAGATTCCCGCACAGAGGCTCGGCGCCGAGCAGCACTCACCAGCCCGAGGGGCTTGTCTGCTCACCCGCCGGGGCGGGCGGGGGCTGGGAGCTGGGGCGCGGGCTTCGGACGGATCCCAGGGAGGGGACTGGGGTTGGCTGCGTGAACACAGCCTGAAGGGGCTGGCGCGCCACAACTAGCCGGGAGGGTGCACGAGAGGGGGTCTGCGGCTGCCGAGGAGGCAGGAGACTTTTTCTTGCCTCTTTGTTTCGCGGCGTGCAGGGAGAGGGGATTCAGAGCGCCACTTGGACGAACTCCAGAGACGGGCGCGAGCCGCGGCTATCGGCGCGGACCCCAGAGACGGGCGTGAGACGCTGGGGCTGCTGCTGCCGCCACCAAACAGCCTGTGGGCGAGCACAGGTCATTCTCCACACCGCCCCTCCCGGGAGCCTGTGCGGCCCGCCACGGCCAGGCTCCCGTAATCCGGGAAAACGTCCCCGGGAGAGCACACGGCGCGCCTCGGGCTGCTGCAACGTCACGCCGGCTTCTGCCGCCGCAGGCTCGCCCCGCCTCCTCCGTACCGCTCCCTCCCCCCGGCCTGACTGAGCCAGAGCCCCCGAATCAGCTGCTCCTTTAACCCCGTTCTGTCTGGGCGGGGAACAGACGCCCTCAGGGGACCTACATGCAGAGGCGGGTCCAAATCCAAAGCTGAACCCCGGGAGCTGTACGAACAAAGAAGAGAAAGGGAAATGTCTCCCAGCAGCCTCAGAAGCAGCGGATTAAAGCTCCACAAACAACTTGATGTGCCTGCATCTGTTGAATACCTGAATAGACAACGAATCATCCCAAATTTAGGAGATGGACTTTGGGAGCAGGATATATTAACTTTTCCCCTTTTCCTTTTTTTTGTGAGTGTAGATGTGTATGCTTCTGGGTGAGATTTTGTCTGTATAGCTTTGCTCTCACCCTTAGTCCTAGGGTTAGGTCCGTCCGTGTTTTGTTTTTTTTTTTTTTTTTCGGCTTAAAAATTTTTTTTTTCCCTAATAAATGTTTTCTTAATAATTTTTTCCTTATTTTCTATTTTTAAAAAAATTTTTAATAAGTTTTTTCATATTTTTTATTTTAAAAAATTAAAAAATTTTTTTTTCTTAATAAATTTTTTCTAAATAATTTTTTTCTTATTTTTAGTATAAAAAATTAATAAATCTATTTTTAAAAATTAAAAAAAATTTTTTTTCTTAATAAATTTACTCTTAATAATTTTTTTTCTTATTTTTTATTATAATTGCTTTATTTTATTTTATTTTATCCTCTTTTTTTCTTTCTTTCCATTTTTTCTCCCTTTTATTCTGAGCCGTGTGGATGAAAGGCTCTTGGTGCTCCAGCCAGGCATCAGGGCTGTGCCTCTGAGGTGGGAGAGCCAACTTCAGGACACTGGTCCACAAGAGACCTCCCAGCTCCACGTAATACCAAACGGCGAAAATCTCTCACAGATCTCCATCTCAACATCAAGACCCAGCTTCACTCAACGACCAGCAAGCTACAGTGCTGGACACCCTATGCCAAACAACTAGCAAGAGAGGAACACAGCCCCATCCATTAACAGAGAGGCTGCCTAAAATCATAATAAGGCCACAGACACCCCAAAACACACCACCAGACGTGGACGAACCCACCAGAAAGACAACATCCAGCCTCATCCACCAGAACACAGGCACTAGTTCCCTCCACCAGGAAACCTACACAACCCACTGAACCAACCTTAGCCACTGGGGACAGATACCAAAAACAACGGGAACTACGAACCTGCAGCCTGTGAAAAGGAGACCCCAAACACAGTAAGATAAGCAAAATGAGAAGACAGAAAAACACACAGCAGATGAAGGAGCAGGGTCAAAACACACCAGACCTAACAAATGAAGAGGAAATAGGTAGTCTACCTGAAAAAGAATTCAGAATAATGATAGTAAGGATGATCCAAAGTCTTGGAAATAGAATAGACAAAATGCAAGAAACATTTAACAAGGACGTAGAAGAACTAAAGAGGAACCAAGCAACGATGACAAGCACAATAAATGAAATTAAAAATACTCTAGATGGGATCAATAGCAGAATAACTGAGGCAGAAGAACGGATAAGTGACCTGGAAGATAAAATGGTGGAAATAACTACTGCAGACCAGAATAAAGAAAAAAGAATGAAAAGAACTGAGGACGGTCTCAGAGACCTCTGGGACAACATTAAACGCACCAACATTCGAATTATAGGGGTCCCAGAAGAAGAAGAGAAAAAGAAAGGGACTGAGAAAATATTTGAAGAGATTATAGTTGAAAACTTCCCTAATATGGGAAAGGAAATAGTTAATCAAGTCCTGGAAGCACAGAGAGTCCCATACAGGATAAATCCAAGGAGAAACACACCAAGACACATATTAATCAAACTATCAAAAATTAAATATAAAGAAAACATATTAAAAGCAGCAAGGGAAAAACAACAGATAACACACAAGGGCATCCCCATAAGGTTAACAGCTGATCTTTCAGCAGAAACGCTGCAAGCCAGAAGGGAGTGGCAGGATATACTTAAAGTGATGAAGGAGAAAAACCTACAACCAAGATTACTCTACCCAGCAAGGATCTCATTCAGATTTGATGGAGAAATTAAAACCTTTACAGACAAGCAAAAGCTGAGAGAGTTCAGCACCACCAAACCAGCTTTACAACAAATGCTAAAGGAACTTCTCTAGGCAAGAAACACAAGAGAAGGAAAACACCTACAATAACAAACCCAAAACATTTAAGAAAAAATGGGAATAGGAACATACATATCGATAATTACCTTAAATGTAAATGGATTAAATGCTCCCACCAAAAGACACAGACTGGCTGAATGGATACAAAAACAAGACCCATATATATGCTGTCTACAAGAGACCCACTTCAGACCTAGAGACACATACAGACTGAAAGTGAGGGGATGGAAAAAGATATTCCATGCAAATGGAAATCAAAAGAAAGCTGGAGTAGCAATTCTCATATCAGACAAAATAGACTTTAAAATAAAGACAATTACAAGAGACAAAGACGGACACTATATAATGATCAAGGGATCGATCCAAGAGGAAGGTATAACAATTGTAAATATTTATGCACCCAACATAGGAGCACCTCAATACATAAGGCAAGTACTAACAGCCATAAAAGGGGAAATCGACAGTAACACAATCATAGTAGGGGACTTTAACACCCCACTTTCACCAATGGACAGATCATCCAAAATGAAAATAAATAAGGAAACACAAGCTTTAAATGATACATTAAACAAGATGGACTTAATTGATATTTATAGGACATTCCACCCAAAAACAACAGAATACACATTTTTCTCAAGTGCTCATGGAACATTCTCCAGGATAGATCATATCTTGGGTCACAAATCAAGCCTTGGTAAATTTAAAAAAATTGAAATCATATCAAGTATCTTTTCCGACCACAACGCTATGAGACTAGATATCAATTACAGGAAAAGATCTGTAAAAAATACAAACACATGGAGGCTACACAATACACTACTTAATAACGAAGTGATCACTGAAGAAATCAAAGGGGAAATCAAAAAATACCTAGAAACAAATGACAATGGAGACACGACGATCCAAAACCTATGGGATGCAGCAAAAGCAGTTCTAAGAGGGAAGTTTATAGCAATACAAGCCTACATCAAGAAACAGGAAACATCTCGAATAAACAACCTAACCTTGCACCTAAAGCAATTAGAGAAAGAAGAACAAAAAAACCCCAAAGCTAGCAGAAGGAAAGAAATCAAAGATCAGATCAGAAATAAATGAAAAAGAAATGAAGGAAACAATAGCAAAAATCAATGAAACTAAAAGCTGGTTCTTTGAGAAGATAAACAAAATTGATAAACCATTAGCCAGACTCATCAAGAGAAAAAAGGAGAAGACTCAAATTAATAGAATTAGAAATGAAAAAGGAGAAGTAACCACTGACACTGCAGAAATACAAACGATCATAAGAGATTACTACAAGCAACTCTATGCTAATAAAATGGACAACCTGGAAGAAATGGACAGATTCTTAGAAATGCACAACCTGCCGAGACTGAACCAGGAAGAAATAGAAAATATGAACAGACCAATCACAAGCACTGAAATTGAAACTGTGATTAAAACTCTTCCAACACACAAAAGCCCAGGACCAGATGGCTTCACAGGCGAATTCTATCAAACATTTAGAGAAGAGCTAACACCTATCCTTCTCAAACTCTTCCAAAATATTGCAGAGGGAGGAACACTCCCCAACTCATTCTACGAGGCCACCATCACCCTGATACCAAAACCAGACAAAGATGTCACAAAGAAAGAAAACTACAGGCCAATATCACTGATGAACATACATGCAAAAATCCTCAACAAAATACTAGCAAACAGAATCCAACAGCACATTAAAAGGATCATACACCATGATCAAGTGGGGTTTATTCCAGGAATGCAAGGATTCTTCAATATACGCAAATCAATCAACGTGATACATCATATTAACAAATTGAAGGAGAAAAACCATATGATCATCTCAATAGATGCAGAGAAAGCTTTCGACAAAATTCAACACCCATTTATGATAAAAGTCCTGCAGAAAGTAGGCATAGAGGGAACTTTCCTCAACATAATAAAGGCCGTATATGACAAACCCACAGCCAACATTGTCCTCAATGGGGAAAAACTGAAACCATTTCCACTAAGATCAGGAACAAGACAAGGTTGCCCACTCTCACCACTATTATTCAACATAGTTTTGGAAGTGTTAGCCACAGCAATCAGAGAAGAAAAAGAAATAAAAGGAATCCAAATCGGAAAAGAAGAAGTAAAGCTGTCACTGTTTGCAGATGACATGATACTATACACAGAGAATCCAAAAGATGCTACCAGAAAACTACTAGAGCTAATCAATGAATTTGGTAAAGTAGCAGGATACAAAATTAATGCACAGAAATCTCTTGCATTCCTGTATACTAATGATGAAAAATCTGCAAGTGAAATTAAGAAAACACTCCCGTTTACCATTGCAACAAAAAGCATAAAATACCTAGGAATAAACCTACCTAAGGAGACAAAAGACCTGTATGCAGAAAATTATAGGACACTGATGAAAGAAATTAAAGATGATACAAATAGATGGAGAGATATACCATGTTCTTGGATTGGAAGAATCAACATTGTGAAAATGACTCTGCTACCCAAAGCAATCTACAGATTCAATGCAATCCCTATCAAACTACCACTGGCATTTTTCACAGAACTAGAACAAAACATTTCACAATTTGTATGGAAACACAAAAGACCCCAAATAACCAAAGCAATCTTGAGAACGAAAAATGGAGCTGGAGGAATCAGGCTCCCTGACTTCAGACTATATTACAAAGCTACAGTAATCAAGACAGTTTGGTACTGGCACAAAAACAGAAATATAGATCAATGGAACAGGATAGAAAGCCCAGAGATAAGCCCACGCACATATGGTCACCTTATCTTTGATAAAGGAGGCAAGCATATACAGTGGAGAAAAGACAGCCTCTTCAATAAGTGGTGCTGGGAAAATTGGACAGGTACATGTAAAAGTATGAAATTAGAACACTCCCTAACACCATACACAAAAATAAACTCAAAATGGATTAAAGACCTAAGTGTAAGGCCAGACACTATCAAACTCTTAGAGGAAAACATAGGCAGAACACTCCATGACATAAGTCACAGCAAGATCCTTTTTGACCCAGGTCCTAGAGAAATGGAAATAAAAACACAAATAAACAAATGGGACCTAATGAAACTTCAAAGCTTTTGCACAGCAAAGGAAACCATAAACAAGACCAAAAGACAACCCTCAGAATGGGAGAAAATATTTGCAAATGAAGCAACGGACAAAGGATTAATCTCCAAGATTTACAAGCAGCTCATGCAGCTCAATAACAAAAAAACAAACAACCCAATCCAAAAATGGGCAGAAGACCTAAATAGACATTTCTCCAAAGAAGAGATACAGATTGCCAACAGACACATGAAAGAATGCTCAACATCATTAATCATTAGAGAAATGCAAATCAAAACTACAATGAGGTATCATCTCACACCGGTCAGAATGGCCATCATCAAAAAATCTAGAAACAATAAATGCTGGAGAGGGTGTGGAGAAAAGGGAACACTCTTGCACTGTTGGTGGGAATGTAAATTGATACAGCCACTATGGAGAACAGTATGGAGGTTCCTTAAAAAACTACAAATAGAACTACCATACGACCCAGCAATCCCACTACTGGGCATATACCCTGAGAAAACCATAATTCAGAAAGAGTCATGTACCAAAATATTCATTGCAGCTCTGTTTACAATAGCCAGGACATGGAAGCAACCTAGGTGTCCATCATCGGATGAATGGATAAAGAAGATGTGGCACATATATACAATGGAATATTACTCAGCCATAAAAAGAAATGAAATGGAGGTGTTTGTAATGAGGTGGATGGAGTTAGAGTCTGTCATACAGAGTGAAGTAAGTCAGAAAGAGAAAAACAAATACAGTATGCTAACACATATATATGGAATCTAAGGGAAAAAAAAAAAAAAAAAAGAGGTCATGAAGAACCTAGTGGCAAGATGGGAATAAAGACACAGACCTACTAGAGAATGGACTTGAGGATATGCGGAGGGGGAGGGGTGAGATGTGACAGGGTGAGAGAGTGTCATGGACATATATACACTACCAAATGTAAAATAGATAACTAGTGGGAAGCAGCCGCATAGCACAGGGAGATCAGCTCGGTGCTTTGTGACCACCTAGAGGGGTGGGATAGGGAGGGTGGGAGGGAGGGAGATGCAAGAGGGAAGAGATATGGCAACATATGTATATGTGTAACTGATTCACTTTGTTGTAAAGCAGAAGCTAGCACACCATTGTAAAGCAATTAGACTTCAATAAAGATGTTTAAAAAAAAAAAAAAAAAAAAAAAAAGATGGACTAGTGATATTATATGAAAGGCAAACTTTAAAACTTTAAGAAATTACAGCAGAAAACTGTTGTTTTGTGTCCTCCCAGAAGGAAAGATTTCTTAAACAAGCATACTAACCAAAGAAGAAAAGAATGAATATTTTAACTATGTGGAAACTGAGAACTTCTGTTTACCATAAAACATCATTAAAAAAAAAAAAACTAAACTAAAAGACAAGCCACAAACTGGGAGATATTTACAAAACTTAAAACTGATTAAAGATTATTATTTAAACTATTTAAGAACCTCAAAAAAAACCAAAAAAACAAAAACACAGGAAGCAAATGGGCAAAAAACCTGAACAGAAATTTTATACACAAGGAAACTTGTTTGGCCAATAAGTATTTTAAAAGATATAGAATCTCATTCTTCATCAGAGAAATACTAGTTAAGACCACATGAGATGTTATTTTCAAACTCACTAGAATGGTAATAACTAGGAGTTTTGACAGTACCAAATAACGGCAAAAAGAAAAAAAACTGAAGCAGTGGTGGCTCTTACACACTGCTACTAGGTGTTTAAATTGGTGAAGTCCTGCTGGTAGGTGTTAAATTTGGTAAAATTGTTGGAAAACAATTTGGCATTATTATGTAAAGTTCAACATTTGCATGTCCTTCAATGAGCAATTCTAGATACATACTATAAAAATTTTTGTACTTGCGTGCCAAGTATAAGCATTCTTCATAATAACAACAACAATAAAAATGCTCACATGTCCACTGGTAGAACAATGGTTAGAAGAATTAGGCTAACACACAACGGAACAGTAGTGAGAATGAATGAACTATAGCTGTAAGGAACAACATGAATGGATCTTAGAAACACAATAGTAAATGAAAAAAGACAAACAGGAGTTCTAAGTATTAACATCTGCCTCTCACTTAGTCCCAACTCCAAGATTTAACATTCTACATTGAGCATCAAGAAATGCTTCCAACTCCTAATGACAAAGAAGAAAGAAATGAATTCTTCTGGCGGTTATCATGGCCTCATCTTTTGCTATGCATTTCTTTTGAAAATGCCACGATTCCATGATTGAAAAAAAATCCAGAAACATGGGGGCATTGTGGATCCTGAGTCTCAAAAGCTTATACTATCAATAAACAATTGAATGATGCCCACTGAAGAACTGCTGAGGTCCAAAGGGCAACCAAATGACAAGCTGTGACTCCTCCAAGGAGTACACTGTCAATCTAACTGAAACACTTCTGCCAAACTCAAGAAATTAGTGTGTGGAAATACACCTGAATTAGGAGCTACACTCTGAATAAGGAGCTTTCTTTCATATATGGTACAATATCCACACAGTACAAAAATAAGTCTCCATGATTATTTTCTTGTTATAAATTTGAATATGCATTCTGAGATTTTTCTATTATTCTTTTATGATGGTTGAATGTTTTCTTTGAAATGTATAAAGATTTATAAATTAGACATTTCTCTATAATAAAATACCATTTGTGCAAGCTTTAAAAAGACTCTAAACATAACATTAAACTCAAAACAAAGAACTATATTTGTGGTAATACTATTTTTAAAAAAGAGATTAAAAAAAAAACAAATTCAAAATAGCAGTTACTTCAGGGGTTGGGGAAAGACAGGAATTACAGAGGTGCTCACAGGTAGCTCTTTAACTGTGTTAGTACTGACCTAGTTCTAAATCGAGTGGTTGGTTCCCAAATGTTTGTTTCTATTATTAAATTCCATATGTTACATATAATATGGAATTGGCATGTTCAAATTACAGAATTTTAAAAAATGTAAAGAATGCATGGAAGGGGGCTTCCCTGGTGGCGCAGTGGTTGAGAATCTGCCTGCCAAGGCAGGGGACACGGGTTCGAGCCCTGGTCTGGGAAGATCCCACATGCCGCGGAGCAACTAGGCCCGTGAGCCACAACTACTGAGCCTGCGCGTCTGGAGCCTGTGCTCCGCAACAAGTGAGGCCGCGACAGTGACAGGCCCGCGCATCGCGATGAAGAGTGGCCCCCGCTTGCCGCAACTAGAGAAAGCCCTCGCACAGAAACGAAGACCCAACACAGCCAAAAATAAATAATAAATAAATAATAAATAAATTTAAAAAAAAAAAAGTGCATGGAAGGCAAGGAAGTAGACACAGGAAAGTGTAGAGCACTAATTCATCAAATGTGGTGGTAAGGGAGTATGTCTGCAGCCGGAGAAGAAAAAGAAGGAAAAGCCAGAGCTTTCATACAGATGATGTGTAATTAGTCTTCCAAGAAAAAGGCACTTCTTCCTCTTAACAGTAAATGACGGACCTAAGGATAAGTGAAGATAAGAATTCATTTGGAGATAGATTAAAAGAAAATTGAGGGACTTTATTAGTGAATTAGACAGAAAGGTAATTGCTGAGGTTGAGAATAAGTTACATAAAAAGAATTGTAAAGTTTAAAATGCTGTGCAGACTGGGAAAATGCCAACTAGGCAAAAGATTGTTCGCTCTAACAGCTTAAAACTTTTTCTGTACCCAGATTCTCACCTCCAAGCTACTTCTCCCTTTGTCCTATATAAACCAATCCTCAGACTCAAGAGTGCATGCCTCCAATCACCAATAACTGCAAATTTAAACTGCAAATGATAAAGATCATTCAAAAATGGTGCCATTTTGCCTTAAAAGGGAAGATACACAGCAAAGAAAATCATCTACTTCAACATGCAATTAGTTCTCACACTTCATTTAATAACAAAGATGTTATGGCACTTAAAATACACGTAATGTACTGTTACATACATTCTTTTTTTAATGTGATAATTTTTTATTGAAGTATAGTTGATATACAATATTATATGTTACAGGTGTACAGTATAGTGACTCATAATTTTTAAAGACTATACTCCATTTATAGTTATTATAAAATACTGGCTGTATTCCCAGTTTGTACAAATATATCCTTGTAGCTTATTTTATACATAATAGTTTATACCTCTTAATCCCCTGCCCCTACAGTGCCCCTCCCCCTTCCCTCTCAACAACTGTAACCACTAGTTTGTTCTCTATATCTATGGGTCTGGTCTTTTTTTGTTATATTCACTAGTTTGTTGTATTTTTTAATTCCACATGTAAGTGATATCATACAGTACATCTTTCTCTGTCTGACTTATTTCACTTAGCATATTACCCTCCAAGTCCATCCGTTGCTACAAATGGCAAAATTTCATTCTTTTTTATGGCTGCATAATATTCCACTGTATTTATATACCATATCTTCTTAATCCACTCATCTGCTGATGGACACTTAGGTTGCTTCCGTATCTATATATTCTTTTATCTGAGCATTATAATAACACTATATGAGTAGGGAGGTACTATTTCCATCTTATAGATGAGGAAACTGTGGCTCAGAAGTGTTAAAAGTCTATAACCATATTTCTATGACAATTTCTCAGTCTACATAGGTATAATTAACTGTCAGCATGTATGGAGTTTAACTCCTAAATATAGTCTTAGTTAAATAAAGTTGTTAATCACTTACTTTGTACCAGGAACTGTTCTAGATACTGCAGATAGAAAGATGAGTAAGACACGATTCCTTCTTTCAAGGAGCTCATAGTCTAGTGAGGAGACAACCTATAAACAAATAAACAGCTTTCAGTGTGACAGTTACTAAAATAGATGTAAAATGTCAACTAGTACATCTGAGGCACACAAGAGAAATGGATAATCCAACCTACAGGAATCAGGAAAAGGTTCACAGAGAAGGTAACCTTTGAATGAACTGTGTCTTAAAGTATAATTCTTCAAGAAAGAATTAGGGAAAGTATGCAGCACTGGAGAACCGTTGGTAAGGTTGGTGCAAAGGCAAACGGTAATCAGCAGGCAAACGGTAATCTAAACTGTATAGGATCCTATGGGATAGTTCATATGGTATCCAAAATATAGCAAGCACAGTAGTTTAAAGCTTATCCTGAAGGTAACCGATAGACACTGATAGGTTTCCACAGCAAGAACTGCATTTTAGAAGAATAACTTTGGTAGCAAGGGGTCTAGATTTAAAATAATGAGTTTATCTGAAGCAGAGCACTGGTAGTGTGAAGGAAAAAGCTCAGCATATGTATAAGATCTCTGACAGATGATTATGGGATAGCTGAGGCTTAGAAAGAAGAAGGATTCTGAACAACCAAAATTACCCACTTCACTATCTGGGTGGGTGATGGAGCCATAACCAGGATAGGGAACAGAAGTGGAGCAAATTGTAGGAGACAATATGGCTCAAAGTTTTCAAGAGCCAATTCCGCAGTTAGACTACTTGAATTTCATTTCCAATTCTGCCACTTAACAGCTGTGTGACCAAGTGTGGCAAAAGAAAAAACAAAGTCTGAGTTTTAACAAACTTTGAAGTGAATTGGTTATTCATCCAAATGAATTTAGGTCATAACCTATGCCCAGAGGATATGGCCAGTTATATGTAAGCTGATTATGTCCAGCTCAACACTTTAAAAATGCCACAAAGTTGAATATGGGTTCATTATTATTCAACTGCAAAGAACAGAGTAAGAGTCCTGAATGTAGATAATAAAATACATTTCCAGTCCTCCAAGGTTACAGACCTATCAACTCCTCACTTAGAAGGTACATCTTAATTGTCTGCTTACTTCATGATGTGATTCTTAAGTCAGAAGCAAAATTTAAAAAAAAAAACAACAAAAGATCTGATCCATTTTGCATACTATGCATAGCATTAAAGATTGGAAAAGACAGAGAAATATCATCATATATCTATCTGCCTGGATCAATTAATAAACATACTGACTGACTGCCTAGTCTGTAAAGTGGGTATGGCAAGGACACAAAAATGGTACAAGACAAAGCCCCCGTTTCCATACTGGTACTCTAGTTTTAAAGATGATATTAATACACAGGTAACATCTCAGTAACAAGACAGGATGGTACATACCAGTTGCTAAAGAAATTTAGTCCAATGAATGTGGAACTTGAAAGGTTAGAAAGCCTCCATTTAGGCAACAGCACAAAATTTAAAACTCAGTGAGTGTGGCAAAGATAAAGATAGATGAACAAAGCCTCCCTCTCCCTAAAATATCCAAGATTCAACAACTCTAAAGCAGAAAATAAGTATTTCATAAAATCATAAACTAGGGACTTCCCTAGTGGCCCAGTGGTTAAGAGTCCACCTTCCAATGCAGGGGACGTGGGTTTGATCCCTGGTCGGGGAACTAAGATCCCACATGCTACGGGGCAACTAAGCCCGCATGCCACAACTACTGAGCCCGCCCACTCTAGAGCCCGTGTGCCACAACTAGAGAGAAGCCCACACACCGCAACAAAGAGCCTGCTCGCCATAACGAAGATCTCGCGTGCCTCAACTAAGACCCGACGCAGCCAAAAAAAAAAAAAAAAGTACCAAAAACTTACCCCTTTAAAAAGAATTAAAAAAATAAACTACAAAATAGGGGATTTAATTTTAAACAGTACAAGAATATTACTTCTATATAGAGATCATTTATAAAAATATATTGTTGATCATTTCAATGAATTTATAAAACAGGACAGTAAACAACTCATCCAGATTTGCACAGGACCATCTAGGTTTTGAGTTCTGCTTCTTGGGAACCTCTCATTCCTGGGCACGCTGAGATCTTTTACTAAGGGTAACCTTAGTAAACAATGTAATGGCTCTAACTGCATAGACAGCTTTTTGGATGTATCTCAAGGATATTTTTCTAGTGGAATCCTGTTATAATAAAGTATAATTCTGTTAGATTTTACAATTTCTATATGACCTAAATATTCAGAAAGGAAAAATCAATTTTATAGGGACTACTCATCATTAGGCCTCAATTTCACAACCCTGGGGACTACGTGTAGGGAGAAGGGAAGAGGAAAGAGCAAAAACTTTCTCAATACCCAATGCCTTTAAACCTCAGAATTGTTTACTTTTACCAAACTCTCCAAATAATCACCACTCTGGTATCCTACAGATTTGAAGACACTTCCAACTTCCTGCATAGCCTCCAAACAGTCCAACTGTTCTTCCTCACCTCGTGCAGTCACCCTCACTCCAGTCTCCGCATCTGTGCCAATACTGTATCTTGTGCACTTCCATTCCACTGACTAGCAGGGATGACCCCACGCTGGACCTGAAGGCGTGACTCTGCTCAGCATCTCCGAGCAGTTATCTCCAGCGCTGCACTCTCTCTTCAGATTCTGTCTGCCTTCAGTCCCCCCAGCTCTCCTCTGTCCTAGTAGCACCTAGTGGCAATACCATCCCTAGTTTATGCCTGCACAGCACTTCACAGTTCCAAATTTTCACATTCCCATCTCAAGGAAGTAGGCTACGTACAACCATTTCAAATTTTAATACTGTAACATTAACATTATTTTTAATTCCTACTCTGTCTCCCATGGGGCTTTTCTTACCAGGATCTCTCAACCACTGTGCCTTTTCCTCTACCTTCAAATCAACTTGGTGCTAAGGTCTCAATACATACTTTTAATTGTTTGGGATAGAAGCTAGGTGATTTCTTAAAAAGTTTACTTGTCCACACTGACCTCTCTGTATAAACTTCACTGGTTAATCCTCTTAATACAAAACCTAGGAATTTTACCCTCCTGATAATTTACAAGTGCCACTGGGTGAAAAGGAATAACACTTTTAAACTGTGCCATTCCAGTGACTTGAAGAGCACTTGCAGTACCTACCAGACAAAGGACAAATGAAGACAGGCATCCACAGGTACTTTTTATCCTCCAACTATAGTCTGGGTGTTTATTCTCATGTAAAAATGCCTATCTAATCATAGGATCTAATAACCACAACTTTCTCTCCTCCATCTTTCTGTACTTTCAGTGAATTTCAAAGTTCCTTTTAGTGCACAATATATGCCAGTTTATGGGAAGAACTCAGGAAGTATTTTTTATGAGGAAAATGTATTTATCTTCAAAATGCCAAATTTCCTAAGTCAGTATTAATATCCAACTCTTATTATTTATCTCCACCCAGTTTCAGATTTTCAACCAGAGAAGGTAAATAAATATATGAATTTTCCCCAAGCCTTCTGGTTCTGTTTTCAATCATCTTCCAATTTTTACCTCTACTTTTCCAGCAACACAAATCTAGGCCTCTTTCCTTGACTTTTCTTTTTCAGATGTATCTCATATCTCCCCTTTCGTAAGTTCATTCTCTTCCTAGTCTTTACCTATCTCACTTTCTTGTGTCCGATGAGTTTATAATCAATCGTATTATTTTATTTTTAAGTGTTATTCCTCTCAAACTATTACGTGGAAAGTCTGCTTTACAGTTAACTTGTCTCAAAATTTGCCTCTCATTAATATATGTATCTGGGCTTCCCTGGTGGCACAGTGATTGAGAATCTGCCTGCCAATGCAGGGGACACGGGTTCGAGACCTGGTCTGGGAAGATCCCACATGCCGCGGAGCAACTAGGCCCGTGAGCCACAACTACTGAGCCTGCGCGTCTGGAGCCTGTGCTCCGCAACAAGAGAGGCCGCGACAGTGAGAGGCCCGCGCATCGCGATGAAGAGTGGCCCCTGCTCGCCGCAACTAGGGAAAGCCCTCGCACAGAAACGAAGACCCAACACAGCCAAAAATAAATAAATTAATTAATTAATTTTTTAAAAAAATGTATCTGCTGCCACCTCAAGCTAATAAGCAAAAAAATCTTACACTGAAATGCACCATACACATCACAATTTTAATTTTTTAAGCACTAAATCTTGATCCATCTATAGATTCCCTTTTAACTGCCAATTTTAACCATTTCCAAACTATGTGACCACCTTGCTCTCAAAATTATTCTGTGTAATCAATCTGCTCTTAAACTATCAGTTACACAATTAAAACAAATTTCTTTTCCTTTCTCAAATCTACAAACATTTGTATTGTTACTGCATGCCCCTTGCTGTAACAGTCAAAAGCCTTGCTGAATTTAACCTTATGCCTCCTCAAATTATCATGGCACACACCCTTATACCCGCTGCCCATTAATTCCCTTCAATTTATTTCCTAGTTTATTTCCTGCAATTTATTTATTCACTAAAAATTCACATCCAGTAGCTGGTCAAGCTACTTACTCAGTTCTCTTCCTCATTCTCGTTAATTCTAACCAAGGTAATTCTTGATTCTGGGTACTTTAAATTATATCTACTTCTTTGCCTTAAAACAGCTTTCCATCACAGTAAGGCTCCAGTCACAGCACAAAACACAATCAGAGCAACTTAACTTGCTCTGATTTTCCTATCAAGGTGCTTGCCCCCAATTAATAATAGTTACAATTACCTACCCAAAGCAAAATGAACAACCCACCCTTTCAAATAAAACGTGTTTCATGTGAACTTCAAGCCAGCAAAATTTACAAGGTCTTCTTGTCCATACAGAATGCAAGTTCCTTCCCAGAAAAGCAATAAATAATTAATAATAGACTTTGGACAGAGGACTGGAGGCTAAGCTAGCAGTAACTACAACATACCAAAGTAAAGGCCAGTCCAGAGATCAAATATCAAAGATACTTCTATCCTCAGCTGACAGAAGTAGGGTTTTTGCTCTTTTCCAAGTCAGAGGTTGGCAAATTTTAAAAAATTACATTTACTGCAAAGTTAATATAAAACTCTCAACACCTAGTAATGTTAGAAATTACAAGAAACCCAAGTCAGATCCTGTCAACAAGTAAGCTTTTGCTTATAGAAGATCTGCAGCCTGGCTGACAGGTGGGGTGGGGGTAGTAACAAATAATTGAAAAGAAGAAACTATCATGTGCCAGAGTCCAGTGTGAATCTGGATTTGAACTTCTGCTCCCACATTTACTAAGAGGCAGCATAACAGTGGTTGAGAGAGTAAATTCTGCAGCCAGACTGCCTAGGTTCAAATCCCAGTTCCACTACTGGCAAGCTCCTTTACCCCACAGTGCCTCAGGGTTTTTTTGTTTGTTTGTTGCTTTTTTTCTAATTTTATTTATTTTTTGGCTGCGTTGAGTCTTCATTGCCGCGCGTGGGCTTTCTCTAGTTGGGCGAGTGGGGGTTACTCTTCTTGCGGTGTGCGGGCTTCTCATTGCAGTGGCTTCTCTTGTTGCGGAGCACGGGCTCTAGGTGCACGGGCTTCCGTAGTTGCAGCACGCAGGCTCAGTAGCTGTGGCTCACAGGCTCTAGAGCGCAGGCTCAGTAGTTGTGGCGCACGGGCTTAGTGCTCCGCGGCATGTGGGATCTTCCCGGACCAGGGCTCGAACCCGTGTCCCCTGCATTGGCAGGCGGATTCTTAAGCACTGCGCCACCAGGGAAGTCCCAGTGCCTCAGTTTTTATATCTATAAAATGACAAAGACAATAGTACCTACCTCACAGAGTTATTAAGAGAATTAAATGAGTTAATATTGACAAATCGCTAAGAAAACTCCCTGGCACACAAATGCTTAATAAATAAATTGACAAGACCCTGGACAAGTAACTTAACCTCTCACAGCAGCAGATGTCTTAGAAGAAATCAGTATCATATAAGCAGTTTGTGAATTATAAAGTGCTGTATAAATGCTAAATTATTAAGAATATAACATGAAAAAACAATATTCAATATGAGAATGAAAAATAAAGCATTTATAGAAAAACACAGTCTTACTATATTTCAATTTTATCAGCTAATTTTTCTGAATACGGAGGTTACTTAGAAACCTAACACTTCAGCCTTCTGAGACACTCATGCCATCTACCTTATTTTAAATAATTTCTGATGGAGATTCTTATAAAAATATACTACATAACCCTGTCCTAGTATAAGTCTCTGAAAATGAAGTATACCCTCCTACTTTCCGAAGTGACCGAGTACCTACACAACTTTCACCTCCAAGATATACTCCCTCCCCACATTTATACCCTCTTCTTTTTGGCCACAAAACAGACTTGGGGTTTGTGTATTATTAAAAAACAACAAGAAGACAAAACGAGCAATTAAAAAAAAAAAAAGAAAGAAAAGCCGAACTTCTTTTTCACCTCCTACTCACTCCTCCACCCATGCAATTTGGTTGCCGTCTCACCTCTCTGCTGAAATTATCTCCACTCCTCTTCCATGACCAAACAGTGGCCACCTCATACCCATTCTCTCCTGGACCTCTCCGCACCATCAGACAAGGATGCACTCAATAAACAGACTGGGCCTCCATGCACTCCCTGTGAAATCCTGACTCAAGCCTCTAATCTTTCCAGTAAAAGAGAATCAATTTACCATGGGGCAAAAAAGAGCTGATCAATAAACAAAGTAGATAACAGGCATTTCTTTTAACACTTTTTCTGATTTAAGTCATTCAGCATGTTCTCAGGTAGTGTGTTAAACACTAGGAATACAAAAAAGATCTAAAATATCCTCTTTGCCCTCAGTGAGTCTATAATTTAGCAGTGGAAACAGACAAGGAAATCAGCAGCTTCAAGCTCACTGACAGGGCTATGCAGACAATACTACAGTAGTACAGAAAAGGAGCATCTAAATCAGATTTTGTGGGACAGGTAAAGAGGTGTCAGGAAAGGCTTCTGAGAGATGGTAACAGTTGACATGAGTTGTGGAGGACTCCTGCATAGGCGCTGTAAACGTGAGAGGAAAGAAGTGCTATCGAGACCTTCTGTGCTCAGAGAAGTGAGAGACCACCAATATGGGCAGCAAAAACACAAGTAGTTCTGCTCAGGGAAGCATGTGGAGAGAGAGCTGCAAGAGATGAAAGCTTAAAGCAGAAAGAAGCTGCACCATGAGGAGCACTAAGAAAGCCACAGAGAGACAATGCATTTTCAGCAGGGAAGGAACATACTTACATTTCGGAAAAACTCCTGAAAGTGGGCTAGGCTGGAAATGGCCTGAGATAGAGGAAGAAGCAGAGATATTAAGGACCAGAATCTGTAACTGGTGGACTAGTCAGATGCAGGGATAAAAGCAAGGGAGAGTACTTCTCACCATCCCCAACACAACCCTCTTCTCCAACCTTCGTAACTACAGGCACATGGTCTCCCTGCCCCCACCACCTCTCGACTCCTACTCCCACACCATATCCATCCTCTATCAGCGGTCGGAGTGGGCTTTCCAAAACAGTACGCGTCACAAAAACTGTTTCACACCCAATGCTCTCTCATTTTAACTACAATAAATCCAAACTCATACATGGCCCCATGTGACCTGCTGCCCCTACATTTCTTACCTCTCTCCTCCCCTCTTTTCTCTCTCACTGGCATTCCTGCCATCCCTAACCTGAATACCTTGTGCTGCTGAGGGACCTTTGTTTTCACTGCTCCATCTGACAGTCCCTTGGCTACCTTCTCAGCCTTAGGGCTCCACTCAAGTATGATCTGTTCAGAAAGAATCTCTAGTCAGCACAGGCACAGCCAAAGCCTCACTCCTTCAACTCTACCACCTCACCCTGTTTCATCATTCTCAATGTTCAGTTATCTTATCCTCTTACTTCTGTCTCCAACCCCACACCGACCTCCAAGGGCAGCGACTCCATCTTATTCATTCCCGGAACCCAGGCTAAAGTCTGGCCGAGGAAAGGCCCCCCAAAAGTATTACTGACTGACTAAAACAGAGCTCAGAAAATAGATACTGGAGGTAAAGGTAAGCAGAGTTCAAAAGTGAACTGCAAGAGTGAACTGAAGCCACCTGCTGCGACAGGTGGTCTTTCATCCAGGAAAGGCCTATTGCATACAATTAGCAGGGAAGAGCAATACTGAAATGCCGAACAGTAGATGAGGACCATGCACAGGGCTGAAGAAAACTTCAAGAAAGAATTTCAAGGAAAAGAAGAGTGGCTAGGCCCACCAAGTACCCCAGTAAGATCAGTAAAAAGAGAAAACTGTTTATTGGACTGTATGGAGGTTACCAGGCCCTTAGCAAGAGCAATTTTAATGGAGTGGTAGGGGCCCAGAGGCCAGAGGCTTCAGAAGTAAATGAACAGCCAGAAACCTCTGTTCAGATGTATGACTGTATAGGAAAAGAGATATAGCCTTAAAGGGAGGTGTACATAGGTTTGTTTTTGAAGACAGAAGAGACGAACATGCTTTCAGGCAGCAAGCAGCTGACGTCACAGAAAAGACAATGATTACTAAGACAAGATCTCTGAGAAGTCAGGGTTGGTTGAGATTTAATGCAGAGGTACAGAGATAGTTCTTACACTGAGACTAGAAAGAGAAAAGAATGAGTGAAAGTGCAGATACCTCTAAAATTGTCTGGAAAGCAAGTTAAGGAGGTTTTACCTGCCAATTCCTTTGGTGAAGGAGGCATTGGGAATACAATGGTCAGTAAACATAGACCAAATTCCCTGTTTTAACAGGGATGTGGTAGGTAAGGAATTCAAGGCAGACAGAGCAGAGACTTGGGCCCAGGTCAGTAGCAGCACCAATCCCCACAGATGTGTGATTTTTTTTCCAACTCACCTTTATAGTTCACGTTTAGAAGCAAAGACATGTTAGAGCTGTTTAGAACATAGGATCCAGAAGAGAAAAAGGCATACTCTAGCTACTACCAAACTACTTCTGGTTATTCAGACGCATTACGTACACACACACTCTCTGCCACCTTCGTTCATTAAAATTCAGCTAGAGAAAATAAAATAACTGGTATTCTCCAAAAAAGCTCTTTACCCAAAGCTCACTAATGACACATATTTCTAATCCACTACCAGTTTTCCTCAACCTGGCTGCATGTCAGAATTACCTGGGGACTCCACCAGGGGCCCCAGGTGATTCTCACATACACATCTAGGCACCCATGACTTCCTACATGTTATTCCCACTGCTCATCTACCTAATTTCTAATCATCCCTAAAGATTCAGCTCAAGCAAACATAGCACTATAACCATGTTATTTCTTTATCTCCCCCATCACACCAGAAATCTCTTTATTACTACTCATCTTTATAACTCCAGCCCCTAGCCCACTGCTCAGCCCTTACTATATACTTAAAAAATGTGTGTTAAATGAAGATTCACAATCAATAAAACATTTAACCTGTAGAAATGGTTAGAGTAGTTATGGTAAAAAAAAAAAAAGTGTACCTATATAGCACAGAACTAAAACTTTAAAATATTGTAAAGAAAATCCTATACAGGTCGGATAAACCACCTATACCCTCTCCCATCTTTGCTCTGATAATTCTGAGCGTCAAGTCCATGTCCACCTTACCAATGTGACTTTATCTCCACAGCCCACAATAAAGGCTCAATACAAAAATGTCCAATACAAAAGTAAAGGATAAATGTTACCTAAAATGTTCATTTGACTTATTAAATACTCAAATGTCCAACAGTATATATACAAGAGAAAAGCTCATTAAACTTGGACACTTTCTGTCCCTAACTAAATATTCAAAATAATTCAGAAGTCATAAGTTAATCCCCAAATTATACATCAATTGGACTCTCAAAGTCTGGGGGAAAGACGGCTACTTAGAACACAGTACAGATTTTCCCAACAGAAATGTTATAAATGGTGGTAAGATACCAAGACCAAGGCACAAAAGCCTACCAAACCCATTAAGAGCCAAACCACTTGTACTGTCCACAGAGGTGTTTCAGACCTTCCACAAATACATATTTGTGTGCATATGCAAAAATGAAAGCAAAATTCCAAAATAAATTGTTGACACTGAGAAAAAGTACCAAAAGCACTTTGCATGGTGCCTAACACATGGTAAATATGAGTATTTGCCATAAGTTATAGCTATTTTTTCCCAGAGTCCCTGACTTCCAACTTTTGTGTTCATCAAAATAGCTTTATTTTTCTCACTGCATTCTAGACTATAAATTCCAAGCATGCAGGACAAATCCTGGCCATTGGCCATTGTATCCACCATGTCTCCCTCAAAGCCTGGCACACAGGAGTGTTTAATACTATTTAGATGATTATATTTGGATACTTGTTGTCAACGATTTGAATCTTAAAAACAACTAAGTAAACACAGGCTTAAAACCAAATAGCCTCATTTAGATTTTAGGTGCTCTTTTAAATGAACTACGGTACTTCTCAAATTGATTTTTTTTTTTTTTCTTTTAAAACTACCATCAAGGGCTTCCCTGGTGGCGCAGTGGTTGGGAATCTGCCTGCCAATGCAGGGGACACGGGTTTGAGCCCTGGTCTGGGAAGATCCCACATGCCGCGGAGCAACTAAGCCCGTGTGCCACAACTACTGAGCCTGCGCTCCGCAACAAGAGAGGCCGCGATAGTGAGAGGCCCGCGCATCGCGATGAAGAGTGGCCCCCGCTTGCCGCAACGAGAGAAAGCCCTCAAACAGAAACGAAGACCCAACACAGCCAAAAATAAATAATAAAATAAAAAAATAAAATAAATAAAAGTGAAATGCTTAAAAAAAAAAATCTTAAAAAAAAAAAAAACTACCATCAAGATGAAGGAAAAAAGTGTAAAAATTCATGTAGAAAATATTCCTCCAAGAGTCACCAGCTTGGAAAACACTACTCTAGATAACAGTCTCACTGAATGGCTGAATTGAGACAGGGCATCTAAACTCTGGGTCTTGGTAATCCTATTGATTAAGAAATGGAGGACAGAACATACTGAGATTTTCTAGCTTAGAACTGCTTGACTATAAACACTGCATATTTCATGAAAACGTGAGACTAACAACCATCCACAATCTTTGCATCAACCTAACTCACAACTGTTTCCAGTTTTGTACCATTATTTTCCTCCAATACAGATTTTTTTTTTTACAAAGTTGAAATTCTGGTGTACAAATCATTTTATTTTCTAACTCCCACCTCCCATTTACAGTAAGAACTGCTGAATACAAATCTGATTGAGCCCTTGGCCAACCTCAGAGAACAATTTAATTTACGCTTGTAGTTTTTACAACATACCTTTGGCAACAATTTTCTAGAAGGCCACAAGATGGTGATGTTGCTCCATAAAATGCGCCTTTTAAAAATATAATGGAATAACTTATACCAACTTTCCAAAAAATGAAATGAATAGTTTTCCTCCACTTCAAGTAAAGGATATAAAAAAAATGCTTGTACTTTATTTACTAGAAAACATTAATGAAGAAGAAAATATATTCATCAAATTTAGCAGCAACTATTCTAATTTTCAAGCTAAACAGTTATGGTCCTTAAAAACAAAACAAAAACACAGGACTATGGCACTATCACCGTGTCTTTTATCACAGGAATCTTTCCTTCCCTCTCTGCTCCATCCCCTTCCTTCCTCAGGTCATAAAAAAAAAAAAAAAAAAAATTACATTTTTACTTATTCATTGACTAACTTTTTCATAATTATTCTTAATTTAGAGAGATAATTCCTATTTCTCTGTTTTAAAAGAATTGATACTAAAATGTATTTCCATCAACAAAAGTAAACTATACCAAAATGAGAATGAAATCGTTTCTTTTCTAATTTGCTATAATTTCTCAATTTCTTATAATATACAATATTATGTTTATAATGGCAAATTACCAAAGCTTTTCAAGCAGAAAATGTTTGCAGTTGGTCATTTTCCCCATACCTTAGCAAGTATCAGTAGAAGGCAGGTTTCCCATTCCTGTGGTGCTTATACAATGTCAATTAAAAAGAAAAATCAAATAACAGCATCTAAAAACTTGAGTTCCAGACCTATAGAATCAACTTAAGTTAATATGTAAAAAGAGCTGCGTAAATACTCCCTAAGCAGAAGAATAAGACGACAGAGCGTCACTACCTGGGACTGGCAGCACTTACGTGCGGTGCCTAAGTGACACAGAAACATGGCCAATCTTAAACCTGGAATCTGAATCAGGTCTCTGACTCCAAAAATAGTAACAATCACAGTGACCATTTATTAGGCTCCTATTATTTGGCAGTCACAGTGCCAAAAAAAACTCTTTCTAATGTTATCAATCACCCTTCAGAGTCATTATTTCTACTAACAAGTAAGAAAAATGAGGTTTCAGGAATTCAAGTAAATGGCCCAAGGTCACAAAACTGGTGAAAGTCAGGATTTTGAACCCAGATCTCCTGGGATCAAAGCCAATGCTCTTTTCACTACATTTGCGCTACAAAAACAGAATATAAAAAAGAAATGCTGAGCTAAACCCAAACCTTAAAATAAGCAGTTTGCTGTACCAATCTGATGTTCCTATTCTTTTATCACTTAAGCAACTTCAGAGTAGGGTGGTTTTGTGGGGCTTGTAAGCTAGGTCATTGAAAACATTTTTCCTGAAGGTTGAGAAAGTAATCTAAAACAGCGAATGTGTAAAAGCATAAACACACTAACAATGAAGAAGGTAGGCTACTCAGGCTGTGTTTAATAAATCATTTCCATGTATTCTGGGAAAAACATCCAGGGCAACATAACATTCTCACTCTGCAAAGATTAAATTTCATGTAATTACATCATGTAACATCTCATATTTCAAAATGACACAAACATTTCCATAAATAATCTGTCATTTGTTTCAAAGTGTGGTATTTAATAATATAATACGTGCTTACCAGACTTTTTTCCTTCAAATCCAAAAATTTTAAAGGTTTGGTATTCTTCAAATACATAGTATTTGCTACATCTCATGAAGCAGCAGAAAGCACAGAGTCATGAATTAGAGCTGAAGCTGAGGCTGAGAGCTGATTAAGAGACTCACTGAGGGACACAAAGCTTCTTAATGTCAGGCCAAACCTGGGTCTGCTGACAAGGCCAGTACTCTTCTACACTGCACTGGTCACTAGGATAGCATGACCCAAAGTTACATTCGCCTCAAAACATGTCCTGATTGTTTCTAAATATATTAAGGCTTCTAATTTTCCAGCATTTAAGTAGCCATGGAGATTTGCTAACTCTTCAATTCCAAAGTGCCAATCTCTAGTGTGAGAAGAGCATGTTGGGTAATGTAAGAGAGTTGAACAAACCTAGGTCCAAACTTCAATTCTACTATTCACGTGTATTTAACCTCTCTGAGTCTGTTTTCTTACTGTAAAATGAAGATACCAACTCAGTTTTGTGAAGGGGAAAAGAAGTGTTAACATTAACTCTAGGAAATCAGAACTGTTTCTAGAATGGAATATAGAAAGTGCCCAATAACTGATAACTTCCTAACACCCTCCCATCACCACCACCACCCCAGTCACACTCTCAATTACTCTGAGAAACTCCAACATTTTTCTACCATACTTCCACAACAATATAGAGGACAGCAGGTTAAGAAGCACTTCCATCACATGCCCATGCTGCAAAATGATACAGAGCAAACTCCCCACATCCACAGTAAGAATCAGATGAAAATCACATTTAGGATTAAAGACCTAAATGTAAGGCCAGACACTATAAAACTCTTAGAGGAAAACACAGGCAGAACACTCTATGACATAAATCACAGCAAGATCCTTTTTGACCCCCCTCCTAGAGAAATGGAAATAAAAAGATAAATAAACAAATGGAACCTAATGAAACTTAAAAGCTTTTGCACAGCAAAGGAAATCATAAACAAGATGAAAAGACAACCCTCAGAATAGGAGAAAATATTTGCAAATGAAACAACTGACAAAGGATTAATCTCCAAAATTTACAAGCAGCTCATGCAGCTCAGTATCAAAAGAACAACCCAATCCATAAATGAGCAGAAGACCTAAATAGACATTTCTCCAGAGACGATATACAGATTGCCAACAAACACATGAAAGAATGCTCAACATCATTAATCATTAGAGAAATGCAAATCAAAACTACAATGAGGTATCACCTCACACCAGTCAGAATGGCCATCATCAAAAAATCTACAAATAATAAATGCTGGAGAGGGTGTGGAGAAAAGGGAACTCTCTTGCACTGTTGGTGGGAATGTAAATTGATACAGCCACTATGGAGAACAGTATGGAGGTTCCTTAAAAAACTAAAAATAGAACTACCATATGACCCAGCAATCCCACTACTGGGCATATACCCTGAGAAAACCATAATTCAAAAAGAGTCATGTACCACAATGTTCACTGCAGCTTTATTTACAATAGCCAGAACATGGAAGCAACCTAAGTGTCCATCGACACATGAATGGATAAAGAAGATGTGGCACGTATATACAATGGAATATTACTCAGCCATAAAAAGAAACAAAATTGAGTTATCTGTAGTGAGGTGGATGGACCTAGGGACTGTCATACAGAGTGAAGTAAGTCAGAAAGAGAAAAATAAATACCGTATGCTAACACATATATATGGAATCTAAAAAAAAAAAATGGTTCTGAAGAACCTAGGGGCAGGACAGGAATAAAGACGCAGACATAGAGAATGGACTTGAGGACACGGGGAGGGGGAAGGGCAAGCTGGGACGAAGTGAGAGAGCGGCATGGACATATACACACTACCAAGTGTAAAACAGATAGCTAGCGGGAAGCAGCTGGATTGCACGGGGAGATCAGCTCGGTCCTTTGTGACCACCTAGAGGGGTGGGATAGGGAGGGTGGGATAGGGAGGGTGGGACAGGAAGGATGGGAGGGAGACGCAAGAGGGAGGAGATATGGGGATATATGTACATGTATAGCTGATTCACTTTGTTATAAAGCAGAAACTAACACACCACTATAAAGCAATTATACTCCAATAAAGATGTTAAAAAAAAATTACATTTAAACACTTGAGAGGAGTATAGTACTGCTAAATTCTTTGTTGTAAATACACAATTTCAAGATATTTTAAAGCTACTCCAGTAACAGAACACAATGTTAATTTACTATTTACAAATACTCTTCCTAAACATTTTAAAGCAGGCTGCTAAGTATGAACTTTCAGATATCCCCATTCTTAGAGGAAAATATTAGAATCCAAAATACACAGAAACTTTCCAAAATGAGATAATCAGTTAAACAGCTAAGACTTTATTCCTAGAATAATGTAATTCTTCTCAAGTTTAAAACACAGGGACACAATCCACAAATCCAAAACTCCAAAAACTATACAAACTTAAAGCTCCTTCTTAACTCATATGGTGACAAAAACTGAACTGACCTGAATTCATTTGGCAGCAACATCTGAACAGATGTGTGACTATTTATTGTCCCTATTTATCCATAATTAAACAATTGCCAAGGAAAGTATAGAGTGCTGCCCTAAGACTTCATTGGGGTTTTATGTCACACAAAATATGGAGTGTATTACGTTTCTAAAATTTTAAAAAAGAATTATTTCTGTAACACATCTGACACCAAAAACAAGGTATTATAAACCCATCCTAGTGACTATTTACTCACTACTAAGTGTTAGGTTTAAGCCATGCAATAAATCTATGAATACGTATTATTATTACCATTTTACATGTGAATATCCACTTTACATATGATAAAACTAGGGCTTAATCTAAGGTTACCTTTACCAGGATCACTTAGCCAATAAGTAAGTGCCAGAAATCAAGTCTAGGCTTGTCTTACTTGAAGGCCTAAGCTCTTAAACAGCTAATAGTTCACAGGAAAATTAAATCACAAAGAAAGTTTTAAAACAAATTATAATTACCCAACATTTTAATGTAGAACAATGAAATTCCTGAGTATGATGTATACTTTCCATTCTGGGTATTCATATCTAAACATCAACACCATATTTCACAGCTCAAAGGACAAAAAGAGCTGAGTTTATTGTTGCTTTTCTTCCCAAAGAACTGGCCACAGTCAGGGAAAACAAACAAAAACACAAGGCTCCTCAAACAAATGCCAAGTAATCCTTTCTACCCAAATTTAGAAAGAATCATGGGTTTAGCATGTTTTTTTTTTTACCACAAAATGTACTAACACAATAAAAATAAGGTTGATACAAACATAGGTTAAGTTTTTCCAAGTACAGCCCCAATTTAAAGATCTACTGTTCCAATGACAGATATGATCACAGGACTGAGGAGGGTTAAAGTGACGTAGACGCAGGCTGTCACTACCACTGCCCTAAGCAAAAGTTAGAGAAAATAAGCTTCAAGGTTTTGCTTTTTTTCTTTTGGATTGATCGAGCTAAAATTTAAACCTTCTCTTATGACTTTCTTCTCAAATCAATATTCTTATTCTAAGCAATGGCTTTTCCCCACAAGAGACAGATCATGGTCCCCATCCAACCAAATTAGACACACTTCAATCAAAATCTCAATTTCTGAGTAGCTTATCTTAACTAAGTGAAAAGCATAAGATTATCGGATAAATAATCCAATATCTAACTTAACTGTTTCAGCTAAAGCATTTTTTAAAAAGAAACATCTTCATTCATAAAAATGTATTTTGTAGAAGTATAGGGTAATTTTTTGAACAAGGAGTCCTGATGGGTGCCTCTTGCAGGGTTACTTCTCTTGCCTACTTCTTACTGTTATCACCAAGTATCAGGTTTCTATAGTTTGGATCAAGTCCTTGGCAATTATCTTAAGCCTCTTTAAATATCTGAAAGGTTCAGATGTTAAGCTCTCTTTGTATTTACATTATACATGTGTATTTATTGAACAGTGTAGCTTAAAAAATGGTCTCAGAGAACACCAGAACCCCAAATTACCGACTCAGTTTATACCAGCAGTTCTCAAACTAATGTGTATAAAATCATGAGGTATTTACTAAAAATGAAGACTCCTGAACTCCACTATCAAGGACCATACCATAGATCTTGAAGAGTACTCAAGAATCCACACATTTAACCAATATCCCAGATGACTATGATGCAGGGACTGCACTCTGACAAATACTTACCTACCCTGTATTTCATCCAATGACGGTGTTAACAATTTCTTTTTTCCAGACTGTACAGCCAAACCATCACCAGCTGATAACTGCAGCCATGTTGAGTCAGTATCTTTCTCAGAGTCATTCTTAACCTTTCGGCAACCTATTTTTTAAGCTAAGAGGTGAGGTTTGATATGCACCTCTGCTCTTGCCAAACTAAACTACATCTGTCCTTGAGAAAAGAGTGGCTCACAGAAAACTGGACTACTTGTTTGAACTTTCAACTTGTTAATAATAATGAATTAAGAGCAATAAAAATGATTTAAGGGCTGCTCATGTCCAAGGGATCACATTTTCTGCTTTAAAACATTATTTCAATGAATCCTTACAAAAATCCAGTACAGAAAATATTCTTTACCTTTTACAGAAGAAGAAACTGAGGCAACACTGCTATTAAGCACCACTGACAGAAGTCAGCTGTGCCTGACTTTAAAGCTACAGCTCTTGACCCACATGCGGGAATACCTTTAATTCTTAAACTTTAAGAGCAGAACGATGTAGTTTATTTACTTCTAAGATGAAGTATGCCCTAATTTATACACAGCAAGTTCATTTGACTAATTCTCCTCCCCACGCTAACTAAACACAAAAAGTAGTTCATCTTGGCAAGTTGGAGCTAAGGTTTAACAGGAATATCCTACTTCAAGTCAGGACTCAAGTCAGTTCGCTTCTACTCATCCTATGTAGTCCTAATTATGGGTATACTAAACAGCTATCAAAAGATCTTGTTTTCCTTAGTTAAATAAAAAGGCATCACACCTACAATTCTGTTAATGCTAGTACATTTTTAAACCACTCCTGTAATTTAGGGCAGGGAGGAGAGCCATGAAGTAACACCTTAAGGTAACTCTATCTACACCTTTCTTTGTGCCCCAGCCTCTCCTATTTATATAAATGTTTCTCAGCACACTCAATCACCAAGTCCTGCCCGCAACAGCCAACATACTACTATATTCAGAAATTTGCAGAGATTTACACTAGGAGGCAGGGGCCCATCTTTTAATCTATTCAAAATTCAAAAATGCTCCAAATCTACACCTCAATTCTTTAAATGAAATATATTGATTCATTATTCCACTCAGAAGCTATAATGTAATAACAATAAAACACACATTTTCTTCATTCCACAGTTAGCCATAACATTACTCAGCATATAACTTGAACTAAAAAAAAGATACTACTGAGATAAAGTGATAGTGAGATAACGATAAGGTGAGAAAACACCAGCTAGCAATCAATGAAACCACCTGTTCCTGGGAAGGATGAGCATTGCCTCATTCCTTACATTTCGCTAAGTAGACAGGACTTCCATTCCAGTCTCCACAAGGAAAGAATATTTTCTCCACTATAATGACTCTTCCCCAAGGAAGGGTGGCTTAATCCCAAACTTTCCCAGACACTGCAAACAGAAAATACTATTTGTGAGGCACCAGTTTGCTCAAGGCTAGTCAAGGCCAGAGTGAACCGTTTCAGAGCAGCCTGGGCTCTGGGTCCTGCACTTTCTTGCCCTCAAGTACAGCAAGTCAGTCCTGCCGCATTATGGTAGCATACTAGGTCAAACCCCAGAGACCCAAAACTTTCTCTTCTTCTCTACCCCAGGAGTGCTGACTATTCCTATTTGTGTAATAAGCCAAACATGCTATCATTTGCACTTTAGATTCAGCTTTCCCTCTAACAGGCCTAGACTCAAAAGTACTAAAAGTTCCAGGCAGCTCAAGTCTCAGCTTCCAAAACAGTTTTCCAGAAGCCCCATTTTGGGGTAATACAGCTGTGTGGTGTAATCCTGGGATTCACATATTTGTCTAGTCCCTTTCCCTTGAATCTGGGCTGGACCTGTGACTTGCTTTAACCAACAGAATGTGGCAGAAATGAGGCTATGCTGGTTCCAAGCCTATGTCTTAAGAAGGCCTGGTTGCCTCTGTTTTTGCACTCCTGGAAGCCCTAAGCCACCATGTAAGGCCAGCAATCCTTCTGGAAAGGCCACAAGGAGAGAAGTGGCCCTGAGACAAGACTATGTGGTAAAAGAGAAAGAGTAAGAGAAAGAGAGAAAGAAAGAGAGAGAAGACTAGCATGCAGCTGAAAGCCAGCTATTAAAGTGACCACCAGCAAAACCAGCAGAACTGCCCAAATGCGCCCAGCCCAGGAAAGCAAAGCTGTGAGCCAAAAACAAAACAAAACAAAAAACCAAAAATCCTGGTTGTTTTAAGTCACTTAGTTTCAGGGTTTTTTTGTCACACAGCAATAAATAACCAAAACAATGCTCACCTGGTTCCTTGTCTTTTTGCCTAATTTGTTCAAAACCCAGGAAAAAAGGAGGGGTGTGATGGCAGGCAGCAGGGACACCACGATGGGTTATGAACAAATGATTTAAGGAACATCAAGACAGATGCTGGTCTTTCTTATACCTTAGGAACTATCTGACAAATGGTTTTACAAAATATACCCCAAAAAAAGTCATTTAAACATATGAATTTAAAATGTATACTAAGAGCTTTTTAAGGTAAATTTATTTTTAAATGATAAAGCTTTTTATGTACTGGTAAAAACCACAGAATATCATGATATGTACTTTTGAAAATCAGATCCTGATTGTTCCAAAAATACAAATTTTCATAGACAAAACTTTTATAAACGAACAAACTTCATCTGTAAAAACACCTGAATTAAAAATCAACAAATTTTCAAAATCAACAAATTTTCAAAAAATCAACAAATTTTCAATATTAATCCCTACATTTCACCAATGCACTTTTTCAGACAAGAAATCACCTTTTGCTTTTTCCTTGATAGGAGGATAACTGTGATAAATACTTAAAATTTTCAAATTTACCTACCGAGAGCCACTACAATGAGGTTTCCATTTTCACACAGAGGAGGAAATAAACAAGCTCAGATCTACACAGTAAAAAAGTTTAACACAGATTCCAAACAGGTAAATTCAAACTTCTCACACAGAGCCTTCAGTTAAATTCCCATTTTAGATGAAGAGTTGGTGGGAAAAGAATACTGACTCAGGAACAAAAAAAAAATAGGTTTTAGCTCTAGTTCTAATTTTGGCCACTTGCTAGCCATATACCCTGGAAATTTTACATTTTTTAATTTCTTTGAGCTTCAGTGTCTTCATCTAAAAAGGAATTATCTCCTTACACACCTACTGATCAATTTTCATGAGAATCAAATGATGACGTATATGCAACCATGCTGAAAAAGTGTAAAATACTGTAATATATAAAATATGATATTCTTCTTAATGCCAGCAAAGAGTAAAAAATCATCTATGTACGTGCTTTTTGTTAGACATTTTCCCTCCACTATGTATTAATAACTGGTTACTTCAAAAACCAATATTAAGGCTAATTTATTGCCTTCCACTGCTTGTTATAAGTACATCATATTTTTACAGAAAGAGTAAAAAAGATCCTAGCCTTTCTAATAATTACAGAATCAAACTTTCTAGAGCTATAACAGATACTATGTAATAACTTGCTCTGGTTCCCTAACAGGAAGACAATCCTATAGATGCAGAAAAGTCAACTGTTTACTAATCAAATTACGTTTTAACCATAATAGGCAGAGTTAGCTACTTAATGCAATGAAAAAATTCACTGACTAGGTCTCTGCACTTCATTATTCTGTAAAGTTTTACTTTTTACTTGATAAAGGGTTCCTGAATGAAGAAGTATTTTCAAGTAGGGAATACCTGAATAGAGAAGATAAAAATTCTTAAAGTTTCTTATTTCACTTACTTCCCCTCCAGCCCCACCTCTCCAACCCAAACTGAGATACAAAGGAAATAAATGAGAACATGACTGTTGATATTTCTATCTGCTCTCCATACACCCAATTCATCCCTCAGCCTCACCAGCTCTCCTGCACATGGAAAACAAGAAAGGTACAGATAGTCCAATAAAAATCTAAAACCCAAGAATCACAAAATGTTAAGAACTGAAAGGAACCTCCCAGGATCATGTAGTCCCTACTGATGAGGTCACTTAAAGGCAGTGACTACATCCAATTGATGGTAAATCTGTTGCACATATCTCCATACAAGAAAACCATCACTGTCAATCAACTCCTGATTCTGCTTTACCCACTTGCTAACTGAAGTGCTTGGGGCAAATCATTTAACCTCTTGGACTAGTCTGTAATAGAATAGCAAATAAGATAAGTTAGTCAAAATTCTCTGTAAGCTGTAAACCACAACACAAGTCTAAGGAGATATTGTCTCTAGGTGTACATACAATATGTCTCTACAGCAGAGGTTCTTATTGGTAAATGGAAGCATTTGAAGGTTCAATAGTTTTAAAAGGCCCCCAGTAATTCTAAGCACTGCTTCAACCCACTGGGTTCCATGGATGAGATTTAGGTGGTCCAGAGACTCCCCTAAAATTATATCCACAAAGCACAGGTGCATATAGAAATTTTCCAGGCCAGCAGATTTCTTTAGTTTCACCAAGGGTTACTAATCCCCCAAAGGCTGAGAACTACCGCTGTAAAGTAACACACATATGCTGAAGATAAAGCTTCCAACCGATGTTGCTCAAAATGGACCACTATTCTCCCCATCAACCTGGACCAGAATCTCAGTTATTTTTACTTTCTTCATTTTCTCTCTCATCATCAAATTCTGTCTATTGTGCTTCCTTCCTCCATTCCTTCCTCAATTCCTATTACTGCCGCCAGAGTTCAGACCCTCACACCTATGACCACAGCAATGAAGAAAGAAGTCTTTCTACCTCCAGGTTCCCTCTACTTCAATTCACACTACAAGCTGCTGCCAGATTAATCCTCTGAAAACAAAGGTTTAATCGTTTCATTCCCAACTCAAAAATCATCTGTATAACCCTCATCGCCTACTAAATCCAAGGTCATAAGCCCAGCACTAAAAGCAATCCATAAACTGGTCCAAATTTTTACTTTAAGCTTTACCACCCATTATACTGGTACAAATACGTTATATTCCATCCAAACATACCTGCCTCTCCCTAAATGTATGAACTCTGTGCTCTCTTAGTCCCTTCTCTCTGCCTAGATTACCTTTCCCAGCCTATCGAAAGTCTATAGTCATACTTCAAACCAAAGATTTCAAAAACCAGAAGCTCTATGAAATAACCCCCCTATGAGATGTGAGCTCTACCCCCTCTGAATCTGAATTCAGTATGAAACGTAACTATGTCTTAAAAGACAAATGAGGCATTTGTGTATAGTCTTACCTGCCTAACTAGTCTGTGAGGGCAGAAACTGTTATCACCCTCATCTTTATATTCCCCCAAACCCATCACAGTCATGCAGCAGATGCTTAATAATTGTGTAAGGCAGTAGAAGAAATTTCAGCCTTCGCGGGGTAAGCAGAATACTATCTCTTGAAGGCAGAGACCTTACATGCAACATCCTCTATCATACCAGGCTTCCAAAAACATAACCTTTAGTTACTGCTTTTCAAAGCCCTTATGTTATAGGTCATATAACTGCATTTTAAGGGAAGAACTATTTGAAAGTGTTAATAAGCCACTTCAGAAAGATCTGTTCCCCCACATACTTTACACTTCTCAATTTGAAGAGCTTCCAATACTTGGCCACTAAGTATTCAATTTTAAAAATATTAACCATTTATGAAAAGTGATAATTTCAGCCACCGATAATTATCTATTTTATGAGTAAAAACAAGTCACATAAATAAAAGAATGCTTTTCTTCTTTAAAAGGTCCATTTCGCTTGCATAATACATACAGAGACTTAACGAGACAGGTAAAGTGGGTTTATACATAAGCATGAACTCTTGCAGAAACCTGCATACAACTGTACACCAGGTATTTCAGGCAAAAGAAACCAAAGAGGGGGAAGATACTTTGGACGTTATCCTTTTACACTATTATTACCAACAACATTTTAAGGCAGGAACTCAACATTTTGCACACTAGCTACACAAAAAGATAAAAACCAATCAAACAGAAAAAGAAAGCCACATCAAGCCCCTGGAAAATATTTTATCCTGGAAGAGTAAAAATGTCAAAATAACAGATACTTCTCTTCTTTGGTAATGAAGGTTTCATATAATCGCGGGAGCAAAGGGGGCTCAACTCCGTATCGATGGAGCAAAGAAAGGGCTGTGCACAAGACTAATCATTTAAAGCCTGTAAAAGCAATGGGCAAAGTACAAAAATTTTTAAATGTCTAAAGGATGAAAGGAGAAGGTCCAAGTCACACATTAGATAAGGACTAGTGAAAACTGCAAGGTCACTGGGACCTACCAGGTCACAAAGCTGGAGGTGGGGGTTGTGTTGGGCGGGGGGGAGGGGGGGGGGCTGCAGAGTCAGTAAAGAACCGGGAGTGATAAAAACATGTCAGAAAAAGACGTTCTAAGGCGGGGAGTCCTTGGTTTGGGACGGTGGAACTGCGAGGAAAGTCAGGGCACTGGGAGTAAGTCCATATATTAGGGTTTTTTTGGAGAGGTGTTAGAGAAAGGAAGGGAAGGTAGAAAGAAGGGAAGGAAGCTTGAGAACTGCGGCTGCCGAGTCACGGAAACACTTTTCTCCGCTCCAGTATGATTAGCTCAGGCCTGTGCCAGGGCCAACTCGGGGCAGGACCCGTGACCCCACCCCAGAAAACTCCCAGCCCCCGGGCTGGAGTCGGCAGCCAGGGCGGCGCGGACGGCCCCCGACTGCCCTCGAGGGTCCCGCTCCGCGGCGGACCGTGCCGGGCTCAGGGTACCGCCGCGGAGGCTCCCGGCCCGCGCCCCCCGAGCCCCCGTCCCGCCCGCGACCCCCGCCCCTAGCCCAGCGCCGCGGCGTCCTTACCCGGCGCGAAGCCGTCGGCTCCCGGCGGCCCGGCGGCCACGGCAGCGGCGCCTCCTCCACCGGCGGGCGCCCTCACCCTTCCGTGCCCAAGATCGCCATCTCGCAGCAGGCGCGGCGGCGACAGCCACCCAGGAGTCGGCCCCGGCAGCCCAGGCCGCCTGCACCCACTCGGAACCCGCTTGCCGCGCTCGCCGACACCCGTCCCTCCCCCCACCCCCACCCCGGCCACGCGCCACCTCCGGCCGACCCCACGCCTCCCTCCTCGGGAGCGCGCCGCGCCCGGAGCGCGCGCCTCCCTGCCGGCTCGACCCCGCGTTCTGCGCCGCGGCCTCCTAGAGCCTCCAACTCCGGACCCGGAATCCGGCTTCCCGCGAGCATGCGCAGCGAGGGAGACCCGAGGATGCCTTTGAAAGACTCCGCTTCTCCGGGTCTTCGGAGCGGTCGAGGGAGGGGGAGAGCCAGCCAATGGGAGGGAGGGGGCGGGGCCTGAACCTGTGGAAGGGGAGGGGCCGCCGCCGAGATTTGGGAAGAGGCTTCAGTAAGTCGTGGTGGGTGCTGCTGACTTGACTTTCCGGTTTGCGGCCGGACCCGCGCATGACTTCCAGTAAGGTCCTTGGGGCACTGGCGTTCTTTTCTTGAACGCTTTACGGCAAAAGGAGGCTGTTAATAAATACTCCTTGACCTAGCTGAGTGTTTGCGTTACAACCCATTGCAAGAGTAAATAATTGCATTTAGCAGATGGTCATACCAGAAGAGTTCCAGTCCACTTGTACTGGTAACCAAAACGTTCACTACCCCAACCCCACAAGAGTACGATGATAAAACTAATACTGAGCAAGTGCATGTGTCTGTGCAATTAATGAATACAGCAGTTCCATAAAGAAGGGTCTATTATCCCCATTTATACAAATGAGTCAATTAGCCTGGAGAAGAGCTCTTGGTTCTGTGCCTTGCTTTTAGAACCAAGGCCACCCTGCAAATAGAAATCAGTAATGACCACGTTACTCATCATATGACCTGTTCCTCTACTTCAGAGAGGTAATAAAGGTCATCCAGCATGGATTTCTACAATTTTTGCCCAGCTGCTTCACCCAAACCCCACAAATTACCTACACCCACACCCAAGCTTACTAGTTTTCCTCTATCTCAGGCTGGCTGTCCCTGCTCCCCTCCAACCGAAACTCTCCACTGACTGCTCCCTCCTGTAAGGCCCTCCCTGGCATATCTTTAATCTCATCCTTTCTGTTGGGTACAACTCTTCTGCATAACATGTTTAAGACTTTTCTGTATGAATCTTTCCCTTGACTTGTAAACCTCTTTCTAGTTCTCTCTCTTCTTCCGTCATAACTAAGCCTTTGAAAGAATTATGTACCAAGAACATTGGCACTCCGTGAATATTTGTAGGATTCAACAAATGTCTCTTGACTGAATAAATGCAAATGCACATTCTCTTCCTCTCCACTCCATCAGTTTCTACCCTCTGACTTCCTACCTGGATCTGATGCACACTGTATCCACAATGATTATTCTAAAACATACATCTGAGCCCATCACTCCACTGCTTAAAATCTTTCATTGGCTCATCAGAGCTTTCAAGACAAAGGTTAACATGGTCTTCAAGGCTTCTTTCATGCTCACATGCTCTGTCTCTCCTGTTATGACAAACTCTTCAGAGTTCCTGATTGTGCTCACTCATCTCTACTTTGAAGGGTACTGTTTCCTCTAACCTTTCCCTCACCTTTTTGCCTGTCCAGCTCCTTTACAAATAAATTCAAGAACACGCTCCCAAGTGCACTCTCAGACATAACCTATGCATACCCAGCAGAGGTCTGCGCTCCATCTGCAGAGTGCACACATGCCTCCTCCCACTTCCCGCTCTACTTCCAGCTCTCCCAAGTCCTCAGTTTCTGCCTCAGGTGAGCTCCATTCAGAAGTTCCTCATACTCAACTAGGCCCTTACGTTGACAGCAAACATTGGACCAGCCTTTCATTATTAAATATTTCTTTGGTGTTCAAATGAACACTATTACAAATATCTTTTCATACATCATTGCCCATGTCCTTACTTACTGCCTTAATTTACATCCTTAAAAGTAATCGAAGGTGTGAACAGTTTTAGCCCTCTTGAAACATAGTGGCAAGTTACCTTCCAGGAAGAACTTAGGCCTAGGTTCACACTGCCTGGGATAAAAACCCAGCTCTGCCACCCAGGGCCAGATTCCTATTTTCATGGATCCTAGATACTTTTACTTTGTGGGCCTCTTCTTCCATAAAATAATATTTAAAATTATATTTATAACTGCATTGTTATAAAGACAACATACTGATATTGTACATTAAAACATTTTCTTCAACCTAAGCATTCATTTTTTTCTTTCTGATTTTAAAAGAAATTAAAACATTATATGGGCCTCTAAAAGTATGGTGAGCCTGAGGCACTGTGCCTATCGTGGCAGTTGGGTAAGTCAACACTTCTGCCACCTATGAGCTATGAGGTTTGGCCAAAGTCCTTAATCTGTGCCTCAAGCAGAAAATAGGTATAATGCTACCATATGATGTTGTAGTTAAAAGAAAATGAGTTGCTACAAATAAAATACCTAGAACTATGTGGCACATGATCAATAAATTACTGATATTATAATTGTCATTCTCAATTGTCCCACAGCACTATATGAGAGTATGTGATTGTCCTTCTTCCCTGTGCCAGAATCATCAAGGTATATTCTCATCTTGGTATATTCTCATCACAGGGCAAATATGGTATCTCATTGTTTGTCCATTGTCCATTTTCTTGCTAGGATATTCACAAAAAGTCGCTTTATACAATGTAGATATTGATCTAAAATAAAATTATTAGTCTTTTCCATTTTTGTTTTCTTCTATTATTTTTTGCTTCACAACTTCATTGCCATCCTGAGATCATGTCATTTATCTGCCTTTACTTTTTTCTACATGTTTGATAATTTTGCTTTATCCATTAAATAATTTAATCCTTTCAGATTTATTTTGGTGTGATGATCTACCTTTTCTTTCTCTAAAGAGCTCATGGTCTCCCCCAGCTCATTTGTTAAAGAATCTTTCTCCAACTATGATGGTTTTAAAATATGCCCACAAATTCATCAATACTCCCCCCTTCAAAAAGTGGAGTTTAATTCCCTTTCAAATGAATGTGGGTTGTACTTAACGACTTATTTCTTTTTTTTTTCTTTCATCAGAATTTTACTCTCAAGTAGAAACAGGATTGCAATGCCATTACTCTGAGTTCATTCTCTTCTCCCACACATGATTACATAAGGAAAGTGCACTAGTGACTTATTTCTAATGGATACAATACAGCAAAAGTGACAGTATGTACTTTCCAAGAGCAGGTCTTAAAAAGGTATTGTGGCTCCTCTCTACTCTCTCTCAGATCACTTGCTCTGAAGAAGGCAGTTACCGTGTCATGAAGACATATCAAGTAGCCTTATCAGACGCCCACATAGCAAGGAACTGAATATCTTGCCAACAACCAGCAAGGATATGAGGCCTCCTGCCAATCTCCATGTATATGAAGCCGTCCTGGAAGTGGATCCACCAGCCTCAGTCAGGCTTTGGATAATACAGACATCTTGACTGCAACCTCATTAGAGACCTTGAACCAGAAACCCCAACTAAATCATTCTCAAATACCTGACCCATAGTAACTGTGAGGTAATAAATGTTCATTGTTTTAAGCCACTAAATTTGAGGGATAATTTGTTATGTAGCAATACATAATAAATACACTAACCCAGTGGTTCTCAACTGGGTACTATCTCGTATCCCAGGGGACATTTGTAAATGTTGTGAGACATTTTTGATTATCTGAACTAGGGAGCTGGGGGAGATTTCCACTGGCATTTTGTGGGTAGAGGCCAGAGAGTGCTAAACATCCTTCAGTGCACAGGCCAGCACACACACACACACACACACACACACATGCGCGCGCGCGAAGAATTATCAGATCCAAAATGGCAATAATGCTGAAGATGAGAAAACCTTCACTAACCTGTTTTCCCTGCACCTTAAACTTCCTTTCTTTCACATATACTTGTTTCATATTCTTTGCTCATCTGGTTGCTGCTTTACCGTGTTTTACCCCTGGTCCTAGGCAACCACCAATCTGCTCTCTGTCACTAGAGAATAACTTTACTTTTTCAAAGGTTTGGTGTAAATGGTATCAGACAGTGTGCACTTTTTCGTGTCTGGCTTCTTCAGCTCAGCATACTTTAAAGATTCATTCCTGCTGTTCTGTGTAGCAGTAGTTGCTTCTTTTCTTATTGCTGACTATTATTTCTATTGTATGGATTTGCCAAATTTTTTTATATTTGTCTTATTGCTGAACATTTAATTTGTTTCCAGCTTTTTGCTATAATGACTGAAGATTCTATGAACATTGGGTTAAAGGTCTTTGTGATGACATATGTTTTCATTTTTCTTGGGTAAATAATGCCAAGGAATGGAATTGTTGGATCACATGGTAAGTATATATTTAATTATAGGAAATTGCCAAACTGCTCTCCAAAGTGGTTGTGCCATTTTACATTCCCACCACCAATGTATGGGAGTTCCAGTTTTCTATTTCCTTTCCAACACTTGGTAATGTCAGTCCTTTCTGATTTTAGCCATTCTAGTAGATGTGTAGCAGTAAGTCACTGTGTTTTAATTTCTATTTCTCTGATAACTAATGATGTTGAGCATCTTCTCATGTGATTATGGCTCATTTGTATATTTTCTTTTGCGAAGTGTTTGTTCACATTTTTTGTCCATTTCAAATTGTTTTTGTCTCTTCAGTGTGTATTCTATACACCAATCCTTTGTCAGATACATTTGTTGTGAATCTTTTCTCTCAGACTGTGGCTTGCTGTGGTGGTCAGCCTCCAAGAAGGACCCCACTGATCTTGGCCTCCCAGTGTCTATACTTTTATACAGTCTCCTCCCCTTTAGAGCGGACCCATGTCAGATTTTCCAAGAGGAATTGTGAAAGTGATGGCATGTGATTTCTAAGACTAGGTCACGAGAGTCATTGTAGCTTGCATCCTGCCCTCTTGGATTGCTTGCTCTAGAGAATGTCTTTGGGAATATCCATGCAGAGAGGAACTAAGACCTGTTGATAAACAGCCAGCAGCAACTTACCAGCCATATGCAGCATCTTAGAAATGAATCCTCCAGCCTCTGTCAAGCCTTCAGATGACTGCAATCTCATGTGACACTCCAAGCCAGAACTGGCCAGCCAAGCAATTCACATATTCCTAATCCATAAAACCTGTGAGAGATAATAATTGTTTATTGTAGTTTTCAGTCACTAGGCTTTGGAGAAATTTTTTACACAGGAACAGTTAAACTCGCATTTCATTTTCTCAACAATGTCCTTTGAAGAACAGAGTTTTTATTTTGCCAAAGTTCAATTTATCAACTCTTTGTCTTGTGACTCATGCTTTTTATGACATATTTAAGAAAGTTTACCTACTCCTATAGAGAAAAGATTTTTAAATATGTTTTCTTCTTGAAATTTAGTTTTAACTTTTTCTTTTGGGACTATAATACATTTCAAATTAATTTTTGCATAAGGTATGAGGAAAGAGTCAATGTTAATTTTTTTCTAAATGGATATAATATTGTTTCAACACCATTTGTTGAAAAGACAGTCCTTTCCCCCCTGAACTAGCTTTAGCAACTCTGGTGAAAACTCAGTGTCTATTTTTGGACTCTTTAATCCATTCCATTTAACTATAAGCCTATCTTTATTACACTGTATTGATTACTATAACTTTAGAAAGTGTTGAAACCAGGAAGCGTAAATCTTCCAAATCTGTTCTTTTTCAAAATGATTTTGACTCTACCAGGTTCTTTGCATTTCCACATGAATTTTAGAATTAGCTATTTAATTTTTACTTTTGAAAAAATACCTCCAGGAATTTGGGATTGCTAATATGTAGATCAATTTAGGAAGAACTGACACATTAACAGTACTGAGTCTTCTCATCCATGAATATGGTATAGATCTCAGTTTATTCAGGTCTCCTCTAAATTCTCTTAGCAATGTTTTGTATTTTTGATAGTACTGGTATTGCATATACTTATCCTTAAGTATTTTATGCTTTTACTGCTATTGTAAATGGATTCTTAATTTCATTTTCTAATGGTTCATTGATAGTATATTTAAATACACTTGATTTTTTTATTATTGGCCGAGTGTGTTGAGACCTTGCTAATGAATTTATTAGTTCTAGTAGTGTTTTATAGATTTCTTGGGAGTTTTCATGTTCACTATCATACCTCTGCAAATAAAGAGAGTTTTACTTTTTCCTTTCCATTCTGTATACTTTTATTTACCTTTCCCATTTTATTCCACTGACTAGAACACACAGTATAATGCTGAACAGAAGCAGTAAGAAAGAGCATCCTTGCCTTGTTCCTGATTTTAAGGGAAAGCATTCAGTGTTGTACCATTAAATATGATGTTCTCTCTAGATTTTTTGCATATGTCCTTTGCCAGGTTGAGGAAGTTCCCTTCCTTTCCTAATTTGCTGAGAGTTTTTATTATGAATGAGTGTTAAATTTTACCAAATGCTTTCAAGGGGCATCTACTGAGATGATCTTATGTTTTTGTTTTTGTTTTTTTTTCCCTTTTAGATTGTTGAGATGATGGATTAAATTGATTGATTTTCAAATATTAAACCAACCTTACATTCTTGAGATAAACCAAACTTGTTCTTGGTGTATTATACATTTTATAGGTTGCTGGGTTCTACTAGCTAAACTTTAAAAATATTAAGAAATCCAAGTTCATTGGGAATACTGGTCTGTAGTTTTCTTGTAATGTCTTTTTCTAGGTTTGTTATCAGGGTAAGTCTGGCCCAATAAAATGAGTTTGGAAGCTCCTTATCTACTTTCTGAAGAAGTTGTATAAGATTTTTATTATCTATTTCCTAAAGGTTTGAAAGGTGTTTTCAATTTTTAACTTATTTTTTGTTGAAGTATGGTTGATTTACATGAACGCTTTCATCAATGAAGCTATCCAGGCCAGGAGTCTCCTTTTTGAGAAAAATTAAATTATGAATTTAATTTTGTGTGTCGATAAAAGACAATTTAATTTTCTATGTCTTCTTGTGCCAGTTTTGGAAATTTGTGTCTGTCAAGGTTTTTTTCCATTTCATTTAAGTTGTCAGATTTATTCGCCTAAAGTTATTTATAATATTTATTATTCTTTAACATTTGTTTAATATCTGATGTCTCATTGTTTATTCCTAATGTTAGTATTTTATGTTTTCTCTCTTTTTCACTTGATAAGCTTAGTTAAAGGTATTTCGTTTGATTGATCTTTTCAAAAAAGAAGCTTCAGTTTCATTAATTCTATTGTCTGTTCCTCTTTTATTTATTTCAGCTTTTTACATTATTGCCACATTTGTACTTACTTGGGACTTATTTGCTCTTCTTTTTCTAGCTCATTAAGGTGAAAACTTACATTATTCACTTGGGATCTCATTGCTTTTCTACGATAAACATTTAGAGCACAGATTTCCTTCTGAGCACTGCTTTAGATGTACCTCCAAAATTTAGATATATTTTATCTCAATTTTCATTTAGTTCTAAATATTTTCTGATAGTCCTTGTGATTTCTTCTTTGACCCAAGAGTTATTAGGAAATCTGTTGTACATTTTCCAAATATTTGGGAATTTCCCAGATATCTTTTTGTTATTGTTTTCTAATTTAACTCCATTATGGTCAGAGAATATACTCTAGCATTTCTGTCTTTTCAAATTATTGATACTTGTTTTATCCCCCAGTATTCTTGGTGAATTTTTCATTTGCACATGAATAGTGTGTATTCTCTTGCTGGAGAGAGTGAAAATTTTTCTATAAATGGCTATTAGGTCAAGTTGGATGATAGTATTGTTCAAGCTTTCTATAGTTTTACTGAGTTTTGTCTACTTGTTCTATCAATTACTGAGAGGAATAAAGAAATCTCTATAAATCTAGATGTACTTTTTTATCCTTTCAGTTCTGTCAGCTCTCAATTCATGTATTTTGTAGATGTATTATTAGGTGTTTACACATTAATATTGCTATATAGTCTTTATCATTACATAATTTCCCTCTTAATCTCTGTTAGGGTTACTTGTTCTGAAATTTAATTTTTCTGATATTAATATATCCACTCCAGATCTCTTATGATTAGTGTTTGTGTGGTACCTTTTTCCATCTTTTTCCTTTAATGATTCAATGTCTTCATATTTAAAGTAGTTTTCTTGTAGACAGCATTAGTTGAGCCTCGATATTTTAGCCAGTCTGGACAATCTCTGCCTTTTTTTTTTTTTAATACATCTTTATTGGAGTATAATTGCTTCACAATGCTGTGTTAGTTTCTGTTGTACAACAAAGTGCATCAGCCATATGCATACATATATCCCTGTATCCCCTCCCTCTTGAGCCTCCCTCCCACCCTCCCTATCCCACCCCTCTAGGTCATCACAAAGCACCAAGCTGATCTCCCTGTGCTATGCTGCTGCTTCCCACTAGCTATCTATTTTACATTTAGTAGTATATATATGTCAATGTTACTCTCACTTCGCCCCAGCTTCCTCCTCCCCACCCCATGTCCTCAAATCCATTCTCTATGTCTACATCTTTATTCCTGCCCTGCTACTAGGTTCATCAGTACCAAATTGTTGTTGTTTTTTTTTTAGATTCCATATATACACATTAGTATACGGCTTTTGTTTTTCTCTTTCTGACTTACTTCACTCTGTATGACAGACTCTAGGTACATCCACCTCATTATAAATAACTCAATTTCATTTCTTTTTATGACTGAGTAATATTCTATTGTATATATGTGCCACATCTTCTTTATCCATTCATCTGTTGATGGACATTTAGGTTGCTTCCATGTCCTGGCTATTGTAAATAGTGCTGCAATGAACATTGTGGTACATGTCTCTTTTTGAATTATGGTTTTCTCAGGGTATATGCCATTTACCTTTTAAATTTTCTTTTCTATTTGTACCATCTTGTTTCTTTTTCCTCTTTTCCTCCTTATTTTCAATTAGACAAGTAGTTTTTAATGTTCAATTTTATCTCCACTATTAAGTTACTAGCTGTAGCTCTTAGTAGTTTTTTAGTGGTTGTCTTAGGGTTTATAGTATGCATCTTTAATTTATGCAGTCTAACTCCAGATAATATTACACCACTTTGTGTTTAATGTAAGAAATTTACAATGGTATACTTCCATTTCTCCCTTCCTCTTCTTAGTGCTATTGTTGTCATAATTATTTTAAGTTCAGCACATATTATAACCTCTATAATATATTCTTAGCATTTTTGTGTTAAATAATTATCGTTTGAAAAATTAAAAAATGAAAGAAGTTTTTTATATACCATTTCCAGTGATATTCACTGCTTTGTGTGGATTTGAATTACAAATTGATTTCAATTTCCTTCATCCTAAAGGACTTCCTTTAATATTTCTTGTAGTAAAGTTCTACTGGCAATAAATATCTCTGATTTCATTTGCCCAAAAAGTTTTATTTCACCTTTCATTTTTTAAAGGAATTGTTTTGCTGGAAAAAGAATTCTAGTTTGATCACTTTTTTTCTGTCAGTTCTTTGAAAATGCCATACATTGTCTTCTGGGTTGGATAGTTTCTGATGAAAAGGCTGCAGTAATTTTTTTTCTTTGTAATAATGCACCTTTTGTTGTTATTATTTCTTTTAGATTGTTTTTTTCTTTATCAGTGGTTTTGAGCGACCTGATTATTATGTGTTTTTGTGTAATTTGCTATGTATTTACTTTGCATAAGATTTGATAAACTTCTTGAATTGTGGGTTTATGTTTTGTTTTATTTAGAAAAGTTTTGGCTGTTGTTTCTTCCAATGCTTTTTCCTGCCTCCTCTTTCTAGCTCCTCCTGGGACTCCAATTACATATATTGTAATTAAACATATATAAAATAATTTAAATAATTACTACTAATTTTTTCCCGTAGGCCACTGAGGTTCTGTTTTTGTTGTTGTTGATATTTCAACTTGTTTATTTCTAGAGGTTTCTTTTTTTCCTGTCTGCATTTCAGTTTGGATACTTTCGATTGCTATATCTTGAATTTCACTGATTTTTTTTCTTTTGTAGTATCTAATCTACTATTAAGACCACCCAGTAAAATTCCTACTTCAGATGTTGTATTTTTCAACCCTAGAAAAGTACATTTGGTGTTTTAAAAAAAATCTTCTCTTTTCCTCTTCTTTATATTCATATTTTCCTTTAAATACTTGAACATGTTTACGATAGCTCTTTTGTCATTCTTGTCTGCTGATACCATCATTTATATCATTTCCTAGTTTGTTTCTATTGTCACATTATTCTTCTGGGATGAGAAACATGTTCGTGCTTCTCTGCATGTCTAGTAAATTTTAATTGCATGCTGGACATCATAAGCGTGAGCTTGCTGAGTTCTGGGTTTTGTTTCTTTATATATTTTTTTAAAGAATGCTAAACTGAAATTTTGTTCTGTTAGCTAGATTACATGATAATTGTCTAGATTTTTTTTGAATACATATTTGATTTAGAATGCAGCACTAACAGCATGATGATAAACTGTCACAGATTTGTATCAAGAAACACACAATCTTTAAAATGTGTTGTTTTCACAAGTAATTTAAGTACAGCATTATTATTATTTGGTACTAGAGTCAAAGACAACATTTAGATTCTTCAGTGTTGGGGTACTTAGTAACATCAAAATGATTGTCTAGTTAGACAGAGGAAAGAAATTCATATGCAGTTTCTTTTCTTTTTGCCAGTTCCCTTGCAGAAACTCCATCTCCTCTCCTGAGAAATCATTAATAAGGAGAACTCCAACAACCTTCCAGGTCTTGTTCTTGATTATAACAGGGAATGAATTGATCAGATGACTGGGAATACTATAGAAGTTGCCATAAGAGATAATACTCATGGACACAAATTATCCCTCTGGGATTCCAAACCAGGTGTCTCTGATGTGGTCACAGATGGCTTTTGCAGCCGCCATTGCACTGGATAGGTTTCAAGCCTTGATGACAGCAGTAGCACACTGCTGCACAGCCGTGATGAATTCTCCCTTGAGCCAGCTGTCATCTTCCAGAGCTGCATAAGTACCATCTTCCTTTCCTTGCAGTTTCACCTTGGCATGGTTGACATCTGGATACTGAGCTGAGGAATGGTTTCCCCAGATGATGACATTCTTTACATCATCAGAAGTCACATCAAATTTAGCACCAAGTTTAACAGAGCAGTTCAGCTCGGTTGTGATCCAAAAGAGTTAAGCAACAAAAGTTCTCCTTGGGGACGGACTTGAAGCAATCAGGCCATTGGTATTGGCTGGGTTTCCCACCACAATAACCTTAACTGACTTCTTGGCATATTTCTTCAAGGCTGCACCCTGGCATTTGAAGATTTTCACATTTGCTTTGAGTAAATCTTTCCTCTCTGTGCCATCCCTTTTTGGCATGGAGCCCAAAAGAATGGCTACAACCATGTCTTTGAGGGCAGTCTCTTCTTTATCTGTTGTGATGACATCTTTCAGGAGGGATGGGCAGTCTTGCAGTTCCATTAGGACACCATCCAGGACACCCATCATGGGAGTAATATACAATAGCACAAGAATTATAGGCTGGTCTTTACCAAAGACAGATCCATTTCCAATAGTGTGCAGCAGTGAATATGCAATTTGACCAGCTGCTCCAGTCACAAGGACTCTGATTTGTTCAGAATTTGTAGTCGAGAGCCTTCTGTTTTCAAGGGCTTTGTGACAAAAACCCTTAAAAACACTGTTGACATGATTGGGAACTGCATGGAAAATTTCAACACCTGCCTCGGCTAGATTCTTTTAAGTCTTGTTTTTAAGCTTTTTTTGGTGGGTTGATTTAGAGTACACTGTACTCTGGGTATTCAATATGGAATATTCCTAGAATCTGGCTGGCCAGAGCTCAAACATCTCCAAGTTCTTTGTGAGCTTTGAGAATCATCCACTTTACAGCTTCCTGGTCCATTTTTTATGTAGTCTTGGAAGGATTCGCCCTATGATATGTCACTGAGTATTCAGCAGCAGTCTCATGGTGACTCCTATGCAGGATTCTGGGTCTCATTCTTCATGTTGTTTCTCCTCTCCAGTTCTTTGCTCTACAAAGTTCAGTGATCTTCCCAAACTGTGTTTTCTGTCATATCAACTCAGGGGGTTAATTTCACCTTAGTATCCATTCAGTCTTCCTCTACTACTGCCCCAGCAGCAGTAGAATTCCCAAGCATAAGTTATTCTGTCTAAAATAATGCTCTGGGGCCCCAGAAGTTCTATCTATGTTGGTTTTTGGTCCTCCATATCCAGTAGAATGATCTCAGAAGGTGGGGTGATCTTGGTACTCAAAACTACTCTGCCATGAAAACTCCAATACCTTCACTTTTGGTGGTCATTTCACCAATATTATTTCCACACTCTTTAATCTTTTCATAATCTGGAAAGTGGATGTTAGATCAGTCTCACACAAGCATATGTTTCCATGTATGCATGTATACAAACACATGTATATACACACACACATACTTATCAAGGACAAAGTTTATTATCAGTAGCTGTTTTATTATCGCAATAAAACATAGTAATAATGACTAAGATTTTTTTGAGACTTTATTATGAACCAGGAACTGTGACAAATACTTTTATTTTCCTCTTATGAAATATGAAGCTTAGAGAATTGGGGTAATTTGTACAAGGTCATACCTTAAGTAACAGGTGAAACCAAGTTTGAGTACAGCAAGTTTGACTCTAGAGAAGGAATTGGTAAACAATGGCTTGCAGACTGCCACCAGTTTTTGTAAGTTTTATCCCAAGAGAGCCAAGCACATTCATTTTTGTAGTGTCTGTGGTTTCTTTTGAGCTACAGTGGTAGAGTTGAGTAGTTGCAACATAGACTGAATGGCAGCCAGAAATATTTACTATCTGTCCCTCTACAGAATAAGTTTGCTGACCCTTACTCTAAATCATGAATTAATTACTCTCTAATTTTCAAGGCCATCTCCACTGTTACCTTAAGGTAGTTTTTCATGTCATTTTGCTGACCATGGAAGTTCTCTTCATTCATATCCTCTGTTTTCAAAGTATACTTTTCAGCATACCAAAAATAGCCCATCATTAAGAGCTATACCACTCACTTTCAAAATGTCTGTCTCTATCCTCCAGAATAGAAAGTTTTTGAAAGCAGGTGTTTTGTCTACTGTGTTCACTGCTGTATCACCAGTGCCTAAGACAGAGCCTGACACACTATAGGTGCTAAGCTGTATAACTTTTAATGGATGATCCTTTGACCATACAAATTACTATTTGATTAAACTCAGATAAGACTCCATCCTTCCCTAGCTGAACCAATAAGGAAAGGTGGCTTCTTTCATATATGCTTCCTTTCCCATTGATTCATAAGGCTACTTTTCTTTTTTTTTTTAAATCATGGGCTAAATTACTACATGTACTAGTTAAATCAGTTGTCAGTTGAGGCTGGTCCACCCTTTGATATTTAAAGAAAACCAGTTCTAACCACTCAGCCAACATCCTATGAGAAGTCCAATCTCCTTTCCTCCCTCCTACAACTTCTCTGAATTTTTGAGAGAATCTATTCAACGGCCTCTTCGGCTGTGTGAATCAGCTTCAAATTAACTTTTGGTTTCACACATATCTCATCCCACATGGCTGCTGTCTTCTCTGCCCCACACTAGACGTGAATCTCAAGACTCTTTTTCTTGGACTCCTTCTCAACACCCTACCCCCTCAAAAAAAACTCACACACATAAGTTGTTCTTTGTATGTAGCCTTCTTCACTCACAGTTAGAGGAAGACAAAGCGGATTTGCATGCAACAATGCAAACAACTTAAAGTCTCTAGAAATTCCCTGCTTTCAAAAAGGCTTCAGCCAACATACAGCCAGGAATTTCTCACTGGCCACCTCTCTCTACAAGCATGGTGATTCTTCACTGTCTCGTCATACAATTTTTAAAAAATTTTTTGGGCACAGTGGTTTGTCTATCTCTTTGTTACATTATCTTCTTCCAACCTAAGCCCCCAGGGTCTCACCTTTTACCTTTATGCAATATATTAAGATATCTTTCTCAATGAAATGATTTCTTTCCCAAGAGAAATCTGGCACCAAATGTTAAAAATTTTTTTTTCATCCCATTAAACAAGAATTTATTTCTGGGCCATCTATTCTATTCATTTCATCCATCTTTCTGTTTTTTGCATCCATTAGTATTACATTTTTAATTACTATCACTATAGTATATGGCTTAATGCCCATAAGGAGGGTTGATATACCAAATGTTTAACAACTGCTAAAGCACAAATATGAACCAATCAGAACAAATGAACTGACCAGTCATAACAGGGGGCTGAACACAACCCATAGGGTTGTGTAAGGGTGTGTGTACAGGCTGCCTTTAGGGAAGTATCCCTCATTACTACTCTCCTTTTCCAAAATTTTCTTGGTTATTCTCACATGACTGTTGTTATCAGTTTTATTAGTCGTTTTGTCTAATTAAAAAAAAAAAAAAAACTCATCAGAATTGTGATTGCAATTGCACTGTTCTTCCCAAATCAATCTATAGGTTCATTGCAATTCTAACCATAATCCTATTGAGTTGATTCTCTTTGCTTTGTCATCTTATCACCTCTTTCCTACTACTTCCTGAAAAAAACAACTAATGTGTGTGGTGGAGGTCCAGGATGCTGAATGTAGATATAGTGACAGAGTGTTCAAAGTTCAGTGTACAAATGTGGCTTCCTCTGAGCAGGCCTAGATATCATTACTGTTCTATTCTCTCTATCTTCTTTTCACCAATCCTCTCTTTTCATCAACACAACATAGTGGTGGGCCAGGTTGTTGGGAAAGAACACACTCGGGGACTAGTGGCAAGGGGAAGGTCCCTAATAATAAAGTGTTACTTTGTTACTTTGCTCTGCTCTGTCCTTTCTTTCTGTATGTATATTACTCAAGGACTCTTCAGGAAGGAGAAAGGTCTGGATCACAGCTCCACTCAGATCTTCCTGGGTACCTGTAACTCCACTTTAATTTCACTATCACTTCTGTTTTGTCATTAAAGAATATAGTATTCTTGGGATTTGTTTACATCTATCTGTATTTCCCAGCAAAATGTTATAGTTTTTTTTTATAGAGATCCACCAGATTAAGAACTTTACTAGAAAACTATATAAAATAATATTAAATCTATACTAGTACATTAATTGCCTTTTTCAATATATCTTTCAAGATGATCTATAATTTTTACCTTTTGACCATTGATAGGATGTATTATTATGGTATTGTGATTTATAATAAGAAATATATATTTGGTCTTCATTTGTTTCTGGCACAGAGCTCCTAAAACCCTTGGAATTTCCTAAGTAATAAGATGAGAAAGGGGGAATTCCCTGGCGGTCCAGTGGTTAGGACTCCATGCTTCAACTGCTGGTGGCACGGGTTCGATCTCTGGTCAGGGAACTAAGATCTTGCATCCTGCATGCCATGTGGCGTGACAAAAAAGGGGAAAAAAAAGCAATAAGGCAAAAAGGTTTCTTGATATTCACAAGAAAGCCCTTTCAACTACACTTAAGTTTATGTTAATGAGGTGACTTTTGGACAGCACCCAAGCATGGGGCCTGGTTCCCAGGAGAACCAACCATGTGATTAGAGAATTGGAACCCCCTTGACCTCTAAGGAGAGGAGAGGGGCTGGAGGTTGAATCAATTGCCAATGGCCAATGATTTAATCAATCATGACTAGGTAATGAAGCTTCAGTAAAAAAAACAAAAAGGATGGGATCAGAGAACTTTCAGATTGGTGAGCATGTGGAGATGGGGGGGAGAGTGGCATGCTTGGGAGAGCATGGAAACTCTGTACCTTTACCCAAGCCTTGCCCTATGTATCCCATCTTGCTGTTCCTGAGTTACATCCTTTTATAATAAACCAGTAACCTAATAAGTAAAGTGTTTTTCTGAATTCTGTGAGCCACTCTAGCAAATTACTTGAACCTATGAAGAGGGTCATGGGAACCTCCAATCTATAGTCACAGCACAGGTTAGAACCTGAACTTGGGATTGGCGTCTGAAGTGGGGGATGGGACAGTCTTGTAAGACTGAGCCCTTGACCTATGGGATCTGATGCTATCTCCAGGTAGACAGTGTCAGAATTGAGTTAAATTGTAGGACACCTGTCAGTGTCTGCTGAAAATGGAAGAATTGCTTGGTGTTAAAAAAACACACCTTGGAATTGTATAAATAGATTTTCTCATAGTGAATTGTCCTTGCATTCTTGTATTAGCCTTTTCTTGTTTGTAGTGGTTTTTATATTAAATGGTCTATGGAAAGCACTTGACAACTAGGTTACCCCCTTCTGAGAGGTCTCAGAGTGCTTGTAATACTTATACCCCCAACTGAGGGATTCTTTTTTTGCCCAATAATACCAACACTTGACAACAGCTGAGCAGAGCAGTGATGGGTTCTTAACCCAAAGACACTCATTTTTAAATTAGACTGTAGCTGAAGACATGCCTTGGAATGTGGTCTGCCAACAGTCTCCTGGAAGATGACTGTAGTACCAGACACTCAGAGAGAGATACAGGTAACAGAATAGCATGGAAACAAAGAAGCTTCACAGAAAGAAGCAGTAATCAGAAGCCATGAAGTAAAAGTAAAAACAGTTAGATGGAAGTGGCTGTGAGATAAAACTTCTAGTTTCTAGAAGGAATGAAACGGTCATTGTAGAAGCAAAGATGTTTAGCCATGAATATGGAAGAGAACTGGAGTAAAAAGCAACAGGTACTTGGGGCTGAGGGATCATAGGATGACCGGGACCCGCAGCTGCATTACTAAAGTTGCAGAGACACTGAGCACCTATGCATCCTGAGTGGCATTCCAGTTTCTCAGGAAACCTGACCACGTGACTGTTGGCAGACTGTTTTTACATATATCCCCTTGTATCAACTGACATTACCTACATGTGGCTTTTTACTGTCTGAAAAAACCCAACTAAAGCAATTATTTTCTTAAAATATTGCTAGATTCAATTTTCCAGGTTTTTTGTTTGTTTGTTTTGATTTTGGTTTTTTTGTTTGTTTTAGTATTCATTCCAAAGATTTGCCTATACTTTTTCATGTGTTTGTGTGTATGCATGTGCATGCTTGTACGTGCACACTGTGTAGGTTAAATTTTTTTCTGTTACATCCTATTTCTTTCTCTATTGGACCCTCTGTATTACCTGTCTTAATCAGTTTTACTTTGCTGGATTTGGTAAACTTTCAGTTTACCATTGCTATTATTGAATAGCTTTCCTTTACCCTTATATTTGAGGAGTGTACCTCAGATGGAGAATATATACATATATATATATATATATATATATATATATATATATATAAATCTGTAGCTTTGTGAAACTGAGTGCCAAATTCCAAATAAAAATTCAAAAATTTTAAACACTGTAGTATATTTCTTAGAGAACTCTACTTTCTGAAGTATCCAGAATTCATTATGTGGAAATGTTAAGCATTCTCTTGAACAGGTTTTTAAAGTTTAGTGTCATGTAGGTTCAGGAATCCAGGTGTCCTTAGATTGGTTTTATTAATGACTCCACCTAATGGCCTCTATGAATCCACAATGTTTGTCCTGTAACTTTAAAGTTTCCTCCCACTCTGACTCTAGGCTTGAGCATGTGACTAGCTTTGGGCAATAGGATGTTAGCCTACCTGACACAAGCAGAGACTTGAAAAGTGCAAATGATTTTTTATTACCCTCTTGCGTGATTGGGCTTGCTCACTCTTCCCCCCTGCCATGCTTTGAAAACATGCCAGGGCTAGCCTGCAGGAAGAATGTGAGAGGCATGTGGAAGAGAGCCGAGTTGTTCCAGACGTCCCAGCTAGGGCCATCCTAGATCAGCCCACTGCCAGCCGGCCCCCAGATATGTGAGGAAATCCAGCTGAGATCAGAAGAACCTGTCAACTAAACTCATTCAAAATCATCAACTTGTGGTGAACAAAATAAATGCTTGTTATTTTAAGCATTTAACTGAGTTTGGGATGGTTTGCTATGAGGCACTATTGTGGCAATAGATAATACCGAGGTGCCAAAATAGCAATCAATCAATGAGGGGAACTCCCTGTGTATTTGAGATGCCAAAGATGGTAGATATTTTCATATGTTCATATCTCTCTTTGTTTTCTTCTGTCTCTGAAAAAGCCCATTTACTACCCCAGGAAGAGTTATGGTACCAGAGAATGTTCCCCTCCAGTACTATGGCAGCATTTTAGACACTAGACTTGCCAAAAAAGAAGTCTGACTTTGCTCATTATGCAGTCTTTTGGTATTTGAAGTGTTAAGAAGTTAAGGATTTTATGTGATCAGGATAGTACAGATAATGACATTCTCTGCCTCAAATTCTCATGTGGATTTAAGTTGTGGGTGAGAAGAAAGAGAATGTAATCAAGTTTGTGAATGCTTTCAGTTATGACCTTTCCTGATGTCTCATAGATTGTAGATGACTTTTAAAGAAATCTGGAAAACAGGCTGTCAGGTGAAGGCTTTGCTCTTATAATAGGCAGATATAGGTTTATAAATAGAAGACACAGGGGCTTCAGTTCAAGTTAACAAACATTTATTGATCACCTGTTATGTACGAGGCATTAAGAATACAAAATCAGTGAAAGGTAGCCTCTGTCCTAGAGGAACTTAGAGTTCAGAAAAGAGACAGACAAATAAATCACAATTTCAATATGGTAAGCACAGTGATGGGGCATTCACACAAAACGTGTGGTGGTCTAGGGGGTGTCAGATGTTGGATGGGGGGCTGTGTTTGTGTTTGAGAAATTTAAAGGGTGAATAGATTTAGACAAGTAACAGATGGGCCTTGGTGGAAATGAATTCCAGCAAACAGCAAGGGCATGAACAATGACCTGGAGGGTGGAACAACTTGGATTATCCTGGAAGCCACAAAACATCATGTGGGATCAGGAGTTATACTTGCCAAAATATAATTAAAGACCTGTTAGGTATTTGCTCATATTGTCAAATGTGCAATTATTTTTTGGTAATAAAGTTTTTGTTTTATATTACATGTTAGGAAAATAATTTTGAGCCTTTTAGTACCTTCTGGATTTCTGTAAATGCCATGTGGACAGAGACCAAGTTTATCTTATTCTCTCCTGCATCTCAGCACCCAGCACAGTGTCTGGCTCTTCATATGGATTCAATACCTATATGTTGAGCAAGTGACTGAATTCTCAAATGTGTCAGTCTCTGCCAAAATCTAGTAGAAATTTATCTTTAAATTATTCTTTTAAATTTACTCATAAAGACTTATTTTCTTGAATAATTTATCTTTCTCAAATTGTCTTCAATAAAGATAGTTTAATCTTCAGTTTTATAATTCTCCCCACATTTATTCTTTCAGTTTTTGAGATATAATTTACATACTTACAGCACTGTATAAGATTAGGGTGTACAACATAATCCTTATTTTTGGATTTTAAAATATATGCAACTCTTGCTGTTGTTTTCTCCCTATACATCCATCTATCTTATCATTCAATATATTCCTATTGAATACTTGATTATATGCCAGCATTGTGATACACACTAGAGGAAGAGTAGTAATAGTTCAGACCTGCTCTGGGCCCCAGTGGAGCATGTAGTCCAGTGAGGTAAACAGGCCAATATTGAACAAAGAATTTACAAGCACATTGAGTTTACAAACAAAAGTGAATAGCTTTATGTGAGTGTGTAACAGCTTCTTTAAGCCTCTATTCAATATGGATTATTACATGATGATTATATAACATGTGTATTTTATCACATTTTACTTTGTGTTCTCTGCTTTCTGTTCTATTATACTACATTTATAAGTAATATGTAGCACATGGAAAGCACACTATAAACATTACTTGATTGTATAAATGAAGGAATAAATGAATATTTCTTCATAGATTTGCCTTTTATCATTTAATTATTATCTTGATACTGTTGCTCAAAAGCACATGTACTCTTTGTGGGAAGATGTACATATTTTTCTTTTGATGACACATCTGTTAATTGAGTGAAATGTTCATGGGAATGGTATAGGTAATTTATACTGTCTACAATTAATTTGTACTGTTCAGCATTCCATTACAGCACTGATCTATAGCTTATTGGCTTAGTTTCTGTGTAAAATGAGGTTATTGGCCAAATCTGTTTGGTTATCTGATTTTAGTCAACAAACATTTATTAAAAGTTCATGTAAGTTGGGACTTCCCTGGTGGTCCGGTGGTTAAGAATCTGCCTTCCAATGCAGGGGACGCAGGTTTGATCCCTGGTCGGGAAACTAAGGTCTCACATGCCGTGGGGTAACTAAGCCCGCACACTCTAGAGCCCGTGCGCCACAACTAGAGAGCCATCACATCGCAACTACTGAGCCCACGTGCTCTGGAGCCCAGTCATCACAACTAGAGAGAAGCCCGCGTGCTGCAATGAAAGATCCCACATGCCGCAAAGAAGATCTCGTGAGCCACAACTAAGACCCGATGCAGCTAAATAAATAAATAAATAAATAAATATTTTTTTAAAAGTTCATGTAAGTTATGTGGCAGATGTGGGGAATCCAAGGAACAGGTTCCCTTATAGAAATCGCAATCCAGGACAAAAATACAATAGCATGTGTGAAGTTAAAAACAATTTAGCACAAGATAACATATGCATTATATATCTTCTAGACAAAGTATTGTGCTAGGTAATATGAGGGAAAAAAAGAGAAGAGTAAGAAGTATTCCATGCCTTCAATCTGCTTATAATTTAGCTGAGGCAATAAGACAAATATACTTAAAATGAAAATAACACCAAACAATAAATGATGCATTCTGGTGCTGAAGATCCTACAAGTCTTAGGACTTCAATGGATGGAAATCTCTTAAAGGATTGGCATATTTTGTCTTTCAACCAAACATTAGAACAGTTACTCCAAAGTAGGGTGTGTGTACTTCGAGGGAGCACAAGACAATCTAGTAGTAGTAATAGTAGTAGTTTGGGAAGAAAATATTATAACTTCTACTTATTTAAAAATAATTTTTAAAAAGAAAGTAGCCTTTAAAAACATTTAATAAAAAAGGATTGACAATGAACCATTAGTTTGTAGCCCATAGATGTATGGGTATTAGTATTTGACATGGTATCACATGGAAATGAAAGTGGAAATTACATCCTCCAGAACAAAGGGATGCCTCCTTCCAATCCTTCACTGTGAGGCATTGCAAGTTACAGGGGCCGCCTTAAGTTTTAACTAAACTAAATTTCATGAAATGGACAAGTCGCTTAAAAAATTCCCTCAAAGAAATAGCAGATAAAATTAATAATGCAAGCACAATTGAACACAAAAGAAAATCTTAGCTGTGACACTTCTTTTTGTGAATAAGCTTTTTGGCAGCCAAATTATTAAACAAGATCTAATCAAATCTAACAAAAAGCCACCTCCCCCGAGATTCAAAGTTATGATGAAACCATTTGAAATGTGGATTTTTTGTTATTACTGTTAACAAAGATCCTTATCTGCATGTATTGTGCCTTGAGATGTGCTCGTGATTAACAAGACATTAAAACAACCAAGCATCCAAAACATAAGGACAATCTTTTACAAGTTTTTCAGAAATTTTCAAAGACAAGAGTTACTCAATCTGGCATTTAATGAAGTTTCACTGAACTTAATAACAAATGTTTAGAAGTTTACTTATTAGTAAAAGACCCCTTGGAAAACTGTTTTCCTTCCAGCATGAGTAAGACTGAAAAAAGCAATGAAGCGATAAACCACAAACTAATACGTAGTCCTTTGTCAGCAGTGTTGGAAGATACATAGAAACTTTTCTGAAGACTTTGAGAAACAGTCATTAGAACAAATTATGTAGCATTAGAATTTATGCAGTGTTAGAACTGAGTGGATCTATCAGCATTTCTACCATGTCTCAAAATATATTTGCTAGATTGCATTTCAGAAAGAAAATTCATGATTGATCACAATTTTGTGCCTCTAAAGGAAGAATATATTGAAGAAGGTAAATTCTCAACAGTAAGAGAATCCTTGTTGATCTTCTTTAAAAAAGTGTTTTATGGGAAGTATATGTTATACTGCTTTGATGGAATTAGAAAAATTTAAACAGATTTTAATATAATGTTTCCATATGTGAAATCTTAACTGCATCATTGATAGGCAAGTTTTTCGTCAGAGAAATTGAAGTCAGGAGTACATCAACACTGATGTTTTTAATTTCAAAAGAACACAACTCTTTAAAATGACATCAAATATTTCCATGACTTTGTAAAAAGATAGGGAATAACAATGATAATATTTGCTACCAGAGAATTTCACTGGTTATTTCATTGAAAAATACTTAAAGGAGCTGTTGAATTTAAAGACAAATTAAGCATTTCATTTACAAAAAGATTAGTGCTGAAAATGTGTTGACCTTTTCACTGATGACAGAGTGCAACTCAGCAGATATATAAAAACAAGCACACTTACCCTTTACATATCATTAAAATAAAGGGAACTTTTTTTACAGTGAATGAGTAAGTAAACAATTTTGGGAAAAATTGATATTATGGAGAATATTTGGAAAACAGATGTTTGGAAATATTTCCATTAATATGTGACATTATGGCTGAAAAAGGATACATGTGTCACCTATAAGATTGTTTATAGTTGCAAACTTTTCAAATAGAATTTTCTACACTATTTAACATCTTCCAAATGAAGAGTTTGAATCCTTTTGTTAATCTTTTTTTTTTTAACCCAGTGTCTACATCAAGGTGACATCAAGGTGAACTGAATTGCCTGTCTGAATTTCAACAAGTTTGGCGTAATTGGTGTCTGGGAATGAAACATGAATTTCATATTTTAATGACTAAGGATAATGATGCACTTAATCCATTTGTATCAGCATATTTTTGAAGTATCTTTTTCATCTATGATAGCTGTTAAAATTAAGCATTGAATCAATTGAACTTAGAACCCAAGCCCTCAAAATATTATATCACCAAATGTTATATGAAGATTAAAATAAGATGATTTCACCAAGCAAGAAAAAAATGTTTATATTATTAATAAACACAATAAAATGTCATGTTGGTTTTAAAATATTTATTTCATTGCTATCTAACCTTTCCTTTCAATTATTATTTTTTGGCTTAGAGTTATGAGTGTACACAAAAAATCAATACAATGATACATGTATGCAATTTATTTAAGAAATGTTTGTAAATTTTTCACAAATTTACTCTCCCTCATTTAATAGAGGTATGGGTTCAAATATTTTCTACTGATCAAGATATGTTGTCAAAAAAGTTTGGAAGTCATTGAATTGGTAAAAGGGACAGAGGTGGCTTTCTTGAGATAGTTAATCTGATAAAGTAACATGATATAATAGGGAAGGGATAAAAGAAGCAATATAAAAAAATTTTAATATTATTAAAACAAAAAACTGGGAATAATTTAGGATAGAGACCAACAGTTCTACACTTTTCAAAACCCTCTTTATATGATATACAATTCATTTCAGTTCATCATTTGTTGGATACCTATTATGCTCTGTTTGGCCCTGGCAATGAAAAGATGAATGATGTGGTCTCCTGTCCAGAGTTGCCCACTATCTAATGGGGAAAACAGAGCATGTGTGACCGTGTGAAGTAGTGGAATCACGTGAACAGATGGATAATTTCCATAACATATTGTAAGCAGTATACGGAGGGGTTCTATGAATAATATAAGATGGTATCTAGTGACGTCTGATGGTATAGGGTTAGAGAAGGCTTCCTGGAGAAGGTGGAGCCTGAACTAAGCTTTCTTGAGACCATATTAAAGTATAACTGATTCATAAAAAGGAGTCTGAATAAATTACAAAGTATTCATTATAGTTTCATTTTGTTTAATGAGGCACAAAAATCTGTAAAGACAATTTCTAAAGATTTCTGCCCTCATAAAACATATAAAAAGTTTTGATTGCTAAAGGTATAAACCTCGATTATCTGGAACATTCCTCAGACTACCCTTATGCCAGATCAATGTCATACTTTCCTTTACTCTCTCTCATTCAGTCAACACTTCTTGAACACCAGCTCTGTTTCAGTCACTGAGCTAGATGCCAACAGTCAAATAAGACACTGTTTCTGCCTTCGAAGGACTTAAAGTCACGTTGCAGACAGTGTTGTAAAGCGGCACATGTAAGTTAGTGTGAGAATTGCTGCAATGAAGGATGAAACAAGGTGCACGTTGCTGTTTTGATCAAAGAAGAAACTACCTTTTTCTGAAAGAGGAAAGTGGACCATATCAGAAAAGTCTTCCTAGAAGTGATGGTTAATCTAGGTCTTGAAGAATGAATATGACTTTGCCAAGAAGATGTTGGAAGGAAAGGCATTCTAGGGAGGAGAACAGCACATGCAAGTGCAAGGAAGCCTGCTACCATTTTCTAGCCCCTTATAAACTATTTTTTATTCACAGTCTTGTTCACCATTACTTCACAACTTCTTGCTTAGTTAGACAAATTCTATTAAATTAAGATTTACAAAATGTCTACCTTTAGCATGTCTACAATCTGATTTACCTTTGGAAAGTGCACAAATTTAGAACTACTTTCGATACCAACACTGGACATTTGTACAAGTTGGAAGCACTAGATTCTTTATAGTCTTTGGCCCAGAAAGTGTGGCCTCATCGGCAGTTGTGGGTGGTGACTGGGTTTTATAGCTTCACTGGTCCTGTCTGCTAATCATTGCCTCCCTCACCCTGCCCTCCATATAAGGAAATCTTTCCCCTGGCCCACCTATGGCTACCATGTTATAGCACAGAATCTTAAGGTCCTCAACCCCAGGGGCTCACCACAGCTGACTAGACAGACAACCCAGATTAAAATGACCCAAAGCTCAGTCAGGCCAATAAGATTCTCTTTCTCAGAAAGAGAATCAGATGTTAAGATGCTATACTTTGACCACTTGGTGGTAAAGAGTCCTGAATAAGATATCTAAACTCTAGGCCTGCTGGTTGGCAGAGAAAAACTTTACGCATAAGTGCCAAAAATGTCAACAGTCTGAGAAGTATACCTATGGACACAGGTAGAGGAAGCAAAGGTAGCATAGGAATACCTATCCAAAACTTATTAGGCCAGGGGTCAGGTTGCTTTACCAAAGAGTTTGAGGTGCCTTAAAATAGCTCTGTAGATTCTCATTACAAAGTCATTCACCTGGGTAACTGAGAAAGATTTTCCAATGGATCAGGTGAATAAGGAGTTTATTTGAAGGCTGTGTGGGAATCTCCATAATCCAACTGCAAACAGTACCACTATGCTTCATAAATGCTGAAAAAATTTTCAGACAAGCTACTTTCTCTTCTTTTTTCTTCAGGCAGCACTATGTCTCTTTTCTGCATCTCTCTATCTTTACCTCCATTTCATTCTCCTTAATGAAGCCAGGCTTCATTCACGAAGCTCTTAGTTCCTGTTCCTGAGTAACTTCAGATTAACATGAGCCTCTGTTCTGCTCTGGAGCCATTTTGGCACAGATTTGATGTTACAGCTCCGGTAAACCCTACTGCTTATGAATTCAAACTCTTCTGCTACTTACTTTGAATTCTTGTGCCCAGGGCTATACCTCTCAGTTGACATTTTTGGTACTGATAGGTAGAGTTATTCTCTGCCAACTAGCAGTCTTAGACGTTTGGTCTTATTCAGAACCCTTTGCTACTAAGTTTTCAAAGCATAACTTCTGAATCTCAGTTGGCAAAATATTCTAGATAGTATAGATTTAAAAGGCATTGCTGGAGAATAGGCCAGTTGGCAAAAGTCCTGATGCTGGCACAGGGAAAACAAAGACCAGATTCTGCCAGGATGTCATTATTATGGGGCTTGTCAGCAGCATGTGTCATCCAAGTTAAAACTAGAGTTAGGCCCTAGAGAGGATTAGGCAATCTTGCTTGTTGCAGAAAACAAGCAGGATAGTGTAGGTATGGTGGTAGAAAAAGGAGGCAAGGCTCAAGGTTAAATAGAATCTGATAGCAACAATATTAAGGCAGTCAAGAAAAACAAAGATTGGGCGATTGGGATTGACATGTATACACTGATGTGTATAAAGTTGATGACTAATAAGGACCTGCTGTATAAAAAAACAAATAAAATTAAATTCAAAAATTAAAAAAAAAAAGGAAAAACAAAGAGGTCATAAATCAGGGCATACTTGGAGGGAGTAGTTATTTCAGTCAAGAGCATTTGTTAAAAGAGGCCTATAATTTCAGAGAAGCTCAGAGTATTTGACAACATTCCTGCTTCTAGATCATAAAGAGCCTTTTGTAGACAAAGTAAGGACCAGTCAGGGGCCTTCAGAGCTGTTGTCCAAGAGGGATGAATGTACCATCTTCTGCACAGACTCGGATTTTGAATGGTCCATGATCCCCATAGGGGCTCTGATGGTTCACACCCCAGTGGTGCCAGCCTGGCACCTTGGAGAGGATTTCATTCTACTGAATGTCAAGGTCACTCTCTATCACATTTCCCTAGTTTAATTTCTTCATGGTACTTATCACCATCTGGAAATCTTATTTGCTTACCTTCTGTCTCCCCCCAGTAAAATGTAAATTCCTTTAGAATAGAAATATTAATCCGTTTTTTCCCCCCATTGCTGTGTTCTTAGCACCTTGAACAATGCTTAGCTGTTAGTATGTTCTCAGTAAATATTTATTGAATAAATAAACAAAAGTCCATGAACTTAGTGACAGAGTCGAGGGCCAAGGGCCTAGACAACAGTCCAAGTTCTGGTGATCCTGACAGCCCTTGATTAAAATGTCTGCATTTTAAATATACTTAGAAAACTTGACTGGGTGTCAACAACCGACACTGACCTCCCAGCCCATCCACACCCAAATTCTGTTGTCAATTGATTTAACAAATTTTCTAAGAGGAAAAAATGTGACCGTGCCCTTCTGGTGAGAAGAATATGTATCTACTTCTTCCCATTGAACAAGCCCTCAGCCTCAAATGTTTTCTCCTTTTCAGCTTGCTTCTGAGATGACTCTCTGGCACCTCCCCCCCACCCCCATTTTGTCTCTTTCTTCCCAATAAACAAACTTCTCAGTTCGCATAGGTAATAAAACTCTCTCTCTCAAGGAAGTGTAAGTGAGCATATTTTCAGGAAACAGCTGAAATTTCTCTCTGTACTTTGCTCTTTGAAAAGCAGCCATGTGGCTCAGTATGTGTACAGCACGCGTTTACTTTAACAAAGGGCCTCATGCTGAGTCAGCCTCCTTTCCTCCTAATTTCCTTTTCCATTCTTAGAAGATTGCTTGAATGAGTCCAAACTTGGCCCAGCACTTCTCGAAATAGTGGGACTCCATTTATTAGCATGAACACTGCCACTCTGGGAATACATATTTCTTTAGAGGGTGTAATCAAGTAAAAATAGCATTCTGTTAACAAAAGTAAGTTTTGTAGTCATTAAGAGGATATCTACTTTGTATGACGACTTTACACACGATCTCTTTCTTTGAAAGCAAGAAGTTAGAGTGAATTTTATTAAGTTGCAGAATGAAATAATTAGCTTTAAAATCCAGTACTAAAATTTTCATTAGTGGCTGAGTCAATCGACAGATATTTATTCCTTTGGTGAGATAGGCTGCTATCTCATAGGCATCCCAAACTTAACATGTTCGGAAGGGAACCACTCACATCCCTATTAGGACCTTTCTTAATGTTCCCTATTTTAATAAGTGGTTCACAATCTAGTGGAAGAAATAGATAAAAATCTACATTTATGACACAGTAATAGTGCATTAATGAAGTTAGACACAAGATATTATATATGCTTAGGGAGGGGCAATTAATGCAACTAAATGCAATGGAACATAGAGGGCAATATTCTTTGTTATCAGAGCAGAATTTCCTGCAATCATTTAGAAATAGGTTAAAGCATACATCACTGAGTAATTCTTTTCAAATGTATCTTTCTTCTTCCCTGCAGATGCTGTGTCTGTCTCACTCTTATTAGAGTTATCCCTTCAATAACATGGGTCATTCCTTTTGGTATTTCTGCCTGAGAATTTAGTGCCTTTCTGATTCCTGTGTTTTCCTTACAAAACTGAATAGAACTGCTAGCCAAAAGGGCCAGCTGCTTTCATTATTCACAAAGTTCAGAGTTCCCATTTCTTCAGCCACGGCTGAATCAGTAATGACTATCGTGGCGACCATTTTGATGATCACATCAGCTTAATTGCTTTGAGAAACTATCTTCTCTTTGCAAATCCCCTTTGGACTGCATAATTAATGATAAGACTGTTAAAACTGAGAAACCAGTTTTAGAATTTAATGGGCTTTATAATTTGTCCTCTGAAAAGACAACTTTAGCTCTATGATATTGAAAGAATATATTCAGAATTTCAATATGGAGAATTATTTACAACTCAACAATTTGTAGAACATATAATGATAATATATCTAGGTCTAATTTTCCAGTGTATTATTGTGTATCGTACATAAACCCTATTCAATATGAGGTCTCCATAGTTCAGTACAAAATATTTTCTCAGTAGAGAGGTGAGATGGTTCCTGGAGCAGTTAGGCAAAGATCATTACTAGTCTCTTGACAAGAAGATCAGTTTTTATTTTTATGGATCTATTCATGCATACAGGTGAAATTTTTTTAAAAAAATTAATAAATTGCTAGTGAAATAGTATTCTGTAGTACTCAATAGTCATTTTCAGATTTAGCAGGTAGTCAGTGGAATAGGCAACTGCTTGCGAAGAGGAAGATTTCCTGTCCCCCAAACACCAACCTATTCCCTACCATTTTCAGTATTTTATGTTCATTCCTTTGAGACTGAAAATGTTTTTGGTCTGCAAAGCCTTGATAGATAGGAAGATTTTGACAGGAAAAGAATAGGATCAAATGGGTTCCTAATTATAGAAATATAAATGTGCAAAAATTTAGAGGCATGAAAGAGGATGTTTGGGAAAAGTGATTTTATTAGGTAATACCTTAAAAGTAATTTTATGGCTGATATTTATTATATGCTTATTATATCTAGGCTTCATGAGAATACCTTTACATAGATTACCATATATAATCTTCATATAAGTCCAATTTTAATAGGGCCCCATTTCAAAGTGAAAAAAATTAATCTTAGAAGTGGGGAGGTATGAGTCAACAAATCCTTTGGGCTTCACCATTAAAATATTTCCAGAATTAGACCACTTTTATCACATTCATCCCTGTTGTCTAAACCATCATTTTCCACTTGACCATTGCAATAGTCTTCAAACTGGTCTCCCTGATTCTATTTTTGCTCTCCTATAATTTATTCTTCACATTGCATTCAGAAAAATAATTTTTAAATTGATGTAGAATCAGGTCATTTCTTTGCTCAATACTCCCCAAAGATTTTCTATCTAAAATAAAATCTAGACCTTTTACCATTCTTTACAAGGCACTAATGGTTCCATGCTTTAGAGGTGCCCACATATTACAAAAACACACAAAAATAGATGCATTAGATGACAAACAGGTAACCTTTTTGTCACTCAGGAGCCATTTCTCAGCACTGGCACAGCACAGCCCCATCCTAAACATAAACTTTTGTGACTAACACTGTACAGGCCCCAGGGAAATGTCTTTTTACATTTTTTACCTATGTCTTCAAAACGCTGTGAATATTTGTGGATTGTGCTATTGCCAACATCTGAGAGTGACATGACTTCAAAAGGCAGTGGAAGAACTTAAGGAAAAAGACAAAATAATTAACTTCTCAAATCCTTTCAGATAGCATGAATACCAAAAATTCTTGCATAATGAAGTACTGTTTCCCAGTGTGCCCTGCATCTTTTTTCTGTTTCGATTCATGGTTCAGAAAAATTGTTTGGGATCTGAAGAACAATAATTGCAGGTGGGGTTGAGGAACATTTTTAAACAATTTATATTTACTCCGAAATTTGTATATAAGTAGGTCTAAACACAACGTTTGAAGCAATATCAATCTTTACATTGGCAATTAGGCATAAAATGTATAACTACAAATAGTGTTCTTTCTTTGACAAAAATTTAATAAGATTTAATTAAAATTTTGAAAATGAAATTCAAATGTTTATTTATGTAATTAAAAATTTTGAAGTTCTTTAGTCACAATTTGAACTCTGCCCTTTAATTTTAATAGATAATTCTAAGCATGTTAGAAAAAAATAATACTTTTGAAAACATGAATGAAAATTTTAATCTTTATATTTACTTAATTATATTTTTGGATAAATATATATTCAAATCATGAGCACACTGAATACAATTTCATGTACATATACACATATGTATATATGTATGTGTGTATATATATATATATATTATTCTTTAGATCAATGAGAATGAGGACAAGTTGAAAGCATGACAGAAGTTTAAAAATACAAAATAGAGCACCCCAAATAAAAAAACCTGAAAAGAAAAATGAAATAGAAAATATCCCAAAAAGACAGACTGCTTAAAATTTTAAAAACTAGAAACAGTGAGAGTCAAGCACAACCCACATAAAATTCATGAAAACACACTGCATATTCTTTATTTAATGAAGATTTAATTAGTGATCAAAATAGTAAAAATAAGCAGGAAGATTATTTTCATCAAATTCACAAATTATACATGTAATGAAATCTGTGCAACTGCATATTCTTTGCTAAATAAAGATTTAACTACTAATTTAAACAAAGACCATTTGTACTCTTGCTGTGGGTTCACAAATATTCATAAAAGCAGGTTAAAAAATATCATTAAAATATCTGTAATTTTTCTTCATAGAACTTATCACAAAATGGCATATTATATTTGTTTATTTGTTTATGATAGGTCTCCTGATAGATTTTTAGTTCAATATGAGCAAGAACTTTATTTTCTTCATATTGCCATCTATTCACAATTCTAAAACAACACCTGACTCAAAGTATGGGTTTAAGACATTTTTTTGAACTTAGAATTCTAAGACATTAGTAGTCTTAACTACCAAACATACTGTGTTCCTCAGAGATATCTGTATAAACCTCTGGGAAACAATTGGGGAAAGGGAAAACAAAGTTCAAATCACAATTTTAGCTGGTCTTACAGCAAACATTTTAGCCTACCCTCCTAAGGTTACCATTAAGACTTTAGCTAACCTTTTGTTTAACCTAGCACTATGTGCTAGGTTAAAGTATTGTCTTGGGTAGTGTGGATTCAAGAAGAAATAAGACATGATCCACTTTATTGTAGACTGTATTAGTGTCAGAATACTTGCCTCCCCTACCTTACTGGGTCTATCTTGACAGGTAATCTGCTTTGGCCAAGAAAATGTGAGTAGCAGTGACTTACATCAATTCTGAACAGAACAATTGGCTCCACTCTTACTCTTTTCCCTCTGCCTCAAATTGATCTGTCCCAGATAAGGGTAGCCCTTTCAGCCTATACCCTGAAATGAAGATGACCTTAGGCAAAGTTGAAGCTGAACTGCAAAGAGTTTGTACCATGAGCAAGAAATAAGCTTTTGCTGTTGTAAATCCAGTGGTGGTGTGCTAGAGTTGGCTTGTACTGGCTTGTAGGAAATGATTGTACTCATCTCCTCCCAATTCTGCATTAGGTGATGCCATATTAGTAGCTTAACATTGCCCAAGGTGGGAGAATTTACATTATGAAAATTGACAAATACTACAGATCAAGACTTTTACTCCTGGAGAGCTTGTTGTTAAATGTTTATGAGTACTCCAGTGTTTAAAGTCACTAATAGTTGAGTTTGTTCATTACCACACAACAACTTAGCCTGATACACTAGTCTCAAACAGTTCATAACCTGTGGTAGATATTAATAGGACAAAACAGGAAAGCATTATACAGTTGACCCTTGAACTACATGGGTTGAACTGTGCAGATCCACTTATAATATGAAGATATTTTTCAATAGTAAATACTACAGTACTATATGGTCCATGGTTGGTTGAATCTACAGATGCAGAGGAATTGCTGATACAGAGGGCCAACTACAAGTTATACACGAATTAACCCCCTGAGTTGTTCAGGGGTCAACTGTAGTAAGTGCTACATTAAGGCAAGATCAGGATTTTATGAGTGTCAGGAACTGAGAAGACTCTGAGATGTTATCCTACTTTCAAGTTAGCCTGCCAGTTTCATGGCTGCTGGAAGAGGACACGAGACTCCCAGATCAGAGACAAAGTACTTTATCACTCACAGCACAAAAAGCAGATAAGCTTCATGTTCACGTCTGTTCCCCTTGTTCCCAAAGTCACAGGGAAGTAGAGTGGCTCAGGTAGATGGTGCACATGCAACAAGTTTGAAAGCACAAGCTTAAGAAACCTGTATCTTATTTAATGCATTGCAAGCAAACCTCCCCAATTTTTGCCCTGGAGGAAGACATTATTATATTTGACAATAAACAAACCTGTATTTCTCTAGAGGGAGACACCATCTCTATCCTCCAGAGCTGTTTGCTATACATACATCCTTGAAAAGACTGTCCAGAGCAAAGGTCATCAGTGGTTCTCTGCTCACAAGTGCAGGGGTATGAGAGACACCCAGAGATTTTTCTCACCAAATGGATATAACCCCTGAAGAGCACCTCACCTCGATGGGAAGGTTTCCATGGTCTCGCATTTTAGCATCTCCCTAGGGTCTCTCTTTAAGAATAACACATGATAGCATATTTTTCTCCTCTTCTTTTTTTTTTTGATTTTCTGTGTCTTAGACCTTTGTTAGATCATTGAACTTAATGACATAAAAATTGAGGGGTTAATAGTCGATGGTGGTTTTGTTGTTCCTCTGAATGACAGTATAAATAGGGGCAAGCAATTGCTCAGGCTCTGCAGTCAGTCCCTTCTGAGGAAAATCCCAGACTTTTTACTCACTAGCCACTTAAACTTGGACAAGTTTAAGTATGATAATGCATGTGTAATGAAAGAATCCTTGTGCAGTATTAACACAGAGACCTTCTTCATTCTTGGTATTTCCTGGGATTTACCTACTTGTCCTGGGCTTCCATTATTAGAGTCAGTATGGAGATGGAGGATTCAGCTTAGAATTAAGAAGTATTGCTTATCTTTAAATTTTCAAATGGAAAGTTAACATCTGTAATACAGACAATAACCTGAAAGCCTGAAGACCAGGATAGAGAAACTATATTTTCCTAGTGGAGGCCTTTGAGCACCATAGGAAGGCATTGGGTTGGGTCCATCTTTATGTCACATCATTACCAGGGAAAAGATGAGATCAAGGGGGAGGTTGAAATTTTGCACTGAGATTAAATTCTGAATTTACTTCTTTTCCAAAAGTGCCTGATATTACTTTGATTGGGCAAATTTATGTTTTTCCTCAATTAGTGGACATGGGTACTTGTGGACTAATTTGTATTCAATTCTAGAGAAATGAATGAAGGCATTTTTGGAGCATCTGAGAGCTTTTTGACTGTTCACTTCAAATCTGCTACCCATGTGAGGGGGCTGGCACACTGCTACATAGAATGTTTTCAATTAACATTATTTATTGTTGCAAATAGTATTATGCACATAAATTTACAAAGCCTTTGGGACTACTGAGAAGTGTTTGAAATCTATCTCAGGTGTACCCTACTTCCAGCTTCTCTTCTTTTGTTTTGCTTCAGATCTCTCACTCCCTTATTTAGTAACTAATTCTCTCTAAAGTGTTAATTACTAGATTTACTCTTCCCAGGAATTTTTTTAGTTGCATAAGATAACCAAACACAAAAGCCCTTCAAGACCCAGAAAGAATGCACATCTAATTATGGGGTGCAACATCTCAGACTAGCTGTGGAGATACTTAGGGGTAGAGGAGAGCACTTGCTTTTCTCAAATTATACATCAGAAGTGTCCGCCTACTTTCTTTTTTCCAAGCTGCACAGTTTAGTTCAGGATCCTCAAAGTGCTAAATCCAAGTAGAGTGTAAGAGTGGAGATTTATGTTTCTCCTGGCAGACTTTAAGGAGAGTTATTTTGGCCAAGTTTCCAAATTCCCTCTCCATTCCCCACTACTCCACAGGACTGAAATTATACCACTTGATGTCAATCTTTTCCAACTGTGAATAACAATGGACATGAAGATATTACTCGTGTTTTTTATCATTGATTTTCTGCCTTGAGATTTGTCCGATGAAACCTATTGATACTTGCATTGTCTCCACGGGAATCCTCATAAACGATTCATTCTACTTTGATCTGCAGAATGCTTAGCCTTACTGCCACTATTCCAAAAGAGGGACGCTGCTTAATTAATCTACTTCTTAAATGTTAATTTTTGGACTAATATCTTTTAAAAAATAACTTATAACAACTCTTTGAAAATCAGTTTTGGCTAACTATTAAATTTTAGCTAATTTTTTCCCCATTAAATCATCCGCTGTTTCCTATGTCTTTATGTGAAGATACATAAAAATGTATCTGGATTTTTATATATAGCATTTTTTAAAAAACTCTTTTTAGGGCTTCCCTGGTGGCGCAGTGGTTGAGAATCTGCCTGCCAATGCAGGGGACACGGGTTCGAGCCCTGGTCTGGGAAGATCCCACATGCCGTAGAACAGATAGGCCCATGAGCCACAATTACTGAGCCTGCACATCTGGAGCCTGCGCTCCGCAACAAGAGAGGCCGCGATAGTGAGAGGCCTGCGCACCGTGATGAAGAGTGGCCCCCGCTTGCCACAGAAACGAAGACCCAACACAGCCATAAATAAATAAATAAATAAAATTAAAAAAAAAAACAAAAAAAACCCCTCTTTTTATTTTATTTTATTATATTCACCAGAAAGCCTTAATTTCTGCTTGGCTTTGATCCCAATGATGAAGCTTCCACAGATACATTTTAAAAATCTATGTCTTTCTCCTTTTTCTACAGGAATTTTTATTATAATTAACTTGTGTGCTTTCAGTTTTATTCCATTGAGTTTGAAAAAAATCACTTAATATTTAAAATTACCATTGAATACTTCCTCCAAAGAGTCTGGAAGTGGACTCTCCAAATTCTACATAAAGATAAATCCTTGTAAAACCATCAGCGTGAAAGTTCTATACACTTTTTTCTTTTTTTAAGAATGAAATCATGTGTCTACATATTCCTAGATATATAGTGTCTAGCATATGGTAACAGGTATATTTTTAAAACTGCACAGAATTTATACTTAAAAAGCACTTTTTCTTTTTTGAAACATCTTTATTGAAGTATAATTGCTTTACAATGGTGTGTTAGCTTCTGCTTTATAACAAAGTGAATCAGTTATACATATACATATGTTCCCATATCTCTTCCCTCTTGCATCTCCCTCCCTCCCACCCTTCCTATCCCACCCCTCTAGGTGGTCACAAAGCACCGAGCTGATCTCCCTGTGCTATGCGGCTGCTTCCCACTAGCTATCTATTTTACATTTGGTAGTGTATATATGTCCATGACACTCTCTCACCCTGTCACATCTCACCCCTCCCCCTCCCCATATCCTCAAGTCCATTCTCTAGTAGGTCTGTGTCTTTATTCCCATCTTGCCACTAGGTTCTTCATGACCTTTTTTTTTTTTTTCCCTTAGATTCCATATATATGTGTTAGCATACTGTATTTCTTTTTCTCTTTCTGACTTACTTCACTCTGTATGACAGACTCTAACTCCATCCACCTCATTACAAACACCTCCATTTCATTTCTTTTTATGGCTGAGTAATATTCCATTGTATATATGTGCCACATCTTCTTTATCCATTCATCCGATGATGGATACCTAGGTTGCTTCCATGTCCTGGCTATTGTAAACAGAGCTGCAATGAATATTTTGGTACATGACTCTTTCTGAATTATGGTTTTCTCAGGGTATATGCCCAGTAGTGGGATTGCTGGGTCCTATGGTAGTTCTATTTGTAGTTTTTTAAGGAACCTCCATACTGTTCTCCATAGTGGCTGTATCAATTTACATTCCCACCAACAGTGCAAGAGTGTTCCCTTTTCTCCACACCCTCTCCAGCATTTATTGTTTCTAGATTTTTTGATGATGGCCATTCTGACCGGTGTGAGATGATACCTCATTGTAGTTTTGATTTGCATTTCTCTAATGATTAATGATGTTGAGCATTCTTTCATGTGTCTGTTGGCAATCTGTATATCTTCTTTGGAGAAATGTCTATTTAGGTCTTCTGCCCATTTTTGGATTGGGTTGTTTGTTTTTTTGTTATTGAGCTGCATGAGCTGCTTGTAAATCTTGGAGATTAATCCTTTGTCAGTTGCTTCATTTGCAAATATTTTCTCCCATTCTGAGGGTTGTCTTTTGGTCTTGTTTATGGTTTCCTTTGCTGTGCAAAAGCTTTTAAGTTTCATTAGGTCCCATTTGTTTATTTGTGTTTTTATTTCCATTTCTCTAGGACCTGGGTCAAAAAGGATCTTGCTGTGATTTATGTCATAGAGTGTTCTGCCTATGTTTTCCTCTAAGAGTTTGATAGTGTCTGGCCTTACACTTAGGTCTTTAATCCATTTTGAGTTTATTTTTGTGTATGGTGTCAGGGAGTGTTCTAATTTCATACTTTTACATGTACCTGTCCAGTTTTCCCAGCACCACTTATTGAAGAGGCTGTCTTTTCTCCACTGTATATGCTTGCCTCCTTTATCAAAGATAAGGTGACCATATGTGCATGGGCTTATCTCTGGGCTTTCTATCCTGTTCCATTGATCTATATTTCTGTTTTTGTGCCAGTACCAAACTGTCTTGATTACTGTAGCTTTGTAATATAGTCTGAAGTCAGGGAGCCTGATTCCTCCAGCTCCATTTTTCTTTCTCAAGATTGCTTTGGCTATTCGGGGTCTTTTGTGTTTCCATACAAATTGTGAAATGTTTTGTTCTAGTTCTGTGAAAAATGCCAGTGGTAGTTTGATAGGGATTGCATTGAATCTGTAGATTGCTTTGGGTAGCAGAGTCATTTTCACAATGTTGATTCTTCCAATCCAAGAACATGGTATATCTCTCCATCTATTTGTATCATCTTTAATTTCTTTCATCAGTGTCCTATAATTTTCTGCATACAGGTCTTTTGTCTCCTTAGGTAGGTTTATTCCTAGATATTTTATTCTTTTTGTTGCAATGGTAAACGGGAGTGTTTTCTTAATTTCACTTGCAGATTTTTCATCATTAGTATACAGGAATGCAAGAGATTTCTGTGCATTAATTTTGTATCCTGCTACTTTACCAAATTCATTGATTAGCTCTAGTAGTTTTCTGGTAGCATCTTTTGGATTCTCTATGTATAGTATCATATCATCTGCAAACAGTGACAGCTTTACTTCTTCTTTTCCGATTTGGATTCCTTTTATTTCTTTTTCTTCTCTGATTGCTGTGGCTAACACTTCCAAAACTATGTTGAATAATAGTGGTGAGAGTGGGCAACCTTGTCTTGTTCCTGATCTTAGTGGAAATGGTTTCAGTTTTTCCCCATTGAGGACAATGTTGGCTGTGGGTTTGTCATATATGGCCTTTATTATGTTGAGGAAAGTTCCCTCTATGCCTACTTTCTGCAGGACTTTTATCATAAATGGGTGTTGAATTTTGTCGAAAGCTTTCTCTGCATCTATTGAGATGATCATATGGTTTTTCTCCTTCAATTTGTTAATATGATGTATCACGTTGATTGATTTGCATATATTGAAGAATCCTTGCATTCCTGGGATAAACCCCACTTGATCATGGTGTATAATCCTTTTAATGTGCTGTTGGATTCTGTTTGCTAGTATTTTGTTGAGGATTTTTGCATGTATGTTCATCAGTGATATTGGCCTGTAGTTTTCTTTCTTTGTGACATCTTTGTCTGGTTTTGGTATCAGGGTGATGGTGGCCTCGTAGAATGAGTTGGGGAGTGTTCCTCCCTCTGCAATATTTTGGAAGAGTTTGAGAAGGATAGGTGTTAGCTCTTCTCTAAATGTTTGATAGAATTCGCCTGTGAAGCCATCTGGTCCTGGGCTTTTGTGTGTTGGAAGATTTTTAATCACAGTTTCAATTTCAGTGCTTGTGATTGGTCTGTTCATATTTTCTATTTCTTCCTGGTTCAGTCTTGGCAGGTTGTGCATTTCTAAGAATCTGTCCATTTCTTCCAGGTTGTCCATTTTATTGGCATAGAGTTGCTTGTAGTAATCTCTCATGATCGTTTGTATTTCTGCAGTGTCAGTGGTTACTTCTCCTTTTTCATTTCTAATTCTATTAATTTGAGTCTTCTCCCTTTTTCCCTTGATGAGTCTGGCTAATGGTTTATCAATTTTGTTTATCTTCTCAAAGAACCAGCTTTTAGTTTCATTGATTTTTGCTATTGTTTCCTTCATTTCTTTTTCATTTATTTCTGATCTGATCTTTATGATTTCTTTCCTTCTGCCAGCTTTGGGGTTTTTTTGTTCTTCTTTCTCTAATTGCTTTAGGTGCAAGGTTAGGTTGTTTATTCGAGATGTTTCCTGTTTCTTGATATAGGCTTGTATTGCTATAAACTTCCCTCTTAGAACTGCTTTTGCTGCATCCCATAGGTTTTGGATCGTCGTGTCTCCATTGTCATTTGTTTCTAGGTATTTTTTGATTTCCCCTTTGATTTCTTCAGTGATCACTTCGTTATTACGTAGTGTATTGTGTAGCCTCCATGTGTTTGTATTTTTTACAGACATTTTCCTGTAATTGATATCTAGTCTCATAGCGTTGTGGTCGGAAAAGATACTTGATACGATTTCAATTTTTTAAAATTTACCAAGGCTTGATTTGTGACCCAAGATATGATCTATCCTGGAGAATGTTCCATGAGCACTTGAGAAAAATGTGTATTCTGTTGTTTTTGGGTGGAATGTCCTATAAATATCAATTAAGTCCATCTTGTTTAATGTATCATTTAAAGCTTGTGTTTCCTTATTTATTTTCATTTTGGATGATCTGTCCATTGGTGAAAGTGGGGTGTTAAAGTCCCCTACTATGATTGTGTTACTGTTGATTTCCCCTTTTATGGCTGTTAGTATTTGCCTTATGTATTGAGGTGCTCCTATGTTGGGTGCATAAATATTTACAATTGTTATACCTTCCTCTTGGATCGATCCCTTGATCATTATGTAGTGTCCTTCTTTGTCTCTTGTAATAGTCTTTATTTTAAAGTCTATTTTGTCTGATATGAGAATTGCTACTCCAGCTTTCTTTTGATTTCCATTTGCATGGAATATCTTTTTCCATCCCCTCACTTTCAGTCTGTATGTGTCTCTAGGTCTGAAGTGGGTCTCTTGTAGACAGCATATATATGGGTCTTGTTTTTGTATCCATTCAGCCAGTCTGTGTCTTTTGGTGGGAGCATTTAATCCATTTACATTTAAGGTAATTATCGATATGTATGTTCCTATTCCCATTTTCTTAAATGTTTTGGGTTTGTTCTTGTAGGTGTTTTCCTTCTCTTGTGTTTCTTGCCTAGAGAAGTTCCTTTAGCATTTGTTGTAAAGCTGGTTTGGTGGTGCTGAACTCTCTCAGCTTTTGCTTGTCTGTAAAGGTTTTAATTTCTCCATCAAATCTGAATGAGATCCTTGCTGGGTAGAGTAATCTTGGTTGTAGGTTTTTCTCCTTCATCACTTTAAGTATATCCTGCCACTCTCTTCTGGCTTGCAGAGTTTCTGCTGAAAGATCAGCTGTTAACCTTATGGGGATGCTCTTGTGTGTTATTTGTTGTTTTTCCCTTCCTGCTTTTAATATGTTTTCTTTATATTTAATTTTTGATAGTTTGATTAATATGTGTCTTGGTGTGTTTCTCCTTGGATTTATCCTGTATGGGACTCTCTGTGCTTCCAGGACTTGATTAACTATTTCCTTTCCCATATTAGGGAAGTTTTCAACTATAATCTCTTCAAATATTTTCTCAGTCCCTTTCTTTTTCTCTTCTTCTTCTGGGACCCCTATAATTCGAATGTTGGTGCGTTTAATGTTGTCCCAGAGGTCTCTGAGACTGTCCTCAGTTCTTTTCATTCTTTTTTCTGTATTCTGCTCTGCAGTAGTTATTTCCACCATTTTATCTTCCAGGTCACTTATCCGTTCTTTTGCCTCAGTTATTCTGCTATTGATCCCATCTAGAGTATTTTTAATTTCATTTATTGTGCTTGTCATCGTTTCTTGATTCCTCTTTAGTTCTTCTACGTCCTTGTTAAATGTTTCTTGCATTTTGTCTATTCTATTTCCAAGATTTTGGATCATCCTTACTATCATTATTCTGAATTCTTTTTCAGGTAGACTACCTATTTCCTCTTCATTTGTTAGGTCTGGTGTGTTTTGACCCTGCTCCTTCATCTGCTGTGTGTTTTTCTGTCTTCTCATTTTGCTTATCTTACTGTGTTTGGGGTCTCCTTTTCACAGGCTGCAGGTTCGTAGTTCCCGTTGTTTTTGGTATCTGTCCCCAGTGGCTAAGGTTGGTTCAGTGGGTTGTGTAGGTTTCCTGGTGGAGGGAACTAGTGCTTATGTTCTGGTGGATGAGGCTGGATGTTGTCTTTCTGGTGGGCTCGTCCACGTCTGGTGGTGTGTTTTGGGGTGTCTGTGGCCTTATTATGATTTTAGACAGCCTCTCTGTTAATGGATGGGGCTGTGTTCCTGTCTTGCTAGTTGTTTGGCATAGGGTGTCCAGCACTGTAGCTTGCTGGTCGTTGAGTGAAGCTGGGTCTTGATGTTGAGATGGAGATCTCTGAGAGATTTTCGCCGTTTGGTATTACGTGGAGCTGGGAGGTCTCTTGTGGACCAGTGTCCTGAAGTTGGCTCTCCCACCTCAGAGGCACAGCCCTGATGCCTGGCTGGAGCACCAAGAGCCTTTCATCCACACGGCTCAGAATAAAAGGGAGAAAAAATGGAAAGAAAGAAAGAAAGAGGATAAAATAAAATAAAATAAAGCAATTGTAATAAAAAATAAGAAAAAAAATTATTAAGAATAAATTTATTAAGAAAAAAATTTTTTTTAATTTTTAAAAATAGATTTATTAATTTTTTATACTAAAAATAAGAAAAAATTATTAAGAAAAAAAAATTTTTTAATTTTTTAAAATAAAAAATATGAAAAAACTTATTAAAAAATTTTTTTTAAATTTTTTAAAAATAGAAAATAAGGAAAAAATTATTAAGAAAACATTTATTAGGGAAAAAAAAGTTTTTTAAGTAAAAAAAAAACAAAAAAAAACGGACGGACCTAACCCTAGGACTAACGGTGAGAGCAAAGCTATACAGACAAAATCTCACCCAGAAGCATACACATATACACTCACAAAAAAAGGAAAAGGGGAAAAGTTAATATATCCTGCTCCCAAAGTCCACCTCCTAAATTTGGGATGATTCGTTGTCTATTCAGGTATTCAACAGATGCAGGCACATCAAGTTGTTTGTGGAGCTTTAATCCGCTGCTTCTGAGGCTGCTGGGAGACATTTCCCTTTCTCTTCTTTGTTCCTACAGCTCCCGGGGTTCAGCTTTGAATTTGGACCCGCCTCTACATGTAGGTCCCCTGAGGGCGTCTGTTCCCCGCCCAGACAGAACGGGGTTAAAGGAGCAGCTGATTCGGGGGCTCTGGCTCAGTCAGGCCGGGGGGAGGGAGCGGTACGGAGGAGGCGGGGCGAGCCTGCGGCGGCAGAAGCCGGCGTGACGTTGCAGCAGCCTGAGGTGCGCCGTGCACTCTCCCGGGGAAGTTGTCCCCAGATTACGGGAGCCTGGCCATGGCGGGCTGCACAGGCTCCTGGGAGGGGCGGTGTGGAGAATGACCTGTGCTCGCCCACAGGCTTTTTGGTGGCAGCAGCAGCAGCCTTAGCGTCTCATGCCCGTCTCTGGGGTCCGCGCTGATAGCCGCGGCTCGCGCCTGTCTCTGGAGTTCGTTTAAGTGGCGCTCTGAATCCCCTCTCCTTGCACGCCGTGAAACAAAGAGGCAAGAAAAAGTCTCTTGCCTCTTCGGCAGCTGCAGACTTTCTCTCGGGCACCCTCCCGGCTAGTTGTGGTGCGCTAGCCCCTTCAGGCTGTGTTCACGCAGCCAACCCCAGTCCTCTCCCTGGGATCCGACCGAAGCCCGCGCCTCAGCTCCCAGCCCCCGCCCGCCCCGGCGGGTGAGCAGACAAGCCTCTCGGGCTGGTGAGTGCTGCTCGGCGCCGAGCCTCTGTGCGGGAATCTCTCCGTTTTTCCCTCTGCGTCCCTGTTGCTGTGGGATCCGCGCTGATAGCCGCGGCTCGCGCCCGTCTCTGGAGCTCATTTAGGCGGCGCTCTGAATCCCCTCTCCTTGCGCGCCGCGAAACAAAGAGTCAAGAAAAAGTCTCTTGCCTCTACGGCAGCTGCAGTCTTTTTCCCGGACTCCCTCCCGGCTAGCACCGAAGCCCGAGCCCCAGCTCCCAGCCCCCGCCCGCCCCGGCAGCTGAGCAGACAAGCCTCTTGGGCTGGTGAGTGCTGGTCGGCACCGATCCTCTGTGCGGGAATCTCTCCGCTTTGCCCTCCGCACCACTGTGGCTGCGCTCTCCTCCGTGGCTTCGAAGCTTCCCCCCTCTGCCACCCGCAGTCTCTGCCCACGAAGGGGCTTCCTAGTGTGTGGAAACCTTTCCTCCTTCACAGCTCCCTCCCACTGGTGCAGGTCTCGTCCCTATTCTTTTGTCTCTGTTATTTCTTTTTTCTTTTGCCCTACCCAAGTACGTGGGGATTTTCTTGCCTTTTGGGAGGTCTGACGTCTTCTGCCAGCGTTCAGTTGGTGTTCTGTAGGAGCAGTTCCACATGTAGATGTATTTCTCATGTATCTGTGGGGAGGAAGGTGATCTCCGCGTCTTACTCTTCCGCCATCTTGCCCCTCCCCCCTAAAAAGCACTTTTTCTTGTTAAAATGAAAATCAAGTGCCTTTATTCACATGGCTGCTTCTTAAGAATGTGCAGTTTAGTGGGGACGGCAATGCAACCACCTGGCATGCTTACTTTGTTACCTACAAGTGGAGGCTGCATCTCCCCTGAGACAGTGCCTTTTTTTAATGGTAGAGACCTTCCATTTTCATATCTTGATAAATTATAACCTGCCTCTCCTACTTATTCATTCTTTTTGTTCTGTTTCCCTTCTTTGTTAAATCTATACTACACTCAATAAAATTTACTGAAAATAAAATCTTTTTCTCTTTTCTAAAACCTATTTGGGGCCTTGATTTCAAGTTAAGAGGACAACTTCATTTGCTTTGTCTGCTATTTAAATTTCTAGTACCATCATCTTAAAACTTAATTTATTTTGTTCTGTGTACATTTCCTGGTATTCATAAATGCCTAGGAAAGCATTTCTGTGTTTTTATACAATTACAAATAGATACATACTTAGAGCTATTTTATTCTTATTAACTGATTGACTTTAAGCCCAAAATTATTTTGTATGATGTAGGTTGCATGGTTACTCTCATTAACTCAAAATCTGTTTCAGATTCAGACATGGAAGCTATTTAAATAACAAAAAAGAAAAGTTACAGAATGAAAGCATCTCAGAAATAGGAAGATGCTTACATGTCTATAGCATGCCTAGCTTGTATGGTCCCAGTGATGGAGAAATCTCTACTTTCAGAAAATTGTGAAAGCCTGAAGCTTTCACAAATTGGTGATAAATTGGTGGGGTCTAATAACTCTTTCATTTAAGTAGTTGAAGGCAACTACTATCATGCCCCTTAGTCCACATTTCTGTAGGCTAATCATTCTAAATTTCTCGTAAAATGTCTGTTATTTTTTAATCTGATTTATCAACCTGGTCAATTTTCTTTACTCTATACACTTTCTAAATATGTCCTACCCAAGAATGAATGCAATCTCCCCAGATAAAGTCTGACAAAGGAGGTGTAGAGCAGGACTATCTTTGCTAATTCTAGATATTAAGTATATTGAATCTCAGACCATACATAGGTTCATAGATTTCATAAATCTCTTACCAAAACTAGAGCCTGATTATTACATTTACCAAAAATAGTAAATAAGTCCTTCCAGGGAACATATTCTTCCAGAGAAAGATAAAAAGAAATTAGACAACCATGACAGAAAGGAGAAATATAAAATTCATCTATGAGAGAAGTAAAATAAATTTGCAACATAAATTATTTACTGTATTTTAAAATAAGACCTTATAGAAAATTTGTTCAGTAAGTTTGTTGTCTTCAAATTCCTTCTGTACAGATACTAAACATTCATGTTTATTTTGGGAGGTGTGATTATGTTAAGTGGTATGAGGTGTGGAGCCAGGGTTTTAAACACGTATACCCCGGAGGACCTAAGGGAAGAGATTTAATTGCTGTACTTTCCAAAATGGGGCTGATAACAATTCCAGAAATACCCATATTTATTTTGTAGATTATTCCAGAGATGTGTGTACCACACTTTGAAGATAAATTGTAACAGCAACCCTGACTCTGGGGTAAAGGGCTAGGTAGATCTTTAATGACTGGTTTGTCAACATGTAATCAAAGAAGGAGGTGGTGTCTTGTGAGCTTACTGTTGAAAAGAGCCCAGGGAGAAGAGAACTGAGTTTTCCACTTTTTTCAATTAAATTCCAATTAAATTGTTGTTGTAGATCCTCTGGTGTCAGATATGCTTGCCTCCATAGGCAGGAACTCATTGACACAATAGAGTTTGTACCAGAAGTGAACAATTTCAGACTCCAACCTAATAAAGGAGTATTATTAGACACTGTATCTGTTAACATGATTTGATTGTGGTCAACAGAAATTAAACCTAACTAACTTAAGCAAAGTCAATTTATTGGAAAGATATGGGACTTTAGTCCGATGAACTGGGCTTGAGAACAGGCAAGAATTGAAGAAGCTCAGAGGCCACACAACAATGAGCTCAGGGCAGGAACTGTCTTGTCAGGATGGTACTGACCCATTGGGATGTATTCTATTCATTTTCAGAGTTTAGTGTCCTCTGCTCAAGCTTCTGTTTGGTTCAATTTTTTTTATGGAAGGGGTAGGACCCTGATTACCATTCTCTAGATCAGTTGTTCTCAAGCTTTTTGGTCTCAAGAACTCTTTACACTCTGAAGATTATGGAGGACTCCAAAGAGCTTTTGTGAATGCAGGTTATATCACGTACATTTACTATATATATTTTTTGCTTTCTAACTTCATTTTCTTATTTTATTTATTTAAGTCACTAATTACGTCATGAATGAATAGTCCTTGTATAAAGAGAGATGAGAAAGGATGACAAAAGGCATTAATATTATTTGAGTGCCCACCATGTGTCAGGGAGTGTCTGTAAAAATAGTAATGCTGTCTCTCATTTTTGAGTGACACTCAATATATTTATTATATGGACAAAATAATGAAGAAAGTCTGTTATCACTATTTCCTTATACATATATACTATGCACTGTCCATGCATTATCTCTTTTAATTTGTACACAGCACTTGCAAAGTAGCTAGACATTTACTGTACTATAAGCCAAAAGTGAGACATTTAAAAAATTCATTTATTAATTTATTTTAAAATATCAACAATAAACTCATCACATGTTAACAGAGATAGCATACTCTCATGAAAAATAATTGTATTTTCCCAAACAAAAAAAATAGTATAAAGAGTGGCATTGCTCTATATTTTTGCAAATACCTTTAATGTTTGGCTTGATAGATGAATTCTCATGTCTACTCTGCATTCAATCTTTTGCAGTATACTGTTTCAGTTGAGGTACATGAAGAAAATTTGGTCTCACACAGATAGATAGGTAGAAAATAGAGAAGTATTTAAAAGCCCTTTTCAGTTAATTGTGGATAACTGGTGTTAAACTGTAGAGAGAATAGTCTGAAAGCCTGAAGACTAAGCCAGTGAAGCTTTGCCTCAGTGGAGGCCTTTGAAGACCAGAGAAAGTCATGGGGATGGGACACCTGCTCCTTATGCCAGGAAGCCATATAAATCATCCCTCTTCTCCCATCGCCATCTTCCTCACACCATCAAGGGGACAAGGTGAGATTGAAGGGAAGTTGAGAGTCTTTCACTGACTGAGATCAAATTCTGCATTTATTTCCTTTAAAATCAGAAGTATCTGGAATTGAACATGGTCACTTGGAGGGTTTTCCTGTCTCACATTGTGAACCCATTCTAGCCTGCCCAATTCTCTGAGCCATTGATCCCTTCTTCCACTAATTTGATATGGTAGATCTGGCATCTTTGCTTAATGTGGGCCATTCTTTTTTTCTAAGCTTCCAGGAACTATCCCAGTAGCATACTGGAGCCCTCAACCAGGGCCTTGAGCAAGATGTTAAGTCTTGCATTATGGAAGAATGTCCCCATATTGACAAACACCCATATGCAGTCTTATATTCCATCTGTCTTGATCCAGCACTCATTTTCTCAGTTCCTGCTGGGACAGATTAGCCAGGTCCTATAGCAGCTTCAGCATATACTCTCTTTCCTCCCTTAGCAGGCCCAGCACTTCTCCAATCTGGTTGTGCAGAGATTTGACCCTAATTGTTTGTCTGTAGCCAGGGAGGTGGAAGCAGATCTTGAGGAAGGCAATATGAACTTGCAAGATTTCTGCCTCATATGAAGTCTCCACATAGGCTTCAAGCAAGGAAGTGAATGTTGATCTATCTGCCAGGAAGAGAAAGTAGGTCTACTCTGCAGGCCCAAAGTGTTCAGGGGAATTCAGAGGTTCAAGGTTCTGAAGTTCATCTACCTGGTTATCCTCAGCCTGTTACTGAACCAAACTTGGATCCACTCGTCCATGTGCAGTAAAACCAATCTACTGACACTGAGTTGTGGTGAAGGAAAGTATAGCATTTATTACAGGGTGCCAAGCAAGGAGTCCAGGACAGCTAGTGCTCAAAAAGCCCAAACTCCCTGATGGGTTTCAGGAAAGTATTTTTAAAAGCCAGGAGAGGGAGAGAAGTCGCAGGGTCTGTGATCAGCTCGTGCACAATTCTCTGATTGGTTGATTGTGAGGTAACAGGGCAGTGTCACAGGGGTTAACATTATCAATCCTTAGGCTCCAATAGGCCTGGGGACTATGTGCTCACAGTCATCAGGTAGTTAACATCTTCCATTTGGTGGGGGGAGGGGGACTTTAGCATCTGTAAAACAACTCAGGAAATATGCATCAGATACTCTTATCTAGGTACTTTAGAGAGGAGCTAAAGCAGAGGATATGGGGGAGGAGTCTGTCCCAGGAATACCCCATAGGGTCCTTCTCAGTTACAATCACAGATCTCAGTTCTATTCCTTCCCTGTCAGAACCCTGACTTTGTCATCGGAGATTTGCCAGAAGGAGAATTTAGCCTTCTGTGTGGTTCTGCCATTTTACAATCAAATCCTATACCTGATCTTCAGTGTTTCAACTACAAGACATGAGGTTCTATTTAAAGGCAGTCAAGGAAGTCGTCTTACTTTCATGTTTTGCTTTAAATTGTTGACTCTGAGACTGTTATTTTTTCTTTTCCATGAATCAGTAACACAGCATCTCATTCCAATCTTTATATCTGCTATTTCTCTAATACTTCTCAAATGCCCCAACCGTAGCACCAGCTTTTGTAAGCCCTTACACATCTTTACAGTTTGCCAGAAATGAAAGTCTTCACAATCACACAACTACAGCAAGTCAGTGACAATGACTACTTCACATATTAACTGTGATGGGTCCTCATTGCCATTCATCTGGCAAGTGGTACAACTCCAGAATCTCATCCTTAGAGACAGCTTTGTAGGACCACATTCTAGAACATAAACAGAGCCTGAGACTGGGGATCTTAGTGATTTATTGCAGGAACATGCTTAAGATAAGGGGAAAGAAGGAAGCAGTATACAGCAGGGGATTTAAAGCTAAGCAAAATTGTGGTCTTAGCTAGGGGCTAGCCTTAGTCTTTCCTAGGGGAGCTCTAGAGCAGAAATTGTATCATAGTTAAGGTTTCCTTTATTAGTTTCTTTCTAGGCAAGGTGGCTCTCATTTGGCGGAGGGCAATACTCTGGAGAATGGGACCATAAGTCACTACTAACAAGTAACAAGAATTAAAACAGTCATTGGTAACAATATTTACAAATGCTTAGAAGGTGTAACACTGCTGAAACCAATTATTGAGAGAAAAAACCTCTCTCTGGTTTCTATGCATTGCAATTTTTTGGAAAGTCATCATGTTTGAGAACTTCCTCTGCCTCTCCATTTACTCTTTTTCATTTTCTTTTTCCACTCTGCATGACTGTTATGAGTACCACCACAAAAACTGAGCAAACCAAATGAGTTATTTTATAAACATGTATGGCATTATTTTTTTGCACATTGGCCATTTTCTCCAAAACATTGTTATTAACCCAAATGAACACTTCCACTCTGGAAGAGCTCCATGAGCTTTTGTTAGTAACATTAAAAAAAGGAGAAAAATGATTTAATAATTTTTTCTTCTCTCAGTCTCTCCAACCTGCTCCTTTCCTCTTTTTTCTTTCCTCTCACCTCCCTTTTCTTTTTGGCTTTCCTTTTTCTCTCCCTTTTCTTTCTTCCTTTCTTCCTTCCTTCCCTCCTTCCTTCCTTCCTTCCTTCCTTCCTTCCTTCCTTCCTTCCTTCCTTCCTTCCTTCCTTCCTTCCTTCCTTCCTTCCTTCCTTCCTTCCTTCTGTCCCTACATCTACAGTCTCTCTTTTACTTGGTTCATCATATATATATATGGTTTTATTTTTCAAGATTGTTTTCTGACACCATCTGTCTTTGCCTCAGACAGGTATTTCTCTCATGATTTTAGGAGTTTTTAATCAGCATGCTATGAAACAGATTCAACAGCAAAAGACTTTCCAGATTTTCAACTTTTAACTACTTTCTCTGAATACCTCTCTTGAAGAAAAGAAATTCTTTTTTGGAGCATATGCTGGCTATTACAATCGTAAATTTTTAATATAAATCAAAAGGAAGAGGTAACAAAAGATAAGATAACTAACTTTTATCATGTAGAAAACATTTTCTGTAATTAAATAATTTCAATACCTTATATTTTAATAGTATGGTACTGTATCAGTTTGCTAGGATGTAATAACAAAGTACCACAGACTGAGTGGCTTAAATAACAGAAATTTATTTTTCATAATTCTGGAGGCTAGAAGTCTGAAGGTATTGGAAGGATTGTTTTATTTTGATGCCTCTCCCCATGGCTTGTAGATTGCTGTCTTCTCCCTGTGTCTTCACACGGTCTTCTGTCTGTGCATGCATTTGTGTCCAAATTTCCACTTGTTATAAGAACACCAGCATATTGGATTAGGGCCCACCCTAAAGACTTCATTTTAGTTTAATTACCTCTTTAAATACCTTATCTCCAAGTCACATTCTGAGGCACTGGGGGTTAGGACTTCAACACATAAATTTTTAGGGAGACACATTCAGCCCATAACAGGTAATTATCAACTACATGAGAAATCTTCAGATTATGATGAACAAGAAAATCTGCATATTACTATTTGCTATGTTACATTGTTTTAAAAACTGCTAAACAAGGGTCTTAGTCTCTTTGGTCTGGGTTTGTTATAACAAAATACCATAAACTAAGTGGTTTATAAACAACAGAAATTTATTTTTCACAGTTCTGGAAGCTGGGAAAACCAAGATCAAGGTATGTACAAATTCTGTGTCTGGTGAGAGCCTACTTCCTGGTTCACAGATGGCTGGTTTTTTTTGCTGTAACTTCACATGATGGAAGAGGTAGAGGGATTGCTGTGGGTCCTCTTTTATAGAGGTACTAATCCCACTCATGAGAGCTCCACCCTCATGACCTGATCACCTCCTAAAGACTGCACTTCCAAACACCATCACATTGGGGATTAGCTCTCAGCATATGAATTTTGGGGGAAACAAATATTCAGTCTATAGCACAGGAGGACTTATGCTCCCAGGAATATTAAGTTGACATGTATTTCCTTATTCTTTCCAGTAAACACAATGAAAAATCCTGGACATAATATATAAAACAAAAAAGAAACTCTGAACAGTAGAAAGAAAAAGGTACCTGCTAGGGACCTCTAGACCCAAGGAATAACATGAAGGTATAGTCTCTGAGCTTTCTTATTTTTTGACACATATATACCAAACTGGATACTAGAGAAGTTGTCAACCCAGAAATGCCAATCTTCTCAAACATAAAAGCCCCCTCACCAAAGCCTGGTCTCTCTAGCCAAAGGATCAAGAAAGGGGCAGCTGAACAAGGCAAAAAAGTTTTAGATAATAACTGCTCTACTCCAGTCCAACACCACAGGAAAAAAAAATGTGACCTCATCCTCACCTCACCAGCAAAGGTAGACTTAAATGACACATTAGATCAGATGTACCTAATAGACATACTCAGAACATTCCATCCAACAACAGCAGAGTACACGTTCTTCTCAGATTGAGTGGAATATTCTCCAGAATAGATCATATATTAGGCCACAAACAAGTCTTAATAAATTTAAGAAGGTTGAAATCATAGAAAGCATCTTTTCCTACCACAGTGGTATAAAACTAGAAATCAGTTACAAGAAGAAAACTGGAAAATTCTCAAATATGTGGAGATAAAACAATACACTTCTGAACAATCAAGGGGTCAAAGAAGAAACCAATGGGAAATCAAAAAATATCTTGAGACAAATGAAAATGGAAACATAACCTATAAAACCATATGGGGTACAGCAAAAACAGTACTAAAAAGGAATTTCATAGTGATAAACACCTATGTTATGAAAAAATAAAGATCTCAACTAAACAACCTAATTTTTCACCTCAAAGAACTAGAAAAAGAAGAGCAAACTAAGCCCAAAATTAGTAGAATTAAAGATGTAACAAAGATCGGGGGGAAACAAATGAAATAGAGACTAAGTAAATAACATAAAAGATCAATGAAATCAAGGTTTCCCAGCACCATTTATTGAAGAGACTGTCCTTTCTCCATTGCATATTCTTGCCGCCTTTGTTGTAGATTAATTGAATGTAAGTTTATTTCTGGGTTTGTTATTCTGTTCCATTGATCTATGTATCTGTTTTTGTGCCAATACCATGCTGTTTTGATTACTGTGGCTTTGTTGTATAGTCTGAATTCTGGGTGGGTTATATCTCCAGGTTTGTTATTTTTTCTCAGAATTTCTTTGGCAATTTGGGGTCCTTTGTGGTTCCATATAAATTTTAGGATTATTTATTCTAGTTCTGTGAAAAAGGTCCTGGGTAATTTGATAGGGATTGCATTAAATCTGTAGATTGCATTGGGTGGTATGGCCATTTTAATAATACTAATTTTTCCAATCCAAGAGCACAGGATATCTTTCCATTGTTTGGAATCATTTTCAATTTCCTTCATCAGTGTTCTCTAGTTTTCAGAGTATAGATCTTTCACCTCCTTGGTTAAGTTTATTTCTAAGATTTTTTGTTTTTTTGGATGCAATTTTAAATGGGATTTTTAAACATTCTCTTTTTGATATTTAATTATTAGTGTATAGAAATGCAACAGATTTCTGTACATTGACCTTGTATCCTGAAAACTTGCTGACTTCATTTATTCATTCTAATAGTTTTTGGGTGGAGAACTTAGGGTTCTTTACATAGAGTATCATGTCATCCACAAATAGTAACAGTTTTACATCTTCCCTTTCTATTTGGATATTTAAATGTCTTTTTCTTGTCTGATTGCTGTGGCTAAGACTTCCAATACTATGGTAAATAGAAGTGGTGAGAGTGGGCATCCTTGTCTTGTTCCACATTTTAGCAGGAAGGCTTTAAGCTTTTCATCATTGAATACTATGTTGGTTGTGGGTTTGTCATAATGGCTTTAATTATATTGAGATATCTTCCCTCTATCCCCATTTTGGTGAGACTTTCTATCATGAACGAAAGTTGAATTTTGTCAAGTGCTTTTTCTTTGTCTATTGAGATGATCATGTGATTTTTGTCTTTCCTTTTGTTAATGTGGTGTATCATAATGATTGATTCGCATGTATTGAACTTCCCTTGTGACCCTAGAATGAATCCAACTTGATCACGGTGTATGATCCTTTTTATATATTGTTGGATTTGGTTTGTTAATATTTTGTTGAGGCTTTTTGCATCTATATTCATCAAGGATATTGGCCTATAATTTTCTTTTTTTCTAGTGCCTTTGTCTCATTTTGGTATCAAAGTAAAGCGGTCTCATAGAATGAATTTGGGATGTTACCTCCTTTTCAATTTTTTGGAATAATTTGAGAAGGATAAGCATAAGTTCTTCTTTATATGTTTTGGCGGAATTCCCCAGTGAAGCTATCCAGTCCTGGACTTTTGTTTGCAAGGAGATTTTCATTACAGATTCTACTTCACTTCTAGTTATCAGTCTGTTCAAATTATCTGTTTCTTCTTGACCCAGTCTTGTCAGGCTGTATGTTTCTAGAAATTTGTCTATTTTTTTCAGTTGTCCAATTTGTTGCCATATATCTGTTCACAGTATCACAATTTTTTTGCATCTCTGTAGTATCAGTTGTTATTTCTCCTCTTTTATTTTTTATTTTGTTTATTTAGGTCCTCTTTCTTTCATTCTTAGTGAGCCTAAATAAAGCTTTATCAGTTTTGTTTATCTTTTCAAGAACCAGCTCTTGGTTTCATTGATCTTTTCTATTATTTTTATACCTATTTATTTCCTGTCTGATCTCTGTTATTTCCTTCCTTCTGCTGAATTTGGACTTTGTTTGTTCTTCTTTTTCTAATTCTTTTAGGTGGTAAGTTAGGTTGTTTATTTGAGATATTTCTTGTTTCTTGAGGAAGGCCTCTATTTCTATGAACTTCACTCTTAGAACTTCTTTTGCTCCATCCCACAGATTTTGGAATGTTGCGTTTTCATTTTCATTTGTCTTGAGGTATTTTCCGATTTCCTCTTTGATTTCATCATTGACCTATTGTTTTTTTAGTAGCATGTTGTTTAGTCTCCACGTGTTTGTTCTTTTCCTATTTTTCTTTCTGTAGCTGACTTCTAGTTTCATACTCTTGAGGTTGGAAAAAATGTTTGATATAATTGCTATCCTCTTAAATTTGTTGAGGCTTGTTTTGTGACCTAGTATGTGGTCTACCCTGGAGAATGTTCCATGCATGATAGAAAAAAAATGTGTATTCTTTCTTCAGATGTAGTGTCCTCTAGATATCAATTAAGTCCAACTGTTCTATTGTGTCATTTAAGACCTCTGTTGCCTTATGGATTTTCTGTCTGGATGATCTGTCCATTGATGTCAGTGGGGTGTTAAGTTCTTCTACTCTTATTGTATTCCTGTCAATTTCTTCCTTTATGTCTTTTAGTATTTGCTTTATATATTTAAGTGCTCCTGTATTGGGTGCATATATGTTAATGAGTGTAATATCCTCTCCTTGTAGTGATTTCTTTATCATTATATAATATCCTTTTTTTTCTTTATGACCTTTGTTTTAAAGTCTATTTTTTCTGATATGGGTATTGCTTCCCTGCTTTCTTGTGTTTTTCATTTGCATGAAATATGTTTTTCCATCCCCTCACTTTCAGTCTGTGTGTGTCTTTCACTCTGAAGTGAGTCTCCTATAGGCAGCATATTGAAGGTTCTTTTTATCCAGTTGAAGGTTTTTTTTTTTTATCCAATCAGCTACCTTGTGTCTTTTGATTGAGGCATTTATTCTATTGACATTTAAAGTAATTACTGATGGGTATGTACCATTTTATTCCTTGTTTTCCAGTTGTTTTTGTAGTTCTTTGTTCATTTCTTCTTTTTGTTTTTCCTGTTGTGATTTGATGATTTTTTCTTGTAGTATGCTTGACTTCCTTTCTTTTTGGTTTTTGTGTATCTATTGTAGGTTTTTGATTTGTGATTACCATGGGGTTCATATATGTTGACCCACAGTTATATCTACTTGATTTAAACTGATAATCTTTTAAGTTCAAACATACTCTGAAAGTTCTACATTTTTTACTCCCCTCCCCCACACTTTGTGTTTTTGATCTAGTATTTTACATCTCATGCTTATCTCTTTATTGTAGTTATGGTTGCTTTTACTTTTTTTTTTTTTTGGTTTTTTAAATCTACATACTGACTTATTTAAGTGATCTTCAATCTGTACAATATATTTGCCTTCCCTATTGAGATTATCCCTTTCCTATAGAGTCTTGCTTCTTTTCCCTTTAGAGAAGACATTTTAACATTTCATTTAAGGTAGGTTTAGTATTGCTGAAATATTTTAATTTTTGCTTGCCTGAGAAGTTCTTTATCTCTTCTTCAGTTCTAAATAATATTTTGCTGAGTAGAGTATCCTAGTTTGCACATTTTTTCATTTCAGGACTTTGAATATATCATGCCACTCCCTTCTGGCCTGCAAAGTTTCTGCAGAGAAATCAGCTGATAGCCTTATGGGGGTTCCCTTGTATATGTCTCTTTGTTTTTCTCTTGCTGCCTTTAGAATTCTCTCTTTATTTTTAACTTTTGCCATTTTAATTATAATATGCCTTGGGTTCATCTTGTTTGGGACGCTCTGTTCTTCCTGTACCTGGATATCTGTTTCCTTCTTTAGGCTTAGGAAGTTTTCAGCCATAATTTCTTCAAATACATTTTTGATCCCCTTTTCTCTCTTTTCTCTCTCTTCCAGAAGGGGTTCTCCTTCTTGAACCCCTATTATGTGTATGTTGGCACATTTTATATTATCCCATAGTTCTCATATGTTGTTTTTTTTTTTAAATTTGTTCTTCTGTCTGCTGTTCTGATTGGGTGATTTCCATTATTCTATCTTCCAGATCACTTATGCATTCTTCTGTGTCATTTATTCAGTTATTTATTGCTTCTAGGGTATTTTTTATCTCAGAAATTGAATTATCCTCTTTTGATTGGGTCATCTTTATAGTTTCTAGTTCCTTGTTAAAATGATCTGTATTTACATTGATACTCTTTCTTAATTCAGTTAGCATTTTTATTGTCAACTTTTTGAACTCAGTGTCTGGTAGACTAATTATGTTTCATTATTTTTTCAGGATTTTTCTTTTGCTTTCAATTTCCTCTGCCTTTCATTTTACTTAACTTTCTCTATCTCTATGAATTTAGATGAAACGGTTATCTATTGTGGTCTTAAAAGGGTATTTTTATGTGGGAGCTCCCTATGTAGAATGAATGTGTATGATGCCTTTGGTGAGAAGGCTGGATTTGATATGGATGCCAGCCACGTCTTTCCTCAGGGTGTGCTGGCCACTGTCATCTTGGTAGGGTGTGTGGTTGGTGTTGGAGGAGCTAAAGCCTGTGCAGGGTGTGAGGTGGGACTTCCTGCTCCATGGCTGCTGTCACCCTGTCAAGGGCAGGGTCTGCTCCCCAGATGCTGGAGTGGAAATCCTGAAGATTGGCTCAAACAGGCTCTGTTCCCTTTAAGTGTGTGTTATTCCTTCTCCCTGCACTGGGGTCTTTTCCCCAAAGGAGGGGAGTGCTGAAGAAAGTGAGGCTCATGCACTCACTGTGGTCCAATATGTTGCCTGTGCAGGCTTAAGGTCACATCCCTTCCCCTGTTGTGATCATCCCAGATCTAGTGCAAGGTTGTGGTGTGTTGTTGGCAGAGCCAGAGCATTGGCTCAGCTGGGAGTTACAGTGTGTTTGTTGCAAGGGCTTGAGCAGCTGCACTGTTGCCAGAAGTTTGGGCTGTATCTGTGGTACTGCCAGTGTAAGTGCCAACAGTGGTTGCTGCTGCCTCCCATGGATCACTCCCCAGGTCCCTCGGCCATCTGTGTATCACTAGATCAGATCCTTTTCTGGGACCAGGTTGCCCTAGACCCTGTGCCATCGCATGGAGTGAGTGGGGCTGCTGTGTTTGCCCAGCTTGGATTGGGGAGTGAGGCGAGGAGGCAGCTGCTAGTGTAGAGCTTTCTCTGCCCTGTCTGCTGGCAAACAAGCACCTGTGCACTCCTCACAAGTGGAGTCTAGGCTTCTCCATATCTTCTATCTTTCCCAGCATTTTCCCCAGCAGGCAGGGGGGCTTGTCTCCTCTGCATAGGACCCAGGACAGGGGTGCCCAGTCTGCAGCTCACTCCCCAGGGCAGGAGTGTGCCTGTGGGGTCTTTCTTCTCCTCCTAGACCCCTCCTAGGGGTACAGGTCCCAACCTGATGCTTTTTCTCCCATCCTACCCAGTTATGTGGGAATCTTTCCTGTAGCCTTTTTGTATAGGAGTTCTTCTGCCAGTTTCCAGTTGGTTTTCCATGAGAATTGTTCCACATGAAGATGCATTTTTGATGTGCTCATGTGGGGACCTGAGCCCCATGTCCTCTAGCTCTGCCATCTTCATCTGCCTCTCTGAAACCATTATCTTAGAGAGATCTGTACTCCTACATTCATTGCAGCATATTGACAGTAGTCAAGTTATGGAAACAGCCACTGATAGATGAATAAAGAAAATTATATATATATTTATATTGTATATATATTTATATTGTATATATAATATGTATACTAAAGTATTAATCAGCCTTAAAAAAGAAGGATATCCTGATTGTGCTTTCCCATAGTATTGCTACTTTACAACAATCCAATTCCAATAAAAAAAAGGGAGAGATACCAGATGTGGTGGTTGATGAGCACATCTTGTTAAAAGATGTTATCTAGACTTATTATGGTGATCATTGCAGACTGTATATAAATATCAAATCATTACGTTGTACACCTGAAACTAATATAATGTTACTATGTCAATTATACTTGAATTAAAAAAAAAGAAGGAAATCTTGCCATTTGTGACAACATGGATGAAACTGGAGGGCATTATGTTAAGTGAAATAAGCCACAAAGAAAAAAACAAAATACTGTATGGTATCACTGATATGTGGAATCTAAAAGAAAAGTTAAACTTATGGAAACAAAGAGAAGAATGGTGGTTGCAGGGACTTGGGTGTGGAAAAAATAGGAAGGGGTTGGTAAAAGGGTACAAACTTTTAGTTATAATGGAATAAAGTCTGAGGATTAATGTATAACATAGTGAGTATAGTTGATAACACTGTATTGTATAACTGAAATTTGCTAAGAGAGAACTTAAGTGTTCTCATTTTTAAAAAGGTGAAAAAATTACTATGGATGTTCATTGAAAGAATATTCACTTCCATTTGGAGAAGGCTTCATGAAGAAGGTGGCGAATTGAGCTGAGTCTTGAAAAATGATCTTGAATAGATCATTTTAGCTAGAGTAAACAATAGAAGTAAGGCTATGGAGACAGAAAAGAAAGGGCTGTGTACTGAAATTGACATTTATCCCAAGGTGGCTATAATAAAGTGCATCTATAATGCCACAAAAACGTCAAAAATCACTGAAGAAAGTGTGCAGTGAAGGAGACAGAGGGAAAGGTGACATAAGGCTAGGCAATGCCTAATTGTAAGAGACAGGTTACAGGGGAAAATGTATTCAAGACACTAGAGATTGTGTTCAGAGAGGACTAACTAATCTAGTTCCCCGAAGGAAAGGTTAGTCAAAAGAGTTGCATGCCATGGAGAAATTAAAAAGATTGAAGTGGGAGGTGGACATTTTTGGACTCTTTTCATCTCTGACAAGGAAGGAGAAGGAAGCCACATTACGTGGATTATGTAGTAGAAAGAAAAAGTTATTTTTGTAACATTTGTGGTGAAAGAAAGTCATGATAGAATGGTAATTTGAGGGGAAAGCAGAAAGAGGAAAACTTCCATAATAACAGTAAATCTTCCTGGCTACAATCAGCCAATTTCCTCTTGTTCCACTGCTGGATGGGGTAGAATGGAAGTTCACATCACTCTCCCTAAAGACAGTTTTAAAAAAGTTATTAACAGGCAAGTTATCCTGCAGTCCTTTCCCCCGTACTGTTATTTAGGTAGGAATGAATCTGACAGAGAGCTGCAGATGGGAAAATGTTCACTGTGGGTCTGGGTGGGTATTTTAATTTGAAAAACAATGTTTCCTGTACAAGGATAATTTAAAGGCAGTTTGGATCAAGATTTATAAAAAGCATTTATTCTATTGTCCCTTGGGTTCAAGCTCTAGGAATAGATGATAATGGTGTTTCATTATCCTTTATTAACATCAGTTTGAAGCCTTGTTTTTTCTTACAAGTTTAGTTGTGTATTAGTACAACACAAACTTATCAGGCAGTTACAGATAATCCAAAAAGATGTCCCTCTTTCTACAAAATCCTTGCGCTATTAGTATTATTAATAGTAATAATGATTTACTAAATTCCTACAGTTTTCCAGGGACATTAATTATATTATATCTAATCCTTATAACAACTGCAAGGTAGATATTATCGCTCCCATTTAGCTTTAAGGAAATTGAGGCTTAGAGAGTTAGCTTAAACTACCCTAGCTCCCATTGCTAGTAAGATAAAGACCAGAGTTTCCTGTCCTCATTGTCTATATTAACCACACTTTAAACCAAAAATTGGGGCCTATAATGTGAGAACAGGATGTAATATTTGAAACTGGGTCTCAGTTTCATGAAATTTTCAACACTATGAAAAATCTGTGATATGTGTCTGGAACATATGTGTCTATTTCTTTGAATTGCGGAGCATATCTTTTTCAGAAATCTAATGAACAATATTTATTTTTTCTTTCCTTTGTTATTTAGGGAAACTGAAGGACCCCAGATGATTCCAAAGCATACAATTAATGACAGTTCCCTTAGTGACTGTGGTTTCTTCTCTGTTTACTTTTTCAGACCCTCTAGGAAGTCCTCTATTTATGTTTGATAACAAATAACCAATAGAAAAATGAACTTATCTCTCATTCATCAAGTGCTTAAGTGCCACTGAATTATTGAGGAATGTTGTAGAAGACAGTTGTATTTATATAATTTGTACAATTATAGTTACCTATAGATATGTAATTATCATAAAGAACAACCAAAACTATTTTTTGTGTAGGAAAACTTTTATCCTTAAATATAATTTTATGTTTTTTGATGATATTAAGTTCATTTAAAATACCATAATTGAAACTGCATGGTAAAGATTTGACTGAAGTTTCTGGTTTCTTTTTTGTAATCCATTTTCATAAGGCTTTCCCTAAGCACCATGTGGACACTGATACCTTCTATAAAACCTTGGAAGGATTTGTGTTTCACAGTTCTTAATTGGAAATAAAGAGTGTTTACTCTTATTTATTTATTTGACTGTTCTTGTGCATTTTTTCTAAAAATTGTGTGAAGTATATATATAACATAAAGCTTATAATTTTAACCATTTCTAAGTGTACAGTTCTGTGACATTAAGTATATTCACATTGTTGTGCAACCATCACCACCATCCATCTCCAAAACATTTTCATCTTCCCAAACTGAAACTCCATAACGATTAACACTAGCTTCCAATTCCCCTGCGCACCCCAAACCCTGGCGACCACCATTCTACTTTGTGTCTCTATGAATTTGATTATTCTAGGTACCTCATATAAGCAGAGTCATACAATATTTATTTCACTTAGCATTATGTCTTCAAGGTTCATCCATGTAGTAGCATGTGTCAGAATTTTCTTTCTTTTTAAGGCTGAATAATATTTCATTGCTTGTATAGACTACATTTTGTTTATTCATCCACTTGGTCAATGGACACTTGTATTACTTCCACCTTTTGGCTATTGTGAATAATGCTGCTATAGACATGAGTGTACAAATATTAGCTTGAGTACCTGCTTTTAATTCTTTTAATTTAATTTTAATACTCAGAAGTGGAATTTCTGGATCATACAGCAATTCTAAGTTTAATTTTTTGAGGACTCACCATACCATTTTTCACAGTGGCTACACCATTTTACATTCCCATCAACAATGCACTAGGGTTTCAGTTTCTCCATATTTTTATCAACACTTGTGGCTTTCTTTTTTTTTTTTTTTTAAATAACAATTATGCTCATGGGTGTAAAAGGGTGTTTTCTCTTGAAAGAGTACATACTAAAGATTAATAGAAAACATGCCAGCAAACCAACAATTTCTAACACTCTTATGGATATTCGTTGTAAAGTCACTTTGAAAATAAGCCCTTAAAATAATAAAAATTAGATAGAGCAGTATTTTAGAGTCCCTGTTAAGTACAGAAAATGGGAAAAGAATAAGAATATGCACCACAAAAATCTCAAAGGGAAGAACATGTATTAAACAGTAACATATCCAAGGAAGATGAGGAAATGTGGAAAAGAGTGAGAACTAGAGAAGTGGGGAATTAATAATTTCCTAAATAAAACACTAAACCTCATTTACTTATCTACTATAAACACTGAAAACAAATTTCTTTTGAGTACATGACTATCGACTCTTTAGCGAATGTTTAAGGGGTTTAGAAAGCTTGTGTAAGACTCTAATAATGGTTTTTAGTTTTACCTCTGTTCTTAAATTATGTCAAGAATAGAAGATGTTGGATTTTATTGATCTAGCCATGCTAGGGACATGACAACTAAACAAAAGCAGGATTGATTTTTCTAGTAACAAAATTTGAAAGCATTGTATATGAATATGATCAATTAACTTTCAAGAACTATGAGTGTATTGTGTATAGGTAATAATTTTAATAAAATTTTTATTTTGTTTGGGTGTGGAAACACTATAAATAACATGTGACCTGACTATGAATAACATGTGACCTGATTTACTTTTATTTAAAATGCCTACTCTTAGACCAATTTTGGTTATAATTTAACTTTTAAAAGTTTAGAAGTACAGTTTTTGATTCTACTTCTAGATGTTTATTAATTAATAATGTCTACTGAGTATCTAGTGTGTTCTAGACATTTTTCTATGCTCTGGGGATCTATAAGTGGAAAAAATTAGATTAAAATCTTTGTTTTCACATACCTTACACTTTAGCAAAGGGGGAGAAACTATAGGTAGTAAATAGAACAAATAAATAATGATTTAGTTATTAGGTGATGGGAATTATAAGGTATTGTTATTAGGATATTAGAAGATGTTACATGTTATGAAAAAGAAAAAGATGAAGATAAGGGGAATATGGCAAAGGACAAAGCATGGGTTGTAGTTTCAAATGGGGTGGCCACAAGAGACTTTATTGGGAAGGTGACATTTGAAAAAAGGCTTTAAGCAGGTAAAGGAAGAGAGCATTCCAGACAGAGGGAACAGCCAGTGCAAAGTCCCTAAGGCAGGAATGTGTCTGGCATTTTAAGGAACAACAAGAAGGCAAGTGTGACTGGAACAAAGAGAGCAAGGAGTGAGAAGACAATGAGTAGAAGAAAAAAAATCAGAGGTGCACAAAGATTTATGCACATTGATGTCCAGCAATGGATACTATTGAATAAGTTGGGGTATAAACATGTGATGGACTATCATACAGCTCATGTTTATAAAGAATATTTAATGATGTAATATAATGCTTACAACTTAATGGTAACTGAGATATGTGTTCTACAATTATAAAATTATTGCACATATCTCAATTATTAAGTAACTGAGATATGTGCTATAATCATAGATACAGAATAGATTTATTTATGTACATATAAATGCACCAAATTTGAGAGTAATAATCTGTTGTTCATGTTATTATGGGCAATTTTTATTTTCTAAATTTTCTAAATTATCCATATATCATTTTCTTATTTTGAAAAAGATATTTCCAATCTAGAGATATTTTCCTTAAATTAAAAAAAAAGGATAGAGTGAACATTTTCAATCAACCAATTATTGGGTTGGCCAAAAGCTTCATTCGTTTTTTTCTGAAAGATGGCTGTAGTAGAACTTAGTTGTCTTTAACTTCATTCAAAACAATTTTGTTAGATTGTATGTAACAGCTGTCATATCAGTGTGCATTTAAAAAAAGACATCAAAATCGGTGAATTTTGTGTAGCCATTTTAATATTGAAGATGAGAAAAAAGCAACATTTTGGGCATATTATACTTTATTATTTCAAGAAAGGTAAAAACACAACTGAAACGTAAAAAAAGATTTGTGCAGTGTACGGAGAAGGTGTTGTGACCGATCGAACATGTCAAAAGTAGTTTGCAAAGTTTCTTGCTGTAGATTTCTCACTGGACGATGCTCCACGGTCGGATAGACCAGTTGAAGATGATAGCGATCAAATTGAGACATTAATTGAGAACAATGAACGTTATACCACGTGGGAGATAGCCTACATACTCAAAATATCCAAATCAAGTGTTGAAAATCATTTGCACCAGCTTGGTTATGTTAATCGCTTTGATGTTTAGGTTCCATGTAAGTTAAGCGAAAAAAACCTTGCATGCGATTCTCTACTTAAATGTAATGGAAACGTTCCGTTTTTAAAACAAATTGTGATGGGCAATGAAAAGTGAATACTGTACAATAATGTGGAATGGAAGAGATTCTGGGGCAAGCGAAATGAACCACCACCAACCACACCAAAGGCAGTACTTCATCCAAAGAAGGTGATGTTGTGTATATGTTGGGATTGGAAGGAAGTCCTCTCCTATGAGCTCCTTCCAGAAAACCAAACAATTAATTTCAACTGCTTCCAGTTAGACCAACTGAAAGCAGCACTCGATGAAAGGCATAGAGAATTAGTCAACAGAAAACGCATAATCTTCCATCAGGATAACGCAAGACCGCATGTTTCTTTGATGACCAGGCAAAAACTGTTAAAGCTTGGCTGGGAAGTTCTGATTCATCCGCCATATTCACCAGACATTGCACCTTCGGATTTCCATTTATTTAGGTCTTTACAAAATTCTCTTAATGGAAAAAATTTCAATTCCCTGGAAGACTGTAAAAGGTACCTGGAACAGTTCTTGGATCAAAAAGATAAGTTTTGGGAAGATGGAATTATGAAGTTGCCTGAAAAATGGCAGAATGTAGTGGAACAAAATGGTGAATACGTTGTTCAATAAAGTTCTTGGTAAAAATGAAAAATGTGTCTTTACTTTTACTTAAAAACTGAAGGCACTTTTTGGCCAACCCAATACATCGAAAAACTGAAGTGATGTCTATTACATTGAGTGAACTGGTCTTCAATAATTTGGGTGATTGTTCAGCAAGTATTCACTTCCCGTCCCCTCACACTGTAGGTGGAGTATACTTCACCGATCTCACGATGTAGGGCTTGGCCTTGTGACTTGCTTTGGCCAATGGAATGTTAGTAGTCATGATGTGAGCAGAAGCTCTAAATGTGTTTAGTTCTTAATTTGGATTGGTCCTGGAATCACAGTGACATGCCATGAGGAGAGCATGCCTCAGGCAGAATGAAGACGTACAGAACAAACCTGAACCTGACCCATAGTCTGGACCCAGGCCAGGAGGACAGCCACCCAGCTGAGGCGAGTATAAATCAGATGAACTATGGTTGACTTGCAGATCCTTCAGCCCAAGAATATATGCTTGTTTTCATAAGTCATTGATTTGGTTTGTTACATATCATTATTGCAGCAATAACTAGTATGTGGACAATGTGTTTTTCTTGGTCAACACTGAAAAATTCACTCAAAGCTGTAATAAACAGGAGATTGAAAAGATAGAAGGTCAGTATTCTTGTGGATTTTATACCAGGCCCAGATTCTGAACTCTGACCTGTTTGTTCCCATATTACTCCATTGGAGGAATTGAATATTGATCTAATTTCAAGTAAATTCTGGTAGCAAGAGTGTGATAGGCTAAGTTAGGATGAAGTTGCATAGAATCATTGTGGTTGCAAGAGCAACCTGGGTACCAATGCTCTCAGCATCACAGTTCAATACTGCCTTTATTCTCCCACAGGTGTTATTCCTGAGATCATTCCTCTGTTAACCTTCTGCATGCAAATCTGCATTTCAAGTTTATTTCCCAGGAAACTGACTTACAGCAGTAAACAATATTTGTAATTTTATCTTATGTATGTAAAAAATAGTGACTAGACATGTTTTCTATGCACACTTGTGCACACTTGTAAATGATTAGAAAATGTCTGAAATGATGTAATAAGAAGTTGTGGATAAATAAGATGTGGTATGTGTATATACACAATGGAATATTACTCAGCCATGAAAAAGAATGAAATATTGCCATTTGCAGCAACATGGATGGATCTAGAGATTATCATACTAAGTGAAGTAAGTCAGGCAGAAAAAGACAAATATTATATGATATCACTTAATGTGGAATCCAAAAAAATAATACAAATCAACTTATTACAAAGCAGAAACAGACTCACAGACTTAGAAAATGAACTTATGGTTACCAAAGGGGAAAGGGGAGGAGGAGGGATAAATTAGGAGTATGGAATTAATAGATATACACCACTATATATAAAATACATAAACAATAAGGATTTACTGTATGGCACAGGGATCTATATTCAATATCTTGTAATAACTGATAATGGAAAAGAATCTGAAGTTGTACACCTGAAACTATCACAATATTGTAAATAAACTATAGTTAAATTTTTTAAAAAAGTTGTTGCAATGGAAATGGGAATAGAAGATTCTCGATGATAGGATTTGCTTTTCGCAATACATTTTCTCTGTGAAATTTTCCAAGAGTTTACATTCTTTTATAATAAAGAATGTTTAAAAGAGTTTTTGAAAGATAAAAACAAATATGGTAAAAAAAAAAAAAGCTCCTGCAGGCTCTACTAGGGTAGAGAGCTGAACCAAAAGATCTACTGATTATAACCAGTTAGTTTTGCCGGGGACATGGTGTTTGATTGTATAAAATCCCTTAATATTCTAACGGTAATTATACTTAAGCATATAACACTTAAAGATACACAAGAAACAAGTAGTGCAAGAAACAATTTTTCTTTTGCCCAGGTAATATGATTTTTATTTTAATAATAAAGGATCAATATAAAGAAGTTAATGTAAAAAAGTTTAAAAAAAAGTTAAAAAACCACTGCCAGCCCACTATTTAGAAGTAACTTTACCCCAGATATTTTTCTATACATATATACAGATGAAAGCATAGGTATATAAATTGGTGAAAGTAATTTTTTAATGAGATTATATTCTAAATGAAAAATATTTTATTTAAACTTATTAGTGTTTAAGAGGAAAAAAATTGATAGGATATTATGTTCTAAAAGACTTCTCTAAGCTTAAGGAAAGAGATAATAAAATGCATTAAGAAGTTGGAGTCATTCTTAAAAATTACTTATTTCTTTTTTTTTTAATACATTTATTTTATTATTTTATTTTATTTATTTATTGTTTCTGGCTGCGTTGGGTCTTCGTTGCTGCACGCGGGCTTTTCTCTGGTTGCGGTCGGTGGGGGCCACTCCTTGCTGCGGTGCGCGGGCTCCTCATTGTGGTGGCTTCTCCTGTTGCAGAGCATGGGCTCTAGGTGCGTGGGCTTCAGTAGTTGTGGCATGTGGGCTCAGTAGTTGTGGCTCACGGGCTCCAGAGCGCAAGCTCAGTAGTTGTGGCACAGAGGCTTAGTTGTTGCGCAGCATGTGGGATCTTCCCGGACCAAGGATCGAACCCGTGTCCCCTGCACTGACAGGTGGTTTCTCAACCACTGCGCCACCAGGGAAGCCAAAAAAATTACTTATTTCTATTTTAAACAATATCGACTGAAGTCTGTGCTATGGGAAATGAGGACATTACTAACGAAAGCTAACACTTACTGAGTGATTACAATATGCCAAGGACTATTCTAAATGCTTTAAGTGTATTAAATCATACAATCCTTAGAACAACCCCACGAGGTGGAGGTATCATCCTCATTTTTTAGATGAAAAAACTAAGGTAAAGAAAATTTACATGACTGCCCAGGGCTATGTACTTAAGAAAGCACTAAAACTAGGATTCAGACCTGGGCCCAGAACCTTGGGTTCTTAACTCCCACTGCCCCTTTTCACATTGGTGCCTGCATCCCCATTGGTTAGTTGAATTCTTTTTTATACTGTCAAATTGTATGTTACTTTTATTGTTTTGCATTCCATTTGTTTTGTTTCATTTTTTTTTTGAGTTTAAGGTCAAACTGAAATTTTTTTCTGACCTCTTTTCATTTTTTTTCCAGGTTTATTGACAAATAATTGACATATATCACTGTATAAGTTTAAGGTGTGCAACATGGTGTCAAGTGTGATTTACATATATTATGAAACGATTACCACAAAAGGTTTAGTTAACATCTATCATCTCATATACACACAGTAAAAAAGAACAGAAAAAAATTTCTCCTTGTGATGAGAACTCTTGGGTTCTACTCTCTTAATAACTTTCCTACATATCATATAGCAGTGTTAACATGTTAAAACTAATTCTTATTTACTTTAAAACTGGAAGTTTGTATCTTTTGACCACCTTCCTCTAGCTACCCCTACCCCCAACCTCTGCCTCTGGTACCACAAATCTGATCTCTTTACCTATGAGCTTGGTGTTTTTTTGTTTTGTTTTCTTTTATTTTTTTAATTTTTAATATTTTTTGTATTAGATTCTACCTATAAGTGAGATCATACAGTATTTGTCTTTCTCTCTCTGACTTCTTTCACTTAGCATAATGCCTTCAAGTTTCATCCACGTTGCCATAAATGGTAGGATTTCCCTGTTTTTTTTTTTTTTTATGGCTGAACAATATTCCATTGTATATATACAGTCGACCCTTGAACAACTTGGGGATATGGGGTGCCAACCGTCCCGTGCAGTCAAAAATCCACGTATAACTTTACAGTTGGCCCTCCATATCTGTGGTTTTGCATCAGCAGATCCAACCAACCATGAGTTGTGTAGTACTGTAATACGTATTTACTGAAAAAAATCCATAGATAAGCAGATCTACACAGTTCAAACCTATGTTGTTCAAGGGTCAACTGTATACCACTGATTTTCAAACACAATAGCTTAGTATTTATTCCACATTTAGGTGAATTTCATTCCATCTCAGTCCTTTTACATGGATTTTCCATTTCTGAGTTCAGTAATTTGGGTTTTTGTGGGCCTTTTTTTTTTTTTTTGCTTTTCTTTTCTTTTTTTTTCCTCCTAATAAGAACCCATGAGTCCTATGTTCCTGCAGTTTTTTCCAATTTGGAAGGTCTGTTTGATATTCTCACATCTTGTTTGAGTATAATCTCCTTGGGCCATATGGGTTTTTTTTTTTTCTTTTAGAAGTTTTCTGCATGTATTTCTCCACTATGTTTTGGCTTGCATCATGCTGTGCCTCAATTCTTTCTCCTTTTCAGTGGACTTCTTTTTTTTCCCTTATGCCTGAAGAATTTCTTCTTTTCCTAACTTTTCCTTTATTTGTCCCTCTCTTTCTCTGCCCTCTCTTTTTCTTTCTTCTCTTTGTTTTCTTTATTTTTAAAATACCATGATTTTACTAAACTATGGCTTGATTAGTGTTGATTATGTGTGTTCAGTCTACTGGAATCATTACTTATTTGAGGGTTATTTGTTGGTAGTAATTCTTTTTTTTTTTAATTTTTTTATTTAATTATTTTTGGCTGTGTTGGGTCTTCGTTTCTGTGCGAGGGCTTTCTATAGTTGTGGCAAGTGGGGGCCACTCTTCATCGCGATGCACGGGCCTCTCACTATCGCGGCCTCTCTTGTTGCGGAGCACAGGCTCCAGATGCGCAGGCTCAGCAATTGTGGCTCATGGACCTAGTCGCTCCGCGGCATGTGGGATCCTCCCAGACCAGGGTTCGAACCCGTGTCCCCTGCATTGGCAGGCAGACTCTCAACCACTGTGCCACCAGGGAAGCCCCTCATATCTGAAGTTTTTTGTTAACATTCTGTACAGGGGTTAACTATTAAGGGTTCAGCTATCTGCTGTAACAAGCAATTCTCTAACCTTGGAAATTTAACACAATAAAAGTTTATTTTAGTTCACTTACGTCCTAGTCCAGTGAGGATATTGTGGAGGAAGGAAACCATAGTCTTTCCGGGACTAAACTCCTCTATCTTGTGAGGCTGTCATTTTCAACATGTGGCTTCCAGGGTCATTATGGAAAGGGAAGAGAAAACAAAGAATCTCACATGGGTCTGGAAGTATCATTTGTAACTTTTGCCCACATTCCATTGGCTGAAACATAGTTCCATGGCCCCACGTAGTTGCAAAGTAGCTTGGAGATGCAGAGAAAATGTGTGCTCAGCAGAAACCTTAGCTGGGTTTGGTGAACACATAACAGTGTTTCTGCTGCAGGTTCACTCCCTGCTTTGGTGTTCAGAAAATAATTGTGAAGAGTGAGTACCATCAAGCCACAGATCAATTCTCCAATTCAGTGTGATTCACTGTGAATCAATCTCATGGCTAGTTTCCCCTATTGAACCAGTTTCTCCCATCATTCATTTCTATGATAGAAATAAGATGACTCACTGAGTTTTACTTTAAAGGCTAGGTATTGGAGTATTAGAGAGAATTCTTAGGAATTTGTTTACTCAACAGTATAGAGGGGTAAAGACATACAATTTCAAGTGCTGCCATGACATTCTTGAGCCCCAAAGGCTGTAAGTTCTCCTGCTCTTGCCAGATATGCCTCCCACCCATAAGGAGAGGCTTCTCACCTGGCTAGTTCCTCTTTCAGCTGGACCAGCTGCACTGAACTTAGTCCTCAACCTACTGGGTTTTACCTCTGTGTTAGCCTGCAAATTATTCAAACAAACAATCACGTCTTCCAGTGGGGATTGGCGGCACCTCATCCACTTGTTACTACAAAGCCTGACTCCCAGAGTCATTGGTTCGCTCGGCTCCTGTGTGCAATCACTGTGTGGCCCTACAGTCTACCTAAGGTGTGAGCTATGTGACTAATAAACTGCTGTCATTCTCATCTGTCCAGTGTTGGGTGTCATGTGTTCAGCCATCTCATACTATTTAGGGTGAGGAATCCCTCCTTCACCAATAAGGTGAATTGGAAGTGGTCAGAACAGGAGTGTTAGGAGGCTTATCACACTACATCAACCAATTTTGCTTCAGCATCTTGTGGCAAACAAATATTAGATGACAATATTAGATGACACTTGTCTCATTGTTTGGTTTAGTTTTTTTGTTTGTTTGTTTGTTTGGTTGGTTTTTGTTTCCATTACTTAAATGTTGTGGATAGACAGTTTCAGAATAACTTTGTTTTGCTTCAAAGTTCTTTATAGGCAGTGATCTTGTAGAAAAGTGTAGAAGGAAAATGTGTAGAAGTAAGGGTATCCAGGAGCAGCCAGCATCAACATTATTATTGGACATGAACAGTAGACCAGACAGGAGGAAAATCTAAGTAGAATGAGATTTTTGGTATACTGGCATTAGAAAGAGAACAAAAATAACTCATGAGCTTTTAAAAAATGAACTCACTGAAGCTATTAAACTGTTGAACCATATGATGTCATTGTAATTTCATCATTCTTATTATTTTATGAGAGGACAATATGTTGATGTCATTAAAGACAAACTAGAGCTACTGAAGTCATTAGATCACCTTATAGAACAAATACACCCCAGGGACACTTTGTATCCTAGGGCCTAACTCTGTTTCAGAAGAGCAGTCCTGCAGCTAATCATGCATACATGCTTGAAAACAATTACTGGATCATTCATGAATTAGCACTCTGCATTTCTTCTTAATCATATGACAAGTAGAATAGACAACTTCTTAAGTGGTGCTTTGAGAACTCCTAACCCAAAATGTCAACCTACCACCTTACAATTTCCATGTTAACCTTCTGGTTTGGTTTGAGTTTGGAAAACTATTTGGTCTTCATTGCCTCAAAAGATAAGGAGAATTTTGATAGAAAGAATGAGTAAGTAACAACATTCCTATTATGAATAAGTATTGGTCAAAAAGTTCTGGACTTAAACCAGGAAAAGATACTCTATATATAATTGTAGGCTTGTGTAAAGTATCAGTAATAATAATAATAATAATGACAACTAACATGTATGAAGCAATTGTAAAATATTAGTCTTATTGCTAAGAATATGACTTGAATTATCATATCTAATACCTACATCAGCAAAAAGTTAGAAACCTTTATTATCTATGATTTGCAGATAAAGAAACTGAGCCTTAGAGAAATTGAGTAAAGAGCCACAGATACACAGCTAATGAGTATGGGGGCTGAGACTCTAACCTTGAATTTCTGACTCTTCTGTCAGAGATCTTAACCAAAGCAATGAGAGAATTCTGGGATGCAGGACAGAACACCTGGAATAAAGACTACATGGGCTATCTTCTTCAAAAGGGTTTCTCTCAAATTCTAACTTAATTGCTAAGTTATTTATCCAGCAATTATTTATTGGCCACCAACTATGGTCTTGGGACTGTGCTAGCTATTGTGAATATAAAAATGAATGAAAGATGGTCCCTGCCCTCACACAGCCCACAGCCCAATGGAAGAGTTAGAAAATAGACAAAGAACTGTAAACACAGCATGGTAAGGACAAGGTAGGGACAAGCAAAGAGAGCTAGGCACCCCGCAGCTGGCACTGGGGAGGTTTTTACGACTGGCAGTGGTGACAGTATACTATGATTTACCCTTCTTTAGAAGTTCTAAGAGGTACAATATTTTCCCTACCTTTCTTCTTTGCTGTTCTTTGTCCCATTCTTTCATCAAATAGCACACATAATTAAATAAAAATAACGAGGAGAGCCACACAATGGTTAAGAGCTCATTTACCTTTCCACTCATTAGCTGTGTGACTTTGGCCTAGTTACTTAACTTCTCAGAATCTGTGTTTTCTCATTTGTACTTCTTAGGTTTGTTGTGAATATTAAATTAGGGAAGAACAAATCCGACTGCATATTAGATATGTTTCTTTTACTTTAACCTTTGTATTCTATTGTTTTTCTTCCTTAGGAATGTTGCCCATTCTCAAGCCTCTGACCTTCAAGGGTATAACACTTTTCCATTCATACAGAGATAGAAAGTTGCAGAACAGAGAATAACATTTGTTTCTTTGGAGGTTTTCAGGAACATCTGTGACCTGACCTAGGTGGACAGCTACAAGAACAAAGGATTCCCACACCAAGATGTCTGCAACAACCAACCACGCCCCTCCCTCAACTTGCCTTTAAAAAGGCTTTGCTGAAACCCTTCAGGGAGTTCTAGGTTATTTGGGGGTGTGAACCACCCATTCTCCTTGCATGGCCCTGCAGTAAACCTTTCTCTGCTCCAAACTCAGATGTTTCAGTTTGTTTGGGCTCACTGTGGGTCAGGCACACGAACTTGCATTTGGTAACAAAATGAGATAATGCCAACCGTTTCTAGCCATCTTTCCCTGCTTTATTTTTCAACATAGCCCTTATGACCTATTGATATGTTGTTTATCACTAATCTGTACACTCCATGAAAGCAGGGATATTATCTGCTTTTTTTCATTGGTATAACCCATTTACAAAAAATAGTGTTTGACCCTTAATAATTGAATAAATAAATGACTGAATGACAACAAAGCACTTAGCACAGTGTCTGGCCACAGTAAACATTCAATAAGATGAATTTTTATGATTATGATTATACCCTGACATACATTTGCATATTAAAAGTGGTAAAGTTAGCCTCAGGTGTAAGGGAGAATTGGCTAACATTTGTCTTGTGTGCCCTATTTAGCTATCTTCTGCCCATCCCTGTTTCTCCATTAATCTCAGTTTTTGACTGTCTTGAAAGGTGTTAGACGATTGGCTTACCCTTCACACTAGTATTTAAGAATTAGGAGAAAATGCAGAATGACTCAACAGCAGAAAGATAAATCCTTAATTGTGTGGTTTGAGATTAGTGGCTGAAATATTGGCACCAGCAGTGGAGGTATTTTGGGGGAGGGGAAGGGATAAAGCTCAGAAATGGCTGAGGGAATCATTGGTCAACACACCATCTTTTATTCTCCGGCCCTTTCCCCCTTCCTTCCACCTCTTAAATCACACCAGTAACCTGCTACCTTCTGACTGAAACACAGCTGGATGATGTTTTCTGGGTTTATAGCATGAACTTTGTCTAGCCTGGGATCTGATTACTTGTTTGCCCTAAAGAAAATCTCCCTAAGCCCATGCTCGCCAGGGCTGCAAGTGGTCATAATCCTGACACACACGTGGGGTGGGATAACTAAGGAGTGTTCCTTCTATCTAAGCAAAATCCTGACAAAGACGCCCTCTGAAATCGTCTCCTTTCATTCAGTCTCATTTTATACCTTCAGAGGTGTTCAACTTGCTATAGGTTCTTAACCCAGATTCTGTTTTCTGTATCATTAGAGAAATATGCAGATACCTTCTTATAGGTTTTCATATCTAACCTGTTAATCTATTTTGGTTTTGATCCCAATGATCGTCTCCATTTTATCTATCTATAATATTTTCACTGTAGGGTATGTTTTATTTACTTTTAGTATTCTTAAACTGTATTTCATTTTGTTTTGATGAAAATCATTGATTTATAATTGCTATCAAATGCTTCTTTACCTGATGTGGCTGATGAATAGCTACCAGAGCAGGAAGTTATGAAAAACATAGCTTTGTGAGGATGCTTCAAATTCCAAATAAAGATTAAATGTCTGCTAAATCAAAAATAGTGAAAATACTATAATACATTTAATTCTGAAGTGAAATACTAGGTCAATGTGCCCAAATTCAAACATCGTTTATTGTAGGTTCACATTGTTTTATGTAATATGTATCTCTTTAAAATTGATCTGCATGATTGTTTCATTAAATAAGAGTTGTTCATATTCAATTCTTTTTTCCTGTACTTTCTCTATTGAATTTGTAAGTTATGCTCAATTAAAAGGAAATAATTGGACTAAAATAAAATAGTCTCTTCAGTTTTTCTATTTCTACTGATACTGATTTGAAAATGAGGGTAATGCCATTTGCCCAATCAATATTTTCTTCCTAGTATTTTATTCCTGGGGGTGGGGGAAGCTGATATATTGGGATATTTATCTTTTTTTTTTTCCTGTGTGCATTCAAAAAAAGTCCAAATGCCTTAGAGAAACAATATTATTGTGTGTGTGTGTATTCAATTCAAAATAAGACTCACATCAACTTTCTGCTCAAATACCATAATTATATGGCAAAATTTGATTCTTGTGACAAAGTTTGCTGTTATTATTCCCATTTTTGCAGATCCAGTCTCCCAGCTTCCAATTCACAATATCTGGCAGCTATTTAAATTACAAATGAGAATAATCATAGACCAGGATTATCATCTCTTTAATTCTATATATCAAAATTCCCTTAATTGCTTTGGAAGCCACATCAACCAATAGAGTCATGTGAAACATTGTTTTGTAAGTAAAACATGTTAGTCTTTTACATAAAATTGTGACTGTTAAGCCTCACTTTCTCTTCCTGGCACTTGATGACAACCATCCTTAGATTGAACTGAGGAGGATACAAATGGAACATATGTAAATAAAGTAGTAGAAAAATATTTTGATTATTATAAATATGTATTTTTTCTCCTTAATGCTTTGTAAATTTTACAGCCATTATACCAATTAAATGTTCTTTTTCAGTGGTGTGCTGGAGTCGGCTTGTACTTGTTCACAAGAGCTGACTGTGACATCTTCTCAACTCCAAGTTTAGTGACATCAGGTTGTTGGCTTGAAATTAGTCATAGTGGGAGTATCTATACCATGGGAAGTAGCAAATAAGACAAACCATGGCCTTTTTGTTTTTTTTTTAAACCCGGAGAGCTGGTTGTTAAACATTTACCAGCATTCCACAACTAGTATTGTTACCATTGTTAATTTCCTGATTTTGATAATTGTACTAAGCTATGTAAGAGAATATCTTTGTTTTTAGTAAACAAACCCTGAAATATATAAGGGCAAAGAGGTTTTATGTCTACAACTTACTCTCAAGAAATTTAATATGGTTATATACATATAATCTCTGCACATAGAGAGACAAGGCAGAGAGAAAATGATAAAGCAAATATGGTAAAATATTAACATTCGCAGAATTCAGGTGGTGGTTATAAGGAATTCTTTGTGTTATTTTTGTAACTTTTTTGTAAGTCTGAAGTGATGTCAAAATAAAAAGCTAAAAGCAGTGTCCTTGAGGCTGAGATAAAGTGCTACAAGAAAAGGAGAATGTAAAAGAACAAGCGAACACCAAGGGCACATTCTTGAAAGGTTGTACAAGGCAGTGGACAGCAGCACAGACTCTGGAGGGGGGAAGGTGTTGGGTGGAAGGTGGAGGTGTGGGGGTCGGGTTTGCCTTGGTTCAAAGGACAAAGATCAATTTTGCTAGCTTTCTTCTGTGGACTTGGCCCACTAACCCTCTATGTGCCTATTTCATCTGTAAAATGGGGTAATAATAACATCTATGCCATGTAGTTGTTGTAGTGATTGAACGAGTTAATGTATAAAGCACTTGCATTAGAACATGGCCCTTAGTGAGCAACTGCTATTGCTTTTGTCAGTGGATGTGAGTTTTAAAACAGGACATCAAAGCTTCCAAGAGTCAGGTACTCGGTAGAGAAAAATGCTCTCTGAATTCCAAAATCTTGACTTTAAGTGTCAAGAACCAAAGCTGTGGGCTTAAAGCTAATAGTATACCACAACATTATGGAGTATGAGACTATAGGATACAGATAAAAGAACAGTTTTAAGTCACAAGGTAAGGAAATTAGAAAAAAAAAACCAAAACAGAAACTCAACAACCAAAAATACGCCCCCTTGGTTTGAGAAAAACATATGGGGAGGATTTGGAAAGAAGAACCAGAGAGCTTAGATAAAATGCGAAGCTTTATTCCCTGCGTGCCCATTCTCCCCTTCCCTGGATGAAATCTTTGTGAGTATCAATGATGATGGTAATATTTACTGAGCAGTAACTATATGTCAGAGTGTTCTAAGTGCTTTACATGGATTATCTTTATAATTCTCCCAACACCTCATTGTAGGTGGAATTATTAACTCCATTTTATACATGAGGAATTTGATGCAGAAATATTAAGTAAATTGCCCAGGTCACACACTTTAAAAGTGTTGATACAGAATTAGAAACCAGACAGTAAACTCCAGAGCCTGCACCACCTCTAGTGAGCTTTGGGATCAGAAAGAATGACTTGTGCCTTTCATCCCATGCAGAATTCTGGGAGGAGAGAAACCTGACAGAATATTCACGTGAGAGTTAGCATTCAAGATGTCCTACAGTGACCTCCTCCTCCTGGTGTTGGCATGCTTGTGTAGAGCTGCTCTGCAGTGTAACAGTGTGCCCAGTAGAATGGCATATAACTTCCTAGTCTAGGTCACAAAAGACAATGTGGCTTCTTCTTTGTTCTCTTTCTCAGATCACTGGCCCTGGGAGAAGCTAGCTGCCATGTCCTGGGGAGTTTTCAGAACCCCTACTGAGAAGCCCACCTGGTGAGGAACTGAGGTTCCTGCCAGTAGCCAGTGAGGACTGAGGCCTTCTGCCAACAGCAACATGAGTGACTTTGGAAGCAGACCTCCTCCAGCCCCAGCCAAACCTTCAGATAACTGCAGCCTTACTGACATTGCTACTGAACAAAAGTTCATGTGCCTGACAAACAGTGAGATCAAATAAACTGAAACGTCGGAGTTTGGAACAGAGAAAGGTTTATTGCAGGGGCAAGCAAGGAGAACAGGTGGCTCATGCTTGAAAACCCCAAACTCCCGGATGGTTTGGGAGGAGAAGTTTTTATAGGCAAAATTTGGGGTGAGGGTTGCAGGGTGTGTGACTTTCTTCTGATTGGTTGGTGGTGAGGTAACAGGACTATACTCCAGGAATTTTGTGTTCAGCCTGAAGTTGCCATCCTCTACCTGGGTGGGGGGCCTTAGCTCTGCAGAAGAACTCAAAGATATTGTTATGTATATTCCTTGATGAGGAACCAGGACCCTGACCCAAGACTACACTATTTTTTTTATCTATATCTATATCTATATCATCTATATCTATATATTTTAATTGAAGTATAGCTGATTTACAATGTTGTGTTAATTTCTGCTGTACAGCCAAGTGATTCAGTTATATATATATATATTCTTTTTTAAAATATTCTTTTCCTTTATGGCTTATCATAGGGTATTGAACATAATTCTCTGTGTTATACAGTAGGACCTTGTTATTTATCCATTCTATATTTAAAAACTTACATCTGCTAACACCAATCTCCCACTCCATCCCTCCCCAACCCTCCTCCCTTTTGGCAACCACCAGTCTGTTCTCTATGTTGGTGATTCTGTTTCTGTTTCATAGATACATTCATTTGGTGTCATATTTTAGATTCCACATATAAGTGATATCATAAGGTATTTGTCTTTCTCTTTCTGACTTACTTCACTTAGTAGAATAATCTCTAGTTACATCCATGTTGCTACAAATGGCATTATTTCATTCTTTTTTATGGCTGAGTAGAATTCCGTTGTATATATGTACCACATCTTCTTTATCCATTCATCTGTCTATGGACATTTAGGTTGTTTCCATGTCCAAGGCTGCACTATTGTTTCTTGACTGTTCCTCCCTTGGTTCTGCATTCCCTCCCTTCCCTGATTAGCAACTGAATCTGCCCTGTGGAACTAAGGAAAAGTTAAGGAGGCTGAATGAAGCTTATTTCCTACAAACAAGAAATGGAGGACACAGAAAGGATTTGTACCTGGGAGCCCCACAGTGTCCTGCTTGGTTTCAACATCCTGATTGCAGCTTCATAAGAGACCCCAAGCAACAATCACCCACCTAGCTTTTTCCTGAATTCCTGACCAACAGAAACTGAGATAATACATTTTTAAAATTTTAAACCACTAACTGTTGGGGTATTATGTTATGCAGCAATGTGTAACTAATACAGTCTAGCACCAACAAAAGATAACTTCCAGAGAAATGGTGGAGTGGCATGTTTGTGCAAAGAGAGAATGAGCTGGTCTACCCCTCCCCCACCAAATGTTTTTGGTTAAGAATTAAGATCTGAGAGGGGAGCCCAGGACTAGGGTGATGGAACCCTGTACCAGGGTCTGCAGAGTGGATCACTCATGCCAAGGCAACAGACTCCATGTAGCATCAGCTGAGGATGCATATGGGAAGCAGTGGAGGCAGAGGCTGATACCCAACGTCAGGTAGCTCAAACTTCACTCTCAGTGCAGTCGTACCTGAGACAGGTCAGCACACACTTCCACTTCCACAAGCCCAAGACAACTCTCTCAGGAACTTATAAAATCCCCGGAACTTTACCGGTAGGTAAAAGGGGTAAAAGCAAAGAGAGAGATGGGACAGTCATGACAGACTAAGTTTTAAACTGAAAATGACTAAGTTACCTTGAATCGACAAGAATGAATTTTCTACCACAGATACAAATTAGGGCTTGAGAATAAAATTAACTTCAGTTATGGAGAAATAAAAGTTATTTACATACTTTTGCACAATCAATATTTGTAGTTACAAATCTTTACACCCATTATTTCACAATTCGTAGGGACTTCTTGATACCAGAGCAAGATAAAAGAAATAGATCGTTAGTGTCACAGAAGGGCAATGCCAATTTTCTTTGTTCAGAGATGTAACTGCATTATTTTTGGTGATGAGAAAGAAGCCTTTATGGAGAACAGGATCTCTTGCTTTGCACTAACGCTGGCTAATACTCCTGATATACTTACAATGTTCCAGGGAGTTGTTCTCACCGTTTTACAAATATTAAACTCATTCTGTTCTTACACAGAATCTATGTGGTGCTTATTAGCATCAGCCCCACTTAAAAATGGGGAAACTAAGGCACAGGAAGATTAGGCAAACTGCCAAAGGTCGTACATAGCCGGTCTGGTTCTGGAGTCTATAATTTTTTTAAAAAATTTTTTATTTATTTATGGCTGTGTTGGGTCTTCGTTTCTGTGCGAGGGCTTTCTCCAGTTGCAGCAAGCGGGGGCCACTCTTCATGGCGGTGCGCGGGCCTCTCACTATCGTGGCCTCTCTTGTTGCTGAGCACAGGCTCCAGGCGCGCAGGCTCAATAATTGTGGCTCACGGGCCTAGTTGCTCCGTGGCATGTGGGATCTTCCCAGACCAGGGCTTGAACCCGTGTCTCCTGCATTGGCAGGCAGATTCTCAACCACTGTGCCACCAGGGAAGCCCCAATGGAGTCTATAATTTAACCAGTGCCTTCTCATGCTCTTCAGAATATATCTTATATTTCTTCAAATACTTTATTTCCAGTGCATCAGGTTTATCTTAAGAGCTGTGACTAAGTTGGAAAAGTGTATGATTTGGACCCAGATTTAATGTGGATTTTCCTGATGATACTAGACAAGGAACTTATTGGCTGATTTCTAAAATGGGGTTAATTGCACTCATCTGCATGCACAGATGTTTATGGAGATTATTCCATTAGTATCCGGATTTCACTTTAAAAGTGAATAGCTTTAGGTGTCCTGGCTATGGAGTGGAGAGCCCCACAGATCTTTAAGGACTGGCTTGTAAACATGTAATCAGAGGATCTGATGCTGCCTGAGAATCCAGAGCAGGTTTTAAATAGCTCACAGAGTGCTAAGCTGGTCTTTCCAAGTCCAAGTTATCAAAAATAGTTTCCTGGTTTGTGTGAGTGACCTTTCCTGGCCGCAGACACTGAGCCATAAAGGCTATTTTGCCTTTGCCTGTCTCCAGAGGCAAGAGCAAACTCCTGACTTTTTCAAATATGAACTATAATTTAAAGATCTAAATAATCTCAAACACAGTGCTAGCACACAGCCCTGTGAGGACCTTGGGTTTCCCTGAATTTAATGCAATCACTCTTTCCAGCAAATACCTCCAAGATAAGGAACAGGGCCTCAATGGCCAATGTCCTGCTTTCATCAGAATATTCTACCAGAAACAGAAGCAGTCACAGAGGCCTGAGGATCCTTCTACAGACAAATCGAGAATCTCTGATATTGTTGATTAACTTGTTTTACCTGACTTGTCTAAAATTTACTGGAAGAAGCCTTAATACAAGTCTGATGGCTTTGCTAACTTTTTTCATTAGTCCTGGAAGATAGTTCCATCCAACATTTCCAAATCCATTTAGTGAACTTTCCCCTTGAGAGCAGTTCTGACTAACATCTATATGTGAAGCCAGCAGGGAACAAGAAAAATGATTGTTATGCTGAGATATTTTCTAGGTTGGTAATCACGTGGACATGTTGTGAAGTATGAAAACTAAACAAAAACAAAACAAAAAACAAACAAAAAAAAACTGAGAAGAGAAACATTCAAAGTACTCAGGGAGTGGAATTTTGGCATTATTCTCCACTTTAAAAAAATCTGCTACTTTGGTCCAGAAAAAAATAGTTTCAGTGTTCTTTTCGGTAAAGAGATTTCTAAATTCCCATCTGGTAGAACTTGTTATAGTTGCATGAAATACTGGGTCATAATCTTTTAATACCCTTTTTAAAAAAAATTATTTTTTACTGACGTATAATTGATTTACAATGTTGTGTTAGTTTCAGGTGTACAAAAAGGTGATTCATATATATATATATATATATATATATATATATATATATATATATATATATATATTCTTTTTCAGATTTTTTTCCCATATAGGTTATAACAAAATATTGAGTATAGTTCCCTGTGCTATACAGTAGGTCCTTGTTGGTTATCCATTTTATATATAGTACTGCATATATGTTATTTTTAATACCCTTTTCCCCCCAGTTTTCCAATGAGTATTTATTATTAGGTAAGCCATGATTCAGGATCCCAGGTTGGGATCATCACGTACTCAGGTCCTCCTTTGCCACCCTGGGAGAAGGATGGAGGACAGAGGAGGTGGGTGGAGCCATTTTAGATCTTCTCAGGACGTATCGTCCCAGACTGACACCCAAGATATGGGGCTGAGGGACTTGTACACATGGTACAATTTGCACCCTGAGATATGGCTCCCTTTAGGTGTCATTGCCTTCTCACAGGGGTGCAGGTCCAGGGAGTTCTGCCTGCAGTTCTAGGTCTGGTTCTGGTTGGGGAAGGGGCTGTCAAAGGGGCAGTGTGGTGGTTCTTGATTTTGGTCTTGATGTCTTCAGCCATAGTGTTGACTCCTAGACATGCCCCCAAAGCAGCTGGAAGCTCAAAGTCTGATACCATTGTTAATCAACAAAGGACTTGGTTTAATTTTCTAGGTGAGTTAGTTGTGATTTAACATGGTTTATTTTGCTGATTCACAATTATAAGTCAATATTTATTCAGAGAACAGAATAAATAGCATTTTATTTTCCTTATTTATAAAATGAATAGATATTTCTTGAAACTTTGCATTACTCTTTTTAATGTGGGCAACTCATTAGGCCTGTTGTTTTTTAATTGACTTATTCTTGAATCATGTAGAAAAAAATTTTAAACTATGTATTCGGGGCACTCATCATGTACTTTAATAAACTTCTGCTGTTAGAACTTTTCTTGCACATGAATAGTGCTTACCATGGGTCTATTTCAACTTTGTGGAACCCTTTCATGTTCACAACCACCACTGTTTCTGCCTCTGCTTTTCAGTTTTCATTTCTTAAGTGAGGAATCTGACTGGCCCAGCTCATCTTTTTGATCAGGTCTTAGAGAGCAACACAGGCCACTAAACCTTGTACGTGTTGGGTACATTTGGGCCAACTGCTCCCCCCTGGTAGACACAGATGCTGGGGGAAAGTGAGTTCTCACAGAAAGAGGTATGCAATGCAGAGCAATATTGGCATTTTCGGTATAATACAAAGTAGGAAACTAAAGGTTAACCTAGTTCCTAGAATATTTAGTTCTTTTGAAATAAAATCCTTGCAATTTATTATGGAGCACTTGAACTTGATTTATTTCATAATAAGGATCTTAGGACAAAGAAATAAAAACAACTCTTGAAAACTATTGCTGACACTGTTGGTTGGCTGACCCAACAGTTCTTCCTACCACTTAAACTGGAGAATTTCCCTGAATTTCCTTGATTTTCTGGCAAAAGAAACATGTGAGGCAGCACTGCTGGTCTTGTCTTCCTCTTGCCCTGGTGCTAAGCCTGAGCTCTAGCAACCATCTTGTGACCATTAGGGACCTTGGCAGGGGTAAGTCACTGAACTGATGTCTACCTCAGTCTTCCTCTGATGCGAGAAAAAAAGATGACTATATTTTAAAAAGCTACTCCAATTTCCTGTAACTTGATTTGCATGTAGTCCTAACTGATACAATAAAATATGGTTATACCATATTTTATTTGTATAACCATAAAATGACCAATAAAATATGGTCATGCCAAAGACTTAGAGGACTGAAGATGATATTGAAGCCAAAGTGGACATCGTCCCATTTTTTCAGTGCAACGAAAAATTTCAAGACCAATTGCAAAATTGAAAAGTGCATTTACTAGTTTGACATTTCTCCTTTTCATGTATCATTTTTGTCTTCATAAGTCTAATTGTTAGTATCACTTCATATGAACTGGGCAAATTATATTGTCTTACAAACAATGGTTTTTACAGATTGGCCATTTCTCTCAAAGCATTATTATAAATCAATATAAAAACTTCTACTTTGGAAGAACTCCTAAGATTTGAATATAAAATTTAATTAATAGCAAAGGATAAATTAGTTCTCTTTCCTTTCTCCCTTCCTTTCTTCTTTATCTCTGTTTCCAACTCATTCCTTCCTCTCTTAATGTTTCTCTTTATTTAATCTTTCCACTCTCCTTTAAAAAAAAAATCTTTCCTGTAGTTGGAACTTTTCTTTTATCAGAGTAATGTGATATACTTCTCATAAAGAATATAGACATTTTTCTAAGTATTTATGCACCTTTGTGGTAGACATTTATTCCTTATGCATTTTGTGGGGATTTTGCCAGCATGTTATACAACATGTTACACAACAAAACCAGTAATGGAAACGTTTTTCAGATTTTCAGTTTCAAATAGTTTTCCCCAAGTTTTTTTTTTCTGTAAAAATATAATCCATGTTTGAAGTACATGCCAATATGTCACAGGGGATTTTTGATCCAAGCCAAAATATGAGATCACAAATAATAATCACATTTGATTATTTACCAATATTTTTCCACTCACATATATAAAAACACTGTGTGTTTTTTTTTTAATAGTAATCTTTTTTAAATTTATTTTATTTATTTATTTATTTTTGGCTACGTTGGGTCTTTGTTTCTGTGCGAGGGCTTTCCCTAGTTGCAACGAGCGGGGGCCACTCTTCATCGCGGTGCGCGGGCCTCTTCACTATCGCGGCCTCTCTTGTTGCGGAGCACAGGCTCCAGACGCGCAGGCTCAGCAGTTGTGGCTCACGGGCCTAGTTGCTCCGCGGCTTGTGGGATCTTCCCAGACCAGGGCTCGAACCCGTGTCCCCTGCATTGGCAGGCAGATTCTCAACCACTGCGCCACCAGGGAAGCCCCAACACTGTGTATTTTAATGTTATATCTACTTGCTAAATATAGCTCCATCAGTGTCTGAGAAATAAGATAGGATTAAATAATATAATTTGGTATGTTATAAATATTTTAAACTGAACAGGATCAAAAAAAAAAAAAGCTTAATGTTAAGTAAGACATATTGAAAACAAGCTTAACCACTTCCTTGCACAAGAAGGGCCACTTAGTATATAAATGAGAGAAAAAAAAGCAGAACATATTTTCCAGAAGTTAAAATAATCTATTGAAACACTGTTTCTCTGTCTGTATTAGTCTGAAAATCTGAACAGATAGTATTTAACCAGAATCCAAAGTTCAGGGGCAAGATTGTTGAGAGATCTCTAAGTTGAAAATCGCTGTTTGTTGAAGTAAACCTTTGTTCCCAGTCTGTAAATTATTAAAATAAGTAAATAATGAGATCCCAGGCCTCCTCATTAGGCCTTCTTGTAGGCACAGTGAGCTGTTTCCTGATGTGCCTCACTCTCTGGCAGTTCATTACCAGTGATGGTACCAGCACTTTCAGATGTGCAGAGGCTACGCCGGGGATTCCATGACTGTGTGCACCTATCCTCATGCAAATTACAGGCCAACTGTTCCTGCCATACTTTCTAGAAGTTCAAGTTTGGGAATCTCAGTGGAGGGTTGACTTCTTGCTTTAGAAGCTTCTCTAATGTCCATTCCTTTATTTTCTGTGTAATTCACTTTGATTTTTGTCTCTAAGTTCTTATTTTGCCTGAGGCAGAAAACTTAGTCATTTCTAAGTAAAAATATATTCTGTTATTTTCAGTCATTTAACTTTGAAGTTTAATTATATTCACGATGTTCCCCCTGTTTAGTCCTTTCTTACTATCCTTTTTCCTGGGTTGGATTTTTAAATTTTAGGGGCTTATGCAACTCCCACTCTGGGTGATGTGGGAGGGGCCTGATCTCCTGCAGGTCTTGAATTGTTCAGTCCTACACTGGATCCTTACTTTCTATATAATTTACCCTATCAGACTCTTGGCAAAGGCAAAGTATGATGTTTTCTCTAATAGCAACCTGGACAGAATGTGGCATTATCTTTGCATCTACTCTGCTTCATAGCACCAGTGATGCCCTGAGCCCATTCTATCCTTTCTGTTTTGAGGATGACCCACAAAGGACCTATTGGATGCATATCTCTTCATCCCAGTTGTAAGACCATCTGCAAAGGTAACCATTCTTTCTCCCAGTTAACGTCCATGCCACAAGTGGGACCCAAAGGAACTTTCAGACCCCTTTCTACACTCCACAGGTGCCACAGGTGTCTCTGGAGGATGTGTATATCTCTTTCTCTGCTAGCATGCCACACTATCATCCCTACTTCCCCACTGAACTGATGTTCTAAGACTCAATTTCCAAGGTGGGAAAAGAAAATTCCCCACACTTCCTACAAGCAATTCTGGTGTCTGAGAATTCAGTTCAATTCTGATACTACATACCCGGAGATAGAATCAAATTTCATAGGTAAAGGGCTCAGTCCCAGAAGACCACTCTCCAATTCAGACGCCAGATGCAAACACAGCTTTTATCTGTATTTGTGACTAATTGGCTGTAAACAAGAGGTTCCCACAACCCTCTCCTTGGGTTCAATTAATTTGCTAGACAGCTAACAGAACTCAGGAAAATTCATTTACTCAGTAGATGACCAATTTATTATATATGAATCAACAACCAGATGAAGAAATGCATAGGGTGAGGTCCTTAACAAAGAAACTTCTGTTCTTTTAGAGCTTGGGGCACAGCGGTATGTGGAAGCTCTCTGAAAAAAGCTGTGCCTTGGGGGTTTTAATGGGAAACTCATTACATAGTCATGATTGACTAAATAATTGGCCAATGGCAACTGATGCAACCTCAAACCCCTCTCCCTTCCCAGGAAATCAGGGGGTGGGACTGAAAGTTCCAACCCTCTAATCACTTGGTTGGTGCTCCTGGCAACCAACCCCCTTCCTAGGTTGGGATCCAAAAGTCACCTTCATTAACATAAACCCAACTCTGATGGAAAGGGCTTGTTATGAATAACACCCACTTCACCTTTATGGCCCTGAAGACAAGAACTGAGGACAAGAGACCAAAATATTTAAAAAGATGCTCCCATTACTCTTATTGATCAGAAAATTCCAAGAGTTTTGGGAGCCAGGAACTATGCATGAAGACCAAATATATCTGAGAAATATATTTTGGTCATTAGAATGACCAAACATATATACTTCTTATAAATCACAATGTTGCACCCACCCTTTTCCTATTTCCTTGAGGGTGCAGTAGGCTCCTGACTTTCAGAAATCTCAGATGGAAATCAGGGCACAAGTTTCTTCTATTTTTGGTTCCACACCCACACCCCTGCCTCAATCCCCCAGAACTTGACATAGAAGGTACGGCTAAGAGTAGTGTGACCAACTTTCCTGATTTGCCTGAGAGTGAAGGGGTTCCCAGGATGCAGGACTTTCAGTTTGAAAGCATAAAAAGTCATGGAGTTGGTCACTCTAGAAGAGGCATGTCCTCTACAGTGTGCTTAACTCTCTTTTTCCTCTCCGAAGTCCTTACTTCTTGCTCAGAGTATTTCTTATCTACTGGGGGCTGAGAGCACTTTTTCTCCTTTAAATATTTTCTGTCTGAAAAGGGCCTTTTCAGCTTAGAAGTGAAGAATTTGATATCTATTTTTTCCTCTTCAACTTGGAAGTATACACTTTTGTTTTCCATGTAGTTATATTTGGGAGGATTAATGGGAAATCAGGAGGAATAAGAGAAAATACAAATTAATATTGATACTTCACATATCACATTACCATGGTTCTTTTTAAAAAAAACTTTATTGAAGTATAGTTGACCTTCACCCATTTCAAGTGTACAATTTAATGATATTTAGTAATTTTACCAGGTAGTGTTACCATTTCCATAAAACAGTTTTAGAACATCTTTTCTTTCCCAATAAGATCCCTCATGACTATTTACAGTTCATTCTTATTCTTAGCCCTAATCTCAGGCAACCACTAATTTACTCTCTATCTCTGTAAACTTGTCTTTTCTAGACATTTCATGTAAATGGAATCATACGATATGTGGTCTTTTTTGTTTAGCTTCTTTCATTTAGCACAATGTTTTTCAGGCTCATCCATGATGTACCATGTATCAGTAGGGGTTGTTCTTTTCAATGCTGAATAGTATTTCATTGTACGGATATACTGCATTTTCCCCCTATCTATTCACCAGTTTATGGACGCTTAGATTGTTTCCAATTTTTGATTATTATAAATAATGTTGCTATGAATGTTTTTGTGTAAGTCTTTGTGCAGATATATATTTTCATTTCTCTTGGGCTTAGGAGTAGAATTGCTGGGTGATATGGTAGTTTAATGTTTAACATTTTGAGAAACAACCAAATTGTTTTTCAAAATGCCTGCACTAATTTACACTCCCACCAGCAACATAGGAGGGTTCCTGTTTGTCCACATCCTTGCCACATCCTTGTTAATGTTGTTAATGTCAACATAACATGTTGTTAATGTCAGTCTGATTTATTAGAGCCATTCTGGTGGACGTGAAATGGTGATTTTAATTTACATTTCCCTAATGGATGATATTGTTGAGCATCTTTTCATGTACCATTTTTTCATCATCCGTTCCTGTATCTTCTTTCATAAAGGACTGTTCACAAGTTTGACCATTTTTGATGGATTATCTTATTATTGAGTTGTCAACATTCTTCATAGGTTCTGGGTATAAGTCCTTTATTGGGCATGTGTTTTGAAAATATTTGCTTCCTATCTATTGCTTATCTTTTCATTTTCTTAATGGTGCCTCTTGAAGTGCAAAAGTTTTAAACTTTGATGAGGTCCAATTTAATAAATTTTTAATTTTATGAATCATTCTTTTGGTCTTTCCCTAACACAAGGTCTTGAAGATTTTCTTTTACATATTCTTCTAAAAGTCTTACTGGTTAACTTATTTATTTATTTTTTATTATTTATTATAAATAAATACATTATTTATTTAACTTATTTATTATAAAAAATAAGTTATTTATTTAACTTATTTATTGGTTAGAGTTAAAATCCTACATTCAAGTATATAATCCATTATGAGTTAATTTTGTGTATATTCTGAGATGAAGGTCAAAGTCTATCTTTTTGTGTGTGGATCTAATGGTCCCAGCACCATTTGTTGAACAGACTATCCTTTCCCCCCAGTGATTTGTTTTGGCATCTTTGTGAAACAAATCAGTTGACTGAAATATAAGGCTTTATTTCTGGGCTCTCAATTCTCTTCCATTAATCTATATATGGTTGACCTTAAACAACACAGCAGGTTAGGGCCACTGGCCCTCCTCACATTTGAAAATCCACATATAACTTAGAGTCTGCCCTCCACACCCAAGGTTCCTTAACTGCAGTTCTACATCTGTGGATTCAACCAACTACAGATTGTGTAGTACTGTAGTACGTACTCTTGAAAAAATCTGCATATAAGTGGACCCTCACAGTTCAAATCTGTGTTATTCAAGGGTCAATTATATTTACATGTCTATATGCCAATACCAGACTGTCTTGATTACTTTAGCTTTTATAGTTAGTTTTGAAATTAGGAAGTGAAAGTTCTTCAACTATGTTCTTATTTTCAAAATTATTTTGGCTATTAGATGTTTTGCATTTTCATATAAATTTTAGACTTTGTCAATTTCTGTAAAAAGTTTTTTGATAGGGATTGTGTTGAATCTATAGATCAATTTGGGAGAGAACTGCCATCTTAACAATATTGAGTCTTCTAATCCATAATCATAGAATGACTATTTATTTAGGTCTTCTTTAATTTACTTCAGCAAAGTTTTATGATTTTTAGGGTATGCTTTGCACTTCTCTTGTTGAATATATTCCTAAGTATTTTATTCATTTTGGTGCTATTGTGAGTGAAATTTTTTTTTTATACATACCGATTTATTTAGCTCTCCTTTGTAAGCACTGATCTTTCGTTGCTGATAGATGGGTGATGCTTAAATTTTTTTTTTTAATTAATTAATTAATTAATTAATTTATTTATTTATGGCTGTGTTGGATCTTCGTTTCTGTGCGAGGGCTTTCTCTAGTTGCGGCAAGTGGGGGCCACTCTTCATCACAGTGCACGGGCCTCTCACTATCGCGGCCTCTCTTGTTGCGGAGCACAGGCTTCAGAAGTGCAGGCTCAGCAATTGTGGCTCATGGGCCTAGTTGCTCCGCGGCATGTGAGATCTTCCCAGACCAGGGCTCGAACCCATGTCCCCTGCACCGGCAGATTCTCAACCACTGCACCACCAGGGAAGGCCGTGAGTGAAATTTTATTCTTAATTCTGCTCATGTATCAAAATACAATTAATTTTTGTAAATTGATATTGTATCCAGCAAACTTGTTGTACCTTTTTAAAAAAATTAATGGACTTTATTTTTTAGAGCAGTTTTAGATTTACAGAAAAATTTAGCAGAAAGTGCAGAGTTCCCACATACCCCTCCCCCCCACCACTCCCCTCTCCCCCTTCTACACAGATTACTCTATTATTAACATCTTGTTAATATGTTATATAATACTAAAAATTGGCTTGCCATGTGATCCAGCAATTGCTGGATCTACTGTAAGAAATACATTTGATGAGCCAATATTAATACATTGTTATTAACTGAAGTCCATAGTTTATATTAGGGTTCACTCTATGTTGTATATCCTATGGGTTTTTACAAATGCATCCACCATTACAGTGTCATACAAGTTGTTTCACTGCCCCCAAATTACCTGTGCAACACCTGTTCATTCATCCTTCCCTCCCTCCAAATCCTTGGAAGCCACTTGTCTTTTTACTATCTCAGTAATTTTACCTCTTCCAGAATGGCATTGCTGTGACGTTAATAAACATTAAATTAGGTTTTGTTGAGTCCTGTGTTGACAGATGGTGAGCCCTGGTTCAACAAATGACCACAAGGGAATTGAAACAGAGAAGTTTATTGCTCACAGGTCCTGGAGGAAGTACACAGCATATGTAGAGGGACCACATGGGGCGGTCAAGGCAGGGTGTAGGCAGAGAGAGTGACAGGATGTGGGGCATGTGCCTTTATTAAGGTCCATGGGTGGAGTGTTTTGGGGTTTCCAGGCTAAGTCAGATTGGTCAATTCAAACCAAAAAGAGTAGGGCTTTGATAAGCTCCCCAACTGTCTTATCTAAGGGGTACACAAGGGGAAGGCTCTGGGAGGAGGGGTGACTGTTTATCACAAGGGCTGTTGGGGAAGTCATACTGAGAACTTACATTTACTTGTGACTGCAGGCTGTTATCTGGGCAATGTTCTTGCATGAGGAGCTAATGCCAGTTTAAGACCCCTGCAAGTTTCTTGGCCAAAAAAATGGATGCCAAGGCTGCAATACCATGGAGTAGCTTAGCTAAATTCTCAACAGTTGGAATCATGTATTATGTAATGTTTTTGAATTGGTTTCTTTCACTTAGCAATATACATTTAAGGTTTCTCCATGTCTTATCATTTCTTTTAATTACTGCATGGTTTTCCATTGTATACCAGATAACAATACTCCGTTAATATACCACAGATGTTTATTCTTTCACCTCTGAAGGACATCTTGGTTGCCCTCAAGTTTTAGCTAAGTTATGAATAAAACTTCGTGGGCAGGTTTTTGTGTGGAGATAAGATTTCAACTCATTTGGGTAAATACCAAGGAGTGCAATTGTTGGATCATATGGTAAGCCAATGTTCAGTTTTTAAAGAAACTGTCAAATTGTCTTCAATGTGGCTATAACATTTTTGCATCCCCACCAGCAATAAATGAGAGTTCTTATTGCCCGACATCCTTACTAGCATTTGGTGCTGTCAGTGCTGTTGTCAATGATTTCAGCCATTCTAACAGGTGTGTAGTGTTACTTTAATTTGCAATCCTCTCATGACATATGATGTGGAGCATCTCTTCATCTGCTTATTTGCCATCTGTATATCTTATTTGATAAGGTATCTGATCAATTCTTCTGCTCACTTTTTTTTTTAACATCTTTATTGGAGTATAATTGCTTTACAATGGTGTGTTAGTTTCTGCTTTATAACAAAGTGAATCAGTTATACATATACATATGTTCCCAGATCTCTTCCCTCTTGCGTCTCCCTCCCTCCCACCCTCCCTATCCCACTCCTCTAGGTGGTCACAAAGCACCGAGCTGATCTCCCTGTGCTATGCAGCTGCTTCCCACCAGCTATTTTACATTTGGTAGTGTATATATGTCCATGCCACTCTCTCACCCTGTCACATCTTACCCCTCCCCCTCCCCATATCCTCAAGTCCATTCTCTAGTAGGTCTGTGTCTTTATTCCCGTCTTGCCACTAGGTTCTTCATGACCATTTTTTTCCCCCCTTAGATTCCATATATATATGTTAGCATACTGTATTTGTTTTTCTCTTTCTGACTTACTTCACTCTGTATGACAGACTCTAACTCCATCCACCTCATTACAAACACCTTCATTTCATTTCTTTTTATGGCTGAGTAATATTCCATTGTATATATGTGCCACATCTTCTTTATCCATTCATCTGATGATGGACACTTAGGTTGCTTCCATGTCCTGGCTATTGTAAATAGAGCTGCAATGAACATTTTGGTACATGACTCTTTTTGAATTATGGTTTTCTCAGGGTATATGCCCAGTAGTGGGATTGCTGGTAGTAATAGAGGTAGGGTAGATCGTATGGTAGTTCTATTTTTAGTTTTCTAAGGAACCTCCATACTGTTCTCCATAGTGGCTGTATCAATTTACATTCCCACCAACAGTGCAAGAGTGTGCCCTTTTCTCCACACCCTCTCCAGCATTTATTGTTTCCGGATTTTTTGATGAAGGCCATTCTGACCGGTGTGAGATGATATCTCATTGTAGTTTTGATTTGCATTTCTCTAATGATTAATGATGTTGAGCATTCTTTCATGTGTCTGTTGGCAATCTGTATATCTTCTCTGGAGAAATGTCTATTTAGGTCTTCTGCCCATTTTTGGATTGGGTTGTTTGTTTTTTTGTTATTGAGCTGCATGAGCTGCTTGTAAATCTTGGAGATTAATCCTTTGTCAGTTGCTTCATTTGCAAATACTTTCTCCCATTCTGAGGGTTGTCTTTTCGTCTTGCTTATGGTTTCCTTTGCTGTGCAAAAGCTTTTAAGTTTCATTAGGTCCCATTTGTTTATTTGTGTTTTTATTTCCATTTCTCTAGGACCTGGGTCAAAAAGGATCTTGCTGTGATTTATGTCATAGAGTGTTCTGCCTATGTTTTCCTCTAAGAGTTTGATAGTGTCTGGCCTTCATTTAGGTCTTTAATCCATTTTGAGTTTATTTTTGTGTATGGTGTTAGGGAGTGTTCTAATTTCATACTTTTACATGTACCTGTCCAATTTTCCCAGCACCACTTATTGAAGAGGCTGTCTTTTCTCCATTGTATATGCTTGCCTCCTTTATCAAAGATAAGGTGACCATATGTGCGTGGGTTTATCTCTGGGCTTTCTATCCTGTTCCATTGATCTATGTTTCTGTCCTTGTGCCAGTACCAAACTGTCTTGATTACTGTAGCTTTGTAATATAGTCTGAAGTCAGGGAGCCTAATTCCTCCAGCTCCGTTTTTGGTTCTCAAGATTGCTTTGGCTATTCGGGGTCTTTTGTGTTTCCATACAAATTGTGAAATTTTTTGTTCTAGTTCTGTGAAAACTGCCAGTGGTAGTTTGATAGGGATTGCATTGAATCTGTAGATTGCTTTGGGTAGTAGAGTCATTTTCACAATGTTGATTCTTCCAATCCAAGAACATGGTATATCTCTCCATCTATTTGTATCATCTTCAATTTCTTTCATCAGTGTCTTATAATTTTCTGCATACAGGTCTTTTGTCTCCTTAGGTAGTTTTATTCCTAGATATTTTATTCTTTTTGTTGCAATGGTAAACGGGAGTGTTTTCTTAATTTCACTTTCAGATTTTTCATCATTAGTGTATAGGAATGCGAGAGATTTCTGTGCATTAATTTTGTATCCTGCTACTTTACCAAATTCATTGATTAGCTCTAGTAGTTTTCTGGTAGCATCTTTAGGATTCTCTATGTATAGTATCATGACATCTGCAAACAGTGACAGCTTTACTTCTTCTTTTCCGATTTGGATTCCTTTTATTTCTTTTTCTTCTCTGATTGCTGTGGCTAACACTTCCAAAACTATGTTGAATAATAGTGGTGAAATTGGGCAACCTTGTCTTGTTCCTGATCTTAGTGGAAATGGTTTCAGTTTTTCACCATTGAGCACGATGTTTGCTGTGGGTTTGTCATATATGGCCTTTATTATGTTGAGGAAAGTTCCCTCTATGCCTACTTTCTGCAGGGCTTTTATCATAAATGGGTGTTGAATTTTGTCGAAAGCTTTCTCTGCATCTATTGAGATGATAATGCAGTTTTTCTCCTTCAATTTGTTAATATGATGTATCACGTTGATTGATTTGCGTATATTGAAGAATCCTTGCATTCCTGGAATAAACCCCACTTGATCATGGTGTATGATCCTTTTAATGTGCTGTTGGATTCTGTTTGCTAGTATTTTGTTGAGGATTTTTGCATGTATGTTCATCAGTGATATTGGCCTGTAGTTTTCTTTCTTTGTGACATCTTTGTCTGGTTTTGGTATCAGGGTGATGGTGGCCTCGTAGAATGAGTTGGGGAGTGTTCCTCCCTCTGCAATAGTTTGGAAGAGTTTGAGAAGGATAAGTGTTAGCTCTTCTCTAAATGTTTGATAGAATTCGCCTGTGAAGCCATCTGGTCCTGGGCTTTTGTGTGTTGGAAGATTTTTAATCACAGTTTCAATTTCAGTGCTTGTGATTGGTCTGTTCATATTTTCTATTTCTTCCTGGTTCAGTCTCGGCAGGTTGTGCATTTCTAAGAATTTGTCTGTTTCTTCCAGGTTGTCCATTTTATTGGCATAGAGTTGTTTGTAGTAATCTCTCATGATCGTTTGTATTTCTGCAGTGTCAGTTGTTACTTCTCCTTTTTCATTTTGTTTATCTTCTCAAAAAACCAGCTTTAAGTTTTATTATCTTTGCTATTGTTTCCTTCATTTCTTTTTGATTTATTTCTGATCTGATCTTTATGATTTCTTTCCTTCTGCTAACTTTGGGGTTATTTTGTTCTTCTTTCTCTAATTGCTTTAGGTGTAAGGTTAGGTTGTTTATTTGAGATGTTTCTTGTTTCTTAAGGTAGGCTTGTATTGCTATAAACTTCCCTCTTAGAACTGCTTTTGCTGCATCCCAAAGGTTTCGGGTTGTCATGTTTTCATTTTCATTTGTTTCTAGGTATTTTTTATTTCCTCTTTGATTTCTTCAGTGATCACTTCGTTATTAAGTAGTGTATTGTTTAGCCTCCATGTGTTTATATTTTTACAGATTTTTTTTTACTGTAATTGATATCTAGTCTCATAGCATTGTGGTCAGAAAAGATACTTGATACAATTTCAATTTTCTTAAATTTACCAAGGCTTGGTTTGTGACCCAAGATATGATCTATCCTAGAGAATGTTCCATGAGCACTTGAGAAGAATGTGTATTCTGTTGTTTTTGAATGGAATGTCTTATAAATATCAATTAAGTCCATCTTGTTTAATGTATCATTTAAAGCTTGTGTTTCCTTATTTATTTTCATTTTGGATGATCTGTCCATTGGTGAGAATGGGGTGTTAAAGTCCCCTACTATGATTGTGTTACTGTCGATTTCCCCTTTTATGGCTGTTAGTATTTGCCTTATGTATTGAGGTGCTCCTATGTTGGGTGCATAATTATTTACAATTGTAATATCTTCTTCTTGGATTGATCCCTTTATCATTATGTAGTGTCCTTCTTTGTCTCTTGTAATAGTCTTTATTTTAAAGTCTATTTTGTCTGATATGAGAATTGCTACTCCAGCTTTCTTGTTATTTCCATCTGCATGGAATATCTTTTACTGTCCCCTCACTTTCAGTCTATATGTGTTCCTAGGTCTGAAGTGGGTCTTTTGTAGACAGCATATATAGAGGTCTTGTTTTTTGTATCCATTCACCCAGTCTATGTCTTTTGGTTGGAGCATTTAGTCCATTTACATTTCAGGTAGTTATCAATATGTATGTTCCATTTGTTCCAGTATGTTCCATTCTATTACCATTGTCTTAATTGTTTTGTGTTTGTTATTGTAGGTCTTTTCCTTGTCTTGTGTTTCCTGCCTAGAGAAGTTCCTTTAGCATTTTTTGTAAAGCTGGTTTGGTGGTGCTGAATTCTCTCAGCTTTTGCTTGTCTGTAAAGGTTTTAATTTCTCCATCAAATCTGAATGAGTTCCTTGCTGGGTAGAGTAATCTTGGTTGTAGGTTTTTCTCCTTCACCACTTTAAATATGTCCTGCCACTCCCTCCTGGCTTGCAAAGTTTCTACAGAAAGATCAGCTGTTAACGTTATGGGGATGCCCTTGAAAGTTATTTGTTGTTTTTCCCTTGCTGCTTCTAATATTTTTTCTTTGTATTTAATTTTGATAGTTTGATTAATATGTGTCTTAGTGTGTTTTTCCTTGGATTTATCCTGTATGGGACTCTCTGTGCTTCCTGGACTTGATTAACTATTTCCTTTCTCACATTAGGGAAGTTTTCAACTATAATCTCTTCAAATATTTTCTCAGTCCCTTTCTTTTTCTCTTCTTCTTCTGGGACCCCTATAATTCAAATGTTGGTGTGTTTAATGTTGTCCCAGAGGTCTCTGAGACTGTCCTCAGTTCTTTTCATTCTTTTTTCTTTATTCTGCTCTGCAGTAGTTATTTCCACTATTTTATCTTCCAGGTCACTTATCCATTCTTCTGCCTCAGTTATTCTGTTATTGATCCCTTCTAGAGTATTTTTAATTTCATTTATTGTGTTTTTCATCATTGCTTGGTTCTTCTTTAGTTCTTCTACGTCCTTGTTAAATGTTTCTTGCATTTTGTCTATTCTATTTCCAAGATTTTGGATCATCTTTACTATCATTATTCTGAATTCTTTTTCAGGTAGACTGCCTATTTCCTCTTCATTTGTTTGGTCTGGTGGGTCTTTGCCTTGCTTCTTCATCTGCTGTGTGTTTCTCTGTCTTCTCATTTTGCTTATCTTACTGTGTTTGGGGTCTCCTTTTCGCAGGCTGCAGGTTCGTAGTTCCCGTTGTTTTTGGTGTCTGTCCCCAGTGGCTAAGGTTGGTTCAGTGGGTTGTGTAGGCTTCCTGGTGGAGGGGACTAGTGCCTGTGTTCTGGTGGATGAGGCTGGATCTTGTCTTTCTGGTGGGCAGGTTCACGTCTGGTGGTGTGTTTTGGGGTGTCTGTGGCCTTATTATGATTTTAGGCAGCCTCTCTGCTAATGGATGGGGCTGTGTTCCTGTCTTGCTAGTTGTTTGGCATAGGGTGTCCAGCACTGTAGCTTGCTGGTCATTGAGTGAAGCTGGGTCTTGATGTTGAGATGGAGATCTCTGAGAGATTTTCACCGTTTGGTATTACATGGAGCTAGGAGGTCTCTTGTGGACCAGTGTCCTGAAGTTGGCTCTCCCACCTCAGAGGCACAGCCCTGATGCCTGGCTGGAGCACCAAGAGCCTTTCATCCACACGGCTCAGAATAAAAGGGAGAAAATATAGAAAGAAAGAAAGAGGATAAAATAAAATAAAGTAAGATAAAATAAAGTAAAGTTATTAAAATAAAAAATAAAAAATAATTATTAAGAATAAAATTTTTTTAAAGTAAAAAGAAAAAACAAACAAAAAAAACCAGACAGACAGAACCCTAGGACAAATGGTGAAAGCAAAGCTCTACAGACAAAATCTCACACAGAAGCATACACATACACACTCACAAAAAGTGGAAAAGGGGAAAAATAATATATCTTGCTCCCAAAGTCCATCTCCTCAATTTTAAATGATTCGTTGCCTATTCAGTTATTCCACAGGTGCAGGGTACATCAAGTTGTTTTTGGAGCTTTAATCCGCTGCTTCTGAGGCTGCTGGGAGAAATTTCTCTTTCTGTTCTTTGTTCGCACAGCTCCCGGGATTCAGCTTTGGATTTGGACCCGCCTCTGCGTGTAGGTCGCCTGAGGGCGTCTGTTCTTCGCTGAGGCAGGACGGGGTTAAAGGAGCAGCTGCTTTGGGGGCTCTGGCTCACTCAGGCCGGGGGTAGGGAGCGGTACGGAAGCGGGGTGAGCCTGCAGTGGCAGAGGCTGGCGTGATGTTGCAGCAGCCTGAGGCGCGCCGTGCGTTCTCCCGGGGAAGTTGTCCCTGGATCACAGGAGCCTGGCCATGGCGGGCTGCACCGGCTCCCGGGAGGGGCAGTGTGGAGAGTGACCTGTGCTCGCACACAGGCTTTTTGGTGGCGGCAGCAGCAGCCTTAGCGTCTCATGCCCATCTCTGGGGGTCCACGCTGATAGCCGTGGCTTGCGCCCGTCTCTGGAGCTCGTTTAGGCGGCTCTCTGAATCCCCTCTCCTCGCACCCCAGGAAACAAAGAGGCAGGAAAAATTCTCTTGCCTGTTCGGCAGCTCCAGACCTTTTCCCGGACTCCCTCCCAGCTAGCTGTGGTGCACTAACCCCTTCAGGCTGTGTTCACGCCGCCAACCCCAGTTCTCTCCCTGGGATCCGACCGAAGCCCAAGCCTCAGCTCCCAGCCCCCGCCCGCCCCGGCGGGTGGGCAGGCAAGCCTTTTGGGCTGGTGAGTCCTGGTCGGCACCGATCCTCTGTGTGGGAATCTCTCCGCTTTGCCCTCCGCACCCCTGTTGCTGCGCTCTCCTCCCTGGCTCCGAAGCTTCCCCCCTCCGCCACCCGCAGTCTCTGCCCGCGAAGGGGCTTCCTAGTGTGTGGAAACCTTTCCTCCTTCACAGCTCCCTCCCACTGGTGCAGGTCCCGTCCCTCTTCTTTTGTCTCTGTTATTTCTTTTTTCTTTTGCCCTACCCAGGTACGTGGGGAGTTTCTTGCCTTTTGGGAGGTCTGACGTCTTCTGCCAGCGTTCAGTGGGTGTTCTATAGGAGCAGTTCCACGTGTAGATGTATTTCTAATGTATCTGTGGGGAGGAAGGTGATCTCCGCGTCTTACTCTTCAGCCATCTTCTCCTCTCTGATCTTATGTTGTCTTTAAGAGTTTTGTAGTTTTGTGTTTTACTTCTAGGTCTCTGATATATTTTGAGTTAATTTTTATGAAATGTGTATGGTGTGTGTCTGGATTCTTTTTTTTTTTTTTTTTTTGCATTTGGATGTTTAGTTGTTTCAACACCATTTGTTGAAAAGATTCTTTTTTCTCCTTTGAATTGCCTTTGTTCCTTTGTCAAAGATCAGTTGACTGTATTTGTGTGGGTCTGTTTCTGGGATCTCTATTCTGTACCATTGATCTATTTGTCTATTCTTTTGCCAATTCCACACAGTCTTGATTGTTATAGCTTCCTTCTGTTTTTGATTCCTAATTTAACTCTATTTGTATGACAAATCCATTTAAATTTATTAATATTTATTTCATGACTTAACATATGATCTATCTTGTAAAATGTTCCGTATGTGGTTGAAAATAATTTATATTCTGCTGATGATGGGTGTTAGGTTAAGTGGGTTGATATTTTTTAAGTTGTATAAATTCTTTTTGATTTTTGTTCCAGTTCTTCTATCAATTTTTGAGAGCAACTATTTTTTTTCAACTCTTTTTTTTTTTTTTTTTTCTTTTGGCCATGCCATGTGACGTGTGGGACCTTAGTTCCCCTATCAGAGATCGAACCCTGGCCTTTGGCAGTTAGAGCTCAGAGTCCTAACCACTGGACTACCAGGGAATTCCCGAGAGCAACTTTGTTGAATTTTCTGTTTTTCCCTCCAATTCTGTCAATTTTAGTTTCATATATTTGGGACTCAGTTATTAGGTGTTTATAATTATTATTTGTTCTTATAAGTCAATCCTTTTATTGTTATAAAATGTTTCTGCTATCTAGTAGCATTTTTTTTTTAAGTCTATTTGTCTTTTGTTAGTATAACCCCTCCAGCTCTTTCTTGGGTACCATTTGCATTATGTATCTTTTTGTATCTTTTAACTTACTTGTGTCTTTGAATCTAAGTGTCTCCTATATACCATATATAATTGGATCATTAAAAAAAAATCCATCATGCCTGTCTCTGCATTTTGGATCAGAGCATTTAATTATTCACATTTAATGTAACTGCTGATTAGGTAGGATCTATGTTTGCAATTTTCCTATTTGTTTCCTATATGTCTTTTTCATTCCTCTGTTCCTCCATTACTACCTTCTATTGTGTTAAATAGATATTTTCTAATGTACCATTTAAATTCTTTTTCTGTTTACTCTTTTTTAAAAGTTTTTTTTTTAGTGTTTGCCCTGAGGATTACAACTGGCTTCTTAACTTAAAGCAATCTAATTTAGATTAATATTAACTTAATTTCAGTAACATACAGAACCTTTGCTCTAAAGGAGAAGATTTGCTCCATTCCCTCCTTTTTCCTATGTGATATTATTGTTATATAAATTATATCTTTAAACATTATAAGACCATCAACACACATTTATATTAATTGCTTTATACAGTTGTCTTCTAAATCAGATAGAGGAAAAAAGTTACAAAAATTGCATTTGTATTGTGTTTTTTATTTATCTATGTAGTTATCCTTACTGATAATCTATTTCTTCATGTGGATTTGAGTTACCATCTAGTGTCTTTTCATTTGAGACTGAAAGATTCCCATTAGAGCTGGTAGTTGTGAATTCCCTCAGCATTTGTTTACCTTGGAATATCTTAATTTCTCTCACTATTTTGAGGAATAGTTTTGCTGAATATAGAATTCTTGATTGACAGTCTTCCCCCATCCACACCCAGCACTTTGACTGTATCATTCCACTGCCTCTGGCCTCCATATTTTCTAATGAGAAGTTAGCATTAATCTTACTGAGAATTTCTTATACATTATGAGTATTTTTCTTTTGATGCTTTCAAGAATCTAAGTTTGATTATAATGTGCTAGGGTATGGACTTATTTAAGTTTATTCTATTTGGGGCTCATTGGTTTTTCATCAATTTGAAAGGACACTAGTCATGCTGGATTAGGGCCCACCCTAATGACTTCATTTTAAATTGATTACCTCTGTAAAGACCCTATTTCCAAATATCATCACATTCTGAGGTACCAGGTATTGGGAATTAAACATGTCTTTTGGAGTAACACAATTCAACCCATAATATAAACTTTATAGAATTAGTCTAGGAAAGTGATTAAGCACACACACACACACACACACACACACATACACACACCAGCAGCAATAACAACAATAACAACAAACTTTGGGGAGGGGGGATCTGATTTCCAGAGTTGCCACATTCACATTATCTAAAATGTCCAGTTTCAAAAAAAAATTTTGTGACTCATGAAGAAACAAGAAAGGCACAGAGGAAAAAGAAGATATGAAGACACAGGAAGAAAAGAGCATGTAACTGGAGTCTTGCATCTGCAAACCAAGAAATTCTGTGGATTGCCAGAAATCACCCGAATTTGGATGAGATGAGGAAGAATTCTCACCTAGAGATGTCGGAGATTGTATGGCCCTGCTGAGATCTTGATTTTGAACTTCTAGCCTCCAGTAGAGACTACTTCTCTAGTCTTATTTTCCTGCTGTGAAATCCAAGGCATGGGTCGTGGATTCACTCACTGTCTCTCCTGAAAGTAGGTAGGTGGGAGATTGATTGACAGGACATTGGCTAACTCTGCCCCCTGCTTCTACTTTGTCTCTTTTTCTCCATGAGTTAAATTATATTTTACCCTCTTTTAAAATATTTTATTGTAATAAGTACCTAACATGGGATCTATCCTCTTAAATTTTCAGTGTACGTTATTGCTGACTGTAGTTATAATGTTGTACACCTCTAGAGCTTACTCATAGTTGAACTTTTATGACTGTTGATTAACAACTACTCACTCCCCCCTGGACTCAGCCCCTGGTAACCACCATTCCAGTCTTTGACTTTATGAATTTGACTATTTTAGGTATCTCATATAAGTGGAATCATGCAATACTTGTCTTTCTGTGTGTGGCTTATTTCACATACTGTATTTCTATTTTAAGGTGAGCTTTCTGGTCTCCTTCCCTCACTCCTAGGTCCTTCTCTCTGGGATAGGAAGGGAGGCATGCTTTCATTTGGGTAGTGAACCCACTCATGTTTATTGAGATCTGTACAGTATTATTACTGGACTTTCTGGCGGATCAGATGCAATCTGCCAGAAAATAGCCAGTTTACCCACAACCAAAGCAAAAACATAAACAATTTCATTTTCATTTACTCTTTAAGGATAATTTGGAAATAATTTACTTCCGAGGCAGGGGCTGTGCTCCAAGCTTATGAGGCTTTAGAGATGCTCAGGACAACCCTTTGCATTGTAGGGTCAACATATATAAGAGCTATTAAGGCTCAGACCTTGCTCAGATGATCAGGATCCTCTTTCCTCCTGTCCATGGGGGTCAGGCCTCATCCTATACTTCCTGTGCACATCTTTCTGCATGTGACCCAGGAAACCAGAATGATGGCTGTTTAGGGGACAGGCTTATGTTGCAGGGTTTTTCACTCCCTCACCTTGTTAATTGGTTTCCATGAACTTGATAAAAGGTAAATACTTGGTTTCTTGAAAGCTTGATGGTAAAAAATGGGAGGAAGAGGGAGTAGAGTACGTGAGAGGATAGTAAGTGAGCTAATTCCTCAGTGTTCATGGGAGGAAGTCAACAGACACTTTCTTAAGTAGAGATATTTAAGAATAAAAGTATTTTCATACTGTTTAGAGTTGTGGAAGCAACCACCAAAAAGAACCAAAACCATATATACTTTTAAATGGTTGTTTCCAGAGAAAAGACCTGGGAATATGTTTGGGAAGGAGTGAAGTAGAGCAGGAAACCCCTGCTTTTTGCTGTAATATCCTGTCTTATTGAAATCCTTTTTTTCCATCTGAATGTATTATTTTGATAATAATTAAAAAAACAAGTCAAACTTAAACCCTTCCAAGTAAGCTTACATTATTTTACTTGGATGCATCACATATATTTTGTTAATGATTGAACATAGGCTATATTTAACAATGGTGGAAAAAAAGGTCAGCACTCTTTTATTTCAGAGAATCCATGAACATCCTTTCCAGCAACATAGGCAAGAAAATTCAGAAATTATCATTTATATAAATAAAATTTAAAAATTCTTCAATTACAATGGATGCAGAGAGGAAGATACAGCTCAAGAGCATATTTGGATATTCCTGGGGCACAAGTTTTTTAATTGCTAATATAATTGGAGCAGGCATTTTTGTGGCTCCAAAGGGGTATTGAAGTACTCTTGCATGAACGTGGGGCTCTCCCTGTGCATCTGAGCTGGTTGTGCCTTATTGCCCATTATGACCTCTCTCTGCTCCGCAGAGATAGGTATAACCTTCTCATGCTGTGGAGCTCACTACTATTGTCTCAAGAGATGTTTTGGCAACTTGATCTCTTTCCTGAACCTCTGGATAACCTTGTTTCTGGGGCCAGGGCTAGCTGCCAGTCAAGCTCTGCTCCTCGCTGGGTACAGCATCCAGCCTTTTTATCCCAGCTGCTCTGTTCAAAAGCTGCCAAAGAAATATCTGGCACTGGCCATATTGTGGATTGTGGGAATTCTGAATTTTCGTGGTGTGAAAGAGGTGACTTGGCTTCAGATATCCAGCACCGTGCTGAAAATGGCCATACTCGGCCTTATTTCCCTAAGTGGAGTAGTGTTGCTGGTGAGAGGGAGGAAGCAGAATCTAGAACTCCTTCGGTGCTGAGTTTCCAGAAGCCTCCCAGTTTATAGAAGCTGTCTTCCAAGGATATTTTTCATATTCAGGTAGAGGATGCTCTATGTATATAGCAGGTAACCAATACCTTGAGGAAAAAAACTCAAGCCATGACTTATTGCATGCCATGTGAAATGCACATCTTTTATTATATTTTGTGTTTCATTTAAAATAAATGACTCAATCTATTTTTTCTTCCTTATTATTTTCTAAATCAGATCAGGATATGCCAGCTCTGCACTTATCACCTACTCTTTAATTTTTTCCACAGTTATTCCAAAGTATTTATTTTCTTGAATAACTTCTCTTTTTCAGCTTTCTATTCTGAGACCACAGATATGGGACCTCCATGTCAAACTAGTTCTGGGGTTGTGGAAATACTCCCCTTCCATGAAACTGTGAATCCAAGAATAATCCAATGCAGACTACGTTTGTGTTATGGGTGGGTGCGACACACTCAGGCTCTTAAGTATTTTTAAAAAGAATAGAATCATAGATATCCTTGATTGCTCTAAGGCTGGACTTAATGCTCTTCCCTTCAACGTCAGGACAAAAGTTTTCTCTCCACTTTCAAAAAGTCAGTCTCTTCCCTTGTACTCTACCTGTATCCTTTCCCTCTCACCTCCTCAGGAAACTTGCACACTCATTTCATGTTTCTCAAAGTCAACCATTTTGTCAGTTTTTTTCTTTGACATTTAAATATGAAGCAGACGATCTACTATTGAACAAATTTTTCCTTTAATCTTAGTACCCCCTGTAGTGACTGATGTGTCCATCATTCATTAAATCACTCGATCAGCAGATATTTTTTTAAACACTGACTATTTTTAAAGCCCTATATTAGGGCCTGAAGATGAGTAAGATGTATTCTTTACCCCAAAGAGGCTTATAGTCTAGTAGAAGTGGCAATACCTAGATTTTGGCCTGAATTCTGCCACTTACTAGCTTGGCAAGTATCTTTAACTCTCTGGACTTACTTTTTTTTCCTCCTTCATTTGAAAAATGGGCATTATCGCTTAAAATCACTATAATTCTGTGCCTTATGAGCAAATAATGGCACAATAGTATTTAATAAGTGGCTACAAGGGAAAAATATAATTACTATGGAAATTCAGTGGAAGGTAAAATCACCTTTTGCTGTGTCATCAAGTGGAAAAGATAGCAATTTTCACTGAATCCAAAAAATTCTAGCAGTAGAAAAATCTGAGTGAAGCTGTGGAGACTAGAAGTGTGCAGGTGTGTATAAGACATGGCACACAATCTTGGGTGACTGCAAAAATGCTTTCCACCTGATGGGCTTGATAATAGATACGATTGCTAAGCCAAGCACCTAGAGAGAGGTAGAACAAGATGGCATAGTATTGGAGACAGATGACTGGAGAATGCCAACTTTTAGGCAGTAGGTGGAGAAAGAGGATCTGCTGAAGAAGCCAGAGGAAGTTTAGAGAATTATGAAAGAAAATCACCATGTTTCCAAAATGGGGTGAAATCAACATGGTGAAGTGCTTCAGAAATTGAGGAGTGTGAGAACTGATCAGAAAAAATTTTAAGAGGTCATTGGTGAATTTTGAGCATGAGAGGAAATTTGGCTTTGAATTTAAAAGTGAAGTATTGAGGGCTTCCCTGGTGGCACAGTGGTTGAGAGTCTGCCTGCCAATGCAGGGGACACGGGTTCAAGCCCTGGTCTGGGAAGATCCCACATGCCGCGGAGCAACTAGGCCCGTGAGCCACAAATACTGAGCCTGCGCGTCTGGAGCCTGTGCTCCGCAATAAGAGAGGCCGCGACAGTGAGAGGCCCGCGCACCGCGATGAAGAGTGGCCCCCGCTCGCCGCAACTAGAGAAAGCCCTCGCACAGAAACAAAGACCCAACACACCCCAAAATAAATAAATAAATAAAAAAAAAAAGTGAAGTATTGAGAAAAGAAAGCTATAAGAGATTAGTCTTTTATGAGTAAATGGGTCACTGCAATTTGAGAGGCTAGCATAATGAGAAAATTTTTCTTTTTTCTCTCTCTCATTTTGTCTCTCTCTCTTTTAAGGATAGAAGAGATATCTTTGGCGTCTATCTGTACCAATTTCATCTTGTTCCATTGCCAAAGATGTTTCATTGTTAGATGACTTTGCTGAAAACAGATTAACAAAATTTGCTAACCTATCAATTATTACAGAATTCTTGAAAACCAGCTAGCAGTAAACAAAAGCTGAAGGAATTTCAGTGTATGCTGGGATTGCTAATTTACTTAATAAATTTTAAGTATAACTAACTTCTAAGTAACACTTTTACCAGTAAAATAGTAATTTGTAGGCAGCTGACTTTGCCTACCATAGGAACAGCCATCTTTTAAGTTCAAAACCAAGGATATTCACTACCTGTCTAGCTATTATATTGTATATTATATTGTATTATATGCCTATCCCCTCTGTAACAATCTAATACATAATGAGAAAGAGCAAAAGGCCCAGAAGAAAGTACAGGTAATCCTAAAAGTAGCCCTTTTGCTTGCCCAAAAGCTCTAACTAATAACCATAGTCATTAATAATTTATTAAGTGCTAGGCATTTGATTGGAATTTTATTGTCTCTGTATTTTCCATTTCCCCAATATACAGGTAAGGAAATTGAAACCTTGACAGTCAATAAATTGTCCAGAAGTCTATAAATAGTTAAGTGGTTCAGGCAGCATTTAAATGAGAGCTTTCTAATTCTTTACTCGTCAAGTACTTAATCAGCTCATATTTGTGTATGCCATGGGCATTACATTCAACCTTTGGGCAGATGCAGATGGAAGGAATCTGAAATTTGTCGAAGGACAAATATTTATTAGTCAGAGGGATTTAGCTTTAAGTAACAAAAACCCACACACATTAGCTTAAACAAGCAAAGGGGAACTTGCTGGAAGGATAATGTATTTCAAGGAAGACCTGAGCAACCAGTCTTCAGGAACAACAGGAATTAGGGAAGCTCTAGAACTTAAAAACTAGAGTTATTAGCTGGATTTTTGTGTTGCCATTACGTGCTTTTTTCCTGATTCTCTCAGTTTTGTTGACATATGGTTCAAATTCTTGCAAGAAATCTTCTCGTGTACTGGCAATGATTGGCTTCCAGTGAGTCAGAGGTCTGTGCTTGGTCCTATTACCTATTACCAAGGCACAGAGTCACACTGTGTACACATAGCTATAATGTTCAATTCTTTTTTTTTTTTTTTTTTTTTTTTTTTTTGTTCAATTCTTTATGTCAGGGATAATTCTCAGAGAACTGAGACTGGGGAAAATGGTGTCACAAATGGGACAATATTTGAGAATAAGACTATCCTGGAAAATCATTATATATGATGCTAAATCACAACGTCTTTTCTGCACTTAATATTGGCATAAAGGGAAGGTAAAGAGACTACAGGGAGAGAGTATTTATGAAGGACTCTTTTACTCTTTTCACAAATGCTATGAGAATGTATAATAGGACAATTTTGTTAGCCTAGGAGATTTTTAGCTCCTATTTTCCCAGAAGAAGTTATGATTGCTGAAGTAAGGGTAAGTGTCAACTAGGCAACTAGAAAAGGAAAGAACATTCCATGTGAGAGAATGGACTGAGGGCAACAAGGAGCACGACACTTTTGAGAAACTGAAAGAAGACCAGTGTGCCTGTAACACGGATAGCAAAGGGGATCATCAACTTTTCATATACTGTATTCTCACAGCCCTTTCTCCGTTTTCACATGGACTCTTACCACAGTCACTATTTTAACTTTTCTTTACGTGATTATTGAATTAATCATAGGTCCTTTTCTTAATGTTGAGCTTCATGTTTGTTTTTGCTCACCACTGTATTCCCACTACTCAAACTCAGTACCTAGTACCTAACAAAGGAGACTGAAGACACAGGTAGACTCCGAACCTACAGGGTCTTATGGGCTAAGCTTTCATTTTCATTCTTGTGCATTTCTTCAGAAATTTTACCATCTATGGGGGAAATGAAGACATTAACCCCCTTTTTTTTCATTTAGCACCAAGCTCTGAAGGGAGGGGTGTGTGTAGCCGTTCCTACTGTGTGCGTGCGTGCGCATGTGGTGGTGGTGGTGGCTGGGGCGGATAGGAAGAGTCCAGCCCAACACCTGATACATGGAGCAATTTTAAAGATTAATTTAAGGCATAAGTTTTACCAGTTGTGATTTTGCTCTTTTGTGTGTTATAGGGGAGCCGAAGAAACCCAGGAAGACAGTTCTAAAATGCATATTTACTGCATTCCCTCTGGTGACTATTGTTTATTTTCTGGTTAACATTTCCTACCTGACTGTTCTGACACCCAAGGAAATTCTCTCTTCAGGTTTGTACGTAAACAACTAAGACAATAAATAATAATAAGGACAGTTCTGGTCCTTTTAGCATATGTAAGTATCATTTTACCAGTTGAGACTGCTGTTTGCTTTTCATTATTTTATAGAGTCAATTTGTAATTTTCGAAAATAACAGAGGGGCCAAAGAGCATGATTTGGCTTAGAAATGAGTTTCACATTTGAGCATGGTAATGTGTTTTCTGATAATATGGAAAAGTATATATAATGATGGCGTATGGTGCAGACTGGGTTCAAAATGTTAGTATTCCTTTCATGATCTCTTCTCACCAGAGTGACACTGTGTAATCAGTGTTTATAATATATATAATACATATATTATATCTACTAAAAGTTTCACAACATGAATTTTCCAAATGTTCTTCTAGGTGACATAAAGAATGATAAACTTGAAATGTAGGACATTAGCAGTTAAAAGAATAGATGCTAATGGTCAAGTGATATACATAGCTAATATGATTAATATGTAATATAATGTTGTTATTTACCATAAATAACTCTAAAATTTATGGTGGCAAAGGGCCCTGAACATATTGGAAATTTGACTAAAAGATAACTATTTTAGGGCCCTAGTTGTAGAATAAAAAATGAAAGAATAGGAAAATCTTAAGGAAATAAACATATATATCTGAGTAACAGATTCAAGGAATAAAAGGAAATTTGGAAAGAAACGAGGAAGAGGAAATATGAAAGACCAGCAATTTACTCAAACCAGCATTAAACGTTGAGTTATCAGCCAGTACTTTTGGGACTAATGTCTTTTGTGTATCTATTACTGTTTTGGTAAATCTTTGGGGCACTGGAAATAAATCTAAGGGAGGTTTAATATAAAAGTCCTAACACACTTTGCCTCAATTCTTGTGTTACTGCCATGTAGGAAGCTGCCATATGCATGGTATCAGTGTTGATTCATAGTGGTCTAGCTCTGTTAGGGAGCTGTACACTAGAGATAGTCAAGATTCTGAGTATTTGTGGGAACAAACCAATTGCTAAATTGGACAAAAACAAGTAATGATTTATTAACTACTTTGATTATGTAGAAAATAAATTTATGAAGCTAGGTACAGGTGTGGTCAGGGTTGTTGGTCAGCTGGCTCAGCCATAATGGCTCACTGAAGCTGGCATCTGTTTTGACCAGTGCTCTGGCCATACTCGTTGTTAAAAATGATGAATATCTCTTCTGGTGTGTCATAATAGTTGCAGCATTTTTGTGGGTGGTATAGTAGTTTTGACATGTATGGAAGACACATGAAGTGTTTTGACTATAACTGATACAACTCTTTTAGACATATCACCTTTAGATCTTGTTTAAATTCTGAAATAATATTTTTGATTTCAAATATCTACCTTTTATTGTATTATGAACTTACATTAGGGAAATAATCAGAGCTATACATGAAAAATGTATGTACAGGGACAATCATCGTAGCATTACCTATGAGAGCAAAAAATTAAGGACCACCAAAATACCCAATAAATTTAAAATAAATAAATAATTTATAGAAATTTATATAATAGACCATCCTGAGATTTTTCAAAGATCATATTTTTGAAGAATACTTAAAGTAAAAAGACTGTTTATAATGTAATAATGAGAGCAAAGGCAGGATCTATATTACAACATAAAATAGAAAGTACCAATAACTAATTAATAATGACCTGTTGGAATGATATTGAGGGTGATTTTTGTTTATTCTTTACTAAATTTTCCAAATTTTCTTTAATGAATGGCAAAATTTATATAGTAGGAGAAAAAATTTTAAACAAAAGAAATAGATTCCTAAATTAAGGAATTTTAAGGATTAAGGAGTGAATGTTTTCAAACAAATGGGTATATTTAAAAGACATGAAAAGCTACAAAGGGGTATAGAGCATCTAGGATGTGTGTGTTTTTCTTAGAAGAAAAAATAGAGTAAGTTCTACAGCACAGTGGGGGAAGCCTGTCCCTCTAGAATGAGGTTTGTGGAAATGTCATAGTGAGGAGCACAGGTTCCTGGCTTTTTCAGCCTGAAGATTTCAAAGTTCCTGAAAGCCCTGCTAACACACCGTTGACAGGGGTGCTCCCACTTGGTGTTCTTGAGGGTTCCGTGTTGTATTTGAAACTAGAGACTATTGGCATAGGAAAAGATAATCCAAAAGAGTAAGTATATTGTCTGGGAGCAGAGGCTAAGAAGGTTTCTTTGACCAGAAGCAGCCTGCAGATAGCTGGTCAACCAGGAGTGATTAAGTACTTTGAGAGGAAACTGAAAATGTTAGAATCACTTACTAGTAAGTTGGTACAATCATTTTTGGAGGGTAATTTTGTAATACCTAGCTTATTTTAAAAAGTATATACCTTTTGACTCACAAATCCCACTTCTAAGAATTTACTCTCAGAGAAGTGCACCAACACCTGAGGGCACAAGTGTGTTCATTAAAGAACATTTTTAAATAGTAAAAAATTGAAAACAACCTAAAAATCCACCAATATAGAAATAGTAAAAAGTTGCAGTTATATAATGGAATACTGAAAAATTTTAAAGATAATTAGATGGATGTATATGTACTAATATGATCAAGATATATTGGAAGGTGAAAAAAGCAAGATTAACCGTGCAGGCGCACACACATACACACACACACAAATACATATATGTACACATATACATACCTCTCACAGATGCTTATATATGCATAGAAAATTTATGAAAGAATATCAAAAGATGTTAACAGTAGTTACTTCTGGGGTGTGTGAATGAAGGATTGGCAAAGAAAGGGACACTTTTTATTTTATGTGTTTCGGAGCTATTTATTTTACTTTTTATCAAAAGCATATATAATATAATTTTTTAAAGAAAATAAATGACATAAGGAAAGGAATGAAAAAGAAAAAAAAAATCAGTTGTAAGATAGAGATAAAGATTATGCAGCAGAGCTGAACTAGAACCTCCCCTAATTATAACCAACCAGGTTTGTAAAGGATGGGCAATCAAAGGAGAACAAGGGCTTCACTACTGGAAAGAAGTATTTCTGAAATGTGTCTGAAAATGGAAAATGTGTGGAGGTATGACTGTTCAGGAGGAATAACCAACAATACCTTATTTAAAATGAATATTAAGTGAGGCAGGAGACATTTTAAAACAAGACCCAATATTATAGAATAACATTAAAGAGAATAGTGAAAAGAGAACTTGAGGCTATTTGAAAGGGCTTTAAAAAATAGACTTTAAAGAACAGGAGCCACTGATGATATTTCAATTTCATCAGATTGAAAAAATTTTACTATTTGTTCTAAGCCAGTATGTTGACGTGCTGGAGACTCCCCTGGAAAACAACTTTGCCATAACCCTGGAGGACCCTTACCCCCAGGGACACAAGATCGTGTTGCACTCTTTCCACTGAAAAACTGAGAATTTTTTTTCTGAGTCTGAATGATCTATCCTAGCTTATATATCCTACATAATATGAATTGGATTCAGATAGATTCTCATAGATAGTGGATAATTTTCTTCACTGATGCCTTTTATATCTACTGACTTATACTGAATTAGCATTCATAAGATCTCTTCACCTTTAAGTAAAAAAATCACAATATTCTCTAAAGATTGGTCAATACCAAGGTTTCTCAATCTTAGCACTAGACATTTTGGACCATATCATTTTTTGTTGTTTTGTCCCATGCATTGTAGGATATTTAACAGCATCCTTGGCCTCTACCCACTAGATGCCAGCAGTAACCTCCTACCTCCTCAGTTGTGACAACCAAAAATGTCTCCAGACTTTGTCAAATGACTCCTGAGGAGCAAAACCACCTCCCCTGAGAGCCCCTGCTCTATAGTTTAGGCTAGTGCCCAAATGTCATAAGTATTTTAATCTGTGTGTAATTTATTTTCCCTGTCTACATGGTTTATTTTTATTTCTGTTAAGTATTTCAAATTGCACCATGATATGGGAACTTTGTGAGTGTCATTCCTGTGTCAGCAGCATTGCACCGTGCTTTTTTTCACTCTGACTAATTATCAGCACTCTGTAAACTAGTTTTAGTTTAAGCACTCACTCAATCATCCATTCAACAAAATCAATTTATTTCACAAGTATCATTGAAAATTTACTCTATGTCTGTCACTGAATGAAGTACTAGTTTTATAGAAAGGAAATGATCTTTGCCCTCAAGAAGTGAAATTCCTTGTCTATTGGGGAAAACACATAAAATAATAACTGGTTTGACAGAGCTAAAATGAACACATGCATAAGGAAATAAAGTGTGAAATTAAATGAAATTCAAATTTTTAATGACTTTTTAAATGTCCTGCTTTTATTTAAAAATAATTTTTAAAGTTTTATCATTCTCTTTTTAAATACATTTTCTTTTGTGTGTTCTGGTTTTTCTGCAGATGCTGTGGCTATCACATGGACTGATAGAGTTATCCCCTCATTAACACGGGTTATTCCTTTTGGTATTTCTGCCTCATTATTTAGCAACCTTCTGATTAATCTATTTGAATCATCAAGAGTAATATACATTGCAGGCCAAGAGGGCCAGCTGCCTTTGTTATTTAACATGCTTAATATTTACTCCTCTCCATTTATGTCTGTGCTACTACTTGTCATTATGGTGTCCATTGCGGTTGACTTGACAAATCTAATTGATTTGATAAACTATCTTTATGCTGTAGTTTCTATTTGGTTTGCTTTATCAATGACAGGAATACTAAAACTGAGATACCAAAAGCCCAATCTACCTCGACCTTATAAGGTAAAAGTGAGTTTTCTAATTTTCTTCTGTGTGAAATCAAAGATACTGGGTGTAAATGTATTGGAAGACTATATTCAGAATGTCTACAAGTAGATCTTTTTATTACTAACAAATTGTGAAGCATGTACAGATAATTTGGTCTTAGTTTTAATTTTTATTTTTATTGAGTAGATTTTACTCAATATAAAATCTCTCAGGTTCTGTTCGGTTTATTAGAGAGAAGGATAGTCCTCTGGACTGTCAGACAAATCATTATGAGTCTTTTCAGCAGAGATTACTTTGTTTAGTTCTGTAGCTAGCTACCACTGCATACCAGTATCTTCCACAGTCAAGGTCAGATTTAGCAGGTGGGAAATAAGAAGAGGCAAGTGCTGCTGTGGGGTCACAAGTTATAACATCTCCTGTCCTGAAACGTCAGCTTAACTTGGTCACCAACAAATTCCATCCTTTCAATTCTACTTACATTTAAACTTACTTTCAGTTTGGATGAAGAAGAGTTTCACAGGAGTGCTCTTTAATCATAGAAAAGGAAAGAAGAAAAAACTGGACAGCATAAGGAAACTATTGGAGAAAGGTGGCCTGATGCTTTGATTATCAGAATAGTAAAACAGTCTTGCTTGGCTCAGCATCATGTTAAAAGCTTTGCTTGGATTATCAAAATTATTTCTCTCAGTAATACAGAAGACGGATACTAGTGTTATCCCCATTTTACAGATAAGGAAATAGGTCTGTAAAAGTTGTCACTTGCCCAAGGTCACACAGCATGGAGTGGAGCCAAGATTCAAGTCTAGGCAGTCTCTTTGGGATGTTTGTCTCTCACTAAGTACAAAATATAAGAAAGAATTCTGGGAGGAAGCAACGTTCTAATCATCAGCTTTGGTTGACTTACAACCATCTTTTCTTTTCAGTTCCTTCTACTTCCATCCAGCCATCCCCTAATTATATCAATTATAATATATGATTTGAGTACCACTATATATATATGATTTTGAGTATCACCACTATGATTTGAGTACCTTGCTAGGTATTCTGGGTGCAGAAAGGAATAAGACTTGGCTTCTGCATTCAGGCAGACTGTAATCTATCTAGATAGTCAGATGAACCAAAACCATAGTATGATCATTGCTATGTGGTGGCCTCCAGAGTATGCTCAGAGAGTTAGTAGGGAAGGGGAATCTTCTTGTTTTTTAACCACTGATCCTCAGTGTCTTCAGACCTCAAATGGGAATAAATAATGCTTACCTCCTAAGAATGTGGGCTGTATTAAATGAACTAAGGCATGCAAACAATACAGAGCCACATTGATAGTTATTATTATTTATATTATTATTTGATATTCATTTGCATCAAAAAGGAAGGCAAGGGTAACCATAGCGTAAGTGGTTGAAATTTGTCTCTAATGCCCACATGAATGCTCTTCTCTCCTCTCTCAGTTTTTGGATAACTGAGAGTAAGCTCTGAGATGATAGGTTATCTTTCTCAGGGGTATTTTACCCATTAAAAGAAGTTTCTTAATGATTTAAACCCCAAATGAGTGACCCTCTAATTAAAGGGTTTAATAAATTGTGACTAGCTGTGTTATACTTTGGAGGTATAGATTCATATCTATCTCTTAAATACATTGCAAAAATGACTGCCTACTGAATTTTCTCCCTAGGTAGGGTAATGTTTGGTGCAAGACACTTGCAATCCTAACACAAAGCAAGTGCCAAGGATAGGGATTCAATGTTTTTGGCAAAAACAGAAACCAAAAAAATCCACAAAAAATAAGGAGAATTGTTTTGGCCAAAGTTTTTATTTTGATTTGTTTTGTTTTTAATATACTGAGCCTACAAAGCCATAATATTTACCTGTCAATATCTACTTGAGTAACAGAGGGTCTGAGGATACTCTGTGTTATTGACATGAATTTCTTACTGCCTTGAGATATTTTTCTGGGAAAATTGTTTTGACTTCCTTTGGGTCTTAGGAACTCCCTCTTAAAGAACTCATGCCTTCTAGACCAGGAGATGTTTATCCTACCAGCAAATGGTCATGATTATTTTCACTCACAAACAGTCAAATGCTAGATGTTCATTCCCTACAGCCAACACCCTAACAATGAGAATTTTCAACATCTTAAATAGTAAACCAGGTTTATCTAAACTCATGGATAATTTAGCCCATTTTCTATCAGTAGCTTATATCTTATTTTTTGTTTATGTAAATATGTAAGTACCTTAGATGGGTTTTCATATCTAATTTTTTAAAAAATTTGCTCTTTTCAGGTGTTTTTGCCATTTCTATTGGTAACAATAGCCATCAGCCTGTGCTTGGTTTTGATACCTTTGGTGAAGTCTCCACATATGTATTATATCTATGTGTGTCTCTTTATTCTCAGTGGACTTCTGTTTTATATACCTTTAATATATTTTAAATTGAGGTTGCTTTGGTTTGAGAAGATGACGTGTTATTTACAATTGCTGTTTAATATTTGCATCCCTGAAGTGTCTGATGAACAGATGTCAGAAGTAGAAGTAGGAACTGTGAAAAAAAAATAGCCTTCTAAAAACACACCAAGTTCCAAATAAAGATTAAGCACATAATGGAACATTAGTGATAAAGTACCTATGGTAACTTTCTTTCTCAAATGAGATAATATATACAGAAGTATGCAAGACAGTACCTATCTTTAAAAATCACACAGAAATTGTTATGTGTAATGAAAGCTCTGTTGTTTTGCAAAAAGATTAAATCTTGGTTTGCATTGATATATTGATGATGTCTCTCCCACTCTTCCATTTTTTCTGCACCCCAACCCTTCTTTACTGAAGTTGTGGTTGTCTTGTAATAAAAGTTAACAATTAAAAATAAAAAAGCATGGAAGTTCCCTGGTGGTCTAGTGGTTAGAATTCAGTGTGTTCACTGCTGTGGCCCGGGTTCAATCCCTGGTCAGGGAACTGAGATCCCACAAGCGGCGCTGTGTGGCCAAAAATAAAAAAATAAAAATAAAAATAACAATAAAATAAAATAAATAAATAAATAAATAAATAAATAAATAAATAAATAAAACAAAATAAAATTAAAAAGCATTCTCTTCAACTTTCCTGCCTTCTTTTGGTGCTGATTTGAATTAAAAAAACAAACCCATTTGGAGAGGGGGCGGAGTCAAGATGGCAGAGTAAGAGGATGTGGAGTTCACGTCTCCTCACAAGTACACAAGGATGCATCGGAGCAATTCTTGCAGAGCACCTACTGAGCGCTAGTGGGGGACCTCAGACACCCATGGGGACTGGAGGAATCTCTGTGCACCTGGGTATGGCGTGAGAGGGAAGGAGGCAGGGAAGAAAAGTGGAGGCGGGACAGGACTGGCGCCCCTGAAGGGGGGCTAGGGAAGAAAAGAGATTCCCACACTCAGAGGGCCCCACATGGTGAGGGGATCAGTGGGGACAGAGAGGGACCTTCAGGGGATTGGGGGATCAGAGGGGAATGTGGCAGCTGGTCTGTGGAGGGCGGGACACAGTGGGACCTATGTGTATGGTCTGTGTCACAGCACTGTGCACCTCAGCCTGAGTTGTGTGTCTCCTGGTGGAGAGGAGGGCTGGGTGCCGGAGAGTGAGGTTTGGAGGGTGGACCTGGGGAGGGGATGGCTGTTGGCTGTGGGGAGGCAGCCTGGGGCAGCAAGAGGGAAGGGCTCCACAGCTGGGAAGGTTGGCGGAGGATGACTGGGCCACCAGGGAAGTGGGGCACCATTGTTAAGTGATGAGCAAAGGGCAGGGCCGCCATTGCAGTGCCCTTCCCCACCTGCTGGCCTGGCCTCCTTGGACAGTGGGCACACCTGAGTGGGCTTGCCCACCCCTCAAGTCAGGGTCTCTTCCACCCGCTCGGGCCCCAGTGAGTCTGCTAGGGTCCCGGGTCTGAGCCCTGCCCCGCCAAGGCCTCCTCTGGCCGCACGGGTCCCAGTGGGCCTGAGCACTGACCCCCCCAAAGCCTCCACGGACCAGGCGGGTCCTGGCAGCCCACACACCACCCCAACAAAGATTCCTCTGGCCGTGTGTGTCCTGGGCCTGAGCACTGCACCCCTCAAAGCCTCCAAGGGCTGCAGGGGCCCCAGGCCTGTGTCCAACCCCTGCCAAAGCCTCCTCTGGCTACACGGGTACAGGCAGGAAGCCTGTGCCCCAGTTGGCCTGTGTGGGCACATGTGCTCTGGGCCAGCTTCAGGAGCAGACGCTGGTGAAAAGAACACATGCAAAGGTGGGGCTGACACAATGGGTTCAGAGACCTACCTAAAGGTCTTGGAGGGACTCCTGAGGAAGTGGGGGTTGCACGGAGCTCACCATGGGGACAAGGACACTGATAGCAGAGGCACCATGGAATCCTTACTTTTATTTAAAAAATTTTTAAATTTATTATTTATTGATTGATTGATGTTGTGTTTTGTTTTCATTTTTTCTAACATATTTTTTATTCTTCTAATTTTATTTTATTTTTTATTCTGTGTTATCATTCTGCTCTTTTTTGTTTGTTATCTGTTTTTTGTTTTTGTTTGTGTTTTTGTTTTCTATTGGTTTGTTCTTTTGATATTTTTGTGTTGTTTTGTTTCATTGTGTTTTTATTTTGTTTTTGTCTTTTTTAAAATTTCTTTTATTTTTTTAATTCTGTTTTTGTCATTTTCGTGTGTTTGTCTTTTGTTCTCTTAGCTTTTCTTTTAGCTTGTCCTTTTGGTTTTGTTTTATTTTTTGTTTTCTGTTTAGTTAGTTTTGTTTTTATTATTGGTTTTGGTTTTTGGGCTCTCTCGTTTGTTTGGGTGTCTTCTGGTTTTTTAATTTCCTTGTGGGTTTTTGTTGTTGTTGTTTGCTTGTTGGATTGTTTTTTGTTTGTTTGGATTTGTTTTTGTTATTTGTCTTGGGTTTTATTTGTCTGTTTTCTTTTCTTTTTTTGTTTGTGTGTTTGCTTTTGTTTGTTCAGTTTTGCTTTATTATTTGCCTTGGGCTTTGACTTTTTTTTTTTTTTTTTGCCATGTGGCTTCTGTGGTCTTGGTGTCCAGGCTGGGGGTCTGACCTGAGCCCCTGTGGTGGGAACACTAAGTCCAAGACACTGGGCTAACAGAGAACTGCAGGCCCCAGGGAATATTAATCAGTGTGAGCTCTCCCAGAGCTCCTCATCTCATCTTGGCACCAAGACCTGGCTCCACCCAACTGCCTAAAAACTCCAGCGCTGGAAGCCTCAGGCCAGACAACCAGCAAGACAGGAACACAGCCCTACCCATCAAAAAAAATGAGATGACAGAAAAATACGTTAAACATGAAGGAGCAAGGTAAAAACCTATAAGACCAAATAAATGAAGAGGAAATAAGCAATCTACCTGAAAAAGAATTCAGAGTAATGATAGTAAAGGTGATGCAAAATCTTGGAAATAGAATGGAGGCACGGATTGAGAAAATACAAGAAATGTTTAACAAGGACCTAGAAGAACTAAAGAATAAACAAAAAGTGATGAACAACAAAATAATTAAAATGAAAAATACACTAGAAGGAAACAATAGCAGAATAACTGAGGCAGAAGAACGAATAAGAGAGCTGGAAATAACTGTCATGGAGCAGAATAAAGAAAAAAGAATGAAAAGAAATGAGGACAGTCTCAGAGACCTCTGGGACAATGTTAAACACACCAACATTCAAATTATAGGGGTCCCAGAAGAAGAAGAGAAAGAGAAAGTGTCTGAGAAAATATTTGAAGCGATTATAGTGGAAAACTTCCATAACATGGGAAAGGAAATAGCCTCTCAAGTGCAAGAAGCACAGAGAGTCCCATACAGGATAAACACAAGGAGAAACACACCGAGATGCATGTTAATTAAACTAACAAAAATTAAATTCAAAGAAAAAATATTAAAAGCAGCAAGGGAAAAGTAACAAATAACATACAAGGGAATCCCTGTAAGGTTATCAGCTAATTTTTCAGCGGAAACTCTGCAGGCCACAAGGGAGTGGCAGGATGTATTTAAAATGATAAAAGGGAAAAACTTACAACCAAAATTATTCTACCCAGAAAGGATATCATTCAGATTCGATGGAGAAATCAAAAGCTTTACAGACAAGCAAAAGCTAAGATAATTCAGCACCACCAAACCAGCTTTACAACAAATGCTAAAGGAACTTCTCTAGGCAGGAAACACAAGAGAAGAAGAAGACCTACACAAACAAAACCAAAACAATTAAGAAAATAGTAATAGGAACATACATATTGATAATTACCTTAAATGTAAATGGATTAAATGCTCCAACCAAAAGACACAGACTAGCTGAATGGATACAAAAACAAGATCCATATATATGCTGTCTACAAGAGACACTCTCAGACCTAGGGACACCTAAAGACTGAAAGTGAGGGCATAGAAAAAGATATTCCATGCAAATGGAAATCAGAAGAAAGCTGGAGTAGCAATACTTGTATCAGATAAAATAGACTTTAAAATAAAGACTGTTACAAGAGACAAGGAAGGACACTACATAATGAACAAGGATCAATCCAAGAAGAAGATATAACAATTATAAATATTTATGCACCCAACATAGGAGCACCTCAATACATAAGGCAAATGCTAATAGCCATAAAATAGAAAATTGACAGTAACAAATAATAGTGAGGGACTTGAACACCCCACTTACACCAATGGAGAAATCATTTAGACAAAATTAATAAGGAAACACAACCTTTAAAAGATGCAATAGACCAGATAGACTTAACTAATATTTATAGGACATTCCATATGAAAGCAGCAGAATACAATTTCTTCTTAAGTGCACACAGAACATTCTCCAGGACAGATCACATCTTGGGTCACAAGTCAAGCCTTGATAAATTTAAGAAAACTGAAATATTATCAAGCATCTTTTCCAACCACAATATTATGATATTAGAAATCAATTACAGGAAAAAAACTGTAAAAAACACAAACACATGGAGGTTAAACAATATGCTACTAAATAGCAAGAGAACACTGAACAAATCAAAGAGGAAATCAAAAAACACATAGAAACAAATGACAATGAAAACATGACCACTAAAAACCTATGGGATGCAGCAAAAGCAGTTCTAAGAGGGAAATTTATAACAATATAATCTCACCTCAAGACACAAGAAAAATCTCAAATAAACGATCTAACCTTACACCTAAAGCAACTAGAGAAAGAAGAACAAACAAAACCCAAAGTTAGTAGAAGGAAAGAAATCATAAAAATCAGAGCAGAAATAAATGAAATAGAAATGAAGAAAACAATAGCAAAGATCGTTAAAACTAAAAGCTGGTTATTTGAGAAGATAAACAAAATTGATAAACTTTTAGCCAGACTTATCAAGAAAAAAAGGGAGAAGACTCAAATCAATAAAATTAGAAACAAAAAACAAATACAGTATGCTAACACATATATATGGAATCTAAGGAAAAAAAAAAAAAGGTCATGAAGAACCTAGTGGCAAGATGGGAATAAAGACACAGACCTACTAGAGAATGGACTTGAGGATATGGGGAGGGGGAGGGGTAAGATGTGACAGGGTGAGAGAGTGGCATGGACATATATACACTACCAAATGTAAAATAGATAGCTAGTGGGAAGCAGCCGCATAGCACAGGGAGATCAGCTCGGTGCTTTGTGACCACCTAGAGGGGTGGGATAGGAAGGGTGGGAGGGAGGGAGACGCAAGAAGGAAGAGATATGGGAACATATGTATATGTATAACTGATTCACTTTGTTATAAAGCAGAAACTAACACACCATTGTAAAGCAATTATACTCCAATAAAGATGTTAAAAAAAAAAAAAAGTAGCAACTGACACTGTAGGAGTACAAAGGCTCATAAGAGACTACTCCAAGCAACTCTATGCCAATAAAATGGACAACCTGGAAGAAAAGGACAAATTCTTAGACAAGCACAACCTTCTGAGACTGAATCATGGAGAAATAAGAGATATGAACAGACTGATTACAAGTAATGTAATTGAAACTGTGATTAAAAATCTTCTAACAATCAAAAGTCCAGGACCAGATGGCTTCACAGGAGAATTCTATGAAACATTTAGAGAAGAGCTAACACCCAACCTTCTCAAACTCTTTCAAAGAAGGAAGGAACACTCCCAAGCTCATTCGACGAGGTCACCATCACCCTGATACCAAAACCAAACAAAGATAAAAAATTACACGCAAAAAATTACAGACCAATATCCCTGATAAGAATAGATGCAAAATACTCAACAAAATACTAGCAAACAGAATCTAACAGCATATTAAAAGGATCATACACCATGATCAAGTGAGATTTATCCCAGGAATGCAAGGATTCTCCAATATACGCAAATCAATCAATGTGATACACCACATTAACAAACTGAATAATAAAAACCATATGATCATCTCAATAGATGCAGAAAAAGCTTTCAACAAAATTCAACACCGATTTATGATAAAAAACTCTCCAGAAAGTGGGCATAGAGGGAACCTACCTCAACATAATAAAGGCCATATATGACAAATCCACAGCCAACATCATTCTCAATGGTGAAAAACTGAAAGCATTTCCTCTAAGATCAGGAACAAGACAAGGATGCCCACTCTCACCACTATTATTCAACATAGTTTTGCAAGTCCTAGCCCCAGCAATCAGAGAAGAAAAAGAAATAAAAGGAATACAAATTGGAAAAGAAGAAGTAAAACTGTCATTGTTTGCAGATGACATGATACTATACATAGAAAATCCTAAAGATGCCACCAGAAAACTACTGGTGCTAATCAGTGAATTTTGTAAAGTTGCAGGATACAAAATTAATGCACAGAAATCTCTTGCATTCCTATACACTAACAACGAAAGATCTGAAAAAGAAATTAAGGAAACAATCTCATTTACCATTGCAACAAAAAGATTAAAATATCTAGGAATAAACCTACCTAAGGAGGCAAAAAACCTGTATTCAGAAAACTATAAGATACTGATGAAAGAAATCAAAGATGACACAAAAAGATGGAGAGATATACCATGTTCTTGGATTGGAAGAACCAACATTGTGAAGATGACTATACTACCCAAAGCAATCTACAGATTCAATGCAATCCCTATCAAATTATCAATGGCATTTTTCACAGAACTAGAACAAAAAATTTTACATTTTGTATGGAAACACAAAAGACCCTGAATAGCCAAAGCAATCTTGAGAAAGAAAAATGGAACTGGAGTAATCAGGCTCCCTGACTTCAGACTATACTACAAAGCTACAGTAATCAAGACAGTATGGTACTGGTGCAAAAACAGAAATATAGATCAATGGAACAGGACAGAAAGCCCAGAGATAAACCCACGTACCTATGGTCACCTAATCTATGACAAAGGAGGCAGGAATATACAATGGAGAAAAGACAGTCTCTTCAATAAGTGGTGCTGAGAAAACTGGACAGCTACATTGAAAACAATGCAATTGGAACACTCCCTAACACCATACACAAAAATAAACTAAAAATATATTAAAGACCTAAATGTAAGACTGCACACTATAACACTCTTGGAAGAAAACATAGGCAGAACGTCTGACATAAATCACAGCAAGATCTTTTTTGACCCACCTCCTACAGTAATGAGAATAAAAACAAAAATAAACGAATGGGACCTAATTAAACTTAAACGCTTTTGTGCAGCAAAGGAAACCATAAACAAGACGAAATGACAACCCTCAGAATGGAGAAAATATTTGCAAACAAAGCAACTGACAATCAATTAATCTCCAAAATATACAAACAGCTCATGCAGATCAATATCAAAAAAAAAACCCAAACAACCCAATCAAAAAATGGGCAGAATATCTAAATAGACATTTCTCCAAAGAAAACATACAGATGGCCAAGGGGCACAGAAAAGATGCTCAACATCACTATTTATAGAGAAATGCAAATCAAAACTACAATGAGGTTTCACTTCACACCGGTCTGAATGGCCATCATCAAAAAATCTACAAACATTAAATGCTGATGAGGGTGTGGAGAAAAGGGAACCCTCTTATATTGTTGGTGGGAATGTAAATTGATACAGCCACTTTGGAGAATAGTATGGAGTTTCCTTTAAAAATTAAAAATAGAACTAACATATGACCTAGCAATCCCACTCCTGGGCATATACCTAGAGAAAGCCATAATTTGAAAAGATACATGCACACCAATGTTCATTACAGTACTGTTTACAATAGCCAAGACATGGAAGTGACCTAAACGTCCATCAACAGAGGAATGGCTAAAGAAGATGTGGCACATAGATACAATGGAATGTTACTTTGCCATAAAAAGGAATGAAATTGTGCCATTTGCAGAGACATGGGTGGACCTAGAGACTGTCATACAGAGTGAAGTAAGTCAAAAAGAGAAAAACAAATATCGTATATTAATGCATATATGTGCATTCTAGAAAAATGGTACAGGTGAACCTATTTGCAGAGCAGAAATAGAGACACAGACATAGAGAACATACTTATGGACACGAAAGGGGGAAGGGTGGGGTGGGATGAATTGGGAGATTGGAATTGACATATATGCAGTACTATGTATAAAATAGATAAGTAATGAGAACCTACTGTATAGCACAGGGAACTCTACTCAGTGTTCTGTGGTGACCTAAATGGAAAGGAAATCCAAAAAGAGGGGATATATGTATACATGTAGCTGATTCACTTTGCTGTACAGCAGAAACTAACACAGCATTGTAAAGCAACTATACTCTAATTTAAAAAAATACCATTTGTCTTACTAGATTTCTCTGCTAGAAGTATTTTTTCAACTTAAAAGCCATTTTAGAAGCATGAATTTTTAGGTTATTTTCCTTTGTGCTCCTTTCTCTAAATTCTAAAGTGTCTTAGAGGGACAAATTTACTATGTCTTTATTTGATTAAAATCTGACTTATCTATAACTTTGTAGTTATGTGTATAAAGTGTAAGAGATGGCTGAGTGGATAGTATCCTGATAGTGGCACCCATCCAGTATCATTCAATATAAAAAATTCGTCTACTCAGCTTATTTTTAAAGGATTTGGATTTGGAGCTGTCCTTTCAGAAAGACAGAGGCAATGTGGGAAGATGTTCTTGACCTTTGTTAGTCAACTCTGCTCCCCATCTCCTTTCATCCCTCAAAGATGGTGGCCACAAATGTCAAAGGACTTGTTAAGTATGAAGAGCTATCCCTTGGTGTGATGAATAATTTTATGTGTCAATCTGGCTGGGCCACAGTGCCCAGATAATTGGTCAAACATCATTTTGGATGTTTCTGGGAGGGTGTTTTCTGGATGACATTATTATTTAGATTAGTGGATTCTGAGTAAAGCAGATCGCCTTCCATAATGTCGGTGGACCTCATCCAATCAGTTGAAGACTTTAATAGGAAGTCTGACTTCCTCCGGTCAGGAAGGAATTCTGTCAGTAGAGGGTCTTTGGACTTGAACTGCAACATCAGCTCTCCAGGCTGCCAGCCCATCTTGCAGATTTTGGACTCACCAGCCCCTGTAATGGAGTAAGCCAATTCTGTAAGGGAAATCTCTCTCTGTCTCTCTCTCTCTGTCTCTGTCTCTCTCAATCTCTGTCTTTCTCTCTCTCTCTCCACCCCCGCTTTCTCTCTATGTGTATACATACTTTTGAGATATTGTGGATTCTGTTCCAGACCACTGCAATAAAGCGAATATAACAATTGAATCACATGAATTTTTTGGTTTCCCGGTGAATATAAAAGCTATTTTTACATTATGTTATAGTCTTTTAAGTGTGCAGTAGCATTATATCTAAAAAAAACCAAAACAGGGTACCTACCTTAATTAAAAATAATGCTGTTGGAGAGCTACATGTAAAAGAGTGAAATTAGAATATCCTCTAACACCATATACAAAAATAAAAATAAACTCAAAATGGATGAAAGACCTAAATGTAAGACCAGATACTATAAAACTCTTGGAGGAAAACATAGGCAGAATAATCTTTGACATAATTCACAACAATATCTTTTTGGATCCACCTCCTAGAGTAATGAAAATAAGAACAAAAATAGGACCTAATTAAACTGAAAAGTTTTTGCACAGCAAAGGAAATCATCAACAAAACAAAAAGACAACCCACAGAATGGGAGAAAATATTTGCAAATGATGAGGCCGACAAGGGATTAATCTCCAAAATATACAAACCAGATGGCCAAAAAGCACATAAAAAGATGCTCAACATTACTAATTATAAGAAAAATGCAAATCAAAACTACAATAAATGCTGGAGAGGGTGTGGAGAAAAGGGAACCCTCTTATGCTGTTGGTGGGAATGTAAATTGATACAACCACTATGGAGAACAATATGGATGTTCCTTAAAAAATTAAAAATAGAACTAACATATGACACAGCAATCCCACTCCTGGGCGTATATCTGGAGAAAACCATAATTCGAAAAGATGCATGCACCCCAATGTTCATTGCAGCACTATTTACAATAGCCAGGACATGGAAGCAACCTAAATGTCCATCAACAGAGGAATGGGTAAAAATGTGGTACATATATGTACAATGGAGTACTACTCAGTCATAAAAAAGAATGTAATAATATCATTTACAGCAACATGACTGGACCTAGAGACTGTCATACAGAGTGAAGTAAGTCAGACAGAGAAAGACAAATATCATATGATATAACTTGTATGTGGAATCTAAAATGATGACACAAATGAACTTATTTATGAAACAGAAAGAGACTCACAGACATAGAAAACACACTATGGTTACCAAAGGGGAAAGGTGGGGTGGGGGAAAGGGTAAATTAAGAGTTTGGCATTAACACATACACACTACTATATATAAAATAGATAATCAGCAAAGACCTACTGTATAGCACAGATAACTCTACTCAATATTCTGTTAATAACCTAAATGGGAAAAGAATCTGAAAAAGAATAGATATATGTATAATTGAAACACTTTGCTGTATACCTGAAACTAACACAACATTGTAAATCAACTATACTCAAATATAAAATAAAAATTTTTAAAAATGCTGTTGGAGAAACAGTGATGATACATTTGCTCAACACAGGGTTGCCACACACCTTCAATTAAAAAAAATGCAATATCTGTAAAGCACAATAAAGTGACGCTCAATAAAATGAGGTATGTATGTGTGTGTACATGTGTATATGTGCATTGCCAAAAGGTCTCATGAGAAAAACCATCACAAAGGGGAAAAGAACATGTTGTATATGCTTAAAATAAAGTATTAAGTAAAAATATTGCATTAAAAAACCTTAAAAGAAAGGGTACAAACTTCAAGATGCTTTTATGTCATAGGTTGCGGTGTCTCTCTCTTGGCCTATAGTGCTTTGGGGGATCATCTAGTAGAATAATATATATATATATATATACATCTCCTATTGGGTGTGTTTCTGTGTAGAACCCCAATTTTCTTAGGCAACTCAGATGCCCTATTCTTTCTTCCTAAGGACAGCTTCCCAGTTCTCCACATTCCATCCCTTTTTGGCATACTGATAAACATTATTCCAACTTAAACAATAACATATTCAAGTAAGAAGGATAGATACATCAACAGAGTGCATGGCAAAATAATTCTTGGGCTTTAGTTCCAGAGAAGTCATTTGTATGTTGCAGATTGAGGATCAGAACTTCAGATTCTGGAGACCTGGGAAATATTTAAATTACAAGTAAGAAGAACCACAGATTTGATTAACATTAGATTTAGAAGAAAGCTTAAAGGTCCACATCACCACCACCCTCTGCAAAGTAACACCGCTGCCTATGCTTGTATACTCCCTGGGGTAGAGGGGTCACTACTTGCCAAATATGCTGCTCCTATCTTTGGACAGCTCTGCCTTTCTAAAAGTGCTTCCTAATATGAAACTGAAATGTAACCTCTACCTATTGAATAAGTCTACCCTGTTTCACACTACATCCTTTCAGATTTTTGGTGATAGCGATCTCACGGCTCTGCGACTTCTATTCTTTAAATCCTCCAGTATTCAAGAGTTGTTGCTTTTGAGAACCTTGACCTCTCCATCCCTCACTAGGCTTTTTTAATGTAAAGATGTCCCTAAATTTTTATGCTGCACACACTGCAGACTTTCCAGATATGGTCTGACTACAGCAGGGTAGAGCAGAGTTGTCATTTCCCTTGTTCTAAATATTGTAATTTTGCTCACTGTTTTGGCACCACACTACACTTAAACTTCTTGAATCTTTCCTATCAATTATGGCTGAGACATGCCTATTCTAAGACTATATGGGGTACCCACTAGGCAATTCTAATAGATCAATACAAGTTCTCAGGGAAACTTTTATTTCACAACAAGATAAGAAAAAATTGGCTGATGGTAGCAAAAGCCAGGGTTTAAAAATTTGTCTTTCAAGGAAAATTGCAGAATGAATTTTTTAATAGTTTTTATACTTCATTATATATATATATATATATATTTGAAAATAAGGCCTTCTAGGATATTTGTATAGCAAATATTCTGCTTTTTAATTCCCTTTGTATCACTACTGACCATCAGTGTTTTACTTTCCCTTAAGAAGACTAATATTTTCTTTAAGAAGAGTCTGTTTTGAAGCCATCTATCAAGAATTCCTTTGATGAACTTAGGCAAGGGGCTTATTTGCTGTACTCTGAAGTGGAGTTAATGACACTTATTTATTTGACCCAGGTGTACCATGGAGGCCAATCAGTTATATATGAACATACTTAGAAATACAAAAGTAATCTCACCTGTGTTGTACATCTAGCGCCTCAGAGATATAACCCCTTGTTCACTTCATAAATTTGCAAAGCAATGCCACTTGAGAAGCTTTTACTTCCCCTCTATCCAGAGTAGGTTTAGAATAGGTCTGAGAGGTGTATTAGTTTCCTGGAGTTATCATAACAAATTAACACAGATTTAGTGGCTTAAAAAAAACCCAGAAGTGTATTCTCTCCCTGTTCTGGTGTCCAGAAGTCCAAAATCAAGGTGTCGGCAGGATTGGTTCCTTCTGGAGGCTCTGAGGGAGAATCCATGCCTCTCTTCTAGTGGCTGGCAATTCTGACACTCCTTGGCTTGCAGCTGCATCTCTCCAACATCTGCCTCTGTCTTCCCCCCTGAGTCTCTCTGTGTGTCAAATCCCTCCTTTCTCTTATGAGGAGACCAGTCATTGGATTTAGGACCCATCCTAAATCCAGGACGATTTCATCTTGAGAATCTTAGCTTAATTACGTCTGCAAAGACTTTTATTCCAAATAAGGTCTCATTATGATGTTTCAGGTCGGTATGTCTTTAGGGGATCACTGTTCAACCCATTAAGGCAGGTCTTCTTAGTTATCAAATTCAACTCCCAGTTTGTGTGGTAATCTCTTCCAGCCACAGATGCTTATTCCTGAAGACCACCTTGATTTGCCATCTTTCTGTGGGTACCAACTCATGTGCATGCTAGAGTTGGAACTAAGTATGCAATCTGGAAGGATCTCAAACACTACCCCAGGAAGTAGTGTGTGAGCTTCCACATTAGCAATGTCTCCTGAAAGGATGGGACCAGAACTTCAAAAGAAACTATAAATTAGACTTGAAGATAATAGCCAGGTAATCTCTAGAGCTGGATTATTATGATCCTGATGTCAGGGCGTTCCACCAGACAAAAAGAGCCCTGAGAAATCTTGACAAGCAAGAATCTTGATGTTGTTATTTACACCATGTTTTGTTGTGTTGACTAATGATGTGGCTGTGAAGGAAATAATTGTGCTTGAGTGGCTCTGCTGGTGTTTTTCCATTAGGCCTAGAAGATGGACTGGGAATCCCAGAGAGAACATTGCTTTTGAGTTGCTGCAGATTGCAGCTTTGTTCAATTTCTTGTACATGAAGCCAATAGGAAGAAAAGAAAAATCACTTTGCTTAAGTGTCAGCTCTATGACAGTGGGTTAGGCCTGCTGGGATATTTCCCAGTATATAGAGTATCTGCTCACTTAGAAGCATGAGAAACAAACTGCCTGAATGTAGAGAAGTCACACAGTAATTTCTGCAAGGAGCAAAGTTTCAGGATTATATTTCTAAGTGCAATGTCAAAAGAACTCAATTTAGTTCTTTTAGACCATTTGAGGGCCCATTATGCTCATTCAAACTAGATAAGAGTCTCATCTCTCCCTCTATTTTCACTTTTACTGACATAGCATTGATTGGACAACCCTCTTTTCTCATTTCTATATCTGAAAGTCTCTTAATTCAGTGACTCCAAAACCCGACCTATTGTTCGAATCATGAAGATTTTGAAGAACATAGATTCAAGGCCCCTGGAAAATTTAATTTAGTAGGTCTGGAGTGAACCCCACAACCTTATTAGTATCTTTTCTTAAAATTTAAATTTATTGAAAAAGTAATATATTCTTGTTGTAAAAGATCCAATTATAAATAAATGTCTACAACAAAATGAGTAAGGAATTAGGAAGTCCTCTTCTATCCAGAGGTAAAATTGGTGAAAATATGTGGCATATAAACTTATAGTTCTGTTTCTATAAAATTAGGCATATCTCTACATTTTTACACATATATTCAATTTTTTAAATAAAAAGGACCATATTTGCAATACTTTGAAACTACTTTCTAATCTAATAGTATGTTATAATACAGACATGATTTAGTGATTTGTTTGTTTTTCCTCAATTCTGACTTTTGGAGATACTTCCTTGTCTTCATATGCCACTATGCTTTATTCTTTTTAGTGGCTGCTTAATATTCTGAACTATAGTTTTTTCATTATTTTTTAATAATTTTAATTATTAAAAATAATGCTAAAATCAGCAGCATTGTACACATGTATTAGCAATTTTTGTGGTGGGATAGATTTTTTTTTTTTTTTAGCTGTGTTGGGTCTTCGTTTCTGTGCGAAGGCTTTCTATAGTTGTGGCAAGCGGGGGCCACTCTTCATCGCGATGCATGGGCCTCTCACTATCGCGGCCTCTCTTGTTGCGGAGCACAGGCTCCAGACGCGCAGGCTCAGTAGTTGTGGCTCACGGGCCTTGTTGCTCCGCAGCATGTGGGATCTTCCCAGACCAGGGCTCGAACCCGTGTCCCCTGCATTGGCAGGCAGATTCTCAACCACTGTGCCACCAGGGAAGCCCCGGGATAGATTTTTAGAAGTGATGTTGCTCAAAGTATAATATTAATTTTGAGATACTGCCTAATCACCTTGCAATAAGACTTTACCTACCCACTTAACTCTCATACTAATGTGCAGGTGTCTTTTTTACTCTAAAATTTAGCTACACTGGAAATAATAAACTATCTGAATTTTGCCAAGCTAATGGCTCATATATATTTCTCATTTCTTTGCTTATTAGGGAGGATGATTATTATATATGTGTACACTGCAAAGATTTCCTGCAAGTCTCTGGCTTTTTGTTTTCTTTTGTTTGGTTTTAGTTCATTGTTTGAAAAGTCTTTTCTTTATATGAATTGCTTACATTAAGTTCCTAATATTTTATGGGTCTGTTTCTGAATGATTTATTCTGTTCTATTGATCTATTGATCCATTTGCCTATTCTGTAATAGTATGCAGTTTCTAAAAATTACGAAGTTTTAGTTTCTGTACTAGGTTGAATGCTGTCTCCCAAAATTCATGTCCTTCCCTGAACCTCAGAATGTGAACTTATTTGGAAATCATGTCTATGCAGATGTAGTTAGTTAAGATGAGATCATACTAGGTATAGGATGGGCCCTTAATCCAACATGATGATGTCCTTGAAAGCAGATGAGCAGAGCCGTGCAGAGGGAAGATGTGTGATGGCACAGAGAGAATGTCATTTAACTACTGAGGCAGCGGTTAGAGTAATGCATCTGCAAGTTGGGGAATGCCAAGGGTGGCCAGAAGCTTGAGCCTTCAGAGAAGGCATGGCCCAGCTGGACTTCTAGTCCACAGAACTGTGGGAGAATAAATTTCTGTTTTTTTAAGTCACCCAGTTTCTGGTACGTTATGGCAGTCCTAGGGAACTTACACAGTTTTTAATGCTCTTAAACAAAAACAGTGTTTGGTTATATGATAGGGCATGTCAATTTTCATTGGTCTCATAAAAAATATGTCTTAGTTATTATGCTTTTCATACACCATAGCAAATTCTGTTGGAATTTTTATTTTCATTACTTGGTTGTACTGATTAGTTCAGAAAGAACTCACATCTTTCCAATATTGAGCCTTTCTCTTCAAGAAAATTATATTGCCATTTATTAGGTCATCTTTATGTCTTCAAAGAAGTTTTATAATTTTCTTTATAAAGATCTTACACAGTTCTTGTTTATTCCTGTATATTTCATGTTTTCTTTCTTTTTTTGGACAGCAATTATGAATGGGATACTTTAATCCCTCATTATTTTTTCCAACTGGTCATTATTGTCATTTAGGAAAGCCATTTCTATTGTATATTGATCTTGTATTTGGTTACTTAATTGAATTCTCTCATTATTCCAATTATTTTTTAGATGAACATTTCTCATTTACTAGGAAGATAATTGTCATCTTCAGAAAAAGAATTTTGTTTCTTCTACTTTAGTTTTTAGATATCATTTATATGTTTTACCTTGTGGCAATGACCAATACTTCCAGAACAAGGTTTAAAATTGTTGTGTTAGTTGCATCCTTGTTCTGATTTTAACTTCAGTGGAAATAATTTTAATGTTTTAAAATTAAAAGTGACTAATATAAGTTTATACATGTATAAAAGCACATAGGAGAATTCTTATTCTAGCATATTTTTCTTCTACATTGCAGTTTACAGTGATCAGCTTTTGTTAAGTTGTTGGTTAAAAGAGAGACATGAGGCTTTAGGGTAACCCTTAATAGCAGGAATACATTTCTTCACTATATCATCGTTCTATTTCAAGCATTCCCATCATCACTGTGGACTCATCGAAAGAGATGATGGTTCCAGTGACTTTCACTGTGGTTATCTGTTCACTCTGGAGGATAAGATGGCTACAGATATGGGCCATTTCACTTTTCCAAAATATTTTCTAACATGATCCACCTGGGATTTCCTTTGCCAGTATTCTGGGGATTCGCTTTACCTCCCCCTGTTTCTTTTGTCCCATGTATTTCTCTTTTTCGGCTTATTCTTTTGTTTTGGAAGGGCATATTATTTTGTAACTTCATGAAAAAGGTAATGGGAGGCAAATTTCATGAGTTATTGTAAGTATGTAAATGTTTGTTTTATTTCCTCACTTAAGTGATAGTTTGCAAGTAATAGAATTCTTTGGAAATAATTTTCCTTCAGAATTTTGAAGGTATTTTTCCACTGAATTCTAACTTCCAATGTTGCTGTTGAGAATTTCAAAATCATTATCATTTTTTAAATTTATTTTTCTTGTCTAATTGCTCTGGCTAGATATTGTAGTATGTTCTAATTCCTAATCCTATATATGTGGTCAAAGACCTGTTTTTCTTCCCATCCTGAAAATTTTTAGGTTACTTTTTTGGTTTCCAGTATTTTAAATTTAATGGTAATGCATTTTTATGTGTCTCTATTTTCACCTACTGTGTTGGTCCTTCAGTGAGCCCTTTCAAAATGGAAAATATTCTCATTTGGTTTGAGGAAATTTATCATTTCATTGATAAATTCCCTCTTTCTATTTCCGTTGCTTTTTCTGGAATTTTCATTATTTTTGTGTTGAACCTCCTGAACTCGTCTTTTGATTTTCTTATCTCTTCTCTCCTATCTTTAATCTCTATTTATTTGTTTGTTTGTTTTTACTTTTACTCACTGGAGATTTCCTTATGCCTCCCTCCTCCTTTATTTTAATTATCATGTTTTTAATTTCTAAGGCCTTGTTTGTATTAATTTTTAGTACTGTATTGTTTTTGGCTCACGAATGCAATATCTTCAAGGATATTTCTATTTTCCATGTAGGATTAGAGGCTTTCCTCAGATGTCTTGTAAGCCTTAACTGTCTGCTCATAATTAATAATAAGGGACCAAAAAGTTGATGGGAAACTCCAAATGTATGCATGAGGTTTACAGACTCTAAAATTGACTACTATATATATGGTGATGTGGGTGAACCAATTGTTAAGGAACCCTCAAAGTCAGAACCTGTAGATCTTTCATCTTGGGCTAGTCAGGTTCCCCAGAGAAGTCTTCTAATCTCCTTAAAGGGCAGGACTCTGACTGCTGGGTACTGAGAGCTGAGCTGGGGTCTGGGACTAGAGTGTGCAGTCTCGGCATTTAGTTATCAGTGTATATAAACTCATTAAATCTCTTACTTTCACATGGTACCTAGAACTTCAACTGTGCTGGTGTCTCCCAGAAATTAACCTGCAGTCTTTTGCTATGGTAGCGCAGGAGCAGTTCCCTAGGGGTTAAGGGTAGAACTGGGAATCTAGAAAACATTTCCACTTATGGAGTAAAGTAATCCTCTTTACTCAAGTGCTGTAACTGCCCCTGCCCCAATTGTGCTTAATTCCATTAATTTATATGATGCTTTTGAGCATTCTGTGGAGTAAATCATCTTGTTTCTCTGCTTCTTCTACTTTTAGTTCAGAGACCCACATCTGCAATGCATCTTTAATGCATTTGCTTTCCAGTTTCCAATATTTTGTTGCTCTCCTCTTTTCCCCTTCCTCATGAGGTTATTTATTTTAAAATTTTCTTTAGTGTAATTTTACTGGGATTCCAGAAGAGGGGCTTAAATAGACATTTCTTCAGTGTGACATCTTAACCTAAGAATTTAAAAAAATGTGTTGCAAAGATTTTTTTTTACAAATATGACAGTCAAGAAATCTGAATTGATAAGACAAATGCTGAATAAAGTTTAAAGGAAAGGCATTGAAAGAGATTTGACTTAAAAATCTTTGTCTCAGTGATTGTTTTAAAACAAAAATATAATTAATCTACATTGTCTTGTTTCATGGTGTAGTGCAATATTTTCTTCCCTTTTAATGGCTGGCCTCATTCTCCGGCTAAATTTGGTGTCAGTAAATTTACATATGGCAGACAAGGCAAAAATCTCACAAGATGTCCTATAGTTTTATCACTCTCCAGGTCCACATATTTAGGTTAATGGCGCATTCAAAATTTCTATCTTGGTTAAAGTCTTATGGAGGATGATGTGTCTAGTGGCAAGCTAGAAAATTCTTTGTTACCTGGAATCTATGAACACTTTAATGTACAAGGGAGATCTGATAGGTTGCCCCTTTCTCCCTTGCTAATGAAAAGCTAATTTTATTCAGTTAAAAGGCAAAATCATACTCATCTTCAGGGAATGAATCATAATTGATCTTGGCCAATCCCTGTAATTTCATGCTTCTTGCCTGTGATTTGTTTAGGGATGGGTGTGAGACCCTGTTTTTGCCAATGAAATGTAGGGGAGAGTCTGATGGAGTTTATGAGAAAGATTGTTCTCCCTGATTAAAAAACAGAAACCAGAACAAGTTCTCTGCCCTTTCCTTTCTTGGATTTTGTCATGTAAATGTGGGATGCTTGAAGCTGTGCTGGCCATCTTGTAACCCTGAGGTGAAAGTCAGAACATGGAGAAATGGAACACTCATATGGTGAAGCTGAAAAATTAACCAGCTCTAGAACTGCTTGCCTCCAGACTTCTTTTTATGTGACTTAATTTAATACGCTTATGATTTAAGACAGTTTTACCCAGTTATTCTACTTTAAGACAAAAATGTTTTAACTGGCAAAAGTGGTAAAATGCAGGGTGTTTGGTGGTCATCAAATGATGAGGTGGTAATCAGTATCTTTAAACCTGTTTTATCATTTACAAATTGGAGTTAATACCCACCACTTAGGTTTTTTAATGAGAATTAAATGAGGTAGTACATTTAAAATGAGATAAGGTGATTTTTCTCGGTTACTGGCACCTGATAAGCTCTAAATAAATAGTAGTTAACATTATTTTAAATTAATTAAGACCTTTACCTCCTTTCTTTTTAATAACTTTCTTAATAATACTCATTATTTGGCCTAATGAGACTATACACTTTGGAGGCAAGCACAACTTTATCTGTATTTTTTCACATCCAGTATAAGGCACATGATAAATGCTCCAAAAAATTAATAAAACAAGTGAACATAGTAGGCATATGATACATTCATTAAATTAATGAATAATTCATTAAATTAATGAATAATTCATTAAATTAATGAATAAAAGAATAAATGGGATTGAGTAAACTGGTGAGTGTCAATTGTTTCTAGTGACTATTGGTTGCCCTAAAATGTTAGAAGAAATGGTGACATGGTATCCAAATAAATTCTGTGAAAAATTTGATAGGTACAGTTCCTCTAGAGAACTTAGGATAGCATGATAATGTGAACTCTTCATAGAACACTGTGTCGTGTCTCTTACCACTGATAAAGTAGTTCATTGCATCATGGGAAATTATCCGGGAGCTCCTCATGGGAATCTCTTTGAATTGTGTTAAGGACAGACCTTGTCTCTCACTCTATCTGGAATTTTATCAGAGAATCTTACAGGCTTATGTAGCATCAAATTTCAATTTATATAATACACATTTAGCATTTTGCCATAAACAGAACTCCTTAAAGCAAATGGAATGTACCAGAGAGGTTTCCACAGAACAAGGTGTTCCTCATAAAAGCCTGTGACCTCTGTAATTCTCTTCCCTTTCTGAACTAATGGGCCATTCTGGGCACCAAGCAGAGTTCCAACTCCAATGTCATCATCTGCTGGTCCCAATCTTATCACAACAGTTTGTATTTTTAAAGGAAATACATAAAATTGAAAGATAATATTCTTTTCTTTTGCTCACAGGAAACATGTACTGTGTTTTTCACTGAAAAATTCTGGCTCACATAATTCTTGACATCACAACTGATCTCAAAGCCCATTCTTGTTTTGGAATTTTTTAAAAGCTTGATTGCAAGTTCTGCAGAAATCATAATGTAAAAAGCAAGAACTCAAAACTTCATGATGTTTTTGATGCTGGTTCAACAGAATCCAAGGTACCACAGGTCAAAATAAAGGAAATGACTTAAACCAATGATTAAATTTGTGTAAAGTCTTATGGAAAGAAGTAAATGATTTATGTCTAAATATTTTATGAACCTAAAGGTGGAATCTGAGAGAAATGCCTTTGAAAAGCCAAAGTCATCGAAGAATTAATGCTGTAGTTTCTTTGGTTGCTCTTCTGGAAAGCCATTGAAAGATTATGGGCATACATCTGTGGTTAAGGGAAAAAAGCCACTAATGGGACAGTGCCATACGATTTCTTCATCTTGTAGATGAGCTGAAAAATGGCCCTTGCTGAGTCTTTAAGCCCCAGTCGGTGGAAGACTCATCTTGTGGTCTGATAAGGACAAATGTATATTCACAAACTTGTGAATCAGTAATGACAGAAGGGAGAGTGTGGTTGATTTAGGTAGAACCTGACTACATTGAGGAAATTTTCTGCTGTGGTAAAACTAGTACAAGGAGGGCTTAAACTCTAGTGTGAGAGAATATTCAGCTGAAGAGTTTGTGAAGCAGGGTATGCAAAACGTATGAGAATGAGTTTCACTCTCTGTATTGTAGTTGGAGATTTTGTTTGCATGTTCACGATGGAGGTGTTCATGACAATATCTTATCCTCCTAAAATTGTTGCAAAGCTTTAAGTGAAATTATGTCTATCATAAAGACTCAGTAATTGTCATTATATGTGCAGCAAAAATAGTTATTCTATAGAGGCAATTATTTAGATTATCTTTGGATCAGACAGCTATGAAAGGAGCAAGTCAGCCATTCTATCTCAGACATCGCTGATTTACTGATTCTGATTTTTATAACAAGATAGAGTGATGAAAGAATGCTGACATTTAAAGAGAGAATTACCTTTCATTCCACATCTATCAAGGCTTCTTTAAAAGCACTAGAAAATGTTCAGCAAAGTTGAAGACAATGCTGATCATTAGACTTAGAGTTCATTGCCATATAATGTGTCTGAGATTGTGCAGAAGTTACCTGGTGGACTAGTCTGTCTCAAAAACTCTCCCTTCCACTCTTCTCCTCCACATTACATCTTGCCATCTTGCATTCTTTCAAAATTTCCAACAAGGATTAGGTATGGTTGGCTACTTGAGAAAAAGTTGAATATAATAAAAGACATATTATTTTCAAAATTTGAAGAGGTGCATTTTAGACAGAACACAGAAAAACAGAAAGAAAAGAAAGTCTTTCAAAGTTGCATGGAGGGGCACAGGAAGATATGAACCCATCTTCAGAAACAGGAATATAATTAACATAGCACAAAGACAAAAGCATCATCTGGGCCCCAAAGTCAAAAATAATACATTTTCTGAAAAAATATAAAGGTAAGTCTTTCAGGGACTCATTTAAAATTTATATTTTCTTCTTATTTTGGGAATGACTATTTTCTCAACTTGCTTTCTTAGTGGTGAAAATTATTTCCAAATGCTTGACTTTCTTTTAAAAGTTATCTATCTGATGGAGAGGACAAAATGTCAATGTGTCCCAAAGTTTTATTTCGTTTGAGCCAATCTCAAGATGCAATTCTTTCAATCAGTATAAAATTCTCACCTGACTGTACCCTAATATTTCCATCTTCCTATCTGAGCTGTTGCATTTGGATTTTTTTACTGGTATTTCAAACTCAGCACGTACAAGATTGAACATCTTCTGTATCAAATCTTCTCTACTTTTACCTCTCAGTAAGTGGCATCAATATCTTTCCAGCAATGTAGACTCACACTTAAGAGCCATCTTTGAGCCCTTCCCCTTCCCTCCCGCATATTCAATTGGTTATCTAAATTCTATTAATTCTACCTTGACAGTGTTTCTCACATTGCTTCTTTCTTTTCCGTTGCCACATCTACTTTCCTAGTACAAGTCCTTAACTTCTGACCACCAATTCTAGGGTGTTTTCCAACAACAAATTCTTTTTTTTTTTTAGCAGTTGCTGCAATACGCTCTTGTGGTATAATAGACAGATATTTGGTCATTGGCCCCTATCCCTGGCACAGAGCTCCTAAAACCCTTGGAGTTTCCTGAGTGATAAGAGTAAAATGAAACTTCTTTTGTTCTAATGAGGTGACTCTTAGGGATTCCTAGATACCTTCAGGATGGAGTTTGGTCATCAGAAAGACCAAGCCATGATTAGAAGCTTAGAACTTTCAGCCCCACTTTCCTAGCCTCCAGGGAAGGAAGGGTCTGGAGATTGAGTTAATCACCAATGGCCGATTTTTCAATCAATCATGCTTATGTAATGAAACCCCTAATTGATGGGGTTGGGAGAACATCTGGGTTGGTGAACATATCCATATGCCAGAAGGGTGCACACTCCAACTCTAAGGTGACAGAAGCTCCTGCACTCAGGACCCTTCTGAACCTTGCTCTGTGTGCCTCTTCATCTGGCTGGTCATTTGTATCTTTATAATATCTTTTATAATAAACCAGTAAACATAAGTAAGGTGTGTTTATTTATGAATGGCAAATAATTGAACCTGAGAAGGGGGTCATGGGAAGCCCTAACTTATAGCTAGTTGGTCAGAAGTATGAGAGACCCAGAATTTGTGACTGGCATCTGAAGTGGGAGTGGTCTTGTGGGTCTTGTGGGTCATATGGATCTTCCTGCTAACACTCAGGACGCGAATGAAAGGGCACCCAATAGGGTCTACTGACCATTTGCAAATCTTTGACAAATTTTCCGCATATTATCCATCTTCATTTCACATAAAATGCCAAGAACCAGCACCTTGTGAATATCAGACTGGAAAATGATATACCACTGAATATGTATTATTGCTGCTGTACAGAAACTATAAAATAAATTAGAAATCTGGAAAAAAGCCATAATTAGTTAACCCCTAAAAGTGTATTTATTATATATTCTACTAAATCTAGGCCATATATTGAATTCTAAGCTTGTCAGGCCTTTAACTTTTTTAGTAGCATTATTTGAAAATCCTTTTGGTTCCCTGGAATAGGCAAACTAAGATCATCTGGTTTTAATTAGCTTAGCCAAGACATAGTGAGTTAAGATGGTTAGTGAAAATTAATACCAATTTTTAGGGAATAAAATAAATCATACTCTGGTCCTTTCCAAAATACCTTGTTTTGATAGTTATGACCTCAAACAAGCTAGTTCTCCTAAATGATTCAGTAAATAAACTTGATCTTACTCAAAGCTTCTCAAAAAATTTTAACCATGGAAATCCTTTTAATTGTACTGCTTATTAAAACAAATGGTATAGAATTTGGAAACCCTACATATAAAACAATAAGTGAAAAAATTTTGTCTTATAAAGTAAAGAAGAGACTCAGATGATTTTTTTATTCAAGGAATGTTTATATGCCCACTATTTGCCAGGCAAAAACTTTTCAGGACTTCAAATGTAATCTAAGGATGGAAATGGGAAATAATCTGATAAATAGGAAGCTACAGCATCAGAGCCCATTCAACATGATTAATCCTGTCTACACAGTGTTGCTTTCCTTGTACCTGGAGGAAATACCATGAATCAGTGTAAACTTTACATGATACAGTTTCAGTTGAGATTAAAGACAGAACTACCAAAGAGACCAGGTCAGCATTGTACCTCATGTAGGACCAAACTTATCTCTATAATTGGCCTAGTTAAAAATTACTTAATCAATGAATTTACTTAATATATTTATAAAAAGAGAATCCAAGGTTATTGACTTTAAGCTTAAGAGGAAAACTCAGATTAACTGGTTTTAGGTTCAAGAAACTTTTCACAACCGACTTCCTGCCAAATTGTTAATGAATATGCAGACCTGATCAGATACAAAAGTAGTGATTCTTCTGTGCAACTTGGTTTGCATTTCCCTGAATGTTATCAATGATGACACTGCACTGATTCATCTATCTAACTAACCATTTTTTGGGCCAGAGAGCTTTTCAAGGGTTGGGGCCACATGTCACCTTCACAAGCAAGAGTCTTGGGAACTGTCCCTAACTGATGTTGATGGTGGGGTTGCAGAGGTGCTCCAGCCTTGCTAGCAATCCACTTCCAAACAGCAGCTGAGGAGCTGCAGGCAAGGCCCTCCTTACAGCCCCTTATGCTGATTGGAGGAAGCTGTGGGAGAAAGCTTGGAGCAAAAGGAAGAAATGTGCAGGCTGATGAGGGGCAAATTCGACTTTGGAAGCCTTGAGATCTCATCACTGCCACTGGAATTCTGCCGTGGGGGGAAAATACATCCCTGCTAGATGAAAGAAAATGTTGAATTTAATTCATCTTAAATCCTACATTACCATTAGCATGGTCTTCATCAATGTGTAATCATTCAGTGCCTACTGGGTACATGCCCTTTAACTAGGGGATATGCAGCTCTTATAAACCATGGAAAAATGATGGAGAATTTTTAGGACACTTAACAGAGAAATGAGTAATCACATATTAAGCATAAAAATTATATGTAAATACACACATTCGTGTAAAATGAATGAATATTGATAGCCAAATGTCTATTTTGGCTTTGAATTAGTGTCCAGATTTGAAATGACACATTGAAATTGAGAACAAGTAATCATCAGTTTATAGTTAAAGCAATACAATATTTTTTAAAAATTTAGTAGTCTTTTTCAAGAGTTACTGAACTAATTACTGTTACATTAAGCTTAAGAAATAAATGCTATTTAATAAAGATGAGTTTTGAAGCTATTTTAGGCCCTCAGAGTGCTATGTTCTTTAAGTCCAGAGCATTATTATGATACTTTCTTCCCACCAGTGGTCCCATGAATCTCTGAGACCACTCCAATAACAGTGACAAACACAGTTGGTTAATATCTGTAGGCTCTCTGGCCTCTTACTTACAGGCAAACTCTTTGGAAATGGAAATATTAAGGGCAAAGTGAACTATACTTATGGTCCCCTCAGAATTCTGGTTCTCTAAACTTCTCGGCAAGTTAACTCAAATAAGATTCAAACAAGGAGGAGGTTAGAGAAAAATTATATGCCTTTAATTTGAAATCTTGCCTCCCCTCTGTCTGGGAGTTGTCCCCTTGTAACACCCCTGCCCTCCTCTAGCTCTATCCTAGGCCTGGTTAAAGGCCATGGGCCTCTGCCCATGGTCACCAAGGTAGGCAAGTTTAACTAAGTGCAGTCTCACTCTTCTTTACTGCCACCCGCCATTCAATATACAGAATAGTTTTCTCAAACCTTGTTACACAGCTCGGTGTAATTTAAGAATGTTGCCAAATATACACCAAATATGACTTTTCCCAAGGTCCAGAGAGATAGCACATAAGAAGCTAAAGCATTCCTAAAAGAACCTCTCTTGGACACATTCATGTTCCTCATCTGGCTCCTTCCATTCCATGTTTCATTTTTCTGACTTCTGCTTTGCAAATATATACCCTCCTTTTAGGAACCATGCCTCTTAACCACAGAGGTCGATCTCCTCTCGCAATCCATTCTTCTCTTCCACAGAAGTACATTTTTTTCAAATCTGAGACATTCATTTCAAAGTAACATTCTTGTTGAGTTGGGAGAGAGAGTCAATGGTCTATGCTGACATTTACTAAGTAGCTTGGCAACAGCCAGGATGGGCATGAGTCCTCCAGGACCAGTCAACCTGAGAGAGCACTGTGAGTCCACGGAATGGCAGCTTCTTTTCCCAACTGTGTAGTGAGGAATATTTAAAACACTCACGCACACACACACACACACACAACCTCCCAAAGCACATCTCAATTCTGATAGATAGTGAATTTCAATTCTACAATAAAATAGAGAAGTATTTTTCTCATTCATGACCATACTTCACATTTTTTTAGGCTAAGCAAAAAAACTATTTCCCTTCTTCCATTGTTTTAATGACTAATGCCTTTTCTTCACAAAGACCCTACCAAAGCTCAGAGATTTCTTCAGGTTTTCCTGGGGGTAGAGAGGAGGTTTTACTCTTCAAGTTACCTTTTATTTTTCCAGTTACATTTTTAGGACAATAACTTAGAGATTCATTAATTCCTCACTTATTCATTGATTCATTCAACAGACATTTGTTGAGTGCCACTATGAGCTACTTGATACTTGGGGGAAATATAAGCATAAACAAGATATACTTTCAGTCCACAAATAGCTCACAATGTAATTAACTATAATACCATGTGGAAAGTGCCATAGAAGGTGCTAGATGGGCATGGAGAAAGTTCCAATTAAATTTTCCTTGGAGAGTCATGGCCCTATTTCCCATTTATTTTCATTTGATAATGAGAAGTAGCAATTCAGTTGTGAGAGAAACATTTCTTTTTTCATTATTATATATTTGTACTGCACTATCTCCAGAGTTCATATCTGGATTTTGGAGAGGTATGTGTGTTCCCTTCAACAATCCTCTGTGTTCAACTGGAAGAAGAAATTGCCATGCCTTCAACTTAGAGTGATGGGTGATGCTGCAAAGGATGACTAGACTCGAAAGACCCCAGTCACCTGGGTATATTCTGAAACTTTTTCATTTCATCTTAAGGATTAATGATTCTTACATCATAAGTATCAGTTAATTTCATCAACTTCACGCGTGCAAAAAAGCTGCTTCCTGTGGTGCACATACGACCACTCTCTCATTACTGTAACTCTCCTAGGCCTCCTGCTTTTCTTCTGGATCCACAACTTTCTCAGGTTGGGAGAGAGGAAAGGATCAAATATGGGGAAAGGTCAGTGATGGTGTGAATGTAAAATCCATTCATCCATTTATCCTTTGAATATTTGTTAAGTACTTGCTATGGAGTGGGCACTGTGGTAGACTCTGAAGATATAATGTTCAGTAATAACAAACACAGATAATGTGGCACACTGCTAGTTGTCCCCCTAGATTTAATCTCCCCTTCTTTCCTAGTATAGGTGGTTGCTAGCTAAAGCCTACATTTCTCAGATTCTTTTGCAATTAGTAGTGACCATGTGACTAAGTTGTAGTTGATAGGTTGTGAGCAGAAGCAAAGTTTTCTTCTTTAGGGAATCTCACCCATTAAAGTACTATTGAACGTGTGCTGCTCTGGTTCTTTTCCTCTTCTAATTGACAGAGAGATAGTAAGAAATTGGCAGCCCTCGAGTCAGAGATGGAGGCCTTGTGTTGAGGAAAGCAGAGCTATCCCACCAGCTCTGGATTCCCTTCATCTGGAATGTTATACAAAAGAGAAATAGACTTGCAACCTCTATAAATTGCATTATTTGTGGTTCTCTTTGTTAAAGCATTTTAGTCTTTTCCTTAATTAACACCATCTCTGCCTTCATGGAGTTTACAAACTACAAGGAAACTTATACGTTAATCAAGTAATCTCAAAATAAACATATACTTACAAACTGAGATAAAAATTATGAAAGAAAAGAAAGTGGTATATAAGAGCAGATAATGAGGAGATTTGACAGTCTGAGGGGGTCAGGGAAGATGCGAGAAAGATCAAGAATGGAGTGAACACAGTCTCTGAATATTTAAAAAATAGTGATTTTACATTAAATCAGCTTTTGAAGGCCATAACCTAAATACTTTTCTGCATGAATTTTTCTGCCTGATGTGGTCTTTGGATTTGAGGGAGCAATTACAAATGTATATAGAATATTAAGTAAAGTAATGCAATAAAATGAAAAATATTTAACATCTTCTAAGATACTAAATTAAGATGAATTATCAAACAACAGTGTATAGGTAAGTTGTATAAGCTATGTCTTATGAAACGGAAAAAATTCCGAATTCTGAACAGAAAAACATTATTAGTATTTAAATTACAATGCTCTGCTTAAAAAGAAAAAGCAGAGTAAAATGTATCTATGAGGTAAATCTACATGGGCAAACATATGAGGATGCCTGAAGTACACAGAAAATCCAATAAAAAAAACTACAAGTATTTCTCTTATTAAGGAAGAGAATGAGGTTATTTTTGGTCTAAGTTTTTGGCTTGTTGTCTACAATGATCAAATGCACTGACAAACTGTGCAACTTTCTGTTCCCTTTGTGCAGACTTAGAGCCAGAGACTAATTACAACTCATAGTGTGTACAGACAGGGAAGCTGGCATCAAATTAGAACACTGCTTCATGGGAGAACAGGAAACACTTTTTGAATGACAGACACACAAACGACTTTAGGAAGGTAATGCACAGTTATGCAGTTTTACAACCAAGGGATATTGCATTGCTGGATGACATCAGACACAAAGATAAGAAAACCAGTGACCAACTCATTGACTAAGAGTTGAGCATATCTGATTATTCTAGTTTAATTCCATTGTGGTCTGAGAGCAGACACTGTATGATTTCTGTTCTTTTAAATTTGTTAAGATGTGTTTTATGGCCCAGAATGTGTTCTATCTTGGTAAATGTTCCATGTGAGCTTGAGATGATTATTCTATACAGATTTCTGTTTCTGTTACATCTAACATGTGGATAATTTGGACTTGGAAACAGAGGGAATTCACTAGATCCTCAATATTAATCTAGAACATATCTGCTTAATCACATTTGGTCCCCAAATTTTAAAAAAACAACTAGTCATTATGATAAAGAGTAGCTATTTACCCCGTATTACTTTTACATATTAAACTGTTTTCCCATTTTACTCCATGGTGGAGCATCTTCGTTTCACCTGATTAAGAGGTAATTGTGTAGAAGAAATAGATATGTCAAGTAAAACTGACTTTTGTAAAAGTATTGCCTTGGCTAATTAGTTCACATGCTAAATTAAATATGATTTTCTTTTAATGCTCCTGGGACAAAAGAAAATATTCATTGGGAGGAAGAGAGAAGCATGAAAAATATATGAATAGTTGAAAGTATTGATGGTGAAATAACAATGAATATATTTATTTTCTATATAAATGGAAAATTCTACCAGTGAATATAATCTTAATAATTATGATGATGATGCAATTTTCACTTCATTAGAAGTTACTGGAATTGTTTTCCAAGAGAGTTCTGGTCATTTAAACAAATTTCTTTTGAGAGGAAATAGTTTAACAGTAATGTTAACTAACATAAGTTTTAACTACTCTATTGTAAAAGGAGGAAGAATATGTGTTTCTGGAAAGCTAACTTTTAAAATAGGAAAGAAGAAATTTCAAAGAATTCATTGTAAATATCACCCTCATCTGTTCTGACATAATTTTATTATGATAGCAAAAGTCATATCTAATTCAAGTTAAGTAACATTAATATCACAGTTCAGTTATGACTATTTCATAGAAATAAAAATTCATCATTTTGGAAATGAATTGTGATACTATCTCAATTGTGATACTATACTAATTGTGATACTATCTCAAGTGGAAAATAGAAAAAACTAATAAAAATAAAAATGTAAAAAATATATTTGTTCAAGAAGCAAAACATATTTTTATACACTCAGTCATATTGACATATTATTTTATCATTTTTGAGGCATCCTTATAGGCATCACATTGTTTTGAGACTTATAAAATCCACGTGAAGCAGGTGTTTATTCAGTGGGTGCTTATGGAGCACCTACTCTGTGCCAGGCACTGCTAGGCATTGAAAACATGATGTTGGGTCACTGATATCTTGGAGTTTGTAGGAAGGAAGAAGAGCCAATATATTTGCTAGTTCTTAAATCGGAGGAAGTATGACTTATTAGAGGAGCTTAAAGTTGGTCAGTGTGGTTGAAGCACAGAGTGCAGGAGGGAGTCTGAGGCTGGAGAGAGGAATAGGCAGTGGTTTGCTGGTAAACTTGTTCTCCCAGAAAAAACAAAAAAGCTCTGCTTTGTAACATTAGCCAATTTCCATAGGTTACTTGTTCCTACCACAGGCAACTTTAAACTACCAGTGGTTCAACAATCGTTTTCAAAATTCCAGAAAATTTAACCATCTGCATGCTAGTGTCAGCCAGTGTGAGCCAGCTCCAACACACCCCTTTTCTCATACAGGGGCAGATCATTGAGGTCCTTGTATGCCATGATATGGAGTTTATTATCTTAAAAAACACATAAAGCCATAGAAGGAATTGTATTTTTTAAATGTAACTTTGGCAATAGTATGAAGAAAAGATTGGAGAGAAATAGGATAAGATGTAATGAAATAAGTTCTGAAGCTGTTGTTGCAGGGGCCCAAGTGACAGAGGATGATGGCTTGGACACGCGTGATCAGGTGATGGAAATGGAGAAAGAGAAATAGAAAAACTCAAAAATGTTTTGAAGGTAAAATCAACAGGACTTAGTGATAGATTAGGGTATTAAAGAAGAGGATGGTGTCTAGTATAATATATAGGCTTCTGACTTGCAAAATTGGATGGGTGGTTTGGTGGTGAAATCAAGACAGAAAACCCTGGGGGAAAAGATCATGAAATCAATTTTGGATCTGTAGGTTTTGAGTTGCCTTTCAGATCTCCAAGTAAAATGTTGAGTGGGCAGTAAGATATGCATATTTGGAGATTAAGGAGAGGTCTGGGCTAAAGATAACCTTTTGGGAGTCAAGGGTTCAGTTAGATGATAATTGATACCACGTGCTTGTATTATTGCCTAGGAAGAAAATATAGAGTGAGAAAAACGAGGGCATCTAGGAATAAGCCTTGAGGACTTACAGCATTTGAAGATCAGGCAGAAGAGACTGAGCCAGCATGAGGGACCCCCATGGCCAGCAGAGTAGGAGAAAGGCAGGAGAGTGCGGTGTCACAGAAGCTGAGATAGAGACAAGGCTTCAGGATGAACGGAGGGAGCAATATTGCTGAATGTTGATTGAGGGAAAAACTTGTCCAAACTCACCCTGGGGACTGGGAGCCAAGCATTCTCACTCTGTGTTAACCAGGAACAAAATCTCAGTATAGTTAGGCCAAATAGAAAGAAAGATTATTACAAAGATACATAGATTTCATTAAGAAATAAAGACAGAATCTGGAGGATTGTTGGGAAATGAAACTGGAAGGTCAACTTTTATTATATGTCATTTTATTTTATTAGAAATGTTAAATTATATTTAATATATTACATACAATTATATTAACATTAATTGTTAGTTTACGATGGGTCAGACATTGCTCCATTTTACAGATGAGAAAATAGAGTTTTAAAGAGGTAAAGTAACTTGTGCAAGGTCACGCTAGTTGATAAAGAGCTAGGGCTCGAGCTTAGGTTTAAATGATTCTGAAGCTCATACTCTTGAAGAGTATACAGGTTGGCATGAATCAAGGTAGCTACTCACTCCATTGTCCTCTCTTTCAGGGGTCCACAGTCACTTCTGCTTCTCTCCGTAGGAGTCCTCCAATCTCTTCTTTTTGATGGCTGGCTTCCTCAGCATTAGCTAGCACATCACCCATCATAGTCTCAGCCCTGACTCTTCATGAACTCAGTCTCTGCACAACTAAATTACAAACCCCACAAAAGAATAAGATCAGACCAGCTCATCCAGGATATAGAAGGAAGCCAGGTGCCCTTTCATGAACCAAACAGCATGGCCAGGGATTGAGGTCACAGAACAGTAGGGATTTTAGGCAGGACTGTTCCTTCAGAAGAGAGCCATGGGCAAATAGAAACAAGACTGTCATCTGAGGTACATTCTCAAGTTCTCAGTCTTTTGGTATCTTCAACCTTTCTTTTGGTTTTCTTCCTGAAACATATAAGCATGATGCTCTCAGTATTAATTGAACACTTTTGATGGTAAATGACAGAAACACAGCTAGAATTTACTTAAGCAGGAAGGGGATTTTTATTATAAGGATCTTGATGATCTCACAGATCTCAAGGGAAAGAATGTTGCTGGGTCTCAGGAACAACCAGAAGCAAGAATCTAAATGTTGCTAGTACACTGACCTTCTTTTCTTTCTTTCTGTCAGTCTTTAATCTCTATATTCCTCTTAATCCTAACTTCATTTGTCTTTCTCATTGCAGGTTGCTTTTCAACACATGATGAAAAACGTGGCTGCCAACTTATTTTACAGCTTATAGTTTCAACCGCTGGAATGAAACTGACTTGCTATTTCTCTGGTAGGAAACCTAAAACTCCCATGGTAGGGATACTCTGGCTCACTTTAGTAAATTAGCCACTCCTCATTCATACAAATGATTTGTGGGGTTGAGTTCTTTGGATCAATTTGGATTAGATTTACCCTTGACCAATTAACTCTGACCATGAAATGGGTTATATAAGAACATGACATCTCAAAAAAACCCCATAAAAACCAAACTGCTTTGGGAGGAGATGGGAAGAGGGAACAGTTTTCAGGAGAAGAAGTTTTCTCCATTGTCATGTTTCTGATGGGTGCCTCCCTCTGCTGCAGCCTGCACATGGCCCATCGAAGACTGAGCCCTGACCCTTCATGAGCTCCATTCCCATGACAGTGCTGAGCTGACTGATTTCACCTCTCACCTTCCCTTTCACAGCCCAGCTTGTTGAAACAAAATCTATATTCATATTCATTTCCCTTATCTAAAAACCAGTTTTCTATCTACTGTAATTGGACTTACATTTTCATCACTACAAGAAACTACGTTTGCCAAGGTTGTCACTAACTAATTCAATGAATACTTTTCAGTCCGTATCTCACAAGAACTCTCTTCAGTTTGTGTCATTGTTCACCAACTCCTGCGTGGCAGAAATTTCCAGTTTGCTTTCAGGATCTGTTTTCCCCTTCTTAGCAAAATAGGGCTCTATTTTCAGCTGGACTCATGGTTGTCCAGAATTTGATGTACATTTCCCAGCCTCCTTTAAAGGCAGATGTGGCCATATGGCAAAATTCTGCCAATAGATGGAAGAAGTGTCAAGTGTAGAGTAATGTCTTTCAAGGGAGCGGTGCTCCCTTCTTCAATGTGTCCTCCTTCCCCTGAGATGAATCTTGAGGAACCAAGTTGGACTATCAAGATGCTGGGCAGAATGCAGAAAGAGCTGGATTATAATGGAGCCCCCATACTGGTACCAGCTGCTTAGCTCCACACCTAGTTTATGTAAGAGAGAACTGTAACCTGCAGCTAAGTCTCTTCCTAACCAATATGTACTCTTCCTTGAAACTCTCTTCCCTTTCCTCTGTTTACTTTCTGTTATATCTGCTCTTTACTGGTCTTCCTCCTATTATTCTTTTTTTTTTAATTTTTGAATTTTATTTTATTTACTTTTTTATACAGGAAGTTCTTATTAGTTATCCATTTTATACATTCCTCCCATTATTCTTGATTTTCCAATTCAGTCTTCTTTTCCTTGGTCCATCCCTTAATTATAGTCTCCAGGGTTCCATTCTGAGGTCTGTGCTTATTCGAAATATTCTATGTATGAAACCTCATCAATACCCACACTCTGAATGGCTATCTTATGCTGTTGACTCAGAAATATCAATGTCTCTCTTCTGACTCCAGACTCATGTATGCACTTGGCCTCTGAATGGCTTCAACATTCTCTTCAGTTCCTCCTCCCTGTTAGTGACCCCACCATTTAGTCTGCTGCCTGAGAAAGAAGACTCAATTTCCCTGGACCTCCCTTTTCTGCTTTTTGCAGCTTCCATGTAGCAGATCTTCTTCTCTTGTTCATACTCTTTTCCACCTACTGGAAAAGACCAAAGTGGTCATTCTGAAAACAACATTGACATGTCACTCCCCCAAATCACAACTCCTTTACTGACTCTCTGTTGCTTGAAGCATCTGGTCCATAGACCTTAATATTATATAATAGAAACTTCAGGGACGTGCCTTTTCCTCCAGACTTATTTTCAGCAACTTCCCCTTCAGATTCTCAAACTCCAACAATACTGGATTATTCACATCTCCCCAGTGAGCCACACTGTCTCTTACTTCTACCCTTTCTAAGTATTTTATGCTTCAAAAATGCGTTTTTTGGGCTTCCCTGGTGGCGCAGTGGTTGAGAGTCTGCCTGCCAATGCAGCGGACGTGGGTTCGAGCCCTGGTCTGGGAAGATCCCACATGCCGCGGAGCAACTCGGCCCGTGAGCCACAATTGCTGAGCCTGTGCGTCTGGAGCCTGTGCTCGGCAGCGAGGGGCCGCGATAGTGAGAGGCCCGCGCACCGCGATGAAGAGTGGCCCCCGCACCGCGATGAAGAGTGGCCCCCGCACCGCGATGAAGAGTGGCCCCCGCTTGCCACAACTGGAGAAAGCCCTCGCACAGAAACGAAGACCCAACACAGCCATACATACATACATACATACATACATAAAAAAGAATGTAAGCAGCCAAGAATAGCATTAAAAAAATAAAAAGTAAAAAAAAAATGCGTTTTTTCTGTAGGGCATGCCTCTCATCACCATTTCATAATGAATTCCCACTTATCCTTCAAGACTCAACTCATAACCTATAATGGAAAATAATCTGAAAAAAATTTATACATATAACTGAATCACTTTGCTAAAAATTTGAAAGTAACACAAGTAAATCAACTATACTTCAACTTTAAAAAAAAGACAACTCAAAGATTCTTTCCTCTGAAAATCTTTCCCTGACATCTTCAGGTATATGTAGATTGATACTTTTCTTCAAAGCTTCTAATAATTTCCTAAATATGCACAAGCCTGAATTATATCTGTTATGATGCTAATCATTACTTACACATCTGCAGCTCTTACTGGAGTGAGAACTTACCTTTTTATTTTTTATTTATTTTTTAATACATTTATTTATTTATTTATTTTTGGCTGCGTTGGGTCTTTGTTGCTGTGAGCGGGCTTCTCATTTCAGTGGCTTCTCTTTGTTGTGGAGCCCGGGCTCTAGGCACATGGGCTTCAGTAATTGTGGTACGCAGGCTCAGTAGTTGTGGTTAGTTGCTTAGTTGCTCTGCGGCATGCGGGATCTTCCTGGACCAGGGCTTGAACCCGTGTCCCCTGAATTGGCAGGCGGATTCTTAACCACTGCACCACCAGGGAAGTCCCAGAACTTATCTTTTTATACCTGGAGTTTTGTCGTCTCCCTGGCACACTGTAGGTATTTAATAAAGTGTTGAAATTATTCATTAATTTAAAAAGATAAAAATATAGGAAAACCAATTGTCTGTTTATAGCTCCATGAATATAGAGCCTGATTATGACATCACCAATAACAGTAGATGGAATGGGGTTGCTGCTCAGTGCACAATGATTCTCTGAGTGACCTTGACCATATTCCCTTCCCTTTCACTCTCTACCCTTTATCCTTGGCAGTGGCTGTTAATCCAAGGGTAGAGATGCTAACTGTGCCTGGGCCAGTAGGATGTTCCTTCCCCAGACATTTGACAATGAATGGAGATCTGCAGACACTGAAGCTTCTCAGAGTTGAGTCACCTGATGTGAGTCCTAAGAGAGGAATTTCGTGAGCAACCAACCTCAGTGATTTCCCTGGATCTGCTCTGATTTCTGTCCTCTGCAAAGTCTGCACTGCCCTTCCTTTGATTTTGTGAGCACCCCTTTAACACACTCTCCTAATTCATTTGGATTAGCTAGAGTAGGTTTCTTTTGCTTGAAAATGAATAAATCTTAACCGAAGTGCCAATTATAAAAGTACTGAAGGATGGCAAACATGATTGGCAGGTCCTCTGTTCCATGGGTTAATGACTAGGTTCTTACAAACCCACACAGTGAAGCTCTTTGAGCAGACAGATTTTATAGCCCTCTAAGAGATTAGATTTAGCAGAAACAAAAGGGGATAAATACCCAATAATCTTTTCCACAAACCATAATCAACTCAATTTAAATCATTTTTTCCTTTTCAGGTGTCCTATTCTCAAGTTTTTCATAAAAAGAATATATCTTTTCCCCTTCAAGAAGCTGACTTTTCACTTCAAATTTAAAACGTCGCATCAAGTTAGTAAAGAATTTTGGCTTAAATTGTTCCTAGAGATTAGGTCTACTTTCCCTCAATGCCAGTTAAAATGACATAGTCTGACAGAATGTAGTATCATCTGATGTTTCCATAACAGCTGGCACTAAGCAGCTTTGCTTACTAATTAGCCTCACAGTACAGTCTGAAATACCCTCTACCCAAAGACCAGAGGTTAGAAGATACAGCCTTTTTGTAAACATAACTTTATATGACAGGAAACCAAAAAAACAAAATTTATCCGGACAAAACAGAAAGGGGAAATGTGCTCAGCCAAAGTGTTAATTCAAGCGGAGAGTTGGCAGAACACTAGGAAGAAAATATCCTCTCCTGATTTGTTATCACACACATACTCAGTGGAATACTTAATAATCAGAAGGAATTAAAGGCTTGTTTTTGTAATGCAGTTTAGCAGTTGGCATCTCCAATACCCGAGGTCTTTAAATTTTGTCACAAGACATGATTTAACACTGATTTAGAGGACATATCCGTCTGCTGGTTCAGCAACACCACTTCCTGTCAACAAGAACAGTAATATTATAAAACTCTTCATGTACCCAGTGGTTATTTAACAAAGTAAGCTCAGCTCTCAGGAAATAGAAAATAATCCATCAAGCCAAAGGGCTTAGTGAGAATTCAAAACTGCATCATAACACCCAGGTACTTAAGCTTACCCTGAGCTCTATTACGTATCTTTTGGACCCATTTCTAATTGGTATAAAAGTATAGTTTTATTGCTCCCCTTAGGTGAGCAGAAAATCAGATATGATAGAAGGAAGCTAGAGAAAAGTAATAAAAAATAATAATTTCTATTGCACTGACAGTGAGAGAAGGGGCAAGAAAATTATAGAAAAAGCAATCATAAGACTACAAAACATGGACTTGTCTGGAGTCATTTCAAAGAAAGGCAAATGGGCTTATTCAGCTTAGTAGCTCCCGAGGCAACTCTGTATTATTATTGTTTTTGGCCTTTTTTTTTTTACCCCTTTTTATATTCTGAAATTATAAGGAAAGATACTTTCTAACAATAATAATTTTAGGATGGCAGCTGTAAATTTTTTTTTTAAACATCTTTATTGGAGTATAATTGCTTTACAATGGTGTGTTAGTTTCTGCTTTATAACAAAGTGAATCAGTTATACATATACATATGTTCCCAGATCTCTTCCCTCTTGCGTCTCCCTCCCTCCCACCCTCCCTATCCCACCCCTCTAGGTGGTCACAAAGCAGCGAGCTGATCTCCCTGTGCTATGCGGCTGCTTCCCACTAGCTATCTATTTTACATTTGGTAGTGTATATATGTCCATGCCACTCTCTCACCCTGTCACATCTTACCCCTCCCCCTCCCCATATCCTCAAGTCCATTCTCTAGTAGGTCTGTGTCTTTATTCCCGTCTTGCCACTAGGTTCTTCATGACCTTTATTTTCCCTTAGATTCCGTATATATGTGTTAGCATACTGTATTTGTTTTTCTCTTTCTGACTTACTTCACTCTGTATGACAGACTCTAACTCCATCCACCTCACTACAAATACCTCCATTTCATTTCTTTTTATGGCTGAGTAATATTCCATTGTATATATGTGCCACATCTTCTTTATCCATTCATCCGATGATGGACACTTAGGTTGCTTCCATGTCCTGGCGGTTGTAAATAGAGCTGCAATGAACATTTTGGTACATGACTCTTTTTGAATTATGGTTTTCTCAGGGTATATGCCCAGTAGTGGGATTGCTGGGTCGTATGGTAGTTCTATTTGTAGTTTTCTAAGGAACCTCCATACTGTTCTCCATAGTGGCTGTATCAATTTACATTCCCACCAACAGTGCAAGAGTGTGCCCTTTTCTCCACACCTTCTCCAGCATTTATTGTTTCCGGATTTTTTGATGAAGGCCATTCTGACCGGTGTGAGATGATATCTCATTGTAGTTTTGATTTGCATTTCTCTAATGATTAATGATGTTGAGCATTCTTTCATGTGTCTGTTGGCAATCTGTATATCTTCTTTGGAGAAATGTCTATTTAGGTCTTCTGCCCATTTTTGGATTAGGTTGTTTGTTTTTTTGTTATTGAGCTGCATGAGCTGCTTGTAAATCTTGGAGATTAATCCTTTGTCAGTTGCTTCATTTGCAAATACTTTCTCCCATTCTGAGGGTTGTCTTTTGGTCTTGTTTATGGTTTCCTTTGCTGTGCAAAAGCTTTTAAGTTTCATTAGGTCTCATTTGTTTATTTGTGTTTTTATTTCCATTTCTCTAGGAGCTGGGTCAAAAAGGATCTTGCTGTGATTTATGTCATAGAGTGTTCTGCCTATGTTTTCCTCTAAGAGTTTGATAGTGTCTGGCCTTACACTTAGGTCTTTAATCCATTTTGAGTTTATTTTTGTGTATGGTGTCAGGGAGTGTTCTAATTTCATACTTTTACATGTATCTGTCCAATTTTCCCAGCACCACTTATTGAAGAGACTGTCTTTTCTCCACTGTATATGCTTGCTTCCTTTATCAAAGATAAGGTGACCATATGTGCATGGGTTTATCTCTGGGCTTTCTATCCTGTTCCATTGATCTATATTTCTGTTTTTGTGCCAGTACCAAACTGTCTTGATTACTGTAGCTTTGTAATATAGTCTGAAGTCAGGGAGCCTGATTCCTCCAGCTCCATTTTTCATTCTCAAGATTGCTTTGGCTATTCGGGGTCTTTTGTGCTTCCATACAAATTGTGAAATTTTTTGTTCTAGTTCTGTGAAAAATGCCAGTGGTAGTTTGATAGGGATTGCATTGAATCTGTAGATTGCTTTGGGTAGTAGAGTCATTTTCACAATGTTGATTCTTCCAATCCAAGAACATGGTATATCTCTCCATCTATTTGTATCATCTTTAATGGCAGCTGTAAATTTAACTCCTGGACATAAGTACATACTGTGCACTGAAAGAAAAAATGCAACAGCACCCAAAGAGAGGGCTATGGAGAGAATAATTGCACTTGGGTGGGCTCTGGTGTGAGGATGTGCCTATAAGTATCAGGTGAGAGGGTTGGGGCACAGCAGAACACATTCTAAATGCTGGCTGCTCTGTGGATGCCCTCACCCTTCCTGGTACAAGGAGGTGTTCTATGTCCTTGGAAACGAAGCAAGGGCAGGACTCCAGATGTCCAGGTGCCCTGGGACCTCTTTTCATCTCAGACTTTGTGACCCCACAGATATTTTCTAAAAAAGGTAAATCATTAAAATATAAATTGTGAAGGCAAAACAACAAAAAAAATTGAGAAGCAGGTGGTGGAAGGAAGGATCTCAAGTCACCGAGAAGAGTTTCCATCCAGTGTGGAGGCTTCTACTTAAGAACGTAGGGACATATTTATGTAATTTTCTATTAGAATTTATTGTAAGACTGAGTTGAGGCCTGGGGAGGGGAGGAGACTAAAAAAAGAAGAGCGATGAGTCCCAGGAAACATAATAGGTGACATGACTATGGGCTAAGTGGTTTTGCAGCAGACATGCAGTGAAGGACTTGGAGAGTGAAGGGCAAGGAGAGCTGGAAGCAGTAACTGGAATTGCAAGACCAGAACACGAACTGCTCTAGGATTTTGGGGAAGGGAGTCCACGGACTGGAACCAGAAGAAATTACTGTACACGAGAGACCATATAGTGTTGTGCAGGCTGATATGGAAGGTGACGGTCCTCACTTATTAGAATTAATTAATCTGGGCTTCCCTGGTGGCACAGTGATTGAGAATCTGCCTGTCAATGCAGGGGACACGGGTTCGAGCCCTGGTCTGGGAAGATCCCACATGCCGTGGAGCGACTAGGCCCGTGAGCCACAATTGCTGAGCCTGCGTGTCTGGAGCCTGTGCTCTGCAACAAGAGAGGCCACGATAGTGAGAGGCCCACGCACCGTGATGAAGAGTGGCCCCCACTTGCCGCAACTAGAGAAAGCCCTCGCACAGAAACGAAGACCCAACACAGCCATAAATAAATAAATAAATAAATAAATAAATAAATAAACCCAAAGTTTAAAAAAAAAAAAATTAATTAATCCGCAGCCAACCTGGGAATTAAGTAAAATTATTTTGGTCATATATCTGTATATGTCAATATCCAGTAGCAAAGTTTGATTTTATTTAAAAGCATGTATGATTGATTTTAAGCAAACATTGTGTCGTGAACTAATGGAGACACAAAAGCAATTAAGAGATGGTGCTTTCAAACTGGTGACTGGGACAGTCACATGCACAAGTCATTCAAATGCAGGTCTGTCCAAAGGAGGTATGAATAGGACATTTACTGAGCTCCTACTTTTTGCCAGGTTGTGTACTAAACATTTAAATATATTATTTAATCTAAATTCTGTAGCAATCTTAAGAAGTAGTTATAATTCTGTCACTTTCACAGATGGGGAAACTCAATCTTAAAAAGTTCAGTAACTTGCCTAAGGCCACAAAGTTCTGGAAGCTAGGGAAGATATATTCAAATTCATGAATCTCATACTCTTTTACTCAAAGGCTTTTCTGCTCTAACCAATTAATTTCTTAGAGTCTAAGTGTGTTTGTTTGATGCCTAACAAGATTGAGACATGTATTTATGAGGCTCTTGTCTGCTGTGCTCTGTCTAGCAGAGTAAAGACCTCTGTTTTGGAGGATGGTGCAATGATATTAAGAGGGAAGGACCTCCATGGAGGACAGGCCCCTCTCTGTTATCCTGAAGGGTGACTATAGAGGATGAAGCTCACCTCTGAAATCATTTAAAACTTTGGTTTTGGGCTTCCCTGGTGACGCAGTGGTTGAGAGTCTGCCTGCTAATGCAGGGGACACGGGTTCGAGCCCTGGTCTGGGAAGATCCCACATGCCACGGAGCAACTGGGCCCGTGAGCCACAACTGCTGAGCCTGCGCGTCTGGAGCCTGTGCCCCGCAACGGGAGGGGCCGCGATAGTGAGAGGCCCGCGCACCACGATGAAGAGTGGACCCCACACCACGATGAAGAGTGGCCTCCGCTTGCCGCAACTAGAGAAAGCCCTCGCACGAAACGAAGACCCAACACAGCTAAAAAATAAAAATAAATAAATAAATAAATAGAGTAGCTAAAAAAAAAAAAAAAAAAACCTTTGGTTTTTTAAACCCCCACTGCTTGCTGCCAGAAAACTACTAGAGCTCATCACTGAATTCAGTAAAGTTGTAGGATACAAAATTAATACACAGAAACCTGTTGTATTTCTATACACTGACAAAGAACTATCAGAAAAAGAATCTAAGGAAACAATCCCATTTACCATTGAATCAAAAAAGAATAAAATGCCTAGGAATAAACCTCCCTAAGGAGGCAAAAGACCTGTACTCTGAAAACTATAAGACACTGATGAAAGAAATTGAAGATAACACAAAGAGATGGAAAGATATACCATGTTCTTGGATTAGAAGAATCAATATTTTTAAAATGACAATACTACCCAAGGCAGTCTACAGATTCAATGCAACCCCTATCAAAATACCAATGGTATTTTTCACAGAACTAGAAAAAATAATTTTAAAATTTGTATGGGAACACAAAAGACCCTGAATAACGAAAGCAACCTTGAGAAAGAAGAATGGAGCTGGAGAAATCATGCTCCCTGACTTCAGACTATACTACAAGGCTACAGTAATCAAAACAGTATGGTACTGACACAAAAACAGACACATAGATCAATGGAACAGAATAGAGAGCTCAGAAATAAACCCACACACTTATGGTCAATTAATCTATGACAAAGGAGCCAAGATTATATAATGCAGAAAAGACAGCCTCTTCAACAAGTGGAGCTGGGAAAACTGGACAGCTACATATAAAAGAATGAAATTAAAATATTCTTTAACACCATGTACAAAAAAAACCCCTCAAAATGGATTAAAGATCTACTTGTAAGAACAAATACTATAAAACTCCCAAAGGAAAACATAGGTAGAACACTCTGACATAAATTGCAGCAATATTTTCTTGGATCTGTCTCCTAGAGTAATGGAAATAAAAACAAAAATAAACAATTGACCTAATTAAACTTAAAAGCTTTTGCACAGCAAAGGAAACCATCAACAAAACAAAAAGACAAGCTACAGACCAGAAGAAAATATTTGCAATGATGCTACCGACAAGGGGTTGATCTCCAAAATATACAAATAGCTCATACAGGTCAATATCAAAAAAAGGCAAACAATACAATCATAAAATGGGCAGAAGATCTAAAGAGACATTTCTCCAAAAAAGACATACAGTTGGCCAAAAAGCACGTGAAAATATGCTCAACATCACTAATTATTAGAAAAATGCAAATCAAAACTACAATGAGGTATCATCTTACACTGGTCAGAATGGCCATCATTAAAGAGTCTACGAATAACAAATGCTGGCAAGGGTGTGGAGAAAAGGGAACCCTCCTACACTGTTGGTGGGAATGTAAATTGGTACAACCACTATGGAGAACAGTATGGAAGTTCCTTAAAAAGCTAAAAATAGAGCTACCATATGATCCAGCAATCCCATTCCTGGGTGTGTATCTGAAGAAAACCATAATTCAAAAAGATACATGCACCGCAATGTTCAATGCAGCACTATTTACAATAGCCAAGACATGGAAGCAACCTAAATGTCCATCAACAGAGGAATGGATAAAGAAGATGTGGTACATATATACAATGGAATATTACCCAACCATAAGAAAGAATGAAATGATGTCATTTGCAGCAACATGGATGGACCTAGAGATGATCATACTAAGTGAAGTAAGTCAACAGAGAAAGAGAAATATCATATGATATCACTTATATATGGAATCTAAAAAAAAAAAAATGTTACATATGAATTTATTTACAAAACGGAAATAGACTCACAGACATAGAAAACAAGCTTACGGTTACAAAAAGGGAAGGTGGGAGGAGGGATAAATTAAGAGTTTGAGGTTAACATATACATACTACTACATATAAAATAGATAACTAACAAGGACCTACTGTATAGCACAGGAAAACTATACTCAGTATTTTGTAATAACCTATAAGGGAAAAGAAACTGAAAAAAATAGATATACATGTATGTATAATGGAATCATTTTGCTGTACACCTGAAACTAACACAATATTGTGAATCAACTATACTACAATAAAAAGTTGTTTGTTTTGAAAAAAAAAAAAACCCACTCCTACATAGTATCAAAGCAAATAATGCTCTTTGAGGTATCCTTGTCTTAAAATAGTTCTCCATAACGGTGAAGTAAGTTCTGGAGAAAGGACTTCAGACAGATGGTCAGAAAAGCAACTAAATAATGAACAGGATGTGCAAAATATCTTCATCTTGATTACTTTCCTTCAACTAGGGCTGTATTTCATGTCTTCCTAAATTTCACTAAGTTCAAGTATTAGGACTGTTGAACTGGTTTATTTGGGGAGTGTCTCGTTTGGAATGACGCATTTGAGAAACATTTGGCAGATCAGATTTATTGTTTAAGCACCTAGGAGGAGCGGGTGTCATTGAGGAAACACAATGCTATTCCTCAGTGAGTGCATTTTCAGCATTCCTCACCTCGAAAAAGAATTGCATAAGGACAGAGGTTTCATGAGGTTTCATAAGGTTTCATGAGATCATGCGGCTTTTAGTCTGTGTTTGGGCATGGTTTACCTAACTTACACCTGAAGAAGACCGCTGTGGAACAGCCCTCCTTCTCTCCCCAAAGGTTCCACATTTAAGGAAAGAAAATTGTTTGTTTGGAACAGATGCCTAAATACCACCTAATATCAGGAAACTATACTAAGAGTATGTAATAAATGTGAACCCCCCAAAACAATTATTTCCAAAATCTCAGCTACTCCTTTAGTTGAAAGTAGCCTTCTCTGAGTGCCTTTCTGTTCTTGATGGGATGAATGGGGTGTGGTTTGGTGCCTGGTGGACAGAGAGACACTCAGTAACGTTTCAGTCATGTCCGGACTTTGCAATTAACCTTAAATTCCACCTGCAGTTGTTTTAGATAATTTCCATTCCTCTCCTTTTTCTAAATATCATTCATCTTTTTCCCTCTTAATATACCCATTAATTTTCATCACTAAAGTGGAATATTCTATGCTTTTGCTGTTATCTACATGCCTTGAACCCTTTGAAGGAGAGAGATAACATAATTAGTTGAATAAACACACAGTGCATGGCAGAGTAAACCTCGTTTGATAATTCAGTCTAATTGTTTTCTCTTTTAATATGCTGCATAAATGAGGGAAATAACCAGTTCTTTATGTATGGTAAACCCCTGTGAGTTTCAAGTTAGATGTTAAGGGTTTGAGCAGGCAGGCAAATTGGATTGAGAGTAATTACCCACATTTACCTCAGTGTTCAGGGAACACCAGGGAGCAATTTTGGTTAATTTCCCTGTTCCTCTGGTTTGTCCTTTGTGGACACCTGTGTTTGTAAGCCACAGGAGGTAGGCTCCATTTAGTTAAGCAGTTCTTGGCTGAAGTGTATTTCTGTGATTGAACTGGATTGGTTTCTGCTGTGGTTGCGCCCAATGTGACTGCAGGCAAAGATGGCAATCTGGCTGCTCTGGCTCTCAGCGCATGCTGTGCTTGGTGTGGATCCTGGGTCAGTTTTTCCCCTTTTGTTGCAAGGGTCAGGGGTGGATACTGATGCAATACCTGCCCCGCATATGGGTTTATTCATCAACAAATATGTGTTAGATGCCTGCTATGTACTGAAGATCTCACTTTGGTCCAGAGGAGCCAGCAGGGTCACCACCTTCGAGTGTGTTTCTGTTTTCACTGATTGAGGAGGTGACAATCTTTCAGACTCAGTTGTTTTGGCTTTTCTATCTTCCTGGGCACTGAAAATATCTGTGCCCCAAAGGAAATTTATGTATCCCTGGCCTAGTTATATTATGGCTTTTCCTACTATTAAATTAAGTACACAAGGAGGACATTAGACTGAGATGGTCCTAATACCTTAGCAGCCTTTGTAAGCAAACCAAAATTTAGACGTGTAAATGCCTCATGGTTAAGAGATGAAAACCTGAGGGCAACGCATCACAAACAGCCAAATAAGCTTTCCAAAACAAGGCAGACACATAAGCTATAGCCATTCGAATAATTTCCTTCCTTTGCTTCAGCCTTTTCTCTATAAGTCTTTCTCCTTAGCTGCTGTCAGTGGAGCATGCCTAATTACTTCCAGTTTGGAGCTGCCCAAGTGAAATCGATTTTGCTTAAATAAACTCTTAAAATTTTTAATATGCCTCAGTTTGTCTTTTAGCAGTTCTTGCTTCGAATCTATGAATTTTGCAGGTGGAAGAATTTGCTCATTCATTCATTAAACAAATATCTATTAAGGGCTGCCATATGCCAGCCTCTGTGCCAAATACTGAGTATACAGCAGTGATCAAAAAAATAAATATCCTGCTCTCACAGAGCACAGTTGGGTGGGGGGGGACCAACATTACAAAACAAACAAACAAATACATTTATGGTTACAAATTGTGGTAAGATTTACAAGGTAATGAACAGGGTGATTTCAGAGAGACAATACAAGGTACCTCCTTAAGATTGAAAGAAGTCTTTGAGAAGCTGAATATGCATGATGGTTGTGTACTGGTGGTTTTCACAATTCCAAAGGTATGAAAGGTGCCCACTGGAGCTGGGTAACATGGAAAAATATGATGCTAAAACCTGAAGGAAAGGAGCAAGCCATGTGAGAATCCAGTGGAAAAAGATTCTATGTAGAGAGAAGAACATGGTAACCCCCAAATGAGGACAAGTTCAGGGTACTGGAAATCTGAAAGAAGGCCAGTGAGCATGGGATAGTGGACAGAAGGAAGTCAGTGGGAGAAGAGAATGGTAAGGCAGCAAACGCCTGACCATTCTGGGCCTTGTAGGTCGTAGTAAAGTTTTGATTTTATCTCAAGAGCAATGAGAAACAATGGAAGAGTTTTCTGTTTGTTTGTTTGTTTGTTTTTTAAAAAGGGTGATAAGGTCTTAGGTCTCTCAGTTGTAGTGGGGATAATGACAGACTAGAGACTAGTTAGAGGTTTATGGACCTAATCTACACAAAAGATGATGAGGGATTAGATTTAGGTGGTGGATTAAAGAAATATTTTTCTTAGTAGAATTGGGAGAATTTACTTACGGGCTGTATATGATGGGCGAGGGAGATTAAGATGTCATGATATAACTTAATTATTAACATTTTAATTTATTTATTTATTTTCTTTAATTTTTTGGCTGCGTTGGGTCTTAGTTGAGGCATGCAGAATCTTCCATTGTGGCATGCATGGGCTCTTCATTGCAGCACGTGGGCTTCTCTCTAGTTGTGGCGTGCGGGCTCCTGAGTGCATGGGCTCTAGTTTGCAGTACGCAGGCTCTCTATTTGAGGCGCGTGAGCTCAGTAGTTGTGGCACTTGGGCTTAGTTGCCCCGTGACATGTGGGATCTTAGTTCCCTGACCAGGGATCAAACCCATGTCCCCTGCATTGGAAGGCAGATTCTTTACAGCTGGACCACCAGAGAAGTTCCAATTATTATCATTTTAAATTTAAAACCTTAATAAACCAAAGCTTTCATAACTAGCATTCTAAATAATTTTACGTATTTAGCACTTAGTGTTGAACGATGGCAAAATTATTTCCAAAATTACCCTGGGCATGATATGGCCTGGTACTCAGTAAAGGCTCAGTGTTTAAACGATTAAATGATTACATAAAATAGGTAGTGTTTCTACTTTTCTAATAATTTATAAAAGTAAATTAACAAATTTAAAAAAAATGCTTCCTCTTTTCTCAAATATTAGTAGAATAATAAAAATTATAATTTCAAACGTTTATGTGAAATGCCTTGGCAGGTCAGTTGCTGTCAAATCCAGAACATTTGTTGCTATTGGACTAGAGGAACAGTTTCCGCTAGGCTGGGTAGCTGGTGCAATGTGACCCAGGGCTGCTGCTGGTCACCTCTGACCCCACATGGGGAAGAGAGAGAAACAATTTTTAATGAAGTCTTTGAAGCCCTGGGTCCAGTTCCATGAGCTCTTCAAATTCCCAAAGGCATGAGATGGTAAGTTTCCTTTTTGTATTTTAAGCTAGTTTGACAGGATTTCTGTCATTTTTCACAGGACATATTTGGACCAAACAGGAACCTCAGTCTTAAACTGGAGGCTGTAACTTAAAGAGAAAATAAAAAATGAAACCACCATGAAGAAATATATATATATTTATATTAAAAATATATTTATAAGATGGAAGAGACAGGACACTTGAGACCTAGTTTTGGCTCCTCTACTCTTAGCTCTTCTGACTACAGTTCCCTTATCTGGAAAACTAGTGTCCATTCTAGTTCAGTTGACTATACTTATAAGGTCAGCAATTATTTTCAACCAATCTGCAGAGTTTTCACCTACTTTACTTGCAAAAACCCCAGTAGCATTATTTAATGTATTTGATGGATATGAACATCAATAGTTTTAAGTAGGGTTAGATGCTTTAGCCTATAATGAGAGCAAACTGACTGTGACCCCTGTCCCTCCATCATCTCCACGATTGCTATGACTGAACTTGCTGGCCAAGAGGGGAGCCCTTTCCACCACAGCACCAGTTTCCATCCCAAAGTTACTTGCTCAGCTGAACAAGGTGCCCTTCTAAGAGATGAGAGGTGTATATGAGTATCTATATTTTATTCATCAAATTAAAATCCTTTCCCATCTATTACTTTCTAACCTGTCATTTTCTTTCATTCCTCAGCCTATGCAATGGAGGTTTCCAATCTGAGTCTATAGACTTCTAGGTTGCTCATGAGTGAATTTTACAGGATCCATAATCTTTTCATATACTATGCAAATTTTTAGGTGAATGTGCAATGTCTATTATTCTAATGGAAGGTATCCACAGTGTTCATCAGATTCTTAAAGGGTTATTTGAACCCAAATGATTAAAGCCACTGTTAACAACTCATGTTAAATTCAGTGGCTCAGATAATCCTGGTGTTTCACAGAATTACCTCCAGCACAGGGAACAGTTGAACTGTGAACTGCTAATTCCTTATGATATGATTTATGTTTATTTATTTGTATGTGTGGATCTTGCATGACTTTCCTCTGATCTTTCTACTGAAAAGCCTTTCAGGCTCTGAAAGATTTATTCAATATAAACCACTCATCACACCACCAGGGTGAATCCTTGCACACAACAATGTGATCTGGACCCTGGGAGCTGGGATTGATGGTCACCCACCCTTCCATGCCTCCACACATCTTAAGAAATATATTATTTTTTAATAGATCTTTATTGGAGTATAATTGCTTCACAATGCTGTGTTAGTTTCTGTGGTACACCGAAGTGAATCAGCCATATGCATACATATGTCCCCATATCCCCTCCCTCTTGAGCCTCCCTCCCACCCTCTCTATCCCACCCCTCTAGGTCATTGCAAAGCACCGAGCTGATCTCCCTGTGCTATGCTGCTGCTTCCCACTAGCTAACTATTTTACATTCAGTAGTGTATATGTCGATGCTACTCTCACTTCGCCCTAGCTTCCCCCTGCCACCCCTTGTCTTCAAGTCCATTCTCTATGTCTATGTCTTTATTCCTGCCCTGCAACTAGGTTCATCAGTACCATTTTTTAAAATATCTAATCATGAAGATCACTAAAATATTAGCCATACATTTCCTTTTAATTTTCACTTACATTTGGAATCTAAAGAAAAAAAAAAGTCAATCTCATTAGAAGCAGAGAGTAGAAAGTGATTACCAAGTGCAGGGAGTGGTACAAATAGGGAGAGGTTGGTAAAAAGATACAAACCTTCAGCTGTAAGATGAATAAGGTCTTAGAATCTAATGCATTACATGGTGGATATAGTTGATAACACTGTATTGTATAACTGAAATTTGCTCAGAGAGTAAAACTTAAATGTTCTCGCACACACAAGAAAAATGGTGTTAACCTGATGGGGGAGAATCCTTTCACAATGTCTATTCTGTGTATGTCAAATCATCATATTGTACACTTTAAATATCTTATAATTTTATTTGTCATTTATACCTAAAGGAAACTGAAAAAATAAAAATTCCTGATGTTGCAGAAATAAACTGTAATATATTATTATTTCACTCATATTTAAATAAAAACCAGAAAATTAAAAATAAAACCCAAACTGAAACAAAGCAAAAATTTTAAAATGGTGAACATCTTACACAATGAAATATGCATCTCAGCATTAACAGTTAAATAGAGAATGAACTGCTTTAATTTAAAAAAAATCCTACAAAAGAAGAATGTATAAATGATTTAAAATCTAAAACTGCTGTTTGTTCAAAAAACAACAAATGTTATAATGGCTGTCACCTCTGAAGAGCTAGATTCAGTGTCAGTGAACCTGTTGCTGCCAAATCTTATTGGAAAACAAGATGTCACATTGTCACCTGGAGTTGCTTGTTCATATCTGGCCCTGAGGATGTCATTTCTGTCTCCGAATGGCATAGAGGTAGTCCCTCCAGGCCAGAGTCAAGACTCATTTGTAGGTGATATGTGCAGAAAACCACACCTGCCCCGACCACCTGCAAAGATGGCTGGAGAGTGGATGACTTAGGCAGGCCTTAGAAAGGACTTCAGAGAGGCCACAAAACCCTGTAGGACACATTCAATGGATGACTGCTGAGCACCATTGTTCCATTTGTACTACTGCATGAAAGCATCCCAAACTCAGTGGTTCAAAACAACTCTTTTATCAAGCTCAAGGATTCCATGGGTCAGTAATTAAGAAGGACTTGTCTAGATAGTTCTCACCTGGGATTTCTTACGCAGCTGTAGTCAGGTATTGGGCTTGGGCTTTAGTATCTGAAGGACTGACTGGGCCAGACATGGCTGCTAGTTGATACTATTGGTTGGAGCTCTCCTGGGACTGTCATATTTGCCTACACCTGGCCTCTCCATGTGGTTTGACTGTCTAAACTTGGCCTCTCTATGTGGCTTGGCTTCCTCACAGAATGGGAGGCTCAGGGAAGCTGGACTACTTATGTTGTAGCTCAGGACTCCAAAATCCAGTAAGCAAAGGAAACTGCATTGCCTTGGTAGTCATACAGCACTGCTTTTCTGGATTTGGTTGGTTATGAGTTAAGTCACTAAGGCCAGTTCACATTCAAGGAGGAGGGACAAAGACCCCATCTCTTGGTGGGGGAGTTTTTTTTTTTTTTTTTTTTTTTTTTCTGGTGGGGGAGTTTTAAAGAATGTGTAGACATGTAAAGCCACTGCAACCAGTCTCAATGATAGCCCTCTCTATTGATTGGGAGCCTAGTTCTTGCTACCTGAAATGGAGACCTAATACTTTCTTATTTCTTTATTTAGTTATTTATTTTAAAAACTTGTTTCCAACTTTGTCAATAAAGGAGCCACACTGGCTGGAATGTTAACAACATTCCCAGGGATATCAGAAGTCTGCAGAGAGCTACTGATATACTTTTACAGCTTGTCAATGATCCTAGTCTTTAAATGACATTTTGTGGATCTGGTCAGAGTGATAATTCTCTGGGGACAATTCCTTTCTAATACATTGATTGACACTAGTTTCAATGTGCATCTTCTTAACGTATCTCTTTTCTTTCCAAAGAGAATTCCAACTTGACCAGCTGGATTTCAATTAGTGATCAAGCTGGTGGTGGAAGAGGAAAACTGCAGCACAAAGTGACTGAGGAGAAAGTGGGAGGAGGGTGGAAAAGTAATTGATGGGAGGCCAGATAGAATAATGAAGTTGTAAAAGAGGAAAAACAGGACGGGAAATTGCTCAGGGCAGGTGGTTTGGCCTTTATGATAGTTTCTGCATCCTATTTTCATATTTATAAAGCTTATAGATTTTGTGACTATGCAGCAAACCATAATGTCATAAAAACTCCTAACATCAGCTCTTGTGAGACATACGGGATGAAATCACTAAGAATGATATGGTCTGATAATGTCACATATATTCCTCAGCAATTCTATTCCCCACATATTAGTATTAATGCCTCCATTTGTGGAAGGGAAGAGAAAATGACTCAAAATGACTGAAATGAATCAAACAATAGGGAGAATTTTGTCTGCTGCTGAAACTAAGACAAAACAGGGTGAAACTGCAATCGTATCCTTCTCACAGAGCTACGTCTTACCTGTGAGATCTGACATTGACAACATTTTTCAAGTGGTAGGCTAAAAGTTACTACTAATGAAACCCCTCAAATCTGATCATCACCAAGTCTTTCTTCACTCTACAAAGATTTATTTCCCTTTCTCAATGTCTTATTACATTGCTGCCATGCCAATGGTTAACTCAACTCCTCCACTATCCAGCAAGTTAGGCTTAGTCCAAACTCACCCAGATTAAAAATGGTCATTTCCATTTACTCTCAGCATTCCTAAAGCATTGCAACAAATAAAAGGACGGCATTTTTTTTCTCAGATATTCGCCAAATATCCTGAGAACTGCAATTGCGAATTTTGAATCCCCTAGCACTGCAAATTCTCCTGACCGCAAAACTTTCTTAGAGATTTAACGGGTTCCTGCCCATGGAGAGATGGATAAAGTACTTTCGAACCTTTGAGAATGAAGCTAAAGGGAGCTGAGTGAAGGGGAGGGCGTGGCCGGAAGTCGGCACCAACGCACAGGCAGGATTGGTTGCAGACTGACAGCAATTTTGGGTATAGAATTCACTGGAATACAATGTTCCAAGACCAACTGCAGAAAATTATACAGGTGGAAATATGACAGATTGATGAAATACTGCTGGGAGGAGGGTGGGAAAGGGATGGTAAGGAGCCTCAGCTTCAATCACTTAGAAAAAGAAATACATTTTTGTCTCATTGTTTTCTACGTTGCTTTATGTACCTGATTTGTTGGCCTCGTTTTCTAGCATATGTAATGTTTTTCAAATGCCCATATTCTCCAGTGTGGACAAGTTGCCTGAGGTAAGACAGAGAAGTCATATCCCAGCAACACTTAAAAGCTGTAAGTTCAAGGCAAGTTCTTCAAATTGCAGAGCGTGTATCCCCTTCTCTAATAGGGGCACATTCTACAGTATTTGCCTCGTGAGGTTATAGGAAATTTGTCTCTGTTCACACAATGGTTAGACTTGGTGGCTAGGGAAAGGGTTTGGGGGATTGGCGGCTTCATTGATTATATGGAGGGAACAAGAGAAGTATCATCAGCCTGTGGCCTTGTGGCACATGAAGGGCCCCCACGCATGTCATGCAGAGGTGGGTGGGAAGGGCTTAGTCTGACAATCAACTTTCTCTAAACTGCCTCTTTCCTATCAGCATCTTTGCTCTCAACCCTTAAAGAAGCCCTGAATTTTACCCCCATCCTCACCCACCCCCACTGTAGACACCATGGGTGAAAATGTAAAATGTAGATGTCTCCTGGCATCCAGGCCTCAGAGTGGAAGACAGCAGCTGCATGCAGGGGCAGGAACAAGTCAGGGAGGATGCTTTCCAGACCAGAGGCCGTACATGGGAAGCAGGTTCCCTGGGTCCAGCTGATGGATCTGCACCGGAGCCCTGCGTCAGCTGCGGCCTCCCTGCCATCAGAACTGGGGTGTGGGCTAGGCTTCTCACACAGCTGAGAGGCTAGGCACTTGGCTTTCTTTCTGGTGGTATGAGCCGCTGTTTTTCCTTATGCTTAAACATTCCTATCACTAAAATTATGAAAATGTTCTACAAAAAGATTTCTGAAATTTTGCAGAAAAATTGATTTACTTCTTGGTCTTTGTGCCTAATTCTAGTTACCAGTATATGTATATTCTCTATAAATATTCTCACTTGAAGAACTTTCAAATATGTATATATGTTTAGTTTTTAAACTATAGCAAATACAGATTTTTCTATTTAGGAATTTTTTTATTTTTGAAGAAAGCACTAGAGCAGTGTTTGTCACTTTTTCTTTTTCTGGGTAGCTCTCTGCACCAGTTCTACTGAAGTTCTATAGAGAATCCATATCCTGTAAACCGAACCTGTGATTTATGCTTCTGAATGAATAAAATACAACTAATGGAGTTACTTTCTTCTCAGGCAAAGTATGAAGAAACTGCAAGAAAGAGAGGTATACCTTTTATTTAAAGAAAGTTGTGAGAAAATTAGTTATAAGTGGTAGCCTTAATAACAAATTTAACACTACCTGCATCTATGGAATATGATTTGGAATTATGTAGCCTTCCCAAGCCTACCAAGTCAAAGTGTATTAGAAAAAAATAAGGTATTTTCCACCATATGTGGTCCATGTTGGCTATGTACAGCTCTGGATTTTTGTGGACCTAGGGAAGGGATGGACAGTTAAAAAATAAAAGCAGACACTCAGTATTTGGGCCTGTGGAGAATCATGAGAAACCAAAATACCTTTAATAGATTTGATTTTTAAAAGAACAAAAATAAGAATAGGAAAAGTACCATAGGGTTAATCAAAATTAATGTCTAAGGCAAGGTGAAGAATGAGATATAAATGTGGAAGCAAGATTTAAGGCTTCTGGAAGAAAAAGAAATGCTTTGTTTCAGGGTTGGCTTGCTGCGTTTCCAGTCGGTCTGCAATTCATGAAGTGCCGTGTGGCTTACTTTTGTGTGATCTAGATAATATAACATGACTCCTATTTCCCTCAGTAACTTCCTCTTAACATTTATGATTTTCTGCATTTCAGGCCCCTCACTGGGTTATGAGATTGGAATGTAACTGTTAATTTTAGTTCGATGTCTTTGTGAAATGCATTCGGCTATCCACACGACATTTCTCATTTCTTGTTCCTTCAGCTTGGTGTACGCATAAAACACACCATAGTGGAATTGCCTGTTGAATGCCAGCACGTTCATCTGTACCTGGGGAAGGAAAAAAAAACATGGACCATCAACTCTTCTGGAACATACTACTTTAATCAAATAATATTAAGCTACAGACTGGTTTGTGCTTGTGTAGTGCTTATCTGTATTTAAATAGACAATTTCTAAATTGTGTCAAAGAAAGGAAAGCAATAGGAAATTCAGCAAGTCTAAAGGGAGAGCGTCACTCTGCAGAGAAAGGCAGACAACAGTAGTTTAAAAAGGAAGTTTGTAAAATCATAAGACAAGCTCCAAATCTCAGCAGCACTGCTAGCACCAAGATTCCTAGGAGGACTTTGGGGTGTGTGTGTGTGTGTGTCTGTGTGTGTGTGTAACTTTGTAGTGATATTTATTTGGCTTCTAGCTAGTAGGCTGGTCTCATTTAGATAAAGTATTTTTCCTTGGCCACAATTTTTAAAATTTTAAGGTGGTTTTTAGGCTACTGAACTCCCTTTCAGGGTAATGTCACAGGCCTCTGGAATTTGGACCAGGTGATATTATGAGTTTCCTTAGGATGCTCTGAAGCAACTTGACATACAGTTGAATAGTGGTTTTCTGCAGAAGGCAGATCAGTAAAAGAAAATTTTCAAAAAACATTTTTTTAACTGGGGTACAGTCTGAAATGGAACAATTCCTTTATTCTTTTCCATTTAGAAAAAAGGAGAAGAGGTACTGAGTCCCACATGTAATTCTGAAAACCTCAAGCAAAGCAGTCAGGAAGGGGAGGCCCCCTGCTCTTAGAAACAGGCACACATTTTTCCTGCCAAGGGCAGCTCCTTTAACAGCTGTCTTTGCAACAGAAGTGCAATAGTGTGGAATTTTAAAACATCCCTAATATATGGGAATACTTGCATTGTTTTTACTTCTTTCTAGAGAATCGTTAGAAAATGTCTAGAGTAGGACTTACAAGAAGACCCCCATACTGCTTTCTCAAGCCAGTCTAACCCTAAAGTGTGGGTGAATTTCAGGGTTCTCTGTCAGTTCCAATCAGACTGAGATGGAAGGACCAGTGGTTTTAGGGAAATGAATAAAGTACACTAGAAAAAAGTCTCCAGATTTGGGGGACTTTACCTGGCTACCCTCCCCCAAAGTCCTCTTGTTGCACACGTCAGTAGCTCAGGAATTGGCTATAAATGGATCAAGTATTCTTCTGCCTTTTCAGGGAAAGAGAATAATCTAGATGGGATGGATTTCCATGCAAATAATTCCTAAGTGTTCTAATTGTGTGCAGGAGTGATAAATCCTTCTTGAAAAGGGGATGGATTCGAGTGGGATGCACTTAACAGGGTGTGCCCCCTGGGGACAGTCAATATGTGATCATGAGAACATCCTAGCTTTGTTTCTCTAGATAATTACAGAATGGCTGCCTTACTTCCAGAGCTTTGCTATGTGCACATCTGTCTGGATATGACAATCCCACAAGAAGCCATCATATGTGAACCACAGTGCCTTGACTCTCCAAGGCAGAGATACTAACTAATACACATTCAAACTATGAATGTACATAATCAATTGGCCTGATCAACTGTAAAAAGAAAACCCAAGTAAAAAAAAAGAAATACTGAGACCCAGAGTATGACAAAAAGAGTGTATAAGCTAGCAGCATTTCCATTTACATCATACCTCACGCTCATAAAATATATCCTCCAATGTCTTTCCCCCACTGCCATCACCTACAGCCTCAAACAAAGGCTTGTATAACTGAAAAACAAAGACAAGAAATTGTTTTTTTAACAAATTTTCATTTTTTATAAATATAAAAACTATATTTTTCCAGCAATATAGAAACTGTGCACCCATCTTAGAAAATCTATCCAGAAGGCCTGGATTTTTTTTGTAGGATCTTTGGCTTCTTGAGGAAATACCAAAAAATCCAAACAACGAGAGTACAGATGGCATTCCATCCTATTGGCTTGTTCAGGCCTACAAGGCAAGAGGCAAAAGCAGTTCTACTTTCAGTGTACACTGAGCTGATTTCCACATTTGATTCTTAGGGCTAGTTAGACACATTATAGAGGCTAAATGAGTGCTTGTGGTTTAATCAGTATGGCTTCATGGGTTCTTTGAGATGACAACTGATTAAAATTCATTATGGAATTTCAAGTGAGGAAGGGGTGAAAATTGGGGAGAAACTCAAATTTTAATATTATGCTAAAGAACCTCTTGCAGTGACACAAGAGATGTCACAAAGGTTCACACATTGTTTGCTGGCTTATCTTTCCTGGAGGGTTTCGGAAATCCATAGGCAAAGATAAGAGGGGTGTCATTCCAGTTCTGGAAAAGCTACCTGGAGGGTCTGTATGTTACTGTCTGCAGGTCAGAAGGAACGGTACCAGGGGATGAGGTTATAACCTTGAGCTGAGAAGCTTCAGGCTCTCTAAGAGCAATTGGGTGCTGGAGTGGGAGAGGACATAGCAGCCCTCTTTCCTTTCCCGAATCCTGGCCAGTGAGCAAAGGGAGTGGTATAAACAGTATGTCCATATTTTCCCCTGTCCTTCAAGTAGACAGTCTGTACCTAACACTGTTTGCCCAATGGGCACTTGAAAGGATGGCTGGGTCAGGCTCTTTTACATAACTCTGGCATGAGCTCACATTTCCAGAACACTGCACCAGTCCCTTGGGGAACTTGCTTTATCAAGCACTTCAAAAAAAAAGGGCTCAAATGACCGTTCCTTGGAGATTTAAACAAGTACTTGCTTGGCAGGAACCTTAAAAAACACCAATAGCTTGGGTTAGAAACTCAGCGTATTTCTTTGGGAGAGACATTACAGCAAGAGATACTGCTTTCTATTGCACAAACATTATAAATGTTTTAGATAAGAAGTGTAAATGTGATGTGCGGACCTCTAAAGTACACGTGATGAAATCACACAAGACATTTCGGGAACCTGGGATAAACACATACTCCATAATGGTCCGCTACTCTCTTCATTTGCTCGAAGTCCTCTGCTTGGGCCAGTAGGCGCAGTCCCTCGGGATAGAGCTTGCCACAGGTCGGGTAGAGGGTCTCGCGGTCCTCTTTGCTCAACTCAGTGCCAAAGGAGTTAAGAGTGATAATAAAAGCACGTCTGTCTGCCTCAAACTGAATTTGCAAGACATAAAATCAGTAAAATTGAACCATCTACTAAACGCTCTAGACAAATTCATTTCCAAAATGATTTGCTTTCCTTTCCTGATCTATGTCTAATTATAATACAGACATGTGTTATTAATGTTCCCGTAGTCTCTTCCTGTAATGGAATAACTCTGCTTGCCAGAGAAGGATCACACAGCAGTGACAACAGCCCAGGAGCCCAGGACCTCCCACTAAACTTCAGTTCCCAGGCTCTCTGTTATTAGTTACTCATGTGTCTCTCTCATGTAGGCCACTAGAGTCTCAAATGTGTCTTCCATAATAATTGGAATAATACCTACTTGCTGGGGTCGATTCAGAGATAGAACAAGGTAATGTAAATAGAAGGGCCTAGCAGAGTGTTTAGCACAAAATGTGCATGTCATACATGTTAAACATCCCTTTCTGCTTGTTGATGTCAGTAGGATTTTTTACATAATGAAACTGTGCTACTTACCATTTGTTTGTACTTTCCTGGTTTTGTTTTTATTCTTTAAAGTTCTAGGTTAGATATCAATAAATTTAAGTCTGTAGCTAAGGATTACAGGGCTCGGGACAAGTGATCTTCCTCTCAGGGCCTCAGTTTCCTTATTTGTAAATGGTGGGGTTTGGCTACACGATCTCTCAAGTGGGTCACATGTACTCCCGGCCTGTCTTCTCTGTGTTGAGCACCACTAGGCACCCGAGCTCCCAGCCCCACGGCAGGCCTCTCTGTCTTATCTAACCACGGAGTCCTTCTTGAAATTGCCTTCTCTTCCTTTGGACTCCTCTTAGTTTTCCTTCTACCTACTCTGACCATTTCATCTCAGTCTGTCCTCCATGGGCACCTCCTCTGCCCACCATGGGAGTTTGCCATGATGTCCTTGGGCTAAGAAAGCCTTCTCCATCCACCCAAAGGAACCTGCAGTTACCACATTATTTTAAAATCTGTGCATGTGTCTTTCACCCCACCACACTCTAAAATCTTTGAGAGATCATGTCTCTCTTGTTGATTGTTCATTTTTGAATATCCAGTGCCTGACACAGGAAGATCTTAACTGTTTACTAAATCCAACGGAATGGTCCACGGTTCTACTATGGTTCTACTATTTAAAAAATTCTCTAATATTCTCTACAATGTTGCTATCCAAGGTGTGTTTCAAGGATTAGTAGCTTTGACCTCACCTGGAAGCTTGTTAGAAGTTCAGAATCTTAGACCGTAGTCCAGACCTAGTAAACCAGAATCTGCATTTTAACAAGATTCCAAACTTATTCATATGCACATGAAAGTTGAAATGAATTGCTCTACAATACTATGTTTGACTAATTAATAACAAATCCAGACTTGCAACAGATTTTACTGGAGCTCTTTTGTTAGAACAGGTGTTTCCTATCAGTACAGTGAGAGTTGGTTCCTTCTGATACTTTTGATTGCTCTCATGGAAATTATGGGTGCGCCAGAAGCGAGGAGTGGGCTTATCTGGAAGCAAAGGCAGCTGCCTCTGGCTACTGAATATAACCAGTCCTTCCAGTAATTTCAGACTTTCCAGGGATAAAAGAAGAAATGCAAGAGGGAGATTTCATGGCAATAAAAAAACCTTGAAATAACAAATAGGGCAGGAGGAGCAACAATGGAGTTAATTGTCCCAGATGATCTTCAACGTCCTTTCTAGTTCTAGAATGTTAGAATAATAAGGAGAGAAATAGGGCCAGGTAGGCAGCACTGCAGGCATGCAAGGCAGAGGAGGAAGCTGCATGGAGTAGAGCATGACATTTTGGAGGAATGGCCATAGCTCCAACCCTGGGGAAGCAGCTGGAGAGGCAGGATTGACAGGTAGCTGGGGAGAGAATAGGAGAGGCTTCACAAGCCATGCCAAGAAGAGAGGACTTTGACTGATGCAGCCGGTTATCTGAACACGCCACACACTTTCCAACTTCTTGTCCTGGTTAATACTTGTTCCCTTTGCCTACAGAGCACATACTCCATCCCATAAGTCTCCAGGTTGAAATCCTACCTGTATTTGAGGGTTCCATCCAATGCAATCTTTTTCATAAGAAGCCCTTCTCTTTCCTCTCTAATTGGATATGATTTCCTTTGACTCCTTATTATACTTTAATTTCCCTTTTATTATAACTGTCTATCTACTTTACTACTTCTAGCCGAGAGGCTGTGTGTGTGTGTGTGTGTGTGTGTGTGTGTGTGTGTATTCTCTTAGTGAAAAGAACTATAATTTTTGAATTGTAAAGGAGCTATTCTGTCTTTGACTATCCCTAAGCAGACAGTTTGCTATGACATCTGATTATGGAGGAGAGTAGATGGGGTGGTACTAGTTTCCTGTAAGCCCTGTATCATTTTCAGAGGGCAGGCAGCCTGTGTGGTACAGTGTACATCGGATGTCTTTCCTTTCACTCTACCCTTCAAACACTCATGCATTTTAAAACCATAACTTATTTTTTGTTGTTGTTGCAAAAGATAACCATGCAGTGTTGATGTATTCAAAACCATTATCCGTTGCTCATGATGGAGTTGGGCTCATTGAGTCAAAAATTCTGGCCAGTTCCTTACAGGAGGAAGGGTCTCCCTGGTGGGAGCAGTGGATAGAGGGGTCGATGGCAGTGGAAGAGAGTGAAGTGAACTGGGACCAAACCCAGCCTTATTAGCATGTGTACTGACCGAGGGAGATGAAACAAACATATTCTGTGCTTATTTTTCACTGCTTCATTAACCTTACAGACTGTCAGAAGAGCAGGAATAAGAGACAAACAGTATACTGCAGCACATTTGTCTGGAACATAAGTCAATTTCTTTTTTTAAATATGAAGCTACAGTCTTGTGATTAGGTCACATTTTAACCTGCAAGCCTAGGTTAATGCCCTCTTCCACTGTATTCAGTCTTTTAAAGTCTCCTGTCAAATGAGATCAAATGAGAATATTGAAGAACTTCAGAAACTCTAAGTGCTCTATAGTTGCACAAATAAAAGGGGAAGTAATTACATGATCTGGTATATTTATATAAAACTGACAAGCCTCTTCCAATCATATCATTAGAAATGTTATAACTGCATAACATACATAACTGATATTTTTATATAAATGTACAAAGATAGTTAAATGGATTTTTATTTTTAACACAGCTTGAAAAAAATCTAATCTAATAAGGTAGTATCATGGGTATAGGAAAGGGACAAAGAGAACACAGGGTATATAGTACTTTGACCAAATCCTCCTGGTGATAAGTATTCTGCTAATACCGTGCTATCCTTTTTACATTTACAAAGACATAATTCTTATTTACTTCTGATTTTTGTAGCATGTGCAGTATGATCTTGCTTAAGAATTAGCACAGAAGAGCAGTTTTTATACAAAAGAACTGTGCAGGTGAATTTGATGTAGACGTAATTTAACATAGATAAACATAAAAGAACTGGAGCCAGACTACCTGTATTCAAATCCTGACACTACCACTTACTAGCTGTTTGACATCGGGCAACTTACTAGCCTTCTCTGTGCCTCAGTTGTCCCTTCTGAAAATGAGGTACTAAACTACCCATCTCATTGTGCTATTTTGAAGTCCAAGTGAATTTGTGTATATAAAGCACTTAGGATAGTATCTGGTATATAATAAATGTTAGCTATTAATAGTGCCATTGTATATCTCTGTAAGGTTATTATTTTTTCTTTTTTTATTGAATGAAAGATTCTTTAAATACTAAGTGCTTTACAATTTTGAAGTTTCACATTTCATATAATCCCAGAATAACCCTTTTTTCCCCCTTACCCCTCCCCCCCCCCACTGGTAACCACTAGTTTGTTCTCTATATCTGTGAGTCTGCTTTTTGTTTGTTTGTTTGTTTTATTCACTGGTTTGTTGTATTTTTTAGATTCCACATGTAAGTGATATCATACAATATTTGTCTTTCTCTGTCTTATTTCACTTAGCATAATGCCCTCCAATTCCATCCATGTTGCTGCAAATGGCAAAATTTCATCCTTTTTTATGGCCAAGTAGTATTCCATTGTATATGTGTACCACATCTTCTTCACCCATTCATCTGTTGATGAACACTTAGGTTGCTTCCATACCTTGGCAATTGTAAGTAATACTGCTATGCACATTAGGGTGCATGTATCTTTTCAAATTAGTATTTTTGTTTCTTTTGGCTATATACCCAGTAGTGGAATTGCTGGTTTATATGGTAGTTCTATTTTCAGTTTTTTGAGAAACCTCCATACTATTTTCCACAGTGGCTGCACGAATTTACACTCCCAACAACAGTGTATCAGGGTTCCCTTTTCTCCACATCCTTGCCAACATTTGTTATTTGTATTCCTTTTGGTGATAGCCATTCTGACAGGTGTGAAGGTTATTAATTTTAACATTAATCTTTTCCTACATATTTTGTAGGTATAAACGACATGAACCATTTCTAAACCACAGGAATTATGCCATGTAGAAACTACATTTTTGAGCCAGAGATAATGTGGCTTTTTATAGTGTGGCTAGTAGTTAAATTTATGAAAAGAAAGGGAGGAGCTTCATAGAGTCACTAGGCTGCTTGTGTTATGTTATCAGCATGTCTGGAAGAGACTAACTCACTTTCTGACAATTAGCATGCCATGAAAAAAATGTTATTTATCGATGCCCACTCTCTGTATAATATAGATAAAGACAAAAAATATTTTTTGGAGTTCTCCAAGGAGTTCTTACTTCAAGGACTGCTTTGACCTTAAAGTTTTAACAGTCTCTTTAACTGTAAAATGTTAATAATTAGATATTTGAGGGGAGCTAATTTTATCAAATGCAGTTTCAGAACATTTGGTTGAAATATATGCAGATGAGGTTATTTCAGGTTTTTTTCTCTTCTTACCCAAAGGGTAGTTCTTATCAGGCTTTTCTTGAAATCAGAAGTCACTGAACAGCTTAAATATCTACCCACCAGTGTACAAGCCACTGTAACAGATAATCTAATGGTTAAAGATATTCTTTAGACAAAACTTTGTTTCACAGGGCAAAGCAAGAGATTTTTAAGCCCAGAATGGTTTTTTTTTTTTAAGATCCAAGTGAAATAGGAAACCAGAAAGAGGGATCTATGTCAAATACTCAGTGCAAACTATGCCCAGAATTCCCCTCAGACCATTCTGATCTCTGGCCTGAGTCCCTCATGCATGTGCAGATTGACATTGCAAGCAAGAGGGCCTGTGGTCACAGATGAAATCTGTGATGATAAAGAGGAATTAAAGAGAATATAACATCAATTAGAGAGGTTGGAACCAATGGTGGCATCTGACACATTGTGAGGTTTAAGTGGGCATGGCAACTGTGAATCACTACCCATAGAATCTTCTTGCCAAGAGTGGGGATGCTCAACGGTTGTTTGGGGCAACCTTTACTTTAGGATTTATATAAGGAACCATGCCCACAGTAGACTTTGTTGCCAAGTTGTGGGGGTCCCCAGCTGCCCAATTTTGGGAGGGAAGTTGGTGATTATTATAAGAGTACCTATAGTGCACCAATTGTCCAAAGCATGCTAAATTTTTAACTAATTATAATCTACTTTCTTCATACTACATCAAAGTGAATCATGATCAAACTTCTATCAAAAGCATTCTTTTCTAATTCAAAAATAACTCTTACATATAGAAAACTAAGAAAATACCTCTTTTAACTGAAGACATCAAATGATATATGTATAATAAAATATACTGCTATTTTATTTCTAAATAAAAGAACTTCTAAGATTTAAAAAATTGGTAGGATTATATAAATAAAAAGTGTATAAGCACATTATTTGACATAAAAAAATTCAAGGACTCTTTCTTACCTCAAGAATGGGACACATAATTTCTGCTGTGACATCACCATGATTCTTACAGAATTTATAGAATGCCTCGATGTAAGACTTAAAAAGAAGAAAGATCATAAGGCAAGAAAATGAATATATTTTCCTTTTGGAAATTTCTAGATCAGCTTTTCATGGGTTATTACACTCTTTAATGGAAATTGAATTACTTCTCCCCTAGGGATATATTTTATAATAAATTTGGTGTAAACTTTCACCTTGAAGCACATTGCACAGCCTAAAAAAGGAACTCCATAAAAGAACAAAATTGTACTTATCATAGCTTATAATTACTCAACAAGCACTTTTTTGCATGCCTCTTGGATTATTTCACACTGTTGATTCTTGCTATTCTAACAAGAGTGCCAAACTCTCTTATGAGCTCTGCAAATAAGTCTAGATTTGGTCCTATGCTGATATTTAATGTCTCCTAGTGCTCAGGAGACACATTTGGGATGGCATTGAGCATGAAAGATACACTGGAAAGGCAGAGTCTAGGCTGTAGAGGCAGCCTGTGTTTGAATCCCAAATCTGTTACTTACTAGCTAACTGACTTTTGCCAAGTAAATTTACCTCTCCATGCTTCAGTTTTCTCATCTGAGGAATGGGGATGGCACATAGTTTTGCTGGGTGGATTAAGTGATCTAATGCCTATAAATGCTTAAAACAGTGCCTTCTGTTAGCTATATCTCAGGGATGCTTCCTCTAAGCCCGTAAGTCTTTATATAAAAAGGAAAACTGCTGCAATGCAATGCTTTTGAGAGGCCCACATGTTTCAACATAAGAAGCTAGATATACAGCATGGCAATGTATACATATATGAATATATATATATATATATATTCATTCAGGTACTCTATGAGAGTGTCCAAAGATGCTGTAGTGGTGTGAGTGAAAATGGATAGATTTTGCTCAGCCCTTATTACACAGAATGACTCAAATGGCGGCAGCATCATCCAGACAGACAGCTGGTCAGATTATACAAAGTGGTGCCTATGATGTTGTGTCCACAGATGGTCATCTTGGTATGCTGCACACTGTCAGTAGATTAAAATTGTGTGGACAGGTTAACTGTGAAATTCAGGGACTCTGTTAACAGGATTGAGGACAGAGATGGACACTACATAACACAAGGTTCACTATGTATGCTGGTTCTTTTGAAATGGATTCATATGGTTCACCGCACTCATCTATCCACCCACCCATCATCCATCCATCTATCCATCCATCCATCCATCCATCCATCTATCCAATTGACACCTTTTATGTTCCAGGCACCATGTAAAGAGTTAAGGGTACAGAGAAGCATGGGATCCTCTCAAGGATCTTGCTGGCTGGGAGAAGTTGACATACATGTATTTAACTAGAAGACAGGCCAGGACTAAAAGAGCTTTGTCCCCAGTATGCCTAGCTTCATAATTCAGCAGCTGGCTAACAAGCAAGTAACATTTAATAAAGAACTCTGGTTATGATGTATTATGTAATAAAGAAGAACATAATATTGGGGGAAACAGTTACCTTGTACAGTTTATTGCGCAGTATTTCAATATTCAGTTCGTCTAGAGTATTTTCAGACATACAGTCTTGAAAGAACGGAGCTGAAAGCAGAAATTATTGTACAAAATAAATTAATCAAAACATGATTATAAACTGTAGAAAATGTCTCCTGAATGCACCACCCTCTGCCCACCCCTAACTAGGACACTGTGGAGTGGCAATCCACAGACTCGGTGAGGCTAACAGTGATGGTGACAAGAAGGGTGATGACTTAGGAAGCATTTGCTCTGTGCAAGCTGTCACCAAACACTGGATATACTTGAACTTATTTAAGCCTCACAACCTGGAACTACTCACTTTATGGTTTACTTTTTGAAGCCCCCCCGACACCTGCCTTTAGATAACAGTAATATTTACCATTTGCAACCTTACTATGTGCCAAGCATTGAGTTGTATTAAAACCGTCTTAGTTTTCAAAACTCTGTTATAGTAAGATATTATTGTTTTTAAAATGAGGAAACTGGAGTGAAATGAATTGTTACAAGTCACCTGGTTGGTGGTGGGCAGAGTCTGTCATGCTTAGGGATATCTGCTTTCAGACTCACCCTCTTTCTGCCATGCTATGCTCCATTAGCACTGGACACTTAATAATGATGTAATTTTTTTCTTCTTAAAATTTGTTTTAAACAGCAACTATTTTGATGAATGATCAACAGTGAATAACTATAATCCAGGTTTCCTGACAATAACTGTATAAAATTATCCCATTAGTATTTTAAATGCTACAACTGTTGTCGGTGCCAAATTATAATGAAATTATCACTTATTTAATCATTGCTTCAGGTCATTAGACAGACACTCCTGAGCATCTCAGAAAAATGGCATTCTTAAAATTCCTAAAACAAAATGTTTCCTATATGCAGCCTTATTAAGACAGAAATTTAAAATGAAAAGATAAGGAACTAAACATATAAAACCCAGCTAGAAAATTAATTTTTTGAAAAATTACAAGTTCTATCATTTATTTGCTATGGTCAGGAACAAAGTACAGGGGTTTGGAGGTCGGGAGATGAGCCCTAGCTCCTTCTCAGCTACAAATGGTTTGCATGTGATCTGGTATACTTCATTGTCTTGATCTGAAAAATGAGGGAGCTGGACCAGATGATTCTTTAATGTCCATTTCACTTCTAGGAATCTATATAGTATGACACTATATTCATGGAGAAAATTGTGAATTGAAAGTGCATTTTCTAATACTGTGATAACATACACAAGCAGCTGTGCAATTATTTATGCATTCATACCTAATGGTGTTTCAACCAGAATGGCATTAAAGAGATCAGAAGGTGTCTCTGCAATGTTGACTGCTTCCATTTCTGTGAAACGGCCCAATGGGTGGCACTTCCCCAGAATTTCTTTCACAGATTTTTTTTGCAATGCACCGTTCATCAGTAGAATCACATTGTCTATCATGTAACTGCACCTGGTGTAGAAGAGGGCTCAATCGTTAGGAAAACAGTTGCATGAGAATAAGAAGCATCCCTCAGGTAAAAAACAAAAAACAAAACAAAAAAACAAAGCAAAGAACCCACTTTTCAGGCACACACGCTTTCATTAAGGAAATATGTATCTCCTTTTATTTTAAACTCTGGGTTTTGAGAGATGTAGGTGAGGTAAAATATCTGACTCTCAGAGGGTACCATAGTTTGAAAAACCATGTTCACAGTTATAATACCTGACTGGTGGGACCACACAGTAGATGACCCTTACACAGTAATTGCCAAATGTGGTGGGTGGGGCAGAGAGTAGTGAGGGTGTTAAATTGTTTGGTTTCTCATAATGGACTATGGGCTTAAAAAGTTGAGAAACACAGACCTAAAGGGTTTCATTCTACTTCAAAAACTGACTATTTAAATCTTTGATGAAGCCCATCGTTGAGTATTCAAAGTTTTAAATATTTAAAAATAAATAAAAATATTTATTAATTTTAATATTAAAATGTTTTATGTATTAAAAATTAAAATATTCTGGGTTTTTTTCCTCCTATGAGAGCAGATAGTCAACTTTCTAGCGTTTTCCCCTCCCAGAACCCCAAGAGTCCATAGGTTCACACTTTACGTGATTTCTCTATTCAGTATAAGCTCTACCCAGGATATTCCAAGCGATGAGGTCAAGAAGTAAGAGAGACACAGTCGCTTCCTTCACAGAAAATACAGTTTAAGGGAGGCACTGGTACATTGCAACGCAGCATACAGGATGCATAAAGGAGGTTACAGGGTGGTGTGGGGATTCAGAGCTGGGCACTAAACCAGTCTGGGATCAGACTTCCTAGGGAGTGACATTCAGGCTGCAACTTGCAGAATGAGTAGGAGTTGTCCAGGCAAAAGCGGTGGCTGGGAAAGAGTGCTTCCAGGCAGAAGGGAGAGCATGTGAAAAGCCCCAGAGACAAGAGGGACAGGAACAAGGACGTTCTTTTGCCTACTGAGCACTGGAGGTGGGGCCCAGGCTGAACGTGCAGGGTCCTGAAAGACAAGATGAGGAATTTGGATTGAGGGCAATGGGAGATGCTAAATACTTCAAGGACAGGGGGAATTATGATCTATGTAGATAGAATATGCATTAAAACAGGATAAGAGGTAAGCCAACACTTATATAGTAAAGTGCTTTACAAAAGTTATTTTATTTAATCATGATACTTACACTGTGATGATGACAGGTACTATTATTACCTCTGTTTTACAGATGAGGAACTGGAGGCCCAGACAGGTAAAAATCTCACCCATAATGACACAGCTAACAAATGAAGAGGGCTGAGAATCAAACTCAGACAGTCTGCTTCTGAAACTTTTCTCTTAACGCTCAGATTATGCTGTGTTTAGTTGTCAAGGATGACACACAGGTTTCTAGGTTTAACAGTTAGAAGCTGGAGCCATTTATTGAGATGAGAGCACTGGAGGAAGAACGGGTTGTAGTGGGAGCTGATGTTTTGGACCGAATGAGTTTAGATGCCCAGGAGGAGATGCCAAATAGGCCTCGGACGTCTAAGTCCTGAAGAGACAGCTGTGGACCAGAGACATTTAGGGAGCAGGGCAGGGGGCGCTAGTTTAAAGGTGGAAGCAGATGTCTTGGGAATGCTTGAGACCACATTCTAGAGTGTATGTCAAGAGTTCTGTCCTGAGAACTCTGGGGAACCCCAACATTTAAGGACCTTGATAGAACCTGAGAAGGAATGACCAGATGGTAGGAAGAAAACCAGGGAAGAGAATTCTAGGGAGAAGAGGTTAAAGGCCACAGGAAAGTCAAGGTAGACATTGAAACAAGGTGTTCTCAGGGTGCAGACGCTAAGAGGTCATCTGGCATCACAAAACATGTTCAGTGGAGTTTGCTTGTGGAAGGGAAAGGGGAGAAGCCAGAAACCTGACCACTGTGTGTTTAAAATGAGTGGGAAGTACAGAGGTTTTTGGTTTAATTGTTTTGTTTTTTAAAAGAGTTTAAATTATAAAGCAGGGGAAGGTAACTGTATGGAGACCCAGGGGCCAGAGGAGCTTTGGACTTTCAGTTTTGGTGTTTTTTTTTTTGTTTTTTTGTTGTTTTTTAAGATGGGAGAGAAGAGAACACGTTTAAGAGCTGAGGGGAAAGAGGCGGCCAAGAGGCTGAGGTGGCGGCTCAGAAGACGGAAGGGACAGCCAAGTGATGAGACAAGGTCCTCCACATTTGGCAGTGATAGGACTCAACCACTGCACAATTTAGGCTTGAAAAGAACACCTTTCACTGTATGAAAATGAACCTGGCCACTTAGAAGCACTGTCACTGGAGTCTGGCTGCAAGGGTTACTGACTTCCTGTGCAAGAATGCATTTCCAGCAGGATAAGAGTCTCTTGCATTGCAATTGAGCTTCTGCAATGTATCCCAATAAAATTTTTACCTAAAGAAGTTTAGAAGAAGGCAATTATCCCTTTATAAAAAGCACATGACTATAAAGTTTCTTCACTCCCCCAACAGCAGTACCAAATTTGGACATTATAGAATTTTAGAACCCTTTTTATCTCTTGAAAATGATTTTAAAATGGAAGTGCTTATTTAACTGTCCCCTTATGGCTCAAAAGCTATTACCTGAGAGGGGAATTGCCAGCACTTAATAATCCTTAGCAGACTCCAGATGTTTAATTGTTCCCCCACAGCACCCCGGTAATGTAACAGCATATGAGCCGCCAACATTCCCAATGTGCAGAGGACTATGAGACCAACGCTGACGGGGGCAACCAAAGTCAGTGCTGTGAGAATTTAGCCCACACGTAACACTCAAGCCTATGCCTGTACAGTGTGTGTGGGGATGTGCACATGTGTATGTGTGCACATGTGTGTCTGGAGTGCTTTTTTTTTTTAAAGTTAATAGAGAGGCTAGGCCCTCTATTGCAAAGAGCAAGGGCTATGGAGATTGAATTGTTTTATTTCAACTCATTTAAGTGGCCTTGTTTCTAAGATGGGACAACAGTAGCAGTTCTCACAGTTTTGTTCAGAAAATGAAGTGAGACTCAGGATTTGGCCCATGGCAGGGGAGAGGGGTATTTTTCCTGTCCCTCCCTCATCTCTGTCACATAGGCAGCAGGTATATAATTATCATTGGCTGTTTGGGATGCCGGGGGGATAATGTGCCCAGAAGACCGCTTGCTCTTTCCAGAGTATGATCTTGATAGACCTCTAGGGCCCTGCCTCCAGTGGTTAGGGAGGAAATCTCTACTGGCGTTGCTTGAGTAACGTTTGAGTTTAAAGACATCTGGGTGCTCACCTAGCTCAAACTCCTCATGTTGTAAATAATTGTGCTTATCAGTAGCAACAGAGCCAAAACTAGTGCCCACTCTGTTGGGTTAATTTTTCTCCCACTCATGGTCTAGACAAACATCTTCACTTCTAGCCCCTTCTAAATATTCTCTTCTATAATTTTCATATTGGCATCTGTGAAAATCATGAAGTCACCTGAAATTGTAAGAGTAAATGACTCTATTTCAAAAATTTTAGGTTGTAAAAATAATAATTTTTTAAAATGCCAACGCTTCTTGAGGTTGTTGCTATGTGCCAGGCATTACATGCATTACACTGCATTACATTACATACATGCAATACATTATATGCATTACATGCATGTTCCCATTCAAGCCTCTCCACAAGCCAGTGCTCTAAGGACCATTTTTACCACCACTTTACACATAAGAAACTGAGGCTTTGAGGGGTTCCATGCCTCATCCAAGGTCACACTGCTGGAAAGGTGCAGGGCTGGGACCCCACAGCCAAAGCCCCAGCTCCATGTTGGATTCAGATAAAGCAGCTCCAGCCAGAAGATATTTTAACATTTCCTTTTGAAGTTAGCACTGACCTTTTTCCTTTTGCTCCCAAACTTATTTAAGGATCTTGAAGCTAACTAAATTACATTTCTTATTTGATAACTACCACATTCTGGGCTAATATAACAGTTGCTAAATGGTCAGATAATGTAGAGACATAATTTGGTGAGTTAGAGGAACTGTTCTATGGATAAAAATTTTAAGTACTTAAGTGTCATTAGCAACAGCTGAGAAACGACCGTCATTCCCTGAGCACTTTGGCACGATATGGTTAGACAAAGAGAGAGAGGTCTTCTGAGAACACAGGTGACGTTAAGTGCAGAAGAAAGGTGTCAGGTCCTTTCTGAAGACACAGCTACAAAGATAGTGGGCACAGGTAAAAGCCAGGGAATTTTACAAATCCTTTTAGGATTCTCTCGTCAGATTTTGGGCTGAGCATATACCTGCACTATTTGACCCTCCCCAAACCATACTAATATTCAAGGTATACGAAAAGGAAAACATTCATCAATACAGTGACGTAAGGGAAACAGATTTCAATAAATTTCTAGAAGATCTCAAACAAATAGAATCTTATTGATGGATTAGAGCAAAAGAAGTCACTGATCAGAATGTACACGTGATAAAGCAGCGCAGAGCTGGGAAGTTATCAAGAAAAGTGTCAAGCTTGGATTGGTTCAGGAACAGAGATAAGGAATGGGATAAATGCAAGGGGTCAGGGTAATTAACTACAATGACTTTCTAGGGAAGTGACCTCCCAGGTGGGGTAAGGCAGCAAGTTTGAAGAGCATTGCCCTGGAACAACATAAAACAATTGTTGAAGCTATGCACTAACTCATTTAAGTTGATATATAAAAACTTTTATTATAAGTTTAAATACTGCAAAAATATTTCTGGTATATTGTGAATGTCAGTATTTAAAATGAACCTGTTAAATCAGTCAAATTAAATTATCCAATGAAGTATCTGAATACCCACTTGCTAAAGACAGATTTTTGTCCCCCTAAAATTCATGTTGAAGCCCTAACCCCCAATGTGATGGTATAAGGAGATGGGGCCTTTGGGGCTATTAATTAGGTTTAAGTGAGGCCATGAAGCATGGGGCCTACATGATGGGATTAGTGTCCTTATAGGAATAGACACCAGAGAGCTTGCTCTCTCTCCCTCTGCTACGTGAGGACATAATGAGAAGGCAGGTGTCTACACATGAGGAAGAGAGCCTTCACCAGGGAACCAAATTGGATGGCACCCTGATTTTGGACTTCCATGCCTCCAAAACTGTAAGAAATCAATTCCTGTTGTTCAAGCCACCCAGTCTATACCATTTTGTTACAGAAACCTGAGCTCACTAAGACACTACCACTATTCAATTACAAATACATAAACAGAAGGAAATTATGTTGTTCCTTATTTTTTTTTTCTGGAAATGTTATTTCTATTCCAATTCTCTGATGAAATTTTACCCTAATATAGCATTTATGTCTTTATGTTGAAAGTCTTTTATGGCTCCCTATAACTCTATGTACATATAATAGAATATTAATTTTTCATTTCTTGTGATCACAGGCTTCAAATGTTAGAAGAAATTTTATGAGTTATTATTACAATTACTACTACGTGGGCACAACAGCATGGTATAAACTTTTAAAGCTTTTTATCTTGAAATAATTAGATTGACAGGAAGTTGCAAAAATAATACAGAGAGGTCCTATGTACTCTTCACCCAGTTTCCACCAGGGGTTACATCTATATAGCTGTAGTGAAACATTAGAATTAGACAAGTGACATTGGTACTCTGTGTGTGTGTAGTTCTGTGTTAGTTTATCCCATGTGCCTATTTGTGTAACCACCACAACAGTCAAGGTAAAGAACTACTGTATCATCCAAAGATCTCCACTGTGCTACCCCTTCACAGTCACACCCTTCTCTTCCCACCCACCATCTCCTAACCTCTGGCAAATACTAATCTGTTCTTCCTGTAACTTTGCCATTTTGTCAATAATATTTAACAGGAATTGTATATTATGTGACATTTTGAGACTGGCTGTTTTAATTCAGCTTAATTCCCTTGAGACACATGTAATACATACAAGTTGTTGCATGTAAATAATTTGTCCCTTTATTGGTGAGTAGTATTCCACAGTATGTGTATACTTGTTTGTTTAACCACTCACCTATTTAAGGCATTTGGTTTTGGGGTTTTTTCCCCCAGTTTTTGGCTATTATAAATAAAAACTGTTATGGAAACTTGTGTCAGTTTTTACATGGAAATAAATTTTAATTTATCTGGGATAAATGCCTAGAAGTGCAATTTGAGTTGCATGGTAAGGGTATGTTTAGTATTTTAAGAAACTGCCAAACTATTTTCCAGAGTGGCTGTACAACTTTTAGAGAAGTGTATAAACCTTACCTCTTTTAAAATCTCCTTACCTTCCCTATTTATAATAGAATTGTCTTAAATATTTCCTCTGCATACAGAAAGGACCACATCAGACAAGTATTAATTTTTGCTTCAACTGTCAAATATAATTTACAAAATCAAGAGGAGAAAGTCTATTGTATTTACCCATATTTTCCTCTTTTTTTATTGTTCTTTTCCTGTTGTTTCAGACTCCTTTTATCATTTCTTTTCTGTTTCAAGAACTTTGTTCAGCCATTATTTTAGAGTAGGTCTATGGGTCACAAATTCTTAGTTTTCATTTATCTGAGACTGTTTTGAATTGCCCTTCATTCTTGAAAGATATCTTCATTGTATATAGAATTCGGAGTGGACATCTCTTTCCTTTTAGCATTAAAAAAATGTTACACCCCTTCTTTCTGAACGCCATGGTTTCTAATGAGAAATCCACCATTGTTCACGTTGCTTTTCCCCCACAAGTGTCACAGCTTTCAGGCATTTTTGTCTTTGTCTTTCAGAAGTTTGACTATGATGTGTCTTGGCTTGGATTTCATTGGGTTTTCTTGTTTGGGGTTCACTCAGCTTCTTGAATCAGTAGGTTTGTGTTTTGCCAAATTTAGAAAAATTTTAATTACTGTTTCTTTGAATACATTTTCAGCCTTTCTCCTTTTCTCCTCTCCTCCTGGGACTCATTGCTGCTGTGTATTTTGGGTCCCAGGAGTGAGGGAGGGAATGGAGTTGGAGGAGTCTTAATCTTAAAGGATGTAGAGGGAAGAACTGGAAGCTTGAGATCCAGAAGCTTGGAGAAGGGCTCTGTGCCCACCTCACCCCCCCACCCCCCCAGTCACCCCTGCAGACTACTTCTGCACTTCCACAAGCTAAGCAGAGGAGCCACTTGCACCCCATCATATCAAAGGTACATACTATTAGCATAGTTTATGACTGTTTGTGCTGATCTTGATCACCTGGCTGAGGCAGTGTTTGCCAGATTTCTCCACACTGAGAAGGTACTGCCCCCTCTTCCCATATTGTACTCTTTGGAAGAAGTCACTATGTACAGTCTACCCTTAAGAAGTAGGGAATATGGTTCCCCTCCTTGAGAATGGAGCATCTACACAAATTATTCTACAAGGGAGATTTGTCTCTTCTCCCTCATTTATTAAGTTAGCCAATCATTTATTTAGACCAGGATGGTCTCATAAATATTTATTTTACATTTATTTTATATTTGGGGTGATAATTCAGTACAACTTCCTTTATTTTGTTGCTCAAATTGTTCCAGCTTTAGCCACTAAGGGCTCTTGCAGTTGGCTCCTGTGTGCTCCTTTAACATACCCAACCATTGCAGGTTTTTTGTTTTGTTTCGTTTTTCATGTCCTCATATTCTGGTATTACAAGACAGTTTAAGCTCATCTTGTATATTTCTTGCCCCAGTCCTAGAATTAGCATTTTCTCCAAGGAACGCTGATTCCCTTTATGGGAGAATGGTATTAGAAACCAAGATCTGGGCATTAGGTGGGGTATTTACTAGTGTGGTTTTTATTGTAGGCATTCTCAGCTAAGAGCAAAGAAATATACACATACCTACTAAACAAGGATTCGATCAGAGTATTATTCTCACTCAGTAGGTCCCACTTCAAAAACCTTATCCATGGCCACACTTCCTTCTACCACGTAGAAGCAGAGTATTTGCAAATCTTCAGCTCCAGGCAAAACCTCTTTTGCCAGCCTCAGATCCATATTCTTTCACTTCCTTTCTGTGAATATGACTACCTGATTTTCTCATAGGCACCTCAGTCACACTATCTCAAAAATCTTATTGCCCCTAATCTTTCTCCTTCTTCTGGAATCTCTATCTTTATCAGCAACCTCACTACTCTTATTCCTAAAAATCTCTCAATGGCTTCCTTCTGCCTTTAGAATGAAACACAAGTTTCTCATCATTGTATGCAAGGCCCTTCATTCGTTGGTTTCTGATTACTTCTCTGGCTATTGATGTGAATGATACCATTAAAAAGAAAGTATATATTTTAGAAGAGAGAATAGAACAGACCCCAAAAAACTTTTAAAGGGTGGGAAGAAGACTTTGCAAGAAGAATGAGGAAAGGCCAGGATGGTAAAAGGAGCCCAAAGAGAAAGTGTCATCACAGAATGCACAGGATGAGGACATCTACTGTGAATACTGTGGTGAGTTATGAAAAAGCTGAAAATATATCCATTAGACTTAGCAACTAGAGTGGTTTCGAGGGCCTGGTGGGGTAGAAAATAAGACTGGAGTGGGTTGAGTAAATAAGTGAGAATATAGGAGTAGAGACTATCCTTTTTAAGAAGCTTGGCATCAAGGGGTGGGAAAGGGTAGAATACCATTATCTTCACGTGGTTGCTGTGTAAATTAAATCAAATCACACATATGAAAACAGTTTGGAAATCATAAATTGTCACAGTAAAAGGAGCCCAATCTTTGAAACAGATAAGCCTAATTCTAAGCCCAGCTCTGTTACTTAAAAACCAGTTTAACAAGAGCTTCATTTCCTCATCTTAAATGGAAATATTTATTCAACTTGAATGGTTGGCACCAGGATTAGTCATACATATGAAAGCATTACTGCGGTGCCTCCTGCAAAGAAGGCGGGTCATACATCCTTAGAGGAAGTTAATTCTCTATAAACCGGACCTTGGAGGAAGAGGAGGAGAAAATTATAAGCCACATACATAATCTTTAGAGTAAAAAATTTGCAATGTTCATACTCTTTCATCAAGTCTGAGATTTCTACATCTCTGTACTTTTACACTTAGTTCTAGTTAACAGAATCCTTTCTAAATTTACCTATTGCTCTTAGAAGATAAGGATTTAACCCCTGGTATGGCGTGGAGACAAGAAGCTGAGTGGTACAGTCATTTGGAAGACAGAACATCCACAAGACCATAAATCATAATACCTGTTGGGATACTCACCCTCAGGTCTGATTTATACCTTTCATAAAATCTGTTACCATCCTGTTCTACATCTTATAACCCTAGAATTATCCTTGTGTGGTCATTATTTTATATGATGTTTCCTTTATGATATCTGAACTTCAAAATATTTAATGTTTTCTCTTTGGAAATATAATCATTAATCTCAAAACAATGCTGGTTAACTCATCATAAATGATAGCTGCTTTTATGTATAAAAAGGTCTGAACCCCTTTGTTAAGATGGAAGCTCTTCATGACTCAGTCTGAATTCTCCTTTCGGGCACGACTGGATAGGAAATAACTTGGCGAATTTGGAGACGACAAGAGATTCATCATCTCATAGCACTGTGACTAAGGTTTGGCTTCATCACGTGAGCCACACCCTGATGTCAGGACTGGTTCCTTCTACCTAAGTGGCTGGATCAGCATCCTTTCACCTGCAACACATAATACAGTGTTCTCAGTGATAACGATGCTGTTTTAGGCGAGCAGGACTGTGATATGATTCTAGGTCACACTTGTACATATGGAAAATACAAGATCAGGGACATAAAATGCACCATCAAGAGTAATTGTTCATGGAAAGTATAGGGGTGTGTGTGAAATACATTAGGTGTACTTAAGTTATTTCATTCCTGAATGAAACTCCTCAGTGAAAGGTGCCGATCCACCCTTAACAAGCCCACCAGTTATTTACTGTCACATGGACAACAGGGCCATGTTTTTATTCCCATTTTTTAAATAGAGGAAGTGAAAATTAAAACCATTTTTAAAAGCAATTAATTTTGCTGTCACACTCATTTTTTTTTTCCTTCCAGGAAAATAAAATACTGAGAAACTACTAAGAAGTCAACATTGCTGTAGTAGCACATTTAGAACAAAAATGCTTATCACTATGCATTTCCCAAACCCTTGGTAGCTCTGGAATCTTTAGAAAACTTTTTTCTCTAGTACTTAAGATTCTCTACAATCTTGGTCTAACCCATTTGTTTGGATTAAAAATTCTTCAAACTTATTTGTCCTTTTCTCTATCAGTGTCTTTGTTCCTACTCTTCTCTATATGGATAAAGCATCCTTTCCCCACCAATTGCTAAAAGCTGAGATCTTTCCCATCCTTTAAGGCCAATATTCAAATATTCATTTTAAGCTTTTAAAATGTCTCTAGCTAGAAATGATATCTTTTTTTCTCTCTCTAAATTTCTGTATTTATATTTATCTTGGTGTGAAATTAATTTGCAATATACATTGGCAGTAGCAATGGTGAACATGAGCAACAGTTAGCTCATTCATTCACAAACAGTTATTATATATCTAAAGAGCCAAGACCTGGATTCCTGCACTAATTTTGCCACTAATCAATTGTTCTTGGGTAAGTGATTTTACATGTTCAAGTGTAATTATTTACAGACAATTCCTACTCATCTTTATTACTTATAATATTCTTAAAGATAAGGACTTTGTTCAGTACATTTTTTGTACTGAGGCCTGAACCATACTTGCACAGAACAGGGACACACACTGATGATTTTTTTCAATTGATGAATAAATTTTTCTCTATGTTCAGACAAATAGGTTAATTCTGATATTCCCTGAGTAAACAGAATCAAGAAGATAACTGGCATTTTTTCTAGGGGTCATAGCTGCTTATTCCTTGCTTTTTCTATACTTTTCTACTGAGGAGAATAACATTAGTGAGATTGCTCCAGTGTTGTCCCTTCTCTAGCACTGTATGTAAATATTACAGAAATTCATAGGAAAACACCAATGGAGTGATACTTCTTGTTCATTAGGCAGTTAAACATGCTGTGTCTATAATAGCCTGTTCTCCACCTAGTCAAGAACAGTGACTGGTAAATCTCATCTTTATTATATTCAAAATACCAGTCACAATAAATTTTGGAGAATCTTAATTCTTCCAATGAGGAAAGAAAAAAAGAAACAGCTGAGAGGACAGGGAGAGGAACAAAATTTTCATACATTGTTGGAGCATGAGAGAGCAACCTGTTAATATCTATCAAAATCTAGAACCTGCACAGCTGTTGACAAAGCAATTTCACTTCTGGGAATCCAACGTAAGGAAATTCTGGCATGAGTAAGCAAATATATATGTACAATGATGTCTGTTGTAGCATTACTTGAAATAGCAAAGAAATAAACTATATGGACAAAAGGGAGATGATTAAATTATGGTACATCCAACACAATGCGATACAATATATGCTTTAAAATAATATAGATCTGTATATACTTATGTAGAAAAATTTTAATAGATTACATAAAAAAGACAAATTGTAGGCAATACATAGTATAATCTCACTGTTCTAAAAAAAAAAACCAACTATGTGTATTTATATTTATTGGTTTAGATATAAACGTATGCATATATATAAAACTTTTTTCACATAGAAAGAAATTTGGAACGGCATGCATAAAACTTATGAGTGTTTGCCTCTGGGCTTTGGGAAGTGGGTACTGGAATATACTCTTTGCTTAGAAAATCTCTGTTCTGTATTTCTAAAGAGCCATCTCATAGGATTGTTGTGAGAATTAAATAAATTTAATACATGTAAAGTGATTATAAAATTACTGGCTTGTAGTAAGCACTAAATAAATTTTTTAATAAAAACTCTTTAAAAAAATATACACACGTGCCTCATTTTCAATTTAAAAAAAACAAAATAAATGAGACAAAATAAAAGACAACTAAGGCAGTGGTTATCTGGATAAGTACCACAATGGATTTCAATCTCTCCAGGTTATGCGACAGCCTTAAGTCTTTTACTAAACAATTGCTGGGGAAGGAGCAATACTCTGGAAAACAGGTTGCTGGGATCAATCATGCCCCCTGGTGGTTGATTGCTGCCTAGCCAGAAAGTTGGCAAAGCAAAGGAAAGAACCCGTCCACCTTGGCCCTGATGTATCAATATCATATGTTCTGTGGCATCCATTACCTTAACATCGTTAACCCTCAGACACCACTTTTGCTGATGTCAAGTGGCATTGGCAACCCAACAGCCATACTGGTTAAGCCTGTGTTTCTGCTCTCTCTGCTGGATTTGCTTCCTGCTCACATACAAACAGGGTCATTCTTCAGGCCTCAGTCTGAGCATCACCTCCTTTATGCAACCTTTTCTCACTTTCACAGGTGACTAGACCCCAATGCATAAAGTTAGCTACATTTTTTGAGTATATGTGGATATGCTGTATGTGTGGATTTATTTGTGTATTATATATGTGCATATTTTTCAATCAGCCAGTTTCATGGATGTGAGATTTGTATAGTCACACAGGATTCCACACTTAGTAGGGCCCTGTGCTTGGTTTAATTCTCTGCTGTTGTTCTCCTGAAATTAGTAAACGTTTTTTAACAAAGGCCCTGTATTTCATTTCACTGGGCCTCACAAAATAATGTTCTATTTTCAATTAAACTCACAACTCTAAATTTAATATAATAATTATTATTTTAGAGGAGGACACCAAGGTTTAGAGCGATTCAGGAACTCTTTTCAGGGTCTCACAACTGGTGTATTGTAGACAGAGAACCTACCTACTGGCTGTAAGAATTTCTCACGTGCATCAGGGTCACCTGATTGAAAGGCTCATTGAAAGTGCAGATTCCTAGATCACAGTCCAGAACCTACTAAAACATAATTTTTAGAGGAATGGTCTTGGAATCTGTACCTTAAGTAACTCTTCTACTGGCTTAGAGAACAAAGTCTATATTCAATTCATCTCTAATCTTAGAACCTAGCATAGGCCTTCACTCATAGCAGTAACTTAATAAACATTATGCTGATTAAGTATCATTCAGTTACAGATCGACCAAGCATCACTTTTGCAGAAGAGCACCAGTGTTTTTCCATTCAAGTGCTTGAGAGTTTTATACGAGGAAGGCTTTATCAGCAGCTAGAGTTGACACATTTTTGCCCTGCGCTTGTTCCCCATTGAACATTCACATGGATAGAAAGCCTTTAAGTTGGTGCAATCTTTATATTTCAGAACTTTTCTGGCCAAAGAGTCAGAATCACAAATGCATAGTGCTGTCAAATAGTCAGTCTCATAATATTATTGGGAATTTGATTCTTGAAATCAGAATTTAACAAATTAAATACTATGCAGACTTGGAGGTAAGGAAGACACAAAACATCTAGAATGTTCATGACCAGATGGAAGGCTATATAAACATTAAAAAATATTAGAGGTGGAAGGGGGTGAGGAGAGGAGAGGAGGTGGAGAGGAGAGGAGGTGGAGGAGGAGGCTTGGACTCGCGCTGCTGAAGTCCACTCACTCACTGGCCACCTCCTGACAAGTGGAAGGGATCCGCTGTGCACCAAGGAAATCGGAGGAGCCTGGTGACAGCCACCCCTCTTCTGCACTTCTCTGCACTCTCATCTCTCTCGGCCTTGGCCTCTGACATGAAACACAGATGCTGGTTGCAAGTTTTGGAGATCCCTGTTTTTTATGGAACACAGTTCTGTAAAATTTTCATAAGATTCCTTGGCAATAACATACACTTGTGATGGACCCTAGAAATACTGCTATGTTAGGATTGGGTTCTGATTCCGAAGGATTTTCAAGAAAGAGTCCCTCTGCCATCGGTACTGGCACACTGGTCAGCAAGAGAGAAGTAGAGCTAGAGAACAACACAAAGGAAGAAGGGGACCTTCGCAAGTGGAATCGGGAAAGAAACATCGAAGCAGGGAAAGGTGATGGTTTGACTGATGTACAGCAACAGTTTTCAGTGAAAGAAACAAACTTTACAGAGGGAAATTTAAAATTGAAAACTGGTCTTCAGGCTAAGAGAACTAAAAAACCTCCAAGGAACTTAGAGAACTATGTATGTCGACCTGCCATAATAACAACTATCAAGCACCCAAGAAAAGCACTTAAAAATGGGAAGATGACAGATGAAAAGAATGAACATTGTCCTTTAAGTGGTGTCCTCTGATGCACAAACGTTTTCAATTTTGATGAACTCCAATTTGTCTATTTTTTCTTCTATTGCCTGTGCTTTGGTGTCATAGCCAAGATATCACTGGCAAATCTAACATCATGAAGATTTTCCCCTATGTTTTCTTCTAAGGGTTTACAGTTCTGGCTCTTATGTTTAGGTCTTTGAGAGATTTTTCAGGTATCCATCCCACCCTGAACTTGCTCCCTGAGTTCAGAAACTGATTAAGATAGCAAGGCATACTTTGGACATGGGAAACTGTTATAAAAAATGTAATGTATAAGCTATGGATATTGGACTAGCAACTATTATTTTGATTAGGTAATACACTACTATGATTCAGAATTTAAAAGATAAAAAAGGAAACAATAAAACATTGTTACCATCATTACCCTTCTCTCCCCTGAGTACTCAAATCCATTTCGGAATCTCCTTTTAGGCAATCATGTGATAACCCCCTACTAACTATGATAGCTAGTTAAGCAGAACAACAACAACAATTTCTCAACCAAAATGAAGAAAAGTGTTCTGTATATTGAAATTGCCTTACTTGGAAAATAAATAGAAACAAATTGTTTGGAACCAAAATTGGTGCAAAGAAACTTCCAGGAGCGTAACTCCATCAGTGCCTTTGATATCTCCCACAAATATATATATATATATACACAAACAAGCAAATACATGCAAAACCCCCCCATTTAAAAATATAAATGGTACCATACTGTAAAAAAAAAATTAGAAAAACTTTTGACTTGAAAAAAATGCTGATAATAGATATTTTAAATTAATTAAATTATTTTTACATGATTTTCTTTTAAAATGTATAGAAAGAGTATAAAAATATGTCAAATCATGGTGAGATTAAGAATGATTAATTTATTCATATAATTTTGTCTAACTTAAATGGGCTTATTCTTTTTGATTAGAAATAACAAAATCCTTTTTCTGACTTGCAAATTCTTTCTTTCCTTAGCTTAGAATTCCCAGGAATCATTGACTGTTTTCTCTCATTCATCATAAATCAAGCTACTAAATTCTGTTGTCTACCTCTCAGATGCATCTAACCACTGTCCCCTCCTTCCTAATTCTACTATCAATATTTCCACTCTAAACTTTAAAAATAGCTTCCTCTATGGTTTCTCTGCTTCAAGCCTCATTTCTTCAACACATCTTTCACAATACCAACAGAATCATTTTCCTAAAATAAGTATCAGATCATTAACCCTCACTTTTCAAGGCAAGAAGAGTTGAAAAGTAAAAACAAACAAAAAAGTAAAAGTAGCACCTTTGAAATGTTATTTGGAGAGCCCTGATGTTGCATCTTAGCATCTCTACTACTTACTAGCTACAAGGACTTGGGCACTTGAAGCATGAAATGGTAGCACCCTTTCTGAAAAGCCTTCCTTGATTGTTACTTATAGAGACTTAGGCCAGAGCCCTAAATCAGGCCAGCCTCTTGACTCTCATTCCCCAGTCTACACTCCTGCTCTGTGTGGGCTCCAGCCACACCTGAGATGACTTATATCAAGATACACAATCTTATCATGCCTCACTGATGTACATGTATTCCTTTAATCAGATGCCCACTGAAATACTGGTTAAAATTCTACTTTCTCTGCAAAATCTTTTAAATCCAGATTTAGTTATTTCATCCTCCAGACTCCTCTAATTGAATGTTCAAGTCTCTATTATAGCTGTTGCTTAATTCTGTCATCTTTTCACCCTTTGTGGACACATGTGCCTGCTCCATTAGAATGTAAAAGTTCTTAGTGACTCAGAATTAGGTTGTTTATGTTTTGACTAACAAGTGATGGGGTAACCAACTCATCCAGTTTGCTGAGGTTTTTTCCTGGTTTGAGCATCAAAAGACCTCATCCTGAGAAACCCTTTAGGGAAAACCAAGGTATACAGCCTCCTAATGTACAGCACAGTTCAAAACCTACAGAAGGGTTATAAAGTGTCACTGGAATTGTCAAGACCTTTGGTTAGCTTTCATAAATGAATCTCTAAAGATTTTTTTCACTGGGTGGTCCTTAACCTACGATTCTTGGTCGATGTTACTGTGAGGTATTGAATATTATATTTCCTTGGTCATCCTATATTGAGAAAATTTGATTATTTCAAGAGATTAGAACAATCTTAAAATAAAATTAGTATTTTGAATATTAAAATGTTATTCTAGTCAGATGGCTAATCTCAAAAGATAGGAGAAATTGAAATGCTGCTGGGAAGTGTTGAGTAGGAGGGAAGACAAATAAAATAATCCAAGCCTATATTATGTAGTCTCTTCATTAAAATGCTATTGGATTCATTCCTTTGTTTCACACCACTGTGTATAATTATAGTACATAAAACCTCCAGATCTTCCTGCTATTAGGCATTTAAAAATATCCATTCCAGATTTTCAAAACAAGTTTTACATATACAGTAATTATATCACACGCATGTGCAATGCTTAGATTATATTTATCATACCACCTTAAATTTAGACCATCTCTATTAAGGTTGACTTAATCATTTTCATAATGATGCCCTGGGCATTTCCTAATAGGGCAGGAAGTAATCCTATTTGATGGGAGTTCACAGGTGCTAGACAGACACTTGACTTTGCAACATGTTCTAAAAGAGAAATAAGAAAAATAGTTTCAGAACTATTGGACACCTGTCCTGCACACATAACTTTGTTACCTTTTGTTATGGTAACACATCTTGAGGCTCTGCAGAGCACAGCTGGATGCTGCCAGTGTTGGCAAGTCACACGACATGGTGGAACAAACCACGGATTGAGATTCAGAAGACCTAGGTTTCAGTGAAGTTGAGCTCTCTGGTCTCTGACAAGGAGATAATCCTATCCATGTAATTAACTGTGGTGAAAAACTCATAAGAATAATTGTGAAAGTGACTTCCAAGTCATAAAGTTGAGGCACCATAATTGGACATTTTTAATTAGGGGTGCACATCAGAATAACCTGCATGCCTTCCAAAATACAGGTGGGCCCCACTCCAAGGCCAACTGGATCAGAATCTCCTGGGATAGGGATCAGAAATATACTTATTTTTTAAAGGCCCACAGATATTTCTGATTTACTTGCCTTTTTATAAACTATTGGGACAGTACAAGATCATTAGTTTTCTAGAATGATGGACCTGAAATCAAATCCCTTCCAAATCTCTTAATAATGTTGTGACTTTGAAATATACATTAATATGTTGAGCCTCAGTTTCTCTAGTTTGAAAACTGGAGATATAAACACTTCTTTGTGTAGAGATGTAGGTAAAACATCTAGGTCAGATGTCTGATAAGTAACCTAAATACCTGAAGATCATAAGACAAAAGGGAGTGTTGGCGACTGTGGTTAATTGGAGAATGCAAGCCTTAATTAAACATATTTTAAAAAATTACTGTAAAGACTGACCTGGTCACACAAAATGTATCTGCAGGCATGACATTTGGTTTTTACCCCTAACATACTGGCCAGTAAATAACCAATTCTCAAGTACTATATAAAATATAAAATCCTGAACTGTCTGAAAGTATGTTTCTATATGTATGTGTAAGATACTGCTAAATACAGGATTATATATTGATTCAGCAAATATTCAGTGCCCATTATGTACTTGTAAGTCCAGATAGAGATACTAAAAGAACTAATTCAAAGAGTTTACAGCCGAGAGACAGAGAGAGGCAGAAGATAAATTAAAACATGTCCATTACTAACAATACTGATACTACCAAAACTACATTTCCACGTCTTATTTCTTATTAACATTCTACCCAGGTATTTGTGACTGTCTGAATTCTTATATACAGTTTTTAAACATCGCTAATGACTAGAAATATTTGGAATTTTAAGTAATTGTTTTTAGAAACAGAGTATATTTTAACTAGATTGACATGGTAGTTTGTTGTGAAATAAGAAGGCTAATTAATGCTAAGGCTCCTTCCAGTTTTAAGATTCTATAATTAGGAAGCAATAAATCGTGGAATCATCACATAAGAGGAACCACTGACCAAATGACTCAGAGTCATTCTTAGAGCTGGAGCATCTCTTCACATATTTGGGGAAAATTTTCATCATGTGAGATCATCTTGCAACCTAAAATGTACAAAGTCTGGCAGCTTTCTCATTCAGTTAAAATTGGACTGTCCCCTGTCATCATCACAGGTCAGATTTTCCGAACTCAACTAAAGTCTGAGCAAAATAATTTTACAAAGCCTACTGCTAACATTTATTTCAAATCATGACTCCTCCACTTTTTAGATCTGTGACTTAGGCAAGTTAACTGCACTTAAGTTTTCATTTCCTCATCCTTAAAATGGTGATGATCAGAACTGAATAAGACTTGTCATGAGGGTTAAATGAGACAATGTTTGTAAAGCACTTAGCAGAGCCTTGGCATATAGTAATAGTTCATAAATGATGTCTAGCATTTGGATTATCATTTTTACTGTTACACAACTATGGCCATGTTGTCTTAAAGCTCAGGAATCTTTAATGTCTTCATAATTACCCATGCCAGACATTTTTGCAGGAGGCTTCCCTGCTTGCAAATCCTCTCTCACAGGCGGCCATTCAAGATTAGATATAAACTCGGATCTGACTCAGTCCAAAGCTCAAGTGCATTCTACTTCACCCCAACTGTTATGGAGAGGAATAAATCTTGGGAACAAACCTGGCCTTTTCGTTTGTCTCTCCTACATTTGGGGTTTCTGCTAAAGATTTTATTTTTAAGGAAAAGTCTTGCAGATACCAACAAAACACACACACACACACACATACACACACACACACAAAAAATACTCTGATGTGATAAAGGCCAGCTTCATTAGCCTGCCACTGAAGACTCCATGATCTGGTTGGAATTTACTTCTCTAGCCTCCCTTCCCCATTTCTCTCCTTCCCTTTTTGCACAGCCTACTCCAGCCAAAACTGACCAGTTATTCCTCATGCAGGCAGAATCCTTCCCTCTTCATGCGTCAACGCCAGATGTTCAGCCTTTTCCCGAATCTCCAAATTCTACTCCATTTCCAGGCTTGGCAACAAAGTCAGCCCTTCCAGAATTCTCAAAAAAAGTGCTTGGGCTTTAGACTGAGTCAGACCCGAGTTCATATCTGATCTTCATCCCTGACTAGTTGTATATTGGTGGAGTCTTTAAAAATGTCAGCATCTGTGTCTTGCCTATAAATAAAATTCTATACTACAGTGCTGATAGGAGGATCGACTGCACAAACAAGGAACATAGGCACTAACAACATGTCTCAGGGACATCAGTGGTTACTTCCTGCCTGGAATTATGATCATTTCTTCTACTTGCTTATTTACAGAAATGGTACAGAACAACTGGATCACTATGTGGGAAGAACAATTTGAGCTGGATCTCTAGTCTCATTCCTTGCACCAAAATAAATTTTAGATGAATCAAAGTTTTAAATGTAAAAAATGAAACATCAACAACAACAGCAAAAAAATGGAAGAAAAGACAGGTGAGTTTATTGATGAGTTGGAGTGGAGAAGGCCTTTCTAAGCAGGACACAATAATCAAAAGATTGTACAATGAAAAGACTGCTGATTATAGCTAATTAAAAATTTTCAATGTTCCTACAGCAAACAAACCATATAAAAATAAAAATAAAATTATGTTATATAAAACTGAGAAAATAAATTTTCAACCCATATGATGAAAGGTTACCTTTCTTAATTTAAAAAGAGCTTTTATATATAAACAAAAAATGCTGAATACCCCAATTAAAAAAAAAATAGACAAAGTATTTGGTCAGGTAGCAAATAAAAGTATTTGATCAGGTAGCAAATACACATGACTAGTTAAGTGTGAAAAGATGCTCCCTTTTGCTAATAAAAAAATACAAATTAAAGCAAAGAGACAGTTTTTAACCTATTGGAAGGGCAAAACTTAAAAAGGTAGTATGTGATGTTGGTAGTAGTTAGGGCCGCAGGCCTTCTCATGCGCTGTTGTGGGGATGGTTCAACGTAGCAAATTTTGTTAAGATAAATACGGGACATTCCTTTGATTCACTACTCACACTGCTAGAAATTTAGCTAGAAATAAATTCAAGACCTACACAGTAATAAGCTAGCTGCAAAACATTTTGTAATTAAAAAAAGTTAGTTAGTTGTTAATAGATGCCTGATAAATGGAGTCACGATACGTACCAAACACGGACTTCCACGCAGTTATTTAAAAAAGTATGACATTGATGAGGATATTTCTAACAAATATTAAGTGGGAAAAAACTGATTCCGTTTGTATAAATTGAAAATGTGGGGGTAGTGTGGGTTGAGTGTGCATCAATATACATACACAATGTAAATTTTTTTAGAAAAATAATAAGACACTGAGAAGTACCTACTTTTAGGGAGCGGAACTGAGTGGGGAAGGAGGGGACATGTGGAATAAAGGGATATTTTTATTTTATGCGTTTCTCAACCAGTCGAGGGCCTGGATCTAGTAATCATAACTTTGTATACTACATCTAAATTGTATATACATGATAAACATCTCATCTATTGCGGGCGTTTGTTCCCAGTTTGTCAGCTAAGACAACTAGAGAGGCCCAAAGTTTTGAGCACTGGATATAATTTATTAACTGGATTAAGAAATACAATTTGCTATTGTGTAGAAGTTCAAACATTTTTTAAAAAGAAGGGCCTTCACACTGAAAGACTGGAACCACTGGTGACAGAGAGGGATAAAAATAAAACACATATAACTGTGATGGGAACTCCTTATGCTGTTGAAGAGGAATCAGGAAAGGGTAGGTGTGGCTTTAAGAACAATTTGTGATATTTCAACCCCACCCTGACCAGCGATCCGAAAATGTCGCATAATATCTACCTTCACTCATCAGCAGTACTTATTTTTTAGAATGAAAACTGAAAACACTGCTTTACACGGAGGCCATCGTCACCTATCTAATCATGTTTATAAATAAATGAAATCTATATTCTAACAGTGAAAATGCAGCTCTGTGAGCTTATCAGTTGCTCAGATTTGAATGTATTCAAACTTACAAACAGTAGAAGAGTTCTTAAGCCTCATGTCAGCCTAACACCCCACCTGTTAACTGTTCGGGGTTGTTTGCACAATCACACTGGGGAGGAGTAGGGCCTCCTGCTACCACTTACGTCATGTATGTGAAAAAGGTGCTCAGGGGCTCCAGGGAATGATTCCGGAAATACTCAAATTCTCTGCATAGCTTTTTTCTCATCTCCGTGTCAATAATGGAAACAGTAAGAGGATTTGTTTGGTTAGCCAAGAAGTTGCCATAATCAGTGGTCTGGAGATGAATTTTCAGATCTGAAATTAAATGAAACCCCAAATCAGGTTAAATTTTGAACATGCATGAATAACCTTTACAACATTAATTGAAAGTATGGTAACTTTATGACAAATGCATATTTAATTATTATCTTATTAGACCTTAACATAAGGTCTACATATGATTTAGATTTGAACATCAATCTCTAAAGCAATAAAAAATTCATGTTAACACAGTCTAGTACAATATAACAATTTTTAATTACCTGAAAAAATCTAGAATTATTTAGCACAGCTCAAAAGAACATAAAAAACCACCTAGTCCAGAGATTGCAAATTGGTTTTACCTGAGCCAACTTGTCATTTGCAAATAGTGCTAGGAAAACTGTTTGAGGATACTAAGCCTCCATCTCAGCTTGATGGAAAAGAAAAGTTTATTACTAATATTTACCATGGGTATGGTAGGGCAGCCACCAATATCCTTTGACTACAGATGAAGAAGTTGAGTTTCAGCAGGTCTAAATGGGAGTTATATAGTAGTGGAGCTTAAACTAGGAGATGGGTCTCCTTACTCTTGAATTCCAACATCATTTCCATGGGACCATGCTAGATGTCCTTTAAATGGCAATGTTTTTGGTTGCCAGATAATTTAATTGATTTCCAACTTCATTTACTGTCACTTCATCCTGAACAAACCATTTGTTTTCCAACCCTACACTTCTGTTAATACTGATCCCATCTAACTCTATAGAATTGTCCCCCTCCCCTTTTCAGATTGCTCATTATAATGTATCCTTCAACATTAAAATAATAGTTACCAGTGATTGAGCGCTTATTGCGTATCAGGCATTGTATCAAGTGTGTATTATCTCATTTACTACTCATGGCAACCCTATGAGTTAGGAATGATTTTTAGCCCCTTTTACAGATAAGAACCCTGAAGCTCAGAGAGCTTAATAGCTTGCTCAAAATCACGTTGATAAATGGACTCAAAACCAGCCTCGTATCTTAAAAATCTGTAATTTATTGCCAATCAGTTAAATCAGATTTTCAGTTCTGTAAAGCCTTAATTCTGTCTGGCAGAATTATTCAATCTCACGCTGAATTTCAAAGTACTTGGATAATATTTCTAGCACAGCTCCTGTCCCAGGATATTATAAAGTCTTAATATGTTAACTCCAAAAATGCAGTTCTGCTTTCTTAGTTATATCTTTTATCTTTTGGTTCCTTGTGTAGTACTCAACATATAAGTGTTCATAAATATCTGAATATCAAAAATGTCTTTGGCACCATCTAGCACACAACCGGAGACAATATAGCATCCTGGAGCTTACTATATTTTTCATTCAAACATTTATTAAGCATCTGCTATGTGCTGTTACCACAGGAGGCCCAAAATGGACAAGACATATTCCTCATCTTCAAGGAAACTCACAATCTGGTGGAGGTAGAGGCACAACAAACAGATGATGCAAACAACTAAGTTCAGTGATAAAGATAAGAACCTTGATTTATGGGAACATAGAAAATAAGAGCAAGATGCATAGGGATGAGAGTAAAAAACCTAGGAGAGTTTCCAGAAGAAGGTTAAGCCAGAGGTGAGCCTTAAGGTGCTATGTAAGAGTGCAAGGAAGGCATTCCATGAATTAGCATGGGTATGGTGGGTGCAAGAAACTCAAAACAGTTCAGTGTGGTTTGAAGCACTGAATGGGAGAGAAGGAGGGGTAAGAAATGAAGCCAGAGAAATAAGCAGGGGCTATCCCCAGGAAGGCTTGGTGTGACTTCCTTGATCCTGAGGATAACAGGGAGTACCTGTGGGCTATGAACTAATTGCTCTGGAAGCTGGGGGGAGGGTGGATTTGCAGTTAGGCACTCAAGTGGTTCTTGAGTTTCTGAGATTCAGCAGACAGGCATTCTTCCTCAGTGTCTGGAGTAGATCATGCACCAGAAATGCTCTTCATCTGATTGACTGCAGAATTTATTTGCTCAATTACCTATTTAATTAACTTAATTTAAAAAAATCATACTCTTTTGCCATGTCTTCTTTGGCTTTTATTTTGACAGTCAGATTTTTATACAATTTGACAGTTTGCATTCTCAGCACTGAGGAATATTTGCCAACAGAAGTGACACAAATGGTATTTCTTCCAGAACCATGGTATATTGCTCATGTGACATATGTTTCTTTTAAGCAAAATAACTTCCAAACCTTTCAGCTGCCAGTGAGATTCTGAAATTAAATGTCTCAGGTGTTTCAGGGCTTCCCTGGTGGCGCAGTGGTTAAGAATCCGCCTGCCAATGCAGGGGACACGGGTTCAATCCCTCGTCCAGGAAGATCCCACGTGCTGCAGAGCAACTAAGCCCGTGTGCCACAACTACTGAGCCTGCGCTCTAGAGCCCGAGAGCCACAACTACTCAGCCCGCGTGCCACAACTACTGAAGCCCGCGTGCCTAGAGCCCGTGCTCCACAACAGAGTAGCCCCCACTCCCTGCAACTAGAGAAAGCCCGCGCGCAGCAATGAAGACCCAATGCAGCCAAAAATAAATAAGTAAAATAAATAAATTTATTAAAAAAAAAATGTCTCAAGTGTTTCAGACCCTGTAAGCAATCTTGTAATACTGTGCTTGGTGGAGAGACAGTTGAGATAGAAGGAGCCCTGTCTCATCAGCCCCAAGATGATCCAAGGGACACTTGCAATCAGATCCTAAGAAAATCTTAAGACCTGAAATATTTGCTGAGATAATATCATTATCTGTCAGTAATGACAATAATGCTTATAGTTTTATAGTTTTTAAAATAGGATCACATATTTTTCCTCGGATTTCCCTAAATGCTTATCTAAATAGGTATGTGATGAATAGAGCTTTGTGGTCAAATACATTTGGAATAAACAGGCTTCTTAACTTCAGGAACTGAAAGCCTTTAATACATTAATTTGAATGATTTCTTTGGAAAGAGTATGGTACAGAACCTCCCAAGCCACCAGAAATCAACGGAGCCACCCACAGAGCACACTTTGGAAAATTACACTCTTTTTTAATCCAGAGTAGTGTGTCAAGTGGCATTTTTTCTTTTTTTATTCAAATGAGGAACTGTGAGATCACTACCAACTAAATCAATTTTATAGGTCCCAGATGTAATAACATAAAGGGAACAGATTGAGCTATTATAACAAATATCTGAGTATATCACCCAGAGTAGTATATATGCAATGTGCCCGCATGTGTGTACACAGGGTCATAAAGTAAAAATGCATCTTCTGTGTGTTGCAGTCACTGGGTTCAGGGAATTATCTGAGATCTCTTGGCCAGTGAGGCAGGACAACTATCTGGTTGTTATCTCTTCTTTATTAATTTGTTGGATAGATCTTTTTTTTTTTTCTGTGCAGCTTCCTGTTGATACTCTATAAAAATGAATGTCCAGACCTTTCACACTCCAGGTAGGTTATGCCAAGGAAGCACCTTCAGAGGTACCTGTGAAGGGTGCTATCTTTGAGCAGCCCCCTGCCTCTTCACCACACTCTGCCGGCGCTGAACTTATGAAAGTTATTTGACCTTTCTGAGCTCAGTTTCCTCATCTACAAAATAGGTATAGAAACTATGCTTTTGAGTTGTTGTGGGGATTTAAAAAGATGATGTAGGTGAAGAGCCTTTTTTTTCCTCACTTGTACCCATCTACTTCCAAAGTAATTTGATTTAGTTGGCTAAGACTTCGATTTTTATTCTCTAAACCAGAATTTTCTTAAATAATATATTGGAATCTACCATCATATAATTACTCAGATTTTAATAAATATATCAGGATCTATAAAACCAGACGCTTCTTCCTCCGTTTTTGCTAATGTACTGCCATTCTCATGGTGATAAAACTTCAAGTCCTCTTTGATGCTTTATTAACTCCAAATCCCCTGCATTGTTCCTTAATATCTTCCTGGATTTCCTCTCCTTATATCCCCCATTTAGAATGATCATATCATAAACCTAGAATCTCTTAATAGATTCTCCCAGGCTTGTTTCTCTTCATGTACTCCATGCCTCAAAAAATATTTCCTAAGAAATATTTTGATCTTATAATGATCCTATAAGTAGCTTGGAACTACTGAGTTTTAGGCAGATTAAAAGCAACTTGCATAATATTGGCAGAGTATTTTACCACTGACAATGATTTTAATATACATTATCTCTCAACCTTAACAATAATCCCCATTTCATAGATGAAGAAACCGATGCTCAGAGAAATAACTTGTTCATGTTTTCTATGCTTACAAGTATTTGACTGAAGATTCAAACGTACCTCCTCATCCAATATTTTGAAGCTCCATAATTAGACTTTCAAGGGCCTTCAAAAAATTTCCCAACCTAAATTAAATTCTTGCCTTATTCTCCAAGTATGTTAGTATTGCAGCCAAACTATTTTACTCCTCACCCATATGCTTTTATTGTTTTCTATCTATAGTTCACTAATTCTCCCCAAGAACCTAAAATGTCTTGCCATATCAACTCCCCTCCACCCACCTCCTATTCCATATCTCACTGGCATTTTCCCAACCTACTGTCTTTCAAGATTTGGTTCACTTTCAAATATATTTTCTATCTATAGGTTTAAACTCTTCTTATATTTTTAATCATTTTGTTTATTTATAGAATGAATATTTCCAAAACAAACCAGTGCTTTTGAAGGCGAACAGAATCAGCTACTTAGAATCATACACCAAACACCATTAACCATAACCAAGAAGTGGAAGGATTATTTTAGGAATTCAAAAGTCCAGCAGAAGAGGGTAAATTAATTCTTGTTGTATATACACTGAAGTTCAGGGGGTGTTCTTATGACTTCCCAGGAATTCTTATGGTTTACAGTTTACAAAACATCTTCAGAAATTTCTAATTCCCCTGGTAACTGGGAGTTAGGCCAGGGAGATACCATCTAAGTATCAGATAAGAAAGCACCATGACTAAAAGTTAAGCAGCTGACTTAACATCCCAGAGCCAGAAAGCAGAAGAGCCAGGACTTTAACTCAAACATGCAGACATTTCTAATGTGTATTTTCAGATTCTTACTACGTGCAAAACATAGCCTTGGGCTAGAGAAGCTAGGAGACAAAAAAGTATAAGGTGTGGTTTCTACCCTTATAAAAAAAGTCTTTTTTTAAAAAAATTCAGTTTTATTGAAGTATAACCAACAAATAAAATGGTAAGACATTTAAAGTGTACATTGTGGTGATTTGATATACATTTACATTGTGAAAGGATTCTCCCACCTAGTTAATTAACACCTCTATCACCAGACATATTTATAGTTTCTGCCCTTAAGGCTTAAATTTAGGAGGGGATAGATTCATTTATTCATTCAGGAGGTAAGCCCTTAACTGATAATTCAGGGGACTAGATAGATAAACGAGACAAATGTCCTGCCCCAGGGTGACATACTTACGCAAATATCACAGATGCTACACAGAATTAGGTCCATTACAAGGTACAATATAGCACAAAATTGAGATTAGTCAATTCTGTCCCAATAGGGATACAGTAGAAAAGGTTTTATAGAGAAATTGACTCTGAAGTGGAGACTTTAAAGAGGAATGGGTGTTCTCCAGGCAAGCAAGATGGAGAATGGAATTTGTGGCTGAAGGAATAACTGTAGAAGGGCAGAAGGGTTCTGAGGAAATGCTTACCAGGTAGAGATAGGACAGACTGCTCCAGCTTTTAAACTGAGTGAAGTTTATCCTGCCTGATGAAAGTATTTTTGAACAGAAAAGTGATGGTATTGTATATGCATTTTTAATACAAGGCAGAGAAAATAAGTACTATAATTAGAGGTACTCATTAATTAGAGGTACTTATTAAATAATGTCTAAAGGAGCTTGGTGAAAGCCCTTTGAAATAAGAGTCTTCCTTCTATATGAAGTTTTTAATTTAAAAATAGGTAGCAGGGGGCTTCCCTGGTGGCACAGTGGTTGAGAGTCTGCCTGCCAATGCGGGGGACGTGGGTTTGAGCCCTGGTCTGGGAAGATCCCACATGCCGTGGCGCGACTAGGCCCGTGAGCCACAATTGCTGAGCCTGCGCGTCTGGAGCCTGTGCTCCGCAACAAGAGAGGCCGCGATAGTGAGAGGCCTGCGCACCGCGATGAAGAGTGGCCCCCGCTTGCCGCAACTAGAGAAAGCCCTCGCACAGAAACAAAGACCCAACACAGCCATAAATAAATAAAATTTAAAAAAAAATAGGTAGCAGGTATAAATACAGGTAAACAATGAAAGGTCTCCTACTTGTCACCTACCTATCCACCACCCCCACCACTCACTACTAGCCCCAGTAAATTACTAGTTTTAGTTTCATTTGAATCCTTTCACAGTTTCTTTGTATGGAGACAATCATATAGAAAATATATTTTAAATGTATCTGCCTTTTTCAGTAAACAGTATCCGTATGCTACACAGTTCTTCCCCTTGCTTTCCTCATTTAATACATCTCAGCTATCTTTCCATATCAGTCCTCTTAGAGTGTGTGTGTGTCCTCATGCTTTTTTCTTTTCTTTCTTTCTTTTTTTTTTCTTTTCTTTCTTTCTTTTTGTAGTCAAAGAATATCCCATTACGTGACTATTCCATAATTTATCTAACCAGTTCCCTGTCAATGGACATTTGATTTGTTTTTCATTTTCTGCTATTCCCAACAATGCTACATGAAGTATCAGGTCAAGTGTACATGCATTTGGAATTTTGAGGCCCAATTGCTCTCATTAAGGGGTTCTTATTTTTTCAATATTTTTATTCTCTAGAGTTGGAGCCCTTCTAGGGCAGGGACTATTTCTTTTCCATCTTTACTTCCTCAGCTCTAATGAGAAAGTGCTTAATGTATGAATTAATTCCCATGTGAAGGCACAGTTGGAAAGTAATGAAGGACATGTCCCTTGAAAAGGAAGTAAATTGTTCATGAGCTATAATCACCTCCTCTCATCCCCTTCCCATAAATGATGGCAAAGAGGATGAGGTAAAGGCTGGGCCCAGAGCGCTCTTACCACACCCTGAGAGCCAGAGATCACTTTCACCATATATTTTAGAAAAGGCTATTTCTTACTAAATTCTAAAGCTCTGAAGTATTCATTTTACCACTTTGTCCTTTTTTTGAAGAGGAAAGAATACTTACAAAAGTCTTGTTTGTAATTAAAAAAAAAAATCTGATAAAAATAGCAGTGTTGCCATGAAAAGACATGGAGGGGCTTCAAATGTATGTTACTAAGTGAAAGAAGCCAGTCTGGAAAGGCTACATACTTACTGTATGATTCCAATTATGTGACATTCTGGAAAAGGCCAAACTAGGGAAGCAGTAAAGTGTTCAATGGTTGCTGGGCTGGGGGTCAGGGAGGCGGAGAATAGAGGAATTTTAGGGCAGTGAAAATGCTCTGTATAATACAATAGTGGTGGATACACGTTATACATTTGTCCAAACCCATAGAATGTACAACACCAAGAGTGACTGAAATGTCAACTCTGGACTCTGGGTGATTACCATGTATCAGTGTAGGTTCACTGATTATAACAAATGCACCACTCAGGTGCGGGATGTTGATAAGGGGGAGGCTATGCATGTGTGGGAGTAGTGGTTATATAGGAAATCTCTGTCTTTCCTCCTTAATTTTTTTGTGAACCTACAACTGCTCTAAAAGAAGTTTTAATTAAAAAAATTAGCAGTGTTAATTTTTCTAAAGACTATTTTATGTCTCTTTAACATTATTACTTTGGTTCAAGTTAATTTTAAAGAACTTGTTTTAAAAGTTACCTTTTAAGAATTTTCTATGTGAATATAGCCTCCAAGCAGTACCAGAGACACAGGCCATGTGAACTGGCTTCCTCTCCTGTCCCCTGGAAGGACTGAGTCACAGAGGGTCCTAGTGACTTGTTCGGGTCACTGTTAGTCAGGATCAGGCCTTGGAGTGGATGAGTATTTCTGACCACACTCACACAATCATAAATACTAGGATTTTTCAAAGCTTTTCTGGACAATTTTCATATTTCTCTCTTCCAAATTTACCTGAAACCTTATATGTTCCTGGTAAGTGGTTCTAAAACAACTTGTTGGTATCAGGACACTTTTCTTTTAAAGACTAGAGGACTTCAAAAGACTAAAGGCAAATATAAGCTTTGCCAAGTTAGCTTTCCTTTACAGAAAATGCCTGCTTCAACACATAGTACTATCCTGACACTGTTTTACCTACTCTTCTTTACCCATAATTTGTATGGTGCATATTATGTGAGAAAGTAAACAAATCTTAAAATCCTTAACTTCTGTCCCAATGAGTGTCCTTGAGTTCTTCTCTTCATGTCTTAAGCCAGCCCAGAAGGTGGCTGGGTTTCTCTCAGTACATTCACAGATGCAACAGTTGCACTGCTTTTCACAAGTGATTTATTTTTTATTTTTTATTTTTTTAAAAATTTTATTTATTTATGTATATATGTATGTATGCATGTATGTATGTATTGGCTGTGTCGGGTCTTCCTTGCTGCACGCGGGCTTTCTCTAGTTGCGGCGAGCGGGGGCTACTCTTCGTTGTGGTGCGCAGGCTTCTCATTGCGGCGGCTTCTTTTGCTGCGGAGCACTGGCTCTAGGTGCGCAGGCTTCAGTAGTTGTGGCTCGTGGGCTCTAGAGCGCAGGCTCAGTAGTTGTGGCGCACGGGCTTAGTTGCTCTGTGGCATGTGGGATCTTCCCGGACCAGGGCTCGAACCCGTGTCTCCTGCATTGGCAGGCGGATTCTTAACCACTGCGCCATCAGGGAAGCCCCACAAGTGATTTATTTCCCAACATCTTATAAAATAAACAGGCAGGGCAGACATTATTTTCTATATCAAAATGGAGCTGAGAGCAACATGGACCTATTCATGTATCTTCCATTCATGCTCAGGAGGCAGACATTTTAGTGGAAAAGCAGATGCAGATGTCTGCATACCCCACCCCTGACAAGGTGGTTAGATTAGTCACAGCCACTCTAAGTCTCAGAGTCCTCAACTGTTAACTGAGGACATGAAACCCTTACTTTATTTAGATTGATTTTCTCATGCATCATTATAACCTATAGTTTGATGGCTCATATTTGATATTCCTAGGAGTCTCCAACAGATTGGCAACAGATTCAAACACAGTTGTAAAACGAATGGTTGAAAAAAAATATATATTAATGGGAGGAAAGAAAGGTAGAAACCATGAGATACAATGACAATAAAGCAATGGTGTATATAAGAGGGTTTCTTACTCGGGGTGCAGGATGACTTCAGGTGGTCCATGACCGCCTGATGTTATATGGAAAATTCTGTATGTATGCACCTGTGTGTATTTTTCTAAGAAGTTCATTCTTCGGGTCTTCAAAAGGGTCTGAAACCTTTCCTTCTCCCCCAAAGTGAAGCTGAGGGTGGTTTCTCTCTGAATTCTTTAGTGAGTTGGCTAAACCTTGCTTTGTATCATGAAGACATTTCATGTATTGTTTATGTTTAAATTTGCATTCCTCAGCCCATTTAAAAGCTTGACTGAAAACTATTGAGAATTCATTCAAATGGCTTCTCTCAGAAGCATTCATTATGCTCTGTGTTCACTAATTTTTTCTACCTTAATTTATGCTGATTTTATATATATGATTAACATTCTCCGGACACCAAACTCCTAATTAAATATGCTGAGGTGATTTAGGATTTGGGATTATATTGTAATTATTTGTAGCCAACAGAATTAGTTATCACCTACAAGATTTGTCTAGCTGTTTCCATTGCTAATGAAAGGAGAGGGTCTCCCTCAACTTGGGCAGTTCTGCCTTAACTCTGACTCTAACTGGTCAGAACCATAAAGTGACCTCAGGACCATCAGCCCTACTTGAGAAGCCTGCAAAGTCACCTCCGAGTTTTTGTTTTATTTTGCCTTCTAATACTCTTCCTGGCAGTCTTGATCCTTATTGCTTTCTTGTTTTTTCTAGAATAGTCTAGAAGTTTTAAAGCACCCTATTATTGACATTATTATATTAATTTTATAAGCATGTTTCAAAGTAAACAAATGTAGTGTTTTTAATAATAAAAATACTATATATTTAAATGTGAAATCTTTGGTAAGCCTTTGAAAATACTGTAGCTTAAAGATAATTTCCAGGGACTTTCCTGGTATTCCAGTGGTTGAGAATCCATCTTGCAATGCAGGGGACGCTTGTTCAATCCCTGGTTGGGGAACTAAGGTCCCACATGCAGCGGGGCAACTAAGCCTTTGTGCTGCAACTACTGAGCCCATGTGCTCTGGAGTCTGTGCACCACAACTAGAGAGAAACCCACGTACCGCAACTAAGACCCCACACAACCAAAAAAATAATAAATAAATAAATATTTAAAATAAATAAATTTTTTTTTAAGAAAAAGATAATTTCCAGAGAGGAGAGGGAAATGGGGAGAAGGGTATGAAGTGTTGATTATACAAGATGAATAAGTTCTAGAGATCTACTGTAGAGCATAGAGCCTATAGTTTACACACACACACACACACACACACACACACACACACACACATAGTAATAACACAGGGCAGGAGGAAACCTTTGGAGGTGATGGATGGGTTTATGGCATAGATTGTGGTGATTTCCCAGGTGTATACCTATCTCTAAACTCATCAAGTTGTATACATTAAATATGCACAGCTTTTTGCATGTCAATCATAAAGTGGTTAAAAAAAAGAGATAATTTCCATTTGTAGAGTGCTTCACAGTTCTTAACACATTCTCTCATGTACTGCCTTATTTATTTCTCCAAACAACTCAGCAAAGCAGGCGTTACCATCAAGTTTTACAAATAAGGAATCAGGCTCAGAGGCTTTCAGCCCAAAGTCACCTACCTATTCTTGGCAGAGGTCAAAGTCAGGACTTTTGAATCTAGGATGGCCTCACCACATACCATGTCTCTTGATTTTTTTTCTTAAGCTCCATTAAAGACAAACCTCAAATATACATACTCTCGTGTTAATAGATACTGGTAAGTAGAATAGAATAAAATTCTCTAGACCAAGGTTTAGGGTATTTTTTTTTTTTTTGGCCATGGATCCCTGGACATTTTGGTGATATCCTTCTCCAAATAATATTTATAAATATGTAGAACGAGGGACTTCCCTGGTGGTGCAGTGGCTGGGAATCTGCCTGCCAATGTAGGTAACATGGGTTTGAGCCCTTGTCCGGGATGATCCCACATGCCGTGGAGCAACTAAGCCCGTGAGCCACAACTACTGAGCCCACGTGCCACAACTACTGAAGCCCATGCGCCTAGAGCCGGGGCTCTGCAACAAGAGAAGCCACCACAATAAGAAGCCCGCGCACAGCACCCAAGAGTAGCCCCCACTCGCCGCAGCTAGAGGAAGCCTACACGCAGCAACGAAGACCCAAGGCAGCCAAAAATAAGTAAGTAAGTAAATAAATAAATAAGTAGAACGAAAATACATAGTATTACAAAGGAAACCAAATATTTTAAAATATAGCTATTATTTTAAAATGTGTAATAACGTGATTCTTTATTAAGACATTAAATATCAAGGATGAATGCAATATCTAGTATAATTTTGAAATAGTGAAAACATAAATGATATCTCAATGTATCTGCAAGAACTGTATGAGGATATGAAAACACTGAATTTCTGTTGGTGACAAAGTACTAACCGCCGTGATTTGTTGCCTACATTCATAATGAAAGGAAATACTACATTTTACTTAGAGAATACTGAAAATAGAGATGTAATTTTTTTTTCCTCGTCCAAGTTCATGGACCCCTGAAGTCTGGACCCTGGGCCTAAGAACCCGCCCTGGACTCCCAGGTCCCTGGTCTGTGCTTCCAGTGGGCAGCATCAATCCCTTTTTTCCTTTTTAAAGGGCGAGAAGAGCGGCGCTTACCCTCCAGGGTCTCACACTGGACCAGGTTGATGTAGTCCTGCTGGGTCAGGAGGCCAGCTTTGCATCCTCGCACCAGGCCCTCCAGGTAGCCATGGTCCGCGTTGAAGTACAGCTCGGCGCCCTCAAGCATGGGGGAAGCGGTCGCGGCCGAGAGAGGCTGAAACAGCTCTGCGTCCCGGGCAGACCCCGAGGACGTGCACCGGTCTGGAAAGAGTGCTAGCAGTTCTCCGGAGTTACCGGGAAGCGATCTCTCAGCTGATAGTCGGGGTTTCGTGACTAGTTTCCTCCGCTTTCAGTGGCTTTCAACATAGCCTGCCCAGCCCTGTTTTTACATCAACAGTGAATCAGCTAGATAACCCGAGTGCACCCGGGAGCAAACCCTTGCTGGGAGAGGAGGGTCATGAGAAGGGGGGGTCAGGGCTCTTTCCCTTCGAGAGCAACTGGCCCCTTCCCCGCTTTGCTATTGGAACCCTTGCTACAGCAGAATGTTGTGTAAACATTCCTTCCCCATCTGAGCTTCTGAGCTTTCAATTGTAAATTACATTTGTCCTAAGTGTCCTGAGGACTATCAATAAGAAGAAAGAGAGGGCTTTTTTTTTTTTTTAATTAACTTATATGTAAATAGAGCAAACGTGAGCAGGCAGTTTGGAGAACCCTGAGAAGCTCATTCAGCAGCACCGTGTGTGTAAAACCAATGACTAGTAATGCCTTAACCTGGTCAAAGGTTCGTAGCTGCTTCCCTCCCCGCGCCCAGTCTTTGGGCAGAGAACAGAAAACAATCCTGGGAGTTGATACACAGTGTTGTGATTCTTAATAATAAGCCACTACCTTTGCAAAATCTGACCCTTTACAAGGCGCTCTTCATTTTCTTTTTCCCATTTGGATCTCAGGATACTCAGGTGAGTATCTGGACTGATAGTATTACTACTCAAATCACAAATAAGGAACCAGCTCTCAGAAGTCGGGAGGCAGCTCAAAATGCACAGCTTAATTAAGCCAGGACGTAATTGTTGTTTCATGCTCCCAAAAGGAATGCTGGTTCTCCCTTACACTTAGCTCTAAAATTCTATCAAATACCCTGAACACTATTTTACATATGTAGTATTTCACTTTCATATATACTGTGTCAAATTCTTAATTGAAGTTAAGGTGCCAGAAATTCTCCAGTCTCTTCTCAGTATTTCCAAGACTGTGAGCCACGTGGCAGAGCAGTTCTCCCGGGTTCCCTTACCCTGCTACTCTCCGCACAGGTGCCGCTTCCCAATAAAATCTTTTGCTTTGTCAGTACGTGTGTCTCCTCGGACAATTCATTTCCGAGTATTAGACAAGAGCTCACTTTCTGGCCCTGGAAGGGGCCCGTCCCCCTTCCTGTTACAGTTACATTGTGAATTGCAAAAAATTTGAAGAAGTAGTCTTTCAGTATTCAAAAAACTGTTTTATTCAGCAAAGAAGCCACGCACATGACATATGACTTCATTGTTTCATTTTTGTCCTACTCCTTAATGTAAATAAAAATATCAACCAACAGTCATTGGAACTATACTTGTTTGTCAATTGCAACCATAGGTTGGCTACAGATTCCAGAGTTGAACAAAGATAAATGAAAGCATACTGTGAAAATCAATGGAGTATATGGGATTTGGAACAAAGAGTATTATTTTATTGTTATTTGTAAATTGGGTAATATGCATCCTTTATATCATAAAATTTATGATAAACATATATACATATTTTGAGGGGAGAGCCAGTTGTTAAATATTTAGAGCACAACACAAAGTCTTCATAGTTTTGCTGAGAACTAGCCCTGAATGTCCACATGCTCAAAAAAGAATGGATTTTGTGTGTGTGCAAAAAACTTCAGTTTGCCATATTTTATATTTATAAGCAGACAAGTTCCAATGTTTCTTTAAAATGATGACATCTACTTGCTCCACTATTATGAAATTAGTGGATGAAGCAGTTAAAGTATTTCCTTTTCTTCACATTACTCTTCTAACCTAGCAAAAGCAAATATGTCTCATTCCTGCTAACGGTACTTATCAAAAATGAGATCAAACTCATGGGATATGAGAGGAAACCCAGCACAGTGACAATAATCTGGAGCTTCTTTGTAAATGGGTCCTTCTGGTGAAAATGTAATAAAAATGTTCATTTCAGGGCTTCCCTGGTGGTGCAGTGGTTGAGAATCTGCCTGCCAATGCAGGGGACACGGGTTCGAGCCCTGGTCTGGGAAGATCTCACATGCCACGGAGCAACTAGGCCCGTGAGCCACAATTACTGAGCCTGCGCGTCTGGAGCCTGTGCTCCGCAACAAGAGAGGCCGCGACAGTGAGAGGCCCGTGCACCGCGATGAAGAGTGGCCCCCGCTCGCCACAACTAGAGAAAGCCCTCGCACAGAAACAAAGACCCAACACAGCCAAAAATAAATAAATAAATAAATTTATTAAAAAAAAAAAAATGTTCATTTCAGTGTTTAAACTACCAATGATGTTTAGGAGAGTGGGCTTTGGAGTGTGACAGAGTATGAGTTTAAATGACTTCCTCTCTCTGAGTGCCAGTGTTTTCATGTGTAAAATGAAGATAATAACACTCACCTCAGTTTGTTGTAAATATTAAATGAGATACAATCCTTAATATGCTTAGCAGGTATGGGCTTGTGTGCTAAGAAGCTACCGCAATGGCTTCTCTTCTTCCTCCTGTTACTACAAACTGTAATCCTAATTCATTAACTACACTGAGTTCCTGAAAGCCAGGAAGAGTATCTTATCTTTCTGTCTCTCAAGTGCCTAGTGGCATGCCTTGAGGGCGAGCAGAGACTCAAATAGCTGTTTGCTGGATAAAATTGCTCTTACAGAGTCTTTAGTTCCACGTTTCTCTAGGAAACACTATATTTGGTAATTGTATCCGAAGAATGAAGGTATTGCAGTTTTGTAGCACGCTATACAAATATATGTATATGTGTATGTATGCTTATCTATATAGAATATATAGGACTTATTACAAATTTCTGTCAATTTTAAGAGCTCCCAATAGTCATTAGCTTCATAGCCATTCCGAGCCAAACAGTCCCTCGGAGTGTCTTTAGAGGCAGTGTTGTGTAGGATACACCTTGGAGTGGGCCCAGGATGCCATCCTCAGTGACAAAGTCAAAGGCCAAGTCAAAGTCCTTTCCTAAAGCTATCTGCACTTCAAACAAACAAACAAACTTTAAACCTTTTTATTATGGGACATTTCAAACATATATAAATGGAAACAATACTTTATAATTAACCCCCATGTATCGATCACCCTGCTTCAATAATTATTCACTCATGGCCAATCTTAGTTCAGCTTTACCAGGGATCAGGAAGGTTTTTCCCCATAGGGCCAAATAGTAAATATTTTAGCCTGTGTGGGCCATACAGTCTCTGTTGCGACTACTCAACTCTGCCTTTGTAGCAAGAAAGCAGTCGTAGATCACATAAACAAATGAGCCTGACTGTGTTCCAATAAAACTTTATTTACCAAAAACATGGGATTTCCCTGGTAGTCCAGTGGTTAAGAATCTGCCTTCCAATGCAGGGGACATGGGTTCGATCCCTGGTTGGGGAACTAAGATCCCACATGCTGCGGGGCAACTAAGACCATGCACTCTGGAGCCCTCCCGCCACAACTCTCTAGTTGCCCACGCGCCGCAGCTAAGACCCGATCAGCCAAATAAATAAATAAATATTTAAAATAAACAAACAAACAAACAAAAAAACAGGTGGTGGGCCAGATTTGGTCTGGGCCATCGTTTTTGGCCCTGCTCTATAACATTGCCCACTTCCTCCCTACCCTTAATTATTTTCAAGTAAATCCAAGATATCATTTTTTATCTGTAAATATTTCAGTTATCTCTAAAAGATAAAAATCCTTTAACAATAATATAATATTGTTATATATACTGTATTGTATATTATAATATAATCATGACTCCATTGTACTTGAAGTTATTCCTTAATATTAAATATCCAGTTAACATTCAAATTTTCTCAGCGTAATTTTTTTTACACGTGGTTTGTTGGAATGAGGAGACATTATAATTGGGTTACATGTCTCTTAACTTTCTTTTAGGTACGCCTTCCCTCCCACTAGCCCTGCTTTTTGTTTAGGACACTTGGTCTCAGGTTCTGGAGAGTTTTTCACAGTTTGGAATTTGCTGATTACCTCCTGAGGTGTCATTGAACTTGTTGGTCTATGTCTTGTTATTCCTATAAATTGGTAGTTAAATCTGGCCACTAGATCACTTTCATGTTAGATTTTTTGCAAGAACACTTCACAGCAGTATTCAATGTTTCCATCAGGATGCATGTAACATATCTCTTTTTTTTTTTTTAATGTCAGATGCCATTTATGATTACCACTTAGGTCTACTGTTTCATTTAGTCACAAAATGATTATATTTTGGTTTATCATTCCTTCCTCATTTATTAGCTGGAGAACTATATAAAAAGAGACTTTTCAACAACTGCTGTTGTTTACCCTAGTTTACATTTCATATAAGAAAGCAGGATAAATGCTTAACTCATTCCATTTACTTACCAGTTTTCCAAATAACAAGTTGGCTCTCTAGCATCCTCCAAAAGTGACCAATAAGAGTTTTTTTTCAAAATAAAAAATATTATTATTAACATATGGATTTAAGCATAGTCATCCTGTTTTCTGATATAACCTCAGTAGTCTTTGACAAATTCCTTGTTTTCTGTAGACAGGCTGTTCCATGCTCATTTTGTTCAATTTTTACCCTGACCTGGAATCGGCTATTTCTCCAAGGAGCTCTGGTTTAACATTGTAGTTCTTAATGAGTTTTCGCAGAAAGGCAAAGTCTCTGCAGTGGAGTGGGCAGTTCAATAAGTGGTGTGATAGCCCCGCACTGCTCACTGGAAGCTAAGGTCAGTACATGCAGGTGGCTGATTTCTAAGAGCACATGTGCCCAGTAGAGACAGTGCCTTTGTAGATGGGTTTGTGGTTACCTCTCCTTAACTGTTTTCTCCAGTACATAAGTTTTCTGATTAGAACATATCAAAACAGAACAAACCTCCCTTATCAGTCCAAAAAAACACATCATGCTGAAAAATTGAGTTTTAAAGCCACATGAACTTAAATTCCATGTACGTTCTTCAAGAATCCCAACTTGATTAAAGTGGGCTACAGTGGGAAAACCCAGAAAGCATGTGACTGAATTCAGGACAAGAACACTGCAGGCAAAGCAAGACTGTTCCCTTGACATTGATTCAAAACAGCTATCACATTTCTCTGCCAGAGTGTACTCCTGGTTAACTCCTTTCTTATAAGCCAGAGTATTTGCCAACTGTCATCAGCATCACTGACTTTCTGGGCCACTTCAGCATGAAGGATCTCTCGTTTGAGGTTAAAAGTGGGACCATTTATGCTTTGTTGGTTTTGGATAATTTAAAATTTTAAGGGTGTTTTAATATTTTCTTCTTGCTAAAGAGAATACTAAAAGTACTTCACATGTTGGCTGGTGATGAAATCTGTTTTGTCAGTGATTTGTAATGTGCTGTTTGCCTTAATGATTCAGCTTTTATACTTTATCAAAATTATATTTTTGCTTTTATATGTTAATTAAGCCTGGACCTGATATAGTATGTGTCTTCCTTCATAATAGCTTATTGTTCTTCAGTGACCCTATTTAATTTCTTATCACAAAATCTGTTCTAGGGCAAAAATTTTAATCTGATTAGAAAAGTACAAAAACCAATCATCACTCATAATACTTAGATAAAATATTTATGTAAGTATAACTCTAAAGCAAAGGTAAAAAGTTCAAAATCCTGTTTATTTAAAAAGATTAAGGGCATTAATTTACTTTAATCCAAATTCTATATTCTGGCTTGCAGAGAAATGAATATCTACCTGAGAAAGATGATTATTTTCCCTTATATTTTGTTTAGTCTTTATCGTTTTCTGCTCTGCTTACCAGGGCAATGCATACCTTTTGCAAAAATTTTAACTATTACAGGAATATATGAGATGAAAGTCCCTCTAAAACCACTCTGAAGAGATAACCACTGACAATAGTTTGGGGAACATTGAAAGAATGTTATTTAAACTCCAAGATATTTGCTGCTCATGGTGCCAGGATTAATTTTTCAAAGGGTCATTTTGGTTTTGAACCACAAGGGGTCATCATAACATTACAGCAAGCACCTTTTCACTTAATTTACCTGTCAAAGAACAATTCAACAGAGTAAATCTGAAGGTATAATTGGCTTTATTCAACAATTCATGAACCAGGAAGCATCCCATCTGGTAACTACAAGAGTGCTCCCAGGAGTGGTACAGGCAGAAGGCTTTTATAGAAAGAAGGGTGTGTGGGGGGGGAGTCATTAGTAAAAGAAAAGAAAGGATTAGTTTGGGCCAGGACAACTTATTTTTGGAGGGAAGAGACCCAGAGGGTTCTATCATGCAGACTGCGTCCTCTTCCTCTGGGATGGGAGGTGGGGGTGGGTTGGGGAAAAGGCCAACATGCTGACTAGAAAATTCCAACTGCGTGATTAAGATTACATTTCTGAGGCAGGTTGAAACTGCAGTTAGGTTAGGTATGAAATCTAGGTGGTATCATGGGCTTTAGCAAAAGTGATGCCATTTGGGGCCTGTGGTTTTTCTCTTTAACATACATTACCTATAAATTTTTCATTTAAAAAAGTCGCACTGCAGCTTACACAAGTGACTTCCTGTTGTATATGTTCGATGTTTTTGGACACCTCATTAAGTGTCAAGGTGTTCTCCTACTCCCTATCTCTTGATGGCTCACCAAACCATCACTGGTCTTCACCATAATGCAAGCCCTTCTTTTCTTCCTCCTAAATAGCATTTTTTTTTTAATGTTTTCATCTGTTATTTCACAGTCTGGTTCCATTTACCCTACATGTTCACTGAAACTTATCTTGTTTTAAGGGTCTGTAAACAAAAAGAACAGAGTGTCTGTTATTTATCATCCAGTTACACAAAGGGATAAGTTGCAATCCACTGCAGTCACCCACCGACTGTACGCTCTGAATTCAGGGAATTCAGGATGGCAAAAACAGGATGAAGCATTCTGTGTTTTGGATTACCGTCCCTAGATAGTTAAGATGCATATCTAAGGAAGAATTTCAGTGACCCCAGATTCTTGCACCTTCCCATACATAGAAAAGCGCTAAACTCATTGACGTGAGATATCTGCTTTTGTGATTAGCAATAATTTCTTACCAAGATGTACGCTTGATTACATGTATTCCCCAGCCCCGAATTCATATTTATACTGGCTCTTCCCCTACCTCTTCAGAGCTATCTGAGAGGCTCTCTCCAGGCTATAGTCCTCAATAAGGTTCCCAAATCAAATAAAACTGAGCTTTCTCCCCTGCTGCCCTTTGCACAGCTTCCCGCTGGACTCGGCAGTGCACACGAACTTGCCCGCCCGCCGCGTGCCCGCGGGCCTGGAGAAGCGGCTGTGCGCGGCCACTGCCGCTACCCTGGGCAAGCCTGAGGACTTGAACATGGGCCGGGGAGCACGCTGTGGGAGGAGGTTGGCTGACCTGGGTCGGGCTCTGTCCCCGCGCCGGCTCCCCCACCGTGAGCCCGACCCTTCCGCGCCCGCCCGCCCCGCCGCCCGCCGAGTCTGACCTCCAGCTCTCTGTGACCTCGCGGCCCCGTCCCCCACATCCGCTCCGTGTCGCCTTGCCCAGTCAGGACACCGACGTGACCTCCAGTAACCCCGGCCGGTGCCCCCAGCTCTAATCCCTTGCGGCCCGCGCATCTCCACCCCGCGCTCCCGCACTCCGCGCGCCCCGGTCCTCAGCACGATCCCGGCCTACACCGGCTTCAGGTTAAGCTTTCGTGTCCCCGCAGCGCGTGAACGTGACGGTGCGGTCCGGCCTGGCCACAGCGGTGAACGACTTAGCGGATCCCGGCGCGCAGCCGCTCGTCTCCTCCATCGGTGTGATGGGCATCCCGCCTCTTCGAGTTCCTCACCAAGGAGCTGGAGCTGGCCCAGGACTGGTGCGTAGGGGCAGGGAGAGGACCCTCTTGGGACTGCTGCGCGGCCGGGAGCAGGGATCCCACCTCAGGCCCCTCCTAAGTTTGGGGAAAAAATAAGTGTCTCACCCTGTGCAAGAATGATCTGGTGCCCCCGGGGCCCATTGACCCCTTGCCCCCACCCCCCACCCGCCGTGGTGGAGCCACCTTGAGAGTGGTAGTGGAATTGAATGAATTCCTGGCTCTGCAGTGGTTCCTGTGACACCTGGGTAAGGTGTGGCCTCTTGGACCTCAGTGTTTCCATCTGTGAAGTGGGAAGGCTGTCCTTTAACCACTCCCTGGGGGCACTGCATGACATGGCACTATACCGTACCTGCCCTGGCACCTGGCAGGGTGGGATGTTGTTACCCTGACAAAACCAAAGCCACTTATCATCTGCCTTCAGACTTTTCCACATCTTAGGAAAACAGGAGTAATTTTCTAGAACTTCTCCAAGCAGGTCAGGAGGAATTCTGGGTATGTTCTGAGGCTGGGACCTTTGGGTCCCAGGTAAGGTTCCCAGGAGGGCCATGGAGTAGTGGAAAGAGCATTGGCCTGAATGTCTGGAGACCTGGGTTCTGGGTCCCGAGCAGCTGGGGGATCCAGACAAACCTGGAAATGAACCACCTCTGGTTTGTAGCCTTCTCTTCTGTGACTAGAGAGGCATGGATTAAATGATTCCCAAGAAGCCCCTACAGCTCCCAAACCTGGGATTCTGTGGCAAGGTTAAAATTTCTTCCCGGGTGAAAAATATTCCTGAGCCAAGTCCATGCCTACGAAGTACTAAGTGCATGAGAAGCTTGAAAGAACCTTCCAGAATGGAGCCTTCGTTGGCCCAGAAAGGCTGGTGAAGAATGGTCACTTCTGGGAGGTGCTCAGGCCTGGTCCTCAAGCTGGGGAGCGATAATAATTCTAACAATGATAAGTAATGCGTAATTTACCGTGTGCCAGATACTCAATAGGTAACTCACATGCATGATTCCATTTGATCCTCAGAAGTTTTGTTCCCGTGTCCACACCCCTCATGTGGACATGCCATCCCCATGAGGTAGATACCTCCATTATGCCTATTTACAGATGGGAAAACTGAGGTTGTCACATATACCTCCTTGGCCCCAGGCTATCCCAAGTATCCTGTTTCTTCACAAAGAACTTCCTATCACTTCTGTGAGAGAGGCACACTCACTCCACAGACATTACAGGGGTGGGGGTGAGAGTGGGAGTCACCCTGTGCTTGGCCTTCTTGAGCCAGACTTTGCGAAAACAGGCGGCTGGAGCACTGCATATGTCCCCAGCGGGCCTGCAGTTTGGAAGAGAGAGGATTCCCCTGTGAACCCACAGACAGCATACAGTGACCACAGAGGCTGCCGTGTTGAGTCTGTCCTGGGAGGGCAATGATGATGTGCAGTCACCATCCCATCCCTGACATGCCCACTGCCCTGTTGGGGGTTGGGGGGAGAGCATTAATGGGGTGAGGCAGGCTTGCAAAATGCCCGGGGGCTAAGGCAGGCTGGCCTGGGAGCCCATGATGGGAGTGCCTGTCTCGGGGTCTTGGAATGTGAGGCATTAGCCCAGGAGCTGATGACATCTTTTTCTCTGTTCCCTGAAGGATCATTATCCGCTTTCTTCCCCTGGATCCCAGGCAGATTGTCAAGAATGGGACAGTCGTGACATTTTTGTGATTGGCATGGAGGGTGTCCAAGGCATCTGTGAGCTGGCCCCTTCCAGGGAGGCCTGCTGACAGAGTGAGGGCCTGGTGGATACCAGCTTTTGGCACCCCCATGTGCAGACATGCCTGTGACCTCACGGTCCTCTTCCCCATCCTCATGACAAATAAATGAAGAGAGCTTTGCCTCTCAAACATGAAAAAACTAAAAAATAAAATAAAATAAAACTGAAACTTACTGCTCTTAAGTTGTGTGTGTGTGTGTGTGTGTGTGTTTTCTTTTCAGTCGACAGTTTCATAAGAGATGTTCTGTGGGGGTAAAGAAAAGCTCTGTGAAAAAACAGGTTAGACAGTACATCCTACCCTGGACAAAGTGCATGTTAACATACTGAAGTCTCTGAGCAGTCCTTTGGTGATTAGAGCCACTTAACTTTAAAACAGCATTTTCCAAACAATTGATTGGACAATGACTCCCTTTGTTTGGGCAATTAATGTCTTTAACAACCTGAAGAAGTAATATTCTTTGGAATAGTATTTGAGAAATTCTGATTTATAACATTAATTTTAAAAAGTTATAAAACTCATATATCATACTATTGTATAAATATTCATGTTTCACTTGAATAAATTATATATTTTTGAATTCACATGTATTTTAAAATGTAATAACCTTACAATGTTTTCTTCTGCCCTCCAAATGTTTCTCATTTTTATTTTTTTCTGTCTCTCTATCTATTTATTTATTCATTTTCGGCTGCATTGGGTCTTCGTTGCTGCACGCAGGCTTTCTCTAGTTGCAGCAAGTGGGGGCTACTCTTCATTGCGGTGCGCGGGCTTCTCATTGCGGTGGCTTCTCTTGGAGCACGGGGTTTAGGCGTGCAGGCTTCAGTAGTTGTGGCACCCGGGCTCAGTAGTTGTGGCTCATGGGCTCTAGGGCACAGGCTCAGTAGTTGTGGTGCATGGGCTTAGTTGCTCGGCGGCATGTGGGATCTTCCCAGACCTGGGCTCGAACCCGTGTCCCCTACATTGGCAGGCGGATTCTTAACCACTGCACCACCAGGGAAGCCCTATTTTTTTCTATCTTGATAGCAGAGATCCCAGGACCTGTCTTGCTACAGCAGTAAGCTTGTATGGTAATTACATGAACTAATGATGGAAAATTCACCAGTGGGAATAATAAATGGCATTGTTATGCTGAGAACACTGTTTCTATTAGAAAATATGAACTAAGAAAAATGAATTATTAGGTAGAAAGGCGATTTTACATTATTATAGAGGTCCTTATTATACATTATATGTACATTATTAAAGATGTCACAGAAGAAAGATTTGTAATCAGAGAGAGTTTTATACATACAAACCTTATAATCTTAGAATAGGAAGGGATATTATCAGAGATAATTTGATAGAATGTCATACCAACTGAAGAAATAAGGAGGAATTCATGGCTTTTTGTGTCTAATCATTAAAGAATCTGAAAAAGAAATTTCTTGATTTAAGAGTTCTCCAAATGCTACATATAATAGAATTATAAAATGTATTGAAAATTATAAAGAACTTAGGAACATCAAAAACAGCCTTCTTACCTCAAAGAAAGGGAGACCCAACGTCAAAAAGTTAAGTAATTTTTTTTTAAAACAAACGTTACACATCAGTAATTGCAGATCTGGAGATAAAACAAAGATATTCTGACTCTAGGTTTATGATTAATTCTACTATTTAAAAAGTGATTTATAAACTATTCATAGTTTTATACAAATATGAGGTTATTACTGGAGTGACCTTAGAGCTGTATTCTGAAATGGGATTATTCTTTAGGGGGGAAATACCTGTACTTCTCCATTTCAACCACTAGATAGCAGGCTACTGAATAAAACACAATATGGGATTTCATAGGTCTAGAAACAGGGTCAATGAGAATGGCAAATTGCAAAGTCACAAAAGACAGGAAGTTATAAAGATTTGGATGAGTTGGGATTTACTTGAGGAGAATGAGCCCGTAACTTTCCCCTACTTCTAACGCAGTGAGAGCCAGGTCTAATGACTCTTGAACCCTGAGATATAATTTGCTTTGGTGATCTCAAATCAGTGTGGTGGGTAGAAAATGAGAAACTGTTCAATCAAAAGTACAGAGGCTGATTACACAGTGCATTTCAACATCACAATGTATCCAATGTAGGAGTCCTTTCTGAGTTCAATGCAAAAGGCAGAAACAATAAAGGAAAAAATTAAAAGACTTATCTCAAATATTTAAAATATCTATGTGTTGAAGGGGATGGTGGTGGCACATCCCATGTCCACCACACAGTGGGACTGAATATTCAATAACAAAAGAATATTTAATTAAATTGTGGAATATCTACATGATGGAATGCTGGTTAGCCACTTAAAATCATCTTTTAGATAATTTTTTTTGACATGGGAAATAAGGATACTGATCGGTGGAAAAAAAATTACATTGCATTATATATACCATGATATTTTTAAGAAATAACAAGATACAAATATGAAAAATAAAGATATTTATATACATCCATAAATTAAAGTTATTATTAACAGTCAGCTTTCCTATAGTGTTTTCAGAAAGGTTGCGCTAATCATGTATTACCTCTGAAATTGGAAAACAATGAAACTAAACATTAACAGAAGGGTTGGTAAAGCAACTCCTTTGCCGTAATCGGTACCCAATGCTCACCTGCTGTCCACTGTCCAAGCCATTCAGAGCTTGCCCAGCGCTCTTGCTCCCTCTCTCTCTCTCCCCTTCTCCTGGTGGTGGCTACCTCATATCTGTTTTCCCTGGAGGTGATGGCATTTGGGTGGGGTCTATGAAGTTACTGTTTAGGTGCCCAGTTTTGCCATTTATGAGTAATAGCACTGAATATGGTTATGATTCTTTGATTTAAATTTTAATGACTTTTAGATTTGAATGTCTAAAACAATATTTTCAAATTGTGGTTTACAGACCACTTTACACTGGTTTGTTAAAAATGCAACGTCTTGGTCTTTTTCCCAGGCTCAATGAATCTAAAATTTTGGGAATAGTGTTCTGGAATTTACATTTTTAACTAGCTCCCTGAGTTTGCTTTTTTGTTTTTTTGTGTTTTTAATTAACGTTTATTTATTTATTTATTTTTGGCTGTGTTGGGTCTTTGTTGCTGTGCGTAGGCTTTCTCTAGTTGCGGCGAGCAGGGGCTACTCGTCATTGCGGTGCGCGGGCTTCTCATTGCGGTGGCTTCTCTCGCTGCGGAGCATGGGCTCTAGGCGCACGGGCTTCAGTAGTTGTGGCTCGCGGGCTCTAGAGCTCAGGCTCAGTAGTTATGGTGCGCGGGCCCAGTTGCTCCGCGGCATGTGGGATCTTCCCGGACGAGGGCTCGAACCCGTGTTCCCTGCATTGGCAGGCGGATTCTTAACCACTGCGCCACCAGGGAAGTCCCCTGAGTTATTTTTATGCACATTAAAGTTTGAGAACCTTTGGTAATGGCTGAGATCAAGCGTGAAAAAAATGAGAGTAAAAATATCAAACTAGTGAACGCTTTTAAAGTCTGAATATTTATCAAACTCCTCATCTGAGCTATTTTTCCAGCAGATGCTTATATATTCAATATTTTTAAAGGCACAAACATATAGGGACAAACTAATAATAATAATTTTAATAATCTAAGCACTGCCCCGCCACCCACCAAAAATTTACTACTTCATGAAAGCACCCAGTATGTATGTGGCAATTGAAGTGAATAAACCAAGAAACAATGTCTTAAAAAATAAAATGAAACAAAACAGCATTTCAGAAATAAAGCTTCACATAATGGAGGAATAAATCTGGATTTAAACATTCTCTGCTATTCCTGACGCCAAATGGCACCTGACAAATTTGGACACCAGAGGAGTTGACGACAGGGTGAAGAGATTAAGTCTGCAAAGCTTTCACAGCTGGCTTTTCAGCTTGACCATGAGCTCCTCTTGGGCGCAGGGCTGTGTCCCACATTCTGAGATTAACATTTGGAAGGAAACTGTGACCTCCAATTTCAATCCATAGCAGGTTTCTCCAAAATGTCGGAGAGAGAAAATTGGTCACAAACAGTCAGAGAGAAAAGCATTGCCAAGGATTCAGTTGATGGTGTCCTAGGAAGAGAAAGCTATTTCCCTGGAGAGAAAGGCTTGTATGGGAACAACGGATATAAGAGAAGTATCAGGTTGTGGAAATGCCCCAAGACCACAAGTCAATCAAAAACCAAGGTTCTTTTCTCTGTTAACTTTTTTTAGAGTCTTGTTTGAATTAAACATGGCAGCAGGGAAATCCAGGGCATGTTTCAGTAAATGGTAAAAAATGTTGATTTATTTAGGTTAGAAATTAGTCTCTAAGCCACTGGTTTTTGAAACGTTTATGAAAACTGTGCAAATATTTTTGGAATAAAAGTTTAGATTTTTGTTTGTTAAAATGCTCATTTTAAAATAGTTCATCTAGCTATTCAAATATGGTTTTCTTTTCATAACAATTGTCTTGATACTTGATTATCTGTGGCAGCCATGAGAATTGCACCTTGAGAACCTCCTACTAGAGGAAGCTGACTGACTGAGGGCCCAGCCAACTGTGCATTTTCGCAGAGGTAACCTCTCTGATGCCCAAGTGTGGTGGGCATACTCAGACCTATTATTGAGAGACAGGGGATGCTTCTCAGCTCACTTTGTTAAAGTTTGAAAGCTACCAAATTCAGGGGAGATTTGTTATAAAACAAGAGATAACTAATACAACCCCTTAAAGCCATTTACTTATGTTAGTTTTTAGTGTACTATGTAGTTATTATATATAATATATTACAATAATGATATTTATTGGGCATTTATAATGTTCCAGGTACTGTTCTAATTGCTTTACATGAATGGAGTTATTCACAGCAACCCTATGACATTTGTGTTATTATTATTTCAAATTCATAGATAAGAAAGCTGGAGTGATAGAGAGGCTAGGTAACTTTCCTAAGGTCACAGCATTATTTGGTAAGTGGTGCTAACGGGACTTGAACTTGGAAGTCTACTTTCAGAGCCAAGCTCTCCTGAGGTGGCAGTCAAGCTGTCATCTGGGGCTGTAGTCATCTCGAGGCTCAGCTAGTGTTGAAGAATCTGTTCCCAAGTTCAGTCACATAGTTGTCAGCAAGTCTCTGTTCCTTGCTGTTTGATTTTTGGCCGGAGGCTTCCTTCCACACCACAGGAACTTATCTCATTAGTGAGATTACAAATGAGACCATACTATATAGAGTTTGGTTTTTTTACCCCACCCCGAAATACATTGTAAATATTTTTCCATGTAACTAAATCTATTTCTAATCATCATTTTTTTTAAGGTTTGGATGCAAATTGTCAACTTGAAAAGGCAGAATTCTTTTAGGCAAATCAGCTAAAATATCATGGAAAAACTCTCACTTTATCTTTGATTTATGCACAATATCAGGGAAACTTCACTCATCAGTTGGCTGTCGACTTCTTTGAGTCATTACTATTAAAAAAAGCAAAATTTGTTTTTACTTGACAGCAGATATCTTACCTGCAATTTATTATTGTATACTAACATTTATCTTCTTTTTTTGCAATTATAAGATAACTTATAAAACTTGAAATTCTACAAGAGCTAAATACTCTTTTTCTCAGTGCTAAATGTAGAGCTATGCAAATTAACAGGAATGATTCACTACTATAGTGGAGACAAAATATTTTCAGTAATTGAAAATTTCTTACTGACTTGTCGGAATTATTATGGTTTTTTTTTGGTGTTATGATAATGAAAAATAGTCTGCCAAGGGTAGCAGGAACGTTTCTCTCATCTCTGAATTTCACACAAAGGCATCCTACTTAGAGATTCTTTATTATTGGTTTATGAGAAGAAAGCTCAGAGAGGAGCTTTGCACTGTTGGTTCCACACTTCACTTTGTATGTGAAATTGGCTTAAAAGAGCCCCATGCTAGTTGTCATTACAAACACAAACCCTGCACCTTGGGGAAAAGGAAGTCAATAAGATGAACACCTACACCTTCAAACTGATGTTTCAGGCATGAGATCACTCTAGAGAAAATTAATCCCAGTAGGTGGGATCTAAAGAAAAGGAAAACCTGAAACACAACAACAAAATTGCAGCTATTCCTAGAAGAACTCATTCCAAATGAAGCAAATTCTTCATTTTTATCTGTTAAATATGCCTTTTGTTTATATTTTTTTCTTCTTAATCTAAAGAAGATAGTATAGAATTGTAGGGCTTCCCAGTGTATCACTCCTTGTGACCTCCCTAATTTCTTGCATTGCTCTTTTTCTTTCACTGAAGTGTACTAAATACTTACAATAGAATAGAATACAAAAATTCATAATATTTTTCTGTTTTCCACCAATATTATTCATGTAAGAGAGAAATGAGTTTTCCCTAAATGATCGTCTAAGTCTTTAATGAGTTTTAGATTTGGCATAATTCTGTAAATCCTTTCAGTGCAATATTCTTTAGGGACTGGATTATTATTTGTTGAGTATATCTTTCACACACCAAGTTACTTAGTTGACTCAATTTATGACATATAAGCCAGAGTGTTATTCTAGGAAGTTCCTATGGGTTCAGAATCTCTATTGCCTAGGACTCAATGTGCCCATCTAACTCTGCTTTTTAAAAACTGGGTATAGGAAGGAACCCAGCACTGAGTGATTGGAGCTATGCGTTACATATTGTTTTGAACATTATGGCTGACTATTTAATGAGAATTTGTGACTTTGGGGTAATAAGTGGGAGCTGAGGATGAGGTAAGTTCTTTTTCTTTAGAAACTGGAGGTTCAATTTATTTAATACTCTTCAGAAAACACCACTAGAGTAAAGTTTAGCACAGAATCAGATGTTGAACACCATTTTCATTTCTTCAACTGGTGTGTTACAGGAAGCCATTTATAAGCACTAAACACAAGGACATAAAAATAAAAGTTCATTTAAAACGGGCCTTAAGTCTAAAACTTACTTGAACAATTTTATTACTTCAATTAGGATAAAATATATAATTTAAATAACTATAAATAATTAATGTGTAAATAGCATGTGGTCCCAAACAATGTTTCCGTGGTCTCCAAAACAATGAGGCAATTATGCACAATAAAGAGAAATACACACAGGAGACCCTGCAGTAGGATGCTATTCTGCACATTACTGATCCTTTTGGAGGGGGTAGTTGGGCTAAAAGAACACACTGAGATGTGTGGTTAACATTTTAACATTTTAAAGCTTGGTGAAAACCCTTAAAAGTTTTGAATGCGTAAGTAAATTTTGTCTCCTGGAACGGAATTTATATTGTCAACAACACTTCCATTTAATAGTTGGTGCTTTCCAAAAAAGAACTAATCAGTGGTTTCTATTTACTGTTTTCATTTCTAAAGAGCTTAAAAACCAGTGATTGTATTAGCCAATTTTCAAGGAAAATTCAGGCTTAGCAGGAGGCTCTTGACAAAGCTCTCCCTGCTGGACGGCCAGCTGCATAGAGGGACTGCCTCGCGGGACTGAGGCAGGCTGTCACCGCTGCCCAGGGCCAGGACGCTTCCTATCTGCTGGGCCGCATGCATCCTCACAGCCCTGTGCTCCCTGAGCAGGAGAGCTTGCTCTTTGAGCAGCACCCGAACGTTTTACTTCTCTCCATCTCCTCCCCTTTCTTCTCTTTTCCATTCTGCTTATTTTGCCTATTCTGAAAATCAGTTAAAAACTTGAGACATAAAAGCACGAATTCTTCACCTGCTTACAACCAACTTTCTCTCTTTGTTTCCCAGTACATGGCGAACCTTGAGGGTTCTTTTTCATGAAAAGTCTATTATTTGGCACTTAAGCTCCCTTTGCAGGATGGGCTCATTTTCTCTAAGCTAAATCCAAGTCGTATTTTAAATTTTCCTTCAAAATACAGTTCTTCTGGGCAAATCCATGACTAATTGACTCATCACAGATTGTCTCTGTTAAGCCAAACTAAACATTAAACAAAATTAGAGGCCTTCCCTGGTGGCGCAGTGGTTGAGAATCTGCCTGCCAATGCAGGGGACACGGGTTCGAGCCCTGGTCTGGGAAGATCCCACATGCCACGGAGCAACTGGGCCGATGAGCCACAATTACTGAGCCTGCGCGTCTGGAGCCTGTGCTCCCCAACAAGAGAGGCCGCGATACTGAGAGGCCCGCGCACCGCGATGAAGAGTGGCCCCCGCTTTCCACAACTAGAGAAAGCCCTCGCACAGAAACGAAGACCCAACACAGCCATAAATAAATACATAAATAAAATCCCAATGCTCAGTCTAAAAAAAAAAAAAAAAAAATTAGAAAGGATATGACCATTGGAAGAGCACTAGACTGGGAGACTTGGACCTCACTTCTGGCTCCACAGCCTCTGAGGGGTACCTGATCTTGACGTGCCTGGCTGGTTTTGGCTGAATTTCACTCCCCACGCATCAATTATATACAATTTATCAATGTAAATTATACATAATCAGTATGTTGATATCTGACCAATACATAAAATATCATTTACTAAAACGATATGTATAACATATATACTCATGTATAAATAATTATGAATACAAGGATGAAATAGATAAAATAGATTATATATTATATAATAATTACAATTAATAATTAATATTATACATAATTAATACTATTTTTTTTCCACCACAGATTTTACCCTTGTATTTGCAAAGTGTATTGGGCTGGGTTCTAGACAGAGTTTTTCTGTCTCAGATGCATCACTCAGAGGGTGAGGCTCATGTCTCTTACAGATGTAGGAGGTAGCAGAGTGCCAGACACAGACTCGTGTGCTCAATTAATGCAATAGAGTACAGTGATATTTTATACTTTAAATATTATAAGCTCTTAAAGTTTAAAAAATATTATATTTAATGTTCATATCATCTAGATATGAGTGCGCTCTGCCTTGGAGACATAAAAGTCCTTTAGAAGGAAGATCTCCTTTGTAAACTATATAACTTTATATGTTCACGTCCTCATTTCACAGATGAGAAAACGGAGCCCTTGAGAATTAAGCCCAGGCTCCTGACTTCTCGCCCACTTTGCTTTTACCACGTCAAGCTCTACTATGGATAAGTGGTCAGTGCGGATCAAGGCGGCCGGACTGTAGGCCGGACCTTCTTCCTAACGAGGGCCCCTGGGCGGGGGGCTCAGTTCTGCCCCCTCTGCTAGCCGGGGATAAGTGGGCGCCCGCACCGGGAGCCTCGGGCCCCGCTCCCCGCCGTGGCCATGGGTTGTGGCGCCAGCCGCCCGCGCCGGCCCGGGTCGAGCGGGAGAGTCAAGGCCAAGGCCGCCCCGGAGTCTCGAAGGATGCAGGTGGCCCGCCTCCGGGCCAAGTTCGCCCCCTGGGTCCTCGCCAGGTAAAGCGCGGCGTGAACCGCAGGCGGAGGGGCTGGGCTGAGCAAGGTGAACCGCTGACCGAGGCGCCCTTAAAGTTCCCCTCGACTTGACCGGACCTTAGGCTTCTTTCTGATCAAAGGCCCCAGACCTCCCTAAATCGTCTCTGCCCCTTTGAGATGTAAATCTTTTACAACCCAGGAATGTCTTTCTCAAGGATCTGGGCGCCAACTTTTTGAAATGTAATCAAAGAAAGATCGAGGCTCTATCTACCAGTCTCTGTGGGAGGGTAGGAATCTCACTTCCATGACACCACTTCCTACCCTAATGCCCTTTAGTAATTTCCTACAAGCTCACTCCAGCCTTACAACTCTCTTGCCTTGTGTTTCAACAGTTGAGTTCAGTCTCTCCCATCGCAGTAGTTTTGACCCATCTTGCAATAGTCTGGAATAAAGTCTTCCTTGCTGTTTTTAGCAAGTGTCCAGTGCAATTTCTCTTTGAAAGAGGGGAGGAGGGCAGAAGATAGGGAAAGTTCAAGACTGAAGAAGTAGAAGGAGCCACAGGGAGTAGAGGGAGAGAATCCCTGACCTCAGAGCCCTGGGAAGGAGGAAGTCCTCCCACCCGCACAGCGCCTGGAGGGGTGGAGTTGGGGGGGCTTGCCATAGATACACTGGGGCTGGGGTGTGTGAAGGATCTTCTGTTACATTCTAGAAAAGGAGATCATAATTAGTGGAATAGAAACAGGGCTTTGAATCAACCAGACCTGAGATCCATTCCTATCTTTTCTATTGTGTGTCATTGGGAATGGTCCTTAGCCTTTTTCCTTGCTCAATTTCCGCCTCTGTAAAATGGGAATAATAATAATAGCTGCCTCGTAAGAATGCTGTGAGGATGATTAAGTAATATATGTAAATGATGCTGCACAGTGCATGGTTCAGAACCTCATGTAGATACTATTATTGTCTTCATAAGATGACCATGTAAGAAATGAGCAAGGAAGGCTGGCCGGTTGGTTGACCTGAGAAAGAATTTCCTCAGAGTGCCCCACGTTGGCCAGGTCGAGGAAGGACACCATGGAATCCTCTCCACTCTGCAGCGTTTGGTTGGACACAGTGGTAGGTGGCTTGACCGGATTCTCAGGGACACTTCTAGTCTTAGGATTATACACTCACCTCATCACACTGTTCTGACCAGAGTCTATGCAGAGCCATTTCCTGGCATCCTTGGGAAATTCTGGTACAAGGATGACTTGAGGATTAGTCTAGTATCTGCTAAGCTTAGAGAAGAACAAAATTGGCTGATGCAACTGAACTTGAATGAGAGGGGATATGGGGTCTTGTCAAGACTGAATTGATTGGGTGGCATCTCTGGTCATCTGTGGCCAGGGGGTCTGGTCTAGTCTTTATCCACCCTCATAACCTCCACCTCCGGGTTAGTCCCAGGCCCTTAGATTATGACAAAGTCATAGAAGTAGAGGATCTCAATATTGGAAAGCTTTAGAGACTAACCAAAGGCTCTTCTTTAACCAATGAGGAATTGAGCCCTAAAAGATTAAGTGACTTATCCAAGTTGGTGACAGAAATGGGTCTAGAACACAGTTGTCTTTCCTCTCCATTGTGAGCCCAAATGATAGATGATAGAATTTAAGTCTGACTATATTCACTTTCTTCTTGGGAGTTCATTACAATTGCTTCTGTCAAACCGGTTGCAATATTATTATTGTTTCCATGTTTCATTTTTTTAATCATGTTCAGTTTGTGGCAGCTGAGGTCAAAGTAATAATTTTGTTTCTTATAATCTCTGGGATGATGTAAAATTGCATGACCTACAAACCTGACTTTGAGGCTGCTTTGTGAGAGGGTGGGAGTGGAGGGTGGAAGTGGAGGAGGTGGATTGGCCTTGTAGTTGCATCCTCCCATGCCTGATTCCATTCTTAATGTTTTCAAAATAAGACAATAATTTGGAAATAATATTCATTCAGTGAATGATTCTCTCATTCAACATTTATTGCTGTCTCCTCTGTGCCAGGCACTACAAAAGATATAGCCACCCAAGTCATAAAAATAGTCACCATCGTAATAAAAATTGTCACCATCCTCATAAAAATAGTCACCATCCATGGCCATCAAGGGCTCACAAGCAAGGCCACAGCTTCAGGCTTTTGTTGTGGGACGTTTGTTATCTGAAAGCATTTATCTGCACTACCCTAAATTTTGGCTTAAAGCTTACTGTTTCTTCCAATGCCAAATTACTGGCATTTTTTCAAACATTTGGTTTATGAAGGCCCGTAACAATGTTGAATAACACTCCTTTTATTTGAGTGAGAGTGTAGTTCCTCAGAAATGGTAATTCGTCTGATAGCTGATGATTAATCCCATGAGCAAATGAATTTTCCTGCAGTTTTGAGGGCATAGTGATAAATTAGTATTTGCAAAGTGCTTTCATCCACATTAGAGGTAATGTGTTGGTCTGCAAAGCAACAGAATTTGAAATGCCTGTGATTATCTTCAAAATCACACTGGGAGTGCATGTGAATGAAAAAAGCAGAGTTGGAAAGAGAAGAGGGGACAGAATCCATTTAAGATGACTAAATTGCTGTCTATTTTGATAAGGTAATTGGCCAGAAAATTAAATGCACCGTATAGAACAAAGCTATTTGTTGTAAGCTGGTACAGCCAAATGCCATTTTTATTCAGTAAGCACAGGAATATAAGGAATAAGTAAGTAGACAAACGAAAAAAAAATACAGGAAGAATAAACTCAGCAAAAAGAAGTAAGGCTATTTAAAGTACAGGTTGATATTTGCATTTGAATCTTTGGTATTCAGTATGTGACTTAAAGAATTACCTTCTCCCTGTGTCCTCCTTGAGTACATTCCATTCGCTGGCATTCTTACCTGGGAGAAGTTTTAGTAAAGTGGGAAAAGCACCAAATTATGATGCAAGTAAGGAGACCTGGGTTCTAATCCTCACTCCACAAATTAAACAACCAATCAGCTAACCTGATCTTCAAATGTCTTCATTTGTAAAATGAGGGGTTGGATTAAATCATTCTCTAATATTCTTTCCAGCTTAAAATCATGATTCTAAGTCAAGCACTTTCTCAACGTTTCTTAAATAAAGATAGAAGGTTAAATTTTGATAGGACTTTTAAATTTACATAGACATTAACACAGGTAACTAAAGTTTCAGATTCCTAGCCTTTGAAATCCTAGCTGACTTCCTGGTCTTTCTGAGAGATGATTACTTTACACATTACTCACATACATCCCAGGTTAAAATTTTGTTGGCTGTGTAAAATTGCAAGTGCAGTGGCGTCAGGTAGGGGGAACTATGAGAGCTGCTGGCTGCAAGGCGGTCCTGACACCACCGCCACCCGTCTTCTGAAAGCTGCCCTTATAATAGCGCAACCATGCTGACTTTCGCAATGGTACATCTACTGAGGAGCCATTTGGGGTGATACCTTGGGCGAGATACGAGTTATGCCTGGGACTGAGAGCTCACAGTCTAGTAACCTGAGGAAGCCTACTCTTTGTACCCTGTCTCCTGATATGGTTTCCTCCATCTTTGGAGAAGTTATAAATAGGACTAAGCTTCTTTTTTATTCTCTCCACCTGGTTTGGTGGTTGCTGTTGCAGAATGATAAAAACAAGAGTTGGAGGGAGGAAAGAAAATGGTAGATGGAGGTCCCAAAATTCTTCAAGGAAATTTTGGAGAAATGCATTTGAAAGAATTGGATTTAAATCCCATCTATTGCAACTATCAATACAATCTGTGTGGCCTTGGGAAATCACTTAACTTTTTAATATCACCCAGCAGGAATTTTATAGGATAGGATTTAAAAAAAATAAAATTCCTGGCGCATAATAAATGTGTAATAAATGGTAGCTATTGTTATTAAGATTATTTGTCTTTCTACCAACTAATTACTTTTATATCACTTGCCTCCATTTCAAAAGAGGATTTGGGGTGACTTTCAAAAGTAATGAACACAGTTATGCAAGGAAATTGGATAGGGGGAATATAAAGCTAGAAAAGATGATATAAAGCATCTAATTAAATAATTTTGAAAATCATCACTTCAGAGGGTAACAGATTTATTTGGTTTTTCTTCCAACAGATATGATGTCAAGGCTCTTATCGGGACAGACAGTTGCAGCAAGTTTGTCAGAGTGGAGCAGAAGACCACCAAGAAACCTTTTGCAATTAAAGTGATGGAAACCAGAATGAGAGAAGGCAGAGAGGCATGTGAGTCTGAGTTCTCCATCCTGAGGTGGGTTAGCTATCATTACATCATCCAGCTCCTGGAGATCTTTGAGGCCCAAGATCAAGTTTACATGGTGATGGAGTTGGCTACAGGAGGGGAATTCTTTGATGGACTCATCTCTCAGGGATACTTTACAGAGCAGGACGCTGTCAGAATCCCCCACATGGTTGCTGATGGCATGAGGTGTTTGCAATGCATTGAAAATAACTCACAGGCACCTAAAGCCCGAAAATCGCTTATGTTATCACCCAGGTGCAGAGTCAAAATTTTTTATCACAGATTTTGGTTTGGCACACTCTGGGAACAAAAGTGGTGACTGGACAGGGAGGATGCTCTGTGGGACCCCAGAGTAAATAGCCTCCGAGATTTTGCTAAGGAAACCTTACACCAGTGCAGTTGACATGTGGGCTTTTAAGGCCTAACCACATATGTTTTACTTAGCGGATTCCTGCCTTTTGATGGTGAAAACCATATGAGACTTTACAGGAAGATTCTGAAAGGCAAATATAATTATACAGGAAATGTAAGCTCTCACTTTCTTTCTATTGACTTGGTCTTGAATAGAGTTTCTCAACCTTAGCGCTATTGCCATTTAGGGCGGGATGATTCTTTATTGGGGGTGGGGTGGGAAGAGGTGATGGAGTGGGACTGTCCTGTGCATTGTAGGATGTTTAGCAGCATCCCTGGCCTCTACCAACTAGGTATCAGTAGGTATACTACTAGCAGATACTGGTAGATACTGATTTCTAGTAGCTACACTAGATACACACCTTCCCGCAGTTGTGACAATCAAAATTGTCTCCAGACACTTTTTTTTTTAAAGAACTATTTTTATTTTTATTTTATTTTTTTGGTTGCGTTGGGTCTTTGTTGCTGTGCGTGGGCATTTCTCTGGTTGCAGCGAGCGGGGGCTACTCTTCGTTGTGGTGCGCGGGCTTCTCATGGCAGTGGCTTCTCTTGTTGCAGAGCATGGGCTCTAGGCATGTGGGCTTCAGTAGTTGTGGCACGTGGGCTCAGTAGTTGTGGCTCACAGGCTGTAGAGCGCAGGGTCAGTAGTTGTGGCACACAGGCTTAGTTGCTGGGATCTTCCTGGACCAGGGCTTGAACCCGTGTCCCCTGCATTGGCAGGCAGATTCTTCACCACTGTGCCACCAGGGAAGCCCTGTCTCCAGACATTGTTAAATGTCCCCAAGGGGGCAAAATCACCCCTGGCTGAGAGCCACTGGTCTCAAGGTAGCAAGATCTTCGATTACTGAGTTGTCTGTGGTTAGCACATGACATTGACAATCAAGTAGATGAGTGAGTTTGCTGTTGTTTCTTCAATCATCATGCAGAGCCTGAGCCAGCTGAGTAGATTAATGTGTACTCAGAGGCTCAGCATGCTGCTTCGGTGTTTGATGAGAGATTTTCTGCCTTGATTCTAGATGATCCACAACCTTTTTGAGATGTAGTGTTTCCTCAGTGAAATGTTTAACTTCACAGTTTGTGTAAAATATTTATACATTGTTTAAACTTGGAACTCCCAGTGTTTATGAATGTGTTAACTTTTTTGTTTTGTTTAAGGAAGGAAAGTAACCAATACTTCTCTGTGGGAAGCCTGACAAAATAGGAAATTCACTTCATGTTGAGCAAATTTATTTTATGTTTAACTATAAAAGAGCTTTTTTACCCTCGTAAAGAAAAGTATGGATAGTTTGATTTTACCTACTTAAAGTGTAACATCTATATCATCTTAAGCAAAATTGAAAGCTAAATAACAAATTGAAAAATAATATTGTCTATGACAGATTTAATATCTTATAGTACATGTATATGTTTTAAAAAAAAACTGATACAAATTGACAATTGAGAACTGAGACTTACATAGGGAGATAGGAAAGGATGGGAAGAATTCACAGACAATGTAAACCACTGATTATTAAAAGCTTGAAAAAAATGTCTAGCTTCACTAATGACCAAAGAAATGCAAATGAAGACAACAATATCTTTTCTTTGTCTTTCAAACTGATAAAGATTAAAAAAAAAAAAAACACTCAACTTAATTCTACTCATTGCTGCTAAGGGTACTAAGAGATTAACCCTGTTATTCACTACTGGTAGAGGATGAATTGTAGATTTCTTGGAAAGTAGTTTGAAAAGATATATCTAGAACTTTTAAAAGTTTATGTATTTTGATCTACTAATTCCACTTTTAAGAATCTAAGGAAATAATCTCAGATGCAGCAAAGATTCCAGTGTCAAGAGGCTCATCTGGGCTATACTACAAAAGTGGACAATTGAAAAGAACGCTAAGAGACTGTTTGAATAAATTATTGAGCATTCATATGATAGTCCCTAAATTATTCATGTTTAAAAATTATAAGGGTAATGGAAAATATTTCCGATATAGTGCCAAGTAAAAAAAAAAAACAAAACAATACAAATTGTGTATATGGTATTAACACAAATCATGTGAGAAAATGTATGCATAGGAAAAAGTCTTTGAGGAAATACAGTGTAATGCAGTATAATGTTAACAGAGCTTATCTCCCGGTTTACGGATTATGTACCATTTTGGTTTTCCTCTTTATAGTTTGAGTATATCTGTATTTCTGTTCTGGTTTTGTTTACAAAGAACATATATTTCTGTTTTGGTTATCTATTGCTGAATAACAAACCTTCCCTAAACCTAATGCCTTAAAATAACAACCATTTTATCATGACTCATGATTCTGTGTGTTGACAGGGCTCAGCTTGGTGACATTTCTGCTCCACATGACGTTGCAGCCATCTGGTTCTTGACTGGGATGGAATAACCTTGATGACCCCTCAAATGGCTGACCTCTTGGTGGGATGGCTGGAAAGCTGGATTAACTAGGTCACTGGGACCACTCGGCCTTTTTCTCTCTCCTCTCTCTGTGCATCTCAGGCCCCTTTTCTCTTCATGGGGTTTCTCCATGTGGTCTCTTCAGCAGGGCAGTCAGACGTTTTACATGGCGGTTTAGGCTTTCCAAAAGGCAGTATTCCAAGAGGGAGACAAGAAGTTGCCAGTCATCTTCAAGGCTGGGCTTGGAAATGGCACAGCATCCCTTTTGCCTCATTCTATTGGCTACTCTGAGTGCTAGGCCAACCCAGATTCCACGTGCAAGGAGACCACATAAAGTGTGGCTCCAGGGGGCCTGGTCCACTGGGGCCACATTTGGACTAGATATCACAATGTCTTTTTTAATGTGCAAAAATAATAAACAATTATTCTATTAAGAGGTCCTTTTGTCAGGTTTAATTCAGAGGGTTTCTAACGTCAGGTTCCTCAGAAGGCAGCCCTGAGAAGAGGGTTCATGTACAAGTAATTTATTAAGGATAGACTCCCATGGACACAGGTGAGGGAGTGAGGGAACCAGGATGGGTAGGGGAGGAGGCCAAGGCCATGGAGGTGAGCCTCATCCCACAGCATTGTTCCAGCCTGAGGCAGGTGAGCTGGGTCTTCATGCCCACCCCTCTCTGCTGACCCATGGGGTGGTGATAAGAATGCTGTGGCAAATACTCACTGCTCTCTGGGATCAAGGCAGAGTGACCCCCGAAGCCCAAGGGTGATGCTGAACAAGATTGAGGTGCTGCGTTTCAGAAGCAAAACACTCCAAAAGAGGAGAGTATACACACATACTGAAAAGAGGGGCTCAGCGGCAGGATGGAGCATTGATATCTCCATGATGTCATGCTCTGTGTCTTGAGGAAATGCCTGTCTGTAGCCCCAGAGTACTGAAAGCACATACCACAGAGCAGAAGTGCAACTGCTTTTAACAACTTATTGGATTTATATCCCCTTGGCCTTCTTCCCCATGCTTGTCAGCCACACATGTCTACATATTAACATTTTCTTTTAATATTACCAAGTGTCTTAGTCATCTTGAGCTGCCATAACAAAATACTACAGACTGGGTGGCTTAAACAACAGAAATTTGTTTCTCACAGGTCTAGAGTCTAGGAAGTCCATGATCGAGATGCCAGCGAGGTAGGTTTCATTCTGAGGCCTCTTCTCTTGGCTCACAGGCAGCTGCCATCTCACTGTGTGCTATTTGACACAGTGTGCATGCAGAGAAAGAGAGAATGAACTTTCTGGTGTTTTTTTCTTATGAGGACACTAATCCTATCAGATCAGGGCCCCACCATAATGACCTCATTTAACCATAATTATTTCCTTAGAAATTTCATCTCCAAATACAGCCACACTAGGGGTTAGGGCTTCTATATATGAATTTTGGAGGGACACAAACATTCATTCCATAACACCAAGGAAACATATGTCGATAGACTCAGATAAGGGTATCATCATGTTTTCTCTGTCCTAATATTGTTGTCTATACCTATCAAGAAGTCTAGTAATTTCTAAATGCACCAATTTTATTTAAAAACCAGGGTGACCATCAAGTCTGGAAGCATAGGTGTGATAGACAAAATAATGCCCCCCCGCCCCTCGCAAAGATGTCCACATCTTAATACCCAGAATCTGTGACTATATTACTTTACAGGTCAGAAGGAAATTTGCAGACGTGATTAAATTAAGGGTTTTGAGATGAGGAGATTATATTGGATTATCTGGGTGGGCCCAATATGATTGCAAGCGTCTTTATATGTAACAGGAAGAAGAAGGGTCAAAGTTAGAGGACATGTGAAGACAGAAAGATAGGTTGGATTAATGTGTTTTGAGGATGGAGGAAGGGGTCACAACGAGCCAAGAAATGTGGGTGGTCTCTAGAAGCAGGAAAAGGCAGGGAACAAATTCTCCCCTAGAACCTCTGAAAGGAACATGGCTCTGCTGACACCTTGATTTTAGTCCCTAAGACCCATCTCAGACTTTTGACCTGCAAAACTGTAAGATGATAGATTTGCATTGTCTTTTTAAAAAGTTCTGTTGTCTATAACTGAAATTCCAGGTGTGACATATTGTGTGAATCACTTCTTTTCTCTAGAAGTCAGATGGAAGAGTGAAATAAATAGGATCAGAACATCCAGAGATCTCTTATGGTGAAGAAGAGAGACATGTTTAATATAAATAGCTGATATTTTACTAGACACCTGGCAGATCTGTACTCTAGTCTCACCCATGTCTAGGCAAAAAATTAGCTATAATGTTAATGTTTAATTTTTCTTGATTTTGGTGTGAAATACATTCCTTTTCATGAAGCTTTTATGACCATTCCACTGTTGTTCTTTCCTTTTCTGAATACTGTTTAGGATTACCATAAATTTCTTTTGTTTTGACATTTAAACTATGTGTCATCTTTCTAAGACATTGTAGGCTCCTTGAAGGCTGGGATTCTGTCATATTTTTCGACCCGTCTCCAATATGATATCACAAAGAGGTAAGCATAGACAATGCATTTCTTAAAACTAAATTGCTTTTAAGAATTGAGATTCTGATTTATACCTACATGAGTAAATGGATCTCAACCATCACTGCATTGAGCATAGAATACAAATTTTAATTTATGGTATGGTAGACTATTAGATAACTCATATTTTTAGTTGCTGAATTTATTAGATTCATTCTGGAATATTCGGGTGGTTTTTTTTTTTTTTTTTTTAAGATTGATTGATTGATTGATTGATTGATTGCTATGTTGGGTCTTCGTTTCTGTGCTAGGGCTTTCTCCAGTTGTGGCAAGCGGGGGCCACTCTTCATCGCGGTGCGCGGGCCTCTCACTATCGTGGCCTCTCTTGTTGCAGAGCACAGGCTCCAGACGCGCAGGCTCAGTAGTTGTGGCGCACGGGCTTAGTTGCTCCGCGGCATGTGGGATCTTCCCAAACCAGGGCTCGAACCCGTGTCCCCCGCATCGGCAGGCAGACTCCCAACCACTGCGCCACCAGGGAAGCCCATTCGGGTGGTTTAAAGGCTGCATTTATTTTACTGGGTTTTGCAGAATAGAGGTGGGGGTTCCCCATTCCAGGTGCTCCCGGCAATGCCTGAGGAGCAACCAGGGTAGCATGTCACAGCACATGGTGGAAAAGAGGTGAAAGAGAGCAAAGAGTTCCTCCCCACTGTGTGAGGGAGACCTTTGCTTATCTACTTGGTCACCGATGCCATCACGATGGCTTTCAGCATGGTGGCAGGGCTCGTTCTGGAGTCTCATCCATAATTCTCCTGGAGACCGTTTGACACATGCTTGTGTGTCTCCACCCCTCCCTTCTTCCTGGTTAGGCTTTCTTCATGTCAGGAATCAAGCTCAGCTTGGGAAATACCCACATGAAAAATGCTCAGTGTCCCTGCTCTTAGGGATCTAGTGCTCTTGTCTGACAGTCCACGTATTACTATGTATCTCTTCAAATATGAAGGCTGTGATACACATAGGAAAAAAGGCTCAAAGTCCATGGAGCAAGGGAAGAGAGCCTCTCACTGTGTAGGAAAGCTGGGTCAGATTTCCTGGAGAAGGGGACATTTGTGCTGTGACTTGGTGGAAGAGTAGGAGTTTCTGAATGGGAGATGAGCACATTGTAAGTAGACAGAACAACATATGCAAAAGCACAGGAAATGGAATAAGTTGACTAGTAAAAAATAAGACTTTTAGAGCATTTGTGTGCATGTGAATGCATATTTATATGAGTCTTTTGTAAAGCAGTGTAGTGTAAATGTTAAGAGCACAGTCTGGAGCGATACTGGCTGCCCTTCACTCCCAGCTCTGCCATTTACTAACTGTGTAACTCTGGGCTTGCTTCTTAATTTCTCTATATCTCAGTTTCTTCATTGGTAAAACAGAAATAATGCTAGTGTCTGCCTAACAGGGTTGTTGTGAAGATCAAATGAGCTAATAGATGTAAAGTGCTTAGAATAGATTTATATGTTACTACATATGTAGTCAGTGCTATATATGTGTTGGCTATTTCTGTTATTATTACTATTAATATGGGAAATATTGGGACTGAAAGTTTGAATTCTGCTTAAGCAATATATATACGTACATATATATACATATATATACATATATATATATATATAGAGAGAGAGAGAGAGAGAGAGAGAGAATATATAGTTATCAAGTGTACCTGTCTCATCTTTTTTTTTTTTTTTTTTTTTTTTTTTTACATGCATCAAATTTTTATTATGGGAAAACAGGAAAGTGTCAATACTTCAGTGCTTAAAAAAAAGTGAGAACAGTAAATCAGGGCTCTTTCTAGAGAAGCCTTCCAATTGTTCAACTATAATTGTTTCATCTGAGAAAACCAACTGGAATACAGGATGGCTCTTTCCCACAGCAATCTAAAACGACCCCTTTTCATGTATGTATAGAAAATATATGTGTTAACCAATTTGGAAGAAAAGCAAAATCCTGGTTGTAGGATTCCTCAAATTTCTTTTTTTTTCAAGCTGCATTCAGTAAGAACACGGGGGCTTCAGAGTCTCTCAGGCTGCTCTTAGATCAATGATCCTTTCTGGGACCAGGCTGGAGGGCTGGCATTCCATGGGAAAGGTGTAAGGCACCTGCTGCTACAGCAGGGAATTAACAAATGAGGAACCATACTTGCCACCTAAAGGTTTCTTTAAACTTTGAATATTTGGATAACACAGATCAAGACTGTATCTAGATTTTCCATTTCTGAAAGTCACACTTTAAGTTAAAAATTTCTGTTCTGCAAATCTCCATATATTAACAGATACTGTAGAATTTATATCATGGTATCTTCTCAAAAGGAAGAGAAAAAACAGTTCTTCAGAGGGAGTCTCTTTTTTGTGTGTGTCTTAAATGTCAATGATCACAAAAACTTCTGGCTTCTCTTCATCATAGACCTGCATTGCTGAATATGTTATTGCCTTGACTTCAGTTCCCTGAGGGTGCTTGGACAATGAGAATTCTTCTCCCCACCCAATTGACCGTAATTTGAAATTTCTTTGATCAATATTAAGTACTTTTACTTCCCGGGCTACGAAGAATTCACCAGCACTGAATTTATAAAGCCATTCATCCAAAAAGTGAAACAGAAGAGATTGTAAGTCATCTCCTTGGGTTTCTACTTCTGTTGCTTGGAGGGGCTCCACTGTCCCCGTATCTGTCATATAACCAAACATGGCCATTGCACATTGCTCAAATGCTTCCTCCAGAGTATCTCCCCATGCGTGTAACTGGACATCAGCTGTATGATCCAAATACTCGTACTTCCGATTGACTGGAGGATACTTGGCCTTGATCGCCTTCTGCTCCTCAGTCAAATTGTAATCTCTAACATCTTCCTTTTCCAGCGCCATGACTGCTGCTTGGGCCCCAAACTCAACTTCCGCCCTTCATCAGCCGGACTTCGGCCCGGACTTACAACTTCCGCCCTGGACTCCGCCCCTTGACACACACCCTTAAAGGGCCAGGACTCCATTCTCGAGGACTGACTTAATCCCCTAAGACTACCGTCTTAGGTCCCGCCGCTTGGAGGAGATCTTTAAAAGTCCAAGGCCTCATTTTCTGGGCTTGCTTCATCAATAGTTCTTTCTAAGAACTAAGGGAACAAATAAATTGGAGGACCTAGGAGCAAGGGACACTTGAATTAGACACCTCGAGGTCTGATAGAAGCCTTTTCTTGCAGCCTCACCCCCAGAGTTGACAACTAGACCCGAAAACATCTTAGACTCCTCATCTAAAGTCCTACTTTGAAGAGATCACTAGCGTAACATCCTTCAAGAAAATGGCTGCCCCCAGGAGAGTGCGGACTAAACCTCTTGTCTCACCTTTTAAATGGAATAGTGAGAAACGTGTGGTGTTAGCTTTTTAATATTAATGATAAATCAATTACACATTCTTGCCAATGAGTTGAGAATCACATATTTTGCCTAATTATCTCCACTATATCGCAGTAATCTTTTTTTGGTGTGAAGTAAATTGATAATAAAGTGAGTCATAACCATATTAGCTAGCTGACAAGGATAAACACTGGTATTAAAAAGATATATATATATATTTTTTAATAAAATTATTTTATTTATTTATTTGTTTTTGGCTGCGTTGGATCTTTGTTGCTGTGCACGGGCTTTCTCTAGTTGTGGCGAGTGGGGGCTACTCTTCATTGTGGTGTGCGGGCTTCTCATTGCCGTGACTTCTCTTGTTGCGGAGTATGGGCTCCAGGCGCATGGGCTTCAGTAGTTGTGGCTCGCAGGCTCTAGAGCACACGCTCAGTAGTTGTGGTGCATGGACTTAGCTACTCCGTGGCATGTGGGATCTTCCCGGACCAGGGCTCGAGCCTGTGTTCCCTGAATTGGCAGGCAGATTCTTAACCACTGCACCACCAGGGAAGCCCTAAAAAGATATTTTAAAAATAACCCACATGAACATTAATAGAAAGTGGTGCCCATCTGCTTAGATTCACCTATGATTGCTGTACTGTTAGGAAAAATTTTACTGATATGTTCCCTTGGAAGGAACAGATCTGATGGATTATGCTCACCAGCCATGACCCCAGTTCCTTTCTATCTCCTTATCTCCACTAGTTTCTCACATTTTTTCTTTACTATATTTCTCCTCTACTCAGGTTATTAAGTAGGAAAAAAAGGAGAGGAGAGCAGAAGACTTGGGATTTTAACTCCCGTTCATTCTCTTTCCATCCTGACTAGAATGCCAATAATGAACATTACACTGTATCTCAGGCCATAATTCTTGTAATTTGGTTCCTATTCCTGTGTTTTAGTTCCTAAGTACTTCTGCTCACAAAAAAAGTGGTGCTTAATATTTCTTTAATGATATTTTTACTTTAAAAGTTATTTTACAGAAAATGATTTAAAGATTATAAATCTTTCAAATTGGACTTCATTTTCTGCTTGTCACTTTCTTCATCTCTTCTCTGACTTACCGTAAATTGAATGTATGTATATCTTCTTTTAAACTCAATCACAAATAGTGAGTGTTTGTAAGAACTGAAACAGAGAGGAGCTTCAAGATGGCGGAAGAGTAAGACGCGGAGATCACCTTCCTCCCCCAAATACATCACAAATACATCTACATGTGTAACAACTCCTACAGAACACCTACTGAACGCTGGCAGAAGACCTCAGACCTCCCAAAAGGCAAGAAACTCCCCACATACCTGGGTAGGGCAAAAGAAAAAAGAAAAAACAGAGACAAAAGAATAGGGACGGGACCTGCACCAGTGGGAGGGAGCTGTGAAGGAGGAAAGGTTTCCACACACTAGGAAGCCCCTTCGCGGGCAGAGACTGCGGGTGGCGGAGGGGGGAAGCTGCGGAGCCGCGGAGGAGAGCGCAGCCACAGGGGTGCGGAGGGCAAAGCGGAGAGATCCCTGCACAGAGGAGTGGTGCTGGCCAGCACGCACCAGCCCCAGAGGCTTGTCTGCTCACACGCTGGGACGGGTGGGGTCTGGGAGCTGAGGCTCGGGCTTCGGTCGGATCGCAGGGAGAGGACTGGGGTTGGCTGCGTGAACACAGCCTGAAGGGGCTAGTGCGCCACAGCTAGCCCGGAGGGAGTCCGGGAAAAAGTCTGGAGCTGCCGAAGAGACAAGAGACTTTTTCTTGCTTCTTTGTTTTGTGGTGCGCGAGGAGAGGGGATTTAGAGCGCTGCTTAAAGGAGCTCCAGAGACGGGCGCGAGCCGTGGCTATCAGCGCGGACCCCAGAGATGGGCATGGGACGCTAAGGCTGCTGCTGCAGCCACCAAGAAGCCTGTGTGCAAGCGCAGGTCACTATCCACACCTCCCCTCCTGGGAGCCTGTGCAGCCCGCCACTGCCAGGCTCCCGTGATCCAGGGACAACTTACCCGGGAGAATGCATGGCGCGCCTCAGGCTGATGCAACGTCACGTGACCTGCAGGCTCACCCCGCATCCGTACCCCTCCCTCCCCCCGGCCTGAGTGAGCCAGAGCCCCCAAATCAGCTGCTCCTTTAACCCCGTCCTGTCGGAGCAAAGAACAGACGCCCTCAGGTGACCTACACGCAGAGGCGGGTCCATATCCAAAGCTGAAACCCGGAAGCTATGCGAACAAAGAAGAGAAAGGGAAATTTCTCTCAGCAGCCTCAGGAGCAGCGGAGTAAATCTCCACAATCAACTTGATGTACCTGCATCTGTGGAATACCTGAATAGACAATGAATCATCCCAAATTGAGGAGGTGGACTTTGGGAGCAATGATATATATATTTATTTCCCTTTTTCTCTTTTTGTGAGTGTGTATGTGTATGCTTCTGTGTGTGATTTTGTCTGTATAGCTTTGCTTTTACCATTTGTCCTGGAGTTCTGTCTGTCCATTTTTTTTTTTATTACTTAAACAAATCTTTTTTACCTTAATAATTATTTTTTATTTTAATAACTTTATTTTATTTTATTTTACTTTGTTTTATTTTATTTTATTTTACATTCATCTTTCTTTCTTTCTTTTTTCTCACTTTTATTCTGAGCCATGTGGAGGACAGGCTCTTGGTGCTCCAGCCAGGCGTCAGGGCTGTGCCACTGAGATGAGAGAGGCAAGTTCAGGACACTGGTCCACAAGAGACCTCCCAGCTCCACGTAATATCAAATGGTGCAAATCTCCCAGAGTTCTCCAACTCAACGCCAAGACCCAGCTCCACTCAAAAACCAGCAAGCTCCAGTGCTGGACACCCTATGCCAAACAACTAGCAAGACAGGAACACAACCCCATCCATTAGCACAGAGGCTGCCTAAACTCATAATAAGGCCACAGACACCCCAAAACACACCACCAGACGTAGACCTGCCCACCAGAAAGACAAGATCCAGCCTCATCCACCAGAACACAGGCACTAGTCCCCTCCACCAGGAAGCCTACACAACCCACTGAACCAAATTTAGCCACTGGGGACAGACACCAAAAACAACGGGAACTACGAACCTGCAGCCTGCAAAAAGGAGACCCCAAACACAGTAAGATAAGCAAAATGAGAAGACAGAGAAACACACAGCAGATGAAGGAGCAAGGCAAAGACCCATCAGACCAAACAAATGAAGAGGAAATAGGCAGTCTACCTGATAAAGAATTCAGAATAATGATAGTAAAGATGATCCAAAATCTTGGAAATAGAATGGAGAAAATACAAGAAACGTTTAACAAGCAACTGGAAGAACTAAAGAGGAAACAAACAATGATGAATAACACAATAAATGAAATTAAAAATTCTCTAGAAGGGATCAATAGCAGAATAACTGAGGCAGAAAAACGGATAAGTGACCTGGAAGATAAAATAGTGGAAATAACTACTGCAGAGCAGAATAAAGAAAAAAGAATGAAAAGAATTGAGGACAGTCTCAGAGACTTCTGGGACAACATTAAACACACCAACATTCGAAATATAGGGGTCCCAGAAGAAGAAGAGAAAAAGAAAGTGACTGAGAAAATATTTGAAGAGATTATAGTTGAAAACTTCCCTACTATGGGAAAGGAAATAGTGAATCAAGTCCAGGAAGCACAGAGAGTCCCATACAGGATAAATCCAAGGATAAACATGCCAAGACACATAATAATCAAACTATCAAAAATTAAATACAAAGAACAAATATTAAAAGCAACAAGGGAAAAACAACAGGTAACACAAAAGGGAATCCCCATAAGGTTAACAGGTGATCTTTCAGCAGAAACTCTAAAAGCCAGAAGGGAGTAGCAGGACATATTTAAAGTGATGAAAGAGAAAAACCTACAACCAAGATTACTCTACCCAGCAAGGATCTCATTCAGATTTGACCGAGAAATTAAAAGCTTTACAGACAAGCAAAAGCTAAGAGAATTCAACACCACCAAACCAGCTTTACAACAAATGCTAAAGGAACTTCTCTAGGCAGGAAACACAAGAGAAGGAAAGACCTACAATAATACACCCAAAACAACTAAGAAAATGGTAATAGGAACATACATACCAATAATTACCTTAAAAGTAAATGGATTAAATGCTCCAACCAAAAGACATAGACTGGCTGAATGGATACAAAAAGAAGACCCGTATATATGCTGTCTACAAGAGACCCACTTCAGACCTAGGGACACATACAGACTGAAAGTGAGTGGAGAGAAAAAGATATTCCATGCAAATGGAAATCAAAAGAAAGCTGGAGTAGCAATTCTCATATCAGACAAAATAAACTTTAAAACAAAGACTATTACAAGAGACAAAGAAGGACACTACATAATGATCAAGGGATCAATCCAAGAAGATATAACAATTGTAAATATTTATGCACCTAACATAGGAGTACCTCAATACATAAGGCAAATACTAACAGCCATAAAAGGGGAAATCGACAGTAACAGAATCATAGTAGGGGACTTTAACACCCCACTTTCACCAATAGATAGATCATCCAAAATGAAAATAAGTAAGGAAACACAAGCTTTAAATGATACATTAAACAAGATGGACTTAATTGATATTTATAGGACATTCCATCCAAAAACAACAGAATACACATTCTTCTCAAGTGCTCATGGAACATTCTCCAGGATAGATCATACCTTGGGTCACAAATCAACCCTGGGTAAATTTAAGAAAATTGAAATTGTATCAAGTATCTTTTCCGACCACAACGCTATGAGACTAGATATCAATTACAGGAAAAAAATCTGTAAGAAATATAAACACATGGAGGCTAAACAACACACTACTTAATAACCAAGAGATCACAGAAGAAATCAAAGAGGAAATCAAAAAATACCTAGAAACAAATGACAATGAAAACACAATGACCCAAAACCTATGGGACGCAGCAAAAGCAGTTCTAAGAGGGAAGTTTATAGCAATACAATCCTACCTTAAGAAACAAGAAACATCTCAAATAAACAACCTAACCTTACACCTAAAGCAATTAGAGAAAGAAGAACAAAAATACCCCAAGGTTAGCAGAAGGAAAGAAATCATAAAGATCAGATCAGAAGTAAATGAAAAAGAAATGAAGGAAACGATAGCAAAGATCAATAAAACTAAAAGCTGGTTCTTTGAGAAGGTAAAGAAAATTGATAAACCATTAGCCAGACTTATCAAGAAAAAAAGGGAGAAGACTCAAATCAATAGAATTAGAAATGAAAAAGGAGAATTAACAAGTGACACTGCAGAAATACAAAGGATCATGAGAGACCACTACAAGCAACTATATGCCAGTAAAATGGACAACCTGGAAGTAATGGACAAATTCTTAGAAATGCACAACCTTCTGAGACTGAACCAGGAAGAAATAGAAAATATGAACAGACCAATCACAAGCACTGAAATTGAAACTGTGATTAAAAATCTTCCAACCAACAAAAGCCCAGGACCAGATGGCTTCACAGCGAATTCTATCAAACATTTAGAGAAGAGCTAACACCTATCCTTCTCCAAGTATTCCAAAATATAGCCAAGGGAGGAACACTCCCAAACTCATGCTACAAGGCCACCATCACCCTGATACCAAAACCAGACAAAGATGTCACAAAGAAAGAAAACTACAGGCCAATATCACTGATGAATATAGATGCAAAAATCCTCCACAAAATACTAGCAAACAGAATCCAACAGCACATTAAAAGGATCATACACCATGATCAAGTGGGGTTTATCCCAGGAATGCAAGGATTCTTCAATATACACAAATCAATCAATGTGATACACCATATTAACAAATTGAAGAAAAAAACCATATGATCATCTAAATAGATGCAGAGAAAGCTTTCGACAAAATTCAACAGCCATTTGATAAAAACCCTCCAGCAAGTAAGCATAGTGGGAACTTTCCTCAACACAATAAAGGCCATATATGACAAACCCACAGCCAACATCATCCTCAATGGTGAAAAACTGAAACCATTTCCAGTAGGATCAGGAACAAGACAAGGTTGTCCACTCTCACCACTATTGTTCAACATAGTTTTGGAAGTTTTAGCCACAGCAATCAGAGAAGAAAAAGAAATAAAAGGAATTCAAATCGGAAAAGAAGAAGTAAAGCTGTCACTGTTTGCAGATGACATGATACTATACCCAGAGAATCCTAAAGATGCTACCAGAAAACTACTAGAGCTAATCAATGAATTTGGTAAAGTAGCAGGATACAAAATTAATGCACAGAAATCTCTTGCATTCCTATACACTAATGATGAAATATCTGAAAGCGAAATTAAGAAAACAATCCCATTTACCATTGCAACAAAAAGAATAAAATATCTAGGAATAAACCTACCTAAGGAGACAAGAGACCTGTATGCAGAAAATTATAAGACACTGATGAAAGAAATTAAAGATGATACAGATAGATGCAGAGATATACCATGTTCTTGGATTGGAAGAATCAACATTGTGAAAATGACTCTATTACCCAAAGCAATCTACAGATTCAATGCAATCCCTATCAAACTACCACTGCCTTTTTTCACAGAACTAGAACAAAAAAAATCACAGTTTGTATGGAAACACAAAAGACCCCGAATAGCCAAAGCAATCTTGAGAAAGGAAAATGGAATTGGAGGAATCAGGCTCCCTGACTTCAGACTATACTACAAAGTTACAGTAATCAAGACAGTATGGTACTGGCACAAAAACAGAAATATAGATGAATGGAACAGGATAGAAAGCCCAGAGATAAACCCATGCACATATGGTCACCTTAATTTTGATAAAGGAGGCAAGAATACACAGTGGAGAAAAGACAGCCACTTCAATAAGTGGTGCTGGGAAAACTGGACAGCTACATGTAGAGGAATGAAATTAGAACACTCCCTAACACCATACACAAAAATAAACTCAAAATGGATTAAAGACCTAAGTGTAAGGCCAGACACCATCAAACTCTTAGAGGAAAACATAGGCAGAACACTCTGTGACATAAATCACAGCAAGATCCTTTTTGACCCACCTCTTAGAGAAATGGAAATAAAGACAAAAATAAACAAATGGGACCTAATGAAACTTAAGAGTCTTTTGCACAGCAAAGGAAACCATAAACAAGACCAAAAGACAACCCTCAGAATGGGAGAAAATATTTGCAAATGAAGCAACTGACAAAGGATTAATCTCCAAAATATACAAGCAACTTATGCAGCTCAATAACAAAAAAACAAACAACCCAATCCAAAAAAGGGCAGAAGACCTAAATAGACATTTCTCCAAAGAAGATATACAGATTGCCAACAGACACATTAAAGAATGCTCAACATCATTAATCATTAGAGAAATGCAAATCAAAACTACAATGAGGTATCACCTCACACCAGTCAGAATGGCCATCATCAAAAAACCTACAAACAATAAATGCTGGAGAGGGTGTGGAGAAGAGGGAACCCTCTTGCACTGTTGGTGGGAATGTAAATTGATACAGCCACTATGGAGAACAGTATGGAGGTCCCTTAAAGAACTAAAAATAGAACTACCATATGACCCAGCAATCCCACTACTGGGCATATACCCTGAGAAAACCATAATTCAAAAAGAGTCATGTACCAAAATGTTCATTGCAGCTCTATTTACAATAGCCAGGACATGGAAGCAACCTAAGTGGCCATCAAGAAATGAATGGATAAAGAAGATGTGGCACATATATACAATGGAATATTACTCAGCCATAAAAATTAATGAAACTGAGTTATTTGTAGTGAGGTGGATGGACCTAGAGACTGTCATACAGAGTGAAGTAAGTCAGAAAGAGAAAAACAAATACTGTATGCTAACACATATATATGGAATATAAAAAAGAAAGAAAGAAAGAAAAATGGTCAGAAGAACCTAGGGGAAAGATGGGAATAAAGATGCAGACCTACCAGAGAATGGACTTGAGGATATGGCAAGGGGGAAGGGTAAGCTGGGACAAAGTGAGAGAGTTACATGGGCATGTATACACTATCAAACGTAAAATAGATAGCTAGTGGGAAGCAGTCGCATAGCACAGGGAGATCAGCTCGGTGCTTTGTGACCACCTTGAGGGGTGGGATAGGGAAGGTGGGAGGGAGGGAGATGCAGGAGGGAAGAGATATGGGGACATATGTGTATGTATAACTGATTCACTTTGTTATAAAGCAGAAAGTAACACACCATTGTAAAGCAATTATACTCCAACAAAGATGTTAAAAAAAAAAAAAAGAATTGAAATAGTGGTTCATCTCACTTTGACTGTGTGGATGTTACCCTTGGCATAAGGGATAGTGATTAGAGTGGAAAATAGCTATTGGCTTCCTTGATTATGTTGCACTTCTTGACGTTGATCTTATCAATGGAATTCATGGAGTTGAGGGGAAAAGAACTATTTGCATAAAGTTTTCATAAACTTAGAAATATCTGGATTTAATATTATATTTATATTATTTATATTATGGTTTATTAGGCTTATAGTATAGGAACTAGTTCTAAATGTATTTTATGTATGGAAGAATGGGGCAACCGATGATTTAGCATTCAAAGGCCAATTCATTTTTTGTTATTTTTCTTATCATCTTTTTTTGAGGATAATCTCTGCCCAATCCTTTTAAAGTTTCAGCACTTTCTTTATGAGTGAAGAACTAAAACCATCCCTCCCCCCATGTCAAGAGCCTCAAAATTATCCTCTTAACTTACAAAAATATCTTCTTTATGAGCCTCATGTAGGATTAATTGGCTCTTTCTCCATTTTTTATTAGATGTCACTTATAATAACTTGTGAATGTCTATTCACTTTTTCCAGGGTTCACAAATGTCCCAACAGATAGAGCATTGTGACATAATTAGTCAAATCTTGACTTTGAGCAGTTTCAGCTTTGGCAAATGTAAGACATAATTTGAAGTCTGCTTTGAATATTGGGAAGAAAAAAACCTTAAATATCTATGACATAAAGATGATGTACAGAATCTCTTCCTATTTGAAATGAGGAACAATGATTTTGCCCAGTCTACTGCTAACAAAGTTATGGAGAGTTGTCAGTACTTTGGGGCACATTTACATAAAATTTAATTGCAAAGCTTAAGTGAAATCCTACCAAGGCCATAAGGCTAACGTTCAAAGAAGGAAGGGAAATGCTTGTCGGAGGGTTATCACTAGGAGAAATTTTAATAAAAACTACAATTTTTGAGGGGATTAATGTTACTTTGAGTGCTCCTAGTCCAAGGATTTGAATGATAGCTTAACCATCTACCTAGAAAAATAGATGTTTGTAGTTTTATGAAAACTTATGATTAAATCCACCAGTAATTACACTTTACTTCTATAAGCTCTATATTTATCAAGTTTCAACATTAATTATAATCCTTAAATTTTTTTCTTCCAGTTTTATTGAGATATCACTGACATACCACACTGTATAAGTTTAAGGTATACAGCATAATGATTTGACTTATATACATCATGAAATGATTGTCACAATAAATTTAGTGAACATCCATCATCTAATAGAGATACAGAATAAAAGAAAAAGAAAAAAAATATTTTTCCTTGTGATGAGAACTCTTAGGATTTACTCTCTTAACAGCTTTCATGTATAACATACAGCAGTGCTAATTATTAAATCTTGTTGTATATTACAACCCCAATACTTATTTATCTTGTAACTGGAAGTTTCTACCTTTTAACCACCTTCATTCAATTCCTCTTCCCCCTTCCCACCTGCCTCTGGTAGCCAAAAATCTGATCTCTTTTTCTATGAGTTTTGTTTGTTTTTGAAGTACAATTGTCCTACAACACTGTGTTAATTCCTAGTGCACAACATAGTGATTCAATATTTCTGTACATTAAAAAATGATCACCATTACAATGTTTAAAATTTAAGACATTGCATCCAGAATTTTAGGGACTACATCTATATTGCATGTGCATGTGCTTGTGGTGTCTAGCTTTTAATAATGATTTTTAATAATGATTCTCTGTGGGAATGCCTCAAAGGAACCAAGAAATATGAAAGCTTTGACTAGTCATATGAATATTATTCATTTTTTAAACTAGTTACATAGTCAGTTTTTGTATATTTGGTAACCTTCTGCTCAAGCTATTACATTGCCTTTATTAATCAGTGTTCATTAAAAGAAAATAATTAACATGGGAATCTGGAATGTAGGACTCTGTTGTCTCTTGCAGGGGGAGCTGGGAATCTCTATGGGGACTCCTGGGGCTCCTGGGGAGGAGATTGAAGGAGACTATAGGATACAAAGCTGTGGGCAACCCCTAGGTAAGAGAATCCTGAACAAATAATTTAATTTGGGAGCTGATGCATAAAATTAGAGATGAAAGTAGGGCCTGGTTGTCAGAATGAGGAAGAAGGGCAGGAAAGGATGGGGTGGAGGACAGAGCCAGTGAATGTAATACTGCAGAGAAGGCCAGGGAGCACCAGATGAAGGGCAAGCTGGAAGACAGCTGAACAATAGGCCAGCAAGAGCCTCACTGGGGCAGGATCCAGAGAGCCAGACTCTTTCAAAGGCCCTGCACTTGGGTCACATTAAGAGAAAAGTATTCATCAACAAATTGGAAAGCAATAAACTACTATCATTCCCTACTTCTCTGTTTAGAGGCAAAGGAGTCAAGACATCAATAGAATATGATACCGTCCTTCTAAAATTCTTTAATTCCTCCAAAACTAATAGTGCAATTGCTAGTATTGAATTTTACTTTTATACCTTTTTTTGTTGTTGTTTTGTACAGTTTAGCTAGTTTCTATTAGAGAGGACAGAGAAATAGGCAGAGATGAACAAAGGAAGAGAGAAGAAAGTGGAAAAAGGCCCATATTGTCCACAAATATTACAATGTACTTGTAACTAATTGGATGAGCTTGGGATAAAAGAAAGTGCTGTCTTTCTTTTTACATGGTTCATTACCGCTTCACACAGAACAATTTTTTTTTTTTAAGGACACACATTTATCATGGTAATAATAAGTGGAATTAGTCTGAGAAGTTTTGGATAATTTGCATCTTCTGGTCCTCTAAATATTGTTAGTGAGGTGTCTATAGTAGTACTGAGGAGGAAGTTACATTGTGATTTAATAGTAACCATGACAAAAGCAACAACAATCTACCTAATATTTTATACTTTGAAAACCATTTTTCACATACTTTATTAATTTGGTCCTAATAGGAGATATGATGATCCCCATTTTTCTGATGAGGAAACCAAGACCTTGAGGTTTAGAGCTGAGTGTGGCCAGTCAGCCTGTCTGGTCCTGACCCACTTACCTCAATCCCCAGTTCTTTCCACATTAAGACCAGTTAACTGGCTGGCTGACAGCAGTGTCTCCCTGAGACTGTGGAGAAAAGCCAAATGGGAATTTTCAAGTCAAAGAGTGGGAGTGGCCATGTCTAAGAAGATAAATGGTGAGGAAAGCCTCGTTGGACATAACGTGGATGTGAAAGCTGCTGACAGAACTGAATGATGTCATCAGGTGACAGTTGGTCCAGAGTAGGAATTTGATTCAACCTGTGGTGCCATAACCTGATTGTTTTGTGTCATATAACACTATTAGTTCAAAAATTTTGAGCATGCACACTCAGTTTTTATGCATTTCTAGAATATATACATGTATGTATATTAATCTGTTTTATACTTTATAAAACATAGACAAAAATAAATTTTGGATTAAGAAGATAAAAATACAGTAGAAGTCCTAACATTTTTTTCCTTGTACTTGTTGTCTTCTAATATGTAACATGAAATTGTCTTCTACATACTCTCTAGTTGTTCTTTGTGGCTCAGGGATTCTGTCATTTATAACCTGTGTTTGAATAATGAGCTTTGTCTGAAGAATTTTTTTCCAGGACACTAGTTACCTTATTTTCTGCAACTGCATTTTCAATGTACATTCATTTGGTCATCTTAATGAGCTCCCCATAAATCTCATTGCACATATTTTATATTCTTTCCAGAACGATTCAGTTGCTTGTCTTATAATGCTCCGCTGGAGACATCTAATTTAACCTTCATTTAACTAGACATGAGCCCAGATAAATATGTCTGGATCCAGGGCCAAATAAATGTCTAGCCAGAATCAGAGGACATGCCATCATGAGTGTCAGCTACTGACATGTTTTGTCTAGACTTGCAAGGTTTATGTTTTATTTTCCCTGTGCTTGGCAAGTGTGTTCATTTATTTCAGGAATTTTATTTTTGGGATAAACATTTCTCGAATCTAATTTATCTAAATAAACTAAAGGAAAAAAGGAAGAGTAATTCCTTTACTGGTTTCTTTGATGCAGATTCTCAGAGTGCTAAGAGATTGGAGGCTGTGATGTTTATGTATGGAGTTTGATTTTTTCTTCCACAAGGACAAAGCAATAGCTTGTAAGGATTCCCTTATTTTTCTTGAGATACACATATCAACCAGAAATTGCTGTTTGCGATATAGCAAATATATGGTCAGTTTTCTCAATCTCTCTCCTTTCTAGATAAGGAGGGATACAAAACCATAGTATTTTCCAGGTACGTGCTACATGTTGATAGGTAACACAGAAAACAAGTTTGAGGAAAAGCAACAGCCCTCTTGTCCCCATCCTCACAAAAGTCACTATGAATTTCTGTCATTGTACTTAAATTATGTGCAAAAGCTGTAGATTTTGCCAGAATATGTCCTTGAAACATCAAATAGCTGGTTGAACATGTCATATCTCTGCTACGGGCTGAATTCCGCTTGTAGGCAACTGACTGGGAGTCATGTGGGCCCTGTGTGCTCAGAGGAAAGGCGCTGTGAGGGATTCTTCCCCGAAGTCCTCTTTTTTTTCCAGGCTGTGGAGATGTAGGCATCGTAAGTTCAGAGTAAGTTTTCAAAGGGAGAGAAAAGTTGATGATTTCCCAGTCCATTCCACTTTCCATTCTAACTCATTCTTGGAGTCACAGGGACTCTCTGACTTAACCACAATGGGGTAAATACCTGATACTGGTGGAGTTCACCAACAACAGCTGCTTCGCCTTGTCCTGCTCACATGAACAGGATGTGGAAACTTGCATCACTGCTGGCAGCACACTGGACAGATTTCTGGAAAAGAATTCTCATTCGTTGGACAAAGAGTTTGGAAGAGAATTTTTGTGTTTGTTTTTTTCTTTTGCTAAAGAGAGATTTTTTTTTGTCTTTTCAAAAGTGGAATTTTAGGTTCACTACATGTCTAATGATATAATCTCTGAATGGCTTATTTGAAGAAGTCATTTGGATTTAATAAGCATTGACCTTTATAATTAAGAACATGATTCTGTATGTGTGTGTTTTTATTTTATTTATTTTATTCTATTTTACTTATTTACTTTTCTTCTTAGCCTTGGCCAACTATTTCCCACTGGGCAAAGGACTTAACAAACTACTGATTTTGGAGGCTAAACATCAAGTGTCAGCTGGGCAGGCCCTGGACCATCCCTGGGTCATCATGACTGCAGGGTCTTCCATGAAGAATCTTTAGAGGGTCATTTCCCAGAACTTCATGCGGAAGGCATCTCCCCAACCACAGAGTCCCAGATCTGCACAATCTTCTAAGTGATGTTCTTATCATAAATCAAGGCATATGTGGAGCAAGAGAAACTTAAAGGTAGAAGAATCACCACTATCTGCACTTTAGTGAGCAGATGACCTTTAAAATCACTTTATCCAATTTCAAGCCAGATACATTAACTTCATTAATAGCATTAGGTCAGTAGGGACCATTTCATCATGATTAAGGCACCCTAAAGCTCCAAGGATCTGGGAGTATGTGGTTATTGTTGGATAACGGTGACTTTCACTTTTACCATTTTTTGATCTATAATTTGTCCCATATTTATATAGGAAATATATAAATTCTCCAAAATTACTGCTGTAAATGATGACTAATATAGTAAATACTTAGTGCATTTATGTAATAGGAAAGAGTAGATGAAGAAAATCTCTTAATAATTGATGGATTAAATACAATATGAGATTATAGGAATAAGGGATGAATATGTGAGGGAATGATGAATCAGAGACATAGCAGGCATTGTTAGATATGGGGAATAAATGTACTTATCCTGAAATTACTGATTTGTAGTTAAGACCAGTATATGGTGTTAATAACCACTGGGTAACACTCAAGATAGTTACAAGCATCTGTTAATTTCATATTTAGTCTGCAAGTATTCATGGAAATTGTTAATTATGGGGCATATAAAAAAACTTAGCAGGTAACAAAATAAAAATAAACCAGTGGGACTACCTCAAACTAAAAAGTTTCTGTATAGCAAAGGAAACAACAAAACAGAAAGGCAACCCACAGAATGGGAAAGAATATTTGCAAACCATATATCTGATAAGAGGTTAATGTCCAATATATAAGGAACTTGTATAGCTCAATAGTAAAAAACAAACAAAAAAACAAACTAATAAACCCAATTTTTAAAATGGGCTAAGGGCTTGAATAGACATTTCTCTGAAGAAGACATATAGATGGCCATCAGGTACATCATCAGGGAAATGCAAATCAAAACCACAATGAGATATCACTTCACACCTGTCATTAACAAAACAAAAGACAACAAGTGTTGGCAAGGATGTGGAGAAAAGGGAATCCTTGTACACTGTTGATGAGAATATAAATTGGTGCCGCCACTATGGAAAACAGTATGGCGGCTTCTCAAAAAATTAAAAATAGAACTACTGTATGATCCAGCAATCTCACTTCTGGATATTTATCCAAAAGAACTGAAATCAGGATCTGGAAGAGAGATGAACACTCCTATGTTCATTGTGCATTGTTTGCAAAAGCCAAGATGTGGAAACAACCTAAATGCCCATCTGCAGATAAATGCATAAGAAAATGTGATGTATACATACAACGGAATACTATTCAGCCTTAAAAAAGAAGGAAATTCTGCAGTATGTGACAACATGGATGAACCTTGAGGACATTATGCTTAATTGAATAATCCAGTCACAGAAAAATAGATACCGCATGATTCCACTTATATGAGGTATCTAAAATATTCAAATTCATAGAATCGAAGAGTGGAATGGTTAGTTGTCAGGGCCTGAGGGGAGGAGGAAATGGGGAGTTAGTAATTAACCAGTGTAAAGTTTTAGTCAAGCAAGTTTCTAGAGATCAGCTGTACAACCTTGTATCTATAGTCAACAATACATAATATACTGTACACTTAACATTTGTTAAGAGGATAGATCTCATCTTACCACAATAAAATTAAAAACCAAAAATGAATTTTAAGATGCTGTAGCTATCCATCAGAAGCTTACAAGCTAATTGGACCATTATTCACTGGAAAATGGGATTTTACAGAATCAGACAATAGTGATATTATTCTACTGTTAGCATCCATCACCCACCAGAGTTTACAAAGGAATATGTATGTGATCATCTTGCTTCATTCCTCTACTGTCAACTCTTTTTTGGTTAGCCCGGGTTTCTTCTAGAATCATTTAATCAAATACCTTGACAGCTCTAAATACCCAGCATGGAATAATTATAAGTGGTGTATTAAAAGAAGTAAACTCCAAAACTCAGTTCTCCAGGCAAGGCACATATGGTCTGATTCCTTGTACAGTAAATTTTTGCAAAGTGATACAAAGACTGAAATATTATTAAGTATATCACTTAATATCACTCTTATGAATGGATAAATATAGTAAATAGTGATTTATCAGTTGACATCACTTTATTTTGTTAAGTACAATAATAAAATACTAGAGTGATGTTTAGTATAACCATAAAATCAGTCTTAATTTTCTATTTTATTTTTCTCTTTTAGGTTATATATATGGAACAATTATATGTGATATATAAATTTGAATGTTAATTAGTAATAGAAATATTTCCAGTATAAATTGTAATGCTGTATCATATATGGCAAACAGTGGTTAATTCCTTTACTATAGAAAAAGTACAAATTCATTAAAAAATAGAAAAAAATGGGCAAATATCTTGACAGGTAGTTCATAAAAATACAAATGTATAATAAGCACGTGAAAATGCTCAATTTCACTCATAATTTAAAAATGAAAATTAAAACAACAAAGAGATAGGAATTTTTCACCTATCAGATGAATGCAGTTTAACACTTGGATAAAATGTCTGGTGGAGGTTGCAGGAAAAGAGACATTGTCATGCACCCTTGAGACAGAGGAGTGCAAGCTCCTTTCCACTTCACCGGGGGAAGGTTTGGCGGCAACATCTATTCAAATTAAAAATGCAGTGGCCCTTTGACCTAATAGTGGCATTTCTAGAAATTTGCCCTATCCATATTCTTGACAAAGTGTGAAAAGATAATATGTGCAAAAGTGTATAAAGCATTGTTATTTATATAAACAAGAATCCCAAGTGAATGCCCATCAGTACAGGAACTCTTTAAATAAAGCATGGTACATCTAAGCATCGGGCAACCCCACATTAAAAATGACGTGGTAGATCTGTATGTCATGTTATGTGATATGTTATTGTGTAAAATGAAAAGGCAAGGTGCAGAGAACTATTACAGTATGATATCATTTGTGTGAAAAATGCATTTAGAAGCCTGAAATTTGCAAGAATTTGATGAAGATAGTGATTATATCTGGGGAAAAAAAGAATAGGAGGTCTGGGGTGGAAGGGAAAGGTTTATTTTCATTTTATACCTATTTCTACCTTAATTTTTTTAAATTGATGTATTTACTTTGTCTATTGTGAAAGAAAATCCACTTGAAAATGCAAGTGGCAGAAGTGAAAAAATCAAAAAGGGAGAAGCTTGAATAAGCAGTCCTAAAAAAATTGGGGACTGACTGACTAAGCTGTGAAAACTAGTTCTTTATATAAGTGGATATTTTATATCTTTTCCAATTGAAATTTTTCAATTGAAAAAGTACAAGCAATAGAAGTACAAGCAATAAAAATTCTAATGCTAGACATAGAAAACAAATTTATGGTTACCAAATGGGAAAGTGGGGGAGGGAAAAATTAAGAGTTTGAGGTTAACATATACACACATATATATATACATATACAGCACAGGGAACTATATTCAATATCTTGTAATAACCTATGATGGAAAAGAATCTGAAAAAGATTATATATATATATATCTCTGAATCACTTTGCTGTATATCTGAAACTAACACAACTTTGTGAATCAGCTATACTCCAATACAAAATTCTAATGCTAATACTTTCAGATTTCTTAAACGATTAGAAATAGCTTTAACATGCAGCCATGTTATTCTAACATTTATTGAACACAGTATTACTCTGTGCCAAGAACTATGCCCAACACCTTTTTTTTTTTTTATAAAGACAGTGAAATAGAGAGGAAGTCTTTATTTATTTATTTATTTATTTATTTATTTATTTATTTATGGCTGTGTTGGGTCTCCGTTTCTGTGCGAGGGCTTTCTCTAGTTGTGGCAAGTGGGGGCCACTCTTCATCGCGGTGCGTGGGCCTCTCACTATCGCGGCCTCTCTTGTTGCGGAGCACAGGCTCCAGACGCGCAGGCTCAGTAATTGTGGCTCACGGGCCTAGTTGCTCCGTGGCATGTGGGATCTTCCCAGACCACGGCTCGAACCCGTGTCCCCTGCATTGGCAGGCAGATTCTCAACCACTGCACCACCAGGGAAGCCCCCAACACCTTTAATATATATTATCTTGTTTACTCTTCACAACAAATTTATGATGCATGTATTATTCCTAATTTGATTTTACACATAGCTCAGAGATGTGCAATAACTTATTCATGATCACACAGCAGGTAAATAGCTCTGGAATTAGAAACTCAGAACTCCTCCCACAATCTCTATGTTGGATTACTTCTAGGAGATTAGAATGCAAGAGGAAGGCTCTGAGGTCTTAGATTTTGTCCATATTGACACAAAGAAATAGTGGAATACAGTATTACCTGAAGTTATGGTATAAATATTTGTAATATCCATGGATAATTTACTTTCATGTCCTTTGCTTATGCAGGTTACCCAGACTTAAAGAGTTCACCTGCAGGCATCCTCTAATCCAGGGGTCCCCAACCCCTGGCGGCGGACCGGTACTGGTCCGAGTCAGAGTCAGAGACCTGCTATGAGTCAGAGACCTGTTATGAGTCAGAGACCTGTTATGAACCGGGCCGCACAGCAGGAGGTGAGAGGTGGGCTAGCGAGCGAAGCTTCATCTGCTACTCCCCATCACTCGCATTACCGCCTGAACCATCTCCCCTGCTGCCCAGTCTGTGGAAAAATTGTCTTCCACGAAACTGGTTCCTGGTGCCAAAAATGTTGGGGACCGCTGCTCTAGTCCAGAGTCAGCACTGGGTTATTGTGGGGCCAACAGAGGATGTTGAATGCAGGGCACGGAGAAAGGTTTAGGAGAGGTAGGGCTGGCTAGGAAGATGGGTCGAGCCTCAGAGATGAACAAAGGCAGGGAGCTTGGAATCCAGGGAGGCAGTCTGGGGCAGCAGGGATGAGAAAAGAAGGATCAGGAACCCAGGCAGAGGGAGACAATAAGAACTCAGTGCCCCAGGAGAGGAGCCTGACACTAAGTCCAGGGTTCCTCAGGGTCAGAGCGCTTGTTTACATGGTAACTCGGTACCATTAGTGAGAGAACCTATAGGATGGAAGGACCGAGAGGCAGACAGTTGCTCATGACGCCTACATTTTTAACTTCTCAAGGGCAGGGACCAGACCTTATTTATTTTTGAAAACCCAGAGCCTGGTAATGTGCACTTAGCAGGCACTCACTGTTTGAAAATGAAATGTGGACAGTTCTCCACCTGCCCTTGCCCCAAGCGTTCCCTGCTTAGCAGCCAAAGTTCCCATTGATCTAAATCTCTTAATCATTTGTAGAAGTTGGGTGGATGAGATGGGAAAGGCTCAAGATGTCTAGCGGGATATACACTATGAATTTTCATGAGCAGAAAAAACACCCTTCTTTTTCCTGCTAGCTATTTGTGGACCCTCACTAACAGTCTGGAAACCTTTAAAGGATTTTGAATGGAGGACTGTGGGTTAGGTAATGTCCCCTTCGCTCCAACTTTTGTAAAGTTCTTACAAATCAACTCACTTTGTTTTTAATTGTCTCTCTGAAAAATTCATAGTTCTTTCACAGGTTCACTTTCTTGTTATATTGATATGATGTGACAAGGAACTTGTAGGTCATATTTAACATCCCAGGATGGAGTTCTTCCCACCCTCCTCTCTCCACCACAAAGAAACAGACTAAGGAGCAAATCAACCACATCCCTGGCCATATCATCTTCTGAAATTTTTTTTGGAATAAAAAGATTTTGACAGTTCTACAAATCACGGAACTTTGTAGTCAACTCCTGAGAGAAAAATATAAATTAGCAATTTTTTCATATGTGTCGACCCTCTTCTACCATCCTCTGGTGAAATTAGGTATTGCAAACCAATTTTAAAATATTTGGATATTCTTCACTTGAACATTGCTAATATGAACTGAGTGAAAAGAACACAGATTATTTTATAAAAGATAATTAAATCTCACATTTCCTTTTACATTTCTTTTTTTTTTACTTTTATGAAATCACTTCTCTCTTTCTCTAATAGAGAAAACAGGTTTGTCCTGAATAATAATATCAACTTCCTCTTTCATCACTGTCTAATATCCATTTAGATTTTGTCTTGTATTATTATTTGTTCTGAATTTTCTTATCTTAATATATTCTGTCTTACCCTTTCTCCCTGTCTCCTGGTGGTTATGTGATTGTTTACTGTTATCTTTGTTTGCATATTTTAAAAATGTTTGTCAAAAAGTTCTACTTTCCATGATATAAGGTTGATAACTATATTTTGAGGAGTTCTATGTTTGATTGACATAATCTGAATAATAGAAATCATGTGGCTTATGGTTCAAGATGGCGGAGTAGAAGGACGTGCTCTCACTCTCTCCTGTGAGAACACCAGAATCACAACTAACTGCTGAACAAGCAACGACAGGAAGACACTGGAACTGACCAAAAAAATACCCCACATCCAAAGACAAAGGAGAAGCCACAATGAGACGGTAGGAGGGACACAATCACAATAAAATCAAATCCCATAACTGCTGGGTGGGCGACTGACAAACTGGAGAACACTTATACCACAGAAGTCCACCCACTGGAGTGAAGGTTCTGAGCCCCACGTCAGGCTTCCCAACCTGGGGGTCCGGCAATGAGAGTAGGAACTCCTAGAAAATCAGACTTTGAAGGCTAGTGGGATTTGATTGCAGGACTTCGACAGGACTGGGGGAAACAGAGACTCCACTCTTGGAGGGCACACACAAAGTAGTGTGCACATTGGGACCCAGGGAAAGGAGCAGTGACCCCATAGGAGACTGAACCAGACCTACCTGCTAGTGTTGGAGGGTCTCCTGCAGAGGCAGGGGGTGGCTCTGTCTCACTGTGAGGACAAGGACACTGGCAGCAGAAGTTCTGGGAAGTACTCCTTAGCGTGAGCCCTCCCAGAGTCAGCCATTAGCCCCACCAAAGAGCCTAGGTTAGCTCCAGTGTTGGGTCACCTCAGGGCAAACAACCAACAGGGAGGGAACCCAGCCCCACCCATCAGCAGTCAAGTAGATTAAAGTTTTACTGAGCTCTGCCCACCAGAGCAACAGCCAGCTCTACCCACCACCAGTCCCTCTGATCAGGAAACTTGCACAAGCCTCTTAGATAGCCTCATCCACCAGAGTGCAGACAGCAGAAGCAAGAACTACAGTCCTGCAACCTGTGGAACAAAAACCACATTCACAGAAAGATAGACAAGATGAAAAGGCAGAGGGTTATATACCAGATGAAGAAACAAGATAAAACCCCAGAAAAACAACTAAATGAAGTGGAGATAGGCAACCTTCCAGAAAAAGAATTCAGAATAATGATAGGGAAGATGATCCAGGACCTCGGAAAAAGAATGGAGGCAAAGATCGAGAAGATGCAAGAAATGTTTAACAAAGACCTGGAAGAATTAAAGAACAAAGAAACAGAGATGAACAATACAATAACTGAAATGAAAACTACACTAGAAGGAATCAATAGAGAATAACTGAGGCAGAAGAACAGATAAGTGACCTGGAAGACACAATGGTGGAATTCACTGCTGCAGAACAGACTAAAGAAAAAAGAATGAAAAGAAATGAAGACAGCCTAAGAGACCTCTGGGACAACATTAAACACAACAACATTCGTATTATAGGGGTCCCAGAAAGAGAAGAGAGAGAGAAAGGACTGGAGGAAATATTTGAAGAGATTATAGTTGAAAACTTCCCTAACGTGGGAAAGGAAATAGCCACCCAAGTCTAGGAAGCGCAGTGAGTCCCATACAGGATAAACCCAAGGAGAAACATGCCGAGACACATGGTAATCAAATTGGCAAAAATCAAAGACAAAGAAAAATTATTGAAAGCAGCAAGGGAAAAACAGCAAATAACATACAAGGGAACTCCCATAAGGTTAACAGCTGGTTTCTCATCAGAAACTCTATGAGCCAGAAGGGAGTGGCATGATATACTTAAAGTGATGAAAGGGAATAACCTACAATGAAGATTACTCTACTCAGCAAGGATCTCATTCAGACTCGATGGAGAAATCAAAAGCTTTATGGACAAGCAAAAGCTAAGAGAATTCAGCACCACCAAACCAGCTCAACAACAAATGCTAAAGGAACTTCTTTAAGTGGGAAACACAAGAGAAGAAAAGGACCTACGAAAACAAACCCAAAACAATTAAGAAAATTGTAAATAGGAACATACATATAAATAAGTACCTTAAACGTGAATGGATTAAATGCTCCAACCAAAAGACACGGGCTTGCTGAATGGATACAAAAACAAGACCCATATATATGCTGTCTACAAGAGACCCACTTCATACCTAGGGACACATACACACTGAAAGTGAGGGGATGGAAAAAGATAATCCACGCAAATGGAAATCAAAAGAAAGCTGGAGTAGCAATACTTATATAAGATAAGTAGACTTTAAAATAAAGAGTGTTACAAGAGACTAGGAAGGACATTACATAATGATCAAGGGATCAATCCAAGAAGAAGATATAACAATTATAAATATATACGCACCCAACATAGGAGCACCTCAATACATAAGGCAACTGCTAACAGCTATAAAAGAGGAAATCGACAGTAACACAATAATAGTGGGGGACTTTAACACCTCACTTACACCAATGGACAGATCATCCAAAATGAAAATAAATAAGGAAACAGAAGCTTTAAATGACACAATAGACCAGATAGATTTAATTGACATTTATAGGACATTCCATCCAAAAACAGCAGAGTACACTTTCTTCTAAAGTGCGCACGGAACATTCTCCAGGATAGATCACATCTTGGGTCACAAATCAAGCCTCAGTAAATTTAAGAAAATTGAAATCATATCAAGCATCTTTTCTGACCACAACGCTATGAGATTAGAAATGAATTACAGGGGAAAAAACGTAAAAAACACAAACACATGGAGGCTAAACAATACGTTACTAAATAACAAAGAGATCATTGAAGAAATCAAAGAGGAAATCAAAAAATACCTAGAGACAAATTACAATGAAAACACGATGATCCAAAACCTATGGGATGCAGCAAAAGCAGTTCTAAGAGGGAAGTTTATAGCTATACTAGCCTATCTCAAGAAACAAGAAAAATCTCAAATAAACAAACTAACCTTACACCTGAAGGAACTAGAGAAAGAAGAACAAACAAAACCCGCAGTTAGCAGAAGGAAAGAAATCATAAAGATCAGAGCAGAAAAAAAATGAAATAGAAACAAAGAAAACAATAGCAAAGATCAATCAAACTAAAAGCTCGTTCTTTGAGAAGATAAACAAAATTGATAAACCATTAGCCAGACTCATCAAGAAAAAGAGGGAGAGGACTCAAATCAATAAAACTAGAAATGGAAAATGAGAAGTTACAACAGACACCACAGAAATACAAAACATCCTAAGAGACTACTACAAGCAACTCTATGCCAATAAAATGGACAACCTGGAAGAAATGGACAAATTCTTAGAAAGGTATAAACTTCCAAGACTGAAACAGGAAGAAATAGAAAATATGAACCAATCACAAGCACTGAAATTGAAACTGTGATTAAAAATCTTCCAACAAACAAAAGTGCAGGACCAGATGGCTTCACAGGTGAAATCTAACAAACATTTAGAGAAGAGCTAACACCCATCCTTCTCAAGCTCTTCCAAAAAATTGCATTGGACGGAACACTCCCAAACTCATCCTATGAGGACACCATCACCCTGATACCAAAACCAGACAAAGATACTACAAAAAAAGAAAATTACAGACCAATATCACTGATGAATATAGATGCAAAAATCCTCAACAAAATACTAGCAAACAGAATCTAACAACATATTAAAAGGATCATACTACTTGATCAAGAGGGATTTATCCCAGGGATGCAAGGATTCCTCAATATATGCAAATCAATCAATGTGATACACCATATTAACAAACTGAAGAAGAAAAACCATATGATCGTATCGATGCAGAAAAAGCTTTTGACAGAATTCAACACCCATTTAAGATAAAAACTCTCCAGAAAGTGGGCATAGAGGGAACCTACCTCAACATAATAAAGGCCATATACAGCAAACCCACAGCAAACATCATTCTCAGTGGTGAAAAACTGAAGGCATTTCCTCTAAGATCAGGAACCTGATGAGGATGTCCACTGTCACCACTATTATTCAGCATAGTTTTGGAAGTCCTAGCCATGGCAGTCAGAGAAGAAGAACAAATAAAAGGAATACAAATTGGAAAAGAAGAAGTAAAACTGTCACTGTTTGCAGATGACATGATACTATACATAGAGAATCCTAAAGATGCTACCAGAAATCTACTAGACCTAATCAATGAATTTGGTAAAGTTGCAGGATACAAAATTAATGCACAGAAATCTCTTGCATTCCTGTATACTAGTGATGAAAAATCTGAAAACAAATTTAAGGAAACACTCCCATTTACCATTGCAACAAAAAGAATAAAATACCTAGGTATAAACCTACATAGGGAGACAAAAGACCTGTATCGAGAAAACTATAAGACACTGATGAAAGAAATTAATGATGATACCAACAGATGGAGAGATATACCATGTTCTTGGATTGGAAGAATCAATATTGTGAAAATGACTATACTACTGAAAGCAATCTACAGATTCATTGAAATCCCTATCAAATTACCAATGGCATTTTTTTACAAAATTAGAACAAAAAATCTTAAAATTTGTTTGGAGACACAAAAGACCCCGAATAGCCAAAACAGTCTTGAGGGGAAAAACGTGGAGCTGGAGGAATCAGTCTCCCTGACTTCAGGCTATACTACAAAGCTATAGTCATCAAGACAATATGGTACTGGCACAAAAACAGAAATATAGATCAATGGAACAAGATAGAAAGCCCAGAGATAAACGCATGCACCTATGGTCAACTAGTCTATGACAAAGGAGGCAAGGATATACAATGGAGAAAAGACAGTCTCTTCAATAAGTGGTGCTGGGAAAAGTGGACAGCTACATGTAAAAGAATGAAATTAGAACACTCCCTAACACCATACACAAAAATAAACTCAAAATGGATTAGAGACCTAAATGTAAGACTGGACACTATAAAAAACTTAGAGGAAAACATAGGAAGAACACTCTTTGACATAAATCACAGCAAGATCTTTTTTGATCCACCTCCTAGAGTAATGGAAATAAAAACAAAAATAAACAAATGGGACCAAATGAAACTTCAAAGCTTTTGCACAGCAAAGGAAACCATAAACAAGACGAAAAGACAACCCTCAGAATGAGAGAAAATATTTGCAGACGAATCAATGGACAAAGGATTAATCTCCAAAATATATAAACAGATCATGCAGCTCAACATTAAAAAAACAAACAACCCAATCCAAAAATGGGCAGAAGACTTAAATAGACATTCCTCCATACAGATGGCCAAGAAGCACATGAAAAGCTGCTCAACATCACTAATTATTAGAGAAATGCAAATCAAAACTACAATGAGGTATCACCTCACACCAGTTAGAATAGGCATCATCAGAAAATCTACAAACAACAAATGCTGGAGAGGGGGTGGAGAAAAGGGAACCCTCTTGCACTGTTGGTGGGAATGTAAATTGATACAACCACTATGGAGAACAGTATGGAGGTTCCTTAAAAAAACTAAAAATAGAACTACCATATAAACCAGCAATCCCACTACTGGGCAGATACCCAGAGAAAACCATAATTCCAAAAGACACATACACCCCAATGTTCATTGCAGCACTATTTATAATAGCCAGGTCATGGAAGCAACCTAAATGTCCATTAACAGATGACTGCATAAAGAAGATGTGGTACATATATACAATGGAATATTACTCAGCCATAAAAAGGAACGAAATTGGGTTATTTGTAGAGACGTGGATGTATCTAGAGACTGTCATACAGAGTGAAGTAAGTCAGAAAGAGAAAAACAAATATCGTATATTAACGCATATATGTGGAACCTAGAAATATGGTACAGAGGAACCAGTTTACAGGGCAGAAATTGAGACACAGATGTAGAGAACAAATGTATGGACACCAAGGGGGGAAAGTGGTGGTGGGGTGGGGATAGTTGTGTGCTGAATTGGGCGATTGGAAATGACATGTATACACTGATGTGTATAAAATGGATGACTAATAAGAACCTGGTGTATAAAAAAATAAATAAAATTAAATTTTAAAAAAAGGTTAAAATTAAAAAAGAAATAGAAATCATGCACATATGGGCTGTATTTTTTCATTCTATTGAATATCATACCATCATTTATTAAAATGCATAATATAAAAATGTGATGGAGAATAGTCTTTAAGTGTACAAACTTCTGGAAAGTTAAAACATTTAGGCTACAGTATAAACATCTTCAACTTAATATATCTTAATAATTACTGATTTGTGTTTGAAATATTTTTTCAAAGTGAAGAAGCTTCACTTTCAAAAAGTCACTTTAATCAAGAGTTAAATTCATAAAGAAAGGTTCTGAAACCTAAAACATGGATTGGTGTGAATTTGAACCTGGAGACCTAAGATGGTGCGTTATTTTCCCAGGGCTGCTGGAACAAATGATCGCAAACTGGGTGGCTTAAAACAACTCTGGTCTCTGTGTTCTGGAGACCAGAGTCTGAAATCGAGGTACCTGTGGGTTTGATTCCTTGTGGAGGCTCTGAGGGAGAATCTGCTCCATGCTTCTCTCCTGGCTTCCGGTGGTTGCTGACGATGCTTGGCACTTCTTGGCTTGTGGCTGCCCTACAGTATCTGCATCAGTCTTCATATGGCTTTTCTCTGTATGTCTGTGTCTCCTTCTCTGACTCTTATAAGGACACTTGTCATTGGATTTTTCACCTTAATTCAGGATGATCTCATCTCTAGATCCTTACCTTAATTATATTTTAAAAGACCCTTATTCCAAATAAAATTGCATTCTGAGGTTCTGCTTGCACATGTGTTTTAAGGTCACCATTCAACCCATTACAGATGGGAATTATCACCTATATTTGCAGCTCTGAGGTCACACTTGGCGTCCTCCTTTAGACCTGGCTTCCTAAACCGTTGTCTTCCTCTTTCTGTTGCCTGTGGCCCTGGCCTTGGGGCTCCACTTCCAATCTTTCATGAAATGGTACTCAGAGTATTAACTAGTGGATTTTTTAAAAACTATATTCCATAGAATTGTTCCAATTCTATAATTCTATTCTATTTCCTAGTATATCAGGAAAAGAGAACACTTTTATTTGCCTCTGATAAATAATTAAAGTACCAGATATTCCAGTCTTTATTTATTTATTCATTTCCCTGTTTCAAAGGTTTTAAGGTATCTTACATAAATAGATAAAAATGAGGTAAAAATCAATTTGAATTAAATAGAAGAGGAAAGCAGGAAAAATGAAAATGAGAGTCGAAGGGATAGGAAGAAGCTAGAAGGTAAAATTATTACATAAATTTTATAAATAAAAATATTAAAACCCATAAATTGTAGAAGGTGATTTGCTAAAGGTAAACTTCAAATTTGACTCTCAACTTTCTAGCAGTCCATTCAAAGAAGAAAGCAGGTATGTGCTTCAAAGTGTCCATAAAATTAAAGCAAATTAATTTTAATTAGTTGCTTGGAGGAAGTACATTCATTCCTGACGATTAGAAAATTTCTTGTGGGATCTCCAGGTGAGAATGTGCCATGTAATTAGCAAGTGCAATGCAATTAGCAGCGTCTTTAAACACAGTGAGAAGTTTCAACAGGTTTCTTGTTGTAATGTCCCTCAATATAAACCTCTGGGTAATTTGGTGAAAATAGTTACAGGGAGCTCAAAAGCATTTGGTCCAGGTACAGAGCTCAGTGTTTGTCTGGAATGCTGGAGAGAGGGATTTTTAGAAAATCAAAAAGAAGGGATAGCTAACATGCCTTCCAAGTGATATTCCAAATATACTGTTTCTCATTACGATTTTGGCTTGTATCGCACAGCAGTTACATCAGGCTGTTCTAGTGAAAATAACCTGGAGGGTGGCTCCCTGCAATGTCAGCTGTCATGTGCTCCAGCTGGCAGCCAGAGGGGCAGGCTGACAACCTCTGTTGCACACATGCTGAAGAGAAGCTGCCCACCCTCCCCACGTGGAGGGAGGATGAGGGCACAGCCTTGGGGGCCACCAGGATTTTCTCCAGGAATTGGGGCCTGCTGCAGTGCCCTGAGGAAAGGGCAACCAGGGCCACCAAAACTCCACAGCAAATGGTGTAGATGTTTTTTATTTGGAAAATCTTTAAATGTCTATGGCAAAATATTTTCTTCATATGTAAAAACATTTCAATAAAGTTTCACAGAAGCTTTACTGTTAAATACTGCTTTTTCTTGGTGTAACTTCTGAAATAAACTAGCATAACAAACTATTTCTAGGGTAACAGTAAATTAACATGTTGTGTAGACTTAATAGCTTTATGCTAGTTTAAAGTTGGGAATCATCTGACAAAAATGATGACTTTGATTCTAAAAGATCACTTGCCCTTCTTTCCAACAGATATCAGATAGGCTCACTCATCTATTGAAAGCATACCTAGTTAGTGGCAACAGAGACTCTTATCCTGTATTTTAAAAAGTGACTACCTATGATTTTATTTTATACAGGATTCCTTACAAATAATTAACACATTTTCTTAATAAAATAGGTGATCTAGTTACGGATAGAAGATAATATCTCAGTGGCAAGGACCAGAGAAAAGGCAATTTGACTTGCTTCCCATCGCTGCAGAGGTTTGGGATGGGTGAAAGGATTGTCACTTTTAGGCTGGGTCCTTGACCACACACACCTCCTGTCCCCTTAAACACCAGTACCTCCAGCATTCAAAAAATGGGGCAGAGAGCCTGGAGCAGGAGGGCGCAGACGCTGCTCCGTGTCTGTGGGGCTGTCCAGGCGATTAACTTGCGGGGTGCAGTTGGATAGTTTTCCTCTGGATACAGAGGCAGAATTCTGCTTGTTCTTACAAACCATCTAAAGTTAGATTCACGACCCAGGCAGTTCTTCTGGTACTAACTTGGTGTGGCGGCTCTGGCTACAGTTTAGAGCAACTTCAGAAGAGCCCTGCTCACTCTGTGCCAGGCTGGCTTCGGGTTGAAAGTGATTAGTGCAGCCCAGTGCTAGATGCCATGCATTAGCAGCACTTCAGCGCTAAGAACGTTTATGCCACAATAACTGCCAGCTACTCAGTGTGGGTTAGGGACAAGCAGAATAGTGAGAAGGGGGTGGATGGTGTGGGAGAGAGCATTTCACGGACTTTTAGAAGAGATTTGTGCGCAAAAGAGAAACAGAAAACAAATGGGAAGGGAGTTAAGGACAAGGTCGCTTCTTAGCATGCACTCCAATGTTGTTGAAGACACCAAGGGACTCTTCTTCCCCAGCCAGAGCGAATCTGAAGCAAAGCTGCCCTCTGGAGTGGAGAAGGCGACCCAGAAGGAGTCGTGAATCCCAGCTTGGGTTGAGGTTTTCACTAATCCAGGCTCCTGCCAAGACAGAGGACCTGGACTGGTACCTTTCCAAGGGATGGCTGGTCTCCGCTGGCATCCCTGACAAAGCAGGAGACACCAACAGCTGAGGGAGGCATGCTCACTGCTGTCTGGCAGGAAAGCCGGGGAGGAAGGTGGCACTTTGGAAATGTGACTGTGCACAGAAGCCACTGTGAAGTGCCCCGTGAACAAAAGTCTTCTTAGTGGACAGTGCATTGCCCCCAGTGGGAATTATTCGCCATGAAAGACCAGTATTACAGGAGCAACTGTTTTCCATGTTCAGATATGGGTGTTTCTGAAAATAGGGCTTTCTTTAAAGTCTTGAAAGAAAAAAAAGCCAAAACAAACAAACAAAACCCTTGTAGCTGCTGGATGGAAAAAGAGAGAAAAAAAAAGAGGCAAAAATCAGTCCAGAACTGGGTCCTCAAAATTCCTACCCATTCAAGCCTTCAAGAAGGAAGGAAACCTATGAACACAACTTTACCAAAAGCCTGTATATAACTGGTAGATAGGTTGAAATATGTGTCGTAATTTAGAAAATGCAACATTTGATACGTTGCTTCCGTTGGAATGTACACATCTATGTGAGGACATTTCACAACTGTGACAGCCATTCAAACCAAGCAGAGAAATCCATCCATTTAGAAACAAACATCTAATTACAATGTTGCAAAGCTTAGACAAGGTTTCCAATAATAATGAAGCATAATTAATTATATGATCTTATTAAATATATATTTTAATAAAAGTGAAATATATTTTATTAACAAATGACATTTTATCATTAATAAATAAAATTTAAATTAAAAAAATATTATTTTACCTTTAGCTTGCCGTTTTGAAATCACTAGTTTGTGTATTTTCCCTAAAGTCTCTATTAATATAATAGTATTTGCAAATAATTTTATATATAAATATATAAATACATTTACTGATAAAAACTAAATAAGAAAGTTTGGGGATCATTTATCTAAGTTATCAAAAGAGTATTTCTAATGATCAGCACACTCAGATTTAAGTTATTGATATTATTGAATATTCTGAGCTCTGCTTTGAATTCAGGAAGGTAACCTCACTGAGTCAAATACAGAAGAAAGGCCAATAAAAACCACAAATAATTTTGTTGTTCCTAACAGATTTTTCCCCCCAAATGGTTAACAGTATACAATTGTGGTCAATAGCCCAGTCTATAATTAATTTGTCAAGAAGAAAAATGGGAAATGGCATTTCTTTGCAATGTCTAGTAAGTTAATAGTTTACAACTTAGGAAAAGAATTGCTCTTTTAAAAATGGGAAAGACCACCTCTAGTTGCAGAGAAAAGGGATAAACTTGTAGATACTATAATCAAAGAGGCCAGGGTTGAAGCTCAAGGTTCATAACAATCCTTAAATTGTTTTGAGGGCAGAATATCACCTTGTTAGTCAATCAGCATCATTTTTTTTCAGGCTTCTCTCTATATAAAGCACTATTATTTAAAACCTTTTTCTTGAAAAGTTTTGTTTTGCTAAAACCAACTTTAATCTTTAAGAATAATATAACCATATATTTACCAGGTTCTATTTTAAGTCTTCAATAGCCTTTCCAAGTTAATGGTAAATATACTTTCAAAAGTATAATGCCAATTTTGAAGTTTGTTCAGCCAATGAACATTACCAGTGTAAGTAGATGAGAGGAATATGAGAAGTGAGATGCAGCCTATAGGGATCAACGACCAGAAACTACACAGATGCTTTGCCTGGAGGATTTGTTGCACTTTCCACGGGGAGCCAGTGAGACAGACATATGACTCAAGTGTGGCTTCCCTGCTGGATGAGGAAAACCATCACCCTCACCCACCAGCCCCCTTCTGTCTGGCCCAACTTGGGCCCCGACCCTGAGAGGTGACACAAGGCTCAGGGAAAGCTGAGGATGTTGCTTCACACGTTACTTAATAGTAAAATCGTAGCAGTAGGAGCAACAACAAAAAAACCCTATACCTGTAATGAATTCTTTGTTTTTTGGTGGGAGGGTTAGGTCAAAATGTGCTTCTTTAATAAATATACCTACAGGGAACTCTGCTCAATATTATGTAACAACTTAAATGGGAAAAGAATTTGAAAAAGGATAGATACATGTATATGCATAACTGAATCACTTTGCCATACACCTGAAACTATCACAACACTGTTAATCAACTATACTCCAAAATAAAATTAAAAGTTAAGGAGGAGGGAGGGGCAAGATGGCGGAAGAGTAAGACGCGGAGATCACCTTCCTCCCCACAGATACATTAGAAATACATCTACACGTGGAACTGCTCCTACAGAACACCCACTGAACGCTGGCAGAAGACGTCAGACCTCCCAAAAGGCAAGAAACTCCCCACGTACTTGGGTAGGGCAAAAGAAAAAAGAAATAACAGAGACAAAAGAATAGGGCCAGGACCTGCACCAGTGGGAGGGAGCTGTGAAGGAGGAAAGGTTTCCACACACTAGGAAGCCCCTTCGTGGGCAGAGACTGCGGGTAGCAGAGGGGGGAAGCTTCGGAGCCACGGAGGAGAGCGCACCCACATTGGTGCGGAGGGCAAAGCGGAGATTCCCGCACAGAGGAGCGGTGCCGACCAGCACTCACCAGCCTGAGAGGCTTGTCTGCTCAGCCGCCGGGGCGGGCGGGGCCTGGGAGCTGGGGCTCGGGCTTCGGTGCTAGCCGGGAGGGAGTCCGGGAAAAAGACTGCAGCTGCCAAAGAGGCAAGAGAATTTTTCTTGCCTCTTTGTTTCGCGGCGCGCAAGGAGAGGGGATTCAGAGCGCCACTTAAACGAACTCCAGAGACGGGCGCGAGCCGCGGCTATCAGCGCGGACCCCAGAGACGGGCATGAGACGCTAAGGCTGCTGCTGCCGCCACCAAAAAGCCTGTGGGCGAGCACAGGTCATTCTCCACACCGCCCCTCCCGGGAGCCTGTGCAGCCCGCCACAGCCAGGCTCCCGTAATCCGGGGACAACTTCCCCGGGAGAGCGCACGGCGCGCCTCAGGCTGCTGCAACGTCACGCCGGCTTCTGCCGCCGCAGGCTCGCCCCGCCTCCTCCGTACCGCTCCCTCCCCCCGGCCTGACTGAGCCAGAGCCCCCGAATCAGCTGCTCCTTTAACCCCGTTCTGTCTGGGCGGGGAACAGACGCCCTCAGGGGACCTACATGCAGAGGCGGGTCCAAATCCAAAGCTGAACCCCGGGAGCTGTAGGAACAAAGAAGAGAAAGGGAAATCTCTCCCAGCAGCCTCAGAAGCAGCGGATTAAAGCTCCACAAACAACTTGATGTGCCTGCATCTGTTGAATACCTGAATAGACAACGAATCATCCCAAATTTAGGAGATGGACTTTGGGAGCAGGATATATTAACTTTTCCCCTTTTCCTTTTTTTTGTGAGTGTAGATGTGTATGCTTCTGGGTGATATTTTGTCTGTATAGCTTTGCTCTCACCGTTAGTCCTAGGGTTAGGTCCGTCCGTTTTTTTTGTTTTTTTTTGTTTTTTTTTTGGCTTAAAAATTTTTTTTTCCCTAATAAATGTTTTCTTAATAATTTTTTCCTTATTTTCTATTTTTAAAAAAATTTTTAATAAGTTTTTTCATATTTTTTATTTTAAAAAATTAAAAAATTTTTTTTTCTAAATAATTTTTTTCTTATTTTTAGTATAAAAAATTAATAAATCTATTTTTAAAAATTAAAAAAATTTTTTTCTTAATAAATTTACTCTTAATAATTTTTTTTCTTATTTTTTATTATAATTGCTTTATTTTATTTTATTTTATTTTATTTTATTTTATTTTATCCTCTTTTTTTCTTTCTTTCCATTTTTTCTCCCTTTTATTCTGAGCCGTGTGGATGAAAGGCTCTTGGTGCTCCAGCCAGGCATCAGGGCTGTGCCTCTGAGGTGGGAGAGCCAACTTCAGGACACTGGTCCACAAGAGACCTCCCAGCTCCACGTAATACCAAACGGCGTAAATCTCTCACAGATCTCCATCTCAACATCAAGACCCAGCTTCACTCAACGACCAGCAAGCTACAGTGCTGGACACCCTATGCCAAACAACTAGCAAGAGAGGAACACAGCCCCATCCATTAACAGAGAGGCTGCCTAAAATCATAATAAGGCCACAGACACCCCAAAACACACCACCAGACGTGGACGAACCCACCAGAAAGACAACATCCAGCCGCATCCACCAGAACACAGGCACTAGTTCCCTCCACCAGGAAACCTACACAACCCACTGAACCAACCTTAGCCACTGGGGACAGATACCAAAAACAACGGGAACTACGAACCTGCAGCCTGTGAAAAGGAGACCCCAAACACAGTAAGATAAGCAAAATGAGATGACAGAAAAACACACAGCAGATGAAGGAGCAGGGTCAAAACACACCAGACCTAACAAATGAAGAGGAAATAGGTAGTCTACCTGAAAAAGAATTCAGAATAATGATAGTAAGGATGAACCAAAGTCTTGGAAATAGAATAGACAAAATGCAAGAAACATTTAACAAGGACGTAGAAGAACTAAAGAGGAATCAAGAAACGATGACAAGCACAATAAATGAAATTAAAAATACTCTAGATGGGATCAATAGCAGAATAACTGAGGCAAAAGAACGGATAAGTGACCTGGAAGATAAAATGGTGGAAATAATTACTGCAGACCAGAATAAAGAAAAAAGAATGAAAAGAACTGAGGACAGTCTCAGAGACCTCTGGGACAACATTAAACGCACCAACATTCGAATTATAGGGGTCCCAGAAGAAGAAGAGAAAAAGAAAGGGACTGAGAAAATATTTGAAGAGATTATAGTTGAAAACTTCCCTAATATGGGAAAGGAAATAGTTAATCAAGTCCTGGAAGCACAGAGAGTCCCATACAGGATAAATCCAAGGAGAAACACACCAAGACACATATTAATCAAACTATCAAAAATTAAATATAAAGAAAACATATTAAAAGCAGCAAGGGAAAAACAACAGATAACACACAAGGGCATCCCCATAAGGTTAACAGCTGATCTTTCAGCAGAAACGCTGCAAGCCAGAAGGGAGTGGCAGGATATACTTAAAGTGATGAAGGAGAAAAACCTACAACCAAGATTACTCTACCCAGCAAGGATCTCATTCAGATTTGACCGAGAAATTAAAAGCTTTACAGACAAGCAAAAGCTGAGAGAGTTCAGCACCACCAAACCAGCTTTACAACAAATGCTAAAGGAACTTCTCTAGGCAAGAAACACGAGAGAAGGAAAACACCTACAATAACAAACCCAAAACATTTAAGAAAATGGGAATAGGAACATACATATCGATAATTACCTTAAATGTAAATGGATTAAATGCTCCCACCAAAAGACACAGACTGGCTGAATGGATACAAAAACAAGACCCATATATATGCTGTCTACAAGAGACCCACTTCAGACCTAGAGACACATACAGACTGAAAGTGAGGGGATGGAAAAAGATATTCCATGCAAATGGAAATCAAAAGAAAGCTGGAGTAGCAATTCTCATATCAGACAAAATAGACTTTAAAATAAAGACAATTACAAGAGACAAAGACGGACACTATATAATGATCAAGGGATCGATCCAAGAGGAAGGTATAACAATTGTAAATATTTATGCACCCAACATAGGAGCACCTCAATACATAAGGCAAATACTAACAGCCATAAAAGGGGAAATCGACAGTAACACAATCATAGTAGGGGACTTTAACACCCCACTTTCACCAATGGACAGATCATCCAAAATGAAAATAAATAAGGAAACACAAGCTTTAAATGATACATTAAACAAGATGGACTTAATTGATATTTATAGGACATTCCACCCAAAAACAACAGAATACACATTTTTCTCAAGTGCTCATGGAACATTCTCCAGGATAGATCATATCTTGGGTCACAAATCAAGCCTTGGTAAATTTAAAAAAATTGAAATCGTATCAAGTATCTTTTCCGACCACAACGCTATGAGACTAGATATCAATTACAGGAAAAGATCTGTAAAAAATACAAACACATGGAGGCTACACAATACACTACTAAATAACGAAGTGATCACTGAAGAAATCAAAGGGGAAATCAAAAAATACCTAGAAACAAATGACAATGGAGACACGACGATCCAAAACCTATGGGATGCAGCAAAAGCAGTTCTAAGAGGGAAGTTTATAGCAATACAAGCCTACATCAAGAAACAGGAAACATCTCGAATAAACAACCTAACCTTGCACCTAAAGCAATTAGAGAAAGAAGAACAAAAAAACCCCAAAGCTAGCAGAAGGAAAGAAATCATAAAGATCAGATCAGAAATAAATGAAAAAGAAATGAAGGAAACAATAGCAAAAATCAATGAAACTAAAAGCTGGTTCTTTGAGAAGATAAACAAAATTGATAAACCATTAGCCAGACTCATCAAGAGAAAAAAGGAGAAGACTCAAATTAATAGAATTAGAAATGAAAAAGGAGAAGTAACCACTGACACTGCAGAAATACAAACGATCATGAGAGATTACTACAAGCAACTCTATGCTAATAAAATGGACAACCTGGAAGAAATGGACAGATTCTTAGAAATGCACAACCTGCCGAGACTGAACCAGGAAGAAATAGAAAATATGAACAGACCAATCACAAGCACTGAAATTGAAACTGTGATTAAAAATCTTCCAACACACAAAAGCCCAGGACCAGATGGCTTCACAGGCGAATTCTATCAAACATTTAGAGAAGAGCTAACACCTATCCTTCTCAAACTCTTCGAAAATATTGCAGAGGGAGGAACACTCCCCAACTCATTCTACGAGGCCACCATCACCCTGATACCAAAACCAGGCAAAGATGTCACAAAGAAAGAAAACTACAGGCCAATATCACTGATGAACATAGATGCAAAAATCCTCAACAAAATACTAGCAAACAGAATCCAACAGCACATTAAAAGGATCATACACCATGATCAAGTGGGGTTTATTCCAGGAATGCAAGGATTCTTCAATATATGCAAATCAATCAACGTGATACATCATATTAACAAATTGAAGGAGAAAAACCATATGATCATCTCAATAGATGCAGAGAAAGCTTTCGACAAAATTCAACACCCATTTATGATAAAAGTCCTGCAGAAAGTAGGCATAGAGGGAACTTTCCTCAACATAATAAAGGCCGTATATGACAAACCCACAGCCAACATTGTCCTCAATGGTGAAAAACTGAAACCATTTCCACTAAGATCAGGAACAAGACAAGGTTGCCCACTCTCACCACTATTATTCAACATAGTTTTGGAAGTGTTAGCCACAGCAATCAGAGACGAAAAAGAAATAAAAGGAATCCAAATCGGAAAAGAAGAAGTAAAGCTGTCACTGTTTGCAGATGACATGATACTATACATAGAGAATCCAAAAGATGCTACCAGAAAACTACTAGAGCTAATCAATGAATTTGGTAAAGTAGCAGGATACAAAATTAATGCACAGAAATCTCTTGCATTCCTGTATACTAATGATGAAAAATCTGAAAGTGAAATTAAGAAAACACTCCCGTTTACCATTGCAACAAAAAGAATAAAATACCTAGGAATAAACCTACCTAAGGAGACAAAAGACCTGTATGCAGAAAATTATAGGACACTGATGAAAGAAATTAAAGATGATACAAATAGATGGAGAGATATACCATGTTCTTGGATTGGAAGAATCAACATTGTGAAAATGACTCTGCTACCCAAAGCAATCTACAGATTCAATGCAATCCCTATCAAACTACCACTGGCATTTTTCACAGAACTAGAACAAAAAATTTCACAATTTGTATGGAAACACAAAAGACCCCGAATAGCCAAAGCAATCTTGAGAACGAAAAATGGAGCTGGAGGAATCAGGCTCCCTGACTTCAGACTATATTACAAAGCTACAGTAATCAAGACAGTTTGGTACTGGCACAAAAACAGAAATATAGATCAATGGAACAGGATAGAAAGCCCAGAGATAAGCCCACGCACATATGGTCACCTTATCTTTGATAAAGGAGGCAAGCATATACAGTGGAGAAAAGACAGCCTCTTCAATAAGTGGTGCTGGGAAAATTGGACAGGTACATGTAAAAGTATGAAATTAGAACACTCCCTAACACCATACACAAAAATAAACTCAAAATGGATTAAAGACCTAAGTGTAAGGCCAGACACTATCAAACTCTTAGAGGAAAACATAGGCAGAACACTGTATGACATAAGTCACAGCAAGATCCTTTTTGACCCAGGTCCTAGAGAAATGGAAATAAAAACACAAATAAACAAATGGGACCTAATGAAACTTAAAAGTTTTTGCACAGCAAAGGAAACCATAAACAAGACCAAAAGACAACCCTCAGAATGGGAGAAAATATTTGCAAATGAAGCAACGGACAAAGGATTAATCTCCAAGATTTACAAGCAGCTCATGCAGCTCAATAACAAAAAAACAAACAACCCAATCCAAAAATGGGCAGAAGACCTAAATAGACATTTCTCCAAAGAAGAGATACAGATTGCCAACAGACACATGAAAGAATGCTCAACATCATTAATCATTAGAGAAATGCAAATCAAAACTACAATGAGGTATCATCTCACACCGGTCAGAATGGCCATCATCAAAAAATCTAGAAACAATAAATGCTGGAGAGGGTGTGGAGAAAAGGGAACACTCTTGCACTGTTGGTGGGAATGTAAATTGATACAGCCACTATGGAGAACAGTATGGAGGTTCCTTAAAAAACTAAAAATAGAACTACCATATGACCCAGCAATCCCACTACTGGGCATATACCCTGAGAAAACCATAATTCAGAAAGAGTCATGTACCAAAATATTCATTGCAGCTCTGTTTACAATAGCCAGGACATGGAAGCAACCTAGGTGTCCATCATCGGATGAATGGATAAAGAAGATGTGGCACATATATACAATGGAATATTACTCAGCCATAAAAAGAAATGAAATGGAGGTGTTTGTAATGAGGTGGATGGAGTTAGAGTCTGTCATACAGAGTGAAGTAAGTCAGAAAGAGAAAAACAAATACAGTATGCTAACACATATATATGGAATCTAAGGGAAAAAAAAAAAAAAAAAAAAGAGGTCATGAAGAACCTAGTGGCAAGATGGGAATAAAGACACAGACCTACTAGAGAATGGACTTGAGGATATGGGGAGGGGGAGGGGTGAGATGTGACAGGGTGAGAGAGTGTCATGGACATATATACACTACCAAATGTAAAATAGATAACTAGTGGGAAGCAGCCGCATAGCACAGGGAGATCAGCTCGGTGCTTTGTGACCACCTAGAGGGGTGGGATAGGGAGGGTGGGAGGGAGGGAGATGCAAGAGGGAAGAGATATGGCAACATATGTATATGTGTAACTGATTCACTTTGTTGTAAAGCAGAAGCTAGCACACCATTGTAAAGCAATTATACTTCAATAAAGATGTTAAAAAAAAAAAAGTTAAAAAAAAATAAACCTATAGTCTAAAACTAATATTTAAAAAATATCCAGTTTTAAGTTATACATATCATTGCTCTTCTGACCTTGTGCTTGACGCAGAGGTAGCTGGACATAGAGTAATAAATTCCATTTATTGCTCCAAGGTTCGTAGGGGCTCTTTGCGGCTATAAGAAGCTAAGAGTAGAGTGGCACATTGTCACGTGCTAAAGGGGACCAGATTTGTAGTTGTAGGATGTTTTCCACTCACATAAATTGTGATAATCAAAACTTCCAAAGTGTGTGCTGGTTCCACCATCACGGCTGAGCAGTCAGTCACCTTCTAAATGTTTTCTCAGCCACTTTCTGATTCCACTGGATCACCACGCCCTGTTCTCTCCACCTCCACGATCCCTCTTTAATCTATTTCCTTCTGACCACCATTTCTGTTGTTCTAGTCCTATTTCAGGCCTCTTATTTTTATTTTTTGTTTATAGTTCCCTGTGCTATAAGTAGGTCCTTGTTGTTTATCTATTTTATATATAGTAGTCTGTATCTACCAAATTCCAAATTTATCCCTCCCCCCTCCTTTCCCCTTTGGTAACTATAAAGTTTGTTTTCTATGTCTGTGAGTCTATATCTGTTTTGTAAATAAGTTCTTTTATATCAGTTATTAAGAGTCCACATATAAGTGATATCATATGATATTTGTCTTTCTCTGTCTGACTTAGTTCACTTAGTATGATATTCTCTAGGTCCATCCATGTTGCTGCAAATGATATTTATTCTTTTTTATGACTGAGTAATATTCCATTATATATATACACCACATCTTCTATTTTTTATTTTTTAACATCTTTATTGGAGTATAATTGCTTTACAATGGTGTGTTAGTTTCTGCTTTATAACAAAGTGAATCAGTTATACATATACATATGCTCCCATATCTCTTCCCTCTTGCATCTCCCTCCCTCCCACCCTCCCTATCCCACCCCTCTAGGTGGTCACAAAGCACAGAGCTGATCTCCCTGTGCTATGCGGTTGCTTCCCACTAGCTATCTATTTTACGTTTGGTAGTGTATATATGGCCATGCCACTCTCTCACTTTGTCACATCTTACCCTTCCCCCTCCCCATATCCTCAAGTCCATTCTCTAGTAGGTCTGTGTCTTTATTCCCGTCTTGCCACTAGGTTCTTCATGACCTTTTTTTGTTTTTCTTCTCATATATATGTGTTAGCATACTGTATTTGTTTTTCTCTTTCTGACTTACTTCACTCTGTATGACAGACTCTAACTCCATCCACCTCACTACAAATAACTCAATTTCATTTCTTTTTATGGCTGAGTAATATTCCATTGTATATATGTGCCACATCTTCTTTATCCAGTCATCCGATGATGGACACTTAGGTTGCTTCCATGTCCTGGCTGTTGTAAATAGAGCTGCAATGAACATTTTGGTACATGACTCTTTTTGAATTATGGTTTTCTCAGGGTATATGCCCAGTAGTGGGATTGCTGGGTCATATGGTAGTTCTATTTTTAGTTTTTTAAGGAACCTCCATACTGTTCTCCATAGTGGCTGTATCAATTTACATTCCCACCAACAGTGCAAGAGTGTTCCCTTTTCTCCACACCCTCTCCAGCATTTATTGTTTCTAGATTTTTTGATGATGGCCATTCTGACCGGTGTGAGATGATACCTCATTGTAGTTTTGATTTGCATTTCTCTAATGATTAATGATGTTGAGCATTCTTTAATGTGTCTGTTGGCAATGTGTATATCTTCTTTGGAGAAATGTCTATTTAGGTCTTCTGCCCATTTTTGGATTGGGTTGTTTGTTTTTTTGTTATTGAGCTGCATGAGCTGCTTGTAAATCTTGGAGATTAATCCTTTGTCAGTTGCTTCATTTGCAAATATTTTCTCCCATTCTGAGGCTTGTCTTTTGGTCTTGTTTATGGTTTCCTTTGCTGTGCAAAAACTTTTAAGTTTCATTAGGTCCCATTTGTTTATTTGTGTTTGTATTACCATTTCTTTAGGAGCTGGGTCAAAAAGGATCTTGCTGTGATTTATGTCATACAGTGTTCCGCCTATGTTTTCCTCTAAGAGTTTGATAGTGTCTGGCCTTACATTTAGGTCTTTAATCCATTCTGAGTTTATTTTTGTGTATGGTGTTAGGGAGTGTTCTAATTTCATACTTTTACATGTACCTGTCCAGTTTTCCCAGCACCACTTATTGAAGAGGCTGTCTTTTCTCCACTGTATATTCTTGCCTCCTTTATCAAAGATAAGGTGACCATATGTGCATGGGTTTATCTCTGGGCTTTCTATCCTGTTCCATTGATCTATATTTCTGTTTTTGTGCCAGTACCATACTGTCTTGATTACTGTAGCTTTCTAGTATAGTCTGAAGTCAGGAAGCCTGATCCCTCCAGCTCCGTTTTTGTTCTCAAGATTGCTTTGGCTATTCGGGGTCTTTTGTGGTTCCATACAAATTGTGAAATTTTTTGTTCTAGTTCTGTGAAAAATGCCAGCAGTAGTTTGATAGGGATTGCATTGAATCTGTAGATTGCTTTGGGTAATAGAGTCATTTTCACAATGTTGATTCTTCCAATCCAAGAACACGGTATATCTCTCCATCTATTTGTATCATCTTTAATTTCTTTCATCAGTGTCTTTTAATTTTCTGCATACAGGTCTTTTGTCTCCTTAGGTAGGTTTATTCCTAGATATTTTATTCTTTTTGTTGCAATGGTAAATGGGATTGTTTTCTTAATTTCACTTTCAGATTTTTCATCATTAGTGTATAGGAATGCAAGAGATTTCTGTGCATTAATTTTGTATCCTGCTACTTAACCAAATTCATTGATTAGCTCTACTAGTTTTCTGGTAGCATCTTTAGGATTCTCTGGGTATAGTATCATGTCATCTGCAAACAGTGACAGCTTTACTTCTTCTTTTCCGATTTGGATTCCTTTTATTTCTTTTTCTTCTCTGACTGCTGTGGCTACAACTTCCAAAACTATGTTGAATAATAGTGGTGAGAGTGGGCAGCCTTGTCTTGTTCCTGATCTTAGTGGAAATGGTTTCAGTTTTTCACTGTTGAGGATGATGTTTGCTGTGGGTTTGTCATATATGGCCGTTATTATGTTGAGGAAAGTTCCCTCTATGCCTACTTTTTGCAGGGCTTTTATCATAAATGGGTGTTGAATTTTGTCGAAAGCTTTCTCTGCATCTATTTAGATGATCATATGGTTTTTCTCCTTCAATTTGTTAATATGGTGTATCAGATTGATTGATTTGTGTATATTGAAGAATCCTTGCATTCCTGGAATAAACCCCACTTGATCATGGTGTATGATCCTTTTAATGTGCTGTTGGATTCTGTTTGCTAGTATTTTGTTGAGGATTTTTGCATCTATGTTCATCAGTGATACTGGCCTGTAGTTTTCTTTCTTTGTGACATCTTTGTCTGGTTTTGGTATCAGGGTGATGGTGGCCTCGTAGAATGAGTTGGGGAGTGGTCCTCCCTCTGCAATAGTTTGGAAGAGTTTGAGAAGGATAGGTGTTAGCTCTTCTCTAAATGTTGGATAGAATTTGCCTGTGAAGCCATCTGGTCCTGGGCTTTTGTTTGTTGGAAGATTTTTAATCACAGTTTCAATTTCAGTGCTTGTGATTGGTCTGTTCATATTTTCTACTTCTTCCTGGTTCAGTCTCGGAAGGTTGTGCATTTCTAAGAATTTGTCCATTTCCTACAGGTTGTCCATTTTATTGGCATAGAGTTGCTTGTAGTAATCTCTCATGATTGTTTGTATTTCTGCAGTGTCAGTTGTTACTTCTGCTTTTTCATTTCTAATTCTATTGATTTGAATCTTCTCCCTTTTTTTCTTGATGAGTCTGGCTAATGGTTTATCAATTTTGTTTATCTTCGCAAAGAACCAGCTTTTAGTTTTGTTGATCTTTGCTATTGTTTCCTTCATTTGTTTTTCATTTATTTCTGATTTGATCTTTATGATTTCTTTCCTTCTGCTAACTTTGGGGTTTTTTTGTTCTTTCTCTAATTGCTTTAGGTGCAAAGTTAGGTTGTTTTTTCGAGATGTTTCCTGTTTCTTGAGGTAGGCTCGTATTGCTATAAACTTCCCTCTTAGAACTGCTTTTGCTGCATCCCATAGGTTTTGGGTCGTCATGTCTCCATTGTCATTTGTTTCTAGGAATTTTTTGATTTCCCCTTTGATTTCTTCAGTGATCACTTCGTTATTAAGTAGTGTATTGTGTCGCCTCCATGTGTTTGTATTTTTTAAAGACCTTTTCCTGTAATTGATATCTAGTCTCATAGTGTTGTGGTCGGAAAAGACACTTGATATGATTTGAATTTTCTTAAATTTACCAAGGCTTGATTTGTGACCCAAGATATGATCTATCCTGGAGAATGTTCCATGAGCATTTGAGAAAAATGTGTATTCTGTTGTTTTTGGGTGGAATGTCCTATAAATATCAATTAAGTCCATCTTGTTTAATGTATCATTTAAAGCTTGTGTTTCCTTATTTATTTTCATTTTGGATGATCTGTCCATTGGTGAAAGTGGGGTGTTAAAGTCCCCTACTATGATTGTGTTACTGTCACTTTCCCCTTTTATGGCTGTTAGCATTTGCCTTATGTACTGAGGGGATCCTATGTTGGGTGCATAATTATTTACAATTGTTATACCTTCTTCTTGGATGGATCCCTTGATCACTATGTAGTATCCTTCTTTGTCTCTTGTAATAGTCTTTATTTTAAAGTCTATTTTGTCTGATATGAGAATTGCTACTCCAGCTTTCTTTTGATTTCCATTTGCATGGAATATCTTTTTCCATCCCCTCACTTTCAGTCTGTATGTGTCTCTAGGTATGAAGTGGGTCCCTTGTAGACAGCATATATATGGGTCGTGTTTTTGTATCCATTCAGCCAGTCTGTGTCTTTTGGTGGGAGCATTAATCCATTTACATTTAAGGTAATTATCGATATGTATGTTCCTATTCCCATTTTCTTAAATGTTTTGGGTTTGTTATTGTAGGTGTTTTCCTTCTCTTGTGTTTCTTGCCTAGAGAAGTTCCTTTAGCATTTGTTGTAAAGCTGGTTTGGTGGTGCTGAACTCTCTCAGCTTTTGCTTGTCTGTAAAGATTTTAATTTCTCCATCAAATCTGAATGAGATCCTTGCTGGGTAGAGTAATCTTGGTTGTAGGTTTTTCTCCTTCATCACTTTAAGTATATCCTGCCACTCCCTTCTGGCTTGCAGAGTTTCTGCTGAAAGATCAGCTGTTAACCTTATGGGGATTCCCTTGTGTGTTTTTTGTTGTTTTTCCCTTGCTGCTTTTAATATGTTTTCTTTATATTTAATTTTTGATAGTTTGATTAATATGTGTCTTGGCATGTTTCTCCTTGGATTTAACCTGTATGGGACTCTCTGTGCTTCCAGGACTTGATTCACTATTTCCTTTCCCATATTAGGGAAGTTTTCAACTATAATCTCTTCAAATATTTTCTCAGTCACTTTCTTTTTCTCTTCTTCTTTTGGGACCCCTATGATTCGAATGTTGGTGTGTTTAATGTTGTCCCAGAGGTCTCTGAGACTGTCCTCAGTTCTTTTCATTCTTTTTTCTTTATTCTGCTCTGCAGTAGTTATTTCCACTCTTTTATCTTCCAGGTCACTTATCCATTCTGATGCTTCAGTTATTCTGCTATTGATCCCTTCTAGAGTATTTTTAATTTCATTTATTGTGTTTTTCATCGTTGCTTTTTCCCTCTTTAGTTCTTCTACGTCCTTGTTAAATGTTTCTTGCATTTTGTCTATTCTATTCCCTAGATTTTGGATCATCTTTACTATCATTATTCTGAATTCTTTTTCAGGTAGACTGTCTATTTCCTCTTCATTTGTTAGGTCTGGTGTGTTTTTACCTTGCTCCTTCATCTGCTCTGTGTTTTTCTGTCCTCACATTTTGCTTATCTTACTGTGTTTGGGGTCTCCTTTTTGCATGCCACAGGTTCGTAGTTCCTGTTGTTTTTGGTATCTGTCCCCAGTGGCTAAGGTTGGTTCAGTGGGTTGTGTAGGCTTCCTGGTGGAGGGGACTAGTGCCTGTGTTCTGGTGGATGAGGCTGGATCTTGTCTTTCTGGTGGGCACGTCCACATCTGGTGGTGTGTTTTGGGGTGTCTGTGGCCTTACTATGATTTTAGGCAGCCTCTCTGCTAATGGATGGGGCTGTGTTCCTGTCTTACTAGTTGTTTGGCATAGGGTGTTCAGCACTATAGCTTGCTTGTCGTTGAGTGAAGCTGCGTCTTGGTGTTGAGATGGAGATCTCTGGGAGATTTTCGTCGTTTGGTATTGCATGGAGCTGGGAGGTCTCTTGTGGACCAGTGTCCTGAAGTTGGCTCTCCCACCTCAGAGGCACAACCTTGATGCCTGGCTGGAGCACCAAGAGCCTTTCATCCACATGGCTCAGAATAAAAGGGAGAAAAAATAGAAAGAAAAAAAAGAAAGAGGATAAAATAAAATAAAGTAAGATAAAATAAAATAAAGTTATTAAAATAAAAAAATAAAAAAAATTATTAAGAAAAAAAGAAAAAAAATTTTTTAAAGTAAAAAAAAAACAAAAACGGACGGACAGAACCCTAGGACAAATGGTGAAAGCAAAGCTATACAGACAAAATCTCACACAGAAGCATACACATACACACTCACAAAAAGAGGAAAAGGGGAAAAAATAGTAAATCTTGCTCCCGAAGTCCACCTCCTCAATTTGGGATGATTCATTGTCTATTCAGGTATTCCACAGATGCAGGTACATCGAGTTGTTTGTGGAGCTTTAATCCGCTGCTTCTGAGGCTGCTGGGAGAAATTTCCCTTTCTCTTCTTTGTTTGCACAGTTCCCGGGTTTCAGCTTTGGATTTGGACCCGCCTCTGCGTGTAGGTCGCCTGAGGTCGTCTGTTCTTCGCTCAGACAGGACGGGGTTAAAGGAGCAGCTGACTAGGGGGCTCTGGCTCACTCAGGCCGGGGGGAGGGAAGGGTACGGATGCGGGGCAAGCCTGCAGCGGCAGAGGCCTGCGAGACGTTGCAGCAGCCTGAGGCGCGCCGTGCGTTCTCCCGGGGAAGTTGTCCCTGGATCACGGGAGCCTGGCAGTGGCGGGCTGCACAGGCTCCCGGGAGGGGCGGTGTGGATACTGGCCTGTGCTCGCACACAGGCTTCTTGGTGGCGGCAGCAGCAGCCTTAGCGTCTCATGCCCGTCTCTGGGGTCCGCGCTGATAGCCGCGGCTCGCGCCGGTCTCTGGAGCTCGTTTAGGCGGCGCTCTGAATCCCCTCTCATCGCGCACCAGGAAACAAAGAGGCAAGAAAAAGTCTCTTGCCTGTTCGGCAGCTTCAGACCTTTTCCCGGACTCCCTCCCGGCTAGCTGTGGTGCGCTAATCCCTTCAGGCTGTGTTCACGCCACCAACCCCAGTCCTCTCCCTGCGATCCGACCGAAGCCCGAGCCTCAGCTCCCAGCCCCCGCCCGCCCGGCGGCTGAGCAGACAAGCCTCTCGGGCTGGTGAGTGCTGGTCGGCACCGATCCTCTGTGCGGGAATCTCTCCGCTTTGCCCTCCGCACCCCTGTGGCTGCGCTCTCCTCCGTGGCTCCAAAGCTTCCCCCCTCTGCCACTTGCAGTCTCTGCCCGCGAAGGGGCTTCCTAGTGTGTGGAAACCTTTCCTCCTTCACAGCTCCCTCCCACTGGTGCAGGTCCCATCCCTATTCTTTTGTCTCTGTTATTTCTTTTTCTTTTGCCAGGTACGTGGTGAGTTTCTTGCCTTTTGGGAGGTCTGACGTCTTCTGCCAGCGTTCAGTGGGTGTTCTACAGGATCAGTTCCACGTGTAGATGTATTTCTGATGTATCTGTGGGGAGGAAGGTGATCTCCGCGTCTTACTCTTCCGCCATCTTCTCCTCCGCCCCCCCCCCCCACGTCTTCTTTATCCATTCATCTGTTGATGGACATTTAGTTGTTTCCATGTCTTGGCTATTGTAAATAGTGCTGCTATGAACATTGGGGTGCATATATCTTTTCAAATTAGAGTTTTCTCCAGATATATGCCCAGACGAGGGATTGCTGGATCATTTGGCAACTCTATTTTTTTTTAAAAATTAATTAATTAATTTTTTGTCTGTGTTGGGTCTTCGTTTCTGCACGCAGGCTTTCTCTAGTTGCGGCGAGCGGTGGCTACTCTTCATTGTGGTGCGCGGGCTTCTCATTATGGTGGCTTCTCTTGTTGCGGAGCACGGGTTCTAGGTGCGCGGGCTTCAGTAGCTGTGGCGCACGGGCTTAGTACCTCTGCGGCATGTGGGATCTTCCCAGACCAGGGAACGAACCCGTGTCCCCTTCATTGGCAGGCGGATTCTTAACCACTGCGCCACCAGGGAAGTCTCTTGGCAACCCTGTTTTTAATTTTTTGAGACCCTCCATACTGCTCTCCATAGTGGCTGCACCAATTTACAATTTACAAGTTTTGATTATCACATTTACAGCAGTGTAGGAGGGTTCCCTTTTCTCCATACCCTCTCCAGCATTTGTAGACTTTTTGATAATGGCCATTTATTTTTATTTTCTAAAATTTGCCTTACTGTAGTAGCTTCCAGACTGGCAAATCTGCCTCTGGTTTCTTTTCTCTCAATTCAGCTTCCACATTGCACACACATACACACACACGTTTCTAAAACACAGATGTTAATTGTGGCATCAGTGTGCTGAAAATGCTTGAAAAAAAGTCCTGCCAGCGACCTACTGAATATGTCCAAACTCCAAGTAGAATTCTTTCACACCATCTTTCCAAGGCATTTAAAGTCATCTTTCTAGTTTTCTCCCTGTTCCCTAATTGCACCATGAGCTGTGGTCACGCTGTAGCCTCCCGGTTACCGAAACACCGTGCACACTGTAGCTTATCCCAACCACGGCTGTGCAGTCTTGGCACACTGTGTGAGCCCCATTCTCACCATCTGACTCAGCATGAACCTTACACAGGCACATTGCCTAGCCTAGTCCTGCTGCAGGACATTAGGATAAGTTATTATGAAAACAAAAGCTGGAGGAATTTCATGTAATCCCATCACCTAGGTCCTAAACAGCAATGACACTTGGCTGGCCCCTGTTATATTTGCTGAGTTGCAGTTACAGAGTCATGATTATTTTGGAAGAACAAGGGATGTTTCTGTTTCTTCATTCAGGCTCATGACTCTATCCAACACATGACGCTTCTTCTTAATTTTTTATAGACAACTTTTATTGTTTATTTTTCAGATTACAATGGGCATACATGCTCATTGTACAAATCCATAAACTGCAAAGAGAAAATCAAATTACCCATAATAACAACACCCAAAGATAGCTACTGCTCACATTGCTGTACTTTATAAATACGCACACACTGTTTCATAGTATGTTTTTCCTCTATTTTTATATTGTGAAAATTTTCTCTTTATTCTTTCATACACTTTTCAAAATGACTACACGGTGCTTCATCATGTGGATAGATCATAACTTATTTAACCTTTATCCTACTTTTGAGTGTTTAGGTTGTTTCTAAAACTTTGTTATTGTAAATAAAAGGTATAATGAAAATCCATGTAACATCCTTCTTTCCACATTTGTTCTTGGGATAAATCTTCAGAATGGAATTGATGTGTCAAAGGGCATGCACTTTTTATTCTCTAGAAAGTTTAAATAAGTTTATACCTCCTACATCCTTGCCAATATACTGGGTACTGGTAGTTTAAAAAGAATCTGGCCAACTCAAATAGGTAAAAAAATGATATCTTGATTCACTTGGATTTTTTACTTTTCAGTTGCAAATGATCCCAAAGATGAATTAGAAGGTAGAGAACAGAGCTAAACATACGTATGCAAGGATAGTGTGTTATGTTATTTTGGCAAGCTTTTAACATTCAAACCCCTCCTCCCTCCTTTGTTTTACCTATCAGGAATAAAACAGACAAAATCCAGAGCAGAAATATCTTATTCTATAATTTATTGACACATTATACAAAGTAGCTTATTTTAATGAGCTATTCTTGGTAACCGTCTTGCCCTGCCCTTTGCTGCCAACATCAGAGCCTAGAAAGGGCTGCCTGACTTCCCGGTCAGGGTTGAGACCTGTGTCAACCCGACCTGAATGACCGTAGTGTGATCATGACCTTCAGTTTGAGGCAGGAGCAGGGATAGACTTCATTTGCGCCTGAATTTCTGTGAGCTGAAATACTGATAAAAGAAAGGACACTGACCTGTTGTTACTTTGAGTGCCTGCTCTCACTGAATTCTGTGGATCTATTTGTTTATGCTTTCAGGGAAGCTGCAGTCAAGTGGATTTGCTCAAACTTGGGAAGTCGTTGTGTCGCACAGGTATTTCCTTATCCAATAAGGGCAAAATGTAAAAACACTTCTTACCAATAGCTAACAACTTGTCACAAGCAATAAAAATACCAATTTTTTACTTTATTTTGTTGAAATATCTGAGACAATTCAATTTACAATTAAGAAACCAATTCCTACTTTTGAAAAACACACAAGCAAAAACGCAAGCAAACAAACAGAATGAGCTATTCTTCACTGAGGCTTCGTGTACCATCCCCAAGGATAGAGATCAAGAGAGCTGAGGCTGCCTGTGCTTCTGATCAGGCAGACGCTGTCATCACAAACCCCTAGCCTCAGTGCCTCTCTCTAGACTGCTACACACATGTGAGGTGTGCTCTGTGAGTAGGGCTATCAACACAGTCAGGCTATCAAAGCTCAAAATGCCAAAAGCCTCAACTAAAGCAACTTACAGAAGAAATGATTGTATATAATTTTACCACCATAGATGTTTGTTATTCTTTGTAAAGATACGCCTTTATCTTGTAAGGAAATTATTTGGGCCATAATTTTTTTTTCCTTTTAAAACACAGTGTAATTCTACCACATTGTTTATGTTTCTATTCTCATCCATTGTTCCAGGTACTGCGAACAGCATGGTAGCCACAGAGAGGAATGAGACTGGGTTCCTACCTGTCCAGGACACGGGAAAAGGTCATGTGTGGGAAAAACAATCACATAGATTCAACGGGTAATAAGTATAGAGTATAATGCTAACAGAGACAAAGGACTGGCCCCTTCCAAATAATGGCTCATGAAATCGCTGTATAATAGGGATACTTTAGTCCTAGAAGAGCAGATTGTATTAATAACTCTTTGACACTAGATGGCGCCATAAGGCATTCATGTGTTAGTATTTTGGTGGTCTGGAGTGAGACTAGTTCAAACTAAAGTTTGAGGTTGAAAAAATTTATTAAGGAAAAGGCACAGTTTCTAAAGTCTACACTTTTTCACCGTTATAAAATCTTCAAAAACTAATGGATTATAGACATACATTTTGTATGGTTATAAAATAGATTTTTCATTTAAAAATAATATGTAGATATTATTACCAAATGGCAAAACGTTCCATTTTTCATATTTTCAGGCCTAACCTTTATTAAACACTTGCTGTCTTCTTTTTTTAGACTGAAGTATAATTGACATACTACATTCTGTTGGTTTCAGGTGTACAACATAATGATTCGAAACAAACACTGCAAAATGATCATCATAATGTCTAGTTACCATCTGTCACTATTTTTAAAACTTTCTTTCTCCTCAAGGCTAAATTAGGAATGCTTATTAAGCATTTTTCTTGTGCTGAGAACTTTTAAGATTTATTCTCTTAGCAACTTTAAAATATTCAGTACAATATTACAGACTATAGTCACTATGCTGTATGTTACATCCCCGTGGCTTATTTATTTATCTGGAACTTTTTACCTCTTGACCCTCTTCACCCATTTTGCCCCCCTCCCCTCTGGAAACCACCAATCTGTTCTCTGTATTATGAGTTTTGTTTTGTTTGGTCTGTTTATTTGTTTTGTTTTTTTAGATTCCACGCATGAGTGAATTCATACAGTATTTGTCTTTGAAAGCACTCACTCTCTTCTATATCAAGATAGTATAAAAGTCAAGTTAATAGTACTTGTAATAATGAAAATGCATTCCATGAATCTCTTCATTTTCAGAAAACTTTGACAAAAGAAGAGATACCACTGATAAGGAAATAGATCAGAAAAATAGAATTACAGTATAAAAATATTTAATTAAATAAATTCTGATTTAATAAATAAATAATTATTGAGTGCCCCTGTGTATTAGGACCTGGGCTAAGTGTTTTCCAAACATAAATAAAGAAAAACTTTTGGGGCTTCCCTGGTGGCGCAGTGGTTGAGAATCTGCCTGGCAATGCAGGGGACACGGGTTCGAGCCCTGGTCTGGGAAGATCCCACATGCCGCGGAGCGACTGGGCCCGTGAGCCACAATTACTGAGCCTGCGCGTCTGGAGCCTGTGCTCCGCAACAAGAGAGGCCGCGATAGTGAGAGGCCCGCGCACCGCGGTGAAGAGTGGTCCCCGCCTGCCACAACTAGAGAAAGCCCTCGCACAGAAACGAAGACCCAACACAGCCATAAATAAATAAACAACTAAATAAATAAAATTTAAAAAAAAAAAAAAGAAAAACTTTGAAATAGTTTTCATGACTCCCATTTTATGGTAGGGAAAACTAAGTCTCAGAGATGTTAAGTAATTTGTAATAGATAGTGTTGTTAATAAATGCCAGGATGCCATTTTTTTTTTTTTTTTTAGTAAAAGTACTTTATTTTCCCCTTATACTTGCTTTATATCTTGCTTTACAAAGTTAGGAAGCTCGCAGCTTTATACCAAAATGTAAGAAATCTAAGCTATTTGCTTATAAACATTTTTGCAGTCAAGTGTCATCTGATTTCATTCTTCTAACCCATATTCAATTAAAAAAAAAATCAGACATCAAGGGTGCTGGCACAGCTCTAGGGCATATATTTCTCTTGAGTAGGAGAAAGATCTTCAACAGACTTTCCTCCTTGACTCCTTTCTCCCCCAGTTCAATTGGGCTACTACCTTGAATTTAGAGGAAATCTGGGAAACGTTAGTCACCATGTGACCCAGCAAGGCCACATACTTGGGGGTTGGAGGTGAGGTTAGAGGTTATTGTCTGGTAAGTAGTAGGTTTGCTTTAATCAGGATTTCACACCCACTTGTATATGGAACTCAGTATAACCCAAATCATCTGTACCACAGCTTCTAATTCTAACCATTAGGCAGTTTCTCTGAAATCCTGAGGAATCTGATGGTTTGGGGCAGGGATAAAATCACTGTTTTAACAATGTGGCAGGCATGGCCTTCTTAACAGATTTAGGAGTTCTCCTTTAGGTAACAGGAACAAAATTTATAAGACAGTGTATATAAATTGCAAACCAGAGGGTACATGCTGTTTAAATCCCACTTCACAATATACTTTAATTTTCCCTCCAATGAATTCTCTTCCATAAAATATACCATACCACTCCGCTAAGTTTTGTACACCTACTCACACCAAATCATCCACATACCTAGTCACTAAAGTTGTGCGCTGTATAATCTACCAAAAAGAAAAAGCCAAAACACCCTTTGTTAGGCAAATAATCACTTAAATGGCAGTAATGTTGCCTATAAGTTATAGGTAGGTCAGGAGCTAAACACTCAACTGCTAACTCTTCTGAGGCAGAAAAAAATTCTCCACAAAAGCAGGAGTGTAGTAGCAATGACGTTCTCTCAAATAAATGCCAAAATAGTGTCAGATTGTCAAAGACCAAGTGTACTTTGATGTGAATTTTAATATTTAATTCTGAAAAATTCTTCTTTTGCTCTCCCTGACCATCTAGATTCACTATTTCTGCTACTTCTAGTGAATAAACATTGGAACTCCTTCATTTATCTTCCAAATATTTTATTTTTTCTCTTTATCACTCCATATCATATTCTGGGTAATTTCCCCAAATTTAACTTCCAATTCTAGTTCTTTCAATTCTGTCCAATCTACTCTTGAATCTTTTGTTCCAGTAATTATATTTCTTATTTAAAAAATTTTTTTTGCTCTTTTTCATTACCTCTTGCTGTAGAGAGCCTGTTGGGGAAGAAATTTAGTGCAGAGGTTAAATAAAGATGGAGGTTCCGGAGTCAGACTGCCTGGTTTGCGTTCTGACATCTTTGGTTCTGAGCTGTGTGATCTCAGGCAGGTTACTTAACCTCTCTGTACCTCAGTCTCCTCATTATAAAGCATGATAGTAATACCTACTCATAGGAAATAGAAGTCCATTTTTACCATTTGAAAAGGAACCCTGCCTTGAGAAAGATAAGTTAGAAGGAGGGGAAGCAAGTAATATTTGTTCTCGGGTGATGTGAATTGGGTTCCCAGGGCCTCCCCTGCCTGACCCATCACAAACAGAAGGCTATCAGCTGTGAGGGGTGGCTCTGACAGCTACTTTGCTCTTTTCTTTTCTTCCAGGTGAAGCAATCTGGAAATCTCCCTGGAATTCTCACTCTGTCTGTGGATTCATGTTGGCAGAAAATGCAGGATTTGTGCCTCTCTCAGGCAGTCTCCTCCCATGATTCTGCCTCCCATCTCTGGTGATATGACCGCTCAGTTTGGGCAACACCCACTTTGTGAGCCCTGGAATGTGGCCCTTGCAGCTGCCAGGCTTGTAAGAGGCTGATACAGAAGGTGCTCCAGATGGTGCCAACACATTCTCCATTATTGCCGCCCACTCTCTTTTCAATAGTCTCTCCTTTCCTCTGCCCCAGTCCCCATTTCCCACCTCCCCACGTCCTGACCTCCAAAAGTTATGAATCTAAGACAGAAATTGTTTGGGGGGAAAAAAAAAGTGAGTGAGAGGGAGGAAACTTTTAGAGGTCATGGTTATGTTTTACAGTATTGTTTATGGTGATGGTTTCACAGGTGTATATTATCTTCAAACTCATCAAGATGTATACATTAAACATGGACAGCTTTTTTTGCATGTTAATTATACCTAGTAAAAACAGAGTTGTATTCTTTGGGAATTTACTAGTAGGGAATCCTTGTAATGAAGATATCTTTCATCCAAGGACATTTTAAAATTAACCCTTAGAAACATTCCTCCCCCTCTCAGTTCACGTAGACAGTCTACGGGAGGCTACAGGTTGCATCACGTTCACGAAAGCAATGAAGCCGCTGAGCGCAGGTACCGCCAGTGACTCTGGTGTGGAGTCATCCTGCTCATATGTGCTGGATCTGATTTTATATTAATCTTGCTCTTCTTCCTGCTTTTTTAATGGCGTCACAGTCCTCCCAGTTTTTAAAGCTAGAAACCTCAGAGCTATCTTCAGCATATTTTCTTCACTGTCCCCTATGTTTAAGCATTCACCGAAGCCTGTCAACTCTTAACTCCAAAACACCTCTCAAATGTATCCCCCTGTTGTATTTGCTCTTCCTTACTTAGGGTCACGCTTTATCAGTCTCACCTGGATTGCTTAGTACCTTCTAACTAGTGTCCTTGGCTTCAGGCTTGTCCCCCTCAAATCCATTTTCACACCTATTCGAGGCAGCTTTCTTAAACACAGACCTGACCCCAGTCCTCCCCTGTGGTGACGGCGGCCCCAAACCCAAAGGCTCAAGGCAACTCCTTTACAGGTGATAAGGCCCTTCACAGACATATAATGGGCCAGTCTGTGTACTTCCCTACTGGCCAGTCCTGTGGGTTCTATCAGGATGTTATTCCAGGGAGTGGACAGTGCCCAGGCTTGTGGGTTTTCTCACTTCAGCTCAGCAGCAATGTGTGGAGCCCAGGGGCAGTTGTTAGGAACAGCATCCAAAGATGTGCCGGGGCAGAACCCACAGACCAAAGCTGGGTCCTCAGTCCAGGGGGACAAGAAGAAACAGGCAAGGTGTAGACCAGAAGAAATGGACACTGATGGGAAGTGAGAAGCAAGGAACTTGGGTAGAGGGAGTACGAATAAGCCCCTCACAGGTCTGTGGGAAGCGAGCTGGATGGATCTCCTAGTGGTGTGCCTGGAGGGTTATTTTTATTTTGCGTGGGGGTTTTTTAAAAGGCCTAAGAGGAGCCAATTTCCTTTATGAACCTTCTTTCCACTCTGATTGCTGCTTCTCTAACACACTGGGCATCTTGGCTGTATATTTGCTTTCTGCATTCTGATTATTAAGTTATAAATGAACTGTTCAAACCTAGGAGATTGGTAATGAACTTGAAGTTGAAAGGTCATAGATTGGTTGCACCCAAGATAGGGAAAAAAGGCATCTGTTATCTTGTGGATATGAGACTTCATGTTTCTCGAGCGTAAAGAATAGAGAGACACATGCTGGCCGAGGGAAACTGACATGCAGAGAGTAGCAACTGAGATCATCGTTCTCTGCTGTGGGACTTACAATAGTGTCAATACTGACAAGCTTTTGGGACAAGAGGCAACTGAACAGATAGTTATAAGAGAGCAAATAAGAGCAATACCTGTGATATCAATAGAAATGCATGATAGTACAGAGGAGCGATTAATTCTGTTTTGGAGCATCTGTAGGAAGCCTGTATGGAGGAGGAGACCACAAACGAAGTCCTGAAAGATGAGTAGAGGCTTGCAACCTGGGAAAAAGAAGGAAGGGAATTCCAGCAAGAAGAAATGTGCACATAACCGCACAAAGGTATTGGGAATCACAGCTAATCTGAAGATCAGAGTGACACTGAGTGGAAACGGGGTGGAGACAGGTGGTGTGTAGTGAGGAGACCTCGGCCAGGAGGCCAGGTTGTGGTTGGGTTGTGAGGAACCCTCTACACCATACTGAGAAATGTGTGAGGTATCTTTCAGGGATGGCAATGGGAAAACAGTTTACTTTGTCCATTTAAAAATAGCATGGCGATGAACAACTTCCTGGGAGATACACTTTTTGTCTGGCATATCTCTGGTGGAAACTTCCTTTCTGAGGTTCTCACACTAGAAAATACAGTAAGAGAATTCTTCAGCATAAACGCGACTGCCTTTATTACTTTGGCAATTAAGAGGGTTTCAAATGCAAGTGCAGATTTTCTCACTCCTCAGTGGAGTTCTTCTAGAAGGAGACAGAAAGCAGTATAGTACAGTGGTTCAGAGCAAAAAGTTTGGCTTCAGATTGTCTGGGTCTGAATGCTGGCTCTACCTTGAGTAAACTAGTAACCCCTTAAAACTTCAGTCTCCTCAGCTGTGAAACGATATGAAAATAATGCTACTCACCTCATGGGGCTGCATAAGGATGGAGGTCATGCTTGTAAAGCATTTAGCTCAGTACCTCTGGCACAGGGAAACACTGCATAAATATTAGCTGACAAAAGGTCCAACTGTTATCCGAGATGTATTTAGTGCACATCAGAATCCAGCCTCCTGTCCATGGAGGCTGAATCAGTCATTGTTCAACTCGAGAGCTGCCTCATTAGAAATTCACCGAAGTTAGAAATGAGTCTTGTTTTCTGGGACCTTATTAAATATTCCTTCCCAGGCTCTATATGATGAAATCCCAGTGACTGATGAACAACAGCTATCTGCACATCTGTCACCCTGAGACCCTGAAGTCATTAAGGCCGTAATCTGAATACAAGTAGTTTTGCCTTCATTATTTTTGTGACAATTAAGAGCTTTGCAAATCACATTTTTGGTTACTAAGAGGCAGAAAGATTGGAGTAACTTTGGAGCAGTCATTACTCTTGTCATCATAGTGAAAGAATGAAATGAGCTAAAACATGCAAGTTAATGGAGAGGTATGTGTAAATTCTTATACAACGTGGCTTAGAAAATTCAAAGAAAAGTTGTAGTTAGGCAAGTGGAAGGCTGTGGATGAGAAAGGCCATAATAGAAGAGCTTTAAAAGAAATGGCTGGTAGGAGCAGATATTAATCTGTCTCTCCTCCTCTTGGCAGGAGTGGAGGGTGAGATGCAGTGGGGAGGGACTGGCTGAGAGGCTGGGTTAGCACAGCCAAGACAACGATAACTTCCAAAGTCCAGTCCTAGACATTGTGAATGTTTAAAAAAGAAAACACAACAAAATATGCAGAAAAGATTTTCGGTAACAAAAATTTTGGTAATTTTTTTCTCCTTCACATTTTATCACGAAGGGAAAGACTTTTTCATTTAACCCCTATTTGCTCGCCACCAGGGTGACCACAGAAAATGAGAGGGAGGCAATTATGTGCAGAATCCACAAAGAATTGAGAAATTCCGAGAAAAAAAATGATGTTAACTTAGAAAATCACCTCAAACCAGAATGTTGATATGACTCTGGGGATTGTGCAACTGAATTCTTCTTATATGTGATGATTATATGGAGAACCTAGCAGGCTTGTATTTAATATTTCTTACGTCTGCTGAGGATTTCATCGCCCCAATACATGTTCTTTCTCTCTCTTTTTCAGCTCCCCACTCTCTTTCAATCCCTTTGTTGAATCACTTCAGTAATATTTCAAGTGGAAAAACATTAGAAATAAAACCAATGAATGACTAAATTAACATGCATATATTTTAACTTTTATCTACTAGATTTTAAAGTCCTTAAGAGCAAGAAATGTCATGGTGTTCCCACAACAGCCTATATCTACTTGCAATGTGACTTTGGGTAAGCATCTAAGCTGTCTGTGTCATGCTTTTACTAGCTGTAAAATATGAATAATAGTAGTTCCTGCCTCGTTTGGTTATTGTGATAATATAATGAAATGACACAAGTGAAGCGTGTATTGTGGTGTCTGACACGTGTCCTTTGTTTACTAATATAGTGCCCCATATTTGTAAATGCACCATGACACCTTTCACTGTGTCAAATCTTTCAAATTTGATGTGTTGTATCTTTCAAAAATTTTATCATCTTACTTCTTTTTTTTTTTTTTTTTGCCTGTGTGGTGCAGCATGCGGGATCTTAGCTCCCCGACCAGGGATCGAACCCATGCCCCCTGCGGTGGAAGCACAGAGTGTTAAACACTGGACCGCCAAGGAAGTCCCTTATCTTATTTCTAAGTACCACAAATTGGGTGGCTTAAAACAGAAATTTATCATCTCACAGTTCTAGAGGCTAAAAATCCAAGATCAAGATGTTGGCAGGGTCACACTCCCCTGGAAATCTGTAGGAGAGCCTCCTCCCTTGCCTCTCCCTGGCTTCTGGTGGTTTCCTGTCAGTCCTTGCCTTGCAGCTGCAGCCTTCAGTCTCTGCCTCTATCATCACATGCTGTTCTCCTTGTGAGTCTGTCTCTCCTTTTTCTATAAGGACACCAGTCATTGTGGGCTAAGGGCCCACTGTATTCCAGTATAACCTCAACCTAACTAATTACACCTCCAGCTAATTACATCCTATTTATAAGGTCACATTGTGAGATACTGGGAGTTAGGACTTCAACGTATCTTTTGGGTGACACAACCTATAACATTACTTCATTTTATGTTCGTTAAAACTATTGACTACATATGATCATCAAGCATTAGTTCACAATCAAATAAACAGAGAAAAGGGAGGTTGTTTAAATTGCCCAGGATTATGGCAGACTAGAAATCAAATTCTCTGCTTCACAGCTCTTTCCCTAATACAAAATCCTACCTGCAGTTATATGACTGTAGATTAATGAATAGCAAAGGGAATATCAGCATTTTGGTTTATATATATTTACACATATCGTGTTGATTTTAATCTTGAATCAGTTATGATTGTGTTTTCTTTTTTTTGTTTGTTTGTTTGTTTGTTTTTGGCCATGCTGTGTAGCTTATAGGATCTTAGTTCTCTGGCCAGGGATTGAACCCAGGCCCTTGGCAATGAAAGCACGGAGTCCTAACCACTGGACCATCAGGGAATTCCCATGATTGTGTTCTCATTCCAGGCTCTGTTGTAGCATTACCGAATACAATCACAAAGCAAACAATCTCGGAACAGAGCAAATGGTAGTAGGAACACACCTTGCTACAGATGAGGGGACAAAGATGAAGTTGAAGGCCTTGGCTGTTTCATTTGTGGTTTTTTTGTCTGTTTGTTCCATCAAAAAAGAAAGACATTTTTCCAAGAAAAACACTACAGAGGAGATCCAACAAGAAGAGTACTTTTTGAGAATTTTTTTTGGATACAGATATAGATTTATTTTAAGAAGCTGGCTCATGCAATTGTGAGGGCTGGAAAGTCCTAAATCTGTAGGGTAGGCCATAGGTGAGAGGTGATTTGCAGTCTTTTCTTTTTTTTTTTTTAAATAAATTTATTTATTTTTAAAATTTTTATTTACTTTTGGCTGCGTTGGGTCTTTGTGGCTGCACGTGGGCTTTCTCTAGTTGTGGCGAGCGGGGGCCACTCTTCGTTGTAGTGTGTGGGCTCTCACTGCGGTGGCTTCTCTTGCTGCGGAGCACGGCTCTAGGTGCATGGGCTTCAGTAGTTGTGGCTCACGGGCTTAGTTGCTCCGCAGCATGTGGGATCTTCCTGGACCAGGGCTCAAACCCATGGCCCCTGCATTGGCAGGTGGATTCTTAACCACTGTGCCACCAGGGAAGCCCTGATTTGCAGTCTTGAGTGTGGGGTGTGTAGAGCTGGCCAACAGGCTGGAAACTCAGGAAGGATTCCTCTGTTACAGTCTTGAGGCAGAACTCCTTCTCTGAGAAATTGCAGATTTTGCCCTAAAGCCTTCAGCTGATTGGATGAGACCCACCCACGTTAGCAAGGTCAATCTCTCTTTCTCTCTCTCTCTCTTTTTCCCTCTGTGGGATCTCAATGAAGTCAGAACTATGTTGTAATGTTGTCCAAACTTGAAGGAGCACATGTTGAGAAAAACTGTATAAACGTTTGACTGGCAAATGACTGAGCAGTACAAACGACTAAAAGGATAGGGAGACAGAAGTGCAGGAATTGACTCTCCTGCAGTTACTGGATGGGGCACGGCTAGAAAGCCGGACTCCAGACCCCTTGCCCAATTCATTGTCTGGTAAGCTTCTAGTTCCGACCCCTGCAGCAGTCTCCTGCCTGGCCCTCCTGCCTCTGTTCCCAACCTCACGAAGTGACTCAGATCCAAGGCTACATGAGAGCTTCTTTAATTCCACCTCCTCAGAGAGAACATCATTGGTCAACAATTATTCTCACCACTTCACCCTTGTTTTATGTTTTCGTTGTTTTTATTGAAGGGTATCTAATTTTGATAGGCTATATTTTCTAGGAATGAACCCAATTATTTGAAATTCAGTTCAAAAATCTGCATAACAGCAAGAAAAACTATGGAACATCGATTGAGCAACGTTTACATACCAGTCATTGACCTCACTCATCACTACTCCTGAGAACTCCCAGAAACAGAGGTGTTATTACTCCCTGTTCAGAGGTTAGAAAACAGAAACAGTGAGGTTTGTGCTTTGTCCCCGGCCTCTCAGAAGGAAACAATTCAGTCTAAAGTGATCTTAGGATCATCTTGGTTCTTTTTTTCTTTTTTATGGAGGCATAGTTGATTTACAATATTATGTAAGTTTCAGGTGTACAAGGGATCATCTTGGTTCTTAAATGTCTCTATTCCCTTCTGGAAGCAGGCTAGGCCTAAGGCTCATGTTAATCATGCTTCTTGTATGTTGAAGCCTATCACATGGCCATCACTCTGCAATGCGTCTTAGCTAAAATAATCTAAAACATGTCTCAGGTGCAGTGAAAGTGCTGGTGGCTCTCAGAGTCACATCTCATAGGGCTGGGAAGCTCTTCCCGAGGAAGCTCACATTTACAGACAACAGCTCCACCGTGCACCATGCTGGCTTTTCTACATCTCCGCATTCTAGAGCTGCTTACATACAGAAATGTGCCAAGAAAATGTACACAGAGTGTTTTGGAAAAGCAAACATTTGTGTAAAAATGATGCTTTTCAGTTTTTTCTGTGTGACTGGTTGCTTTCTTTGGAAGGTAATTTTTACACTGAGTATGGTTAGCACAGAACATCAAGGCTCTCACAATCTCATTTAATCCCTCAGTCAGCATTTCTATTGAGTTATAAATATTGCATGCACATTCCCAAACCATTTTTGTCTTTCTGGCATTTTCCTGAAAGAGTAAGTTCCATTGCTCATTTCAATCATCTGTCTCTTTGACATATCATCATTCAGATCTTCCTTTATATGGAAAGGTGAGCAGTCCCTCCTGAGCTGGTCACAGCTATTTCTGAGATTGAAGGAAGACAATAGCATGTAGGGATTAAGTGTGTGAGCTCGGGGGCCAGACGGAAGCTCAGAATCCCATCTCTGCTTCTTATTGAAAACTGCTCAACCTCTCTAGTCTTAGTGTACCTATCAGTTAACTAAGGATCATAGTAACTGTACCTAGTTCTTAGGGTTTTCGTGGAGATTAAAGGCGATCATGTACTCACATCGCTTAGCACAATGCCTGGCACATAGTAAATCTAGAATAAATATTAGCTAAAATTATTTTCCCAGTCATTCCTATCAATTCAGAAGCCAGAGGACTTGCATACATACAGACGTCCTGAGAAATCTTCAATCAGTTTTATGAATTAATGTCTAATTCAATTCAGTGAACACTTGGTGACCATTCCTAGGGCACCAGGCACTCAGCTGGGTGCTGAGAGTATGGGTTGACTAATCATGAACCCTGTTTTCAGGAAGCTCACAGCCCACAGGCGAGGCAGTTATAGAAACACCTGATTACACAGTGCATGTACAATGACACAGGGACAGAGGGATGCAGTAGGTGCAGCAGGAGCACAGGTGCGGCACCAGGTAGCTCTGAGCGGGCCCCAAGGAGAGAACACACAGGGTAAGGGCACCTAGGAAGCATGCGGACTCTTCCTTCTACCACTTGTTCAGGGCATCATCAGTTCCTACCCAGTTAACCTGTAAATGTTTCTTGCCACTCTGTACCACTGCAGTGTCCCAGTTCGGAGGCCCATCAACTCTGGCCTGGCCTATTGCAATGGTCCCCATGTGGTCTCCAGCTTGTTCATGCCCAATCTGTTGAAAAATAAAAAACAAGTCCTGACTTAGTTAGGAGAGACTTTGTTCCGAAGGATAATTGCTAAGCGAGGAGTGTGAAATGGATTATAGCAATAGGGAGAATGTTCTGACCGTGAGATCTGCAAGGGTTTTTCTTTTGCGGGGAGGAGTAAACAAGGCTGCAGAGAATCAGGTGCGGGCACGTGGGTTGAATAGGAGTGGCCTATTGGACTGTGTGGCAGAGAATGTTCTGAGGATTCAGTCTGCTTTCAGGAGGGGTTTAAGGAGGGGCTGCTTGCTGGCTCAGGCTGATGGGGCCAAAGCTCACCTTATCCAAAATTTGATTAACAAACCCTTTGTTCTGATTGAGCAGTGGGGACAAAACAGTTCAGCTAATTATTTATGAGGCAAAAATGGGAATCTGGAGGGTCTGTGTCTGGCCTTGTCAGAGGTAAACGCAGGGTGTCCACGAGTCTTATCTAAGTCACATGGGAACTTCTTTGCAGTAAGTAAGTGTTTCCAGAACACAAAGGAATTTCTAAAACTTCCCCATTTTCCAGGAACACAGGGCTCGGGTCAAGTTCAGCACTGTCACCATCCTCTGTCAGCTACAAGAACTTTTTTTCTGAATGATGCATGTGATCAGGTGGCCCTTTGTGTAGCACAGCTCAGTGGCTCTCATCAGATGACCCTTGCTTACCTCTCCTGCTGAATCTCTGGTTTCCGGCTCCAGCAATACCAAACTGCTCATGGTTTCAGGCCTACACCACGTGGCTTCCAACCTCTGTGTCTTTGTTCATACTGTCCTTTGTGCCTGCAATGCCATCTCCCCCTTTACTTGATGACACCTAAACTCCTAATTATCCTCAAAGTCTCAGATGAGGCAACATCTTCAGGAGACCTCCCCCAGCCCTGCACTGGTTTGGGTACCTTTTGGTGTTCCTGTAGCATTCTGAACTTATAGCTTTTGGTGTAATGATTGCTTTTGTGTCTTTAGTGTCAGGGACTATATTATAAACCTTATCAGTGAACATTTGTTTAGTGTGTGCCTGGTTCTCTGCCCAGTGCTATAAACTCACTTATTTGTTAATCTCTGTCTTTCAGACAAGAATACTGAGATTAGGAGGATAAGCAACTTGCCAGCTATCATGCAGAGACTTTGAATTGAATAGAAAGGATATGCCAACATGAAAATTATTTTAGAATCCTCTCTCTAGAGTTCTCTTACAGTTTGCCTAGTAGTGACAGAACATTTGAGCTCAGCGGGATTGTGGTGTTCATCCAGGTCACTGTCACCAGTGTACAGGTATTTAACCTTTGGGAGGTAGAAGACACAGAGCTCTTTGTGCTTGAACAATATTGTTTTTTCTAGATCCCGTTGACGTTTTGTAACAATGAGCTTATCGTCTTCAGTAGTGTAGCACTCAAGTTAACTAGTATGTGCGGTCAACATGGCCCCAGAAAGCTGGTATCTTTATACAGAATTCTGAAGAATATGTTAAGAAGCTGCTTAGCTTTCGCTCCCAGAGAAAGTTTCCTGGTGTTTCAGAGGCTCCTCCCTTGTCTCATTCTTGATCCTGTAATAGTGGCAAAAGGTGGGTTCTTTGGCCTTAAGAATGGCAAAGACCTACTAAGAGATCCAGCAGTCGTTCATTTATCCAGTCATGCAATTAATTATTGACTCATTCATTTGGTACCTCAACCAATATTTATTAAACACTTAATTTGTGCCAGGTACTATCAGAGGCTCTGGGGATAAAGAGAAAAATATGATGTGATTCCTATTTTCAAGGAATTTATAAGCTTCTAGATGAATCAGTCAGGTAAACAAGGAAGCAATAAAACGATATCAGTGCTAAGTTAGAAATAATGCTGGGGCAAAAGAAAGGAAAAATGGACTGTAATTCCTCAAAACATTATTTACGGTAATTATCATCTCCCTGACTATTCCAGGTCTCATGTCACTCAGTAATTATAAGGCTTGAAGCCAAATCACCAACCAGATTCTACCGAGAGGCAATGCAATTCAATCAAAACACTCATAATTTTGCAGATTTAAGTCTGTCAACTGAAAAAAAAGCACAACCTAAGAGTTGAGGATTATGTCTTAATCAGCAAATTTACTGAGTACTGAAGCCCAGGATACAGCCTCTCAGATAGCTCTAAGGAACTGTTCCGAAGAGGTAAGGGAGGAGCCAGGATACAGAGGAGTTTTGCAAAAAACACCCCAAAACCACTAGGTACTCAGAACATCAGAAGATTGCTGCTAATTAAAGAGAACCAGACATATTAAATTAATGAGTTTAATGCTTTTCTATGGGAAGATCCAAGTCTGGGCTTATTGAAATTATCCTTTGATATGCACCTTACCTATCTAGGGTCAGTATCCTGTTTTTTTCCATCCTGAATTCCCCTCAGGATATGCCGTCAGGGGCCACTGCAATGGCTGATGCTTGATGGCCTCAAAATCCTTTGTTTACTGAAATGGCAGGCAACATTTTTTGTCCACAAGTCTGCATGTATAGATTGCACATACAGCAAAAAATTATAGGAGTATACTTTGAATCATTAATAAAACTTGAGACTCTGGGTTGAACAGAGAACATGAGTGCTGATTGCTGAGTCTGAAAAATAGTAAACGTCAGAGTACCAGCAATGAAATTGTCAGCCACAGAGTCTTGATAAAAATACCAACATAGAAATCAGAGGGCTTTGTTTTGCTTCCCTGTCTACTGCGGGTGGTTGACAGGATGTAACTCTGAAAGGCTTTCTTAGGAAATTTTTGTTTCTCTTGTTTGTTTGTTTTTCTCTTCCTGTGCCTCCACACAGGGCTCTGTGACCTGGTGCCACCTGCCTCATATCCAAGAGCCCACAGAAAGGCTGCTCTTTTTTGGTAGAAGTCTTCTGGGACATATTGACTTACTTACAAAGGAAATAGCTTGTGAAAGAAAAGTGCATGGAAGTCCAGGAAATGTCTCTTTTCGCATCTAATTTTTTTTCAAATGAGAACAAAATATGGTAACTTATTCCAGCTGCCAGTGTTGTTTGCAAGATGGCCATATCTTTGCTGAGCTAGTGAGTCTCTGCAGGACTCCACCAGGGACCTGGTGAGGTCCCAGCACCACATATTGGAGCCTCTTTCTCTTCTCACCAAGTGAGGACAGTAGTAGCTTTCTTCCCCTGGGAAGATAACTTTATATTTGCGAAGTTCAGCAAAGAGATAAATGATCCAATTTGGGGAAAATGAAAAAAAATGATAATATAGTATGCTATCTAATGTTATGTAATTAACTCACTAACCCTGTGAGTTAATTCTTTACTTTTCTTATCAGAAAGGCACCACAGTGGAGGTGGATGGTGTCTGGAAGCCAGATAGACCTGGCATTGATAGCTCTTATACTTACTAGCCAAGGGACTTGGATTAATTTCTTTTTAAAATTAATTAATTTAATTAATTAATTAATTATTTTTGGCTGCATTGGGTCTTTGTTGCTGCGCATGGGCTTTCTCTAGTTGAAGCGAGTGGGAGCTACTCTTCGTTGTGGTGTGCGGGCTTCTCATTGCAGTGGCTTCTCTTGTTGTGGAGCATGGACTCTAGGCATGTGGGCTTCAGTAGTTGTGGCACGTGGCCTCAGTAGTTGTGGCGCATGGGCTTAGTTGCTCTGTGGCATGTGGGATCTTCCCAGACCAGAGCTTGAACCCGTGTCCCCTGCATTGGCAGGGGAATTGTTAACCACTGCACCACTAGGGAAGCCCTGGGTTAATTTCTTAACCTCATTTTCCTCGTACTTGCAATAACACCTTTAACAGTTGTAAGATTAATTGTGGTTAGAGACCAAGGATGCTGCTAAACATCACTAGATGCTGGTAGCATACCCCCTCCCTGATTATGACAATCAAAAATGTCCCCAGATGTTGCTGGGGGTTCAAAATCATCCTTGACTGAGAACCATGACTATAGAAAAAGATGTCCTGGACTCAGAAGGGGAAGGATGGCTACTTCTGGCTAGTCTACCTACTAATTCTAAATTTTGCTTTTCTCACCTTTAAAGAGTAGGGGTTAAGCAAGATTATCTTTAAGGTGCTTTCTAACTCTAGCAAGATGAGAGTCTATGGAAGGAGAGAAAAAGGTGATGAAGATTTAGGAAGACATGCAGTGAAGGCCAGGGAAATTGGCTAAGATAGGAAGAGGTCAGGTAAATTCTGTACTTCTGAGCAAAGTTGAGAGTACACACCACCAATTAGACAAAATTGCTAACCTAAGCTAACTAATTAGGGAATAAAGGGTCAGAAGTCCAGACCAGGAATCGGGACTCCTACAGATGATGGAGATGACAATGATGATGATGATGGTGGTGGTGGTGATGGAAATGACACAGCAGCTAACATTTATTGAGCACTAACTATGGACCATGCTCCCAGGCCAGAATGTGGGTGACAGAGTGTTGGCATATAGACTCGGGTGGGATATGATGGTAGGCGTCATAGAGAGAAGCTGCAAGAACCAGACTGCTCTCAGATCTGGGATAAGTCAGAGCCAAGGGAGATGTGCTCTGGAGATGTGCACACGTTTTACATGGTCCTTTGTGAAGCCACTTCAGTTTCTCTTACGTGTTTGGTGCTGAGCAAATGAATCCCATTCTTAACTTTTTCCTTGACCAGATCCTCTTCATTTGGCTTTTAAGAAGATCAGTATGTTAGGCTGGAGTTGTGACCAAGGAGGAACTTTGAGTCTCCAAATTCTCTGTACACCACAACTTGTGCTTTGGATAATGACCTGTTCTCTGCATCCCTAACCCAATAGTTTAGGTAGAATAGTAGACTAGTCTAAGTAAGTAATGTGGGGCTGGGAATAAAAATTCAACACAATGAGGTAAGGGTGATTTTCTTTTTCTATAGTAAGAGAGGAATTGAAATATTTCCAATGGCAATGGAAAGAGTATATGCAGTAGCACAGTTGGAATACTAATATTGTCTGGATAGGTGGGGCATTGGGAATTAGTTTTGGAAAATAATTAAAGTGAGTCAATAACAATAATGTCTAAAGTAGTTTTTGGCCTTTTCCTGAGAAGGATATTAGTGATTTCTAGTATCACATTTCCCTCATATTCCCTTATTCTATATTATCAGATTAATAGAGAGGATACACAATTCTTAAGGGTGAGTGTGGTGGGGTCATGGGGAGGATAGTAAGTTTCTGGACATACTGAGCTATATATAATCCAGAAAAAAAAATCTATGTTTGTATGTATGCACATATGTATGTATGCATCTATTTCTAAAATAACTACAGATTTTATTTCCACTTTTTAATAATGGTAATTTATTGTTATGAATTAAGAATTTTGAAAGCAATTTCATTCTCAGAATTAAGAATAATCTTTGGATAAAATTTTTCCATGAAGCGTCATTTCCCCATAATCCCATCCAGGTTGGGAGCTCACCTGAGTTGAGCTCACCTGATGCATTTATACTTCTTCCAGTCAGTGTGCAGTAACCCATCCAGAAGAGTTTTACTATGAACCTTATGCTATATATGCTTGTAAATGCTAACCCATCAGAATTCCTTTCAGAAGGAAATAATAATGAATTAGTTTTGTAAGCAGTGAAGAAAAGAAACTATGACAGTGAAGGGTGTAATCCAAACACAAACAAATAGGAAATATGTACTTTCCTCCTACTCACTTTTTAAAAAATATCTTAAAAACCAAGTATATTAATTAAAAGCACCTAAGTATGCATCTTGATTTGACAGTGTGATCAGAGGAGAAACACACTAAATGTATAGATTCAGAACTAATATAGTTTTAAATACATTTCAATCAGCTCAACATTTCCCCTATAACTCACTAATCAGACTGAGAAATAGATATGGAAATAGTTGGAACTCTCATAGGAATACTAAGTAACTGAGTGGCATGGTCTCTACTAGCCTTATACTATAGTAGAAAATAATATTAAAGTTTTACTATCAATATTTATGAGGTGCCTCCTATCTTTAAGATACTTCACTATATGAATGCTTTCACTTGTCACCTACCAGCAACAAAAGTCATTTCAAATCAAAAGATGAACAGAATATTTGCTTGGGCCTGGTTGAATTCTGAGACCTGAAAATTAAGGTTTTCAGTGTCTTCTTATTGAATAACAATAAAGCCTGTCATTCACCGCTTTCCATGCTTTGTTCCAGACCTATCTTTTTGACCTGCTACTTCTCCAGAAATGGCCTCCAATTATATATTTTTGGTTCTATCTTCTGTTCTCTCTTCATGCCCATCATATTCTAGCCAATCTGAGAATTTTCTTCCTCTATCTCTTTGCCAGTATATTCTCTCTTGCTTAGAAGTTCCATTCCTTCACCTCCAACTGTGAAATCCTTTGCACACATGACGCCCTCATCCAACATTACATCTTTTTTGAGGTCTCTCTTGATCCCTCCTGTTGGGTGTGTTTTCCCCTCTTTTCTAAGCAAGTGAGGCTGGTATCATATCTTGTGTAATGCCTAGCCCAGAGTGCTGTACAAGGGTACAAGGTACGAGCGCATTAAACACTGATTGAATGGGCCGTATGTGGAATGATTGTAGAAGAGGCCAGCAGAGTTGTATTTGCATCTCTTGTGGGAGAATGTGGGAGGAGAACGAATAAATCAGTCTCGGCTCAGTCAAGGTTAAGGCTAAGCTGCTGAAGAAAAAGACCCAAATAAACAATATGCAGTGGCCTGCAACAGACTAGAGCTTGACAACAGTCTCCCTGAATGAGGCTGTGGGGTGGCTCTGTTCTATATAGTCATTCAGGGACATGGTTTGCTTCCATCATTTTCCTCCCTTTTCTAGGGCACTGGCTTATCTGGAAGGCTGAAGCTGCATCTCAGGCATCGCTGTGTTCAATTAGCACAAAGGGGTAACACAGCAAGTCAAGGGAAAAATAGCTTCCTACTAACAAAGTGCAGCAGAGTTTGCATACATCACTTCTGCTTGCACGCCACTGGTGAGAAATTTAGTCATATGGCCACACTTAGCTGCAAGTGTGTGGCTATAACCTTTAGTTTCTGCACTGTGCCCAGGAAAAAGAGGAGAATGCATTTGGTGAGGAGGGTAGCTGTGAGGCTACTTCCTTCAGGAACTAGGTGTCGAGCCCAGGAAAGATCTGATTGCACTTATGTAGGTCCATGCTCTCTCAGGGCCTGGACTCCCTGTGAATCAGAAATCCTGGAGAGGAAAGAGAAAATGCCAAAATGGAATGTTTGCATTTAGCTTCGAAGGGAGCAAACATTAAAAAAAAATAACATCAAGGACTTCCCTGGTGGTGCTGCAGTTGGGACCCCACTTCCACTGCAGGGGGCACGGGTTCAATCACTGCTCAGGGAACTAGGATCCTGCATGCCACGTGGTGTGGCCAAAAAAAACCCCAAACCGAAACAACAAACAAACAAAAAATCAGAATGTGTAATGACACAAAGTTAAACAACATAATGGGACATTCTTCACATTTGGGGTTGAGAATGGAGAAAGGCAGAGAAAGAGAAAGAGCAATGAGGACCAAATGCATTTCTTCTCCCACCCTGTGCTATGAGGAACAACTTGGTGGAAGCAGAGGATTGATTTCAGTCCCTTTTTATTGTATTCCCGACCTCATTGATCGAAGCCTAACACTAATCCATGAAAACTGCTGAGAAGACTTGTTCATATTTTTCTGAGGAGCCATAAAAAATTTAAAAGTGTTAACATTCTAAAGACTTACACAGATCGTTGCAATAACAGAGAGAAAGGAAAATTTTAAGCATTGTGAAGGAGCTAGAGAATCGAAAGTAACCAGTGACAACCCAATTGGAAGTGTCATTTCCACTGCGTGCGTTACGATCTGCCATGAAGCCAACAGCAGTTTCCCGTGGACACTTCTGGCCTGTGGTGGAGGTGAGAGCATTTGCAGGGCGCCATTTAATAAACTTTTTATAAATTGCAGGAGCAATACTAGACAATGTTAAGAGCTTTATTTATTTCTACCGAATATAATACAATCTGTAATATCTTTGCCTGAAATTGTGTCAGCTCAGAGAACAGAGCGAGCTTCTATTATTGTGTGTGCAGGAAACCAAGTGAGGAACAGGTGTCCACAGATGGAATTTGGAAGAAAAGCCATATTTTCAGAATAAAAAAGTTTTTATCTCTCTTGAAACATAACAAATAAAATACTTTAAAATTATAAATATTTACTCATCCTAAGAATGACCTCAGACACAGAACAGAAATTCTAAGAGACGAGAAGGATCAGTAAAGTGCATATTTAAAATAAAATATAAATATAAATAAATTAAAATAAAAACTCAAGGCTCAAGGAATTGAGATTTTATTTTTGATATGAAAGAGAAATTACTTTAATGGGAGACTGGAGAGGCTATGAACGGAAAATGACATGGAAAAATGACAGTTTTCAGGAAATCAGAGTTCTCATCTCATTGACACATTTGTGCACATTTTCTGACCTGAACTCAAAGTGTAAGAGGCAGCAGGTTTATGAAGCAGAAACCTTGAAGGACATAATGGTTTATGGACTAACTATGTGCTTCCAGTTTCTCAATCTTCTCTACACTGTTTCTGTCTTCTGAAATGTCCCCTTTACATCCTTTCCATGTCTCATTCTATTCTTTCTTCCATCCTGTATACATTCATCACAACTTTGCCCAGAGATTTTGAACTCATAACATTTACTAAGCATAACATTCACTCAGTGGTTACGATTTGCTTCATTGCATTGTTAGTTTTAGAAGTGCTTGTCCCAATCTCCCCTCATTTATGGTACCTCACCCCCACCCTCATGAAGTCAGGAGCCAGACAAGAATCAGTTTCAGTGACACATGTGGGAAATCATGAGAGTTAGATAAAACAGTGAGTGTGAGGAAGGAGAAACATGATGGATTTAAGACACTGAGCCTATCCACTTAGTATAGGTATCTATTTTATTGAACAAACACTGATATTGAGATTACTATGTGCCAGGCTCTGTTCTAAACACTTGACAAACAATAACTCATTTAACACTCATGGTGAGCCAAGAAATAGACACAGTACTTCTGAATAGACACTATCCTCTCCAAATCCTATTCCTGGAAACAATTTAGTGTTATTATTTCCCAGTTGGCACAAGAACTTGGGGGTGTCTTTCCTCCCATCTGCAAACTCCTAACTTTCTTGAGACTAAATTGTATATACTCAGACTAAATTTCACATACCCAGGAAACTCTTGTGCCTCCTTATTGGCCCTGCCAAGACAACATCTGTCTCCTAGGAGGAAAAGAACCAGGACTATTATCTTCTCTGCCGAAGCTCCCCGGATATGCCTGTATCACCAATTCCCCTCAAAGCTGAAGGAATCGGTAGTGGGGGACTTAATTCTTATCATAATCAGGTTCTCTTGTGCTGGTCAGAGAATACTTTTCTGACTCATTGGATCTTCTTTTTCCAGATTCATGGGTTTGGAATCAGACTGCTTGGGTTCAAATCCCAGCTTGGCCACTTAATAACTGTTTAACATTCATCTGTAAATGTGAATTATTACTACCACTCCATTAGTTGTTATAAGTATTAAGTGAATACTTACACATCAAGAGTTTAGGACAGTGCCTGACATAAAGCATCCAAAAGCTTTTAGATATTGTAATTCTTTATTATAGTTTTGTAAGATTTATCTTGCTATCAAAACAAAGTTTAAAATTTTTTCAAGATATTGAAAATTCTTTATCCTTCTTTTAAACCCTCCACAGACCCTAGAACATTGTCAAGCTTATAACAAGCATAGTGAAAAGCACTGAAGGAAAATGGGGAAGTCCAAATTTTGAAGCTAACCTAACCAGATTTGGGGCTCAGATCCACCATTTACTGCCTAAGTGTCAGTTTCCCCGACCAATAATCAGGATAATGGTTGATTCCTACACGATAGAGCAGTTGAGAAAATTAAATTATATGTATGTATACATATATATTAATACATCTGTATATATCTATAAGTGAGTGTGTATATATATATGTGGGTAAATATACATAGTATATATTTATACCTGTATATATTTATATAGTATTCAACAAATAGCAGTTACTTCATGATACAGTGAGGTTACATTTATTTATCCACAGCCTGAGGTCAAGAGAGAGTCAATAGAAAAATGGTTACACATTTACATCTATGAATATAGTCTTTAGCCCGAAGAAGATGTTACTTAGTTCTGCTGGAGGCCTCCAATAAGCAATTTGGACTGTAGAGAAATTTTAATTATAGTGTCATGCAGGCAGATACTCCTGTTTAAAGTTCCAGGTTGGCAATATAACCAAGCTCTCATACGCATTATAGATATGTTTTTAGATGAAGAACTTATAAAATAAGCTTTATCTTACTATTGAAAGCTTATTTGATGTAATTTAATTTTCTGCTCTTTGAACATCATTAAATGATATTATTTAGAAAGAAGTTTGCTGCTAACTAGAATTTATTGTCAGGACAAATCTCAGGAAGTAAAACTTAAGTAATGTGGCTCTTGTGAATTTTCCCAATGATAATGTTGTGTTTTTCTTTTCTGTAAAATTTGTTTGATAATAATCAATTTTCTAAATTTTTAGAAAAATGGATCATAAATTAATCAAAGCATAATTGTATTTACTGATGAGACTATATTAGTTTATAGCAATCTACCATTGTATTGAATATTTAAAATTAAATTTCTGATGACTCTAGGAACTAACATTTCTTGAAATGAAAATAGAAAAATGTACTCATCTGCTTATTGATCAATTTTGTTTGAGCCAGAGTTCCTGAGGTTACAGGCAATTCTCTGGCTGTGGTTTTGCTTATCAACTGGAAGTTTAGATACCAGTAATGTACCTGCAGTTTCTCCTTTATTTTGACCTTATTTTTTTCCTGACTTTAACTTCTTTGATTTAATAAGAAAAAATGCAAGAGAGGGAGCATGTTCTTAGGCTGATATTAGTTTATTTGTGTTCTTTCTGGTAAGAAAGAAGTAATATCCTTGAGATGATTGCAATTTGTTAATGACAGTAATACCATGTCCTAGTTTGTCATCATCCTTACCTCCTAGCATTTAGATGTTGAATAAGGGTATTGCTATGAAAAGTTTAGCAACAGTCAAAGGAATGAAACATTGAATTCAGGGGACAGTGAAGATATAAGGAAGGTGCTAGGGACTGCACTGTGTCCCTCCAAAATTCATATGTTGAAGTCCCCCAATGTGATTATACTAAGAGATAGGGCCTTTATGAGGTAACTGAGGTTAAATGAGGTCAGAAGGGTGGGGCCCTAATTCGATAGGATTGGTGGCCTTATAAGAAGAGGAAGAGAGAATGATGTCTCTCTTTCTGTATGTGCTGAGAGGAAAGGCCATGTGAAGCCATAGTGAGGAGGTGGCCAACCATAAGCTGGGAAGAGAGTTCCCACCAGAAACCAAACACTGCTGGACTTGATCTGGGACTTCCAGCCTCCACAACCATGAAAAATAAATTTCTAAGTCACCCAGTCTGTGGTATTTTATTATGGCAGCCTGAGAAGACTCATACACAAGGAAAAGGAGATGAAGGAAGGAAAGGGACACAGTTTCCTGTAGATTTGTATTCTAGGTAAAGACAAAATAAGAAATTAAGTGGATTCAGTTTGGCATGTACAACTAATCAGGAGGTTTTTAAAATGTCACCCTGTACATTGGAATACCCAGCAAGGAGAACAAAATTGGGGAGGGGGGAGGTGGCTTTTATATATCGTTTTCCAAGAAAATTGCCATATAAAAGTTATGAGTGACTGCTTTGCTTACCAGAGGAGATTACAAGTCACATTGGAGAAGACTGGCTTTGTTTTGGGAAGATTTATTTGAAATACTTTTAGCTATGATTCTATAAAAATAAAACAAAACAAACAGACAACCAATATTCCAGGGGAGGTGTGTAACAGGGCAATATTCTTTGTTTGTCATAGAATTCCTAACCATTCTTTAGTTTGCGAAAGTAGAATGCAGTTCCAGGAGTAGTGGGGGATTTGAAAAAGGGGCTATTCAGTCTTCCAGGAAGAGAAAGATTGCAGTCAAATAATCTTCTCCTGAGTTATAACCTCTGGAAAAAGATTGAGAACACAATTCTGCCTCCTTTGGAAATCAAGGCTATTAGATGGATTAAAAGGTCCGGGCTGAGCTCATCTGGCAGAAGAAAATCCCAAGTTTCCCTAAGGGTTATTGTTCATGAAGGAGAGAGAAGTGTCATAATAGAAATTGTTACCAAACCAGGTTTGTTTTACCAGGTGTGCATGAAGCCAAAATGCTGAGATGCTGATGTTTGCAACAAAGAGAGGGTTTAGAACTGGAGAGTGAGCCAAGTTGCTGTGTGGATGACAGGGTCTGGGTGCTCCAGCCAGGTGTCAGGCCTGTGTCTCTGAGGTGGGAGAGCTGAGTTCAGGACATTAGTCCACCAGAGAACTCCCAGCTCCACGTAAAATCAAATGGTGAAATCTCCCAGAGATCTCCATCTGAATACCAAAACCCAGCTCCACTCAACGACCAGCAAGCTCCAGTGCTGGACACCCTATGCCAAACAACTAGCAAGACAGGAACACAACCCCATTCATTAGCACAGAGGCTGCCTAAAATCATAATAAGGCCACAGACACCCCAAAACACACCACCAGATGTAGACCTGCCCACCAGAAAGACAAGATCCAGCCTCATCCACCAGAAAACAGGCACTAGTCCCCTCCACCAGGAAGCCTACAAAACCCACTGAACCAACCTTAGCCACTGGGGGCAGACACCAAAAACAACAGGAATTACAAACCTGCAGCCTGCGAAAAGGAGACCTCAAACACAGTAAGTTAAGCAAAATGAGAAGACAGAGAAACACACAGCAGATGAAAGAGCAAGGTAAAAACCCACCAGACCAAACAAATGAAGAGGAAATAGGCAGTCTACCTGATAAAGAATTCAGAATAATGATAGTAAAGATGATCCAAAATCTTGGAAATACAATGGAGAAAATATAAGAAACGTTTAACAAGGACCTCGAAGACCTAAAGAGCAAACAAACAATGATGAACAACAAAATAAATGAAATTAAAAATTCTCTAGAAGGAATCAATAGCAGAATAACTGAGGCAGAAGAATGGAGAAGTGACCTGGAAGATAAAATAGTGGAAATGACTACTGCAGAGCAGAATAAAGAAAAAAGAATGACAAGAATTGAGGACAGTCTCAGAGACCTCCGGGACAACATTAAATGCACCAACGTTCGAATTATAGGGGTCCCATAAGAAGAAGAGAAACAGAAAGAGGCTGAGAAAATATTTGAAGAGATTATAGTTGAAAACTTCCCTAATATGGGAAAGGAAAGAGTGAATCAAGTCCAGGAAGCACAGAGAGTACCATACAGGATAAATCCAAGGAGAAACATGCCAAGACACATATTAATCAAACTATCAAAAATTAAATACAAAGAAAAAATATTAAAAACAGCAAGGGAAAAACAACATATAACATACAAGGGAATCCCCATAAGGTTAACAGCTGATCTTTCAGCAGAAACTTTGCAAGCCAGAAGGGAGTGGCAGGACATATTTAAAGTGATGAAAGGGAAAAAACAACAACCAAGATTACTCTGCACAGCAAGGATCTCAGTCAGATTTGAGAGAGAAATTAAAAGCTTTACAGACAAGCAAAAACTAAGAGAATTCAGCACCACCAAACCAGCTTTACAACAAATGCTAAAGGAACTTCTCTAGGCAGGAAACACAAGAGAAGGAAAAGACCTAAAATAACAAACCTAAAACAATTAAGAAAATGGTAATAGGAACATACATATCAGTAATTACCTTAAATGTAAATGGATTAATGCTCCCACCAAAAGACATAGACTGGTGGAATGGATACAAAAACAAGACCCATATGTATGCTGTCTACAAGAGACCCACTTCAGAACTAGGGACACATACAGACTAAAAGTGAGGGGATGGAAAAAGATATTCCATGCAAATGGAAATCAAAAGAAAACCGGAGTAGCAATTCTCATATCAGACAAAACAGACTTTAAAATAAAGACTAGTACAAGAGACAAAGAAGGATACTACATAGTGATCAAGGGATCCATCCAAGAAGAAGGTATAACAATTGTAAATAATTATGCACCCAACATAGGATCCCCTCAGTACATAAGGCAAATGCTAACAGCCATAAAAGGGGAAAGTGACAGTAACACAATCATAGTAGGGGACTTTAACACCCCACTTTCACCAATGGACAGATCATCCAAAATGAAAATAAATAAGGAAACACAAGCTTTAAATGATACATTAAACAAGATGGACTTAATTGACATTTATAGGACATTCCATCCAAAAACAACAGATAACACTTTCTTCTCAAGTGCTCATAGAACATTCTCCAGGATAGATCATATCTTGGGTCACAAATCAAGCCTTGGTAAATTTAAGAAAATTGAAATTGTATCAAGTATCTTTTCCGACCACAACACTATGAGAGTCGATATCAATTACAGGAAAAAATCTGTAAGAAATACAAACACATGGAGGCTAAACAATACACTACTTAATAATCAAGAGATCACTGAAGAAATCAAAGAGGAAATCAAAAAATACTTAGAAACAAATGACAATGAAAACACGACCACCCAAAATCTATGGGATGCAGCAAAAGCAGTTTTAGGAGGTAAGTTTATAGCAATACTATCCTACCTCAAGAAACAAGAAACATCTCAAATAAACAACCTAACCTTATACTTAAAGCAATTAGAGAAAGAAGAACAAAAAAACCCCAAAGTTAGCAGAAGGAAAGAAATCATAAAGATCAGATCAGAAATAAATGAAAAAGAAATGAAGGAAACAATAGCAAAGATCAATAAAAGTAAAAGCTGGTCTTCAAGAAGATAAACAAAATTGATAAACCACTAGCTAGACTCATCAAGAAAAAAAGGGAGAAGACTCAAATCAATAGAATTAGAAATGAAAAAGGGGAAGTAACAACTGACACTGCAGAAAGACAAAGGATCATGGGAGATTACTACAAGCAACTATATGCCAATAAAATGGACAACTTGGAAGAAATGGACAAATTCATAGAAAAGCACAACCTTCTGAGACTGAACCAGGAGGAAATAGAAAATATAAACAGACCAATCACAAGCACTGAAATTGAAACTGTGATTAAAAATCTTCCGACAAACAAAAGCCCAGGACCAGACGGCTTCACAGCGAATTCTATCAAACATTTAGATAAGAGCTAACACCTATCCTTCTCAAACTCTTCCAAAATATTGCAGAGGGAGGAACACTCCCAAACTCATTCTACGAGGCCACCATCACCCTGATACCAAAACCAGACAAAGATGTCACAAAGAAAGAAAACTACAGGCCAATATCACTGATGAACATACATGCAAAAATCCTCAACAAAATACTAGCAAACAGAATCCAACAGCACATTAAAAGGATCTTACACCATGATCAAGTGGGGTTTATCCCTGGAATGTAAGGATTCTTCAATATATGCAAATCAATCAATGTGATACACCATATTAACAAATTGAAGAAAAAAACCATATGATCATCTCAATAGATGCAGAAAAAGCTTTTGACAAAATACAACACCCATTTATGATAAAAACCCTCCAGAAAGTAGGCATAGAGGGAACTTACCTCAACATAATAAAGGCCATATATGACAAACCCACAGCCAACATGGTTCTCAATGGTGAAAAACTGAAACCATTTCCACTAAGATCAGGAATAAGACAAGGTTGCCCAATCTCACCACTATTATTCAACATTGTTTTGGAAGTTTTAGCCACAGCAATTAGAGAAGAAAAAGAAATAAAAGGAATCCAAATCGGAAAAGAAGAAGTAAAGCTGTCACTGTTTGCAGATGACATGATACTATACATAGAGAATCCTAAAGATGCTACCAGAAAACTACTAGAGCTAATCAATGAATTTGGTAAAATAGCAGGATACAAAATTAATGCACAGAAATCTCTTGCATTCTTATAAACTAATGATTAAATATCTGAAAGAGAAATTAAGGAAACACTCCCATTTACCATTGCAACAAAAAGAATAAAATATCTAGGAATAAACCTACCTAAGGAGACAAAAGACCTATATGCAGAAAACTATAAGATATTGATGAAAGAAATTAAAGATAATACAAACAGATGGAGAGATATACCATGTTCTTGGATTGGAAGAATCAACCTTGTGAAAATGACTCTACTACCCAAAGCAATCTACAGATTCAGTGCAATCCCTATCAAACTACCGCTGGCATTTTTCACAAAAGTAGAACAAAAAATTTCACAATTTGTATGGAAACACCAAAGACACCGAATAGCCAAAGCCATCTTGAGAAAGAAAAACGGAGCTGGAGGGATCAGGCTCCCTGACTTCAGACTATACTAGAAAGCAACAGTAATCAAGACAGTATGGTACTGGCACAAAAACAGAAATATAGATCAATGGAACAGGATAGAAAAGCCAGAGATAAACCCATGCACATATGGTCACCTTTTCTTTGATAAAGGAGGTAAGAATATACAATGGAGAAAAGACAGCCTCTTCAATAAGTGGTCCTGGGAAAACTGGACAGCTACATGTAAAAGAATGATATTAGAACACTCTGTAACACCATACACAAAAATAAACTCAGGATGGATTAAAGACCTAAATGTAAGGTTAGACACTATAATACTCTTAGAGGAAAACATAGGCAGAACACTCTATGTCATAAATCACAGCAAGATTCTTTTTGACTCACCTCCTAGGGAAATGGGAATAAAAACAAGAATAAACAAATGAGACCTAATTAAACATAAAATCTTTGCACAGCAAAGGAAACCATAAACAAGACGAAAAGACAACCCTCAGAATGGGAGAAAATATTTGCAAATGAAGCAATTGACAAAGGATTAATCTCCAAAATTTACAAGCAGCTCATGCAGCTCAATATCAAAAAAACAAACAGCCCAATCCAAAAATGGGCAGAAGACCTAAATAGACATTTCTCCAAAGAAGATGTACAGATTGCCAACAAACACATGAAAGAATGCTCAACATCACTAATCATTAGAGAAATGCAAATCAAAACTACAATGAGGTATCACCTCACACCAGTCAGAATGGCCATCATCAAAAAATCTACAAACAATAAATGCTGGAGAGGGTGTGGAGAAGAGGGAACCCTCTTGCACTGTTGGTGGGAATGTAAATTGATACAACCACTATGGAGAACAGTATGGAGGTTCCTTAAAAAACTAAAAATAGAACTACCATACGACCCAGGAATCCCACTACTGGACATATACCCTGAGAAAACCATAATTGAAAAAGTGTCATGTACCACAGTGTTCATTGCAGCTCTATTTACAATAGCTAGGACATGGAATCAACCTAAGTGTCCATCGACAGATGATTGGATAAAGGAGATATGGCACATATATACAATGGAATATTACTCAGCCATAAAAAGAAGCGAAACTGGGTTATTTGTAGTGAGGTGGATGGACCTAGAGTCTGTCATACAGAGTAAAGTAAGTCAGAAAGAGAAAAACAAATACTGTATGCTAACACACATATATGGAATCTAAGAAGAAGAAAAAAAAGTGGTTATGAAGAACCTAGGGGCAGGATGGAAATAAAGACACAGACCTACTAGAGAATGGACTTGAGGACATAGGGAGGGTGAAGGGTAAGCTGGGATGAAGTGAGAGAATGACATGGACTTACATATACTACCAAATGTAAAATAGATAGCTAATGGGTAGCAGCCGCATAGCACAGGGAGATCATCTCGGTGCTTTGTGACCACCTAGAGGGGTGGGATAGGGAGGGTGGGAGAGAGGGAGACCCAAGAGGGAAGAGATATGGGGATACATGTATATGTATAGCTGATTCACTTTTTTATAAAGCAGAAACTAACACACCATTGTAAAGCAATTATACTCCAATAAAGATGTTAAAAAAACCCACAACCAAAACAAAGAGAGGGTTTATTCGCAAGGCAGCCAAGTGAGGAGAGAAGAACAAATCTCAGATATGCCTTCCCAAAGGCAGAGGGCTAGGGTATTTGTGGAATAAAGAATAAATAAGTAGGGCGGTCTGAGGAATGGAGAGCATGGCTAAAGGTGATTGGAAAAACGTGCAGTAACCGCAGTTCTGTGCAGAGGTAACTAAGCTACAGGCCTCTGCACATTTAAAAATGGAGTTGCTTAACATCACCTGAGGGTGGAGTTTTACGCCCTCTGACGTCAAAAGATCACCAAGCGGACCCTTGCTTATGCCCATTTGTAGGGCCAGTGGTCCTAACCTGTCTTAATAGCTAAGGTCAAACTAGACACAGCTGACCCCAGTTCCTCGAAAACAACTGGGGCAAACATCTTATTGTTTAGGTGCTGCTTGGAGGACAAGCAAGTCTTCTGTAGATGACCTTGATTAGTGAATGCAGGTGAAATGGATTTGACTGATTGCTCACGGTTTCAGTTCCCCCATTTTTTGATCATTTCTCAGTCTTGGGGGAAGAGGGGCAATGACTTCTCTGGTCACTTTCTGCTGATAAGGGGCACAGACCTAACAAGGGATTGAGGAATGAAACTATTTAGCACTCATTTGAAAATATTCTCTTGTTCTCAGTTTGAACGTTTTGATCCCAATAAACAAATACCAGCTTTTTGCCAGCTGTCAAGACATTCGTATGTCCAAAATAGGTAAACCACAGAAGAAGATGTACCCTGAAGGGACACACAGAATACCAGACATGGTGGACATTTAGGTTCTTATTTTTAGGGATTTTGTCTAGGACATGGTCTAGCCTGTGATCCGTGTCTTACTGTTTACGTATTAGAGGGTCTTGATCATTACCAGTTTGGAATAAGCAGCTGCTTCTTCCTTTATTCTCTGCTTCTTCTTACCCTCATGCTGCAGCATGTCAGCAGAGAGCTGCTACTTCATTCCCAGGGGACTTACAGTCAGGACTGCTGTGTGCTTTCTTTCAAGCCAATAATCTTACCAAAGTCTGGGAAGATGGTCTGGAAAGGATCCTGTTATGTTATCACTTTCTCCTTGAAAGGAAGTTAAAGATGAAATGACCACTGAAAAGCGGTCATCAAGAGTAAAATGCAGAAAAATGCTATCTTGTCAATGCAATTAGATCTTGTGTATCCTGTTATAAGGCAAACTACGTTCTTCATAAGGTGTTTTACATGGCAAGAACCCAAGCCCACTGATTCAGCTTTGCAGTAATTCATTCAATCTACAGATATTTTTGATTGTCATGTGTAAGGAATACTCTGCCCATTTTAAAAGCTTTTATTAAAACCTGTCTACCTTCATTTTCTTGCTTAGACAGCAGGATAGTTTTGAAAAGTTTAGCACGGCTTTTAATGTACATAATTCTGGCTCTAGACTCCATGAAATATCACTTCTTCTTTACTCCAATATTTAAAAAGCATTTTAATAAACAACTGGCACGATCTCAACTTCTTATTTACATTCAAGGATGTTTCCAAGTATTGTCTGAGTAATAATAGGTTTCATAGTCACATGCAAATGCAGCTGCTGACCCAATCAGCAGGACCTTTTCCTTAGACTTGCCAGTGAAGGAGAGTTTATGCCGAGTCATTCGTATACTTATACCCAGTTTCCATTTTACACATTTTGCTGGAGACTGGGACAACTAGCCAGGGTAGGCGGGGGGAGAGAGGAGAGTGCCCTCTTGAGGGAAGCCAAGTGATCTAAAACGGAACTAAAATTTCTACTTCAATAGCTCCAGACTATTACCAATAGAGCTAACGAGGTTGGCCCTTGCCCTGCTGAAGTGGTTTGTGTAGAAAGAGTTAGTTCTGACTCTGGTGAATGGAAAAGTTTATTGGCCACAATGGACCATTTCCTAAGTCATGAGGTGATGGCTCTTCTGTTTAAGTTAAATCATATTTTCATATGCTCCTATAGTTGCCTGTTTTTCCCCAGTTGTAGCATTCAGCAGTCCCATGATTACCTATTTAATATGTTTTCCTTCATCAACTGTGACCTCCAAGAAGGCAAAGACCCCCCCAAACCTGCCTCACAATCCCAGTGTTTAGCACAAGAATACAGTAAAATTTTATAGAATTTAGTTAAAATACATTTTAATTTTCTTTATAGAAAAGGATGACTCAAAATGTATCAATAAGAAGAATAATTCAAATACTCTGAGTTTATTCCATTATTACATATTTATAAAAATTGGTTTATGTCATCGATTTTAATTACGATACAGAAAATTAAGAAAAGAATTGTCCATGGAATATCTTCAGAAATGAGCCTTTTATATAAATTCTTGTTATACAAGGCAAATTATCTTTCAGATGGAGATGTGTTACTATACAAAAAGAGAAGAGTTCCATTTTCAGAGGTAATTCAAGGACATATTTGCCAATAGCCTCCTGTTTTCTATTAGCATTAGGTACAGAACACGAGCTGTTAATGACACTTGTAACATTGTCCATGCCCTTCAAGGTGAAAAATCAAAGGTTTATGAGTCTTGATTGATTGTCTTATTATTTCATGTAAAGAGAAGACAGCGAGTGATAATTAGGCTTTTAGATTCAGATTTTCAGTGTCACACAGAGGGAAGGTTGTAATTCTCACTAATAATTATAAGATTTCTGTGTTGAATTATCTACACACCAACCTACATATTTGCCCATTAATACATGGTCTGTAAAACATGAGAATGTATGTAATATACTGTTTGGCTGCTTAATAGCAGCATTTCTGAAATGGATATGATTTAGCAACAAAAGAGGTTATGTGTTCTGAGGTATAAGAACACCCTGAAGATTGTTCCAGAGAAATTTTCCTGAGGCTATCAACATTACATCAGCTTTTCACTTGTGCTCATTACTTCAGCAGTGACTAAAATGAGTCAAATATGTTCCAAGAGAGTTTTAAAGTAACTATATTAATGCAATTGTCTGCTTGTTAATTAAAATTCTGAATGATACAGTCATAGCTGCTACCGGCAATATTCATTTTGTTGCTGGATTTTGTGAACACAGCATTAGTTACGTTCTTCATCCATTGGGTTTACAATCTGAATGTGACACAGGCAAGTCACAGAGAATGGATGGGAATTACTCAAGAGGAAGGGGATCTTAATACACCAGAAAGCAGGAATGCTCAGCATTGTTCAGTGGACCCTGGAAATCTTAAGGCGACTAACGCTGGCTCCGAAGGTGGGGTTGAGAAGGGATTAGTGTTATGGAAGAAAAGGAAACAGGATAGTGAGCTCATTTATTTCGTTCATATGCATATAAAGAAGAAAGGAAAGTAAAGCTATGAGAAAAAATAAAGAACCTAATAAGAAGTCTCATTTATCTAGGTTGAAGAAAGTGAGTGGAGTTAAAACAAACAAACAAATAAACAAAGAAAACAAACAAAATAAGTGGGCCAGAGAAGAAGTGCAAATGGTCTTGGAAGCAGAAGCGCTGCTCATATTTGACCTAAAAGTAAGGGGAAGATAAGTATGGTCCTTAGGATAAAAAAAAATAATCATAGTAATGTGATCAGAGTGTGCAATTATAGATACATTTTTGTTGCAGATAAACAAAGGAAACCTGGAGCCAGGGGAATTGTGTCCTAGTCCTAGTCATGCTGTTTTTTGGACAAATTATGAGCTTCTATTTCAGTTCAACAATTTTTTTTGAGCATCAACTATATGGCCTGCCCTCTACAGGTACCAGAAACTCAGAGGTGAATACCTGCCCTAGAGGAACTAGGAGTGCTGGAGGAGAGGCTGCCCTCTATGCAAACTAAGCCTCAATTTTTCTCAGCTGTAAAATGCAGATAATATGTGTAATTCTGGTTCATATGGGTTTTCTAGAAGGTTAAATATAAAATTTTGCTTCAGTAAAAATAATGGTTTAGTAAAATTAATATTTGAGATCAGTTTGAAGTATATCATATTTGCATAGTAATTCCAATTTAGAGGTTTTGGTTTCATTGTTGGGAAAATTAATAAAGTAGTCTTGTTCAGGCTTCAGAGGCGGAAGCAAGCCTCTGATGGACCTGTGACCCTGCTTAGACTGTGCACCTGCTTGCACACCTAACAATTGCTGTTAGCAAGTCAAGCAGTTCTTACAATAAGAAAGGGAGTGGGTCTTGGAATTTCTTGATCTGGAATTTCTTGACCTTGGAATTTCTGGACCTGACCAGACCCCCGGGATCTGGAAAATCTTGGGACTCACATGGTGAAATTAACAGCAATGTTACAGTTGAACCAGAGCTGCATTTTTGCCCGCAAACTGATGATATCAGTTTGCGGCCTGGAATTATAAACAGAAGTCCCCAGAACTCCAACCTGAAGTCTCGCCCGTGGGGTAGACGCACTGTCCGGGATCCTTCCCAACTGGGGCTCCAGATTGCTGTTACTCGGGCCTTCCCAGCTGCTGTTTGGATCTGGAAGTAGGTGTCGGCCCAGTTCGGTGATGTATACCATGTTACGTTTTTTTAATATTCTTATTCTTTTGTATATTGATTGTATATTAAAATTAAGTTAAATCACCTTTCATTAAAGAATTGATTAAAGCTGTTTATTTGTGTGAGCCGAGTGGTTATTTTGCCAGCGAATCCAATGAACCTTAAAACCGAAAGCACGCTTTCAGCAAAACATTCATTTATTGAAAGCCCTGAAAGAAAAGTTTGCGAATGCTGCCCAGACATCACCTAATCTTTTCTTTTTTGACAGTTAATGCAATTTTTAAATTTAAGTATAGTTGATTTACCATATTGTGTTAGTTTTAGGTGTACAGCATAGTGATTCAGTATTTTTGGCAGATTGTATTCCTCTATAGTTTATTACAAGATATTGGGTATAATTCCCTGTGTGATATGGTAAATCTTTGTTGCTTATCTATTTTACATATAATAGTTTGTATCTGTTAATCCTATACCACTAATTTGTCCCTGCCCCCTCTCTCTTCCCTTTGGTAACCATAAGTTTGTTTTCTATGTCTCTCTGTTCCTGTTTTGTATATACTTTCATTTGTATTATTTTTTAGATTCCATATGTAAGGGATATCACATAGTATTTGTCTTTCTCTGTCTGACTTCACTAAGCGTAATATTCTCTAGATTTAACCACGTTGTTACAAATAGGAATATTTCATTCTTTTTTATGGATGAGTAATATTCATATATATATGTACACCACATCTTCTTTATCCAATCATCTGTCGATGGACACTTGGGTTGCTTCCATATCTTGGTTATTGTAAAAAGTGCTGCTATGAACATTGGGGTGCATGTATCTTTCAAATTAGTGTTTTTGTTTTTTAGGGATATATACCCAGAAGTGGGATTGCTGGATCATATGGTAACTCTATTTTTAGTTTTTTAAGGAACCTCCATACTGTCCTCCACAGTGGCTGGACCAATTTATAGTCCCACCAAAAGTGTAGGAGGATTGCTTTTTCTCCACATCCCATAAATAACATTTGTTATTATTTATAGACTTTCTGATGATAGTCATTCTAATAGCTGTGAGGTGATATCTTGTGGTTTTGATTTGCATTTCTCTAATAATTAGCAACATTGAGCATCTTTTCATGTTCCTATTAGCAATCTGTATGTCTTCTTTGGAAAAATGTCTATTCAAATCTTCTTCCCATTTTGTGATTGGATTGTTTATTTGTTTGTTTGTTTTTGATATTGAGTTGCATGAACTGTTCGTATATTTTGGATATTATCCTCTTGTCGGTTGCATCATTTGCAAATATTATTTTTCTATTCTGTATGTTGTCTTTTTGTTGTGTTGATGGTTTCCTTTGCTGTGCAAAAGCTTCTAAGTTTATTAGGTTCCATTTATTTATTTTTGCTTTTATTTCTTTTGCCTTGGGAGACTGATCTAAGAAAACATTGCTACAATTTATGTCAGAGAATGTTTTCCCTGTGTTCTCATCTAGGAGTTTTATGGTGTCCTGTCTTATGTTTAAGCCATTAAGCCGTTTTGAGTTTGTATCTGTGTATGGTGTGAGGGAGTGTTCTAACATCATTGATTTAAATGTGGCTGTCCAGCTTTCCCAACTCCACTTGCTAAAGAGACTGTCTTTTCTCCATTGTATATTCTTGCCTCCTATATCGTAGACTAATCGACCACAGGTGCATGGGTTTATTTCTGGGGTCTCTATTGTGTTCCATTGATCTATGAGACATCACATAATCTTAATTGCCATAAATATTCCATGAGGAGAGGTCAATTTTCTATGTGAGAGTGGGAGGGGTTACTAGTTGGGAAGGGACTGAGATTTGGGAATATCTGTTGGTAGAATCAGGCAAGACCCCTGTTGCCCAGGCATCTCTTTGCAACTACTGGTATACAGAGGTTCAAAAGTGTTTCCTAGGAAAAGGATTTGAACTGTGTCTGCAAATGAGTTTCAAGTATGTGTATATATGTGTGTGTGTGTGTGTGTGTGTGTGTGTGTATATATGACACCATCTGGAGAGTTGAGAGTGTTGGGATGGGGAGAGAAGTATTTAAATTCCAAGAAATACCTTAAGAGAGAAGTCATCCTAAGTAAAGGTAGACTCAGGTACTAATACTCCACATAAATAAGACCTGAGTATTGATGGACAACCCTGGTGCCACATGCAGGCCATTACCTAAAGCCATTCTGGTGCAGAGGTGTCTGCTGGAAGGAAACGTCTAGGTGTAATTCTGCAGTTCCACAGAGTCATGCTGTGGGACTCCTTTTGTATCAATAGGTGTAATGGAGGAGAGGAAAGTCTTCAGCTTTTTATTTGCAACTAACTTCTAAGCAGTCCCAGAGCCACCAGCCTGGAGGGATTCATGATGACAGCCTAAGAAGCCATATTGCAGCAGGTGCTTTTGGCTCAGAGCTGAACATTGATCAAAGATGGCAGCACAGGCAAGCGGCAGCCTAGAATGGAGCATTGATGGGAGGGTGGTAGCCTATCAGAGCAAAGCATTGATCAACAGTAATGAGAAGTGAGTCCTGATACAGAATAAATTGAAGAGACATGTGAGACACCCCTCAGCAGTTTCCCAGCATGCCAAAGTTGAAGAGAAGCTGAAGGGGTGACAAACATGACATTCAGATAAGATATTGATACTAAAACTCTTGCAATATCTTTGGTATCCACAGTGTAGTGAGACAGGAAGATAGTCATGTTATTCTTAGTGAGCTGAGACGATTATAAATCTCACCCTGAAATTATTTCTTTAATAAGCTGCCAAATGAGTGGAGACGAGACCAGGAGGAGTAATAGCTGGGGAACCTTTAAGTCTTTTGTTTCTATTGACTAAACAGAAGAACTGTAAGGAATATTCCTATAGGAATATCTGGCTTAGAAATAGCAAATGCTCCTTTTAATTGGCTGGGAGATATCACCCTAAACTGATCTAAGTTAACATTGCTTGTCTCCACATATCAACTGGAAACTTTACTTTAAAAAGAAGTACTATTACTTCTCTCAGAGAGACCCTTAGAAAAGTATTCCAGACTACTTCATTTCTTATCTTTTTTATTAAACACACACACACACACACACACACACACACACACACACACACACACACGAAAGAAATCTGTAAGCAATGAATTGACCATAGTCATCTTATTTGGGGCTTGGGGGAGGTGGCAGATGCTCAAACTGGAAGAGAATCAAGCAGCATGAATCTGAGGAAAGAGGGAGGACAAATGAGCATTGTTCATAAAGCATGGAAACAAATTAGCGAATTAACTAGCAAATTTGCAGTTTTTACCCAAGAGAAAAGGTCTTTGGCTACTAACACATGAGCAGGCTAAAGAGCTTCTGGAGACACAGATGTGAATAAGAACTCCAAAGATGGTCGAGTTTTACCAGTAAACAATCTAATATGTGAACATGATTAATTAGTTTCCACTGATGGGGTGGGTGTTTGGCTTTTTGGTAAACACCAAGTGTTTCAGGATAAAAAACAATATATCCTTTTAATAAGGGTCTATCTAGGAAGAGAAAGGCAAAGAAGGTTTGATGGGGGCTGGGAATAATGCTTAAGGGGTTCTGTTAATATTGGCCAAGGCTGTAGTTGTAATTACTTTGCTATCCTTTATGTGCCATAATGTTCTTATAATTCATAATTTAAGAAGATGGTTAAGATTATTCTAATTATAATAATACAGAAGCACATGATTTCCCCAGATGTCAACAGAAAAAAATAGAAGTTGAGTCTCTGTCATTTCAACTATTTTTCCAAACTCTATTTCTTAGAGAAGCCAATTTAATAAGATTCAGTGCACTTTCTTTTTAAATTTATGTACAGAAAACTTCACATTTTGGGATGTACAGTTCTAAGATTTTTGACAAGTGTATAAAGTCTTGTGAGTACCACAGAAATCAAGATATAGAACAGACAGTCCCACACACCCCAACACCCAATCCTGCTGTGTGTTTATAGTCACCCTTCTCTCCACACTTAATCTCTGGCCACCACTGATCTGCTTTTTGTTCCTATAGTTTTGCCTTTTCCAGAATGTCATATAAATACAATCATTTACGTATACATATATATATTTCCTGGTATCTTCAGAATCTCAAGGAAATCTAGGTGCTTTTTAAAAAAGGAAAAAGATGGGAGGAAGGATAAATTAGGAGTTTGGGATTAAAATATTCACACTACTATATATAAAATAGATAACCAACAAGGACCTACTGTATAGCACAGTGAACTATATATCTTGTAATAACCTATAATGGAAGAGAATGTACAAAAAGAATATATGTGTATCTATCTATCTATCTATCTATCTATCTATCTATCTATCTATCTATCTATAACTGAATCACTTTGTTGTACAACTGAAACTAACACAACATTGTAAATCAACTATATTTCAGGGGACTTCCCTGGTGGTACAGTGGTAAAGAATCCATCTTCCAATGCAGGGGACACAGGTTCAATCCCTGGTCAGGGAACAAAGATCCCACATGCGGCGGGGCAACTAAGCCCACGCGCCACAACTACAGAGCCCACACTCTCTGGAGCCTGTGCACCACAACTACAGATACCCTGGAGCCTGTGCGCCACAACTAGAGAAGAGAAAACCTGCATGACACAACTAGAGAGAAGCCCGTGCGTCGCAACAGAAGAGCCCGCATGCCTCAACGAAGATCCTACGTGCTGCAGCTAAAGACCCGACGCAGCCAAAACCCCCTCCCCCCAAAAAAACTATATTTCAAAAAAATTTTTTAAAATAAAAAGGAAAAAAATAAACTGAAGATGTCATGATTGCCAAGTGTATTAGAATAGTTATATTGCCATTTAATTATTTAAAAAAATAAATATATGAGGGTTATCAGTTATGATTCCTAGACTATGAATCTCCTCTTGGCCCCTGAAAGATAAGACAAACTCATGTACATTGAATGAAAATAAAGGAATCTTACCTCTAAAAGGATATTGAGCTGAGGTGCTTTTGAGACAAGAAGAGATGTTTATTCTGTGAAGGGCAAGATTCATTTCCTGCTGGCTTGAGCTGATCATAGAGACAGCACTTGATGAATGAACGGTCTTTGAAACCTTCAAACGTGTGTACGAGGGTGCATTTTTAGATGAAATTGCCACTCGACTGACCCCTCTGATCAAATCTGCTGACATGGTTTTCTTGATGCGTTTCCAGGATGTGCAGACCTTTGCCCATATGGTCTCAATGAAGCGCCAGATCCCCTGGGTGGAGGGAAGCCCTTCATTAGTCAGGGGCACACGGGGAGCTGCACTGCCTTCCAAAAACTTTGAAACAAGTTTGGTTATAAGTCTCAGTTTTTCTTTAACTGCAGGCTAACTCTAACTCTAACCCTAACCCTCTTTCTTTACACTGAATGGCTCTTTCCTATTTGCTGCCAAGCCCCCTGCTTTGCTGAGGGATCAAAATTTTTCACATCAAGGGAAAGTGATAGTCTTGAAGTGCTCCTCAGGGCCTCATGCGGGTTCACCCAACTTGACTCCCCTTGCTCAAAATAGCAGACCTGCTACATTTATTTGGTAAATGGTTTTGGATAATGAGGATATCAATTTTTAAAAATGTCCAGTTTTTGTCCTTCTAAAGCACTGCAAAGTAATCTTTCCATTTAACCACAGCTAAGTAGGCTCTCTGGGTCAAAAGGCATATCTTGATGGGTAAATCTTACTGCTATATTGTAGGTATTTCTAAGACCTGGAAATATTTTACTAAATTCTGTTTAAAAATGTTTCTGAGTACATTTAACATTAAGGGATTGCAAGTACATATAAATTATTTAAATACATGTAGTAACACAATATCTTGAAATATTAATGTTGGTATTTTACTTTTCCCCGCTTATTTATGCATGACCTTTCTTCCACATTAATCCCAGAAGTAAGATTGTTTTCCTGGGACTAAAAGATTAAGAGTTTGCCCATCCTTATGATTTTTAAAAAAATTATCCAAGTCACACTCTTGATAATCATCAGGAAGAAAGACGTGAAGTAAACAAGCCCCAGATGGTATGAATTAACAATAGATTTGGAATGAAATGGAAGAACAAACTGCTTCACCCACACTGTCCTCCCATCCCTTGAGACCAGAAGCAGGGTTTCTAGAAAGAAGTAGGAGTTATGGAGGAGGAGCAGGAGTTAGGAAAGTCCCTTACAGAAGATTGGAGGGAGGGGAGAGGAGAGAATGGGAGCTGGCTGGACCCCATGCATGGAGGTGGTGCAGGAGACTACTGAGGACCACAGGTGCTGAGCGAGGCTGGGAGACTTCAGAGAAGCCCAGCTTGTTGCTTTGGGGAAGGTGCCACGTAACTCTCCACTGTCAGAGACTTTGATGATCCCAGTTGATCCCAGAGATTGTGGACTGTCTCAGCAGTACAAGACACATTTAAGCTCCCTGCAACAGAATGGTCATCTTCAATAATCAAAAGGGATGGAAATGTGTAAGAGAAAGCCCCAACCCTGGAGCTTGCATGAGACTGGCTAGCAGTGAAACCAAGTAAGAATGAAAGATAGTGATTCAGTTACTGAAGACAGGGAAGCTAATTAGAGTAGCCATAGGAGATAAGATGAGTGTGGTCATCCCTAAGACAGCAAAAATTCAAAATTTATCTCTGGTGAGTCCTGCTGCCCTAATCCCTGTTTATATTCTTCCCTGGAGCCTGCATTGGATTCACAGCTAGCTACCACCTAACCCCCAACAAAGTTGTCAACTGACAAATTTTGGATAAAGATTTGCATTTTTAAGAGTGGCAAGTCAAAGATCAAAAACTAAAAGGGGTGTTTCATGGTGGAGTTAAAAGTTTTAGGAGGTTGTATAGGGAAACTTGATTGAGTAATAAAAAGGAATGAGCTATTAATACATGAAACAGTATGGGTGAATCAAAAAAATTACGCTGAGTGAAAGGAGTTAGACCAAATGGGTATATATCATATGATACGATGTATCTAAAACTTTAGAAAATGCAAAGTAAATTTGAGGAGGTGGGAAGGGACAGGAGGGAGAGATTACAAAGGGGCACAAGGACACTTTTGGGAGTGATGGATATGTTTGGTATCTTGATTTTGATGATTGTTTCACGGTTGTACACATATGCCAAAACATATCAAAGTGTACATTTTAGATATGTACCGTTTACTGTATATAAACTATACTTCAATAAAGCCATTAAAAAAGAAACAAATGAACAAAACTTGATGGAGTAAGGAGCCTTGAACCAGAGCAGACAGCCGCCTACTCAACCTACCTATAAATTTTCTACCTGAAAACTGCCTCTTGGTAGGTGTTAAGCCAAAAGACACAAGCAAACCAAAGAGCAGGAGAAGGAAGAATGTATTACTTGCAGCAAGTAAGGAGAATACCAGGGATCTTTCCCAAAGCAGTGTCTCAAGAAGGGGCTTGGGCTGTTGACAGAGTCCAAGCTTTAGTTGATTGAAGTCACGAGGGTCAGAAAAGGTCAACATAATCATCCCTTAGGTTTTAGTTGATCTGGTGTTTGAGAGCTCCAGGCTAATCTTTACCATTGAAACAGAACTCGACAACTGATATATTATCTTTGCTATCTATTTCCTGATAACAGTCATTTGTTTCTGCATTCTTTTGTTCCCTTAAGATCATTAATTACTGAGACCTGTTTAAGGATGAGCATTATGGCCAGGCTTAGATCACAAAATGGCTTAGGCCAAAAATGGCTTCTCTTATGTCAAGAAAGCCATGCCTGGTTCTCTTTCTCCAGGGACTTCCCTACCCTACCTGCTTACAAAGTCACCTTTGAGAACAGTTATAACCTTTCCTTGGAGGACACAGAGCTACAGGGCAAGAGGTAAAGTGATGCACAGAAGACCACACGGTTTGAGCTGCCTCTTCTTTTGTGTCACCCATAAAGCCACAGTGCTGGGAAGTGCTCAGGGGAGAAGGGTCTCCTATCCCCATAGAAGTATCACCTAGCCTTAGTTAAGTAGCCAGTAGTGTTTCTGGCTGAAAGTGTCATGGGAAAACATACATTGTCATTTAAATTAGGGTGTTGGACTTGGTGTTAGACTGTAGCTAAATTAGTAAGTCCTTGTGACTTGTCATTCACTTTCCTTCTCTTTGTACTATTTGTCTGAGTTGCTTAATAAGCATTCCTAATTTAGCCTTGAGGAGAAAAGAGAGTTTCCTAACCATCCTTTTTTGTCTATTTAGGACCTTGTTTAAAGATGCTGAGTTCCCTCACAGATAGGGAACCTTCTTTTAAGGTGTTTGGGGTTGTGGTGATACCACTTAGTTTTAACATGTGTGGATTTCAAAGCCCTTTAGCCACACCGGCCCCTCTGGCTTCTCACACTCCCTCCTTCCTCCCCCAGCACCTCTAGAAATGGAGTTGGTTCCTGTGATGAAGGTCGGAGTTGGTCGGAGCTGGTCCAGGAGAGGACCTTAGGCTGTCAGGCCCCTGCCCAGAACACTTCCTTGGAGCCGGCTTTCCTGGACGATTCTGTTAGGTGTCCTCCACCATCACCCCCAAACTTTTCCCCAGCCCCTCACAGGTACTAGAGTCCATCTTATTTATAAGCAAATCCCCATCTCAATTACTCAATATTTCAATATTTTCCCCCCAAATGAACATTTTCTCATTCCATGTATAAATTGTAAAATTGGGCTGCTCAGAATATTTTTCATTAGTGATTTCTCGAATAAATATCCAGTGGTTAAACATTCTGTTGTCTCTAAGGGATTAATTATTGAGTTCCTGAACTGAAATCACACTGAATATCAGCCTCTTCCTAACAATGAGTTTAAAAGGTATAGTCTGTGCAAAGAGTATGTTATGGAAATAGGACGTAAGTTATTAAAATAAACCCCTATAGTCTTTCCTTCCCAGAAAAGTAATGAGTTGTTTTTCTGCTCATCTTTATATATCTTTCAAAAAAGAAAAAAACAACATGAAAAGTCAAACTTCATCAGCATCTGAGATACCCCTATGGATTTAAGCCCTTAAACAATCTCTTCTTCCCTCCCAGAAAATTAAATTAATCCATGCCTGAAAGCATAACCCTGTTTCCTTTGCTTATTTTTGTCCCAGAGCACGTCTAATCTCTCCCTGCCTGTCTCTACTCTAATCCTGCTTGTGAACATTAACTCCCTGAGGTCAGGCAAGGATGCAGTGCAGAAATTAATTTAGAATGTCCTGAGATAAAGCAACTACCTAAGTTCTTAATTCATTTTAAATATATTTTGAGGTATCTCCTCACCTTTGTTGATTTGTGTGTGTGTGTGTGTGTGTGATAAATCTCTTCTGGGAAGAGAGCAAAACAAACCCTCAAGAAATCAATGAATAACTGTCCAGAAGCCAAAGAGTACCAGGGCTTGGGGTTGGGGTGGGGGCATCTCCAAGTGGAGGGCACAGTGGCTTGTCTAGGCTCTGCCATGGGAGGGAGGATGGGTGCTGGTGAACGATTATGAAATCTTGCTCCTGAAATGGGAGAAGGGGCAATATCTTGGTTTTGTTTGAAGGCAGCTATCTAAGGTATCTTTGCTGCAGCTTCTGGGGGAAGGGGAGGTAAAGAGGAAGGTTAGATCTGAGAGTGAAGGGGGCGAATGGGATAGGAGATGATTTAGCTGACACATTCTATGATCCCGGTCATCACGGAGTCCCTCAAATCCTTTTTCTCCCTCTTTTCATTGAGATCTGTAAGATTGCTGGTTTGATATTCTCAGAGTAAATAGATCATTTTTCACCCACTCAGAGATGCAAAGTTACGCTTACTATTTATAGTAAATATATATTTCATGGATAAAGCAAATATCCTCTCTGTGTCGTCTGCCAAAGGAAACAATCTTCTGGCTGATCAGTCAGCTGAACAGATTGCCTTTTATAGGGTTGATGACCAGCCAGTTCACTGTAATATTCCAAAAGCATAATGAACCCCACACCCTACCACCAATATCCAAAAACAGTTCTAAAACTAGCACAGTTGTAAGTTTGGTAACAAGGTCTATAGGCCCTTGCAAAACAGTTGCTTTCTTGAGTATTCTAAATAGTAATAAAAAAAGTCACTTGAGAGTCAAAACAACACAGAAGGCATTTATTAAACAATTTATTATTTAAAAGAAAACAAGCACAAAAGAAGAAAAATATAGTTTCTTATTGTTCGTGAGAGTTATCTAACAGAATTTAATTTTAGATTTTAGTAGACTTTACAAGTAAAATTTTGCCATATGGAAAAGTTTCTATGATATTAACTTCAAACATGGGCAAAACTGTTAAATAAATGAAGGTGGATTATTTCTTAACTCCACTTTTGATAATGAACTTTAAAAAATTTTGGACACATTTGATTTCCATGACTTCTTCTCAGTTTTCTATAAATAGACTTTCCCTAACATATATGGTGAAATAATTTGCCTAGGAAGTTTTGTGGTATTGGACTTAGGAAAGTAGAAAATTTTTTTAAGATCCAGAGGAATAAGTTGTGAAACTTCAGGAATGGTGACAGAATGTGGGAAAGCTACTGTGGGACCAAGTGCCATCCCACAGATAGTCACATAGGCACAGAATAAGTGGACATGCTGGTCCCAATTTGATTGTCTTTTCATATATTGTGCAAGAAACAAAACAGAAAACAGTGACAAGATTATCTAGTCACTCTTTAGGGAGGTAAGCCTGAACTAATAGCCAGGAAAGGTGTATAAATATGAAAAGGAGACTTGAAATTTGGACATCTCTCCAAACTAAGAAGACGGACACCACTTTCAGAACTGGACTGCATTTTGAATTGAAACTTGACCAGTTAGCTTAGAGTTCAGCCTCTTGTCTATCCAGGTCCCATAGTCAGCTCTTAATTGCTAATGTAATCATGGGTTTGTCAATAATCAACATGGGGGCCTGATTTTTCATATTTGAAAATGTGGATGTTGTGTAAGTTGACCTCTAAGTCTTTTTTCAGATCCCACCTATCAGTTTCAAGGATATGAGATGTCAGAACAAGTAGTGTGCTAGAGCTGACTGTAGGACTATGGAGAGCCAAGAGTACTCATCTTTCCACCTCCACACTCAGTGAAATCACATTGGTAGCTTGATATCCTCCAGGGTGGGAGTATTTACACCACAGAAATTGGTAAACTCTACAAATCAGTGCCCCACCCACCCTCCACCCTGGGAGGATTGTTTAATATTTATCAGCCTTCAGTAAAGAAGTTAATACTACATATGTAAAGTGTTTAGGACAGTGCTGGTACATTGTAACTTCTCTATAAGAGTTAACAATTTTTGAAATACATTTTCATGAGAAATTATTACTTTCAAGAATTAAAATGTAAAAAAATTGATGTTCTCTGTTCATTTATTCTCTCACTGAAGGATAAAACTAAATGTAAATTCTATTATCAGGGTGTGTGTGTGTGTGTGTGTGTATTTTGACAATGCAGCCAATTTTTTTTTCTTAAATCTAATTCAGGCTACAGATGTCCATGATATCAAAAGAAATAAGATTTAAAAAACGTAAATGAGAGGATTTAATTTTGGATCTAAATAATACCTAGAAGCAAACAAATAAACTGAATATTTTCATGGAATTGGCAAAATTTACAGGTTGCTGTGAATTAGCTGATACTCCAGCTTCTCTCTGATGTCTGACTTTACTACGGTCCATTTGTTGCCGAGACCAAGCTTATACTGCTCGCCACATGACAGGCCAATAAATCAAGGGATGAAGTGTTGGGGCAATGAATAGTGATTTTATTTGGAAAGCCAGCAGACTGAGAAAATGGCAGACTGGTGTCCCAAAGAACCATCTTACCCAAGTTAGAATTCAGGCTTCTTTTATACAAAAAGAGGAGGGGGTATGGTTGGTTGTTATAAACTTTTTGCTGCTCTCCAGACCATGGAGGGGATGTGACAGTCCTTTATTCCTGCAGCTGTCCAAGTATGTCTGGTCATGATGTTCCTGTAAACCTCCAACAAAATAAATGTTATTCTCTGTTCTGCAACTTTTTATCTCTGTATGAATGGAAAAGTGTTCTACCTTTAAAGGTCAAGGTTGGGCGGCAGAGCCTTGAGAAAGAGCTATCATGTATATTTCAGGCTATAGGCAACATTCTTTTGCAAAGGTGCAGAGCCAGTATAACTAAGCACAGGCAACAGAGCACAGAGGTTGGAGCTAAAGGAATAGATCCAACAAGGAGTCAGGTTTGTTTTTCTCTGTTATACATACTCTCTTCTTTGAAGTCCTATAGTACCTCAGGTTTGCATGACCAAATCTAACACTGAGCTATAGCCTGTTTTGTATTACTTTCTAATATTTTAATGTATGACATGTTCCTCCAACTGGATAGTACTTCTCAGAGTGAGTGCAGCAGCCACATTTGCTTCCTTTCTGTCTCCATTATCTAGCCTATATAGACACCTTGCAGTCAAGACTGTCTATCAATTAATTGAGCAAAGTCTAGGAGTGAGGATGGTGAAGGGGGATGATTTTTCATCCCAAATATGACCCTCAAATTTACTCAGATTCTCTCCTTCTGTTCTAATACCACTCATGCTTATTTTCTGCCTCTTGCTTGGACTTTGACTTACGTTCTCTCTCTCTTCAACTAGGTTGTCTAGTCACTGAGGACAAGGACAGTACTATACACCTGTTTATAATTCTAATTCCTTATATCAAATATAGTTTTAGTTCTTCAGTGCAAATAACAGAAACTAATTTTGTTTAACTTCAACTCAAATTACATTTATTTGAAAATATAAGTTAAGAGCTTGAAAGCTTGAAGGGAGAGATGAAGATCCAAGCCCGGGACACATAGTCAGGTCCAGTAGATCTCTGCAGCAGGAAGCATTTGAGAATCCTCCATCGACACAACCACTGTGATCAGTCAACTCCATCTGCTTTTCTATGCTTAGGTCACTCTGCTGACAATTAAAAAATGCCTGCATAGAGTGAATCAGACTAGTTTAGGCTGTATGTTCACCCTTGACTATGCCTGGACAGTGAGAAGAAGGGCCTGACAGCCCTTGGCAATTCTTTAATTTTTTTAGATGGAGGGAAGTCTCTGGATTTCCTGCCCCAGCAAGACTATACACATCTTTTAAGAAAGGAGCATGCATGCTGGGTGGCTTCCAATTGACAACTGCCCATTTGAGGATCTGGTAAATATTTAATGCTTTGTTAATGATGAATGGGCAGAAATCGGGTTTAAGACTTATTTTACAAACTTATGTAGTAGGAAAGTGTATCGTTTCATAAACTTCAATAATAATTTTTATTCCTTTCTACAATACATTCTTATAAAGAAACACATAAAATGCTTATCCAAAATTACAGAATGGGAGGATAAAAAATATTTTCAACAGAATCCTATTTTAACATAAAATAACTATTAGAAGCCTCTTACAAATCAGTCATTTCTGTATCCAAACTAGGCATGGCTGTATCAAAAGCACAAAGACAATCAGCCTGTTTTCTGGAACAACAAGCCTCATTCACGTTGCTTTCTGTGTTTATTACTGAGATTATGTTCTTAAAAATACCCGAGGTTGTAGGGACTGTCAAAAAGCCCTGGGCTAACTGAATCCATTGCCAACAGTTCCAGGGGACTCTAGGTCACATGGCTTCCATAATACCTGCAGCCTTCCTCTCTGCAGTTTGCAAGGTCTTTGAGTCCAAAGGAAATTTACAGAGTGATAGTAGGACAATCCTGGAAGAACTGGGCTATGGTGGGATGATTGGCTTGTGGCATTCATGCACTTATTCATTCCTTTCTTCATCCATTCACTAAACATTTATTTAGTATCTAGTATTTCCCCAGGCACTGTGCTAGTAGGCACTAGGAATAGATTAAGACTAATATTTAACCAGCACAAAACTCCGGCCACATTGGTGGTTTACAGTCAGCATCTGTTCTGATTGGTCAAAGCTTCTCCTGTACTGGTTGTGAAATACATTGAGTAGCATCCCTGGATGCAAAGATGGGTAAGATATAGTTCTTGCTCTCAAGAAGCTTATAGTTTGGTAGAAGGGACAGACACATAAGTAAATGAAAGCAATATAGTACAGTGAGAGCTGTTCTTAGCCTGATAATTTATTTTTTAGTTTGGTCTGTTTCAGGCTTCTGGATTTTCTTTACATCTTTCATTTTCACTTTAAAAACTATATCCATCCAGAAACAAGGTAAAAGTATACTATATTAACAGTAGAGACATTGCTGCCACTCTCTGATCTCTTCCAAGGCAAAGCCTCTCGCTCTAATAATTCTTGGAAATGATTTATTTTCCCAGAGCTTGTACATTCATACAAGCATAACTAATTGTGTAATGAGAGACCAAGGCAGAAAATAACAAATGAGCAGCTATATTCCTTCTCTTTCCCAGTTATTGATTATGGTAGATTTGCCCAAAACCCTAAAAAACCAATATCTACTGAGAAGCTACTAAGTGACAGGCAATAGATGTGAGGCTGGACATACAAATATTTAACAGACGCGGTCCCTTCAAGAAAGTGAAAATAACTTAGTATGATTAAATGCAGAGTATGTGCATTGTGAAATCCGAGTCCCAGAGAAGTTAAATAATTTTCCCAGGTTTGCTGACTCCTCTACTTCTTCAATTAATCATTTAGCAATGAATTTTTAGAGTGTTATGAGTAAAACATAGTCAAGACATACCAGTATCTTTACTTTTTCCTGCATTTAATTTTGTTGGAACCCCTGCCACTCTGGATTATTTTGGTGGCAGGGAGGAGGAAGGGATGAATTAAGTACTACCCCATGCAAACTAGTATCTTTCAGTGTGACCTTAGTTCAGTCAACAAATGAATGAAGAGGAAGAAAAGGGCTACAGCATCTTTTTAGCTGACTTTGTTAGAATGAGATGGTCATTAGGATTTTGGCTTCTTATCTTTCACTTTTCACCTGAAGCCAATGCCATCCTACCAGCACACATGTATCCTACTGTTAATTTTGTCCACGTTTATTTTATAGGTAACTGGAGCCCATGGCCCGTAAGGGGATGCTTCATGTGTGTGTGATGTACATTTTTAAGGAGCTGCTGGTACAGTGAGAAGGTACATTATGAGCAGATAGAAGCTATAACACTTAGCTGTCCCAGTAGCAACATGACAATGTTAAATTCTAAGTGGCAGTGTCTGCATAGGAGTTTGGAAAGTGCAGACTGTGCATCTCATATACTCATGTGAAATCTTCTCTGGGAACACCATACTTCCAGTCTTTTAAAGAAGAAACAGCCTCTGTCTTTAGCAGGTCCATTGGTCAGAGGTAATGTTTGCAAATAAAATTCAAGTTAATATGTTAAATTTCAAATCCCACTGAAAATAGTTACTTCAGGATGCCTTCTTCTGTTTCATATCTCAGCCTTAAGGTGATATGGGTATCTTCACTCCTACTGATGAAAACAATTGGCAAGTCTCCTTGCTTTAAACATAGAGAACCGTCTTTCCTTGCTATGAAAAAATGATGAGGATGATTGAGAGCACTCATTGTAGCTAATGTTACTCAAACTCTACTTTCTCTTATAATATGGCAATTGATACTTAGTAAAATAAACAGAAATATTATTAAGTAAAAAATTATATTTTGAGGCAGAAGCTGCAGAGGCTCCGCGAGGGACGGACCCAGCACCTCCTGAGGTGGAAGAGGCAGCGAGCTCAGGGCTCAGCAGGTACCACGTCTGGTTGCTCGTTGCTTCTGGGGCCGTCGGGGGTCTCCTTCGGGCCCTGCTTCTTACTGTTACTAACAGAACTGTTAAACTGAGGTGCTGAGATCAGGAACTGTGGAAATAGCTCCCATTAAAACACGATAGCGAGGATTAACCAAGATGGCGGAGTAGAAGGACGTGCTCTCACTCCCTCTTGCGAGAGCACCAGAATCACAACTGGCTGCTGGACAATCATCGACAGGAAGACACTGGACTTCACCAAGGAGGATACCCCATGTCCAAGGACAGAGGAGAAGCCACAGTGAGACGGTAGGAGGGGTGCAATCAGAGTAAAATCAAATCCCATAACTGCTGGGTGGGTGACTCACAGACTGGCGAGCACTTATACCACAGAAGTCCACCCACTGGAGTGAACGTTCTGAGCCCCACGTCAGGCTTCCCAACCTGGGGGTCCGGCAATGGGAGGAGGAATTCATAGAGAATCAGACTTTGAAGCCTAGTGGGAATTGATTGCAGGACTTTGACAGGACTGGGGGAAACAGATACCCCACTCTTGGAGGGCAAACACAAAATAGTGTGTGCATCGGGACCCAGGGGAAGGAGCAGTGACCCTGGGGGAGACTGAACCAAACATAACTGCTGGTGTTGGGGGATCTCCTGCAGAGGCGGGGGCTGGCTCTGTTTCACTGTGGGGACAAGGACACTGGCAGCGGAGGTTCTGGGAAGTACTCCTTGGCGTGAGCCCTCCCAGAGTCTGCCAGTTAGCCCCACCAAAGACCCCGGGTAGGCTTCAGTGTTGGGTTGCCTCAGGCAAAACAACCAACAGGGAGGGAACCCAGCCCCACCCATCAACAGTCAAGTGGATTAAAGTTTTACGGAGCTCTGACCGCCACAGCAACAGTCAGCTCTACCCACCTCCAGAGCCTCCCATCAAGCCTCTTAGATAGCCTCAACCACCAGAGGGCAGACAGCAGAAGCAAGAAAAACTACAGTCCTGCAGCCTGTGGAACAGAAACCACATTTACAGAAAGATAGACAAGATGAAAAAGCAGAGGGCTATATACCAGATGAAGGAACAAGAAAAAACCCCAGAAAAACAACTAAATGAAGTGGAGATAGGCAACCTTCCAGAAAAAGAATTCAGAATAATGATAGTGAAGATGATCTAGGACCTTGGAATAAGAATGGAGGCAAAGATTGAGAAGATGCAAGAAATGATTAACAAAGACCTAGAAGAACTAAAGAACAAACAAACAGAGATGACCAATACAATAACTGAAATGAAAACTACAATAGAAGGAATCAATAGTAGAATAACTGAGGCAGAAGAACGGATAAGTGACCTAGAAGACAGAATGGTGGAATTCACTGCTGCGGAACAGACTAAAGAAAAAAGAATGAAAAGAAATGAAGACAGCCTAAGAGACCTCTGGGACAACATTAAATGCAACAACATTCGCATTATAGGGGTCCCAGAAGGAGAAGAGAGAGAGAAAGGACCCGAGGAAATATTTGAAGAGATTATAGTCGAAAACTTCCCTAACATGGGAAAGGAAATAGCCACCCAAGTCCAGGAAGCGCAGAGAGTCCCATACAGGATAAACCCAAGGAGAAACACGCTGAGACACATAGTAATCAAAGTGGCAGAAATTAAAGACAAAGAAAAATTATTGAAAGCAGCAAGGGAAAAATGACAAATAACATACAAGGGAACTCCCATAAGGTTAACAGCTGATTTCTCAGCAGAAACTCTACAAGCCAGAAGGGAGTGGCATGATATACTTAAAGTGATGAAAGGGAAGAACCTACAACCAAGATTACTCTACCCGGCAAGGATCTCATTTAGATTTGATGGAGAAATCAAAAGCTTTACAGACAAGCAAAAGCTAAGAGAATCAGCACCACCAAACCAGCTCTACAACAAATGTTAAAGGAACTTCTCTAAGTGGGAAACACAAGAGAAGAAAAGGACCTACAAAAACAAACCCAAAACAATTAAGAAAATGGTGATAGGAACATACATATCGATAATTACCTTAAACGTGAAGGGATTAAATGCTCCAGCCAAAAGACACAGGCTTGCTGAATGGATACAAAAACAAGACCCATATATATGCTGTCTACAAGAGACCCACTTTAGACCTAGGGACACATACAGACTGATAGTGAGGGGATGGAAAAAGATATTCCATGCAAATGGAAATCAAAAGAAAGCTGGAGTAGCTATACTCATATCAGATAAAATAGACTTTAAAATAAAGAATGTTACAAGAGACAAGGAAGGACACTACATAATGATCAAGGGATCAATCCAAGAAGAAGATATAACAATTATAAATATATATGCACCCAACATAGGAGCACCTCATTACATAAGGCAACTGCTAACAGCTATAAAAGAGGAAATTGACAGTAACACAATAATAGTGGGGGACTTTAACACCTCACTTACACCAATGGACAGATCATCCAAAATGAAAATAAATAAGGAAACAGAAGCTTTAAATGACACAATAGACCAGATAGATTTAATTGACATTTATAGGACATTCCATCCAAAAACAGCAGATTACACGTTCTTCTCAAGTGCGCACGGAACATTCTCCAGGATAGATCACATCTTGGGTCACAAATCAAGCCTCAGTAAATTTAAGAAAATTGAAATCATATCAAGCATCTTTTCTGACCACAACGCTATGAGATTAGAAATGAATTACAGGGGAAAAAACGTAAAAAACACAAACACATGGAGGCTAAACAATAGGTTACTAAATAACCAAGAGATCACTGAATAAATCAAAGAGGAAATCGAAAAATACCTAGAGACAAATGACAATGAAAACACGACAACCCAAAACCTATGGGATGCAGCAAAAGCAGTTCTAAGAGGGAAGTTTATAGCTATACAAGCCTACCTAAAGAAACAAGAAAAATCTCAAGTAAACAATCTAACCTTACACCTAAAGGAACTAGAGAAAGAAAAACAAACAAAACCCAAAGTTAGCAGAAGGAAAGAAATCATAAAGATCAGAGCAGAAATAAATGAAATAGAAACAAAGAAAACAATAGCAAAGATCAATAAAACTAAAAGCTGGTTCTCTGAGAAGATAAACAAAATTGATAAGCCATTAGCCAGACTCATCAAGAAAAAGAGGGAGAGGACTCAAATCAATAAAATCAGAAATGAAAAAGGAGAAGTTACAACAGACACCGCAGAAATACAAAGCATCCTAAGAGACTACTACAAGCAACTTTATGCCAATAAAATGGACAACCTGGAAGAAATGGACAAATTCTTAGAAAGGTATAACCTTCCAAGACTGAACCAGGAAGAAGCAGAAAATATGAACAGACCAATCACAAGTAATGAAATTGAAACTGTGATTAAAAATCTTCCAACAAACAAAAGTCCAGGACCAGATGGTTTCACAGGTGAATTCTATCAAACATTTAGAGAAGAGCTAACACCTATCCTTCTCAAACTCTTCCAAAAAATTGCAGAGGAAGGAACACTCCCAAACTCATTCTATGAGGCCACCATCACCCTGATACCACAACCAGACAAAGACACTACAAAAAAAGAAAATTACAGACCAATATCACTGATGAATATAGATGCAAAAATCCTCAACAAAATACTAGCAAACAGAATCCAACAACACATTAAAAGGATCATACACCACGATCAAGTGGGATTTATCCCAGGGATGCAAGGATTCTTCAATATACGCAAATCAATCAATGTGATACACCATATTAACAAACTGAAGAATAAAAACCATATGATCATCTCAATAGATGCAGAAAAAGCTTTTGACAAAATTCAACACCCATTTATGATAAAAACTCTCCAGAAAGTGGGCATAGAGGCAACCTACCTCAACATAATAAAGGCCATATATGACAAACCGACAGCAAACATCATTCTCAATGGTGAAAAATTGAAAGCATTTCCTCTAAGATCAGGAACGAGACAAGGATGTCCACTCTCACCGCTATTATTCAACATAGTTCTGGAAGTCCTAGCCACGGCAATCAGAGAAGAAAAAGAAATAAAAGGAATCCAAATTGGAAAAGAAGAAGTAAAATTGTCACTGTTTGCAGATGACATGATACTATACATAGAGAATCCTAAAACTGCCACCAGAAAACTGCTAGAGCTAATTAATGAATATGGTAAAGTTGCAGGATACAAAATTAATGCACAGAAATCTCTTGCATTCCTATACACTAATGATGAAAAATCTGAAAGTGAAATTATGGAAACACTCCCATTTACCATTGCAACAAAAAGAATAAAATACCTAGGAATAAACCTACCTAGGGAGACAAAAGACCTGTATGCAGAAAACTATAAGACACTGATGAAAGAAATTAAAGATGATACCAACAGATGGAGAGATATACCATGTTCTTGGATTGGAAGAATCAACATTGTGAAAATGACTATACTACCCAAAGCAATCTACAGATTCAATGCAATCCCTATCAAATTACCAATGGCATTTTTTACGGAGCTAGAACAAATCATCTTAAAATTTGTATGGAGACACAAAAGACCCCGAATAGCCAAAGCAGTCTTGAGGGAAAAAAACGGAGCTGGAGGAATCATACTCCCTGACTTCAGACTATACTACAAAGCTACAGTAATCAAGACAATATGGTACTGGCACAAAAACAGAAACATAGATCAATGGAACAAGATAGAAGGCCCAGAGATAAACCCACGCACCTATGGTCAACTAATCTATGACAAAGGAGGCAAAGATATACAATGGAGAAAGGACAGTCTCTTCAATAAGTGGTGCTGGGAAAACTGGACAGCTACATGTAAAAGAGTTAAATTAGAATACTCCCTAACACCATACACAAAAATAAACTCAAAATGGATTAGAGACCTAAATGTAAGACTGGACATTATAAAACTCTTAGAGGAAAACATAGGAAGAACACTCTGTGACATAAATCACAGCAAGATCTTTTTTGATCCACCTCCTAGAGTAATGGAAATAAAAACAAAAATAAACAAATGGGACCTAATGAAACTTCAAAGCTTTTGCACAGCAAAGGAAACCATAAACAAGACGAAAAGACAACCCTCAGAATGGGAGAAAATATTTGCAAACGAATCAACGGACAAAGGATTAATCTCCAAAATATATAAACAGCTCATTCAGTTCAATATTAAAGAAACAAACACCCCAATCCAAAAATGGGCAGAAGACCTAAATAGACATTTCTCCAAAAAAGACATACAGACGGCCACGAAACACATGAAAAGATGCTCAACATCACTAATTATTAGAGAAATGCAAATCAAAACTACAATGAGGTATCACCTCACACCAGTTAGAATGGGCATCATCAGAAAATCTACAAACAACAAATGCTGGAGAGGGTGTGGAGAAAAGGGAACCCTCTTGCACTGTTGGTGGGAATGTAAATTGATACAGCCACTATGGAGAACAATATGGAGGTTCCTTAAAAAACTAAAAATAGAATTACCATATGACCCAGCAATCCCACTACTGGGCATATACCCAGAGAAAACCGTAATTCAAAAAGACACATGCACCCCAATGTTCATTGCAGCACTATTTACAATAGCCAGGTCATGGAAGCAACCTAAATGCCCATTGACAGATGAATGGATAAAGAAGATGTGGTACATATATACAATGGAATATTACTCAGCCATTAAAAGGAACGAAATTGAGTCATTTGTTGAGACGTGGATGGATCTAGAGACTGTCATACAGAGTGAAGTAAGTCAGAAAGAGAAAAACAAATATCGTATATTAACGCATGTATGTGGAACCTAGAAAAATGGTACAGATGAGCTGGTTTGAAGGGCAGAAGTTGAGACACAGATGTAGAGAACAGACCTATGGACACCAAGGGGGGAAAACTGTGGTGGGGTGGCGATGGTGGTGTGCTGAATTGGGCGATTGGGATTGACATGTATACACTGATGTGTATAAAATTGATGACTAATAAGAACCTGCAGTATAAACAAACAAACAAAACAACTAATACTAAACTTTCATTGGGTTATTTGTATGGAAATATGTTAATATAAATGTTTCAGACATTACATGAAATTTCTAAAAATCTTATATGTTCTGGTATAATGTTATAAGTCATAATCCTAGTTATTACTTTAAAATGTATATCTCAGAAATAACTAATTTTCTTGTCAACTGCATTATTATGAACTTTCATCAAATCTTTAACCGTGGTCATTTTTAAGTCTTTTGTCATTTACAGACAGTTCTGGGTGTACTCTGATGCTTTTGTAAATATGTTCCTATAAAAGGGTTTCATCTTCAGGAAATTCATGGAAAAGACTCTGACAAGTACAGGTTTCTGGTACCTGACTGTACTGCTGAACTGAATGAATAAGCATTTTCAGAACTCTAATGAAAAACTGATGAGCTCATAAAAGTGCTAACAAAAGATCAAGATGAAAAAAAAAATTAATTACATGGGACTGAGTGGACTGATGAGGATGAGTATAATTTTTGTGACTTTCTGTTTGAATTTTTTTAAAAAAAAGAAAAAATCCCACAAGGACTCAGAGGCAAAGAATATACAAATCAATTTTCACTGCAAAGTAAAGGAGCTGTTACAGTGGAGGATTACTGGACTGAATGTCAATATTATGACATAGTATGAGTGTGTTTCATGTTTGGTAATTGCAATCATTGTTGCTTTTGTTGTGGTCATCCATGTACAATGCTTGGTGTCAGTCTATTTATCTCTTGTAAAAATAAAATACAGTGTGTGTGGGAAAAAAAAAAAAACACGATAGCTATATGGTTAAAAAAAAAAAAAAATTATATTTTAAGTAAAGGTGACCAAAAAGCTTTTAAGGTCTTTTAAAATTACCTCTATGTCTGTTACCAGAAACTTTTTGGTCCGTCTGTTTGTTTAATGCTTACCACTCACTAGGACATTAGAGAGGAACAAGAAGGAGGGAAGGGAGAGGAGAAGGTGAGGTAGTAGAGCAGGGGGTTACAGCACCTATTCTACAACCAGGATTTCCTTGTCCAAATTCCAGCTCAGCCACCTTTGAGCTGTGTGATCCTTGAAAAGTTCCTCAATTTTTCTGTGTTCTCTAATATAAAATTGATATAATAATAATAATAGTAATAGTAATAATAATTTCACAGAGTTTTATGAATAATAAGTAAATTAATATTTGCCAAGCACTAAGGCAGTGCCTGGCATACAGTAAATGCTAAATAGGTGTTTGTTAAATAGAGTTGTAGTGGTTACTGTAATAACAGCTAACATTTGCTGAGCCCGGAATTGTGCCAAGCACTGTGCTTAACATTTTTGTGTAGGTTTGCTCCTTTAGCCCTCACAAAACCCCTATGAAGTTGGAATCATCATTATCCCCGGTTTATAGATGTGGGAACCGAGGCTTAAGGTGATCAGGTAACTTGTTTCAGGTCACAGAGATGTGAGAGAATGAGCAACTATTTGGAATCTATGTGGCTGGAATCTGAAGAGCCTGCACCTTCACTTAGCTTAAAGTTTAGAATAAAGTATATAAAATAAAAAGTAAACCAGTAGTAAACATTTTTATGAGTATAGGAAGCAATTGGAAAAAAGAAACCCACGATGGTTCAAACATCCCTCATCTCCACCAAGAATTCACTTAATACATAATTTGTGTAGCCTGTCTCTGCCTTTGCTTCCTGTGTTCCTTTCTTCATCTTAGTGAAGAGGAGTAAGATGGTGGAGCCTTCAACACACTTTACATCTTTGGGGGGAAAGTGGCATTTTTGAAGGGGAATGATTCAGGAGTGATGGCATTTAGATGACATTCTTGTAAATTTTATATAACAGATTTGCATCTTAATGTTTTCTTGGTATATGAAAAAAGAAACACTTCAACAGTAAACAGGACAGAAATCTAAAGTGCCGTTGTGTCAGTTAGGGATGTGTTCGTCTCCTCAACTCTGTCATCGAAGACCCAGGCTCACTTTTTCTTCTTTTCATTTCACTATTCTTAGCATGTTAGTGTGACTTTCCATGGTCTCAAGATGTCTACTCCCGTGGAAGCCCACATTTTCCTTCAAGGTGGGAAGCGAAGCAAAGAGTAAAAAGCTTACCAGAAGCCCCCAAATGTCCTCTTATGTCATCATGACTTTGTTGGTTGGAAACTGGTCACATGACTAACCTAGCTGTGAAGAAGTCTACTAGAGTGACCTCTTCCAGCCTCTAGAGTGAAGGTGGGTAGAGGAAAGGGGAGCGGGTTAGCCAGCCACCTGGGTCTATCACAGCCACTCAAAATGCAATTGATTTTTTAGTAAAGATGGGAAAAGTTTCACTTGGATACTTAGACTAACATGAATTAATTGTGTGTGTGTGTGTGTGTGTGAAAGAGAGAGAGAGAGAGAGAAAGAGAGAGAGAGAGAGAGGGAGAACAAATTGGCAACACAGGGTGGTCAATTACGTCTTCTCTATTAAAACAAAACTTAAAATAAAAAGCATAAATTTAACCCATCTATAGTGTATAAGAAACTGACACATCATTATAACTAATTTTAAAGAAATTTGAGACCTATATAAAAATTGTGTCTTCCTTTATTTATTTATTTATTTATTTATTTATTTATTTTTGGCTGCGTTGGGTCTTCGTTGCTGTGCGCGGGCTTTCTCTAGTTGTGGTGAGCAGGGGCTACTCTTCATTGTGGTGCGCAGGCTGCTCATTGCAGTGGCTTCTCTTGTTGCAGAGCACAGGCTCTAGGCGTGTGGGCTTCAGTAGTTGTGGCTCTCAGGCTCTAGAGCACAGGCTCTGTAGTTGTGGCGCACGGGCTTAGTTGCTCCGCGGCATGTGGGATTTTCCGGAACCAGGGATCGAACCTGTGTCCCCTGCATTGGCAGGCAGATTCTTAACCACTGTGCCAACAGGGAAGTCCCTGTGTCTTCCTGATTTAGTTTTACTGATACTGATCATCATTTATTTGATCCAAGAGTTTCTTTATTCTCTCTGCCTTTCTGTTAACAATGTACTGAAAGTGTAGAAAAGCCAGTTTGCTTACTCTCAGCTCCCTCATGATCTAATTCAAGCTGCAACCACCTAACTGGATTTGAAGAGTTTTGGGATCTTAAATCACCAGAGTTTAGTTTAGTATAGACAAGTCACTAAAGTCTTGTTAGTATTCTTGTATCTTGGAGAAAGCTTCTCTGTCCCTTTACATGAGGGAAACTTGATTTCCACTCCTGAGGACATTTCATACACTAAGGGCACAATTACTCCAACTTTCTCTGTTCCTTAAATTGGAAGAGGACAGACTACCTGGCCCCCACTCAACGCCCATATCTATACATGCTGTATTTTGGCAGTCTTTGAAGATCTGTCTCAGTTTTTAGCAGAATTAGAACTCAGCTTTGGCAAAGGTTCTAAATATAATACAGTAATAATGTCTACCGTATACTGACTATGTGCCAGGCTAAGTGTTTCAAATGTATTATGTTAAAGCTTCATGACTCCACAGGTGGATGTATTATCTTCATTTCATAGGTGAACAAACTGAGAGAGATTAAGCCTCTGCTCAAGGCCTCTTAGCTGGTAAATGCCCAAATTAAGTTTTTAATGAAGTTCTATGTGATCCCAAAGCCCATTATCTTCTATTAAAAATATTTTAAAATTAAAGTTTGTTTTTATTGAAGTAAAATATGCACATAATTTAAAAGCCAAATAAGATCAAAAGGCTTACAAACAACAAAACAGCAATTCCCTGCTCACCCCTCTTCATGATCCTGTCGTACTTCCCTTCGGCCAACAGTTTCAACCCTTATTAGTCTCCATGGGACTTAACTTCACACTTCTAAGTAATACGCTTACACTATTGTTTCTTTTAAATTTTAATCTAAAATTGCAGTTAATTAGAAATTACATGAGGAATACATACGTTTACATTCTTATTTAAAATATTCAAATAAGACTGAAGTTCATTTACTAGAAAAGTTCTCTTTACTTCCTCCCAACCCTACACCCCAACTCTTTTTTTTCTTTTTATAATGAAAAATTTCAAACTTCAAAGTTTGAAACTTCAAATATCAAACTTCAAAAAATTTCACATTTCAAAGAAATCAATTTCTTTGGTAGCATCCTGCTTTTAGGCATGACAAATTGTCCTGGGCTCATTTTGTGCATTTCTTACTCCAGACCTGAAATCAGGCATTTCTCTAAGAAGATTTCCTTCCTTTTACTGGAATGTAGTACTATATTTAAAGACTGAGCAGTACAGTATCTATTGACTTCCTTTTCCATAGATGAAGATTTTGATCTCTTACATCATTCCCTGTCGATCAATGACTATATCATAATTTTCGGTTAAATCAGTATTCACTGATTACATTGTTTTGATTCCCATAATGTGTTGTGATTATTTTTCTATTCTTGCACAACTTTTTGTCTTCCTCCTGAGATAATTCTTATTCTCTTTTTAATTTGCTTAGCTTTCTATGTACCTTACTCTATATGCCTGTTCTTCTCAAGTACCCCAGCTGTTTTTTTTTAATGAACTTTTCCTCATAAATACATCAGAAAATCTATCACTTTCATTTTTTTGATTGTTTGTTTGTTTTCTTCTGGACATTTCTATCAGTCATTCCGTTCCAATCTGTACTGGTTGCTTTCATGGCCTACTGTAAAGCTTTTGCCCTGGAAATTTCTGTCATCAAGGGATCCCCTTTGACATTCTTCTGTGTGAGATCTCATTTTCTCTTGGATCCTATGTCTTCCTCTTCTCGGTTTATTCCCCTTTTTTGTTGGAGAACATTCTCCAGAAATTCCTGAGAAAATTCCAGAACTAGAGTTTCAAATACCTTGGTAAAGTTTCAAAGACCATGGATGTTCAGAAAGGTCTATTTATTCTACCATTGTTCTTGATTAGTGGCTTGGCTGGGTATGGAATGCTAGACTGAAAATGCTTCTCACAAAGAATTTGATGATGTTGCTTTTCCTTTTTTTTCAAGTTTCTAATATTGCCTTAGGAGTACAATGTTTTTCTTAATAGATGACCTTTTTGTTCTCTCTGAAAGTTTTGGGGTCTTCTCTTTATTCCTAGGGTTGTAAAATTTCATGATGATGATCCCTAGGTACATCATTTTCTTGTTGTTGTTCATTATACTGGGTATTCAGTGGTTCTTTTAATCTGGATTTCAAGTCCTTCAGTTCTGCAAAATATTCTTGATTTATGGCTTTTATAATTTCTTCTCATCTGCCTTTTTTCATCCTTTGGGAACTTCAATTATTAGATATTTGACCTGTCAGTCATATTTCTTCATCTTTAAGCCCTTTTTATGTATATTTTTCTGCTGTAATATTTTATTTTTTTGTTTTCCAAAACCTTCTGCTTGGGTTCCTTCATTTAAAAAAAAAAAAACCTGTTGTTCCTTGATTCAATATTCAATATCTCTCTAAGGATATGAATAGTATATGATTTACATGGTTTCTGTATATACCATCCAAGGGCATATGTCTGCTGAATGGAGTACAAGCCAAATCCAATATTAACAATTGTTTAAAAAATATTATCAAGTGTTTTTGATTTGGAGAAACAGAGATCTTCCAAAGCTAACAGAATTGATTAGCTTTTACAAGAAAGGATTTGCTATCTATGAAAGAAGCTTTCTTGTTTTAGTAAGTTGTGATTCAAAAGAGCAATATAAAAATGCAATGCCATCACCCATCACACATTCTCCTTTGAAGAGGATGTGGTTGATGCACAATACAGGGCTGTGATCCATGGACTTCCTGCTTGATTACACAAGTATGGTGAAACACTGCAGTGATGCAGTGTGTATTGTTACTGACAGGTTTTAATCTGGAGATTTGTGATACAATACAGCCTTCTTGCTCTCTGTAAATTTACCCAAGGGCTCACATCAAAGGGAAAGTTGTGGTTATGATAATTTTTAAATGTCTATTAGTTTATATTTAACAGATAATAGAGTATACCCTGTGCCATTCTATGATTTTTTTTTTCTTTTAAATTTCTCTTACTTTTGTCTCCTAGGAAATCCTGACACCACATTGACTCAAAAAACCACAATTAGGTCCACAATATACTTATATACCAGATCTAGCTGCTTTCAAAATGGCAGATTGGTTTAAAACACTTCCACAAAATTTAGTTAAATGAATCATTCTATATCAATAAAATAAAGGTCACTGTGAATTGGTCATTGTTCAACGGCCTTGTTGATACTCTGGATTTTCTCAGCTTCCTCTTCCAATATGTAAATCCTGATCCTCAGATAATTTCTTACTTGAGCAAAAACTGTTTTTTATACTTATTTTTTCTCCATTTATATGAGAAACTTCTTGAGACATCAGACTTGACTTTTTTTAAAAAATGAAATGGCTATTTCCTACTAAACACTAAACCTAATTGATAATTTTCTTTGCCCATTTCTCACACCCTAAAGACTTTCCTCTTCTTTTCATACATTTTTCTTAACTTCTGAGTCCCCAATTTTCTATACAAAAGAAGTGCTCTCAATATAGCAATACCAGTGCTCCTCAAAATTATGTTGGAATAGTAACAATAAGAAATTAGAAGAGTTTAGACAGCTGGAGTTCTCTTTCTCTCTCTGTGTGTCTGTGTGTGTGTGTGTGTGTGTGTGTGTGTGTGCGTGCATGTGCACGTGGGTGTGCTGGTAATGGATACATAGCTGGAGAGCCCTGCTTATCTCTTAGTCACCTGTATGGTACCCAAAGATGGGATCTTGCTTCTGAGTAGATCGATGTTGCCCATGGCTGCTTCTATATTTTTTAAGGAGGCCTCAGAGAAATCTGAGTTTGAATCTCAGCATTGCCACTTAATAACTGTGTGCCCTATTTACTTATATATAAAACAGAGATCTTTTTTACCTTATCATAAGACTGATATGAGGACTAAACAAGGTCATGCATGCAAAATGTCTAGCAAAGCAACTAAAATGTTAATAAACCCCCAACAATTGATTAAAGAAATTGGATGCTTTTTCTAGGCTGTTTTTAATGGGTGTAGAGCAATATTGAGAAAGGACGTACTCCATCCAACTCTTTTTAGTAACAGTTTCATAATTAGGCAGGAAATTACTTTAGTTGCCAGAGACTACTAGCTGCAAATAATCCCTTCTCATGGAGAGCAAGTAGGGAATCCAGAAAGAGAAGTGGAGAAAATTTTCATGTGAGGAATGCTGTTTCTTGAACATGCCAATCTTGTTTCTATCTTTTTCTCTGGCTGTTCCTTCTCCTGGAAGGATGTTTATAGGAGTGATGTTTATATGACTAGCTGCTCTTGTTCAGATGTTAGATTAAATTTAAATTTCTCAAAAAGAGTTAGTACCTGACCAATCAACTCAAAGTAGACCTTATCATGATCTAGTTCTTTTCTTGTTTGTTTTACATGTCGGTTTACTTACTGCACTCCCCCACAATGTAAGCTGGCACTTTGTCCATCTAGGTCACTAAATCCCAGTGGGTCATATGCACATGTATTTAGTACACAGCAGGCATTAAAAAAATATTTGTTGAATGAACTTTTGTACAAGCAGACCATATTTCAACACTAAGAATGCAAAGAATAGTGATGAAATAAAATTCATGTTTTATGGAAGACAAGAAAATTTAAGCATAAAAATTATCTCTGCCCATTTTGGCCTCCTCCCTTCCCTTCAGCGTGTCTTGTACTTCTGCATTAATCCTGAAGAGATAATATTCCTTCCTAGTCTTGTAAGCGGTCATGATGACCCACTACTCACTTTGTACATGCAGATCTGGATTGTGTTAACTGTCAGAACGCCATTTGATGTGTAACTCTTTGTCTCAGAAACATATGTAATTGTGCTTGACCTCTAATAGGTGGAAGAGTCCTCAGAGTTTTCTGAAAGATTGTCTCCTGGGTTACAATCCTCAGATAGGCTCAAATAAAATTTTCTATTTCTTTCTTAGATTGATTATTAATTAAGTTTTCATCAACAATAGAGAGTCAGTCATTGACTTATTGCTAGTAATTCACTACTCTCTATGTATGGAGAAACCACTTAATGATGGTGGTGAAGCATATACTCAATAGAAGCTTCCTGAATAAATCAAAAAGCAAGGAGTCAATTTAGTTTGTAGTTGATGATGGAGCTATAGTCAATGAGAGTGTGTTTTAGAAGTAATTTATCAATCGCTGGCCCCAGGATGAGGCAAGGTACAGTGAACAGAGGATGTCAAGGTCTTTTACAACCAAGCAGTCCAACCTCACATGTTGTCCCATGACTGCCCAGGCACCTTTCCACAATTCTTTTAGCAGCACCTGAATTCTGCTCCTTTAATCTTTCTGCTCCTCTAACTTTCCATCGATCAAATCTCATCTACCATATGCTCTTTCACAAAAAGCCTTGTTCAACAGACAGTGCTTTCAATAGCTTTCCTCCTCTTTGACTTCTCATGCAACCCAATTAATAAAATAAATTAGAATGTATTTTAATAACACTCTTCTTTGTTCATTGTTCAGTAATGAATAGTGGACTGGCTCAAGCACCATCAGCGGAAAGCGGAAAGATAGTTTAGTAAACAGTTCGAGAATAGGCCAGTATCTGTTAAAAGGCTGAAAGAGGATTGTGTTTTGGGCCCATGTCTATTGAGGCAGAAATTCCATTTTGCTAACACCCCCTCCACACCCATTGTCTGAAGGATGCACTGCTGTTGACTTACTAAGTGGGCCCAAATGACCCCTGTTGGGCCTTTGAAATTCCCATGGAAATTTGTAAATTCTATCTATTCTTGGAGCAGCCAGCCATGGCTAATGGCAAGCCAATGATGTTAGTGGAAAAAAACTTTAGCTTTTTATATTGACTTGATTGAAGAACTAGGTAAATATGAAATTGTTACACATTTTTTTCTGATTTGTTTCATAATAATTAATAATACCTAACATTTAATGAATAGTTAACATGTGTTGAGTATTCTTATAAGTGCTTAACATGTGGTTTTTTATTTTATCTCCTTTTTACAGGAAAGGTTTCCAGAAGGCCAGAGAGATTAGGTAATTTTGCCAAAGGTCATTCAAGTAGTAGAAAGCAGAGCCAGAAATTTGATACCAGCTTGTTTGATCCTTATTCGGGGCGCTTGATCCCTGACCCACTCTTTCTCTGGCAAGCGTGTGAAAGAGCGATGATTACAAGCTGATCTAAAACACAATAGCAATTGTCTCCAAAGAATTTCAACATACAAAATCCAGAAATACGCCTTTCCCTTGCCATAGATAATCCTCGTGATAAGCATAGTTCAAAGGTTATTAAAATAATTTCAGATTGTTTAATTCTATATACGAAATGGCATATCTCATTAAGTAGTATTTCAAAGATGAAATACTGTATTTTGTCAATTGTTCTCTCTGAAAGGCTCTCGTGTTTTATTTTTCTAGGTGGACTTTTTCCACCTGTTAACCACTAGGTGGTGCTGCATGGGTTATGCAAACACCTCAAATCTCTTAAAAGAAATTAGTCCAAAACAAAAGGAAAAAAATTCAGCAGATAAATGTGGAATTTGGACTCAGTTGAAGACAGTAAGTAACACCCTACCTAATGGCTTTCTAACGGTGGGAGCCTGGGTGTCTAGTTCCATCCCTTTTCCTTTCAGAATAAACATTAATAGCTACTTAATCTGAGATAAAGAAGATTTGAATAATAGTCAAAAGCTGTCAGAGAGTTTTCCTCAGAAAACTGCATGCCCATAATTGCAGCCAGGGTTGGCATTTTGAAAAAGAGGAACAAATTCCAAGAAACCAAACAACAGCTTCCTCTAACTTTATGTTTTCTTGAACCTAGTAAAATCTGCAAGTAGTTATTTCTTCCTAATTTTCTTCAATTACTCTGTAATAAAAATGGGCATGAATAGCCAGTTACTACTTTCTAGCAACCATCTGACCAACCAAAATTCTGATATTCTAAAATTCAGGGTTGTTCAATGAATCAGACTGGAAAATTCTTGGAAATCCCATGAGAATGAATTTTAAAACCCAAGGGAAGTCACTTATTCCTTTTGAGCTTGAGTTGATTTTTCTACAGAATGAAAAATTAGGCCTTTACAGGCGGCTTTGTGACATCTAAAGAAAAAGAGAACAGCATTGGTGATTATACCCACAAACACACATATGTACAGGTATCCTCTGTTGTTTGGTTTTCACATAGAGTTATGTTCTGTTTCCATATTTAAGGGTACACGATGACATTATATTTGCTGAAGGAGTAAGGAGAACGAAACCTCGTTTTTCGTCACACCAGGTGTGGTGGTGGTTGGAATTAGGTATTGCTCAAGGGAGTACCATCATTCGTTCTATTTTTCACAAGTCCTGCAGATCCTGTTTGTGAGGCAAATGATGGTGATAATAGGTACTAACATGCACTGCTAGGTTAACAGTTTTCACTATATGTGGAGTTCTTTCCTCTAAGTTTTTTCTAAGGTAAATATATTTGATCAACTCTTAGCTGTTAAACCTTAAGAATACCCAGTTGTCATTTTCATTTTGGACTAGGTCCAGGTTTTTGGATTAAAAACATAACTGGAAATGACCCAGTAACAAACACATGGATGAAATAAATAATGTCCACAAAATAGTCTTGCCAGCATGATGCTTATTTCCACACTTAGATGAAAATTGTTGACCTAATTCTTCTGCCTTTGGTGGAATTCAGAATTATAACAGAGCCAGAGTGCTTGGTTTGCTCACGTCTTCACTTGGGTTGTCATTCTCAGTCCTGAACTGGGAGGGGGCGCCAATGCTGCATGGATGAAAAACAGCGTGGTTTCCGTGGGAAGGGTGCTTTTCTTTTTCTATTAGGGGTATTGAAGTCTAGGTTCCTCTCTAAAGACACACCATTCTTTCTTGGGTAAACTGCAAAAGCAATTTTGGCTTCATGTTAATTACATTCGCTGTGCTGAATTTTATAAGCAATAGTTACATTCACTATTTTATGGTAATGTTGGTTATTTATCTTTATGATTATCAAGCAACTGCCAAAGTATACAGGCACTCAGTGGGCATCTAGGGTGCCTTAAAAAAAAGCAGCTTTCTAAGCAATATAGATTAGGGGAGAAATGTGAAACGTGGTGGATGGGTACAAAAGGGATAGGAGATCAAAGAGACATCTGTGTTTCTTCTCTCTGAAGACTTCTGACGTTTATGTCACCCTCATTCTGCATTCAGTGTCTCTAAAGATCTGGTAGAGCCACCCTCTAACATTAGTCATTGGCCTCACCTTGACCCACTCATAAATGGGTCAGGACATGCTCCAGCCCCAAGCTATGCTGGATAATCTGTTTAGTATAGAACATAGATAGGATTCAGTATAAGTTTTCAGGATGCATTACTGGATGCATAAACGGTTATTCATTTACTTGAAAAGAATTTTGGTCCTAGAGAGGAATCAATTCTTAATTGGAAATATAAAGAACATTTGATTACAGTATCATTGGTCATTTTATATCAGAATATAATGCTCTATTTTCAACAAAAGTGATCAATAATAAGGCCCTGTACGTCTCTTTAAAATTTGGAGATAATTTTTCAAGAAAAAAGGTTAATGTATGGTTTCAGAGTTAGGAATAGTTTGACATCAGGTAGATGGAAGATCAGAAAAAAGAGACTCAGACTTCCCTGGTGGTCCAGTGGTTAAGAATCCGCCTTCCAATGCAGGGGATGTGGGTTCAATCCCTGGTCGGGGAACTAAGATCCCACATGCCGCAGGGCAGCTAAGCCTGTGCACCCCAACAAAGAGCCCACACGCCGCAACGGAAGATCCCATGTGCCACAACTAAGACCTGACGCAGTCAAATAAATAAATAAATTTAAAAAACACATTATAACTAGATGAAACAATATGTCCCTTTGTTGATAGCACTGGTGAATTCTGACACTGGTAAGTTTAACAACAACAAAAAAAGAGACTCTAGATGCCGTTTAAAGCCACTCTGGTATCTCAAGTCTTCAAAGGAATACGATTAGTCTATAAATGAAAACTAGTGTTTCAAGAACTGTCACCCACTGTAATCTGGCGATGTTGAAAATGTCCTCTTTTCTGAGGAAAAATACATGCTGGATTCTATGACCTGTGTGAAATGGTAGGATTTTCTTTTACTTTCAGTCTCTTTGGGACCACACATTATAACTTTAGTGGCCGTTCACCAAGTGGTCATCAGGGCCTCCAAAATGCAAAGGATTGAGCTCTACAGTGCTGGTAATAAGCTAGGTGATAGGCACACTGTGGCCATTGTCACCCTTTTATAATACCATTGTTTAGGGTTAATAAAAAACCATGACAATTCAAAATTATTTGCATAAGGAAAATGTAGCATTAGTAAGAAAACAATAAACAAGAACAATGGCTAGTCAAGGAAACACTCAGCAGACAAATCTTTAAGAAAATCCTCTAGTTACTAAGTCTGGGAAGGGTCAGTCTCTAAAGGACTAAGGGAATTCCTGTGAGCATTTTGTAAACTGCTCTTCAGGGTATGCTAATATAGGATTACTTCCTCCCACCTATCTCATTCCCCACTAAGGCATATTCTTATTTGGGGGGAAGTGGACAGCCCTCAGCTGAGCTCCAACTTAGGTGAGATAGCTAGCTTTCTCGTTTACAGTGGGTTAAAGGAAGACACGCAGCTGTGGAATCTTTGATCCTAAAGGATAGAGATGATATATTGGTGGGAATAAACCCATTGGCTGCCTTACCTTCTAAGATCTGGATGATATCTTTTTAATTCCTACTGCATGTTTCATTGACTTCCCAAGTAAAAAGAGTGAGTTGAGGCTGTGGACAAAGAATATCCCCTGCCATATCACTAAACAAAGGATGTTGGGGACACTGCAGTGGCTCCCCCTCCCCCAACAGTATACCCCCGAGGGGATTCAGCATGAAGAAAACAGGATACTAGCCCTAGATAGTTAAAGTGCATATCCAAGAAATGATTTCAATGAGCCCAGTCTCTTGCATCTTCCCATATATAGAAAAGTGCTAAATTCATAAACTTGAGATGTCTGGTTTTCTTTAATTAACAGTAATCTTTTGATGTTTCAACAGCCTGTTTTTTGTTATTTGGTTTTTTTTGTAAAAACTCCTATGTACCCTGGAGAGGCTGTATCTCAGGCTTAGTCCTCAGTATGTCTGCTGAATGAAACATAATTCTCAACTTTTAGGTTGTGCATTTTTTTCCCATTGACAAAGCTTATAAAGAAGATACTTCACACAACCTAAGCTGATGAGGGGTTTAGACTTAGTATCTCCAACTCGATCTTAGACCCTCTCAAAAACAGCATCACTTATTCTTTAATAGAACTTCAATCCTTCAAGTTAAAAACAAAACAAGTGTACCAATGAAATGTATAGAAACCAAATGAATATTCCAGAAGGACCGCAATGTTTACAGTTCTTACCCTCCTCTGTTGTGATTTTAAAAATAGGAATTTATTTTGTAGAAGACCATCACTTTGAATATATATTAATTTCACATTTTTTCATTCTTTAAATCTCTTTTCTTCTCCATCTTTTTGCCATTGAATATAAATACTTCTTGCACTTTTTTTCCAATTGCAATTAAAAACACTTTAAATGGACTGTATTTTGAGTTAAAACATGTTTTCTTGGTAAATATCATAGATTTCCTCAGCACTATAATTTCTGGAGATAATTGATAGCATTGCTATTATCATAAAAAAAAGTAAGATCGTTGCCGCATGAGACAGTACTGTACAAATCATGTAAAACAATTTTTTTTTCTCCTTTCAGAAATTCTTTTTCTAAGAGGTTTGCCATACACGGTGGGTGGGGGTCTGTTTTTGCTTAAACATCAATAGCAAGAAGATTATATTCATATGAGTAAAATGCTTGGTAATATATGTATTATTAATATGTTTTGGATTATATTTGTTTGGCAATTTTATTTAGGTTTACGGAGCAGTTTTAAAATTTATTACCTAATTTAATCCTCAGAAGATATTATTCCCTCTTTTTATACATTAGCAAACCGAAGCTTAGGGAAGTGAAGGGACTTTGCTTAAGATAGACAGATGGCAAGGAGCAGAGCCAAATGTAGAAGTATTTTGTCCACATCTCATGTGCAGCATATTGGGGTTTGCAGAATAAATATAAGACGTAATTTCTGCCTTTAGGGAATTTACAGTTTAGTTGGGGAAAAGATTGATGTCAGGAAAACAGCTTGCACAAAAGGTAGACGGATCATGGTCCTGGGACCAGAGAGCTTTGCAGCTCATAAAAACCTGCTTCTTTGATTTGAATAAAGTTATAAGTAAAGTATAAAGCAGAAAATCTTTTGACTGATAAAGGTGCTGTCACAGGCATCTGTTGTCTAAGGGTCTCAGAGCCAATTTGAGATAGATTTACCTCCACATAAACGTTTGTCAACCATATCACCATGTCTTCCCAACAGCCGTGCAGCACACAACGTAACTACACAAGGGAAGCCAGGCTGTGTTGTTGACAAAATGCACCCAGTTTGAAATGCATTCAGTTTTACATCCCTGGCCTGTGGCAGGACCAGCAGCAGGACGCATGTCAGGTACGCTGGTTGAACACGCTGCTCCAAGTGACCTCAGGCTCCATCCTCTGTAAAACTAGTTGCTGGTTAATATTCAGCTGGGCTGTTAACTAGAGCACAAAAGTAGGGACAAAATTTGCAATCTGTTAATGTTTTCTTAAAATCTTGTTAAGCAAAAGCTAAATCCATCATTAACAGAGCAATATAAATTAGGTGCTGTAATTAGCAGTCCAAATGTATACCTTTGCAAAAGGTTATCTTTAATGTTTTTTTTAAAAAAATTAACGTATTGATAATTGTGTGTTTTGGATAATCATAGACACGGGGGAAAACTAGGAACTGCAAAAGTACTATTGCTTAGTCAAACAGAAATGAAAAGGTAACGTCTGCCCATGTCATAAGCATGGGAAAGGAAACGAATAATAGATAACACATCCATGTACCTAACAAACTAGATTTAACAAATATTAACAAATATTACCATGTTTCCTTTAAATTGGTATTTTTTAAAGAAATAAAGTGTTTACTGTAGCTGAATAAAAAGAAAGAAATGAGTGTAGTCCAAATGAGCCACCTCATAATTAGTTAGAATAGCGTTGGGTAGTTAAGATCCTTTGGAAGGAAGAGACAGACAATTTAAAAGTAACTTTTAGTATCTTGCCCTTTATGGATTGTGTAGATAAAGCATACCCACAGTTTGGCACAAAGTAGGTATTCAAAAACCATGCTAGCTCTTATGAAGTTAGTGTTTGTGATAATCAGAGAATGTAGATCCTCTATCATTGTTTCCAGGGCCTTTCAGGCTTCAGTATAGCCCTTATCTTGTTGTATGCTAATGCTGTTAACTTGATTTGTCCCACTCCTAGGGCTTGGAGCTTTCTTAGGACAAGGACTCACCTTTCTCTCCCTGGCAACTACCACATCATCTGGTGGACAATAGGTACTAAATAAGTATTTGTTAAAGTAATGTCTTTAGTCTAATTTTTCTCTGTTCGTTATTTCATATTGATCATCTGATTTTAGCTAATCAAAAAGAGTCCAAACAGAATCTGTTTAGATCAGAACAACATCTCTCACCTGTGTTATTTCAGCAACTTACCTTACCTGTCTCTCCGTCTCTCCTCTGCTTTTTCTACCCTCTCATCCATTATCATTAGTTCAATCCTTATGATGTTGTCAGCAGATCTTTATAAAACAAAATCTGATTCTATCATTCTTTTGCTCAAAAATTTTTGGTGCTTTCACATGCCCCCTGGGGTAAATAATGTAACTCTTTTCATGAAATGCAAGGTCTTTCCATGAGTAGATGCTTCCCCCTCCAGTTTCTCTGCCACGTCCCCCTTTTATTTTACACTCCAACTATACTACAACCTGTGTTGCATCCTTATCTTTTTTAACTTTTCCAACTGCCTGTAACACGCCCTCCCCTCCCCAGGCCTCCCCACAACCCTCTTGCTTCTCTGCCTAGCAGTCAGAGAATACGTCTTACTTATTCTCTGGCTTGCAGCCGAATAGTTATCTCTCTATGAATCTCCCCTCATGCTCCTTTTCCTCTGCTCCTCCCCACCCCCACTGCTACCTCCCTGCTGCCTTGCCCAGGCTTACACATATCTTTATTAAATCAAAGTTCTTGTATTAAAATTGTGTGTTTTCATGTCTATCTGCCCTCAAAACCATAAGCTCCTTGAGATAGGGTACTACTTGGCAGGCAATAGTAACTCGAGGCATATTTGTTGAATAAATGAATGAACGAGTAAATGAATTTGATAGATCTGACTATAAAAATGTCTTCGTAAAGTCAGAAATTCAAAAAGAAAAAGAGAAGCCCTGTAATCTGGAGATTTGTTGAAATGACTAATTCTCCATGTCGTGGTGATAAATGCAGCAATGAAGGGAGAAAAACTCTCACGTATTCAGTCCTCCTTCGCCACAGGCACATAGACCAGCTGTCCTAATACTTTTCCCCTCACTTTCTGCTTTAAGAAAGAAAGAGGCAGGACAACACGATTCAGAAGAAATTTTCCATGACATTAAAGAATATCATGAAAGCTGCTATACAGCTGGTGAGATGAGTGAAAATAAACTCAGTGATTTAATATAAACTGTCACTTACTTCTACAGAAAAGAAACATTGTACAGGTGTTCACTGAAAATAGTGCAGCCTGGTGGGGCCTATATTGGCTTCTGAGGATGGGATCTGCATCTGAATCATTTTTGGTTTCCCGACAATGCCCAATACAGGTGTGCATACAGTAGGTGTTTGTTAAATGCCTGAAGAAAGGAATAATCTGACCCATTCTTTTAGAGGCATTAAGGTAAGTAATTTAAAGAGTGTTAGATATTGTCCTAATCTCTGGATTATGGTACCAAAGTGATAAGGATGCTGCTGGGAGCCTTTTCACTAAATATATATATATATAACATGGTCAATAAAAATGAAAAGGTAATGTCTGCCAATGTCATAATCATGAGAAAGGAAAATGAATCTAACACAACTACTATTTCCTCTCTGGTCAAAGGTATTTTGAAAATGAGGCTTCTTGTGCGGTTAGAATCAGCGTGTTGCTAAATCATGTGTCTGCTGCTCTGCTGAGTCTTGTTAATTTTGGCCTAAAAAAGGAAGCCTGGAACAACGGGTGGGAATCTTTGAAATTTTCTCATGTATTCCACCAAGAGCCTATCTGTTTTCAGTCCCAGAAGCAGGGGTTTTTCTCCTTTCTTTTCACCTAAATCTTTCTCTCATCCAACTACCCATTTTTAATTCTTCTTGCTGTCTGAATTTAAATTATTCCACAAATATTTGTGCCTACTCTGTGCCAGGTTCTCTTCCAGGCCCTGGAGACACAGCAGGGTTCCCTGCTGTCCCTGATCCCAGGAGTGTGCAATCTAGTCCTGCAAGACCAAAGATAAACTGTCAGTACATCGTGTGCCTGGTGGGGTAAGAATTTCTGAAGGGGCAGGAGGCAGAGGCCGTGAGACCAAAGGAACAAGAGCTCTTTTAGATAATACTATCAGGAAAGACAGCTCCTAGGAGGTAACATTTTCCTTTGTTTTATCCCATTTTTCACTTCCATCCACATGATTGCCACAGAGTCTAGCTTAGATGAGTGTAATATTGATAGCTATTTATTATTACATCGGAGACACTTGTAAAGATCTTGCTGGATCTCTGATGGAACGCTCCTATTCACACTTCACATTCTCCAAGTTTTTCTGAGGTGCAGGGCTGTGGTAGGTGCTGTGGGGAACGACGAGGTCCTGGAGAAGACAGAGCTCCTCTCTCTTTGTTGCTTATGAGACAAAGCACACGACACCCACGTAAGTGTTGAAGAACTTCTATTTATGAAGCAGCCTGCCAGAAGCACAACCTAATACACCTGAATTTAAAACCAAGCGCTTTCAGGGAAGAATGAGGAAAATGTCGCCTCCTAGACCATTTTGTCTTATGATCATAGCTCTCCTTTCCATGGAGGAGCATACAATTCCAGCAGCACAGTAGGAGGCCATTCTGGTTTTTACCGCTTTGAAAATGGGGAGACCTTGCCCGCTAGAGAGGGGAGATGTACTCAGGAAAAATTCTTGTTGATTCAGAGTAACTTCAACCTACTTGCCCTATAACTCCACTTTCTTTCTGGGTTTGACTCTTCCGCAATTTCATTTGGGGTAGTTATAGACCAAAGAAAATAAGGTTAACCTTTATGATTTAAATGTCTCGATCTCTACACCAATGATGATCTAGAGTTTTCAACATCTTAATGAGAAATGGTGGAACTTGCCAAACAGAATGGTTATGTTTAAATAGACCTTCTCCAGAAATTCTTCTGCCAATGAATTTCTGAAGCTGGGGTACTACTTTGACTGGGAATTTACTTTCTTCTCAGTACCTATGTTCTAGTTATTATTACCATGTAATGAATCACCCCAAAACTTAGTAGCTTAAAACACACAATTATTTCCTTATCTCTACTGTTTCTGTGGGGCAGCTGTTTGGCAAGAGAGGCTTGGCGGAGTGGTTCTGGCCCAGGGTGCTCATGTGGTTGCATATAGTGGCTGCATTGAAGAAGCAGGGGCGGGAGTAGCTGTGGGCTCCCTTCGTGTTGTCCCAAGTCTTCTTGAGTTGTTTTTCTGTGGGGGTTAGATTGGGCTTCCTCATAGGATGGCAACTCTGGGGCAGCTGGGCCGCTTGCAGGGCGGTTCAGGGCTCTGACATGAGTGTTCCTGCGTACACGGGGAAGCTCACCTAGCCTCAGAAGTCATGCAGCATCACTTATGCTTCATTCCAGTGCCTTCATATCTCTCACAACCCTGCTCACATTCAAGACTGAAGGGGGAGTTGCAGGGTCCTAGGGGAGCATTTGGGATGGGAGAGAATATTGCTGCTGTCTTTGGAAAATACACTCTGCCATAACCTACTTATACCAGGTTGCAGGAGCAGGCTTATTTTAGGAGACAGACAATTTCTGATGGAATGAAAATGTGGCCAGTGGTTGGAAACTAGAAGTGAGAAGTCAAGAGGGCCCAGATATCAGGTCAACTAAATACTAAAGGGGGAAAGAAAAACCTTCTACTCCTTTTTTTTTTTCACATTGAGGGAAAAACACCACAGTTATTTTTAACAAAATAAAAATGTGATTTTTTTCTTTTAGTACTGCCATGTATTAGTCTGTGATGAAAAATAATGATGATCCCAGATCTCTACAATAACTTCACTATTTCAAACGCTGACAATAGACCTAAAAAAACATTGATTCTGATAAGTTTTATCCCCTGCCTGAAAGAAGAAGAAAAAATTCAGACATCTTATCTCACAGTCACAGGAGGAATGTGAGAAAACTGCATATATTATATAGTGCTGAAACTGGGGCTTGAGTTCCTGGTTTATGCTTCTTACTTTGCTATTTTAAAAATGGTTTGGTGCTGGTGGGGCTGATTGGAAGTATAATGGAAACCACATGATCCTGAATTATAAATTAATATAAACAAGTTTTCAGATGTGAGATTCTGTCAGCTGAGAAATCAATTATAATTCAGAATTATTCATTTCTTTTTCATCCTATGTAAACATTTTAGCCCTCGTCGTAATCGTGAACGTATGATGTTCATGTTTTCAACTTAGAACACACGATGCTGTGTAATTCAGATTTATTAATGGAGGACCATTAATGTACTTTTTTTTTTTTTTTTTAGAAATTTGATTTTTTCTCATTTCTTTCAGGGAGGGGGTGGTTTATTTATTTTTTTAAATAAATCTATTTATTTGTTTATTTAATTTTTTTTTTTTTGGCTGCGTTGAGTCTTCATTGCTGCATGCGGGCTTTTCTCTAGTTGAGGTGAGCAGGGGCTACTCTTTGCCGCGGTGTGTGGGCTTCTCATTGCTGTGGCTTGTCTTCCCATTAATATACTCTTGACCTTGACTTGTGAGGAATTGGTATTTGTTGTCTCTTTCATTCCGTTGTGAATTTGAACGTGGGCCCTCCTTCATGTGTACCCAGGAGAAGGCATACTCGCCCATAACCAATGATCCCCTTGGATTCGTCTCAGGCCTCGATATACTTTCAAAGTTAGCACAATATTTACTTCCAATTTTTCAAACCATGTTTCCAATACGGCTTTAAAATCTGTGTGTGTGCATGTGTGTGTGTGTGTGTGTGTGTGTTATTTGAATGGAGGAAAATATCTCAAATGGGTGTGAAAATATGTAAAAATGGTTGCCTCTCATTTCTCATTCTACTTGCTGAACTTCTATCTCTTCTGCTTTGCATCTCTAGGAAGACATTTGGGGCAGGACTGAAGAAAGGATACACTCCAAATGAGGGAAATAAGTTGGTCCTTCCTTGTGATAAATGCCTTGGACTGAAAACTCTGCCTTGTGTGGTGTGATGGTGTCCAGAGTCTGTGCTCCTGCAGCAAATAACCCCAGCGGGACCAACATACACCAGAGCCCATCACATTGGGACGGCACATCCGATTAGCAGAACACTCCCCACTTCCCCACCCTCTTGTAAACGGAACACCTGGAGAGTTTTCTGCAGCGGTTCTGCCTCTGAGAGGGGCTGAGTGGAATTCCACTCTGAGAGTTTGAACTCATACAGCTCTTAGCACAGATGGTTTGTGGGATTTTTTTCCTGATGCCAATACGGTCAGACGTTTTCTCAAAAAGAAAGTGAGAAATATCAACAGCAGTAATTTCTTCATTTTACCTTATTTAAACTAAATTGTATGGAGGCCCAGACAATTTTTTTTTTCAGATCTGCCTACAGTTACAGTTAGGGTGTCAAGGCAGACTGGGAAGCAGCTTGTTCTTTTGTCACAAGGTAATTAGATGAATGCAGCTGAACCCCTTACACAGCTCTTCAGTCACTATCAAGTAAATTAAGACTATTCTGGGTTAGACTGACATGTTGCAACTGTCTTCAAGTTGAACTGAAGGATTATATTTCATCAAGTACCACCAACGATTTCAAAACCAGAAATCATCAGCTGCATAGCACAGGGAGACCAGCTTGGTGCTTTGTTTCCAACTAGAGGGCTGGGATAGGGAGGGTGGGAGGGAGATGCAAGAGGGAGGAGATATGGGAATATATGTATACGTATAGCTGATTCACTTTGTTATACAGCAGAAACTAACACACCATTGTAAAGCAATTATACTCCGATAAAGATGTTAAAAAAAAACCACCCAGAAATCAATCATTTGCAGGGGTCCACTTCTTTCAAATACTTCCATCTTCATGTATCCAGGAGAGAAACTGGCTTTCAGTAACTGTTACTCAAACCTCAAATGCACAGAAAATACGGCAGCTTACAAAAAGCGGAAGAATGACAAATTTTATCTTTGGTGACCAGATGTTAGGTGCTAACGTAGGATGGCAGTGAATGGAGTTTGCAGAAGAGTTAAGTGACCGACATGAGGGTGAATAATGGGAAGTGATGTAAGGGATGTTTCTGTCTAACTTCAGAAGCTTCAGTCACACAAACTTTCAGGATGTTTGCACATTTCCAGGGGGAACAAGCAAAATTAGAACACTCGAGTCAAAGAAGCATCTAAAACCTGATGACTCACTTTCTCTTTCACTTGAATAAAAGCTCTGAACACAAATATGTGGCCTCAGTACATCTAAATATGGCACTGGGAAAAGAAAACATGTTCTCAAATAAAGTAACAAAGAGGTGAGTGGTAATTAGCAACTTCTTAAAGATCTCTATGTCTAAGAAAAGATGCTGTTAATTTAGCCATTGAGAATACCTGTTCAGTCTAGGCTTAGGGATCAAACTGCTGTGTTTAACATAGAGACTGTGTAACTTAGCAGTAGCCTGCCTTTGGGCAGCTTACTTAACTTTTGTTCACCTCGGTTTCTTCACCTGTAAAATGGAAATACTAATCATATCTATCTCCTGGGAAGTTGCTCCTTGGAAGAGTGGATTAATTAGTAATATGTACACAGCACTTAACAAAGTGCTTGGGTCATGATGACTAGTCAATAAATGCTGAGAGTTATGATGGTGGAGAGTATCCTTTGGAATACTAATGTTCTTGGGATCCCAGTACCTAGAATCCTGGAAGATTCCAAATATTCTGGGTAATGAAATATACAGGTTTAATTTTGATGTTTTTGTGACTTTAAAAATAACGACAAGGGTTATACAGGCTTGTTTTGCCTTTTAAATGAATCAGGCTTGTGTAAATAGATAAAAGTCAATCAGAAGATTAACTATGTGTGAAAACCCCAGGCAACATTGCTCAAAGTCACAGTCAGAAAATATTGGACTCTAATCCTGCAAGGTTCCTGAACACAAGTCAGGCACATCAAAGGTCCACAAATGAAGTAAAGAACAGGAATAACCATTTCTGGTCTGGAAGACTTTCTGTCCTGGGTGGAGACCCAAGCACAAGGAAGCCAAGCTACTTCCCTGTAATGCCTCAGACTCTTAATTATCAAACAAGGGTGTGATGACAGCCCATTTCTTCCTTGGAAATAGTTCCCATGTGTTCTTTCCCCTTCATACTCCTTAGCACTTCTTAGCCAGATACTCATCACCTTAGGACCAGATTCCTGCCATCAGCTAACTGTTTACCTTTTGCGAGACTATTTCTTCCATTACCCTAATCCTAACCTAATTCTTTGCTTTTAGTAAGCTTCTTAAGCAATTAGCAAAAGTTTCTGAAAAGCAAGTCTTTCATCTCTCCTTCCATTCATTAAAATTCTTCATCACTTCATACATTCAATAGAAAATGCAGTATCTGGTTATCAAGATTGCAAAGGAATTTTTCTGTTTCCCTGAAGGCAATTCTTTTTGCTTTTAACATCTAGTTAAAGAATTAGATATTGTAAAAATGTGATAAGTACCCATAAATTCAAAGTAATATAAATAAAAATTCTAATAAGAAATATTATGGAATTTAGCAGGCTAAATATAAAATTCATCTGGAAAATAAAACACAAGAATGATTAAGAAATTATTTTTTTTAAATAAGGGGGAATTTTTTCTTCTATAGTAAAGTGTATTCTTAAGTTATAGTAACTAAAACAGTCTGATATTCATGCAAAAATGGAACAATAGATCTATTACACCTAACAGAGAGTTCAGAAACAATATATACATTGAAGTTTAGTAAATGATAAAGGTAGCATTTCATATCAGAGAGGAAAGAATTAACTATTCAGTAAATGATTTTGTGCCAATGGCTATTCACTTGGGGAAAAAGTTAAATAATTTAAAATCCAGGTAGATTAAACATTTAAATAAAATTTTAAAACTGTTAAAAGATTAGGAGAAAATATGAGGGGATATGTTTATAAATCTGGTGTGGGCAAAGTCTTTGAATCAGTATGCAAAATGCAAGTGCAATAAAGAAAAATATTCATAATTTAACTCTGTGCAAATTACAAAGTTCCTATATATAACAATTAATGGTCAAGGAACAGACAAGCAGGAAATATTTGTAACAAACATTTAAAAACAAACAAACAAAAACTGGAGATTAAGTATTACATGAAGATGTGGAAAAATGAAGGGCATGCAAATTAGTTAAGTAGCTTTTAGAGAAATTTGGTGGTTTTTATTAAAATAATTACCTTTACTAGGAAAATACTCCCACATATGTGCAAAGTGATATTTAGGAATATTTTGTTTAGCAGTTTTTGGGAAGAGTGAAAATTGCTAAGCACCTCAGGAAACTGATGATTAAATTATGGTACATTCGTAACTATGCAGCAGTTGAAAGAATAAGGAAGATCTATGTTTGGAGATGGGAAAATATTTTCAAGACATATCAACTTAAAACATGTTGCTAAACTAAATGAACAGTATAATTCCATTTTTGTAAGCAAAACAAAACAAAATTTCACAAAACAAAACTGCATCATATATATATTTAGCTGTATCTCTATCTATCTATCTATCTATCTATCTATCTATCTATCTATCTAGAAAATGGTCTGAGGTGATACAAACCAAATTGTCAATGGTAGTTTTCCTGTAGTGTGTAATGAAAAGTGAGGAGAATTAATGAAAGCCAAGGAGAATTGGGCTTTATATGTATTTTTAAAATTAGAATGTTTTCATGCACAGCTTGTGAATTAACTGGTTCTTTTTTGTGTGGTTGTTTTTATTTTGTAATTTTCTTTTTTATTGAAGTATGTTGATGTACAATATAAGTTAAATGTGTACAATACAATGATTCACAATTTTTAAAGTTTATACTCCATTTATAGTTATTATAAAATATTGGCTATAGTCCCCGTGTTGTACAATATATCCTTGTATCTTATTTTATACATAATAGTTTGTACCTCTTAATCTCCTACCCCAGTATTGCCCCTCCCCCTCCCCTCTCCCCACTGGTAACAACTACTTTGTTCTCTACATCTGTGAGTCTGCTTCTTTTTTGTTATATTCACTAGTCTGTTGTATTTTTAAGATTCCACTTAGAAGTGATATCATACAGTATTTGTCTTTCTCTGACTTATTTCACTTAGTATAATGCCCTCCAAGTCCATCCATGTTGCTACAAATGGCAAAATTTCATTCTTTTTTATGGCTAAGTATTCCATTGTCTATATATACCACATCTTCTTTATCCATTCATCTGTTGAAGGACTTAGGTTGTTTTCATATCTTGGCAATTGTAAATAATGCTGCTATGAACATTGGGGTGCATATATATTTTCAAATTAGTGTTTTTGTTTTTTTTGGATATATACCCAGGAGTGGAATTGCTGGGTCATATGATAGTTCTATTTTTAGTTTTTTGAGAAACCTCCATACTGTTTTCCAGAGTGGCTGCATCAATTTACATTCTCACCAGCAGTGTACAAAGGTTCACTTTTCTCCACATCCTCACCCACATTGTTATTTGTGTTCTTTTTGATGATGCCATTCTGACAGGTGTGATTTGCATTTCTCTGATGATTAACGATGTTGAGTATCTTCATGTTCCTGTTGGCCATCTGCATTTCCTCTTTGGAAAAATGTCTATTCATTCTTCTGCCCATTTTAAAATAGGGTTGTTTGTTTTTTTGATGTTGAGTTGCATAAGCTGTTAATATATGTTGGATATTAACTCCTTATCAGTCATATTATTTGCAAATATCCTCTCCCATTCAGTAGGTTGTCTTTTCACTTTGTCATTGGTTTCCTTTGCTGTGCAAAAGCTTTTAAGTTTAATTAAGTCCCATTCGTTTATTTTCTTTTTTATTTCCTTTGCTTTAAGAGACAGATCCAAAAAACACATTGCTGTGATTTATGTCGAAGGGTGTTCTGCCTATGTTTTCTTCTAGAAGTTTTATGCTTTCCGGTTTTACATTTAGGTCTTTAATCCATTTTGGGTTTATTTTGTATATGGTGTTAGAGGATGTTCTAATTTCATTCTTTTACTCACAGCTGTCCAGTTTTCTCAGCACCATTTATTGAAGAGATTGTCTTTTCTCCATTGTATACTCTTGCCTCTTTTTAAAAAAGTAACAAACTATATGTGATGTGCTAACCCTATTTAGTACATTTCCCTCTGGCTGAGGAGCTATTGGGTAGCACCTGGCAGAGCAGACAAAGTGGTAAATTCAATCAGAGACGTACAGGAAGATGGTCTTCGCCTTTCTCACGTTATTCAAGATAGCTTAGAAATGATAGGTTAAAGTCTGTTAGAAATGATAGCTTATATCTTGTTGTTTCCTTATATTAATAGAATACTTTGCCCATCCTGTCTCATTAATTAAGAAATTGATGTGCTCCTCAGACAGGAAGAGCAGATTAGTAAGTTGGCTGAAGGGAAACCAAGACTCTGTGAACAAAAAGAGAAGCAATCTATTTTTTTTTAGCATCTTTATTGGAGTATAATTGCTTTACAATGGTGTGTTAGTTTCTTCTGTATAACAAAGTGAATCAGCTATAGGTATACATATAGCCCCATATCCCCTCCCTCTTGTGTCTCCCTCCCACCCTCGCTATCCCACCCCTCTAGGTGGACACAAAGCACCGAGCTGATCTCCCTGCGCTATGCGGCTGCTTCCCACTAGCTATCTATTTTACATTTGGTAGTATATATATGTCCATGCCACTCTCTCACTTTGTCCCAGCTTACCCTTCTCCCTCCCCGTCCTCAAGTCCATTCTCTGAGTCTGCGTCTTTATGCCCCTAGGTTTTTCAGAACTTTATTTTTTAGATTCCATATATATGTGTTAGCATATGGTATTTGTTTTTTCTCTTTCTGACTTACTTCACTCTGTATGACAGTCTCTAAGTCCATCTACCTCACTACAAATAACTCAATTTTGATTACTTTTATGGCTGAGTAATATTCCATTGTATATATGTGCCACATCTTCTTTATCCATTCATCTGTCAATGGACACTTAGGTTGCTTCCATGTCCTGACTATTGTAAACAGAGCTGCAATGAACGTTGAGGTACATGACTCTTCTTGAATTATGGTTTTCTCAGGGTATATGCCCAGTAGTGGGATTGCTGGATCCTATGGTAGTTCTATTTTTAGTTTTTTAAGGAGCCTCCATACTGTTCTCCATAGTGGCTGTATCAATTTACATTCCCACCAACAGTGCAAGAGGGTTCCCTTTTCTTCACACGCTCTCCAGCATTTATTGTTTGTAGATCTTTTGATGATGGCCATTCTGACTGGTGTGAGGTGACATCTCGTTGTAATTTTGATCTTCTGCCCATTTTTGGATTGGGTTGTTTGTTTTTTTGGTATTGAGCTGAATGAGCTACTTGCAAATTTTGGAGATTAATCTTTTGTCAGTTGGAGAAGCAATCTATTGAAGACATTAGAGGAGAAGAAGAAAACTGGTTGAAATTACAACAATCAAGCAAAGAGGATGATTAAGAGGAGCCTCGTGGGTGACAGCATGGTGACTTGGATGGATGTTTATACTCTGGATGTGTGCTTAGAGTAGTAGGATGATGACTAAATCTAACCTGGTTTTCTGGCTGGTGAGAAGATGCAACTTCCAAATGGAATGGAGCAGTGAAATGAACAGTAGCAATGATATGCATGTGTTGGTTGATATATATCATCTTGGCGTGAAATTTCAGCATAATGTTAAATACTTGGCCTCTATTTTTATAGCAACTGGTGTGGAAGTAGGGCCTGACTTTCTATCTACCCTAATCTAGCAGAAGTGCCCATGTTCCAGGTGATAAGAATGTGTTCTCAGTCCTCACTTGAGTTTGGTTAACACAACTTCTTTCTCTCTTAAATGGAGTTTTCTGCCTCCTTGAAAGGAGAGTGTCAGACTGGGCCAAACTAGGCCTTGGATTCCAAGTAGAAAGCTGATGAGAAAAAGGGTAATTGAATGAGGAAGAGAGGAAGCTTGGGGCCTCAACTTCATCCTTTGCCAACATCAGACCAGTCTAGTTAACAAGAATGGAGTTTGAAGTGTGTGATTTAAAGAACTTTGAGTTCCCTCTCTCCTCATGTAAGATCCAAGCTAAATCCTCCACACTTTCTCAGACTTTATCTGCTTGAGATCCATCTGGGTTAATTAGTTAACACTCCTGGGAATCAATTTGGTCCTAACATCTGGCTGAGGACAGACACCATGCTGAAAATTATTGTGACTGATGAATTTAAGAAGACAGGGTAAATGTATCTTATGAGTCACTCCTTGAAACCAGAGCCAAGGGCTAGCTCAGCTTTTGCTATAAAGCATGCATTTAATAAGTACATGAATGAATGAATGAACAAAGAGCTCTGAGATTCAAAACATGGTTTTGGGTATCCATGAAATATTTCAGGGTAGAAGACAGAAAAGCCTCTGCAGATTTTGGAAACAAGAAGAGCAGATTATTTAGAGGTCTTGACTGATTCTATTTAAGAAACTCCTTCTCCCCACATTTTTCCATTTCTCTCCTGTTGCAATAGAAACACATTCTAGGACCAGAAGGATGTTTCCCAGGATTAGCTGTGCTCCCAGTGGAGCTTTGTGTGTTTGTAAACACCTAAGAGTTCATTATGATAGTAACTGCCCTTCTCTTACCAAGGAAGCTGGTCCAGGAAACAATGAGGTGGCTTAACGTCTATTTAAGTATAAGCAGAAAAGACATTTGAATGTTTAAGGTCTTAGAAAAAAATTAAATTAAGGGTTTATTTTTATTTTTATTCAAAGTCATTCAAATACAATTAATTGTATTAAACTCACCTGTTGTTGGGTAGACATGTCAATTGGTTTTGAAAGATGGACAAAATCTGGAAGATAAGGCAGTGGAATAAGGGATGAATTTCAGGATGCTTGTATAGAAGGAGGTCTGGAAAGTTGGAAGACTCAACTCCAAGGGTGGCATTTGAAAGGATACAGTGAAAGTAAAAGAAGTTGGGGGACTTCCCTGGTGGCACAGTGGTTAAGACTCCATGCTCCCAGTGCAGTAGGCCCGGGTTTGATCCATGGTCAGTGAACTAGATCCCACATGCATGCCGCAACCAAGGAGCCAGCCTGCCGCAACTAAGACTCGGTGCAACCAAATAAATAAATGTTAAAAAAAAAAAAAGAAGTTGGGTTGATTTGTAATGGGAGAGACAGAAGGAAGGAAAGACTAAGAAATAGATATTGGCCTCAAATATCTATTTGATTTATGGATCATAAAGCAGATAAGTAAACAAGCAGTTAGGGAAGAAAATGATCAGATGTATAGGAAAAAGGAGAGCTGGTTGACCAAGGAAATAAGAAAAGAATCAGAGGAGATTTAGGAGAGAAACTTGATAGCAAAGTCAACAAGACAGAGTCTTTCACAAACACTAGTTGTCATTGAATCAGTGATGGAATTCTTACCTCTCACCCAGGTTTGATTCTTAACAGGGCACTTTATCCTACCCACCAGTGTTTCAAATATGAGTTAAAATAGTGCAGATAGGGAGTTCCTTTGTTGTCTAGTGGTTAGGATTTTGTGCTTTCACTGCCATGGTCCAAGTTCAATACCTGGTCGGGGAACTAAGATCCTGCAAGCTGAGTGGTGCGGCGAAAAAAAAAAAAAATAGTGCAGATAATCAGTTTTACTTTCTTTATATATGATTAATGTGATACATTTTACATACTGACTTTTAATGCAGTATTTGGCCTACAAATAATGAAATTAAGTGTGAATTTGGATTTGGATTGGATACTTCCTAGAGTAATAACACTAGAGGCAAATCAAAGACATGTTTAATTTTAGGAAAATACACTGATTTAAAATTATTTTATTTTGTTCTATTATTTTTTCTAATTTATTCAATGATTATTATTTTTTATTATATAAGTTTCAGGTGTACAGCATTATAGTTCAAGCTACGTATGTATACACTGCAGAGTGATCATCACCACAAATCTAGTAACTGTCCACTACCATACAGTTAACCCCCTTCACTTATTATATTTCCTATTGTTTCCTTTAAAATTATAAGAAAATGATGAATGCTATAAAAGCCACGACTATTTTTAAATGAAATAAATTTAAATGCCTTGTTTCTTGAAAATTTTAATTCACAGTTTATGCAAAAATCATTTTCATTTGGCTGCTGACTTGGTAAATATTTGGAACATAAATTCAAAATATAGATACAAAGATTTTTTAACATATTCTGCTTACTTAAATCCTTAAATTCCCTGTATCATCTGACTTCTACAGCTTAGTGATGGTTCCAGATTGACACAGATCCTCAATTTAGGTGACTTTATCTTGAGAGACTTCAGCAAATCCAGACTTAATGGGCCTCTAATAAACTTATGGATTAAATGTAGAAATGAGTAAGAGAGAGAAAAAATGTAGTTTAGTTTCAAAATAAATAGCATTTTGAAGACTCAACTGTTCTATTCAGGGATTTTTTTAGATAAAAATATTAATCTTATGAATCTGGCTATATTGAGATGGGACATCAGGATCAAATATAAATTAAAAACTTGGCTTGCACTGTCTGTATGAGGCTGTTTGTTTATAAGTCAGGAATTTCAGTGTCTGCAAACATCTCATATCATTTCTTGTTTTATGATTTAAAAAATTTTCATAGTTCTTGCTAATTAAAAACACCGTTCTGCCTATGTTAGTCAGTTCTGGTCTTCCAAGGTGCTAAGCAGATGCTAAGACAGAATTAGAAATGTAAGAGGTTTACTAGGGGAAAAGTATCGTGAACGATGAAGTAGAGAGGGGCAGGAGTAGTCAGGGAGAGCCTTCAAACAGCGATGCAGGTTTGACTGTGGAAGGAGAGGAGGAAAAGTGGGAGGGTTAGGTAGGAAGAGACTTCGAGCCCAGCACAGCTCTGAGAAGGCCTTGGCTAGGCCAGTGGTGGAGCCCTGGAACAAAGGTTACCCGCTGAGGACTCCTGTGTTGGGCAGAAAGGGCCCAACTCTAATATTCCTAGCAGGCTCAGGCTTGGGAGCAGCCTGCGGAGAGTGTTGCCTCAGCAGATCCTGAGGATGTGGCCACTGGAAGTGTCAACCAATACACACTTTGCAGAAGGTTTTCTCTTGAAGGAGGATCTGAGTGGCACAGCCCCGTGGCTGCCCAGTGGGAAAGAAGAACCCACAGTCTAGACAGGGAACAGATAAACTGGAATCTTTTGGTTCAAGTCATTTTGTCTACTCCCTTGTAATAATAATAATAATAATAATGGTAATAATAATAATATCTCCCATGGGTATACCATGGTACAAATTACAAAGTGCTGTAATATAATTTTCTGGTTTTATCATCCTGACTTCACAAATGAATGGGGCTGAGAGAGGTTAAGTAACATTGACCAAATTCATTTTTATCAGAGCTATGACTTTCTTCACTAAACCACAGCTGCTTCACTTTCATGCAGATGTAATCTCAAATACTTGATTTTTCTACTCTTTTGGTAAAATATAACATACTGACAAAAAATTAAATATAACTTGTATGCACATTCCAGTGAATAATTATTAAGCAAGTACCTGTTTTACTGCCAATAGAACCTTACTAACATGCCGGAAGTCCTGATATGCCTCTTCCCAGTCACAATCTCATCCTTTTCTGGAAAGGGAACTTTTGGGGGAGCAAAACCTGGAAATAACTCCGATGTCTATCCATGGGTGAATGGGTAAACAAACTGTGGTACCTCCATACAAAAGAATATACCTATTAGCAGTATAAAAACTACCTATTGATATACACAACAGAAATGGCTCTTAGAATCATTATCCTAAGTGAAAGAAGCCAGACACAAAATGATACATACTGTAAGATTCAGTTATATAAATTCTAGAAAATGCAAACTAATCTATAGTGACAAAACAAACAAACGAACAGGTTATAGGTTGCCTGAGACTGGAGTCAATAGAGGGATAGACTATTAAGGGGCATCAGAAAACTTTTGGGGAGTTGCAAATATTCTGTGTCCATCTGTAGAAACATTGAATTGTACACTAAAAAGGATGCAGTTTATTGTATTATAATTATAACTGCAAAATGTTGGAGGGGAAAACCCTCTTTAATGACAACAACAAAAATCTCCAACTATTGTTGTATATTTATCTAGTTTTCCCTCTGTTTCTGTCAAGTTTTGATTTTTGTATTTCGAGATTTTTATTATTTGCTTACAAATTTAAACAGTGTGGCATCTTTGTAAAAATTGAACCTTTTATCAATGTAAAATGACTTTATCTCTGGTAATGTTTTTTGCTTAAGAGCAAATTTTGCCTAACATTAATATAGCTACATCTGCCATGTTGTTTGCTAGAATTGCATAGTATATCTCTTTATGTTCCTTTCTTTAATTTTTTTCTTTTTCTATTTTTTAATACAATTTTTAAAGGTTACTTTCCATTTACAGTTATTACAAAATATTAGCTATATCCCCCGTGTTTTACAATACATTCTTGAGCTTATCTTATACCCAATATAATACAATACATTCTTGTACCTCCTGCTCCTTCACCCCTGTATTGCCCTCCCCCCAAAACTGGTAACCACTAGTTTGTCCTCCACATCTGTGAATTTGCTTTTTTTTTGTTATATTCTCTACTTTGCTGTATTTTTTAGATTCCACATATAAGTGATATCATACAGTATTTGTCTTTCTCTGTCTTACTTATTTCACTTAGCATATGCCCTCCAAGTCCCTCCATGTTGCTACAAATGGCAAAATTTTATTCTTTTTTTTTTATGACTGAGTAATATTCCATCATCTATATATACCACATCTTCTTTATCCATTCATCTGTTGATGGACACTTAGGTTGCTTCCATATCTTGGTAATTGTAAATAAAACTGCTATGAACATTGGGATACATGTAACTTTTCAAATTAGTGCTTTTGTTTTTTGGATATATACCCAGGAGTGGATTTGCTGGATAATATGGTAGTTCTATTTTTAGCTTTTTGAGAAACTTTCATACTGTTTTCCACAGTGGCTGCACCAATTTACTTTCCCACCAACACCGTACAAGGGTTTCTTTTTCTTCACATCCTTGCCAACATTTTTTATTTATGTTATCATCTTTTTGATGATAGCCATTCTGACAGCTGTAGGGTGATATCTCATTGTGGTTTTGATTTGTACTTCCCTGTGTTCTTTTCTTTAAACTTATCCTTATGTAAAAAGCACATCTTTTTTAGAAACAAGTCTGACAATCCCTGTCTTGTAACTGAAGCATTAAGTCCATTCACATTCTTAAAAGATGACTTTTATGGGTATGGAATTCTAGATTGGCAATTATTTTATTTCTACACATATCATACAATCATACTACTGATTTCCAGCTTCTATTGTTGCTCTTAAAACCATACACTTTTGAGTAAGATTTTTATACCTGATACCAACACACTGCAGCAAGAACAAATCAGACATTTGTGAAGGGAGGTTAACCTGCCCTCTTAACTCAGCAGTGGTTCTAGCATCCTATGCAGTACAATGAATCCTGTTGGGCAAGCTTATCTCTGGTTGTCCAGATAGTTCCATTTTCACCTTAACTTACACTCTCCTCCAGCTCAGGGATGTTGGATTAAGGAAGGTGGTGGTAGATGAGCTGTGGTGTGGGGTTTCTCTCAGGGGAGCCCATAAAACAGAATGCATCATACATTACATTTCCCAGAGCCTGTGCTCACATGTTGGATTTGACCTTCATAATAAACCCCAGTGGGGCAAATATTTTTACCTGTTTCCTCTTATAGACATGGAAACTGAGACCTGGATAGGTTAAGGAATTTGCTGGAGGTCACGCCTGCTACAAGCTTGCTTGGTGCTGTTCTAAAACACTGCTGGGATCTTAGGGATTTATTTTTAGTTTCAGTAGAGCTATGGGTTATATGTTGGTCTGTAGCAGCACTGTCCAAAAGAAGTATAAGGTGAGCTGCATAAGTAATTTAAAATTTTCTGGTGGCCATGTTAAAAAAGTAAATGAAGCATGAAAAAAAAAGTTTATCTCTGTATCATTCTTTTGATAATCTACCTTTTTTCTTGTGGCCGTTTTAAGAGAATTGCATTTTCTTTGGTGTTTTGCAGTTTCATGATGACATTTCTAAATGTGGTTTCATTTATTGAATCTGTTTTACTTAGTTCTGGAAAATCATCTGCTATTACCTTAATTATTACCTCTGTCCTCTTCACTTTTCTGAATTTGTCCCCTTCTGGAACTCTGATTAAAAGTATGTTAACTCTCCTCTCTATCATCCATCTCTTAACTCTACAACATATTTTCCAACTTTTTGTCTCTGTATGCTGAATTCTAGTTAATTTTCTGGTCTGTTTTCCAACTCACTAAATCTTTTCCAGATGTATCTCATTATCTCTTCACCCCTCAACTAAGTTATTATGCTTGTCTCTTATGTTTGTTTCTTTTATACTATTTCTTTCTTTCTTTTTAAAATTTGCTAGGTTTATTTTTATAGTTTCTTTTCCTTGTAGGAATTCTCATTTTCTTTAATATCTTTAAGCAGAGTAAGCATACTTGTTTTATTTCTGGATCTGATCATCTCAACATCTCAAATATTTTTGGATCTGTTCTGTAATTTTATTTTGCTGCTGATTATTTTTCATGGTGCCTTATTTTCTTGTGTATTTTTACTTTATTATTTTTATTGTGGACTACTCAATATTTCTTGAACAATTAATTTTTTATGATTCTTTGAGGCCTAAGATTAAGGTGCCTTCCTGCAGTGACAATCTACATTACCTTCTGCAGACCCCGTGGGCACTACTAATTTGGTAATGCCACCAACCAAGTTTATGGCTTGAAATTGACTGACTGCCCAAATAATATAACCCAAACTTTGGACCTATCCCAGGATAAGGCTGTGGTGACCACAACTTCTCAGGAACTTTCTCTGCCCTCTAATCTTTTTCCTCTATTTACACTGTATCATGGCCTCAACTTTCTCTACAGTCACCTGAGGGATGTGTATGGGGTTGGGGTAGGGGACTTACTTCTGATTAGTTTTTGCCCTGAGATAAGCCCCATGATACCCAGCTTAATGAGGGGAGGGTCTCATCATAAACCTACCACCTGGAGTGGACTCTCTGCCCTAACTTCTGACTGTTTCATCACCTGAGTCCAAATTTACTGAGTTCAGCAAATGCTCTCAAGGCTTCAAAAGAAGCTTCATCCTTTCATTTATTTCTCCGGTTCCCAATTTCCTTTAGGTTTCAACTTGATAGTCTCTTACTATTTCGTTAAATATTTATTCTTTTAAGAGGATTAAAAAAAAACTTACACAGTATTTTATTTGTTTCCAGCAAGAGTTTTGTCCAAATCTAGTTTGTTGTTTACTGGAAACAAAAATGTTTGGTTCTTAGTCCTATGATAGGAATCATAACATGAAAGTTAACTAATGGAAATGATTAGAACACATCTTTGAACATGGAAGAATAATACAGTGTGGAAAAGCACCACAATGTTTTGCAGTGCATAAGAAAAATAAGTTTGGCTTGGGATGTGAGGCACTTATTTCCTTTTTCAATATACGATTTTGCAGCCTCAGAACTGGTTAGACTGTGTCACCCAGTGGAATTGTCTAACTCTTCACTTCATCCTTAATAGACTAATCCCAAAGCAAATATGTCTTAGTCCACTTAAGCTATTATGACAGGAAACCACAGACTGGGTGGCTTATAAACAATAGAAAATTATCCCTCACAGTTCTGGAGGCTGTAAGTCCAAGATTAAGGCACCTGTAGATTCGGTGTTTGGTGAGAGCGTGCTTCTGTTCATAGACAGCTGTCTACTTGCTGTGTCCTCACATGGCAGAAGGTACAGGAGATCTCTCTGAAGACTCTTTTAGAAGGGCACTAATCCCATTCAGGAGGGCCCCACCCACATGACCTAATCATCTTCTGAAGACCTACCTCCTAATACCATCACATTGGGCATTAGGATTTAACAAATAAATTTGGGGGGAACAAAAACATGAAGTCTATAACAGTATGAAACCCATGGATGCCTATGGATGGTCAGTTATACAGTGGAGGGTCACATCTTGAATTGAAGGGTTAGGAAACACTCCACCCTGTTTTATCGATAATTTTCTCTACTGCTTGAAACTTGTTGAAAGACATGGAATTTTAGGATAAAAAGAGAAATTTTGATTTCATGGTTTATTTTGAAACTTATTATCAAATACATCATTCCTGGGACATGGTAAGTTTGGAATAGACCACAAAAATAATTAATGCTAATAGATACTAAAATAAAGTCTACAGAGAAACAAGAGAGTTGGCTTTTCACTCCCATTCCATGCTAATTAATAAGATTAGTTAGAAGGGTATCATCTACTGTGATTTGTCAACTAGTAGTAGACAGACTTAAAGACCAATTTCTTACTTGAAATATGGGTGAAATAAACATTAGGAAAAATAAAGTTTCAATTTTTCATCATGAATGTGACGTTAAAAAAATAAGTTCATATTTGCATTGCAAGGAGGACTCCTGCGAGAGAATGTCAGTCTATAATGAGTGGTAAAATAAGACAAGGTGTTAAAACTTACAATGCCGTATTAGTAAAGCTCAGTATCTGTTTCCCAGAAAAGAAGAACATTCAAGCCACTGTTTTTTGGTGAGGAGAGAGACAATAAATATGGAAGTCATCAATTCCAAATAATCCACTTTTTAAGATCTTCCTGCCACTTCTGACATTATATGTTAAAAAAATACTTCCAAGAATGTAAATAGAATATTTCCTGTATTTCAGATACATTTACTGGTATCTGTAGCTTTACTAAGACATAAAAGTCAATATATCAACATGAAATTGGGTAGCATGAGGTCTGTAGATTGGTAGAAACTGTACCTTTCAAACATCAGCCTTTATTAGTATTTACCAAATTGATCTTTGGGAGATAATTCGGAAGAACCCGTCATATGTTAAAGTTCTAGTTTTAAAATATTAACTCATTACAAAATTAAAATAAATGGGACACTGCTGAGTGATTTGTAGACACATAGTTTGATTATGGCTCTTTAGAAGACTAACAAACCTGAGAAATTGGTTAATTTGAAGATATTGCTAATGTAGCAGCCTTCTATATATTGATCAATGGAAATTTAGGAATATACTTAATCATATTGGGCCTTAATTCTTTTCACAGAAGTTCCTAGTAGAATAGATGATAACTTGGTAATTCCTTATTCAGGATGTTACAAATCTGTAAGCTTCATGTGCTGTGCTAATCTGATATACTTAGCTAATTTTTTTTTACCAACCAGAAATTATTTTTTACTGGGCACATTTAGTAGAAGGACTTTTTCTTTAAGTTTCCATCAACCAATGATAAGGGCAGTTGAGGCATCAGGTCCAGAGAAGCTGGGGTTTCCTGCTTGAGCTCAGGCTAGGGTTACAAAGGACTGAAGATTTATTGTCTCAAACAGCCTCAAGAATATCTGGTCATTGTCATGCAGATTCTTATTATGTTGTTTGTACATGTCTAAAAATAGACTTAATTTATTTATTTTTACCATGTCCTACTTTACTTTTCTCATATTTTTTTTCTTTTCTCTCTTCATTTCCCCTTTCCAGGTGAACTGATGATGATGAATAAGGCTAGATTCTTCAACTGCCAGTCAACCCTCCTCTCCCGGACCCAGGGTTGAGCTCACAATCACAGCATCAGGTGCCACTGTGGATGGAGGAGACTCAAGTGAGCAGATGAGCCCTTTCTAAGTCTCACCATAAATTTCCAGATTGCTGAACTACTGCCCACTTGTTACCCCGGTTACAGCCCACACACTGTGTCTCCTCACTCTCATAGATGTTCCTCAATGAAACAAAGTTCATTATTACCAAAGGAATTTTTTTTTTTGCTTCTCCCTTGAAGGAACAAATTATTCTTGCATTGAACTTGCTGCCTACTCACGCCCAGTCTCCTTTTGTGCCTTCCATGTCTCCAGCCCCGCTCCCTTTGCATTCTCTCTGCACTGATGAACTTAACAGATTTCCATCTGTGGAGCAGCAAACCAAGGCGGGGCAGCAATACAGTAGGCCTTCTTTGGGAAGGACAGAGCGAGGCATCTGGCTTCCCTCCTGGATGCAGCCTGCTTCACTCATTTTACAGCTTTCACAAACTCCCAGCCTTTGTGCTTCCAGACCTATATATATTTTAAAAGGTTATTGATATAAAAACATCAAGCCATACTAAGTCAAATTTCTTCTGGCTAAAAAAATTTGTGATGCTAAGGGCAAAAATAAACCTTTACTAGGCTTCCACAAACATTAATTATTTCGGGAATCGAAAAGTAATGCCAATAGGTGAAGCTGAGTGGATATAAGACAATAAGGAATGGGGAGATCAGTGAGGCACTAGATTGCTAGTCTTATCTAAAAGGGGTCAGGGACTTCCCTGGTGGCACAGTGGTTAAGAATCCACCTGCCAGGCTTCCCTGGTGACACAGTGGTTGAGAATCTGCCTGCCAATGCAGGGGACACGGGTTCGAGCCCTGGTCTGGGAAGATCCCACATGCCGCGGAGCAACTAAGCCCATGAGCCACAACTACTGAGCCTGCGCGTCTGGAGCCTGTGCTCCGCAACAAGAGAGGCCGTGATAGTGAGAAGCCCATGCACCGTGAAGAAGAGTGGTCCCCGCTTGCCGCAACTAGAGAAAGCCCTCGCACAGAAACGAAAAAAATAAATAAATAAATAAATTAAAAAAAAAAAATCAATGCAGCCAAAAATAAATAAATAAATTTATTAAAAAAAAGAATCCGCCTGCCAAAGCAGGGGACACAGGTTTGATCCCTGGTCTGGGAAGATCCCACATGCTGCGGAGCAACTAAGCCTACGCGCCACAACTATTGAGCCTGCACTCTAGAGCCTGCGAGCCACCGTTACTGAGCCCGCGTGCCACAACTACTGAAGTTTGTGTGCCTCGAGCCCGTGCTCCGCAACAAGAGAAGCCACCGCAATGAGAAGCCTGTGCACCACAGAAAAGAGCAGCCCCTGCTTGCCACAACTAGAGAAAGCCCGCACGCCGTAATGAAGACCCAATGCAGCCAAAAATAATAAATAAATAAAAATAAATTTAAAAAAATAATAAAAGGGGTCAAAGCCAATTGTAAAATGGCCAAGACAAATTTTTCAGGGACCAGATTCTGCCGATGAAGCCATCGGTTTGCAAAACATTTGAATATTTATATGACATGTACCCAAAGCTAAGTTTTAATAATATACACTAAGTATTTCTGTGCATCTATAATGCATGCCATCACCAGCCCAGGAAACCAATGTTTGTGCTGATGTGCCATCTACAATGTCTATATCCAAATTAACTCTGTGTAAAGAAGTGAACTCCCCAAGACTCCAGCTGAATTTCTGCTCTGGTTTCTCCAAGTCAAGCAAACAAGCTGACTGCTTGCATTAGTTTTCCAGTAGAACTGTGGTCTGCAAGCAAGGTCTGCTGCTTTCCCCAGGGGCAGTGCTCTCCCCCAGCGTGATGATCTCTTACATGTCTAGAGAAGATAGACTTGAAATGCTGTTACTTGAAAGAAACTGATGGTTCAGAAGTGCTGCTGGAGCACAAGGAGAAAAGAGTTTGTTCATGTTCCATTGTTACGGAAAATACTTAGGGTGTCTAGTCAATCAGGTAGAGAAACAACTTTAGATTTTAGATACATAAACCAGAAAACAAAATGCCATCGCTCCAGTCCTATTTTTTTGGATTCTAGACATAATTACCTGAAACCAAGATCACGCTGCAGGAGTGGGAGGCCTCATCTCCCCAGCCTTGAAGTGCAGGAATAACTATAGGCCCCCAGAGAGCCCTGCGCATTCTGGACCACTCTGTCTTTGTCTTAAAAAAGACAAGCCAAATAAACAAGGGCCCTTGGAAACAGAAAAAAATTTTTTTGGGGAAAATATTTTTAGAAAACAAATATCTAACCTAAACTTTCTTGCTTTCCATTTTATTCTCTCACATTCATTCATGAAACTTAACTTTAAATCAGAGGATGTTTGCATTCAGGGAAAGAGAGATCATGCCAAGCTTTGCCCGCATCTTGTCCTCTCCATTTTGGGACAGACTGTGGCTGTGGAGCATACAGTTTGCCCTTCTTTTGACTATTCTGGCCTGATTCTGGGATGGCCCAGTAACCCAGGCTTCTAGCCCCATTGGGCTTTCTTTTAATTTGGTCCAGTTCAGGCTTCCCTGACTGAACCAGAGGGAAGACAGCTGCTGCCTTTTCCTTCAACTGTTGCTTAGCTTTGAGGATGAGATATTTGCAGACCTAAAAAGATTTCTTGGATACCAAAGGTTAAACAAAAGTAGCAGGATAAAATCCTTGTCTCTTCTGTTAAAATAAAAAAAAGAAAGAAAATATTAACACATACAAAGTAGTTTAAAAATAGCATTTGATGTTGCCAGTATGGAGCATCTAATAGGATAATGAATCCTCAATTATCCCACAAGCATATACAATTCAGATGATACATGCATTCACTGGTACTCCTGACCTTAGGATAATAGTTATATTTATTAAGTATCCACTAGTGTCAGCCCAAAATATATATTAACTCATTAGGTCTAAAAACAACTCAGGAAGGCAGATATTATTACAAACACCTTCATTTTAGGGTGGGAGAATTAAGGTACAAAAAGACAGAGTAAATTGCCTAAGGTCCAGCAGCTAGCAAGTGCCAGCACTAGGAATTTAACTCAAAGTTTCTGTTCTTTCCACTTAGACATTCCACAGCCTCAAAGGATCGAGGGGTCTTAATCCCTTCAAGAGGCCCCATACTTGCTCCATGAATGCAAAGCATGAGCCCTGACCCCAGCATGACTGTTGTTCAACCTCACAGAGTTCACATGCAGGCTGTCTCAGTTTTCCTTTAGGGACAAGGAAATGAATCTTGTGTGAAATAGAGCTCACAAAAATCCCCCGAACTCAACAATATCTGGTCTCTGTCTTCTCTTGGGAAGGAAACTGATGATTTATAGCCACACAGGTGGCGGTTTTCAGGCTTTAGAGAAGGAGAAGGGAAAGAGGGGTGAAGATATACTTCCATAAAAACACCCATCATAGCTGTGTATCAGCACAGCTGTCCTGGAGAGACAACATGCAAGTGTCTGGCTCAGTGCCTGTGTACAATAAGTGCCTGATAATTGGTGAACGCTCTCCTGACGGTCGAACAGTTCTGTTCTCTGGGGGAGGGGAGGTTGAGAGGGATTCGAGTTTCTGGCAGGATTGTCTAAATGCATGGATTATCAACTCTTTCTTGTCCAACTCTCAAGTGGGAGCTTTGCTCTTAAGTCTTATTTAACATCTCACCTCCTCTCTTAAATTATTCTCATGTAGCCAAGGCAACAAAATTTAACATTATCATTTTACCCTTTCTCTTTGGTCCAGCCTATCTGACCTCTTCTGTTCAGTTTCCCAGTCACTCCCCCCCCCAAAGATTAACACTGTTTTAATTACTACCCCACTAATCTGGAAAAACTGAGAAAGCCAGTCAAAAAGTCTTCAAGAATGTACAGCTCTTCTCATTAGTATTATTATTCAGTGAGGGAGCCTATTAATTCCAAGAATATTCCTGAAAGAATTAAAGTTGCCAAAGAGATGTGTAGGTTCAGGAATAAAAGACAGAAGATGTGAAAAATGTAGCACAGTTCCTGGTCCAGAGAACAGACTGAACAAACGTTAGTTGTCTTTCTCCACAAAGTCCTACTCACAGAACTTATGAAAATATTAAAAGAGGTGACGTGTATTCAGATGTGTTCTAGAGAGTAAAGCTCGATGAAAGTAACCTATTCTTAATACAGTTCTGTGGTTGAAAGTTAACTCATGGCCTCTCCTCGTTGCAGTCACCTGTCAACCCTCTCATGCCACTTCTCCTCAATTCTCGAGGTTTTGGGTCACTCTGTCCTACTTTGCCCCTGTCACATTGACTATTGTAGTCTTAATAGTCACATTGATGATCCTCCCAGGACCTTAGCCTCTTGGTTCCTTGACTTCTTCCCTCCTGTTATCTTGCCCTCCACCCTCCCTTAGACACTTACTTTACAATCTCAGTTGTAACCATCCTGCTCTCTGCTGCCCCCTTCTCTTTTCAGCTGCTTCATTTACTGTCCCCCATCCAACCATCACTGACTCACTAGGATCCAATGTCCTTCACTGCCTCATGTTTTCACTTACCCAGATTAACTTCCAGAGCAAACCATTTCAACTAGTCCCTAGGATATTCCTTCAAACCCTCTGTCTCTCTCTTGTGTACTGAGTTCTAGGAAGCCTCCTTCCTGTCCACACCTCCACCCAGGCTCTTAACTACTCACTGTGCTACCACCGGAATGCTGCGAAAAAGGAAAGAGGCATATGTGACTCAGTAACATTTAATGAAGTAATTACATCGTCATGTTCATGACAAATTGCCCAGCAAGAGTGCTAACGTTATGATCTCAGCTACAGTTTTCCTCTGGGAGAGGAAAGGGTCCCCCAGGTTTCTCCAGGTGGTCAGTTATAAATCCTAACCTGGCTGATTACAGGGTGTTAGCCCTTTCCTCTGAGGTTTACAGGTGGGTGTGGGAGAAGGTTCAAAGCAGAGGAAACACATCTAAAGGCTCTGACGGGGGAAAGAGCCTCTTGTATTGTTGTGTTTCTGGAAGGGAAAAGTGGCCATGGTGACTGAAGAGCCAGGAGGAGAAGGAATAAAAAAGTATAACTCTGTAGGTGTGAATCGGTCTTGCAGGCATCACAGGCCATGGTTAGAAATTTAGACTGGTTTCTGTGTGTGGTAGAAAATCCTTGGATAGAGTTGTCTAAAATTTTAAACTGATTAGTCTGGCTGCTGTGTGAGGAAATGATTTATAAGGACCAAAGCAGATGTTAAAGAGAAATGAGGAAGCTATTGTAGGAAATCAGGTGAGAAATTATGGCACTTGGACTGGGGCCCTGAGCAACGGAATGGAGAAGAGAATTGCCAACTATTTTAGGGGCAGAAATGACCAGATGTGTGTGATATATTGGATGTAGGGAGTGTGAGAGAAAGAAAAGATTTAAGGATAATTCTTAGGGTTTTTGGTTTATGCCGTGGATATGAAGACTGAGACAACAAATGTTGGGAGGAGGGCACACAATCAAGAATGGGTTTTGTTTTGTTTTGTTTTATTTTTATTTAATTAATTTATTTTTAAGTTTGAAATTTTTTTTAAATTGAGGTACAGTTGATTTAAAATGTTGTGTTAGTTTCAGGTGAAAAGCAAAGTGATTTAGTTATATATATATATATATATATATATATATAAAACATATATATATATGTTTATTTATTCTTTTTCTGATTCTTTTCCATTATAGGTTATTATAAAATATAGAGTATACTTCCCTGTGCTATACCGTAGGTCCTTGTTGGTTATTTATATACAGTAGTGTGTATATGTTAATCCCAAATTTCTAATTTGTCCCTCCCCACCTTTCTCCTTTGGTAACCATAAGTTTGTTTTCTATGTCCGTGAGTCTGTTTCTGTTTTGTAAATAAGTTCATGTGTATCACAGATATGTTAAGTTGGAGAGACCTGTAGGATCTGCAAATGATGATACCAGTTGGCAGTTGCATTTATAAGACTGAAACTCAGAGAGGCAGTTAGACTGGAAACACCAAGTTGGGCATCGATGGTGTGTAGAAGGCACTTAAAGCCACAGGAAAGAGTGAGATAACTTAGGTGGAAAACTGTAGAAGGAAGACCTCAGAGCCCAGGATCAAGCGTGATAAACACCAACTTTGAAAGGTTAAATGTAGAAGGAGAACTAACAGCAGACACAGAAAAAGAACCAAGAGAGGAGATAACCTGCAGAATCTGCTTGAGTTACTAGAAAGGACACGTGATGGCATTTAAGCTTCTGTTTCTGAAGAACAGAGAGACACGTGCTCACTAAAGTCCGAGCTTTCTTCTAATATGGTTTCCCCACATACTCCACATCTCCTAGGCCTGACTCCAAATTAAACTGAGACATACACTTTTAGGTATTTAGTCTAGGAAAGAGAATTTGTGGGGCAAAGAGGTAGGGAACCACAACCTGAAGATTGTCAAAAAAGATCAAAAGAAATTATATTTTCCATCGTCTCTCTGTGCCCTAGTCTCCTATTTTTACTTTCAGGAAAACATGATTTCTAAGTCTTTTCTTATTCTTAATTCAAAAAGAAAAAAGTGAGAGGGAGGAAGAAGAGGAGAATAGTACAGAGAAGTTGAACTAAATGATAATTTCTTGACTAGATTATATATTTATAATTCATAATCAAATCAAGAAGATTGTCTTTTCCACTGTTATTAATTCACTGAATATTATTAGTACAAACATTGCACTGAGCATCTTTTCTGGGATATATGGAATTCTTAAATAAAGTTACAGGAAAACGGAAAACAAATAACCTCTGGGAACCATCTGAAAGTGCTAGGAGAAGATGTCTAGCTCAGTGGCATACACTGAACTCAACGTAATGAGGTATACTGATGATTCAACAAGTAGGCAAGTATTCCCTGTCCTTCAATGACCTTTTTTTCTCTATTTTTCCTCCACCTTCCTGGAGCAATACCTGATTAATAATGAGAAACTGGAGATTTCTCTGGGCTTGGGAATGGAGCCAGTAGTTTTCTATGCAAGATGTCATTGAGACAGTCTGGGATCTGCGAACAAAGAAAATAGGAGTAAGAGCAAGAAAGTGGAGGATCGATGGTCTGGAGTCTATTGGGAATTGCGTAAGTGCCACTGCTCTTAGTTTGCTTATGTTCTGGATTAGGTGAGGCACTTCGGCAGAGCAGTCAAATATAAAGGGGTTAGGGACAGCCTAAAGAGAAATCCATGTTGGTTTTATGTTTTAGGGTATTTTGTTGTTTGTTTGTTTGTTTTAACAGAAAATTTGTTTCCATGTAGTCCTTGTAGTGGACCCTAGAAATCCCCACCTGGTATTCACCCTTTGGTAGAGTTCCCTCTTAACACTGTATCAGGAGCTCTCTGTGTGGCCATTAGAATATGGCAGAAGTGTTGGCACATGACTTCCAGTTAGGTTGTAAAAGGCATTGGACATCTACCTTACTCTCTCTTTTGGATTGCCACTCTGATGGAAGCTAGATGCTGTGATGTGAAGGTGCTCAAGCAGCTCCATGGAGAGATGTACGTGGAGAGGGACTCAAAGCTCCATCCAGTAACTATGTAATGAGCCATCTGGGAAGCAGATGCTCCAGCCCCTTCGGATGATTGCAGCCATGGCCAAATCTTGATGCCACCTCATGGAGAGACCCTGAGTCAGAACCACCTACCCTGATAAGTTGCTCCCAGATTCAGAAAATGTGAGATAATAAGTGTTGTTCTAAGCTGTTACATTTTGGGGGGCAACATATAAGCACCAATAGACAGCTAATGCAAGCCTTTTTGTGCACAGAGCTGGAAATAGTACTTGGTAAGTCTTGGCCCTAAAGAAGCATGTGGCAAATGAAGAAAGTATAAGGTGACAATCCTTGGAGTTAGATAGACACTTAGATGTAAATCAACTGTAGGAACTAAGAAAAATTTCATCGAAGCAGGCAGAATTTCACAATGGAGAACATTCGACATTCCATGCAGCAGGCAGCACCAGGGAGGACTGTCAGGGAATTTCAAGGTCAGGAGCACACTTACAGGCAGACTGGGTGACAACCAGGAGCCTATCAGCTGGCGGTGCTCTCATGTCCTGGCAGGCTGTGCCAGGAAAGAGTCTTATAGCAGACGAAGGCTCCAGACAGAAGCTGGGCCTCATGGGGAGGATGCCACTTCCTGAGAGAAGATGGATACAAGGAAAGAGGGACTGAGGACAGGGTTGTCAAGAAGAGGTTCAAGTGCAGAGAAAGTACATGAATTCAGAGATGATAATGGGTGTACAAAGTAGCGTCCAGGGGATCCAGGTCTGAGAGGGAGACAGGGTTGGAGAAGCAGAACTGTAGGCAGACTCTATGAGTTTAGATTGTTTCTTTGATTCACACATATAGTTTACAACAGCTGGGCCTACTTCTCCTATTTATCCTTAAGGGTGTAAGAATAGAATCTCAATTTTTTGTTTCACCCAAAAGTAGAATTATTTCCACTTCAACATTTGCTGGATAATGTAGTTTAGTTTTTTTTCTCTTTCTTTTTTCTCTTTCTGTTTTCATGATTCATTATCTGTGGGAACTATGGAGTGATAATAATCTTTACATTTGTAGAAGCACTTTATAATTTTCAAAGTACTTACAACTGATTTATTCCACTCATCCACTTTGGAGGGAGACAGAGCGATTATTATCAACGTCAGATTGCAGATGAGGAAACAGACATTCCGATGTGTTAGATAGCTTGCCTGAAGTCGCTTAGATGGTATGTAGGAAAGCTACAATGAAAATGCAAGTTTTCTGATTTCTAAACTAGTGTTTAAATGTCTTATGACCTTTTAAAATCTATTCAAAATAGTAGTCAATCATTAACAGTGTTTAAGTTTAGTATTGGGGGATAAAGTTTATTGTGTTTTCCTTAATTATTACTTGAATAATCTCATCCAGAAACCAAAAGGCCAGCTAATGATCCTTTAGATATTGACTTACATGATTCTGGCCTCCATAGGTTCTGGCCTCTGATTCCTAGAGGAAGTGGTCCAGCATCATCAAATACAAATTCCGGATCCTGGTACCTCATTTTAAACCTAAGATTCTATGTAACACTCTTATTGTGGCAATGACATTAAAAAAAAGGGGAAAACCAAGTAAGAAATATGGCCTCAAACTTAGTAGATTCATTGCACATTGAAGGTTAAATACTTGCTTCTCTGTCTCTCCATCCATCCATCCATCTGTCTCTCTCTCACATATATATGATATTGTATTAATATAACATGTATTCATATGTATATTTAGATAGGTATTTGTGTATTTATCAAAATGTTACTTGTCCTTCTTATACCGTTTTGATGAATTTGAAATGAATTACTATAAGAAACTTTGAAACTATTTGTCACAATCAGATATTTGTACCTTATCTACATGGGGAGAATGGAAAGATATAGGGAGAACTATTGAAATAATAAATATCCTCAAGGAATATGCATCTAACCAATAAAGTGTGTAGACTCATGCCAATTGCAATGCTGGGTAATGTGCATGAAACTATGTGGAATATTACAGATAATTCCCAATGAGCATTGGTTATGCACAGATACATTTGATACTTTTCCCAGAGGAAACTGAGGGGAGGCTCAGTAACTTTCACAGAGCAAACTTTGAAGTAATGCCTGCCTCAGATTTCATAGCATCATTAAGTATATATTTAGCAACCTATGTAATAAAGTCATACTGCAGTTGTTTGGAGAAACTAGAAATTGCTTTTCAGACTTCATCTAAATAATTCTTTAAATTTTTTATGGTGATAAAGTATACATAACATAGAAATTTATCATTTTAACCAGTTTTAAGTGTCCAGTTCAGTGGCATTAAGTACATTGTTGTGCAACCATCACTCCCATTCATCTCCAGAACTTTATCATCATCTTAAACTGAAACTCTGTGCCAATTCAACAATAATTCCCCATTCTTTCCTCCCCCAGAACCTGGTAACCACTATTCTACTTTTGTCTGTATAAATTTTACTACTCCAGGGGCTTCCCTGGTGGCGCAGTGGTTGAGAATCTGCCTGCTAATGCAGGGGTCACGGGTTCGAGCCCTGGTCTGGGAAGATCCCACATGCCGCGGAGCAACTGGGCCCATGAGTCACAGTTACTGAGCCTGCGCGTCTGGAGCCTGTACTCTGCAACAAGAGAGGCCGCGATAGTGAGAGGCCCGCGCGCCGCGATGAAGAGTGGCCCCCACTCGCCGCAACTAGAGAAAGCCCTTGCACAGAAACGAAGACCCAACACAGCCATAAGTAAATAAATAAATTAATTAAAAAAAAAAAAACTTAAAAAAATTTTACTACTCTGGAGACCTCATATAAGTGGAATCTCACAATTATTTGTCTTTTTGTGTCTGGTCTTATTTCACTTAGCATAATATCTTCAAGGTTCATCCATGTTGTAGCTTATTCCAGGATTTCATTTCTTTTTGAGGCTGAATAAATTCTATTGTATGTATATACTCATTTTGTTTATCCATTTATCCGTAGATGGACATTTGGGAATAACTCCTAAGAGCATCATTATGCAAATATCTGTTCTAGTTCCTGATTTCAATTCTTTTGTGTTTATATCCAGAAGTGGAATTGCTGGATCAAGTGGTAATCTTATGTCTAAGTTTTTGAAGACCCACTATACTGTTTTCCACAGTGGTTGTACCATTTTACATTCCAACAATGCTCAAGAGTTTCAATTTTTCCACATCCATGTCAACACTTGTTATTGGATTAGCACCTTTGTAAAAGAGGCCGCAGAGAGTTCTCATCCCTTCCACCATGTGATGTCATAGGGAGAAGTCAGTTGTCTATGAACCAGGAAGCAGGCCCTCACTACATACTGACTCTGCCAGCACCTTGGTCTTAGACTTCCCAGCCTCTGGAATTGTGAGAAATAAATGTCTGTTGTTTAGAAGTCACCCAGTCTATGGTATTCCGTTATAGTGGCCCAGACTGATGGAGACCCTGGGCTTCATCAGTGCATGCCTGGTCCCCGACTGCAGGCTTCTTCTCCTCACAGCCAAGAACACTTGACATTCATCAGTAGGCACAGCATCACCCCCGGGAGGAGAGGCTGGTGGGCTGGGCACACAAACCCCACTCTTATGAGAATTTGCTTCTGAGATCTGGGAAGTTTGAAGCCCTCATTTCCCTCAACTCCCTCGGCACCCTGTATGCTTCTAATATAACATGTTGATTCTAATCTTTCACCATAAGTGTCTTGCCCTAATAGGTTTTAAGCACATTGAGTCCAAGAATCATTTATTTCTTACTTTTGTGCCTCTTAAATTGGGCACAGTTCCTGGATTATCATATGATCTCAGTAAATATTTATACTTTTCAAATATATATATATATACATATATATATGTACACACCACACACACATGTATACACATATCACATTTGCTTTTCCTGAGCATCCAGCACAAAACTATTACTCTGGAGGAAGAGAGGTGATTTTTAGTGATCAGTTAGCAGTCTTAGCTATCTTTTGTTTCCAGTTATAATTTCCATCTTGTGTTTTATTTCTGTGCTTAAGACTTTTTTTTCTGTAAAATTCACTGTCCTCCTCTAATTAGTCCTAAGTCCCAGTATCCTTCTTGCCACTATTTCATGAGGCTCAGTGTCCAGTGCCTGGGTTCTGTAGTCAGCAGTGAGTAGACTCCCCAGTGCTGCCTTTCTGCCAGATCTGCCACATGCAGATCCTGGTTTTGTTTCCCACCAGGTCCTTTGGGTTTCTGGGTCATCCTATAGTTTATGTTGAATTTTCCAGATGTTTGCTGTAGTTGTTGACCTGCAACCTGCATGCTACACACACCTGCCAGACTGGATCTCCTCTCATACCTGGGACTGTACTTCCACTGCTCACATAGACATATCCTGAGCTCTAGATCACTGTATGCTCTGTAATGGAAACCTAGCAAACTCAGTGACTCTTAAAAATTTGGAGGGTTATAAATCCATTTTGAGCAGCTGATGAGAACTGTAAGCCCTCTCTGCAGAAAAAAGTATGCAAATTCACATAAAATTTTGCATCTAATTTCAAGAGGTAAATGGACTTTCGAACTGAAGGTCTAGTGACCTGGCAGATCCAACTTTAGTTTGCAATGGAAGACTGCTAGCTCTGGGCAGCAATTATTCAGTAGGACAAGACTCCTTTTACATGTGATCTTAAAAATATGTATAAAGGTTACTTTCAAAAATCATAGTTTCCAAAGTGGTTTCTAGAATAGCCTGCAATGTTGTGTTTACTGAACAAGAAAAAGGAGTATGCTCTACCTGTCAGCAGGGGACTATTGTCACCTTCCGCTTAATGACTTCAGTGTTGAACAGAAGCGTGGGCAAAGTGAAAAACCCACAATCTAAGATTTTAAACATGTATCAATAATCATGAGTTAATGGAGAATGAAAAGGAGAGAATTTAATGGAACAGAGACAGCTTCAGACTTTTGTGAATGTCAGTTTTGCAAGTGATTTGGAAGATTGAGCTGGAAAGAAAAGCAAAATCAAAAAGAATGTTTGGAAATCATTGCTGTTAAAAGGAAAAAAGAAGAATCTTGTGGAGGTTTGAACTGAAGTTTTCCAAACCATTCTTTTTCACACAGAAGTTAATCAGCCTCGGTTATATAATTCTGAGGTGAATTGGGTGAAAGCTTTTCAATATCTTATGCACTGGTAATGAGGACTAAGTCCTCAGAGGATATGTAATATGCATATGTCAATATTACATATTTAGGTTTTCTCATTTTGCAAACTATTGCAAAAACATCACATTGTAGTCACGAGATACTAGTCAGACTCCAGTGATACTTTACCTATTCTTGTGAAGCAAAGTAAATATCACAGGCTACCAGGATAACAACATTTGTCAAAGAATTAATTTCCTAACAGTTTCAGATAATGGAGAAGAATCTGATTCATCCATGACAAACAGTTTAATCTTGAAGGGAACAATTTTTTTTGGTAATATAAAATGAAAATTAATAGAGAATTTATATTTTCTGTGATAACTAGGTAAAAGCTATTTCTTTTATTTATTTATTTATTTATTTTTGGCTGCGTTGGGTCTTCGTTGCTGTGTGCAGGCTTTCTCTAGTTGCCGCGAGTGGGGCTACTCTTCGTTGTGGTGCGCGGACTTCTCATTGTCATGGCTTCTCTTTTTTGCAGAGCGTGGGCTCTAGGTGCGTGGACTTCAGTAGTTGTGGTATGCGGGCTCAGTAGCTGTGGCTCACGGCTTAGTTGCTCCGTGGCATGTGGGATCTTCCCGGACCAGGGCTCCAACCCGTGTCTCCTACACTGACAGGCGGATTCTTAACCACTGTGCCACCAGGGAAGTCCAAAAGCTATCTCTTGAATAGATTTTGAGTGGTTATTCCCATTTTATTCAAAGTGAATTTTAAATAATTTCTTTTTCAACTTTTTTATATCTGTCATAAGAAATCTAGAGCTCAATTACAGTTATGCTTTCCTTTCTTTAAGTAATGTGAAAATAAATAAATGAATAAATGTTCTTTCCTTGTCCAATTCTGCCTTCCTTGCTTAAGAATTCTCATCCTTTAGTTTTCAGGAGAAAATAAAATCCTCTTTCCCTTTCCCCGAATAATCCTCTGTTTCTGCTTATATCACTATAAACAGGAGAAGCTCTTGAAAAAAGGAATTAAAAATGTAGCAGACTCTCCTACTGTTCATCAACATCCAATGCTGTACACATCTAGGCCCATGGGAGGATTACACTTCTCAAACCCCTTGCATTTGAGTGGGGTCATGTGACTGGTTCCAGCCAGTGGATTGTGGGTCAATTCCATAGCTGAACATTTAATTGCCAGTGCCAGACACTCCAAAGGATTCTTCTGCTACCACATGTGTAAAGATGGAGCTGCCATTGGCTTGGATTCTTGAGGCACTAAGATTAACAGAGCAGTGAGCCACACACATTGGTGACTGGCGTAAGCTTTGTTGTTTTAACCACTGAAATTTTGGGAGAGTTAACGCAATATAGCCTAAGCTATTCTAACTAATACAGAGAGAACAATTAATAATAATTCTAATGAAACAACAAACAATATTTCTAATACAAGCTGATATGGATTTGATATGTGTCAGACATCTAAAACTACCCTGTAAGATAATTATTAATATGATTCCTATTTTATAGATGAGGCAACTGAAACCCTTAGAGATTAAATAACAAGATTACCCAGGGGAGCCTGAAGATGGCAGAAGAGTAAGATGCGGAGATTACCTTCCTCCCCACAAATACATCAGAAATATATCTACATGTGGAACAACTCCTATAGAACACCTACTGAACACGGGCAGAAGACCTCAGACCTCCCAAAAGGCAAGAAACTCCCCACGTACCTGGGTAGGGCAAAAGAAAAAAGAAACAACAGAGACAAAAGAATAGGGACGGGACCTGCACCAGTGGGAGGGAGTTGTGAAGGAGGTAAGGTTTCCACACACTAGGAAGCCCCTTCGCGGGCAGAGACTGCGGGTGGTGGAGAGGGGAAGCTTCGGAGCCACGGAGGAGAGCACAGCCACAGGGGTGCGGAGGGCAAAGCAGAGAGATTCCCGCACGGAGGATCGGTGCCGACCAGCACTCACCAGCCCGAGAGGCTTGTCTGCTCACCCGCTGGGATGGGCGGGGGATGGGAGCTGAGGCTCGGGCTTCGGTCGGATTGCAGGGAGAGGACTGGGGTTGGCGGCGTGAGCACAGCCTGAAGGGGGCTAGTGCGCCACAGCTAGCTGGGAGGGAGTCCGGGAAAAGGTCTAGAGCTGCCGAAGATAGAAGAGACTTTTTCTTGCCTCTTTGTTTTGTGGTGCGCAAGGAGAGGGGATTAAGAGTGCCGCTTAAACGAGCTCCAGAGATGGGCGCAAGCCAAGGCTATCAGCGTGGACTCCAGAGACGGGCATGAACCACTAAGGCTGCCATTGCAGCCACCAAGAAGCTTGTGTGCAAGCACAGGTGACTATCCACACCTCCCCTCCTGGGAGCCTGTGCAGCCCGCCGCTGCCAGGGTCCTGTGATCCAGGGACAACTTCCCTGGGAGAACACACGGTGCGCCTCAGGCTGATGTAACGTCACATTGGCCTCTGCCGCAGCAGGCTAGCCCCACATTCCGTACCCCTCCCTCCCCCTGGCCTGAGTGAGTGAGACCCCCGAAGCAGCTGCGCCTTTAACCCCGTTCTGTCTGAGCGGGAACAGACGCCCTCAGGTGACCTACACGCAGAGGCGGGGCCAAATCCAAAGCTGAACCCCAGGAGCTGTACAAACAAAGAAGAGAAAGGGAAATTTCTCCAAGCAGCCTCAAGAGCAGTGGATTAAATCTCCACAATCAACTTAATATATCCTGCATCTGTGGAGTACCTGAATAGACAACGAATCATCCCAAATTGAGGCGGTGGACTTTGGGAACAACAATATATATACATATTTTTTCCCGTTTTCTCTTTTTGTGAGTGCGTATGTGTATGCTTCTGTGTGTGATTTTGTCTGTATAGCTTTGCTTTTACCATCTGTCCTAGGGTTCTCTCTGTCCGTTTTTTTGTTTCTTTGCTTTAGTATAGTTTTTAGTGCTTGCTATCATTGGTGGATTTGTTCCTTGGTTTCGTTGCTCTCTTCTTTCTTTCTTTCTTTTTTTTTATTACTTAAAAATTTTTATAAACTTTTAATAATTATTTTTTATTTTAATAACTTTATTTTATTTAAGTTTTTCTTTCTTTCTTTCTTTTTTTCTCCCTTTTATTCTGAGCCGTGTGTCTGACAGGGTCTTGGTGCTCCAGCCAGGCGTCAGGGTTCTGCCTCTGAAGTGGGAGAGCCAAGTTCAGGACATTGGTCCACCAGAGACCTCCCAGCTCCATGTAATATCAAATGGAGAAAATCTCCCAGAGATCTCCATCTCAATGCCAAGACCCAGCTCCACTCAATGACAGCAAGCTACAGTGCTGGGCACCCTATGCCAAACAACTAGCAAGACAGGAACACAACCCCACACATTAGCAGAGAAGCTGCCTAAAATCATAATAAGGTCACAGACAACACAAAACACACCACCAAATGTGGACCTGCTCAACAGGAAGACAAGGTCCAGCCTCATCCACCAGAACACAGGCACTAGTCCCCTCCACCAGGAAGCCAACACAACCCACTGAATCAACCTTAGCCACTGAGGGCAGACACCAAAAACAATGGGAACTACAAACCTGCAGCCTGTGAAAAGGAGACCCCAAACACAGTAAGTTAAGCAAAATGAGAAGACAGAGAAACACAGAGCAGATGAAGGAGCAAGGTAAAAACCCACCAGATCTAACAAATGAAGAGGAAATAAGCAGTCTACCTGAAAAAGAATTCAGAGTAATGATAGTAAAGATGATCTAAAATCTTGGAAATAGAATGGAGAAAATACAAGAAACGTTTAACAAGGACCTAGAGGAACTAAAGAGCAAATGAACAGTGATGAACAACACAATAAATGAAATTAAAAATCCTCTAGAAGGAATCAATAGCAGAATAACTGAGGCAGAGGAACGGAGAAGTGACCTTGAAGATAAAATAGTGGAAATAACTACTGCAGAGCAGAATAAAGAAAAAAGAATGGAAAGAACTGAAGACAGTCTAAGAGACCTCTGGGACAACATTAAACACACCAACATTCTAATTAAAGGGGTCCCAGAAGTTGAAGAGTAAAAGAAAAGGACTGAGAAAATATTTGAAGATATTGTAGTTGAAAACTTCCCTAATATGGGAAAGGAAAGAGTGAATCAAGTCCAGGAAGCACAGAGAGTACCATACAGGATAAATCCAAGGAGAAACATGCCAAGACATATATTAATCAAAATATCAAAAATTAAATACAAAGAAAAAATATTAAAAGCAGCAAGGGGAAAACAACAAATAACATACAAGGGAATTCCCATAAGGTTAACAGATGATCTTTCAGTAGAAACTCTGCAAGCCAGAAGGGAGTGGCAGGACATATTTAAAGTGATAAAAGAGAAAAACCAGCAACCAAGATTACTCTACCCAGCAAGGATCTCATTCAGAGTCGACGGAGAAATTAAAAATTAACAGACAAGCAAAAGCTAAGAGAATTCAGCACCACCAAATCAACATTACAACAAATGCTAAAGGAAATTCTCTAGGCAGGAAACACAAGAGAAGGGAAAGACCTACAATAACAAACACAAAACAATTAAGAAAATGGTAATTGGAACATACATATCCATAATTACCTAAATGTGAATGGATTAAATGCTCCAACCAAAAGACACAGGCTCTCTTAATGGATTCAAAAACAATACCCATATATATGCTGTATACAGAGACTCATTTTCAACCCAGGGACACACACAGACTGAAAGTGGGGTGATGGAAAAAGATATTCCATGCAAATGGAAATCAAAAGACAGCTGGAGTAGCAATTCTCATATCAGATAAAATAGACTTTAAAATAAAGACTAGTACAAGAGACAAAGAAGGACACTACATAATGATCAAGGAATCAATCCAAGAAGAAGATATAACAATTGTAAATATTTATGCACCCAACATAGGGGCACCTCAATACATAAGGCAAATACTAACAGCCATAAAGGGGAAATTGACAGTAACACAATCATAGTAGGGGACTTTAACACCCCACTTTCATCAATGGACAGATCATCCAAAATGAAAATAAATAAGGAAACACAAGCTTTAAATGATACATTAAACAAGATGGACTTAATAGATATTTATAGGACATTCCATCCAAAAACAACAGAATACACTTTCTTCTCAAGTGCTCATGGAACATCCTTCAGGATAGATCATATCTTGGGACACAAATCAAGCCTTGGTAAATTTAAGAAGATTGAAATCATATCAAGTGTCTTTTCCGACCACAACACTATGAGACTAGATATCAATTACAGGAAAAGGTCTGTAAAAAATACAAACACATGGAGGCGACACAATACACTACTTAATAACGAAGTGATCACTGAAGAAATCAAAGAGGAAATCAAAAAATACCTAGAAACAAATGACAATGAAAACACGATGACCCAAAACCTATGGGATGCAGCAAAAGCAGTTCTAAGAGGAAAGTTTATAGCAATACAATCCTACCTTAAGAAACATGAAAAATCTCAAATAAACAACTTAACCTTACACCTAAAGCAATTAGAGAAAGAAGAAGAAAAAACCCCCCAAAGTTAGCAGAAGGAAAGAAATCATAAAGATCAGATCAGAAATAAATGAAAAAGAAATGAAGGAAACAATAGCAAAGATCAATAAAACTAAAAGCTTGTTCTTTGAGAAGATAAACAAAATTGATAAACCACTAGCCAGACTCATCAAGAAAAAAAGGGAGAAGACTCAAATCAATAGAATTAGAAATGAAAAAGGGGAAGTAACAACTGACACTGCAGAAATACAAAGGATCATGAGAGATTACTACAAGCAACTATATGTCAATAAAATCAACAACCTGGAAGAATGGACACATTTTTAGAAAAGCCTAACCTTCCGAGACTGAACCAGGAAGAAATAGAAAATATAAACAGGCCAATCACAAGCACTGAAATTGAAACTGTGATTAAAAATCTTCCAACAAACAAAAGCCCAGGTCCAAATGGCTTCACAGGTGAATTCTATCAAACATTTATAAAAGAGCTAACACCCATCCTTATCAAACTCTTGCAAAAAATTGCAGAGGAAGGAACACTCCAAAACTCATTCTATGAGCCCACCATCACCCTGATACCAAAATCAAACAAAGATACTACAAAAAAAGAAAATTACAGACCTATATCACTGATGAATATAGATGCAAAAATCCTCAATAAAATACTAGCAAACAGAATCCAACAATGCATTAAAAGGATCATGCACCATGATCAAGAGGGATTTATCCCAGGAATGCAAGGATTCTTCAATATACACAAATCAATCAATGTGATACACCATATTAACAAATTAAAGAAGAAAAACCATATAATCATCTCAATAGATGCAGAAAAATCTTTTGACAAAATTCCACACCCATTTATGATAAAAACTCTCCAGAAAGTGGGCATAGAGGGAACCTACCTCAACATAATAAAGGCCATATATGATAAACCCACAGCAAACATCATTCTCAGTGGTGAAAAACTGAAAGCATTTCCTCTAAGATCAGGAATAAGACAAAGATGTCCACTCTCACCACTATTATTACTAGAGCTAATCAATGAATTTGGTAAAATAGCAGGATACAAAATTAATGCACAGGAATCTCTTGCATTCCTATACACTAATGATGAAAAATCTGAAGGTGAAATTAAGGAAACACTCCCATTTACCATTGCAATAAAAAGAATAAAATACCTAGGAATAAACCTACCTAAGGAGACAAAAGACCTGTATGCAGAAAACTATAAGATACTGATAAAGAAATTAAAGATGATGCAAATAGATGGAGAGATACACCATGTTCTTGGATTGGAAGAATCAACATTGTGAAAATGACTATACTACCCAAAGCAATCTACAGATTCAATGCAATCTCTATCAAACTACCACTGGCATTTTTCACAGAACTAGAACAAAACATTTCACAGTTTGTACGGAAACACAAATGACCCTGAATAGCTAAAGCAATTTTGAGTAAAAAAACGGAGCTGGAGGAATCAGGCTCCCTGACTTCAGACTATACTACAAAGCTACAGTAATCAAGACAGTATGGTACTGGCACTAAAACAGAAATATAGATCAATGGAATAGAATAGAAAGCCCAGAGATAAGCCCACACACATATGGTCACCTTATCTTTGATAAAGGAGGCAAGAATATAAAGTGGAGAAAAGACAGCCTCTTCAATAAGTGGTGCTGGGAAAACTGGACAGCTACATGTAAAAGAATGATGTTAGAACACTTTCTAACACCATACACAAAAATAAATTCAAAATAGATTGAAGACCTAAATGTAAGGCCAGACACTATCAAACTCGTAGAGGAAAACATAGGCAGAACACTCTATGACATAAATCACAGCAAGATCCTTTTTGACCCAGCTTCTAGAGAAATGGAAATAAAAACAAATGTGACCTAATGAAACGTACAAGCTTTTGCACAGCAAAGGAAACCATAAACAAGACTAAAAGATAACTCTCAGAATGGAAGAAAATATTTGCAAATGAAGCAACCGACAAAGGATTAATCTCCAAAATTTACAAGCAGCTCATGCAGCTCAATAACAAAAAAACAAGCAACCCAATCCAAAACTGGGCAAAGACCTAAATAGACATTTCTGCAAAGAAGATATACAGATTGCCAACAAACACATGAAAGAATGCTCAACATCATTAATCACTGGAGAAATGCAAATCAAAACTGCAATGAGATATCATCTCACACGAATCAGAATGGCCATCACCAAAAAATCTACAAACAATAAATGCTGGAGAGGGTGTGGAGAAAAGGGAAGTCTCTTGCCCTGTTAGTGGGAATGTAAATTGATACAGCCACTATGGAGAACAGTATGGAGGTTCCTTAAAAAACTAAAAATAGAACTACCATATGACCCAGCAATCCCACTACTGGGCATATACCCTGAGAAAACCATAATTCAAAAAGAGTCATGTACCACAATGGTCATTGCAGCTCTATTTACAATAGCCAGGACATGGAAGCAAACTAAGTGTCCATCGACAGATGAATGGATAAAGAATGTGTGGCACATATATACAATGGAATATTACTCAGCCATAAAAAGAAACAAAATTGAGTTATTTGTAGTTAGGTGGATGGACCTAGAGTCTGTCATACAGAGTGAAGTAAGTCAGAAAGAGAAAAACAAATACCATATGCTAACACATATGTATGGAATTTAAGAAAAAAAAAAAAAAGGTCATGAAGAACCTAGCGGCAGAATGGGAATAAAGACGCAGACCTACTAGAGAATATACTTGAGGACACGGGGAGGGGGAAGGGTAAGTTGGGACAAAGTGAGAGAATGGCATGGACATATATACACTACCAAATATAAAATTGATAGCTAGTGGGAAGCAGCCGCATAGCACAGGGAGATCAGCTTAGTGATTTGTGACCACCTAGAGGAGTGGGATAGGGAGGGTCGGAGGGAGGGAGAATCAAGAGAGAAGAGATATGGGGTTATATGTGTATGTATAGCTGATTCACTTTGTTATAAACAGAAACTAACACACCATTGTAAAGCCATTATACTACAATAAAGATGTTAAAAAAAATTCTTCAACTGTATTCATGACTAAAAATGTCATCTATAAAATAAGGATAATAATTATCCTACGTCAAAGGGTTTCTGAAAAGAAATTTTAAAGTCCTTAGAACAGTGTCTAATGCAGAATAAACACATTATAAACATTAAAAAAATTACCCAATTAAAAGCTATTAGAATGAGAATATGAATTTAAATAGATTTACTCCCCAGTTTAACTATTAACCCAAATGATCTTCTAATAACTCTTCAAACTGTACCTTGTAAGATTTCGTCAATTAGCCCTAGGAAAAATAATGTTCTGTGCTATAGCTCTAAGAGTTCCATCTTTTAGTCAATAATTGCAGATGAGAAATATTAAACTGCAAGCCAGTTTTCTACTCCCTTAATAAAACTATATATAAAGATTTCAAAGCTGAACAAATATTTAGGGAATATCTATTATGAATTAGGCATTCTACTAGGTGCACTTTATGTATGTTTTTAAATTATTCTTCCCTGAAATCTTTTCAGTTTATAACATTATTACCCCCACTTTATAAAAAAAAACATTAAAGGCCAGGGAATATATGTAATATGCTCAGCTTCATCCAGCTTGTGGATGTCAGAGGAGGAGTTCAAACTCTGTTCTGACTTAAAACTGCATGCTTTTTCTTTTAGGAGAGAATTCATGTGCATAAACATAGTAAATGAAGCAAAACTCTGTGAAGTTGATTCTTTTAGGATGGACTGAGCCTTGAACTAAGTTGGCTTAGGGGACTGTGAGAATTTCTGCCAACTCAGTCGGACCGTATCTCATCCTGTTGGTTCAGTGCTGGCTGGTGACCCAACAGCACTGAACTGGGAAACGACTCTTCCTGGAGCACTTGAAAGTGCAGAATGGATTTCCAAATATGCCTGAAATGGCACTGCAAGAGGCACAGACACACCATCTGTTATGACTTTCAGTTATTCTAAAGGTTTCCTCTTGCACACCCTCCAGGGAGCACCAGGGTTTCGGTCACCTACAACTTTCTGGCTTCTGTACCACTCTGATCACTGTTTCAGCACATGGTCTGACATCTGTCTTTCATTGGGTCCTTCACTGTAAACCTTCCACCTTTTTACTTCCAAGCTCCAATTTTAAAAATGCAGTAACTAGACATTTTCAGACTCTGCCCCTTAAAAATACTACCGACGAGCCTGTTAAGTTGGCACTACGACCAACCCTCCACTAAAATTCAAATTTAAATTCAATGTGAACACAAGAATCCCACAGAAGCAGCAGTAAAACAAGGAGGACTTGATTCCTGTTATACCCAGTCTTAAACATATTCGATTTGCCAGTAAGTTGGCAGTACCTTGCTCCAGATGTGATAACAGTATATTTTATCGTAATACAAATAAGTGTAAAGCCCTGCCCTGTACTTACTCTGAATTTTGAAGTTTCTTTATGGAATGTCTGAGTTCCTGATACCTCTCTCTATGTGAAAAGCTTCCTTTGCTTCTTTACATACTGCTTGTCAAAGATTAAGACTAATTATAACCTTATTTATTTATTTTTAAATTTAATTTTATTTATTTTTTTATACAGCAGGCTCTTATTACTTATCCATTTTATACATATTAGTGTATATATGTCAATCCCAATCATATAACCTTGACTTTGTTTTTGAAATTAAATCAAGTCAAAAGGGTTAATGTCCTTAGAGAACAGACTTGTGGTTGCCAAGGGGGAGGGGAAGTCAGGGAGGAATGGACTGGGAGTTTGGGATTAACGGATGCAAATTATTACATATAGAATGGATAAAAAACAAGGTCCTACTGTATAGCACAGGGAACTATATTCAATATCCTGTAATAAACCACAATGGAAAAAGAATATAAAAAAGAATGTATATATATATATATATATATATATATATATATATATATATATATAACTGAATCACTTTGCTGTACAGTAGAAATTAACACAACATTGTAAATCCACTATAATTCAATAAAAAATAAGTAAATAAAAGACACATCCTTCTCAAAAAAAAAAGTGTTAATGTCTTTAAGATTCCTTCCATGAGTGGCATTTAGAGTCTTCTTTGGTATTTGCAGTTTATGGAGTTGAATTTTCCTGATGGAAGAGTCTGACCATTGTTGACAAGAGGATAAATGTCCAACGTCTGTGTCTTCTCTGTCTGTATGTTCTAACTCTAAAAGCCAGATGTGGGATTGCTAGAAGGCAGCCATTCCTGCCAGACTTCCAGCAGAAAGCTGTTTAGACAGCCATTATTATTTTCTTTTCAAACTTTTTGATATCACTGGAGTTACTGATGTTTTTAACAAGTAAAAATAATCAAATGTAACATAGAGCACTGTAAATAAAACAAGAAAAATGGGTTAGAATTTTACCATCTTGTTACCCCCAGAGGTATGCAGCCTACCTGAGAGAAATCACTGACTCTTCTTTCCGTATAATTTCTTGAATTTATACATCTCACATCTGAGCCTATTTTTTCTTTCTTACTTCACCCATCTCCCCCACCCTCCCCCCACCACTACCACCACCCTAGACAGTAAAGTCAAAGTAAAGAAAGAATTTAATTGCAAAATAGCAGAACTTCTTCCTAATAATAACATTTACTTTTTTTAGTATTTCGTTTAAAATTGGTCAAACAGTTTTCAAGTGAAAATATATGAGGCTGAAAAGGTGAAGTAAACAAAGTCCCAAACCACAGAAAATTTGTCCCAAATTAAAATATAAATGTGACATTTCATCTTCTAGTTCAGTATTTTTAAAATGTTGTAGAGCATAATGTCTCTTGAGATTGTAAAAAAATATTTTTCACTTTCCTCAATCACTATTCCCCTTTCTCCACACACACACACACACACACACAGAGTCACACCCACTCACCCACACATACATTTAAAGAGTTTTGTGGCAAATAAGTGTGGGTAAATAAGTTTGGAAAGCTGCCTCTCTTGGTGATTCATGATGTGTCTAAGCATCTTAAAGCCTCTGCGAAGCTCAGTTAAGTGGACCCTTTGACATTGTGTAACAGCATCATTGCCCCAGGAATACTGATTTTATTTTGGGGACTCACAGCTTCAGAAATGCAGGACTAGAAATATAAGTAAGTGTCAAGCCCCAGATCTGCAGCAACTTAAGCACTGGCCAGATTGGAACCCTGTGTGGGTGGCACATAATTGTTGCAGGGGTGGTAAAGGCCTGGCCATCAGAAAGACTTCAGTTTGAATCCAGCTCGACATCCTAAGTGTATGCTCATGGGCAGGTGACCTCATCTCCCTGCAGCTGTGATTCCTCATTTATAAAAACCGGAGTTGTGAATATATACCTCATTGTGTTATTGGGAGGGCCTGGCACATTTTGAGGGGCTGGTAGACCCTCAAAATAGAAATTCCCTAGGAATGTTGTTAGAAATTTTGAAGTCTCAATGCATAATGTTCTCTTTAAAGGGTTAGTGAATGGCTCTAGAAATGTCAACCAAAGCAACTTCCTCCTTATTTGTTGGTAATTACAGGTTCACAGAGTCTTTTTTTTTTTTTAATCAAAACAGGTAGCCTCCCTGAGTAACACGGGCATGAGTTCATGACTAGGAGCAAATGTAAAGAAGAAATGAGTCAGCTTTTCTCAGTCCGTGAGAATTATCAACACAAATACAGTTCTGATGGCATCAGGCGAAGAAGGTACATCTCTTTATCATGGGTTTATCTTGCTGTTTTCCTATTAATATTGACTGTGATAATATGACTGTGATATTTACTGGCATTCGTTCTTTATTACTCTTGTGCCTCTCAAGTTCACATCACTTATAAATAAGAAGAAAGTATAAATGTGCTATTTTTCCTTTTCATATATAAATATGCTGATGCATGGAAATGTACCATAAAGTTATGGTAAGAAATGTAAATCTGGGAAAAAGATAAAAAAGATTGAAAGTCTGTAAAGTAAGAGACGTCATGAAGGGGAAGGAAAAAATGATAAGAAATAATGCTGGCAACTGCCATTGAAATGAATTGGGTCCTGTTTGGGATTGACATGTACACACTGCTATATTTAAAATAGATAACCAACAAGGACCTACTGTATAGTACAGGGAACTCTGCTTATCATTCTATAACAACCTAAATGGGAACAATATTTGAAAAAGAATTGAGACATGTATATGTAAAAAAATTAAATCAAATTAAATTAAATTTTCAAAATAGGGAAAGAAAGGAATTGGGTCCTGTCCCTGAGTGGAACTGTCAAGAATTTGGTGATGTGAGCTAAAGCAGAAACACAGGCTTAGAATGACGCTTGGATTTTCAGAAAATAGTATCTGAAGCAGATGATGATGCAAATACCCTTCTTGATATCTGAAGTGGGTATCATATTGCATTTTTGGTTTCTGGTACTTTTTTTTTGGCTGTGCCTCGCAGCTTGTGGGATCTTATTTCCCTGACCAGGGATGGAACCTGGGCCCCCGGCAGTGAGAGCTCGGAGTCCTAAGCACTGGACCACTGGGGAATTCCCCTGGTACTTCTTTAGATTACTTTGTCATAAGAGTTCTTGTCTAATATTTCAGACACTCTTAGAAGTGGTGAGTTTTGAAAGTATATGGATGTGAATTATGTCATAAACAACATGCTATTAAATGAGAATTATCTGGGAAAATTCTTGTAAAATTTCACTGATATATCTGCCACATATTTTCTTCCCTAAAAAATCCTTCACTGCAGTGGACCACCGTTGCCAGGAAAGATAGTCTTAAAGCTATGAAGTGTTGGTTCCTGCCAAAGTTGAGAAGACAAAAACAACTCTGCTTTATTTAATTGTTAAAAAAAAACCAAACAAAAACAAAAAAAAACCCCACAGATATTTATTGAGATCCTTCTTCTATATGTCATATATTATGCTGGACTGAAGTATTGTGTTGGGGAAATAAGACATACACACATTAATTCATTCAATAGACATTGAGTGCCTACCATGTGCCAGACTCTATATTATATTCTACTTATATTCTAGTTGGCTAATTGGGGAAGACAGTGAGTATAGGTAAATTGCAGACAAATTAGAGAGTGATGAGGGATACGTGTTAAGAATAAGACGTAATGTAGAGAAATGAAGGGTGTGAGAAGGGAGTTGAAATAGTAGATAAGGTGGCCAGGGAAGGCCTTGCTGAGAAGGTGTGTTTTGTGTAAAGGCCTGAGGAAATGAGGGAGTGAGTCTCATGGATACCTGGGAAAGGAGCAGTTCAGGCAGAGGAAACAGCAGGTGCCAGGGGCCTAAGTAACAAGGGTGCCTGGCAGGAAGAGCTGGAAGCAGATGGCTGAACAGGGTGGAGGAGGGGTGGAGCCGCAGGAGATGAGATCACAGGAGGAATGGAGAACCAGGTCATGCGGGGCCTTGTTTGTCTTAGAAAGACTCAGGCTTTCACTCTGAGTCAGAAAGTTGTTACAGGGCTTTTTGTTTCTTTAGTTTAGTTTTTCTTATTTTTTTACAGATGAGAGATGTATGTGACTTTCCATTTTTGTTTTTTTGTTTTTTGTTTTTGTTTTTGGCTGCGCAGTGCAGCTTGCAGGATTTTAGTTCCTTGACCAGGGATTGAACCCAGGCGCTCAGCAGTGAAAACATTGAGTCTTAACTCCTGGACCACCAAGGAATTCCCTCACTTCCGTTTTTTTTTTTTTTTTGAAATTTTGAGTTTTATTTTATTTACTTTTTATACAGCAGGTTCTTATTAGTCACCATTTTATACACATCAGTGTATACATGTCAATCCCAATCTCCCAATTCATCACACCACCACCCCCACCCCCCGCGGCTTTCTGCCCTTGGTGTCCATACGTTTGTTCTCTACATCTGTGTCTCAATTTCTGCCCTGCAAACTGGTTCATCTGTACCATTTTTCTAGGTTCCACATACATGCGTTAATATACGATATTTGTTTTTCTCTTTCTGACTTACTTCACTCTGTATGACAGTCTCTAGATCCATCCACATCTCTACAAATGACCCAATTTCGTTCCTTTTTATGGTTGAGTAATAGTCCATTGTATATATGTACCACAACTTCTTTATCCATTCATCTGTTGATGGACATTTAGGTTGCTTCCATGACCTGGCTATTGTAAATAGTGCTGCAATGAACATTGGGGTGCATGTGTCTTTTTGAATTATGGTTTTTTCTGGGTATATACCCAGTAGTGGGATTGCTGGGTCATATGGTAATTCTATTTTTAGTTTTTTAAGGAACCTCCATACTGTTCTCCGTAGCGGCTGTATCAATTTAATTCCCACCAACAGTGCAAGAGGGTTCCCTCTTCGCCACCCCCTCTCCAGCATTTATTGTTTGTAGATTTTCTGATGATGCCCATTCTAACTGGTGTGAGGTGATACCTCATTGTAATTTTGATTTGCATTTCTCTAATAATTAGTGATGTTGAGTAGCTTTTCATGTGCCTCTTGGCCATCTCTATGTCTTCTTTGGAGAAATGTCTATTTAGGTCTTCTGCCCATTTTTGGATTGGGTTCTTGGTTTTTTTAAAATTGAACTGCATGAGCTGTTTATATATTTTGGAGATTAATCCTTTGTCCGTTGATTTGCTTGCAAATATTTCCTCCTATTTTGAGGGTTGTCTTTTTGTTTTGTTTTATGGTTTCCTTTGCTATGCAAAAGCTTTTAAGTTTCATTAGATCCCATTTGTTTATTTTTGTTTTTATTTCCCTTACTTTAGGAGGTGGATCAAAAAAGATCTTACTGTGATTTATGTCAAAAAGTGTTCCTCCTGTGTTTTCCTCTAAGAGTTTTATAATGTCCGGTCTTACATTTAGGTCTCTAATCCATTTTGAGTTTATTTTTGTGTATGATGTTAGGGAGTGCTCTAATTTCATTCTTTTACATGTAGCTGTCCAGTTTTCTCAGCACGACTTATTGCAGAGACTGTCGTTTGTCCATTGTATATCCTTGACTCCTTTATCATAGATTAGTTGACTATAGCTGCGTGAGTTTATCTCTGGGTTTTCTATTCTATTCCATTGATCTATATTTCTGTTTTAGTGCCAGTACCATACTGTCTTGATTACTGTAGCTTTGTACTATAGTCTGATCAAGGAGCCTGATTCCTCCAGCTCCATTTCTTTCCCCAAAATTGCTTTAGCTATTCAGGGTCTTTTGTGTTTCCATACAAACTGTGAAATGTTTTGTTCTTGTTCTGTGAAAAATGCCAATGGTAGTTTGATAAGGATTGCATTGAATCTGTAGATTGCTTTGGGTAGTATAGTCATTTCCACAATATTGATTCTTCCATTCCAAGAACATGGTATATCTCTCCATCTATTTGTATCATCTTTAATTTCTTTATCAGTATCTTATAGTTTTCTGCATACAGGTCTTTTGTCTCCTTAGGTACGTTTATTCCTAGGATTTTATTCTTTTTGTTGCAATGGTAAATGGGAGTGTTTCCTTAATTTCACCTTCAGATTTTTCATCATTAATGTATAGGAATGCAAGAGATTTCTGTGCATTAATTTTGTATCCTGCTGTTTTACCAAATTCATTGATTAGCTCTAGTAGTTTTCTGGTGGCATCTTTAGGATTCTCTATGTATAGTATCATGTCATCTGCAAACAGTGAAAGCTTTACTTCTTTTCCCATTTGTATTCCTTTTATTTCTTTTTTTCTCTGATTGCTGTGGCTAGGACTTCCAAAATTATGTTGAGTAATAGTGGTGAGAGTGGACATCCTTGTCTTGTTCCTGATCTTAGAGGAAATGCTTTCAGTTTTTCACCACTGAGAATGATGTTTACTGTGGGTTTGTCATATATGGCCTTTATTATGTTGAGGTAGGTTGCCTCTATGCCCACTTTCTGGAGAGTTTTTATCATAAATGGGTGTTAAATTTTGTCAAAATCTTTTTCTGCATCTATTGAGATGATCATATGGTTTTTCTTCTTCAATTTGTTAATATGGGTATCACATTGATTGAGTTGTGCATGTTGAAGAATCCTTGCATTCCTGGGATAAATCCCTCTTGACCATGGTGTATGATACTTTAATGCGCTGTTGGATTCTGTTTGCTAGTATTTTGTTGAGGATTTTTCCATCTATATTCATCAGTGATATTGGTCTGTAATTTTCTTTTTTTGTAATATCTTTGTCTGGTTTTTGTATCAGGGTGATAGTGACCTCATAGAATGAGTTTTGGAGTGTTCCTTCCTCTGCAATTTTTTGCAAGAGTTTGAGAAAGATCGGTGTTAGCTCTTCTCTAAATGTTTGATAGAATTCACCTGTGAGGCCATCTGGTCCTGGGCTTTTGTTTGTTGGAAGATTTTTAATCACAGTTTCAATTTCAGTGCTTGTGATTGGCCTGTTTACATTTTCTATTTCTTCCTGGTTCAGTCTCAGAAGGTTGTGCTTTTCTAAGACTGTGTCCATTTCTTCCAGGTTATCCATTTTAATGGCATATAGTTGCTTGTAGTAATCTCTCATGATCCTTTGTATTTCTGCAGTGTCAATTGTTACTTCCCCTTTTTCATTTCTAATTTTGTTGACTTGAGTCTTCTCCCTTCTTTTCTTGATGAGTCTGGCTAGTGGTTTATCAATTTTGTTTATCTTCTCAAAGAACCAGCTTTTAGTTTTATTGATCTTTGCTATTGTTTCCTCCATTTCTTTTTCATTTATTTCTGCTCTGATCTTTATGATTTCTTTCCTTCTGCTAACTTTGGGGTTTTTTTGTTCTTCTTTCTCTAATTGCTTTAGGTATGAGGTTAGGTTGTTTATTTGAGATGTTTCTTGTTTCTTAATGTAGAATTGTATTTCTATAACTTCCCTCTCAGAACTGCTTTTGCTGCATCCCATAGGTTTTGGGTGGTCGTGTTTTCATTGTCATTTGTTTCTAGGTATTTTTTGATTTCCTCTTTTGTTTCTTCAGTGATCTCTTGGTTATTAAGTAGTGTATTGTTTAGCCTCCATGTGTTTGTATTTTCTACCAATTTTTCCTGTAATTAATATCTAGTCTCATAGTGCTGTGTTTGGAAAGATACCTGATACAATTTCGATTTTCTTAAATTTACCAAGGCTTGATTTGTGACCCAAGATACAATCTATCCTGGAGAATGTTCCTTGAGCACTTGAGAAGAAAGTGTATTCTGTTGTTTTTGGATGGAATGTCCTGTAAATATCAATTAAGTCCATCTTGTTTAATGTATCATTTAAAGCTTGTGTTTCCTTATTTATTTTCATTTTGGGTGATCTGTCCATTGGTGAAAGTGGGGTGTTAAAGTCCCCTACTATGATTGTGTTACTGTCAATTTCCCCTTTTATGGCTGTTAGTATTTGCCTTATGTATTGAGGTGCTCGTATGTTGGGTGCATAAATATTTACAATTGTTGTATCTTCTTGGAATGATCCCTTGATCATTATGTAGTGTCCTTCTTTGTCTCTTGTACTCGTCTTTATTTTAAAGTGTATTTTGTCTGATATGAGAATTGCTACTCCAGCTTTCTTTTGATTTCCATTTGTATGGGATATCTTTTTCCATCCCCTCACTTTCAGTCTGTATGTGTCCCTAGGTCTGAAGTGGGTCTCTTGTAGAGAGCATATATATGAATCTTGTTTTTGTATCCATTCAGCAAACCTGTGTCTTTTGGTTGGAGCGTTTAATCCAGTCACGTTTAAGGTAATTATCGATATGTATGTTCCTATGACCATTTTCTTAATTGTTTTGGGTTTGTTTTTGTAGGTTCTTTTCTTCTCTTGTGTTTCCCACTTAAAGAAGTTCCTTTAGCATTTGTTGTAGAGCTGGTTTGGTGGTGCTGAATTCTCTTAGCTTTGGCTTGTCTGTAAAACTTTTGATTTCTCCATCGAATCTGAATGAGATCCTTGCTTGGTAGAGTAATCTTAGTTGTAGGTTCTTCCCTTTCATCACTTTAAGTATATCATGCACTCCCTTCTGGCTTGTAGAGTTTCTGCTGAGAAATCAGCTGTTAACCTCATGGAATTCCCTTGTATGTTATTTGTCTTTTTTCCCTTGCTGCTTTCAATAATTTTTCTTTGTCTTTAATTTTTGCCAGTTTGATTACTCTGTGTCTTGGTGTGTTTCTCCTTGGGTTTATCCTGTATGGGACTCTCTGTGCTTCCTAGACTTGGATGGCTATTTCTTTTCCCATGTTAGGGAAGTTTTTGACTATAATCTCTTCAAATATTTTCTCTGGTCCTTTCTCTCTCCCTTCTCCTTCTGGGACCCCTATATTGTGAATGTTGTTGCATTTAATGTTGTCCCACAGGTCTCTTAGGCTGTCTTAATATCTTTTCATTCTTTTTTCTTTATTCTGTTCCACAGCAGTGAATTCCACCATTCTGTCCTCCAGGTCACTTATCCGTTCTTCTGCCTCAGTTATTCTGCTATTGATTCCTTCTAGTGCATTTTTCATTTCAGTTATTGTATTGCTCATCTCTGTTTGTTTGTTCTTTAATTCTTCTAGGTCTTTGTTAAACATTTCTTGCATTTTTTTGATCTTTGCCTCCATTTTTTCCCCGAGGTCCTGGATCATCTTCACTATCATTATTCTGAATTCTTTTTCTGGAAGATTGCCTATCTCCACTTTATTTAGTTGTTTTTCTGGGATTTTATCTTGTTCCTCCTTCTGGGACATAGCTCTCTGCCTTTTCATCTTGTGTATCTTTCTGTGAATGTGGTTTTTGTTCCAAAGGCTGCAGGATTGTAGTTCTTGCTTCTGCTGTCTGCACTCTGGCGGATGAGGCTATCTATGAGGCTTGTGCAAGTTTCCTGATTGGAGGGACTGGTAGTAGGTAGAGCTGGCTGTTGCTCTGGTGGGCAGAGCTCAGTAAAACTTTAATCCGCTTGTCTGCTGATGGGTGGGGCTGGGTCCTCTCCCTGTTGCTTGTTTGGCCTGAGGCGACCCAACACTGGAACCTACCAGGGCTCTTTGGTGGCGCTAATGGCGGACTCTAGGAGAGCTCATGCCAAGGAGTACTTCCCAGAACTTCTGCTGCCAGTGTCCTTGTCCTCGTGGTGAGACAGAGCCACCCCCCAACTCTGCAGGAGACCCTCCAACACTAGCAGGTAAGTCTGGGTCAGTCTCTATGGGGTCACTGCTCCTTCCCCTGGGTCCCAATGTGCACACTACTTTGTGTGTGCCCTCCAAGAGTGGAGTCTCTGTTTCCCCCAGTTCTGTCAAAGTCCTGCAATCAAATCCCGCTAGCCTTCAAAGTCTGATTCTCTAGGAATTCCTCCTTCCATTGCCAGACCCTCAGGTTGGGAAGCCTGACGTTGGGCTCAGAACCTTCACTCCAGTGGGTGGACTTCTGTGGTATATGTGTTCTCCAGTTTGTGAGTCACCCACCCAGCAGTTATGGGATTTGATTTTATTGTGATTGCACCCTTCCTACCGTCTCATTGTCGTTTCTCCTTTGTCTTTGGATGTGGGGAATCTTTTTTGGTGAGTTCCAGTGTCTTCCTGTCGATGATTGTTCAGCAGTTAGTTGTGATTCCGGTGTTCTTGCAGGAGGGAGTGAGAGCACGTCTTTCTACTCTGCCATCTTGAACCAATCTCTTTTCGTTACTTGCCCAGGGATCTCCCCCTAAAGAGACAGAAGCATCTGACGCATCCAGAAACCCTGACTTCCGTTTTAACAATGTTACTTTGGCTGCTGTGTAGTGACTAGGGAGAAGGAAGAAGGTGGAAGCAGGGAGACCCTTTAGGGTGCTACGGAAATAATCCAGGTGAGAGATGATGGTGTCTTGGAATAGAGTGGGGATGGGTAAGAACGGATCAAATTCTGGGTACATTTTGAAAGTATATCCAGAGGAGGGTTTGATGTGGTAAAGAGAAATGTCAAAGACTCCTCTGGAATTTTCAGTCTGAGCAAAGCATGAGATGAAGTAGACCAAAGCACAAGCAGGTTTGGGTGAGGTCGTGAAAATCAGAAGTTCAGCCTTAGTCATGTTAGGCTCTGGTTGCCTATTAGACAGCCAAGTGGCCATGATAGGAGCCTGGAGTTGAGGGGAGAAGTCCAAGCTGGAGGTATAAATTTGGAAGTTGTCAGCAAAGAGATGGTATTTAAAGCAATACAACTGGATGAAATCATCTAGGGCATAAGTTTTTTGTATAAAAGAGAAAAGATCCAGTGAGTGACCCTGGGATCTCTTCCCAACTTAGTGGTGCAGAAAATTGGAGAATCCAGCAAAAGTGAGTGAGAAAGAGTAAATTTGTGAGGTAGAAGGAAAACCAAAATAGGGATAAAACAAAATGTAGAAATTGCTCTGAGAGAGAGAGAGAGAGAGAGAGAGAGGTGTCAACTGTAAACTGTGTCAAATGCAACTTAAAGGTCAAGGAGATGAGGGCTCAGAGCTGACCATTGCATTTAGCAACATGGTGACCTTGGGAAGTACATATAAAGAAGAAATATTATTGGAAAAAAACTCAAGTGCCCAGTGTGTGGTATAAATCCTACACGTGAGGATGACCTAGAAAGCGTAGATTTCTGGACTCTATTCCCAGAAAATTGACCCTGTAAGTCTCGAATGATGCTTGGGAAATGTTATTTATAAAATTTTCCATTTCATTCAGAAGATCAGCCAGATTTGGTATCCTATAGGTGATTCGCAGTCAGGAGAAAGAGTAATCAAGGTGAGCAACACAATGTTACTTGGAGCGGAAAAGTTAAGTTGAAGAAGCAGAGGGAAGCTAGGAAACCTTGCTGCCACCTCATGAGCAATGCAGCCAAACCTTGCTGTCACCTCATGAGCAATGCAGCCAACTGATGGTAATGAATACGAAAAAGAATCCCAAGCTGCTTAGATGAGGGGGAGATGCATTTGAAAAAGGAGGTTGAAGCTGAATACTGCAAACCTGGCAAGTCCAGCTAAGGCTGTGTAAGTAACAGAGTCACAGAGCGCTTTTGAACCTGAATGGGACAGAATTGATTTGAGGTTTGAGAGTATTAAATATGGTAGCATTTTTTAAAGAAAGGAATTTGAAAGTAATCCATTGTAAAAGTTGTCTTTCATCTCAACTTTGATAGTTAACATTTTGGTTTTAGGCTTCTTTGTGAACCTCAGTTTCAGGGTTTTATAACTCTAAATTAGAATTACTAGCCATTGCCACATCTTTGTGATTTCTATCGCCAATCTATTTTCTACCATTATTTACATTTATCTTGAAGAGTGATTCTCAATTTATAAGCCCTAATATTCTTATGAGCTCACACATTTTTTTTTAAATAAATTTATTTATTTATTTTTAGCTGTGTTGGGTCTTCATTTCTGTGCGAGGGCTTTCTCCAGTTGCGGCAAGCGGGGGCCATTCTTCATCGCGGTGCGCGGGCCTCTCACTATCGCGGCCTCTCTTGTTGCGGAGCACGGGCTCCAGACGCGCAGGCTCAGTAGTTGTGGCTCACGGGCCTAGTTGCTCCGTGGCATGTGGGATCTTCCCAGACCAGGGCTCGAACCCGTGTCCCCTGCATTGGCAGGCAGATTCTCAACCACTGCGCCACCAGGGAAGCCCTGAGCTCACACATTTTGATCAATGTGTAATATTTATTTTATTGTGACTGATTTTAAATACTTTGACAACTACATTCGTCAGGCAGAATGTGGCATTGAGGAATCTTGCATTGGACTATAACATAGAGAAACTCAGAGGTAAGAGTAGGGTAACTGTATGATTTATCATTTGCACAAGGACACTGTTGAGAGAAAAAGTGCCATTGATAATTACATCAAGACAATGGGCACAAACTGGACTGTTCAGGTAAATTGGGACATGTGGTCACCCAGGAAAGAGCTATACTTTGTTGCTAAGTTTAATGCTAAAAAGAATATTCTGCTTATGGAACTTATGAGAAATTTGCCTTTTGAGTATATTGAGTGTGTCCAGGCTGTAAACAATATTATTCAAACAGCTGCTAAAGGACAACCAGACAAGTAGTGCAGGAAATATGGATGTGTACAGAGATTCTACAAAATACTGTGGCTCTTTAATAGTGATTTTGTGTCATGACTATTTGGATTGTTTATATCTATTTTGAGATTTGCACTCTATATGTTTGGGCTGTATAACAATGGTAAAGGTTATAATCCCTTCAAATATTCTGCTAAAAATTCTAATATTTGGAAATGTGTAGTGAACACAAAAAGAATGTGTACTTCTAACATGGAAATAATTAGTCTCCAATGATTACTAAGAACCATTTCTCTGAAGGTGTGTTAAGAATAATTAAAGACATGAACTGTAGTTAAACACTTCCATTAACTTCTAGGAAACTCTCCTTAGGTTGTACTTCCTTTGTCTTCAAATATCTTCTGGTATCTCCCAACATGAATAAGAAAAAGTCGGCACGACCCTGACAATATTTCTATTTACCCATTCTCTTAAAAGATTACCACATGATTGTTGAACCTAATGATAGATTTTCAATCCATTCTCTTTGTTAGTCTCACAGTATTCAGTGATCTCTCCTTCTGAAAATTCTGCCCCCCCACCTTTTTTGAAATATTACAGTTTCCTCATGTGTAAACCTTCTAGAAGTGTTTCACTGAAGTTTTTTTCTCCTCCTTTTCCAAAGTTGTCGGTATTGCTTGAGGGTAATTCTGTATGTGTTCTTGTGTCCTTCTTTTCTAAATTATTTTCATCTAACCCAAGAGGTTTCAATATCAATCATGCTGATGACCCCAAATCTCACGCTGACTTTTCATCTCTCTCTCAGTTACTGGATTTCTCACTATATCTCGATTTCAGCTTATTCCAAGCAAAACTCATGTCTTTCTCATGACCAGTCCCCACATCTGACTTCCTTGCACAATTCCCTAAAACGGTTGACTGATGGATGCTGTGTGATGGAACAGCATAGCCTTTCACACACTCAACACTACTTTTCCAGTGCTTGACAGCAATAGTCGTAGGAAATTTTTCATCTTATAATTCTGCCTCAGGAATCTCAGCACTGTAGTAAATTCATATTATCACACTCAAGGCATGGGTAGTGCAAAATTTGGGCTACCTTCCTACTTAGGGGCAAAGATTGACTCTATACAGCTTACAGTACAGAGTTGTTGAGCTGAATGCATTACTCACATGGGCAGCTTGTACTCAAGAGAAAAAGGAGAGAGAGGAGAGGGTCAGACTCCACTTGTCCAGTTTTTCTTCCAAAACTCACCAGTCAAATTAAATCAGAGAAGCAAGGAATGTAATGGAAATGATACTTCCCTTGCGTGAAAAAAAGAATAACATGAATGGAAAGTATCTCCTCCCAATAGTCCCATTCTTTTAAGCTAATTGGACAAGTAGTAGCTGGGAAGAGTCATCAAATCTACTACATAACCCAACAGTAAAGTGAGAGTAATAAAGTGTCCCACATTTGGATATAAAACCCCATTGCATTTTCAGATTGCCAAAGAGAATTAAATCCAAAGATTAAATCCCTGAAATTCAAAGTACAAAGCGTCAAGTCCACCATCAAATCTTCTTGTCCTATGGGCTAATTTCACAGGAACTAAAGTCCAAAATTCATTAACTACCCCACCTTCTGGTTCTGCTCAGTCTCAGCCAGATGGTTCTTGATGCCTAGGAAGTGTGATTGTTTCAGCAGCTACAGGCAAGTCTATCTCAAGCCAAGTTCCTCATGCTTCACTTGACAGTCCCAAAAGATTATCTGAGAACTGGCCTCACCAACTGACCAAATTTAGAAAACAAGCCAGTCTTGGGACCCTGGGCCAGTTATTTCAAGCAAAGATTTGTTCCCAGAACCTAGAGAAAACCCACTGTATTCAGTGTTGTCAAAGATCTTAGTGGGTATTCATGACATCAGAGTGAGGAGTAGAGAGGAGAGGAGAGAGGAGAGCCTGGGCTCCTGCCTTGGCTTACCTTCAAAACTCATTAATCTAAGTCCCTCTTTCACCACAATCCAGGTGAGGAAAGAGAAAGTATAGAGATGGGCCAGGTGAGTTATGCTAGTACAGTACCCTCCACATGGAAGAAAACATCAAGAATGGGAAGGAAGTGTCCTCTCACTAACATAAAATAAAAGTTCAACAGATCATTTTGTTTATTGCAGAAGTCTTTTGTGATTATTTTCTGTCCCTTGACATGTATCCACATTTCAAGTAATGGAGTATTTTCATGACTAAATTATAAGTTTTGTTCCTCATAGCTGTTACCTATAATACATTTATACAAATTCAATAATTAACTTGTTATTGAACTCATTATTTCTGGATTCTGTGTCACAGAAGAGACAGTGAGAGGCTTACATGACATCTAAACACAAGGGAAAACACCTGTTATTTCAAAACTAGAGAAGTAATATTCAATTTGGAGACAATATTTATTTAATCACTAGCCTCTTTCTAGCTAGTTCACTTCTTTAGGCCATGTTCTAAGTCAACAAATAGCTTTCTCAAGAGATGGTTCAAACAGATAATTGCACACATTCCGTAGTAGGATTGGCAACCTTTTTCTGTAAAAGGTCAGATAGTAAATATTTTTGGCTTTCGGATTATATGGTCTCTGTTGCAAAGACTAAACGCTGCTTTTGTAGCAAGAAAGAAGCTATAGGCAGCAGGTAAATGAGTGTGACTATGTACCGATAAAACTTTATTTACAAGCAGGTGATTTGGCCCATCAGCCATAGTTTGCTGACCCCTGTTCTACAGGGGTATTTGAAGATTCAGTAAGATAATATGCCTAATATAATGCATGTCACATGGTAGGCATTCAACAAATACTAGTCTCCCATCCTTCTCTTCTTTAGAGAACACTAAGAATTCTTCCAGTCTTCTAAACATGTTAGACAACTATATATATATATATACACACACACACACTTTTTATCCAGATCAGAGGTCAGCACAGTGTAAAGGGGATCATTATCACATCATCATTACCATCACCATCATCATCATCATCTCTAAGGGATTTGTATTCTTATTAAAGTTTATTACTTAATTGTTATTGCAAGAGGTCAACAATATGTCCAGGGACTCAGGCTACTAAATATAAAATATATGTGTACAAAACAATCCATATGCTTTTATTAAGCAGATCCTGAATACAAGTCAGACTGCTATTAAGTAAGTTTTTATCTATAACATAAAAACTAGTGCAATATCTAGTAGTCTTCCCAAAATGAAACATTAAAAAAATTTTATGACTAAAATTAATTTTGAAACAAAGAAGGCTAAAATTAATTTTGCCTTCTTTGTTTCCTAAGCCAATAATTTCATTCTCTCCCTTTAAAAATAATGGAATAGGAAGCTATACAAAACTTGTTTCAGAGAATTTGACCAAGTTCTTGGTGTAATAAAAATATATATTTATACATATTTGATTTCTGCACAAGTGCAAAATAAATAACATTATCTTTCCTGTTTTAAGCCATTGCATTATGTTATTCTTCATGTGTAGGACTTCACAACCTAAAATAACTGTTCCCAACTCTTCCTGCACATTTGAATCACCTGGGGAACTTGTAAAACCACTCATGTGAGGACCCCATCTCCAAAGATTCTGATTGAATTTGCTCGGAGTAGGTCCCTGCACTGGTATTTTTAAAAAGCTCCCTAGCTGTTTCTCTGTATTGACAGTCTTAGTTGATGGATCTGACTTTCTTTGCTGAAGAAAGCCAAAAGGATGGTATATGAGAGACAGTTCCTCTTTACACAAGACTCTGTATTACTGATTTTTGTAGATTGATTACTGAGGGACTATAATGATTTCAAATAATAATTACAAAAGCATGTTAAATAAAAACATGAAATTTAAAGAAAGTTTCTAAGGCATACCCATATCACAGCTGTTTCATCTTCATTTGCTGTCCTTTGCTGCTCATGTTAGCAGTCAGGTTTTTGGTAAGAATAGCAGCTGCAGGAATAGTCTATTAGTCCTGAGGGCTTGCTGTGGCTTCAGTGGTTTCATGTAAGCCACTTAAAAAATACACATATTCTTTTTTTAAAAATTGAGATATCTATATTATATTATATATATTAATTTCAGGCTACAACATGATTTAATATTTGTATGTATTGTGAAATGATCACCAGAATGTCTCGTTAGCGTTTATCACCACACATAGTTACAAAATTTATTTTTCTTATGATGAGAACTTTTAAGATCTAATCTCTTAGCAACTTTCAAAAATTCAATACAGTATCATTAACTATAGTCACCATGCTGTCCATTACATCCCTAGGACATTTATTTTATAACTAGAAGTGTTTACTGCTTGATCCTTGCTTCAGCCATTTCACCCACCCCCACCCCCCAGCTCTGGTGACCACCAATGTGTTTTCTGTATCTATGAGCTTGGTTATTTTGTTTTGTTTTGTTTTTTAGATTCCACATATAAGTGAGATCATATGGTATTTGTCTTTCTCTGACTTATTTCACTTAGTATATTACCCTCTAGATCCATCCATGTTGTTGCAAATGGCAAGATTTTATTCTTTTTTATGGCTGAGTAATATTCCATTATATATATATACCACTATTTTGTTATGCATCCGTCTATCAATGGACATTTAGGTTGCTTCCATATCTTGGCTATTGTAAATAATGCTGTGATGAACATAGGGGTACATATATTCTTTGAAGTAGTGTTTCATTTTCTTCAGATAGATACCCGGAATTGGGATTGATGGGTCATATGGTAGTTCTACTTTTAGTTTTTTAAGGAACCTCCATACTGTTTTCCATAGTGGCTGCACCAATTTACATTTCCTCCAACAGTGCACAAGTGTTCCCCCTCCTCCACATCCTCTTCAATACTTGTTATTTGTTGTGTTTTGGATAACAGCCATTCTAACAGGTGTGAGGTGATATCTCATTGTGGTTTTGATTTGCATTTCCCTGTTTATTAGTGATGTTGAACACCTTTTCATGTATTTGTTGGCCATCCGTATGTCTTCTTTGGAAAAATGTCTATTCAGCTTCCCTGCTCATTTTTAAATTAGATTGTTTGTGTTTTTGCTCTTGAGTTATATGAGTTCTTAGTCCCTTATCATATATATGATTTGCAAATATTTTCTCCCATCAGTAGGTTGCCTTTTCATTTTTTGGTGGTTTTCTTTGCTGCACAGAAGCTTTTTAGTTTTATGTAGTCCCACTTATTTATGTTTGCTTCTGTTGTCTTTTGTTGTCAAATCCAAAAAAAATCATTGCGAGGCCAATTGTCAAGGAGCTTAACGCTTATATTTTCTTCCAGGAATTTTATGGTTTCAGGTCTTATGTTCAAGTCTTTAATCCATTTTGAGTTAATTTTTGTGTGTGGTATAAAATATGGGTCCAATTTCATTCTTTTGCATGTGGCTGTTCTGTTTTCCCAATACCATTTATTGACGAGATCCTCCTTTCCCTATTGTATATTCTTTGCTCCTTCATTGTAACCTACATATGCTTTAAGTGTACAAACAGTGTAATTTGTTTGCACTTTAATTTCTAAAAGCAAATAATTTTTCACATCTAGAAATTAGCCTAGGAAACAGGTTAGGCTTGCTGACAGAGTGAATATTAATATTTATCAGCATTCCGTCTTAATATTGCTTTTAATTGCTGTTATATACATGGATTTCTAAATGATGTGAACCTAAGGAGTTGGACCAGATTCAAGGAGAGAAGGTGGAGAGAGTACAAAGAATGGTAGTTGAGGTTAGAACACCTTCAGGAATAATTCAGTTTGCAGCAGGCCCCCTCTTGTTTTGGGCCAACTCCACAGAACATCTGCTGGAGCTCCTAAAACATGGCAACACAGTGCCTGAATATTCCACCCAGGACAGGGAGTTAGCTTCACGTGATACCCTCTAGCTGAGGCAGGCTGTGTGGCAATTTGAACTTTCTCCCAGGTGTTCAGGTGGATCTTTTACTAACAGTCCCTTCATCATGTCTTAGTTCATGATTTTTATTTGAATGTGCCTTTCGAGTTTGAGTCACACTTTAGTGCAAGCTTGAAATTTTGAAAAAGCAAACTGTTTACCCTCTGTCCCCATGGTAATGCCTAAGAGCTATATGCTTTTGCTGACCCCTCCACACAGGCTGGGGAATGGTCAGTGTAGAGGCTACTGTTTTTTGTTTTTTTTTTGTTTTTTTTTGTTTTTTTTTTTATCATTTACTGGTTCAGGTACTTTTTATTAATTAATTAATTTATTTATTTTTGGCTGTGTTGGGTCTTCATTTCTGTGTGAGGGCTTTCTCTAATTGTGGCAATCGGAGGCCACTCTTCATCGCGGTGCGCGGGCCTCTCACTATCGCGGCCTCTCTTGTTGCGGAGCACAGGCTCCAGACGCGCAGGCTCAGTAGTTGTGGCTCACGGGCCTAGTTGCTCCGCGGCATGTGGGATCTTCCCAGACCAGGGCTCGAACCCGTGTCCCCTGCATTAGCAGGCAGATTCTCAACCACTGTGCCACCATGGAAGCCCCCCACTGTTTTGTTTTTAAAACTAAGCACCTGGGCTAATTGCACAGCCTGTGTTCCAGTTGGGCAGATGGAAGGAGGATTTTTGCACCATCTTCTGATAACCCTCCCAGCACTGTGCACTGCATTGGGCCACACACACAATGCATTCTCCCAGGGAGTTTGGGCTCCAGGAGAGTTCTTCTGACAATTCTGACAGCTGTCAGGAATTAAACTGCACCTAAATGTTGAGGATCTTAAATGTGCCACCATTCTATATAGAAGAAACTATGATATATGGTAGGTAGGAACCAAAAATAAAATGAAAAACAAGTACTTAAGTTCTCTTGGCTTATTCCTTTAGACAATTTTATTCCTTATCCAATAACTAATGTAGAAAACCGAGATAGGCTGAGTTTGAATCCTACTCCTCCAATTGTCAGTTGTGTTACCTTGGGCTTATTTTCCTCTTTGAACCTCAGTTTCCTCATCCAAAAATGGGAACAACAATGTACCTTCCTCACTGGATTGGTAAGTGTTTGTAAAGCACTTAACACCTTGCCTACCCCATAGTAAATGTCGATTTATGATTATTAAAAGAAGGACAAAGGACAGTTATTTCTATGTTATCTGACACTCAAACAATTGCTTCATTCTCTATTGTTCATGTGATTGCTTTCTCTCCAAAACCAAATCATAATATTTTTATTGACAAAGATTTTTGTTTTCACTTTTATTTTAAAAAATCTTCTTGAGATTTTAAATGCAGAAGCAAGAGTAAATGCTGTGTGAAGTGGAAAACTAGATTGCTTTCAAATGTATCAGTCTAAAATTTATGAGTCTTTGTAGAATAAATGGACTTTTTTTTCACTTTGATAACAGCAAAAGATACCTAATTTCCATTTTGTTTTTAGTTCTGCTTTGTATGGAAAGATTATTAATGATTTCTAGACAGGGCATTAAATAATCTTGAATCATAAAGTGAGACAATTCTTTCTTAATTATCTTCCATTCCTTTTGATTTTGTCAAGGAAAGGTGTCTCAGTTTCAAGCTGATAAGACTTTATCATCTTAGTAATCTTTGTTAACGGAGAGGGCAGAGATCAGGCTGCAGTTTTAGGAGGCAACAGTATTTAGTGGGAATTAAATAATACCATATTGATTTCATTGTGTATATGTTTATGTATAATTTCTATTTTTGCTAAATTAAATTGGTTAGTAAAATACCATTTAAAAAGTATTTGAAATAAATAACGAGCCATTTAAAGAAAAGTATTTACTAAATAACAGCCCAATTGATACCCATACATGAAAAAGATGTGACTGTGGCAATCGAATAGCTCTGAATTGGGAAAAGGCCAGACTAGATGACCTGCCACTTTTCCTTCAGTTCTCAGGCACTCTGAATGGCAAAGTGAGAACCTGACTCACCCCTTTGGTGCTCGGAGGAGCTGATCTCCAGGGGCCATGTTGGAATGAATAAGCTTCCCTTGCCTCCCACTCGGCCTGCCTTTTCCTTGTGGGCTGCGAAAAACAGCAATGGAGCTAGGAAAGAAAAGGAGACTGGAGTAGTAATAAGAAGAATATTCATTCTCAGATTGTCTGGACATGGCATATGTTTCCCCAGGAAAAAAAAAAAGAGATTCTCTGGTGAAAAAGAAAGACAGCTGTAGTCTGAACACGTCTCATAACATTTTAACCCAGCAATGAAAATATCTTAGTATATGAAGCTATTGGTTTATTCATGGGTTTGCTGTTTTTTTTTTTTTTTTTTTTTGTCTCCCTGATTTAAGCTGGCTACTCTCCAGTATGAACAGGAGACAACATTTTCCATATTGTACCTTATATTGCTCTCTCTCTCTCTCCCTTTCCCTTTCTAATCCTTTTGCTCCTCTGGACTTTTCTGAGATGTTTTTCCATTACCTCAAAAATATTTGCCTAAAGAATATGAAATAATTTCTTCACTAAGTTTAATAAAACTTTTGACAGGCCAAAGAATATGAAAACAGTATTTAGAACATTTGAGTCTGGTAAAGATTACTCTTAGATGTCTACAACTGTATAGTGTTTATATACTAAAAGTTGACTAGAATTTGAGTTTTTTGTGTGCTTTTTCTAACTGAACCCCACCATTGTCCATTGAATGAACAAGCCTATGATTTCTATTTAATTCTTATTATTCATTTAAAAAATTATCTCTATCAAGGCTAAGATTTTACATATGCTTACTGGAGTGTATGTTCTCAGTTGTTTAAAAAAAGATAGATAATTCTTTCAAATTAATAGTACAAAGCCATCCATTACTCTTTTCTCAACATTTTATTAAACATTTCATAGTATATCCCCTTTTGAATCATAAATGTAAACACGTGCTTTCTGTTAATAACTTCCTATAATTGAGATCAAAGCTGGCATTAAAGCTTTCTCAAGAGTTGAGTCTTTCATTTCATTTTTCAGGAATTTTAACTTTAGGAAATTGCACCACAAGCTGTAGTTAGCTAGGGGATCTATCTATCTTCTCTTCAAAGCAATGTCTTTTCTTTCATACTTGTTCCTTTGATAAATAATTTTGCAGCATTTATTGCTGAAGGGAAGAGAGAAAGTTATCATCTAGGTATAAAATGAAATATTTTGGGACATAGCAAATAGTGTTTTAATCTGAGGGGTGATTTTCCATGTAGATACACACATCATTTTCCAAGATAATTTACATCTGCAAATGGTTGAGTAAGCTCACCCTTATGTTATATATATTATAATATAAAAAGATCTATATACACACACATATAAATATGTATATATACATTAATATCACATTAATGTATTATCTCTAAATTATACTACTGGACCATAGTTGTAAGGAGCATTACTGGAGTCAATGATCTAATCTGTAGCTAAATAGTCAATCTTCTAAGCAAACATTTAAGAGGTATCATTTATATAGGCTGCATGTGATAATTCACCTACTGAAAGTGACGTAAGCATCAAATTACCCTCTCAGTTGCTGACAGAAGTTTTTGTTGTTGTTGTTTCTTTTTTTAATGAGTAAGAAAAAATCTGAGAGAAAAGTAGTATAAATATTTTAAAATTTAGTCTAAGAATTTTAGAAGTCTAAAATTAATTCAAACCTGGTTTTTGTATTAAACAAAACAAGAATACTTCCCTTTCAAAAAACTCACACATAAAACCAGGTACAGAAATGAAGGAGAAGGAGAAGAAAAACAGGCAACCTTTCTGTTAGAGAACAGAGGAAAATTGGTGCCATTGTGTCTAGTACTCCCTAAAAAGGAAAATAGATAAATATCTACTAAGCGATATAAATCCTTCTGGTCAACATCCAAAATATGAATGCACAGCTCTGCACAGCCTTGGGTTCCTCTTATCATTCCAGTTTTGATGTGATAAACAGAGATTCTTAGTCTGATCGTATATTTGGTAGCTACAGAAGCTTTAAGATAAAGCAAATTCTTTCCTCTGAATGCCCTGAAACCCTATGCAACATTTTGTGGGAATGTACACATGTGCATTTTTTTTTCTCTAGGATGCTGGCTTACAGAATTTATTAGGGTCTCTTTTTTTTTTTAATCACTCATCAATTTTATACACATCAATGTATACATGTCAATCCCAATCGCCCAATTCAGCACACCACCATCCCCACCCTACTGCAGTTTTCCCCCCTTGGTGTCCATACGTTTGTTCTCTACATCTGTGTCTCAACTTCTGCCCTGCAAACCGGTTCATCTGTACCATTTTTCTAGGTTCCACATACATGCGTTAATATACAGTATTTGTTTTTCTCTTTCTGACTTACTTCACTCTGTATGACAGTCTCTAGATCCATCCACGTCTCAACAAATGACTCAATTTCGTTCCTTTTTATGGCTGAGTAATATTCCATTGTATATATGTACCACATCTTCTTTATCCATTTGTCTGTCAGTGGGCATTTAGGTTGCTTCCATGACCTGGCTATTGTAAATAGTGCTGCAATGAACATTGGGGTGCATGTGTCTTTTTTTTTTTTTTAAAAGAAGCTTTTTTTTTTTTTAAAGGTTTGCATTTTTTTTTAAATTTATTTATTTATGGCTGTGTTGTGTCTTCGTTTCTGTGTGAGGGCTTTCGCTAGTTGTGGCAAGCGGGGGCCACGCTTCATCGCGGTGTGCGGGCCTCTCACTATCGCGGCCTCTCTTGTTGCGGAGCACAGGCTCCAGACACGCAGGCTCTGTAATTATGGCTCACGGGCCCAGTTGCTCCGCGGCATGTGGGATCTTCCCAGACCAGGGCTCGAACCCGAGTCCCCTGCATTGGCAGGCAGATTCTCAACCACTGCACCACCAGGGAAGCCCCGCATGTGTCTTTTTGAATTACGGTTTTCTCTGGGTATATGCCCAGTAGTGGGATTGCTGGGTCATATGGTAATTCTATTTTTAGTTTTTTAAGGAACCTCCATATTGTTCTCCATAGTGGCTGTATCAATTTACATTCCCACCAACAGTGCAAGAGGGTTCCCTTTTCTCCACACCCTCTCCAGTATTTGTTGTTTGTAGATTTTCTGATGATGCCCATTCTAACTGGTGTGAGGTGATACCTCATTGTAGTTTTGATTTGCATTTCTCTAATAATTAGTGTTGTTGAGCATCTTTTCATGTGCTTCTTGGCCATCTGTATGTCTTCTTTGGAGAAATGTCTATTTAGGTCTTCTGCCCATTTTTGGATTGGGTTGTTTGTTTCTTTAATATTGAGCTGAATGAGCTGTTTATATATTTTGGAGATTAATCCTTTGTCCGTTGATTCGTTTGCAAATATTTTCTCCCATTCTGAGGGTTGTCTTTTCGTCTTGTTTATGGTTTCCTTTGCTGTGCAAAAGCTTTGAAGTTTCATTAGGTCCCATTTGTTTATTTTTGTTTTTATTTCCATTACTCTAGGAGGTGGATCGAAAAAGATCTTGCTGTGATTTATGTCAAAGAGTGTTCTTCCCATGCTTTCCTCTAAGAGTTTTATAGTGTCCGGTCTTACATTTAGGTCTGTAATCCATTTTGAGTTTATTTTTGTGTATGGTGTTAGGGAGTATTCTAATTTCATTCTTTTACATGTAGCGGTCCCGTTTTCCCTGCACCAGTTATTGAAGAGACTGTCTTTTCTCCATTGTATATCTTTGTCATAGATTAGTTGACCATAGGTGCGTGGGTTTATCTCTGGGCTTTCTGTCTTGTTCCATTGATCTATGTTTCTGTTTTTGTTCCAGTACCATATTGTTTTGATTACTGTAGCTTTGTAAAAAAAAAAAAAAAAGAATTTATTAGGGTCTCAAAGGGATTTGTGGCATAACCAAGGTTAAGAACCACAGTAAGGAGGTAATGAACTGGAATGGAATTTCAAGCACCTTACAGCAGTTGGGGAAAAACTCTGGATAGGCTTCCCATTCCCCTGTACTCAAAAAGAGTACATACTATATGACTCCATTTATAGAAAATTCAAAATAAAATATAGTGACTGAAAGTAAATTACTGTTTGCCTGGGGTCTGGGAGCAGGGGGCAGGATGGGAGGATGGACGGTATGTGTTTTGAAGCTTTTTCCTCTTTAAGCCTTAGACTTCTCCATTGAATTATTTCTTATTTTAAGATGAGTCATCCCTGGTATTCTTTCCTAGGGATCGGTGGTTGGGGGAGAAGGTTGGCAGACCTTAGAGTGTTCCTTTTAGTTCTTTCTACCTCTTATATATAGTAATTTTTCAGTACAATAGTCTTTTCCTACCAGCAGTTCTGGTTGTCTTTCTTTCTCTAGGCTGGCATCCATGCTCAGCTATCTGGCTCTGCTTCTGGGACAACTTGGGGAAGAGCCGTATTCTTTTACTCATTATTATGCAGTTGCTAACTAACTTGCTTCTGCAAAGTTAACTGTTAATGCCGTGTAGAGTTGTTCATGAAGCAACTTTCAATTACCAGTGAGAACTATAAAGGGGAACATCATAATGAACACTGAGATAATAAAAATGATGGTAATAGCTTCCATTTATTGTATTTCTCTTATGTGCCAGGGATTGTGCTTTAAAAATATTATCTACATTAATTCTTGCAAAACTTCTATAATAGACATTATTCTCCATATTATACAGATAAAAGAAAAAGGGTACTCAGAAAAACTGAGCAAATTTCCCAAGGTTGTACAATTACTAGGCAAGAAGAGGGAATTTGGAACAAGTAGGGTAGGGCTCTCCAGAGACAGTGCTTACTTCACCCCAGTTTACTGATTCTTTTGATAATAATACATGACACATTAATTATAGTGTTATTTTTCCACCAAGTTTCATTTCAGTTGAAAAATTACTTGACTTAAATTTCATCTCGCATTTCCTCCGTGATAGAATCACGTTGCCAAGAGTATGAAGACAGGCAACAAAAGCTGGGGTAATCCACCACTCCAAGTGGTATAGAGATGGATTATTTTGTTATTATTATTGATAGTTACCAAGATGAAGCCAAGTTAAAAACTAATTCTTTGAGGAATATAATTGTTGTATCTTTCTCCTAAGAGTATTCATTATCCAAAATCATTTAAAAATTTATTATATATGTGCCATTTCCATGTCTACCTTGCCCATTACATGTTATTCTAGGAAAAGTGTTATTTGGTGGGGAGGAGAGGAGCACATTTCATGAGAACAGAAAGTTATAATGTTTCTAAGTTAATGTTTTAGTCACATAAAACTGTAGTCAACTCTTATTCTTTCATCTTTACATATGCAAAGATTAAATAGTGTGATAATCATTTTCTTAATTTTTGTACTATCAACCATTTTTATAGACTAAAAGAATTTGCCATGAAAAGCTCAAACTGTGTGATGTAGATCCTCTTGGGCTATGACTATTTAAGGAGGGGCTAATCTATATTTATTGCTTCCTGAAAGACCCTCCCTTTACAAAACCAGAGCCATAAATCTGCCAAAATGCTAGTGCATGTGACACTTGCTGAAGACCATTAAGTCTTGGCATTGCCAATAAACTCTGTGACTCAGCATCCACTGAGCTACCCTCAGCAGACATGGTCTCTCACTGTGCCTTCACACCGAGTTTGACAAGGTGTGGCCCTGAAGGTCTTTGCAAACTGTTTAGAACAAAATACACACTTTTGTACTTTTTAAAAAATATCAAAGTCACATGCTATATATTATTTTTATTTTTTTAATGTGTATGTTGTATATAAAATCAGAACAAGTGGTTTTTTTTTTCTTACCCTGGTACTCTCATTCTTTTTCCTGCTTTATTTTTATCTCCCATTGAGTCAAAAACTTCAAACAACAAACTTATTAACTGTTTACACGTATATCCCCCCTTAGTTATACTAGGCTATCCGGTGTCTGGTTTATGATATTTAACAATTCACAAAGGTGGAGAGCACTGGCAAAGACGGTTCTTTTTAACCTAATGTCTTTTCCTGTTAGAATGACACTTAAGTTAGACATACTTTTTCCTGGTCTGTTCTTCCTGAGTTTATATAAAAGAACTTGTAGAAATTAATTCACCAGAGAGGCAGTCTAAGAATTTACCTAATCTCTTCAACAGAAATTATTGAACGTAACAAATTAAATTTCCCTAGTTTAAGAGAAATTTTTCTTCCCACAACTATAAAAAAGTCAATATATTTGGGGGCCAGGATTAAGTATGGTAAGGTTTAAATAAAGTACTATGCTTGCTCTTTGTTATATCTGTTTTTCAGCAGGAAGATGATCTTCTGTAGTCTTTGATTTCTTCCTTGCATTTTCTCCCAATTTTAGCAAGGAAGTTTTGCAGCTATAATTTTATTTTCATTATTCATATATTTTTATTACAAATTTATTTTTATTCATTCATTATTTATTTTTTTATTATAATTGTCCCTAATTTGGCTAATCATTTAACATTATTGTCCTTTCTTCATAGCTGTTTCAACAAATTCTACTTCTGAAAGAAAGGATATCTGAATAAATGGAATTTAAGATTTGATTAAAGCACTGATACCAATCTCTGAAACATTATCTCTTAAGTAATACTATGTGTCCACTATGCTGTCTCACGTATTAGTATAACTTCATAAATACTTACATGGATACTTTTTACAGATTTATTGAGATATAACTGATATACAATAAGGGGTACATGTTTAAAATGTACAGTTTGACAAAGTTTAAACTATGTTTGCATCTATGAAACCATACGATTGTATTTAGTGTAGCTGTGTTGGTAGTTACATGAATTTTTAAATCAAAGTAAATTTTTAAAAGAGACATTTTTTAAGTGAAATTGCAATTTAGGTGGTTAACTCCCAGTTTGGTTCATTTTCTTTATCAAGTATAAAGACTCAAGGTGGTATATTTTGTGTGATAAATGTGATAGAATTAACTTCATAGTAATTCTAAATGGATTTGTAGGATTTAAAAAATGGTTTCTAAATGACTAATATCTTTATCTACTTGTTTTTACCTAACATTTTCTTAATGTTATTTTATTATTTAATTGGACATCTTTGCAATCCAAATTTTGCAGGACCTATTTTTCCAATTCTCCCATAAATTTATTTGACTCTGCACATTCTTGTCCTTAATATTCATTTGATCTGGTTACCACGTTCGTGAATTCCAAAGCAAAATAAGATTAACAGTTAGCTCTCATTCTAAAATGATAAAATGATTTATGACCCCCAAGATGTACTTTCCTTTCATGTTAGTTTGTACCCTAGTTAAACATTTACACACACACACAAGTGTGTGTCCTCAGAAACTCTGTACTGCCCTGTTGTCGGTCCCAGCTGTCTAGAAGGGGTCTCTGTGTTGCTACCAGTCTGCATAGTCTGATAGCAGTCAGATCTTGCCCAGCCAGGGTGAGGCTGTGATGTGCGTGCCCTCACATAAGCTTCATGTCAAATAACATCTCCTCCTGCGTCCCTCTGACACCACGAAGGCAAGAGCAGATTGCAACTCTTCTCACATGTTTCTCAGAGTTCTGAAGTGAGTTCTTTTTCTTGGAATCTCAATGTCTGGATGCCTGGTTTTTCTGAGCTCAGAAAATTCATCTGTTTCTGAACTGTAAAAACTTGTTCTTTATGCCAAATAGATACTGATTTTTTAAATATCTTGTATTTCTTCTGGCACTGGTTCCTTTAAAAATATCTACACTATTTTAGGCCTCTGACAGCTAGATAAGGTAAGGGGGCTGAAGCAGTATTTCTTCAATGTCTACTCCAGCACAGCATCAATATAAATATTTATGCTTATATTGAGGAGACCTTCCAGAGTTATTGTTCCCCATCAATGGTGAAGTTCTCAGGAGGTGGGTGGGGTCCCACATTCTGTATGTCTATATTAGACTGTAAGTCCCTTGAAGGCAATTTATTTTTGCATCTTCACTGAGCTGGCAGAGTCCCTACACATAGCCAGTGTTTAACAATTGTTTATAAAATGAATCTCTCTATGGCCAGGAAGAGAGGTAAAGCCAGTGCCATATTATGTCAGGCTAGAGGCAGCAGTGAGTGAACATAAGAGAAATGCAGCTCAGCATAGTTTTGAAAATTAATTTCTGGTTCCTCAATTTATTTGATATACATTTAAGTGGAGATTTTTAGAGGTGAGCCACTATTGCCCAGACCTTTGGAATATGAATGTTTAATGCTATCTCTGCATTGTGGGTTAATTGTGGACTTTATTTGGTTGCAAGACAGCTGTTGAAGCAGTTTTATAAACTGAATGGACATCATTGCTTCTACTGTCCAGTGTAGGACACCTTGGAATGAATTCTTGCTACGAGAAGAAACATTAAAATGTGAACTAGAAGAAAACTAGTTTTTAAAGTTTGTCTTCTTTTTTTTTTTTAACATCTTTATTGGAGTATAATTGCTTTACAATGTTGTGTTAGTTCCTGCTGTATAACAAAGTGAATCCGCTATATACATACGTATATCCACATATCCCCTCCCTCTTGCCTCTCCTTCCCACCCTCCTTATCCCACCCCTCTAGGTGGTTGCAAAGCACCAAGCTGATCTCCCTGTGCTATGCAGCTGCTTCCCACTAGCTATCTATTTTACATTTGGTAGTGTATATATGTCAATGTTACTCTCTTACTTCGTCCCAGCTTACCCTTCCCCCTCCACATGTCCTCAAGTCCATTCTCCATGTCTGTGTTAAAGTTTGTCTTATATCCCCCTAGCATTCTAGGCAAAGTCCTGAACAGAAAGGTGGAATGGTCAAAACACTGTTAGAGATTCCTACCATCCTTGAGATTCTGGGAAAGTCTAAGAAAGGATAAGGAAAAGAAAAGCATTTAGTTGTGTCTTAGTGATAAAGAAAAGATGGATTTTTTAAACTTTATCCTTGTTGAAAATCTTTTAAAATATATTGGTCTATGTCTCTACCTCAATAAATACATTATGTTGATGTACAATTGAATACTATTGAATCTTTCTTTAGAAATCTAGAATCTCTTGGTTCCTTGGATCATGGTGTTTCCATAGCTGTTAATCAAATTCTTGTTTGAATTCCTACAACATTAATAATATTCTAGTGATTAGAGGAACAATAATATAAAAATATAATCTTATATACAAGTTTGGGAAATAAAATATACAGAGAGGATATGACATTTCAAATACCAGCAAGATATTTTCATTGAATATAAGATGCCGTAGATTATGATATGCACAATTACTTTTGTGGCATTAAAAAGATAAAAGAATAGTCAAGTATATTCACAATATGTCATTGATTAAGCTGTATTCTGATTTGAGAGATGTTAAGTATGAAAAAAGTGTGCGTCTCAGAATTAACAACACACTGCATATTTGACATAACAGAGAGGATAAACTGTAATCAAAAAACTAGTTGGCAACAGAGATGATAACTGCTCATGAGTGGCACATGAGGACTGGTAGGTAGGACTTCATTGGGAAGATGTGATATTTCAGGAACAAGAGAATAGCATAAAGAAAGGTAGAGTTGATCACTCTAGAGGCAGAAACAGAGACACCTATTAGATTATATATGTGCTAGACTTAGGACATATCCTAAAATTTGCTTTTCTGAATAAAACTCTAGTATGTATTTTCTGGTGTTCACAGAAATAAAACAAATTCTAGATTTTAGAACCATTGGTGATTTTAAAATATCAGAGACTAATACTCTGTCCTTAGGATACAGTTTTACACCTGAGAAAACTGAGCCCACGTTAAGAGACATAATAAAGTTACACAGGTAGTAAATGGTGAAGGGAAAATGACGGCTCAAGTCTCCCACACTGTAGAGCAGCGACCAAGGTTCTGAGGGCTCCAGTGAATGGAGATCTTAGTGTACCTTCCATGTCCACATCTCGAGATAGACAACCAGGCATCCTCATTTCCAAAAATGTTTATCAGGGTCTCCTGGTTTGTTTCTTGTTAAACCCTATGTTCTAAGACAGGTAACTGTTAGACGCTACTAGTTTCTAAAAATATTTCTAGTGGAAAATGCTACAGGCAACAATCGTTAAATGAATTGGGCAGCATGAGAAATTATTGAAGAAAAGAATATGGGCAGTTGTGACCTTCATTGTAAAGTCTTTGAATACATGCAAAATGCTTTCAACAATGCCTAGCAGCTAATGTATATGTTATTATTATACCTCTCTGGTCAGAGAGTAATGGCCTTACGTGCTCTAGAATTTGGATGAGTGTTGCCTAATTAACCAAGATAAGCCATATGTATGTATAATATTTAAATATCTGAAGAATGAAAAGATATATGTAATATAAAATAAAATATAAAATTTAAATATAATTAAATATATAATATAAATATAATTAAAATATATAATTTAAAAGAATTCTGGACAATTCTGGATGATGCAGGAAGTGGGTTTTGTTCATGTCAATAAATGCTATCACAGCAGAAATAAAAATGGAAAGCCAAGAGATGTGTTGTGTTCTGCTTTCATGAGTGCAATTTTAACCTTAACTCCTCAGTTTATAATACACAAATCACTTTGGGGGATGTGTTAGGAGGCTGGAAATAAAGTTCCTGAAAGGGCGTATTTCTTGAGTGGCCTGAATATGATCTAAAATATAAAGGTCTAATGGGATGTTTATGATTAAAATTCTGTTCAAACCAAGTATTTAATATAGCTGTATTAATTTAATCTCTTTGGGGACACTGGGGAAGATTTAAGACATTTAGAAGTATTGGGAATGAGCAATACAAACATAATTTAAACATTTTGGTTATTCCATGATAATATATATTCTGTACATGTGCATATTCACTTACCCAACCCATTGCTATCTCCTTCACCAAAAATAATTTAGGTTTTTATTTAAAAGAAAGGACCTATAAATATTTAGAATAAATATTTCTAGCTCATCACTGAACCACTATAGTTACCGAAAACTATATTTCCCATCAGAGCCTGTGCCTTATCATAGTTTAGTTGGACTTTGGTACATCCATTTCAGATTTGGCATGTTTTCCAGAGACAAGGACCTAGGAAGAAATTTTACATCTGGGGTTACAACAGAAAAGAGAAAATCATTCAGATATCTAGGATATAAACCAAAAAAGTAAATTTATGTGTATGTGTGATAAAGATTGTATAAATAGACACAGTTCTTATCCTGGTGTAATTTTAATAAACCTTATATAGATGTTTACATGTATAATTAACACAGTAATAATTATTATTAATAATATTACTTTAGCTCTATTTGTTGAATTTTTACTATGGTCAGGAGCAGTGTCGATGCTTTAATGCAATATTGAATTGTTATAACAGCTCTGTTTGGTAGCTATATTTATTCCCATTTACAGATGAAGAAATTAAGTTCAGGGAGGTACAGTTGTTTCAATGAGGTCACACAGCAATTTGTGACAGAGTCAACTCTGAAGTTGATCTTTATGCTCTATTATGGCATGAAAATAGATTAAGTATCCTAATAAGGATATGAGCAAAATGCTTCAGGAACAAGGGAGCCACTTACATTCCCTGTGAGAGTGACTGGGTGGATTAAAGAAAATTTTACAGAGAAGAGGACATTTGAACTGGAAGACCAAAGAAATGTCTTTCTGGGGAGAGGGACTAGTCTATGTAAAAGGCTGGGTGTCTGAGAGGGATGTTGGAGGAATAGTAAAGAATCCTGTGTGCATAGATTACAGAGAGGGCTTGGTGAGAGTGAGGCTAGATGATGGTAGAATGATGCCAGACCGCAAAGTGTCCCAGAGACCATGCCAAGGTGTTGGGCTTTATCCTGTGTGCAAAAGAGAGCATATTCGCCACTTGCTTGGAATGATAACCTTGGTAGCCTTGTGTACAGACTACCTGGAAGAGTGAATTAAAGTAGTGATACAGGATGGTAGAAGAGGCACTTTATTCAAGAATCACTTCAACTGGGTAAATCTTGGTGACTAAGTGGATGTGGAGATTGAGGAAGAGAGAGTTAAGAATATCATAAGGGTATATCATAGGGTTTACTGCATAATTATGAAATATTAGGCCATGACCAAACAAGCACCATAGGTTTACTTCTTAGATTCCAACCAGTAGTGTAGCTAGGTTTGCCTTGGGATCAACTAGTTTTCCCCTGTGAATTATAGTTGGCAGCATATAGCTTCTTGTTTCCATCTGATAGAGTTAAGTTTCTAAACCTGCATGTCCATTTTAAGTCTATACATCTAATTCTGGGCAGTTTGAATAATTAAGGAGGCATTTAATAAAATAGCTTTATTAATCAGCTACCATTTATTACAGTTTAATTTTTACCTCACTGGGTAAAAATAGTGGCCAAATAAATATATAGTTTCTCAATGGACCCTGACTTCATGTGATAGTCCCCGAAGTTCTCTGGGACAGGATGTCTGTGGTTTCACCACCTTGGCCGCTGCTCAGCCAGCTTTCTGCATTCTCTCCTCCCTGGTTCCCACTTCCCACCCCTCCAGTAATGGTCTCTCCAGCCCTAATGGTGCTGTGGCTCCCCTTAGCTCCCAAACTGGACTAACTGTTGGGGCAATAGGAGCTTGGTTTGGGATAAGCAGAAGAGATAAGATCAAAGTCCCAACACAAACAGAGTAAGAAATAGCCTGCCCTTTGAGATCTTGGCCGACTACACACCAACCTTGTGTTTATAAAGCCTTCAGTGCCTCACAAGGGAAACATGGCCACAGAAAAATTGGATGAGATATTCAAGTTTCTCCATATTTTAGGTTTTAGGCGAAGTCAGTTATATATCTTAGAATCCTTTTTTTTTTTTTTCCCTGTTCTTAGAGTTGCTTTCTAAATCAATCTTGTTGAAATCAGGTTGAAATGTTCCCTTTGCTTTATAAGGACATGCTCAATTGAATTTTTGAAAAATGTAATAGATACCTTTAAATTTAATAATTTAATGTGTTTACTTTAGAAAATAGGATTAATCAGAATCATATATAAGGTTGAGATTTTTGTAGATCTGCCATTCTAGTTTGAGGTCAAAGACCAAAATTTTATGTATTTATTTATTTATTTAAATTTAATTTTTATTTTATATTAGAGTATAGTTGATTTACAATGTTGTGTTAGTTGCAGGTGTACAGCAAAGTGATTCAGTTATACATATGCATATATCCATTTTTTTTCAGATTCTTTTCCCATATAGGTTATTACAGAATACTGAGAAGAGTTTCCTGTGCTAAATTTTAAAAATCATTCCTTTTTTATTACCATTCCCGTCAGCTGAATTCTTAGAGCTGCTAATCCTTTTGCTGAATTTTGTGGCCTGAGTTTTCTTTTCTTTTTCAGGATATAGTAGTAATAAATGAATGTATTATTGTAAAGAAGAGTTTCATATAATACAGTATTGTTCATATAAATCTTTTTGCTGGTCTAGGTTTAATAAAGCAAATAATATATTGATTCAAATACATTAGAACAGTCACATGAGCTTTTGATATTAGCCATATAACTAGGAATCTCTGTGATTTGTTTTTACTGAGTGTTGTCTTAGGAGGGCCCAGGTTTAACATGGAGAGAGTCAACCTAATTCTAGTATATATTAAAACCTTATTTATGCATTCTTCATTTTATTAGGAAAATTGGTATCTTGGAACTTATGAACTATGTAATTCAAGATGTTTTGTTTATGTGAAAAAAAAAAGAGTTTTGCTAAAACTCCTAGGATGTTTGAATTGATACTTGGGCTTTAATATTTCTGTCAAAATGCTTCTGGAGTCCTTACGTGAATGTTCTGAGTTCTAAGAAGTTTTTCAATGTCCCAAGAGTGATTTTGAAAAAGCACAACACACAAATAATGAATTTCCCATGAAAATCATGAAACCATAGGAGAGAAAGGAAGCTCTAGGACCTTTTAGCCTGGCATCCCAGGCATAGATTTTTCCCAAAAGCATGACACATCTTCGTAAAGTTTTCGTGTCTTCTCTTTAGCTTCTCAAAGGAGTCCTGGGCAAACAAATGGTTGAAAACCCCTGATCTAGGACCTACCATTGCTCTAAAAGTAATCAGTCTTAGTTTTACCATTAGCTTAGCACCCAGTTAAACAACAAACACTATATTAGTCCCTGGAGTGACCCATGTTTATTTTTACATACAGAAAGTTGTAACCACAAAGGCAACACCTATTTTTTTGCATGAGTTTTGCTGTAATATCATTCATTAAACCCCGGGCTGTGGGATTTCTTTGGTTCTTACATGCTCAAGGCAGTACAGTCGTTTGTATGAACCAAGAACTCCATGATCCTGACTCACCACCCCCTTTCTGGGTTAATCTGGTCCCCTCACAGTTGCTGCCACAAGACACTCGGCCACACTCACCGTGAATCAGAAAAGCTAAAAATGGTTGGGGAAAAAATAGATTAATGGTCATAGTTTATTCCTGAAATGTGTTATTATTAGCCTGATCCAGTTAAATGTTAAATGAAGCAGGCATATTTAACTAATGCTTTACTAAATTGCTATTTATTTACTAAATTGCTATTTATTTTATTTTTTAAGGCTTTTTTTAAAAATTTCAGCCAAGGAATGATGCATGCTACAGATTAATCTTTACTTTTCCCCACAAAGAATACCACCATTTCAACCCCCAGTGAACATGGCACTTTTTTTTTTTTTTAATCAGTCATCAATTTTATACACATCAGTGTATACATGTCAATCCCAATCACATGGCACTTTTTTGTTTCTTCCCCTTCTAATTTATTCCAAATTTTCAAGTGTTTTCTTCAGTAACGATGCTTTCTCCTGCCGCTCAGGTCTGCTGTCTGTCTCCATAGTTGCTAAAGACTCAATCTCACAGGAATAACATTCCTTGGACAACATTTTGGAAGATATTACTGAAAGAAGAAATCAAGAATTACAGTTTCATCGCAATTGTTATATTCAATAACAGATAGTCTTTGATCCACATAAGGTGCCTGTGGACTAGACTTTTAATCTTCAATGCAGTGGATCAGTGCCTTAACAGCTTTACTAGAGAACAGGGTCTTTTAAAACGAAGAGTTCGACGAGGGTAAAACTTCCCTTAAGACACTAAATTATTGTTATTATTTTTTAAAATAAATTTATTTTAAAACGAAGAGTTCGACTAGGGTAAAACTTCCCTTAAGACACTAAATTATTGCTATTATTTTTAAAAATAAATTTATTTATTTATTTTTAAAAATAAATTTATTTATTTATTTTTGGCTGCGTTGTGTCTTCATTGCTGCGCGCGGGCTTTCTCTAGTTGCCGCGAGTGGGGTCTACTCTTCGTTGCAGTGCACGGGCTTCTCATTGCGGTGGCTTCTCTTGCTGTGGAGCATGGGCTGTAGGCATGCGGGTTTGAGTAGTTGTGGGCCGCGGCATGTGGGCTGGAACCCGTGTACCCTGCATTGGCAGGTGGATTCTTAACCACTACACCACCAGGGAAGTCCAAAGACACTAAATTAAATGAACTTTTATTGAGCTCTTTCCATGTACTAGGTACTGGAAATTAGGCAAAGATAAAAATAAGACAATTTTGGTCTTCAGAGACCAACATTTTGTGGAAGAGTTCACAGACTCATGTAATTTATATACATAATAATTTACATAAATTACTTTGGTGAACTATATTGCACTGTGATCTCAGAGAGAAGGAAAAAAAAACTGATGGGAGGAGGAAGGCGTCACAAAGAGGTGACTTTGGGTCAAAGTCTTAAAGACTAGGTAGCATGTGTGTGATGTTTGTTTTCCCCCTGACCAGAAAAACAGGAGAAAGCAGGAGTCAAGACAGGAGCATGACAAAGTGTGACTGGTCCAGAGAACAGTGAGTAATCCCAGGTGGCAGGAGCGTAGAGGACAGGAGAGAAGTGGGAAGCAGACCGAGGAGGGTGAACTCTGACTGTCCTCCAAGGACACATGAAGGAATTCAGACTTTTCTACAAAACAGTGTCTCCAAAATAGAGTGGACAAGGAGTACTAGGGTTCCGTTTAAAATTTGCTTTTTGTCTCTTTCTTTTTAAATGTCTATTTTTAATGCATTTTTTTTCTATTTATCTCTTAGTGGACCAGTAAATGGATATCTTATGTGGATTAATATACATCCATAATTAACCTTTTTCCTGGAGAGCACAGTTAAAAACATGTGGATGATTGGTATGAATGACTACATCTTCTCCAATCTCAAGCAGAGGATGTAGCAGATTAACTTCAGAATTAGATGATGGAGATTATTAGATCTGGGAAGATCTTGGAGGTGATATAATTTGATTCAGTCTTTCTACAGATGAACTAGAGTCCAGTGGCTAGAAATCACTTGCCAAGATTTACATAGAGTGTTGGTGGAAGATAAGCCACCAACGGGTCTGTATAATCCATCTGCATTTCTCTCTTGAAGCCCACATGTTTTTTCTTTAACTAAGGACATTCTTGCCTTTTAACAGTATTCTATCAGCAAATTGAACATAAATCCTGTGTTCATGGCACCGACGGATAAAACCCAAATAACGTTAACTGAAGCATGATGAACAGAAGATATGTAAAAGTGGACCCTAATGACAAGAAGTATTTTTTTTTAAAAAAAATCTTTATTTTTAAGAGACCATTTAAAGTGAACGCTTGTTATCTGGAAAACAGTCACATGGTATAACTTCTTAGTCTCCAAACCTCCAGGTAGAACATTGCTTTTGTTCTTTGATAAGAGGAAGGATCTGGGCAGGCAGATAATCTGACTCTTGGGGCCCTTGACAATCCTCAAGTCTTTGACTCTTAGCTAAAATTCTCACAATATTGGCTTTTTTGAAATTTACCCCCTCCATCCTTTTTAAAAGTAACTTTTGGGAAGAAATCACACCCAGGCATTGCGAAGAATCAGCCTTGAGCTGGAAGGCTTAAAAGCCTTTTATTTTCATTGATTTCAGTTTCACTGCAATTAGGTGGGTTTTTGTTTGTTTGTTTGTTTTAACTATTTCCTTAACTATTTCAGGTAAGTCAATGATATTTTAAATCAGAGGCCACAAACTGGCAGCTCATGCGTAGAATTTGACTTATAGATTGTTTTGTCTTTGTTTTCCCCCACAGACTTTGTTTTATAATTTTTAAACTTTGGAAAATGTTTAATTTTGAAAATGTGAACAAAGGACATCTATATATGCTTTACCTAAACTCACCACCTCATTTGCTTTATCATTCTCTTTCTTTCTCTCTTTGTCTCTCTCTCTCTCTCCACACAGACACATACACCCCACAGTTTTTTTGTGTGTGTTTTTTTTTTCCCAGACAGTTTAAGAAAACTATTTAAGAGTAGATTGCATATATCTTTCCTTTTACACCTTAACACTTCAATGTGTATTTCCTAAGAGCAATGATAACTTGGGTAAAATGATAACTTCCATAACTTCAGTACAATTATCAAATTTAACAAATTTAACATTGATATATTTCTTTTATCTACTTTCCATATTCCACTTTATCCACTTGTTCCTGTGATGTTCTCTAAAGCAATTCCCCCCAATATGGAATCTGGTCTAAGATCACATTTTGTATTTAGTTGTCTTGTCTGTTTAGTTTCCTCAATCCGGAATGGTTCTTCAGCATTTTCTTAGGTTTGCTTATTTGTTGTTTATGACATCAACAACATATTTGAAGAATTCAGGTCAGTTAATTTATAGAATGTTGCTCAGTTTGGGTTTTTCCAGTTTTCTCATGACTGGATTTAGGTTATGCAGTTTTGGCTGGACTATAACATAACAGATGTTGTGTCTTTCTCAGGGAACCATATCTGGTAGCGTAAGATGCCCATCCACACCCAGATGATATGAATTTTAATCACCTGGTCAAGATTTTCTCTATTTTCTCCACTGTATTGTTACACTGTTTTCTCTTTTGTAATTAAGTAATTTGTGGGAGATGCTTTGAGACTATGTAAGCATCCTGTTCCTTATCCAACTCCCTTCCCCACCTTAATTTAGCATCCATTAATGATTCTTGCCTAAAATCATTTTTTCTTATGATAGTTGTAAAGTCATGATTTTCTAATTCCATCATTCCGTCTCTATACTAGTCAACAGTGTACTGTAAGGAAGAAGTTGACTTTCTTTTCCTCTTTTTCTTTCTTTTCTTTCCTCCTTTCCTCCTCTTCCCTCTCTCTTTCTTATCAGTGTGACCCTATGGATTATTTTTTATTGAGTTTTGTTTCAATCCATTACTGTCTTCATTTATTTTGATTCTGAAATTTTCCCAGATCTGTCTCCTTCAAACTGTCTACTTATGTCCTTTGACTTATTAGTCAATTAATTAATTAGCACTTCTTTATTTTCTGGCACAATATGTTCTGTATTCATCTTGTACTTTCCCTGCCTCAGCCCCAGAATCAGCCATTTCTAAAATAAACAAACAAAGACTGGTTTCTTTTGGTGGAGAATGATGTTTAGAAAAATCTGGACACCGACCTGGCACTGAGATCATTGCTTCTGAGACGTATTACTTCCATGGGCTTTTAGCAGTTTTTGGCTCTGTTGCTATATAACAAGTGACCCCAAAATGTAATGACTTGAAGAAAAATTTATTATTATCTCTCACAATTTTTGTGTTGGCTGGCCTCAGCTAGGCAGTTCTTGTTTGGGCTTTCTCACACAGTTGTAGTTAAATGGTGCCTGGGACTGGAGTTGTCTAAAGGCTCGACTGGAATGACATCCAAGACGGCTCACTCACAGGGCTGGCAGCTGGTGCTGGCTGTCAGCTGAAAGCTCAGCTGAGGGTGTCAGCTGGAGCATCTCTAAGTGGCCTCCGCACGAGGCTTGGGCTTCCATAGCACAATGGCTGGGTTCTGAGAAGAGGCGTGACAAGGGTGAGAGGAGGAAGCTGAAACTGCAATCCTTTTACAAGCAAAGCCTGGAACTGGTACAGTGTCCTTTCCTGCATATTCTATTGGTGTAAGTAGACACAGACAATCCCAGATTGAAGCAGGTGGAGAAATAGATACCACCTCTCTATGGCAGTCTGGTGTTCATGTACAGGTAGGGAAGACGTTTATAGTAGCCATCTTTAGAGACAAGCTACTATTTATTTTAGAAATGATGAGTTTATACTGGTACCTCCAATTTCATCCCAACTCCACAATGATCTCCTTTGTATCTCCCTTCTTCTCAGTTGTTCAATCTAACAACATGCTCAAAATAGTTTCAGGACTGCTATAAGAGATCAAGGTTTGTTTGTGTTCTTATTTTTGTAGACTGGGGGTTTATAATTGAAATCTTCATACACCTTTACCATTTTCTTATTGTTTGTTCTTAATGATTTCATCTCTTTTGTTGTTTTTGTAAATAGAACTTTATCTTTTATAATATTGTTAAACTTGCATTTATTTGCCTACTCATCATTTTTAAATAGATTGATTGTGAATGATTTTAGTTTGAAATGTACTATTTCATAGTCTTCACAACTACTCAATAGCCTAGATCTAGCCTGTTATTTGGCTAGTTTTTAAAGGCATTTGAGTTATTTCAACCATTGAAAACATATTTCACATTATTTTATAAAAGAATCCTTTGTAAATAGTTTGGGAATGTAAAGAAATTGTCCACAGTGCAAATCTCTTCCCAATAGAAGTGTTTTACAAATTTTATTTTAATATGTATGTGTTTTTTTTTAAAAAAAGCAAGCACCCTGACCTCATAATTCATTCATTTTTATCTAAGGCATATGTTTGGCTACCTGGTGCTGCTCCCAAGTTAAGCAATGGGTCATGTAATTTGAGAAGATTCTCTCAGCTAGTTCAATAATAATTAGATATTGCATGTGTATTAAACATGACCTATTCTAATAAACTTTGCATAAAATGTCTTCATATTGCTTGGCATTTACAAATTCAGTGGCCTTTAAGAAAGAAGGTTACATCAGGAATTCCCACCTATTCTACTTTTAAGTCATTTAAAAAGTGAGCAAAAGTCAGCCCTTGAATACAAAGTGCAAATATAATAAATGACCCTTGAATACTTTATTAATAACCAATGACCTAATTATCACAGGCAGTTATCTAATCAGCCATTAATTTTGAAGTACTTGTAGAATGGTGTTTTCTAACACCAAACAATTCTTCAATTCTCCAACACCAGCTGGGTGTCCAACAATTTAATTCAGGTCTGACACTGTCTACCTGGAGTTAGCATCAGATTATGCAGATTAAGGGCTCAGTCCCACAAGGCTGCTCCCCCTTTAGATACCAGTTGCTAGTTCGGAGCCACTCAGACTTCTGATTGACTGTAGGTTCTCAGAACTCCCTCCTCAGCTTTGATAATTTGCTAGAATGGCTCACAGAACTCAGGAAAACACTTCACTTACGTTTACCAATTTATTAAAAGGGATATAATTCAGGAACAGCCAAATGGAAGAGACATATAGGGCAAGGTGGGGGCAGGGCACAGAGCTTCCATGCCCCCTCCAGGCGCACCACCCTCTCACAGCCTCCGTCTGTGCACCAACCTGGAAGTTCCCTGAATCTTGTTCAAGAGTTTTAGTAGAACTCGATCTCCAGCAAACCCTTCCTTCCCAGGAGGCAGATGGATGGGGCTAAAAATTCCAACCCTCTCATCTCTTGGTAGTGACCAGTCCCATCCTGAAATTATCTAGGGGCCCCACTGTAAGTCATCTTATTATAAACTCAGGTGTGATTGAAAGGGGCTTGTTATGAATAACAAAATGTACCTCTATCACTCAGGAAATTCCAAGCATTTTAGGAAATCTGTACCAGACTGGGGACAAACACCAAATATATTTCTTATTAGGCCACATGTAGATATTCATGTATAAACTATGGCTTTTCTTCGACTTTTCCATAAGGAATGGTGGAGAGAAGAAGCAACGTGGGGGACGAAGATGAATGAATAAATTGAAAGAGAGAAAACAAGAGGAGGAAGGATGTAGAGATAAAGGAGAAAAAGAGCAGAGTAGAGAAAAGCATTTATGTACTCTTACAACATCCCATAGATTTTCACAGAATTAATTTGAAGTTGGAACTTGTATTAATTCTGGATATTAATTATGATAAAAGTTCTGGCCATTTCTAATTATTTTCTCTTTCCTTTAATGATGATGATGATAAATCATACTATTGAAAGATAATATCTTTTAAAGTTTGCTTATTGTTAAGATATATATCAGACTTACCATAAACTTGGATGATTGAATATTTTCATAAATATGTCGTTCATTTTCTTAACTCGGGACAAAGTCACAGGTAGTCTTGAATACTACAAGAAAACATGATCAAATAAATATCCTTGAGACCTAATGATTCAGGAACCGCTTTAATGCAAGGCAATTATTTCAGTAAAGTTAAGCTATTATAATCATTCATTAACGATGTTTCCTGTCTGAAATACATAGTCACCAATGTCACATTATTAGGTTACATAAATAAGCATGGTACATTTGCTTAGGGCTGGCTTGTCAAGTATTTAGTTTTAAAGTGTCTAAAATAGCTCCCAGAGGTAAATCCAGGAATACAGGAATGATAAAAATAGAACAGTTTTTCTTAATGAAAGATAACTTTATCAACTGTTCTTCTCAGCCAGAGTCTCTAACAGACAAGTGAATAAGGGACAGTGTCTCCTGGGAGAAATATCATTGGGAAAACTTTTGTGATTACCATAGTAGCAGGAATAAGTTTTATTCTTATTGACTTTCTAAATACTTTTATTTATCTCCTTCATTGCCATACAATTCTAAGAAAAGATACCTAACAATTCATTGAAGAAGTCTGAATTTATATTGAATCAATGACAAAGGTCTGGGAAATAACTCCCCAAAGAATAAACACAACAACAACAATAGGTGCTGTGTATTGAGTGGTTTGAGGGTGTCAGGCACTGTGTTAAGTCGTTAGCATAAACTTTCTAATCTTCCTCTTCTCCAGACCTTTTGAGGTAGATAGAATCATAGACGATATGTGTGGATATGATTTTCCACTTATTGTGCCCATTCTGTACTATTGAACTACAAAGGAATATGTCTAATCGCCTGCATTTACAAATCCAGTGATCTTCAACAAAGTCTCTCCAGCATATGGTTTCTTTTTTCAAAGACCTTTCTTCTTCATACCAAATAGTTACATTTTCTCTTCCTCTGTCTTCTTAACATTAAAATTTGTCAAACACCCCTGTAGTGTCTCCCTGAAATGTACGTAGAAATTCAATGATCTTCTATTATGTACACAACTGTGGAGAAAAAAAATCACTTCCTTTGTTCTGGACTCTATAAAATGTGTGTAGCTTAGACTATATGACTTGTTGGCTCAGCCCCATTGCATTATTGACTGTATTTAATTTTTTTTTTTTTAATTAATTAATTTATTTATGGCTGTGTTTTTGGGTCTTCGTTTCTGTGCGAGGGCTTTCTCTAGTTGCGGCGAGCGGGGGCCACTCTTCATCGCGGTGCGCGGGCCTCTCACCATCGCGGCCTCTCCTGTTGCGGAGCACAGGCTCCAGACGCGCAGGCTCAGTAATTGTGGCTCACGGGCCCAGTTGCTCCGCGGCATGTGGGATCTTCCCAGACCAGGGCTCGAACCCGTGTCCCCTGCATTGGCAGGCAGACTCTCAACCACTGCGCCACCAGGGAAGCCCTGTATTTAATTTTTGATGGCAACTAAAGCACCAAATTGATTTTCACATGTGAACTACTCAGCCATGACCATCTGTCCTGAACTTGTGATTATTGATGGGATGGATTTTTTATTTATATTTTATGTATTTATTTTTTATTACTATATGAATATGTAACATTTATATAGCATTTATGTATTATATAACCATATTATATAAAACGTAGAAATGAGCTTTATTTTATATTTTGATTTCATATTCATTTATATATTATATGTCATAAATATTTATTTACCTCATTAAATTTTGTCTTATTATATCTGTCTATCATAACCTTAAAATCAATTTCTCTAACATTTTCTTTCCTTCTACCTTCATGCTATCTCAATAATTACTGGTTTAATAAATTTCCCAATTTGTCCTGCATGTCCTCACTAAAGCCACTGACCAAAAACATTTATACACACGCACACACAACTCGTCTTGGATAGAATACTGGGCCTATACCGTTATAAAACATCACTTAAATTAGATTTATTCATTACTCAATCTTTTGTTTGTTTTAAGTAAAACAATATACTTTTGTTTGTTTTAAGTAAAACAATATACTTTGCCAGACACCTTGCTAAAGCCCTCACCAAAAATGGAAGATATTTTCTTAGTTAATCCCTTATTAACAGTAATGAGTCTTTATTCTCTAAGCAGTGCCCAAATCATATTTGTTCCAGAGCTTTGTGTGAGAGACGGATGTCAAGATGACCAGATTATAGTTTACAACATTTACCTTTTTCTTTTTTCAAATTTGGAAAAATAGTAACCTCTCTCCTGTCTTTGAATACCTTTTACGGGGTCAACATTTCCTTAAAGATCGTGAACAATAGTTCAGTGGTTAAGCTGGAATTTTTCACTGTACCTTGCAAGAGATTCATCCAAGAGATCTAAGCTCATTCAGAATAAAAAACTGGCTCTCTCTTACAATTTTCTACCCTAATTTCTGGTTTAATTTCACTGAATAATTAAAAAAATTTTCTTCCCAATATGACAATTATCTCCTTGACAGAGCAGAGAAAATGTTGGAGCATTTTCACTTTGTCATTTATTAACATGATGCTACTCATCCTAATCAGCAGGCCTATTCTTTATCTTCCTGGAGCTGCACTTATCTCAAACAAATGTTTCTTAGTTTGTTCTTGATATTTTTTCAAGCCTTGGTTCATTCCTAGCTTTAACCTTTGTTAGACTATTCTTATAGAAGGCTTGTTTCACACTTTGTATTCATCTTAACCATATGTCACAATTTAATCTAACATTTATTGAGCATTTTATATACATTATCTTGTTTGAAATTCACAATATTCTATGAGGCATGTGTCACTAACCCATTTTACAGATAAGAAGTTAAGTATTTCAACAAAGTCAGGCATCTGGTAGGCAGCAGAGCTGGACAAAAATGAGCAATTTTATTTCGGAGTCTGTACGCCACTATGATATATTGGTTCTTCCTTCCATGTTTTCTGTAGGCCATCTGGAAAGATCCTTTTGTAACCATATTAATAAGCCCTTTCTTGTTATTCAAAGGTGTTAAGTGTACATTAATTTCTCTGCTCTTCTGAGTCATTATTTCCCCTTTAAAATAAATCTACATCTGACTTTTTCTTTGGACTTTTTGATATTTAACTTCCTAAGTTTTAGGAAGCATGTGTGATTGTGACTAGATTTTCCTCCTTGGGTTTCCCAAATTTAGATATTACATTTTATCACAAGTCTTGCATTGACACTTTATGAGAGGATTTATTTTTGAAATTCAGGATTAGAAAAATATATTCCCGCAGCTTCCTCCACTTTCAGAAAAAGTTAACTACCAACAAAAAAATTAAGAATTTCTCAAATACACTTCTTATAGTCTAAAGATATTCCAATGGATATTATGGATTTAAATATGGAGGTAAAAGAAAAGTGCCAGGCAATTTTCACATAATCAAGATTATAACACAATAAGAAAAATAAAATAATAAGTAGCCAGTTTGGAGCACTGAATAGGCAGAAACTTTGGATGACCCAGTGGGGACAGGAACTGACTCTGTAGCTCTGACAAGAAAAGTTGTGGAAAGAGGAAGAGAAGCGAGATGTTGACAGTCATCAAAAGCTAATAGACATTAAAAATGTTTGTCAAAATAAAAATTTCAAATAAAAAGTTGATGCAAGAGGGAAGAGATATGGGAACATATGTAATGTATAACTGATTCACTTTGTTATAAAGCAGAAACTAACACACCTTGTAAAGCAATTATACTCCAATAAAGATGTTAAAAAAAAAAAAGTTGAAAAATTTATTCAAAGAAATCTTCTTGGAAATACAACAAAAATACAAAGTCAAAATAACACACAGAAAGAAAAAAGATGAAATATGTGTAAGAAAAGACAAAAGAGTCTATCCAAGTGAGTTTACATGAGGCTGATAGGGGGAGTTACACATACACACACACTCACACACAAGGGAAGAGAAGGCCCAAATAAGTGCCTAGCTCATTGAATGACAAAAAATGACACAAAGAACATTGTGTGAAATTTTACAAAAGAGAATTTTCTAAAAGCTCTGAGAGGGAAAAACATCTTGAATACATCATCTACAAACACAGGAGAATCAGAAAAACACTGGACTTTTCAATGACATGCTCAATGACTTGTCAACAGCATGCCAGAGATGGTAGAGCTGTTCTTTTAATTTTTTGAAGGAATAGTTTTCATCCAGAATTCTATTCTCAGCCAAACTATCAATCAAATTTGGAGGGTAGAAAAAATATTTTAAGACATGCAAGGGCTCAGAAAACATGTCCATGAAATCTTTTTTTCTTTCAGGAAGCTTCTTGAAAGAATAAATCAAGAGGAAGACCTGGGATCTAGAAAAAAATGATAATAGATAACATTTGAATGCCAAAAAAATGATTATTTCACAACTACTGTGGGAAGGTAGATAATGAGGTGGGAGTGAAAGAGAACTAAATCATTGTCTGTTACAGCAGGAAATAAATAGTGCCTGAAATTGATAAATCAAAAAATAGCAGTATAAAAATATAATTTAGTGATGGCTATCAGAAGAAATAGTTAAAAGCTTTAAAAATGGATTGTTCCTGAGAGTGGGAAAGAGCTAGAAAAGGGATAGTGGTTTCTCATTATTAGCTATTAAGTACTTTATTATTTTTTAATCTAATGTTTGTAAATCAGTTAGAATAGGCTAGGTTATGCTTCAGTAGTAAATCACCCAAAATCTCTGTCTAGCCATCTTTGGAGTCAAGCCACTATATATATCAGAACTAATGAGTTTATACTGATGCCTCCAATTTCATTCCAACCTCACAATGCTCTCCCTTGTTTGTATCTCCTTTCTTCTCAGTTGCTCAGTCTAATAATACACAAAAAGCAGCTACAGGATTGCTGTATACATGCCACTATGAAAAACAAACCTACTGAGAAAAAAATCAAGATTTGTTTGCAGTTCTTAAATCAATCTCTAGGACTTAAGTCCTAAGCAATAAACTCAGAAAATTAATGAAAGAGTTTAAAAAGCCTCTTCAAAATAAGTTCCATCTGGTCACCTAAAAACATTCTTCTAGAGTTTGAGACTAACTTGATATTTAGACTGTAGCATCTGGAAAAATATAGTGTCCAGTGCTTAATAAAAGGAAGTACAAGACAAGCTCAGATCATGTCAATAGGTGGAAGCTGCCCACACACCTCTATGGAAAACTACTGAGAGCCTCACTGGTGTTCTTAGCAACTGTAAACATTTTGAAACTTCTGAGTCACTCTACGTGGGCTTTCTTTCCTCAAATGCTTTCTTCTTTATCAGATGATATTGACTCTTTTTTACTGGTTTCTATTTACCTATTTTTTCGTCAGGGCTATTAAATTCTCTGCTCTGTCTTGATCTCCTCAATAGGCACACCTGTAAGTAACTGTGCATTACAACAAAAATGAACCAACCTTTCTTCTGGCTTCATTATTTTGGTTGTTCATGCATCAGTTCTCTTGGCATAGAGCTCTTAGTCTGCAACTTTCCTATTGATTTTCAAAGGTGGAAAAATGTCCCTTGCCCTTCAGAGGAAGAAAGACTGGAGCAAAAGCATCTAGTCATGTTGGCCTTCAGCTCAACTGAAGTGAGAGCTGCTGACCAACCGGAGCTAATTTAAATGAATGCTCCAAACAATGAAAGACCAGGATCACCTGGGAATAAGAGAAACTTGCAAAACTGAATACCATCTGACACTCAGGAACAGGCCAAACTCATCCTAAAAACATAGGGGAAAAAATGCAATCCCTATCAAAATACCAATGCCATTTTTCACAGAAATAGAACAAATAATTCTAAAATTTGTATGGAAACACAAAAAACCTCAAAAGAATCTTAAGAAAGAAAAATGAAGCTGGAGGTATCATGCTCCCTGATTTCAAACTATACTACAAAGCTACAGTCATCAACACAGTATGGTACTGGCGCAAAAACAGATACCTAGATCAATGGAACAGAATAGAGAGCCCAGAAATGAACCCACACTTATATGGGCAATTAATCTACAACAAAGGAGGCAAGAATATAAAATGGGGAAAAGACAGTTTCTTCAATAAATAGTGCTAGTAAAACTGGACAGCTACATGCAAAAGAACCAAACTGGACTACTGTCTCACACCATATGCAAAAATAAACTCAAAATGGATTAAAGACTTAATTGTAAGGCCTGAAACCATAAAACTAGAAGAAAACATAGGCAGTACTCTCTTAGACATCAGTCACAGTAATACTTTTTTTGGATATGTCTCCTCAGGCAAGGTAAGTAAAAGCAAAAACAAACAAATTGGACTATATCAACCTAAAAAAGCTTTTGCATAGTGAAGGAAAATATCAACAAAATGAAAAGGCCACCTACTGAATGGGAGAAGATATTTGCAAACAATATATCCAATAAGGGGTTAATATCTAAAATATACAAAGAGCTCATAACATACAACATCAAACAAACAAACAAACTGATTAAAAAATGAGCAGAGGATCTGAATAGCCATTTTTCCAAAGAAGACATACAGATGGCCAAAAGGCATATGAAAAGATGCTCAACATCAGTAATCATCAGGGAAATGCAAGTCAAAACCACAATGAGATATCACCTCACAACTATCAGAATGGCTATTATTCAAAAGACAACAAATAATAAGTGTTGGTGAGGATATGGAGAAAAGCGAACCCATGTGCACTGTTGGTGGGCATGTAAATTGGTGCAGCCACTATGGAAAATAGTAAGGAGATTCCTCAAAAAATTAAAAATAGAACTACTATGTGATCCAGCAATGCCACTCTTACATACATATATATAAAAAAATATATCCCCCTATGTTCATTGCAGCATTATTTACAATAACCAAGATACAGAAGCAATCCAAATGCCCATCAATATATGAATGGATAAAGAAGATGTGGTATACACACACACACACACACACACACACACACACACACAATGGAACATTACTCATAAAAAAGAATGAAATCTTGCCATTTGCAACAACATGGATGGACCTTGAGGGCATTATGTTACTAGGTTGTTACCAGAAGAGAGAGGGTGTGGGAGGAAAGAAATAGATGAGGGATATTAAGAGGTGCAAATTGCCAGTTGCAAAATAAATGAATCCCAGTTATGAAATGTACAGTGTGGAGAATACAGTCAATATCTAAGTATTATCTTTGTAGGGTGACATATCCTAACTAGAGTTATCATGTTTATCATTTTGAAATATATAGAAAAAAATTATCTACGTTGTGTAAAACAAAAACAAAAAAGTTAGGGAAAAAAGTCTTGAATTTAGTGAAATCTGGCAAACTTTTCCTGAAAAATTTATCCCATAAATTCAGTTTTGACTGGACAGGAGAAATCAATCAATCTAGTCTTTATTCTAATTAGTTCTAACCCATGTGTTCAGGTTGAGAAATAAGACAAATAATTAAACATCTTGGAAAGTCCCATAAATCACAGTCTTAATTCCCCCACATCACTTAGAAACACACTTAGAAACTTAGAGTTCATTCGATTTTGAAAATGAATTTCAGAGTGGTTAAACCACTTGTTGTACCTCACATAGTAAAGCAATTATTAGAAAAGCTAAAAATTTAAATTTTGATTTGCAGTTTGAATTATACAATCACTCTAAGCTCCCACCCCTTCCCCAAAAGCATACCATTGTTTGTAAGAGAAGATTTCAGCCCAGCCCAGTCATCCAATGAGACCTCGCTACCCTGGTCCTCAGTTACTCACTCAGCTGCGGGCTCATTCTGATTCTTTTTCAGGTTGTTACCAACTTAAACCTCTGAAATCAGAAATAAAAACCTTTAGCATTTTAGTGACACAATCTTCATTAATGGAAACAATATTATGAATGAAATTTCCAATATTTTCCAGGACTAATGTCCTTTTCAGTAAATGGTCTCTTGATAATTGCTCTGTGAACATTTAAGCATTATCATTACAGTTCTTAAAATGACCAGAAGTCATTACTCAAAAGCTTCCTTACCACACAATTACTGGGTCATGTGCTTCTTTTGTGCTTCTGGACTACTCCACCATGATTCAACTTTTGTTTGGGAAAAATAGATTTTGTGTCAGCAACAAAAAAATCAGTCTTTCATGAAAATCTAAAAAAACAAAAACTTGCATTATTTTTATGAAATCAAGCACACAGAAATATGTATTAGGAGTATTATAATTCTAGTATCTTATTGAACACTTATTATGTGCCAAGTTTAACATTGTTACAGGGATTATTTCATAGTTTAATCTGGACATCACCCCTCTGGAGTGGATACTAAAATTAACCAAATTTTGAAGAGAAAGAAATTGTTTAATAGCAATTCCTGCATCACTCAAAGTAAATGAAGCTATTAAAGTAATTTTTGGAAAAGATAATGAAAGTCCTAATAGCAGTGGTGAAGCAGGTGAGGAAGAGGCTGATTACTGCAGGGACAATTGGGAAACCCCTTGGTGGATGTACCTGGGAAAGCACCAGAGAATCAAAGGAGACTCAAGTTATTTCTAAACTTCCATGAAACTAGTCTTTACTCATCAAAAATCATTTTCTACCTCAAGGTTTCTGGGTATGGATTTAAACTTCTTTGGGGGATTCAAAGTCACTGCAAGAGGTTTGGTGCTGATATCTCTAGCAAATCTCTTCTCTTCAAATCTCCAACTAGATTCTAAGATCATCTGGGGCCTGGTACAGAGGGTCTTGTTTCTCTTTTGCCAAAGAAGAACCAGATGGAGGAGGTTACCCTAGAAAAGATCACTAAACTCCCAAGGGAAGGTTAAGAGACAGGTGATAGCGAGCAGAAATGTACAGAGGTAGACCAGGGATTACTAGTTTGGATGTCAGTCACCTACTACTGTATGGCATCATCACTATAGGCTCTGTTTCAAAGTTGACTCTGTTTGTCTGACAAAGAGGAATCAAACCAATGATCTACAGAGTTTTCCAGGTTTGGTGCTCTTTATACCCCAAGTTTAGCAAGGACTAGATTCTTATAAGCTATAATTTTGTATTGTGTTTCCCAAACTAGAAATCACAATAGATATGTTGTCTTTTGTTCTTTGCCAGTCTTGTCATACTCCGGTCTGCCCACTAGCATTAATCTTCATGGTCACTACACTTTCTATATTTGGTTACAAAAGCTCCAGGCTGCATATGTATTAACCAAACAGTAGCCAGGGAAGGACAAAATTTCATTCATGAGACAGTGTCAAAGCTGCAACAGAATAGAGAGACTATTATTTTTTCCTTTTAAATGGGGATGAAACACAACCATAGATTATTCTTATTGTCTGTGCTTTCACAAGCATAGTTAGTGACAATTGCAGCTCATAATACTTTCTTTCATTCCTGCTAATAAACGTCCATTCAGACCTCAGTGTGGAGGAGGTAGGTAAGAGTTTACTTGAATATATATACAGAGGGTCAACAAATTCCTCCTTGATTTTAACTAGTTCCATTTGAAACACAACCTTTCCAAGTTGCCTTTGAATATTTAATATTAATACTAAATTAATATATTAACAATATAATATAATTAACATATTAATTAAATTAATATTTATTATTAAAATTGTCTTTTGATAATATTAACAATAAAATAATTATGTCAATGATATAAAAAGAGAGAGATTTTATATAAAACTCTCAGGCATGAAGTTAAAAGAGGCAACAGGCCCATTCTGATATAATGGCTAAATGGTTTAAATTCCCATCCTTGTTCTGTTAGACCCAGCAATTGGATTCTAGTAACAGCTAAAGGTTTAGTTGTATGAAAAAAGTTATCTCAGAAATTATCAATATTCCTATATAAGACCAGATCTGCCTGTCTTAAAATGTAATCAACCTACTTAACTACTCCATTTTACCACCGTTTTTCAAATATGTCTTACTCTAAATCTTTTCTGCAAACTGAAGGACAATAAAAAATTTAGCCTTTACTAATCCATTTATTTATTTATGAAACACTTTCTGAGCATCTACCATGTGACAGATACCATGCTAGGGATTGGAGATAGAGGTGATTAAGTCATTCTCTCTATCCTCAAGGAACTCATAAATGTTTGGTCAGATCAGTAACGGAGATAATCATAGTAGTAGCTAATATTTATTGAGCTATATACCGGGTAGGATTCTAAGAACTTTATAGGTACAAGTTTTTTTTAATACATAATAGTGTCCTTTTGGATATAAACACATTATTATTCCCATTTCACAGGTGTAGAGACCGAGGCAAAGAGGGACTTGACCAAGGTCATACAGGACAATCAGGTGTAGAGATAGGATTCAAGTGCAGGCCGTCTGACTTTGTTCTCAGACACTATGCAGAGAGGGTGCCTCACCCAGGCTGGTGATGGAGGCAGCTCAGGGGGCAGACTTTCAGAATAAGGCAGAGCTCAGGCTGAGCTTTAAAGACTGAGTAGGAGTTAGCTAGCAAAGGGATGAAGAAAAACAGGTGGGACATCATAGAAATGAATAATGTGAGTCAAGACAAGGCTTGAGAGTGACACACAGCATCCATCGTGAAGGGGCCTATGTGCTACTGCTGCTGCTGGGTGGGGTCCCAGGGAAATTGATGTGAAGTGGGAGGGAGATGGGGATTAGCAGTAAGCCTGGACCAAGTGTAGGGCTTCACTGGGGTGGGCCTTGCGGACTTCCTTAGGAGACTTGGATCTTATCCTGTTCCTCATATCCAACTACATTTTGTGGGGCTTTTGTTTGTATGTTTGTTTGTTTGTTTTATTGTTTGTTTACATTGCTTTGACCTACAGTTTATAAGCTGAGTAAATGTCAAGTCATTTTTCTGGGGGACCTCAGTTTCCTCATTCTGATTAAAGGAGTTTGGTTTAGATGATCACTTAGATCCCTTTTAGTTGAGCTTTCTATCTGTTTATCCCACCTCTTTAGTCTCTTGTTTGTGTGATTAAGTTCTTTCTAAAGCTAAACTTTACCAAGCTTATGTATCTCTGCCTCAGCTCAATATAGAAGCAAAGTCTAGTGAAACCCTGGGTAGTTACGGTTTAAAGGAATAATGCTCCCCTTTGCTCACTTCAATATAGAAGATGGTGGTGATGTTAGGGAATGACATAGCAGTAGTAGAATTACAAGTTAGATGTACATGTGGGTAAAACCAAATTATGTATTAGTGAAGCATGGTGCTCATAAAACGTTATCACTGTAGCGTATATTAATCCTTTGTTCTTTGGCTCTCCTGATTGCAATGAACTCTGTTTCAGAGACACTGCTTTGTCCTGTCATTTCTTTTCTCAGTTGCCTCATTCCAATTTCTTGTTCTGCCAAAATTATGTTGTCTGATAACCAGGTCAGCTCTCCCCTCCCAGTCTCCTGTGCTCATCTGTGACCTTACTCTCTTTGGGGTCCTTGCTGCAGAATCCATCTTTGATCTGCCCAGTTGCAAAACTATATTTTTCTCTCTTATTACAGTCAGTGAGTTTTGCTTCCCACCTCTCTTTAAATATAGCCTAATCTGTTTCATGTTCCTTGGTACACTTGAAAGAAATTTCCATTTGCCAGAAGTTTCTGGAAAACTGCCTGTTTGCAAATACTTCCTGGTGATTTTTGCTTTAAGATTTTGGTTACACATAGGAAGGAGGAATCCAAAAGGCTCACAAGGCAGCTTGTGAGTCTCACAGGGTAGATTTTTCCTTCTTTCCCTCTCTCTCCTGCTTCCTTTCTCATTCCCTTCCCTTTGCCCCTTTCCTCTCCACCCAGAAAGGACGCAAAACAGCTTTAACAAAGAAATACCATGTGAATAGAACAAAGCAAACTAGAATTTTGTGATTGGGGAAATAAGGGTAGTAAGAGAGAAGTCAGGAATGAGTTAAGTTCAGAACAAATGGGATGAGGTCCTTCCTGCACGTTAGTAAAAGGCAAGACTCAAGCTTGGCTCTAACCAGTGTAACAGCTAATGCTTCAGGGGAAAGCTGATCCACTGTATCCAAAGGATACAAACAAGTGGCACCAAGGCTCAGGGCAGCATTTCTCGGGGCTGAGAACTGAGAGGAATTTCTCCCATTAATCCCCCTGAAGGAGACCCAACCATGTACAGCATTCTGAGCGGTATCTTTACAAAAAACAGCCATACATAAGACTTTTTTAAAGGTCTGTACTTTGGGACTTATATCATGCCAAAGCCAATTCAGTAAAAGTAACTTTAGAGGGCTGCCATCATGTGCTGTGGTTAGTGTGGGGATGAACTGTAGAAGCTAGGGAGCAGCAGCGTGTGTTCTATGACTCATTAGTTACAGGAAATGTTGGGGGGAGGGGTAAAACCTTCCATGGCCAAATTAATTTGGATTTGCAAACTCTCTTTGAAGATTGAAAAATGCACATTGGCATATAAGGACTCTGAACAGTCCTTCCGTAAAGAAACAGTCTCCCCATTGTTTAACCTACTTTCCCCACAAACATGTTAAACATAGAACTGGTTTTTCTTTTCATTGGTTTGCTCTTGTCTCCCAGTTCATCACTTGGGCCACTTCACTATGTTTAAGGAACAGATTAGAGGTTAATAAAATTAATTGGATGAATCAGGCCTTCCCTGGTGGCACAGTGGTTAAGAATCCGCCTGCTAATGCAGGGGACACAGGTTCGAGCGCTGGTCCAGGAAGATCCCACATGCCGCGGAGCAACTAAGCCCATGCGCCACAACCACTGAGCCCGTGTGCCACAACTACTGAAGCCCGTGCACCTAGAGCCTGTGCTCCACAACAAGAGAAGCCACTGCGGTGAGAAGCCCGCACACCACAACGAAGAGTAGCCCCCACTGGCTGCAACTAGAGAAAGCCCGCATGCAGCGACGAAGACCCAACACAGCCAAAAATAAAATAAATAACATAAAAATATATAAAAAATAAAATAATAAAATTAATTGGATGAAGCAAACACAAATGTTTATCTTATTTCCTTAATGTATTTTCTTATTTTCTTAATGTATTAGAAGTTATACTAGCCTCTAGATTGTTAATAAAATCATGGTGGAAATTAGGTGAGATTGAATTAAATCTCGCTAAGGACTTCAATAATATTTTACTTTGGGTCAAACAAAAGCTCTTCCTTTTGGAATACAAGAAAATGTCCATTTTGATATTTAAAAAATGACTACTTAAAATACTACTGACATCATATTAACCATACTCATTTATAAATTTTCAAAAATATTGAATATTAATTTTTTAGAAAACTGCTGGTGGTTGAGGTTTTTTGAGCAGTGTTTTTTCTGTTTTAACTGAACTAGTTAATCATTTTAGGGCTACACCATGATTAAACTTAAAAGACAAACATTCCTTAGATATACACCAAACACTCTTTCCGTGAGCCTTGTGTATTTAGTCTTTAGATAGAAATGAACAATTAACAACAAATTCTAACTTAGGTTCCTTTTTCAGTTAAAGAGACAGGAAATTAAAGAAAGATATTTAAAGAAACACTGTTGTGAGCCTTCTGGCTCTATAATTAGATGTACAAAATCCTCCCCAGGACTATTTTTTCTCCAAGCAAACAAACAAATAAACAAGCATCAATGAATGAATTGTGTATGAGCCAGAAGTTCTCCTCCAAATATTTTCCAAGTAGCACCTTTGCAGTAGTTAGTTCTTTTCCATTCTCAGTGCATTCTCTTCTCTTTAGTTGTACAAACATGCTATTTTGGGATCACTATCTAAGGTATAATGCAGATTCTAGCCTATCTTCATTTTAGAACCCACATAACAATTAAATTCTCTTACTGAGAAAATTACTAGGCACAGAGAATAAATCCTCCTTTACTAGTTAACTTTGCTGGTTAGGAGAAGTTCTGCACATTGGACATTTTTAAAGGGTTATAAACTATTAGTTGAAACTGATCTGTCTAGTGAGAGATATACAGTACTTCCCTTTTGAAAGTTATAGACAATACAAATATCACAACTGGAAGGGTTCTACCCCATAATTTTATAGCTGTAGAGACTGAAGGTTAGGGATGGAAATGGATTTTCTCATGATTACATACAAGTTAGTGGCAAAAATTAGAACAAAGCCTGGATGTTCTAATTCCCAGACCAGTAGTTTTCTCATGACAATGTGCTGATAGTTCATAGAAATCTCTATAGATAAACCACATTTTTTTTTCTGTTGATCAAATAGGTTTTAAAAAAGCATGAAGTCATAGAGCTTATAAGTGTTTATTACACACTGACTATATTTGTAAATAACATGGTAGCAACACACTGAGTCAGAATACCCCAAGATGTGAAGTGATCCTGGTGTTTGGGGGAAGCTCACCCACACTCATGCCACTTATTAGATTGAGAAAATACACACCATGTATTATTATCACATTGATTGTCCTTGGTCCTCTTATTCTGTAAAGCCCACCACCATCTATATGCTGGTGACATTGAAATACACATCTCTAACCCAGATCTCTGTCCTGAAGTCTAGCATCATAAAAAAAAAACAGCCTATGGGACACCTTTTCTCTTAATTTCCTTAGAGACCTTAAACTTATCATGGAGAGATTTGAACTCATCATCTTGAGCCCCGAATTCTTATCTCAGGAATGTCCTCACCAACCCTTCCCACCCTGAAAATATGCGCATCACCCTGGGTGCCTTCCTCTCCCCCAACCCTCACATCAAATCAGTCACCAAGTCCTAGAGACATTTCCTTCATATCTTTTGCATGACCCTCTCTCCATCTTCCCTGCAGAGCGTTAGTTCAGGTTCTCACCATTTCCTCTGTATTGCAACAGCCTCCTAATTAATATCCCACAAATTTCCTGCATCTCCTGTCCTCTTTCAGGTCACTAGCCAATCTTTTCTATTGTTCTGGCAACAGGAAATGTCATATTTACTTGGTTACCAGAACTCTTTCAAATTCTATATAATCTAGTAGTTACCATAGATCCTTGCTTAGGAAACTGGCTTATGCTACAGGCCAAGTTATAAGCTGCTGCTTGAGTTCACTACTCTTAATACACTTTCTATGCCTCCTCCTTGTTTCATTAAATACAGTGGGAGAAAGGGAAGGGGAATGGGGCATGTGTAGATTGGTCTTTCTGGACATATAATTAGATAGGTTTTGATAGTTTTCTTGAAATGTATTAGTAATCTCGTCACTTACTTGGGAGCAACATTTATAGTTAGATATAGATATAAAAATACAGAAATGGCATTATCTTCTATCTTCCCCTTTTAAAAATGTTTATTTAGATCTAAGAAAAGAGTGAAGTTAGCAATGTACAAGCATTTTAAAGTTTACAAGCAAAGATTTATAAAAATGAACTCATGTTACAGTCACTGGGAGAAGTTCTAGAATGCATGGGTCTAGTGTGTGTGTAGGTACGTGTATGGGCAGGCATGCATGCAACTGCATGTGTGATTATCTCATTTTCTCCCATTCATGAAAAATACAGTTTTGAGACATTGCTTCATAAATATCAACACTGCACCTGACAGCTCTGACTTCTGAAAAATGTCACATGTACTTTCTGGAGGTTAGAAGAGGGGATAAGTTTCTCACTCCCTTTATTCTCTTTTCTGTAATTTTCCTCACAGGCTCACAGATTCTATCTACCTTTTTTATAATTTCTTTTGCCACTATTAAAAAAAATCCATACTTTCCTTTTATTTCAAAGAAGTTGAAGAGTCTAGTTAATGACACCTGCTATAGCTAGGCAACCAAATAGACCACAGGCATTTTATAACCCGACCATATGAGACAGTACCTGGGATTACAAAAGCACACTTGTGCTTGAATCAATAGATTCTAAATCTTTCCAACCCAATGCACTCTGATGAATAATTTGTATGATTCTTATTCAAAAGAGGAATCCTAAGAAAATCCATCAACTGTCTCCATTTACTTAGTTATATTAAATAGCTCAGAATTCTTCCCATTTCTTTCATTCTTCTCTCCATCTCTAGAGTATTCTAGTTAATATACCTGGGAAGACCCACAGCACTCACCTTAGCTTATGAATAAGAAAGAACATAGGCAGATATAGGGCACCATACAAAAGCAAAATAGATCCAGAAATTCATAGACTTTCAGAGTTTGATAAGAACGCACAATCCAACCTCCTCATTTTATAGATAAAAAAACTAACTTTGTCCCAAGCAGGTAATTCAGACATAGGTTACAAAGTTAGTAAATAGGCAAATTGATATTAGTACTCAAGATTGTTATTTCATCGAGGGCATGTGGAACAAGATGGGTGATGGGAGCTGTTGCGTTAAGGCTGCATGCTCTGAGCTAACATTTAAGTAATGTCTATTCCCAAGCCCATATCATCAAATTACTTTTTTAAGGTTAAGCATGTTGGAACGGAGAAAAATGCTTCTATACAGATCTGGAAATATTGTATGTATAAGCACAGAAGATGGCAATTATTTGGGGTGAATTGGGAAAGCTTTCATCCCAAACTTCTGTTCCATTAGTCTGCTCCCTTGCTTGCCACTTCTCACTAGAGGAATCACACCACCAGGCATAATTAGCACAGGTAGGCTATATATGGCTACATACACTGTGTCAAGTAACCGGAGGGTCACTGTCTGCTTTGTTACCCCTCTCCTTCCTCTCTCTTTTCCTTCCTCCTCTCCTTCCTCCTTTCCTTTCCTTTCCTTTCCTTTCCTTTCCTTTCCTTTCCTTTCCTTTCCTTTCCTTTCCTTTCCTTTCCTTTCCTTTCCTTTCCTTTCCTTTCCTTTTTCCCTCCCTTTCCTGTCTCTTCTCCTCTCCCCCTTCTTTCCTCATATATTTATTGGTGTCTATCATGTACCAGCACTGTAACAGTTACTGCAAATAGAAAGATTAGAAACACATGGTCATTATCAGCAAGGAGCTCAAAGTCCAGTGGGGAGGATAGATCTATAAATGCACAAGTACAAGGACAATGCAATGTCATAAGTGCTAAAATAGGGTTCTACACACGGTATTATGGGAACCCAGAGAAGGGAAAACCTAACAATGGAGTTGGGTTGAAAGGTAGAGACAGGGTGGAAAGGTCAGGAAGGGCTTCAAAGATTTCAAGAGAAGAGACCATGTTCACGTGGTCTAGAAGGAGAAACTCCTTGTTTCAGTCATTCAATTTACAAGCATGTGCTGAGGATTGTTCTAGGTATTGAAGATTAAAGTAACAGACACTGTCAATGTGCCTAGGATTTTCCTGGTTTTAAAACTGAAAGTCCCACGTCTCAGGACGTTCTTCAGTTCTGGGTAATAATGCATTTGAGGTGCTTGTGCAATATCCATTGAGAGGTATAAAGCAAGAAGTTAACTGTGTATGTGTTCCGAATGCAGAAGAGAGCATGGGGGTGAGTTGTCAGCATAGAGATGGTATGTAAAGCCATGAGAGTGGATCATATTACTTGGTGAGACTGTTAAGAGTGATATGAGAAGAGGACTTAACATGAGATATTTTTTTTCCCTAGGGACAGGCGATAGAAGAGAGGAGAGTATTTGCAAGAGAATGATTGAACAGACATACTGTGGAATCTGAGCCAGAGGCATTGAATACTGAAGGGGATTAATGAATAGGTAGACAGGTAGCTTCCTTGCAAAGAAGGGGTGATCAAGGCTTTAGTGAACTCAATAATGGAAAGGAACAATTGAAGTCATGAGTGGGTGAACAGGGCAGCTAGCTAGATTGTTAAGAGGAGCGTGATTTTCAATTAGTGATTTAGGAAGTCGGACTGTTTCACCTTAAAGACAAGGTCCTTGGTGTAACCATAGGGAGAATGGCTGTGGCAGAAATGAAGGTAAATATCCATATAAAAGTTAAAGTCTCCTAGGGAGATGGCTGATGTTGGGATGGAGAAGAAGTGCTTCTCAGACTCCGAGTCTTCATTGAAGGGGATATGACTGGGAAGCCACTGAAGGAGTACGATGAGGAGGAGAGAGGATGGCTCAGCTCAGAGGTAGAAGCCTCAAAGCAGAGGTGTTAGTTTTCTTTTGTTTTTCCAGTTTCATTGAGATATAATTGACATACAACATTGTATTAGTCCAGAGTATATAACATGGTATATGTATATATTGCAAAATGGTCCCCACAATAAGTTAACATCAATCACCTCACATAGTTACAAATTTTTTTTCTCGTGATGAGAACTTTTAAGATTTACTCATAGCAACTTTCAAATATATGATAATACAGCATTGTTAACTATAGTCACCATGCTGTACATTACATCCCCAGAACTGATTTACTTTATAACTGGAAGTTTTTATCTTTTGACAACCTTTATCCATTTTCCCCACCCCCATCCACAGCCTCTGGCAACCACCAATCTGTTCTCTGTATCTGAGTTGACAGGTTGGTTTAACAAAGGAGACTTCATGAGTAATAACTGGTAAAAGCAGGAATAAGTGAAAGGTGGATTGATTCCCTCTTAGGGGAGGGTAAGTGTTTGGGCTTGGTAGCAATGCCAGTGGTTGTGGTGTGGAACCAGGTCTTATTTTCTTAGTGGTCCTCTCTTCTAAGGAGTTCTAATGAGTGTGGCAGGTATGGTTGGGGAAGCACTAAGAGTGGTCCTGGATGGGGCACCTTAGTGAGTCACATGATCCCAGGGCTGAGGAGAGGAAGGGCGTTGCCATGGCTGTGCTTCCAGATGGTGGTCAACTTCCCTCTGATCTTCTCAGGATGAGTGTTGAGTGGCCCTCTAATTGAAAGGGACTGTGAAAAATTCTAAATAGCATAATGTTCCCTTTATATTTTACAGTGTCCTGGCTGTCTCTTTGGAGGTCTTGATGTCAAAAATAAAACAATGAGTAAATGATCCATCAATTCTAGACTCTTCCATTTCCAGAGAGAAGAGAGAAGTCATCTTCTCTGGTTCCCATTGAACTAATCAAACCTTTCAACATTTTTGTCTTCTAATAGGTCTTCAGATTAACTCTTCGTGGCAGTGCTCTTAATTAAGTATGCTTTGATCTTTGGTTATCTATCTCTGGCCTAACGTTCAATAACTGCTTTATTCCAATGGTCCCAGCCTTATAAATTTTCTTCTGCTAGATGATAACCATTGCTGTATTTTTATCCAGCTTTGTTTTATTCATCCATTTCCTTGAATATCAGCCTTGATATTTAGAAATGCTTATTTCCTTAGGTGAGTTTCTCAGGTCATGAATAATAAAACCTAGCCCAGTGATTTATCTGGCACTCGACTGTCTCTCCATGTAACCTCCAACAACCTCATTGCAAAGTGAAAGTTCACCTAACAAAGTTTCTTGCAGAAAAAAACAAATGAACACTAGCATGCCAAGAGTCAAAGATTACTTTTGATATTTCCATGAGTTATTTCCATCCTCCTGCAAAATGACTAGTCATGGATTGCTTGCTGTTATTTGATAGCTATGGGATGTAGAAATCTTGAGATTATGTCAGATTTTAGCTATGGACATTAAAAGTTAAAATTAACAAACGAAAGGCTAAGAATTTGAGCTTTCCTATGCTCTGAAACCACACTCTGTGTATTGTGTTTACCCCTGAGGGTGCAATGGTTCAGCCTGATCAGCTGGCAGCACAAAGATATCTATTTCAAAAACCCTCCTGGCTTGTATTTATGTAACATTCTCTCCTTGGCCTCATCACAGGTAAGCCAGAGGGCTGCAACCCTTATCTGGAAACCTTATCAGAAACTAAGTGATCCTGCCTTAGTTGCTTACTCCATTTACTTTAAGGTCTAAAGACACTAGACAGGCTTCTATTTAGAATTACCGACTGCTAGCCTAAACTGCCTCATTCCTGTGCTTATGGCATAATCCCCAGAAAGGGAAGACCTGGGCAGAGTTTTCTTGGTATATGATACCACCCTTATTTCCTGTCTTGATTGGGTCTAGGTTTGTTTCATTTTAAGTTGTGTTTTTTTTGTTTGTTTGTTTGATTTATATATGTCTTTAATATATATTTATTTACATGTGTGTATTTTTCTATATTTATTCTATAAATTACTATTGTTTGTGTGATCAGTAAACCTCAGGTCTCCTGCTCTATTGTCTGTTTTAAAGTAACCAACCAATGCAATTAGTGCTGTGGATGCTCAAGGAAAGATCCAGCCTGGACCACAGAACCAAGATTCCTGTAACTAATTGTGATCCCTTCTACATCCCATAAAAATATTCCACTCCTCCAAAAAGAGTCTTGTAGAAACACACAGGTGTGCTTCTTTTAGAGATGTTGACACAGCTCACAAAAATTTAGGATTAGTTTCCCAGCATTGTCTACAAAGCCACTTCATAAGTCACTCAAGAAAATATGGTTTATTATTTTGGTCAATGCCTCAAGTTTTAAAATTTAGTTTTACATTTACGTATTGAGATATAATTGACATTCAGCACTATGTAAGTTTAAGGGGTCCAGCATAGTGATCTGACTTACATACATCATGAAATGGTTATCACAGTAAGTTTAGTGAATATCAGTCATCTCATAGAGATACACAATTAAAGAAATGGAAAAAAATTTGTGTATGTGATGAGAACTCAGAATTTACTCTCTTAACAACTTTCATATGTAACACACAGCAGTGCTAATTATCATGTTGTACATGACATCCCTAGTACTTATTTATCTTATAACTGGAAGTTTGTACCTTTTGACTGCCTTCATCCAGTTCCCCCTCACCCCACTCCTCTGCTTCTGGTAACCACAAATGTGATCTCTTTTTCTATGAATTTGTCTGTATGTTTGTTTTTTTGTTGAAGTATAATTGACTTACAACATTGTGTTAGTTCTTGTTACACAGCATAGTGATTTTTTTCTATACATTTCAAAATGATATGACTTATTTCATAATAAGTCGAGTTATGATTTATGTCTTCATACAAAGGTATTACTTAGTTGTCAACTGTATATCCCACACTGAACATTTCATACCTGTGACTCATTTATTTTGTAACTGGAAATTTGTACCTCTTAATCTCCCACGTCTTTTTCTCTCCTCTTCTTTACCCACCTCTGCTTTGGCGATCACCTGTTTGTTCTCTGTGTCTATACCTCTGCTTCTGTTTTGTTGTGTTTGTTCAGTGGTTTTGTTTTCACATATAAGTGAAATCATACAGCATTTGTCTTTCTCTGTCTTATTTAACTTAACATAATGCCCTCAAGTTCCATTCATGCTGTCACAAATGGCAGGATTTCATTCTTTTTTATGGCTGAGTAATATTCCACTGTCTATATATATACACCACATCTTCTTTTTTTTTTTTTTTAATCACACACACATGGTATTTTATTTATACAAGAGATAAATAGACTGACACCAAGCATTGTACATGGATGACCACAACAAAAGCAACAATGATTGCAATTACCAAACATGAAACACACTCATACTATGTCATAATATTGACATTCAGTCCAGTAATCCTCCACTGTAACAGCTCCTTTACTTTGCAGTGAAAATTGATTTGTATATTCTTTGCCTCTGAGTCCTTGTGGGATTTTTTCTTTTTATAATTCAAACAGAAAGTCACAAAAATTATACTCATCCTCATCAGTTCACTCAGTCCCATGTAATTAATTTTTTTTTTTCATCTTGATCTTTTGTTAGCACTTTTATGAGCGCATCAGTTTTTCATTAGAGTTCTGAAAATGCTTATTCATTCAGTTCAGCAGTACAGTCAGGTACCAGAAACCTGTACTTGTCAGAGTCTTTTCCATGAATTTCCTGAAGATGAAACCCTTTTACAGGAACATATTTACAAAAGCATCAGAGTACACCCAGAACTGTCTGTAAATGACAAAAGACTTAAAAATGACCATGGTTAAAGATTTGATGAAAGTTCATAATAATGCAGTTGACAAGAAAATTAGTTATTTCTGAGATATACATTTTAAAGTAATAACTAGGATTATGACTTATAACATTATACCAGAACATATAAGATTTTTACAAATTTCATGTAATGTCTGAAACATTTATATTAACATATTTCCATACAAATAACCCAATGAAAGTTTAGTATTAGTTGTTTTGTTTGTTTGTTTATACTGCAGGTTCTTATTAGTCATCAATTTTATACACATCAGTGTATACATGTCAATCCCAATCGCCCAATTCAGCACACCACCATCCCCACCCTACCGCAGTTTTCCCCCCTTGGTGTCCATATGTCTGTTCTCTACATCTGTGTCTCAACTTCTGCCCTGCAAACCGGCTCATCTGTACCATTTTTCTAGGTTCCACATACATGCATTAATATACGATATTTGTTTTTCTCTTTCTGACTTACTTCACTCTGTATGACAGTCTCTAGATCCATCCATGTCTCTACAAATGACCCAATTTCGTTCCTTTTTATGGCTGAGTAATATTCTATTGTATATATGTACCACATCTTCTTTATCCATTCGTCTGTCGATGGGCATTTAGGTTGCTTCCATGACCTGACTATTGTAAATAGTGCTGCAATGAGCATTCGGGTGCATGTGTCTTTTTGAATTACGGTTTTCTCTGGGTATATGCCCAGTAGTGGGATTGCTGGGTCATATGGTAATTCTATTTTTAGTTTTTTAAGGAACCTCCATATTGTTCTCCATAGTGGCTGTATCAATTTACATTCCCACCAACAGTGCAAGAGGGTTCCCTTTTCTCCACACCCTCTCCAGCATTTGTTGTTTGTAGATTTTCTGATGATGCCCATTCTAACTGGTGTGAGGTGATACCTCATTGTAGTTTTGATTTGCATTTCTCTAATAATTAGTGATGTTGAGCATCTTTTCATGTGCTTCGTGGCCGTCTGTATGTCTTCTTTGGAGAAATGTCTATTTAGGTCTTCTGCCCATTTTTGGATTGGGGTGTTTGTTTCTTTAATATTGAGCTGAATGAGCTGTTTATATATTTTGGAGATTAATCCTTTGTCCGTTGATTCGTTTGCAAATATTTTCTTCCATTCTGAGGGTTGTCTTTTTGTCTTGTTTATGGTTTCCTTTGCTGTGCAAAAGCTTTGAAGTCTCATTAGGTCCCATTTGTTTATTTGTGTTTTTATTTCCATTACTCTAGGAGGTGGATCAAAAAAGATCTTGCTGTGATTTATGTCAAAGAATGTTCCTCCTATGTTTTCCTCTAAGAGTTTTATAGTGTCCAGTCTTACATTTAGGTCTCTAATCCATTTTGAGTTTATTTTTGTGTATGGTGTTAGGGAGTATTCTAATTTCATTCTTTTACATGTAGCTGTCCAGTTTTCCCAGCACCACTTATTGAAGAGACTGTCTTTTCTCCATTGTATATCTTTGCCTCCTTTGTCATAGATTAGTTGACCATAGGTGCATGGGTTTATCTCTGGGCTTTCTATCTTGTTCCATTGATCTATGTTTCTGTTTTTGTGCCAGTACCATATTGTCTTGATTACTGTAGCTTTGTAGTATAGTCTGAAGTCAGGGAGTCTGATTCCTCCAGCTCCGTTTTTTTCCCTCAAGACTGCTTTGCCTATTCGGGGTCTTTTGTGTCTCCATACAAATTTTAAGATGATTTATTCTAGCTCCGTAAAAAATGCCATTGGTAATTTGATAGGGATTGCATTGAATCTGTAGATTGCTTTGGGTAGTATAGTCATTTTCACAATGTTGATTCTTCCAATCCAAGAACATGGTATATTTCTCCATCTGTTGGTATCATCTTTAATTTCTTTCATCAGTGTCTTATAGTTTTCTGCATACAGGTCTTTTGTCTCCCTAGGTAGGTTTATTCCTAGGTATTTTATTCTTTTTGTTGCAATGGTAAATGGGAGTGATTCCATAATTTCTCTTTCAGATTTTTCATCATTAGTGTATAGGAATGCAAGAGATTTCTGTGCATTAATTTTGTATCCTGCAACTTTACCATATTCATTAATTAGCTCTAGCAGTTTTCTGGTGGCAGTTTTAGGATTCTCTATGTATAGTATCATGTCATCTGCAAACAGTGACAGTTTTACATCTTCTTTTCCAATTTGTATTCCTTTTATTTCTTTTTCTTCTCTGATTGCCGTGGCTAGGACTTCCAGAACTATGTTGAATAATAGTGGTGACAGTGGACATCCTTGTCTCGTTCCTGATCTTAGAGGAAATGCTTTCAGTTTTTCACCATTGAGAATGATGTTTGCTGTGGGTTTGTCATATATGGCCTTTATTATGTTGAGGTAGGTTCCCTCTATGCCCACTTTCTGGAGAGTTTTTATCATAAATCGGTGTTGAATTTTGTCGAAAGCTTTCTCTGCATCTATTGAGATGATCATATGGTTTTTATTCTTCAATTTGTTAATATGGTGTATCACATTGATTGATTTGCGTATATTGAAGAATCCTTGCATCCCTGGGATAAATCCCACTTGATCGTGGTGTATGATCCTTTTAATGTGTTGTTGGATTCTGTTTGCTAGTATTTTGTTGAGGATTTTTGCATCTATATTCATCAGTGATATTGGTCTGTAATTTTCTTTTTTTGTAGTGTCTTTGTCTGGTTTTGGTATCAGGGTGATGGTGGCCTCATAGAATGAGTTTGGGAGTGTTCCTTCCTCTGCAATTTTTGGGAAGAGTTTGAGAAGGATAGGTGTTAGCTCTTCTCTAAATGTTTGATAGAATTCACCTGTGAAGCCATCTGGTCCTGGACTTTTGTTTGTTGGAAGATTTTTAATCACAGTTTCAATTTCATTACTTGTGATTGGTCTGTTCATATTTTCTGCTTCTTCCTGGTTCAGTCTTGGAAGGTTATACCTTTCTAAGAATTTGTCCATTTCTTCCAGGTTGTCCATTTTATTGGCATAGAGTTGCTTGTAGTAGTCTCTTAGGATGCTTTGTATTTCTGCGGTGTCTGTTGTAACTTCTCCTTTTCCATTTCTGATTTTATTGATTTGAGTCCTCTCCCTCTTTTTCTTGATGAGTCTGGCTAATGGCTTATCAATTTTGTTTATCTTCTCAGAGAACCAGCTTTTAGTTTTATTGATCTTTGCTATTGTTTTCTTTGTTTCTATTTCATTTATTTCTGCTCTGATCTTTATGATTTCTTTCCTTCTGCTAACTTTGGGTTTTGTTTGTTCTTCTTTCTCTAGTTTCTTTAGGTGTAAGGTTAGATTGTTTATTGAGATTTTTCTTGTTTCTTTAGGTAGGCTTGTATAGCTATAAACTTCCCTCTTAGAACTGCTTTTGCTGCATCCCATAGGTTTTGGGTTGTCGTGTTTTCATTGTCATTTGTCTCTAGGTATTTTTTGATTTCCTCTTTGATTTCTTCAGTGATCTCTTGGTTATTTAGTAACGTATTTTTTAGCCTCCATGTGTTTGTGTTTTTTACGTTTTTTCCCCTGTAATTCATTTCTAATCTCATAGCGTTGTGGTCAGAAAAGATGCTTGATATGATTTCAATTTTCTTAAATATACTGAGGCTTGATTTGTGACCCAAGATGTGATCTATCCTGGAGAATGTTCCATGCGCACTTGAGAAGAACGTGTAATCTGCTATTTTTAGATGGAATGTCCTATAAATGTCAATTAAATCTATCTGGTCTATTGTGTCATTTAAAGCTTCTGTTTCCTTATTTATTTTCATTTTGGATGATCTGTCCATTGGTGTAAGTGAGGTGTTAAAGTCCCCCACTATTATTGTGTTACTGTCAAATTCCTCTTTTATAGCTGTTAGCAGTTGCCTTATGTAATGAGGTGCTCCTATGTTGGGTGCATATATATTTATAATTGTTATCTCTTCTTCTTGGATTGATCCCTTGATCATTATGTAGTGTCCTTCCTTGTCTCTTGTAACATTCTTTATTTTAAAGTCTATTTTATCTCATATGAGTATAGCTATTCCAGCTTTCTTTTGATTTCCATTTGCATGGAATATCTTTTTCCATCCCCTCACTTTCAGTCTGTATGTGTCCCTAGGTCTAAAGTGGGTCTCTTGTAGACAGCATATATATGGGTCTTGTTTTTGTATCCATTCAGCAAGCCTGTGTCTTTTGGCTGGAGCATTTAATCCATTCACGTTTAAGATAATTATCGATATGTATGTTCCTATGACCATTTTCTTAATTGTTTTGGGTTTGTTTTTGTAGGTCCTTTTCTTCTCTTGTGTTTCCCACTTAGAGAAGTTCCTTTAACATTTGTTGTAGAGCTGGTTTGGTGGTGCTGAATTCTCTTAGCTTTTGCTTGTCTGTAAAGCTTTTGATTTCTCCATCAAATCTAAATGAGATCCTTGCTGGGTAGAGTAATCTTAGTTGTAGGTTCTTCCCTTTCATCACTTTAAGTATATCATGCCACTCCCTTCTGGCTTGTAGAGTTTCTGCTGAGAAATCAGCTGTTAACCTTATGGGAGTTCCCTTGTATGTTATTTGTCATTTTTCCCTTGCTGCTTTCAATAATTTTTCTTTGTCTTTAATTTTTGCCACTTTGATTACTATGTGTCTCGGCATGCTTCTCCTTGGGTTTATCCTGTATGGGACTCTCTGCGCTTCCTGGACTTGGGTGGCTATTTCCTTTCCCATGTTAGGGAAGTTTTCGACTATAATCTCTTCAAATATTTTCTCTGGTCCTTTCTCTCTCTCTTATCCTTCTGGGACCCCTATAATGCGAATGTTGTTGCGTTTAATGTTGTCCCAGAGGTCTCTTAGGCTGTCTTCATTTCTTTTCATTCTTTTTTCTTTAGTCTGTTCCGCAGCAGTGAATTCCACCATTCTGTCTTCCAGGTCACTTATCCGTTCCTCTGCCTCAGTTATTCTACTATTGATTCCTTCTAGTGTAGTTTTCATTTCAGTTATTGTATTGGTCATCTCTGTTTGTTTGTTCTTTAATTCTTCTAGGTCTTTGTTAATCATTTCTTGCATCTTCTCAATCTTTGCCTCCATTCTTATTCCAAGGTCCTAGATCATCTTCACTATCATTATTCTGAATTCTTTTTCTGGAAGGTTGCCTATCTCCACTTCATTTAGTTGTTTTTCTGGGGTTTTTTCTTTTTCCTTCATCTGGTATATAGCCCTCTGCCTTTTCATCTTGTCTATCTTTCTGTAAATGTGGTTTCTGTTCCACAGGCTGCAGGACTGTAGTTTTTCTTGCTTCTGCTGTCTGCCCTCTGGTGGTTGAGGCTATCTAAGAGGCTTGATGGGAGGCTTTGGAGGTGGGTAGAGCTGACTGTTGCTGTGGCGGTCAGAGCTCCATAAAAGTTTAATCCACTTGACTGTTGATGGGTGGGGCTGGGTTCCTCCCTGTTGGTTGTTTTGCCTGAGGCAACCCAACACTGGAGCCTACCCGGGCTCTTTGGTGGGGCAAATGGCAGACTCTGGGAAGGCTCACGCCAAGGAGTACTTCCCAGAACCTCCGCTGCCAGTGTCCTTGTCCCCACGGTGAAACAGAGCCAGCCCCCGCCTCTGCAGGAGACCCCCCAACACCAGCAGTTATGTCTGGTTCAGTCTCCCCCAGGGTCACTGCTCCTTCCCCTGGGTCCCGATGCACACACTATTTTGTGTGCGCCCTCCAAGAGTGGGGTCTCTGTTTCCCCCAGTCCTGTTGAAGTCCTGCAATCAATTCCCACTAGGCTTCAAAGTCTGATTCTCTATGAATTCCTCCTCCCGTTGCCGGACCCCCAGGTTGGGATGCCTGACATGGGGCTCAGAATGTTCACTCCAGTGGGTGGACTTCTGTGGTATAAGTGCTCATCAGTCTGTGAGTCACCCACCCAGCAGTTATGGGATTTGATTTTACTCTGATTGCGCCCCTCCTACCGTCTCACTGTGGCTTCTCCTCTGTCCTTGGACGTGGGGTATCCTCCTTGGTGAAGTCCAGTGTCTTCCTGTCGATGATTGTCCAGCAGCCAGTTGTGATTCTGGTGCTCTTGCAAGAGGGAGTGAGAGCACGTTCTTCTACTCCGCCATCTTGGTTAATCCATCCTCCCACCACATCTTCTTTATCCATTTATCTGTTGATGGAAACTTAGATTGCTTCCATATCTTGGTCATAGTTGTATTAATAAATAATGGTGTAATGAACATAGGGTGCATATATCTTTTCTAATTAGTGTTTTTGTTTTCTTTAAATAAATACCCAGGGATGCAACTGCTGGATCATATGGTTGTTCTATTTTTAATTTTTTTGAGAAATCTCTGTACTGTTTTCCATAGTGGCTGTACCAATTTACATTCCCAACAACAATGAACAAGGGCCCCCTTTTCTCCACACCCTCACCAACACTTGTTAATTCTTCTTTTGGATAATAACCATTCTGACAGGTGTGAGGTGATATCTCACTGTGGTTTTGATTTGCATTTCCTTGGTGATTACTGATGTTCAGCAAATTTTCATGTGTCTTTTGGCCATCTGTATGTCTTCTTTGGAAAAATGGCTATTCAAATCCTCTGCCCATTTTTTAATCAGGTTGTTTGCTTTTTTTGTTATCGCATTGTATGAGTTCTTTGTATATTTTGGATATTAACCCCTTATCGGATATACTGTTTGCAAATATCTTCTGCCATTCAGTAGGTGGCTTTTTTGTTTTGTTGATATTTTCCTTCACTGTGCAAAAGTTTTTTGTTTGTTGTAGTCTCATTAGTTTATTTTTGCTTTTGTTTCCTTTGTCTGAGGAGACATATCCTCCCAAATATTATTAAATCGATGTCAAAGTGAGTACTGTCTATGTTTTCTTCTAGAAGTTTTATGGTTTCTGGTTCACATTTAATTCCTTAATCCATTTTGAATTTATTTTTGTGCATGGTATAAGAAAGTAGTCCAGTTTGATTCTTTTGGATGTAGCTGTCCAGTTTTCCCAACACCATTTATTGAAGAGACTGTCTTTTCCCCATTGTATATTCTTGCCTCCTTTAATGCCTCAGTTTTAATAAAAGCAAAGCAAACAATACAAACCCCCCACTCTTACCCAGTTTGGTTCCCCACCTTGTTTATAATAACTAGCTCTTAATGATTTTTGCATGTTTCCTAAATACCAAACCATCTCCCAAGTCATGATTTGTCACTGTTGAAGATATAGGTGTACTGAATTTTTAAGAAACCTCCGACCCTCAATTCAGGGTCAGAGGTTGAGAGTCTGTGTTCTTACACTTAGGATGCTGACTTTGTGAAAGTCGTTTACTTTTTCAAGTCCCCGTGTCTTCATCTGTCAAGCATGGTTAACAATGATCCCTTCAAGTATGTATTGAGCTCCTGTTAGGTGTGCTCCCTTCCCATATATCATGATGATGCCCTGTTCTTATAAGGATTAGACAATGTTTGTGCACTGGTTCCATGAATACAAGGTGTTATATAACTAACACACTTCAGACCCTGAAAACAAATGAAAAAGAAGTTCTGAAAATGTTATCATTGGCAGCTTCACCAGAGTAAATATTTAGCTTACCAAGGTGCCTGGAACTCAGTGACTATTTATCAAATGGATAAATTTACTGAGCACTGGAACTTCAGGAAAAAATCAATAGCCTTACTCATGGCCTGGCAGAATCTGTGAATAAATGAATGAATGATAATACTTACTGGTAAAATATACATTTTTATATGTTAAGGAAGGTATCTGACATTATTTAACACTTGCACTTCATTCCTTAAGAAAGGTTATATCTGAAGTTTAATTTCCGAGAGACAAAAATTCTGATCAACAATCTTCTAGAGGAACTGAAAAAGAAATATTTCTATCATTTCTCTTCCTAGCCTGATCATTGACTCTGAGCTCCATTTAAAGATTAAAAGCCATTCCTTCATTTATTCTTTCATTAATCACTTTATCAAGCACTTTGTGTGATGGGTGCTTGGGCATATCCTGAATGAGATATTCCCCAAAACTTTGTGAAGCTCACATTTGTACTTTACAACTTTCCCAAGTCCAAAGTTGGGCAGATAATCACAGTCAACTTCAGTGCTGGGTACCACCGCACCAATTATTTCTGCAATAAGAGCATCGTCTCACTCTTTTGCTGCTTGAAAAGGGCTCTATAGGCAAAACAAAAAGGGAGTTACCTGGAAAATTGAAGCCAGGTCAGAACAGCCTCCTACAGAGGATTTTATGACCATGAGGGTCTAGGATAACTACCCACAGTCATTTCTCAATTTTGATAATAGTAACAAAATAGAAATAAATTTGTATAGTGCTTTAAGCATTATCTTCATTTTATATATAAAAACTGGAACTCAGAGACCCAAGAAAGCATAGTTTGGGGGTGACACAGTCAGGGTAAGATTTCAGCCCTCCTAATTCCCAGCCCAGAGCACATTCAAACGTACCATGATGTCCTTCTTCTGGTGACTCCTTTCCCCTTCATTTCTGCATTAAAAATTCACAAACTTCATTCTAGGATAGAGTGGAAAACAAAAATGTGATCATTTCATTAACCTTGGTTAATGAAGGTTTTGCTTGCAAATGAAGAAATAAACTTGATTTTAATCAGAAAATTGCTTAATTGACAGGTTCTTGATAGAAACAGTCATTATTATTGACTGAATTATGGTAATATCTAGAAATGCTTTATCCATAAAGGGTCTCTTGATAATAACAAGAAACTTCTTACATATGCATACAATAAACATTTTCTTTATCAGAAAACACAAGAAATTTATAGATGACACCTCAGAGAATTAATGTGATTTATTTGTTCTAAATGAACTAATCAAGTATGATTAAGAATGGATTCCCACAAAGTTTTTTTTTTATTAAATCTTGGAAGTTTTACTTAATTAGCTTTATGTCAATGGAGACCCCACACAAGCCAGCATCCATAAGTAAAATGGTTTTTAGAACCAGATGTATAGGTATGGGATAGAATCAGAAGTGAAGGTATGAGCTAGAACCAGATGTGTAGGTATGGGATAGAACCAGAAATGGAGGTATGGGATAGACAGCACAGCAAGTTAATGTAGGTGTTGCCTGAAGACTGAGTTTGTGAGGGAGCTTTGAGCCATTCAGTTGAACCATATTAAAGCACTGGGCCCTGGGGTGGGTCTAAACTGCCAGGGGTGCTCTGAAGATAAGTAATGCATCAGGCTTTTTATTTTAATGAAGGGTTTTGAAGTTGAAGAGCCCATGGAGAAACCTAGCTCCCCTCCTTGTCAGCTGTGTGCTTCAGATGGATTCCTCTTTCCTAATTCTGTATTTCAATTATTATCCATAATATGAAAATAATGATACCTACATCATAGAATTATTGGGAGGGTTAAATGAGATATTTGAAAAGCAGTTAGTATACTATCTGGCACATAGTTGTTATTCAGTAAATAAAAACTTTTAGAGCTATAGAAAGAAAAGCTATGACATACTGACCAGTGAATTCTCAATATCTATTCCAGTGGGAAAAAGAGAAATGTAGACATCCCAGTGATCCGTGCACAATGAAGCAGAAGAGAATCCAAGCAAATGCATCCCTTATCTGAATATCAGATCAGGCCTCAAAATGTAGGCTAAGTATGGGCAATGAATGTGTCCTCGTACAAAGAGCCCTGGACTTCTCAGGCATTAAGTGTTATACATTCCCAACAAAGAGAACTATAACTACGTGTACAAAGGATATCACGTCCAAACCTAAGTCCAAGTGGAGTTAATTCTGGGGAACATGATGCAAACCTACCAAAGTGTTTTGCCTAAGTGATGAAGCAGCCTGCCAGGAGACTTCCTCAGAAGAGAGGAGACAGCCAGCTCAGCACTTTCGCCCTAATTACAAAGCCTCTATCAGGAAGTCATGAGTGGGAGAGCACAGGATCGTGTCTGTCATTCAGTGCAGCTTGGATCCACTTGGTGTGGGAATTTAAAATAGTTTGAAAGAGCTGTTGACCCATATTACTTGGGTTTAAATCTTGGTTTTATTGCTTACTGTCTGGCTTACCTTGGGCGAGTTGTCACTATTAATTTTCTGTTGTTGTGTACCAGATCATCATACTTGATGCCCTAACACAGCACCAATTTATCAGCTCACAGTGCTAAGGGCAGAAGTCCAGCAGGGTGTGATTGGGCTCTCTGCTTCCTGGAGTCTCCAGGGCTGAAGTCAAGGTGTCATGTGGGCTGGGCTCTTATCTGGAGGCTCTGGGGAAGAATTCACTTTCCAGGTCATTCACATCCTTGGTAGAATTCTATTTCTCACGACCCTACATCTAAGGTTCCATTTCATTGTTGTCAGCCTCCAGTCACTGTCTTTTCTTAGAGCTCACCTGCGTTCTTTGTCACATACCCTCCTCCACATTCAAAGCCAGCATTAAAATGTTGAGTCTTTCTCATGCTTAAAATCTCTCTGACTTCCTCTTCTTCTGTCAGTTGGAGAAAATGCTCTACTTTTAAAGAACTCATTTGATTGGATCAGACTAACCTGGGTGAATCTCTGAACCTTAAGGGAAATATATTTGGAACTTAAAGTACATCTGCAAAATCCCGTCAACAGCAGTATCTGTATTAGTCTTTGACTGAACAATCAGGGCATGGAATCTTGGGGGTTCCTCTTTAGGATTTTGCCTCCATATACCTAACCTCTCTGTGCTCCAGTCTCCTCATCTGTAAATTGAGATAATAATAATGCCTACTTCATAAGGTCGTTGTGAGGATCAAATAATGTAATATATGTAAAGTGCCTAGAACAGTTCTACATAGGAAGAGTAAAGCATTTATTATTATTATTGTTGGGGCCTAGTGGCCCTAATTCTGAAGATGGTACCTAATTGACTCCATGGCCACCCCTGGGGTGAGTAGCAGAGCCTGTAGAAATGGTGTTGGTGACTGGACAGAGACAGACGTACCTGGTGGGGGAGAGCAGGGATGTGGCAACGTTAAGCAGACAGGAAGATGCCCAACAGAAGAGGGCACAACCAGAAAAGGAAGGTAGAGGGATAGAGCCCAATGGTGACTGACTAGACATAATCCTGAGCACATTGGACTCTCAGAAATGCTTGAGGGGGCACTTTTCAAGCTAAGCTCCTGCTGCACGTTAAAATCCCTTGGGAGTTTTTCAAAGGCACTTAGCCTGGACCTCACCCTAGATCAATTAGATTAAAATTTAAGGCCTGTATCTAAATAGATTTTTAAAAGCTCCCTCAGTATTTCCATGTACTGGGAGGATTCAAACTACTAGGCTAAAGGGAAACACAAAATACTCCCGAAAGAGTCCAAAGAATTGTCATTCCTTCAGCCCACACTACCTACAGCCGAATAGGAAACAATCCATTTGGAAGTAAAATCTCTTTTTCTTTCAGGCAGAAAGCACCTGGGCTTCCACTGGGGCAAATGGAGGTCAGTTCTGGCCTGGCTGTGGCCACAGCCCGTGGTGAGCGGGGGGCGGAACCCTGTAGGGCTGACGGGTCTGGCTGGGGAGCAGCATTGAGGAGAGACGGGCCAGCAGTGGGAACAGCAGCGGCGCAGCAAACTTCTCCCAGTCAGTCCCACTGGGCTGACCTGGCTGGCCTATACTGGGCCAGCCGGGTGATAGGGGCATCTAGACTCAAAATAACCAAGTTGGTGGCGCTGGAGCTAATCCCGCTGTGGTTGTTACTGAAGACCTGATTTTTCGCTGTGATTTTTCCAGTCTAAGGAAATAAGGGTTTATATGTAGGGCTAAGTGTGTTCTTTTTCAGTCGCAGACGTGTCTTGGCTGACACTAAAGCCAAGTTATAGTGCTTAGGCACAAACTAGCTGGGTAAATTAGAAAAGATAGCTGGAAGTCGATTGAACATGGGTTGGCAATGAGGAAGGCAGCTCAGGATTTCAATTTGGACTTTGCTGATACTCTGGGAGGGCAAACTACATAATGGAGAGTTAACAATATATTAAAATGTGAAGGGTTATCTTTTGGAATGTCTCTCTTAGAAGTGCTTTCATGAGTTCTATATAGCCTATTTGAGAGTACCTAGAATTAAAAATATATATATTTATTCATTTACATCACATCTTTTTTTTCCCCCAAACAGTTTACACTAGATTATGGTTTCATTTATAAATTCCTATGTCAATTTTTTTAAATTTTAAATCTTTTCTTTAATTGAAGTATAGTTGATTTACAATATTGTGTTAGTATAGGTGTACAGCAAAGTGATTCAGTTATATACATGCATTTTTTCAGATGACTTTCCATTTTAGTTTACTACAAGATATTGAATATTGTTCCCTGTGCTATATAGTAAATCCTTGTTGCTTATTTATTTTATTATAGTAGTTTGTGTCTGTTAACTCCACACTCCTAATTTAATCCCTCCCCCGCTTTCCCCTTTGATAACCATAAGTTTGTTTTCCATGTCTGTGAGTCTGTTTCTTTTCTGTATATAGATTCATTTGTATTATTTTTTACATTCCACATATAAGTGATATCATATATTTGTTTTTCTCTGTCTGACTTACTTCACTTAGTATAATATTATCTAGGTCCATCCATGTTGCTGCAAATGGCAATATTTCATTCTTTAAAATTTTAAATCTTGATAATTTGCACTTTAAAACATTTAATGATCCCATCTTTATTTATATAGTTTTGTAGTAAAAGTTGAACTTTTAAGCATTCCCTTGAGTGATGATATTGCCATTAAGGTCTCTTATAGTGCTTTTAATCTTTATTTTTAAAGAACTTTCCTGAAAAGTACATTTCCTGGCAAATTACACCACCCTACTTGATTTGGGTCCCTTGGCTGGCCAGAATATTGGTGGAAGTTGTATGAATCCAGGACCTCGAGCACTTTCAATTCTCTTCACAGTGAACTCGAAATCCAAGGCAATCATTTAATGCTCCTTTCTATCTTTACATTGGTTTTCTCATTGTGTCAGCTTGACATGCCTTCCTGTCTTAGGGCTCAATGCAGATGTGAATTATTAAAGATCAAACTAGTAGACTGATCTAGTGGAAAAATAGATTACAGGCTGCAGCGAGCTCTTAGCCCAGAACACAAAGTGAGGCGAAGCATGGGCCTGAGGGCAAAAAGATCTAAAGTGATTCCTGAAGTAGAAGAGAGAATCCAGCACTCTTGTTTTCTAGACATATGAAAGCAAACTTGTTTCTTCTTTAAGAACTGTCATTAGTACCTAAAGGCTTATCAAAAGAGTCCCTAAACAAAGCAGATAGAAATATAATATAAAGGTCATTCTCACAGCTATATTCTCAAATCCAAATTGATTCCCTACTTGTGCAATATGCATGTTTTCTAAATTATGTGGAAAAGTAATTGGTCAGAATTGTTTTTAATATATTAACTTATTCTTATTTGTTTTATAGAGTTAACTTTGGTTAAATTCATCATTCTTTGTATTTTTAATACTATTCATTGAAAAAGCATTAAAATTTTTTTTTTAAATAAACATAGCAAGATAGGTTATCATCCTCTCTAGAAACCAGCCCTGGGTTGCTTTTTAAAATCATTGACCCAGGGCTGGAGAGGAGAAGCAGGCTGCAACTTACCTCATTCTGAGCTCCACTACCTTTCCATCAGCATCTCTAGTTTTTAAATATAACCTATGGCTTTGTAGAAAAGCAATCAGTGATCTGAATTGTTGGATATGCAACTTGGCTATTCCAGATTTTTTTCATTTTAAAAATGTAAAACTGCCTGAGAATGTTTAAATCCCTCAAGAAAAGGCCAGTTCTATTTTGGGCTGTCCTGAAGACTATCATAGAGAAGGGAGGGAGGAAAACGGAGGTAGACACATCTGGGATGCTATTTTCAGGCTCCTGGATTCCAGAAAGACCCTGGAAAGCTGGAAAGAGACCAGAAGTATGAAAGGAAATGATTAATGAGTGAAGTCAGGGCAGAAGAACACTAAGAATGAATGTTCAGCGTGTGGCTGAGAACTTGAAACCCAAGGAGACTTGGGAAAGGCAGGAAAGAACCCCTTACTTCATCAGTCTATGGGGGACCACACATTTGAATGAACCAGAGCTAAAGCTATGTAAAAAAAAAGGCACTGTTCCCATGGGTTCTGAATCCTGCAAAGCCCTTGAGGTTGTGGATCAGACATTCTGGAGACAGCGGTCGCTCTTGGCCCCAGCTGCATATTAGCCTCCCCAGGAAAGCTTTATTAAACACCCATGCCCTGGCCTCATCCACAGAGGCGTTGTGGATGCCTAAGAACAGCTTTCTACACTGCAAATACCCGCAGAGATTACAATGATACTTGTAGATTACATGAAAACTTCTTAAAGTAATTGTCAAATCACAGCGATGTTTAAATAGCAGCATGGTATTATACATTATTGTTAGGGAAATCTTAAAGTTAGTTAAACAGTTAAATATGGAAACTTTTTATTTTAATTTGAAGAATGATAATAGTAATGAAACAATTTATTATGATGTCTTGAAACCATGGAGATTATTGTGCTCTATACACTGGTGCTTCTCAAACGTTAATGTGTAAAGGAACCATCTAGTGGATCTTATAAGATGAAGGTTCTGATCTGATAGGTCTGAGTGGGGCTGGAGATTCTGTTTTTCTAATGAGCTGTCAGATGAGGCTGAAACTGCTGGTCCAGGCGCACATGCAGAGCAGTTGAGGCTGTAGTATGTTAAACGGCTTCCTTTCCATATTCTCAGACCTGAAAAACCTCTGGAAATGATTTCTATGTGAGATTTGGCATACTCATTCCCAATCCAAGAGGGTGGAGTTGGAAGAAAAAAGATTTTTTTTTAATACATCATGAAAGACTCAGCATTTACCTTAAAGATATACAGGTCATGGGGAAAGCACTTTTGGTTAAAGAAATTTCATCCCTGCCATTTCCAAAAAGTCAATTCATGCATTCCAAAATTATGTCTTGACTTCAAGTAAAATGTTAAATGCTGTAAATAAACTATGCACATACAAAAAAGCAGCAATTTCTTTCATGGTAGGAAAATAATTTTCCCCTGAAGAATCTGGCTGGGTTTTTTTGTCTTAAATGCAGTGCCTGGTCTGCACTCATTGTTAACATTAGGTGGCATGTGTGTGATGAACCAGGTAAAGAAGCCACTGAGAGTGCCAGGGCAGGCCAGGAAGCAAATGTACTCGGAGTTCACATTTTAAAAATTGTTTCTGATCATACAGTGTACCTATGGATATTGCACATATTCTTTGGGAAATGTTTTCTTTTTTTCTTGACACAAGTGAATTAAGTGAATTAAACAAACACAGATTCTCACCTTTTCAATAAACGATATACTACCACAGGACCGATATCTTTTTAGGAATTTGGCTCTACGCAAGACTTTCTTTAAAATTATAAATCCTTTCCAACTTTTAGTTTAGCTGGGTTTTTCCCTCCTTTAGGTTTGACTTTTTTGAGACTTTAAAATATCTGTAAAGTGTCTGGGTATTATACTTTCAAATGCTTATCAATTTTTGGTGCAGGGAACAGACTGATACAAACCTCAAAGTATTTAAAATCCATGGTTACTAGGCTTATAAGTAATATTATGATGCTCTTAGAGTCCAATGGAATAAAAGAATAAGCAAAGAGTGTTTGATAGGCTGGTAGAAATGAAAGAGCAGGTAATGTAATTTTCCTAATGGGTATTATTTTTTTTTCTATTTGTGTTCCCAAATGTTCACAGCCTTTTGTATTTCAATGGCCACAAGAGAGCTATTTAAAGGATAGTAGAAACTGTCCTGGACTTGGAGGTTGTGTTCTTTCCAAAGTTCCTTACTGAAAGGATTAAAAGTTGCTTTCCTTTCCCTGCATTTCTGTCCCAGTGGCTCTCGCCTCCAACAATCTTCAGAGAATGTCTGTATCTGTGCATCTAAAACAGCAGCCACCTGTCAGGTGTGGCTACTGAGCACTTGAAATGCTGCTTGTCCAAATCGAGGTGTCCTGTAAAGTATAAAATACGTACCCAATTTCCCAGACTTAGTATTTAAAAAAGTAAAATATTTCATTAATAATTTTTTTTCTAAATTTATTTATTTATTTAGGCTGTGTTGGGTCTTCGTTGTTGCGCGTGGGCTTTCTCTAGTTGTGGCGAGCGGGGGCTACTACTCCTCTTTGTGCTGCGTGGGCTTCTCATTGTTGTGGCTTCTCTTGTTGCGGAGAAGGAGCTCTAGGCATGCGGGCTTCAGTAGTTGTGGCACTCAGGCTCAGTAGCTGTGGCTCACGGGCTTAGTTGCTCCATGGCATGTGGGATCTTCCTGGGCCAGGGATCGAACCCATGTCCCCTGCATCGGCAGGCAGATTCTTAACCACTGCGCCACCAGGGAAGCCCATTCATTAATAATTTTTCTATTGATTTCATGTTGAAATAATAATATTTTTGATATATTGGGATAAGCAACATAATTAAAATTATTTTCGCCTTTTGCTTTTTACATTTTTAAAAGAGACTACTAGAAAATGTAAAATCACATATATGGTTTACATTCAATTTCTTTTGGACAGTGCTATTGTATAGTAATTATCTAGATTGCTCATCTATGCTTTTGGAATCATGTTCTACTTATTGAATATTTGCTATCCCTAAGCTAAGCATTTTACCTGTATTAACTCAATTTAACTATCTGCACTTTACAAATAAGGATATTGAGCTTACAGAAGGCAGGTAACTTGCTCAAGTCACACTTCTAGTAAGTGCAAGAGATGGGTTCAAACTTACAGCTGAAACTAAAGTCTGTCTCTCAGCCAGTGTGTCACCAGGCCAGGGTGAAAGTGAGGCGAGGGAGCCATTCACCTTCAGTGCAAAACTTGGTAATCAAGATATATAATGTTTTAATGGAATATTTTTTTAAAAAATCAAAATTAGTGCAAAAAATTCATAGTGAACAAAATATCAGAATTTTAAATAAAGACAGAATTTGTTCCTGGACTTGCACGATGTGGCCTCTCTCACCTCACCACAGTCTTGGCCCTGACATTCGGTCCACCTTGCTGAATGCCCACTCACTTCTGTATGTGTTATATTCTCAAATATATTGTCAGCGCTTGGAGAGAGGGCCTAGACCTCATATCTCAGAGCTGCTTCTCAGGGTGCCCAGGCCTAGTGAAGTACTAAGACATGAGGGTTACTAATAAACGCATGAACAGCAAAAGACTAAAAGGCAATAGACCACAACGTTTAGAGATGTTTTCCCTCTGTGTGTAGGGGGGCCACGGTGATTTCTCCATCACTTATAATATATATATATATAAAACTCTTACAATTAAAAACAACCTTTTAAAATTTTTGCCGAATAAGCTGTGAACTCGATTTAAAACTGCAGAGCAAGCACATGTCCTGAGAAAGGCGCTTACAGCAACCTTATACAATGAATGAAAAGCCATGACTTTGACAGCCAGACTCAATAAATCAAGTGTACTGTTGGGAAATCCTTGCTTGTTCGTTCAACTCCCTTTGTTCAATGTGTGAATCACAGGGTGGGCCTTTTACAACAGGCCTTTCCAAACACGGATTGTATGATATGGGACTGTAATCGGGGCTAAAGGACCTCAATCATTCCTCTATATTAGAGGTTCTCCATCAGCAGGCCAAAAGGAATTTCCCATAGAACTTTCAGATCTCTTTTCCCACCTCTCCCCCACCAAATGTACACAACCTTCCTTATTTTTCTATTCTCTTTCCCAGCTAATCTGGCTGAAAAAGTAACCAACGCCATTTCTACTTCTTTACCTCCTTCCCCTGTTCAACTCACTCCCTTTGTTAGGGGAACCACTGACTGAAACCGTCCACCCTGGCCAGGCACCATGATAACCATTTGCATAAGTTATCTTGTGACAGGAGGTCCTGGTAAAGAATGCAGAACAAGCCACGACCAACTGGAAGAACTTGGGAAAGGTCAAAAGGAGAGAGGAGACTCCAGTCCATATGTCCTACCAACTTCCCAGAATCCTCCTCTCTGGAATCCATCTTGGCTGAGCGATGCGTGTGCCACCAGGAAGGACCCTGAGTCAGAATGATTGGCCAGAGACAACCCAGAAACAAACCCCATTACCATAAAACCAGAGAGTGCAAGCCACGTGGCAGAGCAGTCCTCCTGGGTTCCCTTACCCTGCTGCTGTCCACCCGGGTGCCCCTTCCCAACAAAGTCTCTTGCTTTGTCAGCACGTGTGTCTCATTGGACAATTCATTCTCGAGTGTTAGACAAGAGCCCACTCTTGGGCCCTGGAAGTTCTCCTTCCTGCAACACCTTCTGACTCTCCCCACTCCCTCTATACAGAAACTACTTTTGTGATGGTTCCTATTGACCTCCATGTTGTCAAACATGGACAATTTACAGTTTGCATCTTTCTTGATTTCTTAGCTGCTCTTGACACAGTGGACCAAGGTCTCCTTTAAATACCCTTTTCTCAGCTTCTTTCATTCCATTTTCTTCTGGTTTTCATCCACATTCTTGGATTCCTTCTGAGTTTCCTTCAAAGGAGTTCCCTAGAAGAAACACCCCTCCATCTCCCTCCTGTCTCCCCCTACTGTAACATCCTCCTATCACCAATGTTCCCCCTAAGCTTCACCATGTATATCTCCTTCACCTTTAGAAATCTTAACTTCCACTATGGGTTTGTATTGCTCCCCCAGAATCCATCCCCTTCCCTAAACTCAAATCATTCAATCAAGAGTAGCATCAACAAGATAACCAGAATTTGGGGATCTAATATCCATAGTAGATTATTCTACTAAAATCATCTGGTTTCTTTGTTTGCTCTCCCAGTTAGCCTGTGTCTAGCTCTTATTCACCATTGTAGCCTCAGTATCTGGAGGAGAACCTGGCACCTATCAGTATGATTTTGGCAGGAAGTAATAGAAATTCCAACCCCAAATGACCAAAACAGAAAAAGAAATGTAGTCTTTCGCATAACTGGAAGTCCAGCAAAGAGTATACCAGGGGCGCCATAATGCCAGCAAGAACTAAGGTTCTTTTCAGTCTCACCACTTAGTTATCCTCTGGGTCATCTTCACCCGAACGCCAATTTCATTCATCAACATGAAGGGCAGTGGGAATCAAGGGAAACTACAATGTTCCCTTGTTCAAGAAGAAATTCCTGTCCTTTTGTATTTCTGTACCTCTAATTAATAGTGAATAATCAACAAGAACTGGCCCAGTCATTTTACGTGCAGGGGGCAGGAAGGAGGAACACCTATTTGGAGTACTTTACCCAGATGTGAAAATTCTTGAGATAGGTAATATAATATATAAAGCCAATCAAATTTCACACACAATATAATTATAGAAACCATAGTACCCTGTTTAAGAAAAAAAAAATCTTCGAGATTTTTCCCAGGTATGAATCTCTCTTTTTATTCATTTAAGCCAAGCCCTTCTAGGAGTAAGTTTTCAAACTTTGATCCAAGTAATGTGCTTTGTCTTACAAATTCCATTCTGCTTTTCCACTCCACCTCGCAATCCCTGAAGAATCAAGCTTTTTTCTGTGTGTGTCTCCAAGTCTTGCCCTGAATCTCAGAAAAAAAAAAAAAAGAATTGCAGAAGCCTCCTGAAAATTCTATTTATTGAATGGATGGCCCTCCCAAACACCTTCAGTTTCTTCCAATTGATTCAAATTGCCCAAACTCCAAACACTAACCCAAAAAGCCATTAAAGGCAAGCTAGTTTTCCTCTCTTTGGGGTGCAACCTTCCAGAGGTTTCCTAGCTTTGCTGTCACCCTTTCTCTTGCTCTGTTTCAAATCTGTGTTTCCTTTCCCCTGGCTTATCTGCTATTTTTAGCCTAATGCCTATCCTTTGGATTTGTCAGTCACATTTATACCAGATTAAACCCTCAGTGTTTTCTCAAGGCTTTGCTTGAACTCTGCACTAGCTGATTCTGTCCTCGACTGCCTTGGGCTATCAGACTCTAGGCAGCTAAATCCCTTCCATTGGCCTGCATATGTATACTTCTTCCCTTTCCTATGCCCCTTTATGTTTAAATTCCTTCTTTTAATCTACATTTATCAGTACTAGGCAGTCTAAGCTCTAATTTCCCCCTGTTCATCACCCATAAAAGAATCATTTACACAGTGAAGTATTTGCATTTACATTATATAAAACACCCTTGGCTCTCCCAGTCCAAAGGGACAGGCTCAGCTCAGGATAAAAAAACTGGTTCATGTTAGCAGGTCCAAATCCTGTTTGGTTCCACTTGAGTTATGTGAGTCTTGTCTAATTGAAGATCTGGCTCACTCCATAGAAATCAATATCTGAGTTGATAATCAGTTGAAACTAATGAATTCAGGCTTGCCTGGTTTTTAATATCTGAAGGAATTCTTTACATACGAAGTTGGGAAAGTAATAACATCAATAATTAAGAAAGAGCAACACAACAATTTAGACCAGAGGTGGGGAAACTTTTTCCATAATGAGCCAGATAGCAAATAATTTTGGCTTTGTGGGCCTTATAGTCTCGTGTTGCAACTACTCTACTCTGTTTTTTAGTGTGAAAGCAGCCATAGACAATCTTAAATGAGTAGGCATGGCTGTGTTCCAAAAAACTTCTATTTACAGAAACACGTGGTGGGCCAGACTTCGCCCATGGGCAGTAGTTTGCCAACCACTGATCTAGATCAGTGGTCCCCAACCTTTTTGGCCCCAGGGACCGGTTTCATGGAAGACAATTTTTCCATGGACGGGGGGTGTGTGGGAGGGAGGTTCAGGTGATAATGTGAGCAATAGGGGGATGGTCAGGCAGTAATATGAGTGATGGGGAGCGGCAGATGAAGCTTCGATTGCTCGCCTGCTACTCACCTCCTGCTGTGCGGCCCAGTTCCTAACAGGCCGCGCGCAGACTGGTACTGGTCTGTGGCCTGGGCGTTGGGGACCCCGATCTAGATGACCAGCACACAGGCTGAGGAAGGGCCCCTCCCCAGGCTATGTGTGCCAGGAGGATGAAAAGGCATGAGATCCATCTTGATGGAAGGTCAGTTTATCTGGTGGTAAATAGTATGAAAACACTGTTATATTAAAACAAACCCAGATATTTTATGGAGTAGAATATAACACTGGACCTTGTTGAGGCAGGCTCTTGAGAATACTTTTTTTTTTTTAATTGAAGTGTAGTTGATTTACAATATTGTGTTAGTTTCAGGAGTACAGCATAGTGATTCAGTATTTTTGCGGATCATATTCCATTCTAGGTTATTACAAGATAATGGCTACAATACCCTGTGCTATCCAGTATATTCTTGTTGTTTATCTATTTTACACATAGTAGTTTGTATCTTTTAATCTTGTACCCCTAATTTGTTCCTCCCCCTTCCCTCTCCCCTTTGGTAACCACAAGTTTGTTTCTATATCTGTGAGCCTGTTTCTGTTTTGCATATACATTCATTTGTATTAGTTTTTAGAGTCCACATATAAAAATGATATCATATAATATTTGTCTTTCTCTGTCTGATTTATTTCACTAACATAATATTCTCTAAGTCCATCCATGTTGCTGCAAATGGCAGTTTTAAATTTTTTTATAGCTGAATAATATTCCATTGTATCTGTATATACCACTTCTTCTTAATTGGGAATACATTTTTGACTCTCCTCTGCTATTAGAGGAACTTGGGTGGAAAGTTTGAGAAATGCTGATTGGGAGACACTTCTATAACTAATGACTAAATGGGAACACCAATGTGGTCTTGTCTAGTTGCAGTGTCTTCATTTCCCCAAGGAAGCCTGAAACGTGACTAGAGCTGCACCTGTTGCACTGTCTTGAGACTGACAGGCTTTGCATTTGGGATTTCACAGTGGTCCCTGCCTGCTGGCCAGTGAGACTCACAGGCTCTCTTTGTAGTTTCCCAGAAGGATCCAATTATTTTATCATGGTGTCCTGAAATTTTCTGCTGTTGTTCTGCTGAAGTTGCTACAATTATTAGGTCTTTCTGGTTCATCACACATCTGAATATTATACAGTCAATCCTCATCACTCACAGAGTCCATATTTGTGGTTTCACCTACTCACCAAAATTTATTTGTAAGCCCCAAATCAATACTGATGGCATTTTCATAGTCGTAGCAGACGTACAAAGAGGTGAAACATTTGAGTCACCCGATTCACACATTCCCAGCTGAGGTCAAACGAGGTGATGTTCTGCCTTCTTATTTGAGCTCTCAGACTGTAAACACATATCTTTTTTTGCAGTGTATTTAGTGTCACATTTCACACATTTTTTTGTGCTTTTTGGGATGACTTTGCTGTTTATAATGGCCTCCAAACATAGTACTGCCTGTCTGAAGTATCCCTGAGTGCAAGAAGGCTGTGATGTGCTTCACAGAGAAAGTACATGTGTTAGATAAGTTGCATTCAGGCATGAGTTACAATGCTGATGGCTATGAGTTTAATGCTAATGAATCAATAATATATATTTAATAAAGTGCCTGTAAACAGAAAAACATGTAAAACAAGGTTATGTATTGATTGGTTGGAAAAAATGCTGTGACCAGAGGCTCACAGGGACCTAGTTCTGTATTTCCGCCCAGGATCAATAGTTCAGTATTTGCTAATTCAGTGTTCAGTGACTTTATAGAAGGTAACTACCACAAAGAACAAGAATCCACTGTAATTCCACAAGCAGGGTCCTGCTAACTTTGTGCCCAGTGTCAGCCACTCTCAAGGACAGCCCATCAGTTTGCCAAGCCAGGTCCTGGAAGTCTTACTACTCAGACCATGAATCAGCGAATCAGGATCACCTAGGAGGTTGTTATACATGCAGAACCCCAGGCCCCAACCCAGATGTAATAAATCAGAATTTGTATTTAAACAAGATTCCTAGGCGGTTCACATTTACACTGAAGTTTGAGAAGCACTGCTTTAAGGCACTTCCATCATGCCCACTGGTCACTTTTTTTTTTTTTCTGGTTACAGTAGAAGCATCTTAAGTGCTTTTCACATGTCAAACACCTCTCATGGTCAAAATTACATATTTCTAGTTTGATACCATCCATCCGCCCACTCACCAATTCACTAATTTAATCAATAAGCCTTTTTTTGAGCATCCATTTTATAGCAGATATAATGCTGATAGTGAGATTACACAGAAAAAAATCCTCAAAGACGGGACAGCCTGCAAACCAATGCCATAAACTACTGAGGCATGGCAGGAATAGAGCCACAAAGAAGCACAAAGGTGGCAGAGAAAGTAATACTAGATGGATGTGTCTGTGAATACTTCCTGGAGGAATTATTTTAAACACAAAACACCTTTAATCTCTGTTAAGATGATTTAGTAAAGGAGAAGGTGTTTCAAAACATTCATTAATCCTTTCAAATCTAATATGTAACATTCTCTAAACATACACACCACAACTAGATTAGAATAGTTTTCCTACACAGAAACAAAAAATGACAGTAACATTAAAAGAAGTGTATTTAAGAAATAACAGAATATATGCAGAGAGAAGGAAGTTTTGTCATATCCACCCTTCAAGTGTCTTTTGATCCAGCATAATAATTCAGTTTCCCTTTCCTTACAGATTCTGATGACTCTGCACAATGTGAAAATTTTGATCATTTTTCTGATCTACTTTTACTTAATGTGATCTTCTTTATGTCAGAACTCAACAAAGGAAGTTAACTTTTTTCCTATATGTCTTTTAAGAAATCTCAAGTTTATATCCCCTCTTATATTAAATTATATGATGGAATTGCAAAACAAAAATGGAAAAAATATTGAATCAAATGTGCTATTGATTTGCTGGCCTCAACAGTCACTTAGACCTTTGAGAAAAGCCTTTTCCTTTGAGTACAAGCAAGCTACAATTTAGCTTGCTCTCATGTTTCACTGCTTGTCACAAAAATACCCCAAAGCTGGTCTGTATTAGCTTCTCCAGTTTAAAGATGAGAAATCCAAGGGACTGGAAGGTAATGTGATTTTATGTTAGGAGTCAGCAGAGCCCTGGAAAGCCAGGAGGAAATAAGAGCTGCAGGCAATTTGGGATAAGACTGTTCTTAAGTCAGTGAGTGACCTTATGAAGAGGTAAATTTGAAATTAAAAGCTATAATTAACTCTCTAAGCTGGAGCTTTGTTCCATCCTATTCATTTTGGAATAATGAAAACATTCTTATAATTTCAAGAAATAAGTTAAAGGAAGGCTGAGTGGAAATGTGGAATGTCTTTGAGTCGTGCATGTGTTATGAAGCCATGCTAATGTCCCGACTGCTGCTGAGACACAGACACTTGTGATAGATGTATAATGATGTAGGAGAGAGTGTTATGGTGTGCATTAGGAGTAACTTATACATATATTAATGTATTCCTGGGTAAAAGAAGTCTGAATGATCCAGGAAGACATAAATAAATTAATACAAGACTCCTCACAATTCACTTCTGTAGTTGTAGGAAGCTGGCACATTATCAAGTGATGGATTTTGAAGTGTGGACCGAGAATAATAACCTAAGACAGCACTTTGAGAAGACAGAGAGTTTGAGAAGCTGGAGCAGCTGGTAGATTGGAGGGCAGGGCTGTAGACTCAGAACTGCCTCTAACTCTCTCTGAGCAAGTCTTCCCTGACAAGTCTTTTCCTGTCTGTTTCTTCATCTGCAGTGAGGAAAGGGAACTGGGCTAGGTGGTCTCCAGTGTCCCATACAGCTCTGGTACTCTCTGATCATATATTTGCATGACCTGCTCCCACTGGAGTCCCGAGAGAGACCTACTGCAGCCACCTCTGGGCCAACATACCCATGGGCAGCCGATGATATCCCGCAAACTCAGTCCTCTTGTCCCTTTCCCTTCCCATAGATGCTATTCCCTAAGTGGAAAAACTGCTCTGAGATTCCTTCCAACATATAAGGAATTTGAAGTCTGGCAGAGTGGAGTTCAAATCCTGTTTTCTCTAATTACTGACTGTGCTGATGGTGGGGCCATGCTTACTACCTGGGCTCTTGCTAGGCCTCAGTTTCTTCATCCATAAAATGGGTCCAATGACATTGATTTCACAGTTTTCTTGTATGGATTAAACAAATAAGATAATGCTAAGTGATTCTACCTGAAAGAATACTGGTCACATGATAGATTTCAAAAATGCTAGCTCCTTTCCCACTTTCTCCACACTGTGCAGTGTATTAGTGCTGAAAGATAAAGCGATAGTACTCTCAAAGTCAAAGTTCAGGCAGCATTCGGTGATGAGGGACAGATTTGGCTTCTCACCTTTGAAACCTCATTACGTAAGCAGGTACACATTCTGCTTAAATAGTAGGTCCAGACCTTAAATACACCACCAATTCTCTCTAACAGACAGGAGTCTCGGGGCCTGCGCCAGCCACCACTGAAGACGGAGCAAGAGCGGATAACAGCGTGCAGGCACTTTGCCCGTCTGACAGTCCGTATTTATGCCATACCTGTGGGGCCGAAGAGCTAAAATAGAACACAGAGATCCTTCTAATGTGGGCAGTAGGGCTACTGTAATGATGCTGATGTAAAGCTTGGATGAGCTGAAAGAAGCTGGCGCAGCCAAATTGCCCAGAGAAATGAGAGGAAACAGGCAGGATCATGGCCCAGGAGAAAAGATTAAGGTGTTCGTGATGCAAACCTTAATACATACAAAACCTTAAATATACCAAAAAAAACCCTTTTTTTTTTTGTATATTTAAGTCATCCACAGTAAGGAAGAGGCAAGAAATTTACCCTCTGAACTCAGACTTTTGATAAACAACATTAATATGAAAGTTCCTAACTATCCAGTAAATCTGACAGTGGCATAAAGAACACTTAAGACAAGCTGTCTATCTGGGCAGTGTCTCTTTGGACAGCTTGCTGGAAGAAACCTTTCACAGAATGCAAAGCCCTGAGGTCAAATGGTCTTGCTCCCATTTCCCAGGTTGATTCTCCCCACCCACCTCTGCCCTCACCTTTGCAACACACATATTTCTTTTGTTCTTAGCTTAAATTCTAAGAAAATCAATCATAGTAGGAGCATGGCAAGGAAACCTTTAAATGCTTTATACAGCACTTACTTAAGTCTGAACCCTCATTTTTAGAGAAGAAATCCACAACACAGAATGACTGTGAAACGTCGGAAGCCCCACGCTGCTGCCTGCACTGCAAAGAGAAACCAAGTTACCTGTCAGAGAATCAAGGATAATTCTAAAGGTATCGCCAGTTTATTTTGTACCAGGCGCAAAGCTGGAATTGGAAGAAGTAAAAATTAAGACAGTGTGGTCACTGACTTTAAGGTGTTCACAAATTCATGGGGCGGGGGGGCAACAGACTATTTCTCCTTTACTGTTGTTAGCAAAGCAGGAACTCAGTAATGTAAGCTTCCATTTGGAGAGGTAGATGCCCAAAGCGCAAAGCCGGCAAGAGGTCTCAGACAGTGTGAACGGTGGGGCAGAACGGTGCTAGCCTTGCCACCACATCCACGGCATGCCCTTTCTTTCCCTTCGTCCTTTCTGAGCCTGAGATGTGCAGACTAACAGGTGAGAATAGTACTGATCTTCAGCGTGTGGGGAGACTTTACACCGCGGAGCCGTCTCCAAGCAGCCTATTCCCATAGGTTTGCGGCTCATACACCGTAGTTTGTGTATAGCTACTGCTGCCGTCATCATTTTCATACTATATAATGCTCTCTAAAAATAATGTTTCAAATTAAGCAAGTGTATTATCTTCAAAACAAAGGAAATCAAAGGGTTCTGCTCGTTTTGTTGGTTTTTCTAACACCTTGAGACATTAAACAGGTAAAGGACTGATTCCTGCTGTTCTTAGGCAAATATATTCATAGCCTTCAAAACATAGTGATTGTCAAGCATTTTTTTTAGATATCAGTTCAGACAAAACAGTTCTTGCCATGAGTCAAGGTGACTGGGACTTTCAAAGTCAGTATCATGCTTCAGGAATTCTTGACTTTAATCCTGTAAAACAAAGGACAGGATTATCGCTGGCAGGTACACAGCATATAAGAAATACAGGATGAGTCTGGGACTGTATAATTAAATGATGTCCTCCTAATGAATCATTGGAATTATTGATGTTTCTTAAGCTACACTTCTTTTCTCACATTAGTAATTCCGTGCTTATGCGTCGCTGCCAAGGTGCGCGGGTGCTGTTGCTCATCAACCAGAACCGCAGCTCTTATTCTGTACAGCTTGACAAAATGGGCCTGAAGGGGTAATAGACATGTCTGTAGTCAGGCTTCAGCATGCACATGAAGGTATCAAGCAAGACCAGCTCAACAACAAGTTTCAAAAGTTGGCAAGGAAATAGTAAGAACTTTTATAGGAAACAGTGGTTGTGGGTAGACCTACTTAAATATGGGATCTTGCTCTATTTTCCCTCCAAGAAAAATGACTATTAGGTTAGAGATCTTCCTGAGAATAGCAAGGGACTGAAAGAACCATCTGTCCTCATAGTATCTTCTTTTTTACTCAATCAAGACAGGTTAATATAGGGAAAAAGAAGAACCAAGTGCAGCAACAGAGGAGTGAGTGCTTTTACTTGAAGGGAAACATTTGAAGGTCAAATGCTTGAGATATGCAGGCTAGATTCAATGATTCAAGAATGAGCTTACTAACTCCTAATCACTTCATCTGCTGGGTATTCCTTTCAAATTGGCCAGGTTTATATAAAATCAGAGAGTAGGGTTTTCCTATTCTACATGCTCTTTTACCTCATCACATCCCACAAATCCTATGAACAACTACATGAGGATTTTGTGAAAGGAAAGTAAGTGACCTTGAAGTAGTTTGCCGCAGGTGATGACCCACAGCCCTGAACCCCAGTTCAGCCCCCTGACTCCTGAAGGGTCTACTGAAGCATGGAAAATACCCTTATATTAGTGTGCTCCTTTTAAAAATGAATGTACTGAAAAAATAAACAAGAGAGCCAATGAGTTCTGATAAAAAAACAAAAAAGAGCAATAATGGAGTACTAGCCTGACCAAATATTAAAACGTGTGAGTGTGTGTGTGTGTGTGTGTGTGTGTGTGTGTATAAAATAGTGAGGCAGCATTGTGTGAACAGACAGATTAAAGGAACAGGATAGAAAGTCCAGAAATGAGTAGGAAGTCCAATTCATAGAAGGTCAGATACAAGAAGAGATTCAGTATCGGATAAAGGTGATATCTCAAATAAATGTAGGAAAGATGGATATTTTAATATATGGTGTTGGACATCTGGGTAACCATATGGGAAACACAAGGTTGGATCTATAACTCACATTATGCTAACAAGATAAATTCCACATGGATCAAAAATTTAAATGTTAAAAAAGGGGAAATCCTAAAACTATTAGAAGAAAAATGTGGAGAATTTCTTTATCATTTGAAACCAAAAATCATTAAGGAAAAATTGTTAGTCTAACTAAAATTTTATTTTAAAAGCCTGTTTAGGGGAAAAAATGCTTTAAGCAACAACACAAAACAATTGACATATTGGAAAAATTATTTTCAACTCATATCACAAAAGGCTAACCTCCCTAATATATAAAGAGCTTCTAGAAATTCATGAGAAAAAAACCCAACAACCCAGAAGAAGAATGAGCAAGGGATGAACAGATGGTTCACAGGAAAGTAAATTAAAATGATTCAAACATATGAGGAGACACTCAACCTCATCAAATTAAGATGCATGCTGATTAAAACTACACTGAAACACAATTTTCCACCAATCAGTAAAAATCCAAAGTAGAGGTACTCTGTTGGTCTGACTGAAGAGAAATAGGTGCTGACATGTACTGCTAGTGGAAGGGTGAATTATTACAACTCCTACGGAGAACAATTTTGCACTATCTATCAAAATATAAATACATATTATATTTGACCAAGCAATTCCACTTCTTGATATATATATACATTTTCTACTACAGCACTTTTAAAAATAATAGTACAAGTATCCTTCTGTGAGAGAAAGATTAAATATATATTTATGTGATGGAATACTATGCAGCTGTACACAAAAAAAGAGATAACACTGTATAGACTGATATGGAAAGAGTTCTCTGATTCATTAATAAGGAAGAAAGGGTTCAGTAAAATATGCCCCCCTTTTGGGTAAATAGATAGGAAATAAAAATCTATACTCACATTGTTGGTATACTCAAAAAGAGACTGGGGAAGGACGCCTAAGATATTTCTAACACTAGCCCCCTGGGAGGTGGACGGTTGGAGGATGAGGACAGGCAGAAGAATTTTAGTCCTCCAAAAGAGTGAGTTTCCAAAACTACAGCTGCATGGGGTTAGAGGCACAGTCTGGGGTCATGGAATTGACCAGGTTTGGGGCCCAGCTCAGGATCAGACAGACGGCTTTGGCCTCATTATCCCAGAGGGCTTGCCAGCAGCACTGGCCAGCTCTCAGACTATAATACACAGCACGTTCCAGAATCAAAGTTGAGAGTGAGAAGATGCCCCAGGAAGCCATTGGACTAAGACGTGGACTCGGGCCTTCTTCATCCTTTTCCTTTCCTCATTTTATCCTCCACTGGACCAACAGTTCTCAGCTAGGGGTAATTTTGCCCCAGGGTGGCATTTTTGGTTGTCACAAATAGGAATATATATATATATATATTTGGCATAAAATGTCAATAGTATTGAAGGTGAAAAACTGCACTAGTGTAAGATACCAGGGAAAGGATGAAACCTGTGAGGCAAAACAAAGGGAAAACGAGGAATCTTGCAACATAAAGAAGATTGAAACCTTTAAACCTGCCCATGTGTCTGAGGTAATGTAGAGGGGAGAGATGGATGATTTTTCTATGCCCTGGTATGACAAACACTGTGAAACTTAATATTGAATAAGGCATAAAGCAGATCTAAAAGCACCGTGCTATAGCTCAAGAATAATAATTAAATTCCTGCATGTATGGGAAATGTCTGTTCATTGTTGGCACGCCTTCTTATTGCCCATCCCTCTCACAGTCACCACGTGGCCTGATTTGCACGAGACACTGTGTTTGGAAACCCTGTAGAGACTCAGCGAAAACAGCACTCCCACTGCAGAAGGGCTGTCTTCTCTCCAAGGTAATTCAGCAGCCGTCAGCAGAGCAGCTAAAAGGAGGAAGAGCTGTGTGCTGCCTCGCTTGCTAATCGCCAGACCCGTGGGAAAGGGTGCAGGGAAGGGAGGAGAGGGTTCGCTGGAGGAGATGCGATGAATCACTGGGTGGTAGCGACTGCCTAGACCGAGGCTAGCATTCCAGGCTTCGTTAGCTGACATTCGGAAGAGCAGGGAATCAATTCCAATGGCAGAAGCAACAAAAATGCATTCTCATGCCAGGGAAACAATCAGAAAGAATGATAGCAAGTAAGAAAGAATAGATAATCAGCAGAGTGGAAGAGAGAGCCCTGGGGCGCCGAGCTGGCATCCTCCTCATATGAGCAGCAGTGCTCCCAGGGCCTTAATCGGCTTCCCAGTAGTGGCGCGGAGGCTGCGACGGGAGCTCAGCGCTGAGGACTAACCAGAGTAGCGCCATGCGTGGGGCGTCCTGGGAGCTGGCTTCCCGCAGGGTGTGTGGTATTTATCCAGCACCTGTGGGAAACGGGGTTGCCTTCCCACTTTTCCAAGAGTATTTTTAGAAAGGAGCTAGCCTGGCCCTCTGCCCTATGGAACTTCACCTGCCTGGAGATTTGACTTCGTGGGATTTTTCCTGGTTTTCTTGTGGAACTAGCTCAGCACTCTCAAAGAATTAAATAGTGGCCTTGGTGGACCCTTGCCACTCTCATTCAGTGGGTTGTCACTGAGTCATCAAGTCCGAGTCTCTTTTTAACTAGTTCTTCTTCTGCTGGTTCCAATTATTCCCTCCCCACACAGACGGTGAAACTCTTCCTGGTACAGAACAAGGAAGTGGAACTTGTGCCCGGAGAGTAGGAGGATGCCCGAGGCGGGGGGGAGTCAGTCAAACTCACAGTTCAAAGCCACTCAAACAGTATTTACTAATATATTTTTGGCCACTATTTTATGTCCATAGAGAAATACCAGCAACAAAAATCCTTGAAGAATCACGAAAAATAACACGCTCCTCAAAGAATGAAGAAAGTCTGAACGCACCTGCAATCTTTCCGTCCTTTGAAGTCTCAATGGGAAAAACTTACACGCAGAGATCGATTCAGGAATAGCTATATAAATGCCTGGTTAATGAACCAGATTTCCGTTTCCTTGGAATGATCCTAAAAATCAGAAGAGCCTGTTCTGTCCTTTCCTACCAGAGGACCCCTGTCATCACAATTCCAGCATAGTAGGGAGGTTTTTCTAAGGCTGAAATTCAAAAGGGAGAGGGGTCTTTATCCTTTTACTTCCAAGAAGTTCCTTGGTGCCTGGGTAAATTTTCCTACCTTCTCTCCAAGACCAGTTCCCATTCAGGTGGTATTTAGAGGGTCACTTTCGGGAGACCACACATGGTTCTATATTTTTTCCCTCCAATATAAAGGTACATATTGGCCTTACATTGCCATAACTAATGTAGGCCACCCTAAGTAATTTCACCAAATTACACCAAGCAAATTTTTTAAACTTTGCTTCAAGGCGACTCTGGCTCTAGGCATAGAAGAACCTGGCACAATTTTCAGAGTCCATCTCACCAGATACCCCTTTACTTCCTGTGGGAATCCATCAACTGGATGATATTGCTAATCACACCAGTGTCATCTGTTCCCCCCAAATCTATCCAGCAGAACAGTTTATATTTCTATCTAAGCTACACCATTTTTCAGACGACTGGCATAAAACAGAAATGAAACATGTAAATAATTCCAGAAATGAAACAGAAATGAAACATGTAATAATTATTATCTTAATAACTAACCCATCACTGTGGAAGTCATAGCTCATAAATATCTTGGTTCTATCAACATACGGTTTTGAGATATTAGATGGTGCTGGTGATGCTATGTTTCCTCGTGACACTTTACGAGCAAGCTAAAAATGCACAAATACGTCCAAAACAATGACAGAAAAAAGGAAAACAAATTCCAAACCACAGGAAGCAAGAGATAATCTTGTGTGAAGCTGTGAGCCATTTCACTTAATACAAAGTAACTTCTGTTACTGTAGGAGGAACATTGAACACATAAAAAATAAAAAAATTACCTTACCAAATAGACTGCATTGAACACACATGCTCTCTTCTTTTGTGCTTTTGCAACTGACCACTAAAACAAAAGACAATGGATTTTGTTTTAGAGATATAAACCCCAGAGGGACGAAGAAATGCAAAAGGGCATGACAGCATCAAAATTTTGAAAACTAGGAAGATGGAAAAGGCAGCAGACCCAAGAAAGGTAAATTTAAAACATGTAGTGGGAAAAGCTGAAAACCAATCTGATTTATATGGTGAAACCCCAAAAGTTCTGGAGTTGACAACACCAAGTACCCCTGGAGGGGGATAAAGAGAGATGGGCTGGCTAAAATAAGGAGAATGAATTGAAAACTAACTAAGAAGCAGCTGGATCCTCAGATCCTTCACTGCACAAGCTGGATGACTGAGCCTCCCCACTCTGGCAGAAAATTGGAAGTTTATTCTCTGTAGAAGGTAAAGAGAGAGTCTCCAAACTGGCAGATATGAAACACAGTTAAGGGTGGGGATTCTTCTCACAGTAACTACTAAAGTAGACCTCATGTGTATTCATAACCAGTTCCACCTCTAGGAATACACACAACAGCCATTATTTGTAGTCAAGAATGAGAATAAACTCAAAGGTTCATCAACAACAGGATGGAGAAAATAACTGTGGCATATTCTTATAACAGAAACTCACAAAAATAATGTTGAATGAAAGAAATCAGACACCAAATGTTACCTATTGTGAGTTTCTAATTATAAAAAAGTTCAGAAAAAGAGGCAAACTTAATCCACGGTCTTAAAAATCAGGGTAGTGGTTAATCTGGGGAAGGTAGGAGGCCATAGAACCTGGTAGGGGACATTGGAGAACCTTTTGGATGCTGACAATTTTCCATTTCTTGAGCTGAGTGCGGTTATATGGGTATGTTCACTTTGTGATAATTTGTTGAGCTGTACACTTCTGATCTTGTTGCTTTTCTGTATGAATGTAATACTTCACCAATAAAGTTTATTTTTTAAAAAATGGGCCAACTAACAGATCTATAATTGCATATCAAATTCAGAAGACTTGAAGACTCTTATTTTCATTATAGGTAGGTATTTCTTTATAAACTTGCCATCAGTGGAAAAGAAATGGGTAAGGCTGTTGGAGAGGAAATTCTCTTGGCCCAGAAACCTCTACTGAGAGACAAGTTGCACCTAAACTACGCTGTGACTTCATCTCCTAACATCCATCTGTTAGAAGAAGCTTGTTCTCTGTGTATTCTAGATGTCTAGCATTAAAAAAACTCCATTTCTTCCTAGATCATTTTGATAAGTAGAATTCTAAGATGTCCCCAAGATTCCAGGCCCCTGGTATACTCACACTTTCTCCTAGTTATTCAATTAAATATCAGTTTACTGAAGTGAAGGAATTTTTCAGATGTAATTAAGTTCTCAGATCATTCGATCTTAAAATTGGGAGATTATCCTGGGTGAACCTGACCTAATGAGGTGAACCATTTAAAAACAGAGAGTTTTTCTGGCTGGTCAAGAAGAGAAAATCAGAGAGATGTGTTCCCGCTAGCCTGGAAGAATGCAAAGCAAACCTCTGTGTGTAAACTGTCTATGGGGGCCATGTGGTCAAGAACTGAGAATGTTTTAGGAACTGAGAATGTTCCCTAGGTGAAAGTTAGCAGGAAAATCGGGGCCTCAGTCCTACAACCGCAAGGAAGTGAATTTTTCCAACAACCAGTGAGCTTGGAAGAAGACCTCAAGCCCCATATGAAAAGCATAGCTCAGGCCAACAAATTGATTTCAGCCTGGTAAGATCCTGAGCAGCAATCCAGCCATGCCATGCCTGGATTTCTACCTGCAGAAACTGTTAGATAATAAATTTGTATTGTTTTAAGCCAGTAAGTTTGTGATAATTTGCTAGAAAACAGATACAGTCATCTTCTCCCAATGCTATTAGCCACCATCTCATTTTCTATGTTATATGTTACTAATCACTAGTGTGAATGAAAAATATTGCCTGCCATATCAGTAAACAAAGGATGTTGCAGCCATCAAACCATCACATTACAGCCTCCTTGACAGTGAGACCTGAGGGAGCTTAGGATGGAGGCAGGAAGCCTGCCATCTAGCAGTCAACTGCTGCAGCCACCCTTAGTGGTACACCCTGAGGAGACTCAGGATGAGAAAGCAGGGGATACTGGCCTCAAATAGCTGAGGTGCATATCAAAGGAATGATTTCAGTGAGCCCAGACTCTTGCATTTTCCCATACATAGAAAAGCCCTAAATTCCTTAACTTGAGATATCTGGTTTTCTTTAATTGACATTAATCTTTTGATGTTCTGACTACCTGGTCTTTGTTGCAAAAACTCCTATATATCCTGGCTCCACACCTTGCCTCTTTGGAGCAGTCTCTCAGAGTTATCTGAGTTGCTGTGTCTGGAGCTTAAGTCCTCAGTTTTGTCTGACAAATAAAACATAATTCTCAAGTTTTAGGTTGTGCATTTTTTTCAGTTGACACTAGTTAAGTTGCCCTTTGAAAACTTTCTAAAATTTTCTAATACAAGAGTTGTCATGATTCCTCTTATTAGCAGATCAATGATGCCCATATTAGCACCTTAGTAGGGTTTAGAACTCAGCCTGTAAACTCAAAGATTAAGAAGGATCAAAGGTGAAATCTAGAAAACAAAAAATAATACTAAATAAAGTGAACACAAACCTGTTGACCGGCTCTTGAAACATTTGACACGATGAGTAATCTTTGAGAGATGAGTGAGGCAAATGAATAAATAAATAAAATGTGAGTACATTGTCACATAGGATGTGTTTCACTTAAGGAACTAATCATAGAATTTGTTCCAAATGAGGAATAGAGATAATTTAGATTTTTAAAAGCTTTGCACTAATTTGTGTGTGTCAGAGGCAATAAATGACAAAGAAGAGAAGGTGGAATCCCCTCGGTCTCTGGGAATGACAAAGGGGGGATGACCATATCCTCCTACAGTCCACTGGGGGGATATCTTTTGGCACCAAACCATTGTCTTAGATGCAGTTGTGGTTGGGATCATATGCCAAGTGCTTTGTCTCTGCCATGCTGATTGTGTAATTTGTGCACTTAACTATTCCAGTCTTTGCTGGATCCATACCCTTTTTCTACCACCTATAGGCTGCTTTGTATTTCTGGCCCATCGTTATGATCAATGTGATGCCATATTTCAAAGAACATTATAAGTAGTACTTGAAAACAAACTCCCTACCTGTAATCAAAATAATTTCCAGGGCTTCAAGCATACATATCCTCTATACTAAAATGGAGATTAAGTTAAGAAAAGCTGTATTTTGTAAAAGATTGCCCACACAGGTACTGGCTGAATGCTTGTGGATTTGTGAAAGTAGAGAACTCCATAGTCCTTTGTGGGCTCTGCCAGAGAATTCTGAGAAATTGCCTAATTAAATCAGCACATAATGGGAGAAGACAAAATGCCTCCAAGGCCTAAAGACACAATGTGCCTTTGACCAGTGCAGACCTTGACTACATCTAAAGAAAGTGACTTCAACTGAAGAAAGAAGGAGTGGTCAGCAGGAAAGACATATTGATAGACAAGAGCCACAGAGGTCACACAGGACTAGTTGAGTGAGTGAGAGAGAATGCATTTGGGAGGGGAGAGCAATCTTTTCACTAAAGAGATGGAACTTCGTGGGTGGCAGAGTTATTTCATCTAACTTCCCTAGATTTGAGAGGAATTGTTTCCCCCAATTAAAATCCCTTCCTCGATTTTATACTCACCAAATGAAATTCTTACTTAAAAAATTTAGATTTTCATGTGCCTTTTTACGAATAAAGAATTGTGGATAAATAACTAGTGTTGCAGTTTTTATGTTTAATTGTGACTTTGGTTATCTATAGTGCTTTAAATATCTTACTTTTGCAAATTTACAAAATGATAAGGCCACCACGTCAGTTCTCTGACAGCTTTGTTTCAACCTATGAGGTAGATTCTATTACTGGGCTATTTAACTGATGAGGAAACTGAGACACAGAAGTCAACTTGCCTATGTTTACCCAGTTAGCCAGTCAATGGTACAAGAGCTGGAAGAGATTTTTTAATAGGACTGCATTGATTTCATTAATTTGGGAGGAATCAAACCTTCATATTATTGAAACTTCTAATACATGAACATGGTATATGCCTCAATTTATTCTATCTTCTTTAATTTCTCAAAAATGTTTTATTGTTTTCTTGATAGAGGTTTTACACATCTTTAATTCCTAGGTATTTGATAGGATTATTTTGCTTTTGTACATTTAAAATTTTTAATGTCTAACTGATGTTGTTGTTATGCAAAAATACAGTTGCTTTTACTTTTTTTTTTACTACAAACTTTTAATATGCTAATATGTGTTGTGGATGATCATAAGATACATTTAACATATAGCGTTTCCCATACTTAGATTTCCCCAGGGCTCTTCCTTTGGGAAGCAACTTCTGGAAGTATGTTTGCTCACAACACACTTTTGGAAAAGCAAAATTAATCTCGCTGTCAGGGCAGGTGTTTCAAATGATTGTTTTTACCCAAATGAAGGCTGTAGATTTTCCTCTCATGAAGTTATTTGGTTAGCCTTTACCAGCCTGTCACAATGATTTTTTTTTAATATGTATATATGTCAATCCCAATCTCCCAATTCACCCCCTCCCACTTTCACCCCTTGGTGTCCATATGTTTGTTCTCTACATCTGTGTCTCTATCTCTGCCTTGCAAACCGGGTCATCTGTACCATTTTTCTAGATACCACATATATACGTTAACATACGATATTTGTTTTTCTCTTTGTGACGTACTTCACTCTGTATGACAGTCCCTAGGTCCATCCTCGTCTTTACAAATGACCCAATTTCATTCCTTTTTATGGCTGAGTAATAGTCCATTGTATATATGTACCACATCTTCTTTATCCATTTGTCTGTCGATGGGCATTTAGGTTGCTTCCATGACCTGGCAATTGTAAATAGTGCTGCAATGAACATTGGGGTGCATGAGTCTTTTTGAATTATGGTTTTCTCTGGGCAAATGCTCAGTAGTGGGATTGCTGGGTCATATGGTAATTCTATTTTTAGTTTTTTAAGGAACCTCTATCTTGTTCTCCATAGTGGCTGTATCAATTTACATTCTTACCAACAGTGCAAGAGGGTTCCCTTTTCTCCACCCCCTCTCCAGCATTTGTTGCTTGTAGATTTTCTGATGATGCCCATTCTAACTGGTGTGAGGTGATACCTCATTGTAGTTTTGATTTGCAATTCCCTAATAATTAGTGATATTGAGCAGCTTTTCATGTGCCTCTTGGCCTTCTGCATGTCTTCTTTGGAGAAATGTCTGTTTAGGTCTTCTGCCCATTTTTTGATTGGGTTATTTGTTTTTTTAATATTGAGCTGCATGAGCTGCCTGTATGTTGTGGAGATTAATCTTTTGACTGTTGATTCATTTGCAAATATTTTCTCCCATTCTGAGGGTTGTCTTTTCGTCTTGTTTATAGTTTCCTTTGATGTGCAAAAGCTTTTAAGTTTCATTAGGTCCCATTTGTTTATTTTTGTTTCTATTTCCATTACTCTAGGAGGTGGGTCAAAAAAGATCTTGCTGTGATTTATGTCAAAGAGTGTTCTTCCTATGTTTTCCTCTAAGAGTTTTATAGTGTCCATTCTTACATTTAGGGCTTTAATCCATTTTGAGTTTATTTTTCTGTATGGTGTTAGGGAGTATTCTAATTTCATTCTTTTACATGTAGCTGTTCACTTTTCCCAGCACCACTGATTGAAGAGACTGTCTTTTCTCCATTGTATATCTTTGCCTCCTTTGTCATAGATTAGTTGACCATCGGTGTGTGGGTTTATCTCTGGGTTTTCTATCCTGTTCCATTGATCTGTATTTCTGTTTTTGTGTCAGTACCATATTGTCTTGACTACTGTAGCTTGGTAGTATAGTCTGAAGTCAGGGAGTCTGATTCCTCCAGCTCCATTTTTTTCCCTCAAGATTGCTTTCACTATTAGGGGTCTTTTGTGTCTCCATACAAATTTTAAGAGTTTTTATTCTACTTCTGTTAAAAAATGCCACTGGTAATTTGATAGGGATTGCATTGAATCTGTCGATTGCTTTGGGTATTATAGTCATTTTTGCAATATTGATTCTTCCAATCCAAGAACATGGTATATCTCTCCATCTCTTTGTGTCATCTTTGATTTCTTTCATCAGTGTCTTATAGTTTCTGAGTACAGGTCTTTTACCTCCTTAGGTAGGTTTATTCCTAGGTATCCTTTTCTTTTTGTTGCAGTGGTGAATGGGATTGTTTCATTAATTTCTCCTTCTGATCTTTCATTGTTAGTGTATAGGAATGCAAGATATTTCTGTGCATTAATTTTGTATCCTGAACTTTACCAAATTCAATGATTAGCTCTAGTAGTTTTCTGGTGACATCTTTAAGATTACCTATGTATAGTATCAAGTCATCTGCAAACAGTGACAGTTTTACTTCTTCTTTTCCAACTTGTATTCCTTTTATTTCTTTTTCTTCTCTGATTGCCATGGCTAGGACTTCCAAAACTGTGTTGAATAGTAGCGGCGAGTGGAGATCTTTGTCTTGTTCCTGATCTTAGAAGAAATTCTTCCAGTTTTTCACCATTGAGAATGATGTTTGCTGTGGGTTTCTGGTATATGGCCTTTATTATGTTGAGGTAGGTTCCCTCTATGCCCACTTTGTGGAGAATTTTTATCATAATCGGTGTTGAATTTTGTCAAAAGCTTTTTCTGCATCTAATGAGATGATCATATGGTTTTTATTCTTCAATTTGTTAATATGGTGTATCACATTGATTGATTTGCATATATTGAAGAATCCTTGCATCCCTGGGATAAATCCCTCTTGATCATAGTGTATGATCCTTTTAATGTGTTGGTGGATTCTGTTTGCTGGTATTTTGCTGAGAATTTTTGCAACTATATTCATCAGTGATATTGGTTTGTAATTTTCTTTTTTTGCAGTATCGTTGTCTGGTTTTGGTATGAGGGTGATGGTGGCCTCATAGAATGAGTTTGGGAGTGTTCCTTCCTCTGCAATCTTTTGGAAGAGCTTGAGAAGGATGAGTGTTAGCTCTTCTCTAAATGTTTGATAGAATTCACCTGTGAAGCCATCTCGTCCTGGACTTTGGTTTGTTTTAATTGCTGTTTCAATTTCATTACTTGTGATTTGTCTGTTCATATTTTCTATTTCTTCCTGGTTCAGTCTCAGAAGGTTGTGCTTTTATAAGATATGTCCGTTTCTTCCAGGTTGTCCATTTTATTGACATATAGCTGCTTGTAGTAATCTCTAATGATTCTTTGTATTTCTACAGTGTCAGTTGTTACTTCTCCTTTTTCATTTCTAATTCTGTTGATTTGAGTCTTCTCCATTTTTTTCTTGATGAGTCAGGCTAATGGTTTAGCAATTTTGTTTATCTTCTCAAAGAACCAGCTTTTGGTTATATTGATCTTTGCTATCATTTCTTTCATTTCTTTTTCATTTATTTCTGATCTGATCTTTATGATTTCTTTCCTTCTGCTAACTTTAAGTGTTTTTTTTTTTTTTTTTTTTTGTGCTTCTTTCTCTAACTGCTTTAGGTGTAAGGTTAGGTTGTTTATTTGAGATGTTTCTTGTTTCTTGAGGTAGGATTGTATTGCTATAAACTTCCCTCTTAGAACTGCTTCTGCTGTATCCCATAGGATTTGGATCATCGTGTTTTCATTGTCATTTGTTTCTAGGTATTTTTTGATTTCCTCTTTGATTTCTTCAATAATTTCCTGGTTATTAAGTAGTGTATTGTTTAGCCTCCATGTGTTTGTATGTTTTACAGATTTTTTTCCTGTAATTGATATCTAGTCTCAGAGCATTGTGGTCAGAAAAGATACTTGATACAACTTCAATTTTCTTAAAGTTCTTAAAGGCTTGATTTGTGACCCAAGATATCATCTATCCTGGAGGATGTTCCATGAGCACTTGAGAAGAAAGTGTATTCTGTTGTTTTCCGATGGAATGTCCTATATATATCAATTAAATATATCTTGCTTAATATGTCATTTAAAGCTCGTGTTTCCTTATTTATTTTCATTTTGGATGATCTGTCCCTTGGTGAAAGTGGGGTGTTAAAGTCCCCTATTATGATTGTGTTACTATCAATTTCCACTTTTATGGCTGTTAGCATTTGCCTTGTGTATTGAGGTGCTCGTATGTTGGGTGCATACATATATACAATTGTTATATCTTCTTCTTGGATTGATCCCTTGATCATAGTGTAGTGTCCTCTTTGTCTCTTGTACGAGTCTTTATTTTAAAGTCTATTTTGTCTGATAGGAGAATTGCTACTCCAGCTTTCTTTTGATTTCCATTTGCATGGACTGTCCTTTTCCATCCCCTCACTTTCACTCTGTATGTGTCCCTAGGTCTAAAGTGGATCTCTTGTAGACAGCATATATATAGATCTTACTTTTGTATCCATTCAGCCAGTCTATGTCTTTTGGCTGCAGCATTTAATCTATTTACATTTAAGGTAATTATCAATATGTATGTTCCTATTACCATTTTCTTAATTGTTTTGAGTTTGTTATTGTAGGTCTTTTCCTTCTCTTGTGTTTCTTGCCTAGAGAAGTTCCTTTAGCATTTGTTGTGAAGCTGGTTTGGTGGTGCTGAATTCTCTTAGCTTTTGTTTGTAAAGTTTTTAATTTCTCCGTCGAATCTGAATGAGATCCTTGCTGGGTAGAGTAATCTTGGTTGTAGGTTTTCCCCTTTCATCACTTTAAATATGTCCTGCTACTCCCTTCTGGCTTGCAGAGTTTCTGCTGAAAGATCAGCTGTTAACCTTATGGGGTTTCCCTTGTATGTTATTTGTTGCTTTTCCCTTGCTGCTTTTAATGTTTTTTCTTTGTATTTAATTTTTGATAGTTTGATTAATATGTGTCTCAGCGTGTTTCTCCTTGAATGTATCCTGTATGGGACTCTCTGTGCTTCCTGGACTTGATTAACTATTTCCTTTCCCATATTAGGGAAGTTTTCAACTACAATCTCTTCAAATATTTTCTCAGTCCCTTTCTTTTTCTCTTCTTCTTCTGGGACCCCTATAATTTGAATGTTGGTGTGTTAAATATTTTCCCAGAGGTCTCTAAGACTGTCCTCAATTCTCTCCATTCTTTTTTCTTTATTCTGCTCTACAGCAGTTATTTCCACTATTTTATCTTCCAGGTCACTTATCCATTCTTCTGCCTCAGTTATTCTGCTATTGATTCCTTCTAGAGAATTTTTAATTTCATTTATTGTTTTGTTCATCACAGTTTGCTTGCTCTCTACTTCTTCTAGGTCCTTGTTAAAGGTTTCTTGTATTTTCTCCATTCTATTTCCAAGATTTTGGGTCATCTTTACTATCATTACTCTGAATTATTTTTCAGGTAGACTGCTTATTTCCTCTTCATTTGTTTGGTCTGGTGGGTCTTTACCTTGCTCCTTCATCTGCTGTGTGTTTCTCTGTCTTATCATTTTGCTTCACTTACTGTGTTTGGGGTCTCCTTTTCACAGGCTGCACATTCGTATTTCCCATTGTTTTTGGTGTCTGCTTCTAGTGGCTAAGTTTGGTTCAGTAGGTTGTGTAGGCTTCCTGGTGGAGGGGACTAGTGACTGTTTTCTGGTGGATGAGCCTGGATCTTGTCTTTCTGGTGGGCAGGACCATGTCCGGTGGTATGTTTTGGGGTGTCTCTGACCTTATTATGATTTTAGGCAGCCTCTCTGCTAATGGGTGGGGTTGTGTTCCTGTTTTGCTGGTTGTTTAGCATATGGTGTCCAGCACTGTAGCTTGCTGGTCTTTGAATGGAGCTGGGTCTTAGCGTTGAGATGGAGATCTCTGGGAGAACTTTCACTCTTTGATATTATGTGGAGCTGGGAGGTCTCTGGTGGACTAATGTCCTGAACTCAGCTCTCCTACCTAAGAGGCACAGGCCTGACACCTGGCAGGAGGATCAAGACCCTGTCAGACACACGGCTCAGAAGAAAAGGGAGAAAAAATGAAGGAAAGAAAGAAAAAATAAATAAATAAAATAAAATAAATTTATTAAAATAAAAAATAATTATTAAAAATAGAAAAAAAATTTAACGTAATAAAAAAAATGAAAAAGAAAGAAAGAAAAAAGGAAACAAGAGCGCCACTAAGCCAAGAAACAAATCCACCAATGATAACAAACGCTAAAAACTATACTAAAAAAAAAAAAAAAAAAAGGCAAACAGAACCCCAGGATAAATGGTAAAAGCAAAGCTATACAGACAAAATCACACAAAGAAGCATACACATACACACTCACAGAAAGAGAAAAAGGAAAAAATATGTATCTATATATATATATAAAAAAAAAGGAGGAAGAGAGCAACAAAATCAATAAACAAATCTACCAATGATAATAAACTCTAAATACTAAACTAAGATAAACATAAATCCAGGAACAAATTAGACGCAGAAAGCAAACCCCAAGTCTACAGTTGCTCTCAAAGTCCACCGCCTCAATTTTGGGATGATTTGTTGTCTATTCAGGTATTGCACAGATGCAGGGTACACCAAGTTGATTGTGGAGATTTAATCCACTGCTCCTCAGGCTGCTGGGAGAAATTTCCCTTTCTCTTCTTATTTGCACAGGTCCTGGGGTTCAGCTTTGGGTTTGGCCCCACCTCTGCGTGTAGGTCACCTGAGGGCGTCTGATCTTCACTCAGACAGGACGGGGTTAAAGTAGCAGCTGATGAGGGGGCTCTGCCTCACTCAGGCTGGGGGGAGGGGGGGTACAGAATGCGGGGCGAGCCTGCGGTGGCAGAGGCCAGCTTGACGTTGCAATAGCCTGAGGCACGCTGTGCGTTCTTCTGGGGAAGTTGTCCCTGGATCACAGGACCCTGGCAGTGGCGGGCTGCAGAGGCTCCTGGGAGGGAAGGTGTGGATAGTGACCTGTGCTTGCACACAGGCTTCTTGGTGGCTGCAGCAGCAGCCTTAGTGTTTCATGCCCATCTCTGGTGTCCGTGCTGATAGCCACGGCTCACGCCCATCTCTGGAGCTCGTTTAGGGTGGTGCTCTGAATCCCCTCTCCTCACGCGCCCCGAAACAATGGTCTCTTGCCTCTTAGGCAGTTCCAGACTTTTCCCCGGACTCCTTCCTGGCTAGCTTTGGCACACTAGCCCCTTGCAGGCTGTGTTCACGCAGCCAAGCCCAGTCCTCTCCCTGGGATCTGACTTCCAAAGCCCGAGCCTCAGCTCCCAGTGCCCACCCGTCCCAGCTGGGGAGCAGACAAGCCTCTCAGTCTTGTGCGTGCTGGTCGGCACTGATCCTCTGTGTGGGAATCTCTCCGCTTTTCCCTCTGCATCCCTGTTGCTGCACCTCCTCCGTGACTTTGAATCTTCCCCCTCCCGCCCAGCTGCTGTCTCCACCAATGACGGGGCTTCCTAGTGTTTGGAAACTTTTCCACCTTCACAGCTCCCTCCCCAAGGTGCAGGTCCCGTCCCTATTCTTTTGGCTTTGTTTTTTCATTTTTCTTTTGCCCTACCCAGGTATGTGGGGAGTTTCTTTACTTTTGGGAATTCTGAGGTCTTCTGCCAGTGTTCAGTAGGTGTACTGTAGGAGTTGTTCCACATGTAGATGTATTTCTGATGTATTTGTGGGGAGGAAGGTGATATACACGTCTTACTCCTCCGCCATCTTGAAGATCTCTCTGTGAAGTTCCTTTAGCATTTGTTGTAGAGCTGGTTTGGTGGTGCTGAATTCTCTTAGCTTTTGCTTGTCTGTAAAGCTTTTGATTTCTCCATCTAATCTGAATGAGATCCTTGCTGGGTAGAGTAATCTTGATTGTAGTTTCTTCCCTTTCATCACTTTAAGTATATCTTGCCGCACGCTTCTGGCTTGTAGAGTTTCTTCTGAGAAATCAGCTGTTAAACTTATGGGAGTTCCCTTGTATGATTTTGTTGTTTTTCCCTTGTTGCTTTTAATGATTTTTCTTTGTCTTTAATTTTTGTCAATTTGATTACTATGTGTCTTGGCATGTTTCTCCTTGGGTTTATCCTGCCTGGGACTCTCTGTGCTTCCTGGACTTGGGTTGGCTATTTCCTTTCCCATGTTAGGGAAGTTTTTGACTATAATCTCTTCAAATATTTTCCCAGGTCCTTTTTCTCTCTTCTCCTTCTGGAACCCCTATAATGCGAATGTTGGTGTATTTAATGTTGTCCCAGAGGTCTCTTAGGCTGTCTTCATTTCTTTTCATTCTTTTTTCTTTATTTTGTTCTGTGTCAGTGAATTCCACCATTCTGTCTTTCAGGTCACTTTTCTGTTCTTCTGCCTCAGTTATTCTGCTATTGATTCCTTCTAGTGTATTTTTCATTTCAGTTATTGAATTGTTCATCTCTGTTTGTTTGTTCTTTAATTCTTCTAGGTCTTTGTTAAACATTTCTTGCATCTTCTCTATCTTTGCCTCCATTCTTTTTCTGACATCCTGGCTCATCTTCACTATCATTATTCTGAATTCTTTTTCTGGAAGATTGCTTATCTCCACCTCATTTAATTGTTTTTCTGGGGTTTTATCTTGTTCCTTCATCTGGTACATTGTCCTCTGCATTTTCATTTTGCCTGTCTTTCTGTGAATGTGGTTTTTGTTCCACAGGCTGCAAAATTGTAGTTCATCTTGCTTCTGCTCTCTGCCCTCCGGTGGATGAGGTTATCTAAGAGGCTTGTGCAAGCTTCCTGATGGGACTGGTGGTGGGTAGAGCTGGCTGTTGCATTGGTGGGTGTTTCTTTAATCTGCTTGTCTGCTGATGGGTGGGGCTTTGTTCCCTCTCTGTTGGTTGTTTGGCCCAAGGAGACCCAGCACTGGAGCATACCCAGGTCTTTGGTGGAGCTAATGGCGGACTCTGGGAGGGCTCATGCGAAGGAGTACTTCCGAGAACTTCTACTGCCTGTGTCCTTGTCCCCACAACAAGCCACAGCCACTCCCTGCCTCTGCAGGAGACCCTCCAACACTAGCAGGTAGGTCTGGTTCAGTCTCCTATGGGGTCACTGCTCTTTCCCCTGGGCCCTGATGTGCACACTACTTTGTGTGCCCTCCAAGAGTGGAGTCTCTGTTTCCCCCAGTCCTGTCGAATTCCTGCGGTCAAATCCTGCTAGCTTTCACAGTCTGATTCTCTGAGAATTCCTCCTCCTGTAGCCAGACCCCCAGGTTGGGAAGCCTGACATGGGGTTCAGAACCTTCACTCCAGTGGGTGGACTTCTGTGGTTTAAGTGTTCTCCAGTTTGTGAGTCACCCATCCAGCGGTTATGGGATTTGATTTTATTGTGATTGCACCTCTCCTACTGTCTCATTGCGGCGTCTCCTTTGTCTTTGGATGTGGGGTATCTTTTTGGTGAGTTCCAGTGTCTTCCTGCTGATGATTGTTCAGCAGTTAGTTGTGATTCCAGTGCTCTCACAAGAGGGAGTCTACAATTGCTTTTAGATAGCGATCTTATATTCAGCAATATTGTTATACTCCCTTACTACTTCTAACGGCCTTTGGGTAGATTTGTTTGGGTTTTCTGCATACCCAAATGAGCCACTTGTGCATAAAAGTTTTATTTCTTCTTTTTTAATCCTCATCTCTTTTGTTTCTTTCTCTTGTATTGTTGCACTGGCTAAGACCTTGAGTACAATTTTGACTAGCAGGCATTCCTATCTCATACCTGATCTCACCATTAATTTTGTTGTAAGATTTTTATAGATGTCCTTTACCAGATTAAGGAAGTTTTCTTTTTTCTTAGTTTGCTAATGACTTTTATTTTGAATAAATGTTATATTTCCATAAAGGCAATTAAGCTTCTATTGAGATATTCATGTGATTTTTCTTCTCTATACTGTTAATGTTTTGAACTACACTGATTAATTTCAAAGGTTAATTTGAGACCTAGAATTCTTGGAATAAACCCAACTTGTTCATGCTATATATTATTAGATTTGATTTGCTAATACTCTGTTTAATATTATTACATTTATAATCATGAGAAATTGACTGCACTTTTTTCTTTCTTGCAATGTCCTTGTTAGATTTCAGGATCAGAATTTTAATAGCTTCGTAAAGCAAGTTGGGAACTATCCCCTCCACTTTTATTTGCTGAAGGATTTGTGAAAGATTGATGCCCTTTCTTCATTAATTGTTTGGAAGAATTTCTTTGTGAAGCCTTTGGGATCTGGAATATTCTTTGTGTCAGGAGTAGATTTACCATAAAGCTATTATACTGCCTTACCAAGTATCCTGACACAAAGGTATAGATTGTAATCTTATCCTATGGCACCTAGCACCAAAAGGAAACAAATGTGGAACTTGAAGCTGATATGCGGAGAATTCTCCCATCATCCATCAGATACATAGATTGTAAGCAGAGAATATAGTTTTTCTCAATGAGTAGTCAAAATAAAAGTCCTACCCTGTCAGGAATATACTTGATAATGCCCTGAAATCTTATAACTCACATATTAAAGAAAATTGGTAAAAGTTTCTCCCAAATTTGACAATAATTCTAAAAGTTTATGTGGTATTAAAATAATGAGTTATAAATATGAAAGTTTACTAACCTATCAGAAATAAAATGACAAATTTGTTCAACTAGAAAAAAGACTCAAATAATATTATTCTCAGAATACAGAAATGATATTACAAAATTATTATTATTTATAAAGGTGATCAAAGTGTTTAAGACAGATGATATAGAACAAAATTATTAGAAGTGTGTCAGGCATCTAATTAGTAAAAGTAATATATTATTTTTCTGGATGTGGTTTTATTCTGATACTGGGCAGTTTTTTGTTACCTATATTTTATTGTGATTTATTTTTTCATCCAAAGAAATTTTCAATTTTGTATTTCTAATTTTGTATTTTTTTCCTTAAATAAGGTCTTCAAAGTTGTGTAAATATCAGGTCTCACAAAACCTAGTCCATTCTCCGATTTATGGTAATATTTAAAATGATGGATTAGCTTATTTGGTAACTATGTAATGCTTCAGATATTTTTCTTCCTATGAAAAGTCCCACTTTGCTAAGAAATTGCTCATTTCATCTAAACATTTTTTGGCTCAAACTTGTTTGTAATATTATCTTATTATTGTTTTAATTTTTGTAGGATATACAGTGATGACACTTTTATTCTTGACAATTGTTATTTGTGTTTCCTATCTCTCTTTTTTTCTTGTTAAGTATTCCTTGGGGTTTGTAACCATTTTAGTTTTCTCTCCAAAACAACCAACTTTTGCCTTGTTGATCTCTCCTATAAATGTTTTCTATGTCAATTTCTGCTCATAATTCTATTTTCCTCTTTTTACTTTCTTTGCCTTAATTCACTGATCTTATATCTTGAAATGGATGCTTAGACCATTGATTTTCAGTGTTTCTTCTTTCTAATGTATCTTTTTGATGTTATAGAGGGGTTAGACAATAATAATAAGGAAATATCCCAGGCAGTAAGGTAAAAACAGAGATGGAAAATTTAGAAAGAAAAGATAAAAGAATTAGGGGATAATTCAAGAAAGTCCAACAGCTAAATAATAAGAGGTCTAGAATGAGAAAAACAAGGAAATAAATAACAAATAAAGTAATTCAAGACACATTTCCAGACTTGAAAGACATTGATTTGTGAATTAAAAAGTCTGACCAAATAGTGAGCAAAATAGATGAAGATAAATCCACAGTAAGTGAAAATTCAGACAACTGGGGATAGAGAGAAGATATGAAAGAAGAAAGAAAAGAAGAAAGAAAGAAAGAAAGAAAGAAAGAAAGAAAGAAAGGAAGGAAGGAAGGAAGGAAGGAAGGAAGGGAGAGAGAAAGGAAAAAAGGAAGAATAGAGAAAGTCTATTATTAAAGAGTAAAGGGTAAAGAATTCCTTTGAAGAATGACAAAGAGTATCTCTAAAACTACATTGGAAAATACAAGACAGTAGAACAATATCTTCAGTATTCTGAAAAATACATACTTCTAACTATTTTAAGCCAAACTATTAATTATGTGTGAATGTTAAGATATTCCCAGATACGCAGTATGTCAATAATTAACATTCTATATACCACTTATAAGGAATCTACTAGAAGATGTATTTCATCAAAAGAGGAAATGAACCAAGGAAGAGGTAGACATGGAATTCAGGAATCAAGGGATCTAACATAAGAGAGGCAAAGGGAATTTCCAGGATTATAGTGAAGGGAGATTCCAAAATGATAGCTGTCAGTGATCTCACACAACTCCATTCCAAACTGGAGCAGGTCAGAAGGCTCTAGCAGAGTCTTCTGTTTGAAATACTCAAATGTTTGATGACATTCAGTGCTTGGGAACAGGGCAAGTGTTGTGGAAAGGAGTGTGGAGGGAATGAACAAGAGCCAATCCTTATATTTCATAGGGGAGAGTCCATAAGTAATGAACCAATATGAAAAATTAAGAAGAAAGCTTGTCAGCATTTATTAAGAGAAGTGGTGGTAAATCTCCAAATAATTAACTTAAAAAGTTGAAAATTGTTGCTTTTGGATAGCAAAAAAAATTGCAGTGAAGTTGATTACCTTCAAGAAAGTGCTCCATTTTTTCACAGCTTGTGGGAAAAAAATGCAGGTTAAAAAATTGACTCTGTGTGTGTTTGTGTGTGTGTATGTAAAAATTTAATAGAAATAAAAACTAAATTTAAAAAACCCATAAAAATGTAAAATGTTTTCCAAAGTGTTATGTTCTTTATGTAATAGGAAATCAATTCTGGCTATATTGGGTAGGGAACTCACTCTACTTAATTGACTTCAAATTTTATTTCTTTGTATGTTCAGAGGAAGGGGAGATTTAAGAAAAATTGTGATATAAATTATAATATTTGAAGCAACTGAAAGTAAATCATGTTGTTAAACATAAGGATAAAACAGTTATTAGGTAAGTTTTCTAACTGGAATTACAGTTCCTTTTCCTAGCTCTCCTCCATTCTGTCCAGGGATCAACTTACAAAATGGACTTTTGTAAGGGACCCTAAATGCACTGCTCATTCTCATTCATTCATTTAATAAATATTTATTAAATACCTGCTGTGCTTATCACCATGACGCTTATCACCAAATATGTCATGTTTAGCAAGATGGGAGTGGTCTCTGTTCTCATGAAGTCTGATGAAGACACACATTAAACTAGCAATATAAGTAATATGATCCCCTCACCTTGCCTTATGAGCGCTATTTCTCTGCCTGTAGAGACTTTCCATTTCTCCTAAAATCCAAGTCCTACACTTCACAAAAGGCTTAACTCAAGCTTTATCTGACTTGTCCAAGCTCAGTCTTTCCAAAGGACTTGAGAATTCTCTTCAATGTTTGTGTCTGTAAAATGTTATTTCTTCAGTGTTTTCATAGTGGTAAAGACATGCTGAAGGAAGTACGTGTAGATGAATGACTGAATGAGATAATTACTGGTTGACTGTTTAGGCAATATGGTAGATGGCCATACCATAACCTAAGTCACAACCTTCCTTATTATTTCATACTACAGCCAGTCAACCTTCATAGAATATGAGTAAGCTTTGTGTACAAAATTGGAGCTAATATCTATCTTACAGCTTCATTATAGTAACCAGTGTTGGAGAAGAAGAAAACTTTCCTCTACTTGTTTTTTCTGGCTGGTCTAAGAATTAAATTGACATGAGACAGATTAACAGGAGAAAATCAAATTTAGTTTTTGCACATACGGGAACCCCACGTGTATGAGAGGTTCAGAAACAGAAGGGTAAAATGAGGTGTATATGCCATCCTGAGCTAAGGAATGGGATATGGGCCTGGGGCATCCAAGGACAGGAGGGTCATTCACAGGATGACAAGAAGAGTAGATGTTTGGTAATTAGGTGTGTGCCCTGCCTTATAGATGCAGCCACTTAGGTAAAATTTACCTCCAGTGATAACTCTTTTTCTGGGAAAAATACCCAATTTAAATTTCTCTAGGTAGGTAAAGGAGGGGTGGTAGTTTCTCTTGAAACTACAGGGTCTCAATTGCCCTTATCTCAAAATAATCCTCATGCAAAAGTGACAAAATTCTTTTCTAGGGGAGGCTCATTCTGAACCACTACACCATAAGGCATTGTATTCAGTTCTAACCATCATAATAATAGCTAACATTTACAGAGTACTTACTATGTGCCAGGCATTGTTCTATGTTCTTTAATAATTTAACTACCTTAATCCTCAAAGAGATCCTATGAGATATATATTATTATTTGTCCCATTTTATGAAGGACAAAATTAAGGCTTAGCGAGATTAAAGAACTTGCCTGCTGTCACAGAGCTTGCCCGATGCAAAGCCAAGCAAACTGGCTCCAGTGTCCACTCCGTTAGCCACTAGGTGATACTTCTGATCAAGGAAATGCTCAATAATGAATATTAAATTATGAAAACTAGTCAATTTAATGAACTTATCCTATACCAAGTGTTCATTGACTTTTCCATGGTTGTTAATTATAATTCCTCCCTATTTTATGAACTTGGTGTTTTCACTTCAAAGTGAGAAACACCAATAAAAAATAATGAAAGAAAAAAAGATCAGAATTTAAAATACTTGAGTGGTAGGGATTATCTCATAGTATTAGAATAATAAAAAAGAGAGAATCCATAGATGAAAGCTTAAGAAAAAACCACTTTTCTCCATGACTATTTTATTGATGCTATACATTGTATCTTTGCTGTTTCCATTTTTCTTGTAAAGGGGCACAAAAACTGCCCTTTCCCTATAAGAGCAAAGTATGAACAGCTGATTTCAGAAGTCATAAGACTAGGTGTTGTTTCTGAAAAATTAAGGGCATTAACTTTTGTACTGTGATTAATTGCCTTCCATATTTAGGGACCTATAATCAAAATCTGAAATGAGAAAGGACAAGATCAGATTAATCATAAAGCCCAGGCTGAAAAAAAACTCCTTAAAATTAAATTATTTGAGGAAACAAAATTACAACAATCATTTTCCCAAGTTTTCTAGGCATATCAATAAAGGGTAACAGGGTTTAAAGACACTCAGACTAAAGACTCAAACATTTTTTGTTTTTTACCATTTCCCAAATGAAGTTACAAAACTAATGCAGTTTCTGACAGAGAACTTTGAAAATGTAAAAGCAACAAAGAAGAAAAAAAAATTTTAATTCTTTACTTCATTGCTAAGTACAACCAGCACCTCCACTGGTGCTCATCCTAGCCTGGCCCCCACAGGAGCAGCAGTTATGGTTCCTTTAGGGAGAAAAGAAAGGATTTGTGGGATTCAGTAATTTGTAGCACTTCCCCCATCCATTCTATCCCCTTCATCACTTTTTCTGCAGAAGAACAGAAAGTGGAATGGGCAGAAGTTGTGTTAAACTGACATTGTATGGATTTTGAGGCAGGAAAGTGTCTGGCTCCTGCAGTTACTAAGAGTTTCCCTTAAATGGGTGCAAAAGACAATGTAAAGCTTTTCATGATTTGTTAGCTGTGTCCTTTGAGCAAACCACTTAATCCCACTGAGTCCTTGTTTTCTTGTATATTAAAAAGAAGGTAAAATTACTTTCCCTATCTACCTAATCTTCTTCTTATAAAGCACAAACCATGTATATATTTATATACATAAAAATATATTATATATTTACATATACTATATATTTACTTATATACTACATATTTAATATATTATACATTAAAGTGTTTTGTAAAAGGAGAAAGCATTATACAAATTTTGGTAACTGTAGTGATAAAAGCAGACTTTTTAGGTTATATACTATTATGTGAAGAGAGAGGTAAGACCTCTAAATTCTTCTTCATTATGTGCCATTATATGATTATTTATAAAAGTTACTTAGATCTTCTTTTTTCCTCATTTACATGAAAGAATAATAATAATGACAGCTACCACTTAACAACCTACTGGCAAAGCAAAGTATTTTACATGCATCATCTAAAGCCTACAAAGACTCTTAGAGATACGTAATTCAAGGCCATGGACCAGGGTAAGGCAAGAAGGCACTCACTTCAGGTACAAAATTAAGGGGACAACAAAAAGTTCAATTATCAAGATAAATAATATCTTAATGCAATATTTTAAAAAATCAGAAGTAACACAAATAAATCCATGGTGAAGAAAGTATCAACATTTGAAATAAAGATGAGACAATTATCTGGTATAACCCTGAGTAAATCTTTGTGCCTCCATTTCTTTAGCTAAAATGGGGGAAATAATAATAATAATAATAATACCTACTTCCTAGGGCTGTGGTGAGGATTAAGTGAGTTAACGTATGTAAAGTGATTAAAACAGTGCCTGGCACATTTGAACTGCTTAGAACATATTAGTGAAAATCATCATAGTTACTGGTTTTTCAGTTTTAAATATGAGAAAACTGAGACTCAAAGAATTTAAATGGCTTGCCCAAGTTTACAAAGGCGGTCACAGGATTCACATTCAGGAAGTGGTACTCCAGACTATATGTTTCTCGCAAGGATGTTATGAAAACCACATGCTCTTAAAGTACAGTGAGTGCATGTCTGTGTACACTTCACTGATAGGTGAGTGAGCTGTACAGTGAGATGTTTTAAAATCTCTCAAAACTCTACCTAAAATTAATGTATTGACTGAGAGGAGCTTAATTAGATAGGCATTGTTTAACAAAGGAGCACAAAAGGAAACAGAAGAAATACTCTACATTCTGACGGTGGGATTGTGACAACAGGGTCTGTCTACACTTCACTAAAGAGGATAAAACAAATCATATAACCAGTCCTTTTCAGATTAGAGAGCAATCTATCTTCATGAGGAGATATATCAAGAGTTAGGATTCAGTATGTGGCTTTACCTTGTTTAATTTGTTCGTTTGAATTTAGCTATAGACAGATTTTTTAAAAACGAAAATATATGGAGCTATTTGTTAACAGGATGGGTGGGAAATAAGACACACACGCGGATACAACTGTATCCACAACATACAGTTCATGTAGTGAGTTCATGGCACAGAAAAATAGCACTCCATTATTTAAAGAGCTTATGGCTTTAATTATATTTCTTAGTAAAGAGAGCCAGGGATTATTAGTACAGATTTTGAGTTGCTTACAGTCATGCTTTCTAAGAATAAAGCTTAGTTGTTTAAACCTGTGACTTAGTGCTATCTATCCTGACCAAATCTGTGTTACTGCTATTATATGTTATCCTTCATCCAGATTTTGGAAGACAATTTAATTTTCCTTGAGAAAGAACAGGGGCAAATTAGAGGGTTAATTTGTATGCTGTTCCTTTTGAATATGTCTTCACTGAATTCTAGAATAATTTGAAGTACAAAGCCCTGGCTTCTAGTCTTCAGTGTAATCCTATTTAGCAAAACGTGATACACACACTCATGCATAAATATGACAAAGCAGGCAGGAATAGATTTATATGATATTTGAGAAGAGAACCTCTCTTTTACAAAACACTGAAGTTTGCATGATACCTTTTTCACAACCTGCATATATTTCACAACTTCACAACATATTTATAAGCAGCTGGTTCAACAAATTGAGAACATGCATTTACCACCCTTTTATCTGGGCTCTGACAATAACTTAAGTAACTCCCTGTTTATGTACCTCGATTCTTTACCTGCAAATGAAGCTAATAATGGCATCCTTCTAACAAACTTGTTGTGAGGATGAAATAAAACATACGTAGTGCTTAGAAGAGGGCATGACACTAAGTAATCAAAATGTTACTTCTTCCAATATCAGACTTAACTTAGGAAAAGTCTTGTAACAGATGAAAATGCTTACAAAACATTTAATAGTAAGTGTGGCTATTTACCTCCTGGAACCTCATTTCACTTGGCTTTCTAAAACACGATTACATCACTGTAAAATAGCGAACATTCCTCCTTCCTTTCTCTTTTTCCAACAGCTTCCATGTCCTTGATTATCTGTAAAAGGGCATCAGGATGGGGAATGCAATAAAGTTTTTGACAATATGCATTACAAGTAAAATTATTCTGCGATTTTTTTCTGATACAGTGTTTTTTGTTTTTTGTTTTTTTTTAATTTTGTTTGTTTGTTTTGTTTGGCCACACTGCACAGCTTGCAAGATCGTAGTTCCCGGAACAGGGATCAAACCCGTGCCCCCTGCAGTCGAAACAGCAGAGTCTTCACCACTGGACTGCCAGGGAAGTCTCTCTGATACAGTGTTTATCGACCATTTCCTTTCTCATCTCATTGTAAAAAGTGGGATAAAATCCGGAGTATCATTCTCTATTTTCACTGAGATAGCTAAAGCTCTATTTCCTGTTTTTTGTTCCATTAGTTACCAAATGAAGTCTTCCTTAGAACTGTTCTGTGAACTTGGTGACCCAGCTACAGCACGGCTGTGTCTTGCCCTCCTATACGGTAGAGTATAACATTAAACTGAGCACTATGTATAGAGGATGTAAGGTATATGTTGAATCTGAAGAGCAAACATATCTAGTGTACATTCATGCTTACAGCCATAGTAGCTTTTACCCCTTAAAAAAATAAATTTCAGCCCAAGGATTTCCCTAACCAAGTAGAGAAACCGTTGTATCAATAATAGGACACAAGGACACAATGATTTTGATTAACAATTACCTAATGAAAGGTAAACACACAGCTTTAAGAATCTGATGGTGGTTTTCAAAAACAATACGCTTTATTCAACAGCCACTGGAGTATATTATTTCACAGAATCAATGTCATAGCTTCTCTCAGCCAGCTCAATAGCATACATGTTCCCACCATGTTCTAACTGACAAAAAATAAAAAAGCAGAGAGGATGACGTCCTTTGTGGGGAAAAAAACAGAAACTTAAGTGAACCTTTTAAAAATGCCATCAATATTTCTTTTTCTTGTAGAATTATATGTCATTTAAGTGGATACTTAAAGAGTTCTGTTGCACAATTGATTTTTGAAAGCTTTGAAATTGAGTAATTTGCCATTTCTTAGTGCTCTCTGAGTAAATACATGTATATTTTTTTCTGAGTTTTCACAGCTGCTAGAAACACCAGAAAGTGTATTTCTAACCAGACGACAAAGAGAGAGAGAGATGTGTATGGTGTAGGGAAAATGGATGTGGAAAGTGGGTGATGTTAATTTTAATATTGTGAGTTGAAAATATTCCCCAATATAAAAATATTTTAAAAATCAAGCAAAAAAGTGTCTGCCTTAAAATTATTTAAGATAGCTAAGTCACAATATATAGGACTTAGAAATTATACTGGCAATAAATTTAATGTTCTCAACATTTTATTTTTTAATTTCTGTACGCTAAGTTTGTTTTAAAGTACCAATATATGTCGATGTTACTTGATCCAAATAACACTAAACTGATCTAAATATATGAAAGGTGAAAGCCTTAACCAACCACCTTCCCTTAGGAGAAGACTTGAGAGCTCAGAGAGAAGGAGGTATAAAGCACGGCATTTGGCACAGTGGTTATTCCCCATGGGAGCCTGAAAGGCAAACTCGGCACCTGACTTCTTCATGTCTGAGCCAATGTGCTTTGCTCTGTTTCTTGGACACAGATGATACATGTAAGCCTGCGTTTCTCAATCCACATGAGAACATGGCAAACGAGTGTCTGATCAGCACAAATGCCCTCCAACTGCTAGAAAAAGAGTCTACTGCACACACCCTAGTGAGGTCTGGCCAATGGCCTTTTTATTCTTCTGTGAGAAACACTAATGTTTGTGCTTCAGTAGAGATTACATAAAATCTTGGCGATTTGCCTCCTGAATGTTCCCATCCACTTTATTCCTTCTCCACCACTACTTCTCCATTCTAAAGTGTTCTGTTCTCTCACCTACCTGGGAACAGCTTCCTAACTGATCAACCTGCCTCAACTCTGCATCCTCCCCCATTGTTTCTTTACCCTGTAGCTAGCTTTGATCTTTTACAATGCACACCTTACCTTATTCAGGTCAGTCTGCATTGCTCCCCTCCCACCTCTACTGCCACGTCCAACCTAAGGTTTCCCACTGCTTTTAGGGTAAAATACAATAATCAGCAACATGGCTTACATGTAGATCTGGGTCATCCTTACCTCTCTGGCCTCAGCTGGAAGCCCCTTTCTTCTTGCTTTCTTTGTTCCATCCTCAAAAGCCTCTTTCCCTTGTACTTGCCATGCTCCCTCCCACCACAGGGGCTTTTCACATGCCACTCCCTTTACCCAAAAGGTAGCTCACCCTCCCCCCTCCTCCCTCCTAATACTTCACACCTTACAGTACCACTTCCTTAGAGAAGCCTTCCTTGACCTCTATGAGTCCAGCCACTCATCATAGCACTTGTAAGAGTGGTAATTTTACACTTTCTCTGTGATAATTTGATTAAGGAAGCACTTTGAGAGCAAGTGCCACCTCTCACAGCTGGGATATCTCAAATTTAATAAAGAAAGACTTGGTTGTGAGCTAAAAATAAACAATCATCAAAGCACTAGTGTCAGAAAACAGTAAGTACCAAATATCATCTAAATGAATTTAAGATTTTAAATCCTTTTTTTAATAAATTTATTTATTTATTTATTTATTTATTTATTTTTGGCTGTGTTGGGTCTTTGTTGCTGTGCACGGGCCTTCTCTAGTTGTGGTGAGCGGGGGCTACTCTTCATTGCAGTGCGCGAGCTTCTCACTGTGGTGGTTTCTCTTGTTGTGCAGCACAGGCTCTAGGCGTGTGGGCTTCATTAGTTGTGGTTCTTGGGCTCTAGAGCCCAGGCTCAGTAGTTGCAGCGCTCAGGCTTAGTTGTTCCACTGCATGTGGGATCTTCCCGGACCAGGGCTCGAACCCGTGTTCCCTGCATTGGCAGGAGGATTCTTAACCACTGTGCCACCAGGGAAGCCCTAAATCCTTTTAAATTCAATTTTTAGAAAGACTTTTATTGAATTTTAAAGTCAGAGAAGTATCAACATTGATTTCTTAGCCTCCTGCAGTTGAACACAGTTGCCTAGAGTTGCCCCTACAGCACCAGGACCGTATTCTTTGCAGTATCTCTGGTGATAGTTCTATTCCAGAACAGACCCTTTCTCTAAACTCTTTTTGTTTTGTTCTGTTTTTTAATTATTTTTTATTTTTATTTTTTATTGAGATATAGTTGGTTTATAACATTGTGTTAGTTTCAGGTCTACTAGGCAGCTAAAGGAGAGGTAAAAAGAAAGACTTACTGAGTCTTCTGTTTCTTAATTGTTTTCAGCTCAAAATAATCCACATACAAAAGAGGTATTTTGGGTGGCTAATTTTGCTCCCCTATGATCTCAAGAGCATAGATAACAGTGAAATGTTGTAAAATAATTAGGAATTGATGAGTTGGGAGCATTTAATGCCTTTGTTTTCAATATAACATTTAATCACAGGTTTATGTAATTTAATTTTGAATAATGGCTGTTTAACTCAGAAAATTTCTGGAAATTTAACAATTGACTCTTAGAAGCCAGTATAGGACTGCTTCAGAACATCACTAAACTGAGTCACCAAAAGGGATGTGTCACAAAAGTGCTATGAAGCAAAATACCTGGCTAAGGAGCTTACAGAGCATTGCGAATCTTATCTCCCTTCAAATCCAGGTGGTACATTTAAAGTCGATCAATTTGTGGGGATTGGGAGAGCTAAATGTCTGAAAATATTTGTTTTAAAATAAGTTTTTTTTAAACACTAGCAATGTTGAAGTAGTAAAAACAGAGTGATTAAGAGCATGGGCCTTGGAATCAGACAGCCTTATATCTGATATCCAACCCTGTTATTTCATGACTTGTTAAACTGAGCAAGAATTCCAATCATTCTGAAATTAACTATATATCTATAAATGAGGATAATAATGTCTAACTTCCCAGTTTTCTATAAAAAAGAATTGACAAAATATTGCCTTTTTCAAGGAGTGTACCACAGGACACTGGTTTTGTGAAATGTTGATAGGTACTAATTTGAGAAAATTCTGGTTTAAAAACTTAGGAAATATAAAACGTGGAATCTAAAAAATGATATAAATGAACTTATTTATGAAACAGAAATAGATTTACAGACATAGAAAACAAACTTATGGTTACCAAGGGAGATGGGGGGCAGGGGGATAAATTAGGAGTTTGGGATTAACATATACACACTACTATATATAAAATAGATAAACAACAAGGACCTACTGTATAGCACAGGGGACCATATTAAATATCTTGTAATAACCTATAATAGAAAAGAATCTGAAAAAGAATCTATATATCTACCTATCTGAATTACTTTGCTGCACAGCTGAAACTAATACAACACTGTAAATTTACTATACTTCAATTTTTAAAAAATGGTTAAAAAAACTACAAAAAAAATTTCAGAGTGTTTAAGTAGTTAAGCAAGGTATATAATAAGGAACATTTTTGAAATGTATTTGCCTAATCATCTCTATTTGTACTGAGTGTTTTGAGGATCTATTTACTGTATTCTGAGGAACACACTGATAAGTATTTACAAAGTGCTCATCACAGGGCTCGTAAATGACTATGTGCTTGATAAAGGGAACAACAATAATATTATTACTACAATTATTAAAAATAATATTCTGATACATGATGAAATATCTAGCAAAGATATGGTAGTTAGTCCAATGGGGAAACAAAGTCTTCCTGCACAGCCAGGGCCAAAGACATTAAAGGCAGCAACTTCCTGAACACTTAGTGGGTTTTTGTAGATTCAGATAGAATAAAAACCAAAGTGAATTAAAAGAGAATTGAAAGGCTAGGACTATTAGTCAGCCAGAAAGAAACTGTATGATAATCAATTTGGTTTCTTAACAAACACTTAATAAAAAAACAAACAAAGTAGTGCCTTTTGGGAAGAAGGTATCAATTAATTAGCAATTCTGTGTAATGATTATGAGAACCCAAGAATCAAGGTTAATCCCTCTTATCCTTCTAAGATATTCCTTTGATCTACAGTTCAGGATTTGTTTCTGACCCTGTCACTAAATTGTACTGTAAGACACTGTGATGATAGATAATCTTTCCAAATAAAGATCTAGTGAGCACTGACCTTTATGGGGCATGAAGCATCAGCACTGCAATGCCCAGACTAAAATGCGTTGAAAGAAAAGCAAGGTGGCTGATTGTGCTTATTTCACTTGATCAAGGGCATTTGTGGGATCTCCTCAATTCGAAGTCTTTTGATATTTAAGAGTTCACAACACAGTCCCTTCAAAAGTAAAAATTACTCCATTATATACTCCCTGAGTTTTTAGGTGCAGCTTTTAAAAAACATCCCTACTACACTGTCTTGTTTCTGCCAAGGAGGCCATCTTGCCCCTGGCATTCAGCACTGACCCAGTCTGACAGATGCAGGGCAGGATAAAAATAGAAGCAACAAAGCCAGCCAGGGCTCCCCTGATGCTCTGAGGATGTTTTTCATTTTTTCTTTTTTTCCTTCCTCCCTTCCTCCCTCCCTCCCTCCCTTCCTTCCTTCCTTCCTTCATTCCTTCCTTCCTTCCCTCCTCCCTCCCTCTTTTCTTTCTTTCTCTCTCTCTTTCTTTCTTTCTATGAGGCAATGAAGCTTTACTGGAAGTCTAAAAAATGAACTTTTGATAGGAAACACACATCTAAGAAGTATGCTACATATGTCATAGTACTGCCCACCCCACTCTGCTCCCCTTAGCTTAAAAATATACACACACAAATCACACACAAGTATATATGATTAATCATAAGCAATAAAAGTGCATTTTCTAGTTCCATATCTTGAACTCTCAGCAGGTATTCTACACTCAGATTGGGTATAAGTAGTTGCCCTTTTACTCTACCGCATTTGCTTTCCTCTGACAACATCTTTGCACCTCAGGTGCCTGGCATATGGTAATTATTTAATAAGTGTTACATCAACTAGTTAATGAATATAAATTGTATCAGTCAGCATAGCCTAAGTTATGTTATAGTAACAAATGACTCCAAATGTTTATTTCTTGCTCATGCTTTATGTTCACTAAGCTCAGCTGTTGCTCTATTCATTTCACTTCTTTCATTGGCCAAGGAAAGTCACATGTATAAGCCTGACATCAGTGGGTTGGGATAGTATAACCTGATTCTAGGGAGGGACATTAAATATCACAAATATTCACTTCTCTCAACTCCCACATACAGACCACACTTACCCACTCCCCATAGGAGATAATCCTACTAGTCATGGCATCAGGCTCAAAATCCAGGGGCTTACGATGGTTTTTACATTGGTCTGGAGGCCTATTAACAAATTCTCAACCCCATAGACATCCAATATACAATGGCTGAGCAGGATCAGGATAATTGCAATAAGTATTCTGAATCAGAGGAGGGAAGAATGGGAGCTACAGCAGTCAATGGTCTATGAAAGTCTGAAGTCACCTAAAGGTGGAAATGTTCCTTGATAATTCTCTTATTCCACCCCTGGGAATAGCTCTGAAGTCCATTATTTTCCACAGGCTCTAACTGCCCTCTGAGAAGTCTTCCTTTCTATTATTTTCTTTGGTTACACCTGAAAGGAATATTGGAGATCATGCTCATTGGGGGCTGAGATGCATTCTCAGTCTGCTTTCTACCCATGGAAGTTTAGGGGCCCAAGTTTCAAGAAATCACAGTCTCTTTTAGTCCATGGGGTATTTTTTGATGGTACCACTCACTCAGAAACATAGCTGGTCTCTTGCCTATTTGATTCCAACAACTCTTGTTTGCCAGTAGACATGCTCCTCTCCCTGCACTTAATTTAGGTATCTTGAGCCTATCATGCCTCCTTAGCAGTGCCACACTATTAGTCTCTTTTCTCTGAGCCCTTTGTTCAATGCAAGATGTACTGTGTGTCACATTGATCAATTCAAGGGTTTTAACAAAGGATGTGATAGCCATATGCTTGATTTGTTCTTGGCTGAATTTTAATTGGCTCCCCTCGTCATACAAAAGCTGTCTCAGTTTTAGCATTCATGGGTTATAGTTGAGAATAGGTAGCATCTTTCAACCCAAAGTTGAAACCCAAAGTTCCCAAAACTCTTGACTTTCTCTATTTCCTTCATTCCTTCTTGCAAACTGGCCAATGTTTTTCTAGCTCTTCTCTGTCAAGTGTACCTTATCAAATGCAGTCAGCAGCAACCAAGACACACAACACTGTTTCCCAACATTTTGGCCTACAGCAACAAGCTCATTAGGAGCATTATTGCTCTTTAAGTTGTTAGAGGCCACAGTTTTATGAACTATTTCACCATTTCATAACATGAATTACCATTTGACTAACCTCAAGTAACTGTTCCTTTCTACTCACAACCTGGCTTTGTTTTTGTGGGCACGAATTTCTGTAAGTGTCAGTGCAGGCTAGTTAAATTATACTACATTAATAACAACTCCACAGCTCCAAAACTTCAGTGACTTACAACAGCAAAGGTGTATTCATTATAGTTCCTGCTGCATGTGCATTATGTGTTGGCCATGGCTGTGCTCCCTATTTTCATGTTCACTTCAGGACCTGGTCTGATGGAACAGTTCCTCTCTGGGCCATGGCCACTCCTGTGGCCAAGGAGAAAGAGTATGGCAAACCAGGTGCCGGCTCTTAAAGCTGCTACTGGGAAATAGAACATTTCATTGACCAAAAAAAAAATCACAGGGCCAAACCTGACATCAATGAGGTCAGGAAGTAAAATCTTTCCCCTGGGAAGGGCAGTGAATATTTAGGAACAATAATACAATCTAATCTAATTATACGGGAATTTTTTTCATAATATTTTTATAATATGAAAAACAAAGGGAAAATTAGTGTGAGCTCTGGAGTCAAATTACCTTCATATCCTTGCCCTGATACGTACCACAAACAAATTATTTAATCTCTTATGCTCAGTTTCCTCTCTGTAAAATTAAGATAAAAATATACCTTCACCTCCTGTAGAGGTGAAGTAAGATGATTAATGTAATATTTTACATACATCACAGTGAAAGCTTATTAATATGACACCATTATTATTTGGCATAGTATTACTATTCCTATTAGTATTATTAAAATATTGCTTTATCCACACAATCAGTCATTAAATTAATAATGCTTGTTCTCTCATTTTATCTACAGCTTGGATCACTTTTGTAATTGTTAAGTAAAAGTAGTGAGAAGAAAATCCTAAAGTTAATGGAGCTCCCAACAAAATCTGCAATATGGGAGAGGTAGGTTCCATAATATCCCTAAGATATAATCTCATTTTCACCATCTATTTCTGTCTGGAAAATTTGAATTTTAATTAAAGTCTTTTTAAAGCTCATCATTGAATTCTATATTCACAGACACATGTACACAGAACACACACAAAAATGATTCAAGAAACCAATTATACATATAATTCTATGCGGTGAGACTGTTTCAGATGGTGTTATATACAGTGCTAAAATAGACGAAAAACCAGTTAATTGTATATCCAAAAACTATGTAATCCAACATTCTACCTTTTTAAATCAGGTTGCCACATTTGTAGAAAGATCTGTAGTTTTTAGAAAGATAAAGATAATGTTTCTCGTTTCATTCATAAAATACCCAACTATAGTTAAGAAAAACTTAAATGATTTTTTAAGATATAATAACGTATAATATTTAGCCAGAAAATCTTTTCAGAGCCTAGTCTAGGCTGATATGGCATCTTAGCATTGGGTATTAGTTGGTCCTTTGTTTGTTTTGAAGTGTGCCTTACCTTTTTCTGGGCAAGTTTTTAATGGCCAAGCAAAAATAGCACAATTACGACGCTCTACCTAGATAACAATGGCATCTTTTAAATATGCACCAGTTTTCCAAAATGGAGTGAAATATGTAGACATTAGCCCACTAATCCTCACAACTAAAGTATAAATTAGGGCATGTTTGACTAATATCCCCACTTAACAAACATGAGAATTGAAACAAAGAAAACAAGAGAAGTGAGCAAGGTAATTTAGGGTATCAGTCGCAGGACTCTGTTTAGTGAAGACTTAAGACTTTGCTAAGACTCCGATCATTTAGGGTTTGGCTCTGTATTTAACCTACTCTTTGTCATTTTTTTCATTAGTGCATTTACTACATGATGGACCTAGGGAGAGATATTTCAGTTGTAATTCAAATTATATTACAAACCCAGAGTATACAATATACTGCAAAGTCCTTGGTTCACTATGTATATACAGAACCTGAATTTAAGGGGCCATTATTAGTAGACCATTAGAATTAGAACTGAAAGCTGATAATATCTATAAGATAATCCACAGTGTTTATTCAAAACATCAGTTTTCTTGTCCTTGTGATTAGCCAATATTTTAATGTATTTATTTGATTTCTAATTAGGTGCTTGTACAATCACATTGAATTTAAGAAATTGATAAATGAATATATGTGAATATGAGGTGGTATATGAATATATATAGGCTATAGAGTTTATAAAGAGATCTTATGGCTTTTGACCACAACAATTATAATGAAGGCAATATATAGGCAAATGTATTCAAAAAAAGAACAGATATGTCTTGCTTTACTTTCAATTTCATACTTTCAGTTGTCAGAAGCAACTTGGATCAAATGGGAGGCGGCTGCTTTACCTAAGTTGACCCACTGGAAATAAAAACACACAATGTAACCCCACAGTTGTGGTTATTCTTATGTACAATATTTCAAAATTCTTATATTTCTTTTATTTTCAGAATTTTACTTATGAATGACTACATAATATCTGAAGTACAGGAAGTGCATTTAATAAATGACCACTTAAATTTAGAGTGTTTGCATTTTTCACAAAATGTTTTCTTTCCTCAAGAAGGTACAAATCTGAACCCCGACTCTTACATATTAATCTTTCTCCATTTATGTTATTATTCTGTTTTATTAACTGATTTGAATTTTTTAATTATAACTAATTCATTCAGTCATCAAAATTTATGGGACACATATTATGTACAAGTCTCAATTAGGTATTCAGTAAATATTTTTAAAGATGAGGAAGTAATTCCTAAATAAAGATTACCCCCAAAAGTTTCTTTTTTACAAGAGTAAAGACCTAATTTTTAAGAATAAAATTAGTCATTCATTTAATCAGGGAAAACTTTGACAACTTTAATTTGGTTAATATTAAACTGAAGAGATAATTTGTAATCCTAACTTTAGTTTAGGTAGACTTGAAATCTTGTTAGATGGAAGAAGCATTTTGTAACGTGTTTTCCTCTAAGCTATTACAAATGTCTCAAAAATGTCAAATGCTGCAAAAATTGTAATTCAGGGGATTGCTCTCTTCATGTTTATTATAATCAAATCTTTTTATGTAATTGTATTATCACTGACTTGATTCTTGCCTGCCTGCATTTATTACTGATTCCTCCAAAAATAACTCAGCAATTTTTATGCTTGGCTTTCTAAAGCAAGGCCTTCTTTTCTCACATTTGATTCAAAATATTGGAAACATTCTATTTTTTACAAAAGTAAGATATTGATTAATTATAAGTCTTCTTTTTCTTTCCCCTGGAAGAAAGAACAGATGCATTTTAGGTAAGCTTAGCTTTCTATATTTATTTTCACAGATAATAATTCTACATTTCTCCTATCATCTGTCCCAGTAGATATTTTTATCACGACCTAGTCCTACTGGTTTCTATTTCTTAATCTGTTTCAAGAGGACCTAAGTACAGTCCCATGCCCCACAGTTCAAGTTCAGGTTCAGTGGGGACAAACCACAATGAACTGGAGCCAATTGAAGATTCATCTTCTTGAGCAGCTGTGATTTCCTATATCGTTTTTGATGTGCCCTTTCTCCTTTCCTTTTATTTTACCCACTAGATTTAAGTCCTTGTTTTAGATTTAAATGTGTTCTGAACCGTGGCAATACTTCAGTACTACTTGGTTTCCCTATGAAATTGTTAAAAATTCATTGGGTCTTTTGCCTGATCAGTAATTCATTACATAATTTTGATTTTGATTGATCACTGATTATACAACTGAATTCCAGCTACTGACAAAACATAGTTCTGTCTCATGTCCAAGGCTCTCATTTGCAAAATTTATTTGCCAAGATAATAAAAATCATCTCTGAAAATTGCTACGTTTTGGGCACATGTTGTTTATTGTTATTTAATATTTCTCAAATAGTGTTTTATATTGTCAAGTACTACATTTGTTGTCTCATATTTTAGTAGAAAAATCTAAAAGTAATTGTCATCAATAATTTTTAGGATCTGAAAAGCAGGAACTTATTTCAGGATCTAAAATAAGCACATCTATTAAATATGCTGCTATACTTGCTACTCTTAATTTTTAAAGCACTTGCTTTTAAGGTGTTATAGGAAAGGGATTTGTGTTGTTTCGCTCCTAAAATTGTGCCTTGAATATGAAAAAAAATATTTTACAGAAAAGGGAGGATATAAGACCATTGATACAACAATTCACCTCATTTGAGAGGATATTTTCAAACTCTATTCAGTTCCATCAGAATTCATTGAATGCCTTCTTTGTGCAAAAATCCTTCCCTAGGCTATGAGGAAAGAAACCAAGATGACAAAGCCATGCTTCCTGGTTTTAGATTTACAAAGTTCTTCAAAGTAAATATTGTGATTCTATAGATGAGAAAACTGAGGTTCAGAGAGGATAAGTAATTGGACCAAGTGAAATAGCTCAAGTAGACAAACCAGGTTTCCATTCTCACACCTGATGACCACAAACCACTTGCATTGCTCATTACCCCAGGATTCATGCTGTAGAACTGCAGTGACCAGTGGGGTAGTCACTAGCCACATGTCTCTGTTGAACACTTGAAATGTGGTTAGTCCAAATTGAGATACGCTGTAAGTGTAAAACACGTGAATCTCCAAGACTTAATACCAAAAAAAGAATGTAAAATATCACAATAATTTTTATATTGATTACATGTTGAAATAATGTAAGTATTTCAAATAGCATTTTGGACATACAAGATTAAGTAAAATATATTACTCAAATTAGTTTTACTTTTTTCCATTTTTAATGTGGCCACTAGAAAATTTTAAATTATGTGTGTCTCACATTTGTAGCTTACATTGTAGTTCTCCTGGACAGCACTGTTTTAGAAAGTGCTATAAATTTCTCACTCAGTATGTTTCAAATTGCCTTTTATTTTGCTTTCACTTACTCCTTTTATCCTCCTAAAATCTATGAAGCTACATGAATGTGGTCATTAACAAGATTCAGAAAACTTTTATTGGACTCATCAGCAAAGTCTTTTCCCCGAAGGGCTTGAATTAGAAGATTTCTAACTTCCTGAATACTCCTGAAAAACTTTTTGGCTTCTGCAGAATTTTATTGCTGCCTGAATAGAATTTAAGTGCATTCAAACAAGGGCCAATTTTTGCTTTCTATTTTGTACTACTGTCAACATTGTAAATGGTTGGTGCAGATGGGTTAACAAGTGAGGGAGCTAAAGGCTTGAGGGTGAGAGAGAACATTAACCAACTCTATTCAATGACAAGAGACGCAAAGCAAATTATTGTCATTAAGACTTAGACCTGCCAAACTATTTTTATCCGGAAAAAAAATGTTTATTTCCACTTCCTTTATAGTTATCTCCAGCACTCTGTCTCTCTTCCTGCCCCTTGCCCTCTGAGATTCTCTTTATCTGTAGCCTAAAGGGACACAAATGTCTGGTTAAAATCAAAATCTCCCTTTTTTCCCCCTAAATCTCAACCACTTAGGCCAAAATTTTATCAAAATAACAATTTAAAAAGGAAAATAAACTGAGAAGCGAAACACAGCTTAATTTAGTTTCTTTGATTTCCAAATTAGGATATTGTTAAAAACAAAACAACTGGCCCAAAATGGAGTTGCTTATGCTAAGTCCCACAGCACCAAACAGAGACTTAATTATAGTTTTGGTTTTCCCAGAAGTGGAGTCGTAAACCAGTCAATCAGGAATTGCCTGATTCAGCACTGTGACATAATCTGCCTGATAGACCCCTACCATCCCCCAAAGGACAGTAACCTTGGAATAACCAACCCGCTTTTTTTTGCCTAGTGTAAGTTCCTTGTTCCTGCTCCCTTCTGCCTCTACAAGTCTTTCATTTTGTACAGGTCCTCAGAGCTCTTTTCTTTTCTTTTTTTTTTTTAATATAAATTTATTTATTTATCTATTTTTGGCTGCGTTGGGTCTTTGTTGCTGCGCGCGGGCTTTCTCTCTCCTTGCTGCCAGGGGGGGCTACTCTTTCTTGCGGTGTGCGGGCTTCTCATGCCAGTGGCTTCTCTTTGTTGTGGAGCTCTAGGTGCGGGCTTCAGTAGTTGTAGCACGCGGGCTATAGGGCGCAGGATCAGTAGTTGTGGTGCCTGGGTTTAGTTGCTCTGCGGCACGTGGGATCTTCCCGGACCAGGGCTTGAACCTCTGTTCCCTGCATTGGCAGGTAGATTCTTAACCACTGCGCCACCAGGGAAGTCCTACAGAGCTCTTTTCTATCTGCTAGATTGGGTGCTGCCCAATTCGAATTGATTTTTGCTCAATAAATGGTTAAAATTTTTAATATGCCTCAGTTTTACTTTTAGTAATATATTTGTCTTTAACTTTTCTTGAACTCATTTCTGATTTAGTCCATCACCCTGAAGGATAAAAGATCTACAGTATCCTTTTTTCTCCTACTCTCTTATTTGTTGAGGAAACCACCTAGGCAGAAATCTGAACTGACTTAGGGAATAGCCCACAGGGATTTGCATACTAAGATTTTTCAATAAACAGTTTTAAGGATCCAAATGCTCATTTAACTAGTGAAAGCTAAGATTTGATTTTTTTTTCAGATCTAGAGACAAAATTAAAAAGAGTCTAAGACTAAAAAAGACTCCTAAATTATAAATTTTAATCTCTTTCCTCAGAGTATGAGAAGGGGAGGGACTACCAGGCTGTAATGGAAACATGAAGTTCAAGTTGACCCTGATGATCTCTCAGTGAGTTCTGAAGAAGGTCTTAGGGTTTAGTTTGCTTTTTGTTTGCTTGTTTTTAAGTCTATACTGTTCTGCCTTGAAGCATTACTAAAGTGTATGATTTCAAATATTTTGCTTGCAGCTTTATGATTTGACATCCCACCTCTGCAAAGTACTTTGTGGCACATATTTTTAATTCAAAATTCAAATAAATCAATTAACTCGATTTTAGGACTTTTCTATGTTGTCACCAGTGACAACCAGACTTACTCATGGCCTTTATAAAAATTACCCAAGGGCAGCATAGGGGCTCAAGAGACTTCTAACTTTTAAACAACAAATTTAACAATATAACTTATTTTTATTTAACATAAATTGGTTATTAAATATTTTACATTAATTCATTCATTCAGATAACATCTCAAAAATCAAGTTGTGTGTATCTTCAAGGACTGACCCAGAGTACCAAGACAAATAGACTTAACAACAAAGAATAGATTTCTATTAATTTCCAATTCCTTTGGCAAGTAATAATTTTTTTCTTTATCATTAAAATAAATCAGGGTTCTCAGACCTAGGGGTACCTCATATTATAATGTCAATGCTCTAATTTGGCATTTAGAAACTAGATAGTATTATACTTAGATGGTGTTGCAAATATATCTTAGTCTGTTTGTGCTGCTATGATAGAATAACACAGTCTGGGTGCCTTATAAACAACTGAAATTTATTACTCACAATTCTGGAGGTTAGGAAGCTCATCAGCAAAGTCCTGGCAGATTCAGTGTCTGGTGAGGACCTGCTTCCTGGGTTAATGGTTGGCTGGCTTCTTGCTGTGTCCCCTTATGGTGGAAGGGATGAAGGAGCTCCTTGTGGGTCTCTTTTAGGAGTACTAAACCCATAGGAGCCCTCATTATCCAATCACCTCCCAAAGGCCCCATCTCCAAATATCATCACACTAGGAGTTAGAATTTCAACATATGAATTTTAGAGGGAAGACACAAGCATTACATACACACACTCACACACATATGCACACACACACACACAAACATATATAAAGCATATATATAAAGAGATGTATTATAAGGAAATATAAAAAAGAGATTTATTACAAAAAGTTGGCTTACATGATTATGGAGGCTGACAAGTTCCAAGATCTGCATTCAATAAGCTGAAGACCCAAGAGAACTGATGGCACAGTACCAGTCCAAAGGCTAGCAAGATTGAAACTCAGGAAGAGCTGATGTTTCAGTTCAAGTCAGAAGGCAGGAAAAAGCCAATGCCCTGTTTGAAGGCAATCAGGCAGGAGAAATCCCTCTTGCTCACAACAGGTTCAGCCCTTTTGTGCTATTCAGGCCTTCAACTGATTGGGTGAGGCCCACCCAGATTAGTGAGATCAATCTGCTTTACTCAGTCTACCCATTCAAACGTTAATCTCATCCAGAAACACCCTCACAAACACGCCCAGAATAATGTTTGACTAAATGATGTCTGGCCACCCCATGGCCCAGTTAGTTGACACATACAACTAACCATCAATATGCGTGTGTGTGTGTGTGTGTGTGTGTGTATGTGTAATCTTTCAGAAAGATTACACTAGGCACTAATAACACATAATAAAAATTGGCAAGAAAGGGAGAAATATTGAGTACTCATCATATGGCATTTCTATATGCATTATATTTCCAAATAACTGAATAACCTTATTTGATAAGGGAAACATTTTTCTTTATGAAAGAATTCCAGCTTAGTAAATGTTAAAGGGATATTAGAATTGGAAATCAACATCTTGCAATCTCTAAGACAATCAATTCAGAAGAAAGACACCAATAGATGTAATCATTAAACAGAATATTGATGGGGATCTTTACAAAGGAAACATCAGGGAGTTAGCTCCTAAATCCACTAATCAATCTCAGCATCTCTAAATGTGAGAAATAGAAGATTGTATGATTCTCAGTGTGAGGCACTATGAAGTATATAGCACTGCCTATGAAGTATTCTTACAAAAGAGATGAACCAAAATTTAATCAAGTCCATTTACAGGAAATGTAAAGGACAAATCAAAATTGTGGAACGTTCTATCCCACAATTGACTTGGTTTTTTACATACCAATATCATGTACAAGGGAAGAATGATTAGGGATAGCCTTAAATAAGAAACTTAAAGAGTTAAGACAGACCTAACAGAGCTCGTCTAGTTCTTAATAATAACTAACAAAATATAAAAAAGACTTTTTCAGCCAATCAGAGAGATCAGCAGTTATTAGGTGATACCAAGGAATTAGTGACAATTATTAGGTGTCACACATGGAATTTCTTTATAATATTCTCTTTATTCTTATGTGTATTTGAAATTTTTCATAAGAAAAAACTTCTAAATTAAGAAAAATGAGGTTACACTATTTTATGTTTACCCTCACTGTGTGAGGGTGCCCATTTCTTCTTACCTTTAACAATATTTAAACATTTTTTGTTAATCTGACAAATGGAAATAATTTGTTCTTACCATTTTAATTTGCAGTTCTTTAATCGTGAGTGAAGTTGAGCATCTCTCATGTTTATTTTACATTTTTATTTCTTTTAGGAATTCTGTTTCTATTACTTGCTACTTGTGAAACTGAGTGGTTTGTCTTTTCAGCTGTATTGTGATGCTAAAAACCACATCCAAAGTCACACAGCTAGTCCGTGTTAGAGTCTGGCTTAGAACTTATCTCCACTGGCCTTTCAAATGCATCATATGACCTTCACTATCCCTGCTTCACAAAAGGAATTCATTTCTTCCCATTTTTTCCAGTTTTATTAGAAATAATTGACATACCTCATGGTATAAGTTTAAAGTACACAGCATGATGGTTTGAATTACATATATTGTGAAGTGATTACCAATATAGGTTTAGCTAACATTCATCTTCTCATATAGATACAATAAAAAGAAAACAAAGAAGAGAAGCACAAAGGAAAATAATTTTTCTCCTTGTGATGAGGACTCTTAGGATTTACTATCTTAACAACTTTCCAGTATATCAAACAGCAGTGTTAACTATAGTCATCATGTTGTATATTATATTCCTAGTATTTATTTATCTTATAACTGGAAGTTTGTGCCTTTTGACTACCTTCCTCTTATCTCTCTCCTTCCCCACCTTTAGTAACTACAAGTCTGATCTCTTTTTCTATTAGTTTGTGGTTTTTTAGATTCCACATATAAGTGAGATCATACAGTATTTGTCTTTCTCCATCTGACTTATTTCACTCAGCATGGTTGTCACAAATGGTAGAATTTCCTCATTTTTTATGGCTGAATAATATTTTATTGCATACACACACACACACACACGCATACACATATGCCACAACTTCTTTCTTTATCCATTCATCCACCCATCCACCTATGAACACTTAGGTTGTTTCCATGTCTTGGCTACTGTAAACAATGCTGCTGTGAACAAGGGAATATGGATATCTTTTCAAGTTAATGTTTTCATTACCTTTGAATATATTCCCAGAAGTGGAATTGCTCGATCATATGGTAGTTCTATTTTTAATTTTTGAGGACCCTCCAAACTATTCTCCATAGTGGCTGTACCAATTTATAATCTCACCAACAGTGCCCAGAGCTTCCCTTTTCTCCACATCCATGCCAGCATTTGTTATCTCACATCTTTTTGATGATGGCCATTCTAATAGACGAGAGGTGATATCTCATTGTGGTTTTAATTTACATTTCCCCAGTGGCTACTGATGTTGAGCATCTTTTCATGAACCTGTTGGCCTTTTGTGCATCTTCTTTGGAGAAATGTCTGTTCAGGTTCTTTGCCAATTTTTTAATTAGGTTATTTGATTTTTTGCTATTGAGTTGTATAGGTTCTTTATATGTTTTGGATATTAATCCCTTATCAGATACATGGTTTGCAGTTTCTTTCCATTTTTAATCTTTTTTTTCCCCTCAAATGGAATTATATTACTTAAAATTCCTATTCCTCCTCCTACAGTCTCTCTCTCTATATATACACATATATATATAAATGTAATTTCAACCTGACAACTCTTTTCTCTGTGCCTGATAGTGATAGGTAAAACTACTGAATCTTGATGAATAGGCAATCTGGAATCCAGTTGAATATTTCTCAAGGCTTACATCCCTAGTAATAATTGTAGGACTTCACAAGAAAACTATTTAGCCAAATTTACTACAAATTTTGCCAAATGAATAAATATTTCTCCTTTCACTTTTACTTTAATATGTTACATAAAGACAGCTCTTCGTAGCTTAATACTATGGCAAAGTATTTTTGATGATCTTGAAAGTGAACATTCTACACTCATACTACTTTTCTATGAAGCAGCCCTTAAGCTTGCTTAAACGTATTAGTGGGACCACCAAAACTCGGGAGTTAGGAAACCTAATATACATTTTGTTGACAAAAAAAATTTTATATTCATCTTTAATTGCTTCTTGAAATAGTCGCCTCCTCATAATTCACATTAACCAGTGAATACCTGAAGTCAGACTTGGCTATTGCATGTATGAACAAACATGGGCCTTATACCTCTTATTCTTATATTGATAATAATTTCTGAGAAGCAAATTTAATGCCTGACTAGATTAGTAAGCCATATATCAGGAGGACTACCAATGGGCTACGTAATTCATTATGTAAAAATCATATTATAAATCTATAAATCCTATATTAGCAAAAAATGATAAGGGCACATAAAACTTGGGGAAACTCTTTGCCATTGACTCCTTATTCTAATAATAATGATCACATTTTTAAAATAATGTATTATGGCTCAGAGAAGAGAAGATTCAGAGGCACATGTCACTCTACATGTTTAGGAGCCCTATTTTTTTTCAGCTCACTAGCCCTAGATAACCGTGTAGATCCCTTTGCCTTTCTCCACCTGGGACTGAATAAGCTATAACCTTCCTGATTGGCAAAATTAGATTTTAGATAGCTTCCCTTGGAGATGTCTTGTACCAGCCTTAACTGGCCCTTTATGTTGAGTTAACTAACGTACCCATCAGAGCTCTACCAAGCAAAGGAAGCAATCATCCTGTTCTAAAATCCTCATTTCTGGAAGCAGGTGGAAATATGTCAGACACTGGCTGACAGGACTGTTTATTCTGTAAACATTAACATTTGTTCTGACTCATAAGCTACCCTTTTTTGTATTCTAATAACACACCCAGAATCAGAATGACGGTCTTTTTTTTTTTTTTTACTTCTTCTTTTTCTTCCAGTATTATTGAGTTATAATTGACACACAGCACTGTATACGTTTAAGGTGTACATGGATGATCACAATAAGTTTAGTGATCATCCATCATCTCATATAAACACAAAATTAAAGAAATAGAAAAAAAATTGTTTTCCTTGTGTTGATAACTCTTGGGATTTCCTCCCTTAACAACCTTCATGTATAACATACAGCAGTGCTAATTATATTTATCATGTTGTACATGACATCCCTCGTACTTACTTATCTTGTAACTGGACATTTGTACCTGTCGATTGCCTTCATCCAATTCCCCCTTGCCCACACCCCTGCCTTTGGTAACCACAAATCTGATCTCTTTTTTTATGAGTTTGTTTGTTTTTGAAGAATAATTGGCCTACAATACTATGGTAGTTTGAGAGTGATGATCTTTTGAAAGAACATACAATAATATTAAGTGGTATAAACATAGGATGTATTTTAGACCCTCTATATTTAAATGTGCATCTTAATGAGATGATGATTTAGATGAAGTCGGTATTTCTCTCCTGTCACCCTGTCCTAGTGAGTATAAGGAGCAATGTCCTATCTACCAATGATATGATTTTATCATCATAAATGAAACATTGATATCATTAAAACATATTGCTATCAATTAGAATGCTTTCAATTGCAAGAATATAATATAAATTGAGTATGTAACAACATCTCAGTAAATTATTTTATCTTTCAGAATAACTTGGTATAATCCAAACTTTATATAGACAAAGAATACTTCTCACACATGTATTAATCTGCACATAGTGAGCATATGTTGTTTTTGCTATGCACAAATCACCTCCCACTACTTCTGGGATCAGACCTCCTCTTTCCTGAGAAAATTCATTCCATACTGTTCAGTTGGGACCCACTCTACCTCTTATCTCGAGCTATAGGGTCTGGATCTAGCCAGTCCTGACCAATCAAATTATCTCTTATTCTTGGTCACGGTAAATGATTCTGAAATGACAGCTGACACAAGCTGGACTAATCAGACCTTCTTAGGATGTTTTATCAACACTACCAAATGTAAAATAGATAGCCAGTGGGAAGCAGCTGCATAGCACAGGGAGATCAGCTTGGTGCTTTGTGACCCCCAGAGGGGTAGGATAGGGAGGGTGGGAGGGAGATGCAAGATGGAGGGGATAGGGGGATATATGTATACATATAGCTGATTCACTTTGTTATGCAGCAGAAATTAACACAACATTGTAAAGCAACTATACTCCAATAAAGACATTAAAAAAAAAAAAACTATTGAGAAAGACTTTTTGCAGATAGGAAATGCGTCTATGAGATGCTGGTGGCCATTGGGGGCCTAACTGAAGAACACAGAGTTAGCAACCTAATAACCTGACATTATTTGAGGCCCTAGATTCAACTGTGTCTGAAGCCACTCGTGTCCTGTTACATATGTTCATGTTTCCTTTTCTGTAGAAATGTGTAAAAAAAGGCATACAAATAGAATGAAAAACCTACTCTAATCTCACCATGAGAGATATCTGTGTTTCTGTGCCTACTTCTATAAGCTCTTTACTTACATTTACTTTGTTTTTAAACTTTATTAATGCTGCAAAAAGTCAAAGAATACCTATAAGTAACATGATTTTATGTATTAACCATTTGAAGATATATAGTCCCATAGCCGTGTCTCCATATTTATACTCTTGCAAAAGAAGAAATCGGAGAAGTCTGTGACCCTAATCTATCATCAAATATGAGTTTTTCACCGAAGTAAAACACACATACACACACACACAAATTCCAGGCCTACTTTTGGATATTCTTCTGTGACCATGCTAAACTGGGAGCAGTGGCACCAGAACCAAACCATCTTGGTGACAGTGAGGAGCCTGCCGCAGTCCTGTGACGCTGTGCTCTCTTGGGAGCCACTGCCGTCAGGAAGCTGCTGTTTATGCAGCTGCTGTTTCCAGACCATTCAGTGCCTGCTGCATTCTGTGCCAGAAAAATGGATGCCCACGTCCTGCCCCTCAACCCCCCATCTACTCCGCGGGCCTTGCTACTGCTGCTGTGGGAAAACCAAACTGCTCTACAAACAGCAGAAGCAGAAGTAGAGAAGCATGGTTTCTGCCTCCTTTCTGCCTTTCAATAGGGTGAACCTAATCACATCGAGGAACCTGGTTACAAGCGTTCCTTCAAACTGTAATTTTAGTTTTTCAGCATCTGCTGTGCAGAAAGGCCCAGGAGAAGGAGGGTAGGCTAGACGCCGTGTGCAAATCCACCACATCCATGACAGAGAACACAAGCCATTGGTTTGTAAATTGGGAGGAAAAAATCCTGGTTCAAAAAAATCATGTTTCAGAAAGTTTCTTTGGTATTTAGAAGATTTTGCATGTCTGCTTTGGGCTACTGATTTTTTTTTTTTTTTACTTTTTTTAAAGATTGAAGTGTAGTTGATTTACAAAGTTGTGTTAATTTCTTCTGTACAACAAAGTGACTCAGTTAGACATATATATATATATATATATATATATATATATATATATATATATTCTTTTTTATATTCTTTTCCATTATGGTTTATCCCAGGACATTGAATATAGTTCCCTGCGCTATACGGTAGGACCATGTTGTCCAACCATTCTATATGTAATAATTTGCATCTACTAACCCCAAACTCCCATACTGATGTTTTTTAAACGCCAAAGTGGTAGTTTTCTGTCCCCTACAGATTTTTAAATTTTTTGAATAGAAGGATTATGGGGCCCCTAGTTATTTATTATTTAATTGACACAATAGCCACTCATCTCAATGCAAGACTTCAAGGGTCAAATAGAGTTGGTAATTGGTACTAGTTTTTACTTTAGCTAATTAACTAAAAGAGATAAAATTCCATTGTGAAAAAGGGTCAAATAAATATAGCAATAAACAACTTACCAACATTATTATGTATACCTAAAATCATTAAAAGTGAAAAGAAAAAATGCAAGTCTACTGTATGGTCAGGCCACTCAAGGTCGCTGTTCTCTTCCTCTCTGTACATCCCCTGCTCAACCAGTGCCTGCTTCACCTATACCCTGCTCACATGACTGACCTTCCTACATACTTGCCCCAGGCCCCAGCTAGTGACTGTCCTTATCAAAGCGGCGGTGCGGGACGTGTCCCTCTGCTACTTTCCGAGGTAACCCAATGAGCCAATCTGACATGAATTCCCCTATAACTGGTAACATACCCCTCCCCCAGAGCGAAGACTGCTGCCATGTCCTGCTCACAGTTGGCCACACATGGTGGGGTGTCGCTCCAGGACCTTGCTTCAGACATGTAAGCTCCCCCATCCATTAAACCCTTGATGTCTCTGTTGCTCACTCCAGGCTCTTTCTCCAGTCTTGAAGGTGGGCAAGTACAGGCCTTGTAGGCCTGTGGGGTGCAGCCCAACTTCTACTCTCAAGTTTTCCACCATTGCCATAAAACGACACAAACATAACTCTCTCAGAAATGTGGATTTTTTGGACAATTGCATGTTTATATCTATAAGAGGAAAATTTTCCTTCAAATTAAAACAATTTCGAGAACACCACTTTTTTTGCGGAATAGGATTACTCCGCATAAAAGCTTTAGTAGTTGACAAATTGCTTATATTAATGCCAAATCACACCAGAGAACTTTTCAAATTTTGTGGTTTTCTGGACTGGTTTTATTTTGATGTTTTTTTATGTGAGAGAATTACCATTTAAAAGCTGCTAACAGTCTCTATTTTGAGAGATGTAGAAATTAAATCACATTTTTCATAGATTTTATTTGCTCGGTGATAGTCAACAAATGGTCCTTTTAATTAAAAAAAAAAAAAAGGATAAGGTAAATATCCTAAGGATAAGAGAATAATAGAGTACTTCTGCAAGGATCTGGGTTATAAATGCTGGTGGTGGGTGAAATTAACTGCATTCCACAAACTTCTATTCGAACTTTTGGCTTTACTTTGGGGCCAAAGAACCATTCAAAGGAAAAGGTGCAGATCCCAAAGCCTTTCCTTAAAAGTTCAAAGTAGTTTGAGAATATCTGATGCACTGGTATGTTCCTGAGAGAGGCAGTTGGTCTCCAAGGTTAACAGTATCCCAGAAAAGAAAGTCATCACAGAAAAGGGTCTTGTCTGGACTGACCTGAGGTCATTGAAAAGGGCTTGGGCCCAGAGAGGAGGACTGGAAGAGAGCTGTGGCTGCATGTGACTCAGCCTGCCTGGAATAAAATGTGTTTGAAGTACAGAGCTGAGCACTAAGAGCAATTCCACGTGGGAATCTCAACCTATTTTGACGTGAAATATCATAGTTCAAGTGTTACATTGGGATTAGAGGACCCCTGTGTGCCCTGAGAAAGTATTGTGACATTAGAAGCAGATCTTGGCTAGTGGACTGACCGTAGTTTCCTGTTTCTTGTTCTTTGAAACTGTTGAATTGGACCCTTTGATCTAAGTAAGAACTTTGGAAAGAGAAAATATGCAAGTGTCTCAAAGAAATGCCTGGTCCAGTTTTGGAGAGATGTGGATTAAAACATTATTTTTTCAAAGTACCCCTGGTGCAGCCATGGTTAATAACCGATTGGGTTAGTTCATCATAAATAAGACAGCATTATATCCTTTCATGTCTTGTCTTTTCTCTACAACCATCAAATCCTTCTCAAGTGCTGGATGAACTATGGGCTTTGTCAATGAATGTGTACTGAGAATTTAGCTTCCTTCATTTATTTGTTTATATTCATTTACCTTTTCGTTGAACATTCGGTAAACACGAACACTTATCCTATACCCTCCAATTAGATGCTTAAAATAGAGTGACAACCAGAATACAGTCTCTTGCCCTCTAGGAATGGAGTAGGTTGCTCCAACCTACCAGCAGTGCTGGATGGAACCAAACGCCCATTCAGCTCCCTCAAACAGATGGACTCAGTTATCTCAGCACTGTGTGTGACTCTAAAAAAGAAAATCAATTGATATCAAGTTTATTCCCCAATGCTTTTTCTTATATAACAAATATAACTGATTTCTTATATAACAAATATAACTGATTTCTCATGAGATTTCTAGCATTTCTGGTGTCAGCCAAGTTTAGAATAGCTTGAACTCAGATGATCCTTGTATCTCAGTGTATTTTCATTTGTCCATCTCAGTTCAGAATAACCAGAAAGACAAACAAGAGGAAAACAAACATGCTTTTCATATTTCTTCCAATCTAAAATAATATTGAGGATAAATTTCTTTATGAAAAAGCAGCTCACTGCTCATTGTTAGGTAACTGAATTATATTAATTATGTTTAGGACTCAAAAAGGGAGAAAAATGATTTCTAGAGCTTTTGGTTTAAAAGCCATTGTTTGCAGGTGATTTTAAAATGTATTTTTAAAAACCCCATTATGTTTCGCTAAGGACAGTTTCCCTGGTTTCCATAGTGATATCCAAAATGAGTGTAGGTGCAATCAAAGAGAGTCATTGCATTAATAGCTGGTTTAGCATTTCTGTTGAATATGAAGGTTGTCCAATGTTTTAATATAATTGAGGTATTTTTTAAGTTCTCATTCCTTAATGAATGCATTTAACATCAGAAGTCTTCTTATGAAATGAGTAATGAAACCCACTTTACTTGAAATTTAAAACAGTTTCAAAGATACTGAAAGTTATTCTGGTCATATCTTGCTTTTATAAAGATTATATGAATAAATTACTTCAGGCAATTACTCAGAAAGCACTTTTTAAATAACCTTCAACACCATGTAAAGAAGAGGGATGGGGAGAAGATGTGTGAGCAGGTACAAAATGAGTAGATTCTTGCCCTCAAGGAGCTTACATCACTTTCAATCTATTAAGGACCCTAGCCTCGTTCTATTTGGAAGTTAATTTCCACTATGGTAAAAACTGTGGTCAACATTTTTGTACCCAATGAAATAGGGGGTAAAAAAATAGTTGAGGTAACTCACAAAAAGCCCTTAAGATGCTCTTTTCTCTACCTTGTACTATGTAGAACTGATTCACTTAGAAGCCAGACACCTGTTGGATCTAATGAATAATTATCAAATCATTTTAAAAAAAAACAGAATTAGCAAGATATTTTGTGACATTTATTCAGCAAACAATTATTTTCCTAGCTATTCTCCTAGGATTCTCATGAATTACATGAATGATGGAACTTAGGAGAAAATTCATTTCAACAGCCAATCAAACAAACAAATAAAAAACCAAAACCCAACAGCCTATACTAGCCAACTGTGAGAACAAAGCTTAGCAGACTATCAGAAGAATCTAATTCACGTTTGGAGGTAAGAACCTCCAAAGTGTTTTGGTTATATGTTAATAACATACTTTAGCTGTTATTTAGATGTTGATGGCAATCTTTTAGTGTTCTGGGTTGAGCATTTAGTTATGAAGTGTGCTCAAGGAAGATTAAGACTGGAGCATCAGTATGATTCTCAAGGGTTAAGGGGTTTCAATGTCCTTTTAAAGATATACCTATATCTATATCTATCTATCATCTGTCTATCTATCTAATCTATTAATCTATCTATCTACCAACCTACCTATTTATTCAGTTGAATATTTATTGAGTGCAATATTTATTGAGTGTTGCATGCTTTAGCTGTGTTTAGCATAATGGAGAGGAAAAAATATACATGGTCTCCATTGTTATCTCATGTAACAATAGACCTAGGTCAAACACTCTTAATCACTGTAAACGTTTGCTACTAGGGGGAGTAGGTATTAACAATGGTAGTGAGTCTATGATAGGGAGGAATTTAATGGGACAGGAGGTAAGAGAAGACTCTCAGAAGAAGGAATGTATAAGACAAAATCTAAAGGAGGAGTAGGAGTTAAATGGAAAGATGGCTAGTTTCTCCAGAGGGCAAGAGGAACCAAAAATAAAGGTAGTGGTAGACCTATGCAAGTCCTTGTGGTCCATATTAAGAAGTTCCTATCATTGTCTCAAGAGCCATCAGTATTAAGGGCCATTGAAAGTCTACAGGGATGTGGGTGGATATTGTCAGATATTTGTGTCAACGAGTTACAGTTGTGGACAATAGGGGGAGAGTTGGGTTTATTTTCTTTAAGAAGTAGTAGAGAAATAGCACAGAAAGTCAGGTTTTTAACTCTGTTAACTCTTATTGGGCTATTTAAAATTAGTAGTTCAGAGCCCTATAAGAGCACATTATTCAGCCCATTGCACACACTTATTTGATACCTAATAAGAGTCTGAGGCCTATAAAGTGCCAATGTAAAGCTGTCAGATTGTTAAATCTATGTAGCCTCAAACCATCACCACAGAAAAATATGAAAATATGAATAGCAGGCAGAAGTCTAGACTGCCTTATTTTAAGTTGTGTGTGTTCTGACTGATGAAAACAATAATTGAAAGGATTGAGTAACTGCATCAAGTAGTAATAAATTCAAGGTCATTTTTTCAATGCAGGAAAAGGAAACTTTCAATATCCTTCTAGTATTTGAAGATACTAAAATTGGTGAAATATATGAGGAAGGAATTCCCAAAATTTAGGCAAACTTTTCCTTTTTTCTTTTTCTTGCGCATGAAAGAGGTGGGGGAGATGCCTCACATAGTGAAGCATTTGTCTGAAAAGTATTTTCAGAAATAAAGACATGAAAAGAAGGAATGACAAAAAAATAATGATGAAGGAAGGAGATAGAGAAAGAAGATGTAAGGAAGTGGAAGAGGAAGGAAAAAAGGAAAGAGAAAGAAAGAAAAATAAAAGAAATAAAAAAGAAAAGTAAAGAAGGAAATGTTTTGAGATGGGTATCAGACTAGTCTTTCTTCTGTAAACAAATATATGGAGAAACTGTTTTCAGGTTTTGGATAATAACCATAGCAAAACTGTGATCCTTGGGAAAAGAAAGGAAATAACCTGAGGTGGGCCCAACAATTGTCCAAGGCTTTCAGTTGGAGGCATTTTTGGACTGTGCCAGGGGATGTAGATCCCAAGCAGAACACTGAAGTCTTACTGACCTGAAGAGGCAGAGATTGGTGTTCAGGGCTTCTGAAGAAGCTGGAATTTGTGGAACGCACAATACTGGAGAAGAGAGAGTTATGCAGAGAAGGGGCTTGAAAAATCTGCATAGAAATCCCCTTAAGTCTTTGGCCAAATAATAAACTGCATGTAGAGCAAAAACTTACAAGGCCTGGTGCAGAGTAGCTATCGGGGAGCTATGAGCTGAATGTAGATTCTGGAGGCCACATAGTGCTTGAAAACATTGAACCAATGGAGAGTATAGAGACCTTAGTAAACACCCTAGACATTCAATTGAAGCCTTAGAAAAGCCATGCTTTAGTGTAAAGTCTACTCTCAACTAGTAGTCAGCCAACTTTTTCTGTAAAGGACCAAAGAGTAAATATTTTAGGTTTGCAGGCCACATAATCTCTGTTTCAACTACTTGATTCTGCCATTCTAGAATGAAAGCAGCCATAAGCAATAGATAAAGAAATGAACATGGATGTTTTCAAATGAAACATTATTTACAAAAACATTTGGTGAGCCAGATTTTGCCTGTGGGTGTAATTTGCTGACCCTTGCTCTAGACTTTCCATAACAAGGCTTAAAATGTCAGTATGCTCCATCAGCAAACTAACTGCCAGCCAGATGTAAATCCAATACTCTTTAAAGACAGTAAAATCCAGAGAATCTACAACATAATATCCAAAATGTCCTCTATACCAGAATATTACTAGATATTAAATAAAATAAGCAGTCAATAAAAAGAGAGCCAGAAATAACAATGATATTAGGATTAAGAGACAAAAACTTTGAGTTATTGGTACTATATTCAAGAATTTAAAGAAAAAGTTTGCATAATAAATAGAGTTTCAACAGAAATAAAAACTATGAAAAATACAATTCTAGAACTAAAAAATATAATGCATAAAGTTTAAAATTCAGAGCAATTTACAAATTAAAAGATCAGTGACTTGATGAAGGGACAATAGGAACTATCTAAACCAAAGCAAAAAAAAAAAAAAAAAATCTAAGAAAAAATAAACAGAGCCTCTATGACCAGTGGGAAATATCAAGTGGTTTAAATTCTTATGGCTGAAATACCAGAGGAGAGGAAAGAGAGAATGGGGCAGAAAAATTCTTGAAAAAGCAATGGTCAAATTTATTACAAATTTGATAGAAAATATTAATCCATAGGTTCAGGCTCAACAATCTCCAAATAGGATTAGCACAAGAAATCCAGGCTTCCCTGGTGGCGCAGTGGTTGAGAATCTGCCTGCCAATGCAGGGGACACGGGTTCAAGCCCTGGTCTGGGAAGATCCCACATGCCGCGGAGCAACTAGGCCCGTGAGCCACAACTACTGAGCCTGCGCGTCTGGAGCCTGTGCACCGCAACAAGAGAGGCCGCGGCAGTGAGAGGCCCGCGCACCGCGATGAAGAGTGGCCCCCGCTTGCCGCAACTAGAGAAAGTCCTCTCACAGAAATGAAGACCCAACACAGCCAAAGATAAAATAATAAATAAATAATAAATAAATTAAAAAAAAAAAAAGAAATCCACATCTATGCCTATCAAGTCTAAGTGTTGGAACCAAATATAAAGAGAAAAACCTTCAAAACTACCAGAGGGGGGAAAAGACACTTCACATACAGAGGCTCAATGATAAAAATTATTACTTTCTTCTCATCAGAAATAATGCAAGCCTAGATATAGTAGAATATTTTTTTAAAATACTGAAAGTAGAGGAAACTGTTAACCTTAAATTCTACATCTAGTGAAAATATCTTTTAAAAATAAAAGTGAAATGTACTTTTAGACAAATAAAAGCTGAGAGAATTTGTTGCCTGCAGACTTGTAGTATAAGAAATAGGTTGTTGCTCTTCTTTATTCTTCAGAATAAAGGAAAATGAAACCACTTACAAACCCAGATATATACAATGGAATAAAGAATGCCCAAAACAGTAGATGTATAAGAAATACAGATTTTTACTCATGTTTTAATTTCTTTAAAATATAATTGATTGTTTATGAAAAAATAATAACAATGCATAGTGAGGTTTATTACAAAAGTGGAAGTAAAATAGCACAAAGAATAAGAAAGGGCAAATGAAAGTATATTTTTATAAAGTTCTTATATTTAATATGAAGTGTATTAATTTATGGTAGACTATGACAAATAAAGGACACCTTTTAAATCCCTAGTACCCACAAAAAGTATACCTAAAGGCCAATAGATGAGGAAAATGGAAGAGTAAAATATATACAATTAATCCAAGAATGATAGGAAAAAATAATAAATAAAGTACAGATGGAACAAATAGAAAACAAATAGCAAGATGATAAAATTAACCCCAGACATATCAATAATACTAACATTCCAATAAAAAAGCAGAAATTGTCAGATTACATAAAAAAGCAAGAGAAACTCCATGCTGTTACAAAAGATGTCCTTTAAATATAAATATACAGATAAGTTAAGAAGCAAAATTATACAATATATATAGAGAGAGAGATAATGAAAACATCACATAAAAGAAAGCTGAGTAGCTATAATAATATCTGAAAATGTAGACCTCAAGATCAGGAGTATTACTAGAGATTAAAAAGAAACATTTATTAATGATAAATTGGTCAATTCATCAGGAAGGTATACTAACACTTAATGGGTATGTACATAATTATAGATGTTCAAAATGCATAAAGCACTTACAAAATTGAATTGAGAAATAGATAAACCCACAATTATAGTTAAAAATTTTAACTTTCTTTATTCAATAATTGGTAGAAAATGGTGATCAAAAAATGAGGTAAGGATATAGAAGAGTTGAACAACACTATCAACTAACTTGACCTCACAGCCTTTATAGAAACTACACTCAACAAAGCAAAATACACATTCTGTTAAAGGGCATATGAAATAAATACCAGATTATATTTTGAGCCATAAATTAAATCCTAATATTTAAAAGGATGAATATCATATAGAACATAGTCTCTTACCATAACAGAATTAAATAAGAAATCAATAACAAAAAGGTATTTGGAAAATATCTGAATATTTGGAAATCTAATAACCCATGGGTCAAAGAATAAATCACAAGGAACATTAGAGAATATTTTCAACTACTGAAAACAAAATACAATATATCAAAACGCATGAGATACAGCTAAAGCAGTGCTTAGAAGGACATTTACAGCTTTAAATGCTTATATTAAAAAAGAAGAAAAGTCTAGAATCAGTCACTGATGTTTCCACCTTAAGAATCTTTAAAAAGCAAAAAAAGAGGGACTTCTGGTTTCCAGTCCAATATGTAAGAAGCTGGAAGTCACCACTCTGTCCTAAAAACATGTTAAAAGCTGATCAGACTGAAAAATCAACAATTCTTCTTAGATCCATGGACACAAATTACTAGAATCAGAAGTGAAAGAGGGGGATCACTAAAGATCCCATGGACATTAAAATGATAATCAAAGAATACTATAAACAATCCTATACCCACAAATTTGATCACCTAGATAAAATGGACTAATTCCTTGAGGGACACAATCTGCTGAAACTCACACAAGAAGAAACAGACAATCTGAATAGACCTATATCAATTAAAGAAATCAATAATTAATAACCTTCCAAAATAGAAAGCACCAAGTCTAGATGAGTTCACTTGTGAATTCTACCAAATATTTAAGGAAGAAATTATACCTATTTTTTACAATCTCCTTCAAAGTATAGAAGCAGGGGTATTACTTCCTAATTCATTCTATGAGGCCAGCATCACCCTAATACCAAAACCAGAAACAGATATTACAAGAAAACAAAATTACAGACTAATATTTCTCATAATATGATGTAAAAATCCTCCACAAAATATCATCAAAATGAAACAAAAAAATGTATAAAAAGAATTATATAGCACAACAAAGTGGGATTTATTCTCCAGTATGCAAGGCTGTTTCAACATTTGAAAATTAATTAATTAACATAATCCATTACATCAACAGACTAAAAAAGAAAGATCACATGGTCATATCAATAGATTCAGAAAAAGCATTTGACAAAATACAACACCTATTTATGATGAAAGCTCTCAGCAAATTAGAAATAGAAGAGAACATCTTCAACTTGATAACAAATATCTACAAATAACCTACAGCTAACATCATACTTAATGGTGAGAAATTTCCCACTAAGGTCAGGCTCAAGGCAAGGTTATCTATCCCCTATCACCACTGCTTTTTAACATTGTATCAGAAGTCTTAGCTAAAACAGTAGGACAAAAAAAGGAAATTAAACATATACAAATTGGGAAGGTAGAAATAAAACTGTCTTTGTTTGCCAATGGCATGATTGTCTTTTTAGAAAATCCAAAGGAATTGATTTGAAAAACTCCTGCATTAATAAGCAATTACAGCAGGGTTGCAGGATACTTAGTTAATATATAAAAGTCACTTGTATTCAGCAATGAACAAGTGAAATCCAAAATTAAATACACAGTACCATTTGCATTACACTTAAATGAAGTAGTTACAAATCTAACAAAATATGTACAAATTGCTATGAGGAAAACCACAGAACCATGATGAATAGAATCAAATAAGAACTAAATAAATTAAGAGAGAGTCCATGTTCAAGATTAGGAAGACTCAATATTGTCAAGATGTCTGTTCATTTCAGCATGATTTATAGATTCAACACAATTTCAGTTAAAATCCCAGAAAGTTATTTTGTGGATATTGACAAACTGATTCTAAAGTTTATTTGGAAAGGCAAAAGATGTGGAATAGCCAGCACAATATTGAAGGAAAAGAACAGAGTTGAAAGACTGACACTACCTGACTCCAAGACTTACTATAAAACTACAGCAATCAAGATATTGCCATATTGGTGAAAGGATGCAGAAATAGATCAGTGGTACAAAATAGAGAGTCCAGAAATAGACCCACATAAATATAGTCAACTAGTCTTTGACAAAGGATCAAAGGCCATACAATGGATAAAAAATAGACTTTTCAAAAAATAGTGTGGGAACAACTATATGTTCACATGCAAAAAAAAAAAAAAAATCTAGACACAGACCTAACAACCTTCACAAAATTAACTCACAATGGAAGATAGACCTAAAAGTAAAGCACAAAACTATAAAGCGCCTAGCAGATAACATAGGAGAAAATCTAGATGACCTTGAGTATGGTAATGACTTATTAGATACAACACCAAAGGCATGACATTTGAATGAAAGAATTGATAAGCTGGAGTTCATTAAAGTTAAACATTTCTGCTTTGTGAAAGACACTGTCAAAAGAATGAAAAGACAAGCCACAGACTGGGAGAAAATATTTGCAAATGACAAAGATGATAAAAGACTGTTATCCAGAGGGCAGACAGCAGAAGCAAGAAGAACTACAATTCTGCAGCCTGTGGAAAGAAAACCACATTCACAGAAAGATAGACAAAATGAAAAGACAGAGGACTCTGTACCAGATGAAGGAACAAGATAAAATCCCAGAAAAACAACTAAATGAAGTGGAGATAGGCAACCTTCAGAAAAAGAATTCAGAATAATGATAGTGAAGATGATCCAGGACCTCGGAAAAAGAATGGAGGCAAAGATCAAGAAGATGAAGAAATGTTTAACAAAGACCTAGAAGAATTAAAGAACAAACAAACAGAGATGAACAACACAATAACTGAAATGGAAAATACACTAGAAGGAATCAATAACAGAAAAACTGAGGCAGAGGAACGGATAAGTTACCTGGAAGACAGAATGGTGGAATTCACTGCTGTGGAACAGAATAAAGAGAAAAGAAAGAAAAGAAATGAAGACAGCTTAAGAGACCTGTGGGACCACATTAAACACAACGACATTCACATTATAAGGGTCCCAGAAGGAGAAGAGAGAGAGAAAGGACCCGAGAAGATATTTAAAGAGATTATAGTCAAAAACTTCCCTAACATGTGAAAGGAAATAGCCATGCAAGTCCAGGAAGCACAGAGAGTCCCAGGTAGGATAAACCCAAGGAGAAACACACTGAGACACATAGTAATCAAACTGACAAAAATTAAAGACAAAGAAAAATTATTGAAAGCAACAAGGGGAAAATGACAAATAACATATAAGGGAACTCCCATAAGGTTAACAGCTGATTTCTCGGCAGAAACTCTACAAGCCAGAAGGGAGTAGCACGAAATATTTAAAGTGATGGAAGGGAAGAACCTACAACCAAGATTACTCAACCTGGCAAGGATCTTATTCAGATTCAACGGAGAAATCAAAAGGTTTACAGACAAGCAAAAGCTAAGAGAATTCATCACCACCAAACCAGCTCTACAACAAATGCTAAAGGAACTTCTATAAGCAGTAAACACAAGAGAAGAAAAAGACCCACAAAAACAAACCCAAAACAATTGAGAAAATGGTAATAGGAACATACATATCGATAATAACCTTGAATGCAAATAGATTAAATGCCCCATCCAAGAGACAAAGACTGACTGAGTGGATACAAAAACAGGACGCATATATATGCTATCTACAAGGGACCCACTTCAGACCTAGGGACACATACAGACTGAAAGTGAGGGGATGGAAAAAGATATTCCATGCAAATGGAAATCAAAAGAAAGCTGGAGTAGCAATACTCATATCAGATAAAATAGACTTTAAAATAAAGAATGTTACAAGAGACAAGGAAGTACACTACATAATTATCAAGGGATCAGTCCAAGAGGAAGATATATCAATTATAAATATATATGCACCCAACATAGGAGCACCTCAATATATAAGGCAACTGCTAACAGCTATAAAAGAGGAAATCGACAGTAACACAATAATAGTGGGGGACTTTAACACCTCCTTACACCAATGGACAGATCATCCAAGCAGAAAATTAATAAGGTAACACAAGCTTTAAATGACGCAATAGACCAGATAGATTTAATTTATATTTATAGGACATTCTATCCAAAAACAGCATTTTACACTTTCTTCTCAAGTGCACATGGAACTTTCTCCAGTATAGAGCACATCTTGGGTCACAAATCAAGCCTGGGTAAATTTAAGAAAATTGAAATCATATCAAGCATTTTTTCTGACCACAACACTATGAGATTAGAAATCAATTACAGGGGGAAAAAAGTTAAAAACATAAACACATGGAGGCTAAACAATAGGTTACTAAATAACCAAGAGATCACTGAAGAAATCAAAGAGGAAATCAAAAAATACCTTGAGACAAATTACAATGAAAACACAACAATCCAAAACCTGTGGGATGCAGCAAAAGCAGTTCTAAGAGGGAAGTTTATAGCAATAAAGCTTACCTCAAGAAACAGGAAAAATCTCAAATAAACAATCTAACTTTACCCCTAAAGGAACTAGAGAAAGAAGAACAAACAAAACCCAAAGTTAGTAGAAGGAAAGAAATCATAAAGATCAGAGCAGAAATAAATGAAATAGAAACACAGAAAACAGTAAGAAAAATGAATAAAACTAAAAGCTGATTCTTCGAGAAGATAAACAAAATTGGTAAACCTTTATCCAGATTCATCAAGAAAAAGAGGGAGAGGACTCAAATCAATAAAATTAGAAATGAAAAAGGAGAAGTTACAGTGGACACCGCAGAAATACAAAGCATCATAAGAGACTACTACAAGCAACTCTATGCCAATAAAATGGACAACCTGGGAGAAATGGACAAATTCTTAGAAAGCTATAACCTGCCAAGACTGAACCAGGAAGAAACAGAAAATATGAACAGACCAATCACAAGTAATGAAATTGAAACTGTGATTAAAAATCTTCCAACAAAAAAGAGTGTAGGACCAGATGGCTTCACAGGTGAATTCTATCAAACATTTAGAGAAGAGCTAACACCCATCCTTCTCATACTCTTCCAAAAAATTATGGAGGAAGGAACACTTCCAAACTCATTCTATGAGGCCACCATCACCCTGATACCAAAACCAGACAAAGATACTACAAAAAAAGAAAATTACAGACCAATATCACTGATGAATATAGATGCAAAAATCCTCAACAAAATACTAGCAAACAGAATCCAACAACACATTAAAAGGATCATACACCATGATCAAGAGGGATTTATCCCAGGGATGCAAGGATTCTTCAATATATGCAAATCAATCAATGTGATACACCATATTAACAAATTGAAGAATAAAAACCATGTGATCATCTCAATAGATGTAGAAAAAGCTTTTGACAGAATTCAGCACCTGTTTATGATAAAAACTCTCCAGAAAGTGGGCATAGAGGGAACTACCTCAACATAGTAAAGGTCATATACCACAAACCGACAGCAAACATCATTCTCAATGGTGAAAAACTGAAAGCATTTCCTCTAAGATCAGGAACAAGACAAGGATGTCCACTCTCGCCACTATTATTCAACATAGTATTGTAAGTCCTAGCCACGGAAATCAGAGAAGAAAAAGAAAGAAAAGTAATACAAATTGGAAAAGAAGTAAAACTGTCACTGTTTGCAGATGACATGACAGTATACGTTGAGAATCCTAAAGGTGTCACCAGAAAACTACTAGAGCTAATCAATGAATTTGGTAAAGTTGCAGGATACAAAATTAATGCACAGAAATCTCTTGCATTCCTATACACTAACAACGAAAGATCTGAAAGAGAAATTAAGGAAACCATTGCATTTACCATTGCAACAAAATGAATAAAATACCTAGGAATAAACCTGCCTAAGGAGGTAAAATACCTACATGCAGAAAACTATAAGACACTGATGAAAGAAATCAAAGATGATACCAAAAGTTGGAGAGATATACCATGTTCTTGGATTGGAAGAGTCAATATTGTGAAAATGTCTATACTACCCAAAGCAATCTACAGATTCAATGCAATCCCTATCAAATTACCAGTGGCATTTTTTTTTTACAGAACTAGAACAAAATATCTTAAAATTTGTATGGAGACACAAAAGACCCTGAATAGCCAAAGCAATCTTGAGGGGAAAAAAATGGAGCTGGAGGAATCAGACTCCCTGACTTCAGACTATACTACAAAGCTACAGTAATCAAGACAATATGGTACTGGAACAAAAAAAAAAAATAGATCAATGGAACAGGATAGAAAGCCCAGAGATAAACCCATGCACTGATGGTCAACTAATCTATGACAAAGAAGGCAAGGATATACAACGGAGAAAAGACAGTCTCTTCAATAAGTGGTGCTTGGAAACCTGGACAGCTCCATGTAAAAGAATGAAATTAGAACACTCCCTAACACTATACACAAATATAAACTCAAAATGTATTAAAGACCTAAATATAAGACCGGATACTACAAAACTCTTAGAGGAAAACATAGGAAGAACACTCTATGACATAAATCACAGCAAGATCTCTTTTGATCCGCCTCCTACAGTAACAGAAATAAAAATAAAAGTAAACAAATGGGACCTAATGAAACTTAAAAGCTTTTCAAAAGCAAAGGAAACTATAAACAAGATGAAAAGACAACCCTCAGAATGGGAGAAAATATTTGCAAGTGAGTCGACAGACAAAGGATTAATCTCCAAAATATATAAACAGCTCAAGGAGCTCAATTTTAAAAAAACAAACAACCCCATCAAAAAATGGGCAGAAGACCTAAATAGACATTTCTCCAAAGAAGACATACAGATAGCCAAGAAGCACATAAAAAGCTGCTCAGCATCACTAATTATTAGAGAATTGCAAATCAAAACTACAATTCCGTATCACCTCACACCAGTTAGAATGGGCATCATCAGAAAATCTACAAACAACAAATGCTGGAGAGGGTGTGGAGAAAAGGGAACCCTCTTGCACTGTTGCTGGGAATGTAACTTGATACAGCCACTATGGAGAACAAGATAGAGGTTCCTTAAAAAACTAAAAATAGAATTACCATATGACCCAGCAATCCCACTACTGGGCATATACCCAGAGAAAACCGTAATTCAAAAAGACACATGCACCCCAATGTTCATTGCAGCACTATTTACAATAGCCAAGTCATGGAAGCAACCTAAATGCCCATCAACAGACGAATGGATAAAGAAGAAGTGGTACATATATTCAACCGAATATTACTCAGCCATAAAAAGGAACTAAATTTGGTCATTTGTAGAGAAGTGGCTGGATCTAGAGACTGTCATACACAGTGAAGTAAGTCAGAAAGAGAAAAACAAATGTCGTATATAAGCGCATATATGTGGAATATAGAAAAACGGTACAGATGAACCGGTTTGCAGGGCAGAAGTAGAGACACAGATGTAGAGAACAAACGTATGGACACCAAGGGGGGAAAATGGTGGGGTGGGGGATGGTGGTGGGATGAATTAGGAGATTGGGATTGCAATGTATACACTAATATGTATAAAATAGATAACTAATAAGAACCTGCTGTATAAAAATAAATAAAATTCAAAAATTCAAAAAAAAAGTAAACACATTTATACATTAAAAAAAATTTTTTTTAAGACTGTTATCCAAAATATACAAAGAACTTTTAAAATTCAACAGTTAGAAAACAAATATCCCAATTAAAAAGTCAGTCTACGACCTTAATAGACACCTTACCAAAGAAGATATACAGATGACAAGTAAGCATATGAAAAGATGCTCCATATTATATGTCATTAGCAAAATGCAAACTACAGCAATAAAGAGATACCACTATACACTTATTAGAATGACCAGAATCCAAAACACAACACCAAATGCTGGCAAGGATGTGGAGCAACAGGAACTCTCATTCTTTGCTGGTGGGAATGCAAAATGGTACAGCCACTTTGGAAGACAGTTTAGCTGTTTCTCACAAAACTAGACACACTCTTACCATATGATCCAGCGATCAAATTCCTTGGTATTTACTCAAAAGAGTTGAAAGCTTGTATTCACACAAATGCCTCCACACAGGTAATAAACAGATATTTATTCATAAATCCCCTAATTAAAAGCTTTCCTAGGGTAGTGGAAATAAAAATAAAAATAAACAAATAGGACCTAATTAAACTTAAACGTTTTTGCACAGCAAAGGAAACCATAAATAAAACAAAAAGACAACCTACAGACTGAGAAAAAATATTGCAAATGATGCTACCCACAAGGGATTCATTTCCAAAATATACAAACAGCTCATACACCTTAATATCAAAACAACAAACAATCAAAAAATGGGCAGAAGGCCTAAATAGACATTTCTCCAAAGAAGACAGAGATGGTCAACAGACACATGAAAAGATGCTCAATATTGCTAATTATTAGAGAATTAGGTATCACCTCATACCACTCAGAATGGCCATCATTAAAAATTCTACAAATAAATGCTGGTGAAGGTGTGGAGAAAAGGGAAACCTCCTACACTGTTTGTAGGAATGTAAATTGGTACAGCTGCTATGGAGAACAGTATGAAGAGTCCTTAAAAAACTAAAAATAGAGTTACCATATGATCCTGCAATCCCACTCCTGTGCATATATCCCGAGAAAATTCTAATTCAAAAAGATACATGCACCCCAATATTCATAGCAGTACTACTTACAAGAGTCAAGACATAGAAGCAACTTAAATGTCCATAAACAGATACAGATAAAGAAGATGTGGTATATATACATACAATGGAATATTCCTCAGCCATAAAAAAGAATGAAATAATGCCATTTGCAGTAACATGGTTGGACCTAGAGATTACCATACTAAGTGAAGTAAGTCAGACCGAGGAAGACAAGTATCCTATAATATCATTTATATGTGAAATCTAAGATATGATATAAATGTACCTATTTACAAAACAGAAATAGACTCACAGACATAGAAAACAAACTTATGGTTACCAAAGGGGGGGGGGAGATAAATTAGGAGTTTGGAATTAACATATATATTACTATATATAAAATAATAAACAACAAGGACTACTGTACAGCATAGGGAACTGTATTCAATATCTTATAATAATCCATAATGGAAAGAATCTGAAATATATATATATATACACACACACATATATATATGTATTATATATATATGTATATATATATATAATACATATATATATGTATTATATATATATATATAAAACTGAATCACTTTCCTGAAACTAACAAAACATTGTAAATTAGCTATACGTCAATAAAAAAAAGGTTTAAAAAATTCCCAAACTTGGAGGCAACCAAGATATCCTTAAGTAAGTGAATGGATAAATAACTGTGGTACATCCAGACAATGGAATATTATTTAGCACTAAAAAGAAATGAGCTATCAAGCCATGAAAAGACATTGAGGAAACTTAAATGCATATTACTGAGTAGAAGAAGCCAATCTGGAAAAGATACATACTGTTTTATCCAACTATATAACATTCTGGAAAAGGCAAACTGTGGAGACAGTAAAAAGATTCATGGTTGCAAGGGTTTGGGGAAGAGGGAGTGTTGAATCAGCACAGCACAGAGGATTTTAGAGCAGTGAAATTATTCTGTGTGATACTATAGTGGTGTTAGGGGAACCACAGACTGAAACCACCTGCCCTGGCCAGGCAAGATAGTAACCACTTGCATGAGTTATCTTACAACAGGAGGTCCTGATAAGGAACACAGAACTAACAAGTTACCACCAACTGGAAAGATTCGGGAAAAGTCAAAAGGAGAGAGGAGACTCCAGTCCATACATCCTACCAATCTCCCAGAATCCTTCTCACTGGAATCTATCTTGGCTGAGTGACGAGCTCACTATCAGGAAGGACCCTGAGTCAGAGTGACCCACCAGAGACAACTGGGAAACTAACCCCATTACCATAAAACCTGACACTGTGAGCCATGCGGCAGAGCAGTTCTCCTGGGTTCCCTTACCTTACTGCTCTCCGCCCAGGCACCCCTTCCCAATAAAGTCTCTTGCTTTGTCAGAATGTGTGTCTCATCAGGCAATTTATTTCCAAATGTTAGAAAAGAACCCACTCTCAGGCCCTGGAAAGGGTCCCCCTTCTTGCAACAGTGGCGGATACATGTCATTATACATTTGTCTAAACCTATGTATGTACAGCACCATGAATGAACCCTAGTGTAAACTGTGGACACTGAATGTTAATGATGTGTCAATGTAGGTTCATAAATTGCAACAAATGTACTATTCCAGTGGTGGATATTAATAATGAGGAGGCTATTCGTGTGTGGAGGCAGGGAGTATATGGAGAATCTCTCTACCTTCTGCTCAATGTTGCACTGAATCCAAAACTACTCTAAAAAAAAAAAAATCTGTTACAAAAAAAAAGCAAGAGAAAATTAAACCCAAAGTAAGAAAAAAGAAGGAAATAACAAAGATGAAAGCTAAAGTCAATAGAAAATAAAGTTAACAAAGCCCTATAAGGTGTTTTTTGTCTGTTTTTTTTTTTTGTTGTTTCTTTTTGAAAATATCAATTAGGTTGAAAATATTGGAATGGCATTTTTATATTTGAATTTTTAAAAATCTTCAGCTATTTTAATTTTTATGTGTGATGGTTAATTTTTGGTGTCAACTTGACTGGACAAAGGGATGTCCAGATAGCTGATAAAACATTATTTCTGGGTGTGTCTATGAGGGTGCTTCTAAAAGAGATTAATATTTGAATCAGTAGACTGAGTAAAGAAATTTACTTTCACTGATATAGGTAGGTGGGCTGGATCACACAATCCCTTGAAACCTGGGTGGTGGAAGGGCAAATTCACTCTGAGCTTGAGCTGGATATCGTTGCTCTTGGTTCTTGGATCTTTTCAACAAATGGTGCTGGAACAACTATGTATTCACATACAAAAATAATTGAATCTAGACACAGACTTTACCCCTTCACAAAAGTTAAATTACAATGGATCATAGACCTAAATGTAAAACACAAAACTATAAAGCGCCTAAAGGATAACATAGGAGAAAGTCTAGATAACCTTGGGTTTGGTGATGACTTTTTAGGTACAACAGCAAAGGCATGATCTTTGAATGAAAGAATTGATAAGCTAGACTTCATTAAAATTAAAAATTTCTGCTTTGTGAAAGGCACTGTCAAGAGAATGAAAAGACAAGCCACAGACTGGGAGAAAATATTTGCAGAAGACATATCTGCTAAAAGATTCACATGGCTGAGAGAGATCATCTCTCTCATGTCTTTTATTTTAAGGGCATGGATCCTATTCATGAGGGATCCACCCTCATGACCTAATTATCTTCCAAAGGTCCAATCTCCTAATACCATCACCTTGGGGATGAGGACTTCAACATATGAACTTTGGTGGTGGGGAAGGGGGTGGACAAAAACATTCAGTCCATAGCATACATACTTTCCTGAAAGAGGAAAACAGGATGACACCTTAAGGTATACTTTGAGAATTATAATAGCCATAAGTGTCTCCATGAGAATGTGTCCTAAATTTGAACATCACTAATATACTTGTTGAGGTAGTGGAGAAAAAAGTTAAGAATTGCTGAACTAGCCCAGCTAATGAAATCTCTATCTTAGAACATGAAAAGTTATCAAAACAACATTACTTGGAATAAAATCACAGAAGAATGATCACAGAACATGATCAAAGGATTGAAGAAAACCAAGAGTCCAGGTCTGCTGGCCTTCACATCTTTTCCTGTGCAAGAATCCATTAGATCCTAGGCCCAAGCTTGTAAAAAGTTCTTCCTAAAAATAAACTCCGCCCTTTAAGTTGAGAGAAATATTTTGTGTTTTATGTGAGTCTTTCTGAAAACTTCAGATAGCAAATTTAAAAGCAGTGTCAAAATCTTTCAGGGTAATGAAAGTTAAACAGAATTACATTTCTTAAATAAATATTTCCTTTGCTTTATTCTGACCTTCCTACATTTATTTCTGGTTTATTCCTTTGAATGAGAAAAGACCAGGAGGATGTTACCTATCTAATGCAGGAGTATGGAGTAAAATTAGTCCTATGTCTGGGCAGTGATTTGGTAAAACATATTATCAGAAGAAATTGCCAGTCCATATAACTCCATGGTTACTTTCTAGATCATACACATCTTCTATTCATTCAGCAGCAAATTTATGTTTGCCATTTGCAACAATGTGGATGGACTTGCAAGGCATTATGCTAAGTGAAATAAGTCAGACAGAGGAAGACCAGTACTGTATGATATCACTTATATGTGGAATCTAAAAAAATACAACAAACTAGTGAATATAACGAAGAAGAAGCAGACTCACAGGTACAGAGAACAAACTAGTGGTTACAAGTAGGGAGAGGGAAGGGGGAAGGGGCAATAGAGGAGTGGGGATTAAGAGGTACAAACTATTAGCTATAAAATAAACTACAACGATATATTGTACAACACAGGGAATATAGCCAATATTTTACAATAAATATAAATGGAGTATAACCTTTAAAAATTTTAAATCACTATATTGTACACCTCTAACTTATATAATATTGTACAGCAACTATACTTCAAACAAAAAAAAAGCCCAGCAAATTTATGATGTACCTACTATGTGCCAGACACTGTGCTAGATGCTGGGGAGGTAAAGACAGTTTTCTCTTGTTTCTACTTGTTGAAATAGAAACAAGCAATGCTTGGATTTGAGCACCAAATACAAGTAAAACTTGGATGAGGGTGAAACAACAATGTCACTCAAATGTCCCTCTGTCTAGTTATGGGCCATTGTCAAGCTATAAATTCCAAGAGAGCAGGGGTCATGTGTGCTGTTCACTTATTTTTTAATCTCCAGTGCCTAGAAATTTCCTGGTATATGACTGTTGCTTAATTAATAATTGTTGAATGAGTGAATGAAAACTAGCAATAAGACCAAAAATGGCTTTAGAAGAATAGTAGCAGAAGATGAAAAAATATTTGAACTGCCCAAGATCTATGGAGAGTAGAAACTTGGAAGCCCTGGAGAAAGAATGATAACACCAGTGGAGATCTGAGTTTTAAATACTGTTGGATTGTTACCCACCTCTGAACTCACCCCAAGCTTGTTAAGGTATGGTAAAGAAAACATATTTATTTTATAGATATGTTTCTTGAATCCAAGGCCAATAAAAACATATATCTTTCCAGATATATGTTAGGGCTTCTACTTCCTAGCTTCCTTTGTGAACACAAACAAATGAAAATGTCTGAGTTTAAATGTCCTTATTGCTAAAATGAGAATATTGATAGTATCCATGTCATAAGATTTCATGAGGAAAATTAAATAACTCACCTGACACAAAACAAAATCTGGCACATAATTGAACAGTCAATAAGTATTGGCCCTTCTGGTAGTGAAGAAGTACATACCTCTTGGAGTTCACAGTCTAGTAGGAGTCAGAGAAAGAGAGATGTAACAAATAATTATGATATACATGTAAGTGCTGATAGATGTAACTATAATGTGTAATGGGAGTATGAGACAGGCTTGTTTATGTAGAACATTAAATAAATGATCACCTAATTGATAGAGTTAGCAAAATATATTTACTTGGGTGCATTATAATCACTTAATTACTTGATGGGAATAACAAATATTAACAAAGAAGAGGAAACCCCACTAGAGAAAATAAGCATTCTCTTAATGGGATGGCTTTGTTTTGATCATAAATGAGTTAGATGCATTTTATTTATTCTAGGTTTTGTAAAAAAATTGTTCAACTGTGGTAATAAAAGCAAATCTGGCTCTTACTTTCATAAAAGCAGAAAATATGCTTAATTAAGATTGCAAATCAACACAGTCCCCCTGTAAATGTGCTATTTTCACAGCTTGCCTCACACCTCTTCCACCAGCACCTAGTAATTCTTTGTGTATTTTTGTCCTCAGAGGAAATCGCTGCCATTATCTTAGGCTGCGTCTAAGTAAGTTGCATGCACTCCACATTTCTGTGCTATTTTCCTCACACTCACCAACCCCATCTGCCTACCCTGGTCCTTTTGTTCTTTCCATTTGGATTTTTTTTCTATGACTATACTGAGAAAAATCCAAGAATGATACCCATTCTTTAAGAGTGTATTATCAGGATGTAAGTTAGGAGTGTTTAAACTGAAGTCATCAGAGCCAAAGTAAGCTTCATACATGTTGGAGGTCTTACAGTAGTGGTTCACGATTGTAATTACATAAAGTAATAATTACTGCACTTGGTTCTGTAGACTTGCTGATTGGTGGAATGTTCTGGTTAATGGAATTCCGGACATTTGAAAATGTAAAAGACTGTGCTTGTTTTTTCTGTTGTTCTATTTGTTCCTTAGCTTTTCTGTTGTTTTTCAGTTCACGTTTGCTTTGAAATATTTTCTCCTTGCCCTTTCTTTCCCTTAAGAGAGGAATGTAAAAGTTTATAGCCACTATCCATGTGTGTGATAAAGGTATAATCTCCAACCAAATCACACAGAAATTTCTTTCTCTGTGAGATAACAGATGACCTTGAAGACTTCATGTGCCAGAAACATCTTGCCAAAACTAAAGGACTGTTCCTGAATCAGGACTGTTCCTGAATCTCAGGGAAGAAAAGACTTACTCTCTTAAAGAGCTTAACAATAATCAATTTTGTATCATTCATGAAGAGACGTCTTTAGAACATGCTTATTCTTAAGCTTAAGTAACACTGAATAAAAAAGTCACATGGTCATAATTTCTCTACTGTATTAGTTGGAGTCTTTTCCCATCCCTCTGCACTTCTCCCCACTGGCTTCAATATCAGGGTCCATGTGGTAATATGACACCTGCCAGCAGCTGCAGCCTGACATCCTTCCAAGTGCAAATGCAGTAGAATTTCAGTCTCCTCATTGACCTGAGTTGAGTCAAGAGGTTAGGTTGGGAGAATGCCCACTTGACTTAGGCATAGATGATGTGCTCTTCTCTGAGCCTTAAAGGCTGAACACTGGGGAAGGATGGCTTACATGGGAAATTTATGGCATTATTAACAAAGAAGCAAAAAAGATGAAATTGGATAGTAGGCACTCATCACATAACAAATGTCATCTATTGATAAGTGATAACCTGTCACTTAACAATCAGTTAACATGTTAAGCCCTTACTATTTGCCAAGCAATGTTCTATGAACGTATTGGCTATCAAAAGAAAATAATTTTCTGTGTTTCTCTGTTACAGTAACCAATATAATTAAATAAATTTTGTTTTTTTCTCCCACTCTTAATTCAGACCGATACTTAAAAACTCAGTAACTTGACAAAAAATTAAAATAATAAAATATTGGAGCCTGAAAGAGTCTGGAGCTTTTTTATAAAGATAAATACCATAGTGCAGAATTCTCCAAACCATTTTGACCAAGGTCTTCTATGAATAGAAAATTGTTGAATATATGTGTATTACTAATGAACTATATTCCTCTACAACTGTTTTAATATATTGCACATCTTATAAAATGTACACCTAAACTAGAATTATAGAAGAACATTTTAAAGATGAAGTAGGTAATATTTTATAATGTCTTACTAACCATGACTGTTTCATGTCATCATTTGCAAAATATTTACTTTGCTAGAGTCATCACTAACAACAGTGGGTGAAAATCCATAGTCCAGATATCCTTTTGATAATTTCACATATTTGGCCAACTTATTCCCAGTATTGCTTAAATAGACTTTTAAAAAATTCATGTAACATTGCTAATAGAAGGCTAGTAATAATTCAGAGAAAGGGTCAGTTCTGCCATTTTCTTATTTGTTTGTGCCTGAATTATTAGCATTTGCTTCAGTTTGCTAAAGCAAACTGTTCTGTTTGGTTTCTCAAATAAATCTTTATAAACCAATTGTCCTTTCTGTATTACTTTATGTAAAATAAAGCAAATAATAATAAAGCCATAAAGCTTGACTGGGCACTCATCCTCTGTACTGAGAGCAACAATCCTCTATTGAGGACAACCCACTCTTTCCTCAGGACCCATCTCACATCTTAAGTGGTTCAATGAAAGGCAAGCATCCATTTATGTATTAAATATTTTAAAAGCTGATTTTTTTCATTTTTTAGATAAAGATGAAAATAAGTGCTAATGTTCTTTCTCCCCTGACCTGTGAACTATTCGGGCTGTCTCTGGATTATACCAATCCTACATGGGAGGCCAAAGGCTAGTGGCACAGAAAGAGGAGAGGCAACCACGGTGCATATTCTGCTCATCCGAAAAGTGAGGATTATGAGGTTGTCCTCCCAGAATTTTTGGGAGGATTACATGAGAAAATTATTTCAGTGCTGAGCAACCTTTCCTGAAGGTAGAATAATGTATCCTGATTAGGATTTGGTGTAGTCTGGAGTCAGACTACCTAAACACAAGAGCCAAGTCTAGAATTTGCCAGTGGTGTAACCTTGGGCAGGTCACTTATGCCTTCAATTGCCCAGTTTCACTTGTTCAGTGAAATAATAATATTAGTGGCACAGTCTTCCAGTATTGTTTTGAGGATTAAATGAAATGATATTTGCAAAGCTCTTAGTACAGTGCCTGATATAAGGAGTGCTTTATAAGTGTTAGGTCTTGTTGTCATTGTTATTCTAAGGATCAATTCAGAAAAAAATAAAAAGCTCTACTGACAGTTATTTTCATTCGTAGTGAACATAACTATATAACTCTTTGGTATAAAAATATATATATATATTTTTTAAAACATCTTTATTGAAGTATAATTGCTTTACAATGGTGTGTTAGCTTCTGCTTTATAACAAAGTGAATCAGTTATACATATACATATGTTCCCATATCTCTTCCCTCTTGCATCTCCCTCCCTCCCACCCTCCCTATCCCACCCCTCTAGGTGGTCACAAAGCACCGAGCTGATCTCCCTGTGCTATGCGGCTGCTTCTCACTAGCTATCTATTTTACATTTGGTAGTGTATACATGTCCATGACACTCTCTCACCCTGTCACATCTCACCCCTCCCCCTCCCCATATCCTCAAGTCCATTCTCTAGTAGGTCTGTGGCTTTATTCCCATCTTGCCACTAGGTTCTTCATGACCTTTTTTTTTTTTCCTTAGATTCCATATATATGTGTTAGCATACTGTATTTCTTTTTCTCTTTCTGACTTACTTCACTCTGTATGACAGACTCTAACTCCATCCACCTCATTACAAACACCTCCATTTCATTTCTTTTTATGGCTGAGTAATATTCCATTGTATATATGTGCCACATCTTCTTTATCCATTCATCCGATGATGGACACCTAGGTTGCTTCCATGTCCTGGCTATTGTAAACAGAGCTGCAATGAATATTTTGGTACATGACTCTTTCTGAATTATGGTTTTCTCCGGGTATATGCCCAGTAGTGGGATTGCTGGGTCGTATGGTAGTTCTATTTTTAGTTTTTTAAGGAACCTCCATACTGTTCTCCATAGTGGCTGTATCAATTTACATTCCCACCAACAGTGCAAGAGTGTTCCCTTTTCTCCACACCCTCTCCAGCATTTATTGTTTCTAGATTTTTTGATGATGGCCATTCTGACCGGTGTGAGATGATACCTCATTGTAGTTTTGATTTGCATTTCTCTAATGATTAATGATGTTGAGCATTCTTTCATGTGTCTGTTGGCAATCTGTATATCTTCTTTGGAGAAATGTCTATTTAGGTCTTCTGCCCATTTTTGGATTGGGTTGTTTGTTTTTTTGTTATTGAGCTGCATGAGCTGCTTGTAAATCTTGGAGATTAATCCTTTGTCAGTTGCTTCATTTGCAAATATTTTCTCCCATTCTGAGGGTTGTCTTTTGGTCTTGTTTATGGTTTCCTTTGCTGTGCAAAAGCTTTTAAGTTTCATTAGGTCCCATTTGTTTATTTGTGTTTTTATTTCCATTTCTCTAGGACCTGGGTCAAAAAGGATCTTGCTGTGATTTATGTCATAGAGTGTTCTGCCTATATTTTCCTCTAAGAGTTTGATAGTGTCTGGCCTTACACTTAGGTCTTTAATCCATTTTGAGTTTATTTTTGTGTATGGTGTCAGGGAGTGTTCTAATTTCATACTTTTACATGTACCTGTCCAATTTTCCCAGCACCACTTATTGAAGAGGCTGTCTTTTCTCCACTGTATATGCTTGCCTCCTTTATCAAAGATAAGGTGACCATATGTGTGTGGGCTTATCTCTGGGCTTTCTATCCTGTTCCATTGATCTATATTTCTGTTTTTGTGCCAGTACCAAACTGTCTTGATTACTGTAGCTTTGTAATATAGTCTGAAGTCAGGGAGCCTGATTCCTCCAGCTCCATTTTTCGTTCTCAAGATTGCTTTGGCTATTCGGGGTCTTTTGAGTTTCCATACAAATTGTGAAATTTTTTGTTCTAGTTCTGTGAAAAATGCCATTGGTAGTTTGATAGGGATTGCATTGAATCTGTAGATTGCTTTGGGTAGCAGAGTCATTTTCACAATGTTGATTCTTCCAATCCAAGAACATGGTATATCTCTCCATCTATTTGTATCATCTTTAATTTCTTTCATCAGTGTCCTATAATTTTCTGCATACAGGTCTTTTGTCTCCTTAGGTAGGTTTATTCCTAGATATTTTATTCTTTTTGTTGCAATGGTAAACGGGAGTGTTTTCTTAATTTCACTTTCAGATTTTTCATCATTAGTATACAGGAATGCAAGAGATTTCTGTGCATTAATTTTGTATCCTGCTACTTTGACAAATTCATTGATTAGCTCTAGTAGTTTTCTGGTAGCATCTTTTGGATTCTCTATGTATAGTATCATGTCATCTGCAAACAGTGACAGCTTTACTTCTTCTTTTCCAATTTGGATTCCTTTAATTTCTTTTTCTTCTCTGATTGCTGTGGCTAACACTTCCAAAACTATGTTGAATAATAGTGGTGAGAGTGGGAAACCTTGTCTTGTTCCTGATCTTAGTGGAAATGGTTTCAGTTTTTCACCATTGAGGACAATGTTGGCTGTGGGTTTGTCATATACGGCCTTTATTATGTTGAGGAAAGTTCCCTCTATGCCTACTTTCTGCAGGACTTTTATCATAAATGGGTGTTGAATTTTGTGTCGAAAGCTTTCTCTGCATCTATTGAGATGATCATATGGTTTTTCTCCTTCAATTTGTTAATATGATGTATCATGTTGATTGATTTGCATATATTGAAGAATCCTTGCATTCCTGGAATAAACCCCACTTGATCATGGTGTATAATCCTTTTAATGTGCTGTTGGATTCTGTTTGATAGTATTTTGTTGAGGATTTTTGCATCTATGTTCATCAGTGATATTGGCCTGTAGTTTTCTTTCTTTGTGACATCTTTGTCTGGTTTTGGTATCAGGGTGATGGTGGCCTCGTAGAATGAGTTGGGGAGTGTTCCTCCCTCTGCAATATTTTGGAAGAGTTTGAGAAGGATAGCTGTTAGCTCTTCTCTAAATGTTTGATAGAATTCGCCTGTGAAGCCATCTGGTCCTGGGCTTTTGTGTGTTGGAAGATTTTTAATCACAGTTTCAATTTCAGTGCTTGTGATTGGTCTGTTCATATTTTCTATTTCTTCCTGGTTCAGTCTCGGCAGGTTGTGCATTTCTAAGAATCTGTCCATTTCTTCCAGGTTGTCCATTTTATTGGCATAGAGTTGCTTGTAGTAATCTCTCATGATCGTTTGTATTTCTGCAGTGTCAGTGGTTACTTCTCCTTTTTCATTTCTAATTCTATTAATTTGAGTCTTCTCCCTTTTTCTCTTGATGAGTCTGGCTAATGGTTTATTAATTTTGTTTATCTTCTCAAAGAACCAGCTTTTAGTTTCATTGATTTTTGCTATTGTTTACTTCATTTCTTTTTCATTTATTTCTGATCTGATCTTTATGATTTCTTTCCTTCTGCTAGCTTTGGGGGTTTTTTGTTCTTATTTCTCTAATTGCTTTAGGTGCAAGTTTAGGTTGTTTATTCGAGATGTTTCCTGTTTCTTGATGTAGGCTTGTATTGCTATAAACTTCCCTCTTAGAACTGCTTTTGCTGCATCCTATAGGTTTTGGATCGTCGTGTCTCCATTGTCATTTGTTTCTAGGTATTTTTTGATTTCCCCTTTGATTTCTTCAGTGATCACTTCGTTATTAAGTAGTGTATTGTGTAGCCTCCATGTGTTTGTATTTTTACAGATCTTTTCCTGTAATTGATATCTAGTCTCATAGCGTTGTGGTCGGAAAAGATACTTGATACGATTTCAATTTTTTTAAATTTACCAAGGCTTGATTTGTGACCCAAGATATGATCTATCCTGGAGAATGTTCCATGAGCACTTGAGAACAATGTGTATTCTGTTGTTTTTGGGTGGAATGTCCTATAAATATCAAGTAAGTCCATCTTGTTTAATGTATCATTTAAAGCTTGTGTTTCCTTATTTATTTTCATTTTGGATGATCTGTCCATTGGTGAAAGTGGGGTGTTAAAGTCCCCTACTATGATTGTGTTACTGTCGATTTCCCCTTTTATGGCTGTTAGTATTTGCCTTATGTATTGAGGTGCTCCTATGTTGGTTGCATAAATATTTACAATTGTTATACCTTCCTCTTGGATCGATCCCTTGATCATTATATAGTGTCCTTCTTTGTCTCTTGTAATAGTCTTTATTTTAAAGTCTATTTTGTCTGATATGAGAATTGCTACTCCAGCTTTCTTTTGATTTCCATTTGCATGGAATATCTTTTTCCATCCCCTCACTTTCAGTCTGTATGTTTCTCTAGGTCTGAAGTGGGTCTCTTGTAGACAGCATATATATGGGTCTTGTTTTTGTATCCATTCAGCCAGTCTGTGTCTTTTGGTGGGAGCATTTAATCCTTTTACATTTAAGGTAATTATCGACAGGTATGTTCCTATTGCCATTTTCTTAAATGTTTTGGGTTTGTTATTCTAGTGTTTTCCTTCTCTTGTGTTTCTTGCCTAGAGAAGCTCCTTTAGCATTTGTTGTAAAGCTGGTTTGGTGGTGCTGAACTCTCTCAGCTTTTGCTTGTCTGTAAAGGTTTTAATTTCTCCATCAAATCTGAATGAGATCCTTGCTGGGTAGAGTAATCTTGGTTGTAGGTTTTTCTCCTTCATCACTTTAAGTATATCCTGCCACTGCCTTCTGGCTTGCAGAGTTTCTGCTGAAAGATCAGCTGTTAACCTTATGGGGATGCCCTTGTGTGTTATTTGTTGTTTTTCCCTTGCTGCTTTTAATAAGTTTTCTTTATATTAATTTTTGATAGTTTGATTAATATGTGTCTTGGTGTGTTTCTCCTTGGATTTATCCTGTATGGGACTCTCTGTGCTTCCAGGACTTGATTAACTATTCCCTTTCCCATATTAGGGAAGTTTTCAACTATAATCTCTTCAAATATTTTCTCAGTCCCTTTCTTTTTCTCTTCTTCTTCTGGGACCCCTATAATTCAAATGTTGGTGCATTTAATGTTCTCCCAGAGGTCTCTGAGACTGTCCTCAGTTCTTTTCATTCTTTTTTCTTTATTCTGCTCTACAGTAGTTATTTCCACCATTTTATCTTCCAGGTCACTTATCCGTTCTTTTGCCTCAGTTATTCTGCTATTGATCCCATCTAGAGTATTTTTAATTTCATTTATTGTGCTTTTCATCATTGCTTGGTTCCTCTTTAGTTCTTCTACGTCCTTGTTAAATGTTTCTTGCATTTTGTCTATTCTATTTCCAAGATTTTGGATCATCCTTATTATCATTATTCTGAATTCTTTTTCAGGTAGACTTCCTATTTCCTCTTCATTTGTTAGGTCTGGTGTGTTTTGACCCTGCTCCTTCATCTGCTGTGTGTTTTTCTGTCTTCTCATTTTGCTTATCTTACTGTGTTTGGGGTCTCCTTTTCACAGGCTGCAGGTTCGTAGTTCCCGTTGTTTTTGGTATCTGTCCCCAGTGGCTAAGGTTGGTTCAGTGGGTTGTGTAGGTTTCCTGGTGGAGGGAACTAGTGCCTGTGTTCTGGTGGATGAGGCTGGATGTTGTCTTTCTGGTGGGCTCGTCCACGTCTGGTGGTGTGTTTTGGGGTGTCTGTGGCCTTATTATGATTTTAGGCAGCCTCTCTGTTAATGGATGGGGCTGTGTTCCTGTCTTGCTAGTTGTTTGGCATAGGGTGTCCAGCACTGTAGCTTGCTGGTCGTTGAGTGAAGCTGGGTCTTGATGTTGAGATGAAGATCTCTGAGAGATTTTCACCGTTTGGTATTACTTGGAGCTGGGAGGTCTCTTGTGGACCAGTGTCCTGAAGTTGGCTCTCCCACCTCAGAGACACAGCCCTGATGCCTGGCTGGAGCACCAAGAGCCTTTCATCCACACGGCTCAGAATAAAAGGGAGAAAAAATGGAAAGAAAGAAAGAAAGAGGATAAAATAAAATAAAATAAAGCAATTATAATAAAAAATAAGGAAAAAAAGTATTAAGAATAAATTTATTAAGAAAAAAATTTTTTTTAATTTTTTAAAATAAAAAATATGAAAAAACGTATTAAAAAAATTTTTTTTAATTTTTTAAAAATAGAAAATAAGGAAAAAATTATTAAGAAAACATTTATTAGGGAAAAAAACAATTTTTTTTAAGTTAAAAAAAAAAAAAAAAAAAACGGACGGACCTAACCCTAGGACTAACGGTGAGAGCAAAGCTATACAGACAAAATCTCACCCAGAAGCATACACATATACACTCACAAAAAAAGGAAAAGGGGAAAAGTTAATATATCCTGCTCCCAAAGTCCACCTCCTAAATTTGGGATGATTCATTGTCTATTCAGGTATTCAACAGATGCAGGCACATCAAGTTGTTTGTGGAGCTTTAATCCGCTGCTTCTGAGGCTGCTGGGAGAGATTTCCCTTTCTCTTCTTTGTTCGCACAGCTCCCGGGGTTCAGCTTTGGATTTGGACCCGCCTCTGCATGTAGGTCACCTGAGGGCATCTGTTCCCCGCCCAGACAGAACGGGGTTAAAGGAGCAGCTGATTCGGGGGCTCTGGCTCAGTCAGGCCGGGGGGAGGGAGCGGTACGGAGGAGGAGGGGCGAGCCTGCGGCGGCAGAAGCCGGCGTGACATTGCAGCAGCCTGAGGCGCGCCGTGCACTCTCCCGGGGAAGTTGTCCCCAGATTACGGGAGCCTGGCCGTGACGGGCTGCACAGGCTCCCGGGAGGGGCGGTGTGGAGAATGACCTGTGCTCGCCCACAGGCTTTTTGGTGGCAGCAGCAGCAGCCTTAGCGTCTCATGCCCGTCTCTGGGGTCCGCGCTGATAGCCGCGGCTCGCGCCTGTCTCTGGAGTTCGTTTAAGTGGCGCTCTGAATCCCCTCTCCTTGCACGCCGCGAAACAAAGAGGCAAGAAAAAGTCTCCTGCCTCTTCGGCAGCTGCAGACTTTTTCTCGGGCACCCTCCCGGCTAGTTGTGGTGCGCTAGCCCCTTCAGGCTGTGTTCACGCAGCCAACCCCAGTCCTCTCCCTGGGATCCGACCGAAGCCCGCGCCTCAGCTCCCAGCCCCGCCTGCCCCGGCGGGTGAGCAGACAAGCCACTCGGGCTGGTGAGTGCTGCTCGGCGCCGAGCCTCTGTGCGGGAATCTCTCCGTTTTGCCCTCCGCACCCCTGTGGCTGCGCTCTCCTCCGTGGCTCTGAAGCTTCCCCCCTCTGCTACCCGCAGTCTCTGCCCACGAAGGGGCTTCCTAGTGTGTGGAAACCTTTCCTCCTTCACAGCTCCCTCCCACTGGTGCAGGTCCCGTCCCTATTCTTTTGTCTCTGTTATTTCTTTTTTCTTTTGCCCTACCCAAGTACGTGGGGATTTTCTTGCCTTTTGGGAGGTCTGACGTCTTCTGCCAGCGTTCAGTGGGTGTTCTGTAGAAGCAGTTCCACGTGTAGATGTATTTCTCATGTATCTGTGGGGAGGAAGGTGATCTCCGCGTCTTACTCTTCCGCCATCTTGCCCCTCCTCTAAAAATATATTTATATATATGGGAATTCCTTGGTGGTCCAGTGGTTAGGACTCCACACTCTCACTGCCAAGGGCCCAGGTTCGATCCCTGGTCTGGGAACTAAGATCATGCATGCTGTGTGGTGTGACTAAAAGAATAAAATAAAATAAATTTATATATATATATCATTATGTATATTATTTCTTTATATATATGTAAAGTAAATCCTTATAATTTAGAGTGACTACTCCATCATATAGAACAACAGTTACAAAGGGAAGTCTGGGACTCCTGGGGTCTCCAAAACCCTTTCAGGGGCTCTGAGAGGTCAGAGCATTTTCATACAACACTAAGACGTTATTTTCCTTTTTCACTCTTGTTCTTTCATGAGTTTAGAGTGGCATTTTTCAGAGGGTCCATATATAAGATTACAACAGACCAAATAAAGAAGCAGACATGAGAATCTAGTTATTACCTACTGAGACAGATGTTACAGAGATTTGTAAAAATCTCCTTTACACTTCTCTCACTGGAAATTTTTTCAATTGGAAAATCATTTTTCGTAAAAATATGTCATTTATATAATGGACCTTTTATTTTTAAACAAATTAATAAGCACATAATTTAAAAGTTCTCAGCTTTAATTTCCAGTAAGGTAAATTTTGATAGGTATAACCCATGTAACAAAATATGTGGGAGCTTCCTTTTTTATTGAGGTATAGTTGTACAATATTATATAGGCTACAGGTGTACAATATAGTGATTTACAATTTTTAAAGGTTATACTCTATTTATAGTTATTATAACTATCGGCTATATTCCCCATGTTGTACAATATATCCTTGTAGCTTACTTTATACCTAATAGTTTGTACCTCTTAATCCCCTACCCCTGTATTGCTGCTCCCTACTTCCCTCTCCCCACTGGTAACCACTAGTTTGTTCTCTATACCTGTGACTCTGCTTCTTTTTTGTTATATTCACTAGTTTGTTGTATTTTTTTAGATTCCATATATAAGTGATATCATACAGTATTGGTCTTTCTCTGTCTGACTTATTTCACTTAGCATAATACCTTCCCAAGTCTATCCATGTTGCTGCAAATGGCAAAATTTCACTCTTTTTTATGTCTGAGTAGTATTCCATTGTATATATGCACCACACCTTCGTTATCCAGTCATCTGTTGATGGACACTTAGGTTGTTTTCATACCTTAGCAATGGTAAATAATGCTGCTATGAACATTGTGGTGCATGTATCTTTTCAAATTAGTGTTTCTGTTTTTTTCAGATATATACCCAGGAGTGGAATTGCTGGGTCATACGGTAGCTCTATTTTTAGTTTTTTGAGAAACCTCCACACTGTTTTCCACAGTGGCTGCACCAATTTACATTCCCACCAACCATGTATGAGGGTCCCTTTTTCTCCAGATCCTCTCCATTTGTTATTTGTGTTCTTTTTGATGATAGCCATTCTGACAGGTGTGAGGTGATATTTCGTTGTGGTTTTAATTTGCATTTCCTTGATGATTAATGACATTGAGCATCTTTTCATGTTCCTATTGGCCATCTGCGTTTCCTCTTTGGAAAAAATGTCTATTCAGTTCTTCTGCCCTTTATTTTTTTTGGCCCCACCATGAAACTTGTAGGACCTTAGTACCTCAACCAAGGATTGAACGTGGGCCCATGGCAGTGAAAGTGCTGAATTCTAACCACTGGACCACCAGGGAAATCCCTTCTGCCCATTTTTAAATCGGATTATTTGTTTTTTGATGTTGAGTTGTATGAGCCATTTACATAGGTTGGATATTAATTATGTGGGGTGTTCTTAATAATTTTTGTGTAAATAGAGTCCTAAAACCAAAAAGCTTGAGAGTTGCTGATACAGAAGTTGTGGATGAAAAAGCTGACATCATTTTTAGCCACTAAAATTAGTGACACATTCGATTCTCTCAGCCTAAAAGTAAACTCCAGGCTGTAGCATAAGGTTAAGCAGGCTGCACGGAGCCTGTTAAGTGAGGTGGCTCTGGGATGCTGTGTAAAACACTGAGCATGTTGCCTGCTAAGTACCAAGGGATCTGTAAAAGGTAGATTGTGGTATAGAATCATGGGGATTGAAAAGTGACACAGCTTTATTAAATATCTTGCTTAAGGTTACAGACCATAAGCGATGGATCCAGAATACTAAATGGAACATTTGTTCCTCCTCCAAATTTTTATCTGAAGGTGAGATTTCAGATATAAAGATTTCAGAGGTTCTCAAGATTCTATTCCTGTCTTACCAGTTCCTCTGAGATGTAGTGGAAATAATAGAAAAAAATTATTATGAAACATTTGTTTATCAAATTGTAATTTCATTTGAATCTTACCATGTATCTGGTTTACCATCATTCATTTGACTAGATCTACCAGAGGCACGTTATTAGCTTTCCAGTTGTAAACTATGCAACTTAAAGACATTATTTGTCATATTTTATAGGTCCCCTTACAGAATTGCTCAACCTAGAATCTGGATTTTCCCCTTAGAATGTCTTATACAAATGTCACATTGCTCTTTTCCTTCTACATCTAGCGATATTGTCAACTACAAATTGGCACTTGCCATCTACCTCTACAGGATTAAATTATGAGCTGTTGTAGCCGCTGACTCTCAACACCCCTGAAAGGCATTTAGGGTGGAGATCAGGAATGAATCACTCTGTGCTCTGGGAAAAACTGGGAGAACAGGCCTTCAGATCGATATTTTCAGGAGAAGATTTTATGAGCCCAATTCTTGCATCTCCTCATATCTAGAAAAGCACTAAAATCCTTCACGGTGACCTCTGCTCCTCATGACTAGCAGTAGCATTCGTGACACTAGCCTCAACCTTCTGCAAAAAATATGTGAATGATTGTGTGTTTCTCAGAGCTATCTGAAATGCTGTCTTCCAGGCTATAGTCTTCATTTTGCCCCAAATAAAACTTAACTTACAACTTTCACGTTGTGCATTTTTTTTCACTCAACAACATTTTGGCTTCTTATTTATTTATTTATTTTGAGAGAGAGAGATTGTTAAATACATCCACATAGGAACAACGGCATATTGAAGCTGACTGTAACCCATCAACTAGTGCAAATTAACAGCTAAGGAGTCTCCATTCTGATTGTAATCTCTACATGTTAAAATGTATGCTGGGAGTTAGACACTCAGTTCTGTTTGAAATCAGCTTTTCAAGGTGATTTGTGACTGTGTATTACTTCAAGCTGGTGGGGGAGGGCAATAATTTGTTTATTTTGGTCATTTTTCTTTAATAGTAGTAGAAACCATGTTTGAGTTTTCACTGCCCCCCTTAGCTCCCATGAATTCTAAGGATATTTAAATAATAACAGTTATCAGAGCGCCATAGGAAATTTTGAGGCAGCTTAATCCTTTGCCAGTGCAGGCAGTTCTAAAGCAGCTAATAATTTAATAATGTTTTTGTCTTGAAAAGTGGTCTGTAGGCTTAATTTGCTTGCAGCAACAGAAAGTGAATGCTTTCACTTGCCCCCTGTAGCTTTCCTCCAGGTTATAGTTGTGGCAATGATTTACAGAAAATATTTTTCAAGGTGTAATTTCCATCTACAATGCTTTATGCAGAAAGTCTCAGACACAAAAGTATGGGTTGTAGGAGAGGAAAAATAATTTTCTGTCCAGCCTTCCCAGTTCTTGGGTGAGACTCCCCCTGTAACAAAAGACAGATTAACAGAAGAAAAAAATTTTAATTATGTACGGACATACGGGATCCCCACAAAATATGAGACTCAAAATGTGGCCAGACATTTGAGGCTTATATGCCATCCAGGGCTAAGGAAAGGGATAGGGGCCTGGAGCTGCAAAGCAAGGAAGACAAATCACCTGGAAGGTGAGAAGAGGAAATGTTTGGTAAACAAAGTTTGCCCTGGCCTGTAGATAAGTCTCTCAGGGATAAAAGTTATCTCCAGTAATGGTGCTCTTCTGGGACAGGCGTCCCTTCTAACATAAATTTCTTTTACAAATGTAAATTTCCCTTACAAAAGGATAAGTTTCACTCTGTTTTCAGAGCTTCTCGTCTGTCCGCAGTCTCTTAAAAATTATCAGCTCAAAATAATCCTTATGCCAAAGAGGCGTATTAGTGGGGGCACCTCCTGCTACCCTGTACTGTGAAGTCTGCAGAAGAGCAGAGTGTAGGATTAGTTAGTAGTCAGACAGGCCTGTGTGGTCTCAGTCCCACTGACCCCATGCCATCCTGGGCAGGTCACTCCACTGCCCTCAAACTACAAACTATAAATTAGGCCTGTAAATAGTTTCCATATGCTTTGTTATGCAGATTAAATAAGGCCAGGTTTGTTAACACCTACTACAATTTTCAACACCTAATTAGCACTACATACATATTCACCATTTTTATTATTTCATAGGATATGGGTTCTGAGGGCAGAGAGAGAGAAGGGTAGGAAAAAATGAAGAGAGAAAGAAAGTTTAACGTGATGAGAGAAAATAATGAGTTTTTCTTTCTTTCTTTCTTTCTTTTTAAGAAGAGATAGTTTGGTAAACATAGGAATAGGAAAAAGGGTCTTTTGACTGTGACAATGAGAAAAAAATTAATGAAAAACTTAAATCAATTACCAAAACCTATATTGGGTTTAGAACCTAAGTCAGAGATTTCTTGTCAAAACTGTACGGTTTGGACAAGCACAGATAAAATTATTTGGATCTATATTTTTCTATAAAGTCTAGAAGAACCAATTGCTTCTAGAGAGTTGGGTTTCTCTGGAGGCTGGAAGTATGAAGGGCTCCTGGAATCTGCCTTGAGGTTTGGCCTCTTGGGAATTTGGCTATCTAGCTTTGTGGAAATGTTCCACCCCCAGACTCTTTCAGAAACACCAAAGCTATTTTATATTATGGTAACGAAGTCGTAACAGATCTGTTACCATAAACTCCACCCAGAGAAGAATATGATTTCCAGGAGCTTCAGCAAACAACCTTGATCTAAGTCATCTCCTTCTATCACCACCTCCCAAAGTACGTACTTAATACTTAAGATATTTTTCAGAGTCCTGATAAATACCAGGGTATTTATTGTTCCTTTGAAAAAAAGAAAAAGAAAATTGTCCTCCTGTGCTATTTTGTATTTCAGGTTTGAGTAGCTTGGGAGAAAGAATACAATACAGAGGTTTGAATTATATTTGGATTAAACTCCTGGAGTTTTATACATTCTGCAAGTAAAATCTAAAACAAAAAAAACCAAAAGCTAAAAACAAATCTGACTGTCCTACTGTGGGATATTGGAGAAATGAAAGGGCTTGCTTTTATACTTGGGAGTTAGTACTACAGTTCAAATTGAGCACATAAGCATACCTCTCTGATTGATATTCCAGTTGAATGGGCAGTGGAACTTACACATATTTAAATTCTTCATTATAAAATGGCTCATTTTCTTTCCCTTCTATTAAATAATGCATATGGTTGAGAGTTCTACCAGCTGGCTGTAAGCAGCTATGGGTTGAATTATAATTGCGAGCAACTGCTGTGTAAAATCAGAGAAGTTGGCTTCTCACTGTCATCTGGGTGCCTTAAAGATAAAACAAGAAGGCCTTATTTGAACTTAGAAAACCCTCAAGGAAAACTTATTTTTCCTGGAAAAAAAAAACAGTAAAGGGAATCAAAATGCCTCCTGTGGAAACCTGAAGTAAATCAACAGACAGACATTTTCCAATGATGAATAAACTAGGATCCCTTTATGTCACCTCAGCCATTTGTAAAGAATGGTGAGTCTGAAAATATTCATCTATTGATCTTTCATGAACCATTGTCTTGTACTGTTTGGCTCAAACTCTAAGAAGGTAATTTAAGGTCAAGAAGATATGGTAAATATACCATCTCTGGCTTAGAAGTCACCCAATAACATGTCAATGCTTATACTGTAACATGTCTCTACTCCCAGATTTAGTCATGCTGACAAAGAGATTTACATGGACTGACTCCACTCTGATTTAGGCTTAATAGGGCTTATAAAATCCCTTCATGTATAATTATACAGCATCCACTCATTCATTCAACAAATAATTATTGAGTTGCCTACTCTGTGCCCAACGTTGTTCTATGTGCATTGAATTCTGCTCCCCAGATATCACTAACAAACCTGCTGACAAGACCAAACTGAGTGTATTGAGTTCATTGGTAAGAGGCATCACCAGCTTGACCAAGCAACAGCAGAGCCTCTAATGAGGAAGGCAAGGTTGGGATTTATTGAGAATTGGAAGCTCGATTTAAGGCAGGTATTTCCGTGGGAGGGGGAGCTTTGATTAGGATTGGGTAAGGATCGTGATTTAATAGTTTAGAATTGGTGGAAAGAGTAACGTGAGGATTTCTGAGGCAAGGGATTCAAAGAATCTTCACCAGTTAACTGTCTTGTGTTTTCTAGTGAAAAGTTTGTAGGGGTTCAAAATAATCACCCTAAAGTATGACACTTTGGTATATTGATTATTTTAAATTAAAGGTACTTGAGAAATAACCAATGCAAAAATAACACTCTGACCCTTCCTTTGACCCCCTAGGAAGCAGGGGATAAATCTCCCACGTGAAAGTTACCTTCCCTGTACTAGGAGAGTAGAAGGCATCCTTATCACCAAAGGCAGGGAGTTTAGGGCCAAAGAGGCCATATAAACAAATCTTGTTATTCCTTCACCATTTTACTACCCCAAGCCCAAATCCCCTTGTTTAGTCAATTTTCACAAATTTATTGTTTCTTTGTCTAAAAGGTATAAAAACTTCCTTCTCTAGTCACTTTGAGTGCCATTTTTGTGGGGCTCTTGCATGAATGTAAGTAATTAAATTTGGTTTTCTCTGTTAACCTGCCTTTAAAAAAAATTTACTGGGGGGCCTCAGCCAAGAACCTAGAAATGTAGAGAAAAGCTTATTTTTACTCCCTACAAGTTGAGAGGTCTTTCTGGAAGTTAATGGAATGAATAATCAAGTTACGTGCTTGGGCAAGAGTCTCCTCGAATGGGAGGAGAATGAAGACAAAGGGGTGGTGAGGTCATGTGACTATAGTCAGGAAGCTGTGTGTGGGAGTGAGGATGGGGGTAGGTAATTCCTGGCACTTGGGATCCACCAGTGGACAAAATGGTAAAAGTCCTCACATTTTGGAGTTTACATTCTAGAAAATTCAATCAACTTCAGATTGTGAATAAAACTTAATAGCTTAAATTGTGTGCCAGTTACTGATTTATTCTTTCACAGTTCAAATTTAGAATTAGTCAGACACTTTCTTCATTAGATCACTCAACAAGGCTTTTTGTACTCTTCCAAATGCCTGGCCTTGGACTAGGTGTGATGGAGAGACTGTCCTCAAAAATTTCGTTGTCTAGTGGGTGACACCAACTTATAGATAGATGCCTATAAAAATAAGCTAGTAAGTGATGCCTAAGAAAGAGTTATTTATCTGATAAAATTAGTATTTGTTCTAGCATAGTGTTCTACTTAGAAAAGTACTAACCTTACAATGGCAATGCATGAAAAGGAAGTGAATGGGGTGAAAAGTGAATCCACAGGCTGCTTTATAACCTATTCTAAGATTGATAAATCTGTTTCAAAGGGACTATGCCTTTGAATAAGACCCAAGGTCATTGCATTTACTTGTTCTTATGACTAAGTATGAAGAAATTGCTGCCGTGTCTCCTCTTCCATTTCCCCACACTGTTATGTTATTCTGCAGGTGGTTTTAACACGTAAAGGATTTACAAAAGTCACAGGACTTCTACAGCCTGGCAGACAGGGTGATAAGTGAAGTGACTAGCCAACCAGCCAGCCTAGGGCAACCAGAAGGTGGGAGCTGAGTTTAAATGGAGAGTGTGTGCACACCCTGCCTAAAGGGATTCACATCGCCCTGGGGGGAAAATGTGCATACCTGCCAAAGAAAGATCTGTAGCCCTGATTCTGCCTGCCAGTGACCGGCTTCTTAGCTCTGATTAATCAGTAAATAAGTGTCACAGGGTTTCCCACTCAGTGCACTGGGATCTCCCGGTAGACTGAGATGTCTGTCTTGGTAGATGGGAAGCTGCCATGCGCTTCCCTGCTCCACCAGGGACTTGACCATTTGCCATCTTTCTTTCTTTTTCAGAATTCCCCCATGCCAGGAGATCTCAAAATATAAGGCAAGTAAAGGTATTATGGGTTTTGATTTTACATAAAAGTTATGCAGTAATCATTTCACCAGGAACAATTCATCTAGAGAATAAAGATAAAACAACCCTTTTGGTTTCAAATATTGGTCACTATGCTATCATTGAGATATATTTAATACTTATGCATCTTGTTTAATGTACCTCTTCCAAATGTCATTCTAACTTCAAAATTGTGTTTGTGCATATCATAAAACCTAAAACTAAAAAGATCTGTGTTCATAAACTATTGAAACTGAAAGGGACGTTAATGCCCATACAGCTCGAATCCCCCATTTTCAGATGAACAGTCACAGAGATGGATCTATGTAACCCAAGTCGTCAAGCATGTTAGAGGTGGAGCCAAAGTCAAACCTAGAGGTCTTTGGCCAATGTGTACCTTTCTGCCTTTCCTAAGGAGTTTTTCTTCTAAGGAGACAGTGTAACAAAGTAGATAGAACTATCTTCTTTTTGAAATTGCTTTTACAAACTAACAAAGTAATATACAGAAGCCTATAAGGTAAAATATAAAAGCTCTAAGCTTTCCTTTCCTCACTCCCAATTTATTATTCTTACAGCTATCTTTTCATGCATGTATATAGCATATACAATACATGTATACTTATTTAATTTTTGTTTGTGGTTACCAAAATGGGGTTATACTTTTGTAATTTGATTTTTTTCCAATAATATATCATGGGTATCTTTCCATATACAGACAACTTATTATTTCTTTATCTGCAGAGCATTCCATGGTGAGCGGGCCATAACTTATTCTCAACACTCCCCTATTTTTGGATAGTTAGATTGTCATCAGTTTGGGGTTAGTATAAACAATGTTTCAATGAACATGTTTGTCATATATTCTTTAAGGGGGTTGCTAATATTTCTATGGTAGAGATTCCTAAACATGGAATTTCTGAGACAAAGTGTTTTACCATTGTAAATTTTGGTAGGTACTACCAAATTGCCATGCCAAAAAAAAAAAAAAAGCCTACACCCAGCAGCAGTGAATGTGAGAGCTCTCTCCAACACCATCAAGGATAGCATTTGCACCACTCTATTTACAGGAAGCAAGTTCCTGAGTCTTAATAGGAACTAAAATAAACATAACGGGAGGAATTTACTGAGCCAAATTTGAGAAGGGCAGGGGTAATACCGGTTTTAGGGAGGTCTATAATTGGGGACTTTAATGTCACCACCAGAGTGCACTCGCATCTCCCCCCAGCCACCCCATGACCTTCTGAGTGAAGCGCTATCTCAGCCGGCTTCTCCACGAGCCCTCCCCTCAGTTTCTGAGAAACAACATACTTCTGACTTCATATTCTAACAGTTCCGTAAATTAGGAGGAAAAGAGGCTTCTTTCTACTAACTTCAGTTTGAAAAACCCTAGGGAAGATTCAGATTGGCCCAGTTTACATAACACAAGCTCCCGACTTGGACCGATTACTGAGGTGGGGGAAGGGAAGTGCTCTAATGGGATCACCTGGAGGCAGGTACCCTGCTCACTCTTGTGCTTGATAGCTTCAAAAGGGGGAAAGGAAGTGTTGGACAGTCAGTATGTACGTATATATGTGTATATACATATACACAGGATATATACATACAGCCATGACTAAATTTAATCGATACCTATAATTAATTTATACCTGTTTGAGATCATGGTCCAGATTTTTACAGGTAAAATAATTTTCAAGTTGTTCAGATGTTTAAACAACCGCCATGGACACCATCTCTTAGCCTAGAATGTCTGTTCCCTAAAGGTTTGTTTAACAAACCTTTGTTTGTTGTAACAAGTTCAGAGTGATTTCTATTAACACGCTTTTTATTATATCTCCACAGAACACAACTGAGCTATAAAAAAATATAAAATGCCAGGAATGGTAAAATTCATCATAAATCCCTTTTTGTTTTGGCCTCACTTCAATTCCTTAAAACTTGTCTGACAGAGTGGAAATCCAGGGTTTTACTAAGTTCTGGCACAGTTAATCAAAATTGGCTAGTGTCTAATCACTCAATAAAGACTCACAAAATAGGAACATGGATGCAGAGAGTCATGATGGTTACTTCTCTTTCGGACCCCAGTTTACTGGCTGTTCTGACAGTGAAATCACTGGATCTGCGCGGGAGGATCCCCTTTGGCTCTTACAGTCTATGCACCCTCATCCAGGGCAACGGAGGAACAAGGGGTGGGGAAGAGCAGCCTGGGTTTGTACTGTGGCCCTGACTCTTACTACTTGTGCCACCTTGAGTCAGTTGTGTGAACCATCCCCCAGATGACTTGTGAGGATGCCCTCACAAACTCCCGAAATTGAGTATGATTCACATTCCAAGATTCCGTCACACAACATTGGGCACTTAATAGGATGGAGCACAGAGAGTGCTGTGCTGGAGGACAAGCAGTATGGCCAGGGGTGGTGGGGGACCCTTCAGAGGAGAGGAACCGGGGGTGCCAGGGCTATGGAGGGGAAGGAGGGACGATTCTGGCACTCGGTTAACTTTATTTCATTGAATCCATTCAACAACCTATGAGGAAGATTTCATTGTTCTGAAACTATGAATGGAGGAACAGGTATCTCTAAAAACAAATGCAATGTTTTAGGATTGGAATAGCTTTGAATCCACACATGAATTTGGGAGAGATTTTTTTGCCATAAGGCACCTTATACCTTACCATAAACAACACTCTAAAATTGCTTTGCAAAACAAATGGATTATGTGTGTCCAGCAAGAAAAAGAGAAGAAAGAAAATCTGTTACTTAATAGCTCATTGCCATCAGTGGTGAAGGTGTACATCTCATTGCTTTTCCCTCTGCATTTTGCCTGTCAGCTTCCCCACACTCAGCCCAATCACCCAAGCTCAGTGCTTCTCACCAAGCCTCTTAGGGCGACCAGCCTGTCTTGAAGCCCTGCCTCTGGTGTGCCAGGGAGTCACATCTGCCTGCCACTCCAACTTGAGTAACCCTAGGTGGACTGCCACCCTACACCTGCATGATCAACAGCTACCAAGGTTAGGGCCTCCCTTCATCACTGTTTCCACCCAGTCCTTCCTCCTCCTGCAGTAGCCCTCTTCCCTCCTCATTTGAACCTAAGAAGTGATTATAGTATTTTTCAAACATCTCTTTCCCTGGATGGTCTCTATCAACATCCTGCCATTCTAATTTCAACAGAAGCATTTAGTCAGTCTGTTCTAAGATGGTGAACTACCTGTAGGCATTCATAAGTATACTTGAAAATAAAAATGGTATATTCCACTTTATCTTACTTATTAAATACAGAGTTCCTAGCTTAGTATTTGTTAGTATTTTATTTTATTTTTAAATAGGTAATCACAAAATCCAAGAGGCTCAAAGAGTATGTATAAGAGATATGCATGCTCTCACCTTGTGCCCGATGACCAAGGTCTCTTCCCTAGTTCTCAAAGTTTTCAGTGTCTCGAATATTAGTCTAAACATATTTTATATTTATAAAAGCAGGTAACTAATGTATTCCCACACTCAAAGAACGGAGAATTAGGCTCTACCTTTTCAAGGGAAGATGGTCAAAGAATTTGTCTATATACTTTCAAACCCTCCTATATATACAATCTATTTTTATTAGCACAAATTTAGTACAAAAAGTACTCTTCTTCTTAATTTGTTTTACTTAATACATTTTGGAGATAATTCCAAATCAACATGTAAATTTTCCTTCATTTGTTTGTTCGTTTTGTTTTGTTTTAGTTACATAGTATTCTCTTGTAAGGATGGATATACCATAATTTATTTAAACCAACCTCTTAATGATGGGCTATTAAGTTGCTTCTAATCTTTCTTTCTGAAATATATTATCATTTCACACATGTACATATCTATGTAAAATAAATTCCTTGAAGTAGAATTTCTGGATCAAAAGTTCTGTGCATTTGTGATTTCGATATATACTGCACATTTTTCCTTCATAGAGGATTTTCTGAGTTATACCCCTACAAGCAGTATATAGTAGGAAAAGCATCATTTAGCTGAAAAAAAAAGAAGCATTTTCTCTGTATCTCAGTTCAAAGGATCTGAAATTGCAGTCATTATCTTCTTCCGTAATGACAATGGAGTAAAAACACAAGATGATAAATTACCTTCATGTATTTTCCTGTCATAAGCAGAGACTAGCTAGAGTTAGAACTATGCAAAGAAATCATTGTAAGGAAGCATAGATGAGTAAATTCCCCTGTGCTGGAGGAATTTGTACATCCAACGCATCACCAGCTCCCACACTCCTTCCACACTCCATGCTACCAGCTGTGAGAGCAGCACCATCTCTCAGTGGCAAAGATGGAATGTGCAACCACGCTTTGATCCGTGCATTTAAGAGATATCTATTTCATACCTGCCATGTGCCTGGTGATACACACCCTCAGGCAGTTCAGAGGGAGGTTACTATATCTACAGACCAAGATCAAAGTCAAGTCAAACCTCAGCATGGATGATGGGAGCTATGGAAAGGAAAGACATTTTGTTCTTGCAAATCCAGTGATGTTGGCAGATAGAAGTTACTTTTTTTGTCTTTGCAATCGTACAGCACAGTTTTCAGAGTATGGACTTTGGATTCAAGTCTTGCCTCTGTATATCTCAATACTTCTGTTTCCTCATCTATGAAATGCAAATAAATGTATTAACTCTCTCATGGGTTATGAGATTAAATAGAATAACATATGCAAAATTCTTAGAATAGTGATTTCCACATATGAAATTCACTAGTAATAAGTTTCTAACATTATATTATTATAATTAACATTACATTCTTTATCATTGTTAATATAAATTTAATAGTTTAAATTATTAATATTATACTGATGATAATGTAATTTAATATTATTAATATTAATACCCAATTCCTTATTTGCTATATTACTTATCCATTGCTGCATAACAAATTACCCCAAAACCTGGTGGTTTAAAATAACAACATTTGGGGGCTTCCCTGGTGGTGCAGTGGTTAAGAATCCGCCTGCCAACGCAGGGGACACGAGTTCGAGCCCTGGTCTGGGGAGATCCCACATGCCGCGGGGCAACTGGGCCCGTGAGCCACAACTACTGAGCCTGCGCATCTGGAGCCTGTGCTCCACCAACAAGAGAGGCCGCGACAGTGAGAGGCCCGTGCACCGCGAAGAAGAGTGGCCCCCACTTGCCGCAACTAGAGAAAGCCCTCGCACAGAAACGAAGACCCAACACAGCCAAAAATAAATAAATAAAAATAAATAAATTTATTAAAAAAAAAAAATTTATTATCTCAGCTTCCATAGGTCAGGAATCTGGGTATGGTTTAGCTAGGTGCTCTGCTTCAGGGTGTCTCTCAAGGCTGAAATCAAGGTGTTAGCTGGGACTACAACATCTCAAGATTCAACGGGGATAAGATACATTTCCAAGCTCACTCCTGTGCTTGTTGGCAGGATTCAGTTCCTTGTAATCTGTTGGCTGAAGGCTACCCTTATTTCCTTTCAGCATAGGCTTTTCCAACATGGCAGCTTGCCTCACCAAAGTGAGCAAGACAAGACAGCAAGAGAAAGAGAGCACCAGGCAGACAAAAGTCTCAGTTTTTATACTTTAACTTCAGAAGTAACATAACTATCTCTTCTGCCACATTCTATTCATTAGAAAAAATTACTAGGTCCATCCCATACCTAAGGGGAGTGAACACCAGTAGGGAGGTTCATTAGGAGTCATTTTAGAAGCAGCCTTCCACAGTTGTTCTCCCCGGTGTCTTTGTGGCTTGGGAGAGAAAGATAAAATAGAGACATTTACAAGCACTATCTAACTGAGTTAAAGACCATACTGGTTATAGATCATGTTATAGTTTGACATGGAGATAAATATCCTGTTTGCCTGATTTTCTTTACAGAAAAAAATAAAGTTCAAGCTAGCAATATAACAGAGCACACTTGAGACTGATCCCGATATGTATGAAGACTATGATGTAGACGTCAGCTTAGCTGTAAATGACAACCACAAAATTGCACAAGCAGTTTCCATTCTCAAGAGCACTATGGTTTGGTTAATTGCCAGCATGATGTGGCTGGATTGTTTCTGGGAGAGGAAAGAAAACATTTTATAAAAGTTAAAAATGGTTTCAATCTGGGTAAATAAATGGCAACACGACCAAATCAGCTTCAGTGACTACTTGGTACTCTTTTGCCTTTTGGAAATGTGCTAAAGAGACAGCACCCATTTATTCAGTGGGGGAAGAACTAATGGTTTTGATACAGTGAAGACCTCTGGAAAAAATAAAATAAAATTCCTACTTTCTTTCTTATACCAAAACAAAATTTGAAATGGTTCTATTTCAATGGAAATAAAGTAAATAAATTCACCAAAGGAAAATGGTTTTTTAGCTTTGGAGTAGAGAATGCATTTCTGTGTCCTAACCAAACTCAGAATTCAGAAAATAAAAGAATCATAAGTTTTAATATGTAAAAATTAAAAATTTCTGATTGGTGAAAAATGGCAAGATAAGTGTATAATGCTAAATGATATAAAACAAGCTGGAACAAATATTTGCAACATATATTATTGTCAAGTTGATAATTTCCTGTATATAAAATCTTTAATAATCAATAAGAAAAACTCCAAAAAGACCAAAGTATATTCCAAGATATCCATTAAAGCATTATTTAAAATACAAAATACTGGAAATAACCATAAATAGACTCTTAAAGAGACTCATGAAAAAAATTATAGTGTGTAAGTATGATGGAATGTTCTTTGGCCACTAAAAGGAATGAGGTAAATCTCAGTAAATTAATAAAGAATGATCACCATGACATACTGTTAACTTAAAAAAAAAACTAAGATGTAGAACAGTATGTGAAGTATGACTTCATTTGTGTTTAAAAAGTAATACAAAGGATACAGAAACGCACATATACACGTATAAATATATATTTGTATAGGCATAGACTATCTCTGGGATGATACACAGAAGCAGATAACAATGATTTGCTTTTCATTGTGTACTCTTATGCTTTTTCTTTTAACTATTAGTACGCATTTCCTATTCAAAATATAAAAATCATTTCAAAAGTTTTTTAAATGTGATCCCAACAAACACAACCAGTAGCAAGGGAAAGGCAATCCAATATCAAAATTGCTTAAGTTAGCTTAGGCACCTTTCAAAAAATGGTGATTTAGATACAGAGTCTCACGTTTAGCTTTGTTGGAATTTGGTGGTGAATTCTGAACCAAATTAAAGTAATTAAGTCAGAAAATTTAGTGGAATCATTTAACTAATCCTACTATTAAACCTACTTTTGTTACATTAGTTTTAAGTTAATTCATTTGTTTTTTTCAATTAACATCTATTGCACACGCAGCATGAGTCAGGCAGGGTGCTAGAGTATAACACAAGTTAAAACACAATGCTGGTCATGGAGAACATTTACACTGGAGAAACCTGGCAGACACTGTCATAACCAAATGATTAAAGTCAACATCACCAGTAAGAAGACCTGTCAATGTTCTATACCTCCCGATGATACGATGCACCAGGAAGCACTCAATACCACTTCTGTGATAATATTGCCCAAAATGCATAACCTCAATCTAATCAAAAAAAGCTCAGACAAATCCAATTCGGAGGTCATTCTACAAAAGAAAGAATCAATATCTTTTTTAAAAGGGTCACTGTCATGAAAGACAAATAGAAACTGTCACAGATTGAAGTGCCTAAGGAGACATGACACCTCAGTGCAGTGTGTGGACCCTGGATTAGATTCTGGAACAGAAACAGAACATGAGCATGAAAGCATCTAACCAAGTGTGTAGATGAGTTAATAGTGTTGTATTTAGTGAATAGTATCAATTTCCTGGTTTCAGTAATTGTACTATGTTCATGTAAGATGTTAACATCTGATGAAACTGGGTGAAGGATATGCAAGAACACTTTATACTGTTTTTGAAACTTTTGTGTAAGTTTAAAATTATTTCAAACTTAAAAACAAAAAAACCTGGGGAATGCCATTCCTTACCCTAGGTTTGGTCAATTCAGAGCACTTTAATAATTGTCAGAGCAACTTGGTTTTTTCTCTTGCAGGGAAGATTCAGCTTAGCTTATTTTATGGCAAACACGCTGAGCCCAACTTATGAAAAGAAATGTTTTAATTTTAGGTAACTTATTTCCTCATGTAATATTTGATGTGTTAGAGTGTTTTACCAAATAACTACCAGAACCTTGAGATATACCCATAAACAAACACTCTTAAGATAAAAGACTAATATAGAGAAAAATTGTTAATGTTTATTTTTTCCATATCTCCAGATTTCTCTCCCTCTCTCTTAGATGACAAGTGGCTACAGTCTCCCTACAATCCCTGGCCAGTTTACAATGACATGAAAGGGCCAGTCCTAGAGACTGAGGGATAAGATTCAAAGGTGGTACAGAAGAATGACCTCTCTGGAGTTATTGTCTAGGGTAAACCACAAGATGAAAAGTTGACTCTTTTAGCCCTAGACTGTGAGCCCTTCTAAGATCTAAGAGCTCCAAGGGAATAGGAAAAAGAATTGAAGACTATTTGTGATTTTGATCATATATTATCTAACTGGGGCAAGAAAAATATCCATGTGAAAGGATTTAAGAATTAAATACAAAACAGTATATTACAGTTCCACCTCAATTAAATGGAATTCAGCTCGCCAGAACACTTAATTAACATTTTTTTTTCCTTTCCAGTTTCTTCTTATAGGAGAATGACAACAAGAGAAGAAAATAGGAGAGTGAGGAGGAGGGAAAATGTGTTGGGGTTGGGGGCTTGCATAGCACAAAGCGTTCAAGACCATTCTGGACCTGCCCCTGCCTGTTCTAGGCTTCTGAACCCCTCTCCTCTCACAACCACCCCCAAGACCTACCCTGTTAAACCCCACTGGCCTCCTTGCTCTACCTCAAACACTACCAAGAAGTTCCAGAAGCTCTGAGAATTTTGCATCCTAGGACTTCTGCTCCTGTTCCCTCTTCCTGGATCACTCTTTCCTTTTTTACTCACATGATCACCTCTTACTTTGGGTCTCTGCTCAAACGACACCATCCCTCAGGTCTTCCTTGAACATCTGGTGTCAACAGCCAGCTCACCCTCACCCCACAGTCCCTATTGCCCTTCCTCAGCTCTATTTTTCTGAATAGCTTTCACTACCACTTAACATCTGTGCATTTAGGTGTGTTTGTTGATGGTCTATCACCCACCTCTCAGGAAAGTCATCCCCATGAGAGCAGGAACACCGTTTTTTTCACTGCTGTATCTCAGGGCTTGAAAGTACCCAGTTATTGTTTGTTGAATGAATGGATGGACATGGTTCATTAGTTATGCCAATACCCTATAACCTCCGTAGTTCCTATACTTAGAAAAATCACGTTTCTCTGATAAGGCACTTAGTACATTCTGTTCCGCATGAATGTTACTTTATATGAGGATTATGTTCCCCTGTTGGACTCTAAGATTTCTTAAGGCAGAACCTATTCATCATTAAGGACATTGTACATAGTAAACATTGAAAGAATGAATACATTTGACCTTAATGATCCAGTGCCTTAAAACATGGCAAGAACTGAAATCCTCCAAATAAGAGTCAATCCACTTATTATACAGTAGTTACCCCTTATTTGTGAGGATAAGTTCCAAGATCCCCAGTGGATGCCTGAAACCACAGTTAGTACCTAACCCTATATATATGTTTTTTTCCTATCTTAATGGGCAGGTAGTATATACAGGGTAGATATACTGGACAGAGGAATGTTTCACATCCTTGGCAGGACCCAGCAGGATGGCACAGGAGGGCATGGGATTTCATCACACTACTCAGAACAGCCCAGGGCATGCACTTTAAAATTTATGAATTGTTTATTTCTGGAATTTTCCATTTAATACTTTTGGACTGCGTTTGACTATAAGTAACTGAGACTGTGCAAAATGAAACTGCAGATAAGGGGGAACTACTCTATTTTGTTTACTAAGGCCAAAAATATCTATTATACCTTAGAAATATTTCTACAAGGGGACAACTAAAAGGGTGTTTTTTTCAGACCTAATTTCACTATGAAATCCAATTACCTGATATAATGCCTTTTGTGAACACTCTGACTTAGCTGAGATAAAGGCTCATTGGAAAAAAGAAAGAAATGAATATTACTTTCATTAACCAGGGAAATGAAACAAAACATACAAATGAGCGCCAAGCACATTAAAGATATTCAGCTGAAAATAAGATTCAACTCCTTTAGGTGCAGAAAGAAGCATTGCTTCATTTGGCAGGGTAGTATGTATGCATTATGATTTTTAGTTTCCTGTAAAATTTGTGACTGTATTTCTACTGACTTATAGAACCATGAATGTGATAGGTATAACCACTGGTTATTTGAATGAGGCCTTAGTGAGCCAAAAATGGACAGAGCAAGTAAAGTCAGACCAGAGCTTACAGAGGCTCAGCAGAGAAAAGTCTGGATAGGTAGATGATGCTTAGTGGAGTCTGACAGAAGGAAAAAGGAAGCCATCTGGGAAATATAACATCAGAAGTCCAAATGAAGATGGATGTTTCTAGGCTTATTGCTGAGATGGGCAGAGCACAAAAGCAAGGAGCTCAGATTTAGCATTCAAGAACAAGACTTGTCCCTGGGAGGATTGTTTCAAACTCTAAACTTTACAGCAAGATAAATCATTAGTCACAGACAAAATCAGTCTGTGGCTTGGTAATCCACCCAGTGCCTCAGGCATGGAGGAATAAGGCAGTTGAGAATTGGTAGTAAAGTGTAGCAAAGCAAGAGCCAATTTCCTAGTAACTGTACCTAAAGTCAGATTTGACTTGATGACTCAAGGCCTACAACTGAGAAGAGTAATTGATCTCAGTGGATAGAAGAGTGTTAGGAGGTAGATGGTATGGAGCTGGGGATCTATACTTCCAGGAGGGAGCAGAGAAAAGCAAGAAAGCAAGACTGGAATGAAGGCCGTCCTCCTCATCCTCATGCATCTTTCTCACCACAGGGATTATTTTAGGCTTAGAGGCATTTCATTTATCTTGTATACCCAGAACCATTGCGACTATCTATCTTTGGAAAAAAAAAAAAAATAGGACAAGAGCCTGGACAATGGAATTCTCTTACCTAATATTTGATTTCTTCATTTTTAATGGGTAAGCATTGGAGCCAATATGGAGAAGCCACTAATTCAGGAAATGAAAGATTTTGGGTAGAATTATTTCGATAGACTGTGCTCTAAGATAATTATACAAGGCTCTGCTTTACTTAAGCATTGCCCACACAGACTATGTAATGTCATCTGCTATGAGAAAACTGTCCCTTCTCCCACAACAGGGTGATTACAGAGTTCTGGAAATAAACTCTGTATCAATGTGAGGGGAGAGGAAGAAAAAGGAAAGCAGAGACATTGAGATCGGTTGCAAATATAAGATCACAGGTATGCAATTTTTATGTTTTTTTTTTTTAAATAAAGGAACTATTCTGAGGAATATAGTTATCTGCAGGTGCGGACATAGCTAGAATTCTGCTTCTGATTCAGGAGCAATTAAAATATGAGTGCTAAAGTATTTCAAAACTAGAGGACCAAAATAGGGGAAAAGGTGAAGGAAAACCTGAAAAAAAACCCAAAAGGAAGCCAGAAAAGAAAACGAGGGAGACAAGGCAGGGAGATTCCAGGACCGTGGACTGAGGGGTCGAGACAAAGACCAAGTGGATGGATGAGGCCATGACACAGGTGGGGACAATTCTAAGCCAGTGAGTGAGCAGACTGCCCAGAGAAGGACTGAGCTCAATTCACAAAGAACAAGATGTGATAACCTGTGGGTGAGACAAACCACAGATCAGTGATACTCTGAGAGTCCCTCACACTGCAGTATCCCTAAATTGTGTGGGAAACTGTGTTGGGGTCCTGGGTCAGAGTGGACCAAAGTTGAGTGTAGATCTTATGCACCCTCGTAATGATAATAAAGACTTATAATACCCATTTTCTGCTCAAAATTATAAGCAAGAAGAATTTATTGCAACTATTTCCAATTTTTTCCTTTTGTCATTCATAATGCCTGGATCATTTCTGTCTTTTTCAAAGCACATTAGAGGAAATAAGACAGAAGTAATTATTCATAGAAAACTCTGCCATATTTGCAAGATCCTTGAGACAAACTCTGTGTTTTACTCATTTCTTTTAATACTTACATGCCTCCCTCAGTGCTAGGCACATAGGGGGACTTAAAAATTACTGACTGATTTCCTTTTAGTTGAGGAAACTGAAGTTATGTTGTGTCCAAGCTGTGGTGTTCTCAGGGTTAGATATGAGAACCAGTTCCTGACTCCCAGTCAAAGTCACTGGATCCATACTCTTCTTTAATTCATGGATTATTACAAGTCTAAATTAAAATATTTCCTATTACAGTTTTCAATGAATAGATTAGTTCTAGGAATTTTAGTTATTTTACAATTCAGTTTTTCTTTTTAGCTCCTTATATTCATATTAAGAAAGAGAACTAAATCCTACTGCTTAAATAATTTTAAAAAGTACGCTTCCAAAACTGTAAGAAATTTGTTATTGTATCTTTTAAGGCTTTAATCTCATTTTCCCCTTCCATCACATTCTGATTATTTTGTTAGTCCTGTTCTCGGCACCACCAAATCCCTGACCCTTAGACTCATCTCTTCCATTCAACTACTTCTTCTTTCCTAATATTTTCTATTAATTTAACTAAGAATATTTACTTATGATCATTATGTGATTTTTTTTCCTCTCTTTTATACCATCTTTTCTCCTTCCCCTAATTGGTCTTTGGTGTGTCAATTAGTCATTATTTTTAACTGTTACTTTACAAAAACAAATCCTTTTTTTCTCCAAAGATCTGACATACTAGAAGTATAACCATTAATTTCCTGATTCATGGAGTTGTGTTTTACATCCTTTTTCTTTACAAAGATGAACATGTTTTGAAATAGCAGCTCCTTGGAATCTCTCTTTATAATAGGAACCACTTGTATTTTCCTTTGATTTGTATCTGACTCATTAAGCTCATTGATTCCTTTACTTCTAAAAATCCCTCTGTAGATCAAGTTAGTATCATCCTAATTCTGAAACCATAAGTTTCCTTTTAAAAAAATAAATTTATTTTAGAAAAAAGGCAAGTAGACACAATTCTTAAATTTATCTTTGCAAACGGTGCATAAAAATGTGAGAAAAAGAAATGGTGAATCATGGGCAGCTTGATCTTATGAAATCATTTATGTAAACCATAAAAATATTAGCTTCTCAGTCCAGTGAATTCTCAACACTCCGAGATTGTTCTCATTTAACAGTCATTAGTTTCCAAACCCTTACAATCTAATTTATAATTTTTTTGGAATTTTGAGTAAAATATGGGTAGATAGATAGATACATAGATACATAGATAATACATCTTAAGTACTTGGAATACATTAATATTGATTTTTGACATAAAAGTAAAACAATATACTTGATACAATTGTGAATTTTCATGAGATTACTTATAATTAAGTAGTTACGAATAAGTTTTCTTCATCAAATATACTGCATGATTTCTTACATTCATCTAGTTTTGAGACAGTTCTACTACTAACTGATGGAATTTCAATCCATTTGATATTGAAACTGTGTATGGGTATTAATAATGTCATGAAAGATGAGAGCTTTTTCCAAGTTGATGTTACAGTTGTTTCAAGGTGGGGTATTGTAGCAACTTTGGCACCCTGTCTAAATCCTTTCTCCATTTTACAAGCTGTGTGACTTTAAATGTGGTGCTTAATCTCTCTGTTATTCAGTTTCCTCAATTTTAAAATGGGATGATAATAGTATTACCTCACTGTGTCATTGAGGGTATGAGTCAGTAATCGGCCTGTATGTCTGATATATAACAAAGACTCAGTTAGTGGTTGGGGAAGTAGCACAGTCCCTTCATAACCAGCAAAACTTTATGTTACATAGCCTAACAAACATTCAACCTACGAAAAATATCCTTCATGTTTTATTCCTTTGAAACACCATCGGGAGCTCATTGCAGAACTTCAATGTCATACTTCTCTTTGTTCTTTTACATAAACACTGTGACTTGCCATATTTTCAAATGTATATTACTAGTTTTCACTTTCAAAGTTTGTTTACTTGCAAACACAAGACCCTTCCTCTCCTGGAGATCATGAAGCAGTTCTCATAAAGCAATTCCTATAATAAATATGTGTGTTTATTATATGTGTGTGGGGGGCACGGGGGGTTGGCTGTGAATACTAGGGTATAAGAAAGCCTGTAATTCTCAAATATTAAGGATCAGGATGGACTGATTCCTAACTCCTGACTGGTGAGCCCTCTCCTTCTTGCCTGAAGTTTTGTTCTCATAAATGGCAAAATTTTGATTTTTAAAATTTAAGTCTGTGATCTATTTCCCACGCCTTTAGCTACAAAGGCAAATAACAAGTTTTTTTTTTAAATAAAAGATTTTCTTAATTTAAAGCATTTGAAAATTTAACAAAATTTTTTTTTCTAAATTCTAAGAAATCTCTATATATAAATAGATTTTTTCCCCCTGGTTATTCATTCTCCAATTCTGTAATTAAATGGGGCAGAGAAGAGGTTTGTTTAACTCTGAATTTGAATTTCCCTTTTCCAGAAGGGGAAGTGGGTTAAGTTAGAAGCCCAACAATTAGGTTTTACATAGGGGAGAAAAATTCACAGAATAGTTGATACTTTCAGTGTAACTTTTATTTCTCCCTTAGATAACAAGGAAAGAAAACAGAACTATTTCAAAGCACCAACTTCAATGAAGAAAATCCCTCTTGGAAACCAACTAAATGTTCCCAGTGTTGGTATCTGTAGTGGCAGACAACAGGAAGAAGAGAATCTTTCATTTTTTTTTTTCTCAAAGAAATGGGTTTGTTCAAAGACTTTCTGAGCCTAGAGCTCAGAGTGATACTTAGACAATCTCTCCTGTGGAGACAGCAATCAGGAGGCAACTGCTTTACACAAATGTAAATTCTAGAGCTCTGGGCCCAAGTATTCTTTGGGTCTCAGTCAATACTGAGCAATAAAGGGAAGAAAAGTCTTAAAGTTCTCAGTTCCTAAACCATTAATAAGCAAATGTCAGCACATCTCAAATGACATCTGAAATGTAACCCTTACAAATGGACATTTTGGATTCACAGACATGCTCTTTCTGAAAATAAAAATACACCAATGTGTTTTTCTGAACGTATAGCACTGCCTGGGGAAAGAACACTATTTTACTGTTAGACCAGGCCTTCAGACCAACCTAAGCCATGGGAAAAATTAAACAAAGAGGGAATTTATGCATGCAGTTATATAGAGTCAGTATGCTAAGACTTGGAATTCATATTTAGAAAATTAGGTGTATTCTAACCTCATCTTTGGAATCAATGACCAGGCACAAACAATAAACTGTTATTCCTAAAGCCAGAAATACTAAGTCTGTCTGCTGACTTCATTAACCTGTGGATACAGGTGAGGTCACTGTATTATTTAGACTCACCTTTCAGTTCAATGCCACCATTCAGACCAATTCTGAGGGTCCCCTTCCCTCCCTCTTACCTGTGAGAGTCCCGGGAGATTATCTCTGTGGACTCATGAATCTGTATGGACCCATCATCTCCACGGTGTACAGCAGACCAGATCTCAAGATGCTCTACTTAAGTAGATGCCCGTTGCATCCTCGAAGCGCCCTCAGGACAATAGCTCTTGAATGCTGCTACTTACTGCAAATCATCACTTGATTGTTGTTTGGAAAATGAGGAGACAGCTTCTTTCTCCTCTGAATTAGTTCTCTCGGCACAGTAGGGCAGCAGAGATGTATGTGACCCAAGCTGTGAGAGCTCACTAAGTTTAAATACAAGCTTTCATCCCCACAATGTGAGGAGACTTTCAGGTTGTCTGATATCAGGGTGGGTTCCAGTGACAGCTACAGCCTAGATCCAGATCTCCTAATCCCCCCTGGTTCTTCTCACTTTGGATCAATTCTTTCAGGGGGCCCTTCAGTTCCTTCATATAATTTGTCTTCTGCCATTTTCCCCTCTCCTAGTTAATCAGGCACAAACACATATTGGGTCCCAATTGTAGACAAGGTTCTCACAGGTGGTTCCTCAGCCATTGTAAAGTCAGCCAGTGTGATTCCATAACAGAGAGAAGAGGGTGTCACCTTATCCCATATCCAAAATAGATATAGGGACTCTCAACTCTCTGGACTTGATTCTGAAATGTCTGGGTTCTAAGCTTAGGACCACCACTTACTAGAGATATAACCTTGGTAAATTACCTAACATTGCTGCAATTCAGTTTTCTCATCTCCAAAATTAGAACAATTGTACTTAACAAACATTGCTACTTTGAAAGAGTTAATCTGAAGGGAAGGTCTTTATAAAAAAGTTCTCATTGTGAAGCCGAAGTCCTCACTTGACTTGTCCCCAGGATTCAGGAGTACATGGATGTGTCTGAGGAACTTGCCATCTAAGCGAACTAAAGTGTGCTTGCAAGAGGGCTGGAGAGCCTTCCAAGAGAGACTCCATGTTAACTAGAGGATTCAGACACAAGGCACATGGCTCAGCAAGGAAATTTTAGTTTTAAGAAAGAAGGGTTGAATTTCATTTACTATGATGACATATCTCTCTTTAAGCTGAACTCCCTGGACTCAGATCTCCCTAAATACCTAGTTAGGAAGCTGAGCTTCTTCTTGATCAGGGCAAGCTTTAAAAAGCTCGTGGAATTTGAATTGTTTCTGCTAAAGTGACTTCATTTGTACCATAGGTGGTGAGACCTGGGAAAATTGACTATATTTATATATCTTAGAAATGCATATTAGATATATTCTATTTTATTTTATCTTATTTTTTTAACATCTTTATTGGAGTATAATTGCTTTACAATGGTGTGTTAGTTTCTGCTTTATAACAAAGTGAATCAGCTATACATATACATATATCCCCATATATCCTCCCTCTTGCATATCCCTCGCACCCTCCCTATCCCACCCCTCTAGGTGGTCACAAAGCACCAAGCTGATCTCCCTGTGCTATGCGGCTGCTTCCCACTAGATATCTATTTTAAATTTGGTAGTATATATAAGTCAATTCCACTCTCTCACTTTGTCCCAGCTTCCCCTTCCCCTTCCCCTTGTCCTCAAGTCCATTCTCTAGTAGGTCTGTGTCTTTATTCCTGTCCTGCTGCTAGGTTCTTCACAACCTTTTTTTTTAGATTGCATATATATGTGTTAGCACACGGTATTAGTTTTGCTCTTTCTGACTTACTTCACTCTGTATGACAGACTCTAGACCCATCCACCTCATTACAAATGACTCAATTTTGTTGCTTTTTATGGCTGAGTAATATTCCATTGTATATATGTGCCACATCTTCTTTATCCATTCATCTGTCGATGGTTGCTTCCATGTCCTGGCTATTATAAATAGAGTTGCAATGAACATTGTGGTACATGACTCTTTTTGAATTATGGTTTTCTCAGGGTATACGCTCAGTAGTGGGATTGCTGGGTCATATGGTATTTCTATTTTTAGTTTTTTAAGGAACCTCCATACTGTTCTCCATAGTGACTGTATCAATTTACATTCCCACCAACAGTGCAAGAGACTTCCCTTTTCTACACACCTTCTCCAACATTTATTGTCTGTAGATTTTTTGGTGATGGCCATTCTGACTGGTGTGAGATGATATCTCATTGCAGTTTTGATTTGCATTTCTCCAGTGATTAATGATGTTGAGCATTCTTTCATATGTTGGTTGGCAATCTGTATATCTTCTTTGGAGAAATGTCTATTTAGGTCTTCTGCCCACTTTTGGATTGGGTTGCTTGTTTTTTTGATATTGAGCTGCATGAGCTGCTTGTAAATTTTGGAGATTAACCCTTTGTCAGTTGCTCCATTTACAAATATTTTCTCCCATTCTGAGAGTTATCTTTTCATCTTGTTTATGGATTCTTTGCTGTGAAAAAGCTTTTAAGTTTCATTAGGTCCCATTTGTTTATTTGTGTTTTTATTTCCATTTCTCTAGGAGCTGGGTCAAAAAGGATCTTGCTGTGATTTATGTCATAGAGTGTTCTGCCTATGCTTTCCTCTAAGAGTTTGATAGTGTCTGTCCTTACATTTAGGTCTTTAATCCATTTTGAGTTTATTTTTGTGTATCGTGTTAGAAAGTGTTCTAACATCATTCTTTTACACGTAGCTGCCCAGTTTTCCCAGCACCACTTATTGGAGAGGCTGTTTTTTTCCCACTGTATAGTCTTGCCTCCTTTATCAAAGATAAGGTGAACATATGTGCATGGGTTTATCTCTGGGCTTTCTATCCTGTTCCATTGATCTATATTTCTGTTTTTGTGCCAGTACCATACTGTCTTGATTACTGTACCTTTGCAGTATAGTCTGAAGTCAGGGAGCCTGATTCCTCCAGCTCCGTTTTTCCTACTCAAGATTGCTTTGGCTATTCAGGGTCTTTTGTGTTTCCATACAAATTGTGAAATTTTTTGTTCTAGTTCTGTGAAGAATACCATTGGTACTTTGGCAGGGATTGCATTGAATCGGTAGATTGCTTTGGGTAGTATAGTCATTTTCACAATGCTGATTCTTCCAACCCAAGAACATGGTATATCTCGCCATCTGTTTGTATCAATTTTAATTTCTTTCATCAGTGTCTTATAGTTTTCTGCATATAGGTCTTTGATCTCTTTAGGTAGGTTTATTCCTAAGTATTTTCTTCTTTTTGTTGCAATGGTAAATGGGAGTGTTTCCTTAATTTCTCTTTCAGATTTTTCATCATTAGTGTATAGGAATGCAAGGGATTTCTGTGCATTAATGTTGTATCCTGCTACTTTACCAAATTCATTGATTAGCTCTAGTAGTTTTCTGGTAGTTTCTTTAGGATTCTCTATGTATAGTATCATGTCATCTGCAAACAGTGACAGATTTACTTCTTTTTTTCCAATTTGGATTCCTGTTATTTCTTTTTCTTCTCTGATTGCTGTGGCTAAAACTTCCAAAACTATGTTGAATAATAGTGGTGAGAGTGGGCAACCTTGTCTTTTTCCTGATCTTAGTGGAAATGGTTTCAGTTTTTCATCATTGAGAATGATGTTTGTTGTGGGTTTGTCATATATGACCTTTATTATGTTGAGGTAAGTTCCTTCTATGCCTACATTCTGGAGGGTTTTTATCATAAATGGGTGTTGAATTTTGTCAAAAGCTTTTTCTGCATCTATTGAGATGATCATATGGTTTTTCTCCTTCAATTTGTTAATATGGTTTACCACATTGATTGATTTGCGTATATTGAAGAATCCTTGCATTCCGGGGATAAACCCCACTTGATCATGGTGTATGGTCCTTTTAATGTGCTGTTGGATTCTGTTTGCTATTATTTTGTTGAGGATTTTGCATCTATGTTCATCAGAGATATGGCCCTGTAGTTTTCTTTCTTTGTGACATCTTTGTCTGGTTTTGGTATCAGGGTGATGGTGACCTCGTAGAATGCATTTGACAGTGTTCCTCCCTCTGCTGTTTTTGGAAGAGTTTGAGAAGGATAGGTGTTAGCTCTTCTCTAAATGTTTGATAGAGTTTGCCTGTGAAGCCATCTGGTCCTGGACTTTTGTTTGTTGGAAGGTTTTTAATCACAGTCTCAATTTCATTGCTTGTGATTGGTCTGTTTATATTTTCTTTTTCTTCCTGGTTCAGTCTCGGAAGGTTGTGTTTTTCTAAGAACTTGTCCATTTCTTCCAGGCTGTCCATTTTATTGGCATATAGTTGCTTGTAGTAATCTCTCATGACTCTTTGTATTTCTGCTGTGTCCGTTGTTACTTCTCCTTTTTCATTTCTAATTCTATTGATTTGAGTCCTCTCCCTTTTTTTCTTGATGAATCTGGCTAATGGTTTATCACTTTTGTTTATCTTCTCAAAGAACCAGCTTTTATATTTATTGATCTTTGCTATTGTTTTCTTCATTTCTTTTTCACTTATTTCTAATCTGATCTTTATGATTTCCTTCCTTCTGCTAACTTTGGGGTTTTTTTGTTCTTTCTCTAATTGCTTTAGGTGTAAGTTTACGTTGTTTATTTGAGATGTTTCTTGTTTCTTGAGGTAGGATTGTATTGCTATAAACTTCCCTCTTAGAACTGCTTTTACTGCATCCCATAGGTTTTGGTCATCATGATTTCATGGTCATTTGTTTCTAGGTATTTTTTGATTTCCTGTTTGATTTCTTCAGTGATTTCTTGGTTATTAAGTAGTGTATTGTTTAGCCTCCATGTGTTTGTATTTTTTACAGTTTTTTTCCTGTAATTGATATCTAGTCTCATAGCGTTGTGGTCGGAAAAGATACTTGATACGATTTCAATTTTTGTACATTTACCAAGGCTTGATTTGTGACCCAAGATCTGATCTATCCTGGAGAATGTTCCATGAGCACTTGAGAAGAAAGTGTATTCTGTTGTTTTTTCATGGAATGTCATATATATATCAATTACGTCCATCTTGTTTAACGTATCCTTTAAAGCTTGTGTCTCCTTATTTATTTTCATTTTGGATGATCTGTCCATTGGTGAAATTGGGGTGTTAAAGTCCCCTACTATGATTGTGTTACTGTCGATTTCCCCTTTTTTGGCTGTTAGCATATGCCTCACGTATTGAGGTGCTCCTATGTTGGGTGCATAAATATTTACAATTGTTATATCTTCTTCTTGGATGGATCCCTTGATCATTATGTAGTGTCCTTCTGTGTCTCTTATAATAGTCTTTATTTTAAAGTCTATTTTGTCTGATATGAGAATTGCTACTCCAGCTTTCTTTTGATTTCCATTTGCATGGAATATCTTTTTCCATCCCCTCACTCTCAGTCTGTATGTGTCCGTAGGTTTGAAGTGGGTCTCTTGTAGACAGCATATATATGGGTCTTGTTTTTGTATCCATTCAACCAGTCTATGTCTTTTGGTTGGAGTATTTAATCCATTTACATTTAAGTAAATTATTGATATGTATATTCCTATTCCCATTTTCTTAAATGTTTTGGGTTTGTTATTGTAGGTCTTTTCCTTCTCTTTTGTTTCCTGCCTAGAGAAGTTCCTTTAGCATTTGTTGTGAAGCTTGTTTGGTGTTGCTGAATTTTCTTAGCTTTTGCTTATCTGTAAATGTTTTGATTTCTCCATCGAATATGAATGAGATCCTTGCTGGGTAGAGTAATCTTGGTTGTAGGTTCTTCCCTTTCATCACTTTAAATATGTCCTGCCACTCCCTTCTGGCTTGCAGAGTTTCTGCTGAAAGATCAGGTGTTAACCTTATGGGGATTCCCTTGCATGTTATTTGTTATTTTTCCCTTGCTGCTTTCAATATTTTTTCTTTATATTTAACTTTTGATAGTTTGATTAATATGTGTCTTGGTGTGTTTCTCTTTGGATTTATCCTGTATGGGACTCTCTGTTCTTCCTGGACTTGATTGCCTATTTCCTTTCTCATATTAGGGAAGTTTTCAACTATAATCTTTTCAAATATTTTCTCAGTCCCTTTCTTTTTCTCTTCTTCTTCTGGGACCCCTATAATTTGAATGTTGATGCATTTAATGTTGTCCCAGAGGTCTCTAAGACTGTCCTAATTTCTTTCTATTCTTTTTTCTGTATTCTGCTCTGCAGTAGTTATTTCCACTATTTTATCTTCCAGGTCACTTATCTGTTCTTCTGCCTCAGTTTTTCTGTTACTGATTCCTTCTAGAGAATTTTTATTTTCATTTATTTTGTTGTTCATCATTATTTATTTGCTCTTTAGTTCTTCTAGGCCCTTGTTAAATGTTTCTTTTATTTTCTCCATTCTATCTCCAGTGTTTTGGGTCATCTTTACTATCATTATTCTGAATTCTTTTTCAGGTAGACTGCTTATTTCCTCTTCATTTGTTAGATCTGGTGGGTTTTTACCTTGCTCCTTCATCTGCTGTGTGTTTCTCTGTCTCTTCATTTTGCTTAACTTACTGTGTTTGGGGTCCCCTTTTCACAGGCTGCATGTTCATAGTTTCTGTTGTTTTTGGTGTCTGTCCCCAGTGGCTAAGGTTGGTTCAGTGGGTTGTGTAGGCTTCCTGGTGGAGGGGACTAGTGCCTCTGTTCTGGTGGATGAGCCTGGATTTTGTCCTTCTGGTGGGCAGGACCATGTCTAGTGATGTGTTTTGTGGTGTCTGTGACCTTATTATGATATTAGGCAGCCTCTCTGCTGATGGGTGGCGTTGTGTTCCTGTATTGATAGTGTTTGGCATAGGTTGTCCAACACTGTAGTTTGCTGGTCGTTGAGAGGACTGGGTCTTAGCGTAGAGATGGAGATCTCTGGGAGAGCTTTCGCTGTTTGGTATTACATGGAGCTGGGAGGTCTCTGGTGGACCAACGTCCTGTACTCGGCTCTCCCGCCTCTGAGGCACAGGCCTGACACGGGCCTGACATGTGGAGCACCAAGACCCTGTCAGCCACACAGCTGCTGACCAATTGTCCGAGAGATCACTAGCCCTCTCTGATTTTCAGTTTTTCCATCTAGAAATTTCCAAAGAAATGGCACACTCTCGAATGCTACACGCTCTCTTAAGTGTCTCCCAAGATGCACGTGTTGCATATTTGCATCAGGATATTTCTCCCTCTGTTCTCAGACCACTTCCATGGCCAGATCTGACATCAGCCTGACTTTAGAGATGGCCCGTGGCTGCAGGCTGCCACTGCTTGGGAAGCGGGGAGGAGGGCAGCAGAGAGGCAAGGAGCCACACCTGTGGCTCCTCTGGCTCTTGGTGGCCTTAGATATATTCTACGTTTGCCACCCTAACAAATAGAGAAGGTAAACATTCCCTAAGAAATTATCCTGTGTGTTTCATCACTTTATACAAATTTTGCTGAGATTAAGGAAAATTATAGTTTCCATTTCTTTGTCTTTGATCTACAAAAGTACAGAAAAGTACTAGGTTTAGTTGGTCACCAGAAAATGGTTTAGGCAATTACAATTGACAAAGAATTACTCCTTTAAAGTAGATCTTATATAATGGAAATGTTCTTTTCTTTTTGGAAGCTGGTTATCAACTAAGATGAATCACTAGTAATGTTTACTTCTTTGTGAATCAACAGGAAAACCATAAACAAGTCTCAAAGGAGACTGATGAACAAGGTTTCAAGGACATTACTGCTCCTGCCTGAAACCGTAACCAACCGAAAGCCTGAAAATATGGAATTCAGAATTTCAATGTTTCCTCAAATAGCAAGTGCTCACAAAACAACTTAAGGCAGTTACAATAAGTCAGTAATATAACAAATCTTGAAAGCAAAACTAACATCTCAAAAAAGAAAGGTGACAGTCCCTGTTATGGACTGGATTGTGTCCCCTCCTCCCAAATTCATATGTTAAATCCTAACAGCCATATCTCAGGATTTGACTGTATTTGGAGATAGGGACTTTAAAGAGGTAATTAAGATAAACGCGGTCATTGGGGTGAGCTCAAATCCAATGTGGCTGGCATCCTTACAAGAAAAGGGGATTATGACACAGACATACACAGAGGGAAGAAAGTGAGAGGGCAAAGGGAGAAAATGGCAAATCTACAGGCCAAGGAGAGAAGCCACAGAATGACATCTCTCCCTGCTGACACCTTGATCTTGGACTTCTGGCCTCCAGAATCATGAAGAAATAAATGTCTGTTGTTTAAGTCACTCAGTCTGTAATATTTGTTATGACAGCACTAGCAAATGAATACAGTCTCCTATACCAAAAACCTTCCCAAAAAGTTCATACAAAGGAAGGAGAACCATGACTCTTTCTCTTGGATCCATGAATTCTATTTGGATTGTGCTTATAATTTTCAAGGCATCTTCATGTCTATCATCTCCTGTGTGCCTCCCAGCAAACCCATTTAATAGGAGGAGAGGTTGAGACTAAGAGGAGAGCCTAGACTTGCTCAATGACAGACTAAATCAGCACCAAGCCTCTTGATTCACTTGCAGGGGCAGCAGCTAAGGTTGAGGAGGATAGGTAGACCCGTACTCCACATTACTGATGAGTGAGGGAGGGTGAGACACCAGGTGACTGGGTGACCTGCCCAAGGCCTCTGCAGCAGGAAGAGGCTGCTGGGGCCTGAAGCCAGGTCTTCAGACTTGACCTTGTGACATTCCCACTGCCCTATGAGAAAAAGGTATGCACTTCCTCTGCAGTCCCCAAATGATTCCTAGCTTCCTTCTTCTCCTTCCTTCCTCCTACCTTGCCAAAGAAATGCCAGCTCTCAGGACTACAAGGAGGACAACTGGGTAGGCATATACTTTATAAGTTTTGAAAGAAATCTTTAATACCACAAAGACAAATTTGTATATCCATACATCTATAACTTTTGTTCCTAATGAGAAAGAAAGGGTCAATCTCTATGTGATAAAAAAAAAAAAAAGTAATAATAACACATAACACCCCCCCGCTTCCGAAACACACACATGCTGTTATGCCTTTTTAGGGAGGGAATAGATTGCTCTACATATAAAAGTTCATCTAAAAAGACAGGCTTATAATGGGGTTGAGGGTATGCAAAGATTTGAATAACCACAGAGAATTTGCGGGAGAAGAAGGGATATCTAATAAAGAACTTTAAGAAGTCTAGTTTATAATGTACTATGTAAACTCCGCTGTGTAATTCCCATTTGGATGTCTTCAAGTACTTTTCAGTAAGGGAATACATTACTTTTCAATGACTTTTGGAGCTGGAATTGTTTTTCTTTCTTTCCTTCTTTCTTTCTTCCTTTCCTTTCTTTCACATGTAATACCAAACTCGTACCGGTCTTAAAATGGGCCAATTTTATTTGAATCACAATTGTTTTCCCTTAGGTTCACTGAGGAGTGAGTGAGAGTAAGGATTCAAGCGTGCAAGATACTGGTAACCAATCAGAAAGATCTGGAACTCTTCAGATCCCAAGATGTGATTCCTGCACAAAGTCCTCTGGATCAGCTAATACTTCTTAACAAAAGTCACTTCTAGGACTAAAAAGAAGTACTAGTCTGTCTGTCTTTCTGTCTCTGTCTCTACCTCTCTCCTTTCTCTTTTACCATCTATCACTCCATCCATTCATCCATCCATCCATCCATCTGTCTGCTTTCATATCTGTCTATATATTCAATTGAGACTTTTTTCTTCACTGATTTTTGGTTTACAAAATTTTCCCCATGAAAGTTCCAAATGAGAAAAACTATCCATAATTAAAATAAGACTGTGAAAATCAGAGCTCCTGTTTATATCTCAACTTTCCCCACTTGCTGATAAGTGACTCACTGTCTCTCACCTACATGAAATAGAGCCAAGGGGTGAAGGAGCTAAGGATGACACAATCTTTAACAAAAAAGAAAAAAAAAAAAAGCTTTAAAAAGCAGTTCCCAATTATCCTAAATGTTTTTATCAGAATCTTCTTTTAGTCTTTTTAATATGGCTCATTCCCATTTATAAAATGAAACCATTCAGAAAGCCATCAAATCCAGCCAGGGATTCCTAGAGAGGTTGGGGAGCGTCTCGGTTGAAAGGATGCTTCTGAAGACTCCTTCAGCAAGTCCCTAGGTAATTGTCTGAGAACCTAGAGAATCGGTGGCTATTTGCATGAGACTCGAGGGCATTCCAGGTGACCTCCAGAGACTACACTGAGATTCCACGTGACCTTCATCAGTTAAGGAGTCCAGCAAGAAGGCCATAGCCTAGAGTTAGAATGCACCTGCATGATAATACTTAGGCAGTGACAGACTTGGGACTCTGATGTCAGACACCAGCCAGCACGTCTTTCAAAGTGAGAAGCAGACCTCAAGGAAAAAGCCCCTGAAGAGGAGTCAGAATTTCCCAGCCAGCAAGACTCTTAGATTAGGCCGTTTTCCTGTTGTGTAGCTGTGAGAGAGCGAGATCACCCTCTGAGCATGGGAACGGAGGCTCCCCTTTCCAGCAAGGTCACTCGTTCTAGCTAGCCCAAGAGCTGTGGGCACCTGTTCGTTCTTTATTTAGTAATAGTCCACTTGCAATCTACTTGCTATTCTAAACTGTCTCCTCTATTTTTATCCCTGTCATAAACTGGATTCCCTGACTCATGCTGCCTCCATCCTGACCCTCTCATCCACTCCACCCTACCCCGAACATGCCTCCATCAATAAATATTTTAGTAGAATAGCTGGTTGTCCTTGGCTGAATTCCCCTCGTACTTAGACCACGTGGCTACACTTGAATTCCTCCCTGGTTTGACTTAATCATGTAGAGGGCTTTTTCTAGAGCACTTTCCTCAGACACATCCCTCTTTGGAGAATGTTAGTCTTAAAATAATTCCCAGTTCATTGCTCATCTTTTCCTGAAAATAGATCCTCTCCTAAGTCTCTAAGGTGTTTTTGGTCTTTAAAAGTATCTAATGCTTGCTAAAAGCATTTTAATCATTAAATAATTGAAACAAGACCCTATGGATTCTTGATACCAAATAATGGGATAATGACTCTCACATCAGTATTTTTAGCTCATAGTTCTCTCCTGAACTTCAGACCGATATACAACCATATAGACAAGGAGGTATTCCCTCCTAGTTATTAGCCATGCCCTTCATACTCCACATGTCCCAAGCCCACCTCCTTTTTCTCCTCCAAGTCCTCCAATATTCCTTCCTGCTCCTATGGAAGCTATATATCCTATTTTTTACATTTCACTTTAGGTATAGGTAATGAACATATAAACATGTATTGTTTACAATGTAAATACATTGCATCAGATGGTGAGAAGTACCAAGAAAGCAGCATATGGTGGCAGGGGAAAGGGGAGCTGTCAGTAGTGGAAAGCCTCACTGCTAACTGACATTTGAGCAGAGACCTGCAAGACCTGAAAGTCAGGTGGCTTTTGGGAAAAACCCAAAAGACAGTGGCTGTTGGGAAAAAGGAAGTTTTCATGCAGAAGAAAAAGCAACTGCAAATGCCCTGAGAAAAGGGGTGGAAGCAAAGAGGAGTGGGGAGGTAAGATATTGACTTTGGGATGTCAATTATTACATAATATTAGAGATAATGGCCAATGATATAAGAGAAAGGAATATGCTGCTTAAGAATTGAAAAGTAAGAAATAACCCAGTAGAACTAATAAGGCTTCAGAATAACTGCAGAATACAAGACCAACGTTTTCCTCTACCCTATGGGTTGGCACACTTTTTCTGTAAAAAAGCAAGTTAGTAAATACCTTCACCTTTGCAGGCCTTAAGGTCAAAATGCCATTGTGGCATGAAAACAATCATAGACAGTATGTAAATGAATGGACAAGGCAATGTTTCAATAATACTTTACTTACAAAAACAGGTGGTAGATCAGATTTGGCCCCTAGGTCATAGTTTGCCAACCTCTGCTCTACATCAACAACTACCAAGCAGAAAACGGTATAGAAATGAAATTATTTTCACAATAACAATGAAACTATAAAATATCTAGGAAATAATTTAAATGATACAGTACAATACCTTTTCAGAGAACATTTTAAAATGCTTGTAAGGACATTAAGAAAGATGTGAATAAGTGGAGAAATATATCATGTTCACAAATGGGCAACTTTCATAGTAAAGTTGTCAGTATTCCTCCAAAATAATCTCTGAATTTATTGTAATCCAAATAAAAATTTTAGCAACATTTTTCAAAATATGTAAACACTCTAGAATTAATATGGAATATAAAATCTATGAATAGTTCAGCAAGGCTAAAATAAGAGCAAAGAGAGGTGCTATTTCTGCTAGATACTAAAGTAACAATGCCTTAGTAATAAAAAGAAAATGATATTGATGGAAAACAGACAAATAAATCAATGAAAGTGAAAAGAGTGCTAATATGCATGCATATATATTATATATAGTATAGATATATCATTTTATATGTATATAAACTTAATATATGATAAAAGGAGCATCAAAACCATTGGAGAACAATTCATTGTTTAGTAGATTATGTTGGGAAATCTCACTCAGTATATATAGATAAATAAACTGGATCTTTACTTATATAAAGATGAACACTAGATTAAAGATATAAATATAAAATTATGAAGTCAATATAATAAATGCAGAGGTTATATCTTTGTGATCTTGTGGTAGAAAAAATATGTAGTTAAACAAGACATACAAGATATGCTTATCAAATTAATAAATTTGACTATATCAAAATTAAGGATCTCTCTTTTATAAAAATACTATAGGCAAAGTTAAAAGATTACAGAATGGCAGAAGATACCAATAATATCTAAAACTGCTAAAGGATTAATATCTTAAAAATAGGAAACCTTTGCAAATCAAAAGAAAAAGAAAATGGACAAGCACTAGAATAAGAATCATACAAAAAGGAAACTGAATGGGTAAGAAATCCTCAAACTCATCAGTAACAAAAGAAATGCAGATTAAACAATGAGACACCGCTTCAGAGCCATCAAAATAGAAAATTTTTAAAATTTGGATGCTGCCCAATACTGATGAGAATGTGTGTAAACTGGAAGCCTCATGCATTACAGATGAGAGCAGAAGATTCCTGTTGCCCTGAAGAACAATCTGATGGTACTTAATGAAACTCATCATGCCAAAAGCCCAGAGGCCCAGCAGTCTCACACTTGGCTATAAATCTCAGGGAAATGCTCTCAAAGTCCATTATGTGACATTTGCAAGAGTATTCATTGCAGCATTATTTGATTCCTGGAAATTGGAGGCAATTTAGTTGTCTACCAAAAAATGCCACATATGCACATTAAAACTCTTACAAATATTATATTTTAGAAGGATAAAAACATATCCAAAAATTAGATGTCCAACAGAGAAGAGAATGTGTTTGGGGGGTCAGGAAAATGTGGATAAAGAAAAGGGGACCAGGAAGGTCTTGATTGCACTGAGCATGAGGGGGTGTCATCAACTGAGAGCATGATCAACTCTTCACATGAGGTTCAATGACAGAAAATGTACGACTTCTGTATAACAAAAAAGGAATAGTAAAAATCATAGGTAAGAATTATGCAGAAATGTAGGCATGCAAAAAGGTAATGTAAAAAAAAGTAAAGATTGCTGTGTCTGAGTGACAAAAGCATGTGAAAAAAATTTTCCTTTATTGTTTTATGTTGTTAGTGTTAATGAAACTTTTCTTTAAAAAGTAAACATAATATGAGAAGCACCCTAACACTGATAATTTTTATGAGTGCTTAAAACTTTTACAGGGCAGTGGGTAAGCAAAATTGATAGTCTGAGTAAAATGATTGCTTAGCTATCTATTGGACTTTCTTAAATGTTTTGCTTCATAATACTTACCATGATAAGTATTTTGGCTCTTTCTAATATGTCATAATAATTTTATTTCATTCATTCATTTAGCAAAGTTTTATTCACTTTTGAATGCTGGGCATGGTAACCCCCAGTAGTGAGCCTTGGGATTGAGGAAGGCTCTGGGCTCTGCTTCAACACCTACACCCATAGAGTCTGGCAGTGTGAAGGCTTAAGATCTTTTGTGCAACCCCCTGCCCCCTGCATCAAGAGTTACAAGCCCTTAGCCTTATTTTTTCTTGAGAAACCCCCAAACATAAGTGGACTAACTCATGCCTGCTAAGGCCCATTTTTCTTGTTAAATGCACACAGAATGGTCTTCCTTATCCTTAGCCATCTATGTCAGAGAACATCTGCCTCACTCTCTGTCACATTTTTTGTTTCTTTGTTCTTTTCTCCTTGTCAACCTCAGTTCCTGTAACATATAAAATCTCTGTTCATTACCAGAAAGGCTGTCCCACTTTTAGAATGCCATCCCTCCTAGCAGCAAAACAAACGTTTTCTGGTTGTTGCTGCACTTTGATAGCCTTGAGTTCAGGACCTTTCTAAAGTTTAAGCTCTGGAGTTCAGCTCTGCACATGGTGGCATCGGACAAGCATTGGGTGGGCACATTTTCATAAAGCTCTGGAGTCTACTCTTAGGACCAATAGATTTAGGACCACTAAGTCTTCAGTATACCTGCTGTTCTTTGGCTTTCAAGTCTTGAAGAAAAGCAGATGTTGCTTTTCTTAAAGGGAGAAAAAGTGATTCTCAGGCCCATTGCTTTCTTCACTCCTTCACTTTCCTCCTTTCTAAACTAATGGGTGTGAAAGGGCTTGAAGCTAGATACCTGAGTTGGAATACTGTCTCCACCGCTAATGATCTGTGTTCCCTTGGGCAAGTTACTTAACTTTTTTGTCTCAGTTTCCTCATCTGTAAATTGGGGGAAACACCAGTAATAATCTCATAAATTTGATGTGAGGATTCATTGAAAAGCTTTTCATGGTCACTGCATGTCAAACCCTGTAGGCTTTGTGCTTGGGTTGCCATGCTGAACAAGACAGACATAATCCCCATCCTCACGTTGCATCTGGCTTACTGAGAGTCATTGATCTGTTATTTAACATCAAATTTACAATGACTAAAAGGCAAAAGTCCTAGATCCATATTCCAAACATTACGATTATTTATGCTTCTACTACATTCTCCACTCTATGAGCTGGCATAAGGGCTTTCGGAGATCCCTGCCCACTAATTTCTCATGTATCTTTTCTCAACTCCTTCACCTCTGGATGTTCTTGAATATCACAGCCATCTGTTCCGATATCACCAAACTCTAGAAGGGCAAACCCAAGAATACAAGAAAGAGAACACCAGGCAGGAGGTTGTCAGTCCAGTTGTAAACAGAGCAAAAACAACATCCTTATAAGCCCCTGGAATGGTAAGGTTGCAATTGATGTTGTAATTGGAGTCTTCTTCATTGGATTTTTATTAATATATCAATGAGGAAAGATACTAAGTGTAGTACCACTGGTTGAATTAAGTGTGGGAAAGTTTTATGAGAAGTTACAAAACTAAATTTGGCTCAATAAAAGCTGAAAGACAATTCATCCACAAGTTATGGCCTATGTAAGAATCCACCTGGTTTATATGCATCCAGGTGTAAATCTGGTACCAAATGATAAAACTAAGGAACATAGGGTAACTGATAAGAAACCAGCCTCATCACAGGTGAGGTGCAGAAAAGAAAATAGATTATTTGAAGGAAGACACTGAATAATTCCAATGAAGCCTTGATTGCTGCAAAGGTTGATGTAATCCCTTCTGGACTCAGGAAAGTAAAGTTCTAAGGCATACTATTAACAGTTCAACCCAAATGGACCTTACCTACCTGCTGTTCACCAACCCTTGAAAACTATGCAGAACAGGTGTAATATGAATGAGAGTGTTGTGTGTATATAAACCAAGTAATGAAATAGTAAAACAATCAAAGTAATGCAATTAAGACTAACATTTGGAATTTGGATCTCTTGGAGAATCATATTAAACTTTATCCACCTTTGATGTCTTATATTTAAACATAAAATTTACCTTTTACTTTCCAGGTTTGTAGCTAAAATCCCAGCCATTGGCAGTCCTTTGCCACCAGATGTTGAAGAGGATGAAATATGGGGTATTGGGTTCCCGTATGCAGAGAGGGAGTAGAGAAGATCTAGAGAGACTGAGAGGGTGGCCTGTCCTTAGGGGAGAAGGACTCAGGTCCTGAGATTAGAATTTTATTTTCAGCAGTCCAGGTTCTGGAACAAATCTTATCTAAAACATAAAAATATTTGATATCATTTGAATCTGGAATCTGCTAAGGTGGATAGGCCTGGTGGAATGGGAGAAGCCCCAAAGTATTCAACTCATTTCTTTTATTCATGGGGTACTGACAGCTGAATACCATCCTACAATCATGAGTCTCCAATCTTGCCTAGAGGCTAGGCTTTTAGAGGCTAATGTACATCTAGTTCCTCATGCATGCATACACTGTCCAATGAACAATCAAACCAAACTGCTAGATTTAAGTCCATCACTAACCTCTGCAGATATGCAAATTAACACACACTGATACTCAAACATTTATTGTTATTAATAATAAATTACAAAATATGAACCAGCTAGAGAGACTCTGTTTATTTAGAGAAATTCCAAGATAATACTACTGAACCTCTTACAAATATATGTGTTTCTTTACATTGTTGATCAATTTGATCAGGAATTTTTAGGTTCCACAGCTGTGATCTCTTTCTGCCAGGCCAAATTTCCTTTTACTGACTTAAATATTGGCTACAGAGGGGAAAAGCATAAGAAATATAATGATATGACCCTATAGATGGTTCAAAAAAAGAGAGGCGTAGTCCTGCCTGTATCAGTATCACTAATGTAGCTTAACCATGCTAAGAGGGCAAGGATTTGTGTCTGGAGATACTAAATATAGATATTTTTGCATGAATGGATTCCAGTTTTTAAAAATCCTTTTTCATTTAAAAATATAAACTCTACATCTCATTTGCTGACTTATTTTATTTTCTCTTTTTCTTGGTATTCCTCCAGTATCTCTCTAACAACATCTTTGTCTGCCCCCAAGATACACACCAACAACAAAAGCAGCTGATTTCTCTCATCCTTAAGCTCAGCCTGATTTGCTGAAAATGCATCACAGAGGAATTTTCTAGAGAGAGAGAGACTTTGGAGTCTTGGAAGATCAGATCTTGTTCTTTAGAAATGAAAACTGTAGAGATGAAAATATATCCACAAAAATCAGACATTCACTCTTTAGAATCATTTGCTACCCTGGAAGATAGCAAGGAGCAAGCACTGAGCAAAGATACAAGCATCTTTGTTGAACATATTTTATTTAACCAGTAATTTTGTGATCATTAAAATAACAACAACAACAATCAGTGATCTTGTGAACTTTAATCAACCCCCAGAACAAGCCCATAATTTTTAATTAGCTCAGAGTACATTGACCTATATAGAAAAGTGTCCATCTAAAACTCTTTACTGTGTGGAAATCTATGTCATAACAGCAAGCTCAAACACTAAAGAAACCTCCAGTGTACCACGATTAACTTTTGGAGTGTGCCAGTGTTGACAAAATCAAGGAACTCTTGAAAACCTAGAAAGGACAAGCAAATAAGAAACTTCAAGAGATCATACTACATATTTAAGTCAACCAAACCAAGCTTCTTTATACCTAGACAAAATCCCTGTGCATCAGAAATCATGATACCTTTTTAAAAAGTGTCAGTTAATTTTTTTGGTGATCTTTTGAAATTGTTTTATGACATTTTTAAGGAATCACCATAGACCAGTAATTAGCTCAACTAGCTCTCTGACAAACATACATTCAAGCTATTCAACATTAAAATTCTCTGAATTATTTAAATATGTTGAGGTCACTTCCAGTATTTGCCTAGAAGTCATAAAATTACATATATGTATATTTGCATATTTTCATGTGTGGGTATATATGTGTATATATATGAACATAGTATGTATACATGTGTGTTAATGTATAGGTATATTTATGTGTGTATGTATATATATGTGTGTGTACATATTTAATGTTTAAAATATCTTTAACTGCAAAAACAGCAACAAAAAAGTCAAATCCAATATTTGTTTCGGGCAAAGTTAAATCCAGACTCCCAAGCCTTAGCATATTAATGCTTTCCAGCTAGAAAGATCACATGTCAGAAGAATTAAGCATCCACAGTGCTTGCAGGTGTATTAAGGCAAAATGAAACAAGAATTCTTACTGTTGTCTGTGTTGGATGCCTCTCCTTATAACAACTCTTTTTCAGGCAACTATCCCTTAGCTCGTTATTTAGATTTGCCACCTAAGAGATTTCTTTCCCCCTCTCCAAGTGTCTGATTGCATTTGTTCTAGCAACTTAACTGCAGTGTCATTATTACACGATTCTTCACATAGCCAAAGGTTAAACATGCTTTAAAGTCTACAGTAGGTTTCAACTCTGTGGGCAGCATAATAAAAGAGATCCAATTAGACAAATGTGCTATCAATATTTTATATTTGTAAAGAAAATGGTAGACACCCTTGGCTTTCTCTGAGTCCGTCTGAAAGGATGTGGTTTTTAAACAAGAGAGCCATTTCACAACCAAACTCTAATTTTAATTCAGAGTGTGTCACTCAGTGTTCCACCCCTGTACTACTTTTGTTGGTGTGTAATTCGTAATAAAATTTCTAGGTGAAGGACATTCCTGACACTGCAAATTGTCATAGGTAATTCAGACTCAATGTGCACAGATCCAAGGTCCCCACAGTCCACAAAATCTGTTCATCGACCTCCTGTGTTCCTTGCCTCAGTGAATGACTCCACAGCAGGCAGTGGCTCAAGACAGAAACAAGGATGCCACTGTTGGTTCTACTGTTTCTGTTTCCAACATCAGTTTGATTACCAAGTTTCTCAGTCACTCTCAGCCCCTCACTAGCCTTCTAATTCAGGTGGTCATCATCAGTATGATGTCACCATCATTTCTCACTTGCTTAATGACAGTCTTCTATCAGGTTTCCCCTTCTTGGTTCCATATGCTAACACATATATATGGAATCTAAAAAAAAAAAAAAAAAGGTCATGAAGAGCCTAGGGACAAGAAGACAGGAATAAAGACACAGACCTACTAGAGAATGCACTTGAGGACACGGGGAGGGGGAAGGGTAAGCTGGGACAAAGTGAGAGAGTGGCATGGACATATATACACTACTAAATGTAAAATAGCTAGTGGGAAGCAGCCGCATAGCACAGGGAGATCATCTCGGTGCTTTGTGAGCACCCAGAGGGGTGGGATAGGGAGGGTGGGAGGGAGGGAAATGCAAGAGGGAATAGATATGGGGATATATGTATATGTATAACTGATTCACTTTGCTATAAAGCAGAAACTAACACACCATTGTAAAGCAATTATACTCCAATAAAGATTTTTTTTAAAAAGTCATGTAATAATGATACTAAAAAAAAAAAAAAAAAAATCCCCACGCTATGACAATGGGTCTCAGTTCTCACAGGAGAACGTACTGGATACCTCCTAGAATTGCTACCTGATGGAGGAAAGACAGAAGGAATTTTCCATTAACTTCTGTCCCCATTGGTTGAGAGCTGCCCCAAGGTTCTGAGTTGTAACACATGTAATAACCAAGCAAGACCCTGCCAGACCTGAGCTCTGCAGAGCCCTAGGGCAGGAAGCAGAAACAGGCAGCACATACATGAAGCCTCTGGTCAAGGGCTTCTCCCTCCCTTCTGTGAGTGAAGCCTGCATAGACCTGCGTACAATACACAGCTGAAATCAGAGATGGTGGCAGCCAGGATGAATCTGGGCAACAGAGACATCTAAGACACCCATTCCCAGGACATGAAATAATTAAGAACTAGAATGCCATTCTATTCACTAATATTTTTAGACTCACACAAATTTCAAGTAATAGGTTATAGATTAGCACAAATACATTTTTCACTGATTTTTCTCTGCAGAAAACAAAGACTATTGAATTATGTGTAGGTGGTTCTATTAAGTGACTCATTTGTTGCGAATAAGTACCAGCTGCTTGGTTGAAAAGCTAGGGCTAATCAATAAATAATTCTCTCTGGAAAGGAGGCAGAATTCTCTATTTCAATAATAGTCCATTTATAGATACGTTAAATATTAAAAACTCTGGACCCAAAATTAATCATACAGGAAATGATTTTAGCCATATTTTAGAACATTGGAAATCATATGACTGATATTTTCACTACTCTTTATTCTATGTCAATTCTTAAGCTACTTTGCTTATTTACATAGGGCACAAGAATATGCCAGAGTAAACTGTAACTTTCAAAAATGAAATCCTTCATATATTTTTGGACCATGAAGTCTTTATATCTATTTCATCTCATTCTAAAATGTACGTTAATATATTCATAAACTAAAGATAAAGGTAAGATATAATTAAAATATTAACAATGGTTATTACCTTGGGATGAAATTAAAAGAATTTTTATTTTCTTCTTTGTGTTTTTTGGAATTTTCCAAATTTTCTATAGTTCTTTCATGTTATTTTTGTAGTAAGAAACAAAACTACACAATACATCATTTTTTAAAGGTCAAATTAAAAAGAAAACACTTTGGTAACGATTTTTAACTCAAATGTGGCCAAAGATGTTTTTTATGAAAAATTGTTACAACATAGCTCATGCATGTAGAGAATTTTCCATCACAATGAAAAAGAATCAACCATTTGATTTTACCCTAAGTTAGCTTCTTTCCAGGGATATTAATACCTTAGGTTTAGAGAGAGTCCAGGAGGTGCTGGAGAGTCCAGGAGGTGCTGAACTACGTGTACAAAGAAAGGGGGAAAAGACAACATTTTCCTTTTTCCAGGATAACTTTCAGGCAGGAATGTGGCATGAATTACAAAATTCCACTGACCTTACCTTTGACTATATAGGGAAAAAGATATCACTTGTCATTTCATGTCTGGATTGGTGATGACCTCCTAGTTTCTGGGTAGATTTATACCATATTCTCCTGTTAGGAATGTTCTTCTGGCTCTACTCCTCCACATTTCTCCTCCTGTACAGATGGAAAATTCCAGAAACGTACCAGAAACGTCTTACATGAGGGGTTGGTGAACTCATTAATCATTAACCACTGTAACCTCACCAAACCAGCTAGAAAGAGACAAGGCTGTTAGGCAGAGCTGATAATTTCATCAGGCTCACTGCTTACCACCGGCAAATCCTAGGTAGATCTTTAGGTAGTTAATCCTGGGTCAATTCCCAGGCCTTTCTCCTTTTCAGGAAACTCCTGGCATTTGTCAGCTGTCATTGCACTTGTAGAGCTGCAGATCTTTACTGTCGTGCACTTCCCCAGCACTGGCTGCAGACTGAAACTCAGCCTACCTGGCTCCCCTGTGCCATGTTGCTTTCAACGTCAACCATGCAGGCACTTTTGGTTTGTCAGGGTTTGGAGAAGGGGGCTATTTGCTTTTTTTTGCTTTGTTTTGTTTTGCTTTTAATCTTGAGAAAATTAGGGGCAAGAGAAATAAATAAGAAACAAAGTCAAATTTCTGATAATCATGATTCTTACCCTACAAGGCTGATTATATTACTGAGATGGTCTTGTTCCATCTTCTGCCTTCATTCCTCAAGTTGGGGCTCTCCAAATATCCTCTCATTTTCTGACTCTCTCATTAGAGAAGGAAACGAAGAACCTTCTCTATTTGAAGTCTACACTTTTGTGTATGTTGGCAAGCAAAGAAATCAGGACAGAACAAGTATGCCCTTTGTCTTTGGTGAGTAATTTAACTTTCTGTGAACTTCCGTACTGGATAGCAGAGAGGCCTTACCTAAATTCCCAACCCCCTTATCACTATATGCTCCTAAATACTCTATATTTTTCCTTTATAGTAGGGTTCCTCAACCTTGGCATTATTGACATTTTGGGCTGGATGTTTCTTTGTGTGGGGAAGGGGGCTGTCCTATATATTGTAGGATGCTGAGCAACACCTCTGGCCTCTACCACTAGATACCAATAACACCCTAGTCATTTGTGACAACAATGTCTCCAGGCATTACCAAATGTCTTCTTGGGGGCAAAACTACCCCGATTGAGATCATAAACCACTTCTCTAGAGAACTCAATTAATTTGTAATTATATGTTAATTTGTGTGATTATAAATTATTTTCTCTTCCACTAGACTGTAAATTCCACAGGGGCAGGGATCATCTCTATTCTAAATTCTGCCCAACTTCTTTTCCTGGCACATAGTAGCCACTCATTAAATATATATTGACTTAATTAATGAACAAATTATGTGGGTAGTTTTATGAGCTATTACAATAATTCTAAGAATTCCAGGGTTAATTAGTGTCAGGAGAAAAATGATTATTCTGGCTATGCAACAAAATGATATTTACAATTTGTAACAATATCTAAAAGACATGACATTTTGGGAAACGTCATAACTTTTTTCTTATAACTTACAAACTTAAAATTTAGATATATAAGATTTTTATATTATTTCAAAAACTGATTTGAACTTTAATCTTTGCTATATTTTTCCATAAACTATATCCTAATGTTTGTGGATGTGAGAGTACATTTATTAATACTGATGGCAGATTGATAGCTCAGTTCTCTTAAGGCATTTCATTCTTAAATTTAATATAATTTAAAAAATTTTTTATTACCAAATTAATATTTACTCACTCTAGAAAATAAAGAATTCAAATCATACAAAATAAAGTTCCTGACTTTTCCATAAACCAGTGCTCTCCCCTGATTGCTTTAGAGTTTATATAGGCATTCATGAATAAATACATATATGTATTTGTTTCATTGTTTTGTTTAAAAAATGTTTTTACTTAAACGGTATGGTACCATACTTATTTTTCTGCAGCTTGCTTTCTTACTTAACAATATTTCCAGGATCCACATAGGTTTACCTCACTATTTTTACCTGATGCCTACCAGTTTATATTATGGACTCACTGTAGTTTATTTTTTTAAACAGCAATAAGATCAAGCATTAAGATGGTCATAAAGTTTATTTCCTCCATAGACATTTATCGCCTGACCCTTTCTTCTGCTTAGTTAGCAGCATTCATTGCTTCAGAGGAGTGCTAACACACCCAAATGACTCAGTTAGTTCATTTCTTAACTTTTAAGCTTCTAAGTAAGCTTTGGAGAATCATGGCCAAAAAAAGTCTTAAAAGTCATTTTTTTCTTTTGACAAAAGGTTGTTTTTGTTTTTGCTTTTGTGCTTAGTTTTGATACTCAAAATTAAAATTCAGGCAGAGCTGAAAAAATAAAAATCCATAAACAATAGCTTGGAAAGAGAACAGCTGAAGAGGCAGAATAACTATTTCTCCTCCATCCCCACCCGCACCAGCACACCAGTTAATGTTGCTGGTCCTGGGCATGGAAGGGATTGGAAGGTCAGGTGTCCACTTGGGTCTTTGGGGATAGAACATTTTGACCAGGTACCATTAAATTATTGGAGGGAGGGAGGTCCCAATGATCTATTACCTCATAACAAATTACCACAAAACTTCAGTGGCTTAAAACAGAATCAATTCTCTTATTACTTCTCAAAATTTCTGCAAGTCAGAAATTCAAGAGAGGTTTGGCTGGCCAGTCTTGGCTCAGGATCCTCCCATTCAGCAGCAGCCAGACAGTGGCTTGAGCAGAACAGCAGTGGTGGCAGCTGGGGCTGGCCGGGCATCTGTCACCAAGTCTCAGGGCCACCCGTGTGGTCTCTGCTACACACGTGCTAGTCTGGGCTTCCTCAGAGCAGAGTGGCCTCAGGTCAGCCAGACTCCTTACATGCCAGCTCAGAACTCCAAAGCCAAGTGTCCCAAGAGAACGAGGCAGAGTGCGTGACTTTTTTACGACCTTGCTTAGAAGTCGCATAGTGTCATTTGTACCACACAAGACCCGTTGAGGCAGTCAAGAAGTCCTGCCTAGGTTCAAGGGAAGAGGACAGAGACCCACCCGACCTCTTGGTGAGAGGAATGTCAAAGTCTCATTGTAAGAAAAGCATGTGAGTTGGGAGATATGCCTGTGGCTATCTTTTGAAAATACAGTCTGCCTCAGGGAAGAACAATAGAACTGCAGACCCTCAGATAAGTTTTGTGTTATCTGAGTGTAGAGAGAACTCATTCTCTGCTTCCTGTCTGGGACCCTGACAGGCAGTAGGCCCCTCACAGCTCTCTTCACTATCACAGCAAATGCAGTAGCAGCTGGCTAAAAATGACAAGTGTAGTTCCAAGAAGGGAGGGGCCCTGAGGCAGCCCTGTGAGACCTCCTGTTGCCCATAGTCAGGAGGGAGAAGAGCTGGATTTTCCCATACTCCCCAGAAGATGGGAAAATACGCTGAGAGAGAGCATGGGTACAAGAGAGCCTGCATAGTATGAAGGGACATCTTGGTTGTGAAGAGGGAATGGCTTTCTCCACAGGAAAGCCATGCCACCCTTGAACCGGAAGCAGATAGGGTGGCAGCCATCTAGGGAAGGCTGGGAGTGGGCTGGTGGGTGTGGTGAGAAGGGAGTGAATTCCCAGAAGAAGGTATAACAGATGTCTACACCTTGAGAATGGTATCACACCCTTCAGCAGATGCCAGTGCGGCAGACACCAAGCAATGGCTCCCTAACCCCAAGTCTGAAGCTCTTTTAGTACCTGGGAATTTACCAGGCATTCCAGGGGGAAGGAAAGAAGAAGAAAGTCCTGAACCGACCAAGTTTGTCTGAAGTGACCAGAGTAAGTTTTCTGCCATCAGACTAAATGGGAACTTAGCATCTTTATCTTGAGTTACAGAAAAATAAAGAACATTACCAATTTTGTTTTCATACCTGAGGTTTTGACTTGTAACAATCATACAAACTATATAACGATTCCTCATCAATGGATATTTTTAAATGTTTCAAATTTTTCACTGTAAAAATTATGCTGCAATGACAATTTCTATGTGCTTACTTATATACAGGTCTATTTCTCTAGGAAAGATGCCTAGAAGTAAAAATTCAAATGATTCTTTGTGCTTTTCTACAAAGAGCTGTCCCACCCAACCATTTGCTTAGAACAACCTTTATCGTATTACTAGAATGTGAGTTTCTTGAAGGCAGGGGGTTTTGTTTGTTCTGTGGTATTTGCATAATAAATATTTGTTGAACAAACTATTCACATTTTTGTGTCAAATAACTATGCTCTCTTTTCAAAATGTATATCTTTGAGATAATCTCATGAACCACTTTTTCTCAAGACAGTATCCTATTTCCTGAATAATACTAATTCCAGAAGCAGACTATGAGCCAGCTAAGGAAGTTGGAGGAGGAATTTGAGTGGGAAGGGGGGACAAGGATTGCTGCTCAAGATTATCAAGTTTGATCACCAATGAAACTGCAATTTTTACAGCATGTTGCTGGGAGTCTTGAAGAGGTTTGGTTTTCTAATAAATCCTCTCAGTAGGTAACATATCTGCCTCCCCCACCCATCACCACCAATAAATTTTGCAGTAGTCATCACTGATAATTTAAACAGGGATTGTTTGGAACAAACTCTATCCACTTTAACTGAGAGGCAGAGGAGTAAGGAGGCCAGAAGGGAAGAAGGGACACCAAGGATATAAACTCCCCTAACTTCATTTTGCCGGGGGCGTACCTTGCGTGAGATTACAGATGACAGAGTTCAGATTTACAGAACTTCCGTTACTTGACAGATCTCATCTGTGAATATCACTGACTGTCTACTTCTCAGGTTTTAGTTTACCAATCTGTCAGTCCAGGTGAAATAAATCCACCAGACAAGTGCTCTACCTAATTCTACTTGATATATAAAGCCTGCTACATTATTAGATGTCAGTAAGAGCTAAATAATACCACGATGTTGTCATCAACAAGTTCAGTTTTCACTTCTTTTTTAATCCAGGTCAGCCTAGGTGATTAGAACAGTGTTTGCCCTCTCAGTCACAGTGGAAACTGACTTTTAAAAATCTCCAACAAATGACTGTAAAAAAAAAAAAGAAAATGCAGACCAGGACATTTCTCAAATAAATATTAAAAATCTAGATAATTTTTTCAGTCAGTTTGTGATTTAAACTTTGAGCTAGATATAATTACGGAATAGATAGACCTTGGGGGAAAAAGAGGTGGTAGGGAAAAATACATTGCAAGAGTACACTTCAGGCAGTTCTTGAGATTTTTGGGCTACAAAATACGTTCTGTTTCTTTAAATCAATAAATATAGCAAAGGTCTCACACTAATATTCTCAGAGAAGAAAAATGCAAGGCTAGTGAAATAAATAAAAGGAAAATCTATATGAAAACTTAAATTGTTTTTCATTCTTATTTATTTCACTTTGTCAATTGACAAATCAATAGCGGATGAGTATATTTTAGCTTTGCCTGCAGACTAGTAATTTATTTTTTTCTGGGTTTGGATTACAGGTGTGTTTCTACTGAGGGAGGCTCTTAGCATTTCAAAAGGGTATTAATAAAGCAAGACGTTATCAGATTGAACTGACCTAGATGATCCCTTCTGTTCACAGGGCTCATTCTTTGACAATCTCCAGGCCTCAGTTTAGATGCCATTCAAAAGTGACTGGATGTCAATGTGTATTGAGTGCTCGCTAGGTGCCTCACAATTTACATGTGCTATCACATTTCATTCTCGTAACAACTTTATGAGTTAACCCCATTTTAGAGTGGAGGAAATTGAGGCACAATGTACTCATATGTCCTTAGCTATTACACTGTCTCTATGGAATGATAATAGAGGTAGCCTGGCTCCAAGGCTTATGCTTAACCATGGTGCAATTAATCCCTCTAAGGTAATAATAGTGAAGAACGTTAAAAACAAGACTACCTTGGTTCAAATCTTGGCGCTGATACTTGCTGTGTGATTGTAGGCAAATAATTAAACTCTTGGTAGCTATTGGCTCAGGAATAGCAATAGTACCTGCTTCACAGTGTTGTTATACAGACTAAATGTTAGAATTAAGAGAGCTTCAACAGTGCCTGGTGTTTGGAAACAATTTAATGAGGAATCCAACCCACAGATGTTTTTCTTGAATGAAGAAGGCAATACACCAACATAAAAAAAACTTTAAAAAAATTACTAAAGTTCTATGCAGATTCAAAGGAAGATCACATGTTAATAAATGAAAGAAAAGAATGACATCTTACATAACAGATGACTATTCCTCACAATTTAGTGCTAAGTAGAATTTTACATATTTGACAAATATTATCCTCTGCTACACCTTGTGCTTTGGAATCATGATTAATGATGTCAGAAAAAGCTACCTATAAATCTCAAAGTATTACCTCTGACAGTGGCTCCACAAAGTGGCTGAATCACCTGGGAGCTTTTTAAAATCATGTATACCCTGGCCTTACTCCCAGAGACTCTGATTCTTCAGAACTGAAGGGGGAGCACCAAGGAATTTGCACTTGGTGTTTTGTTGTGTTGCTTTTTTTTCTTTTTAATCTGAAAGTCACTGATTTAAGAGAGTTGGACACCACTTAGCTGCATTATGCTCCAGTCCCTCCCCTATTTTTCGAGGAATGCCAGGGAAAATCAGGCCACAGCTGAGCGATCACCCTACTACTGACTCTGTCCTGGGCTTTATTGATGTCGTTGCTCTTCTGTTCATGGATTTCCCACCAACTTTAGCCCCTACTGCTGGGGATTAATAATATTGGAGATTTTAAAAAAATACCAGATTAGAAACATATTAGGAACCTAGTATTTAATTTTATTGGTGACTAAAACTGTGGTTGAGATTATCGACAAAAAAAGAGAAATGTTTTGGTAAACACTAGTTTTTTAAACAATTAAAGCAGGTAAATTATTCATTTCCACTAAATAATGTAGATTCTACTCTGTTTCAGACACTAGCTTATTTTTTTTTCTTACATTAATTATTTTCTCTTCATAATAATTCTGTGAGGTAGGCATTATTTCACCATTTTGTTGATTAGGAAACTGACATTCATGATAACTTATTCAAGGTCCTGGCCAGTAAAGGCAGAGCTCAGATTCATGTCCAGATTTCTGAGTCCATGTTCAGAGTTGTTTCCCCTTCGCTAGACGAACAGGGGGTCATTTCTCTCTTTTGTGGTGAAAAATATATTAAACTAGGTTTTTTTCTAATGCATTATCAATTTTTATAATATCTTTTGTAACCTTACTTTTCAATAGACAGTCTTTTTTAGGATTACTCCACAGCCTCCACAAGGAGTAGGCAGTGAAAATTGGCAGCACAGTCCAGAGTCTGATTTAGTCAAACATCAATCCACTTGCAAATGTCCTTGGAAAAGAAAAAGTGTCTTTTAACACTTTGCCAAGCATTGGAGAGGAGGCTGGTTTGAAGGTTATACGAGAGTTTTCTTCCCACAGTTCAGAACATTCTACTTCACAGCTTCAAACGTCACTAGGTAATTTTTTTTCTCTCATTTGATTGCTTTTTAATACACTTGGAGATGAAATTCTCCCCATAAGACACAGAAAACTGCTGGGTAACCCTCCAGGTGGACCTAGCTGCTTGTGACCCTTCATTTTGGGTTAGGTGCCCTCTCACCTTGTTCTCAGAGGGACAGCAGTCTTGAAGCAGGATCTTATTTCCATGCTCAGGAATTGAACTCAGCCAGGAGTCCACCAGGGGCTAGAGGCTACAAGCAATGTTCCCTGGCTCTTGCCCCATTTGAACACAAAATGTATTTCAAGGAGGCAAAAACAGGTACAAAGTATATTATTAGAGACATGGCACAAAGTATGGGAGAGAACACAGAGAAACTATTTATTTAAGTCAGAAGCAAGGCAGAAATAAACACCCGGAGAGGAGTGCCAACGTCCTGAATGAGGAACGCAGTAAACAGGTGATTTAAATCAGCAGTCCTCAACCTTTTTGGCACCAGGGACCAGTTTCGTGGAAGACAATTTTTCCAAGGACTGGAGGTGGTGGGGTGGAGATGGTTTCGGGATGATCAAGCCGAGTACATTTATTGTGTACTTTATTTCTATTATTATTACATTATAATATATAATTAAATTATTATACAACTCACCATAATGCAGAATCAGTGGGAGCCCTGAGCTTATTTTCACTTGACACCCACTGATAGGGTTTTGATATGAGTCTGCAAGCAATTGATTTATTATGGTCTCTGTGCAGTCAAACCCCTCTGCTAATGATAATCTGTATTTGCAGCTGCTCCCCAGTGCTAGCATCCCTGCCTCAGATCCACCTCAGATCATCAGACATTAGATTCTCATACAGAGCATGCAACCTAGATCCCTCACATGTGCAGTTCACAGTAGGGTTCGCGCTTCTATGAGAATCTAATGCTGCCGCTGATCTGACAGGAGGTGGAGCTTAGGCAGTAATGAGAACGATGGGGAGCAGCTGTAAATACAGATGAAGCTTCGCTCACTCACCTACCGCTCACCTCCTGCTGTGTGGCCCGGTTCCTAAACGGCCACAGACCACTACCGGTCCGTGGTCCAGGGGTTGGGAACCCCTGATTTAACTCACTTATGTAGGACAGTCCTTCCAGGTCTTTGTTTACATTTGGCCAATTATCTTGTTTCTTTTTTCACACCTGATCAGTCCTAGGACCCTTCCCAACATGCGTGTGCAACTTTTTGCTAAGATGGATTCCATCGCAGAGGCCTGTGGGTGCATGCCCACACTTATTATGGGGTGGTGCCCCCCTCCCGTTTTGACCCCCAAGCCTTCCTGTACATGTGCAGACAGGGAAGTTTTCCTTGACCTCAGGAGTGGTCATCTTATCTCTTTACTTCAGCAGAGTTCAGCTTCTGCCATTAGCTTTGTCTTGGAGTGTCTGGGGGCAAACAAAGCTTCAATTTTACTCCACTTGACAAATACCAGCTGTCTGGCCCAGGGGCCCATCTATCTCCTGCCTCAACCTGACTCGGGATGCTGTCACCAAAAAGGGGAACGTTTGTAGTCTCTGACCAGGTGGCTTCTCTCCTGCCAGCTACTGCTCCCCACACCCGCTCCAGTTCCTCTGACTCTGCTCATCCATGGGGTCTCTTGGCTGAGCAGATTGAAAAATATTCTTAAAATATATGATGAAGCACTTCTGACCCGTTTAATAAAATCTAGGTGGGATGAGGTGGCTTCGTGACTGTGGTCAGTTTCCAGCTTCACCCCATTTTCCATTTTCATTCCTTCATTTATTCACTCATTCATTTATTCAGTACATACTTTCTAAGGGGAGCTGTGTGCCAAGTACTCTGTTAAGCACTAGGAATGATTAAGTATCTACTGTCTACCCTCAAGAAGCTGACCAAGAAGTGATTTATAAAAGCAGACTGATAGATCTAGTAACGGTGCCTGTGCAGGGTACTGGGGAGCGGAGGCCCACAGAAGAGGTGCATCTCTCCCAGCCTGGGGCTGGGCAGACGGTTACAGGGCAAAGTAGAGATTCAGGGGGAGGTTACCCCGTAGTTCATTCTAGTAAGATGTGTGTGAGGAATTGGATTGAGGTGAGAAAGAGGAGTGGAATGGGATTTGATGAGGCGCATTCTAGACGATGGAGACATTTTGAGCAAAGGCTTTGAAGAAGGAAAGTCATTGTGTGTGTGTGTGTGTGTGTAAGTATGTATGTGTGTAAGTATGTGTGAGTGCGGGGTGAAAGTGAGTGTGTATATGAGTGTATGTATGTGAGTGTGTGGGGATGTGTGTGTGAGATAGTTACTGAAATCAGTTCATTGTGTCATCAGGGAGCAGAACAGAAAAGTACAGAATGGAGGAATACATTCATAGCTGCCGTTTACTTCTACTTACTGATCAGAAATCCTGAGGTGTACAAAGAGCTACCTAAAGCCGGAAAATAAAGACCAGCACTCCTCAGAAACCTTGGCAACCCTTCCCCAAAGGCTTTTTCTTTGAGCTTTAGTTTCTTAAGTTGTGAAATGAAAAGCTGGGTCTCTGGAGTGATCAGGCATGAAGGTTCTGAGATTGGCTGCCTGGGTCTGAATCTTGACTCCAATTGCGAGTTCTAAACTGAGGTCAATTACTTAACTCTCTGGTGGGATGGAGAGCTGACTGGTGGACCATTACAGATGTCATCAACCAGAGGGCACTAGGTATTTACTGGGGCAGCTCTGCAACCACTCGTCCTCTTCCTTTTCAAGACCTACATCCTGCTTCCACATGTAACAGAACATTTGATGCTATAAACCAAAGATTATATTTATTAGTCCTTGTGTTCCATGATTATTCAGAAATTTGTATGGATGACATGTGTTATGGGTTGAATTGTGTCCCCCCCCCAAAAAAGATATGCTGAAATCTTAACCTCACAATATGGCCTTATCTGGAAATAGGATCTTTACATAGGTAATCAAGTTTAAATGAGGTCATTAGGGTGGACCCTGATCAAATATGACTGGTGTCAGAATAAAAAGGGGAAATTTGGACACAGAAATAGATACACAGGAAGGATGATGCAAAGACACACAGGGAGACTGTCACGTGAAGACAGAGGGTCTCAGTGATGTATCTACAAACCAAGGAACACTATAGATTCCTGGGAAACCCCCAGAAGCTAGGAAGAAGCAAAGGATTCTTCCTTCTGGGTGTCAGAGGGAGCATGGCCCTGCTGATGCCTTGATTTCAGACTTCCAGACTCCATAACTGTGAGACAATAAATTTCTGTTGTTTTAAGCCACCCATTTTGTGGTACTTTGCTATGGCAGCCCTAGGAGACTAATACAGCATGGTACAATTTCTTTTATTTAGTGGGTTCTTAGGAATGGTCAAATGCCAACACTTCATTATTTGCTCAAAATATTTTTCATCATAAGGAAAAAATGTGGAAAGGAAGAGTCAAAATATATCTATTTTTTTTACAGGCTATAAGATCCCCAAAAATGCAATAGAGAGCAACATTTTTGTCTGTGCTTAATTTCCAGTAGCTATCGTTGAAGTGCTGATGTAAATTTGGCTAAGTGGCTGTTTCCCACTGGAATGTGATCACACAAAAATAATGCAGGCTCTCAAGGGCTGTTCCAGCTTTTCCAAGGGAGAAAGTTGATAAGTACCCCAATGGTTAAGAGACTGTTTCAAACTTATGTGATTGTTACAGGCAAAGAAAAGATCATAGTCATGTAGGAAGTTCCAGTGTTCCGGAATCCTGCATGTGGCTGCCTGTTGGCCCGCAAGAGATAAAATAGTTTTTAAATTGAAAAGCTTGTGGCCAAAACAAAACACCCAGAATCTAAAGCTAATGGTTTTCTTCTTCAGGTATTTGTGCCCTATTATGTACTCAAAAACTTCTAAAGCCTCCAAAATCAACTCAAAACTCATTAAACATTTCTATCCTCCAAAGAAACACAAAATCTGAGACCTATAGTTTGCAAATCACGATCAAGCTCTGTATCACTTAAAATACACTCAAAATGTAAAGTTTCACTTTAACCCAAAGATCAATGTTTCCAATGAATGTATCAAGATTTATTGATTCATACACTCACCTTTTCATAATACCAAGGATCAACTGAGCACTAGTTTCTTCTTTAAAAGGAAAATTATCATTCAAATATTTCTTAAGATGACATTTTAATCAGATTTCCTGAAAAGTATCCCAAGGTCAGATATTATTTATTACCTGACATTTTAAAATAGAAATGTATTTTAGTGTTACATGGAATAAAGCCTCCATTTTTTAATTTTCTTTAAAAAATAAAACATTATTTGACTTTTTTGAGTAATCGAAAACAATGTAAGGAATAATTCTCTAAGGGGTTTAACAAAATGCTAAACAAAACTTAGTTTGCATTTTAATCCTGATCAAAAGCAAAGTGGCAGACTGTCTATAATGGCCTCAATCCAGAGCCCCTTTTCGTTCTCCTGGGATTTGTCACTATTTGGGAAATAAGAGCTTTCATTTTCTGTTCTATTCTCACCTAAAAACTCTCCTGTACTTTTTTTGGTCACTATTACCTTTGACTCCAAATCCTTTGTCCATTAACGTATTTGCCTTTGCTCCACAAATCCCTCATGACATGGAAGTCACCTAAGAGTCTTAGACGTGGCTAAAAGGGATCAAAATATTCTGTAAATTTTTAACAGGTAGTAACAAAGTCTTCTTGATTCAAAATTGCCCTCTTACCCCCAAAAAGCTCTGGTTAAAAGATCTTGTAAACTAACTGAGGCAATGTGCTGCTGCTTGGCCTTGTGTTTTCTTACAGCTCTACTAAATATTACAGTGATGCAGAGGAAAGGGGTGTAATTGCTTTTGCTTTCTTTTTATGAGCTAGTTTGTAGGTTCTTCTTCTGTGCTAAATACCTTTCAATGAATATTGCAAGAGCTGTGCACAGGTTTGTACCCCAAATGAAATCAGTTTGTTAATTTTCAGTTCTTTCTCAAAGGATGAAAAAATCTCCCCGAGAGACGCCTCCAATCTGAGCACCAGATTACCTGTGCCATTAAAATATAGAGCACTTTCAAAGTCACTGACTCGAATTTTTAAAGGCCATTGGATGGGCTTTAATTTTCATGACTTTTAAAGTCAATTAATTGCAAGTAACTCAGATGGGTTCTGTTCTGAGACTGTTTCCACTTTTGTTAAAACTGAGTCTCCCTCTGGGTCAGGTTAGTACTTGCTTTGTTCCTACTGAAACCAACATTTTGGGCTCAATGGGTTTTCTTTCACCTTATTTTCAGAAACTTTGCTATAAAAGAATTGCCTGCTCTGTCCCTGGCCTGAGATTGTGTATAACTCTTGCTTACATTCATCTACTCAAGTCAGGATTAAAGCTGGAATCTGAAACTCCTATCACAGTTTAAAATGGTGGTTTTCCCCAGAAGAAGACCTTAGAGTCATGGTCACAAGGAAGGCCGAGAACTAGGAAACAGTGTGGTGGCAGGATGAAGGTCAAAGATCTTCTCCAGAGGTCCCAAGTTCTATTCCAACAATTGCCTGGACATGTGGGTAATGTTGACTGAAAACTGGGATAAAGAACTTTTGGCCACTTATCCTTCCTTTATAAGTGCCTCTATATTCAAGCCCTTTATAGACTGTCCATAAGGACAAAAAAAATCAAACAAATGAATATTGATTTTTTCACAGCCCATGTTAGAATGTAATTTAAGAGAACTGAAAATTGTCCTGCTGTATTATGACAGAAGTGAAATAAACTGATTTTTTAACTCTCCTGAGACAAAGTTTTATATAACAGCTCTATTTAGAAATAATTCACGTACCATAAAATTCTCTCTTTGAAAGTGTACAATTCAGTGTTTTTTAGTATATTCAAATGATTGTGCCACCATCAACACTATCTAATTTTAGAACATTTTTATCAGCCCAAGAAGAAACCCTGTATTCATTAGCAATTACTCCCCATTCCTCCATCCCCCAAGACCCTAGCAATCACTTACGTACTTTCAGTCTCTATAGATTCGCCTCTTCTGGACATTCCATATAAATGCAATCATACAATATGTGGTCTTTTGTGACTGGCATCTTTCACTTAGCATCATGTTTTCAAGGTTCATTCATGTTGTACTTCATTCCCTCAGTATCAGTATTTCATTCCTTTTTATTGCCAAATTGTTGAACTGAGAAGATCAAGCTCAATAGCCCAAGAAAAACTATTTGTTATATGTTTATTACCTAGAGAAGCCTTTTCACATTAGCCTGATGTGATTTGCTCTATTTCTGGGTTAAGACACAAGAGCAGCTTGGTAAGTATTATCTCACTTCTGCCAGAGTGATGACTGGAAACAGAGTCATGTACCAATTAGGTAATTTGATGAGAGTTTAATAAAGGGACTCTTCAGAAAGTATGGGTGAGATGCGGACTCTCCGTGGGGTAGTGTAACACCCCAGAGCCAGTAGGAGCAAGGGACTCTTACCATGCCTGGACCTGAAGGGCAAGGAAGTGAAGCAGCAATGAGATCCCAGAGAGAGAGCTGTGGGGAGAGGACCACCTGGCAGGAGCTGGATGGTAGGAGGAGAGAGAATCGAGAGGGCCGGGAAGTTAGGGTGCTGGCAGTACTGCTCCGCCTGACCAATTGTGGCACTTCCTGGGGATCCATGTGTCCAGAGAGAAAGCTCTACAGAGGGAACAGATTGTGAAGAGTGAGCCAGGGAGGTGAGAGTGTGTGATTCATCCCTCTCCAGTGATGCTTCTAGATCTTCAGGAAAGCTATGAGCACCACAAGATGCTTGCCAAGAGTGTCTTTTTACTTTTTCTTTTTCATGGAAACCAGAATAAGGCTGAAGTGAGAGAGCAGATTTGGGTGCAGGAATACAAAGAGAAAGGAAAAAGAGAAATCAAAAATCCACAATCATGGAGGAGGGTTTATTATTTTTCCAGACCCATGCAGATCTCCAAAAGATAAGAGGGACTGAATGATATCAAGTGCGACCTGGGTGCATTTATATCCAAGAATAGAGAACTACTTAGTTCTAGATAAAATTATTCATAATAATAAAAGTTAGCCTTACTATGATCTCAACAAAAGATGTTCCTTATGATCCTTTAATGAAAAAATTTTTAAATGCATATATCATTATTTATTATTCAATGTCATTAGTTTTTTCCTCTTAGTTATTCCTTTAGTTTAATACTGCAATAACATTGTCTTATTCTCCCATTCATTATAAATGAACAGTACCACACTTATATTAGAGATTAAGTAAACTTTTGCTTGTTAGTTTGGAAAACCAACCACCACTTTTATAAATTTTGTTAGACTGTACATTATGATTCCAAGTAACAAACATTAAAATAACCTTTCATAATATGCCTATTTTTGAACTGGGGACTATTGATCTTAACAGCTGAATTGAAGAGGCTTGCCAGAAGAAGAGGGTCAGAAGGAAGGACATGGGGAGATGCAGTGATGAACTTTTTATAGGGAGATAAGAAATTTAGAAAGGCAATAAATCAGTGAGGAAAGTTTGAGTAGTGATGTTCAAAAAAGAAACTTATTGTATTAAAGGAGGGCAACATACTAGATTACATATGTCTTATCACTGAATTTTGAAGTATATATTTTTCAGCAAGGCATTGAGACAAACTAGATAAGAGATCATAGAATGTTTACATTCTTGCAACCAACCAAAGTGAGGCTGGCCAAGTTAATAGGTGAAATTAGTCCAAATGGAGAGAGGGTTCAGCTAAATTAATTGCGTCTGCACCTTTCCCAGTTACTCAAGTTACTGAGCCCCTCCTATTCTTAATTATTTTATAATAAGTAAGGCTACACCTTCTCCAAGGCTCCAAGAGCCAAACCAGCTGCAGGAAAGTGCCCTTTCCCCCAGTATCTTAGGCATCTGAACTATGCCAGTTCTTTGCAAATGGCATAACATTATATGTAGAAAATTCTAAAGTCATCAAACAAAAACCTGTTAGAACTAATAAATGAATTCAGAAATAACCATCCTTTGAGCGCTTATTCCATGCCCTGTGCTAAGACATTTACCTAATTGTGTGTTTATAGCCATGTCATGTGTAGCTATTAATTATCTTCATAATTAATATGAACACACTAGTCTTCACATCAGTGTGTCTGATCCCAAAGTGAGAGCTCTTTATCATCATAGTAAAGTTCTCTTATCAGAGAACTACATGCTTAAATTGTATTGCTTTAGACCTTTATGAATTATCTTTACTTAAATATGCAAAACTGGCAATGTTGATGATGGTTGTTGCATTAATGAAGACACATCAGAAATGATTCCCAGGTCTCTTGGTCAAAAAGTTCTTCCGAATAACTGTTTTTGTTTTATCTCAAGGACACCAAATTGCATTTATTTGATCCTGTTTTCTTCTTTGATTTGGCCTCTAGGAAGCACAGAGAAAATCATTGCCAACCTTTCACAACAAAATATATGCATTTCTGTATGCCAATTTTACCATAGATTTATTATTTTCCTGTCCATATTTTTCCTTTGCCCTAATTCTCTCATTTATTTACTTTAGTTACTTTTCATTTTGTGTATTTTTTAAACCAACTCAAATCCTTGGTAAAAAAGTATATTGGACTTCCCTGGTGTTGCAGTGGTTAAGACTCCACCTGCCAATGCAGGGAACACGGGTTCAGGCCCTGGTCCAGGAAGATCCCACATGCCGCGGAGTAACTAAGCCCGTGTGCCACAACTGCTGAGCCTGCACTCTAGAGCCCACGAGCCACAACTACTGAGCCCACATGCCACAACAACTGAAGCCTGTGCGCCTAGAGCCTGTGCTCTGCAACAACAGAAGCCACGGCAATGAGAAGCCTGCACACCACAAAAAAGAGTAGCCCCTGCTCACCGCAATTAAAAGCAAGCCCGAGCGCAGCAACAAAGACCCAACACAGCCAAAAATAAATAAATTAATTAATTAATTAATTAAAAAATAAAATATATTAAGTAAGTAAATACAGTATATTTAATGTGATTCTTTTTCTTAATTTAATATTTACTTTATATTGGAGTATAATTGATTTACAGTGTTGTGGTAGTTTCAGGTGTACAGCGAAGTGGCTCAGTTATACATATACATATATCCATTCTTTTTCAAATTCTTTTCCTGTAGAGGTTATTACACAATATTGAGTAGATTTCCCTGTGCTATACAGTAGGTCCTTGTTGATTACCCATCTTATTTACAGTAGTGTGCATGTGTTAATCCCAAACTCCTAATTTAACCCTCTTCCCCACATTTCCCCTTTGGTAACCATAAATTTGTTTTCTATGTCTGTGAGTCTATTTCTGTTTCATAAATAAGTTCACTTGTATCATCCTTTTAGATTCCACACATAAGTGATATCATATGATATTTGTCTTTCTGTGTCTGACTTACTTCACTTCGTATGATAATCTCTAGGTCCATCCATGTTGCTGCAAATGGCATTATTTCATTCTTTTTTATGGCTGGATAGTATTCCATTGTATATACGTACCACATCTTCTTTATCCATTCCCCTGTTGAAGGACATTTAGGTTGTTCTATGTCTTGGCTATTGTAAACAGTGCTCATATGAACATTGGGGTGCATGTATATTTTCAGATTATGGTTTTCTCCAGAAATATGCCCAGGAGTGGGATTGCTGGATCATATGGTAGTTCTATGTAATTCTAATTAATATATTTGGCAAGAATTTATCAAGTGTTTGTTATATTACCAGAACTATTCTAGGCACTGCATATTTACTGAAATCTCCAAAATAAAAACAGTAACATAACTATATGTTATTCTGATATTTGAAATATAACTTCATATTATTCTTATTTTACTAGCCAAACAATGTCTAGCCAAAAATATAAAATTATCACAGGAATATGCTGACTCTGGTATTCTGCTTTCCTCTATCACAACACACAATGGCCTTTAAATCTATTTTTTAACTATAATGAATACTGTCAGTTTGAACAGTTTAATGCATGAAGCATGCAGATCAGTTACAACCAAAACACATTCATGAGTACAGCTACAATAGCACAAAGCACCAATGGAGTTTCTTCAACATCTTTAGAGACATTAATCAATCCTCAAAACTATTTTTTCTCATCTGAGTAATATGCCAGCAACTCTAGGCCAGAGAAGGGGAATGAATTATACTTCATCTGACCCTTTTCATCAGATAAAAAAGAAATGCAATAACAGAACCCAAATGCAAGTCAGAGTTGCCCGTTATGACTAATAATCCAATTCTACAGAGAAAAGAAGAAACAAACTAAGAGATCAGTCAGGATTACCTATAACAGACATATTTAATTCAGTTTTGTTATCCTTAGGATTTATCTCACTCACTGAGTGCTCTGGCTACTTTTGAGAAAGTGAATTAATTATTAAGCAATTTCTATAAAGCTACTTGACAGCTTTTTCATTCCGCCCCAAGAGCAATGATGCAAACAAATGCAGTCACAGAGTAGAATGAAATTAAAGTTTCAATTGATTTCAATTATTGACTACATTTCAGCTAAATAGGGAATTTAAGTTTAGTTCCCTCATCTGACTTTAATTTTCTACAAAAGAGAAAGGACAGATGTTTTAAACTTTTTGATTATTTATTTATGAAACATGTATTTTAATGCTTTTTGTACCACAGCAACTATTATCCACTGTTTTTCTATGAATAGAGACCCCTCTAATTAATAGGTTTACTGATTATTCATAATTATTCCAGAGAAGATTGATACTTAATTCCATCAAGACAAAACAAATCTCCTAAATAGTTTCAAGAAAGGACAATGGAAATTAGAAGCTAGTATTAGAATTGATGATCTGTGAGCATATTTTCAGTCATTTTTTAAATGTTCTGACTATATCTCTGGTTGCCTGGTATAATGATTTCAAAATTAGATAAACTACATTTTTATGTTAAGAAGAAACCTGAGATATACTTACAAAAGGAACCCAATTAAAATCTTTCTACTGTTATCAAAGTCATCAAATGTTAAATTACAACCCTCCTTAGGTTTTACTCAACAGTAGAGTTGACCTTTTAAACCAAAGAATTTCTTTGAATGAATCATTTGTGCAACTCTTTCTGATCAATGTTAATGACAAATGAAAATTATAAGAAGTATTATAATCACAATTAATACATATGCCATTTAGAGTGTTTTCTGTTGTGAGTCACTGACAACCCTTCCCAAACAGGCTTAAACAGTAACAGGCGGTTGATTGACTCATGGAACTGGGGTCCTCAGTGCAATACCTTCAACATTTCCATTCCATTTTCCTTTTTATTTTTTTTTCAGCTGTGTCTTCCTCTAGAATTTAGTTTTTTCTTCGGATGGATCCCCCTCAAGGAAGCAAAATGGCTCATACACTCCAGATGTCACACTGGTGCACCAAAATATCCAGGGAGAGATCATTTATTTGAGTTACTCTCTCTGAAAAGCAAGCAAATTCCTCTTCAACAAAAACTCTCATCTAACTGGTTTGAATCTGGCCACTTGCAGAATCAATTCCTGTGGCCAGAGAAAGGCCCTGATTGGCTTGTGCCTGAGTTCCTTAGCCAGTCACTGTGGCCAGAGGGGCAGGACCTCCCTGACTGTCTAGGACCAATCAAGGCTCCCCACGGGACATGGTAGAGGGGCAAATCCCACCCAGATCACAGGCTGCTACACCCGGCAGAAGAGGAATAGATGTCAGGGAGACCGGTATGTGACCACTTCAGTTCCTAAACTTTTTTCGGGTTTTTTGTTGTAGTTGTTGTTGTTGTTCAACTGTATTCACAGGAAAAGGGTGGGGGCATAATGTGAAACCCAAGCATACACTAAGGCAGTTATAAATAGAAGAAGAAGCCTTCTTCTATTATGGTGAGTCCCAAATTCCCATTTCTGAGATTTTACCAAAGACTCAAACACTGAAGTTTGCTTGAATTCTAGATCAAAGTAAATGTGGCTTTTTATAATATTTTTTCACTGTTTTTAAGAAACTTTGCTTTCAAGAGTTTACTGCATCTGGCTCTTAGGCTGTCTGTCATTCCAGAAAAATCAGCAGGCATGAGGATTCCCACCTCCTTCACAGCTTCCCGTGAGGCAGCTGCCTCTAGGTGATGTCACTTTGTGAGAATCCAAGGGCAAAGAAGCAGCTAAGTGAGCTGGAACCTTCTCTCTGGCACAATCAGGTAATACGTCCTTGTCGTGGGCATGGAGACAAAGAGACCCGCTAAACCAGCAACTCCTCATCTTCCCTGGTGCTGGAAAGTAGAAATAGATATGTTGAAGAATGCATCCAAACAAATCAGTAAGTCCCGCCTCTAAGTCCATAAGGGGCAAATCATTTCTGATAGAGAAACCTCTAGCTTTATTATTGAACTGTCCTTCTTTTCATAACTGTTAGAAAAGACCATAACAGTATCTAAGCATCTAGTGAAGGAATTCCAGTACCTCTCCTGAAAGGAAAAAGATGTCTTAACCTAACCAAAATAGTAAAGTTAGGAACTCAGGAATAGGAGTAGTCATTACCTATTTAGTATAAGTTATTCTTTTAAAACAATAGAATTCGCAGTGTTTTCTATTTGAACCTTTTCATTTTAAGTGTCTTAAAATTGAGTCTCTAATAAATCCTGTCAGCTTCACAGAAAAACATCATACCCAACTAATCAAAGTCCTTTAAGTAGCCGAGTGACATGTCTGTTAGTGCCTAGAGCAAGTCAAAGAAGTAATCTGTCTTGACTTAGGTAAAGCCGTAGACGCTGTCCTACTTGGCAAGCATTCCTTTTGCACTTACTGCACGCCAGGCATGGTGCTTGTCACTGTCCAAATTTCCAACTTCACCACCAGCAGCACTGACTGAAGCTTGCAAGAGGAGGGTGTGAAGAATGGGAGAAATTAGAGGGGGAGAGAGGGAAGAGGGAAGGGAGGGAGAGAAGAAGAGAGGAAAGGCAGGAGAAAAGGAAAAGGGGGAAATATTTATTCATCGCTGGCCAATTAATGCTGCTAGCTGGCTTCTTTCCTTGCCACGATCTTGTTTAGTGAGAATGGAGGTGAGAAAAGGGAGAAAAAGTCAGAGGGAAATTGATAAGGAGAGAAAACTCTGCCCCAGAGCTTTCCATCACCTCCACTCAGTCAGTCTCAGGGCCATTCTTAATCCTCACACCATCCACCTCCACACCTATATTCAGTGGCACCTCTCTAGAGCTACTTCCCTCATCCCAGAGTGTTGGAAGACAACTTCAATGCCTTGACACCACCAGGTATGAAACAGGAGAAGATATGTTCCTGGTTCCCAAAGACATGACTCTGAATAAATATTCCAGTGGCAGTTATGGTCTCAATTACTACATACAGTAGTTCTGTAGTTTATTGAATTCCCTCCCTCATGCACTGAGGCTCTACTATTGTCAGTGACTAGTCTAGGTGATGGGAGGCACTGACGAACAAGGTCTCTCTTACGGAGCTTACATATTAGCAGGGCACATACGTAATGTACAAAGAAGTTAACAAGAATGTATAAGGTGGTAGATTTTTTTTTGAGCTATACAAAGAATTAAAACAGGATAACATAATAGAATAATTAGGTGGCTAATTTGCACTGTGTATCAGAGAAGATCTAATAGTTAAGTTGAGTCTACTAGGCAGCTGTACCCAGGGCCATTTTTCTGAATGGCTGAAGGACAAGAAGGAACCAGCCTTGCTAAAATCAGAGAGGATAGCATCTAAATGAGAAAACAGGTAGTGCCAATGTCCTAAGATGACAACAAATCTGACTTATTCAAGGATCTCAAGGAAGACCGGTGTGACTGGAGCACAGAGGGTGAGGGGAGAGTGGTGTGAAATGGGGTTTGAGAGGGAGCAGCACGAAAGGCATTGTGGGAAACTCCTAGGGTTTGAGGAAGTCATTGAGTTAGAGAACTCTGGCATTATCAATATTATCAGCCGCCAGCCTTATCAGTACATATTGCAAATCTATTACATTTTAAAGAAATTTGTGGACTTTTCTGGGGTCGGTCCAAAGCATGATAAGAAAGATTATTTCCATGAGAAAATGCTTTCTGAATTCCAGAGAAGACACTCACACAGTCTCTTCAGACTTGATTCATTTGCAGCCTGGGTGGGGAATCTTCCTCTAAAATGGCTTGGATATTGTCCCAATATTGTATCACTGTTTACCTTTTTCTTGAGGTCAGATTTGGAAAATGGATAACTGCAGATTATCTGAATCTTGTAGGCTTCGAGGAGAACCTGGCTTACCATTTCTCTCTTTACCAATGTATATGGAGCCTTACCACTGGAAAGTCATCTGTCTGGGGCGGGGTCTATAATTCTTGTTTTGTTTAATTTGTTTGAAAATGTCTTCTGACAAAAAAGGAAACAATTAATTCACACCATCTTCTCCTTCTCAGTTTTAAGTAAGACAACTTTCACTTTGAATTTTTTCATAAACCTTTTTGACCTTAAAAAGCAATAGTAATAAACCATCACCACTTTGAAAATTGCATTAGTAAACAAAACATGAAATACGATTATATATTAAGTTATTTGTGAAAATTATTCTCTGAGGTTCAATGATTTTATTTTGATAAATATATCCCATTTTCTAGGATCAGAGATCACTCTAGTATATGTCATAGGCCACATCAAGTAATTTGAAACATGTTGGGACATAAATAAATGTAAAATGGTGTTCTTCAAAAAGTTAATGGCTATCTGATGCACAAAAGATTTATTTTTCATTCAGTTAAGTTACTCAGATAGAAAATGATAATATTTTTATCACTATCTTTAAATGGCTGAATCCTTATTGTAAATTATCTTCTAGGGGAAGGTATTTGGGGGACTACTTTCTTGAGACATTAGAGCAATGTAATGTAAGCTTACCATGAGTTCAACAGACCCACAAATTCAGAGGCTAAATAAATTGATAAAGTAATTTAATAAAATTGTTATATGATTTTCCAGTTTGTGATATTCATCACACATAATATTGCCATAACACTTTCAAAAAACTTTATATTATGGAAAACTTCAAACATACCCAAAAGTAGAGAAGATGGTATATTGAAGTCTCATATACACACCACCCAGCTTCAATAATTTTCAGTATTTTGTCCATTTTATTTTATTATTCCACTCAATTTCTGATAAGAAAATTAAGAACTGAAAAAATATATGCAATAAACTTGTAGGTATTTTGAAATTAACTGTAAGGTCACTATCTTTCCTAACACTATATATCTTTTTATAATTTTCTTACTTTTAATCACAAGTATTAGATCAGATTTCCTAAGTAAAAATGTAAGATATAGTGACTCCTTATCATGTTTTTTTCACAGCATCACACCTCTCAGTGACTTGTGGGAATTCAAAAAGAGGTAAGTACTGATTGTTTTGATGTTTCTAGCTTTTCTGTTTCAGAACCATAGTTGTAAGAGGGGAGGTTGGCAAGAGAGCAAAGGAGTGAGATAATAGCTGAAAAGGACAAAACGGGAACCATCTTATTGCTTGATGATACTCGATGAGTTTAGGTGGAATGATGTTAATGACAGGAGAGCAATCTCAGGATGTGGGAATCTCTGTGAAAGATCATAAACTTCTTTGTGTGCTTGTGCCTAATGAATCATCTTAGACTTGCTTCCCTGCTTGTAGAAGCCAGTCTTAAAATCTCCATCCCTATAGCCATTATATTACTAAGGTTTCTGTTATCTCTCCCATGTATTTCTGTGATGGCCTCTTCCTCACTCTCCCAACCCCAGTACATTTTCCACACTATCTACCTTTCGTCAGGAAAATGTTTCTAAAACTCAGTGATGAGCAGATTTGACATTCTCCAGTGGTTCCTCATTGACTTCAGGGTGAGGCTGTCTCTTTAGTGTGACTTAGGTGAACATTTTAAACCTGACTCCAGCTTAACTCTTTGCTACCACAGTATGTTGAATTTGTTGCACGAACTGGGAAGACTGTCCAAGGTGTCCCTTCTGGGTGAAAACTAACTTCACACCATCTATTTATTCTTCAGATTATCCTCTCACTCAGGGTCCTGACCCCTTATCGCTGTGAAGTGCTCTTCCACTGCTCCCATAGCACCAATGAGGCTATGGTGTAAAGCCTGTTGACATTCTCGTTCCCCAGTAAGACAAGAACTCTCTGAGGCAGGGGCCATGCTGTACTCATCACTGCATCCTCAGCCCATGTCCATCGCTCAGCACATATTAAGTGTTCAGTAAAGGTTTGTTGTAGAAATGGCTGAGTGAGTGAATGAAAAATACGATTCTGCTTTTTTCAGTAAAATAATTCCCACCAAAATGGAAATAAGTAAATAAATAAATTTTAAAAATTAAAAATTTCAGAAAAGGAAAGAATCATCATTTAGAGTATCATTTACTATAATAGAAGTTATGGTAGAAAGTTCCTTCTAGTCAAGTATAAAGTTCTAGAGCTATTTTCTTAATATATACTAATATTTTTAATATTATATCTTCTTATCTACTTTTTAAAATAGATATATTCCAGATCCATAATCTTAACATATTATTATTCATTGTATCAAGTCCATAGCAACAATATACCTCAGTGGGGTTTCACTAGCACATTATTGTTGTGAGTTGAATAGAAGTCTTCCACCTTCCCAGCCCACATGACTTAGTGTACTTAATAAGAGCAACCAGAATAGCTCCAGCTTCCCTAAGAGACTCCTAAGAGAATGGATAAGAGGAAGTCGAGTCTATTTTTTACTCAAGAAACCAAGCACACTTTCCCCAGAAACTGGAAAGCACAGGTTATTTAGGTTTTTGATGGAATTTATTGATTTGTTAGTGTTATGTTTCAGTGTCTCTTGCAACTTTAAACCATTTGTATTCTATACACTGCCTTACATTCTTTCAGAAACAGATGGGACATAAATTTAAAACAAATAAAGGTACAGTTTAATCTATATAAACTACAGCGTTGTCAACACTTAATCACATAATATGTTGGTGTATTTGTTTCATGGTTATGAGATTGAGTTGATCAATTTTTTTTCTTACAGGATGAATCCATTGCTTTACTTTGTTTATATGATATTTATACTTTCTTACCCTAAGTAGAGAATGTGACTGACTGCTTCATTTAAGTAGCCCTGATCTTAATGCAATGCATAATAGAGAAAAGATATGAAAAAATATGCCACTTCTTTAAGTTCCTGGGGGAATATACAGCCCTTTCAAATACATTTAAGGATAATTTGTCTAAAATGTTATAATCCAGCCTATAATTTATTTTTATTTTCAAACCTTTGCTATCATTTTCTTTATTATATTTGCTCTTCTGCCAAAAATAAAGCATATATCTGACAATATGTATTTTTAATAAAGTTATGGAAGAGCTTTCAGCTTTAAAACACATAGGATTTGATAAAGGTCTTCCAGTCTTATTTTAAGAATAATAGTGAAGATTCTATGATTCAGACTGAACAAACATTTATTGAAAAGCTACATGTTCCAAGTGCTTTCTCGTGATATCTCATGTGATCTTTATAACAATGTGGTGAGGAAGGTATTATTAGCATCTCTGTTTTACAGATGGGCAACTGAGACTCATGGGAACTAAGTTGCTTACTGTTACACAACAGAATGGAAAATACCTATGAAGCAGCCTGACACATGGTAGGCATTCAGTTAATACTTGCCAAGCCAGAAAATACACTGCATTTTAAGACAAATACTGTTTCTTTTCATCATTCTCAAATCCCACCACACTAAATGAGTAAACATGAGGCTTAGCAAGCACTCTGACTCATTTATGTATGTAATTTTGTAAGCAATCTGTTATTTTATCTGAACAGGATATTGAACTGTCTGCCATTTAAAAAAAAAACCTCTTTAAGCATGTTTGAAGCCAATCTTCTCAAATTATATTGTATTATTAGTCCAACATATCTCTTTCCTTTATTGTTTTATTGAGGTATCTAAGAGAAATTGTTTCAGCCAAAGTAGTTTGAGATTCTTTTAGTCAATCTAGAAAACCATCTCCTATGTTTAATCAATGCTTACCTGTCCTAACACTGAAGTTTGGGATTTGCAAATGGCAAATTGCTTTAAGGTCAGTCTTCATGTTTTACTAATTTTTCCCCTCAAGCTCCTAACATGCTACCTAGTATATCATAGATATTCAGTAAATATCAGATAAGTGAAATGATGGCTGAACAGTTTCCATATTGAATGTCACACACATATTGAACAAGTAATTCCTCCCTGAAATGTTTCTTTGGGTTGGATTCAATAAGGCTAGTTAAGACAATGTTCAAACTCTACTACTTGCTTACTGTGGGAATTTGATCTATTCACATAACAGCTGTAAGCCTCAGTTTTCTCCTTTTTAAAATGGTAACAATGAATTCTATTCACTGTAGTGACAAATGTCTCGTAAAGGTCTGGAAATGCTGTGGGGGCACACAGATATCGGAAGCAACTTAGAATAAATAAACTGGTTGTCAAAAAGTACAGAGTTCAATCTCTTAATAAACAAGATCTTCTATGATTTGGATTTTGCCTGCTCCTTGACTTCAATTTCAACCTCCAACCCCCTATTCCTTCCCCACCACTCCCACTACCCACATATTGCACATACACACACTCACACACACACACACACTCACAGGCTATGCTTGAATCACACCCACTTGCATTTTCCACAGACTCCCATATTCTCCTTTATTTGATGACTTTACATATGCCATTCTCTCTGCGTGAAAGTCTTCTACTCCCCTTTATTTACCTAGTAGGCTCCCAGGTTTTCCTGGAATCTAAACTCAAGCCTTATCTTCACATTTTAAAGCCTTTCCTGACCACAGTTCAAGTTAGAAGTGCCTCCTCTGCTCCCACAGAACAAGATACTCATTACCACACTGGATTGTGATTGGCTGTGGACTTGCTTGAGAGCAGAGACTCTGTGTCTTTCATCTCTCTCCCTCATGCTGAGCACAGTTCTTAGAATACTGTAGATGGACAATACATGTTTCTAAGGTCAAGTGCATAATTAATTAACGTAGAGAAATGTCATATGCAAAGACATTCAGCAACCCATACACACATGGCAAAATGGCCCCGGAGCTGATTTTTGGTATCACATGCATCCGTTGCCTGGCCATGTGTCACTCTGTCCTGCAGGACAATGGCTTCCACCTCCACCCTTCACATACTCATCCACCATGAAGGTATCACCCTCTACCAACCAACTTACCATCAGATGCTAAGTATGTCTCCACCCTTCTCCACTCAGTAGGAAAGTCTTTGGAATGTTGGCCTTTATCTTTTGAAAAGTTGTCAAGCACAATCCTAAAGCTGCATAGTATTTTTCACTTGCATGCCTTTTATTTTAACCATGTCTTAAAATGCGTTACATGGAAGCCCTGAAAAGGTCATAAAGCACTGAGTCCTTCTATAGTGATATATCAGTCTCTTTGGAAATAAATATGTAAAAATAAAAGGAAAATTAAAGTAGTTGAAAAGTTTCAATTTTTATGAACCCACATATCTCCAATGAATAAGTATAGATGAACAACTACTACTTAAAACAGTCTTATAAGAATTAATAATCATAAATCCCAATTTTTACTCTGCCTTTGAATTGGTTGTGACTTGGTTTTAGTCTCTCATACATGTACATTTCTCCTGTTTATAAAATGGAAATGATTTAGGTGTATCTATTATAAGGCATGTTCACTTTCTGCAAAATCGCACATTAAAAATAAGAGAGCTTATGGGAAGAGTAGGATCAGGGAAGATAGTTCAAAAGCTATGGAACTTTTGCAGACAAAGCACTAATAAGGGCAGTTAACAATTCTAATAGACATATGAACACAGTTACATGTCCATTGGTACTTATGCCCTATCAGTTGATCTTTGCAGCCTTAACCCCTGGTGCTGGTGCTTCCCTTGTGAGGTAGAGATCCTGGAGGTAGACCATTCTATCAGACCTTGTAATGAAAATTAAAAATCTAATTCAGAGTGTAACCTTTTACATTTTTCCATTGTTTTAATGCAAGGGAAATGTCTTTGCATCTTCTTCATCTAAACTCAGTTTCTCCAGGAAGCTTAATGTAGTAGAAAGCTTAGGAGTTCTTGAAGCCAGTAAACCAATCTCTACCTGCAGTTCTGTAGATTTCCAATTCTTCCTAAGATCTCCACAGATAGCTCCGGCTTTCTCTTTAGTTGAGAGAAAACCTGCTCCTGATGGCTTCAAAGCATTAACCTGATGAGAAAAATCATATAAGAGCCATTCCATGACTGACATGTTATATAGACGTTATTCTCCTATTTACCAAGAGTTAATGGAGTAATTAGTACAAAGCAGCACACTTTGACGTAGAACAGATTGTAGTTCTAAAACCTTATTTAATTGATGAACAAAATAATCAGCGGGTGCTTCATGAGATCATGTCAGGAAACTTTGCAAATTCCATGGTACAACTGTATTATGCAGCAATATGCAGTGTCTCTTTGGAGCCACACAAATAACAATCCTTGCAATCACTTCCACTTTTACATTGAAAGGAAATGTATTGTTAGTTATGGTAATTCTACCCTGGTACCTTCCCAGAAAGTTGTGTGCTAAATATATTCAGACAAAAACAATGAAGACTTGCTCAAATGTTGCCGCTGGTGTTCTCTTGGGCTTTTCAATGAATACCTTACTGACCAAGGAGGACACAATTCTAAACTCTGCAGCTGAAAATGCTTCCATAGTGGTCTATCAATTTATTTCCCTCTGGGATGAGGACATTTAGATACCATTGGAAATGAACTTTGCTGAATCGTGCACAAATAAAAATCACCTCTCTCTAAGGCTACCAACTAGACTCAAAAACGGTTGGAATATAAAGTGTGATACTGGGGTGCGTTGGTAAAAATAAAAAAGAGTGTTCTGTTACAGCCAGCATATTTTTAATTTTATTTTTTTATATCTGAAACTATGTTACACTTCTGGAAACCGTATGATAACTATGTGGCAACTAAGTAGTATTCTTATGTAAGGCTCCTGTTTCAGAATAGGTATTTAGAATTCATATCCTTCCGGATTAGGTAAATGTCTATTGTATTAGGTGCTATGTGCTCTTAATCCATCCACTCATAGAGTTACAGATTTGCTGACTGTTAAAGCAGATTGAACTTTAGGAATCTATTAGATCACCTGTAGGTTATTTTCATAGATCACAAAATTGGTAGAAGAAATAATGGTGGGACATCACAGTATTTCTTGCAATACATAACTTGTTTCATAACTTGTGAGAACAGGAATCAATTATGGTTACACTGGCAAAGTGAGAGGGCAATAATGTGTCCTTTCTAGTTTGTCTATCAAAGCTGTGAACAAAACTATTAGGTATTTGAATTTACCCATAGCACAGTTAGTGAACTTCAAAGGAGATGGCTGCTCATCTTATTTCAATCCATTTAAATTGGGAGTTACGTAAACTATGTGAGTCACCCAGAAAGACATACTGAATGAGAAGAGCAGTGGGCAAGGACAGAAACTGGAGAAGCAATAGTTTGAGAGGCAGGAAAAAAATCTCATGCATGAGAGTAAGAGGGAATGAGAAAAGAAGGAGTATGATCAGGAGAGATGATTTTCATGACAGTTAAGAGTTTTCATAAGAAATATTTGGGTAACATTGTCAAACACTACAAAGTGGTCAGGAAAGATTACAGCTGAAGTTAACACCCATATTTTGGCAAAAATAAGAACTGGAATATTGGAGATTATGGTCAGGCTGGGTTACCGGGGTTGAAGATTTCTTACAGGAATTAGTCTGGGTTAGTGACAAAGTCCAGAGTGTGAGTCTGACTAGGTGCAACTGAGGTGGAGGGAAGGTCAGGATCTTTGGAGATGAGGAAATCAAGGGACTGACTGCACGACCAGGTTTCACGTGGGTCATTCACATGACCATGGCAGTCACTGTTATGTTGGCAGGACATGAGGTACCTAAAAAAGTAAGTTTCAAAACCTTTTGTTTTTGGGAAGTGAGCAGTATACCAGTAGGAGGACAGATACTAAAGACAGTGAAGTTTTACATAAGGAAGGAAAAGCAGTTGGGTTTAGATACAACAACTGGGATTTAGGAGAATATTGACTCCTCTTTTTAATCACAAAGTTCATGAGGCCCCCATAGTATATAGCTTTGGGATTGGCCTGAAAAGGAACAGATAAATGTGGGTCATAAATAGGAGGTATGGAGCAGTATGGGTTGAGATGAGAGAGAAATCAAATAACTCCAGGCTTACATGTTGGGAGATTGATCAAGGACTAATTAAGAGCATACTACTTCTAAGACACTATGGATTACTGAGGGCAAACAAATAAAATGTCGTCCCTGCCTTCATGGAGTCTATAGTATAATGAAGACATACTTTATGAAAGACTCAAATGAATGTAAAATTATAGCTTGATAAGAGCTAGGAAGGAGCAGTGCAAGGAGCTGGGAGAGCAGGTCGCAGGAGGATTTGTCTCCTCCGGGAGGACAGGTTTTCCTGAGAAAGGAATGACTGTGTTGAGCTCAGAAGCTCTGGAGAGAGGCTGGGGAAAGGGCAGTGGTGCTCAAGGGAACAGAGGATAGAGGATGCAAAGACCCAGTGGCATGCGGGTTGCAGTGCAGAACACAGGGCGCATGTGCCACAGGGAGAGCTGCTGGAGCCAATCCTGCCAGGCCTTAGAGGTCACATGGAAGAGTTTGTTCTTTATTTAAGGGCGTGTTTTGTTCCTGTGACAAGAATCCTCAAACTATCCTCATGAAGCGGATGGCGACGTCTAAACACACCCTTATTTTTCTGTTCACGGATCCGTTGGCAAGCAGGGAAGGAATTTATCCTCTGCTCAGTCAAGGCTATTGTGGTTTTCAAAGTTGATAGTTACTTCTTCAAAAGGATTACTATAACATCCTGCGTGGTGACCTTATGTCTGTGAACAAATCATGCAAGTTAAGACATCATGTTAACAGTTTTTGGAGTGACCCTCCGCCCCTCCCACGTGCAAACACTGTCATCCTGTCTCCTTCCCTCTGTGGTGAGACAGCCTTTCCTGCTCCGCATTACAGTGGAAAATGAATTAGCAGATGACTGATATAAACCACTTTTTGATAGAGCAGTTTCAAGAAGATTGTGTGTGTAAAAATCAAATTGCTGTAGGTAAATAAGGAAGTGGAGGTGGTTAGTCAAACAGCTATTTCTAGAACTAGCAAGAGAAAAAAAGAGAGAGAAGAGAATGAACCTTGAAGGGAAATGAGGTTAAAGGATACTTTTTTGTTCATATAGCTTTTTAAAACAACTTTTTGAAGCAAAAATTTGAAACATACACAAAAGTAGAAAGAAGTAAAATGAACCATCACAATTCAGACTAAGCAATTATCAATAATTATATTGCTACGTTTACTACATTTTTCCTTTCTCTTGCTCTCTTTTCTGAATTATTTTATGGCAAATCCCAGACATCATGTTATTTAATCCCCGTATCCTGCACCATGCTTCATTAAAAATCTGTATTTTTCCTTTATAAATATAATGCCACGTTTATATCCACAAAATTAATGGTAACTCTATTATACCTAATTCCCAGTTTATATTCAAATTTTTCCTATTGTCTCAAAAAAAGTCCTCTACAGTTAGTTTCTTGGAATCAGGGAATTTGATTGTTGCGCCTCCTTTTAAGTTTCTTGCAATCTAAAACAGCCCTTCCCCCTCCCTTTTCTTTTTCTTTCACGTTTAAGATTTCTCGATAAAATCAGTCAGTTCCTCTACTCTCGCATTTTTATAAATGAAAGTTAGGTCTAAAATCTTCATGGATTTTTTTTTTTTTTTTTTTAATACTGAGGAGGGTTTGAGTAAGTCACACATGGAGTAAAAGGAGTTGGTGAATAGGAAGAGGTTGAAGATCAAAGGGAAGGCAGAATAATTGTTGGTGCAAAATTATAAAGAAGTGAAATACAGAAGTTAGCTGTTGCCTGAAAGTGAAATTTTCTTCTTCTGAGACAGACAGAAGTAAGAATAAAATATTGGTAAATTTTGAAGTGGCGACAGAAGCAATATTCAGAACAGTGATTAATCTGTTTGACTTGGGGCATCAATGTTACGGAACAGATTGATTCAAACAACCCATGTGTATATAAGGGGCATATCAGTCCTGAGCGATGGGGAGGAAAGTTGATGTTTGTGCTTAGTGACCTGACCTTTATTTTCACATTGAAGTAGAAGGTAAGGCTGTCTGATGAAAGGAAGGGATTAGTGCATGGTTGAGATTGAGAATTAAATATTCAGAATAACTATGGTAACGAATGAGAAAGAAAGAATGTCAGCCTTGGATGAGGTAAAGAGTTCCTGTCAAAATCAAAGACCTAGAAAGAGTAGTTCAATTAGGGGTCCTGAAGGTACTTGGCTGACTGGTTATAGAGACACAAAGGGAGTAGAATTATTAATACTCTTGAAAAGGTGCCTAATAATCAACAAAGAAATATGACTTGCATATTTGCAAATCTTAGTGATGTAATTTTTTAAATTAATAACTGAGGAGAAAAGACAAAGCCAAAACAAGGAAATATTAACAGTTGATAGAGGATGATGAGACTATGAGTATTTATTATAATACTTTGGTACTTTTCTATATTTTTTCACTATTTAAAAAGTAATTGACAAAGGAAAGCTAGATTACTGGATATATAAGGTTGTGTTAAAAAAAGCTGCTTTAATCAAAATTTATGAATATGTACTTCTGTTTACTTATCATATACTCATAATAAAAATAGAAATAAAGAAAGTTGGAAATTAGAGAAAAATCACTGTTTATGTATTTCTATTCCCATTTTTCAATGGATTTTTATTTGAGGGGGAGACACTTACCATAGTACAAGTTTGTGTAAGTTTTTAATTTAAGAATATGTACTTAAAATTTCCATATTATTGTGTAAATTTTATAACCATATTGTATTTAAGTATTACCCTATTGAGGTTGCTTCTACATTCATACTATTACAAATAATGATGGATGAATGTTCTTAAAATTAAGTTTACTTTATGAAAATATAGGTATAATTTTCTCATATCTTCATATACTTATGAATCAAAGAGTATGAAAATTACCAAGGTCTTCCATAACAGTTGGAGGTCTTGCTGCATAAGTCCCATAGCTCTCTAAGAGGATTCAGTTTCTACAGGCAATGTCTGTTTCAACACACCTATTCAGCATTACTAGTAGCTAATAGATAGCAAATTTTCTAGACCAAAAACTATATTTTAGGGAATTCCCTGGTGGTCTAGTGGTTAGGACTCTGTGCTTTTACTACCAAGAGCCTGGGTTCAATCCCTGGTCGGGGAACTAAGATCCCACAAGCCGTGTGGCACAGATATAGATATAGATATAGATATAGATATAGATATAGATATAGATATAGATATAGATGTAGATATAGAATTACTTTATAAACAGTCCTAAGATGATAGAAGTCTTGTTTCTGTCCCAAACTTACAGAGAAATTAAAGCATCTAGTAAGACAGCTGACAACTATTAATGGAAGAAGCCCCTGCTGTGTGCCGGCCACTGTTCTAGGTGTTGTTGATACAAAAAGATCTTACATTCTAGAGGCCAGAGAAATACCATAAACCAAGGCATATAAATAAATAAGATCTTTTCAAATAGTGGTAGGTGCCTTGCAGAAAATAAAATAGAATGATACTCTGGAGAGTGACAGAGATGGAGAACTGGGGGAGCTATTTTAACTAGGATAGTAAGGTAAGGACTTTATAAAATGGCATCATTGCAGCTGAAACCTCAAATGAGAGGAAAGGGCCGTTTGAAAACCTCAGAGAAAAGCATTCCAAGGAGAAGGAATAGCATGTGTAAAGCCCTTGAGGCACACAAAAAAATGGAAGTATACTGGAATGCAGTGAAACAGGAAAAGAGGGCAGCAAGTTCAAAGCGGAAGGCTCAAGCCAAATCGGGTAGGGCCTTGAGGACAGGTTTAGATTTTCTTGTCAATTCCATGGGAAGTCATTGGAGGGTTTCACGGAGGAGAGTAATAAGATCTAATTTATGCTTTAGATCGGCAAGGCTGGTGTCTGTGTGGACAATAAACAGCAAAGTAACCAGAATAGAGGCAGAAGACATGTTGAGATGTTATTGCAGTATTTCAGGGAAGATACAGTGATGGCTTGGAGAGGGTTGCATGGAAAGTGTTAGGGAAAGAGAAATCAGCTGTGGTTTTTAAGTCTTTGGCATGAGCAATTCAGTGGGAGGTGATGCCATTCGCTGAACTAGAAAAGGCTGCGAGGATAGAGAAGATTGCAGAGCTCAATTGGTCTTTTTGGTCATACTGAAGTTTAAGGTGCCTGTTAGACATCCAAGGAGCAAAGTCAAATAGACAAATGGAAAGGAAAGGCTGTGGTTCTGGGAAGAGGTCTCAAGTGGAGATTAAAAATTGGGAGTCTTCAACATGTAGGCAGCCTTTAAAGCTGAAATCCTGGATGAGATAAACTAGGTAGAAAGTGTAGCTAGAGGGAAAACGGGCAAAGAATAGGTTTGTGTGAGGCTAACATGGGACAGGCAGTACCCTGGGAGGAAAACTGTGAGTGTGGCATCACTGAAGTTAACTGAAGTGAGTGTTAAAAAAATAGGGGTGATACACTGTATCAAATGCATCAAGATGCCAAGTAAGGTGAGGAGAGAGAAGGGTGTCTTTGTAGTCTTCCCTAGTGCCACTTCAGTGGTCCACTGGAGACAAAATGCTGATTGGAGTGAGTCAAGGAGAGAAGGGAAGGAGGAAGTGGAGATAGAAGGTATAGGCAACTCTTAGAGATTTGCTGTGAACAAGGACATAGATTTGTAGCTGAATTGGTTGGCATAACTCGCCCAGGTGTGCACAGATAGTAAGTGAGTAGTCCCTTGCTTTGAACCTCAGAGTTTCTGACCCTGAATACAGGACAAGCTTTTTATCAAATATACTCTGTTTTAATTTGTATCTAAAGAGTTTTGTGTATTTGCTTAACATCATCTCTTTAATTTTCATCTTTAACTAAATATTACTACAGTCAATCAGACAGGTTAGTCAATTAGCCTAATATTGACACCTATCAGAGTCAATGCTTAGATAAGAGGTCTGGGAATACTAGATGGCTGGGAGGGGTCCAAAGAAAGAAGAAGTGTGGCACAGATTTAATCACTGAAAAGATCCATGTCTGTCACTAGGAAGAATTAACTGTATCTTGTATACTTTTGGAGTCCCATTTTCAAAAGAGAATATTTCCCATTTCCCAAGCACATGCCTTGTTGTAGAAAGAGCAGAGTTACAAGTGATTTCACCATGCTTCCTCTGAAAGCTTATATAGGACATGGGGAGAAAACTATTTTTCTTTGGTTTGCATTTAAGGTCAGCCAGTATATGTGAAATAAGAAATGAATGTCACACGAAGTAGAGTTGACTCAGAATAATAAAATATACTGCCACTTAGGTTTGAGGATGTGATTCTTGAGGTAAAATTTAAAAATAGACTTTTAAAGATTGCATGCGATTTTATTGATAATAAGAATTGGAAAGGAGGAAGTGAAGGAGGAAAGGAAAGGCACTAACAATTATTGATCAGTCATGTGCCAAGCACTATGCTAAGTACTCTAAAATGTGTTCTTTTTTGATTCTCACCAAAGAATCAAAAAAGAACCTTTTTTGATAAATAATAACCCTTTTAGGGTTATTATTTATCTACACTTTTCAAGATGGAAAAATTGAAACTCAGGGAAGTTAATTCCCTAACGTACCGTATCAGGGAGCCAATGCAGGGTCTATCCAAATTCCAACTGCAACAATTAAGTATAATGTCATCATCCACATTAGCAAAAACTTTGTCACATAACTATGACAAATGGCTTTATTTCTTATTTACATTTATTTTGAAGAAGAAAAATAGTGGCATTATGTAAGAATTCTTAGCGTTCTACTCAACATCATTCCATTCCATCTGACTGTGACCACAAGTGTTGGGCTGCACCCCACAGCCTACAAGCCTTGTAATTGTCCAGGCTCAAGACCAAAGAAAGAGCCCCGAGACAGAGACATAATGGTTCATTGGATAGGGGATCTTACACGCCTGAGTCAAAAGAGTCCTGGAGCAACACCATACTGTGGACAGCAGAAGGCAGGCAGGACAGGGCAGCAGTCTCTGCCACCAAGGGGAGGGGAAGGTTACCAGTTATAGAGGGAACTGACATCAGGTTGGCCCATCTGTTACCAGGGAAACCAGCAGAGGAGCATGCCCCTCACTGCCCCTTTGATAAACTGTCATAGTGGTGATGTTCTGATCTAAAGATTGGAACAATCACTAGCTGGGGCCGGGGATGAATATGTAGGCATTTGCTGATTCAGCCCTATGATTAAGAGGGAAGGTCAGTGGGGGAATAGAGTGTAGGTGAGGCAGGGACTTGTCTAGCAGGGGATGTACAGAGATCAAGAGAGCAGCCATCTTGAGTGACCTGATCATGCAAATCACATGTTATTCATGTAAGTGTGACACATGAGGGAAGAAATTCTTGCACCCCTGACTCAAAATGGGTTTGTGATCCATTTACAAGATCTTTCAGGAAGACAGAAATGAAAACCAAATATAGTTCTGTTAGTATATTAATGAAAGAGACACATTTAAATGGTCCTTTATTTAGATAAAGAAGAACAATCCATAGAGGATTTCTCTGTACATTCCTGGAAGACTGGAAGTCTTTAGCTCAGAGCCCAGCACCTAATAGGAGGAGCTCAAAAATATTCATGGAAATAAAGTGATCTCTGATTATGTGTGTGCTAGGCACTTTGGATAATAAAAAGGAAAAATAGCTCAGGCTACCTTAAGAACAGGGAGGCTAGGAATTCACATAAATAGTCAGAAACAGAGAGCTGGCAGAGACCCAGGCAGACCTGGGGACCAGCTTCTCCCTTCTCTCTTTTGGGCTTCAAGATCTTTGCCTGTGGGCTCCCTATGCTGTTTTCTTCCCCTATTTCTATTAGGCAATCCTCTTTGTAATCTCCAGTCTGATTTGTAAAGGTCTGCCTGATAGGCTCACCTACTCACTGTTATCTCTTTGGGCAGAAATCTTTATTCCAGGCCATTTCCTGGTCCAGATTTGAGCTGGGTCCCCCGTTCAGTCCAATAGGTGGTCAACAGTGCTCAGAGAACAACCAAGCCCTGCTTTTCTGAACGGAAGACAGCAGAGAGACAACTTCAGCTGGAAGGCGACTTGGCAAGGTGATCATGACCGACGCATTAGTTCCTGTGATCTTTCACCTAATGATCTGATTTAATTTGTGAGAACTGCACAGGGTTTGGCTAACTCTCTGACTGGGTCATTTCAATACAAGTCTAAGGCTTTGCTTCCTGTCCTTGAAGAGCAAAGGAAAATTACATGAAGTATCGATTCAGAATTCTTTTTAAAGAGGAACTTATCTGAAATCTAGATGTGCCAGAATTTTAAACACTTAAGGAAGAAGTTTGAAAGTGAATTGTTTCTCCTTAAAGATTCAATGAGTTGACACAAAACCAAATTCATGCACTACTTACTTTATACAAAAAGCAGTTTTTCAACTAATAGAGCTATTAGAGCATTATTTTACATAAAATATAGAAATTTGATACACTGTTAGCAGTAGGTCATATTCTAATGTGTATAGAAATAGTTTTGCCCCAATTGTAAAAGAACATGCCTTGTAATTGAAACTCTAGAATAACAAACATGCTGGTGAAACACACAACATGAGTAAGAGACTCACTGCTTCCTGAGAAGATGAAGGTTTCTAACAAAATGCATTTGAAGACATTAGGGATGTGAGTGTAGCTTGATAAGTGTTTATTTTTTTTATTTTTTATTTTTTTTCACACACACACACTGAATTTTATTTTTACAAGAGATAAATAGACTGACACCAAGCATTGTAAATGGATAACCACAACAAAAGCAACAATGATTGCAATTACCAAACACGAAACACACTCATGCTATGTCATAATATTGACATTCAGTCCAGTAATCCTCCACTGTAACAGCTCCTTTACTTTGCAGTGAAAATTGATTTGTGTATTCTTTGCCTCTGAGTCCTTGTGGGATTTTTTTTTTTAATTCAAACAGAAAGTCACAAAAATTATAATCATCCTCATCAGGTCACTCAGTCCCATGTAATTAATTTTTTTATCTTGATCTTTTGTTAGCACTTTTATGAGTTCATCAGTTTTTCATTAGAGTTCTGAAAATGCTTATTCATTCAGTTTAGCAGTACAGTCAGTTACCAGAAACCTGTACTTGTCAGAGTTTTTTCCATGAATTCCTTGAAGATGAAACCCTTTTATAGGAACATATTTGCAAAAGCATCACAGTACACCCAGAACTGTCTGTAAATGACAAAAGACTTAAAAATGACCGCGGTTAAAGATTTGATGAAAGTTCATAATAATGCAATTGGCAAGGAAATTTAGTTATTTCTGAGATACACATTTTAAAGTAATAACTAGAATTATGACTTATAACATTATACCAGAACATATAAGATTTTTAGAAATTTCATGTAATGTCTGAAACATTTATATTAACATATTTCCATACAAATAACCCAAAGAAAGTTTAGTATTTGTTGTTTTGTTTGTTTGTTTGTTTTATACTGCAGGTTCTTATTAGTCATCAATTTTATACACATCAGTGTATACATGTCAATCCCAATCGCCCAATTCAGCACACCACCATCCCCACCCCACCACAGTTTTCCCCCCTTGGTGTCCATAGGTCTGTTCTCTACATCTGTGTCTCAACTTCTGCCCTGCAAACCGGCTCATCTGTACCATTTTTCTAGGTTCCACATACATGCATTAATATACAATATTTGTTTTTCTCTTTCTGACTTACTTCACTCTGTATGACAGTCTCTAGATCCATCCACGTCTCAGCAAATTACTCAATTTCATTCCTTTTTATGCCTGAGTAATATTCCATTGTATATATGTACCACAACTTCTTTAACCATTCGTCTGTCGATGGGCATTTAGGTTGCTTCCATGACCTGGCTATTGTAAATAGTGCTGCAATGAGCATTGGGGTGCATGTGTCTTTTTGAATTATGGTTTTCTCTGAATTATGGTTTTCTCTGGGTATATGCCCAGTAGTGGGATTGCTGGATCATATGGTAAATCTATTTTTAGTTTTTTAAGGAACCTCTATACTGTTCTCCATAGTGGCTGTATCAATTTACATTCCCACCAACAGTGCAAGAGGGTTCCCTTTTCTCCACACCTTCTCCAGCATTTATTGTTTGTAGATTTTCTGATGATGCCCGTTCTAACTGGTGTGAGGTGATACCTCATTGTAGTTCTGATTTGCATTTCTCTAATAATTAGTGATGTTGAGCATCTTTTCATGTGCTTCTTGGCCATCTGTATGTCTTCTTTGGAGAAATGTCTATTTAGGTCTTCTGCCCATTTTTGGATTGGGTTGTTTGTTTCTTTAATATTGAGCTGAATGAGTTGTTTATATATTTTGGAGATTAATCCTTTGTCCGTTGATTTGTTTGCAAATATTTTCTCCCATTCTGAGGGTTGTCTTTTCGTCTTGTTTATGGTTTCCTTTGCTGTGCAAAAGCTTTGAAGTTTCATTAGGTCCCATTTGTTTATTTATGTTTTTATTTCCATTACTCTAGGAAGTGGATCAAAAAATATCTTGCTGTGATTGATATCAAAGAGTGTTCTTCCTATGTTTTCCTCTAAGAGTTTGATAGTGTCTGGCCTTACATTTAGGTCTCAAATCCATTTTGAGTTTATTTTTGTGTATGGTGTTAGGGAGTATTCTAATTTCATTCTTTTACAAGTAGCTGTCCAGTTTTCCCAGCACCACTTATTGAAGAGACTGTCTTTTCTCCATTGTATATCTTTGCCTGCTTTGTCGTAGATTAGTTGACCATATGTGCATGGGTTTATCTCTGGGCTTTCTATCTTGTTCCATTGATCTATGTTTCTGTTTTTGTGCCAGTACCATATTGTCTTGATTACTGTAGCTTTGTAGTATAGTCTGAAGTCAGGGAGTCTGATTCCTCCAGCTCCGTTTTTTTCCCTCAAGACTGCTTTGGCTCTTCAGGGTCTTTTGTGTCTCCATACAAATTTTAAGATGATTTGTTCTGGTTCTGTAAAAAATGCCATTGGTAATTTGATAGGGATTGCATTGAATCTGTAGATTGCTTTGGGTAGTATAGTCATTTTCACATTATTGATTCTTCCAATCCAAGGCCTTGGATCTGCCTTGGATTGGAAGTGTTTATTTTTTTCAGTTTGGCACATACACAAATATTCTGTAAAAAAGTTTACATACAGTATAAACACATGGGAACTCTAAATTGTGCTTTCTTTTTTCCCCTCTTCCTTTTTAAAATTTCTGGACTTCCCTGGTGGTCCAGTGGTTAAGACTCCTCACTTCCACTGCATGGGGCACTGGTTTAATCCCTGGTTAGGGAACTAAGATCCTGTATGCTGCGCGGCCTGGCCAAGAAATAAAAATAAAATAAAATTTAAAAATTTCTGTTGCAGTGATTAAACCTTGCCATGTATATTCCATTAAATCCTTTAGAAGGAACTAATCATAATTAAGTAAAGTATATGTCCAAATAAGGAATATTTAGGAATTTCTGAAGAATATAATTTCACTTTGTCATTGAACACAAATATTATGTAAAAGGACATTTAATTAGTGTTATGGGTTAAATTGTGTCTCTCCTCCCTCAAAAAGGAATGTTGGAGTCTTAACCACAGCACTTCAGAATGTGACCTTATTTGGAAATCAGGTGATTGCAGACATAATTAGTTAAGATGAGGTCGTGCTGGAGTAGGGTGGGCCCCTAAGCCAATATGACTGATGTCCTTATAAAAAGGGGAAATTTGGACACAGACACACAGGGGAACACCAAGAGTGTTCGAGTTATGCTACCATGAGTCAAGGAACTATGAGAGGGACCTGGAACAGATCCTTCCCTAGCGCCTTCAGAGGCCCTGACCTTGATCTTGGACTTCCAGCCTCTAGGACTGTGAGACAATAAAGTGTTGCTTAAGCCACTCAGTTTATGGTACTGTGTTAACAGAAACCCTAGTAAACTAACATAGATGGTCAGCTGCTGCTGGTGGGTGGCTTTAGGAATCTCCTTCATTCAAGGAATCCATAAGAACGTTGAGCTTGCAGCTGTGGAGGAGCAGAGCTGGACAATACCCCACCGGTCTATTAGGATGAGTTAATGTATGTAAGAGCTGAAAACCTGCCTTTGAAAAGACACAGGAACACTGACCTCTTTGGGATTCAAGTTTATAGAAACATGCAAACTGTGTAGCACATGATTAAAATCAGAATGAACCATGGCAGTGATAATACTACTGGGGCAGATGAAGTCTGGCCGCTGAGCTGCCTGCAGCACGAAGACCAAACAGCCCTGGTGCTATGGAAGCATCCTGGAGATAATGACGTGTGTGTGTGTGTGTGAGAGAGAGAGAGAGAGAATGCACAGACAGTTCTGTAGTGGGTGGGACAGCCCCAAGCAAGTTTAATGCCCTTTTTTTCCAAGAGCATCACCACCTGTGTGAGCAGGAGGAGGTCTGCACTAAGGCCATGGGACTACCAAGGCTGAAGCTGAAAGCCCTGGCCAGGTTGACAGTACCACCAGTGACGTGGTGAGTTCCCAGCCCCGACTGCAATAGCAGATCTCCCATTCCCTCACTGGGAGCGGGAGCGATGGAAACACAGAATCAGAAACCTTCAGGGGTGCATCACCTATGGAATTTGCCCACAAGGAATGTCTGATTTTTTCTGCTTCCTCAGCAGGCAATAATAGTATATTATGCCCAAGGGATAATTTTTGAATAATTGTAGGCACCCATCAGACCTGAACAAATATCTGGAGAGAAAGAATCTATCAGCGCAGATCAAAGTTTCTGCAAGCCTATCAGGTAAGATGGAAGCATCAAAAATTTAAACATTAATATAAATGTTTCCTGACTTGTATGCAAATCTGGATATAGCAATCTTACTAGTATACATTTAAAGTTAATTTATTGTCTTTAATATGTATATAAAATTAATTATTTCAAGGACAACGGCATTTAAAAAAAACCATATATTGTAACTTCATAGCTGTAACAACTATTTTGTAGTTAGTAAATTTACCTGAGAAGCAGGTAAATGAAAACTAAGCAAAAACAGTGAAGGTTTGCTCACTGGCACAGTGGAAAACCTTGGGGTTTTCCACTGTGAAAACTTGGGGGTGGCCCGAAAGAGGTTTCTTGAACACTACAAGATCAACTGAAAAAATAAACGGAAGAGCCTGTCAGGGCTGACAGCTCTATCTCTACACCAAAGAAGACGTCAGATACTGTGTCTTCACACACTCATTCCATTCCACAGTTAATGAGCCATTTATCTGCTATATGGCCTCCACTGTTGGAGATGTGATGGTGGGTGTTCCACAGCTATACCCAGAAGACTCAGACGTTGCACTGGGCTCACAGCACGATCATTGCGTGTTCTGAAGTGAAAAACCCCAATACCATTGTTGGAGGCAGCATATGAAAGTCACCCCTTTGGTGATGCATTTCCAGGAGCCTGGAAAAAATCCAGTGGATTTCTGCGTGGTTGAGTCAATGAATTTTTAATAACCATAGGTAGCATTTATGGAGCACTTGCTATGAGCAAAGTATGGTAATTAAGAGTTTTACCTAGATTATCTCTTTTAATCCCCCAAACAGCCCTCACAAGTAGGTACCCTTATTATCTCCATGGAACAGATGAGGAAACTGAAGCTCTGGGGGGTTAAGTACCTTACCTATCATCTCTCAGTGAGTGATGGCAGAGCCCGTGTTCAAATGTCAGCAGCCGGACCCTCATACTCTTACCCTCTGCTTTACTGTACCTCAGGCAGTAGATGGAGGCTGATGTGATCCTCAGTAAAGAGATGGCCTTAGTTTTGTCTGACAGGAAAATAGATCTTATTTTGAGCACGCATACAAGAGCGACTATCTCTTGAGCACTTGCCATGTGCCAGACTACAATGGTGCTCTTCGTACAAACCACATTTACTTCTGACATCAACCCTCTGATATATATTATCACCATTTTACACGTGAAGGAACAGGTTTGAGTCACTAAACAACTTGTTCAAGGTCACACAGTCTGAAAAACATCTCTCAGTTGGACTCTAAAGTCTATATACTTCCTGCACTAAACTTCTTTCTTGGTGTTTCTTTTTGGTTTGTTTCTGATACCGTACCTATAAAACTCTATGGATAACAATGATGCGTATGAGACACCTTTTTCCTCGAAGCTGATATTTCTATTTTCATGCCCCAGCCAGCTAAGATAAGCTAAGAAAATGCTCTTCATAGTAGTTAATCTCCCCCAGAGTGGTCGGTAAATAAAACAAGTAAAAATGTCAATCTGAAACGGATTCATTATCTCCTTTTCTGGTTGCATAAGGGCTCTGTAGACTTGAAGCAAAGGGGAAAAAAGCTTGTTCTTCATTCATCTAGTATGTACTTCACAGAACAATCAGGGCACTCATGATTTCTTGAGTGCATTGTCCAAGAATGCAGCACAGATGGCATCCTGATCCCTAGGAGAAAGGGAGGAAAGATGACATACGAAGTCATTCACAGCTGTTTGCGAGCAGCAGCCCGGTCTGAGTTGGACTAATACTGAAGACTTTTCATCTTTAGTCACTTTTGGGGTCTATAACTTCTTACTAGTCGTAGCTGATATTTTTTATTGTTTTCTAAGCATGATAGTATTCCTTTTACATGGATTATCTTCCAAAAACCTTATGTGACAGCTAGTATTATAATCCTCAATTTACAGATGAGAAAAAGGAGATTTAAAGAGATTAAATAACTTGCCCCAATTCATGCTCTAAGAGACAAAATGCCAGGCATTGAATCTAGACAATCCATTATGATTAACCACAACATTTGCTGCCCTTATATCCTGCTCATGTTGGTGCCACAATCTTGTTTAAGGCCCTCTCCATCTTTCAAGTGAGATTGTAAATGTCTCTTCTGTTTTGAGCCTGTTTTCAACTGACAGGGGAGAAGTGAATAATGAAACAGTGGATAATGTAAAAGGAATTTACATTTGACTTTTTAAAAAACTGTGATAAAATCCACATAAAATTTACCATTTTAATCATTGTTAAGTTGCCAGTCACTCTGTGTGTGTGTGTATGTTTAACAAAAATTGTTCTGAAATTCTACATAAATGCACAGGTCTCAGAGCTGAAAGGCATCATACCTCCTGCCAGAACTTTCTGAGAATAAACTTCAGACAACAAAGCACACAGACTTGAAAACTTTTACACAGGAGAAACTCAGGTGGAGTGAAGGGAGGGAGAGAAAGACAGACTAGTGACTGAGTGTTGGAGAGCCCTGCTTGGGAGGGTGTGCTGGCCTCTGCCACACAAGCCAGAATCATTCTTCTAAGAGGAAGTCCAGGAACAATGCCTTCTCTAAAAACACTGGGGACATCCAAACACCAAAGGTGTGTGGAGAAAATCTTCAGATGCGTGGGGTCGCCGGCTTGGACGGTAGAAGCCGGCAGTTCCAGTCCCTGTGGAGGAAAGTGTGCAGGGGGCGGGGACTGCACTGGGCCCACTCTCTCCACAAGCAACCGCAAGCCCCTGGGGCTGAGGGCTGAGCCTCCTTCCAAGCATAATAGACCATGTAAACGTGTAAGGCAGAGCCTCAATAGCAGAGCCACCATGCTGCTCTGCAGAATGTAACTCCATCAGGTATCCTGGTGATGTGATTCTCCCCCAAATCCCACAGAAAGGCCATCCGACCCTAGGGTGTCACACATATAAAGGAAGTTGTGTGATTCTCTACTTGTTAAACATAAACCTTTCAGTATCAGAGACTACAGAGTTTTCTCTTGTTTCATTCCATCAAATTGTTAGAATTATTAGAAGAAAAGTAATGATGCTACCTGTCGTTGACTTATTTAAGCACTATTTACTTCATAATGAAGGTAGGGTTTCAGGACAGAGAGAGAATGAAGAGAAAAGGGGAAGAAACACAAGTTAAATATCTTCTAGATTTTTACCAATTAGGTTATGAGATCTCTTGAAGTCTCCATAACAACATATTGCTAGGTATAAAAACCATAGTAATTTTGAAATATTTTCTGATGGACCTTCCTCTACTGGTGAAACCAATTTTCTTTATGTGCACTTTATCTGCTGTTATGACTGTGAGGAAGGGTCCTGATGAATATTGCTTCCAGAAGAAAACAGTATAAGGGCAGCGCCATCGTATATGAAGAAGAGACAGACTACCTTTCTGACCAGTGTAAGGAGGAGGATGGGAGGGGAAGTTAGAAAAGAGGTCAGGTACTAATGTCCTCATCCCCACTGCCACCTTCTTTCAGGGTCAAATCTGGGTGATGAGGGGAAAGCAAGGCCCCCAGTACCTGGGTCAGAAGAGGGAGGCTGTCTCTGTGTGATTCTTCCTGTGTGAAAGGGTCTTCCCTTATACTCTGTTCCCTTTTGGAAACAGCATTCACCTGGACCCTCTCCTAGGGCTATAATTGGAGAGTACAGGACTTTGCAATTGGGGCAGTGGAGGGGATAAGTTCAGCCATAGACACCTCCGAAGACCAGATGAAACAAGTGTCAGCAGACATAGACTGAGGCCAGGGCCAGCCTAGGCAGGCCACTCCACGGCAGAGGCCAACTAGCACCTAGGGGACCTCTTATGGATCCAGGCCTGCTCCAGTCACCCAGGCATGCCATTTGTGCGACCTGGTGTGGAATTAGAGATAGGAAACCTTTAAAAATCTGCTTCAAACCAGAATAGATTGAGATGCTCTTTGGTGGCATGTTTGAGTTTTCAACCACTACACAGAGCATTGTGGATTAGTGTGGGCCTGGGGAAGATGAGACGAGCCTTAGTAAATAAAGAGCTACATTTTCTTTGCACACAAAGTGCAGAGCGCACGTCTGAGAGCAGGGCATCTTCCAACACCCACCCACTCGACTCATTTCAGATCTAGGACAAAGTTCACTCCCCTCAGAAGGCTTTTCCTGATTAATTCCATCCCACACATGTTTGCCAAACACCAGCTATGTACACAGAGCTCAGCAGTGAAACAAAAGCTGCCCTCCAGGGGCTTTCAAGGCTGGAAGGGAGACAGATGTGTCACGATTGTAGTCCCAGGTGGAGAAGGGCATTGGTGTTAGAAGCCATAGAATCACAAACTCTTCTGAATGAGAGATTGGGGGTTGATGTTAAGAGTTGATGTTAGAGCTCGGCATCCAAGGACGGGTAAGATTTCACAGTTAGGGATGGAGAGGAGGAACATTCTAGGCCAAGGAATGATTTCTACCAGGGCTCCAAGGCTGGACAGGTAAACTTTTGGTTATTCAGTTTATTTTCATATGGATTTTCCGTATAATTCCTGCATCTGTATTATGTTCCCATTGCTGCTATAACAAATCACCACAACCTTATGGCTTAAAACAACAGATTTATTATTTTACCTTTCTAGAGGTCAGAAGTCCAAAGTGAGTCTTACAGGGCTAAAATCCAGGTGTCAGCAAGGCTGGTTCTGGAGGCTCCAGAGGAGAGTCTGTTCCTTGCCTCTTCCAGATTCCGGAGGCTGCCAGCTTCCCTTGCTTGTGGCCACATCACCCCAGTCTCTGCTTCTGTTGCCCCATCTCCTTCCTCTGCTTCTGACCTTCTTGTCTCCCTCTGATAAGAACCCTAGTGATTACAATGGGCCCATGAGGATAATTCAGGATAATCACCTCATTTCAAAATCCTTAATGTAATCAAATCTGTAAAGTCTCTTTTACAATGTAAGGTAACATATTCACAATTTTGGGGTGTAGGCATCTTTGGAGGGCCCCTGTATGCCTACTACAGTATCATTTATGTTACTTCCCTTCTTTTTATTCAGTGTGAATAACTGAGTTAGAATCCTATTAGTGAAATGCAAAAGAAAAATTCAAATATACTTTAAAAAATGTAAACATACTTATACCAATTATGATATCCATTAAGGCAGGGGTCCGCAACCCCTGGGCCATGGACAGGTACCAGTTGGTGGCCTATTAGGAACCGGGCCACACAGCAGGAGGTGAGCAGCGGGCAAGCGAGCAAGTGAAGCTTCATCTGTACATACGGCCACTCCCCATCACTTGCACTACTGCCTGAGCTCCGCCTCCTGTCAGCATCATGGTGAGTTGTATAGTTATTTCATTATATATTACAATGTAATAATAATAGAAATAAAGTGTACAATAAATGTAATGCACTTGAATCATCCCGAAACCATCCCCCCCAACTGGTCCATGGAAAAATTGTCTTCCGAGAAACTGGTCCCCGGTGCCAAAAAGGTTGGGGACTGCTGCATTAAGGTATCAAGGTGAACACCATTTAAAACTAACAATTGTCCTTGGAAGAATAAATATTATATAATCAAAATCCTCAATAGTTAACATTAAATTGTTTCTTGCCTCCCAACATTACTTTATTAGTACTTCTCAAACTGGGGCTACCTGGGTCCCAGCAGGTACACCTGATAACCAGAGGTGACAATAAGTTGCAGGATAAACACTACTCCAGTGCCAATTTTATTAATTGTAATAAGCCACTTAAAACATTTTATGTTAAAAATGAACATGCCTATAATACAGAGTAGAATGGAAATTTTGAGTAAATTTAGTAAAACATGAGACTTTAAAGAAGCAATGATCTGCTCCAAACTGTGCCTAAGGAATTTCTTCTCTGCTTTAAGGAATATTTTGATGGAACATCTGAAAAGCACTGGTATAAATTAGAATAATTTGTGAAAGTTTTTTGTTTCTCAAAAAAAAATTCAAGAAAATAATGTCTCCTGATTACGTGTAATTCCAGCTGAAAGTGATATAAAATGTTTTCATTGCAGAATATAGAGATCATTTATTAGGCACCAAGAACATCATAATTCATCTGTATATAGAACTCAGTTGTTGACAAGTTTCTGCTTCCATATATAACTGAAAACCAATATGTAAAAATATGCATAAATTAAACTCTTCGTATTTAGAAGAGGCCCTCTGCAGCTCACCTGGAGTAGATTTATTTTTTTATTTTTTTGATTTGAAAAATAAGTGATTTTTTTTTAACATCTTTATTGGAGTATAATTGCTTTACAATGGTGTGTTAGTTTCTGCTGCATAACAAAGTGAATCAGCTATACGTATACATACATCCCCATGTCTCCTCCCTCTTGTGTTAGTTCATACACGATTCTGTTTAAGGTTGGCTTTGTGGGTGCCATACTCAAAGCAATAAACAACAGATTAGAGGACAAACCTTGTTCCAGGAAACTAAGTTGACAGACTCACACACACACACACACACAAAACACATTTAAAATGTGTTATTTTCGACCATCTCTTATACACCAGACATTACCTCATATAATTATGAATATCCTGGGTGTTATTCTCTTTTTACACTCCGGATCAGAGAGATTGAGAAGAGCTGGGATTCAAAACAAATCATCAAACTCCAAAGCTTGTGATCTTTCTTCTGCAGAAAACTCAGCTTAATTCTTTAGGAAAGCAGGTGAGAGTGAGTTTAGAGAGTTTGCTATCTCTGGTAACAAAGAGTTTTTTTTCCTCGAAGTGTGGAACCTGAGTTATGTGTTAAATTTGTCTTCCCATAATAACTCATTAGCCAAACATCCCATGGTCCTGGCACGAAGCTAGATCCAAAACAGCCATAGTAGTGGGAGATTGGTATTTCATCTATCCACTCTTCTTCCTACCTGTAATAGTATAATTTACCTTCCTAAGATTCAAATGACTCTTTTACTTCTGGGTACCACTTGGATTCCCTTTGTGAATAAAATGGATTTTTATTTATTGTATTTCCAGGGAGCATGTGTTGATTCAGGACATACCCCCACCCCCCTTCTGCTGTTCATATCGCCACTTCCTCTCTCCTTTGCAGGATCAGTCCTCATGGAGATCCCATGAGTGAGTGCTCACAAAGCACTTAAAACAGTGCTTGGCAAATAATAAATGACCTTCAGGGGTTTTCCTTTTATGGAGACTCCATCAATTATGAGAAAATCAATTATGATGGCTTATTATTAACAGTGAATTAATATGAATTATAAAAGTACACATTTGCTCCTCCACTATTACCCACTGCCCAGCATAAAATAAAATAACCCAAAATAGAAGTCCAGATTTTATTAGAGAATATATCTAAAATACAATATTTATTAAGTTATGATATATTATTTGAATGGAAATATACTCTGTATCACAACTATAACAATCTTTACAGATAATACTTCATTTACATCCCTATATTTCAAAAGTCACTAAATTACAACATAATTCATATTTAAGATAACATTGCTACAAATATATAAGAATTTAAAATTTTTCTTTAATTTACCATATTGGAACCACAAACATTTATTTTATCTGATTTACATTACATAGGATCATGACTATTTTACCTGATTTATATTACACAGCTCAGTTTATCTCATTATATGGCTTTGCATTCAATCATCCTACTTTCTTATGTTTTAAAAATAGCATTTTAGTGAACAATTGTGAGTGCTCATTAGCCCACGTGCTATGAACAAAATCAAGGTACTTTTCTCCTACTCCTTATATTATTCTCTGTTACAAAAAGGCTATTACCATAAGCAAAGCACCAGTCACAGCAATTCTGTAAAGCCTGACAATTGGTCTAGGTTTTCACATTTTAGTAGTAAGAATGTCAGGTGAGAGATGAAGGGTCTAGAAAACCAGATAGATGCAAAGCAGCCAGGGTCCAATTCACCAAGGTAGACTTGCGCTTAGCTAAAGGGAAACCCAAAGACTCTTCATTGGACACTGGCTCTGGGACCATCTTATTTGAAGGAAGCTTTGATTTGTCTGTTTTTCAGTGGCTGAGTCGGGCGCCAGTTGTTCACCATCAGGTGTTCAGGTTCGCCCTCTGCGTTGAAGTTAAGGGTATAGAATTTCGATATCTAAAAGACAAAATCAAAGATGAAAAAATTAAAAATAAAAGTTTCACAGTAGTATTCAATTATGTGTTTGTGTTAAATCTTGAAATACATTCCCCAATATCCACAGTTCCATGTTGCAAAGTTCAAAATTTAATTTGATTCCCAATAGATATATAATCACATATAGGTCACATATATATGCTTTTATACAACAAATCAATTTCTATAAAATACACACAAAATCTTGCTGTCATTTGAAAGGAAATTTTCGGTGAGCTTGTTTTTTTTCCTCTTTTAATTCTATAATCAAACATCAAAAGCCTATAAAATAATTCTGAGATGTAAAGTAATACTAACAATTCTAGATCCCAATTAAGGTTTTGTTTTCTACCCCAGGGAAGATAAACGACAGCATCTGTACAATTAGATGAAGTGATCCAGGATCTGCAAATTCCGGGGCCAAATGATGGGCTGACATTTCTTCTTAAATTTATAGAAACACAGGAATGAATCTGCCCAAGCTGGGATTTCAAATCCTTATCATTGGTTAATTTTGATTCCCTTTTAAATTTGCATCAGTTCCCGGCACAGTGATGTGACATAGGCAGCCCTCAACCAGTTTCCTTCTTCTCTGAGGTTGTTTTTGCAAAGTGGCACTTCCCTTTCCTTAAGCATGACTTGATCTAAATGAAGAAGGGTGGTTTGGAAAGTAATGTAGCTGCCCATGAATCAATAGCCTTGAACCTGATCTCTTTGGTCCACTAATATTCCCTCGATCACCCCCCAGGAAGTCAACTTCATGTAAGTCAACTACCGTAACACGCACAACCATTGTCACCGCAGTGCACTGATCACTCAAACAGCACAAACTACACTGTATAGGAAATGTGTGTCTGGTCTAAGCTGCTAAAGCAACCTGGAGTGACTTTTAAGAGACACATTTTCTCTAAGGGATGACTCTCGCCTTTGTCAGGGTCCAGAAATGTATTCTGACATAAATAAACTGCAGTAAGCTCTTAGGTGAGTGAGCAGTAGGCTGGGAATTATCACCCATACCTATGCACCCTTGAATATAACATCTCTTTGTTCCCAGCCTCAGTTTCTTCATAGCTTACAAAAAAGCATTTATTAGGTGACGGACACCTTTCTCATGTAATCTTCAATTTTACTCAACTTTAGAGTAAAAAAGAAAAAATTGCCTAAGGTTATAGTTAACAACAACAAATACTTATTGAGTGCTGATTATATCTGCTAAGCACTGTTGTTGGCACTAGTTGCACAGCTAGAAACAGCAAGAGGAGGATTAAAGCCCAGGTCTGTCTGACTCCAAAGGCCTGGACTAAATGCTCCACCTGACTTTAGCAAACAGACCTGCTCACTGCTAACAGAGATGGGTTCTTTGAGCACGAGCCAGGTCACGCTTTCCAGGAGAGGAGGGGTGGTCAGTGAGCCGGGGTAGGTCCAGTAGTCCAAGCTTTCAGGAAGGAGGCCACGAGGATCAAAGTTAGTGAAGTCAGCACTCTTACCCTGGAACAAGGCAAATACACGGGTTAAAAATGTCACATGATCAGAGTAGGGGGGAGGCAGGAGAATAGGAAACAGAAATATTCCCCTCTGGTACCCAGAAAACTTTCAAATTTTTTAAAGAGAAGTTCCATGTTCACCAGAAAACAGAATAAAACAAATTAACAGAAGACATTTGACATGGAAATTTAGATTGGCAGATATGAGCAAGAGAACCTGACTATTAATTTCACCTATCCATTTTCTCATCTTGTCCTCTAAAACAGAGGTACCCAACCTTTTTGGCCGGTTTCGTGGAAGACAATTTTTCCACGGACAATTTTTCCAGGGGAGGGGTGGAATGGTTTGGGGACGATTCAAGCGCATTACATTTACTGTGCACTTTATTTCTTTATTACATTGTAATATATAATGAAATAATTATACAACTCACCATAATGCAGAATCAGTGGGAGCCCTGAGCTTGTTTTCACTTGACACCCACTGATAGGGTTTTGATATGAGTCCTCAAGCAATTGATTTATTATGGTCTCTGTGCAGTCAAACCTCTCTACTAATGATAATCTGTGTTTGCAGCCGCTCCCCAGCACTAGCATCACCGCCTCAGCTCCACCTCAGATCATCAGACATTAGATTCTCATAAGGAGCGCGCAACCTAGATCCCTCGCATGTGCAGTTCACAGTAGGGTTCGCGCTCCTATGAGAATCTAATGCTGCCACTGATCTGACAGGAGGTGGAGCTCAGGCAGTAATGTGAGCGATGGGGAGCGGCTGTAAATACAGATGAAGCTTCGCTCACTTGCCCACCACTCACCTCCTGCTGTGCGGCCCAGTTCCTAACAGGCCACTGACCGGTACTTGTCTGTGGCCTGGGGGTTGGGGACCCCTGCTCTAAAATAATCCCTTGTATTTTTCTTTAAGTCATTAACTGATCATACCCAGTATTTAAAGTGAAATTGCTGCCACTGAAATGATGCAATTTTAGGTTGCTGTAACAGAAAATATATAGTATCCTTGATGAGGAGGTAATTGTCTTGCTGTCCTGTTTGATGGCTCGGTCAGAACTGAAGAACTGTATTCAGTTCCGGACACCATGCTTTTAGAGCAACAGAAGCAACAGGAAAGAGTTACTGGAAGAGTGACAAGTTTGCTGCAAAGACACAACTGTCATGTAAGACTAGTTAAAGGGGACTAAAGATAATTAGCCTGGGGGTAGGTAAAAGGCTGATAGAGAATAGGGTCAAGTGGAAGGAAGATTAAGTTTTGCTTTGTTTTTTTTGTTTTTTTTTTGAGGTATAATTGACATGTTATATTAGTTTCAGGAATACAATGTAAAGATTCAATATTTGAATATGTTGTGAAATGATCACCCACAATAAGTCAACACCTGTCAACATATATAGTTACAGAATTTTCTTTTCTTGTGATAAGAACTTTTAAATCTACTCCTAGCAACTTTCAAGTAGGCAATACAGTATTATTAACTATAGACAATAGAGTACTTATTTTGACTTATTTATAAGTCATCCCCATGACTTATTTTATAACCGAAAATTTGTACCTTTTGACCCCTTTCACCCATTTTGGCCTCACCCCCACCTCTGGCAACCACCAATCTATTCTCTGTATTTTTGAGCTGGTTTTTTGTTTGTTTGTTTGTTTTGTTTTTCTTATTTATTTAGATTCCACATATGAGTTCATATGGTATTTGTCTTTCTTTCTTTGACTTATCTCACTTAGCCTAATGCCCTCAAGGTCCATCCATGTTGTCACAAATGGCATGATTTCATTCTTTTTTATGGCTGAATCCATTATCTCTATCTATCTATATACCACATTTTCTTTATACATTTATTTGTTACTGGATGCTTAGGCTGTTTCTGTCTTGGCAATTGTAAATAATGCTCCAGTGAATGAGGGGGTGCATATATCTTTTTGAATTAGTGTTGTAGGATCAGGTTTATTCTATATGAATCAAGAGAGTCAAGCTCAGGGTAACAGGTGAGCATTTCAGAAGATAGATGCTGCTTCAATTTGAGGATGAGTTTTATAAAGCCAGGTTGCTACTGCTGATGGTAGTATTTATAAGCAGATGCTCCATGACCTCAGCACAACTGTGTTGTGGAGCGGATTTAAACATGAATTCAAAGAGGTCATAGAATATAAATCTCCACAAAGCATGACTTTACTTGTCATGTTCACCACTGTATTTCCTAGATTAACCAAGTGACCAGCATGTAGTAAGTACTCAGCAAATATCTGCTGTATGAATGAGTGAATAATTTGACCAGATGATCTTTCAGCCTCCTTGCAATCATGATTTTCTCTGATGCTTGCATATGGATGTTCAAATGATGGGAAGCAAGATTAAATAAATACAAGTCTTAAAATTATACAAGCATTAGGATCAACTTTGGGATAAAGATAAGTTAAATAAACGCATAAGCAACATTTTACCTTTATTAACTGCTCATCTAGGCACCACACGTCAAACCGAGACTACTCAATTTGAGCAAAAGAACTTTCAGGGGCTTCCCTGGGGGCGCAGTGGTTGAGAATCTGCCTGCCAATGCAGGGGACACGGGTTCAAGCCCTGGTCTGGGAAGATCCCACATGCCGTGGAGCAACTAGACCCGTGAGCCACAATTACTGAGCCTGCGCGTCTGGAGCCTGTGCTCCGCAACAAGAGAGGCCGCGATAGTGAGAGGCCCGCGCACCGCAATGAAGAGTGGCCCTCGTTTGCCGCAACTAGAGAAAGCCCTCGCACAGAAACGAAGACCCAACACAGCCATAAATTAATTAATTAATTAATTTAAAAAAAAAAAAGAATTTTCAAAAATGAGTGGGGTATGGAAAATAGGTACCTTATTCAGGTGGCAAAAAATTCAACTATACCTTTGTTTTAATGGAATCCAGCACATCAACGACTTTCTGGAGGCCTGGTTTAGCATCACCAATCTATAGAAAGAGACAAGCGACAAGATAGTGTATTCCGGTTGGCACTACACCAGCTTTTGATTAGGGCAGCTCTATGGTAAAATTTCTCCAAATAGCTAACCAATACCCACCATTTGCTACATGCCACCCATCAGTCTTAGTTTGATTTCCCTACTTTCACTGACAACCTCCTTCTGCTTCTGCCCCTGTAGTTCCCCTAAAATTACCTTCTCAAATGTCACCAGTGATCTCCAACTGCCAAAGCAAAGAGCACTGTTCACGTGCTTACTTTAAGCTTCATGTAGGATTTTACGCTATTGCCTTCCCTCCTTTTAAAAATTCTCCCCTCTTTTGGCTTTCCTTCTGCCCTCCAGCCTCCCAAATCTCCCTTGACTCCTGTATTCCTTTTTAGTCATTTAATCAGCATCTTTCCTTACAGTTTGCAGTTTCTTAGGGTTGCTTGCTGAGCAGTTTTATCCTCCCTCTTCATGCTTTCCTTGGATGATTTCATATACACTTGTAGCTTCCACCTTGACACAGGATTTCCAGGAACCATGAATCTGCAGCCCAGACCTTTCTCCACTGGGTTTACAACTATCCAGAGGGCAGCTCAACCTGTATGACCTACTCTTGTTGCCTGAATTCTCCAATATGGAATCACTGCCCTTCACTTCTCCAAAACTTGGTCTTAATTTAGCACTATCATAAAATAGTACTATCTAGCTTAAGGTTGAATGAAAAAAAAATACTAGTGTTCATCCAAAATATGCCTCTTTCTCATTTCACATTTCATATGTATATACCCTTCACATTTACATCCAAATGGTACCTATGAAATACCTCTGCAATTGTCTTTTTGTCCTCCATCTCTACTGCTACTAGCAGATACATGGGAAAATAAGCCTGAAAATACTTCAGAGCCAAAGGTATTTCCCAGGCTCTTTGTAGAATGTCCTATTTGTTATGAATGTTCTGTCCGGTTAATCTTTTTTGAAAACAGGGGATGAAAAGAATTGGGCCATCAACTAACCTTCAGAAAAATACCCAAAACAGCCAGTCCGTCAGGTTGTTGCACTGCTTTTCCAAACTCCCCGTACTTGGTGTTCCAGTGAACCAAGTGGAGCTAAAGTAGGAGACAAAACCACAAACAACAAATGATTTACATGATAAAAGCCTACACAGCTATCTAGCGATCTTTTCTTCACAGCTAGAGGTTACTAAAGAAAGTGAAAATGTGGATAATTTTAAATCTAAACTTGTATTTTAATTCTAATTGGCATAATGTCAAGTGATTCCTTCAACAACTCTAAGACAAAGAGTTGCATACTTTTGAGGAAAGACAGGAAGTTTATTTCTAGATTTCCATTAAAACAGGATCCTCCAATTTGAATTCATTAATTTTGTGCAAATGGAGGTCTTAGAGAAAGTTTTGCAGGATTAATAGTAATATCACAAATAAAAGTTATAAAAAGCAAATGTGAAGGTCCTTTGTAAAAGAGGTGGTTTGAGTTTACAAAATTAAGCTTTTGAAAGAAAAAAAGTCTATCTTACCTCTGCAGCATATTTCTTTTTATCCACAGTATGCTCAGAACCTTGCTCATCGGACGAACCCCAGTGAAAGTGAAACTGAATCAATCTGTAGGTGCCAGTGAGGGGTCCTCCCTCCAGCACTAAAATTTAAAAAATATACATATATACACACACACACATTTACATACACACACACTCATACATATGCACGTGAAACACACACTACTGAATATTACAATCTTGAATCCCATTTTATAGTACTAAATTTATGCCTGAACCAACATTTTCACTCTGTGAAAATTAAATCTAGACTCAGGTTTAGTCTACAGAGCTAAAGAGGATCATTTCAACTGTTTTTTGTTTTTTTTTCCTCACTTGTGTTGACTGAAGGATGGATGCTTTTCCCATCTGTTTTCTGAGCACAGTGGCACTTCTCTTCCAGATTTTTTTTGGACCTCCTCATAGGTTCAGGTTCAGGTTCAGGTTCAGAGAGGAAATTTTCAGGGGAACTATGAATTCCTCTGTGAATCAGTGAGGAAGTGCCCACAGCTGCTCGCCAGTGCTGGTCTGCTGCACACCTGCAAGCTGAGGAATCTCTCCTCTGCCATGGCCCAGTGACTGACCTTCAGCCAGCTTTGCTAACCTCTGATACCAGTTCTTACCAGAATTTGTGAAACAATAAGCATTCCCTTGAGCTTAACAACATAAAATCAATTTTCCTTACACAGGCTTACAATTTTCCTCACACAGCAGATTGTCGCTGCTACTAATTAGCTTTATACCCTTAAAATGTTCTATTTGACTTTCTGATTTTAATTTGCTCATCTGTAGAATGGATACCTCCAATTATTTACTACTTCACTAAGAATTGACTGATCATCTGTGAGAGGCAGTGCATAATGCTTTCTTGAAATTCTAACTTTAATAATCATCCCATCCCATGATTCTACTGTTCTGGTATTAATGTAACTTTGTTATACTTAAATCCATATTAGAAATCACATTCTTAGACTATAGTCTATCTGTAGATAATTAATGAGCTGTGTCTTAAGAGAGGATTAAAATAGTAAGAAATCACTCTTTCCCCCATTCCCTCCAAAAAGCCTTTTACCTAATTTATATGTATTAATGGGACTTAACTGATATATTTAAAACTTTTTAAAATTAGTTTAGTTCTACTACTTCAATTTTATATCTCTAGAACTGGGATTAGAACACCTTTTGCTATAAGTGTATTTTATTAGCTTTGGTTTATAATTCCACAGAGTAATGAGCCCAAACTAATTTTGGCTTTGTAAAACCAAGGGACAAAGTCTGTACAAAAAAGCTTGTTCGCTCAACTTCACCTAAATATGCTTAGATGGTAGCAATACCCATTCATCTATTCAAAGAAAAGATAAAGCTGGCTGGAAGATATTTAGGCAGTCAGGCCTTTCTATGGCTCCTGATACAAACTCTGGCTGCCAGGTCTGCCTTACAATACGACGGAGAAGAAAAGAATAAAAAATAAAGAAAGAGAGAACAAATTATAAATGGTATTACATTACAGATCTCTTAAGAAACATGAATTTGGATGTATTCTGATAATATCACATCTCTTGAAACTTAAAAACAACTTTTATTGTAAAAGTGTTTTTCTAAATCTAAGGAAAGAATTATCCTTATATTCCCAAAATAGACTTTTTCCAAAATGAAGGAATTCCCATTTTTCATAATTATATATACCCTTAAAACAAAATACATGTTTATAAGGTAAATTGATACCAAAATTAATTCCTCTATAATAACTTTTTTAAACTACTAACTAACTGGCTGATCATAAAAACCATTTGTAATATCATTAATTCTACCAAGTGGCAAAATTAGTTAAATAAAACCGTAGTAAGCATCTGCGATAACTGATCTTATTTCAGAAAAGATTTAGGATTAGGCAAGAGTATATGAGCTTTTATTAAATAAGGCTTTCTAATACTAAAAAAAAAAAACAAAACACTCTAGGTTCAAAGATTAAACATTTTCAGGGCTAATCTATTATTCCCAGATACCTGTTTGAACTCCTGTTAAAATAAAACTATGTTGTTATGTAGATTAGAAGCCCACTGTAATTAGGAAAGGTATTAAATTCTTAAAGTTTAATTGCTACAAAAAGCATTTCTGGTCTTCTTCAACTAATTGGTCATTCCTCAGCAAATTCTTAGCATGGAGTTTAGTCAATGAAATCCCTCAAAACATTGTTATAATAATAAATTGCCATCAACTCTAATAAAGGTAGCATACATCTTTTTATTTGAGAAATAGGAAAGACAAGGTTAAAGATGGAGCTTACGCAATATTCTGGATCTACTTATTTTTTTACTTAATTTGATTGCTCCAAGCCATTTTCTAAACTACCCCAGTTTAAAATAAAACCTGTTTTTCTAATGCAAAAATAATTTTAAAGAATATCAGAAATTGCTGATATTCTTTTAAAAATTGTTTTTTTTTCCTCTGTAAAATCTGTTAGTGGGGCTCTGAAGAGTCAATCACCTCTTGTACACAGAAATGTTTTCCACAAGTGATGATAGAGATACATAAATGGGGTTTTCTACTCAAAGACTCAATGTCTTTTTCAAGACCCCTCCAAACTTAATTTAAATCCAAATCTCAAAACCAAGAGCCCCAGAAGATTTTAACTTTTTGATCTTCCATCAGTTATACATACTATATATAAAACACAAAATAAGCACTAAATGTAATATTATAATCTGTCTTCCTATACATATTACTTACGTAAATTATACATTACTCGTGAAAAGTAAGAGATTCATTCCAGTAATATTGAAATAAATTAGATAATTATGCAAATTAAAGACTAAAAATTTAATGTTAAAAATTGTTTTCCTTCTTGATCACTTTATTATTATTTAATATAAGATGCATCCAAATAAGAAACTAAAGACCTTGGTGAATGTCAATAATCTCTCTTAAATCCAAAATATAAATAAACTATTCCCAATAATCCTTAGTTTAAAACTAAAATTTAAGGGATTTCCTATTAATGAAGTAAATGAATAAGTCTACTAAAAACACATTTCTAGCAGGTGAATAATTTTCTCTATGAATAATTTGAAATTTATTAAATCGGTTTTGGTTTTTCGGCAGTGGTCAATAATCCTAGGGCTACCTACTAAGGTTAAAAAAACAAATGTCAGTGTAGACAAATCTGAGAAATAGACACCCACATTCCATTTCTTTTTATGTAGTGAAATGTTTAGCTGTCACTTTCACTAGTGTAAGCACAATTAAGATTCAAGAGAACAGAAATTTTCAGTTTCAGGTTTATGGCAATTGTACGAGAGTAAAAAAAAAGTAACTCTTTGACATGAACATAATTAAATACAGTGTCTAGAATGCTTTTGTCAGTTTTATAGAAGCTTAGGGTTCTGCTCACACCATTAACAGTATGCAGGACAAGCCCTTCCATTTTTTGTTGTTTTGTTTCCTTTTAACTTATAATTGTTTGTAAAAGGAAAATGTTAAAGCTTCAAAAGCAAGTCCCTGAAAATCAAGCAGGACTCTTGTATGACGATCCATTGTATCATACAAACAATGATCTGCTTGAAATGAGCACAGGTAAACTCAGCTTCCTTCCTTCTCTTTCTTGAAATAATAAAAACAGATAAAAATATTCCAGTTTCTAAAAGCAGAAATGATATGAGAGTTGTATATGGGTTGGCCCAATAATTCAAGCATTGGTTTTTCAATATTTGCCTCTAACTTTGCTATAAAGCAGGAGAGTTTTAAATTCATTAATAAAAGTTAATAAGTTAGCAGGAGTTAATAATTTGACTACTATTCTTTTATCCCAGACGAAGCATGTAATAAAAGATCTCAAGCAGGAAGATTTATTTTTTAATAATTAAAAAACAAAACCTAACAGGATTAACAATTTTTCATTAATTTAAGGTGGTTTATTTTTAAAGGAATTTAGAAGATTGATGAGAGCTTTAACCCAAGCTTGTAGTTAAAGCCTATTAACTCCACATTTAAAAAGATTTCTCTCAAGCTTAAACATAGCAATAAATTCTACCAGTTCAGTTCCTTATACCCAAGTATTTAAGTTTGGGTATAAGATAACATTTAGGATACATCTGAAAATCTGAGGCTATGAGAAGTTCTAAAAGACTGAAATCTCACTGGGGGTGGAGGGGGGAAGTAAATGAACTGAAGCATTTAAATACAGAAAATAAAGGATATCTAAAAATGTTAACACCATGAAAATAATTCCTAACAAAAAGAGATGATAAACTGTCCATTTTAAAAAACTGAGTGACCAAAATGAAAAATTATTTTTCGACTTAAGTGAACAGAAAAGTATATCAGTTTTTAAAAACATGGTACAAGTACGAACACACTAAATATTAACTATGATGGTCCTTCAAATATTCTTATTCAATTTCTATTTTTAAGTGGTTGCCATTTAGTCTCATTCCAACAAACTAGGAAGGAGATGATTAGCAAGGAACTTAAACTCTTGAGCGTTCTGTTTCTTCATGTTTATTTTAAGTGGGTTTGACTAGAGTATCTACCATTTGTTCTAACTTGAGAGTCTAGGATCTTAAAAAAAAAGTCTAAAGGGTGTTTCTCTGCATGGGATGATTGGTTTTGTTTCACTTTGTTTTCTTTTTTCTATCCTGTAGATGTGTTTTCCCTTAACATCAACATTTAATATATTCTGTATTCTAGAAAAAAAAATGCTTCCTTGTTTAATCAAAACAACTGCAAATGTTGAAGAGGTATGGGCAAAATTACAAAGGAGTCTTTCATATGTAAAGGAGAACAAGTCTTTCTAACATTCACTCCTCTTGTTTTTACTGTACCTCTTGCCTGGCTCTCTCAAGTCCCCCATGTTTCCTACTTCCTTTTGCCTGGAGTCTCCTCCAAGACACTGATATCCTTCAAGCCTCATCCTTCAACCACAAACTTTATTCACCCTGAAAAGTCTTTTCTGACTTGCTCAGGCCAACTCCAAACCTGCTTTCCATATTTGCTTGGAATACTTCCTTGTTGCACTTATCAAAGTGACTGTCAGCATCTATTATTTCTATGTCTTTCTACTTGAGGTATCCCCATCATGGCCTCCGGGGATGCAGGAGAGGGACCAGGACTCCATCCTGCCCTCAAGATGCCTAGCTTGTCTTACGTATAAGTGGTGTTCGTAAGAATTTTTTTTTTTTTTTTTGCATAAAAACTAAGTGAATAATACCTCTGTCTCTAAAGACACGGGTTTGAGCCTCTATCTGAACCACTTGATTTTCATCTGTTTCACAATCTAAACATGGCCAGTTGTTTTAGTAATGTATGTGTTATTCACCAGAAGTAGTTAGACAAACGTGGCTAGCTCTCATCAGTTCCTGCTTATGTAGAAATCCATCAGAACTTGACATATTCATGGTAAAACATATTACTATGTAATAATGTCATATATAAAATCAGTACATAGTTTAATATAATAAACGGCATATTTGGGACAATATAAAAGTAAGATTTTAAAATACCATCAAGTGATGGGAAGTAATTTTAAAGCTAATTAAAAACTTAATTCAAAAAACTTATCAGAGGTGCAGTAGCTACAGCAATTGCCTAATAAAGGGAGTCAAATGGTGTGCAGACCCGACAAGAGCAATGGTCATTTATTGAGGAATTATTAGCTGCCAGGCACTAGGCTTTATATGTCTGTCCCATTCAATCCTTCCTCTGTAATAGATACTACTGCTACTCCAATTTTACAGTTAAGAAAACAAAAACTTAGGTTAAGTTACTATCACTCCCAAGAGGGGAGGAAGGAAGAATTTTTTCAAAACTGTACTGAATACATTGGATAGCTACTGAAAGAGAATAGTCAACTCTATTATAATGACTGTAATTACATTTATATACCATGTGAGTACTATAGGTCATTACTCCAACATTCTGACAGCATTATTGAATGTTGTCTCTATCTTCCCTCATTTTGACCCAATGCTCCCCGCCCCCCCCAGACTCCCACACCACCACACATAATGTGTTTGTAGCTCCATTCACTCGGTGCCCTTCAGAGGAAAGCACTCAGGAAAATAGGACACTGGCAACGAAATCAAGGGGATTGTTCTCCTATTTCTAAGCAAGAAAAAAAGAACCATTCAAAGGGCGTTCTGTAAACAGCTTTACTACAAATAAATTATGGTAATTGGTTTTGTCAATAATGGACCAGGTATGTCCAACCAACTCTAAAACATTTTCCTTTGTGGAATGAATTTCTGGGTGGATACCAAGATACACGGCCACCTTTATCACACTAGCCCAATGCTGAGAAAATATTTGTAAATACAATGTTTCCAAGAATTTCAGGATTTTAAAGTATTAGGTTTTCATCACTCTTCTCACTGCTACCTTGAAGATCACCCTAGGATGTGCTTTTTATTGGATAGGCATCAATTCTGGGAAACAAATATTTTAGAAAGAGTCTTAAAAGTTCAATTTTTGCAGATCTCATCTTTGCTGATCTCTGGGGACCTTGCCTTTTGTGACTTTTCCCAGGCATATCACAGTTATTCAATGCCCTACATAGAAACCAGGAATTTTACAGGGAGAGACAGCCGCTGCCACTTCAAAGTAATTAGCCTACTCCTCAGAGACCTCAACCTAATGAAGATTATCAGAGTGTAGTATTACAGGGGTCCTGCTGCTGCTCCTGTTAAGCTGGGAAAACAGCTACTGGCTGAAATGCACAAGTTACTTTTTAAACACTGACCTGCTTTGTCCTGGGAGTCATCAAACTCCACGTTGAAAGAGTGACCGTTGTTGATAATTCTCCGGGAGGTCGCTTGCTCATAGCAAAGAGACAGAGGCTTCAGGGTAGGGTCATGAACGGCTGCCTGGGTGTGGATGTCAACGGGGGACTGGCGCTCTCCCTTGGCGATGGGGAAGTCCTTATGCCATTGCTCAGGTCCTGAGTTTGAGAACAGACGTGTGAACCCCCCAATGTGGGGAAGGGCACATGCAGACCCCTAGAAAAGGGCAATGACTCTGGAGCCAAACTGCTCAGCTCCAATTTTGGCGGCACCACCGAACAGCTGAATAACCTTTGGGAAAACACTTAACCTGTGCCTTAGTTTTCTGATTTGTATTAGGGGGTAATAATAACATCTAGCTTATAGAGGTTGGTGTGAGAATTAGAATCAATACATGTAAAGCTTTTAGAACAAGTAGTGAGCGCCATATAAATATTAGCCATTTTTATGCTCCTTTTACTGAAATTGAGCAACTGACACTGGGTTTGTGATTAGTATTTGGGATACGCAAGCTCACTTAAGACACATCAGCAGATCGGATTCCTTTCTCTAGTCCTCGGACTAGATGTAAGGACAGAGTCAACTGCTCAGGCCCGGGCACCCCTCCTTTAATGGTCAGGATCCCCATAACCTGGGGATCCCCAAACCCCTAAAGATGTTCAAAGATGCGCCAGACACATCTTTCCCTTGCCTTTGCTGGCCCGGTAGAACCCAGATCTGCGGCCTTGATAAAGCTGGGTTCCTGGTGACCTCCTAACATAAGAAGTCGAGAGATGAAGGGAAAACTCAGAAATCAGCGCAAAGGATTCAGACCAGCCCAAGAAAATGCCCCGGAACAGTTCGTGCTGAGAGTCTTAGCCACAGGTGGTGCTGAGGATGAAGTTGGGGAGGTGAAGGGGGTTCCGTAATTTCTCTGCGATCAACAACTAAAATGTTTCCTTACAACCCTTCCTAGTTTATTCCTGGGTCGGGATAGGATGGACTCCGGCTCGTGACCCTGGAGGGGCTGTCCGTGGGTCCCGCGGCTGCGGCTGCGCACCCCTTTCCCCGGGTCCTGCGCGCCGCAGCGGGACGCAGGGATTCCTCGACAGTGGTCTCGGGCTCTGCGCTGGGGGCATCCCGCGCCTGGGAGCGGCGGGCGGGGCGGGCGCCGGAGGCGCACCTGAGCCTCGGGTGCTCCGGACGGCAGCGGTTAACAGTTGGTGCGGGCGCTGCGGGTACCGGGGCCCCGGGCGCCGCGCCGCGCCGCCCGCCGCCCGCACTCACCGTTGTGCTTGCCGTATCCCCAGTGATGGGACATGGTCGCGCCGTAGGTCCGCGCAGAGGAGTTGGCGCGGATCGCGGCGGCTGCTCGGGCGCCTGCAACGTGTGTCCGCGGGTCGCGCCGTCGCCGGCTTTTATAAGGCTCCCGCCAACTTCGTGCTTGGGGGCGGCCCGGGGGAGGGGGCCCCGGGTGGACCTGGGCGACGCGGGGAGGAGGTGACAGGCGGAGGTGATCTCCCCGCGCTCGGGGCGGGCCGGGCTGGCGAGGGTCCGGGGGCGGGGAGAACGCCCTTCCGGCGGGCGCTCGGCCAGGCTCAGGAGCTCCTCTCCCAACGCCCGGCTCGCTCGGCCCGCGGCCCGGGCCCCGGGTCCCTGGGCAGCCACGAGGCTCCGAGCCCTCCGCGCGTGTGGAGGCGGCGGCGGGAGCTGCTCCTGGGCTCCTGGGTTGGACTGGGCTGCGGAGCGTCTACGTGCACCCCATCCCCCTCCGGGGCGCTGAGGCTGGCGGCAGCGCTGACAGCTCGGGACCCGGGCCCGGTGCCTCTCATCCCCTGTCCCCTTTGTGATCGCATCCTTGGCCTCGGAGCCCTCCCGCCCCGCCCCATCGGCCCCACCCGCGCCGAGGTCTCCAGCCCGGAGGGTTGCTGACCGGTATCCCCGGCCCTGGGCCGGCAAGCTCGGTTAGGAGCTATGACCTTGGGGCAAATAGGGATACGGTCCCTTGAGGCGCTGGGGAGCGAGCCGTTTAGGGCTGAGAACCACGCTCCCCCTGCTGGAAAGCCGTGGAATAAATCAAGAAAGAGGAGAGAGTCTCTTTTGCGTAAGTCCAAACTGAGGCGAGCAAGGGAGAATGCATTTCCTTGAGAGCTGTCACGGTCTCATATAAAGTGCTCATCTCCTCCTACCTTCTTTTTTCTCTTTAAAAAATTAATTTTGCGGGAGAGACTTCCTAGTTGAGTACATATTGATTTAAAGCAATCAAAACTTCTAAAGAATCACTTTTCTAACAGGAATTGGGTAAAAGAAAGAATTTCTTGCAAAAAGATGAGAATTTCCTTGGCTGACAAAGGAAACTTGGCATCTGGCATACCTAAAAACTAATTCAAAGAAATTTAAGACAGCATATTTTTGGGACAAGGCAACATTATAGCTTTCCTGGGCCCTAGGCATTTTGCCTTTATGGGTCCCTTCTTCATAAACATACACACACATGCACAAGCTCACACACACATACAGGTATTTATGGCTGTATTGATATAAAGATTAATACCTTAATATTATATATTTAAACATTTTCTTTGATCTAAATGTTCAATTTTTTCTTCTGATTTTAAAAGAAAATATTTTCATGGATATCTAAAAGTGTTGCCCAAGTCACTGTTTTTCCTGTACCTAATGGGTAAGTCAGGACTGTTTTGAGGTGGGGACAGAATTCATTTCCCTCAAGGGACTTTGCCACAAAAAGTGGAGAAGGATTTTCTGTCCTGTGGATCTCTGTGATCTTTGAGAGCATAGTATTAGAGTTAAAATTGGGGCAGCAGGACACAGTTTTACACAATTCTATCAGCCTTAACATCATATTACTCTTATAATAAATAAAAGGATAAATTATAATATTAGTGTAAATTTTTGCTATGTTGATCTCAAAATCATTATTTACTATTTATTTCAGTCAATTCCACACAAACAAATATGATTCACATTTAGATTTACTTGCTTTTGTCCTAAGACTCCAGAAAAGTGTATATCTTTTTGTGTTGGGGTCTTCTGGTTGATGTCACCATGAATTCTTAGGCAGTGAGCTATTTTTGATTTCTAGTAACATCAGAAAATGTAGTTCATAGTTACAAAGAACCTTTTATTTATGCCTCTGTAGCTGCATAGTGTCTTGTGGAGCCCAGTAAAATAATTTTGATTCTTTGCATAATTTTGAAATATTTACTTAATTCAAAAGGAGAGGGCCTTGCAGTTTCTACGAGACTCTTCACTAGGCCCTGGGGATGTAAAGTTGGTAAGTGCTAAGAGTTGAATACTAAGTCTATGAATGTAAAGTGGGTTCTAAAGATTCTGTGAAGGTAGCTAGGCTTTCAGATCTGCTGGAATCATTGTGTCTTTCTCATTTTCTGTGGAGCTGGATTGTGGGTTTACTAACATGGAAGTAATAAGAGTATATTTTGATTAATAAATATCTCTAAAACTTCAAACACCACCAAACTGCAGTTCAGAAAATAGATTCTTATTATTCAAGTGAGTTTCCCCCTTCTCTCTCACTTCTGGAAAATGAACTCATTTTCAGTGGAGCACGCCCTCCCCACAGAGCTGCGCTTGGGGAGAATGTCACATGCTCACTGCAGGGCAGAAAATATATCTCACCTTTGGATATTCAGCAGAGATCTACATTTTTTAATTAACTTTTTTTATTACAGTGATTGTCTTAATACTTTTTTCTGTCCATTTTTTTTCAATGATGGAGATGGCTTTGTGCCTTCATGTAGATACATTCAGAATGTAACTTTATTTTACTGAGGGCATTCTTAGCAGGCAGTCATGATTCAGTTATGTTCAAAAGACTACTCTAAGATTAGATTTTTAAATATAAAAAATATTAATTATCCTGTCCCCATGTTTTTACTAGAGGGAAAGACTTGTTCATTTAAGAATAATTCTAAATAAAGAAACTGTACAGTACCTGAAGAAAGGCACTTTTTTCCTGCCCCAGGAGGAAGAAATGGCAGGCTATACATCAGGGAAATATAATATAAAAATCTTGAAGTCCATGCTCTAATTATCATAATAAAAAGGCTTCTAACATATTAATCTTGCTAAAAATATGAAATAAAATGGAAAAGTATTTGCTTTTCCCCCCTCAAAGTAAAGATATTGTTAATATATTTTACAAAGTGAAATATACATAGTTTATTAAACATTTAACTACAAAACTAATAAGTTAATAAAAAGTTAACTAGTCTCATGTTTGTTACAATCATAGTTTTCAAGTAAATATCTATGGAGGCTAAGAGCCAATCGCTTCTTGGGGCTCCTGTAGGTCTTTGCACACATATTCATCCATCCAAGTATTTTCAATACCACATTCTAATCAGACACTATTACAATCATCAAGTTGTAATCCACCACCCCAAGAAGCTGCTGGCTGCTCATTTGTGAAGTAGGAATAATGACACCCACCTCAGGGTTATTGTAAGGATTCTATTAGAGACTATGTATAAATCACCTGCTACATCAAGGCACTCAGTAAATGGTGGCTATTCAGTTCACCCAAGACAGTGCTAAACCGTTAGAATATAATGTAATGAATGCAAAATTAAATACCTGGGCAAGGTTCAGGGAAACAAGAAGAATGAGCTTTCCGCAGCATGCAGCTTTTTGTGGGGGGAGGGAAGAGTGTTTGGGTTATGGAGAAGTCCATTCTAGCACACTTGCATATTTGTTTTTCTTATTAAACTGAGCCACCTGAGGTTGGGAACTGTATCACATTATTCACCTCCGAATCCTAGGTATGTATCACTTTTATCTGGCATGAGCCCCAGGACACAACTAGTAACTACCCAAGTAATGCTCTTTGAAATTATGAAGTCACTAATCCAAATGGAGGCAATAGCAGTTGCTCTGTACAGAAGCCGGTCGGTTAACAAATAGCATTGTGCTGTAATTAGACTTGGTTTTGAATCTGGGCTAATTTGCTAGCACTCTGACCTTGGGCAAATTGCTTGGTCTTGCAAAGATTCAATTTCCTCATTTGAAAAACTAGGATAATAAAATTACCCACCTGCTAGAGTAGGCAAGGACTAATGTACATAATTTGTATAAAAGATTTAGCACAGTGCCAATATTTAGAACTTGATAAATCCTAGTTATCATTACTACTATTATATGTTTTTTGAACTCCTGTTATGTGTTTACTATTTTTTAGGTACTATGTGGGCTGTAAAAACTGTAGTCATCTATCCATTCATTCATTCAATAAATCTGTCAAGTACTGTTACGTGCCAGGCTGCAGCACACGAGCTGCAGCCATGCACCAGATCCACAGAGTCCCTGCCTTCGTGGAGCTTACATGGGGATGGATGGGGGTAGAATACAATAAATGAATAAGCAACAAGAAAAGTGAATTTCCAGTGAGGTAATGAATAACGGAGTGGATGTTATTGTAGGTGCAGTGGTTATGGTAGACCTATTGAAGGCAGTGGCATTTCTGGAACCATTAAGGAAAGATCTGGGGAAGGACATTTCAAGCAGAGGAAAAAGTAAATGTAAAGGCCCTGATCAAGGACATTTCTAGAACAGAAAAACTTGTGATGGGAGCATTGTGATCAAGGAAAAGAAGACAAGGAGGTGAAGTCAGAGGCAGGCGGGGGCAGCTACCCGCAGAGCCTTTCAGACCCTGCTCCCTGGGAAGGATTTTATACTAATTGCGCAGGGAAGCCACCAGGAGGTTGGAAGGAAGGAAATGATACAAACTGCAATAATATAGCGTGCTTCAGAACTAAAAGGAGTTTACAGATTATCTAGTCTGATTATTTATTTTATGGATGAGGAAATAGGTAGAGGTTCCCAGAATGCACTTGCTGTTCCCTCACTCCCTTGCCTTTGACCATCTGACGATGACTTTTCACAAAAAGATTCAAACTCCTTTTCCTGACCCATCAAGCCATTTTAATCCTGGTTCTGGCTTCCTTCTTAACCTCTGAGTCTCTTGACATTCTTCTACCGTAGGATGGGAGGCAGTATCACATAGTGGCCAAGAGCCCAGCTTTCCTGAGTTTGGATTCAGCTTCTACGACTTACCCTCTACTCAGCCTTGGATGATTTATTTCACCTCCGCAAGCCTCAGTTTCTACATCCAAATGTAATAAGAGTACCTAGGGTTGTTGGGAGTGTTAGATGAGCAAATTCGTGTGATTTAGTCACGTAAGCTAGCATGATGCCTGATGTTGTTAGCTGCTCCGTTAGGAGTCTTGTTAGTGTAGCAGAGAGGCGTAGAACTGTGCAGTGGGAATGAACTTTCTGAGAAGATGGACCTGAGTCCAGATTCTGGCTCTGACACTCACGTGCTGTGTTACCATCACCTTGCGTGAGCTACACAATCCTTCTGAACTTTACTTACTTTATTTGTTAATTAGGGGGACATTCTAGGTCTGAAGCATTATGATGAGAACTAACATCTGGAAATAGCAGATATGGTTCTGGAACATTTTCTTTATTTAATAAATGGTATAATTATTATTATAGTACTTCCCATTGTAAAATCATGAATTGGCTTTTCTGTTTCTCTAACTTGGATGAAAAAACTCACATTTACTTAAGGAATATGTTTGGAGTTCCTACTCTTATAAAAAAATAACATTTTTGGAAATCTGATTATGCTGTAAGCATGATTCTGAAGGTTTTACACAGCCCTGAGGCATAGATGTAGGTCAGTTTGCCCCAGGTTGTCCCACTCTAGAGTTTGAGTACTTAGCCATCTGCTGTGTGGCCTCAGGTGATATAGTAACAGTGCATTCGGATTATGCATGCATTACTATTCTGTAAAACAAAGTTATATAGACATACTTGTCACTTTTCGGGTTTCCTACCAATCACTAAAGTGGCAGGAGCTGGCACCAAGCATACATCTAATAAACAGATGAGTTCAACTTCCCTTAGTAAACTGCTTTTCAGATGTTTAAAAAGTTAGTTCCTAAATGTGTCTTTTTCTTTCATGGAAACTAGTAACATTTCAACTTTTCTGTAGCAATTAAATCTATTTAGTTTTTAAGAGTAGTTGGTGAATTCAAACATTGTTTCAATCAACTAGAACTGGAATGAAAATATTAAGTGAGACAATTACACTAAAAATGCAAATTATACATTTAAAATATTTTATGTTCCATGGCAGCTACCACCCGTGGCACCATGAAGTATTCAATTTAATAAAAGTCCACCTCTTCTTAGAGCATTGGTTCTCACCTGGGGGCAAAACTGACAGTGTCTGGAGACATTTTGCTTGTCACAACTGAGGGGGGGTAGTGTGCTACTGGCATCCAGGAATGCTGCTAAACACCCTATAATGCACAGAACAGCCCCCTGTAACAAAGAATTACTCAGTCCAAAATGTTAATAGTACCATGATCATGAAACCCTGCCTTAAGAGTATCTGTATGGTAATGCTTCTGTGAAAGTTATGTATGTATCCAGCAGCACATAAGCCCTAGGAGAGTGCTTTGCCCATAATATGCTCTCACTCATTTTTGTTGGTTGGATTGGATAGAAAAGCATAAAATCTCACGTCTGCACCTTGCAATGATTGTTTATTCACTTTGCTTCAGCATATCTTCAATAATGGCTTTTCTACCAAATCATGAGAGTTGGTTATGTTAGTAGTAACTTTATCACATGATTAAACTTCTCATTTGCTTATAAATCACCACCTTGAATGGGGAATTTTTGACTTCCTTTTAGTAACCAGAACAATTTAACTTTTCCATGCAAGGGGAATTATAGGCATGACAAGCAGTTTTTTCCCCCTTATCAAGGGCAGGAGTCAGGATTCACTGGTGTCATAAACTAGAGGCAAAACATACTTTCCCACCCCAAATTTTACATTTGAATATATACTTTTAATGACTTTTGTTGTTGTTGTTTTAGGTTGTTGGTTAGGGTGCCCTCAAGTGTCTCCATGTAGTTATGTCTTTTCCCCTAGTGAGAACCTTAGCCTTTAGCCGTCATTTTAAGAACAGGAGTAAAGTAAATTACTTTATGCTTTTAGAGCGTCACTCATGCCAGAATAGCCCATGGAAGGTTTAGATCCAGATAAATTTGGTTTTCTGGAAACTGTCTTAAGAGTATACAAATGGGAAACCAGCACTCTTATAATCTTAAAATATATATGGATAGGCCACAGGAAACAGAGATGGTTACATTTTGTAATTCTGTAGTTTGCTCATTTTGTACTTATCCAGGTTAATCCTAAACAGAAAGTAAGTTTATTTTATGCAAGAAAAGATAGCTTGAAAAAAAAAAAGATATCTTGAAAGTTTGGGACGGCTAAATGAGGATTTGGGGATAAAAGAGAAGTAGTCCATAACCTAAAAATATTGCTCCTGATGTTGAAACTCCATAGCATTTCCATTATACTTCTTTGCTTCATATGACTTATGTGCATTTGTTTTACCACTTCACAAAAATTTTCTTTGTTTTACAAGCCACAACATTTTCAAAGTTATTCCACACAAATTTTCTCCATATTTCTGAGTGCCTCTGTCTCTCTTTCCCTTCCTCCCCCTCCTCCTCCCCCTCCTCCTCCCCCTCCTCCTCCCCCTCTCCTTCCTCTCCACCTTCCTCCTCCTCCTCCTCCCCTTCTTCTTCTCCTTCTCCTTCTTCTTCTCCTTCTTCCTATTCTTCTTCTTCTTCTTCTCCTTCTTCTTCTTCTCCTTCACCTCCTCCTCCTCCTCTTTCTTCTTCTTCTTCCTCCTCCTCCTCCTCTTCTTCTTCCTCTTCTTCCTTCTCTTTCTCTTCCTCTAGAGCATAGTACCTTGTACAGAATACACACTTGAATTAATAAATTTCCATATTTTAAAAGGCTGCAGAGCAGTGAACTTTTTTTTTTTTTTTTTTTTTTAAATTTATGGCCGTGTTGGGTCTTCGTTTCTGTGCGAGGGCTTTCTCTAGTTGCGGCAAGTGGGGGCCATTCTTCATCGCGGTGCGCGGGCCTCTCACTAACGCGGCCTCTCTTGTTGTGGAGCACAGGCTCCAGACGCGCAGGCTCAGTAATTGTGGCTCACGGGCCTAGCTGCTCCGCGGCACGTGGGATCCTCCCAGACCAGGGCTCGAACCCATGTCCCCTGCATTGGCAGGCAGATTCTCAACCACTGCGCCACCAGGGAAGCCCAATAAATTTCCATATTTTAAGGGACAGAAGGAATAGTATAGTAAATATCCCTTGAGTTATCTTTGATATGATGGGATGCCTTTTTCTTTCTTCTTTTTCTTGTTTTTTTTCTTTGGCCATCTTTGACTGAGCTAAAAGAGTTTATAACCAATTCAAAAAACCACCCAACCCAAGGTCAAAACTGGTCAGTTAAAACTGTGTGCTAGACTTCTCACAATTCACAGCAGGGCCTATTTGCACTATTTTTCTAACATGTATGATAGAGTTATCCTTTCTACTTCTACACTCAGCTAATCCCCACTGGGTGAGACAGTGAATGCAACAGTGGCCCAGTGAGGTGAGGAATCATAGAACAGAGTGAAGTTGATTGGCTGGCAGGAGACTGTCTAAGCTGGTCTTGTTAGTGGACAGCGCCAAACCAGCTGCCTCCACACGCAATGCACACACCTTGGGGTGCACATGAAGGACCACTCCATGGCAGGAAAAAAAACCATGAGAATGTTTCTCTTAATAGCTATTTTTTCACTCCCTGAAAATTTCCACTTTATTTATATTTTATAACATATATAGCAGTATAATACTGTGAGTATATAATTTATTTTTAAAAATTCTATATTGGGGGTTCATGTTCTAAAACTGAGCCCTAGTGGCTACATCATTCTAAAAGAGTCTGGAGTCCACTATTGGCCTAGAGGCCCAGGTGACCCAGGGCCAGGTTTTGCAGGTCGCCTGTGCCCTTGGTTCTGCTATCTTTTCCTTCTTTCTAATGACACTGATATCACTATTTACCATGTATTTCATGCCCAGTGTGCTGGGCACCATGGCCATGCCCGATAAGGCCTTCTCCTCAGCAGTCACAGCCACATTTAGTACAATTTCTCTTGAGTAATGTTTGAAGGTGGACTCTTTCTTTTCATTTTTTTTTCTCTTCCTTGATGCTTCCAGGTAGATCCTTGACCTACTTTTATTTCTTTTATACTCGACACATAATTGCTTTTGAAAAGCATGAAATCCTCTAAAGAAAAGGGTTTTTTAGTCACTTGCAAATACTTTTAAAATTATATATCAAATATTGAATGCTTCTGCCCAGCTAAAACCACTACATTCTTAGCAAGCTGCAAACTTTCTTCTTTGCTCCTTGTGGTTATTTCATAATTCCTCTGAAACTCCCCACCCCTACTAGGGCCTAATCAATGTTCCATATCAAGCTGCTAAGAACAAGAGGCTTAGTGCACCTCACAATCTTGACAACAGGCCCTTTGTTAGAGAAAACAAACTAAAAGAAAGAAATTAGACCTCTGACGAAATATCATTAAAATACTTCTTTAAATTAAAAAAAAATTATAGAGGCAACCAGAGATTTACACTTCTAGTTATGAATTGAGCTGCCAACTAGCATTTCCTACCCCCCTCCCCACCTGCCAAAACAGAACTTGAGTTTGATTTCTGGTAAATTCACTGCCTGAGTAAATGTTTTTCTCAAAGAATCATCCACTATATTGTAAAGCTCCAGGTAGTAATTACAAGTGTGTGAGGATATATGTGGTGTATATGTCTGTGTTGTTTGTGGAGGGCAGGACATTTACCTGAATTGACCATCATTTGCTTGGGGTGGGGTAGAACCTGTCAGTTGAAACTCTTTACTGAATTTTCAAAAGTATCATACTTCGCTCATTTCTGGCCATAACACAAGCATTTGAGTTAAAGAGTTATCTTTATTATGTATGTGGAATTGCTATGAGCACAAAGGTGAATGAAATGAAGAATTAAAATGACAAATGAGAAAATAAAGGCAAATTTATAAAAGTTCAAGCACTAGCATGAATCGTGCCAGTTAGTATCACCAGAGCCCAATGTCACAGGCTCATTGCCAACTACCTTCAGTTTGCATATTAGAAGCATGGGTGCTAAGAGATAAATACTCTGGTAGAGAATCTCCTTTTATATCTCTTAAAATATGTCTCTTCTATACTCAGTTAAATTTGCAAATGATAAGGTTTGGATATATGTAAAACTGTTTCTCTTCTGGCACCCACACTCTCTGTACAGACAAGCCTGGGTGGCAGCAGTGGAAACCCCTGCTTTTCTCCAAGAGCCCTTCCAGCTATCAGTCACTGACCTTCCTAGGATGAGGACATAGCTCCCACCAGCTCAGGAACTTAGACTGGCATTCATTATTTTAGGACTCTCACTGCCTCTTCCATCTGTCCATCCATCCGTCCATTCCTCCCTTCATTCAACAAGTACTTTTCCAGCACTGACTATGTTCCAGATAATTGTGTTAGGTACTGGGGCCTCTGTAGTATAACAAGACAGAGAAAGTCCTTACCCTCCTAAAATCTCCCTGCCCCCACTACTCATCACACTTACATACACACATGCATACACCGACTTACATTACAGATAGAATTGATAAGTAATCTTGTTACTCTTAAAATTAATTAATTCCTGGTACAAGAACCTGAGCCCCAGGTCTTCACTGGACGAAAGTTTCCATATTGCCAACTGTCGAAATGCACCTTTTCCTGCTTAGTTCTCAGTTCTTCCCTGGGCTGGGCCCCACCCTTCCATCTTCTCTGCTTGGCTTGTACAATCTCCCTACCCATGTCAGGCCCCTTCTCTGGGGTCCTGTGTTGCATTAAACCAATCACACACACAGGAGGGAGAAGTGTGAATTCTTTGAACCCAAGTTGCACTGTATTTTCAGACACTTCCATTTGTCATATACTTTCACGGGACTCAATTGTCCTTGGGGGAATGACTTCCCTTGAACAAATGTGTTTGTAACCACCCAAATTTCAAATGAGCTGAGTGAGTATGATAGAAATGTACGGGCATGCTGAAACAGAATATGTACATTTAATGGCCAAAATATTTTTCCTGAGCTTCCAGGCTCCTCTACTGGGAATAATTTAAATACAAGGGAGACTCTTATTCCTCATTTACTGCACAGAGTCGATTCTCACCTGGCTAAAATTAGTTTTTAAATCACTGGGTTTTATGCTTCTGTAGTGCAATTGGTCCCCTGTGACCCCACCGTTACACTCACTCTTACTCCTGCTGATTATCTGTGATTATCCACCTCGTCAAGTTGTCAAGTGGTTGCCATTAAATGCCTTCAAATCTGAAGTAGTTAATTAGTTCTCTAGTCATTCCCTGGATCCTGGATTTTAAGCCTCGACTGTTTTATTTCCTTTTGTACAATTGGAGCTGAGTTGCCCCCAAATGGATAAACTCATCCTCCAGGATGACTTGTGCATCTCATTCAGGATTCTGATTTTATGACATGCCTAGACAAGTCCCAAATTAATTTCATGGCAAGAGACTTCCTGTACTTACGGTGAGGATAGATTTTCCACTTCACACAGCACTCCGAGCTACTCTATCCTGCCAACATTCCAAAGTCAGCAAAACAGAGTGAACACCATAGTTCTCTCACCTCTCTATTTTGGTTTAGTTTTTGGATGTTTTGCTAATCATACATTTCCTCAGAAGGTCAGGTGCAGAGCTCTGGAATAGAAACTTCCTCCAGAAAATTTTCTGATCCTCCCCAAATCACCCCTTCTAGCTTTGTGCTGGTTTCTAATGGAGCCACAACTTGTTTTTGCTGCTGAAAAGTATCAGACAAGAGTTATCACCATTATTTTTAGAAACCATTTCCCCAATGCCAAGCACAGAGGGAACTCATTAGGGGAGCCCATTATGGTAACTAACTCCTTAGTCTTATCTAAATTGATAAGACATGGATTCATGACCTTACTCATAGAAACATCAAGAAAGAAACATGACTTTGAGTATTGAATAAGCCAATTGAATTTTTCTTGGTTGAAGTAAAATTAACTTACAGAAGATAATAGTTAACTGCTGTTGAGAGTTTTATTATGTCTGGAACAACTACTCTAAGAGGTTTACATATATTAACTCATTTAATACCTAACCCTCTGAGCAGGTACTTTTATCACTCCTGCTCACAGATGAGGAGAGTGAGGCACAGAGAAGTTAACTTGCCTGAGGCCACATGTTGGGGGAGTGCTGTGTACCTTGTACCCAGGCCTCCAGAAGACTGAACAGGATTATAGAATGTTCATTTCTCATTTGTCTCAGTTTTAGTGTACCAACTACTAACACACAGGCCTCACTTTTGGCTATTAAAATTCTCGGAAAGGGGCTTCTCTGGTGGCACAGTGGTTAAGAATCCGCCTGCCAGTGCAGGGGACACGGGTTCGAGCCCTGGTGCGGGAAGATCATGCATGCGGTGGAGCAACTAAGCCCGTGTGCCACAACTACTGAGCCTGTGCTCTAGAGCCCACAAGCCACAACTACTGAAGCCCACGCACCTAGAGCCTGTGCTCCGCAACAAGAGAAGCCACCGCAATGTGAAGCCCGTGCACTGCAACGAAGAGTAGCCCCTGCTCTCTGCAACTAGAGAAAGCCTGCATGCAGCAACGAAGACCGAATGCAGCCAAAAATTAATTAATTAATTTTTTTTAAAAAAGATTGACCATGTGTTTTAAAAAAAAAAATTATCAGAAATATGTAAGACTCTCTCACCATCTTTTCTGTTGCAGATAGATATTGATGGTTAATATTGAACATTTGGGAAAAGGAAATAGGGTATTCAGGATTTAAAAATAAAAACCCTCATTGCTCTGTGAATGACATTTCATTTGTCATTTTTGTAATTATTTTGCTGTCATCTAGGGACCCAAATGAAATTTTTTAAATGTGTTGCTGCCATCCAGTGATCTAAATGAAAATAACATGCAAACTTGATTTGGTCTTCTTATTTGCATTTTAAGTCTTTAAGTGCTACCTTAGGGGTCATTTTTAAAAAATCATTAAATCTTCATATACTAAACTTGAAATTTTTAGAATTTCTAAAAATATGACATTTGCAGTTTTTCTTACTTCTCACTTATTCTTTGTCTGCTAAAATCATGTATTTTGCTCATGTCCACAGTTCCTTTTTAATATCAAATAAGAGGGTATTAGAGGAGAAACTAAAATCTCATTAATTTTATTTATACATGGTATCTGATGTGGTTTTGGACCATATGTACTTCCTTTAGAACAATTTTATTTGTGCCAATTCTTATTTGAGTAACTGACATACTAATTTTTCACATCTATCCAAGCTTGTTTATAGTTGATCAATTTCACCCATATTTATTTAATTATGTAAATGATTATAGTTAGATGCCAAAATCTTCAGTTTTACATGTTCTATGTAGAATATTTCCCATTAATCTACATAAGTATTCACTGATTGCACGTAAAGAATTTTGGATCAGTGGTCCTGAATAGTTATTTACCTCTTCATAAATATATTCTGTCTCCCCATTAAAGGGGTAGGAATTATATATACCCTCTCAAAATGTAGCAATGCCCTATATTCAGTAAATTCTTATTGATGATGCTCCATTCATAGACTTTTAAGGATATAATCATCTGACTATTATAACACAAGTCATTCAAATTAGTTTCTGCCCTTTGCTGAAGTTTTAAAATATCTGAAATGATTATATCTGAAGAACAAAAGTTGGCAGATGTGGAAACATTTTTCACCACAGCAGCTCCTAGCCATGTCCCCTCTGTAGGCTGTGTATGCCTAAAATGTAATTGTTTGGAAGACTCTGAATGATCAGGAAAATTGTCCCCCTACTGAATAAGGACACAAGTGTGGTTTCAATATTCTAATGGACATTTATAATAATTCACCACTTTGAGTTGCAGGGAGAAGTTGAGAGGAAGTTTTAAGTTGGGTGATAATTGTGATCATTGGCAATGACTTGGATGGGGGGCAGGGAATATATGTTCTACTGGAAGGCTACCACCTGAAGCTAAAGAGATCATTTTCCAAGGAGACCCAAACTGAATGAGATGAGCAAAAAACAGTATTAGTCTTAATCCTGTGTTGTTAAAGAAGATGAGTATTTGTCCTGGGTTCATCTATGTTCATGAAATCAAATGTTTATTGAGTGCTTATCAAGTGCCAGACACCATACTAGGCAAAAAGGGGGATGTTAGTGTACAAGATTCATGTCTGTGCCCTAATGGAGCTCATGGTCTAGGGAGATACCTTCTCTTGATTAGACATTTTCCCTTAAAACAGTTCCAGCCTTGTCCAGCCTGTGTAAGCTTGTGTAAGCACCATTGTAGCTAGAATTAAGTCATATGTTCCTCCACCACATAAGAGTGTACATTGGGTACATTTTTACAGTGCTCCCAGCATTACCAAGTACCCTGAGAGAATCAGTTTGTGTATTACCACTAACTGATGAAAGCTCCACACCTACTAATTTCAAGGGGTTTAATTAACACAACCAGTTTGCACTGACCAACCTGGTTTTACTTCACCCAAGTGGTAAACCATTAAATAACATTAGCCTCCTAGGACTCTGTCACATGACTTGACTTCCAGCATTGCAGGACTCTCCTGACCCAATACCATTTTCATTCCTTAGGGTAATTCAATTATTGCTGCCATTTTTGAAAGTAAGTTAACATATTAGCCAGTGACGTGATAAAAGATTTATCAAAGCCACTAACTGCAAAATTAGACTTTATGTCTAAAGATATTTTTGAAGGTCTCAATGTATGGATTTTTGCAGTGTTAGACTGGTGTTATCTTGATGCACATTTAAAAAAATAAGGACGTAAAGGCTACAGTCTGACTTGATTCCATGCCCCTAAGTTAGCAACCATGGTACTGGTATGGACCCCAGAATCCTAAACCAACTTTGAGGCTTCTGGAAACTAGTCCACACTGTCAAATGTATGGCTACACATTCCTCTTCTGGTCTGCAATTTCCTCGGAAGGCCCCCAGTAATTGCTTCAGCTGCTCTACAAGGAATGTAGCTTCCAATCCAACTCAGAATTTGAGTCACTTCAGTTATAAAAACAAACTTACAATGTTCTCCCTCCTTAAAAAACACAACACTCAATTGTTTACATTCATGTCTTTATTAGTTTTGATGATCAGTACAACTGCTTTTACTTCAAGTGCAGGCATTCACTCCTGCATGTTCTAGGAATCATTAATCCCACGCTCAAATTAGAAAGCTATCAGAGGCAGTTTTTATTTTAATAAGCATGCAAAGATAAAAGTAGTAAAATGAAAAATAAATGGCCCTCCTTCAGGTAAAGAAAAATATGAGGATAAAGTCAACATCTTTATGAAGAAAGCATTCAAATAACGGGTCAATTTTTAAAAAAAATTCCTAGTCAGTGTATTTTACTTTCATTGATAATCAAAACCAGGCAATCTTTACAGTAGTTTAAATGTGAATAAGTGATGGACCTCTTATTGGTTTTATTTAAAGGTTAAAACACATCACCATCTCAATTCTTGGTATCCACAGTCATTTTAATTTCTGGCTTATGCTGAATTGTTATATGATCTTCAGACACCTCTACCCCCACGTATATAATTACTCATTATTTCTTTAAGATGGGTAACTCATAACATGAAAAGAGTAAACTGAAGTTCTGTGAAATTTAAGATGACACAAAAACAGTGCCCAACAGCCATTTTTCTCTACCTTTCCTCTTCCAACTCTGTTTCTTCTTCTTTGAAACCTTACTAGAAATGCTGTTTTTACAGGAAAGGTGATTATTAAAAAGGCCAAATGCTTTCATATTAGATCTTGTCAATAGTTAATTCCGGTTTCTTGGTGATCACATCTCTCATCTTCATTGCTTGCTATGGAAAAGTGAAATGTACTTGGAGTAAGAAGCACCAAAAGGAGGCAAGGAACCAAGCTCTGCACTGTCGGTTTCCTTTCCTGAGGAGGGCAAGCTCCAGCAGCCTCACTTGAAGGAGGCCTTCACTATCCTGCCTTTGATAGGCTGTGGAGGGCGCCAGTTCCTCACCAGGTGCACCGGGGGCTCATTTTCCACGCTGGAGTAGAGGCCCCGCAGCTTGGCCATCTGCAAGGGGCGAGGGAAGGCTGTCAGCATGACATTCGGACCAAGTGGACACATTAAGCGTGTGACAAAGAGTTAGAAATCGCCAGCTTTCTAAACAAGCAAACTACAAAACCTGTCTCCAATGTCCAGTCCAGAGTTATTTGGTTCTGAGTAACAAAAACCTTTTTTTTTTTTCTTTTTTTTTTTCAATTTGTAAAAACACTTTTCTTCCTTTTATACAGGATCACCATACCCTCTGGTCAAAACCTTTTCCTCCTGAATTCTGAAACAATTATTTTAATTTGACAGATCAGTATGAAATCTATCCCTTATGTAGGAGTGGAAGACAGTGCAACTAATAAGCTCAATTGGCCCTTCATTGCATAAGTTAATGAAGTCAATTTACATGAACATTTAGAAGGGAGGCCTGAGGAGAGAGGTCGAAGGTATTGAAAGCAGACAGACTGGAGGTGCAATCTCAGATCCTGCCCTTGGCTGTGTGATCATGAGCAAACTGCTTAACCTATCTGAGCCTCAGCCTACTTAGCTGTAAAACTGGGGAACCAGTACACACCTCACAAGGATGTTCAATCCCTTCCACCAGCATCTTCTCCCCAGGCCTGTATTTACCATTCCATCTCCTAAACAGGGCTCAGTATTTGGGAGTTCTCCAAATTAGCAAAGTCTAACTCATATGGATCTGTACCCTTCAGTGTTTCTAGAGCACAAACTCGGGCATTGTTCAGCATCACCGCCACCTTTAAATGTTTTTGCATTTAGCCTGGTGCCCTTTGGAAGTTGAGCTTTAGAAAGTTAAACAGGCTGATCGTAATTAACCGGGGCAAACTATGAAATCTCCAGTCGCAGAGCTGTTCCGTAAGCATCTATTGCTTTATATTTTCAGTTTAGCGTCTGTATCTCACAGAGCCCGCCGGCGACGGTAAGTCAGCGTGCTCTCAAGGCCGGCCCGCGGCCGCCGCTCACCTGTTCGTGGCTCACGGTGACCGGCTCCTTCAGCAGGAGCCACACGATGCACTCCTCGCAGGGCGGCGTGGTGAAGGAGCCGTGGTAGGTCCAGTAGTCTCGGCAGGCGGGGAACAGGCAGGACGGGTCGAAGTTCGTGAAGGGGGCCTCCTTGCCCTGGGAGACAGCGGGACCCAGCGCGGTGAGCGGACGCACGCGCATTGCCTGCCCCAGCGTCTCACCGTTTGGGGAGAATGGATTTCAAATGCAACAGAGAAAACGGAGCTTGTGAACAAGGACGTGCCTTTCAGAAATAAAGGGCAGATGGGGGAGGCTGGTTTGCATGGTATGACTTTGCTACAGTCAATTTTATTCCTTATTCACTCTAGGTAGCACTATAAATCTATCATTTCTCAAGAAAAAGGACAAACTCATTCTAAACTGTAACAGAAATATTTCGTACAAGTTAATGCTGTGGTTCTCGATGATACAAAACAGACTTGCATTTTTATTGAGTATCATACTCAGAATACTTACTTTCTCTGGTGGTAAAACTATAAAGCGTTTGATTAGAACAGAAAGAATTAAAGTGAGTCTGCTAAGTAGAAGAATCTACTGTTAAGATTTAAAATATACAGGTACCACCCAGGAGAGAAAGGGAAACACTAGGACCCAAACATTTAGTACCTCTGCATGTGTGTAAGTGTGTGTGTGTGTGTGTGTGTGTGTGTGTGTGTGTTGGGCAGGGGAACACCACTCAACTTCTCTCTCAAACACTTCATTAAAAATGTAGTTATCTGACAGGTTGACTATGAGGATTAAATAAACTTATGTATGTGAAACTGCTCTAAAACCTATAAACCATAAAAATATACATACAAATATAATAGCATTTGCTTTTATATGTATGCTTAGCATATTCATCAAACTTACTAACAGATTTTAGGTGAAAGAAATACACTTGAAAATGTAAAAAGAAAAAATTGACATACCCTGCTTTTATGTTCTGGGAGGGAAAATGATTTTTTTTACCTTCGTCTTAATTTTGTCCAGCGCATCAAGGAGCAGCTGGAACTCGCCTTTCTCATGTCCTATCTGTAAAAAAAAAAAGAAAAAGTAAACCAACAACTATAGTTTTCTCTTCTCCATAATTTAGGATTGTCTTAAAAACTAATTTTAATCCATCCATCTACAACTAGTGTTTATAAATCTGTCAGAATATCTTGTACTAAGCAAAAACATAAGTTTATTCCCCCCCCCAAGATTTTAGAGTATATATTTTCTGAACTAAACTTGGACTCCAGGCCTCTGAAGTACAAAACCACAAATTACATGTTGATTGACATCTATGTCCTTGACCTTCTCTGTGAAGTCAGTCTACTTTTCTTTCTAATAGAATTAGAGCTAGGATGGATTCAATGTATCTAAAACTAAACTCGTTGTCTTTCTGCTCAGACCCACTCCACTTCCTGTAGTACTGTGTTCAAGCACTGAAAATGACCCAATGAATTCAGAACATAAAACAAATTAGGTCATTCAAAAAGAAAGAAGCTAGATTTTCACCTCTGGCTTAAAATCTTGGTTATGTTACCACTGAATTCATGTGTTAATGACACTAAGTCCTCTCTAAACCAAGGCTGGCTCAACAACACACACATTCCATGTGCTATCTTAGCCTGGGATCATGTGAGTGGTGGCCACCCTAAGCCGAGTGGATGTCCAGCCAGGGACTCGGCATCACAGACGTTCCCAACATTGGCTTTTCTGGTTTCCACTGCAATTGACGTGGAGTAGCAGGAAAGGGTAATGAACAATGCTGCCCTTGCCCTCACTGCCAGTGAAATAAGCGCCTTCAAAGGCTCCATCTCCACTGCCCCTACACACACACCACACACACACACATACATCCTGCATCTTGAGAAAATTTAGAAGTGCTAGGGGTACTGAAGTATGGCAAAAGTTACTCTTTTAAGGGAGAGCAAAAAATTTTGAGCTGATCTTAACAGAAATATCTTGACTAGTTGAATGAATACTGAAATTCATTCCTCTCTCCCCTTTAAATAAAAGGAGGGAGTAAAACTTAAGCATTGATAAGGAACTAAACTTTGAAAAAAATATATGGTCAATTTTTACCTTACCTTCAGAAAAATGCCAATCACAGCTACTCCGTCAGGTTGCTTCAGAGCACTTCCAAAACTGTTATACTTTGAATTCCAGTGAACCAAATGAAGCTGAAACCATAGAACAGAGGTTATGAGGTAAATTCCTAAAATAAGGAAATAAGTATAAAATTATTCACAGTAAACCCAATAATTATACAGTCTAAGGTTGCTGAACACTCTCACAGAAGTTGACAGAATTCTAAAAATTAACATGCAATATTTTGGTAAGACTTTTAATGGTTCAAATTAAAAGTTATGATAGGTAGAATCGGTGAAAACTGAACTTTCGTTAAACCAATTCAAAATATTATTTTAGCTTTGTACAACATTAGTCCTTTTTCTGACCAAATCAAACAGTGAAACACAGAGTTATAAACAGGAATCTGCTAGCATTCTAAAGTCACAACTAACTGGGAAGTAGGAGAGGAAAAATAAGGGGACAAATTCTTAGGTGTCTTCATGCCTCTCTCCTTTCAGCAACAAATGGTCTAGAACCGGGTGGTAACCTTACCTTAATAATGTTGAGGTGCTAAGATAGACACTAGTTAAATTAGTCAAATTTTTCACATTGCATTATATAGAATGGCAAGAGAATACAATAGTTCATGGCAATTTAGAAGTATTTTATTCAAGACCAAAAGTGTGAGATAATCCCACATGTAAAGACCAAACTGCAAGCCTTGCCCACATTTGTAAGGAATATACTAAACTTTCCCCATTTGTGGGGAAAGATGTCTGGAAGGCATTCTCAATTAATTTATCCTGTCACTGGCTGTCTAGATGGGCTGTAGAGAAATGATCACAGGGAAGTACTTCGGGTCTCCTATAGTTTAGTTTAACGGTTTAGTCAAATTTAGTTAGGCTGCCTAATGATGCTGCCTAAGAGAGTGTCCACAAGTGGCTCCAAGGTTTCTGTCTCAGCTCCTATGGTTGACCAGAGTCTGCCTCTGGAAGAGTTTGGCAGTACAAATAGAATATCCTCACCTCCAGGGCATTTGTCACCCCTTATAGGCTTGGCTTTATACAGAGAACATGCAGGAGGCTTGTCTTATTTCCTTGTAATTTGATGCCTTGATCTGAGCTACAAATCATGGGTTTCCATTAATGGGTTAACTGGAACAGAGAGTAGTATTTGTTCATATTAAATTGTGTGTATCTATATCTAGCTATCTCTGTATAAGTACATATGTACATATAAAATCACACACATACACACACATATGCACACCCTTCATTAAGAGACTAGAGCATGAGCATTAGCCAGAATTACTAAGTGCTATTTTTAAAGCACCACAGTCTTGTAAAAGAGGCAGCTTAGAGCACTGGGCAGGATGATGAACTATGAAGCCAATCAGCATAAGGTAGAGCACAGGTCTAGCACTCATGCGCTGTGTGACTTTGTTATGTAACTTTCCTGTGCCTCAGTTTCCTTGTCTGTAACCCATCTCATAGTGTGCTGAGAGGATCAAATGAGTTAGTACTTGTAGGCACTTAATAAGTATTAGCTACCATTATCTTTTCAGTTCCAGTCAGGTCCCTGGCTTTTTAAAAAATATTATTATTAAGCTGCTATCCAATTTCTAAATACAACCTTGAAATTCTTCATGCATGACACTAACTCACCTACACTCTCTTAACTGTCTAACCTAGAATGTTTGGCAGCTTCAGTTTATGCTAAACTATTGCAGCTCTTTTCATAACTACAGGCTTGAAGCAAACGCATTGGATGCTATTCTGTCATTATCGTTCAGTTTTCAGTTTTCACTGGGTGAGATCCAGAGTGGGTAATGGCAATTCCTCCTACCTCCGCTGCATACTTGACTCCATCCACGCTGTGCTCAGAGCCGTGATCATCCGAGGAGCCCCAGTGAAGATGAAACTGGCGAAGCCGGTAGGGTGCAGTGAGAGGACCACCTCTCAGCACTGTGATTCAGAGAAGCCAGGTCAGCAGTGAACTCACACTTCTTTTACAGAGCCCTGCTTTAAACAGCCCTTATAGCCTAAGCTTGATGGGCTGGGCTGATGGTGCCATTCCCAAGCACACTGGTCTCTTTCTCACAAAGTCAAGTCTTGGGTTATATCAAAATAAATGCTTTCTCTTCTCTGTCTTTCTGATTTTGTTTGCTTGTTTTATTATTTTTTAAATGTCAGTTTAACATGTATGAAAATAAAATTAAAACAGGAGATGGGCAATGAAAACCACCAAAGCACAGGTCTGTTGTGTGGCGCACTGGGGAGAACAGGATATTTGAGAGCCAGGCAGACGTAGGTTCCAATCCCGGCCCCACCCCCTGCTAGTTGTGTGATCTCAGGCAAATTGCTAAACTTCTCTGAACCCATTTCTGCATCTCTCTGAAGGTGATAATAATACTGACCTTTCAGAGCTGCTGTGAGGATTAAATGAGATTAAGGGCTTTAAACTGCTCATCACAGTGCCCAGCACAGTCATCACTGAACAAATGTGAATTCCTTCTCCATGTCTCGCCTCACTACACTTTTCTTCAGTACTACAGGCAAGAGCTCTCATCCATGTCTAATTCAGACTGTGTTTACTCAAATGAGAGGAAATGGAAAATTCAGAAGTTTCCCAGGGAATCAATCAATGTGGACCCCTAAACGAGATGATTCTCCATAGCATGAATGTGAGTTTGCTGTCCAAATACCTCAACCTGGCACTTAACTTGGTTTCACTTCATTCAGCCTGGGGAGTGATTTAGAAGTTCAAATATTTTCTAAAGGATATTGGAAACTATACAGAAACCCTAAAATAAAAATTTAGCAACATAAGCTAGATCAAAATAGAATTCAGAGGGTAGCTATTCTAGAAAAGATTGACCAACTGTTGGTGCTGAAATGGCACACTGAAAGCCATAGTATAGGTCTAAAACAATAGAACGAGGCTTGTATAAGCTTGGTCATGTAGGAATGACTGGTTTGATTAATTGCATTTTTTTCTATCCAACCACTAGGAACAGTTATTATTTGGTCATATGAGTCCAATTTATTAGGATGAATTATATGAAATTGTCAATAGTCAATCATTTTTGCTTACAAAAAGTCATTTTCATGTGATCCAACCTAACAGATACTGTTTAATTTTGTTACTAATCCTTCAGAATGGAACTTGATTTAAATGGATAAGAGAAAAAAAGTAGCAGATACCAACGAGATTATTGTTTAAGAAAATATATTTTTATGATATTCCTTACCTGGAACCTGCTAGTAGGTAGAAATTATAACTATTACTCTTTAATTACAACATTATTGAGAATATTCATTCCTATACATCAGTAAGGATAATTTTAAATTTTTTACAAATGTGGTTATAGGAAAATGTATTACTGTATATCAAGCACCAAAATGCTAAAGGTAGATTCTTACTTCATTCACAGTGAAATAAAGCATTTCTAATTAGCCTTCTTTTATTTCATTGATTTGCTTAATAGTGTAGGTGAAATAAAGAGATTTTTTTAAACATGAGATTTTTCATTTTCACACAAATACAAATCACAACTCAAGAAGAAATTGTCAGATTCTTCAAAAACACTCACCAAAATGATTAGTCAGATGAACCCCACTGAAGCATTGAAGGCAAGTCTTCTTGATTCATACAGTGGGTCTACTCTCTCCCCTGGATTGGCCCCTACCCACACAGCAGAGGAAGAGAGTACCTACTTGGTTTCTTTGCTATGTTCCTTGCTCTGTAGAATGGAATCTGTGCCACTTTTGGGACTGGGAGCCTTGCTCTCCAGGCCTTGGTTAGGAAGCAAAAAACCCCTAAGGTGTAGACCATCAGAGCCTGAAGAACACTCATTTGGATTCATTACCATCACCTCCCTATCAAGCTTCATTTCAGGAATGCATTGCCAACTTTTAGCTTGGGCATGGGGCCACTTTGTAGCAGCCTGGGTGACCAGCATTAGAGAGTGAGACATTCCTCTTCTATGTATAAACATAATTCTTCAAGACTAGAGCAAAGTCAAATGTCATCTCCTTTTTCAGAGAAGAAGTGCCCCCCGCTTCCCACCAATTCTGTTGCTGTGTCATAAATCACATTTTGCCAATATCGATGTTGAAAATGTTCACGTGTCTCTACCTAAGTGTGATACTTACTTGACCTGTCATAAGTATCATCAAACACAACCCTGCAGGTCTTCCCATTGTTCAGGATGGTCTTGGCAGATCCGGGGTCATAAGATGCTGACCATGGCTTCAGGGAAGGGTCGTGCTTGATGTCTTTAGTGTGCAATTCAATGGGCGACTGGTTGTCTCCCTTGGCAATCGGGTAAAGTTCATGCCAGTGGTCAGGACCTGGGAAATCAAAGTGAGGGGATTTATTTATTTGGTGGCACAATCCAAGCCCTCTTTCTAAGTGACTAAACCAGCAAAATACACAGAGGCTAGCCAGTGATTATAAAAAGGTCTTGAATATCAGATTGGGCAATACAAGGCTTAGTGTTTAAGACCTGTTCATAGTTTTGTTAATAGTGTACCTGGAGACTATACTTAACTCCGTGTATTTCCTCAAATTTTCCGTGTATTTGCTCAAATATAGCCTCAAAGCCTTATTTTTGAAGTGGACTTCATCACATGTTTTACCAATGCCATCTTCTGTCATAGAGCTGGAATAAAATAACACTGACCCTAAGTAGATTTCAGAGCATATCCATATTCCTTTTCCCATGGGTAAGCAGGAGCTGCAGGCAGAGCAGCTTAGACCAATACCAGGCTCAGAGAGGTTAAGTGCTTGCCCAGTATCATGGAGAAGGGGACAGTGAGAACTGGCCCTCGGTGGTCTGACTTCTCCGTCAGAGGCACTGCGATCTGGGCTAGTTACCGAACCTCTCTGCGCTTCAGTTTCCTCCAATGGGAGTAATAACAGCTCCACACCACGGAGAACTAAATCAGATAAAAAGTAAAAGGGTCAGCAGTGTTTGGCACTCGGGAAGTGCTCGGTAAATGTTAGTTTCCATCTACTGCACCGCACTTGCTGGAGGTGCGCACTTTCTGAGCAGCACCATCCCGGACTGACCGGGAGCCACTGCCCACACTCACCGTTGTGGTCGGCGTAGCCCCACTCCTTGGCCATGGTCGTTTTCTTGGGCACTGGACGGCTGCTGCCTTCTCTCCTCCGCCGTGCACAGTCCCCGTGAGCCCTCACCTTTTATATAGGTCCCCCCACACTTGCACGGCCTTATTAGGTCAGCGAGGGTGGGGTGGGGGGCTAAACAGGATTGGGGTGGTATTTGGGAGGCGGAGTGGGGAAGCCAATGAATTCCAAAAGCTGGACAGCTGTCGGGGTGGGGGGAGATGGGCGGAGGGCATCCTTCCCCTCACCTCTCCCTCCCCCTCCCCTCTCCTCCCCTCCCCTCCCCTCTCCTCCCCTCCCCTCCCCTCTCCTCCCCTCCCCTCCCCTCTCCTCCCCTCCCCTCCCCTCTCCTCCCGTCCCCTCCCCTCTCCTCCCCTCCCCTCTCCCTGGGAGCGCTTCTCCTGGCCCTTCTATTCCTCCCTCCCGGCTCCTAAAGCTGCACGGCTCTCTAACCCCGGGCGCCGATATGCAGAAATGCCGGCGACTTTTGCCTCCTCCTCCTCCCTCCTCCCTCCCTCCCTCCTCCAAGCTTTTTTTTTTTTTTTTTTTTTGGTAAGGGGGGATGGGGCGTGGTAGTTGTGCTTAGCCTCCAACTAAAATCTGCACCCCGCCGGCACTTGCAGCCTCACTTAGAAGTTGCTTTTAGCGCAGGCTGCCGGTCTGGCTGCGGTCTCCAGATGCTTCTGCGGGTTTATTTCGCTCCAGCGATCCGGTTTCGGTGGCTGGAAAGAACACGTTTGTTTGCCTGACCCATGTTTGACTCCCTTGCAGGCAACTTGTAAAATCCTAGCAGCAAAGGATGGGAAGAAAGAGGCCGGAGGGCAGGTTCTCTAACTCTGTTATTCTTGAGAGATTGACGATGCCAGATCCCTGAACCACACCAGGCAGCATTTCTTAACCTCGTGGGTCCCTTTGGTCCTCAGGACTCCGAGGGCTGGGTCTCGGGAATCGGGGAGAGATCTGGATGCAGGTTACCGCAGAGCAGGAGCCTGATTTACCGACTGCGTGAGCTGTAAGTCTGCTCACGAAAAGTCGAGAACCTTCTGGAGTGTTGGAAGGCCACGAACATAAAGTGAGTCATATTGTGTAAAACGTATGACCTCATTTTCCAAGACATAATGAAAGACTGGAAGAAAAGAGAGCGGAAAATTTTCCAGAATTGCTTTGTATTTTTTTTCTCCCCCTCCCAAGTTGTTTTATAGTACGATAACCCACACAAAAGGAGAACAGAACTGGCGTATCCAGTGTGCACATGTCGAAGATATATTTTTAAACGTCTGGTTGTAGTTCACACTGAAGAACCAGTGTAGTAGGTATTTACAGTTTTAAGAGTATATAAATTTTTTTCTTTGTTCCAGGTCAGTATTAATTTTATTTCTAAAAAAGACAGCAAGAAGAGATAAGCCTAATTCCAGTGCTGTCTTGAACAAGGTTGTAATATACATTTTCTTAATTACTTTGACTTTTATTGATGTTAGGCTTTTGTATTTGGGAATTACAAAACTTGAAAAGGAAATCTCTCATCATGGTAAAGATAGCTCATCCCCAAGGCATGTGGAATGACTAACCACACTCATAACCTGGACGCCAGGGGAGTCACTCCCCAGCGTATTTTTGTGACCAGGGATTATTTGATCCACACAACAGCGATGTGGAATCAAGAACTGAGATGGTTTGGAAAATCCAAGCAAACAGCAATGCAAATGCCCTTAGACTCTGAGCTCAAATATGTCAGTGTTGGATTAGAAAGGCTACTGAGTTGGCATATCTGGGCCATTTTTCTGCTTCACTGTGATAGTGTGCTGCTGTAGTTTGTGGTTAATAGAGGTTATATTCTGCATAATTATTTGTATTAGTAAACTACGATCCTGTGCCAATTCACGAAATTGTTTCCATCTCTCTTTTTCTGCTATATGTGGTTAGAAGATTGATAACTAAATTTCATGTTATTTGATACAGTAATGATACAGGTAAAGTTTTTTAATAAAGTCTTTATACCAAGCAAGGCCAACAATCCAGGAATTCATCATATTGTTACTATTTATGCATAGAGTTTTAAAATGGGTTGTCATTAATTAAAATTTTAAAAAGACTGTGCAAAGTAATAAATTAAACACTTGCACAATAGCACATAATTTCACATAAACACTAGTTAGAATTTGCAAAGTGAAATGTTTAATAGGTTTGGGCTTGTGGTCTTGAAAACTAATGTTGGTTTTTTCATTGTACTTTCTTGTGAGAGTTAATCAAAATTGGAATTTCAAGACAGTTTATATCATGTCATTTTAGACCATAATATATTTTTCAGAAACCCCAAATTAATCATCTGCATATGAATTGATTTACTCCAGCATGTTTGTCTATAAATTTGAAAATTCCCTGTCAACAGAGCAAAGAGAAAAATCTAAATTGTGTCCAAGACACTGAGATTTCTGGAGTTGGCTTGAAAAAAGAAAACTGTTAGGTATACATTGAGAAAAATCATGCCAGAAAAAGAGCTACAAATCATCCCTTAGCATGTACATAGAATTTCTCTTAGCACTATTATTGGAAAGTTGATGTATTGGGCAATTTGTAAGATTTATCCCCCAAAATGAGTGTGTTCATACAGGGAAAGGAAGAGAGAGAGAGAGAGAACAGAGTAATAAAGGAAGATAATTTGGATAAATAAAATTATTGAGAGGAGGGAGTGTCTGAATGTAGAAGTTTCAGGTGGTATGTTAAAATTATAAACTCGAAAGATCTAAGTTGATAAAATTTAAACATATTTTTACTCTAGATTTGGCATTTTATTTTGCAAGATGCTAGGTAATATAACCAAGTCAAATCTTCTGCAAGTTGATACATTTGGTGTTTCTAGTGCATCAGAAACAAACAAAAGAAGTGAGAAATTGCCTATTTATTCACCTCTGCAATCAAAGCATAAATTAGGATTTGAAGTAATTACATAATTGTGCTTAAATATCTCATATGTTATAGGGATATGTATTTTCTACCACATTTTTATTTTCAGAGAACAAATTCTGGGATACAAATGTAAATATGGCTAATAAAAAATTTAAAAAAATAATTTTTAGCCTTCAGTTTATCTCTTTTTTAATTTATTTTTGATTGAGGTAACATTGGTTTATAACATTATGTAAGTTTCATGTGTACATCCTTATATTTCTAATTCTTTTTTAAAATTGAAGTATAGTTGATTTACAATATTATATTAATTTCAGATGTACAACTCAATATTTTCAGGTGTATAATATTTTTATAGATTATACTCCATTTAAAATCATTATAAAATATCAGCTATATTCCCTCTGTTGTACAATATATACTTGTAGCTTATTTATTTTAGGCATAGTCGTTTATACCTCTTAATACCCTATCCTTATCTTGCTCCTCACCCATTCCTTTTCCCCAATGGTAACCACTAGTTTGATCTCTATATCTGTGAATCTGTTTCTGTTTTGTAAATTCGTTCGTTTCTTTTACTTTTTAGAGTTCACATATAAGTGATAACACACAGTGTTTGTCTTTGTCTGATTTATTTTACTAAGCATAATACCCTTCAGGTCCATCCATGTTGTTGCAAATGGCAGAATTTCATTCTTTATTATGGCTGAGCAGCATTCCACTGTGTGTGTGTGTGTGTGTGTGTGTGTGTGTGTGTGACACATCTTCTTTATCCATTCAACTGTTGATGGACACTTAGGTTGCTTTCATATCTTGGCTATTGTAAGTAATGCTGCTATGAATATTGGGGTGCATGCATCTTTTCAAAGTAATGGTTTAATTTTCCTCTTATGTATACCCAGGAGTGGAATTGCTGGATCATATGGTTGTTCTATTTTTAGTTTTTTGAGGAAATTCCATACTGTTTCCCATAGTGGCTGCACCAGTTTATGTTCCCACCAGCAGTGTACTTGGGTTCGCTCTTCTCCATATCCTTGCCAACATTTGTTATTTGTACTTTTCGACGCTAGCCATTCTGACAGGAGTGAAGTGATATCTTCTTATGATTTTGATTTCCATTTCTCTGATGATTAGTAATGTTGAGCACCTTTTTGTGTGCCTGCTGCCCATCTATATATCTTTGGAAAAATCCAGTTCTTCTGCCCATTTTTTAATCAGATTGTTTGGTTTTTTGATATTGAGTTGTATGAGCTGTTCATATATTTTGGATATTAACCCTTTATTGGACATATCATTTGCAAGTATTTTCTCCCATTCAGTAGGTTGTCTTTTTGTTTTGTTGAAGTTTCCTTTTCTGTGCAAAGGTTTCAAGTTTGATGAGGTCCCATTTGCTTATTTTTGCTTTTTGTTTTCATTGCCTTAGGAGATAGATCCAAAAATATTGCTACGATTTATGTCAAAGAGTGTTCTACCTATGTTTTCTTCTAGGAGTTTTGTAGTTTCTGGTCCTCCAGTTAGGTCTTTAATCCATTTTGAGGTTTTTGGTTTTGTGAGTTTTTTTTTGTATATGTTATGAGAAAACGTTCTAATTTCATTCTTTTATTGTAGCTGTCCAATTTTCCCAGCACCACTTATTGAAGAGACTATCTTTTCTCCATTGTATATTCTTGTCTCTTTTGTCATAGATTAAATGACAATAGGTGTGTGGGTTTATTTCTGGGCACTCTCTACTGTTCCATTGATCTATGTATCTGTTTTTGTGTCAGTACCATACTGTTTTGACAACTTTGTAGTACAGTCTAAAGTCAGGGAGCATGATACCTCCAGCTCAGTTTTTCTTTCTCAAGATTGCTTTGGCTATTTGGAGTCTTTTGTGGTTCCCTGTAAATTTTAGGATTATTGTTCTAGTCTGTGAAAATGTCATGGATATTCTGATAGGGATTGCATTAAATCTGTTGATTGCTTTGGGTAGTAATGACAGTTTAACAATATTAATTCTTCTAATCCATAAACATGGGATACCTTTCCATTTATTTGTGTCATCTTCAATTTCCTTCATCAGTGTCTTATAGTTTTCAGAGTAGAAGCCTTTCACCTCCTTGGTTAAGTGTATTCCTAGGTATTTTATTCTATTGATACAATTTCAAACAGAATTATTTTCTTGTTTTCTCTTTCTGATAGTTCACTTTTAGTGTATAGAAAAGCAACAGATTTCTGTATATTAATCTTGTATCCTGCAACTTTGCTGAATTCATTGATTAGTTCTTATAGTTTTTGGGTGGAGACTTTAGGGTTTTCTATATACAGTATTGTGTCTTCTGCAAATAGTGACACTTTTACTCCTACCCTTCCCATTTGAATGTCTTTTATTTCTTTTTCTTACCTGATTGCTGTAACTAGGACATCCAATACTATGTTAAACAGAAGTGGCAAGAGTGGGCATCCTTGTCTTATTCCTGTTTTTAGAGGAAAATCTGTCAGCTTTTCACCATTGAGTATGGTGTTAGCTGCAGGTTTGTCATAAATAGCCTTTATTATATTGAAATATGTTCCCTGTATACCAACTTTGATGAGAGTTTTTGTCATGAATGGGTGTTGAGTTTTGTCAAATGCTTTTTTTACATTTATTGAGATGATCATGTGATTTTTATTCTTCCTTTTCTTAATGTAGTGTATCACTTTGGTCAATTCGTGGATATTGAACTATCCTTGCATCCCAGGAACAAATCCCATTGATCATGGTGTATGATATTTTTTATGTATTCTTTAATTCAGTTTGCTAATATTTTGTTGAGGATTTTGGCATCTATATTCACCAGAGATATTAGCCTGCAATTTCTTTTTTTTTTTTTTTTTTTTTTTTAGTGAAAGTGACATGGACCATTTCTTTTTTTTTTTTTTAATTTTTATTTATTTATTTATTTATTTATGGCTGTGTTGGGTCTTCGTTTCTGTGCGAGGGCTTTCTCTAGTTGCGGCAAGCGGGGGCCACTCTTCATCGCGGTGCACGGGCCTCTCACTATCGCAGCCTCTCACTATCGCAGCCTCTCTTGTTGGGGAGCACAGGCTCCAGACACGCAGGCTCAGTAATTGTGGCTCACGGGCCTAGCTGCTCCGCGGCATGTGGGATCTTCCCAGACCAGGGCTCAAACCCGTGTTCCCTGCATTGGCAGGCAGATTCTCAACCACTGCACCACCAGGGAAGCCCTTAGCCTGCAATTTCTTTTTTTGTAGTGTCTTTGTCTGGTTTTGTTATGAGGTAATGGTGGTCTTGTAGAACGAATTTGGGAATGTTCCCTCCTCTTCAATTTTTTTTTTCTTGGCTGCGCCGTGTGGCATGCAGGATCTTAGTTCCCCGACCAGGGATTGAACCCGTGCCCCCTGCAATGGAAGTGCAGAATTTTAACCACTGGACCTCCAGGGAAGTCCCCTCCTCTTCAATTTTTTGAATAGCTTGAGGAGGTTAGGTATTAGGTGTTCTTTATATGTTGGGTAGAATTCCCCTGTGAAGCCATCCAGTCCTGGACTTTTGTTCGCTGGGAGGTTTTTTTGTTCTTTTTAAAATTATAAATTCAATTTCACTACTAATGTTTTTTCAGATTTTCTATTTCTTCCTGATTCAGGCTTGGAAGTTTGCATATGTCTAGAAATTTATCCATTTCTTTTAGGTTGTCCAATTTGTTGACATAGAACTGCTCATAGTATTCTCTTATGATTTTTTGTGTCTCTGTGGTATCTGTTGCTATTTCTCTTCTTTCATTTCTTATTTTGTTTATTTGAGTCCTCTCTTCTTCTTGATGAGCTAGCTAAAGACTTATCAATTTTGTTCATCTTTAAAAAAAAACTCTTGGTTTCATGATATTTTTTAATGTTTTTTTGTCTCTATTTTATTTGTTTCCTCTCTGATCTTTATTATTTCCTTCCTTCTCCTCACTTTGGGCTTTGTTTGTTCTTTTTCTAATTTCTTTAGATGGTAGGTTAAGTTGTTTATTTGAGATTTTTCTTGTTTCGTTAGGTAGGTCTATACTGCTATAAACTTCCCTCTTAGCACTGCTTTTTCTGTGTCCCATAGATTTTGGAAATTTGTGTTGTTATTTTCATTTGTCTCAAGGTATTTTCTGATTTCCTGTTTGATTTCTTCATTGACCCATTGTTGGTTTTTTAAAGTTTATTTATTTAATTTATTTTTGGCTGCGTTGTGTCTTCGTTGCTTCGCGCGGGCTTTCTCTAGTCATGGAGAGCAGGGCCTACTCTTCGTTGTGATGTGCAGGCTTCTCATTGCGGTGGCTTCTCTTATTGCGGAGCATGGGCTCTAGGCACATGGGCTTCGGTAGTTGTGACACATGGGCTCAGTAGTTGTGGCTCACAGGCTCTAGAGCACAGGCTAAGTAGTTGTGGTGCATGGGCTTAGCTGCTCCACAGCCTGTGGGATCTTCCTAGACCAGGGCTCGAACCTGTGTCCCCTGCATTGGCAGGCAGATTCTTTAACCACGGCACCACCAGGGAAGCTCTGACCCATTGTTTTTAAATAAAATGTTGTTTAGTTTCCATGTGTTTGTGTTTTTCCATTTTTCTTCCTGTAGCTGCTTTCTAGTTTCATACCATTGTGGTCAGAAAAAAATGATTAATATAATTTATATCCTCTTGAATTTGTTGAGACTTGTTTTGTGACCTACACTGTGATCTATCCTGGAGAATGTTCCATGTGCACTGGAAAAGAATGTGTATTCTGCTGATTTTGGATGGATTTTCCTGTAGGCATCTATTAAATCCAACTGGTTTAATGTGTCATTTAAAGCTACTGTTTTCTTATTAATTTACTTTCTGGAAGATCTGTCCATTGATGTAAGTGAGGTGTTAAAAAGTTCCCTACTATTATTGTATTATTGTCAATATCTCCCCATATGTCTGTTAATACTTGCTTTATACGTTTAGGTGCTTCTATTCTATTCTTTATATATTAGGTGCATATATGTTAATGAGTGTTATATCTCTTCTTGTATTGATCCCTTATTTCTTTTTTTTTTTTTAATTTTTTTTTTCACACACACTGTATTTTATTTTTACAAGAGATAATAGACTGACACCAAGCATTGTACATGGATGACCACAACAAAAGCAACAATGATTGCAATTACCAAACATGAAACACACTCATACTATGTCATAATATTGACATTCTGTCCAGTAATCCTCCACTGTAACAGCTCCTTTACTTTGCAGTGAAAATTGATTTGTATATTCTTTGCCTCTGAGTCCTTGTGGGATTTTTTCTTTTTTTAAATTCAAACAGAAAGTCACAAAAATTATACTCATCCTCATCAGTTCACTCAGTCCCATGTAATTAATTTTTTTTTTTTATCTTGATCTTTTGTTAGCACTTTTATGAGCTCATCAGTTATTATTTCTTATGTAATTCCTTTCTTTGTCTTTTGTTATAGACTTTGTTTTAAAGTCTATTTTGTCTTATATGAGTATTACTACCCCAGCTTTCTTGTCATTTCCATTTGTATGAAATATCTTTTCCTGTCCCCTCACTTTCAGTCTTTGTTTGTCTCTAGCTCTGAAGTGAGGATCTTGTAAATAGCATATAAATTGGTCTTGTTTTATCCAATCAGCCACCCTATATCTTTTGCTTGGAACATTTAGTCCATTGACATTTAAAATGATTATTGATAAGTATGTACTTCTTGTCATCTTTTTTTTTTTTTTTACTGGTTTTCTGGTTGTTTCTGTAGTTCTTCTCTGTTCTTTTCTTCTTATTATAGTTTCTTCCCTTGTGGTTTGATGATTTTCTTTACGGTATGCTTATGTTCCATTCTCTCTAGTTTTTGTGTATCTATTGTAGATTTTTGATTTGTGGTTACCATGAGGTTTGTAGATGTTGACCTATAACTATATCTACTTGATTTAAACTGGTAGCCATTTAAGTTCAAATACATTCTAAAAGATCTACATTTTATTCCCCTCCCCCACATTTTGTGTTTTTGTTGTCATATTTTACATCTTCATGTTTATCTCTTCACTATTTAGTGTCTTTATAGTTGATTTTATAATTTTTTTCTTTAATCTTCATACTAAGTTATATAAGTGATTGATCCACAGCCTTTACTATATATTTGCCTTTATTACTGGGATTTTTTCTTTCCTATAAATTATTACCTTTTTGCTGTAGTCTTTCCTTTTCCACTTAGAGAAGACCCTTTAACGTTTCCTTTAGGATAGGCTTAATATTGATGAACTCTTAGTTTTTGCTTCTTTGAGAAGTTCTTTCTTTATCTTTCAATTTTAAACAATTTTTCTGGGTAAAGTATCCTAGGTTTCAGGTTTTTCCCTTTCAACAGTTTGAACATATCTTTCCACTTCCTTCTAGCCTGTAAAGTTTCTGCAGAAAAATCAAATGATAGTCTTATGGGTGTTCCCTTGTATGTGACTCTGTTTTTCTCTTTCTGCCTTTATATTTCTCTCTTTATCTTTAAATTTTGTCATTTTAATTATGATATGTCTTGGTGTGGGTCTTTTGGGTTTCATCTTGTTTTGGACCCTCTTTGTTTCCTGTACTTGGATATCTGTTTCCCTCTTCAGGTTCAGGAAGCTTTCGGCCATAATTTTATTTAATACATTTCAAACCCTTTCTCTCTGTGTTGTCCTTCTGGGAACCCTGTATTATGAATGTTAGTATGTTTGATATTGTCACAGAGATTCCTTAAACTGTTCTCAGTTTTTTTTTAATTGTTTTTCTTTTTGCTGTTCTGACTCAGTGATTTCCATTATTCTGTCTTCCATATCACTTATGTGATCTTCTGTATCATCTAGTCTGTTTTTAATTCCTTCTAGTGTGTTTTTCATTTCAGTTATTTATTCTTCAGCTCTGACTGGTTATTTTTTATATTTTCTAGTTTCTTGTTAAAATCCTCACTGATCATTTGTTGTTCCGTAATTCAGTTAACGTTCTTATTAATAACTAATGCTTTAAATTCTTTATCTGATAAATTATTTCTGTTTTGTTAGCTGTTTTTTCAGTTTTTTTCTTGTTCTTTCATTTGAAAAAAAATTCCTCTTTCCTTTGAGTTTGCTTAACTTTTTCTGACTCTATGAAATTAGGTGAAACCATTACCTATCCTGGTCTTGAGGGGTGTCCTTATATGGGGCATCCCTATATAGTCTGCACATGCCAGCGGCTTTGGTGGGAAGGCTGGAGCTGATGTGGGCATGAGTCAAGTCTTTCCCCAGGGTGTGCTGGCAGCTACCACCTTGGTAGGAGGTGGGGCTGGAGATGGAATGGCTAAAGCCAGAGCCAGGTGTGAGCAGGTTTTCTCCTCTGCTCAGTGGCCAGCACCACCCTATTGGGGGCAGGAGTGGGTTCTAAGTTGCTGGAGCAGAATCCCTGAGGATCAGGTCTGAGCTGTCTCCATTCTTTCTAAGTGTGTGCTTTCCTCTCTCCCAACACTGGTGCCCTCACCCCAGGAGGAACAGTGCTGGAGCAAGAGGAGCTGGAGTAGGTGCTCAGCATGAGTTGGGGCACTGGCTGTGGCAGTTCCAGCACCAGTCAGAGTTCTGGACTGCTCCCGATTCACTGCCCCTGTAAGTGCTAGCAATGGCTGCCCCTACCCCATTCAGTTCCCAGCTGGCTACATCCCTCACAACTGCATACTTCTCTTGTCCACTGCAGCCCTCATCCCAGTGTGGAACTGCTTGCAGAGCAGGCAGGGCCTGAGTGAGCACTCAACTCAGGCTGCGGTACATACTGGGGCTGTTGCAGGAAACCAGCAAGTCCTGGGCAGTTTCAATCTGCTTCTTCTGCCTTGTTTCAAGAGTAAGCAAGCGTGTGCACATGAGCAGAGTCTAGGTTTATTACAGCCCTCCTGTTAGTCCCATTGGTTCTCAAATCTGCTAAGGAGACATGCCCCCCTAGTGTCGGACCCCAGGGCTAGGGTGCTCCATATGTGGTTTGAAGTACAGTAAGTCCCCTATATATGAACGACTTTCATTCCAAGAGTGCATTTGTAAGTCCAATTTGTTTGTAAGTCCAGCTAAGTTGACCTAGGTACCCAACTAACACAATCGGCTGTATAGTACTGTACTGTAATAGGTTTATAATACTTTTCACACAAATAACACATAAAAAACAAACAAACACAAAAAATAAAGAAAACATTTTTAATTCTTACAGAACAATACCTTGAAAAGTACAATAGTATAGTACAACAGCTGGCATACAGGGGTTGGCCTAGAGTGAACAGAAAACAAGAGTTACTGACTGGAGGAGGGAGAGGAGGTGAGAGATGGTAGAGCTGAAGGTTCATCAGAAATAAGAGATGGAGGGCAAGCTGCAATTTCACTCACGCCTGACATGGATGGCACAGGTTCTGGTTCCTTGCTGGATTCAATTCTATCTACCCTCTTGAAAAAACGATCCAGTGATGTCTGGGTAGTAGCTCTTTTCCTCTCGTCATAGATGACATGGTAGCACTGGATTGCATTCCGAACGGCTGCTGCCACCTTCATGTACCATTCTACGTTTGGGTCCTGTGCCTCAAAAACTAACAGTGTCTCCTCAAATAAAGAAAATCCACTTGCCATTTCCTGCTTCATGAATCTCTTCAGTTCTTCAGTTACTTCTTCCTCTTGTCTCTCTTTACATCCTTTTTCTGGACCTCTAATTCCATCAGGTCTTTGTTAATAAGCTCCTCATGTTGCACAGCAACAGTACTCTACAGTAAAGTACACAAAAGCACAACCACTTGTAGAGGATACACGCACATGACACTGTACTCCAGACATGTGAACTAACTTATGTGATTGAGACATGTGAACACACGTTCACATCTTTGAAAGTTCTCAACTTGAAGGTTTGTATGTAGGGGACTTACTGTACTCACTCCCTAGGGAGGATCTCTGAGCCCATGTAATCCCCTGCTCTTCTGTGTCCCCTCCCTGGCTCACAGGTCCCAATCTGATCCCTTATCTTCCCTTCCTACCTGACTCCATGCAGATATTGCTTAGAGACTTGGTTGGATAAGAGTCTTTCTGCCAGTGTCCAGTTTGTTTTCAGTGAGAATTGCTCCACATGTAGGTGTATTTTCGATGCATTCTTGGGGGAAAGTAAGCTCTGCATCATCCTCCTCCACCCTCTTGATCTCCCCTCTATCTCTAATTCTGTATAAACTACAGTGTGCTCACCACCAAAAATTTAGTTTCTACCCATCACCACAGAGTTGATTCCTTTTATCCATCTCTCCCTCTAAAATCAAAATTTTAAATTAATCTGTTTAACTCTCATATATAACTAAACTTTTACCTTCTTCCAGGTAAAAGAAGGTAAAAACCTGATAGGCCCAGTCCCTGAGTTTGTCAACAGTTTGAGCTACTTGGACAAAATCTTAGATTTTGGCTACTGTTCACAGCAAATTTGTTGGAGAGCAGCCTGAGACCTTGTCCCAACTGGTGTCCCTCACTAAATGTATTGACCTGAGATAGTCACTTTGTTTGAGAGTGAGAGCATGAATCCAAAGGTGAAGAGCCCCTCCCCACAGATCTATGCAATAATATTTGATCATCAGTGTTCATAAATTCACACTATTTTCTTTCAAATACAAATTCTTCTTTTGAAATACAGTAATAGCATCTTAAACTGAGGAAAATGCATTAATTGAAATTTATGATACCTTTTCTTAGGACCAAATTTAGATTATCAATTCTAGTTTTCAATAACTTAATGACAGTATTTGCCTGCAAAATTAACAGGTATAATTGTGTTTTGTTTTGACATTTCATAGCATTTAGGTGGCCATTTGCCTAAATTTTTCTTTGGCTGCAAGCAGCACATCTGTGAAATGAGGAGAATAATGCCTGCCTTACAGGGTTCTTGTGAGACTTCAGTGAGATACCATAGTAAAGGACTTATCACAGTCTAGGCCAGTCTCAGCAAAGTTAGTACCCTCTGTGGCCTTGTTCATTTTATCCAGTTTCTCGTTGGACAATCAACTACCCTGAAAATTCTTCGTTCCTTTTTGGTTATAAACAGTGCCTTTTGTGCATGTCACAGAGCACAGGAGCTAACCCACAGACATTACTGAGATGAAGGATGCATTCTGCTGGGGTAAGATAAAATTAATACCCACAGCATTCACCTTCTCCTTGAACTATTTTGAGCTGCTCTATCTAATGGACCCTTCACACAGTGGGAGTTGAAGTAAACTTTTTTAACTGTATGTGACCATTTATGTGCAAAATGTATTAATCTAATATAACAAAATTAACTGACACTCAAAAGCCCTGTGATAAGAACTAAAAAGACTCTTATTCTTACAAAGCTTAACATTGCTTTGGTATATTATTTGATAAATGAGTTTTTAAAAGTGAAATGCAAACTCTCCTGAATGGTATTCAGGGTCTTCAGAAGTCTATCCAACCTGCTTTTCTACTTTATCCCTGCCTTTCCTTCCAAATTCAATTACCCTCTGCTTCAGCTACAGAGTATCCTTCCCTCTTCCCATAACACACTTTATTTTTTCCTACCTCTATGCCTTTTCACACACTATTCTCTTTGACTCCATTGTCCTTTTCATTGTCTATACCTGGTAAAGCTAAACTGTTTACATCAACCACTCTGCAGACTACATAGTGAGTGTTTATGTAAAATTTCACACTGAAACGGCATTGGTTCATTTTTAAGATCAGTTCTCTGTTAAACCTGCTTTCTTTTCCTCTCCGCTGCCATTCTAACTCAAGACCAAGCCACTGTTAGAGTTGCACTGACTTCTTTTTTGTATTATTTTTACTGGGGGGGGAGGGGGTTGTTTCCCATACAGTGTACATTTTTTTTGCTTCCCTGAGCAAAATCAAGCATCAACCTCACTTCTCTAAGAGCTAGAAAGACTCCAATTCCACTTCTGGCTCTTCCTGTAAAGTGTTGCTAGCCTAGGCTACTCAGTTAGCTTCTCAGAATAAGTAATAACTGCCCTGCACACTACACTTGGTTATTAGCACCAAAAGAAATAACATATGTGCAAGCACTTGAAAACTAACATTTCACATTTGTCATTATTCTCACTTTAAACAGTTAATTGAATAAATATTTAAGAGCTGTGGAATTTAATTTAGGAAGAAATTCAAATTATCTTTTTTTTTTTAAATTGTAAGGCACAAACCTGGTAAACCTAAAATCACGGTTTATAAAGGCATTAAGAGACATTAGAACAGAGAATCCTAAAGATGCTACCAGAAAACTACTAGAGCTAATCAATGAATTTGGTAAAGTAGCAGGATACAAAATTAATGCACAGAAATCCCTTGCATTCCTATACACTAATGATGAAATACCTGAAAGTGAAATTAAGAAAACACTCCCATTTACCATTGCAACAAAAAGAATAAAATATCTAGGAATAAACCTACCTAAGGAGACAAAAGACCTGTATGCAGAAAATTATAAGACACTGATGAAAGAAATTAAAGATGATACAAATAGATGGAGAGATATTCCATGTTCTTGGATTGGAAGAATCAACATTGTAAAAATGACTCTACTACACAAAGCAATCTACAAATTCAATGCAATCCCTATCAAACTACCACTGGCATTCTTCACAGAACTAGAACAAAAAAATTCACAATTTGTATGGAAACACAAAAGACCACAAATAGCCAGAGCAATCTTGAGAACGAAAAATGGAGCTGGAGGAAACAGGCTCCCTGACTTCAGACTATACTGCAAAGCTACAGTAATCAAGACAGTTTGGTACTGACACAAAAACAGAAATATAGATCAATGGAACAGGATAGAAAGCCCAGAGGTAAACCCACGCACATATGGTCACCTTATCTTTGATACAGGAGGCAAGCATATACAGTGGAGAAAAGACAGCCTCTTCAATAAGTGGTGCTGGGAAAACTGGACAGGTACATGTAAAAGTATGAAATTAGAACACTCCTTAACACCATACACAAAAATAAACTCAAAATGGATTAAAGAGCTAAATGTAAGGCCAGACACTATCAAACTCTTAGAGGAAAACGTAGGCAGAACACTCTTTGACATAAATTGCAGCAAGATCCTTTTTGACCCACCTCCTAGAGAAATGGAAATAAAAACAAAAATAAACAAATGGGACCTAATGAAACTTAAAAGCTTTTGCATAGCAAAGGAAACCATAGACAAGATGAAAAGGCAACCCTCAGAATGGGAGAAAATATTTGCAAATGAAGCAACTGACAAAGGATTAATCTCCAAAATTTACAAGCAGCTCATGCAGCTCAATAACAAAAAAACAAACAACCCAATCCAAAAATGGGCAGAAGACCTAAATAAACATTTCTCCAAAGAAGATATACAGATTGCCAACAAACACATGAAAGAATGCTCAACATCATTAATCATTAGAGAAATGCAAATCAAAACTACAATGAGATACCATCTCACACCAGTCAGAATGGCCATCATCAAAAAATCTAGAAACAATAAATGCTGGAGAGGGTGTGGAGAAAAGGGAACACTCTTGCACTGTTGGTAGGAATGTAAATTGATACAGCCACTATGGAGAAGAGTATGGCGGTTCCTTAAAAAACTAAAAATAGAACTACTATACGATCCAGCAATCCCACTCCTGGGCATATACCCTGAGAAAACCATAATTCAGAAATAGTCATGTACCACAATGTTCATTGCAGCTCTATTTACAATAGCCAGGACATGGAAGCAACCTAAGTGTCCATCATCAGATGAATGGATAAAGAATATGTGGCACATATATACAACGGAATATTACTCAGCTATAAAAAGAAACGAAATTGAGTTATTTGTAGTGAGGTGGATGGAGTTAGAGTCTGTCATGCAGAGTGAAGTAAGTCAGAAGGAGAAAAACAAATACAGTATGCTAACACATATATATGGAATCTAAGGGGAAAAAAAAAAAAAAGGTCATGAAGAACCTAGTGGTAAGACGGGAATAAAGACACAGACCTACTAGAGAATGGACTTGAGGATATGCGGAGGGGGAAGGGTAAGCTGTGACAAAGTGAGAGAGTGGCATGGACATATATACACTACCAAACGTAAAATAGATAGCTAGTGGGAAACAGTCGCATAGCACAGGGAGATCAGCTCGGTGCTTTGTGATCACCAAAAGGGGTGCGATAGGGAGGATGGGAGGGAGGGAGATGCAAGAGGGAAGAGATATGGGAACATATGTATATGTATAACTGATTCACTTTGTTGTGGAGCAGAGACTAACACACCATTGTAAAGCAATTATACTCCAATAAAGATGTTAAAAAAAATAAAATAAAATAAAATAAAACATTTTAACTACAAAAAAAAAAAGAGACCTTAAAGATTGCTTTTCATCAAATTTCTGAATAACAGCAGAAAAATATCTGCATTAATTGTTTAAATTTTATAGGCTTTTAATGTTATGAAGTAATTTTTTCCCCAAAATTAAGTAATCAGGACTAATAGAAGTCTTTGAATTAGTGTAATATGCCACACAGCTATCTTATCATATTTATTCCAAATAAATAATAAAATTTAAATAATCTACTCTTAAAATATTTTATGTTGATAGAATTGCAGAATTTTCTGTATTTTTTAGTTTTATTGAGGTATAATTGACAAGTAAAATTGTAAGCTATTTAAAGTGTACATTGCGATGATTTGATATATGTATACATTGTGAAGATTCCTCCCATCTAGTTAATTAATACATCCATCACCTCACCTATTTATCCTTTTGTACTGTGAGAACATTTAGTTCTACTCTCTTAGCAAGTCACCACGTTATACATTAAATCCCTCAGACCTTATTCATCTTTTTTTAAAAATTTATTTATTTAATTTATTTATTTATTTTTGGCTGCGTTGGGTCTTCATTGCCGCGCGTGGGCTTTCTCTAGTTGCAGCGAGTGGGGGCTACTCTTCGTTGCAGTGTGCGGGCTTCTCATTGCGGTGGTTTCTTTTGTTATGGAGCACGGGCTCTAGGCGTGCGGGCTTCAGTAGTTGTGGCACGCGGGCTCTAGAGCGCAGACTCAGTAGTTGTGGCGCACGGGCTTAGTTGCTCTGCGGCCTGTGGGATCTTCAAGGACCAGGGCTCGAACCCGTGTTCCCTGCATTGGCAGGCGGATTCTTAACCTCTGTGCCACCAGGGAAGCCCAGATCTTGTTCATCTTATAGCTGAATGTTTGTACCCCTTTACTAACCTCTTCCTATTTCCAATTTTCAGTATTTTAAAAGTAAAAATTCCTTCTATAAAAAAATGCTATTTAAATATCTTCATTTCCTCCATTGTAAATGCTATTGATCCTAGGATAAATTATTATTTTATGTCCCACTAAGAAAAAAAATACTGTCAATTAAGCCATCATGCACTACTTTTAAAAAATTCATTCAATAGTGTCTCAGCATGCCTCATACCCTAAGATATGATTAATTTTTATCTGCTGTCTTTAGAAGAAGTTATTTGGACACTTCTGATTTTGACTCTAAATGATAAGGACTATCTTGTCGTGTAAAAAAATGTAATTTCTGATAAATTCATAGCCATGTATCTCACATTTCTCTACATGATAAAAAAAATTCATTTGACAACACTGAAGGTATAAATGAGCCACTTTTGGAGCTGATAACTGCATTGAACTTCATGGGGAAACCCAGATTCTAGTTCCATCCTTAACTATGTGTGTAACCTTGCAAATTTGCCTAACATCTCAAGTAATGTTTTCTTATACATAAATGAGAGGACTGGACTACAGATTGGGAATGTCCCTTCATCTTTGAATATCTATGATCATCAAATATCACATATAATATTTGAATTCTCTAAGTTGGTAGACCTTAATCTTTTGAGGAATTAATACTTCTCACAGGTACTAAGGCATTAACGTGTATTCATTAAAAACTATATAATGCTTATTATCATGAAAACCAAAAAAATAGCAAAAAATCTAATTTCTATTCAGATATGGCTTTATAACATTGTTTGTTACTTTGTTTTACTCAACCTAATATATCCTCTTGATTTGTAATGATATGGGGAAAAATTAATTATTTACTTAATTTTTAAGATAAATTATTAATTTCTCTTATATATTACAATCAACTGAAATCCCTGGCATATAGTTTGGTCTTTGGTATTCAAATAACTTAAAACCAGTGTGAAATTTTGAGGTAAATCTTCTCAAACTAGAAACTTCTTTAGTTGACTATTGTCAATGTAAAGAAAAACACAACTATTAACACAATATGGTAAGCTACATTGTCTTCAAGGTGATTACAGTATATACTCAGTCAGATGAAATGTAAGATTAGGAAGGGGAAATTCCACTTGGAGAGCGAATAGCTGCACTAATATATTGTTTTTATGTTGTGCTCTGCTACATAAGTTATCTGCCTTGTTTCAGCAGAGGAACGTTTATGATAAAATTTTAATATCTCCTTTGTGAAATCCTAGCTCACCATGTCCCCAACAAAAAAGTAGCTTGAAAAGCATAATGCAGTATAAATAGCTAATCATATGAAACCCTGTAAAACTAAAAGTGTTGAAAGACATCAACATAAATATTGATGTCTAAAACAAATGTGTTTTGTTACATGCTAGAATAAATATTTTCCTGGAGCCAATTCAATGTGTAACTAGAATTGAAACTTTTGGAATTAAAGTTCCATATCAGAACTGTCTTTAGTAAAATGTGTTTTTCTTCATACATCATAAGTATCATATGAATTCAAAAGACTTTAAGGAATTTATATTTAACACTAAAAAATTCTTTTCTAAGATCCAATATATTTTAACCTTGAAACAAAATACTACTTAATAGAAACCAGAATTAGTCTTCATAACTTAATTTTTCAGAATATCCTATTGGAAATGGAATATAACTGAATGAAAATTACTTGTATGACATGTAAAAGTAAATTGCAATGTGGGGGCGGAGAGCCAGAGCTTCTTTAGACCAGAGAACCTAATCATTGTTAGCATTTATGAATGTCAACAATCTGGAAAAATTGGAAAGCATATCCACACTTCAGGGCCAAGAAGGTTCCAATTTAGACTTAATACGTAAGAAGCACAGACAAGAACCAATGGGAAAGTGGTGAGTCAGATGGGGAATAACATGATCAGAGACCAAGAGTGTCCTGCTCCTGCCTGGAGATCTATCCTGCCGCCTCACCATCCCTCGTTAATCCCTCTTTAAACTCCTATGTTCTACTGACATTAACCCTTAGGACAGTTTATCCCTCTGTACTGTCAGAGCTTGAATCCTCAAGGATGCCCATTCTGACCAGACTTTTGGTTTTCAGTTTCATGCATAATTAGCAATCATTTATTATTGACCTTAAAGACATTCTTCTTTTCAGAAGGTGCCAAGGACAGGGTAGAGAAGACAAAAAATTCACTCAGAGGAATCTCCATTCAAATGAGATGGATGAACCTTGCTGTCCCTCTTGGGCAGAAGCACACACATGAATACCTTGCTCACAGGCAGATTGATGCATGTGGCCCTTCCAAAATAAACAGAGCTAGATTCTTTGCTTGGCAATCACTGTATTCAGACTCAAAATTACTTTTCTAAGGTATTCTTTCTTCACACAGGAATCAGAACTGAGCTGGAGAGGAACAGCTGGTCAGATCTTTTCATCTTTGGCCTAAGTCACCACTCTCCACATTGATATTTGATTGAGAGGATGAGTAATGGGCATTGCTGCCCAGGGTTCAGCACTCAGTTTGCAACCACCAACACTGCCTAGTCTGGGACATGGTGATGAGAGAAATAAATGACAGCCTAGCATATCTGATATTGCACAAACTTTCTCCTTGCCATAATTAAAATGTGGCATGAGCCCAAAACTAACTTTAAAAAATGAATCTGTCAGCTCTGATTCAGGAACAACAATTTCTTCACACTTTCACATTGCTGAAATGTTGTGTTACTAACATCTACATTGATTTTGTTAAGGTACATTATTTAAGTAAATAAAGAAGGATCTCTCTTTGGCAGTGGTAACTTAGAAAGAGTTGTTCATTACTACTTACCTTGTAAAGAATTTTATTGTTCTTTTAACAAGAACAGAGTAATTTTTAAAATCCAGAAATATAAGTATTGAATTGCATGGAAAATATAAATTATAATCATTGATTTCATAAATTTAATATACTTTGACTCGAGCATATACCTTCCATTTAGATTTTACTACAGATGTAGGTAAATGATGTGTCACAAATCTTAGCATAAATCCTGTCTCTCAGAAATGGTTTCTTTGTCAACTAACAGATAGAAACTTCTGAGGTCATCACATTTCATTTCATAATTTTCAAGTCATTACAGTGCAAAAGTTTATTTATTTTTTTCAATGACTGGTCCAACATTGTCCTCTTAGCCTGTGATACAGGTGACTAATCATAGTAACTATTACTTCTGAAGTTCCTATTAGTATATTTGACATACCCAATTCAGCAAATTCCAAATGGAATACTATTTTATCAAAATCCAGTAGGTTTTTAAAATATATCTAAAGAATGTAATTGAAAGAATATCACCAATTCATGCATCCAACACAGTTTTTTAATGCCTTCTACATGCTTCTATAAACTCTGTTCTAGGCACTGGAGATAAATTAAGGAGCAAGAGAGATTGTGCCCCTCATTGAGTTTACATTCTAGTTGGGTGGCACTGACAAAAAACAAGTAAACAGACAATAACCATTGGCTTATAGGGAAAAATCCACTGGAGAGACTGGAAAAGATAGGTCTTCTTTAGATATGATGATTATGGAAGAGTTTCCTGAGGAGGTGAAATAACAGAACTAAAACATGGAAAAACATTAACCATTGCAAGAATTCAAGAAAGAGCATTTCAGGTGGAGGGAACTCCAAGAACACTTTGTCTGGAGGGTAGTAATCAAGGGAGAGGGTGGTACAAGGAGAGGATAGAAAGGATGATAGAGGCTAGGCCATGTAGGGCCATGTAGGTTGCAGGGAAGTGTTGATCTTTTACTTCAGTGCAATGGCAGTTGTTGGAGAATGTAATGCTGATGAGGAATACGACTTGATTCACCTTTGCAGATCACTCTGACTACTACATGGAATGGAATTGGAGGTAAAAAGCAAGAGGGGAACAATAGTTTGCATTATTTTGATTCTAGTAAAACATTGCTTCATGTGATGAAGCTACAGATCTCAAATAGAGTTTGTAGTACCACTAGTGAAATTTGTGTGGCTGCACAAGGAGGAAGAAACAAGAAACAAAACTCAATTTCTACATTTCAACTTAGTTACTTTCAAAATGAGACAATGGAAATATACAAAAATACCTTGTTTTCGTCACATTAGGAGATAATGAATGGTTATCAGTTAGAGATTCAGGTTAACTAATAAGTCATTGATATTGTGCCTGGTGATCGCCATTTTATGACTTCTCTTGAAATATATCTAAATGCACGTAGACCAGAGCAGCCTGAGAAAAGGAGGTATAAAACTCTCCAGTTCCCTTCCAACTAAAGGAAGACCACAGATTCAGCTGTGGCAAGAAAGAGTTGATGCTTGAGCAAGTTTTTATTTGTCCATTCATTGGCTTTTATTTATATATTTGGTTAGTTAGTTTTAAAATAAAATTAGAGAGGCCTCAATGCATTGTAATTAAGAGGTAGAACTCAGAGTTCCAGAGACCTGGGCGCCAACCTCAGCTCCGCCATTTTCTTAGGGAAAGTAACTTTGCTGAGCTCCAGCTTCCTCATTAGTAGAGTGGGGATGTGTTTGCTTTAAGGATTAATTAAGGTAACACCTATAAAGTGTTTAGAATACTGCCTGATGTTAATAAGCATTCAGCAATTACTAGCTTAAAAAACATAGACATGTAAAAGAGGTAAAATTTTGCCCTGGGTTAATTAGCTTTCAATTAAATGAAAATTTCATGAAGGCAGAAACCAGGACTGTTTGGTCATAACCATATGCCCAGTAGCTAACACATTGCTAGACGCCAAGTAGCCATGTAATATTGATACATACTACTGAAGGAAGAAAGACAGGCAGGCAAAAAGGAAGGAATGCAGGAAGCAAGGAAGAGAGGGAGAGAGGTAGGGATTTTCTAACTAATAGAAAGTGAATTGTCTGAAGGAGGATCCCATTAAAGAAAAAGAATTGCTTATATTCAAGACTTTTGATAAAAGACTGAAACGTGTCAAAGATTTCTTGAGATTATATAGAATTAGAATAGGGATTCTAGAGCTATTTGTATGCATATGTGCTGCACCTAGGATATTGCATACACACATAGTATTCATTCTAGTGTCTGATTTCAATTTCCAAAATATACCTCTAGTGTATCCACTCATCTCCATTTGTACTGTTACTATCCTAGTCCAAGACACAGACATCCTTCATCTGGACGATTGCTGTCTCTTCTATGTATGCCTAGAATATACTGAACTCCTCCCAGCCACAGCGCCTTTCAGCTTGCTATATCTTCTATTTATTTATTTATTTATTTATTTATGGCTGCATCGGGTCTTAGTTGTGGCACGCAGGATCTTCGCTGAGGCATGCAGGACATTTCGCTGAGGTGCTCGGGCTTCTCTCTAGTTGTGGCGTGCGGGTTTTCTCTTCTCTGGTTGTGACGCACAGGCTCCAGGGCGCGTGGGCTCTGTAGTTTGTGGCACGCAGGCTCTCTAGTTGAAGCGCGCGAGCTTAGTTGCCCTGCAGCATGTGAGATCTTAGTTCCCTGACCAGGGATTGAACCCGCATCCCCTGCATTGTAAGGTGGATTCTTTACCACTGGACCACCAGGGAAGTCCCACCTTGCTGTGTCTTCTATCTGGAGTGCTCTTTCCCTGGGCTCTCTCCCTTTACTCAGGCTTCAGTTTAAAAGTCACCAACTCTGGGAATGTAAATTGGTGCAGCCACTATGGTGAACAGTATGAAGGCTCCTTAAAAAAACTAAAAATAGTGTTACCATATGATCCTGCAATCCCACTCCTGGGCACATGTCTGGAGAAAACCATAATTGAAAATATACATGAACCTCAGTGTTCATTGCAGCACTATTTTCAATAGCCAAGACATGGACGCAACCTGAATGTCCATCGACAGATGAATGGATAAAGAAGATGTGAGATATATATATATATATATATATATATATATATATATGTATATACAATGGAACATTACTCAACCATAAAAAAAGAATGAAGTAATGCCATTGGATGGACCTAGAGATTAATCTACTGAATAAAGTAGGCCAGACGAAGACAAATATCATATGATGTAGCTTATATGTGGAATCTGAAAAAAAAAAAGATACAAATGAATTTATTTACAAAACAGAAACAGACCCACAGACATAGAAAATAAACTTATGGTTCTCAAAGGAGAAGGTAGGGGAGAGGGATAAATTAGGAGGATGGGATTAACATATATACACTACTATATATAAAATATATAACCAACAAGGACCTACTGTATAGCACAGGGAACTGTACTCGATATTTTGTAATAACCTATAGGGGAAAAGAATCTGAAAAAGAATATATATATATATCTATATATGTATAACTGAATCACTGCTGTACATCTGAAACTAACATGACATTGTAAATCAACTATACGTCAATAAAAAAAAATTTTAAATAGTCACCAACTCGAAGTGCCCTTTCTTGGTCATCTCACCCAAGTAGATTCTCCTTAATTTTTGTGAGCGCACCATACGTATATTCTTTCTTCTACTTATTAAAATCTATAGTAATTTGTTTGTTACCTAAAATGAATGAATGATTGAATTTATTTCTGATTTGACTGTCCTCGAAATACTCTAAACTAGAAAAGAATTTATTGAAGCAAAACACTGTTGTCCTTTGTCTCTTCCAAAGACTTAAACTTTGTGGTGGGACCTACAAGTTCAAATTAAACACGTTTTTCTGAGCAGCATATCAGAGGTCACCTGTTCATCACTGGTTCACTATTTATAGGAAATCAAAACAACTATGTAAGTTGAAGAAAAGTTATCTGCCTACCGCAAGAGTAAATACAGTAATTTCCATCCCTTACTCCTTCCATTCTTTGGTAGGCATCTGCTATCATGGCATACATACTGAAATCTCAATTCAGGAGTAAAAATCTGAAACCAAGCTATCTGCTTTTATATACTCTGGCACTGTTTTATTTAAAATAATCCAAGAATGAAAATACGAGCTAAGCTGTTTGCTTTTTTAAACACTGAACGTATCAATCCTGAAATTCCACTGGACAGGCTTTTACTCTCCACAAAGATAAGAGTTCCTGTTGACCTTGAATTATTCAGATGTCTAGCAATACAATACCCTCCAATATGTTCACTGTGAACAGATAGAATTTGAGCTAAATTATCTCACAATCACAGTCTTATAACTCATTAAATAACATAGAGATTAAAAGAGTTTTTAGAAAGCACTAAGATCTGAGGCTCTGAAATCACAGCACCCTAAGTTTGCGTGCTACGTCTAATAAGCCATGCATCCTTGGGAAAGTTACTCTACCTGTCTAAGGCCCCAGTTTCCTCATCTATGAAATGAGGATAATAAAATATTTCATTAAGTTCTTGTCAGAGCTAAATATGATAATGCATGTAGAATATTTTCTATAGTAGCTTTCTCAATACATATTAGCTGATACAATAATGATTATTATTATAATTGTTATTGGGTCTTTGACTTCAAATGGATTTCATGGGTCATCTCATCCAAACTGCAGTGAAGTTCCAGGTATCTCCAGTTTACAAGTGGTCATCCAGACTCTTCTTGAGTGATTCCCATGAGTAACTGCTCAGTAAATTACAAAGTAGATTATTCTCTTTTCCACAACTCCAATTATTTGAAGATAATTTATGAGCACAAATCTGTCTTCCTATCTTGTGTGGGTTCTAGTTCTGTTTGTTCGAATAAATGGAATTAAACTAAACCTACAGCACTAAGATATGCCTTCAAGTCTTTGAAAAAAGCTATTTCATTTCCCTCCTCCCACTTCCACTGTACGGTCCAACTCTTCATACTAAGCTAAACATCTCTAGTTCTTCACGTGACACATTTCATTCTCCTGATCTCTCTCCTCTGAACATATTCCACTTTGTCAATATTCTTCTTAACAATAACTGAACAAAATACTTCAGAATTTGTCTGACAAGAGCAGTGACTAGGAGTACAATTACATTCCTTTTCCTGGACACTACTTTTCATTTAATGCAAGGTAAGAATGCCTTAGCTTTTTTGGCTCAGACCCTTGAAAGATATTGAGCTTGCTGTCAATTAAATATCCAAGTCTTTTTCACATGAATTCCTGTTAAGCCAGTTGTCCCTGCATATTGTATTAATATCAGCCCATATTTCCAGTCTGATGAAATCTTTTTGAATCTTGATTCTTTTTTGAGCATATTAACTATCACTTCCAGCTTTCTGTCAACAACAAATGTGACCAGTCTGCCTTCTGTGTCTTCATTTATGTTGTTGATAAGACTATCAAATAGGATCCAGCCATGGGAAGAACACTTTTTGACCACTCTGACGATGTCCCTCCAGGTTGAGATCAGTCCATGAATTAACATTCTCTGCATACAGTTATTCTCTTTGTAAATCTCCCTAATTACACTGTTACCCAGTTCCTATTCTTACCTACCAGCACGCTGCTGTTGGATGTGGGATGTAATGGAACATCACGGGCTTTGAACCCAAATGTAACTGGGTTCAAATCCTTGCTTTGTCACGGACTGCCTGTGTGATATTGGGGCAGTTATTTAACATCTCTGAACTTCTCTTGTCTAACTTACAAAATAGTTTTTAATTAGTAGGCTAATTCCATAAAGAATTGTTTCATGTTGATCTATATATCTCCAATAGCCAGCATACTTCAGGCACGTTCTCAGTAAATTTGCAAAATGAATTACTGAATGAATAAAGGAACGATGATTGGGTCAAATTACTTATTTAAATCAACATACATTGCCTACATGTATGTCATTTCTCTGATCTATATGTCTGGTCCACTTATGAAAAAATGGTAGTCAATGAGATTATTAAAGTATTATTTATTCTTAAATGATCCATTGCTAGCTCCTAATAAGCACTATATCTCTCCATTTTTTATTGATATATAATTGACATATTATTAAATTTACCTTTTTAAATTGTACAATCTAGTGGCTTTATTATATTCACAGAGTTGTGCAAACATCAAAATCTAATTTCAGAACATTTTCATCACCATGAAAAGAAATCCTGTATCCATTAGCAGTCACTCCCCATTTTCTTTCAAACTTTCAGTCCTAGACAACTACTAATCTACTTTCTGTTTCTACAGATTTGCCTATTATCTAACATTTTAGATAAATAGAATCATTTAATAGATTGTCTTCTGTGGTTGTATTCCTTCACTTAATCTTTTCAATGTTTATGCAGGTTGTAGCCTGTATCAGTACTTCATTCCTTTTTAAGGCCAAATAATATTGTATGGATGTACCATGTGTTATTTATCCATTCATCAATTGATAGACATAGGAATTGTTTCAACTTTTTGGCTATTATGAGCAAAGCTGCTATGAGCATTTGCATACATGTTTTTGGGTGGACATGTGTTTTCATTTCTCTTGGATATATACCCATGAGTGGAATTTATTGGTTACAGTGTTACTCTGTTTAACCTCTTGGGGAACTGTTTTCAAAAGCAGTTATACCAGGGACTTCCCTGGTGGTCCAGTGGTTAAGACTTTGTCTTCCAATGCAGGGGGTGCGGGTTTGATCCCTGGTCGGGGAGGTAAGGTACCACATGTCTCGCGACCAAAAGACCAAAACATAAAACAGAAGCAGTATTGTAACAAATTCAATAAAGACTTTTAAAATGGTCCACATCAAAAAAATCTTAAAAAGAAAGCAGTTGTACCATTTTATATTCCCACCAACAGTGTAAGAGAGTTCCAATTCTCCACATTCTAGCCAACACTTGCTATTGTTCAACTTTTTGATTATAGACATCTTAGTGCGTGTGTAGTGGTATCTCATTGTTGTTTTGACTTGCATTTGCATTATGACTAATGCTATTGGGCATTTTTTCATGTGCTTATTAGCCATTTGTATACCTTCTTTGAAGAATGCATATCCAAAGAAATTGCCCATTTTTCAATTGTATTATTTGTCTTTTTATTTTTGAGTTGCAAGAGGTCTTTTATATTCTGGATACTAGTCCTTTATCAGATGTATGATTTGCAAATATTTTCTCCCATTCCATGGGTTATCTTTTAACTTTTTTTTTGGCTGCGTTGGGTCTTCGTTGCAGTGCGCGGGCTTTCTCTAGTTGTAGGGAGCGGGGGCTACTCTTCGTTGAGGTGAGCGGGCTTTTCATTGCGGTGGATTCTCTAGTTGTGGAGCATGAGCTCTAGGCGCGCGGGCTTCAGTAGTTGTGGCACATGGGCTTAGTTGCTGCGCGGCATGTGGGATCTTCCTGGACCAGGGATCCAACCCGTGTCCCCTGCATTGACAGGTGGATTCTTAACCACTGCACCACCAAGGTCGTCCCTCTTTTAACTTTTTTGATAGTGTCTTTTGAAACACAAATTTTTTTAAGTTTGATGAAGTTGTATATATGTATATATGTATGCATGTTTGTTGTTTTTGTGCTTTTAGTGTCATCTGTAAGAAACCGTTGCCTAATCCAAAGTTACAAAGTTATATCTATGTTTTCTTTTATATTTTCTTCTAAGAGTTTTATAGTTTTGCTCTTAATTTTAGGTCTTTAACCATTTGGAATTAGTTTTTGTATATGGTGTGAGATAGTGGTCCTTCTTCATTCAATGGCATATGGATATCCAGTTGTCCTAGCACAGTTTGTTAAAAAGGCTAATCTTTCTGTGTTGAATATTCTTGGAATCCTTGTTGAAAATCAGTTGACTGGAAATGTTTATTCCTGTACTTTCAATTCTAGTACTCTATATGTCTCTCCTTATGCCAGTACCACATTGTTTTGAATACTATAGCTTGGTAGTAAGTTTTGAAATTGATATATGTGAGTCCTTCATCTTTGTTCTTTTCCAAGATTGTTTAAGCTATCTGGGTGTCTTGTATTTTTATCTAAATTTTAGGATACATTGCCCATTTCTGTAAAAAAAGACAGCTGGAATTTTAATAGGAATCACATTGACTATGAAGATCAGTTTAGGGAGTATTGCCATCTTAACAATATCAAGTTTTCAATCCATGACATAAGATGTCTTTCCGTGTATTAGTTCTTTAATTTCTTTCAATGATGTTATGTAGTTTTCAGTGTATAAGTCATGAACTTTTTTTGTTGATTTTATTTGTAACAATTTTATTCTTTTTGGTGCAATTGTATATGGAATTTTAAAAAATTTCCTTTCAGATTGTTCATTGCTAGTGTTATAAACATATAACCGATTTTTGCATCATTACTTATATGCTGAAACCTTGCTGAACTTGTTTATTAGCTGTAATAGGAGATTTTTTGGATTTCTCATGATTTTCTCATATATCATGTCTTCTTCAAATACAGAAATTTTACTTCTTCCTTTCCGATTTGGATCCCTGTTATTTCCCTTTCTTGCTTAATTATGCTGGCTGAATCTCCAGTACAATGTTGTATTGTATGTTGAATGTTGAAGTGGTGAAAGTGGACATCCTTGTCCTATTCCTGATTTGGGGGAAAAGATTTCAGTCTTTTATAATTAAGTATGACATTAGCTATGGGGGTTTGTAAGTGCCCTCTATCAAGCTGGAGAAGTTTCCTTCTATTCCTGAATTGTTAAATGTTTTTTATCATGCAAGGGTGATGGATTTTGTCAAATGCTTTTCTGCATCTTTTGAGATGATTATGTGGTTTTTGTCCTTTATTCTATTAATATGGTGCATTACCATATTATTTTCAAATGTTGATTTATTTCATATTATTTATTTTCATATGTTGAAACAACCTTGCATTCTAGAATAAATCCTATGTGGTCGTGGAATATAATCCTTTTTTTAAAATGTCTTTGGAGTCAGTTTGCTAGTAACTCAATGAACCAATATTTTCCAAATAGCCAAAGGGATGATATTACAAAATCATGCATGGGTAAGCAATCTATTTAAAGAACAGGATAGATCATAAATTTTAATGTAACAGAATATGAAAAACTTATTAATATGGTTTTAGATTCTACAGTGAAGCTAATCTTTAACAACTATTTGTTGAGTTTTAGGGTAATATTAAAAAATTAGCCATAATCATATGAAAAAAACTATTAAAATGTAGTCAGTTCTGCTTTAATGCATGTTTCGAAAATCTAAAGTTGTTCTAACCTGAACCATTAGGTGAATGCAATAAACTGCACCCAGCTGAATGAAGCTGCATAGGGCTATATAAAATGCATCCAGACACATACTTCATGAGTATACTGGGCCGCATCCATCCATATCTGGTGTTATAAGGTTCCTTTTAACACCTGTCACCAGTTCTCAGAAACTCTCAAGCTATAAGCCTTCTCATGGCCAATGCCACATGGCTCCTGCTCTAAACTCTTTAACATTCCCATTTCCTCTCAGTTTGTTTTTATTTTTCCCTCTCCCTCCTCTTTTTCATCTCTCTTTTCTCTTACTTTGTTCTCTTCCTGTGGTACATGTGGTGAAAGAAGTGAGATCCAAAACAGGCAAGCCTGGTGAAAGTGAAGGCACCCACTTCTACAAGCAAACTTCAGATGATTTTCAAAGTAAAGTACCATATGTATTACAGTATTTATTCATTCCTTAATCACTTAACATGTTTAAAACTGGGCTACAAATTTTATTAGAATCCAATCTGTTTTTTTTAAATTACATTCCTATCTTTTTTTAATGTGCCGCTGAGAAGTTTATGAGTGTTATATCCCTAACCCTATTTTCCTATCAGCCTTGTGTGTTTTTTATTGAGGTAAATTTCACCTAACATAAAATTCACCATTTTAACCATTTTAAAGTATACAATCTGAAAAAAAAAAGTATTCAATCCGGTGGCTTTTAGTACATTCTCAACCTGTGGAACCATTACCACTATCTAATTCCAGAACATTCTCAACATCTCCAAAAGAAATGTCATACCTATTAAGCAATCCCTTCCCATTCCCCCTCCCACCAGCACTGGCAATCACTAATCTGCTTTCTCTGGATTTGCCTATTCTAGACATTTCATATGAATGGAATCATACAATATGTGGTCTGTCATGCCTGGCTTCTTTCACTTAGTATGATGTTTTCAGGTTCATCCATGTTGTAGCTTGTGTCAATACTTCATTCCTTTTTATGACAGAATAATATTCCCTTTATGAATATATGACGTTTTGTTTATCCATTGTTGTCCATCACTTGATGGACATTTGGGTTGTTCTCATTTTTGGCTATTATGAATAATGCTTTAAAAAACATTGGTGTATAAGTACCTGAGTCTCTCTTTTCAGTTCTCTTGGGTATATACCTAGCAGTAGGATTGCTGGGTCAGATAGTAATTCTATGTTTAACTATTTGAAGAATAGCACAATGCCCCCCCCCTTTAAAAATTATTAAAGGCATCTTAGTGAATGTGAAGTAGTATTTCACTGTGGTTTCACTGTGGCATCTCTATTCATGAGGCATATTAGTCTGAAGTGATCTGTTTTTCTGGTTTTGGTATCATGGTCTCATAGAATGAGTTTGAAAGTTTTGGGGAGAGTTTGAAAAGGATTTCACTTTTTTGATGAGTTTGCAAATGACTAATGTTAATTATTCTTTAAATATTTAGTAGAATTCATAGATGAAGCCATCTGATCATGAACTATTCTTGTTGAAAGTTTACCAGTTACTGATTTAATCTCTTTACATCTTATAGGTTTATTTAGATTTTCTATTTCCTTTTTAGTTAGTTTTGATAGTTTATCTCTTTCTAAGAATTTGCCAATTCCATCTAGATTATTTAATTTGTTGATACACAATTATTCACTATATTCTTTTACAATCTTTTTATCTGTTCTACCCTTTACAACTTAAAGATCACTCCACTTGCAAAAAACAGAAACTGATCATTTTCTTTTTCTCTTCTTAAAATTTTAGCATCTACTCTAAGAGGTAGTCAGTCTTTCAAAATATCTAGATTAGTAAAAATCATAAAGAAATATGGCACACAATTGCATTTGACATTTCAGGCATAATAGCTAATTGTTGTTCTTTACATTTTTCACAAAGTTTAGCTTATTCTGAATGTCAGTATAATGTTAATACTCCTACATAATTCTTATTTTTACATGTCTTTACCCTTTTTGGTGTTTCCCTTAGTTAAGTGACTTTGCTTTTATCTTTAGCCAGAATTAACCTGTTAAACAAGACTACGTTTGCCTAATATTTATTGAATAATAAAATGTATACGTTTTTACTAATGTTCATAACCAGGTGCTTTTAACTGTTCTGTCCTTTTGCAGGGCAAAGGAAGTGAGAATAAAGATGAGAATTGCCTTTCCAGAATATATGGCACATTCGACTCTGTTTCTGTGTCTCTCTTCTCCATTTGACCTTGTTTCCAATATTTGTGCTTTCCTTTCTGATTTCTTCCTGAAAACTACAATCGGACTGTCCTTTGGTCCTTTCATATCTGAGGCACACTCACTGCCATTTTTGTATCTATCAAATGAAGACAAATATGCCATATCAGTAATATTTACATCTACAAAGAAAAACAAATAAACAAAAACAGTAAAAAGCCCCAAAAGCAACTTAAGGAAGGAGTCACTCTAAGGAATCTTTTCTAGTTATATATTTAGAATGAGAGTTTTCAGTTTTGGGAGCTCTTCCATCTACCTCACACTCTGTCAATGTTTGTGCATGTGAGCATGTAACACAATAAATTTTGAATAGAATTAACATGCAGTATTCCCTTCTCCTAAAAGATACCATCTTTTCCATCCTAAGATCACTGACTTATGTGAGCATACATTCATTCAAGAAACTTGTATTACTATATGCCAGGGATATAAAAGTGAAAAAAGAAAAAATGGACAGATGTACTTGCCCTCATTTATTCTAGCTAGAGGAGACGGACAATACACAAAATTGGTAAGTAAATTGTATAGCAATTTAAAATGTGATTAGTACTTTTGAGAGAAAAGAAAAAGGTGAGACGCTAATTTAAAAAAAGATGAGAGGTGTGAGAGACTGATTTCACAATGGGTGGTAATTTTCTTCCCTGCAAGGATGACATTTGCACAAAAAATTAGAAGATATTTCCATGATTTGGTTTCTCTGTTCAAGTAGTTGTCATGATGTTTTCCCTTCAAAGTTTCCCTTTGACATGCAGCACCTGCCTTTCTGCCTGTGTAAAACATCCCCCCATTTTTGTGTAGTGTTCTTCCACCTCCATGCATACTTGTCCCTTTTCCAGTTCATCAAATATCTTTCCACGGCTTACAATGGAGGGTGTGTTCTCCCAGTAGGAGAGATATTTGTTCCTCTAAATGGCATTTTTAAAAAACATTTGTCTTATACCATGACTGTCTTATAATAGATATATGTCCTCTACAGAATTTCTGCTTTTGGACATACTCTCCAAGTTCACTCTTCTAAATCTTCCTCACATGCTGCAATGCATTTTTCTTTCAGAACAAGCTGCCAGTTTCTATTATTTTTTTATGTGGGCCATTATTCTCTATTACTAGAGAAATCTTTTTACACATTTTTTAAAATTTTTAGAAAAATAATCCCAGCTAATTTTAGTAAAGCTATATTTAAGTTAGTTAACAAATGTTTAATCCAACACTTTATATGTACAAATAGAAAGCAGCCTACCAGTTTTTTATTTCCTTAAATTAGACACTTGCATTTGAATTAGCAAAAGAATCCCCCAAATCTGAAGCCTGAAGAACCATTGGTGTCATTCTTCCAAGAATATTTATATTATTTAAGGATATTTATACTCAAAGAATTTGATTACAGGTAGTTTCATGACAGTAAGATAAGATCCCTAAAATAGTAGAGTCAAAAGGTTGGGAGAGATATTTTCTTTAGTAGGATGCAAAGAGGAATGAATTAGCATGTGTTGAGCATCTACTAGATATAAAGCCCTATAATGGTCCTCACAGTACCACTCCAGAGTCTCTTTACATGAGACTCTAATATACCCATTTGACAAATAGTGCAACTGTGGTCTGAGAAAGTAAGTAACCTACTCCAGGTCACACAGTTATAGACTGGCAAAGCTCAGACTCAAAAACTGGTCTAAAGACCATAGTCTGTCTTTCCAGGAGTTCATGTAATAATAGAACTCAAACCAGGCCCTTTCCAAAGAGTAAGTAATATAGAAATCCAAGCCACAAAAGCTTACTAACCAAACAAGGAATGGTTGAGTCACATCCAATTTGTAAAGTTCCTAAGGATAGTTAATTGAAGAGCCATCAATTTACGTGAAAAATCTATGCATAATTTGTGACAGGAAAGGAGAACGAAGGCCAAAATCCTAGTCCTGCCCACAACACACACAAAGCAGAAAAGGTTTTGTCCTAAGATAAGACCTTACAAAATTATTTTTAAAACCTTTATTTTCAGCATATTTTAGGAAGCATGACAAGTATTTAACAAATACTCAAGTACTGAAATAACACAGTGGTGAACCTTCAAGACTGACATGTGAATTTTTGTTCGGGTGCATACGGAGGGACTGTCTCTCTCCTCTTTGCCAAGGTTGCAGTTATCAAGTTGTTACTGGAGTCAGCTTCCCTCTCGGTTAGTGCAGGGGAACGATGGGTCCCATGGTCATGGTCTCCACACAGAGTAGTTATCTCTGCTCTGAGAAAAACTTGTTGCATAACCACTAACAGCACTCTTAAATTAGGCCGGACATCATGAGAGTTCACATCCCTGGTCAAAAAAGAGAGTGGGGATGACTTGGAGCCCACCAAAAAGAATCATGACTGGAAAACCAGCTCAGTTACTCAGGTTTAACAGAGGGTCTGTCATTAATATTAGTATGGTGACCATATAATTTATCAGCCAAACTAGAACTCTTTAGAGGGGGTTGTTATTAATAAATACTTTCGGATAACAGACAGAAACTGGGGTTGCACCAAGAAGTGGAAGACTGCTTCTTAGTATCACGTTTGTGAATAAGAAGACAAGCATCTCAGCTGTGCATATGCACCATGAAGTATCACAAGCTCTCTGGGATCATTTTAGACAAGAGAAGCTTATGTGATAGTACCAGCTAGAAGCCTCACCTCTGGTCTTGGTGCCTGATTAAATGAGCCTCAATGCATGTTAGTGTGCAGAAAGTGAGAACATAATTCTGTTTTGCCTTTTGTCCCAAGGATACAAACTCTGAGACCAAAGGGCAGTGATACAGAGTAAACCATGGCTTTTGCCCTCTTTCCTGTGGCACCACACCTTTCTGTTCATATTTAGATACTAACACTTGAAAGATATGTGGCCCTTGGCTTTATTCCCCGCCTATCTGTGAGCAACTCAAGAATAAAGAGCATTATCTTACTCATCTCTGGAGCCTCAGGATTCAGCACAGAGCTGCACAATGCATCTTCAATAAACGTAGGTAAGTCGAATGAAAATGGTGTGATCGAGGTTCTTAATCCTGAAAAGTATATGATTTACTATACTAACACTGAACTAAAGAAATGAATTTTCCCTCTTGGTTATTAAAAACCACACTGATTGAGTTTCAGGAAGAACCTCCTAAGAAAATGTCAGTGCTTCTAACCCTCACTTCTACTTCACTTTGTTTTCACACGCAAATGTAAGAGTGAAAGCGAAATAGATATTTTCAAGCTTATCCCAATGTTAACCACAAGCTTAAGGCAACTTCAACTTTGCCAATTACTTGTTCAATCTCTGCAGAGCCTTTTTGGTTATTTCAGCTTTGTTCTGCCGGCAGGGTATCAGTTTTACCAGCCTATTTTTGTGTCTGCTAAGCAGAAATTATTGCAGTGTTTCCTAAGATGGACTGGAATGGTAAATATTCTTTTTGAACTCACCCTGCCTGCCATACCTTTCTTTCTCTTCAGCCACCATGGAATCAGAGTTCTAAATAAAGAACTTACATGTGCTTTTAAGCAGCCAAATTCACCTCTGTTTATTTCACCTCCAGGAATATTCTTTGGCTAGAAGCTCTGGGAGCTTCATTTACCGGTGGCTCAGTTAAGACAGACAACGACATACTTCCAAGATGGTTTTTGGGCCGAATTCAACTAGAGCTGCTTCAAATTATTTTTAGACATAGAAAGGGTGTAAATACGTATATTTTTGATAGCAACTATGGAAGAGTTGCAGCATCATATCTTTTTTGGAATGAGGTGGGATATAAATAAATAGATAACTATGCAGAGTTCCATCTCAGATATTTGTTTACAAGGAAAAGGTCTGATGCCTCCAATCCATCCTCTTTATGCTGCCAGAGTTATTTTCCTAAAGTGAGAAACTGATCCTATCACTGCTCTGCCTCCAATCCTTCCAAGTCTCACTTGACCCACCAGTTCGCATTTCTTACCTCCATTTACAAGGCCTGGGGTGCTATAAACTTTCCAGACTCACCTCCCTCCACCCTCTCACATACTCCTTCCATTCCTATGTAGTGACATAGATTGATAGGAAAAATGACCCCAATCCCCTACCCACCCCCCGACTCTGCCATGTGACTATAGAACACCCACTGATTTTCCTACTAGTGACTTGCTTTGCCTAATTGAATGTGATGGGGCACAGTTCCATAACCAGTCCTCAAAAAGCCTTATGTGCTTTTGCTGTCTCTTAGAACCCTGCCTCGGCCACAAAAACAATCCCATGCCAGTTTGGTGGAGAATGAGAGTTCACACGCAGCAGAGACAAGTCATCCTAGCTGAGGCCATCTTAGACCAGCCAGCTCCCAGCTACAGGCCAGTAGATCACAGATGCAAGAGTGAATCCTGCTTAGATGTGCAGAATGCAGCCAGATCCACAGAACCACCCAGCCTACCCATAGATTCATGGTAAATAATAATGCTTGTTGTTTAAGCCACTGGATTTGGAATAATTTATTACAGAGCTTTAGTGTGGCCAAACAGAATGGATAGACATGATATACATACCAAACTTCTTATAGTTCCTGAACACAAATGACCTTTCACCTCCTCACTGTTTTTAAGGATGCTATTCTCTCTATTTAAAATAAGTCTCAATTCAGTCCATAGTTATTAATATGTCACCCACATTCCTCAGCATTCATCTCCCCTGTCTTTGTCAGCCAGGGACAATTCCACTGACTTTTCAAGATCTTGCAACTCAAGTGCTCCTGTGACACCAGCAATATTGTGATGGATCGAAATCTCCCTCATTCCTCCTTCTCTCTCTTCCCTCAGAGTTAGTCACTCTCTCTGTGCTTCTGAGCATTTCACACCTAGCTCCATTCTAGCAGTTGTCACATTATGTTGAATTTATTTTATGTTTCTATCTCCTACACTGGACTGTAAGCTCCTTGGAGAGGAGAGGTGAGGCTATTTTAGAGTAGCCAGGGCATAGGACAGGTCTACACATTTTAGTTGCATGACTCTATTAACTTCCTACTAAGAGTTTGTTTCTTATCAATGAATCTCTGTACTCATAAAATAAAGATATAGAAATATTACAAAAGTGAGGACAATAAGTTAATTTTCAATCATGTGTTAGCACTATGCTAGCATCAAGGAAATAAAAAGCAGGCTGTTAAGCCTATAAAAGAGATGGGTTAAGGTCATCATAAAGACTTGTGGGATAAGTAACCCCCCGAATGATCTGATTTATCAAATTTTTACTTTATTCAGAAACCAGAAGGTATATTCTTATTGGAACTACTACATTTAAGAAGGAAGATATGAGGCAGAAAAGGATTTTCACTGTAGAGTAATTCTGTCTTGGCAAATGTTTGATTACTATATACAATTCCTGCTCAAAGAGCATATTTTCTGACTAGGAGAGATGACTTGAAAAATTCATAAAGTGAATTAAACTTGTTTGAATATGCAATGTGCTCTCTCCTTTTTTATGGTACCCATGTTAAACAGGTTCTTTTGGATGCATGGAATAAAGACTCCACCCAGATAGCTCAGTGAAGAAAGGTAATTGTAAGGATACTAAGACTAAAGCCAACAGGATCCTTATTTGTAAACCTCTGAGGACAGGAACCACAACAGGACAGCTGTGTCACAGAGAAGGGAACTGGAAGGCTGACAACCTGTGTCCCATCAGCAACAGGAGACCATGTGATCTGCCCCTCACTCAGCTGCCGGCTACCATCCTGGTGCTGACTACTGCTACCCACTCTCTTCTCCCCTAACCTCAGATCCCTGCTTCCACCTAAATGAAACTCACAATTTTGGCCCACTGCCCTCACAGCCTCTCTCAGAGTGGCCAATTCACTTCTGCTCCCCTTCAGAGGACTGATTCACTTCATGTTTGTAAATTCAAACTGCCAAGGGAAATAATCTGATTGACACAGCTATTTCATATCTAATCTTTCCACAGCAGTTCTCCACTCAAGCTGGGGGCCAGCCCTGAGATTGGCTACCTCACTCCTGTGGAAAGGAATGCTACATCAGCATAAGACTGAAGAATGAAATTTGTATTTCCTCTGGGGCCTTAAATATTCATTATTAATTCAGCCTTTGTTTCAAAGAAAAAAACAGGAACAAAATTTTAAGATCCTGATTGGTTGACTTTTTTAAAAAATAGACTTAATTTTTACAGCAGTTTTAGGTTCACAGCAAAATGGAGCCAAAAGTATAGAGATTTCGCCTACATGTGTGCCTGGCAGCACACATGCACAGTCTCTCCCACTATCAATATCCCCCACCAGAGAGGTTATAATCAATGAACCTACATTGATATACTGTTATCATTCAAAACCCATAGTTTATATTAGGGTTTACTCTTCGTGTTGTACACTATATGGGTTGTAAATTTATGACATGTATCCATCATTATAGCACCGTACAGAATAGTTTCACTGCCCTAAAAATCCTCTGTACTCTGGCTGTTCATCCCTCCCCCTCCCCAACTCCTGGCAATTACTGATCTTTTTACTGTCTCCAAAGTTTTACCTTTTCTAGAATGTAATATAGCTGGAATTATACACTATGAACCCTTTTCAAATTGGCTTCTTTAACTCAGTAATATGCATTTCAGTTTCCTCCATGTTTTTTCAAGGCTTGTTATTTTTTTTAGCACTGAATAGTATTCCATCGTCTGAATGTACTACAGTTTATTTATCCATTCACTTACTGAAGGACATCTTGGTTATCTCCAAGTTTGGGCAATTATGAATAAAGCTGCTATCAACATCCACATGCAGATTTTTGTGTTGACCTAAGTTTTCAACTCATTTGGGCAAATACCAAGCTATTGCTGGATCACATGATAAGAGTATGTTTAGTTTTATAAGAAACTGTGAAATGTCTTCCAATTGGTTCACTTTGAAACTTTCTCCTCTCAAAATATTAATGCTTTCTTCTCTGAACCATGGAATTGGCAATGACTCAGCTATGCTTTAATCAGTCTATGAAAACCTTCTTCTATTGCCTTTCTTATCACTTTCTCTTATTCTTCACAACAATTTTGCAGTCTCCATATTTTGCCCACTCCCCATCCACCACCCAAGATTGTGATTCCAGAGTAAATGAAGCATTCTGGATTGAGCCTCTTCAACAATCCTAGCTGCAAAATTACCTGCCCTTTTCCATCCATACCTTCTTTCCCTTTGTCACACACACACACACACACACACACACTCACACCAAAAGATTTCTTGCTTCTCCAACCAAACGTAATCCTTTTATCTGAGTTCTGAACCTCAATCTAACCCACACAGTTTTCCTTTTATGTCTTCAAATTTTCCCCTTCCATTTCTTCTCAGCACGTAAAAAGCTTAATTCACTCACATCTGAAAACAAGCAAAACTAAAAGCCTTCAATTACCCTGCCTAAGTCTCTCTTCCCTGCATAGCTTCTCTCCTACTCTGTTAACTCCACTTGCTCTCTTGCCGTATAGTCTTCTACCCACCGACATTTGCACCCCTACTCTTCTGCATCTGTGTTCTCTACTGTCAGCAGTTAACCTTTAATTGCAAATCTCAGTGAATACTTTTCAGCCTTGTTATGGCTCTATTCCAGTTGCTACCAGTGCCTCATTTTGACTTCTTTCCCAATTGTGATCCCACCCGTAGCCTTTGGTCCCATCTAACGACTTGCCTCTCCTGGCCATTGTATGTCTATTTTGCAAACTCTTCTCTTATTGTTCTTCCTTCTCAAGGCCTCAGGTGGGCTGCTTGGACCTAGGTATAGTCCTGGGGTATTGACCTGCATGGTTGATGCATTGGTCTAGCACACCCTTGCCCTCCTGATGGGTGGGAGGATATTTTAACTCTATATCATCTCACCAGATTACTTCAACTCCCACTTATGAATTAAAGGCTCATAAATTTACAGCTCACAAATTTATATCTGTATATCAGAAGCATACACCAGGATGTCCCACAGACACTTCAAATTCAACATTTCCAAAACTAATCACCTTATCTTAACCCTCAAGTCTGCTCTTCCTCCAATATTCCCTTTCTTAATGAATGTGAACTTCTGGTCATACAAACCAGTTGTGTTTGCTTCAATAGTTTTAGTACCTTTGCAGTACTCTCCTACTATTCTCTCTATACTCAGTCCTCCTCAATTCATCCCATAACACTACCAGAGTTGTTATGCTAACAAATAAATCTGACTTTCACCCCTCTAGTTAGAAATATTTGATAGCTTTCTGCCACCTATAGAATGAAGTATAAACTCCTTAAAGATCAAACAAATCCCCCATCATCTGGCTCTTCTCTGACTCTTCAGCTTCATCTCCTGCCATGCTTGCTCTCGTACTTTGTGCTCCAGAAATACTAAGTTATAAACATATGTGCTCTAGAGAATATTTGTCATTTTGGATGCTCAACGGCAACAAGAAAAAAAAAAAAAAAAACCCAAGACCCACAGTAGTTTTGTTAATAGGAAGAATTTAACAAAATGAATCAGTTGAATATGTACTGGGGGACTGAAAAGGCAAAGGAGACAACTGAGGCAACACAAATAGTAACTTCAGGAGGCATCTGCCAGCCTGTGGTTGGGGGAACAAAGGGAAGATATTGAGATTAGTAGAACCTGGAAGCTTGGGGAAAAGGCCTTGTAGAGTTGGGATCCAGACATCCCAAGAGGAGGTGCAGCCCTCCTGATGCTTTAGTATCTCAGAAGTAAGTCTCCATGTAGTTTAGTTCCAGATTACTGAAAAGGGGGCACTGGCTTGTTGGAGCAGGTATCTCGGTGGGAGATGGGCAGTTATGACATTGCTTCTTGGCGTGTGGGGAAAAACTCAAGACTGGAATCAGCTGCCCCTATCAGGTTGAACAACAATTTCTAGGGGGACTCTGATAGGAGAATGGAGGAAAAGAGGAAGAAACAAGCCCCTTCTCCATCCTGTAACCTTCTAGTCTTCCTCTAGTACCCCCTATTAGCAGAATTTATCAGGGTTCCAGCAGGCAAAGCAGAAATGTGGTTTGCAGAGTCTCAGCCCCAGCACCACTAAGCAGAGAACAGAAGGACAGAGCTTAATAACCAGCATCCAAACAACCTTCCTATTTGAGGAAATGAGAAGATTGATGAAAAGTGGAGCCTTGCTTCTAACTCTGAAAGATGAAGGTGGAAGAGTGTTACTCCCTTTCTGAATTCCCTGAAGCTAGAGCACCTACATTTACCCAAAGGGATATCGCTCCCAGGACTTTGTCCCTGGAATAAGAGATGTAAAGAAGAGGGGACAGTAAAGCATTCATTTCAGTTATGGCTCTGGCAGCAGCGGAGTCCAGTGTCAAGAGGTAGTGGTCTCAGGAATGGCAGTCATGGTGACTAGTGACCGGACCAGTAAGGCCAAGACTGCCAGTGGATGCTTCCAGGGTCTATCAGTGCTACCTCTAGCTACCCAGTCTCCTATTGTTTTTTTTCTCTATTCTGAGCTTAGTTCTTTAGACTTCCTGAGGATTCTGGGGGCTATGTAAATATCATTCAATACATCACTTTTCTGCTTAAATTAACCAGCATCGGTTTCTATTGACTGAAAGAAAAAAGTATCCTGTCTAGCATATCCAACATGCTTTCATATCTCATGCCTTTACAATTTTTTTCCCACTTGTGAGATTCCTTATTTTCATTCATTCACTTATTTGTCTTTCAGGTGCTACATCCTGTGGTCCCAAACAAATGTAGACTCCCATTGCAAAGAGGGTCTGTCTTTATAACTTCAGAGCTCATCTTGCACTCTTATCACATGTTAATGTGTTTTCTCCTCCGGTAGTGAACTTCTTGAGGTCTGTGTATCTAGCACAGAGCCTGGAATAGTATAAAAGGTCAAAAATATTTGTTGAATAAATGAATGAATGGCTTTAATTCATTGACATTGCTCATGTTTAGTTGCAAATGTCTAGATATTTTCTTTTACTTCATGAATCATAACTATCAGTAATCAAAACTGATCATCCTTCAGGGCCAAGTTACCCAACAATTTCAACATTTATAATTTACAACATTTAGAAAGTTTGCAAGTGTTTCTCTTAGGTCATATTTTTGCTTATATCCTCATCCATTATACACATTAGGTTAATATATTCATATATTTCCATGGTAGCTGTGTTTATTAATCAAAACATCAAGTTCAGAACAATTATAAGTCACAGTGCAGAAACAATGTCCTTGTAGGATGTTCTGTGCATTATAATTTATCCTTATTATGATAGTTTATACGTTGCATCCATTCTGGTAGCTCCTTTAACAACTAATAATAGAGGAATCTGAAGTGGCTTTTTCCTTTTCAGTGAGCCTCTATAATCCCAGGGCAGAGAAAATAGCCTGTTCCATGGGACATTTTTGGACAGGCTCTGTGCAGTTAGATGATCCTTCTCTGTCCCCTCTTACCCTTACAATGTTTTAATGCCTTATACAGCCATTGGCAGCCAACTGTGGTGGTTCTGAAACCTCTCCAGGGCTGCAGCTTCCTTTTCACTTTCACAAATCTGATTTCTCGAACCTCTCTGACACCCTGTGCAGGTGGCTTCCTAGAGTACAAAGCAGGTCCCCGTGCCGATACATTTGAGCATGTTTTGCTAGCTACTCTAGAATTGAGCTTAAACCTCCAAGCATTGGCACTCCTAAGCCAGAGAGTTAAGAGGAACTGAGAGTCTTTTAAAACTATAACCCAGGAGAGAATTCTAGGGGGCACATGTCTTAAGGGGCTTCACTGACCAAGAGTTTATTAAACATTTACTGTGGGCCCAAAACTTTGCTTCTGCTCCCAAATTTGACCCCTATTATGCCTGAATGAATTCATTACTCTCTTTTCACTCACCTAGTGTAAATGGAGGAAAAAATCCTTTCTGTTTCTGGTTTCTCTAGGAAAAGCAAATACATCTATATTGTCTGGACAGAATGAGGGTTCATACTGGGGTTCATTCTCAGCCTCTTCTAATTCTGGAATCTATCTTCAAAGCAACTGACTGTGAAAGTCTGATTGGGAGTTTGTCAGTCATAGAGAGACTCAAGAGTACTAAAAACTAGAGAAAAGAAAAAAAAAAAACTGTTAACCTTGGCAGGACTCTGAGTACAAATTTTGTAATTTTATAAAGTCAGAAATTCTTCCAACATTGTACTTTGTTGAATTGCTATGGAGCCACACATAGAGAATTATATTCACAATACAAGTCATTTGTGTCTAATGTTTTAGTTATTGTATCCCAACATATCTTGAAGGGTAGAGTTACAGAAAAAATAGAGTTGACTATTTTCAATTGAGTTCCCTAGAACATATCTCCATAATAAAAATTTTTATAGCTGAATAATAAGAATTTGCATTCTTATCTTTTCCATTGCTTTAGCACCCTCATTGTGGGTCGACTCAGGGCCTGACTCACCTTTCGTACCCAGCGTCTAATCAAGTGCCTGACTTCTAGTAACCACTCATTAAATAGTTTGTGAAAACATAAAAACTTCTTAAGACACAAAAGAGGTAAAAGAGACGACTCTTTCCCTTGAGTCTGAGGAGAGAAGAATCACATACGTGGCACAGCTGGGGAGCTATGGTAAGGCAAGCACCGATGCCCAAGGTGGTACCCTGTCAATTTTGACCATGAGGACTGAAGGCATTTCAGATGAGGAAAAGAACCATTTGGGGGTTAAATTGACCTGGGCAGAGTTTCACAGTGGAGAGAATTGAGGCACACCTTATGGGAAAGGATTTGAATTGACAAAAAGAATAAGAGCATTCAGGTAATGATGAAAACTAAACGTTATGGAAATGGAATTGTATAGAAGATATTAATGATCGTATTATAAATCTGTTGGATATAGTAGTGAGAGAAAGGAACTTTCTCTTGCTTGAAATCTCCTTGATTTCTCCTCTTTTAAAAATATATGTTCCACCTGTTCTTCAAGGTCATGTTCATGACTCACTTCCCTTCCCTAGCTGACCCAGGCTTAATCTTGCTCCCTTCTAAGAACTTCTTCCTTTACATATTTTTTTTTCTGTACCATTTAGCACCCAAAGTGTAGCACACTGAGGTAGTGGAAAGAGGGCCCAAAAAACTGACATTCCAATATTAGTTGAAAAAATCAGGCAGAGCCTCCAAATCTTATCATTTTCTGGGGATGTGAGGTCTTTTGTAGCCTTCTCTCGCTACACAGCATATTCATTTAAAGACTCCTCTCTAGTTTCTCAAGTCAGACTGCCTTGCTTTGAATTCAACTCTACCACCTTCTGCTTGCCTGTGGCTAGTTGCTTAACTTTATTTTACTCTACACACAAAATAGGTCTATAAGAGTACCTCCTCCTTGTTGTGAGGTTTAAAAGCTTGTGAAGATTAAAAGAGTTAATCCATGAAGAATTTAGCACGCTTACTCCCAGAAGAAAAGCAGAAAGAAGTGATTTTCTTCTGCTCATCCAGTGTGCTAAAACCCTGCTCCAAGAATCTTGACTACCACTAACAGCCACTTGAGCCTTTAGCGTAACCATAACTGCCATACTATAGGCTGACTTCCCTTACCTTCTTGGTCTTTCAGTTTCCAAGCTGCTTTCTAGATAGGTTTCAATAAGAAATGTTCAACTTTTTTCACGGGTACTGGTGGTCAGAAGAAACAGGCTTAACATGTATATTCAATCCCAGGTTTTAGTTCTCCCATATCTAAAAAGCTGGAATATGTTCCATAAGTATGAAAGTTGTGTTGCTCTATCTTTTTTTTTTTTTTTTTTTGCTCTATCTTTAAGGTCTTTTGAATTAATGAATCCCAAATTAATGAGGTTGAGAAGTTAAGACTTAATTTAATAGATAGCAAAGAAAAAACTATAAATTCTTAAGGGGTGAGTGAACAAGGGGTGATGCTTTAAGAAAACTGAGCAAGCGTTGGCTATAAGATGTATTGTATTTGAGGAAAGAAAAGATGTTTTATATTCTGATGAGATTAGGATGTGTTGTTTTTAAAAACACTTGGAGGGGGAGGGGCAAGATGGCGGAAGAGTAAGACGCGGAGATCACCTTCCTCCCCACAGATACATGAGAAATACATCTACACGTGGAACTGCTCCTACAGAACACCCACTGAACGCTGGCAGAAGACGTCAGACCTCCCAAAAGGCAAGAAAATCCCCACGTACTTGGGTAGGGCAAAAGAAAAAAGAAATAACAGAGACAAAAGAATAGGGACGGGACCTGCACCAGTGGGAGGGAGCTGTGAAGGAGGAAAGGTTTCCACACACTAGGAAGCCCCTTCGTGGGCAGAGACTGCGGGTAGCAGAGGGGGGAAGCTTCGGAGCCACGGAGGAGAGCGCAGCCACAGTGGTGCGGAGGGCAAAGCGGAGATTCCCGCACAGAGGAGCGGTGCCGACCAGCACTCACCAGCCCGAGAGGCTTGTCTGCTCAGCCGCCGGGGCGGGCGGGGCCTGGGAGCTGGGGCTCGGGCTTCGGTGCTAGCCGGGAGGGAGTCCGGGAAAAAGACTGCAGCTGCCAAAGAGGCAAGAGAATTTTTCTTGCCTCTTTGTTTCGCGGCGCGCAAGGAGAGGGGATTCAGAGCGCCGCCTAAACGAGCTCCAGAGACGGGCGCGAGCCGCGGCTATCAGCGCGGATCCCACAGCAACAGGGACGCAGAGGGAAAAACGGAGAGATTCCCGCACAGAGGCTCGGTGCCGAGCAGCACTCACCAGCCCGAGAGGCTTGTCTGCTCACCCGCCGGGGCAGGCGGGGCTGGGAGCTGAGGCGCGGGCTTCGGTCGGATCCCAGGGAGAGGACTGGGGTTGGCTGTGTGAACACAGCCTGAAGGGTCTAGCGCACCACAACTAGCCGGGAGGGTGCACGAGAAAAAGTCTGCAGCTGCCGAAGGGGCAGGAGACTTTTTCTTGCCTCTTTGTTTCGCGGCGTGCAAGGAGAGGGGATTCAGAGCGCCACTTGGACGAACTCCAGAGACGGGCACGAGCCGCGGCTGTCGGCGCGGACCCCAGAGACGGGCGTGAGACGCTAGGGCTGCTGCTGCCGCCACCAAACAGCCTGTGGGCGAGCGCAGGTCGTTCTCCACACCGCCCCTCCCGGGAGCCTGTGCAGCCCGCCACGGCCAGGCTCCCGTAATCCGGGGACAACTTCCCCGGGAGAGCGCACGGCGCGCCTCAGGCTGCTGCAACGTCACGCCGGCTTCTGCCGCCGCAGGCTCGCCCCGCCTCCTCCATACCGCTCCCTCCCCCCGGCCTGACTGAGCCAGAGCCCCCGAACCAGCTGCTCCTTTAACCCCGTTCTGTCTGGGCGGGGAACAGACGCCCTCAGGGGACCTACATGCAGAGGAGGGTCCAAATCCAAAGCTGAACCCCGGGAGCTGTACGAACAAAGAAGAGAAAGGGCAATCTCTCCCAGCAGCCTCAGAAGCAGCGGATTAAAGCTCCACAAACAACTTGATGTGCCTGCATCTGTTGAATACCTGAATAGACAACGAATCATCCCAAATTTAGGAGATGGACTTTGGGAGCAGGATATATTAACTTTTCCCCTTTTCCTTTTTTTTGTGAGTGTAGATGTGTATGCTTCTGGGTGAGATTTTGTCTGTATAGCTTTGCTCTCACCGTTAGTCCTAGGGTTAGGTCCGTCCGTTTTTTTTTTTTTTTTTTTTTTTTTCCCTAATAAATGTTTTCTTAATAATTTTTTCCTTATTTTCTATTTTTAAAAAAATTTTTAATAAGTTTTTTCATATTTTTTATTTTAAAAAATTAAAAAATTTTTTTTCTTAACAAATTTTTTCTAAATAATTTTTTTCTTATTTTTAGTATAAAAAATTAATAAATCTATTTTTAAAAATTAAAAAAAATTTTTTTTCTTAATAAATTTACTCTTAATAATTTTTTTTCTTATTTTTTATTATAATTGCTTTATTTTATTTTATTTTATCCTCTTTTTTTCTTTCTTTCCATTTTTTCTCCCTTTTATTCTGAGCCGTGTGGATGAAAGGCTCTTGGTGCTCCAGCCAGGCATCAGGGCTGTGCCTCTGAGGTGGGAGAGCCAACTTCAGGACACTGGTCCACAAGAGACCTCCCAGCTCCACGTAATACCAAACGGCGAAAATCTCTCACAGATCTCCATCTCAACATCAAGACCCAGCTTCACTCAACGACCAGCAAGCTACAGTGCTGGACACCCTATGCCAAACAACTAGCAAGACAGGAACACAGCCCCATCCATTAACAGAGAGGCTGCCTAAAATCATAATAAGGCCACAGACACCCCAAAACACACCACCAGACGTGGACGAACCCACCAGAAAGACAACATCCAGCCGCATCCACCAGAACACAGGCACTAGTTCCCTCCACCAGGAAACCTACACAACCCACTGAACCAACCTTAGCCACTGGGGACAGATACCAAAAACAACGGGAACTACGAACCTGCAGCCTGTGAAAAGGAGACCCCAAACACAGTAAGATAAGCAAAATGAGATGACAGAAAAACACACAGCAGATGAAGGAGCAGGGTCAAAACACACCAGACCTAACAAATGAAGAGGAAATAGGTAGTCTACCTGAAAAAGAATTCAGAATAATGATAGTAAGGATGAACCAAAGTCTTGGAAATAGAATAGACAAAATGCAAGAAACATTTAACAAGGACGTAGAAGAACTAAAGAGGAATCAAGAAACGATGACAAGCACAATAAATGAAATTAAAAATACTCTAGATGGGATCAATAGCAGAATAACTGAGGCAAAAGAACGGATAAGTGACCTGGAAGATAAAATGGTGGAAATAACTACTGCAGACCAGAATAAAGAAAAAAGAATGAAAAGAACTGAGGACAGTCTCAGAGACCTCTGGGACAACATTAAACGCACCAACATTCGAATTATAGGGGTCCCAGAAGAAGAAGAGAAAAAGAAAGGGACTGAGAAAATATTTGAAGAGATTATAGTTGAAAACTTCCCTAATATGGGAAAGGAAATAGTTAATCAAGTCCTGGAAGCACAGAGAGTCCCATACAGGATAAATCCAAGGAGAAACACACCAAGACACATATTAATCAAACTATCAAAAATTAAATATAAAGAAAACATATTAAAAGCAGCAAGGGAAAAACAACAGATAACACACAAGGGCATCCCCATAAGGTTAACAGCTGATCTTTCAGCAGAAACGCTGCAAGCCAGAAGGGAGTGGCAGGATATACTTAAAGTGATGAAGGAGAAAAACCTACAACCAAGATTACTCTACCCAGCAAGGATCTCATTCAGATTTGACCGAGAAATTAAAAGCTTTACAGACAAGCAAAAGCTGAGAGAGTTCAGCACCACCAAACCAGCTTTACAACAAATGCTAAAGGAACTTCTCTAGGCAAGAAACACGAGAGAAGGAAAACACCTACAATAACAAACCCAAAACATTTAAGAAAATGGGAATAGGAACATACATATCGATAATTACCTTAAATGTAAATGGATTAAATGCTCCCACCAAAAGACACAGACTGGCTGAATGGATACAAAAACAAGACCCATATATATGCTGTCTACAAGAGACCCACTTCAGACCTAGAGACACATACAGACTGAAAGTGAGGGGATGGAAAAAGATATTCCATGCAAATGGAAATCAAAAGAAAGCTGGAGTAGCAATTCTCATATCAGACAAAATAGACTTTAAAATAAAGACAATTACAAGAGACAAAGACGGACACTATATAATGATCAAGGGATCGATCCAAGAGGAAGGTATAACAATTGTAAATATTTATGCACCCAACATAGGAGCACCTCAATACATAAGGCAAATACTAACAGCCATAAAAGGGGAAATCGACAGTAACACAATCATAGTAGGGGACTTTAACACCCCACTTTCACCAATGGACAGATCATCCAAAATGAAAATAAATAAGGAAACACAAGCTTTAAATGATACATTAAACAAGATGGACTTAATTGATATTTATAGGACATTCCACCCAAAAACAACAGAATACACATTTTTCTCAAGTGCTCATGGAACATTCTCCAGGATAGATCATATCTTGGGTCACAAATCAAGCCTTGGTAAATTTAAAAAAATTGAAATCGTATCAAGTATCTTTTCCGACCACAACGCTATGAGACTAGATATCAATTACAGGAAAAGATCTGTAAAAAATACAAACACATGGAGGCTACACAATACACTACTAAATAACGAAGTGATCACTGAAGAAATCAAAGGGGAAATCAAAAAATACCTAGAAACAAATGACAATGGAGACACGACGATCCAAAACCTATGGGATGCAGCAAAAGCAGTTCTAAGAGGGAAGTTTATAGCAATACAAGCTTACATCAAGAAACAGGAAACATCTCGAATAAACAACCTAACCTTGCACCTAAAGCAATTAGAGAAAGAAGAACAAAAAAACCCCAAAGCTAGCAGAAGGAAAGAAATCATAAAGATCAGATCAGAAATAAATGAAAAAGAAATGAAGGAAACAATAGCAAAAATCAATGAAACTAAAAGCTGGTTCTTTGAGAAGATAAACAAAATTGATAAACCATTAGCCAGACTCATCAAGAGAAAAAAGGAGAAGACTCAAATTAATAGAATTAGAAATGAAAAAGGAGAAGTAACCACTGACACTGCAGAAATACAAACGATCATGAGAGATTACTACAAGCAACTCTATGCTAATAAAATGGACAACCTGGAAGAAATGGACAGATTCTTAGAAATGCACAACCTGCCGAGACTGAACCAGGAAGAAATAGAAAATATGAACAGACCAATCACAAGCACTGAAATTGAAACTGTGATTAAAAATCTTCCAACACACAAAAGCCCAGGACCAGATGGCTTCACAGGCGAATTCTATCAAACATTTAGAGAAGAGCTAACACCTATCCTTCTCAAACTCTTCGAAAATATTGCAGAGGGAGGAACACTCCCCAACTCATTCTACGAGGCCACCATCACCCTGATACCAAAACCAGGCAAAGATGTCACAAAGAAAGAAAACTACAGGCCAATATCACTGATGAACATAGATGCAAAAATCCTCAACAAAATACTAGCAAACAGAATCCAACAGCACATTAAAAGGATCATACACCATGATCAAGTGGGGTTTATTCCAGGAATGCAAGGATTCTTCAATATACGCAAATCAATCAACGTGATACATCATATTAACAAATTGAAGGAGAAAAACCATATGATCATCTCAATAGATGCAGAGAAAGCTTTCGACAAAATTCAACACCCATTTATGATAAAAGTCCTGCAGAAAGTAGGCATAGAGGGAACTTTCCTCAACATAATAAAGGCCGTATATGACAAACCCACAGCCAACATTGTCCTCAATGGTGAAAAACTGAAACCATTTCCACTAAGATCAGGAACAAGACAAGGTTGCCCACTCTCACCACTATTATTCAACATAGTTTTGGAAGTGTTAGCCACAGCAATCAGAGACGAAAAAGAAATAAAAGGAATCCAAATCGGAAAAGAAGAAGTAAAGCTGTCACTGTTTGCAGATGACATGATACTATACATAGAGAATCCAAAAGATGCTACCAGAAAACTACTAGAGCTAATCAATGAATTTGGTAAAGTAGCAGGATACAAAATTAATGCACAGAAATCTCTTGCATTCCTGTATACTAATGATGAAAAATCTGAAAGTGAAATTAAGAAAACACTCCCGTTTACCATTGCAACAAAAAGAATAAAATACCTAGGAATAAACCTACCTAAGGAGACAAAAGACCTGTATGCAGAAAATTATAGGACACTGATGAAAGAAATTAAAGATGATACAAATAGATGGAGAGATATACCATGTTCTTGGATTGGAAGAATCAACATTGTGAAAATGACTCTGCTACCCAAAGCAATCTACAGATTCAATGCAATCCCTATCAAACTACCACTGGCATTTTTCACAGAACTAGAACAAAAAATTTCACAATTTGTATGGAAACACAAAAGACCCCGAATAGCCAAAGCAATCTTGAGAACGAAAAATGGAGCTGGAGGAATCAGGCTCCCTGACTTCAGACTATATTACAAAGCTACAGTAATCAAGACAGTTTGGTACTGGCACAAAAACAGAAATATAGATCAATGGAACAGGATAGAAAGCCCAGAGATAAGCCCACGCACATATGGTCACCTTATCTTTGATAAAGGAGGCAAGCATATACAGTGGAGAAAAGACAGCCTCTTCAATAAGTGGTGCTGGGAAAATTGGACAGGTACATGTAAAAGTATGAAATTAGAACACTCCCTAACACCATACACAAAAATAAACTCAAAATGGATTAAAGACCTAAGTGTAAGGCCAGACACTATCAAACTCTTAGAGGAAAACATAGGCAGAACACTGTATGACATAAGTCACAGCAAGATCCTTTTTGACCCAGGTCCTAGAGAAATGGAAATAAAAACACAAATAAACAAATGGGACCTAATGAAACTTAAAAGCTTTTGCACAGCAAAGGAAACCATAAACAAGACCAAAAGACAACCCTCAGAATGGGAGAAAATATTTGCAAATGAAGCAACGGACAAAGGATTAATCTCCAAGATTTACAAGCAGCTCATGCAGCTCAATAACAAAAAAACAAACAACCCAATCCAAAAATGGGCAGAAGACCTAAATAGACATTTCTCCAAAGAAGAGATACAGATTGCCAACAGACACATGAAAGAATGCTCAACATCATTAATCATTAGAGAAATGCAAATCAAAACTACAATGAGGTATCATCTCACACCGGTCAGAATGGCCATCATCAAAAAATCTAGAAACAATAAATGCTGGAGAGGGTGTGGAGAAAAGGGAACACTCTTGCACTGTTGGTGGGAATGTAAATTGATACAGCCACTATGGAGAACAGTATGGAGGTTCCTTAAAAAACTAAAAATAGAACTACCATATGACCCAGCAATCCCACTACTGGGCATATACCCTGAGAAAACCATAATTCAGAAAGAGTCATGTACCAAAATATTCATTGCAGCTCTGTTTACAATAGCCAGGACATGGAAGCAACCTAGGTGTCCATCATCGGATGAATGGATAAAGAAGATGTGGCACATATATACAATGGAATATTACTCAGCCATAAAAAGAAATGAAATGGAGGTGTTTGTAATGAGGTGGATGGAGTTAGAGTCTGTCATACAGAGTGAAGTAAGTCAGAAAGAGAAAAACAAATACAGTATGCTAACACATATATATGGAATCTAAGGGAAAAAAAAAAAAAAAAAAAAGAGGTCATGAAGAACCTAGTGGCAAGATGGGAATAAAGACACAGACCTACTAGAGAATGGACTTGAGGATATGGGGAGGGGGAGGGGTGAGATGTGACAGGGTGAGAGAGTGTCATGGACATATATACACTACCAAATGTAAAATAGATAACTAGTGGGAAGCAGCCGCATAGCACAGGGAGATCAGCTCGGTGCTTTGTGACCACCTAGAGGGGTGGGATAGGGAGGGTGGGAGGGAGGGAGATGCAAGAGGGAAGAGATATGGCAACATATGTATATGTGTAACTGATTCACTTTGTTGTAAAGCAGAAGCTAGCACACCATTGTAAAGCAATTATACTTCAATAAAGATGTTAAAAAAAAAAAAGTTAAAAAAAAATAAACCTATAGTCTAAAACTAATATTTAAAAAATATCCAGTTTTAAGTTATACATATCATTGCTCTTCTGACCTTGTGCTTGACGCAGAGGTAGCTGGACATAGAGTAATAAATTCCATTTATTGCTCCAAGGTTCGTAGGGGCTCTTTGTGGCTATAAGAAGCTAAGAGTAGAGTGGCACATTGTCACGTGCTAAAGGGGACCAGATTTGTAGTTGTAGGATGTTTTCCACTCACATAAATTGTGATAATCAAAACTTCCAAAGTGTGTGCTGGTTCCACCATCACGGCTGAGCAGTCAGTCACCTTCTAAATGTTTTCTCAGCCACTTTCTGATTCCACTGGATCACCACGCCCTGTTCTCTCCACCTCCACGATCCCTCTTTAATCTATTTCCTTCTGACCACCATTTCTGTTGTTCTAGTCCTATTTCAGGCCTCTTATTTTTATTTTTTGTTTATAGTTCCCTGTGCTATAAGTAGGTCCTTGTTGTTTATCTATTTTATATATAGTAGTCTGTATCTACCAAATTCCAAATTTATCCCTCCCCCCTCCTTTCCCCTTTGGTAACTATAAAGTTTGTTTTCTATGTCTGTGAGTCTATATCTGTTTTGTAAATAAGTTCTTTTATATCAGTTATTAAGAGTCCACATATAAGTGATATCATATGATATTTGTCTTTCTCTGTCTGACTTAGTTCACTTAGTATGATATTCTCTAGGTCCATCCATGTTGCTGCAAATGATATTTATTCTTTTTTATGACTGAGTAATATTCCATTATATATATACACCACATCTTCTATTTTTTATTTTTTAACATCTTTATTGGAGTATAATTGCTTTACAATGGTGTGTTAGTTTCTGCTTTATAACAAAGTGAATCAGTTATACATATACATATGCTCCCATATCTCTTCCCTCTTGCATCTCCCTCCCTCCCACCCTCCCTATCCCACCCCTCTAGGTGGTCACAAAGCACAGAGCTGATCTCCCTGTGCTATGCGGTTGCTTCCCACTAGCTATCTATTTTACGTTTGGTAGTGTATATATGGCCATGCCACTCTCTCACTTTGTCACATCTTACCCTTCCCCCTCCCCATATCCTCAAGTCCATTCTCTAGTAGGTCTGTGTCTTTATTCCCGTCTTGCCACTAGGTTCTTCATGACCTTTTTTTTTTTTTCTTCTCATATATATGTGTTAGCATACTGTATTTGTTTTTCTCTTTCTGACTTACTTCACTCTGTATGACAGACTCTAACTCCATCCACCTCACTACAAATAACTCAATTTCATTTCTTTTTATGGCTGAGTAATATTCCATTGTATATATGTGCCACATCTTCTTTATCCAGTCATCCGATGATGGACACTTAGGTTGCTTCCATGTCCTGGCTGTTGTAAATAGAGCTGCAATGAACATTTTGGTACATGACTCTTTTTGAATTATGGTTTTCTCAGGGTATATGCCCAGTAGTGGGATTGCTGGGTCGTATGGTAGTTCTATTTTTAGTTTTTTAAGGAACCTCCATACTGTTCTCCATAGTGGCTGTATCAATTTACATTCCCACCAACAGTGCAAGAGTGTTCCCTTTTCTCCACACCCTCTCCAGCATTTATTGTTTCTAGATTTTTTGATGATGGCCATTCTGACCGGTGTGAGATGATACCTCATTGTAGTTTTGATTTGCATTTCTCTAATGATTAATGATGTTGAGCATTCTTTAATGTGTCTGTTGGCAATGTGTATATCTTCTTTGGAGAAATGTCTATTTAGGTCTTCTGCCCATTTTTGGATTGGGTTGTTTGTTTTTTTGTTATTAAGCTGCATGAGCTGCTTGTAAATCTTGGAGATTAATCCTTTGTCAGTTGCTTCATTTGCAAATATTTTCTCCCATTCTGAGGCTTGTCTTTTGGTCTTGTTTATGGTTTCCTTTGCTGTGCAAAAACTTTTAAGTTTCATTAGGTCCCATTTGTTTATTTGTGTTTGTATTACCATTTCTTTAGGAGCTGGGTCAAAAAGGATCTTGCTGTGATTTATGTCATACAGTGTTCCGCCTATGTTTTCCTCTAAGAGTTTGATAGTGTCTGGCCTTACATTTAGGTCTTTAATCCATTCTGAGTTTATTTTTGTGTATGGTGTTAGGGAGTGTTCTAATTTCATACTTTTACATGTACCTGTCCAGTTTTCCCAGCACCACTTATTGAAGAGGCTGTCTTTTCTCCACTGTATATTCTTGCCTCCTTTATCAAAGATAAGGTGACCATATGTGCATGGGTTTATCTCTGGGCTTTCTCTCCTGTTCCATTGATCTATATTTCTGTTTTTGTGCCAGTACCATACTGTCTTGATTACTGTAGCTTTCTAGTATAGTCTGAAGTCAGGAAGCCTGATCCCTCCAGCTCCGTTTTTGTTCTCAAGATTGCTTTGGCTATTCGGGGTCTTTTGTGGTTCCATACAAATTGTGAAATTTTTTGTTCTAGTTCTGTGAAAAATGCCAGCAGTAGTTTGATAGGGATTGCATTGAATCTGTAGATTGCTTTGGGTAATAGAGTCATTTTCACAATGTTGATTCTTCCAATCCAAGAACACGGTATATCTCTCCATCTATTTGTATCATCTTTAATTTCTTTCATCAGTGTCTTTTAATTTTCTGCATACAGGTCTTTTGTCTCCTTAGGTAGGTTTATTCCTAGATATTTTATTCTTTTTGTTGCAATGGTAAATGGGATTGTTTTCTTAATTTCACTTTCAGATTTTTCATCATTAGTGTATAGGAATGCAAGAGATTTCTGTGCATTAATTTTGTATCCTGCTACTTAACCAAATTCATTGATTAGCTCTACTAGTTTTCTGGTAGCATCTTTAGGATTCTCTGGGTATAGTATCATGTCATCTGCAAACAGTGACAGCTTTACTTCTTCTTTTCCGATTTGGATTCCTTTTATTTCTTTTTCTTCTCTGACTGCTGTGGCTACAACTTCCAAAACTATGTTGAATAATAGTGGTGAGAGTGGGCAGCCTTGTCTTGTTCCTGATCTTAGTGGAAATGGTTTCAGTTTTTCACTGTTGAGGATGATGTTTGCTGTGGGTTTGTCATATATGGCCGTTATTATGTTGAGGAAAGTTCCCTCTATGCCTACTTTTTGCAGGGCTTTTATCATAAATGGGTGTTGAATTTTGTCGAAAGCTTTCTCTGCATCTATTTAGATGATCATATGGTTTTTCTCCTTCAATTTGTTAATATGGTGTATCAGATTGATTGATTTGTGTATATTGAAGAATCCTTGCATTCCTGGAATAAACCCCACTTGATCATGGTGTATGATCCTTTTAATGTGCTGTTGGATTCTGTTTGCTAGTATTTTGTTGAGGATTTTTGCATCTATGTTCATCAGTGATACTGGCCTGTAGTTTTCTTTCTTTGTGACATCTTTGTCTGGTTTTGGTATCAGGGTGATGGTGGCCTCGTAGAATGAGTTGGGGAGTGGTCCTCCCTCTGCAATAGTTTGGAAGAGTTTGAGAAGGATAGGTGTTAGCTCTTCTCTAAATGTTGGATAGAATTTGCCTGTGAAGCCATCTGGTCCTGGGCTTTTGTTTGTTGGAAGATTTTTAATCACAGTTTCAATTTCAGTGCTTGTGATTGGTCTGTTCATATTTTCTACTTCTTCCTGGTTCAGTCTCGGAAGGTTGTGCATTTCTAAGAATTTGTCCATTTCCTACAGGTTGTCCATTTTATTGGCATAGAGTTGCTTGTAGTAATCTCTCATGATTGTTTGTATTTCTGCAGTGTCAGTTGTTACTTCTGCTTTTTCATTTCTAATTCTATTGATTTGAATCTTCTCCCTTTTTTTCTTGATGAGTCTGGCTAATGGTTTATCAATTTTGTTTATCTTCGCAAAGAACCAGCTTTTAGTTTTGTTGATCTTTGCTATTGTTTCCTTCATTTGTTTTTCATTTATTTCTGATTTGATCTTTATGATTTCTTTCCTTCTGCTAACTTTGGGGTTTTTTTGTTCTTTCTCTAATTGCTTTAGGTGCAAAGTTAGGTTGTTTTTTCGAGATGTTTCCTGTTTCTTGAGGTAGGCTCGTATTGCTATAAACTTCCCTCTTAGAACTGCTTTTGCTGCATCCCATAGGTTTTGGGTCGTCATGTCTCCATTGTCATTTGTTTCTAGGAATTTTTTGATTTCCCCTTTGATTTCTTCAGTGATCACTTCGTTATTAAGTAGTGTATTGTGTCGCCTCCATGTGTTTGTATTTTTTACAGACCTTTTCCTGTAATTGATATCTAGTCTCATAGTGTTGTGGTCGGAAAAGACACTTGATATGATTTGAATTTTCTTAAATTTACCAAGGCTTGATTTGTGACCCAAGATATGATCTATCCTGGAGAATGTTCCATGAGCATTTGAGAAAAATGTGTATTCTGTTGTTTTTGGGTGGAATGTCCTATAAATATCAATTAAGTCCATCTTGTTTAATGTATCATTTAAAGCTTGTGTTTCCTTATTTATTTTCATTTTGGATGATCTGTCCATTGGTGAAAGTGGGGTGTTAAAGTCCCCTACTATGATTGTGTTACTGTCACTTTCCCCTTTTATGGCTGTTAGCATTTGCCTTATGTACTGAGGGGATCCTATGTTGGGTGCATAATTATTTACAATTGTTATACCTTCTTCTTGGATGGATCCCTTGATCACTATGTAGTATCCTTCTTTGTCTCTTGTAATAGTCTTTATTTTAAAGTCTATTTTGTCTGATATGAGAATTGCTACTCCAGCTTTCTTTTGATTTCCATTTGCATGGAATATCTTTTTCCATCCCCTCACTTTCAGTCTGTATGTGTCTCTAGGTATGAAGTGGGTCCCTTGTAGACAGCATATATATGGGTCGTGTTTTTGTATCCATTCAGCCAGTCTGTGTCTTTTGGTGGGAGCATTAATCCATTTACATTTAAGGTAATTATCGATATGTATGTTCCTATTCCCATTTTCTTAAATGTTTTGGGTTTGTTATTGTAGGTGTTTTCCTTCTCTTGTGTTTCTTGCCTAGAGAAGTTCCTTTAGCATTTGTTGTAAAGCTGGTTTGGTGGTGCTGAACTCTCTCAGCTTTTGCTTGTCTGTAAAGATTTTAATTTCTCCATCAAATCTGAATGAGATCCTTGCTGGGTAGAGTAATCTTGGTTGTAGGTTTTTCTCCTTCATCACTTTAAGTATATCCTGCCACTCCCTTCTGGCTTGCAGAGTTTCTGCTGAAAGATCAGCTGTTAACCTTATGGGGATTCCCTTGTGTGTTTTTTGTTGTTTTTCCCTTGCTGCTTTTAATATGTTTTCTTTATATTTAATTTTTGATAGTTTGATTAATATGTGTCTTGGCATGTTTCTCCTTGGATTTAACCTGTATGGGACTCTCTGTGCTTCCAGGACTTGATTCACTATTTCCTTTCCCATATTAGGGAAGTTTTCAACTATAATCTCTTCAAATATTTTCTCAGTCACTTTCTTTTTCTCTTCTTCTTTTGGGACCCCTATGATTCGAATGTTGGTGTGTTTAATGTTGTCCCAGAGGTCTCTGAGACTGTCCTCAGTTCTTTTCATTCTTTTTTCTTTATTCTGCTCTGCAGTAGTTATTTCCACTCTTTTATCTTCCAGGTCACTTATCCATTCTGATGCTTCAGTTATTCTGCTATTGATCCCTTCTAGAGTATTTTTAATTTCATTTATTGTGTTTTTCATCGTTGCTTTTTCCCTCTTTAGTTCTTCTACGTCCTTGTTAAATGTTTCTTGCATTTTGTCTATTCTATTCCCTAGATTTTGGATCATCTTTACTATCATTATTCTGAATTCTTTTTCAGGTAGACTGTCTATTTCCTCTTCATTTGTTAGGTCTGGTGTGTTTTTACCTTGCTCCTTCATCTGCTCTGTGTTTTTCTGTCCTCACATTTTGCTTATCTTACTGTGTTTGGGGTCTCCTTTTTGCATGCCACAGGTTCGTAGTTCCTGTTGTTTTTGGTATCTGTCCCCAGTGGCTAAGGTTGGTTCAGTGGGTTGTGTAGGCTTCCTGGTGGAGGGGACTAGTGCCTGTGTTCTGGTGGATGAGGCTGGATCTTGTCTTTCTGGTGGGCACGTCCACATCTGGTGGTGTGTTTTGGGGTGTCTGTGGCCTTACTATGATTTTAGGCAGCCTCTCTGCTAATGGATGGGGCTGTGTTCCTGTCTTACTAGTTGTTTGGCATAGGGTGTTCAGCACTATAGCTTGCTTGTCGTTGAGTGAAGCTGCGTCTTGGTGTTGAGATGGAGATGTTTAAAGCCCGTCAAAAAAAAAAAAAAAAAAAAAAAAACACTTGGAAAATACAATGTCACCCAAATGTCAAGGTCCAATTAATAGAGTTCTAGTCTCAGAAACATATTTAGAAAGAAAGAAAGGAAGGAAAGAAGGAGCCCAAGAGATGCTTGGCTTTTTAATGAAAAACTTACACTGATATAACCCCCTGAATAGAAGTAAACTGAAGTGCTGGTTTCCCACTTAAGCACATTTCAAGTAACAAGCTGGCTTCTAGAATCCACATTAGTATTTTGAAATCTGTAGGGGTAGACTGGAAATCATTGTTTCAATAGTATCTCACTTTAAGAAGAGCAAACAGACTGAAACCTTTGAACCAGTAGGTTTTATCCTCAGTAACCTGTCACTGAACTACCCAGTGGGTGATGTGTATTTTGGAAACTAAAGCCAAAATTAGCTGATTTGGGTAGATCATATAATAATTAAGCAACTATCCAAAATGAGTACAAGGAAGTTCCATTTTCCTCAACTAAAAATGGGAAAACATAAAAATGAAGTTAGGCAATCTAAAAAGTTCTGGAATATAATAAAGTCATTTTCCCCCAAACGTAACATATTTTTTAAAACTGAATCCACCATTTGAAAAAAACATACACCTTTAACTCCTGGGACTTCCCTAATCATTTCTCAATTCAATTTTTATTTAATCGATCAAAGAATCCAGGTTTTATTATGTTTTAGCCATAAATTTTACTTAATTTTTTTTTAACAGCTTTATTGAGATACAATTCACATACCATATAATTCACCTATTTAAAGTATACAAATCAATGACTTTTAGTATATTCAGAGTCATTTATCTGTCACCACAATCAGTTTTAGAACATTTTCATTATCCCCAAAAGAAACTCCACATACATTAGCAGAAACTTTTTTTCCCCTCATTCCCCCAGCCAGCCCTAGGCAACCACTGATCTTTCGTATGTGGTCTTTTGTGACTACAAGTTTTGTTATAAACATATCCAAGAATAGAATATATGCTACATTATTGCAGTTCTGCTTTCATAATTATAGTGAATTAAATGAGGAAATGTAGCTCTCTTTCTTTCTAAGTAAAGATTGTATGAGAAGACAGTATTAGAAAAAGGGAAAGAATGATAGATTTTCATAAAGAAGAAGGAAGAAACCTGATGTATAAGAAGGAAAGAGAGGGTCTGAGCAAGATGGCGGAAGAGTAAGACGTGGAGATCACCTTCATTAATCATTAGAGAAATGCAAATCAAAACTATAATGAGATATCATCTCACACCGGTCAGAATGGCCATCATCAAAAAATCTAGAAACAATAAATGCTGGAGAGGGTGTGGAGAAAATGGAACCCTCTTGCACTGTTGGTGGGAATGTAAATTGATACAGCCACTATGGAGAACAGTATGGAGGTTCCTTAAAAAACTAAAAATAGAACTACCATACGACCCAGCAATCCCACTACTGGGCATATACCCTGAGAAAACCATAATTCAAAAAGAGTCATGTACCAAAATGTTCATTGCAGCTCTATTTACAATAGCCAGGACATGCCAGCAACCTAAGTGTCCATCAACAGATGAATGGATTAAGAAGATGTGGCACATATATACAATGGAATATTACTCAGCCATAAAAAGAAATGAAATGGAGGTATTTGTAGTGAGGTGGATGGAGTTAGAGTCTGTCATACAGAATGAAGTAAGTCAGAAAGAAAAACAAATACAGTATGGTAACACATATATATGGAATCTAAGGGGGAAAAAAAACAAAAAAAGGTCATGAAGAACCTAGTGGCAAGATGGGAATAAAGACACTGACCTACTAGACAATGGACTTGAGGATATGGGGAGGGGGAAGGGTAAAATGTGACAGGGTGAGAGAGTGGCATGGACATATATACACTACCAAATGTAAAATAGATAGCTAGTGGGAAGCAGCTGCATAGCACAGGGAGATCAGCTCGGTGGTTTGTGACCACCTAGAGGGGTGGGATAGGGAGGGTGGGAGGGAGAGAGATGCAAGAGGGAAGAGATATGGGGATATATGTATATGTATATCTGATTCACTTTGTTATAATGCAGAAACTAACACACCATTGTAAAGCAATTATACTCCAATAAAGATGTTAAAAAAACAAACAAACAGAAACGAAATTGAGTCATTTGTAGTGAGGTGGATGGACCTAGAGTCTGTCATACAGAGTGAAGTAAATCAGAAAGAGTAAAACAAATACCGTATGCTAACACATATATATGGAATCTAAAAAAAAAAAAGAAAGAAAAAAAGAAGTTCTGAAGAACCTGTGGTGGGGGTGGGGGGACAAGAATAAAGACGCAGACGTAGAGAATGGTCTTGAGGACACGGGGAGGGGGAAGGGTAAGCTGGGACGAAGTGAGAGAGTGGCATGGACTTATATATACTACCAAATGTAAAATAGATAGTTAGTGGGAAGCATCCGCATAGCACAGGGAGATCATCTCAGTGCTTTGTGACCACCTAGAGGAGTGGGAAAAGGTGTGTGTGAGGGAGAAGCAAGAGGGAGGAGATATGGGGATATATGTATATGTATCGCTGATTCACTCTGTTATAAAGCAGAAACTAACACACCACTGTAAAGCAATTATACTCCAATAAAGATGTTTAAAAAAAGTTAGATTATTATTACAAAGATCTGTATTAACATACTTATTTAATTGAAAAAAATGAAGCCAATGTCTGTTAGTAATCCTTAAACTGTACAGAGGTAAAGCAAACAGTGACATGTTAACAATTAGTGAATATAAGTAAAGAATAGGTTTATTGTACTATTTTAAACATTTTTTTCTGTATTTGAAATTCTAAAATAAAAATTGGGGGAAAAATCATTTTGTATTCGTGTCTGCAAGGTCTGTCAGTACTCATCAAAGCCAAGTCCAATGAAATATTGGTCTTTGACCTCAAAAAAAAAGTGTAAGAAAGTTCAGTTCATTTGTTTCTGTTTGTACTGAATTTTGTATTTTCCCCAATATTTTCTGGTTTTATTTATTTGTTTGGGGGAACATCAAAAGTTAGCAAAGTTTCCAAAGTCAAAACTATACAAAAAAGTATACTAGAGACACATCCCTCCCTCGACCCCCTTCTTTCTTCTACCCCATTGTCACTAACCACCTGTAGGAAACCTATCACACTGCTTTGTGGCCCACCCCTCCTGTGTTTCTTTTAAAAAATAAGAAGATACGTATTTATTTTCTCATTTCCCATTCTCTGTTACACAAAAGAGAGCATATTACAGACACACTTTTAAATTTGCTTTTTCCCCTATTTAATGTTTCTGAAAATTGTGCCTTATCAGTTTATAGTAATCATCTCCCTCCCTGTTTTTCTTTTTTTTTAAACAGCTGCAGAATACTAAGTTGCCTGACATATCATAGTTTACACACCCGATCTTCTTGTATGGGAATTTTAGTTGTGTCCATATTTTGCAATGACAAAAAAATGCTGCATTGAATAATCCTGTTCATAATATTACTACTGTTGTAAGGTGTATCTTCATGGGAAAGTCCCAGAGGTGGGACTGATGTGTCAAAAATTAAACACACATGCAGTTCTGTTAAATCCCCTTCCGTAAGGGTCATACCATTCTGCATTCTTACCAGCAATGCATGAGAACATGCATATGAGAGTATGTTGTTAAACTTTTACATTTTTTGCCAATTTGATAGGTGACAGTTGGTATCAGTGTAGTTTTAATTTGCATTCCTCTTGTTAACTGAGGTTGAATAACTTTTCATATGTTTAAAGATAATTTATATAATTTTTGTGAAATATAAAAATACATTTTGTGTTGTCTATTCATGTCTTTTGCCTGTTTTTTTCCTACTGGGTTTTGGTCTTTTTTCCTCTCAATTTTTTGAGAGTTACCTATATATTAGGAATATCAGCCTTTTATCTGTGACGTAAGTTGCAAAAAATTACTTCAAATTTACCATTTTTTTGTTACTTCATTTATGGAATTTTTGTCTTGAGAACATTTTTTATGTAGTCAAATATATCAATCTTTTCTTTTATTGAATATGGATTTTGAATCATGGTTATAAAGTCTTTCCCTACACACCTAGATTATAGAAGAATTCACCCATTTTTTTTTAGTACTTGTAACTTCTTTCCTTCCTTCCTTCCTTCCTTTTCTCTCTCTCTTTCTTTCTTTCTTTCTTTCTCCTGTCTCTTTAATCTTTGATCCATGTGATGCTTTCCTTGCGTGAAGAGTGTGGTATTGATCTGACTGTATTATTTTTCAAATGGCTTTTCTCTTTCTGCAGCAATTTATTTAATGGTTTTTATTTTTCAAAAAAGGTCCATCTTTTCTCTGGTGATCTGAGGCATCATTTTAATTATATATGAATTTAAATATGTATTTGGGTCTATTTCTGGACTTTCTATTTGATTTCACTGAACTATCTACCTAGTCATGTGCCAGTTACCACACTGTGCTAACTATAAAGGCTTTCTAGTATATGTTAATAGCTATGGAAGAAGGTTAGTCCCATCTCACAGCTTTTCTTTCTCAGTATTCTGCTGTCTATTCTGGGTGAGATGTTTTTTTCTGCATATTAGTAAATATTTATCTAAATCCATAAAATTTTTTGATATTTATTAAGATTGTATTAACTTTGTAAATTAACATAAAGAGAATTGACATCTTTATGATTGAGTCATATTACCCGAAAATAGTGGATATCTTTTCATTTGTTCAAATCTACCTTTGTGTTCTCCTCACACGGATTTTGCAGATTTCTTGCTAAGTTTATTTCTAAGAATTTTATCTTCTTTTGCTATGTAAATAGAGTTTTCCGTATCATTTTACCATTTAACTGGCTATTTTTGTGTATATACAGATTATTTCTTTATAGTAATTTAATATCCTTCTACATTACTGAATTTTTTAATTATTTGAGTCCATGGACATTCTTTTGAAAACTACACACTACACATTTTCTTATAGAAGATGATGTTTCCTAATAGAAGATTCCTTACTTTAGTCAAGAGTATATGATGTTACCATCACATCAAAAAGAATAAAATACCTAGGAATAAACTACCTAAGGAGGCAAAAGACCTATACTCAGAAAACTATAAGATAGTGATGAAAGAAATAAAAGATGACACAGACAGATAGAGAGATTATACCATGTTCTTGGATTGGAAGAATCAATATCGTCAAAATGACTATACTACCCGAAGCAATCTACAGATTCAATGCAATCCCTATCATATTACCAATTGCATTTTTCACAGAATTACAACAAAAAATTTTACAATTTGTGTGGAAACACAAAAGACCCCGAATAGCAAAAGCAATTTTGAGAAAGAAAAACAGAGCAGGAGGAATCAAGCTCCCTGATTTCAGACAATACTACAAAGCTACAGTAATCAAAACAGTATGGTACTGGCACAAAAACAGAAATATAGATCAATGGAACAGCATAGAAAGCCCAGAGATAAACCTACACACCTATAGCCAACTAATCTATGGCAAAGGAGGCAAGACTATACAATGGAGTAAAGACAGCCTCTTCAATAAGTGGTGCTGGGAAAACTGGACAGCTACATGTAAAAGAATGAAATTAGAACACTCCTAACACTATACACAAAAATAAACTCAAAACGGATTAAAGACCTAAATGTAAGGCCAGACATTATAAAACTCTTAGAGGAAAACATAGGCAGAACACTCTTTGACATAAATTGCAACAAGATCTTTTTTGATCCACCTCCTAGAGTAATGAAAATAAAAACAAAACTAAACAAATGGTACCTAATTAAACTTAAAAGCCTTTGCACAACAAAAGAAACCTTAAACAAAACAAAAAGACAACCCTCAGAATGGGAGAAAACATGTGCAAATGAAGCAACTGACAAGGGATTAATCTCCAAAATATACAAACAGCTCATGCAGCTCAATATCAAAAAAACAAACAACCCAATCTAAAAATGGGTGGAAGATCTAAATAGACATTTCTCCAAAGAAGACATACAGATAGCCAAAAAGCACATGAAAAGATGCTCAACATCACTAATTATTAGGTAAATGCAAATCAAAACTACAACGAGGTATCACCTCACACTGGTCAGAAGGGCGATCATCAAAAAGTCTACAAACAATAAATGCTGGAGAGGGTGTAGAGAAAAGGGAACCCTCCTACTCTGTTGGTGGGGACGTAAATTGGTAGAGCCACTATGGAGTACAGTGTGGAGGTTCCTTAAAAAACTAAAAATAGAGCTACCGTATGATCCAGCAATCCCACTCCTGGGCATATATCTGGAGAAAACCATAATTCGAAAAGATACATGCACCCCAGTGTTCATTGCAACACTATTTACAAAATCCAGGACCTGGAAGCAACCTAAATGTCCATCATCAGAGGAATGGATAAAGAAGACGTGACACATATATACAATGGAATATTACCCAGCCGTAAAAGTGAGTGAAATAATGCCATTTGCAGCAGCATGTATGGACCTAGAGATTGTCATACTGAGTGAAGTAAGTCAGACACAGAAGGACAAATATCATATGATATCGCTTATATGTGGAACATAAAACAGGGTACAAATGAACTTATCTACAAAACAGAAATAGAGTTACAGATGTAGAAAACAAACTTACGGTTACCGGGGGCAAAGGGGGGGAGGGTTAAATAGGGAGATTGGGATTGACTTATACACACTACTATATATAAAATACATAACTAATAAGAACTTACTGTGTATCACAGGGAACTCTATTCAATACTCTGTAATGGCCTATATGGGAAAAGAGTCTAAAAAAGAGTGGATATACGTATATGTATAACTGATTCACTTTGCTGTACGCCTGAAACTAACACGACATTGTAAATCAACTATACTCCAATAAAAATGTAAAAAAATTAAGTGCAAACCTGATTGTGCCAAAAGAGTATATGATGTTATTATTTTAGAGTTAAAGAACACTATAACAATGTTGAAGTTTCAAGATCTATTTGTTTCAAGAAGAGGTCAGTATACTTCACAATTTCAATACTTACTACAAGTAATGGTATTGGAGACAGTGTGGTACTGGCACAAGGACAGATATATATATCAAAGGATTAAAATTGGGAGTCCAGAAATAAACCCATATATCTACTATGGTCAACTTATTTTCAACAAGCGTGTAGAGACCATTAAATGGGGAAAGAATATTCTTCAACAAGTGGTGCTGGGACAGCTGGATAGCCATATGCAAAAGAATGAATCATCTCACACCATAACAAAAATTAACTCAAACTCGATCAAGGACCTAAATGTAAGAGTAAAGCTTATACAACTCTTATAAGAAAACATAGGATTAAATCTTCATAACATAGGATTTGACAAATGATTCTTGAATACAACACCAAAAGCCTGAGCAACAAAAGAAAAAAAATGATAAATTGAAGTTCATCAGAGTTAAAAACTTTTGTCCTTCAAAAAGCACCACTAAGAAAGAGAAAAGACAACCCAAAGAATGGGAGAAAATATTTGCAAATTATATATCTAACAAGGGGCTTATATCTAGAATTTATTAAGAACTCTTACAATTCAATAATAAAGACGATAAGCCAATTTTTTAAATGAACAAAGGATCTGAATAGACACTCCACCAAAGAATATATACAAATGACAAATAAGCACATGAAAAGATCAGCAATATTAATCATCGGGGAAATAAAAATCAAAACCACAATGAGATATTACTTCACGCTCACTAGGATGTCTAGAAACAAAAAGTCAGATAGTGTTGCAAAGGCTGTGCAAAAATCAGAACCCTCATCCACTACTGGTGAGAATGTAAAAAGGTACAGCCACTTTGGAAAATAGTTTGGCAGTTTCTCACACAATAAAACATAGAGTTACCATATAATCCAGGATTTCTGCTCCTAAGTATACATCCAAAAGAAATCAAAAGATATGTCTAAACAGAAATTTACACATAAATGTTTATAGCAACATTATTCATAATTGCCAAAAAGGGAGGCAATCCAAATGTCCATCAATGGACAAATTGATAAACAAAATATGGTATATCCACACAATAGAATATTATTGGCAATAAAAAGGAATGAAATACTGAAACATGCTGCAACACGGATGAACCTTGAAAACATTATACTAAGTGCTAAAAGCCAGTAATGAAGGACCACATACTAAATGATTCCATTCATATGAAAGTCCAAAATAGGGAAATCTATAGAGACAGAAGGTAGATTTGTGGTTGTTTAGCACTAGGGGCAAAAGTTGGGGGAGCTGAAACAGGTAATAGCTAGAAGAATTTCCTTTTGAGGTGATGAAAATGTTCTAAAATTGACTGTGATGATGATTGCATGTATCTATGGATATATAAAACCATTGAACTGTACAGCTGAAAATATTGAATTGTATAGTATGTGAATTATATCCAATAAAGTTGTTTTTAAATGAAGAAGAAGGAAGAGGAAGAGGAGGAAGTTAGTAGGACTTCTCCAAAATGTCTTAAAACTCTTGACATTTTCCTGAAAGTGCTAGAAGCCCACATTGGGTCCATATGATAGTAACTATAAAACTCTTTAATAAAATGGGCTACATATTTTCCCCCCAAAATGGAAACTGCTTACATTAAACTATATGGACATGAGTTTAAGAAAAAAGAAATATGAAATAAGGATCAAGAAATAGTGAAATGGTCATATGGAAGCCAGGGGCAGAAAGGAAATTATGATCTGTTGCAAAGCTCTAACTTTCAGAGAGGAGAAATTTTATCAGTTCCTTGGGAAACACAAAGCCTTCTTTTCTGTCACTCATGTCTTAAATGTTCAAAAGAAATCTTATAGAAAGACCTGTTAAAGAATTTAACATGAACAATGCATATTATACATATTTTAGGATTATAGTTAAAATCACAATGCTTATAAAGTACTTAAACTGGAAATATACAGTATCTTGTTCACACATAGCATATTAGATTTCAGAAGATTTGGTGAAAGAAGGAAAAAATTGTGTAAGAATCTCTAAATTTACAAATGAACAAAATCAAAATGTAGGAGGTCTTTAATATTTAGAGAGACTCTGACCTCAAAGTTGTGATTATTTATGGAAAAAAAGCCATTCTAATCAAACACGTTAGATAAAAAATTAGTTCAGCACAAAAGTCATGCATACAAATACACAAAGTCATATTTTTTCAAAAAAAGAAGCTACAGTTTATTGAGAACTTCTAGGTTCTGGGCACTATGTTAGTACTTTTAAACCTTATCTTATTTAAGCTTTACAAGCCCCCTACACAGTTGATATTTATAACTGCTATTTTTCAGATAAGCCAAGGTGATCAGAGAAAGTCAGTGATGATGATCCTAGACATTAAATACAACCTTAAGCCAGACTTAAATTTCAGGTGGAATCACTTGTCTGCTGAGAAAAATGTCGTCATTGACGATAAGGATTTTTAAACTCTAACTTCAGAATCCTGACTCTTGAGTGATAGTTCCAAATGGCCCATTAAAATATAAAATCAGAAAGGGCTTTGTTTGAACCCTACAGAGACATGGCACTGAATCTAACAGCAAGATTGATTGATTGTGCATTTGCAGACTTGGCAGCTTTTGCAATGATGATTAAAATAATCAACTTTCACCTCTTCCTTTCCTCTGGGATTTATGGAGAATATTTTTATTTTTGGAGAGTTTTCTTACAGAGAAATGATGCTTAGCTTTAGTGCCACTCTAATCCTAGGGCTGATTTAGAAAACACACCAAGCAGTTTAATATTTTTCCATAATAATGGATATTTAAAATATTATAATAACAAAAATGTAGACTAAATTGCCCCTAAAGTATTCGTAAATAATTCTAAACTAAAGTAAAAGCTGAACATAGAATTTAAAAATTATCTAGATTCTGTGTTTCTTCTCCTATTGTTTTTACCTGTCTGCTGGCCAGTTACTAAAAGGTTCATGGAGAATGAGGAAACAGGAAAACATCTTTGTAAATTATTTTTAAAAAGAAAAGAACTTGAAATTAACCTGATTGCATTTCGATTACTCATAGATTAAATTTTTTATATGTTTGTTCTCTATGCCTGTTAACCTGTGAATGAGAGGTTGGGTATATATCTAAATTTTTTTATACTTTTTTTATATATGTTTGTTCTCTGTGCCTGTTAACCTGTGAATGAGAGGTTGGGTATATATCTAAATTTGTATTCTAAAATTTAAAGAAAGTCATATAAAGATGGATTTTAGTGAGCACACACTTTCTCTTTAAGAAATAAGAATGTAAATGATGAAAGGAAAAATACGGATTAAAATCATTGGAATGATTCAGAGTACTCTTTTCCATTTTTGGTGATGAATTGATCAGTAATCTACTTTGTCACAAAGGATATTTTAATCTGTAGATCAATTAAAATACATTTGGAACTATATTTTCACACCACTGCTGACTCCTAGTGTCTTGACCTTCTACCTTATCCCTTCCTTTGAGTGTCTGCCTCAATTCCAGGCCAATGCATTGCCATGACCCCTAAGTAGTGTCATTGTCTATGGCTTTCAAATATTTCCCAGGTCAGATTCTCTAAGCCCAGCTATGTGTCCTCTTCAGTGACCTTCAGCCAGCCTGCTCCTGGCATTTACCTAAGAACAGGATATTAAAACATTCCCTTGTGTATGTTTGAAGTTCATACTCACTGCTCAGTTATTTCAGAAACATTTTAGAACAACTGCTCTACCTTTAAATTGTCTGTAGACAGGTGTCATGGATGAACCTCCAAGAGTGTCAGAAACCATTAAAGGATTAGTAATGTTATTCACAGAACACAATCCCAAATCTTGCAGGTCATCTGGTCCAACTCTCCATCTAATTCAAGAATTCCTTCTCTACCACTTGTGGAAAGAGGACAGAGAGGGAAGGAGCATGGTATTTGTGAAATCAGAAAGGCTGAGCCTGAATCCTGGCTCCAGCTCATTCAACTCTTATGTTACGTTTGATCTTAAGCAAAATACAAACCATCTGAATCTCGGTTGCACATGTAAGCACTTGGGTACATAGTAAGTGCTTAATAAAATAATCTTGAATGAACTAACAAGACAGTAATATCGGTCTCTCAGAGTTGTACTTATAGTTTTCCAAATCATTCTCTTCACCTCAGCTGTGCTTTTGGACATTCTGTATTCTCTGTCTGGGATTATCTCTGCTTTTTCTCACTATTTCACCTGGTTAACTTGTACCTGTCCAAATAAATCTCTCCTATAATAGCCCTCTACCCCAGCCACCTTGCAGTCTAAGTACTATTTTTAAGCAGTCTGTGCTATGTCCATTATTGAACTAACCATGTCTCCACCTTATCTGCCTGTTAGTTTCAGGAGTGAGTTCCATGAAGACAGGGACAGTGTTTCATTCCTTTAGTTATATACTTTTCTCAGGTATGGATATCAAGTTAATTAAACCCCTCAGTTCAGGGAAATGGAATAGAGACTAAATAATAGAAAAAAACTCACTGAAACACTGAAAAGATAAAATAGTCAAACCTTCAGCTGGACAAACCAAGGAAAAAAGAGAGAAGACTCAAATAAATAAAATCAAAATGAAAGAGGATGTTGAATTTTGCAGAATAATTTTTCTCCATCTATTAAGATGATGATATAATTTTAACTATTAAATTGATTTGCACAACTAATACCTCAGAAATGTGAAAGGTCATGAGACTACTATGAATAATTATGTGCCAATAAATTGGACAACCTAGAAAAAATGGACAAATTCCTAGAAACACATAATCTACCAAGATGGAATAATGAAGAAATAGAAAATCTGAACAGACCAATTATTAGTAAGGAGATTGAATTGGTAATCAAAAACCTCCCATCAAAGAAAAGCTTAGAACCAGTTGGTTTCACTGGTAAATTCTCCAAATATTTAAAGAAGAATTAATGTCAATTCTCAAACTCTTCCAAAAAATTGAAGAGGAGGCAACACTCCCAAACTCATTTTAAAAGCCTGATACCAAAGTCTGATAAAGGCACTACAAGAAAAGAGCTAAAAGCCAATATCTTTGATAAATATAGATGCAAAAATTTCAACAAAATACAAGCAAAATGAATTCAACAGCACATTAAAAGGATCATTCACCATGATCAAGTGAGATTTATTCTTGGGTTACAAGGATGGTTCAACATACACAAATCAATAAGTGTGATGTACCACATTAATAGAAAGAAAGATAAAAATCATATGATCATCTCAATATATGCAGAAAAATATTTTTTACAAAATTCAACGTCCTTTCATAATTAAAAATTCTCAACAAATTGGGTGCAGAAGGAACATACCTCAATATAATAAAGCTCATATATGACAAACCTACAGTTAACATCACACTCAATGGTGAAAAGTTAAAAGCTTTTTTGCTAAGATCAGGAATAAGACAAGGATTCCCCCTCTCACCACTCCTACTCAACATAGTATAGGAAGTCCTAGCCAGAGCAATCAGGCAAGATAAATAAATAAATAAATTAATTAATTAATTAATTAAAGGCATACAAATCAGAAAGGAAGAAGTAAGACATCTTCAATCTGTGGTTAGTTGAATCCACAGCTGCAGAACTCCCTAATACAGAGGGCTGACTGTAGGCAACTGATATTTGACAAAGAAGCAAAGGCAATAAAATTGAGCAAAGATAGTCTCTTCAACAAATTGTGCTGGAACAAGTGGACATCCACATGCAAATAAACAAATCTAGACACATAACTTACACCCTTCAAAAACATTAACTCAAAATAGATCAGAGACCTAAATGTAAAATGCAAAACTATAAAACTCCTAGAAGATAACACGGGCAAAAATCTACATGACCTTTGAAATGGCAATGGCTTTAGATATAACACAAAAGTTACAATCCGTAAAAGAAATAATTGATATCTGGACTTCATTAAAATTAAATACTTGTGCTCTGTGAAAGACAGTGCCAAGAGAATCAGAAGTCAAGCCATGGACTGGGAGAAAATATTTGCAAAATACACATCTGATAAAATATGTACTGTTATCCAAAATATAAAAAGAACTCTTAAAACTCAACAATAAGAAAATAAACAGAAGGGAGGAGCTTCAAGATGGTGGAAGAGTAACACGTGGAAATCACCTTCTTCCCCACAAATGCATCAGAAATACATCTACATGTGGAACAACTCCTACAGAACACCTACTGAACGCTGGCAGAAGACCTCAGACCTCCCAAAAGGCAAGAAACTCCCCACGTAACTGGGTAGGGCAAAAGAAAAAAGAAAAAACAGAGACAAAAGAATAGGGATGGGATCTGCACCAGTGGGAGGGAGCTGTGAAGGAGGAAAGGTTTCCACACACTAAGAAGCCCTTCGCGGGCAGAGACTGTGGGCGGCAGAGGGGGGAGGCTTCGGAGCCACGGAGGAGAGTGCAGCAATAGGGGTGCAGAGGGCAAAGTGGAGAAATTCCCACACAGAGGATCAGTGCTGGCCAGCACTTACCAGCCCAAGAGGCTTGTCTGCTCACACGCCGGGACGGGTGGGGTCTGGGAGCTGAGACTCGGGCTTCAGAAGTCAGATCTCAGGGAGAGGACAGGGGTTGGCTGCGTGAACACAGCCTGAAGGGGGCTAGTGCGCCACAACTAGCCGGGAGGGAGTCCGGGAAAAAGTCTGGAGCTGCCGAAGAGGCAAGACACTTTTTCTTGCCTCTTTGTTTCCTGGTGCACGAGGAGAGGGGATTAAGAGCTCCACTTAAAGGAGCTCCAGAGACGGGCGCGAGCCGCGGCTACCAATGCAGACCCCAGAGACGGGAATGGGACGCTAAGGCTGCTGCTGCCGCCACCAAGAAGCCTGGCGAGCACAGGTCACTATCCACACCTCCCCTCCCGGGAGCCTGTGCAGCCCGCCACTGCCAGGGTCCCGTGATCCAGGAACAACCTCCCAGGGAGAACACACGGCATGCCTCAGGCTGGTGCAACGTCACGCCAGCCTCTGCCACCACAGGCTTGCCCCGCACTCCATATCCCTCCCTCCTACCGGCTTCAGTGGGCCAGAGCCCCCGAAGCAGCTGCTCCTTTAATCCCGTCCTGTCTGAGCGATGAATAGATGCCCTCAGGCGACCTACAGGCAGAGGCGGGGGTGGGGGGGGGGAATCCAAAGCTGAACCCCAGGAGCTGTGCGAACAAAGAAGAGAAAGGGAAATCTCTCCCAGCAGCCTCAGGAGCAGCGGATTAAATCTCCACAATCAAATTGATGTACCCTGCATCTGTGGAATACCTGAATAGACAATGAATCATCCCAAATTGAGGAGGTGGACTTAAGGAGCAACAATACATATATTTTTTTTCCCTTTTTCTCTTTTTGTGAGTGAGTATGTGTATGCTTCTGTGTATGATATTGTCTGTATAGCTTTGCTTTTACCAGTTGTCCTAGGGTACTGCCTGTCTGGTTTTTTTGGTTTTTTTTTTTTTAACTATTTATTTATTTATTTATTTATTTATGGCTGTGTTGGGTCTTCGTTTCTTTGCGAGGGCTTTCTCTAGTTGCGGCAAGTGGGGGCCACCCTTCATTGCGGTGCGTGGGCCTCTCACTATCGCGGCAGCTCTTATTGCGGAGCACAGGCTCCAGACACGCAGGCTCAGTAATTGTGGCTCACGGACCTAATCGCTCCGCGGCATGTGGGATCTTCCCAGACCAGGGCTCGAACCTGTGTCCCCTGCACTGGCAGGCCCATTCTCAACCACTGCGCCACCAGGGAAGCCCCTGTCCGGTTTTTTTTTTGTTGTTTTTTTTTAGTATAGTTTTCAGTGCTTGTTAACATTTGATTTGATTTTTGATGTGGTTGCTCTCTTCTTTCTTTCTTTCTTTTTTTTTATTACTTTAAAAAATTATTTTTAATAATTATTTTTTATTTTAATAACTTTTATTTTATTTTATTTTACTTTATCTTCTTTCTTTCTTTCTTTCTTTTTCTCCCTCTTATTCTGAGCCATGTTGATGACAGGCTCTTGGGGCTCCAGCCAGGCCTCAGGGCTGTGCCTCTGAGGTGGGCGAGCCAAGTTCAGGACACTGGTCCAAAAGACACCTCCCAGCTTCACGTAATTTCAAACGGTGAAAATCCCCCAGAGATCTCCATCTCAACACCAAGACCCAGCTCCACTCAACGACCAGCAAGCTACAGTGCTAAATACCCTATGCCAAAAAACTAGCAAGACAGGAACACAACCCCACCCATTAGCAGAGAGGCTGCCTAAAATCATAATAAGGCCACAGACACCCCGAAACACACCACCAGACATAGACATGCCCACCAGAAAGACAAGATGCAGCCTCATCCACCAGAACACAGGCACTAATCCCCTCCACCAGGAAGACTACAGAACCCACTGAACCAACTTCAGCAACTGGGGGCAGACACCAAAAACAACAGAAACTACGAACCTGCAGCCTGTGAAAAGGAGACCCCAAACACAGTAAGTGAAGAAAAATGAGAAGACAGAGAAACACACAACAGATGAAGGAGCAAGGTAAAAGCCCACCAGACCTAACAAATGAAGCGGAAATCGGCAGTCTACCTGAAAAAGAATTCAGAATAATGATAGTAAAGATGATACTAAATATTGGAAATAGAATGGAGAAAATACAAGAAACGTTTAAAAAGGACCTAGAAGAACTAAAGAGCAAACAAACAGTGATGAACAACACAATAAATGAAATTAAAAATTCTCTAGAAGGGATCAATATCAGAATAACTGAGGCAGAAGAACGTATAAGTGACCCAGAAGATAAAACAGTGGAAATAACTACTGAAGAACAGAATAAAGAAACAAAAGAAAACAACTGAGGACAGTTTCAGAGACCTCTGGGACAACATTAAATGCACCAACATTTGAATTATAGGGATCCCAGAAGAAGAAGAGAAAAAGAAAGGGACTGAGAAAATATTTGAAGAGATTATAGTTGAAAACTTCCCTGATATGGGAAAGGAAGTAGTTAACCAAGTGAGAAGGCACAGAGAGTCTCATATAGGATAAATCCAAGGAGAAACATGCCAGGGCACGCATTAATCAAACTATCAAAAATTAAATACAAAGAAAAAATATTAAAAGCAGCAAGGAAAAAACAACAAATAACACACAAGGGAATCCCCATAAGGTTAACAGCTGATCTTTCTGCAGAAACTCTGCAAGCCAGAAGGGAGTGGCAGGACGTATTTAAAGTGATGAAAGGGAAAAACCTACAACCAAGATTACTCTACCCAGCAAGGATCTCATTCAGATTTGACAGAGAAATTAAAACCTTTGCAGACAAGCAAAAGCTAAGAGAATTCAGCACCACCAAACCAGCTTTACAACAAATGCTAAAGGAACTTCTCTACTCAGGAAACACAGAGAAGGAAAAGACCTACAATAACAAACCCAAAACAATTAAGAAAAAGGTAATAGCAACATACATATCGATAATTACCTTAAATGTAAATGGATTAAATGCTCTTACCAAAAGACATAGACTGGCTGAGTGAATGCAAAAACAATACCCATATATATGCTGTCTACAAGAGACCCACTTCAGACCGAGGGACACATACAGACTGAAAGTGACGGGATGGAAAAAGATATTCCATGCAAATGGAAATCAAAAGAAAGCTGGAGTAGCAATTCTCATATCAGACAAAATAGAGTTTAAAACAAAGACTATTACAAGAGACAAAGAAGAACACTACATAATGATCAAGGGATCAATCCAAGAAGAAGATATAACAATTGTAAATATTTACGCACCCAACATAGGAGCTCCTCAATACATAAGGCAAACACTAAGAGCCATAAAAAGGGAAATCACAGTAACACAATCATAGTAGGGGACTTTAACTCCCCACTTTCACCAATGGACAGATCATCCAAAATGAAAATAAATAAGGAAACACAAGCTTTAAATGATATATTAAACAAGACAGACTTAATTGATACTTATAGGACATTCAATCCAAAAAAAACAGAATACAGTTTCTTCTCAAGTGTTCATGGAACATTCTCCAGGATAGATCATATCTTCGGTCACAAATCAAGCCTAGGTAAATTTAAGAAAATTGAAATCGTATCAAGTATCTTTTCTGACCACAACGCTATGAGACTAGATATCAATTACAGGAAAAAATCTGTAAAAAATACAAACACATGGAGGCTAAACAATACACTACTTAATAACCAAGAGATCACTGAGGAAATCAAGGAGGAAATCAAAAAATGCCCAGAAGAAAAAGTCAATGAAAACCCGATGACCCAAAACCTATGGGATGCAGCAAGAGCAGTTCTAAGAGGGAAGTTTATAGCAATACAACCCTACCTCAAGAAACAAGAAACATCTCAGATAAACAACCTAACCTTACACCTAAAGCAATTAGAGAACGAAGAACAAAAATACCCCATAGTTAGCAGAAGGAAAGAAATCATAAAGATCATATCAGAAATAAATGAAAAAGAAATGAAGGAAATAATAGCAAAGAGTAACAAAACTAAAAGCTGGTTCTTTGAGAAGATAAACAAAATTGATAAACCATTAGCCAGACTCATCAAGAAAAAAAGGGAGAAGACTCAAATCAGTAGAATTAGAAATGAAAAAGGAGAAGTAACAACTGACACTGCAGAAATACAAAGGATCATGAGAGATTACTACAAGCAACTGTATGCCAATAAAATGGACAACCTGGAAGAAATGGACAGATTCTTAGAAATGCACAACCTGCTGAGACTGAACCAGGAAGAAATAGAAAATATGAACAGACCAATCACAAGCACTGAAATTGAGACTGTGATTAAAAATCTTCCAACAAACAAAAGCCCAGGACCAGATGGCTTCAGAGGTGAATTCTATCAAACATTTAGAGAAGAGCTAACACCTATCCTTCTCAAACTCTTCCAAAATATTGCAGAGGGAGGAACACTCCCAAACTCATTCTATGAGGCCACCGTCACCCTGATACCAAAACCAGACAAAGATGTCACAAATCAAGAAAACTACAGGTCAATATCACTGATGAACATAGATGCAAAAATCCTCCACAAAATACTGACAAACAGAATCCAACAGCACATTAAAAGGATCATACACCATGATCAAGTGGGGTTTATCACAGGAATGCAAGGATCCTACAATATACGCAAATCAATCAATGTGATACACCATGTTAACAAATTGAAAGAGAAAAACCATATGATCATCTCAATATACAGAGAAAGCTTTTGACAAAATTCAACACCCATTTATGATAAAAACCCTCCAGAGAGTAGGCATAGAGGGAACTTACTGCATCATAATAAAGGCCATACATGGCAAACCCACAGCCAACGTCATCCTCAATGGTGAAAAACTGAAACCATTTCCACTAAGATCAAGAACAAGACAAGGTTGCCCAGTCTCACCACTATTATTCAACACAGTTTTGGAAGTTTTAGCCACAGCAATCAGAGAAGAAAAAGAAATAAAAGGAATCCAAGTCGGAAAAGAAGAAGTAAATCTGTCACTGTTTGCAGATGACATGATACTATACATAGAGAATCCTAAAGATGCTACCAGAAAACTACTAGAGCTCATCTATGAATTTGGTAAAGTAGCCGGAGACAAAATTAGTGCACAGAAATCTCTTGCATTCCTATATACTAATGATGAAAAATCTGAAAGTAAAATTAAGAAAACACTCCCATTTACCATTGTAACAAAAAGAATAAAATATCTAGGAATAAACCTACCTAAGGAGACAAAAGACCTGTATGCAAAAAGTTATAAGACACTGATGAAAGAAACTAAAGGTCATACAAAGAGATGGAGAGATTTACCATGTTCTTGGATTGGAAGAATCAACATTGTGAAAATGACTATACTACCCAAAGCAATCTACAGGTTCAGTGCAATCCCTATCAAACTACCAATGGCATTTTTCACAGAAGTAGAACAAAAAATTTCATAATTTATATGGAAACACAAAAGACCCCGAATAGCCAAAGCAACCTTGAGGAAGAAAAACGGAGCTGGAGGAATCAGGCTCCCGGACTTCAGACTATACTACAAAGCTAGAGTAATCAAGACAGTATGATACTGGCACAAAAACAGAAATATAGATCAATGGAACAGTATAGAAAACCCAGAGATAAACCCATGCACATATGGTCACCTTATCTTAGATAAAGGAGGCAAGACTATACAGTAGAGAAAAGACAGCCTCTTCAATAAATGGTGCTGGGAAAACTGGACAGCTACAGGTAATAGAATGAAATTAGAACACTCCTTAACACCATACACAAAAATAAACTCAAAATGGATTAAACACCTAAATGTAACATCAGACACTATTAAACTCTTAGAGGAAAGCATAGGCAGAACACTCCATGACATAAATCACGGCAGGATCCTTTTTCACCCACCTCCTAGATAAATGGAAATAAAAACAAAAATAACAAATGGGATCTAATGAAACTTAAAAGCTTTTGCACAGCAAAGGAAACCATAAACAAGAGGAAAAGACAACCCTCAGAATGGGAGAAAATATTTGCAAATGAAGCAACTGACAAAGGATTAATCTCCAAAATTTACAAACAGCTCATGCAGCTCAATATCAAAAAAACCAATCCAAAAATGGGCAGAAGACCTAAATAGACATTTCTCCAAAGAAAATATACAGATTACCAACAAACACATGAAAGTATGCTCAGCGTCATTAATCATTAGAGAAATGGAAATCAAAACTACAATGAGATATCATCTCACACCGTTCAGAATGGCAGTCATCAAAAAATCTACAAACAATAAATGCTGGAGAGGGTTTGGAGGAAAGGGAACCCTCCTGCATTGTTGGTGGGAATGTAAATTGATACAGTCACTATGGAGAACAGTATGGAGGTTCCTTAAAAAACTAAAAACAGAACTACCATATGACCCAGCAATCCCAGTACTGGGCATATACCCTGAGAAAACCATAATTCAAAAAGAGTCATGTACCAAAATGTTCATTGCAGCTCTATTTACAATAGCCAGGACATGCCAGCAACCTAAGTGTCCATCAACAGATGAATGGATTAAGAAGATGTGGCACATATATACAGTGGAATATTACTCAGCCATAAAAAGAAACGAAATTGAGTTATTTGTAGTGAAGTGGATGGACCTAGATTCTGTCATACAGAGTGAAGTAAGTCAGAAAGAGAAATGCAAATACTGTATGCTAACACATATATATGGAATCTAAAAAAAAAAAAGAAAGAAAAATGGTCATGAAGAACCTAGGGGAAAGACGTGAATAAAGACGCAGACCTACTAGAGAATGGACTTGAGGACATGGGGAGGGGGAAGGTAAGCTGGGACAAAGTGAGAGAGTGGCATGGACATATATACACTACCAAATGTAAAATAGATAGCTAGTGGGAAGCAGCTGCATAGCACAGGGAGATCAGCTCGGTGCTTTGTGACCACCTAGAGTGGTGGGATAGGGAGGGTGGGAGGGAGAGAGATGCAAGAGGGAAGAGATATGGGGATATATGTATATGTATATCTGATTCACTTTGTTATAAAGCAGAAACTAACACACCATTGTAAAGCAATTATACTCCAATAAAGATGTTTAAAAAAAAAAAGAAGAGATAAGAAGGTAAAAGCCAAAAATAAAAAATAAAAATAAAAAATAAACCCTACTTAAAAATGGGCCATGGGAGTTCCCTGGTGTTCCAGTGGTTAAGACTCTGCACTTCCACTGCAGGGGGCATGGGTTCAATCCCTGGTCGGGGAACTAAGATCCCACATTCTGCGTGTTGCAGCCAAAAAGAAAAAATGGGCCAAAGACCTTAACTTCCACCTCACTAAAGAAATATACAGATGGTAAAAAACATATGAAAAGATTCTTCACGTAATATGTCATCAAGGAAATGCAAGTTAAAACAACAATGAGATTGCACTACATACCTATTAGAAGGGCCAAACTCCATAACACTGACAACACCAAATGCTGGCAAGTATGTGGAGCAACAGCAACTCTCAATTATTACTGATGGGAATGCAAAATGATACAGCCACTTCGTAAGACAGTTTGGTAGTTTCTTATAAAACTAAACATATCTTACCATTTTATCCAGCAATTGTGCTCCTTGGTATTTATTCAAATGAGTTAACTTACGTTCACACAAAAACTTATGCATGGATATTTATAACAGCTTTATTCATAATTGCCATAACTTGGAAGCAACCAAGATGTCCTTCAGTACATAAATGCATAATTAAACTGTGACTCATCCAGACAATGGAATATTATTCAACACTAAAAAGAAATGAGCTATCAAGCTTTGAAAAGATATGGAAGAACCTTAAATATATATTACTAAGTGAAAGAAGCCAATCTGAAATGCTACATACTGTCTGATTTCAACTATATGACTTTCTGGAGAAGGCAAAACTATGGATACAATAAAAAGATCAGTGGTTGCCAGGGGTTAGATGGGGAGAGTTGAATAAGCAGAGCACAGAGTATTTTTAAGACAGTGAAAATATTCTGTATGATACCATAATGATGGATACATGTCATTATATGTTTATCCAAACACATAAAACGAACATAAACCCACAACATCAAGAGTGAACCCCAATGTAAACTGTGGACTTTGGGTGATTATGATGTGTCGATGTAGGTTCATTTATTGTAACAAAAGTACCACTCTGGTGAGAGATGTTAATAATGTGGGAGAGAGTATGTGTGTCTGGGTAGAGGATATATGGAAATCTCTGAATGTTCCCCTTAATTTTGCTGTGAGCCTAAAAGTCTCTTTAGAAAATAAAATCTTAATGATAAAAAAATACAAAGGGTCATTAAAAAATGGAGGCTTACCATTGGTCATCATGATCTAAATGCTGTGGTTTCTCCCATCAAAGCACCCATACCCAATATTGTTGAGGTGACCGAAGACAAAGGCACTTGGGAAATATTTTGCTGTCATTGACCTAGGCAATGTGTTTTATTCTGTTCTTATACTGAGGCTTCACAGACTCAATTTGCCTTCTTTCAAGGTAAGCAATATACCTTTACTTATTTGCCTATGGGATATTTAAACAGCCTTGTCATGGCCCATAACCTTTGTCACCAAACCTGGATAATATACCTACTTTGTTTCTACTCACTGCTGTCATTATATATATGATATTCTCTTAAAATCTCAATTACTAAAGGCCATCCAGGAAGACCTGGATGCCACGGTGACTCGGTTTCAAATCAGAGGTTGGCTATCACCCCACATAATGTTCAAAGACCGACAACTTTTATAAAATTCCTGGGTAATAGCCAAAGTTCTTGCTTTTGGTCTGGCCAATAGAAAAAGAACAATTTCGTTATCCAGGATAATGAGCCATAGGGGCCATCCATTTGGCAACAGCTGATGAGTATTGTCTTAAAATCTGGATCACCTATGTCCCTGCTCATACCAAGGCCAACAGGCCTGAGGCTCTTTTCAATGAACAAGCTGACCCATCCATGATAGGTTGTCCTACAGGCTCGGCATGCATCCACTTGTTAGGGGACCCATTTGAACCTAAAGTTTCATCACCTAAAAATCTTCTATACTATTCAAGCTATAATGGATGGATGATTAATCCAGCCTTTCAGTCTCAACCCCTCAAGGAAATTGAAATTATTGCTCCAGGGCCATTTCCACAGATGATGTGGACTACCAAGAAGGGAGATGAGCAATTCCACTTGATAAATTAAAATCACACTTAAAAGTAATGTTAGAACCAACATTCTACCCCATCATGATAAAACCAGAACCCCCTCCTTGGTAATAATTCATGCCAGACAGAAACACCAAGCAACAAAAAACCTTTAAGATGTAGCTGCACACCATTCTGTTGGATCTTGGTCTTATTATGGGTCTAGGTACTTTCATTGGCTTGCAATCCAGACACACAAACCCTCCAAATAAGCCATTATTTCAACCAAATATGGCAAATTCTGAGGCCCAAATGCCATTGAATTTCAATAATGCAAACCCTGTAGCCCCAAATCTCAATGGCTTGCCCAACACCAACCAAGAAAAAAATAACTGAGACAAAAACCCCATAGTAATTGGTGAAATTGGGGGGCTTGTCTGAAGCTAATACTGGAGCTCCAACCTCAGCCATGGATATTTTAATTGTCAAACCACCTAAAAGCCTATTAACCACATGGACCCAAATCAGGCCTTATGATTTAAAACCTGTTTGCAGCAGAACTCCTCTCATCACCTATCTGGGCAAAACCTTGGACAACTGAGAACTTTTAGATTCAGCTACTTTTAAGTGGAACTTTAATTATGCCTGTCATGTTCTGGCACTTTGCTCTAATGACAGCAGTATCATGGATGCCAGCATCATGCTAGCTGTGCACCCACAAAACTTTTGACTTAAAAGATATTTGCAAATGAAACTTCCAGGGCCCAACACTATATTCAAATTCTACAAGCTGCTCAGCCTCAGTTTAAAACCATAGAGCCACAAAGATATGACCCACAGCAACCTGAGTGGATATCTACATGGGAAGGATACTGCAGTATCACAGTGCCCAAGAGATGACTTCACCTCTGACTCTCAACCAACTACCAGGAGTCCCAACTACACCAGAGCTGGGAAAGCCTCACCACCCACAGAAGACCCAGACTCTTGATTTTCCAATGATTTATCACTATTGAGTCCTGCTATAAAAAGTGGGACCCACCAGACTGGAGTGACTTTCCAGATATAGCAATTTGCTTGTTGCATGACCCAACTCTACGTTTTGATACCTGTAAAACAATAAGTTCTATCCCTATGATTATAATTCAACCTATACCATGCTAAGCCCCTATGGGACCAAGTCCAATGTCTCCACAATGCTCCCAAGATTCAGGTTGCTCTAATACCATCCACCGCTCCTTCCTAAAAGGCAGCCTTACCAAAGTATCCACACTGTGTGCTCTCCTAGATTTAACAGGAGAATTCTGCTGGCCTCTCAATGTTCAGACCATGCATTCCCCTTCATCCTCTTCCCCTCCCCCTCCACAGTTTTCAGCACCCACACCCACACCTTAGTCTGTCTATGCCTAAATGTCTATGCCTCTTTCCTTCTAAAAGACTATAAGGCAAGTAAAATGCAAACCCAATACCTTAGACTCTTGAATATTTACATATCTAACATAGGCATACATTTGACTGAAATAGCCTCTCAGGCACTGACTACCCATAACTGTCGGACTTGCTATCAATCTGTTTCCACATCACACATTTATCCAGGTGATATCTGGCCCAGAGGAGGAAAATATCAGGAAGTAGCCATCTCCTCTGATTCTGGAGTGCCCCCTCATGGCAAGTCACTGCTGTCACGTTTCCTCAGTACATACCACGTGGGAGCTACTGACCCTCAACATACACCCAGCAAAAATTGCTGTCTTCCTCCAGTCCCATTCTTTGATAATTACCATTTACCAAAATCAAGGTACAGCTTTTCAATCTAAAGGCAACAGCACAGAACTACACTGTGGTCCTACGAACAAGGGTCTCATCTCCTCTACTTTGCCCTTCCATTACCTCCCAGCCACAAGCCACATGGATGAACTCCAGCCTCTAATGATCTTCAATTTATATAAACTTTAATAATTTTTCCTGACCCTGGCCAAACATCATCGATGTGCAGCATTTATACCTGTAATATTGGGATTCGCCACTACTCTGGGACTTGCTGGAATGGCCACAGGGTTAGGCCAATGCTCTAACCTAACAGTCAAAAATCATTGAAACTAACCTACCAATGTCTGAAACTCTAGTATCTCATATTTCTAAAGTACAACAAATATTAAGCCTGCTTAATCAAGGCCAGAGAACCCTGGCAAAAATAGTTTTTGATAATAGATTTGCCCTAGCTAGTCAAGGAGAAGTTTGTGATGTTATTAATACTTCCCTTTGTACACGGGATAAGAACACCAATCTAGTGTCCACCCAGCAGAAAGCCTGGACCACGAAATCAACATCCTAAAAAGCATAACTTGCCCCTTTAGCGTACTCTGTAATTCAACCAAAATATTACTGGAGGCCTCTTTCATGACTGATTTATTCTTCTGGTTAACATCAAACAAATGTGGAGCCTGGCTTCAAACCAGCCTTTAGGGACTCTTCATATTTTTCTTGCTTCTGCTTTCATTTCCTCCTTTTTACTGTCATAATGAAATGTTTTCTGTGCTGTTTAGGGCAACTTATATCCTACTCTCTAGAGGTCTCCTCTGCTATTCAGGCCACTCAAATACCCAAATAATTGAGCTCAAAACTGATGTCAATCAATATATTTTTTCATTTGCTCAGTCCTATAAAACACACAATGCAGTTTCAGAATTATTACACCCCTATCACTGTGAAGAACAAGCTTACTAATTAGGGCTCAATATTTTTTAAGTTCTTTTTACCCTTAGACTGAGAGAATATAGTCAAAGTGCTGTGTTCAAAATTATTTGTATTTTTTTTTTCTATGTGAGGTGTTGTTCATTGGAAATACACTTGGGGTTTTTTACATTTACATTCAATTTTACTTTTTTCTCCATTTTTGTTGATTTAATTTCTTTTATTAATATGCATATTTAAGAATTCCAAAATCAAAACTATGCAAAACACACATGTAAAGAAGTGTCATTCATTCCTCATTCCTTTCTCCTTATTTACAAATCACCATCTGTTGGTAACCAATTTCTTAATATAATACCTTTCTAGTTTTCATTTGCAAAAATAAGGACTATATGTGTATAAACAAACATGCGTACATGCATATTTCCTCTTAATTTCTGACATTAAAAAGCATGCTAACTTTACTTGTTTAAAAAAATCCAACAGTATATGCTAAAAATCACAAATAATTAATAATTCATAAACATCACCCTCTTTTTTTGTATAGCTTCATAATATAACAATATCTCAAGTATGGGATTCAGATTATTTTTGATGTTTTGCAATTAAAAATAATGCCACAATAAAAAAAAAAAAACTGATGTCAAAACATTAAGGGCTCAACTGAGATATATATAGGTATAGACATAATTTTTAATTTTAATTTAATAAACTCTTAATTTATTGTGCTGTCTTGACTCAGTTTTGAGGCCCTGGCTAGAGACTAGACAGCTCCCCTTCTTGAACAACTGATTAAGTCCACACCTCAACCACTTTCCTTATCAGGCTCACACACTCTGGGGCCACTATACACTTATCCTAATCTCTACCAGGCCAGGTACCAGACAACTAGGGGACATGCCCATGCCCCAGGGCCCGCCAAAATTATTAAAATTAGCCAATCCATAGAGAGCCCGGGAAACCTAGCTAACCCCACCCTGCTTGCCATACATAACCTGCTCCTACAGCTCAAGCTTGCTGTTACATTGTCTCCAGGTGCAACCCACTGTGCCGCCCTGCCTGGCAGCCTTCTCTCCTTCAGAGCTGTAAGTAACAAAAAGTTCTGCTTTTCAGTGTGTTGTGCCCCACCACCAAAGGTATCTTTAAATCTTATAAAATATAGTTCTACATAGGCTTTAATTACCATTTAATGTATTAAAGCTGCCAAGTTTAAAAACTAGTTTTTCTAAAGCTTTTGTATTTTTAGGTGGAAAATACAAATTATACTTAATCCTTGATGAATATTCAATCCAATGTTAATTCCCCTAAACATACAATGGAATTGATAGGCCTGGTTAACTAAAAGTTGCTTTAAATATTTTAAAATATATGAATTATAAATTTAGTTTATTGGAGTCTCTCAAATATTTCAAATGCCTGACATGTTAGTCTTTTACACACTTGACAAGTTAAAGGCCGGGGTAGGGGTGGGGGACAGGCTTTTCTAATAATTAAAGTAACTCTGGTAAAAGTAATAAATCAAATGTATGCATTAGTAAATTATGTTCTCTTAAATGTTTAAACACTGTACAAACTTAAGAAAGTTCTCTTATACCTTTGAAATAAAATGGCTCATATATATAATATTCTAAAATGTCAAGTTCTATTAACTGTTTTGAGCACCTTAAAAATAATATTTCATAGATTATTCCAATGGTTAAGTTATTCCTAAACTCAATACAAACATGTTAATACTGTAGGTTTGATTAATTTCAACTTTACTGTTTTCACAGTTTTGCATAGTCGCTGACTAAAATAGAGAGAAGAGACATATGATCTCGTTGGGCTGAGGTTACTGTATCAGAAGATCAGGGTCAAGGTTGAAATGTCAATTAAAGAATTTGAGAGAGGAGCAGGCACGCAGTTAGGTATTACCCAGGACCAAGGGGCCTCCTCATGAGCCAAAGGTCAACATGTGGGTGTGTCCTTGAGGCAATGGAACTTTTCAAGCTCACACCATTTTGTACAACCTCGTACATTATGTGTATCTTTCCCCAGTTTTTAATGTTAATCTCTTTTATAACTTTTAATTGTCTGATTTGTTAGTTCATACTCCCTCTACAGGCTAATATTCTTCACCACTTGACTAAATTTAATTTATCTCTTTATTGCGTGATTGAAGTCTGCATGTTTTTATACTTTACGTATCTTGTTCATTATCGATAACCCTATTGTCATTTTATTGACTATTCCCTACCTGATTAACACAATTGATTTGATACTTATTTTAGAATATTACCTAGGGTTGCATCGAGCTCATGATTTGTAGCTCACCTACATACACCCTTCCATCTCTGCGGTTTGGGCTAGCAGGTGCCAGGATACGGTCATTATACGGGAGTCTCCACTGTACCTTGGAGTTCCTGGTTGCGGTTCATCCATCTTATCCAAACATTCCCTCAATACCATGCATCTTATACCTCTTGAAAAGACATAAATTCATTGAAAGCATGGAGCTCTTGCCTTGGGAACTTTTGCCTATTTTATTCTTTGCTTCTGTCATGCCATTTGTTTTAATCTTTTAATTTGTTGTAAATATGTGTTCTAAACAAAACTTTTTGTTTTTTAAAAAAAGGAGTAAACAGATCTTTTATGGCACTATTGGGCAGGATAAGGCAGGTGGGCAAGATGTGGAATTAGAGGTGCTTAGTGTTAATTTTCTGAAAGTGGAGATGAAAGGCTTGAAATACGACAGTGCTATCCTAGTAAAGGCCAGCACGAGGTAGGTGAATTCATCCAAAGCCTTCCTTGACCCAGGCTGTTTTATGTGTCCTTTGTTGGTATGACTTTAATGTCTAGTTAGGTTTCTCTTGTTGCCTTTGCCTACTTTATAACTGTCTGTGGTGGAATAGTATTGTTTTGAGAAGCAAAAACGTTGAGACTTGGGTAGACTTGTGGTGTTAATGTGAAAATATGATGCTTAAGCTTCAGGACACTTCCACTTGCTTGAACCCACTTCCAAGATCCTGGAAAGGCCCTAGAAATGTCTTCAGGTGGTCATATGTTTATATAAAATTTACAAAAGATATTTAACCACAATTATACTTTGACATCTCACCATCATCAGGTTTCCTGTGTCAGATGTCGTTAGAGAGGCTGCAGGTATTTTGAGATACAGATGAGGGAATGTTGAATTTTAGTTTGGGTTTAATGGGATATATTTATGTGTTACACGGTCATTTCTGTATATTGATAATTTATTGCTAGCCATTATGGTAGCATCCACTATGCCAAAAGAAACATGCAGAGCCCAAAGTCTTATCAAAATGCAAAAGTGTCCTAACAGCTCCCAGCTCTGGAAATTGGTAGACTGTGGAAGAGAGACTGTGAAATGTAGAGACAGAGCAGATTGTCAGGAAAAAAATTCAATCACCAAATATATAAAATTGTAGACAGAGAATTTGGTTCTCATCCTAGTCAAGACAGTAATTCTTTCCTCTTAGGAATAGATCTGATAGTGCTTTATATACAATTAAAACCACATCATATTTTTTGATTTGAATAATACAAAATTAAATTTATGAGAATCCTGCTTGTAAGGCACAAATGTGAAGCAGAACTTCAAATGTGTGTGAAGTTTTATGCATCCCATTATCAATAACAAAAAACAAATTTTAATCAACCAGGCTGGAAGACTAAATTATCTTTCTATTCTCTCTATAGAAAATGATATACTTTTTGTCATATGAAGAGGTAATTGAAGGTTATGAAACAAAATGTTTCTATGTTTTTTGTTTCCCCATTTATAAAATGAGGGTAATAATAAGCCAGCCTCTAGAATTGTTTTGAAGATTTGGTGAAGTAATATATGTGACACCCTTAACACAGTGCCTACACTTAGAAAGTAGCAGTACTTTTACTATTATTTATTTACACGTCTTTCTCCTGTACTATATTTGAGCTTCTCACTCATATTTTTATATATAAAACCTAGCTTGGGGCCTGACACACAGTCAGCGTTTAACAAATATTTCATGGTTGAGCTTATATTAGTCTGTAGAACACAGGTCACAATTCTTTTAGCCACTGTGAATATAGGAGTTCAAAAGTTCCTTAGTGCAGAACTGAAAGTACATATCAGAATTTTGCTGCTCTGTAATTCATTCTATGCAATTAAGGTCTTATCAGTATAGTAAACTCTGTATTGTTCTCCTTCTCTAGTGCTCACTCATGCTCAGCAAATAGTTTTATTTTTCTCATAAAGTTATAAGTCAAAGAGCCTCTCTGGGTATTACTTTAGACAAATATTTGTCTTGGGTGGACTCTACCTGACTATTGCTCACAAGATTTTGGTGCCCCAAGGGCAGATGAGATCAGTAGCATGTGTTTTAGGGTACCACCTCAGCTGAGCTGATTTCTGCTTGGGTGCACTATATGTGACACAAAAGCCTACAAGAATTGGGGATCCCATTCCTAGGTGGGCCTTCGGGTTCATAAAAACCCTAGAACTATATTTGAAATTGAGGAGGGTATGTGAGTCTGAGAATATGTGCAGACATAGATAGGACTTTTATCAGAATCTCAAAGGAGTTCATGACCAAAAAGGATTAAAAATGACAAATCTAGAAGGCCTGGGGAACCTAACCTATTATCGAGTCAGAGTCTGAAGTTTAGGAAAAAAAATAGAGCTCTTTATACAAATTGTGATTTAGGTTCATGTCTTAGGCAAGATAGGACTAAGCCACAGAATCAGCTCCCAGCCCTAAGTGTCATTGAAGCTGGAGGGATAATTTAAATCTCCTTTAAACTCCCTCTACCTACACGCGGGATTGGTCCAGAGCCTGTAGATCGATGCTAAAGATGGTAATAAAGTCATAATAGTTGGGGGCTACTCAAAGAACATGCAAGGATCGCACAAGTAAACATAACTTCCAATCAGTAAGGAATATAATAACATGAGTAATGGATGGAGGATGAATGGAGGATGTTGAGATCAATCCATCACAGTGCCAGGGTGCCCATTCATTTCCTCTTCAGGTAGAGGCTGAGAGTATGCTTTTTAAAAAGAACATTGTTCACTTGTTTCCTGTCAAGTACAACCTTTGCAGCATCTCAAATTGGGGTAACTATTACAATGTGAGGGACCCTGAGAAGCAGCTGTGGCCAAAGATCTCTCCTTCTCTAGTCTGTGCTAGTCCATGAAAATGTTGTTGAAAATATATTCTTTCACTTGAGTTTAAAATCACTATATAAAATGCAGATGTGACTGAAAGAAGTTAACGTATTAAACCATTTTCTGCCATTAACACACTGATGTGAATTCATTTCAAGGTGGTTAACTTGCTAAAGTTAGACAAACTTGGATACAGGGTTGGAAGGTAGAGAGATGTGTCCTAGGCAGTCCAATGTCCAAAGTAGTATAGACAAGAGGTAGTATTAGAAAACCATAAACTTGGAAAAGAGATAATACCATGAAAGATAAAATGGATGTGAACAAGGAAGTAGGACGGCAAAGCCATTTCACAAATGTGTCAACAAACTGCAATCTTGACCTCTGGTTTCCCTAAAGTAAGAGCTTTCACAAAGTAAACATGTTATTTTAAAGTGTATCTGAGATGGCCATGCAATTATGATGTACAGTTTAATTGGAACAGGGGAGAACCTCAGAGGGAAGAGCACAGAGAACAGGGTACATACAAGGCTGTGAGAGGAGAAGAAAAGTGGCTACTTGCTTAAAAATATTTTTAGCTGTCCTGGTCTGCCACTGAGCTGCAACCTTCAAACTCCAACTGCAAGGGAAGCATTTTCTGAGCCTCCTTGGAGAAAACCCATGACCCCAAAATCCTCCCATTAAAGCTCTGTCCAGAGACCTGGTACTGGCTCAAGGGGAAAGTCAGATTTAGTTTCTGGGAGGCAGGACCTTGTTGGGAAAGTTGTAAGATTGACATGATGGTGACGAGCCTGGAACTTCCTGATTTGATGCATAGCTATTGGACCATTTTAGGAATAGGACACTACCCCTCCCCCAAATATTACATAATTATATCTATCTGGAGTTTTCTAATATGTTTATCTTTTTCAAAAACAGCTAAATTTTAAGAAAGGCAGAGGGTCAGTCTTGAAAATATTATAGGGAAACCCAAAAGAACTTACTGTGCATGTCAACTGCCTCAATTAGAATAAAACACAAACATCAAAAGGGTATTTATGTTTGTTTTATAGAAATAAAATGGAAAAAATACTTCCATATGCTTAAAGCAGTTACGTACCACAACTAAAGACAGAAAGGATTTTTTAAATTACAAATGCAATTCACAAATAATCAGCCTTCTTTTCCCTCCAATACTCTGTGTTTTTATTTATTTTCTAATGTGAGTAGCTGTAAAAGTTGAGTCCTTCATCTCCTGTTCTTTCCAATCATATTCCCTTCAAGGCAACAAACGTTACCAGGTTGGTGTTTTTCCGCTCACTCTTCAATGAATGCATAAGCATGTATACATGCAAAAAATGTGTTATATACAAAATCAGGATCATATTATGCTGTTGCTCTGCAATTCACTTTTTACACTTAAAATATTACAAGCACAGTTGCCTAAGATCATTATTTCAGTCTTTAGGTTACTTTGAAATGCCTTCTCTTACAAACTCTGATTCAATTAGTGTCCTTATACTTCAAATTATTTTTGGTCAATTCTTCAGTAGCATAGAGTTCTAAACATGAGATTTAGAGACCTAAGTCTATATCCATTTATAATTCAAATGAGTATACAAACTAATGATTGTACCACTTTATGCTTCCATAAGGAATATTATCAATGCTTTGCATTTTACCCCCCATTCTTTTGGTTTCTCATTGCTTTGAATTTCATTTTCCTACACAATGGTCACATAGAGAGTCTTTTCACACACTATTGCCTATTGGTGAGCAGAGTCTAAAATCTCTTCTTTTGGATGCAAAAGGCAAAAGGCAAAACACCTTTTTGTGTTTTGTGAGAAAGGGCATGGTGGGCTTCTCCCCTCTTCAACTGTGTGGATTAGCAAATTCTGCACAAAGTTGCAGTTCTTCCCCAGAGCTTCTAGAAATGACCTCCAAGAAGCAGGCTGCACACTGGAAACTGGCTGAGCAAATTTTCTCCAAAGACCAAGGGGGATCCACTGGGCTTAACTGGTTGTCCCCACTCTGGGAGCCAAAGTTTCTGAGTTTCTCACCCTAGAACATCAAACCTGTTTCCAGCCAGAAGCCACTGCCTTCCTCAGTTCTGTAAACACTGATGCCCACGTTTGTGTGTGTTCTTAAGACTTTGTATTTTGGAGACCCACAGACATTGCTTATCAACTGGTTGAATCTTGCCAGCAAGGCATTGACAAGGAGAGGGGGTCATGGATTTGCAATCAGATTTTCATCTTTCCCAATTTTTTGTGTCTTCTTCATCTGTGTGCTAAGAGATTATGGCCACAGTTGTTCTCCATGAACTTAAAAACAAATTAATAAGTCCAGGCTATATTGAAGGTGAAAAGGAGAAAATTTTTTAAATATTAAAAGTGGATCAACCCTTTATATATTTATCTAGAATAAAACCCACACAAAGTGTATTAACTGATTTACCAATTCTTGCAAATGCTAATCTTAAAGTAATATCTTGTGTATGGATGGGTGCAGGACACTGTGACATGAAGACCATATTTGGCTTCCCCGACCTGCAATATAAGAAATTCCTTTTACCATAATAATATTAGGGAGGCTGTGTCCAGCCAAGCAGGTTTCACTTTCTTAAGTCATAGAGGTTTATCATGTCAAGTAAAATTTCAGAATCATTTAATCTCACTTTTCATCATCCATTATGGTAGAGCCGAAGCTATCTACTTCTAGATTTATGTGCCTGTAATTTTTTCATGTTGCTCCAAAATGAGGCACCTGTAAGTTTACACCCCAGATAATCCTCTGTTTCTGGAATATAGAAGTTATTCTTTTTCATAACAGATGCAATATAGTCTCTCAAGCAGATATTATGACTCAACTTAGAGATCATCACCATTGTATAGGCTGAAGATGATCTAACGAATCATCCTGCTTCATGCAGCTCAGCTGCGCTTCTGAGGCCAGAGTCTTCCTGGAGCCCCTGCCCCATCTGTACACCCACCTCCCCATCGCTTCTTGGATCTCTTAGCTGTGTGACATTTCTCATCCATCTCTTAGCCAAAGAGGGAGGGCAGAAGGCTGCCTTCAGAGCCAAGTAGCAGCTGTTGCTGCCAGTACCATGACCAGAAGCTGAGGACCCACCCTCCTCAGCCTTCTCTAGCTGCTCTGTCACCACATACCCCTTGGCTGGCACGGTGGGGTGGCCAATATTCAGGCTAATATGATACTTTCACCTCTGTCACCGTTTATGACATATTAAAAATTGAAACATTTATTCTCCAGTTAGGAGGTTTCAGGTTTCTGGTACTAAGATTAGACCAAGTCTTAGGTAAAGAGACAGTATCCCTTTCCTGAAAATGGTGTGCTAAGATTCTGGCCAATTTTCCTGAGACGAGATGATTCTTAGCTTAGTGTATATCACAACAGTCTTCCTCGATTGAAAATGCTGTCATTCCAGCTCCAGGAACATATTCTGGTGGCCTGACATTGCTTGTTCCCAGCATCACACACATCCCACGGAAATAAATGAACAAACTCAACTCCCTTGTTTATCCATCCAACATTTGACAAATATTTATTGAGGATCTGTTAAGGATAGTGGAAGATTCCTAGCATCCTATCATCTAGTGGAGAGACAAGTATACACATAAGCGTAACCAAGGTTTGAATATGAGAAGTGTCATAAGAAAGATACAAAACAGGGCTTCCCTGGTGGCGCAGTGGTTAAGAATTCGCCTGCCAATGCAGGGGACATGGGTTTGAGCCCTGGTCCGGGAAGATCCCACATGCCGCGAAGCAACTAAGCCCATGCGCCACAACTACTGAGCCTGCGCTCTAGAGCCCGCGTACCACAACTAATGAAGCCCGCGCGCCTAGAGCCCGTGCTCCGCAACAAGAGAAGCCACCGCAATGAGAAGCACGGGCACCGCAATGAAGAGTAGCTCCCGCTCACTGCAACTAGAGAAAGCCCGCACGCAGCAACGAAGACCCAATGCAGCCAAAACACTTGGAAGAGTATGAATTTCATGAAAGACTTCATTAAGGAAATACTTATCATCTGAGATGCACTTTGAATAATAGTTTGGATTTTCACAAGTGGATATGTGTGTTTGGGCTGAGAAGCTGGATGTTTCACATGAAAGCTGCACGTGGCAAAGCCTGAAGGTGGAGAGAGACACAGAATCAACTTGGGGATAACATATAATCCTCTTGACTGAAACATAAACAATATGAAGGGAACTAGCAAGATACAAGACTAGAAAAATAGATTTGCACCCCTTGAATGCCAGGCTATGATATTCACGTTTTATGCAAGGTATTGGGAAGCTGTTGCAATTTAACAGACCAGAAGTGAGCTGATTGGTACTAGGCTTCAGGGCTATTATTCTCACAGGAGGACTTGAGCTGGATTGGAGGGGAGAGAGGCTCAGGCAGTGAGGCCAGATAGGATGCAATTTAAGTCAGCAGGTGAGAGGCAGTGGCAATGAAAAGAAAGTGGAAGGGAGGAATGCCAGATGTGTTGTGGAGATAAAATGGACAGCATTCACATGTGGAAGCCTAAGGAAAGGGAGGGAGAATGTGAGAAGTCCAGGCCTGTGGGCTTAGACCCTGACCCTGAGCTTTGGTGGCAACATTAACCAACATACTGGAGACAGGAGGAGAATGAGCATGAGATCATCTGGAGGCAGGAAGAGCTCAGAGTGAGGGCAAGTCATTCAGTTAGTGCTGATCTTTTAGCAGAAAGATCAAGTAGATAAGTTTTTAGTTAAAGAAGTAACATTTTCATAGGTATGCCTTGCAAGTATGTAAATCTACACTTCTTAAATGATTAACAGATGGAACACTTGACAACATTCATCACCTGCATGAACAAAATTATTTATTGTGCTGTGCTCCTGTGCATGGCACTCCACCAGGAGCAGGAAAGATATGGGTAAAAGTTAGTGTTTATGGGGAATGGGAAGGGTAAGCTGGGACGAAGTGAGAGAGTGGCATGGACTTATATATACTACCAAATGTAAAATAGATAGCTAGTGGGAAGCAGCTGCATAGCACAGGGAGATCAGCTCAGTGCATTGTGACCACCTAGAGGGCTGGGATAGGGAGGGTGGGAGGGAGAAGCAAGAGGGAGGAGATATGGGGATATATGTATATGTATAGCTGATTCACTTTGTTATAAAGCAGAAACTAACACATCATTGTAAAGCAATTATACTCCAATAAAGATGTTTTAAAAAAAAAGTTAGTGTTTAAATTAACTACTAAGAAATTGGAGTTTCTCCCACTAGTAGTAAAAGTAACAAGGGGCAACCTGAAGCCAAAGTGTTGAAAAAGAAAAATGTTCCCTTTACTTTTTCCTTAAACTGTGAGGGGATGAACATGCCACAAAACACCAACCATGATGACTAAGGAAAGCTGTGTAGACTTAACAGCCCTTATAAAATAAAACTCACATCAAAATCAATCTGACTTACCTTTGTGCTATTGTGCCACAGGGGAATTAAAGGTGGACAGTGCACATAAATGACTTTATTGGTAATCATTTTGCCAAAACATACATTTTCAGCTCTCCTTAACCACTTCCTCTTATGTGTCTATTATTGATATTTTCTTCAAGTATCAGCACTGATATTTTCTTGAAAATAATATATGATATGTTATCTGCCTAGAAAATCCAATAGAATCAATGGGTGACCAATTAGAACTTAGAAAATCCAGTAAGATCACCAGACGAAATAGCAATGTAGAAAAATCTACTCCTTTCTGCTATATCAACCACAGTCGATTAAAAAATATCCAAAGAATAATACTCTTTACAGTAGTAATGAAACTATTAGTTTATCATATTATTTCAAGCACCCCTATCCCCGCCCCCAACACACCCATAACACACACAATTATACCTGCATTTTAGAAAGCAAAATCCCTGGATCATTTTAAGCTCAAGATGAAGCTAATTTCCCTGATTCTCCTTCCCTAAATGTGCCAAGCCCATCATGTCCAGGGCTGAAATTCATCTCTTTTCCCCATTTAGCCACTTTCCTCTTCAATACACCACCACCACCATCACCACCACCAATCTCCGCCACTATTCAATGAATCTTTGAGAAGCTGCTCTCTGCTCCCTAACTGCGGTGGGCTGAATAATGGCCCCCAAAGATGCCCATGTCCTAATCCTCAGAACTTATGAATTTGTTACTTTACAGGGACTTTGCAGAAGCAATTAAATTAATGATCCTGAGACGGGAAGATTATCCTGAATTATCCAGGTGGGCCTGATATAATCACAAGATTCCTTATAAGAGGGAGGCAGAAGAGCAGAAAGAGAAAAGATGCTAAGCTGCTGGCTTTAAAGATAGAGAAGGGGCCATGAGACAAGAAATCCTGGCAGTATCTAGAATCTAGAAAAGGCAAGGAATCAGATCTCCCCTAGAGCCTCGAGAAGGAATGCAGCCCTGCTAACACCTTGATTTTAGCCCGTAAGACTCATTTCAGACTTCTGACCACCAGAAGTGTTAAGAGAATAAATTTGCATTGTTTTAAGCTATTAAATTTTGGGTAATTTGTTACAGCAGCAGTAAGAAACTACTATATTACCTCTATGCCTCATCATCTATATTACCTCATCTTTTGCCATGAACTCCGGACCATGAAGCTGTGGACTGCCTGCTCAGAGTGAGATAACTTATATGATCAGTGCATAGCTCAGGATGACAGTAGCTGGAGAACCAGTGCTGAGAGCACTGGTTCAGAGAAGAAAGGAAGAAGTGAGATCCAAATAAAGTTTCTAGTAAGGAGCCCCCACTGCATTTCAGACATTGTGCTAAATGCTTTACATATATTACCTCTTTGACTTTTTCTCCTGTATTATCTTTTTAAATGTCTGTGAGATATACAGTGCTTGTCTTCTTGAGTACGCATAGTCTTTGATTGTAGTAAGCTCATCATCTGATCATTATTTGTGGGAGTCCTAAATTCTAAATTGGGCAATCTTTCCTTCAGAGAGGTCAGTATACAGTGGCTATCACCCCCAACATGGGCCAGTTCAGTTCCCTTGAGAGTCTTGGCTCAGCAGGAGAGTCATGGGTTCAGATTCCAGTGGCCCAAGCCTCAGAATTGTCATTGGTACCCATTCTAAGGGTGATGCCACACCTGTCCCTAAGACCCGGCTCTCAATTTAGGGGTTTGTTTAGGAGAGAGAGTGTGCATTTCCTGAAAGGATCAATTACCTCTTGCATGACCAGAATTTTCTCCAAGAGTGAAATCTCTCCAGGGCCTGGTAGTTCTGCAAGAGAGAACTCGTGGCAAAGAGGAAGGTGCTATGAAGTTGGGCAAAAGTAGATGGACTTAAAATATATTTAAAAGGAAGAAAATATTAAACCTTCTAGTGTTTTTTTTATAGGTTTTATGAAAGGAAATCCTCAAAAAAGTCTCCCAGGGTTCTTCCTCAAGAAATAGAGAAGGTAGTAGTGCCACTTATAGGTGGAATACTGAGAGGAAGCATTGCGGGGGATGGGAGATTAGAGTTACATTTTGGACATGTTAACTTTGCTAGCTTCTGTTTCATTCTAAAAAGAGCTTTAATGTTGAGTGTCCAGGCCAAATTTTTAGTTATATGTTTCAGGTGGACAATGTTATAGTTCAACACCTATATACACTACAGAGTCATCATCACCACAAGTCTAGTTACCATCCATCACCATACAGTTGGCCCCTATCACCCACTTTGCCCACCCTCCAACCCTTTTCCCCTCTGGCAACCACTAATCCATTCTCTGTATCTATGAGTTTATATTTTGTTTTGTTTCATTTTATTTGTGAAGTTTGTTTTGTTTTATTTTTAGACTCCACATAGGAGTGAAATCATATAGTAATCAATACTTATCTTTCTCTGTCTTATTTCACTTACCATAATATCCTCAAGGTCCATCCGTGTTGTCACAAATGTCAGAATTCCATTCTTCTATATAGTTGAGTAGTATTTCATTGGGTATATGTATATATACCACATCTTCTTTATCCATTCATCCATTGATGGACACTTAGGTTGTTTCCATATCTTGGCTATTGTAAATAATGCTGCAATGAACATAGGTGTATATATCTTTTTGAATTATTGTTTTCATGTTCTTTGGATAAATACCCAGAAGTGAAATAGCTCGGTCATATGGTAGTTTTATTCTTAATTTTTTGAGGAAACTTTGTACTGTTTTCCATAGTGGCTGTACCAATTTAAAGTCCCATAAACAGTGTACAAGGGTTCCCTTTTCTCCACATCCTCTCCAACATTTGTTATTCCTTGACTTTTTTATAATAGCCATTCTAACAGGTGTGAGGTGACACCTCATTATGGTTTTGATTTGCATTTCCCTGAGAGGAATGTTGAACTTTTCATGTGCCTGTTGGCCATCTCTATGGCTTCTTTGGGAAAAATGTCTTTTCACATCCTCTGTCCATTTTTAAATCAGGTTGTTTTGGGGTTTTTTGTTGAATTGTATGAATCCTTCATATATTTTTGATATTACCACCTTATTGAATACATGATTTGCAAATATCTTCTTGCATTCAGTAGGTTGCCTTTTCATTTTTTTTTTACATCTTTATTGGAGTATAATTGCTTTACAATGGTGTGTTAGTTTCTGCTTTATAGCACAGTGAATCAGCTATACATATACATATGTCCCCATATCTCCTCCCTCTTGCGTCTCCCTCCCATCCTCCCTATCCCACCCTTCTAGGTGGTCACAAAGCACTGAGCTGATCTCCCTGTGCTATGTGGCTGCTTCCACTATATTTGTTTTACATTTGGTAGTGTATAGATGTCCATGCCACTCTCTCACTTCATCCTAGCTTACCCTTCCCCCCACCGTGTCCTCAAGTCCATTCTCTATGTCTGCATCTTTATTCCTGTCAGACCCCTAGGTTCTTCAGAACCCTTTTTTTTTTCTTAGATTCCATATATATGTGTTAGCATATGGTATTTGTTTTTCTCTTTCTGACTTAACTTCACTCTATATGACAGACTCTAGGTCCATCCACTTCACTACAAATAACTAAATTTCATTTCTTTGTATGGCTGAGTAATATTCCATTGTACATATGTGCCACATCTTCTTTATCCATTCATCTGTCAATGGACACTTAGGTTGCTTCCATGTCCTGGCTATCAAAAAGAGTCATGTACCACAATGTTCATTGTAGGTCTATTTATGATTGCCTTTTCATTTTGATGATGGTTTCCTTCACTGTACAAAAGTCTTCTAGTTCGATGTAGTCCCATTTGTTTATTTTGGCTTTTTTCCCCTTGCCTTTGGAGTCAGATCCACAAAAACATTACTACGACTGATGTCAATGAAGTTACCACTTATGTTTTCTTTTAGAAATTTTATTGTTTCTGGTCTTACATTCAAGGTTTTAATCCACTTTAAGTTAATGTTTGTGTATGGTGTAAGATTGTGGTCTAGTTTCATTCTTTTGCATGTAGCTGTCCAGTTTTCCCAGCACTATTTATTGAAGAGACTGTCCTTTCTCCACTGTATGTTCATTTCTCCTTTGTGTAGATTAATTGTCCATATTAGTTGTCCATGTGTGTTGGATTTATTTTTGGGCTCTCAATTCTGTTCCATGGATCTATATGTCTACTTTGGGGCCAGTACCATATTGTTTTGATTGCTATAGCTTTGTAGTATGATTTGAAATCAGGGAGCTTGATACCTCCGGCTTTGTTCTTCTTTCTCAAGATTGTTTTGGCTATTTGGAGTCTTTTATGTTTTCATACAAATTTTAGAATTGTTTGTTCTAGTTCTGTGAAATATGCCATTGGCATTTTGATAGAGATTGCTTTGGGTAGTATGGACATTTTAGCCATATTAATTTTTCTTATCCATGAGCACAGAATATCTTTGCATTTTCTGATATCTTCTTTAATTTCTTTCATCAGTGTCTAATAGTTTTTTAATGTACAAGTCTTTCATCTCCTTGGTTAAATTTATTCCTAGATATTCTATTCTTTTTGTTGCAATTGTACGTGGGATTGTTTTCTTAATTTCTCTTTCTGTTAGTTCATTATTAATGTACAGAAACCCTACAGATTTCTGTATATTGATTGTGTATCCTGCAACTTTACTGAATTCATTATTAGTCCTAACAATTTTTTGGTGAAGTCTTTAGGGTTTTTCTATATATGGTATCATGTCATCTGCAAATAGTGAGAGTTTTGCTTCTTCCTTTCTGATTTGGATGCCTTTTATTACTAGCCTAATTGCTGTGGCTAGGACTTCCAGTACTATTTTGAATAACAGTGGCAAGGGTGGGAATTTTTGTCTTGTCCCTGATCTTAAAAGGAAAAGCTTTCAGCTTTTTGCTGTTGAATGTGATGTTATCTGTGGGTTTGTCATATATGGCCTTTATTATGTTGAGTTACGTTCCCTCTATACCCACTTTGTTGAGAGTTTTTATCATAAATAGCTGATAAATTTGTCAAAAGCTTTCTCTGAATCTATTGAGATAATAGTATAATTTTCATTCTTCGTTTTGTTAATGTCATGTATCACATTTGATTGGTTTGCGAATGTTGAACCATCTTTGCATCTGTGGAATAAATTCCAGTTATTCATGGTGTATGATTCTTTTAATGTATTGAATTCAGTTTGCTAATATTTTATTGAGGATTTTTTGCATTGATGCTTGTCAAGAATATTGGTCTGTAATTTTCTTTTTTTGTGTTGTCCTTGTCTGCTTTTGGTAATAGGGTAATGCTGGCTTTGTAAAATGTGTTTGGAAGTTTTCCCTCATCTTCAATTGTTTGGAAGAGTTTGAAGATAGGTCTTAAATCTTCTTTGAATGTTTTGTAGAATTTGCCAGTGAAAATTCTGGTTCTGATCTTTTGCTTGTTGTGTGCTTTTTGATTACCATTTCAATCTCCTGATTAGTAATTGGTCAATTTAGATTTTCTATTCCTTCATGGTCCAGTCCTGGAAGACCAATGTTTCTGGAAATTTATCTATTTCTTCTAGGTTGTGCAATTTGTTAGCATATAATTGTTCATAGTAGTCTATTCTGTGGTATCAGTTGTAACTTCTCTTTTATTTCTGATTTTATTTGAGCTCTCTCTTCTTGACTAGTCTAACTAATGGCTTGTTGATTTTGTTTATCTTTTCAAAAAATCAGCTCTTAGTTTTATTGATATTTTCTATTGTAGTTTTGGCCTCTATTTCACTTATTCCTCTCTGACATTTATTATTTTCTTCCTTCTACTAATTTTGGTCTTTGTTCTTTTTCCAGTTCCTTTAGGTATAAAGTCAGATTATTTATTTGGGAATTTTATTTGTTTGTTTCTTGAAGTAGCCTGTATTGCTATGAACTTCCCTCTCAGAACCACTTTGCTGTATCCCTTAAATTTTGATATGTTGTATTTCTGTTCTCATTTCTCTATAGGTATTTTTAAAATTTCTTCTTTGATTTCTTTGACTCACTGGTTATTCAGTAGCATGTTGTCTAATCTCCATGTTTTTGTGGTTTTTCCAATTCTTTCCCTTGTGATCGATTTCTAATTTCATACCATTGTGGCTGGAAAAGATGCTTGATGTGACTTTAATTTTCTTGAAATTATTGAGACTTGTTTTGTGACCTAACATGTGATCTATCCTGGAGAATGTTCCATGTGCAGCCATGAAAAATGTGCATTCTTCTGCTTTTGGATGGAATGTTCTATATCTGTATATATCTATTAAGTGCATCTGATAATGTGTTGTTTAAGTCTGCTCTTCCTTATTGATTTTCTGTCTGGATGGTCTACCCATTGATGTAAGTGGGGTGTTAAAGTCTCCTACTATTATTGTAATGGACCCTTTAGGTCCATTAATATCTGCTTTATATATGTTGGTGCTCCTATGTTGGCAGCATATATATTTATAAATGTTATATCTTCTTGCTTATTGACCCTTTTATCATTATGTAACGCTTTTGTTTGTCTTTTATTATAGTCTTTAAAGTCTATTTTGTCTGATATGAGTATAACTACTGCAGCTTTCTTTTATTTCCGTTTGCATGGAATATCTTTTTCTATCCCTTCACTTTCAGTCTGTGTGTCCTCACTTCTGAAGTGAGTCTCTTGTAGGCAATATATAGATAGGTTTTGTTTTTGTATCTATTCATCCATTCTGTGTCTTTTGATTGGAGAATTTGGTCCATTTACATTTAGAGTAATTATTGACAGGTATGTACTTATTGCAATTTTGTTCATTGTTTTCTGGCTGTTTTGTGGTACCTCTTTGTTTCTTTCTGCTTCTCTTGCTGTCTTCCCTTGTGTCTTGGTAGCTTTCTGTAGTGTTATGTTTAGTTTCCTTTTTCATTTCCTTTTGAGTACTTACTATAAGATTTTTCCCTGTAGTCAACAATGAGGCTCACATATAACATCTTATGTAAATAGTTTGTAGCAACTTAAATTTGAATACATTCCAAAGCTTTATCTTTCCCGCCTTTTATACTTTTGATGATACATTTTACATCTTTTTATTTTATGTACCTCTTAGCTAATTCTTGTAATTTTAGTTAATTTTACTAGTTTTGTCTTTAACTTGTATGCCTGCTTTATAAGTGATTGATCCACTACCTTTATTATATATTTACCTTTTCCAGTGAGATTTTTACTTTCATACATTTTCTTACTATTAATTAGTACCATTTCTTTCAGCTTAAAGAGCCCCTTTTAACATTGTTGGGCCAATATAGTGGTGGTGAACTCCCTTAGCTTTTGCTTGCCTGAGAAACTCTTAAACTTTCCTTCAGTTATGAGTGATAACCTTGCTGGGTAGAGAATTCTTGACTTGAAAGATTTTTTTTTTCCTTTTAGCACTTTGAATATGTCATGCTACTGTCTCTGGCCTGTAAGCTTTCTGCTGAAAAATCTGCTGATAGCCTTACAGGGTTTCCTGTGTATATAACAAGTTGTTTTTCTCTTGCTGCTTTTAGGATTATCTCTTTATACTTCACTTTTACCATTTTAATTATAATGTGTCTTGGTGTGTGCCTCTTTGAGTTCATCATATTTGAAACTCTCTGGGCTTCTTAGGCCTGAATGTCTGTTTCCTTTACAGATTAAGGAAGTTTTCAGCCACTGTATCTTCAAATAAGTTTTCTTCTCTCTTGTCCTTCAGGGACCCCCTATAATGTGAATGTTATTCTGTTTGATGTTGTCCCAAAGGTTCCTTAAAGTATCTTCACTATTTTAAATTCTGTTTTCGTTTTGCTGCTCTGTCTGGGTGAGTTCCATTGCTTTGTTTTCCAGCTCATTGATTCATTCCTCTACTTCATCCAACCTGCTGTTGAATCCCTCTGGTGTATTTTTCAGTTCAATTATAACTTGTTTGGCATTTTTTAATATTTTCTGTCTCTTTGTTGAAGTTCTCACTGTGTTGTCCATTCATTTCCCAAGTTCAGCGAGCATCTTTATGACCAATTACTTTTAACATTTTACCAGGTAGATTGCTTATCTATGTTTTCTTTAGATCATTTTCTGAGGTTTTGTCTTGTTGTTTTGATAGGAACATATTTCTGTGTCTCCTCATTTTGCCTAATTCTCTGTTTTTGTTTTTATGTACTGGGTAAATCTGCTGCCTCTCCCAGTCTTAAAGGAGTACACTTATGTAGGATATGTCCTGTGAGGCTCAGAAGTGCACTCCCAACTGGCCAACAGAGCCAGATGCTCAGGTGATGTCTCCTATGTGGGCTGCATACACTCTCCTGTTGTGGTAGGGCTGCAGCTGCTGTTGCAGTCCACTGGTGGGCAGGGATAGTCCCTGGAATGGCTCTGGAACCCAGCCATGGCAGCTGCTGGGCATTGATGGACAGAGCTGGACCTCAGAACTGCTATGGGGCCCGGCCATGGATGCTGCCAGGTGCTGGTGGGCATGGTTATTGCCCAATCAGCTGTAAGTCCTGGCTAGGTTGCAGGGATGAGCAAGGCTCTCTGCAGGTGTGCCCACTGGGGCTAACAGGTTAGATGGAGATTTCCAAAATGCAACCTGTGCTGCCATTAACAAGGTGGCTCCTGCCAGTGTCTCAGTCCCCAGAGAGAGCATTCCAACTTGTCCCTGCCTCTCCAGCAGATACTTCAAAGTTAGTAAGTGGATCCCCTTTACCTATGGTCCATGCAATTTTCAATCTAATGCTTTTGTGCTGGTTTTGGGGTCAAGTCTGTGTGCAAGCCCTTTAAGAGTGAGTTTCCCATTCCCTATAGTTTTAATAGTTTTCCTGGATTTCCCATTGATTTTCAAACCCAGGTGTTTTGGAAGCTCATCTCTTCTGTGCAAGATCTAAGGGTTGGGATGTCTGATGTGGAGCTCAAATCTCTTGCTTCTCAGGGAAAATAATCTTACCTTTGTGATCCTTCCTGACTGTGGATCACCAAGGCTGGGATATGGTTTTTTCCTCAGCATGACCATATCTCAGTTTTTCCTACTTATCTCAATGATACCCCTTTTACCCTTTGTTGTGGAGGCTCTGTTCATCCACTTTTCATGTCCCTTTCAGAGAGAATTATTCCATATGTAGTTGCAGATTTGTTGTGTCTTTGGGAGAAGATGAGTTCAGGATCTTTGTAGGCCACAATCTTGAACACACCTCCTGGGCCAATTTTGATATTTAATTTTCACCTGATAGGTTGACAAGTAAAAGTGAGTAGTGTCTTTAGAACACATGTATGCCTATTTTCAGGGGATGCTCGTGTTTCAACTTATAAATAAAATCTGGTTGGCTTAATTTTCTATTTAATACATGAAAAAGTGACTATTTCATGCATGTAGGGCTACAGGTGATTAAAAAAACCTATAAAATCTCATATTTTTTATTTTCCTGGAAGGATTTATGGGAAAAGGACTATGTAATTTGTTCCCAAAGACTGGCTGACAAAAATTTAATGGAGCTTAAACTGTTCTTTCTGTATCTTTATGTTTTCTGTTTTTTAATTTCTTCCATTTAACCAAATGCTACAACCAAGAAACATAATCTGTCTGGAGCATTACCACAAGCTCTCTGTGTTCCTCCAAGGAATTTGGCCTCCTCATTGGTATGTCATATGTAACACCAGTAAATGGTTTTTTAGCCAGTTGTGCTTACCTTAGGGCTCAGTTTTCAGAGAATCTGGGTATTTCAGAGTAACTGAAGGAGGCCAGTGTTCATCATGGGCCATGAAAATGAGCTTTATTATAACTTTCCCTAAGTTGTCAACTAGATGTAAAGTACCATTGCAAGCAGCTTTCACTGGGTTCTTGCAAAGATGAAGAGAAAAGAAAATAACCTTCAACAAAATTGGTCTTCTGTTTCTCCAGCATCCCTTTCTGTCTCACTTTTATCTCCATGTCAGCCTTTCTTTTAGTTTGAGACCCATTGTTTTTCTCCTTTCAAACCCTCTGCACCAATTAAAATTAAAATTAAAATTAAAATTAAAATTAAAATTAAAAAGGTCCTGATGTTATCATTTGCATTTGGTCAAACCTCATTTTTCTTTATGTTAGCTAATCCAGGTTTTTCTATTTTTAAGTATAACTTATATTTTCCTAGGCCTCACCCACCAACCTATAAGGCAAATTAAATCACTGATTTCTTGATCTGACCTGCTAGAATAAGATTCTCTATACTCCCACCCCAATCAAAACCTCACCCCATTTTCACCCTTGGAGTCTTTCAGGATGTTTTGTATGCTCAGAGGTAAGTCTGCTCATGTTCCTCCATCTGCCTTCCTGTTATATCCTTACTTACCTCAAAAGCAATTTGAAAGAGGTGCCACCCCACTACCTTGGCTGCTGAAAACCTTTGTGGGAATGCTACCTCCCTGACTAGGGTAAAATCCATGCATTTTTTTCCCCAACTGCACTACTTCAAGGTATCAAGTTGCAGTTTACTTCTTTCAGTTCCCACTGTGTTCAAGGTACTATATGGTATTTTGTGAACTAATGGGTCGAATGTCCCCCAAGTTGTTGCAATTTGTCAGCTGGGCCCTTAAACAATTTTGCTTTGGCCTTTGATCTTACAAAATCCATTTTAAAGACAGTTCCTTTGGCTTCTACCTCCCATTTTGCTTTTCTTTTCTTTTCTTTTTTTTATAAGAAGATAAGAACTTATTGATACAATTAAAGCCTTTAGTCTACACCTCCTGTTCTCTTTCTATCTTTTCCTTCCTAGAGGTGACCATGATCACCTGAAACTCATGGTTACTTTCCTCAATTATATTGTTTGTTATTACTACATAGTATAAATCCATAAATAATATTTCACATTGTTATGTATATTTTACACTTTATGTAATTGGTATTATACGATATCCATTGTTATTCTATTTAACTTTTTTTTTGCTTAGTTTGCTTACATTTTTGAGATTTATCTGTGTTGATGCATATAGTTCTGTTTATACTCCATTGTAGGACAATGTCACAATGTATTTGTCCATCTCTCTGTTGGATGATATTTGTTTCCAGCTTTTAGCTATTAACTACTGCAAAAAAATGCTTTAATAATTTTTTTTTTCCTTCTAAAGGGATTTGAAACAATTGTAGTGTGGAAAACTTAGAATAAGGAGGTATTCTTCAGAGATTGTGGTTATAGCTGTCACTGAAGGTACTTGGGGTGGGGTATAGTTTGGGAAAAGGACGGTAAGAAGAAAGAGTTGCTCTCCTGGAATATTCCTTCCTTTTCTCTTATCTTCTCCCTGACTCTAACAATGTTTGCCTCTCCTCTTTCTGCCACTAAGGTTCTCGTATATTACCAATCCAGATCCCATCTAATCTCTTATAGTAGAAATAGTCTGCTTTTGGAATTTCTACCTCTATGAAAGTTTAAACGAAGTGGTATAACCCAACTAAACTTTATTTTTCTGATCCATAAAAATTAAAATGATATTAATGACTTAAGAGTGTTATTGTGAGGAATGAAAGATAACATCTGGGGCCTTATGGCAGACTGGACTCTTCCCAAAGATAGCTGGAGTAGATCCCCTCCTGTTGAATCTGGGGGGGCTCTGTGACTTAGGCCCTCTTAACATGATTTCTCCAGCAGAGGATCAACTTTTTAAATGGAGGCTCAGGCCTCTAAGAGATTATTTCTGGAGAAAGAAAGTAGAAGGTGTCAGTCTCGAGGCCTGAGCCTGGAAATCGGTAAAGTTTCTTTCACCATATTCCATTAGTCAAAGCATCAATAGATGACTGGAATAGCCTCCTAAATGATCTCTTCAATCATAAATTCTTTCTTTCTTTCAAACCTATTAATAATTTCCCATCGCATTTAATATAAAATAACTTTACATGTTTAAGGCTCTGAATGATTGTTTCCCTGTCTACTTCTCTAAACTCATTTCATATCACTTTCCCCTGTTCACTATGCTTCAGCTTTGGTCCAGTTCTTTTGCAGGTAACAGACCACCCAAAAACTCCGTGGTTTAAAGCAACTATTTTTTATCTCACATTTCTGTGGTGTGGGGGTTCAGGGGATTAGGAGTGTTGTTCTTCTGTTTTTGCCACTCATGCAGCTGTATTCAACCAGAGGATCAGCAGGAAGCAAAGTTCAATTGGGACTCTGAGATGACAGGGCTTTGCTCTCCAAGTGGTATTTCCATTTGAAGAAGGAAAGACCAGACAGGGCTCTCTCTCATGGCTCATCTCTGTTCCAAATAAGCACTTACCAAACTTATGTTGTTCATGGATGTCCCATTGGCCAAAGAAGTCATGTGGCCAAGCCCAAAGTCAATGTGGGAGAGAGCTTCATAAGAGCATGGATACCAGGAGGCAAGATTCATTGGGGGCCATTAATGTGACAAGATCCAAAGGCCTGATTTCATTTCCTGGAATCCACCAAGTTCTTTTCTACTTTAGGGTCTTTCCATAGTTTCTTTTTTTAGGCATTCAACAAATATTTAGATACCCACAGGTACTGGACAAAGTGCTCAGGGCTCTTACGAGGTTTTCCTTCTAAAGAGGGGAAACACACAGTAAACAAGTGCAACGACAAACAAGATAATTTTAGATGGTGATAAGAGCTCTGAAGAAATAAATCAGGGTAGTGGGTAGAAAGTGACTGGCAAAAGTGGAGAAGTTAAGTTTAGCAAGGTCAGGAAGATCTGAGCGGATGGCACTGAATCTGAAATCCGAATGATGAGAAGGAGCCAGCCACAGGGCGTTACAGGCAAGGAATATTCCAGGCAGAAGAAATAGCTACTGTACCTCCACCACTACCCTCCCTGGCCACCTCCTGACTTCCTCTTTACACAGCTGCTGCCTTCTCATCTCAGCTTGAAGATCACTATTTTCAATAGGCTTTCTCTGTCTGCCTAATCTAACGTAGCCTATTCTTGCCCTCACTACTCCCTACCCAGTTTACTCTCTTAAAGAATTTACAATTTTCAGTAATTTGCTTGTTGTTTACTTATTTATTATAATTCCCCAATAAGCTATAACACCCATATAAAATAGGGTCATGCCCCAAGATTTCTTGAATATTTTCATAGAACAATGATTATTCAGCATTCAAAGATAATTGCTAAATGAATAAATAAAAGAATTAACATAGTTAGTACCAGTCTGAAAGTGTGACTACAAATGCCTGGAGTGGGACATCTTCATATGTCCGATTCCTGATGGGTCCAGACTACTGTTGTCCTTCTCATTCCAGGTTGGTTTTGGACTATCCACTTTCTGGAGATTTCATTTTCAGAAGCTCTTTGGAACTTCCAGGACTCTGAGCTTAGGTCAGCACTGCACTGTCTACCCTAACAGGTTTCCATAAATTTAAATTCCAGAAAGGGAGCTTTGGGGTATTGATCCTTATTCCTTAAAGAACTCTCCTGGGATTCTTATACTAAATTCCTCTCTCTCTCTCTGGCTACTTTCAAATTCTTCATTGAAAAATAAAAGATTTTAATTCTATTTCATTAGACTACACCTCCATAAACAATGATAACAGCTGTCAATCATCCTAGTTTGCTTACCAGGTACCAGATACTTGAAACATAATTTAGCCCTCACTACAGTCCTGCAAGGTAGGAATTCTTTTCCTCATTTTTCAGATGAGGTAACAGAGACTTACAGAGGTCAAGAAACGTCCACAGTGTCATCTAAGGATTAAATGGTAGAGCAGGTATTTAGACCCTTGAGTCTAGATCTGACTGTTTTCCTACCACCCACATTGCCGTTGTGTTGACGCACTCAACATAGGAGAGGGAAATACAGGTCCACTATGACTTGCTTCCAACCCTGAAATCCCAAACTTTCTGAAAACCAAGTTTTTCTGCAAAAATCTGACCTGACTTGACCTGAACTCATTTGTGAACAAAACTTGACCTGAACTGATATGAAGCTAATTATAGTCCTTATTTATTCCACTTATTATGACAGCTTACACAGTTTGCTATAAAAATAGTAATGTGTTAAATTACAGGGTGCTCCACCAGGCACCACTAAGGGCATTAATATATAATATTTGCATTGTAATGCTCTTATAAAATCTGAAACATTCTACAGTCTGAAGCACATGTGGTCCCAAGTGTTTCAGATGAGCAACTGGTAATCTGTTATATTTGTGAATGATTCTATAGTCCACAAAGCTTTTTCAAAGTTGAAGTAATTTTGTATCATTTTCCTCCCATGCACAAAGAGGAATTTAGGGAATTTTCTAATGTGCCTTATCTTCTTGCTTTCTTTAAAGTAACTTCATTCTGTGATTCCAAGGTATTAGCTGTACTTGATCCCAAGAGAAGTTTGGGATCATTTGTTCAAGCAAAAAGACATTTAATTTTAAAATTAAATAACATGTTAAAGGGGAAAGGTGAGGGCCAAAAAAGTATACAGAGAATACTATCTGTACTTTTTGAAAGAGAAAAAATATGCAGTTATTTTCATGTATATGCATCAACTAGAAGAGTATGAGCAAAATTGATAACTTTGGTTCTCTCTGGGATGATGGGAGGGAGATTTTTTTATTTTATACCCTTTCATAAGTTTAGAATAATATGAACTTATTATCCATTCAAAAAATTAAAGTCGTAAATAAATATATCCATGAATGATTTTTCACAATGTGTGAGAGACGCAAGGCATAAATGCTACCCAAGTCAGCTGAGTTACAAGCGCACAGCTTGGCATTAGTCATTGGTGTGGCACATAATAAATGGCTCATGTTCTTCTTGCTTTCACCTTTTTCCCATTTAGGCCAGATGTTTTTCCACACATTTTTGACCACTGAAGAGCACACACTGGCCTTTGTTTTTGGCTCATGCCAGGCTGCACTATCCCTCTGTCGCTTAGGTCCCTGGACAGTATTCTTCTCTGGCAAATACTCTCAGCCTCTGGTCTAAGTGGTCATCTGAACCTGAATTGAACTAATGGTCACAGAACAGGATAGAATAAGAGGATTCTGGATGAGAAGCTGGGCTAAGCTGGCAGGCAGGGGATGGGCAGAGAAGGCACATGGGTCCTGAAGCAGGCAGCAGTCCATCTGTGATGGCCAGCCCCAGACAAAGACAAGGTCAGAGTCCAGATGGGAGGTCCAGAGAGTGAAGCTTCTCTGGATGGCATCGGATAGAACTGAACCTGGGCGTACAAGTGTAGGTTTGACATTCAAGCCAGGCACTAAAAACAGAGTTAAACTTCCAGAAAAGATAGGTTCACACATGTTTACTCCAGAATGGAACTATGACATCCCCTCTGGACTGATTTTAAGCACTTTTCCTCCTGAGGACAAATCAGAGAGGGGCAGGAATCTGTAAGTGTTGCTTGTAACATGCAGTGAATGTGATTCTCTCCCCACTCACATGCAGTGTTGTCCAGCCCAATTTTATACTCTAAGGAGTGATGGGTCACCGAAATTCCAACAAACTTTCACTGTCCATCGCCTGGAGTTGGGTTGAATGATCTGGGGGCAGCCCTGATGATTAAGGAGGCAGGCTGGTGACCTTAATGGAAGTGTGTGAGCAATTATGAGTCACAAAATCAATCCATAGCTCATTTTGACAACCATAAGTTGTGGTGCCCGACTGCCGTGGTACCATTTGTCTTATGCTTTGTTCATATTATGATGAGGGGATTAAGTTGTGCTCAATTTAGCTTTCTCTAGACACTGCAATTCAAGTCTTCAGTGAGTAGCTGTATTTCAATCCTACTAAATTTAATAGATTTAAATATTTTTTTCAAGTGCATGCATTGATCATCAATCTTTGCATTGGCTCAAGCAGCCTTACCAGTAACAAAAATAATATATCACTATCTTACCTCTAGGTTCTCTGAAGAGGTAGTGGAAAGAATTGGATTTTCAAGCTCACTTTGGAAGAGGCAAGTAGGAAGGAGACTGAAAGCAGATTGTAAATCAGTTGGTTTAGGCAGGACACCTGCCCCGTCAGTCTCAGCTACATCCAAATGGAAAAATGGGTGATCTAGGATTACCCTCGCGCAATGCCAATGGCCAAGGCACTGAAAGGTCACATCTATTATGGTTGGCGTTTCTCTCCTCACTGGGCTGTTTTTTGAGTGGATGTCATACTCATCTCATACAGAAGGCATGTTCATCATGCCAGAACATTGCTGCTAATATTTGATCTAATAAAAGTCACCCTATCTTTTCTTCAAGCTTTATGATGTTTAGTGGCTGCTAAATGATGATTTCCTTTCTTCCTCACCACTCCAACTTTATGTTTTAATGACTTGAATTCTTGAGCAAAGTTTTATTTGACACCTCTTATTTTAAACTTAGAATGATTCTTTTAAAAATGTAGTAACCAAAATAAATGGCACAATCAGCCTTATTTCCAGAAGTGATTTTATGTTAATAGTTGAGGTTCCTTTGAAAGGAGCCACTGGCCTTTACTAATAATATCATGCTCACCAGCAAACAACTTGGCACTATATGTGTAGTATCAGAAGTTGGGGGAGGACTAGAAACACAGTCTTAACCAAAAAACAAAATTAGGATTGAAAAGTGTAGCAACAGCTGGTGCCAGCTGCAAGCAACCGCACAGTTGAATCGTGTCCAACTCTGAGGGGGATCTCTGAGAACTCTTGGAGCCTGCAACAGGAGCAACAAAAGACCACATTGTAAGAATGTCAAATGTAAACCCAGCTAGCTAGCACCTCCAGAAATTACCAACAGGAGGAACTGATAACATTGCCAGGAATTCATCTTCCCCAGATCAAATCACTGCATAAAACAGCCCTATTTGTTCTAGGAAGTTTATGCTCATAAGCTTCATTCTAACTGGAGCTTCGTTCTTAGCCACTAAGGCCCTTAAGGAGTCCTTTGGACTCTGTGGGTCTCCATTTTAAAAGCATTACTGACATGAACCTGGGGAAGTGTTTTTCCTGGAGTTCTTTCTCACCAGACTGGTTCCGGCTGCCTCCTGGGTGATGACGGAAAACTAAGGCACTAATCTACATGTCTTTGCCTCATTTTGTAATCCTCAGGCAGTTGCACAAAGGTTGTGTGGAACTTTACCAAGTAGTTAAAGGCACAGTCTGGGACAATCTTAAAGGACTTAGGCTTGTTACTGAACTACCTAACTATTGCATATTAAGGAACACAGGCCACAGGCCAGATAAACGAGGTGTAAGGGAACGCAATCAACACCTTTTCACTCTCAACCCTGAAGTTTGGAAACCCAAGGCCTTTCAAGTCAACAGTTGAGAACTGTTGCCCAAGTAGCCTCTCCAAATTTTTCTGATTCCAGAAAGGAGCCCTAAGAAACTACAGGAAAAGACCCTGTGCACTCTCACTATGTGAGTCAGTGCTGAAGGAAGAGTTATATTTTACCAGAGATCTTCAAGAGTTCTTAATATTCTTCACTTACTTGTAGCCAAGTCTATCTTTGAGATCAGCTTAGTATAAGTTATATATTTAAGTAGCTCTCATTTGCTTAGAGCAACTTTTTAAAAAATTTAAAGAAAAGCAGAGAAAAGTCAGAATAAGACATATGGCCTTTAGCAACTAAATTATGCAAGTAATCTGTTTAGAGGAGACAGGATCTGGAAGGACTTTCATTAAAATCTTGCTATTTAGCCTTTAGCTAAAAGAACAACGATTGTTTTTGAAATTTTGTTGTAGGGAATCTAATATAAATTTACTTTTTCTTCCTCCAGCCCTAGAAATATAAGGGAGGAGGATCTATTATGTTCCATCCTGTGCTCTGATCCTTCACCCTAGGACTAGAAGAAATAAAGTAGATTTTTGTGGAAATGTAGAGATGTATGTTCACGAGCTACACTGCAACCAGGGAGTTGAAATCATGTGTAGCTTGGTTTCTCTACAGAAATGTTAGAAGGGTAGACACCGAAAGAACATCAAGAAGGATGTGTGATGGCTCTGTGGGCCTGGACAGCCTGGCTGTGGAGATGCAAAAACCCACAGCAGCCATCATTCAGGAAAGATGATGGCCCGTATAGCACCCTGACCCCTCCCATGGACAAATAAACCAAGCCCTGTCTATGTTGACATTAAGAAGTCTATTTTAAGGAAAATACAAAGACTGTTTGGGAGGTAATAACTAAACATATCACTGAACTCTTTTTTAATAATGAAGTACAAAGTGAAAGAAACACTATTTTTAGTTTGATTTTATAATTCGTCACTGGAAAGGATGCTTGATACAGAGCTTGAAGACACTGTTCTAACACTTACATCTGACTTTGGGTAAGTAGCTTAACTTTCTCATCTGTGAAAGCCTCTTTCTTCATTTTGAAAGAGGGATACTAACATTTGTTCTACTCAGCTCACAATCTTCTTAAAAGTTATAAGTAAGATCATGTGAGTAAAATTACAGTGAGTAAAAGCCCCTTTCTATGGGCCTGTTCTAGAAGAAAGAGTTTCTTTCTTGAAAAGCATCTATAATCATTCCATTTATTTCTTACCCATTTCTTAGGAAAAAAAAAAAAAACCCTAGGGAGGATTATGTCCCATGGTTTAAAGGCTGATTAGCTAATATACTTCATCAGTCAAAGTCTTGGAAGTTCTGACACAGACCTGTGTCCTCAACTCTCAGGGTCATTTAACTCTCCCATCCAATTTAACCACAACCCACGCAGTTTTCCATTATTAGTAGTACACTCAGTGAAAATATAATAGCTATCTTTTACTGTGCATCTGCTATTTGCCTTTATCTCTAATCCTCATAAAAAAGCAAAACCTTCAAGGTGAGTACGATCATTAGCCCGCTTCACAATAAAGAAATAGAATGATTCAGAGAAATTAGGTTAGACAGATAGACAAATTTTAGTTAATGCTAACACCTGAAAATAGCTGTGACTCTAAAGAAAGTCTTTAGAGACCAAAGGAGCATTGTAGCTATGGCTTCATCTGCATTAAGTGTCCGTGTTCACTCTTTTTTTTTTTTTTAACATCTTTATTGGAGTATAATTGCTTTACAATGGTGTGTTAGTTTCTGCTTTATAACAGAGTGAATCACTCTTTTAAGATCAATAAAGGAGTTCTCTGTAATGTACTTCTTCTGTGCACTCTGAGTCATTCTGCAAACCGGTATTTCAATTAGTGGTCTTGCCGCTTTTCCTTGGTAGCCCTACTAGGACAGGAATCAGTTAAGAGAGAATTAAAATGGCAACTTCTTGCATGCAGCCATGGATATTTCCACTACTAAAAGGCATTTGGTTATTATGCTTGTCTTCACTTAACCATGTATCCGACTTGAGCATTTGATTCAAAAACCCCTGCAGAGCACGTCACCACCCTGTTGTTAGCACATTGACCCAACAGATAAAAAAGCATCAAAAAAAAAAAAAAAAAAGAATGAAAAAAAAAATTCTCCTCTGGAGGCAGGTACTAGTAAAAGCATTAAAGGATTTTTAAAATCTTATGAGGATAAAAACTAGTAAAACAGTAAATATTTTTTCAAGTGGCTGCTAATATTTGGTATTCTTCCTAAAAGAGGAAGGCATGTGAAGAAAATGACTTTCCTCTTAAAAGAGTGTTGGTAAAATTGTCCAAATGTGTTTTAAAATGTCACCTTGGAATGTTCATTAAAACAGATTCTCAGGCCTCCTGTGAAGAGATTTTGATTCAATAGGTGTTACTTCAGTATTAATAATGTGTTTCTTAATATAATCTAATGCTTAATAGGAATGCATAATAGCATCCTAATCAGGACCTAGGATCTTCAGAGGTGACTATTTATCATATCTACAGCTAACTCAACAATGAAAGGTTAGTTATTTACTATAAAGGATATTCAAAATAATTTTGTGCTCATGAAATTAGTGGTATCAAGAGTAATAAGTGACTAGAGAAAATTTGCTAAATCCATAGTTCTTACATGAACAAGATATATGAGTGGACAAGTACAATACTTGAATGCCATTGAGGTAGTATGTAAGTCTAGGCCCCATTGGGCCCCAGTGGACCCAGCTGCCTGAACCAACAACAAAGATCACCAGTCCTGATATCATCAAAGCGTGTTTGAAGTGAGTCCTTCATTCAAGGTGCTGGGTGGTGAGCCTCACTTGCAGCAAGCCCTCCTGAAACTGCAGACAAGTCACATGACTATTTTGTGCCAATTTGCTACTAATGAATGTACAATGGAGGGGGTTTGATCAGAGACTTGCTTTCATTGAAACATATCATTAGTAATTAGATTGTGAAGGCAGATTCCTATAGCCCCTGGATACGTCTAAAAAAGGCTACCAATACTTAACAGCAGAGCTTGATATATGTTAGCAATCTAAATTGCGTCAGGTCATCTCACAAAAGTAAGGGAGTGGATGAGACATGCATGTGCATTTTAATTCACATATATGTGAATCTGAGGCAGGTGATCTACAGATTATACATTAAGAAACACGGTATTAAGAGAGGACATATTCAGTTGCAAATGTGTTTTAGAAATCTAGTCTTTGATAAAAGGGTTTGAGAGCTAACAGAATTATTTGGGGAAGTCAATAGAAAATGTTTTTAAATCTTCAGATAACTTTTAGGTAGATGGACCCCAACAAAGGTTGCATGAAACATCTTAAGATAAGGTGACTGATGTGACTGACCTTCACCTCCCTTAATAGTTACATTTGAGAACTTATCTCCTTTCATGTTTACATGTGGGATTTAGTTTAATCTGTGGCAAGCAGATGTCTTTTACTCAATTGTTTGAATTTCAGGCCACATGCAATCACTCGAACTGTTTTATTTTATTTCATATATTTATATTATGTATTTACCTGAGAGTTAAAATCAAACTTTTTATTGAGGCTGAAGTTAATCATTTACATTTGTGCAGTATTTTAAGGTTCATTAAGGATTATGCATGTTATTTTCTTTTGAGATGAAAAATATTGCTTAATTATGTCATCTGTTATAGAGGAGCTCATCAATTCCCTAAACAGTTATAGGAGATAAGACAAATATTATTTTGTCTGTTTTAAAAATAAATATAAGGATGGTACAATTAATTTGTACAAGTTACCCATTCATCCAGTAGAAGAGACTCCTAACAATTAGCTTAAAAGTGCACAAGCCATAAGAACCTGCTGTATAAAAATAAATAAATAAAATCAAATTCAAAAAAATTTTTTAAATAAGTAAATTTTTTTAAAAAGGTGCACAGCCTATATTTTCAGTGTATTCAGTATATATCGTTCCAACCAGTAATTTCAATACATATGACAATCAACTAGGTATATTTAAAATGTAATGTTTTCAAAAGCAAGAAATTGTAAGAAATTGAATACCTCTATGCTGTGGATTAAAATAGTTACCTATGAGAGTTGACTAGGTTAATAAAAAATATTCATTAGTGAATTTTAAAACTGCCTTCAAAAATAAAAATAAAATGTTCCAAGGCAGGAAATATAAGGTTGAAAGTTTTTTTTTTATTACAGTAATAAAATCCATGAGTTATGGATCTGTGAAATTTCTATGTCAAAAGTTCAAACCACATTTCAAGAGTTAAGTTTTGATACTTACAAAGTGTCAAAAAAGTTGACACTTATAAAGACCAACATTCTCACTCTCCCAGCAATGACTGACAGACACAGACGGGTCACTTCATTCCTCCATTAATAGAACTGAGAGAGGAAAGGCTCTTTTTCCTTAGTTCCAAATACGAACATGAGTTCATCTCCAGCAAAACTCATTCACACACCCCTGAGTTCAGACCAGTACGTTTGGGTGGGTGCAGTCCCTGATGAGTGTTTTTTCTTCTAAGTCTTTATAGAAATACAATAATTGAAGTTTAAAATGACCACTTAATTGTTCTCTCTAAAGTATTTATTGAACACCACTGTTTTCCATGCAGTGATTTAAAAAAATAAAATGGTCCATCATTATCCAGGTGTCATTATAGAGATGGTTATAGATATTAAGCAAGTAAACAAATGAATTTCAGGATGTAACAAATGCTATGAAAGAAAGAAGACGACTGAATTAATAGAGTGACTGAGAAGCAGGGGGTATATTAAATTTAGATCTCAGGAAACTTGTCTCTGAGGAGGTGAAATTTGAGCCTATGTAAAGATCTGGATACAGAGGCATCCAGACAGAGGGGACAGCAAGTGCAAAAGTCCTAAAATGGGAACAAGCTTGGTATGGATGGAGACAAAGACATCCACTGGGAAGAATAAAGTTGGTAAGACATCTTGTTACAAGTGGAGAGAAAGATCAGTTTGGAAGAAATAATAGCTGTGAAATCCAGATAAACCATCCTGCCATTTAAACTGATTTCAGCAGAATTTCCAATTGTCTTACTGCAGAAATGTACAAGATAATATAACCATTTTCCATGACCCACTTCTCCACTAGAAATAAGCTTTCTCTTGTCACCCTAAACAATATCAATTCTGGAGAAGCAGGGAAATTAGGGAGCAAAGTGAGAGTTATGTCAAATTTAATAAACATGACACGATTTCACTATGTATATTTCCTTATTTTAGGGAAAATATGGGTCCCAGGGAAGCCACCTATCCTTATGTAATGCTAAGGATTATAGAACTGTATTGCCTTTTGGAATTTCTTTTCAGTGGCATTTAGCAGATCTCTACCATAGTTAGACACAGCACTCTTTCACATTCCTAGTTCCTTCCATACCAAAGAATTATTTTTTAATTATAAATTTAAATTTGAAACTTGTCATAATTTACTTGCCTTCATAAGAGTTCATGCTTTCAGCTTTAAAAGATTGAAGTAGGAATCAGAGGAAAATGTTCATTTAAGAGATTAGGAGAAAAAAATTCAAATAAGAAATGCTAAATATAATTTAAAATTAGCTAAACAGGGTTTTCAAATTTTGTAAAACACTGAGAAAATGTCTCTGCTTTTTTGAAAACATTTCAGGGCACTAAAAAATCTTCAACAAAGTTAGATGATGCTACTCAATAAATAAATGTAATAAGCTATTAAGTAACTTTATGTATTTGTGTATTTATGTATGTATGTATGTATTTATTTTATTGGCCACAGGCCCATGTGGGATCTTAGTTCCCCAACCAGGGACTGAACCCTCAGCCCCTGCATTGGGAGCGCAGAGTCCCAACCATTGGACTGCCAGGGAAGTCCTATTAAGTAACTTTAAAGCAAATGTTTTATAGACAGCCTGTTAAAATGGTGGTGTAATAAAATAGAGAAGAGGATGCACTTATGGGTTTTAGAGGTAACCAGCAGTGGATTCAAATCCTGGCTCTTCTCCTTGAATTTTCTGAGCCTCAGTTATTCCTCTTTAAAAGTGGGGTGAGACTAACCTAACCCTTAGGTCTACTGTGAAACTGAATTAAGTCATTATTTTAAAGGATCCGACAGATGGTAATTATTCAATGAACAATAGTCTTTTCTAACCTACTCCAGTACCCCTAGATGAGAGCACGGTGAAATAGCTCTCCTTAATAATAATAGTAAATCTTTTATCACTTTTCATAATTCTTTTTGCTTGTGTGTTTGTTGCAAGAATTTTATTTATTGTGAAAGAAGGTCAAAAGATAAAATTATGGCATATGGTTTAAGGGCAAGATAATATCAACATTTTATCTTTAAATTTTTTTTCAGTAAATATTTGGCCTCTAAAATTTCATTTCATAAGGTAAAGGAAGAAATCTTTCTTTCCCTTCTACCCTCAGCCCATTAATACATTTTCATCAAATTTGCAAATTAAACCAATGTAATTATTAAAATTAAACATTCTGCACATCAGTCTTTCAACATTTAAAAATCTCTATTTAAAGTACTACAATTTTTTTCCATATTATTGACATATAATTGACATATAACTTGATACTTCTAAGAATTACCAATTAACCAATTCTCTATCAAAATTATTTATGTAGTTTTACATTACTTTTTAAAAAACTATAGGTTTTTCCATCAGCCTACTTGCTCCTGATTCAATTGGAAGTTGTCCTTTTTTCCAAATAGGTTGATTAATATAGTAGTTTGATTTAAAGTTACTTTTAACAAAGTAGCAATTAGGAGGAGCAACTTATCTGGCAAAGAGTAGCCTGTTTCTATCACTCCATGAGCTTCTGGCCAACCTGAGACTCTGGGTCTAGAATGAAGTAGCCCAAGGGTCAAGTCTGACTACTGGTCATCTTGAGCCAGACCAGACCAGATCAACCAATCCAATCCTCCAGAAAACAGAATCAAGTGGAGGTCAATGGGCATTTGTTGACAGTGGAAGGTTAAGAAAGAGTACAAGCTTTGGAGTTAGACAGATCTAAGTTTAAACCCTAGGCTTGTAAGATATAAGCAGCCACTTACAAGCTTTGCATAACCCTGAGGAATTGTCTTCAATTTCCTCTTATGTGGAATACACATTTTAATGCCTATTTTGGCTATTGTGAGAATTAAATGAATTACTGCATATAAACTGTTTAGCCTAGCATTTGAGTAATACTGGACCTTTAATAAATGGTACCTTTAAAAAAAGTTCCCTTTTAAGTAATAGTTTCTTCTGCCTACTAAAGTGTGGAATGGAAGCTTAGGCCTCTTCCAACTTTGTTCATGAGCCATACATAGTCCATCTGCATCTGAGCTAGTTGGCTATCATTAGCCAAAAGGGACAAACAATGTGCCTCTGGTCAGCCTTGCTAAAAATTGTGCCAGATTCACTTATTTCAGAAAGCCTAGGTAGCTCAGACAATTCCAGAGTGTGAAAGGAAGTATGACTACCAAGGCATGGAAATCAGTCATTACTATGGAAGCTTATGTTTTCTGATTGTGTTTCCTCTGAGCACATTTAGAGCCTTGGAAATATGGACCTAGCCAGTCTGACACATACTAATTGGTTTTCTTTGCCTCCTTGAAAAGTCCTGTAGATCTTCTCATCACTCAACAGGTGGCAAGTCTCACCGTAGTCCAAGCTTAAATTGGACTTAAGAGAATTGTGGGCATAGAAAGAGAATTAGGGATCATCCACCTCATAGCTCACCCAGTGTGGCATTCAGCAGAGGTGTAGTAAAGAAAACAACTGCACTTGGAGGCTGAAGTCTTGGCTTCTTGGCTTCTTGCTAGTTGTGGTGAAGACCCTCAACATCTCTCAGCTACAAATGATAATTCTCACTGTATAGGATTTATGTGTGTAGTGGTGATGGTAAAATAAAACAATATGAAAGTGCTCTATAAATTGTATAGAACTATACAGAAGAAAGCTTTCTATTCCAGTAGACCTGTATTTGATGTGTAAAATAAATATTGGACCATATTTAATTTCAATATTAATAAAATCTTCTCCATTTATGAATCCCAACTCCTTTAAAAATGAAGGACTTTATTCTCATCATGTGTGTCTTTGAAATGTACCATTATGAATAATATATATTACAAATAATTAGTGATTCTGTTACCTATTTTAAATTAACATCATGATACTTGTTCTGATCAGCCTGTAAACACGCAAATTATTCTTCTTACTAAATTACTGTTGCTAGTATTGCTTAAGTGTCCAGCAAGGGTAAAAATTGGAAATCTCAAGTGTACAGTCATTTTCAGTTAGAAATTCAAAGAATCATATATGATAATACTCAGCCATATCTTCTACTAACATGAGAGAAACAGCACTTGGTTTTATAAAAGCTAAGATTTCTATATTTCTCTTTTACAATATAAGAAAATAAAACAATTAGAACTGACCTTACCCTTGTGGGCTTCTTTTAGAATACCTATTTTTTCTACATGTGTATACTTCCTGATAGGTAGAGATGATGAAATAGTAACCTATTAAGGGCAGAGACGGTTCTATAAAACCTACAAATTGTGGTTTCAGTTGTCTATTGCACATTCAGTTGCAGTCAGTTATTTCAGGTATTATCTTTGTTTTCAGAAAAAGAAAACTAAGTAGAAGATCATGGCAAATCCTGACTGGGGATATGATGGTGAAAATGGTAAGCGTTCTTCTGTTCATGTAGATCAAATAACAGCTTCTTCCCTTTTCCAATAAAAGAGATATTGAGCACTTAAAATACCTATGTAGTCATAGATTAATGGTTTGGTTTGCCTGACTTTGAATTATAATAGCTTTGCATGTATTCTTAGCAATTGTCCTTTGAGTCATTGTTGTCTACAAAATGCATTCTGTCTCTCTTCCTCTCTCTCCCTCTGTCTCTCTCTCCATATGTGTATATTAGAAATCTATTGCTATAACAGTAAAATATGTATAGTCTGATCCCACAGACTATGAGCATATTACTTGTATTGACAAATACACTATTTTATAGTATAGCATAGAAAAGGGGCATTCTCAAACATTGAATTTCCATTAAGTTAAACAGAATATCATTTAAGATCCTCAGTAAATCCTAATCTAATAAACAAAGTTATATTCCTAAAACTTGGATTTGAGCATTTGATCAAGTTTTGATTGTAAGCATATGTTTGTCCTGGTAGGTCCTGAACAGTGGGGCAAGCTGTACCCCATCGCAAATGGAAATAGACAATCTCCCATCGACATCAAAACCAGTGAAACCAAACATGATGCCTCTCTCAAACCTATCAGTGTCTCCTACAGTCCAGACACAGCCAAAGAAATCGTCAACGTGGGACATTCCTTCCATGTAAACTTTGAGGACAATGATAATCGATCAGGTGAGCCAAAAGACCCTTCTAATTTTTCTTCGACTTTACTGGGGAAATTAAAACAATAGGGCTTTAAGAAACACAAACGACCATCTGCAGTCTTTTGTGCACATGTGTAACATTGCTGGAATCTGGTGAAGTATCTTGAATTTCTAGAAAATTTACAAGTGGTAAAGATGATTTTGGGGACTCCCAGATCTGTCTTTTTTCAGTCCTTCTCCTTTACAGGGACACTATTCTATTTCTTCTTGTTTCCAATGTCTTTTTGCTCACTTCACACCCTCTGAATAAACAGTAGCTTTTCAAAAAGGTCTATGAACCATCATGAATATAAAAACTGAAAAGGCAAATATTTTCTAATCGAGATGAGGGTGGAGGATCCTAGCAGAAAACAGAGGTGAAGAATATATTTATTGTGTGTGACCAGAAAAATGGCTCCGTAACTGTGAAGTGCCAGTAAGAAAATGGTCTTGTGTGCATCTTGCATGGAACAATTCTGTGCATAAGTATACTTGTCTATATTCCCCTCTCCTTGCTAAGCCATGGTGACTGAATTATCTTCATATCCCAGAATCTAGCACATAGTAAAATTTTCAAAACTGTTTACTGAATAATTTATTAAATGACAATTCCATAAAACAACTCTACTGACAAAAGGCAAAATTTGTTTTAGCACTTTCCTACAAGGTTCTGAGCCTAAATTTTAGACACCTTGCTGCTATGTCCACTGTTAGGATTAGGTCTGGTATTATGTGTGTTTTATTAATCATATGATTGGATAGACTCTCTAAAGAAACATGGTCATTCAATGTTAGAATTTTAAAAGTGACTGTACTGTTCTACTGGAACATTCTTTTGGTCCCTGGCTAGGGATTCTCAACAAAGCTGTCAAGATACCCTCTTGTGTCCTGATCAGTTACAAGGTATGTGTTGAATAATTTGTTACTAAAAATAAATTACTAAAGATCTTGATGCATACTGCCCACTACTGTCTTTGTTAAAAGAATGAATGAATGAACTTTCAAATTAAAGCAGATTTAAGGAAAGCCCTGTAATCATATAATTCACTCATTTTCCAATATGTTTTCTTGAAGGCAGAAAAAGGTAAAATTACAGCTCATGTGCTGAGAATTATATATAACTCATGCACTATCTTAGGGTGCACCATACATATGAAGACCATCATTGTGGATGTGGGGAAAAAAACCAACAAGATGGAAACTTTGGCGCTACTGTTTGTTTTCATTTCTACTGAATCCAATTTAATGTTAGTTTATATTAAATGCAAAGATAAGCTGGAGCTTATGATTGTAACACTAACAGTAGTTTCCTTTTACTTCTAGTGCTGAAAGGCGGTCCTCTCTCTGAAAGCTATAGGCTCCATCAGTTCCATTTTCACTGGGGTGTCAAAGATGACTATGGTTCTGAGCACTTAGTGGATGGAGTCAAATATTCTGCAGAGGTAAGGTAGCTTAGCGAGTGAGTGAGAACTACACTGAGAGTCCTCCCAGAAGCAGTTCCCTTATAACATAAGACACCATTATAATGGCTCCGAATGAATGAGCATTCTGGTCCCTGAAAGGCACTCCCAGGCTCCGTTAAAATCAAATAGAGACACACTGTGTTTGGCAGTAGAGGGAAATTTTTCATGTGAAGAGGCAGGTGAACTTGGAGTCAAACTCATGAACCCCAGAATACTCTCATTTCAGAATGCCTTGAAAACTTATCTTGATGTCAGACTAGCCTCAAGGGGAAATGCTGCTCTCCTTTTAAAGCTCTGACCCCCAAATGGAACACACCATCATTCTCTTCTTATTTAAATGTTCAAGTTTGGACACACCAGTAGCATAGGTGTAGCTAGGCTGGAACACTTCAGTAAGACTCTACTAAGAGTGCAAGTTTAATCACAGGAGTCATCACAGAGTAGCATACTCTAGATGAGGGTTTGAGGTTCCCTGGCTGCAGGCCACTACCCTCTGACCTCTTGATTCGCCCCCACATGGAAGTTTGTGATCTAATTCAAGACATTCTGTCCGTATATCCATGGAAAAATAAAGAACATTTGCAGCAAACTGTCAACAGAGGGTATGGAAGACTGAAAACAAAGAACTTTTGTTCTTCGTATGTATGAATATACAATACATTTGTACCAATATAGACTGGTTGGCTTTTTTATTTTCCTTTTATAAAATGAGTTCATAACATATATAGTTTTCCAACATGCTTTTTTTTCACTTACCGATTTATCATGATCATTTTTTCAAGTCAGTAGGTTTAATTGCACCTCTTCTTTTACTGTCTGTACAATATTTCAGTGTATGCATGTGTTAGAATTTATTAGCTGAGCCCTACATATGGACAATTACAATGCTTTTTCCTTTTTGTTCTGTTGGGTTTTTTGCTTTTACCAAAGGAAAAAAAATGCTGCAATAAATACATCTGTACATATATCTTACACCCTAGTGAAAGCAATTATGTAAGGCAGATTTTCATAAGAGGGATTGTTAGATACAGGGTATATGCATTTTTCATTTTAATAGAGGATTTGGGAATAGTGTACAAATATAACTTACTTTATGTTACATTGTAAAGCCAGGCTAATAACTTTCAATGTTGCAGAAATCCATTAAATGTTTTTTTCCTATTTCTCCTTCATAAAATTGAAGGTGGACTAAAATCGAATGTGCTGAAAGCCTAAATTGGTATTAATAGCATCTTTGGAGGAGGATATTTGGTTGTATTTAAGAAATATAAACTGGTTATTCTCTCATCTAATTTGAGAAAAATAAAATTAATCCAGAGTAGAGATGACAGGCACTTAGCCACAAAGTTCAACATATGACAGATGGTGGGACGGAGGATGGAAGGGAGAGCAGGAGAAAGGGAGAGGTGGGGAGAAAGAGAGAGAGAAGAGACAGAGAAGAGGGGAAGAGGGGAAGGGAGAGGAGGGAAGGGAAGGGAAGGGAAGGGAAGGGAATGGATATATGGCATGGAGAGAATTGGTTTGATTTAGAGTGATACAAGTGACCAGATGATCACTTTACATTGGGTGGTCAGAAAAAGATTCTTTCAGAACTGGCATTTGATTTCAGCCTTAATTCAAGTCAAAATCCTGCTGTTGAAAGATTATGGGGAAGGACACCCCAGAGAAAATCAGCAGCTAATGCAAAGACTCAAAGTTGTGAACCAAGTGAAGGGGTATAATCTATGAGACGTGCAGAAAGATGGGATGTTGATAAGTGGAGAAAAGTAAGAAATTAATGACAACTGTTGTATTTTTTGGTTGAGCAATTAAATGGAAGGTGGTGCCTTTTCCTAAGAAGGGAAAATGAAACAGGTCTGGCAAGGAGGAAATCAAGAGTTCTAGTTTGGCCATATTAAATTTGAGATTCATATTAAACATCCATGTGGAGATATCAAGAAAATATCAAGAAGACATACACACATACTTGGATATACAAGTCTAGAGTTCCACAGAGAGGTTAGGCTGGAGATGTTGGCTTGAGAGGTGTCTGGATATGCTCAAGAGAATCTGCCCTTGGCCAAGACTCCAGACACTTCAGAAACCCCTTCTCATAAAGTTACTAAGTGCCTCAAGCGAGAGAAAATTAAGTTTTTGTCCCCAAACTAGTTAGCCAGAATTCCTGATCTTCTTATACCAAAGAGGTTTTTTTTAAAAAAAGGAGTAATATTGAATAGTTATGACATTGTTAGAAAAGAAATTTTACTTACTGGTTCCAGTATTTGCAACTTGCCCACTCTGTTCAACACACAGATAACCCTTCTTAAGAGTGAGAACATAGCCCTTTCCATGCCCTGGATGAAGGGTCACATAAGTTTTATCTATCAAAGCCAAGATATATCTTTATATATTAACACGTTAACGTCTAACTTACTTTTTACCTTCACAACAGTATAAATAACTACTCAACCACATTGTCATTTTTAGCTTCATATAGTTCACTGGAATTCTGCGAAGTACTCCAGCTTTGCTGAAGCTGCCTCACAGGCTGATGGTTTGGCACTTATTGGTGTTTTGGTGAAGGTGAGTTATAGAGAGTTACAGAGCTCTGCTAAAACTATTTCTTACCAATCAGACCTCAAAATAGGATGAAATAAGGCAAAAGAATATTTGGGTCTTTCTTTTTGGAAAGTTCCCCTTCTACTAATGACTGACCACAGGTGAACAAACAGTTCCCTAGTGTATTGTTAGTTTGTTTTCTCTTGGCTTTTCCCACTTGAAAAGAGAAATAAATTTCAGGTAGAGATGAAATGGGAAGGTGTTGAAGGTGAGGCTAATTTTTTTTTTATTTTTCAGCTCTTCCAAAGTCCCTTTCTTCTAAACTTCCTACCTCATAGAGTCAGGAGTTTATCAATTTAATATTTCATAAGAAAAATATATTAAGAGGATTTTTGTCCCATAAAGAACGTTCAATTGATATTTAAAATGGAAGATTTGTTCACATCCTCTGTAGGAGAGTCCCTGAAAAGTTCTATAGGGAAGTTATTATTAGAGTGGGTATATTTGGGTGACTAACTTTTGGAATTATAGTGATTCTAGTTAAGCTTTATTGAACACTTACAACATGCCATTCATTGTACTAATTATAATTAATAGAACAAAAGGTAAGAGGTTTGTTTTTGTATTACAGTTTTGCTAAATTCCTATATTTTGACTTGCATATTTTTTCTTCAGTTACTGTTTTTAATTGAAAAAAATTAACTAAATAGGATTTGACTTGATAAGAATTTTTATCTCACACTTTATTTTTTTTTAATCTCCAGGTGGGTCAGGCCAATCCAAACCTGCAGAAAGTACTTGATGCCCTAAAAGCAGTTAAAACTAAGGTAAATAGACTAATTAAGTTAGTTTAAATCAGAGAACAAGAATCCACAGAACTACAGAAGTCATTTAACTGCATATTTGATGTGAGGAGTAGGAAGGCCGAAGCAAAAACTACCAATCTGAAAATCAAGGTACTACTTAGATGTTCCTTGCTTCTGAGAAGGTCTCTGACTCAGATATTTGTTTTATTTTAGTTTTCTTTTTCATAGTTATTGGTCATCTATTTCGGCAGGATGAAGCCTGTAGAAGAATGGGTTTCATAGCTGTTCAAATTTGTTTAAAAACTATAACCAACTAAAATGTGAATTTTTTTTACATCATGGAGAAAGATATCTTTATTTTTTATCAATACAAAAATACAGAAGTTAAGGGTATTGTTTTAAAATCCCTTTAATATGCAGTGTCTGATAACCATGATTCCTCCTGTCAGCTTAAAAAAAAAAAAAGATGTATTTTCTGATATATTTAACCTCAGCTTTACTGTTTTAATAGTAAATAGTTAAATCATATGTCAGAGATATGTCATTTTCTTTCATGGTATTTTTATATAAAATAAATCTAGTTCATGTTTAGTCTAAAAAAATTAATCTTCAAATGGATACATTATAAAGTGGAAAGTCTGAAGATAAATAAGCACTCAACTCAGGAAAATAAAAAATAATATATGAAAAGAAAATAGAAGGAAATAATTAAAGAAGATGAAGCAAAACATTAATAAAATAAGAAAGAAAATGAACAAATACAAGGTAAAATTTTATTAATAAAATGAAAAGTTGATTCTTTGGAAAAAAACAACCAAAAAACACACTTTTGGCAAGTTTGATGATGGAAAAAAAGGTACACATACAAAAAATTTATTAGAAATAAGGAATTGGGTCATAATTAAAGATGTGGTAAAAAGTTTTAAAAGAGAAAAATTTGTGCACTTGAACAACATGGGTTTGAACTACACAGGTCCACTTATTCGTGGATTTTTTTTTTGATAAATACATGCTATAGCACTACAAAATTGCCACTTAATTGAATCTGCTGATGCACAACTGTGGTTATGAGGGATGACCATAAAGTTATACATGGATTTTTGACTGTGCAGGGGGTCAGCACTCCTAACCCCCACATTGTTCAAGGGTCAGCTGTATAACACTATACCAGTAAATTTGAAACTTTAGATTAAAAGGATGAATTTCTAGGAAAATGCAGAGAAACTGACTCAAAATGTGTTGAAAGCCTAAACAGATCAAGAATCTAAAAAGAAATTGAAAAAATAGTAAAAAATGTATCTAATGAAAGAAAACTCTAGGCCCAGACCACTTTATGAGGAAGTGTTATACAACTTTTAAGAAACAATCATGCCACTGTTAACTAAACTGCTCAAATGAGGGGACAGAAAACTTTATTTTGATTTAATTAAATGAAACCTAATACCCAAACTGGGTAAGAACACCACAAAAAGGAAATCATAGGCTAATCTTTCTTAGAAATATAGCTAAAAGAAATATTGAAATCGATTACAGCAAATCATATTCAACAGTATATTAAAAGAGTAATGCTTCCAAACTAGTAGACTTTATCCCCAGAATGCAAGGATGGTTTGATATTAGACTATCTTCCAATATATGTCAGTACAGTAACAAATTAAAGATGAAAAACCATATTACAAACTTGTTAGATGCTTGAAAAGCATTTGATAAAAATTCAATGCCAATTCCTGAAGATAAAAAAAGAAAGAAATGTCTCTGAAAACTTATTGAACTTAAGAAAGAATATCACGTACCAACTTGGATCAAACATCAAACTTAGTAGTGAAATATTTGAAGCCTTTCAATTTCAATCAAGAACAAGACCAGGGTGTCAACTGTGACCACCACAACTGACAATTACGATGAATGTCCTAATCAATGTAATAAAGAAAGAAAAAAAAATAAGAGTACATATTTGGATAAATATTAGGGAAAAAAAGACAAATCTATCCTCAAGTGCAGAGGATATGATCATTGACATCCACCTGGAAAATACAAATCAAACAGGTAAAAAACAGAATTAATACACAAGTTTAATAAAGTTGTCTACATAAAATATTAGCATACAAATACCAATTCATTTTCTATACACCAATATAACCAATCAGAAAAGAAAATATGAATAAATAGAATAAAGATAAAACATACCAATATACATGTCAATAAATATCTTTACCACTGGAACAGTATCTGGTATCGTTCCTAGAGAAGCAATAAATGTTTTATACTGGAAATTAAATATCTTTTTAAAGAATACAGATTATAAAAAATTTTTGAAACTTTGCTTGTCTTCAACCAAATGAAGAAGGAGGCAGATTGCTCAGTCAAAATTCCAGTGTAGCATATTTTCAGTCTTCTATTACTTTTATTGTTTATATCCACAAATATACCAGTCATGAAATACTATATAGTAGAAAAATTGATTAAATTCTTAGCTAAGATCTATCTATCTACTAAATAATATAACATATATGTCATATATGTAATGATGCAAATAGTTTATATCATGATATAATAATATATTACTTTTCTTTTTCTTTCAGGGCAAAAAAGCCCCATTCACAAATTTTGACCCCTCTGTTCTCCTTCCTTCATCCCGGGATTACTGGACCTACCTTGGCTCTCTGACTCATCCTCCTCTTTATGAGAGTATAATCTGGATCATCTTTAAGGAAAACATCAGTATCAGCTCAGAACAGGTAGAGTATCAAAGGTGAATGAGCGAGCATTAGAAGTGCAAAGCAGGAATACCATTTCAATTCATAGTATTATTGGGGGAAATTATTATTTCAATTAGATTTTGAAGAGTTCATTTTCCCTTCCAACTGAAAAAGATTTATTTGTGACATAAGGTCTATTGAATAATCAAAAATAAAAGTGTATTTATAAACACTTTTTTTACTTTATGTAGAAAAAATATATGAGATTCAGAACTCTTACTATTCTTTTCGCCTTAATAAGGAAAAATCCAACTTTGTTAAATATCTTCCTAAGAGTTTCAAAAACAAGAAAAAACTGGCAGTAGATGTACTATTAAGACTTTGGGGAATTGTGACTCTCAAGTGGCATATTTTGATAGCTGACATGGGTTTTTATTCTTTTTTGAAACTTAAGCTCTTAAATATTCAACAAAATATCTCATTAATTATTGTTCATAATTATGAAAATAGTAACTACCAATGATTGAGCAACTACTTTTATTAGGTTACTTATGTACGTTTTGTCAGTCAATTCTCATAACAAACCTTTAGGGCAGGCGGTGTGACCTATTGGTAACTAACGCTTCTTGAGCATATGCCATAGGCCAAACACCATTCTAAGAACTTTACATGTATTGACCCATTTAATCTTCACAACAATGCAATGAAATAGTACTATATGGAAACTGAGGCACCAAGCAGATAAGTCTCTTACCCAAGAGTGAGAAAACTAGTATCCTAATCCAGTCAATCATCGATAATTTAAGCCAAATACCTAGTGCAAAGAAATGTGAAGGAATTTTTGGCTTCCTCCTTTCCCATTTGTGAAACCATTGCAATCTTCAACCTGATTTTTTAAATATCAGTGCATCAATTATACTAGAAGAAAAGTGTTCTGTGTAACTTTAATGGCTTTTGACTCTTTAAATATTCTATCCTCCCTCCAAGCTGGCACAGTTCCGCAGTCTTCTATCAAATGTGGAAGGTGATAAAGAAGTCCCCATTAAGCACAACAACCGACCACCCCAGCCTCTGAAGGGCAGAACAGTGAAAGCTTCATTCTGATGGGCCCAGGAAGAAACTTATCCTCCCTCAAGGAACACAACTCTGCTTCTGATGTAATCCAAGAAAGCAAGTTTTAAGAAACAAGTTTATTTTAATACTAGCAAGACAGCCTACTTTCAAATTTAATCTGCAGAACTAAAAAGCTTTAATTTTTATTCTTAATGCTTAACTCAAATAGTAATCTGTAAGTTTACAAAACTTGTGCTTAAATTCAAGTCTATTTTGTTGAATTCTTTATAACGCAATTAATTTCTTAGTGATTTGTACTTAATTTCTTAGTGATTTTTATCTCTTTCCATTTTATTCATTTTAATTGAACTAATAAAATAATTGTATCCCTTTCTTCTTGTCTATTATGTACTCTATTTTTAAAAGGCATTAGGTTTCTACCCCATTTACATTCAAGAATTTTAAATGCTTTATTTGCAACATTATTTTGCCTCAAATGTAATAACTTAAGAGTAGCTTGAGATGAAATGTTGAGAATTCATTTGCTTACTCTTGAAGACAAAGACAGCTAGGATGACAATGGATTTAATATTATTATGCAGGGCCAACATTGCTATCATTTGTGTACTCTGTGATAAAAATGATATATTTCATACAGGAAATGATGCTTCTGGTTATTGCTTCCACTCCACCCCCCACCCACCATTAGCAAGGTCACTGTTTTTTTTTTTTTTTTTCCATTATTATAACTAGTTAGCTAGCATGGAGAATCTGTACTTCAAATTTGGAAGAAAAGTTACCAGTGAATTATTTATAAAAATGATAAAGTAATCATTTGGCTTAGAATCATGTAGAAATATCATATATGCTTTTAGTCAGATGTGTACTTAACCTGAAGCTGTTCTTTCTGAAGCCATATCTATATTCAGAATTCTACACATCTTGTGTCCATTGTTTAGTCTTGTGATTTACTTATTTTCTCTTCTCTGAGAAATCATATTAGAGACCAAAGAGCACATCCATTCCAATGTTCTAGTCTTGTCTAATGTCAGAATCAGTCAAAACCTCTCAATAACTGTAATCGTAGCTAAAAAGGCAGACAAAGCAGATTTTCATAGCTCTGAGGGAGCTTTTGTGTAAAGGCTGTGTTTATTTTCTACCTAAAAATCCTAGGAGACATCTTTTGATATTTTTATTTGGAGCCCAGAATTTAAGTGAATCTTCTTTAATAAAAATGTAATGGACCCAAGTAACACTTCATTTAGCTCAACCCCCATAATTTGTCTATAAAAATAAAATACTTTCTTTGCAAAAGTAATTTGCCTGTGTATATTAATATATATTTACCAGATATTGAGAAAGCATGAAACAGTTACACCTGTCCTATGACTCTCTTATTTCACTTAAGTTACCTTGATAGGATTTTAATCTACATTTATCAGTGGTCATCATGAAGGCCAAAAGAGGAGTATGAGTTTAATTCAAGAAATATATTTGCAAAAGATGCTCTTGACCTACAATGTTTGAAAGTGTTTTCTGAAAATAAATTGAATGGAAAACACAGGAAGATGGCTTCTGTAGCTGGAGTGTGATCACTGCAGGGAGACCTTCAAGATGGCGGAAGAGTAAGACGTGGAGATCACCTTCCTCCCCACAAATACATCAGAAATACATCTACACGTAGAACAACTCCTACAGAACACCTACTGAACGCTGGCAGAAGACCTCAGACTTCCCAAAAGTAAAGAAACTCCCCACATACCTGGGTAGGACAAAAGAAAAACAGAAAAAACAGAGACAAAAGAAGAGGGACGGGACCTGCACCAGTGAGAGGGAGCAGTGAAGGAGGAAAGGTTTCCACACACTAGGAAGCCCCTTCACTGGTGGAGACGGGGCATGGGCGCAGGGGAAGCTTCGGAGCCACGGAGCAGAGCGCAGCCACAGGGGTGGGGAGGGCAAAGCGGAGAGATTCCCGCACAGAGGATCGGGGCCGATCAGCATTCACCAGCCCGAGAGGCTTCTCTGCTCACCCACCGGCCAGGATGGGTGGGGCTGGGAGCTGAGGCTCGGGCTTCAGAAGTCATATCCCAGGGAGAAGACTGGGGTTGGCTACATGAACACAGCCTGAAGGGGGCTAGTGCACCACAGATAGCCGGGAGGGAGACAGGAAAAAAGTCTGGACCTGCCTAAGAGGCAAGAGACCATTGTTTCGGGGTGCGTGAGGAGAGGGGATTCAGAGCACCACCTAAACGAGCTCTAGAGACAGGCAAGATCCGCAGCTATCAGCGGGGACACCATAGATGGGCATGAAACGCTAAGGCTGCTGCTGCAGCCACCAAGAAGCCTGTGTGCAAGCACAGGTCACTATCCACACCTCCACTCCCGGGAGCCTGTGCAGCCTGCCACTGCCAGGGTCCTGTGATCCACGGACAACTTCCCCGGGAGAACACACAGTGCACAGCAGGCTGGTGCAACTCACGCTGGCCTCTCCCACTGCAGGCTCGCCCCTCATTCCGTACCCCTCCCTCCCCTCAGCCTGGTGAGTCACAGCCATCTAATCAGCTGCTCCTTTAACCCCATCCTGTCTGAGCAAAGAACAGACGCCCTCAGGCGACCTACACACCGAGGTGGGGCCAAATCCAAAGCTGAACTGCAGGAGCTGTGTAAACAAAGAAGAGAACTGGAAATCTCTCCCAGCAGCCTCAAGAGGAGCAGATTAAATCTCCACAACCCACTTGATGTACGTGCATCTGTGGAATACCTGAAGAGACAACGAATCAGCCCAAAATTGAGGCAGTGGACTTTGGGAGCAATGATACATATATATTTTTCCGTTTTCTCTTTTTCTGTGTGGCTGACAGGGTTTTGGTGCTCCAGCCTCGAGTCAGGCCTGTGCTTCTAAGGTGGGAGAGCTGAGATCAAGACATTGGTCCACCAGAGACCTCCCGGCTCCATGTAATATCAAATGGCAAAAGGTCTCCCAGAGATCTCCATCTCAACGCTAAGACCCACCTCCACTCAACAACCAGCAAGCTACAGTGCTGGACACCCTATGCCAAACAACTAGCAAAAGAGGAACACAACCTCACCCACTAGCAGAGAGGCTGCTGAAAATCATAATAAGGTCACAGACACCCAAAACACACCACCACATATGGTCCTGTCCACCAGAAAGACAAGATCCATCCACATCCACCAGAACACAGGCACCAGTCCCCTCCACCAGGAAGCCCACACAACCCACTGAACCAACCATAGCCACTGGGGTCAGACATCAAAAATAAAGGGAACTACAAACTGGCAGCCTGCAAAAAGGAGACCCCAAAAAAAGTAAGTTAAGCAAAATAAGAAGACAAAGAAACACACAGCAGATGAAGGAGCAAGGTAAAAACCCACCAGACCAAACAAATGAAGAGGAAATTGGCAGTCTACCTGAAAAAGAATTCAGAGTAAGGATAGTAAAGATGATCCAAAATCTTGGAAATAGAATGGAGAAAATACAAGAAACGTTTAACGAGGAGCTAGAAGAACTAAATAGCAAACAAACAATGATAAACAACACAATAAATGAAATTTAAAATCTCTAGAAGGGATCAATAGCAGATAAACTGAGGCAGAAGAACGGATAAGTGACCTAGAAGATAAAATAGTGGAAATAACTACTGCAGAGCAGAATAAAGAAAAAAGAATGAAAAGAATTGAGAACAGTCTCAGAGACCTCTGGGACAACATTAAATGCACCAATATTCAAATTACAGGGGTCTCAGAAGAAGAAGAGGAAAAGAAAGGGACTGAGAAAATATTTGAAGAGATTATAGTTGAAAACTTCCCTAATGTGGGAAAGGAAATAGTTAATCAAGTCCGGGAAGCGCAGAGAGTCCCATACAAGATAAATCCAAGGAGAAACAGGCCAAGACACATATTAATCAAACTATCAAATATTAAACACAAAGAAAACATATTAAAAGCAGCAAGGGAAAAACAACAAATAGCAGACAAGGGAATCCCCATAAGGTTAACAGCTGATCTTTCAGCAGAAACTCTGCAAGCCAGAAGGGAGTGGCAGGACATACTCAAATTGATGAAAGGGAAAAACCTACAACCAAGATAACTCTATCCAGCAAGGATCTCATTCAGAGTCGATGGAGAAATTAAAACCTTTAAAGTCAAGCAAAAGCTAAGAGGAATCAGCACCACCAAACCAGCTTTACAACACATGCTAAAGGAAATTCTCTAGGCAGGAAACAGAAGAGAAGGAAAAGACCTACAAAAACAAACTCAAAACAATTAAGGTAATGGTAATAGGAACATACATATCGATAATTACCTTAAATGTAAATGGATTAAATGCTCGAACCAAAAGACACAGTCTGGCTGAATGGATACAAAAACAAGACCTGTTATATGCTGTCTACAAGAGACCCACTTCAGACCTAGGGACGCATACAGACTGAAAGTGAAGGGATAGAAAAAGATATTCCATGCAAATGGAAATCAAAAGAAAGCTGGAGTAGCAATACTCATATCAGACAAAATAGACTTTAAAATAAAGACTATTACAAGAGACAAAGAAGGACACTAGATAATGATCAAGGGATCAATTCAAGAAGATATAACAATTGTAAAAATTTATGCACTCAACATAGGAGCACCTCAATACATAAGGCAAATGCTAAAAGCCATAAAAGGGGAAATCAACTGTAACACAATCATAGTAGGGGACTTTAACACCCCACTTTCGCCAATGGACAGATCATCCATAATGAAAATAAATAAGGAAACACAAGCTTTAAATGATACATTAAACAAGATGGACTTAATTGATATTTATAGGACATTCCATCCAAAAACGACAGAATACACTTTCTTCTCAACTGTTTATGGAACATTATCCAGGGTAGATCATATCTTCGGTCACAAATCAACCCTTGGTAAATTTAAGAAAATGGAAATCATATCAAGTATCTTTTCCAACCACAACGCTATGAGATAAGATATCAATTACAGGAAAAAACCTGTAAAAAATACAAACACATGGAGGCTAAAAAATATACTACTTCATAACCAAGAGATCACTGAAGAAATCAAAGAGGAAATCAAAAAATATCTAGAAACAAATGACAATGAATACACGACAACTCAAAACCTATGGGCTGCAGCAAAAGCAGTTTTAAGAAGGAAGTTTATAGCAATACAATCCTACCTCAAGAAACAAGAAACATCTGAAATAAACAACCTAACCTTACACCTAAGGCAATTAGCAGAACCTTACACCTAAAGTTAGCAGAAGGAAAGAAATCATAAATATTAGAACAGAAATAAATGAAAAAGAAATGAAGGAAACAATAGCAAAGATCAATAAAACTAAAAGCTCGTTCTTTCAGAAGATAAACAAAATTGATAAACCATTAGCCAGACTCATCAAGAAAAAAAGGGAGAAGACTCAAGTCAACAAAATCAGAAATGAAAAAGGAGAAGTAACAACTGACACTGAAGACATACAAGGGATCATGAGAGATTACTACAAGCAACTATATGCTATTAAAATGGACAACCTGGAAGAAATGGACAAATTCTTAGAAAAACACAACTTTACAAGACTGAACCAGGAAGAAATAGAAAATATAAACAGACCAATCACAAGCACTGAAATTGAGACTGTGATTAAAAATCTTCCAACAAAAAAAGCCCAGGTCCAGATGGCTTCACAGGCAAATTCTATCAAACATTTAGAGAAGAGCTAACACCTATCCTTCTCAAACTCTTCAAAAATATAGCAAAGGGAGGAACACTCCCAAACTCATTCTACGAGACCACCATCACCGTGATACCAAAACCAGACAAAGATGTCACAAAGAAAGAAAACTACAGGCCAATATCACTGATGAACATAGATGCAAAAATCCTCAACAAAATACTAACAAAAGGAATCCAGCAACACATTAAAAGGATCATACACCATGATCAAGTGGGGTTTATCCCAGGAATGCAAGGATTCTTCAGTATATGCAAATCAATCAATGTGATACACCATATTAACAAATTGAAGGAGAAAAACCATATTATCATCTCAATAGATACAGAAAAAGCTTTTTACAAATTCAACACCTTTCTTTGATAAAAACCCTCCAGAAAGTAGGAATAGAGGGAACTTACCTCAACATAATAAAGGCCATATATGACAAACCCACAGCCAACATCATTCTCAATGGTGAAAAACTGAAACCATTTCCTCTAAGATCAGGAATAAGACAAGCTTGCCCACTCTCACCACTATTATTTAACATAGTTTTGGAAGTTTTAGCTACAGCAATCAGAGAAGAAAAAGAAATAAAAGGAATCCAAGTTGGAAAAGAAGAAGTAAAGCTGTCACTGTTTGCAGATGACATGATACTATACATAGAGAATCCTAAAGATGCTACCAGAAAACTACTAGAGCTAATCAATGACTTTGGTAAAGTAGCAGGATACAAAATTAATGCACAGAAATCTCTTGCATTCCTACACACTAATGATGAAAATCTGAAAGAGAAATTAAGGAAACACTCCCATTTATCATTGCAACAGAAAGAATAAAATACCTAGGAATAAACCTACCTAAGGAGACAAAAGACCTAATGCAGAAAACTGTAAGACACTGATGAACAAAATTAAAGATGATATAAACAGATAGAGAGATATACCATGTTCTTGGATTGGAAGAATCAAAACTGTGAAAACGACTACACTACTCAAAACAATCTACAGATTCAATGCAATCCCTATCAAACTACCAATGGCATTTTTCACAGAACTAGAACAAAAAATTTCACAATTTGTATGGAAACACAAAAGACCCCGAATAGCCAAAGAAATCCTGAGAAAGAAAAACGGAGCTGGAAAAATCAGGCTCCCTGAGTTCAGACTATACTACAAAGCTACAGTAATCAAGACAGTTTGGTACTGGCACAAAAACAGAAATATAGATCAATGGAACAGGATAGAAAGGCCAGAGATAAACCCACGCACATATGGTCACCTTATCTTTGATAAAGGAGGCAAGAGCATACAATGGATGAAAGACTGCCTCTTTAATAAGTGGTGCTGGGAAAACTGGAGAGCTACATGTAAAAGAATGAAATTAGAAAACTCCCTAACACCATACACAAAAATAAACTCAAAATGGATTAAAGACCTAAATGTAAGGCCAGACACTATCAAATTCTTAGAGGAAAACATAGGCAGAACACTCTATGACATAAATCACAGCAAGATCCTTTGTGACCCACCTCCTAGAGAAATGGAAATAAAAACAAAAATAAACAAATGGGACCTAATGAAACTTAAAAGTTTTGCCAGCAAAGGAAACCATAAACAAGACGAAAGGACAGCCCTCAGAATGGGAGAAAATATTTGCAAATGAAGCAACTGACAAAGGGTTAATCTCCAAAATATACAAGCAGCTCATGCAGCCCAATATCAAAAAAACAAACAACACAATCCAAAAATGGGCAGAAGACCTAAACAGACATTTCTCCAAAGAAGCTATACAGATTGCCAACAAACACATGAAAGATGCTCAACATCACTAATCATTAGAGAAATACAAATCAAAACTACAATGAGGTATCACCTCACACCAGTCAGAATGGCCATCATCAAAATATCTTCAAACAGTAAATGCTGGAGAGGATATGGAGAAAAGGGAACCCTCTTTCACTGTTGGTGGGAATGTAAATTGATACAGCCACTATGGAGAACAGTATGGAGGTTCCTTAAAAAACTAAAAATAGAACTACCATACGACCCAGCAATCCCACTCCTGGGCATATACCTTGAGAAAACCATAATTCAAAAAGAGTCATGTACCACAATGTTCATTGCAGCTCTATTTACAATAGCCAGGATCTGGAAGCAACCTAAGTGTCCATTGACAGATGAATGGATAAAGAAGATGTGGCACATGTATACAATGGAAAGTTACTCAGCCATAGAAAGAAACGAAATTGAGTCATTTGTAGTGAGGTGGATGGACTTGGAGTCTGTCATACAGATTGAAGTAAGTCAGAAAGAGAAAAACAAATACCATATTGTAACACATATATATGCAACCTAAAAAAAAAAAAAAAAAAAAAAGAAAGGTTCTGAAGAACGTATGGGCAGGATAGAAATAAAGATGCAGACGTAGAGAATGGACTTGAGGACACGGGGAGGGGGAAGGGTAAGCTGGGTGAAGTGAGAGAGTGGCATGAACTTATATATGCTACCTAATGTAAAATAGATAGCTAGTGGGAAGCAGCCGCATAGCACAGGGAGATCAGCTCAGTGCTTTGTGACCACCTAGAGGGGTGGGATAGGGAGGGTGGGAGGGAGATGCAAGAGGGAGGAGATATGAGGATACATGTATATGTATAGCTGATTCACTTGGTTATAAATCAGAAACTAACACACCATTTTAAAGCAATTATATTCCAATAAAGATGTAAAAAAAAAGAAAATCAAAAAAAAAACAAACAAAATAAAGAATTTGTGCAATTTAAAAATAAATATCATGACAAGGACCTGAAAAGTGTTTGACTTGATGACCAATATTCTTTAAGAGGGTTAAAATGGATTCCAGGATTTAAATATAAATCTGTAAGTCTTATTATGAAAAGGGCAAAGAAGTGACAGAAGATATATAATGGCCATCAAATTTTATCCCTAAGCTAAATGCCAACTGGGAAGCATGTTTCCCCTTACTTGCTTCTGCCAAAATTTCACATATTTGGCAGAACAGACGAGTTGCATTATGGGAGCTTTCCACTCTTCTCTGAAGTAGCCGATAAAAGCAGCTGTTGAAAGGAGGTATGTGGACAGGCACTGGATCATCTGAGAATGCAACTCATATGTTTCTGTGACTCACCCTCCTGCTGTGTGCCCTATTCCCTTGCCAACTTAGGTGGAGACTTCGAACATCCTGCAAGGATTCTCTATCTCTTCCATGACTTTCTTTATGCCAAATCTATTGGACTTCTAATCATTCAGAATGACAATGCCAACTGATGGGGCTCAGCAGTAGGCTCAAGAGTAGAAGGATTCTCCTACTCCCTGCTGTTTTTTGTCTTATTTACCACCTCCCTCTTCATAAATATCATGCTGAGCATTAATGAAACCTTTTAGCTAATTTGTGAATCCAGGTAGCTCAAGATATTTTCTAAATTATTCATTTTGGTAAGCTTTAGCAAAATAACTCTAAAAACATTAAATTCATCAGAGGGAATTAGGGCAAAGGAAAGGAAGGGAGAGAAATGTTGAAAGAATTAATTTCCTGACAGAACTCAAATGAGAAAATTTTCATTTATTGTAATCCTGGTTACTCTATTATCAGTGGTTCTTCACCATTTTGTGACCACAAATTCTTATAAATATGTGATTAAAGCTATGAATCTTCTCCCTACCTCCCCCCCAAAAGTAAATAATTATATATAGCTGAAATTTTACACTGAGTTTTACAGTATGTAGGGACTCATTCCTTTCCTTCCTTCCTCATAACAAAGTCAGTCCTGGATCCCAGGATAAGATCCTGACTCTAAACTATGAAAACTGAGCTACAATGGACTCCATGTCTCTCTTGATCTCACTTCTAAATTAACATTTATTTTTGCTTTTCTACCTCATTCTTTACAGCAGATCCCTAGAGATGGAATGACAGTATATTTCCATTATAGCTCATGAATTATTTTTTTGTTGTTTTTCTATTTTCCAAATATTATTTTGAGTTGGTATGAGGTCCCACTGTGAAACAGATATAAAAAGATAAAAAAAGAAAGATAATCCAAACCTTAGTGAATTGGTTCATTTATTAGTGGGTAGACAAACAAAGAGTTACAAATGAGAGTAAAAAGGCTTAGAAGAAAAATTGTTTGGGGAAGATATCATCAGATAATACTGGGCCCAAATCACTCTGAAAGTCATCAACACACTTTGTATCTAAGACCATGAAAGCATAAAGAAATACTTATTTCAGCATTATCTTCATGATTATCTATAAATACCAAATACTTATTTACCCACTGTTCTCTTTGAGACACTGTACTAGGATTCCCTTATTACTCTTATTAGATTTGGCTATTTTAAATCTCACTAGATAGACAAAGAGACAGATAGACAAATAAGCATAGATATAAATGAATAGATAATTGCATTTATTTTAGGACTTCTCTATTTGACAAAATAGAGCAGTCCTAGAATAATAGTGGGTTATTTAACCTACTGCAAGAAGATAGTGGATTTTATATTCCTAGGCTTATATGGACACATTTATAAAGCTATGGGGAAAATGCATAAAATAAAAAGATCTTAATAGAAATGTAACATGCTTGAAAGAAGTTAGGAGAAAGGGCCTCAAGCACTCCTGCTTACAGATCTCACTTTCAATAGAGAAGCAACTCCTAGGAGTAACCTAGAGTCTTAAAGAAATGTGTATACCTTCATCTTGTATCTTCAGTATCTTTATCCTAAAAGTAAATGGATGGACAAAGGGTAATGTTTGCAGGCATTAGAATGCTCAGAGGACAAGTGCACTTACTAAACGTTTCTCAGAATGGCATCTGGACTAATCCCTTTACTATGAGAAGGTAGAAACAGCAATTATGTCAGAAAGGAATAGAGTTTAAATGGCCTTATATTTTTTCCCTCAAAGACTAAAGAATATAACTTCCTCAAATCATCAACAAATATTTTAACACCCTTTAGAAACAGATACATGCCAAGCTATTTGGGTATGTTATTTTCCATCATGTTATTAAATCACCTAAACTACCAGCAAAAACAAACAAGCATACCATGCAGGAATAATGCTTTGTTACTCAGAAAAAAAATAGACACTTATCTCACTCATACACCAAAATAAATCTGAGATGGGTTAGATTATTCAATGAAATAATTAATGTAGTATAAAAATAAGTAAATATTTAAATATACGGTTGGAGAAGAACTTTTTCTCAAAAAAAAATGCACACCAAATGTACAGATCAAGAAATAACAGAATAATTGATTGAACTATGAAAAATGTAAATATGTAGGTCAAGCAACAATAATAAAAAAAATTTAATGAAAAGGAAAGTGATAACTGGGGAAAAATTTTCAATATAAATGACATCCACAGATACAAGGTCTCTGCTATAGAAAAAGCTTTCACTAGTTATTAACATAAAAATTGAATCCCCAAGAGAAAATAGCAAGATGATATGAACAGGCAACTCTGTAAAAAAGAAAGACAGATGATTGATAAATATATGAAAAAATGCTCAATCTTAATAATCAAAGAAGTACAACTTTAAACAATGTTCTCTGATTCTTTGCATATAATATTGGTAAATAAATCCCACTACTGGGCATATACCCTGAGAAAACCATAATTCAGAAAGAGTCATGTACCAAAATATTCATTGCAGCTCTGTTTACAATAGCCAAGACATGGAAGCAACCTAGGTGTCCATCATCGGATGAATGGATAAAGAAGATGTGGCACATATATACAATGGAATATTACTCAGCCATAAAAAGAAATGAAATGGAGGTGTTTGTAATGAGGTGGATGGAGTTAGAGTCTGTCATACAGAGTGAAGTAAGTCAGAAAGAGAAAAACAAATACAGTATGCTAACACATATATATGGAATCTAAGAAAAAAAAAAAAAAAGGTCATGAGGAACCTAGTGGCAAGATGGGAATAAAGACACAGACCTACTAGAGAATGGACTTGAGGATATGGGGAGGGGGAGGGGTGAGATGTGACAGGGTGAGAGAGTGTCATGGACATACATACACTACCAAATGTAAAATAGATAGCTAGTGGGAAGCAGCCGCATAGCACAGGGAGATCAGCTCGGTGCTTTGTGACCACCTAGAGGGGTGGGATAGGGAGGGTGGGAGGGAGGGAGATGCAAGAGGGAAGAGATATGGGAACATATGTATATGTATAACTGATTCACTTTGTTATAAAGCAGAAGCTAACACACCATTGTAAAGCAATTATACTTCAATAAAGATGTTTAAAAAAAAATATTGGTAAATATTTTTAAAATAATACACAGTGTTGTCAGTGAAGTAAAGAAATAAAAACTCATACATTGCTGGAAAGAGCATAAAATATCAATAGTACAGTCTGCTCATGAATAAAGCAAAAGTTGTGTTCCAGAAGAAATTTTATTATCAAAAATTAAGTAAGTAAACTGTAAGTTCAATGTAGGAAAGGAAATTTAAATTGCAGAATTTTAGACTTGCTATAATGTGATTACCTTATCTATTACCCTCGTTCCAAAGGCTATATAAATTCTATTTATTTACGTTTATGATCCCTAAATTTATATTTTCATCTGAGATCAAGTTTCAAATTCTCTCATCCAATTGACTGTTTGATGTCTCCACTTCGTTGTCACAAGGACATCTCAACCTATTCAAAACACAACTCTTGGAACCCACCCAGACCTGGTGCCTACCAGCCCCAGTGGGCACAGAGGTGACAGGGCAGGATGGTTTGCTCACAGCCCAGGGAGCAATTGCAGGGTGGAAACAGGTAAAATATGACCATGACTAACTGATGCCACCACTGAGCTTGAAGTGATTCCTTTGGTTCTAACTTTTCAAATATAACCTTCTCTTTATCACTATAACCCTCTTTGTCTATTCTAAAAAACTAATAAACAGAAACCTCAATAAAATAGAGTCAGGAGACCAGAAGGGAGAGCTCTCATGCCCTGTGACAATAGCAGAGCCCAACAAGAAGAAGCCCCAAAGACTTACCTTCCCTGGCAAGGACTCTGTCAATGAAAAGCCAGGGATTTTGTTTACAGTAGCCTCCCAACTTCCTTTTGCCCCACTATAAAAGCCTTCTCCTTCACTTGCCATACAGCAACTTGAAGGTAGCTCACCATGGTTGAAGACCCCAAATTGCAGTCCTCTGATGATCTTGAATAAATCTGTTTTTCACCCCTGGGGAAATAACTGGCAGACTATTTGGTTTAGGTCAACATTTTGATGGCCCATTCAGGGACCAGAAAAGACCCCCATAGGCTCTGGGGCTGGTGAACAAACAGATGGGGTACCCACGATTGAGACCGCTGAGCTCACTGCTTTTCTCACTGACCCTGGAGCTTGAAGGTTTGCTTCTGTCCTGGATCCAAACTTATGCCATTCTTGTATTTCAAGCTCTCCAGGCTTTATCCAGGATCTGTTTTAAGGTTTCATCTTTCCAGTTAAGGCCTTGTTCTTTGTGTGACTACTCATTTGGCACTTTGGTCTGATTTTGAGATAAGACTGTTTCAACGGAAACTGTGCTAGTCAAGCCTTCAGCCCACTCCTTTGAAATAGGGGCTATTCTACGGGAACTGGCTGAAAATCCTTTGGCTTGGCTCCTACGCGATCAAGCTGTTCCCTTAGAACTGACTGGTATTAGGTCTGCAGATTGTTTGAATTGCAAGCTGTTTGAATTGTTTGAGCTATATGCTGTCTGTGCTGTTGAAGATTTTGAAAATACTTATTTTCTTTGAACAAAAAAAAACCTCTGAGAAATGGAATCCCAGTTATCTATATATTTCAAGGGCACATCCCCTACAGAAATTCCAGCTGATTTTTATGTTTAAAAAGTGATGTCCTTCCTCATGTGCATTTCTAGCTAAATGGACCTACCTGACCAAAAGTAGTTTAGAATACCAGTGGCCATTATGGGGAATTTTTGAAATCCCCAACTTAAATTTCTTAAAACTGAATTGCACTACAATAGTGTTAAAATTGAACAGAATGCTTATTTTGATTGATATTTGGAGGCATCCGAACATTATCAGAAACCGAAATTTACCTCTCTGAAAAATAAGATTTTAAGAATAACTGAGGCAGGCACTGTCCTCCAGCACCAGTGGTGAGCAACGAGCCAGAGCAGGAGGTGGCATGGCTGCAGCACCACAGGGAGGGCTGCACTGCTCGCCTTCTGCAGCTGTGTCTGCATCAGCTCCTCCACCATCACTGGGACACCATGCAGCTCTAGTCTGGGGTGGAAGCTGCGGCCGTTGCGTGTGGCCAGATCTGCATCCCGCCTCAGCACCCAGAGGACATGCGGGAGAGAGAATGAGCCAGAGGGACACACTGGTGCATCAGTTTGCCAGAGCATTCTTTCCCATTATAGTTTATTACAAGATTTTGAATATAACTCCGAGGCACCTCACAAACTCGGCTCTCTTGGAAGGTCATCTGCCCACCGTTCCCTCAGTGAGAGCTGTTCCAAGGATGCTGCCTTGAGAGAATAAAATGTTGAGACCGACTGAATACGTGACTGAACCCAGGCAATTGTATGGTGCAGGCACCAGTCCCTCCCACCAGAAAGCCTACACAATCTCCTGGACCAACCTCACCCACCAGGGGGCAGACAACAGAAACAAGAGGAACTATGACTCTGCAGCCTGCAGAAAGGAGACCACAAACACAGTAACTTAGACAAAATGAGAGGAGAGAGAAATAGGTTGCAGATGAAGGAGCAAGGTAAAAACTCACAGGACCAAATAAATGAAGAGGAAATAGGCAATCTACCTGAAAAAGTATTCAGAGTAATGATAGTAAAGATGATCCAAGATCTCAGAAATAGAATGGAGGCATGGATCAAAAAGATACAAGAAATGTTTAACAAGTACCTAGAAGAACTAAAGAACAAACAATCAGTAATGAACAACACAATAACTGAAATGAAAAATACACTAGAAGGAATCAACAGCAGAATAACTGAGGCAGAAGAACAGATAAGTGAGCTGGAAGATAGAATGGTGGAAATAACTGCTGCAGAGCAGAATAAAGAGAAAAGAATGAAAAGAAATGAGGACAGTCTCAGAGACCTCTGGGACAACATTAAATGCACCAACATTCGAATTATACACAACCCAGAAGAAGAGAAGGAGAAAGCATCTGAGAAAATATTTGAAGAGATTATAGTTGAAAACTTCCCTAACATGGGAAAAGAAATAATCAACCAAGTCCAGGAATCACAGAGAGTCCCATATAGGATAAACCCAAGGAGAAACATGCCAAGACACATATTAATCAAACTAACAAAAATTAAATACAAAGACAAAATATTAAAAGGAGCAAAGGAAATGCGACAAATAACAGACAGGGGAATCCCCATAAGGTTAACAGCTGATCTTTCAGCAGAAAGTCTGAAAGCCAGAAGGGAGTGGCAGGACATATTTAAAGTGATGAAAGGGAAAAACCTACAATGAAGATTACTCTACCTAGCAAGGCTCTCATTCAGAGTCAAAGGAGAAATTAAAACCCTTACAGACAGTCAAAAGTTAAGAGAATTCAGCACCACCAAACCAGCTTTACAATAAATGCTAAAGGAACTTCTCTAGGCGGGAAACACAAGAGAAGAAAAAGACCTACAAAAACAAACCCCAAACAATTAACAAAATGGTAATAGGGACATACATATTGACAATTACCTTAAATGTAAATGGATTAAATGCTCCAAACAAAAGACACAGACTGGCTGAATGGATACAAAAACAAGATCTGTATATATGCTGTCTACAAGAGACTTGTTTCATACCGAGGGACACATACAGACTGAAAGCGAGGGGATGGAAAAAGATAATCCATGCAAATGGATATCAAAAGAAAGCTGGGGTAACAATACTCATATCAGCCAAAATAGACTTTAAAATAGAGACTATTACAAGAGACAAGGAAGGAAACTACATAATGATCAAGGGATCAATCCAAGAAGAAGACATAACAATTGTAAATATTTATGCACCCAACATAGGAGCACCTCAATACATAAGGTAAATGCTGACAGCCATAAATGGGGAAAGCGAGAGTAACACAATAATACTGGGGGACTTTAACACTCCACTTATACCAATGGATAGATCATCCAAACAGAAAATTAATAAACAAAAACAAGCCTTAAATGACACATTAGACCAGATAGACTTAATTGACATTTATAGGACATTCCATCTGAAAGCAGCAGAATACACTTTCTTCTCAAGTGCACATGGAAGATCTCTAGGATAGATCACATCTTGGCTCACAAATTGAGCCTCAGTAAATTTAAGAAAATTGAGATTGTATCAAGCATCTTTTCTGACCACAATGCTATGAGATTAGAAATCAATTACAGGGAAAAACTAAAAAACACAAACACATGGAGGCTAAACAATATGCTACTAAATAATCAAGAGGCTACTGAAGAAATCAAGGTAGAAATAAAAAAATACCTAGAAACAAATGACAACAAAAACACGATGACCCAAAATCTATGGTATGCAGCAAAAGTGGTTCTAAGAGGGACGTTTACAGCAATAAAATCCCACCTCGAGAAACAAGGAAAATCTCAAATAAACAACCTAAACGTGCACCTAAAGCTACTAAAGGAAAAAGAACAAGCAAAACCTAAAGTTTGTAGAAAGAAAGAAATCATAAAGATCAGATCAGAAATAAAGGAAAAAGAAATGAAGGAAATAATAGCAAAGATCAATGAAACTAAAAGCCGATTCTTTGACAAGATAAACAAAACTGATCAACCTTTAGCCAGACTCATCAAGAAAAAAAGGGAGAGGACTCAAATAAATAAAATTAGAAATGCAAAAGGATAAGTTACAACTGACACTGCAGAAATACAAAGGATCATAAGAGACTGCTACAAGCAACTATATGCCAATAAAATGGACAACCTGGAAGAAATGGACAAATTCTTAGAAAAGTACAACCTTCTAAGACTGAACCAGGAAGAAATCGAAAATATGAACAGACCAATCACAAGTAATGGAATTGAAACTGTGATTAAAAATCTTCCAACAAACAGAGGTCTAGGACCAGATGGCGTCACAGGTGAATTCTATCAAACATTTAGAGAAAAGCTAACAACTATCCTTCTCAAACTCTTCCAAAAAATTGTGGAGGCTGGAACACTCCCAAGCTCATTCTACAAGGTCACCATCACCCTGATACCAAAACCAGATAAAGATACTACAAAAAAAAAGAATTTTACAGACCAATATCACTGCTGAACATAGATGCAAAAGTCCTCAACAAAATACTAGCAAACCAAATCCAATAACACATGAAAAGGATCATACACCATGATGAAGTGGGATTTATCCCAGGGATGCAAGTATTCTTCAATATACACAAATCAATCAATGTGATACACCATATTAACAAATTGAAGAATAAAAACCATCTTAATAGATGCAGAAAAAGCTTTTGACAAAATTCAACACCATTTATGATAAAAACTCTCCAGAAAGTGGGCAAAGAGGGAACTTATCTCAACATAATAAAGGCCATACATGACAAACCCATAGCAAACATCATTCTCAGTGTTGAAAAATGAAAGAATTTCCTCTAATATCAGGAACAAGACAAGGGTGTCCCCTCCCGCCACTATTATTCAACATAGTTTTGGAAGTCCTAGCCATGGCAATCAGAGAAGAAAAAGAAATAAAAGGAATCCAAATTGGAAAAGAAATAAAACTGTCACTGTTTGCAGATGAAATGATACTATACATAGAAAATCCTAAAGATGCCACCAGAAAAGTAATAGAGCTAATCAGTGAATTTAGTAAAGTTGCAGGATATAAAATTAATACACAGAAATCTCCTGCATTCCTATACACTAACAATGAGACATCAGAAAGAGAGATTAAGGAAACAATCCGATTTACCATCGCATCAAAGAGAATAAAATACATAGGAATAAACCTACATAAGGAGGCAAAAGACCTGTATGCAGAAAAGTATAAGATACTGATGAAAGAAATCAAAGATGACACATACAGGTAGAGAGATATACCATGTTCTTGGATTGGAAGAATCAATATTGTCAAAATGACTATACTACCCAAAGCAATCTACAGATTCAATGCAATCCCTATCAAATTACCATTTGCATTTTTCACAGAATTAGAACAAAAAATTTTACAATTTGTATGGAAACACAAAAGACCCCGAATAGCCAAAGCAAACTTGAGAAAGAACAATGGAGCTGGAGGAATCAGGTTCCCTGACTTCAGACTATACTGCAAAGCTACAGTAATCAAAACAGTATGTTGCTGGCACAAAAACAGAAAATAGAAAACCCAGAGATAAACCTTCACACCTATGGCCACCTAATCTATGACAAAGTAGGCAAAAATATACAATGGAGAAAAAACAGTCTCTTCAATAACTAGTGCTGGGAAAACTGGACAGCTACATGTAAAAGAATCAAATTAGAACACTCTCTAACACCATACCCAGAGATAAACTCAAAATGGGTTAGAGACCTAAGTGTAAGGCCAGACACTATAAAACTCTTAGAGGAAAACATAGGCAGAACACTCTTTGACATAAATTGCAGCAAGATCTTTTTTGACCCACCTCCTAGAGTAATGAAAATAAAAACAAAACTAAACAAATGGGATCTAATTAAACTTAAAAGCTTTTGCACAGCAAAGGAAACCATAAACAAAACAACACTCAGAAGGGGAGAAGATATTTGCACACAGCAACTGACAAGTGATTAATCTCCAAAATATACAAACAGCTCATGCAGCTGTATATCAAAAAACCAAAACCCAATCAAAAAATGGGAGAAGACCTAAATAGACTTTTCTCCAAAGAAGACATACAGATGGCCAACAAATACATGAAAAGATGCTCAACATCGCTAATTATTAGAGAAATGCAAATCAAAACTACAATGAGGTATCACCTCACACTGGTTAGAATGACCATCATCAAAAAATCTACAAACAATAAATACATGGACATATATACACTACCAAATGTAAAATAGGTAGCTAGTGGGAAGCAGCTGCATAGCACAGGGAGATCAGCTCGGTGCTTTGTGACCACCTAGAGGGGTGGGATAGGGAGAGTGGGAGGGAGGGAGATGCAAGAGGGAAGAGATATGGGGATATATGTATATCTATAACTGATTTACTTTGTTATAAAGCAGAAACTAACACACCATTGTAAAGCAATTATACTCCAATAAAGATGTTTAAAATAAATAAATTAAATTAAATTTTAAAAAAGCAATAAATGCTGGAGAGGGTGTGGAGAAAAAGGAACCCTCTTACACTGTTGGTGGGAATGTAAATTGATACAGCCACTATGGAGAACAGTATGGAGGTTCCTTAAAATACTCAAAATAGACTACCATACGACCCAGCAATCTTACTCCTGGGCAAATACCCAGAGAAAACCATAATTCAAAAAGATACATGTACCCCAATATTCACTGCAGCACTGTTTACAATAGGCAAGACATGGAAGCAACCTAAATGTCCATCAACAGAAGAATGGATAAAGAAGATGTGGTACAGTACATATATACAATGGAATATTACTCAGCCATAAAAAGGAACAAAATTGGGTCATGTGTAGAGACGTGGATGAACCTAGAGACTGTCATACAGAGTGAAGTATGTCAGAAAAAGAAAAACAAGTATATTAACGCATATATGTGGAATCTAAAAATTTGGAATAGATCATCTTATTTTCAAAGCAGGAATGAGACACAGATGTAGAGAACAAAAATATGGACACCAAAGGGAAAAAGGAGAGTGGTGGGATAAACTGGGAGATTGGGATTGACATGTATATACTATTACATATAAAACAGATAACTAATGATAACCTGCTGTATAGCACAAGGAACTCTACTTGGTGCTCTGTGGTGACCTAAATGGGAAGGAAATCCAAAAAAGAGAGGATATATGTACACGTATGGCTGATTCACTTTGCTGTACAGCAGAAACTGACACAGTAGTGTAAAACAACTATACTCCAATAAAAAAAAAAAAAGAATAACTGAGGCAAACAAACTATTAAAGAAAGACAGATAAAATGGTTTCCAAAACCTCATGACTTCTTCCTTGGCTTCTTTGTCTCAGGCTTTGCTCCTGTCATTATCTTTCTCTCTCTGGTCTTGGTGCTCATGCCCCAGCCCCACCACCAGCACCATCTTCCTCCTTCCCTTGTGTGTTGCTTACACCTCCTCTATACACTCAGTTCTCCCATACTACTTCTCTCATCGAACTTACCCTTTTCTCTGGAATTCTCCCCACTCTCTTTTTCTCTAAACTTATCAGAGCCTGTCCCTTTAAAATTAAGCTTTCTGAGGATCCGGAGGCTAAACCCTTAATTTTTTATATTCCCCAGACTGAAGCTGAACTGCAAGCCATAGTCAAAGAATTTCTGAAGTAGCCAAAGAACCTCACAGATTTGTGGAGGAATTTAATATAGTCATTCAAACTTATCAACCTGGTTTCTCTGATTTGTATTAGCTAGTTCATACGCTCATTGGTGAGGGCCAGGTGCAGCATTGGATGAAAACTGCTAACTGGGAAAATCCTGAAAGATCTCTAGAATTAAAATTTGGAGACCAGCCAGCTAACTTATTATATGATCAGGTTTGGACAATTGCTAGATGACTTCATCAGACAAATCCTAGGACTTTTCAAAAGCCTGTTGATTGGAACAAAATTCAGACCTGCACACAAAAATCTGATGAATATGTTCATGGCTATTACAATTGACTTCAGATTATTTTTAAAGGAAATTCTGGTCTTCCTTCAGATATTGATTCCCTCTGAGTACCTTATGTTTATTATGTTATTATTTATCTATGTTTATTAATGGGCTGAACCAGGACCCTTCCCTTCAAGTAAAATGGGCCAGAATGGAATGAGAAACTATGTACACTGCAGATTTAGTTAATCTGGCAAATCAGCTCTCTCATACATCTAGATAAGGTACCTAAAAGGAAGACCACCAAAATTCTTAATCTTCAACTTCAGCAAATGAAAGCCCTTAAACAGAACCATTTACGCTGACAGTAGATATACTTTTAGAGAATAGCTCATGACTTTGAAATGTGGAAGCAACATAGCTTCCTTACTTTCAGTGGAAATAAAATTTTAAATAGCCCCTATATTCCGGACTTAGACACAATACTTTTACCTGCTGCTTTAGCTATTATTAAGATTTGGGGGCATTCTAAACTTGACTCTGGAAGCTAAAGGAAATCACCTTCCTGATACTTCTGCAAGGAATGCTGCCCTTAGAGGGACCAACAACAGTCAAACCTCTGTCATGCTCCAAAGGGATACTTCCCCAAATAATGATTTCAAAAAACTGACTAGAGAAGCCCAACAACTGGTCTCAGGGGAAAAAAAAAAAGGGAAATTCAACAACTGTTGGTTTGATAAAAAGAGAAGGCTCTGGTTTGGACCAAATAACAACCTAGTCCTACTGGAGACTCTAAAATTCTCACTTCTCACCACTGTACATGCATTAAACTATTGTTCTACTGAAAAAGTGATAGCCTTCATGAATCAATATTGGTGGAAAAAATTAACAAAGCCACAAAAATTGCCTGCTTCACTAGACCCACTTGTCCAAAGTACAACCCAGGGAAGCCTGTTCTTACTGCTCCAGATATTTTAAACTGCTTAATGAGCAATTTGGGATCTGGCAAATGGATTTCATACAGCTTCTTCTGTCTAATGGATATAAATATATTTTAGTCATGGTCTATATGTTTTCACACTGTCCTGAAGTCTTCCCTTAAAGACAGGCTATTGCCTCTTATGTGGCTAAAGTCCTTTTGGAAAAGATTATCCCTACCTGGGGAACCCCTCTCAAATATCAGTGATCAAAGAACCATTTTACTTGTCAGATATTTTGACAAGTGTGCACTGTTTGGCCAGTTTTACCACACTTTCACTGTGCTTACCACCCTTAATCCTCTGGTTTAGTCTAATACACTAACATCATTACTAAAACAGAATTGGCAAAATTTGTAGAGGCCTTCCAAATACCTCAGCCAAAAGCATTGTCATTTGTCTTTATAAGTCTCAGATCCACACTTTTTGGAGTTCATAAATTCTTAACCTTTGAGATAGTCACAGGATGCCCAGTGCACTTCAATCCTGCCTCCTTCGAACCACAAACCATAAAGAGAGAGATATTCCAATTATTGCAAAGGCCCAATTGCTTTTATTAAAAAGAACCATGTTTTGGTAGAGCAACCTTTTCACAGTGTGCTCTCAGGAGACGAAGACCTTAAGCATTACACCATGCAATTTGAAGATTTTGTCCATTGGAAAAGGCACCTCCAGAACTCTTCAATCTTGCTAGAGAGGCCCCTATCAGGTACTGCTAACCAACTCTTGTGCCACCAAATTCTAAGGAATAGATACTTGGATTCAGGGTACATACCTGAAAAAAGCACTGAACCCCGACTGGACCTGCACATCATCTGGTGACCTGAAAGTAAACATTATCCAGAATTGAAGCAGATGACATCTGATGACACAGCTTTCCCTAAGTATCCAGATCAGGCCTGTTAGAAGTTTGTCACCAATCCTTTGATGATGACATATGCTTTAGATGATCTCCAGTTAGACATTGATCTTTGGTCTTGATAGCATACGGATTTTAGATAAAAAGTGCTTAAGAGTTCTCCCTCCTACCTTTCCTTGTTACTCAAATGTGACTTCAATAGGTTTCCAGTCTGTGAAATTTCCCTCCAACATGAGACATTACACCCAGGAAAGGTTCTTTCTATTACTGAGGGACAAAAAGTTACTGAAACCAGGAATCTTAACACTTGATCAACAATGCATTCAGAGAAAGATATTGATCAAAGGGGGAAATGTAAAAAATTAATAAACAGAAACCTCAATCAAATAGAGTCAGGATACCAGAAGGGGGAGCCCAACAAGAAAGAAGAAAGACTCCTTTCTTGGCAAAAACTCAGCCAATGAAAAACCATGAACTTTTTGTTTACTTTAGCCCTCCCAGCTTTCTTTTCCTCTCTGTAAGAGTTCTCCTTCCTTTGCTGTATGGAACTTGCACATGGCTCACCATGGTTGCAGACCCTGAATTGTAATTCTCTGCCGATCCCAAATAACCCCCTCTTTTTTTTTTCTAAAGAAATAACTGACATTCTATTTGTTTTAGGTCAACACTGTCATCAAAAGCAAAGTGCTCTCAGACTAAGCTAAACTCCCTGTTTAGTAGTTACTTTCTGCATTTTTCTAGTCCCATTTTCCTAGGAAAAGGACTTCAATTGACCCAGCTTGGATGGAGCTCAGTGTTGGTCCTATCAACTCTGGCTGGGCACTGGATGGAGATCCCATTGAATTCATTGGCTTCCAGGAACAGATAGTCTCTGAAAGCAGATGCAGTTTAGAGAGTCATTATGAGCCAAATGGAAACCCCAAAACAGGTTACCACTGCCTTAAAGGTGAGAGAAACAAAGAAAAGAAATATTTAGACTGGTAGGTAAAGTTTAAACTGGCCATATTTTAGAAAGATGTCTCCAACTCTGAAATCTTGAATGTTCCCTAATATATGCAATGGCAATTGGGGTTCAAAAGCAGCAATTTCCTTCCACTCACTACATGAATTGAATAGCAGGTCAAGAAATTATTTTTACTTTGTAAGTGCCAGAGCTAATCATTAAGCCCAGTCCAGGAAAAAACAAGTTGTTATGATCTTCAGAAAACTAACTCAAAAGGATATCTAAGCTCTCAGATGGAACATAGATTAAACAGGGGCCTTTGTTAGTTCCATAGAAATTAGGAGCCCAGAAAGTTCTGCAACTTAAAGAACAAGTAAAGAAAAAGAAATTGATGTCCTTGGTGACATTTATCACTTTCTTAGATGTCTAAGACTCAGTGAAAGCTAAAGAGAGAAAAGATATCTGGAGAAATATTTCAAAACTAAGAGATCACTTAGCCATTTTTTCCTTTTTAAAATTGGAAAAAGAATGTATTCCTTTTTTTTTGTATTTTTGTAAATCTGCATTGTACAAGAATGATCTGTAAACTCTAAATTCCTTACCCCAGCAGCCATGTAGTGTTCTGTTGCACTAAAGGAGCAGTTAGTGAGTTCTCAATTCCGGAGAGAAAAGTCTCAAGTCAAAATTTAACTGCTCAGACAATGGCATCAAGTGTCGTTAAAAACCTGGCAAAGCTATAGTTCCATCAATAGGTTGGCTCACGTTCTTCTTGCTCATTTTTTTTTTTTTTTTTTTTTTGCTTTTCCTCCTGGTACTTTTCTTGTAATATTTTTTCCTTTGGTTTCACCAGGAAACTGAAACACATCAAGCCCCTCCTTTACTCTATTTCAGGTCTTTGTTTTACCCTGAATTACTATTGGTAAAATGGCTTTCAAACATTTTCCGTACCTGAACCCTGAGGTTAATTAAAGTTCTTCCTCCTCAAGGTGGTCTCCCCCAGCCAGAGTTGTCAGGCTCCCCATTATATGCTCTCATGACACCCTATACTTCTTGACAGTACTTAATACAGTTATAATTTGTGTAATTATTCATTTGGTGTTGGTTAACCTTGCCAGACTGTAAACAATGAGATCAATGACAGTGTCTCTTGACTTCCTTTCTATATTTCCAGTAATTAGCACAATGTCTGTTATGCAGTAAGTACTCAATAGACTTTTGATAAATGAATGAATAGAATTTCCTAGCCAGTAATCTATAATCCATAAGTGACACCCAAACCTGGGAAATATTAATCATCTGAGGAGTTTTTGTTTGTTTGTTTTTTAAGTATAGTTTTCTAAGTCACCCTAATGTTCTCATTCTACAGACCCGAGATGATGCAATATCTTCCTCAAAGATCCCCCAAGTGATTATGATGACCTGCTGTAGTTATAGTTTGTGGCTCCCCAACATCTTCCAAAGTAAGTACAAGTTCCCTAAAGCTCATATTATGCTCCACCCACCCACATCACCACCTTACCTTGTAAGACTTACCTCCCACTTATTTGCTATTTGCACATTATGATTCAGCCTGGTAAACCCACTTGACATTCTCTAGACATAGTGCTTCCCTGACTCTGCTCATGCTCTTCCCTTTTCCAATGGCTTATTACTCCTTCTAGCATTAAAATCCTACCCATACTTTCAGGCTGATTTCAAATGTCATTTGTCAAGAAAGCCTCCTGAGTTGCCACAGCTGGATACAAGTCTTCCCTAGCATAGAATTCCCCAGAGAACATTATATGGGCATCTCCCTGAGCTCTTCTTTCTTGTCTTGTTTCATAATTCCTGCACACTCCATTTATCTCTTCTTTTAACCTATAAACATCTCAAAAAGAGCAAGTGAAAGAGAAAGGCAGGAAGGCAGTGATTCATCTTACCACTCATCTTTGTGTCTCCTGAACAACTCAAAAAGTTAGAGCATATCATGAGCATTTAGCGTATTTGACTTGAACAAACATGTAGTTATTCTGGCTGTAAAAAAAGAATAACACATTGCTTATAAAAATTAAGCAAAAACAACCAATTTAATAGTGGTTTCTGATTCTAAGCAGAAAAAATCTCAAACAGTAAATTATTAACTCAGACATTTGAAAAACTGAATTAGAATTCTATTCTTCTTTCAAACGTTTACAAAGTATTTTAGTATGTAGAAAGCACTACACTAATGTTGTGGGAGATGATAAAGAAATGAATAAAACACTGATCCCATTAATAAGCATCTTACAAACTCTAATTTTATGTCTGTTTCTTCAGCCATTTACTCTGTGTTTACCACTTGGAGAGCACTATACTAATGCTAATGCTGGGTAAATACAGAAATAAAGAAAAATAGAATGGGTCACAGAGGAGCTTACAATCTGTTGAGGAGACATCCATGTAAACAACTGTAAATCAAATTAGGCTTAAATATATAATATAATTAATATAATATAATATAATATAATATAAATATAATATAAATGCAAAAATGCTATGGGAAGGAAGAAGAAGAATGATTTAACTTTAATTTCCTATTTCTATTCATCTAGCCAGATTTATTTACCATTATATGAGATACAAATTTGCCTATCTTTCAAGGCACAATCAACCTGCTTCAACAAGTTGGACACAATAGAAGAGTTTGGAATCTATTTTCAGTCTTGTCTTGTCTCCTGGAATGAGGAATGTGCTAGGGGTATAGACTTAACTCAGTGAATTGAAGAAAGGCCATCTTGTCATGCAAAGTAAAATATGTAAGAGGTAAGACAACAGACAAAAAGTAGTGGACCTATATTGAAAGTTCAAACACAAGCTAATGTCATGCCCTGGAGAAAACCAGGACCAGTTGGATAATCCAGAATGTGGTCACAAAATGAAGAACACCAGACAGAAATCTGAGATTGAGGAACCAGGCTTCAATTCCTGAGTGAAATTAAAAGTGGATTAAAGCAATTATTGTCCATATTTTAGGCGAATTGGGTTATCGTTGCCTGGAATTCGCTATACAGAGTCTGGGCAGAAGCAGTAATTTTCGAAGCTGTAGTAACAAGGTCAGTAGCAGGGTTGGCAGGTGTGGAGTCCTAGGTTATGGCTAGATTTATCATATCCCTCTATTTAAGGTCAGGATAAGTTTTAGAGACCAGCAGAATTAAATTTGCATCAAGTGGTCCAGTGGCCCCAGCTATGATGAGAAGATATATAATAAGCATGAATAAGAAAGAATTTTTTAAAAGAGATAAACAGCATAATCCTCATTGCCTGGTCAACTTCAAGCTACAAGTGTTATAAATCTGCTCCTAATCAGTTTTGAAAGGTTACATGAAGTCAAATAAAACATAACAAAGCAACCCAAAAAAGTCATTTTAAGTTAAACTTGATTTATAAATAAATGATTCAGCACTTTAAAAAACAAAGGAACATTCTGTAAAGTTAGAGTCTATTCAGAAAACTCAAGAAGGATTCCAACTATTTCCCACTGAGCAAAGTAGACAAAGACTCTTACCAAAGGTAACTGCAGGGCAACATAGTATGTACAGAAAATTTTTGATGAGCAGCTATATTGTAACCCAATTATCTATGACCTGACAGGCCTGTGAGATGAACATCTTGGGCTCAAGGAGACAGTAGCCAAGAAACTGTTCATACTGGGATTGAACACAGTTGTGTAACAGCATCAGACCAGTTTCACTGAGAACTTCTTAGTACTGACTCTCCTTGGAATCAATCTTTCCTTGGTAAGAATGTACCCACTTTGCAACTCAAAGTATTAAAACAATATATTTAAATTAATTCACAGTGAAACAAAGGTATGTGATAGTGTACATAGTTAAAATGCTGGAGGCACTGGAAACAGGAGCACATTTCACTTCAACAACCATTTATTAAACCACTACAATGTGCCAGGCCTACCGGGACATCTGGCATCTGATATCCCAAATCCCCCTCAGCCTCTCTCATCATTTCCATTTCCACCACCACAACTTTGTTAAGGTCATCATTGTTTCTCACTGGGATAATTTTGCTGACCCAAGTGGTACCTCTGCTTCTGTTCTGGTCCTGCTCTAACTGTGCTCCACAACAAGGTTCAATCCAAACTCCTCCCTCGTATAAAACCCTTTACTGTTCCTCCATGTTTTGGGATAAACTCTAAGTGGCCCTTAAGACCTCTGTAATGTGTCCCTCCTTGTCTCTCCTGCTTCACCTCCCACTACTTCCCTCAGGCCTCCTGTGTTCTAGCCATACAGGCAGGTCTGCAGTTCCCTGAACAGGCTACACAACTAAATACCTCAGTGCCTTTGCATATGCCGCCAGCAATATGCCTCATGGTGCTCTATTTCCTTCAAGATTCAACCAAATATTTGCCTCATCTAAAAATTCCTTGGTCCCAGAGGTAGTAGTTACACAGTATCACCCTTAGACCCAAGGTAGAAGGACCCTGGGGTGGGCTCTGCCCTTCGGAGGGCCTCAGACATCATAAGCAAAAATAAATTTATGAAAGATCATATGGACACCTCTGTCTCTCAGGGTCTGGTGCTCAGCACTAGCACAGCAAGATCCATAGCCCTAAATATCTGTTCTCATGACTAACATGATTCATTCCCCAGGAGATCCTCTCCATATCTCTAGCCCTACATCCTTGAAACAAAAAGTAACACTGTCTGAACGTCACAAAGGTTTGTGGGCTCTGCCCCTGCTGCAGAGTGTGGGGAGGATTTGAGCAGCAACCATGGGCCACAGGCAAGAGAAAGGCCACAGTAATCATTCTTTTCAGATAGCATACGTCCTTGCAAAACAAACTGCTGTTCTCAGTAGAGCCAAGTATCCATTTTCTTGTTCGTGTGTGGGCTCAAATGTATGGTTCCAGAGCTACTCAAAAATTAGTATTTACAACAGGCAGCTGGGAAAATTTTGCAATTCATATTACTTTTACTATTTTTTTTTAATAAATTTATTTATTTATTTTGGCTGTGTTGGGTCTTCGTTTCTGTGCGAGGGCTTTCTCCAGTTGCGGCGAGCGGGGGACACTCTTCATCGCGGTGCGCGGGCCTCTGACTGTCGCGGCCTCTCCCGTTGCAGAGCACAGGCTCCAGACGCGCAAGCTCAGTAGTTGTGGCTCACGGGCCTAGTTGCTCCGTGGCATGTGGGATCTTCCCAAACCAGGGCTCGAACCCGTGTATCCTGCATTGGCAGGCAGATTCTTAACCACTGCACCACCAGGGAAGCCCCATATTACTTTTAAATTTGTATATAAATAGGTCTAGATGTAACATGTGTAACTCATCACCTCAACTGACAACTACATGGATATTGATTGTTAATTGGGATTCGTTTGATTTTTATAAAAATATTTAATACAATTTCATTAAATTTTCAAAAGAATGAATAAGAAATTTCAGCTGTAGCTAAATAAAAATTTTTAATAAGTTTTAACTTTCTATTTTATTTTTAATAGATATATTTGAATACATAAAAATAAATTTTTGAAAAAATATGAAAGAATATTTTAAATTTTCTATATTTGTTTAAACTTACAATTTGATGAAAATATGTTCAAATTTTATACACTTTAAACAGTGTATATTTAGACATTTAGTCATCAACAGTATACAAACTATGTGAAAATCTCAATTATTAAATTATCATTTGTTATTTTGCTAAAATTAAGTCCAGAAAAATATATTTGTGAAATATATGTTTTGTTTATTAATTGTGCTTATTTTTATTTTATTACCCATCCAAATATTGCCAGCCCTTCCACAGAATACACAGACATGCCCACTAATATTTAATTCAGTTGCCTTTGATATTGTGCCAACTTCTAGTAATAAAAAATTCATAGATTTACGCATATTTTTAATTTTTTCATTACAGAAACAGCTTTGTGAAACTTTATTTTTAATGTTTAAATATTTGGGCATACGGAATATGGGTCTCCATTAGTACTTTCCCCAGCCCCTCAAATGTTATGAGTGGGCCTGGGTTAAGCTTTCTCTCCACTATGCTTCCTTAGCCACTGCACATTTGTCTCCTATGGATGTGCAATATTGCATTATAATTATTTTTTCACAAACTTTTTCTTAGTATTAACTGTGGTAGTCTCAGGGGTAGAGACTTCTTCATCTTTGTAAACCAAGTGCCTAGGAAAATTCCTAACACGTGGTAGAAGTTAAATAAATTGGTTGAATTAATACATAAATAAAACAAGGCAGCATTGTCTAAGGACATGAATTATTGAGCCTAATTGCCCAGGTTGCGATCCTGGCTCTGATATTGTCTCTTAATCTAGAGTAGTAACCTCTTCATCTCTCAGCTCCTGGATTTCCTCACCTACAAAATAGAAGTAATGAGTGCCTACCTCAAAAGTTTGTTGCTAGCGCTGAAGTATTAAATGCAGTATTAAATGAGTTAATATTTAGAAAAACTTAAAATTGTGGCTGCACAATTAGGTAGTTAGTATTTGCTAAATCAGTCCCTAAATTAAATCAGATAACATTTGTTTAGGTTTCACTAGACACGGCATCTCATTTCATCATCACAGCAACCCTATGAATTATGTACAGTTATTATCATCATTTTACAAATGAAGAAATTGAGGCTTGAAGGGCTTTAGATGCTTGCCCAAAAACCACGAAGTAGCAAAACCAGGATTGGAATTCCAATTTTTGTGGCAGCAGAGCCTGAACCCTTAACCACCAAATGAATTTTCTTTCCAGATATGATCACTTTGAAATATATGTACATATACATAAATTATGAAAATTTAAGAAAAGTGCTCTTTTTAAAGCTAAATTTTATTTAATTTTTTAATTGTCACAATGTTCTAAAAAGATTTCAAGGGGAAAGTTGTTTTAAATCCAAACAGCAAATCAATAAAAGTTTAGTAGACAACAAGTCAAAAAAAGTAATATATTTTATTGCTAAATGTGAATAAAAGAAATGAGCTTAAATATCTATGTCATTAGCCCTTAGAAATACAGCATGCTCCTCCTAAAAGACTTTGGATATTGAAGGATTTTATGAGCACTATTATATTTATTTTATGATACAGGAAGTACATAAAAATCGTGGATACCTTCCTGATGAAAAAAAAAAATGAAATGACTTCTGTCAGGTCATCTTTGGAGCTAAGACAATGACTTTGATGCTTGTTCCTGAACAAATTAGAATTATCCTAGCTCCATAGATCTGTATTACTAAGCTACTTCATGGGATTTGAGGGTGTTGTCACTGTGTTTTATGCTATCATACTTATAAACTTTTCATGAGATATTCTCTACCCTCAGGATTTTATAATCTAATAGGAAAATAAAATAGCCAGGCACAGGTTTTATAAAATGTACCTGCTAACATGGCCAGAAATGGGAGGGATTTAAATTTATAAATCTGGGGATATTACATAATTCTGTGTTCACCCTGGCAGGCGGAACTAGATAGTATAGTCAGAAAGCATACTAAGAAATAGACCAAATGTCAATAGAGGAATCATACAAGAAAGAACATGACAAGCCACTTGCCCTGTTGAAGTAAGAACAGTCCACATAAATGGATTTAGTCAAGATGGTGATGTCATAGTAGAAATGCCATAGATTTGTACTAATCCATAGAGTGATAATTTACCAATGGGAAAATTGAGGAGGCCTGCTAGAATTGAAAGAAGGATAGATAAAAGGACACAGAGACGTCCAATATCACAATTCTGGAAATACTGTACAATGTATTCTTCCTGCTTCAGTCTGTTGCTCTTATATTCTCTGAGCACACTTTATACTGTCTACAAGTTCATAATATATTCTTTAAGAATTTATTTGCTGTACATAGTGAGTGTAGATTCTAGAGCACAGAGGCATAAGACACAACATCAACTCTTTTTTTTTAACATCTTTATTGGAGTATAATTGCTTTACAATGGTGTGTTAGTCTCTGCTATATCACAAAGTGAATCAGCTATACATATACATATATCTACATATACATATATCCCCATATCACCTCCCTCTTGCACCTCCCTCTCACTCTCCCTATCCCACCCCTCTAGGTGGTCACAAAGCACCAAGCTGATCTCCCTGTGCTATGCGGCTGCTTCCCACTAGCTATCTATTTTACATTTGGTAGTCTATATATGCCCATGCCAATCTCTCACTTCGTCCCAACTTACCCTTCCCCCTCCTCATGTCCTCAAGTCCATTCTCTATGTCTATGTCTTTATTCCTGTCCTGCCCCTAGGTTCTTCAGAACCTTTTTTTTTTTTTTTTAGATTGCATATATATGTGTTAGCATACGGTATTTGTTTTTCTCTTTCTGACTTACTTCACTCTGTATGACAGACTCTAGGTCCACCCACCTCACTACAGATAACTCAGTTTTGTTTCTCTTTATGGCTGAGTAATATTCCATTGTATATATGATAACATTAACTTTTAATAGGAGTCATTAAAGGAAGAGAAAGAGAGAAAACAATAGATAGTCCCACATTGCCATTCTTCCCAGCACTCATCACACTTGTAATTACAGATTGATGTTTGAGATTCCCATGAGGTCACAGGCCTTGTTTATCATTTCACTGCCACATTCCAACTGTCTGACACATAGTAGGTACTACACAAATATTTGTTCATTGATACAGACAACACATTTGTCAATAGGTAAGTTTGTTTTGTTTTTGTTCTGAGTGAAATTTTATTGTTCTTGGGGAAGAAAAAAAAAGAGCAGATTTGTGAAATTATATAGAAAATGTCTGCCAGAATTCTAGTATGGTAGTAGCAAGGCTTACACAGACAACCCAATGGTTGCCTATGTAAGTTTTTTATTAACTTCCAAAATCTTCCATTTCCTAAACTTCTCATATGGAACAAGTCCAATTAAAGAAACATTACCAGCAAGAACAGGATGGATTGGAGTTGGGCAAGACAGGAGGAGGGGTAAACCAGTTAGCGGACAGATAAAAGCAGCCCTCTTGACCTCATTTTCTCATGTGCAAATTGATGATACTTTTTTGAGACTATTCTGAGACAACAATGATTTTTAAAGAATATTCTAAGACACCAAGTATTAAAGAATCAGAGGCAGAGTCCACATTCAATAAATCTTGTTGACTCTAACAAGTAGAAATACTGTTCTTTAGAAGAGATATTTCCAGGAGAAAGAGAGAAAGTTATCTCAAGTTTACATGAGAACTAGGATATAGAAAACTTCAAGATCCCATTTAAAAGATCTTGCTAAGGGACTTCCCAAATCACTGTACTTGAAGAAAGTTCCTCAATCCTTTTCCAGTTTACTGGAATAAAGATCTTTTCTCGTACACTCTTAACCAGATTGAGTTAAGAACCTAAGTCTTATCAGTGCATGGCTTCAATTTTGAAACATCTTTCTCAATCTGTGACCTGACGGTCTTAGATTTGTTACAATTCCCTTCAGGACCTTGTTAATGGGAGCCTCTGGAAAAACAGGCTTAGAGACCAAACACTGGCTCAACCCAACCTCTTTCAAGGGACATTTCAGAAGTAACTACAAAAAATAATTTTAAAAATCTACACATTTCACTCTGTGATGTAACATTTTAAAAATTCAGTTTTAATATTTTATTTAGATCTTAAAAATGAATATCAGGTGAACTAAGGAATATTGAGCTCAGTTCTGCCACTTCTCCTTACTGACAGCATAAATGGCAATGAGATCATCAGGTCCTGTGTGTCTCTGTGACATCCACAGACTATGAGAGCCAAGTATATAAAGAGTCAGTGTGGAAAAGACGATTTGGACTTTATAGTAACAAAGCAACTGAAAGATTATACTCTGCTGAAATTGACTCTAAGCAAATGCCTTTGTGGTGCATTAAAGTCACCATAGCATTTTTTCCTTACTTCCTGAACTAATACGTTATCCATAAGAAATGGACTCTGTTAACAAGAGCTAAGTCTTTAACTAGCAAAGTTTTTAAAAGCTGGTAGTAATCACACTGAGCTCTGAATTTGAGTGGGCGTGCCGTGTTGAATGCTCTGGAATGGAAACCTTGCTCTGATAATCCCTGAGCTAAAAAAACGACGCAGAACACAAAAGGCATCCCGACTACGGGAACTGGCAACGCTCCCCTTTTCTGTAACCAAACCAGTGCGATTCGTCATTGCTGAACCATCTTCACTTCTACTCTCCCCATCAGCATTTTCTGCCTTGTAGCATTGTATCTTGCTGGTCTTCTCTAAGAAGAATTTAAAACGCTTTTTTTTTAAAGGAGACCCAGAATATCACGCTAGTCTTCTGAATATATGGAGACTAGGAGATATGATGCTATATATGTGCAGCAGAAGCATCCCCTTTCATAAACAGAACTGTGAAGTTGCCACCATCTGGCATTTTCCAGGATGTGTGTGTAGAGGATGCAGTGTTGTAATACAAGTTCATTTTGTAAAATACAAATCATCCTAATGAATGAATAAAACTTATCCATAATCTTACTACACAAAGACCACTACTCAGATTTTGGTACACAATCTCTAGATAGACAAAATCAACCTGCAGAGAGAGCAAGAGAGAAAGGGAAAAGGGAGAGAGAGAAAGGGAGGGAGGAGGGAGGGAGGAAGGAACGGAGGACAAATTGAGACTATGCTTTTATGATTTGTTTGTTTTGTTTGTCAATAATTTTTTAATGTTCTTCCATGTCAGTTAATACATTTCTATAAGGTAATCTTTAATGACAAAATAGTATTCTAGTAAGTCATAGTATTCTAGTAAATGCTATAATTTATCCTTTACAGTTAGACATTTGAGTTGTCAATATTTTTTTTCAGGTGACTCTGAGGTGATTGTATTGAATAACATGTACATAAATATTTACACACTGTCAGTTTTTTTCTTGGCATAAATTCACAAAAGATGAAAGAGTAAGCATATTTCAAACTTTTTTCCTCTGAAATTTGCATAATTTCCTCTGAAAGGCACACCTGGTGTCCTAGGGACAGTAAGGAGTCTTCTTCCATATGGGATCACAGTTGTCATTGCTCAGGGACAATCAACAAAATATAGGCTCTAATGCTTTGATAAAGAGAATCTCCTTAGGAAAAAATAATATCGGGTTTTTGCTATCATTTGAGGGAAACTTGAGATTCCCTAAATCTTGCAGACTGACCTTAGCACCCACAGCAGATCCATTGGGCCATGTCTGATCATCTGTGGCAGTTGAAGGTAGCTTGGGGAAATGAGTTTCCCGTCTTTAACAGGGTGTCAGGAGCTCCTACCTGCCCTAGGGGAGAAGAAGGGGACATTGTCATTCTTCATTAAGTGGGATTTAGGGAATCCAAATCCATCCTCTCTCTACAATAAAGCCTAAAGTCATAGACTTGACAACTTTGAACCATGACTTATATTCACAGAGTGCAGCTGCTTTGTGTTTTCTCTATCATGTTTCCATGAATACACCCATGTTTTCTATCTTATGTAATTTTTATAATCCTTTATAAACTGTATACCTCTTTATGTACACTCCCTTCTCTCCCTCTTTTATTTACCACATATACTTCCCTATTGCACAGAATTCCTACATCTATATTTTATTTCCTGTTCCTGAGTCTCCTTCCAGATGACCTGGCTCTTTCTAAGAAAGGAAAGGAGCTAGACCACTAATGATCTGGGAGTAACTTGGGGAGTAGTAGCAAACATCATGGAAAAACAACATAAATGATTTCTGCTCATTGCAGTCAAAACTTTCAGCAATTGCTTTGAGTTTAAAAGTTCATTTACACAAAGCCACAATGAGATACCACATCACACCTACCAGGATGGTGTTGATGAGGGTGCAGAGAAATTGGAACCCTTGTACATTGCTGGTGGGAATGTAAAATGGTGCAGCCACATTGGAAAAGAGTTCAGCTGTCCCTCACAAAGCTAAACATACACTACCATATGATCCAGCAATTCCACAACTAGGTATATACCCAAAGAACTGAGAGCAGGGACTCAAATAGACACTTATATGCCAATGTTCATTGTAGCATTATTCACAATTGTCAAAACATGGAAACAACCCAAGTGTCCATCAACAGATGAATGGTAAACAAAATGTGGCATATATATGCAATGAAATATTATTCAGTCATAAAAAGAAATGTTCTGATACATGCTGTAAAAGAATAAACCTTGAAAATATTATACTAAATAAACAAATCAGACACAAAAGAACTCTACTACGTGAACTATCTAAAATAGACAAATTTGTAAAAACAAAAATCGACAGATGAATGGATAAAGAAGATGTGGCATACATATACAATGCAATATTACTCAGCCATAAAAAGAAACAAAATTGAGTTATTTGTAGTGAGGTGGGTGGACCTAGAGTTTGTCATACAGAGTGAAGTAAGTCAGAAAGAGAAAAACCAATACCGTATGCTAACACATATATATGCAATCTAAAAAAAAAAAAAAAAATTGTTCTGAAGAACCTAGGGGCACGACAGGAATAAAGATGCAGACGTAGAGAATGGACTTGAGGACACAAGGAGGGGGAAGTGTAAGACTGGATGAAGTGAGAAAGTGGCATGGACATATATACACTACCAAATGTAAAATAGATAGTTAGTGGGAAGCAGCCGCATAGCACAGGGAGATCAGCTCTGTGCTTTGTGACCACCTAGAGGGGTGGGTTAGGGAGGATGGGAAGGAGACACAAGAGGGAGGAGTTATGGGGATATATGTATATGTATAGCTGATTCACTTTGCTCTAAAGCAGAAAATAACACACCATTGTAAAGCAATTATACTCCAATAAAGACGTTAAAAAAAAAATAAAAGAAGTTACAGGGACTGAGAGGAGGGAGGGATGAGGAGTTAATTTTTCATGGTTACAGAGTTTCTATTTGGGGTGATGAAAATGTTTTGGAAATAGTGGTGATGGTTACACAACATTGTGAATGTAATGAATGCCACTGAATTGCACACTTAAAATGACAAATTTTTTGTATATTTTATTGCAATGAAAAAACTCAAATCTGTAATGCAATAAAAAACATTGAATTTTACACTTGAAATGGGTGAATTGTATGGTATGTGAATTATGTCTCAATCGTGCTTTTTTTAAGTTCACTTAGAGAAATTCTCCCTCTCTGCATCTGAATTACTGTGGTTAAGAAGAAAGCACAGGTAAATTTCAAACATTTTTAATACTTTTTCAATTATCTTTCAGTGGCTTATTTTCGTCTTTCTTACCTACAGCTCCTGGTAGTATAGAAAAATGCCTTACCTGCACTATGCTATACTTTGACTATATTTATTTACAAGAGTACACATTTCTCTATGTAGCTGCTTAATTTACATTACCTGAATAAAGCAATAGCTGATACTAATGGTTTCCATCAGAGCTAGGCTTCCTGCTGTGAAAAGTGTATAAACCACTCGCAATGATCCTAAGCAAACATTAGCTAACCTAAGGCTGAGATAACTCCAACTTTTTAATTTTTTAAATATTTTCAAAAACAGTTTGGGGGGGCTTCCCTGGTGGCACAGTGGTTGAGAGTCTGCCTGCCAATGCAGGGGACACGGGTTCGAGCCCTGGTCTGGGAAGATCCCACATGCCGCGGAGCGACTAGGCCCGTGAGCTACAATTACTGAGCCTGCGCGTCTGGAGCCTGTGCCCCGCAACAAGAGAGGCCGCGATAGTGAGAGGCCCGTGCACCGCGATGAAGAGTGGCCCCCGCTTGCCACAACTAGAGAAAGCCCTCGCACAGAAACGAAGACCCAACACAACCATAAATAAATAAATAAATAAATTTTTTAAAAAAAACAGTTTGGGGAAAATAGTAGATATACATTTTTGCACCATAGGTAGAAAACAAAACACAACTTTTGGAGGAAATGTTTATTGTGTTTCAATACTCAAGGATACGTAACAAGACTAAGAAAGAGAATGACCCAGTCTTACGGTAAAAAAACATCTGTTTTGAGGATGAGGAGAACCTGTAGAGCATCGTGATGGGCTCTGAGTCCTTTTTCCCCACTTTTTGGATGGACCATTTAACATCTTACCTGTAGTTTCACTTAACTTTTACCCACAGTTTTTCTCATATAAAATAAGAATGATACAAATCAGGGTAGTTGTGAAGATCAAATGAAATATTTTGTAAAGTGATCAATAGCATCTTAGTTCTCAGCAATGAACAAGTAATGTCAAGTAAGAATCAGCTAATAAGAATTTGTTTGATCATTTCCAGATTTCCTGGGCAGTGGCTAAAGATTTTATTTTCTCCTTTTTCCAACACAACTTTTTTTTAAATTAAGTTTTATTGGAGTATAGTTGATTTACAATGTTGTGTTAGTTTCAGGTGTACAACAAAGTGAATCAGTTATACAACTACATATATCCAATCTTTTTAAGATTCTTTTCCCATATAGGACATTACAGAGTACTGAGTAGCATTCCCTGTGCTATACGGGGTACTTATGGGTTATCTATTTTATACATAGTAGTGTGTATATGTCAATGCCAATCTTACAATATATCCTTCCCCCCCTTTTCCCCCTTGGTAACCATAAGCTTGTTTTCTACATGTCTGACGATATTTCTGTTTTGTAAATAAGTTGATTTGTACTGTTTTTTTAGATTCCACATATAAGTGATGTCATATGATATTTGTCTTTATCTGTCAGACTTAGTTCACGCTGTATGACAATCTCTAGGTCCATCCATGTTGCTGCAAATGGCATTATTTCGTTCTTTTTTTTTATCTCTGAGTAATATCCCAATGTGTATATGTACCATATCTTCTTTATCCATTCCTCTGTTGATGGGCATTTACATTGCATCCATGTCCTGGCTATTGTAAATAGTGCTACAATGAACATTGGGGTGCAAGTATCTTTTCAAATTACGGTTTTCTCTGGCTATATACCCAGGAATGGGATTTCTGGATCGTATCGAAGCTCAATTTTTAGTTTTTTAAGGAACTTCCATACTGTTCTCCAAGGTGGCTGTATCAATTTACATTCCCACCAAGAGTGTAGGAGGGTTCCCTTTCCTCCACACCCTCTCCAATATTTATTGTTTGTAGATTTTTTGATGGCCATTCTGACCAGTGTGAGGTGATGCCTCATCGTAGTTTTGATTTGTATTTCTCTAATAATTAGTGATGTTGAGCATCTTTTCATGTGTTTTTTGGAGAAATGTCTTCTTTGGAGAAATGTCTGTTTAGATCTTTCACCCATTTTTTGATTGGGTTGTTTGTTTTTTTTGACATTGAGCTTCATAAGCTGTTTGTATATTTTGGAAATTAACCCCTTGTCCATTGCTTCATTTGCAAATATTTTCTCCCATTCTGTGGGTGGTCTTTTCATTTTGTTTATGGTTTCCTTTGCTGTTCAAAAGCTTTTAAGTTTAATTAGATACCATTTGTTTACTTTTGTTTATGTTTTTATTACTCTAGGAGGTGGATCAAAAAAGATCTTACTGCAATTTATGTCAGAGAGTGATACTATACATAGAAAATCCTAAAGATGCTACCAGAAAACTACTAGAGCTCATCAATGAATTTGTTAAAGTTGCAGGATACAAAATTAATGCACAGAAATCACTTGCATTCCTATACACTAACAACAAAAGAGCAGAAGGAGAAATCAAGGAAACAATATCATTTACCATCTCATCAAAAAGAATAAAATACCTAGGCATAAACTTACCTAAGAAGGCAAAAAGACCTGTACTCAGAAAACTATAAGATACTGATGAAAGAAATCAAAGTTGACACATACAGATGGAGAGATATACCATGTTCTTGGATTGGGAGAATCAATATTGTCAAAATGGCTGTACTATCCAAAGTAATCTACATATTTAATGCAATCCCTATCAAATTACAAATAGCATTTTTCACGGAATTAGAACAAAAAATTTTACAGTTTGTATGGAAACACAAAAGACCCTGAATAGCCAAAGCAATCTTGAGAAAGAAAAACGGAGCTGGAGGAATCAGGCTCCCTGACTTCAGACTATACTACAAACATACAGTGATCAAGACAGTGTGGTACTTGCACAAAAACAGAAATATAGATCAATGGAACAGGATAGAAAGTCCAGAGATAAACCCACACACCTGTGGTCACCTAATCTATGACAAAGGAGGCAAGAATATACAATGGAGAAAAGACAGTCTCTTCAATAAGTAGTGCTGGGAAAACTGGACAGGTACATGTTAAAGAATGAAATTAGAACACTCCCTAACACCATACACAAAAATAAACTCAAAATGGATTAAAGATCTGAATGTAAGATGGGACACTATAAAACTCTTAGAGGAAAACATAGGAAACAGAACTATTAACTCCCTCCAACTGAGCAACACTACTGAATGGGAACTACCTGCCAGCAGATGGCCCCCATGAAGAATCACAATGAACTGTGCACTGCATCCTTCTCTATGAGTCAGACTCAACCCTTCTTGTCAGATATTTATAATTATTATCATAATGCATTCCTGTGTAAGTTTTCTATTGCTTCCTCAACAAATTAACACAAACTTGGTGGCTTAAAACAACACAAATTTGTTACCTTACAGTTCTCTAGGTCAGAAATATTACATGACTCTCATTAAGCTAAAATCAAATTATTAGTAAGGCTGAGTTCCTTTTTTGGTAATTCGAGGAATGAACCTGTTTCTTTAACATGTTTCTAGCTTCTAGAGGCCACCTGCATTTCTTGGCTCATGGTCACTTTCCTCCATCTTTAAAGGTCACAGAGAAACAAATGGCCAACAGGTATATGAAAACATGCTAATCATCAGGGAACTGCAAACTATAATGAGATACCACTTCACACCTGTTAGGATGGTTATTATCAAAAAGATGAGATAACAAGTGTTATCGAGGGTATGGAGAAAAGGGAATCCTTGCACACTGTTGGTAGGAATGTAAATTGGTACAGCCACCATGCAAAATAGTATAGGGTATTCTCAGAAAATTAAAAATTAAACTACCATATGATCCAGTAACCCCATTTCTGGGTATATAGCCAAAGGAAATGAAATCAGTATCTCAAAGACACACCTGCACTCCCATATTCATTGCAGTATTAGTCATAAATAGCCAAGATAATGGGCAACTGAAATGTCCATCAATGGATGAATAAAGGAAATGTGAATATTATTCAACCATAAAAAATAAGGAAATTCTGCCATTTGTGATAATATGTATGAATCTGGAGGACATTATTTTTTGAGGACATTATTTTGTTTTGCTGAGCGAAAAAAGTCCAAACACAGAAAGACAAATACTGTATAATCTCACTTACATGAGAAATCTTAAAAAGTAAAGCTCAAAGCAAAATACAGATTCAATGCAATCTCTATCAAATTATCAATAGCATTTTTCACAGAATTAGAACAAACAACTTTACAATATGTATGGAAACACAAAAGACCACAAATAGCCAAAGCAATCTTGAGAAAGAAAAACTGAACTGGAAGAATCAGGCTCCCTGACTTCAGACTATACTACAAACATACAGTGATCAAAACAATATGGTACTGGTGCAAAAACGGAAATATAGATGAATGGAACCAGATAGAAAGTCCAGAGGTAAACCCACGCACTTATGGGTGGACCTAGAGATTGTCATACTGAGTGGAGTAAGTCGGACACAGAAAGACAAATATCATATGACATCGCTTGTATGTGGAATCTAAAAAAAGGGTACAAATGAACTTATCTACAACACAGAAATAGAGTTACAGATGTAGAAAACAAACCTATGGTTACTGGGGGAAAGGAGGAGGGGTAAGTTGGGAGATTGGGACTGACATATACACATTACTATATATAAAATAGATAACTAATAAGGACCTACTGTATAGCATAGGGAATTCTACTCAATGGTCTGTAATACCCTATATAAGAAAATAATCTAAAAAAGAGTCAGTATATGTATATGTATAACTGATTCACTCTGCTGTACAACTGAAATTAACACAACATTGTAAATCAACTATACTCCATGAAAAATTAAAAAAAAAAAAACCCTACACACCTACGGCTCACCTAATCGATGACAAAGGAGGCAAGAATATACAATGGAGAAAAGACAGTCTCTTCAATAACTGGTGCTGGGAAAACTGGACAGCTACATGTAAAAGAATGAAATTAGAACACTCCCTAACACCATACACAAAAATAAACTCAAAATGGAATAAAGATCTGAATGGAAGGTCAGATACTATAAAACTCTTAGAGGAAAATGGGAAGAACACTCTTTGACATAAATTGCAGCAAGATCTTCTTCCATCCACCTCCTAGAGTAATGAAAATAAAAACAAAACTAAACAAATAGGACCTAATTAAACTTAAATGCTTTTGCACAGCAAAGGAAACCATAAACAAAATGAAAAGACAACCCTCAGAATGGGAGAAAATATTTGCAAATGAAGCAATGGACAAGGGATTAATCTCCAAAATATACAAACAGCTCATGCAGCTCAATATCAGAAAAAACAAACAACCCAATCAAAAAATGGGTGAAAGATCTAAACAGATGTTTCTCCAAAGAAGATATACAGATGGCTAAAAAGCACATGAAAAGATGCTCAACATCACAATTATTAGAGAAATGCAAATCACAACTACGATGAGGTATCACCTCACACCAGTCAGAACGTCCATCATCAAAAAATCTACAAACAATAAATGCTGGAGAGGGTGTGGAGAAAAGGGAACCCTCTTACACTGTTGGTGGAAATGTAAATTGATACAACCACTATGGAGAACAGTATGGAGGTTCCTTAAAAAACTAAAAATAGAACTCCCATATCATCCAGCAATCCCACTCCTGGGCATATATCCAGAGAAAACTGTAATTCGAGAAGATATATGTACACCGATATTCATTGCAGCACTGTTTACAATAGCCATGTCATGGGAGCAACCTAAATGCCCATCAACAGATGAATGGATAAAGAAGATGTGGTACATATATACAATGGAATATTACTCAGCCATAAAAAAAGAATGAAATAATGCCATTTACAGCAACATGAATGGACCTAAAGATTGTCATACACAGAAAGACAAATATCATATGATATCACTTGTATGTGGGATCTTTAAAAACGGTACAAATGAACTTATCTACAAAACAGAAATAGAGTTACAGGTGTAGAAAACAAACTTATGGTTACCAGGAGGTAAGGGGTGGGGGTAAATTGGGAGATTGGGATTGACATATACACACCACTATATATAAAATAGATAACTAATAAGAACCTCCTGTATAGCACAGGGAACCCTACTCAGTACTCTGTAATGGCCTATATGGGAAAAGAATCTAAAAAAGAGTGGATATATGTATATGTATAACTGATTCACTTTGCTGTACACCTGAAACTAATACAATATTGTAAATCAACTATACTCCAATAAAAGTTGTTTAAAAATATAAAGCACATAGAAGCAAAGAGTAAAATGGTAGTTTCCAGAGGCTGAAGTATTGAGGAAATGAGAAAATATTGGTCAAAGAGTGCAAGCTTTTTGTTATAGGATGAATAAGCTCTGGGCATCTAATGTACAGTATGGTTAAAAATAATTTAATTAATAATACTGTATTATACACTTGAAATTTACCAAAACAGTAAATTTTTAGAGTTCTCACCACCAAAAAAAAAAAAGGTAACTATGTAAGGTGATGGATGTGCTAATTAACCCACTGGTAATCATTTCACAATGTATATATATTAAATCATCACTTTATACATCTTAAAAAACTTAAAGGTATATAATTTTTATTTGTCAATCATACTTCAATAAAGCTGGGGAGGGGACTTATAAAAAATTTTTAATTAATATTATAAATCACAAAATGTAGCATCTCTCTGACCTTGCTTCTTTGGTCACATCTCTTTCTCTAACCACAGCCAGATATGGTTCTCTGCTCTTAAGAATTTATGTGATCAGATTGGACCCACCCGAATAATCTGGGATAACTTCCCATCTCAGTGTCTCTGCCTTTATTCACATCTGTGACATCCCTGTTCCCATGTGAGCTAATATATCCATAGCTCTGAGCGTTCAGATATGAGCATCTTTCAGGGCCATTTTATAACAATGAGGATATACATCTCCATGCAATGCCTGCTCTGAGGATGCTTCTCCCTACATCCATCTCATAGAGCGCTCTGATCTCAAACCCATAACCTAGTCCAAATAAGCCTTGGTTTAAGTCGTATTCTTCCATTACCAAGCCAAAACTTATTGTTATTACCCAGGTCAATTTTTACAGACTCCTACATCACAGATTGACAGACTTAATTTCCAATGTGCCTTTTACTCTTTTCTGGAAAATGGTAGCAAAAGGCATAAAACTTTTTTAGAAGCTATATTAAACTTTGGGAAAGCTGACAAGGGAGAGAAGAAAGACAATACATTAAAATAGTTGAAAATAATACCACAGAACTGGTAATTAATAAATATTATTACTTACACTATGAAGAGCTTACTGTGCCTTTGCAAAAAAAAAAAAAAAAAAAAAATCTTAATAGACTCTTCTGATGCTCCAGTAACCCTGGATCTATAGTTTTGCATTTGCACATCTGGAGCCAATACTCACCCCTATACTCCCAAGGAGACGAGCAGCTCACTTCCTCCTACAGTAGAGGTGACATTTGTTTCTACAGTATCTTCAAGAGCTTGCATCTCACAGTGTTGTATTGTACCACATCCTGATAGAATAGATGCAACATTGTATTATCTCTCTTAATTAGAAAAAAACACCTCACTCTCAAGAGATGAACAAAGAAAACTGATAATACAGGTAAGAAAACTGTAAAATGTCTTAAGAGTTCCTTGCTGTTCTAGAACATCAGCTCATATACCATGCAGGTGTTAATGAGCCATTTGCTGGAAAAACATTTGGCTTCCAAAAGTAGGATCTGGTTTATTGAGTTCATTTTCTTTTCTCTTGGTTTTTTGAATGATTGAATGTCCTCCTTCTTAAAGGCAAGGGCTGAACTGCTTTTCCTCCTGATGTTCCCTTCTAGTCTTATAATTCTATGCATCTAGATTTTCCTCCTTGTATGGTGGACAAATGATTGTTGCCTCTGCACAAGTCCTTTTTTTTAATTTATTTAAAAATTTTTTATACAATTTTTTAAAGTTACTTTCTATTTACAGTTATTACAAAATATTGGCTATATTCTCCATGTTGTACAACACATCCTTGAGCCTATCTTACACCCAATAGCTTGTGCAATCCACTTTTTCACCCCTTTATTGCCCCTCCTTTCTCACTGTTAACCACTAGTTTATTACCTATATCTGTGAATCAGCTTCTCTTTTTTATATTCACTAGTTTGTTGAATTTTTAGATTTCACATATAAGTGATATCATACAGTATTTGTCTTTCTCTGACTTATTTCACTTAGCATAATGCCCCCCAAGTCCATTTATGTTGCTGCAAACGGCAACATTTTTTTCTTCTTTATGTCTGAGTAGTATTCCATTGTATATACATATCACATCTTCTTTATCCACTCATCTGCCAATGGACACTTAGGTTGCTTCCATATCTTGGCAGTCATAAATAATGCTGCTATGAACATTGAGGTGCATGTATCTTTTCAAATTAGTGGTTTTGCTTTTTTCGAATATATACCCAGGAATGGAATTGCTGGGTCATTAAGTCCTTTTATAGTAACCTCTGACCTTTACTAAATTCCAGTTGACTATCTTAGGTTGTCCTTTTATATGTCAGGGTTCATTAATAACTGGGACTCCTTGTCTCACACTGCCAAACTAGAGGAAGGCTCTAGCAAACCCTCACTCCAAGGTAGGCTTATACTGAAATCCAAGACTAATGCAGGACTCTCTTCTAGTTATCTAGTTAAACTCTCACTTTACCAGAAGAAGGCTGAGGATGTTTGTGGAGGTACTATTGCTTTGCTGCTAGGACTCCTGGAACAGTAGAGAGTCTCAGCAGGTTTCTGGCAATGAAGGATGCAATCTCTTTCTCTGTCTTTCTCTCTTTCTCTCTCTCTCTCTCTATTTCTAGCACCACTGCTCTTCTCCCTGGCATTACAAAAACACCCAGGACTGTGCCCCTGCTGGTAAAAGAAAGAGCTATTACTCTTAAACATATATTTTCTGAGTAGTACAGGCCAGAAATTAAATATAGTTTAGATGTTTTTGCTACTTACACTCTTAACATGCCACTACTTACTCTAAATTCATGCAGAAGAAAATCCAAATTTAAGAACCTTTTTCTATTTTGCAAAATAAATAAATGAATATATTCCACATGTATATGTCTATCTCCCTCACAAGGCTGTAAACCCCTTTCAGATCAGGAGCAATGACTTAGTCATCTTCCAATACCAGTGCTCATCACAACGCCTGGCACATAGTAGGGACTCAGGAAAGAATGGTTGAATAAATAAACAACAAATATTAGTAAACAGCCATTACTTACTTTTTATTAATTCACCAGTAACTATAACCTACTTATAAATAAATGAGTTTGTTCAAAAATATTAAACAAATGCTATGTGTCTGAACTGTGTTAGTTCTGGGGGTAAAAACATGAAATGGACACACCCCCTGCCCCAGAAGAGCTGCAGTCTGCCAGGAGTGGAAGAGGTAAATACAAAGAATTGTATTATAAGGCAGGCATGCTACAAAAAAAATACATGGTAGCAGAGTTGAAAAAGCTCTTAGTTCTGCACAACAGAGAGAGATGGTCAAAGAAGGATTCTGAGAGGAGGCTACATTTGTGCTGGTACTTACAGGACAAAGAAATAGAGAAAGGGAACTTAATGGAAAAGAAGAAAGCATGAACACGAGCAAAGGTAGCAAAGAACAGGGCTTGCTTAGATCTTGGCAAGTTGTCTGAAGAGTCCAGACGCTGGGGGATAGGGGTGGGGTGCTGGCCAGGCACGAGTGGCAGGAAATGAGGCTGGAAAAGGGGGTTGGAGACAGAGAGAGTAAGCTTTTGAAGGCAAAAACTCTTGAATGTTAAGACTCTGTCGACTGTGTAGTCCTCATCAAAGGTGTGTAGTCAGAGAAGAACCACCAGCTCTGTGTGGTGAAGAGATGATCAGTACAGCGGTGAGGCATTGGACTGAAGGCAAGACAGTGGGAGGTGATGACAATAAAGACCTGAACTTGGGCAATGGGTGTGAGGAAGAGTTCCTGCTTCCAAAGACCCTCATGTTGCACTCAAGATTCCCAGGTTCACAGATCTGTGTGAATGTGTGAAGGGGGGTATTCAATGGACCCATTCATCCAATCTCTACTGCATCCCACAGAACCAAACTTAAAATGAATTTCTCTACGCAAAAAGGAAAACATATGACTCTTGCCAGTTAAAATCCTGGCATCTCCTTGCACACAGATTTAACAAAAAAGACATATTTTTTCCTTGTTTGCTCCGCCCTTAATCCTAGCACCTGTGTGACACCATAGACTGAATGTTTCTGCTTTATGAGAAGAAAGTTTAGCACCGCAGGGCACTGTGTGACCTTCTGCAACCATTTGCCACCACCCTGCCATGGATGGTGTCACGTGGAGGTGAGGAAATAGTACAATTTTTCCTCCCGTCCTATTTTCTGCCTTGCAGGCAAAAAAGCCTGCTGGAGGGTTTATATTTGACTGAGGAAAGTAAACTAGTGCTTTTGGATAAAAAACAGCCTTTATCCTTCATATTATACAATACATTGTAACCCACTGCAAATATGGAACTTACAAACATGGAGTTACACCCAATTTATTTGGTTCCTTCAATTTTCCACTGCATGATCCAATTTATAAAAAGTAAAACAAATTATCAAAACTTTATAAAAGCAAGATGCACTACAGAGTCATTGTTTTAAACCAAAAATGGCAAAATAGTCAGAGTGATATTGGCGTGGAAGTAAGAATATGAGTGATCTTTTTCTCTTTTTTTTTCTTGTCTTCGATAAATGATATTTTAAAGCCACTATCTGCATGTGGTAAATGCATTAACATTTTCCCAATAGAGCCTATGAATGAGCTGCACCAATTAAATTCTGCCTGTCTAACTTTCAGAGGCAAGATATCTTCTGGGGAAGTCCAGTTGCCCAAGTTGGACATCCCTCTAGGATGGCCCCTCACAATTCCAGGAGGACCAGGGTCTCTTACCTTTTCGATGGTCCCTGAATAACCTTTTAGGAATGGCTCCTGACAGTCTCCTACTTCCACAGACTCCCTGGACAGAGTTATACCATTTTCGCATGGACCCTCTGGCCACCCTACCACAGCCAACCCAGCTCAGCCACGGTCAACCTCCAGTGGAAGGCACCTCTTAAATTAGGTTATTTTAAACACACTAATTTATGTTGCTGATTTTTGTATTGTTTGGGGTTTTGTTTGATTTTTGTTGTTGTTGTTGTTTTGTTTTTTAAAGCTGTTACTTTTGGGTTGTGGGCAAACTGCATGTGTGCTCACATTGCCATTGGCAGTGTAAATTGTAAATTGCCTTAGACAGAGCCACTCGGCAACACTGCCTAAAACGCTTATAAACGTCCATGCCCTGTGGGCCTAAATCAACTCTTGGAAATTTAAAGTAAGGAAACAATTTAATTTAAAAATTAAAACAATTAAAAGGAAAAAAATTAAAGGAAAAAAAAAAGAGATGCTCTTAGGAGTATTATTTATAACAATAAAAAAACAGAACTAACCTTAATGTTCAATAGAAGAATTATAAATTATGATATATTTTAAAAGGAAAAATTAAAACAATAGGAAAAAATTAAAGAGAATAAAAGATGCCCTTAGCAATATTATTTATAAAAAAAAAAATGGAACTAACTTAAATGTTCAATAGAGGAATTATAAGTTATGATTTAGTTAGTGATATTTAAACTTGGTTTAGCAGCGGGAACCTGTCCTCACTGAAACATTATACATAAGCTAAATACGTAAGTTGATGTAAAATATTTTATTTTTAAAGAGCAACTCCTCTAAGTGAAGCAGGGGATAGGGGTTGGCCCGAGGGCTTCCTGTTTGTGCTCCCACCCACCCTCCATGGGGCCCCAAACCACCTCTGAGACATCCGTAGAGCACCATGAAGCACCACGGTATACCATTTCTGTTGTCACTAAAAATAAGTGTATAGCCACACAAAATATTTCTGAGACAATGCTATAGAGTGATGATAAATGAAGAGAGTGGAACACAGGCACACTATACATACATATATACATACAACTGTATAAAATGTACATAATTAAGAAGTTTGGAAAGATGGTGGATAGATGAACATAATTGGTCTTATCTTACAAGGTTGTTTTAGAAACATACACCTTGACTTAATAGAAATGTATTTTAGCAACATCACTGCTTAGCCCTAATGCTTTAGACAATTAACCTGATCTTCCTCAGCATTCTCATCTGTAAAATGGCAATAATTATAGTACCCGTGTCATGGGGTTACTGTGAGCCTTGAATGGGTTTATTTTTGTACAGAGTTTAGAGCAATGCCTCAACAGATATTAGCCATCATTAGTAATATTATCAGTCCCTTACACTCAATTGTAACATTTTTGAGGTAAAGTGTGATAGCAAAAGAGAAAAGTTCAGATTTAGCCAGCTGCCCATCTCCTTCCTCTTTTACTAAACCCAGTAAATGCCTGCCCATGCTGGCTATGGAGGGCCACCCCTGAGCTAAGACTCTCCACTGCTGTAGAGGAACCCCAGGAAACAGTGTTTATGAGGTTTCTAGACTCCCACCCACCCCCTTTTTAATATTGTTCTTGATAAAAATAGTATTTCCCTCTCAGACCTCTAATGCGATTAACATAATCGGCACAACAACTTGAAACTCCATTCTTCTTGGGTGTATACTGAATTCAGGAATTTTTACTTTAGAATATTTTCACTTAATCTGATATTCTATACACGTACAGATCAAAGAAGTTACTTGAAATAAGGCTACAGTATTTAAGTACATTGACTAAATATTTAATGGGAAGAAAAAGACCTATGTTTATATGACGTCACCTGTCATATAAATACAGGGTCAGTACGATGCTTTAAGTCTTATTGTTTTACTTCCTTCTGTTATTCATCTGTTTGCTAACATTCCCTCTCCATCTTCTCATCCAAGCCTCTAATTTCTGAGGCTGATTTCCTTGCTTTAGGCTTACATCAGAAGCAGCAGCATCTTAAATATAGTATCAGTATATATTTTTTATCAAATTGAATCGGTTAATCAGCAAACCATAACTGGCTTACTTGATGTCTAAATATGTTGATTAAAGCCTTATGACTTTTCTAAAGCTGACTCACTTTTATTATGATATTTAAAGGAATGCTTCCGGGCTCATGTTCTTAAGAAAGCAATCCCCCCACCCCCCATCCCTTTTTTCCTTTAGAACTTTTTTTTAACCTTCATTTGGAAAGTACCAAACATTGGCAGTGACATCTAGTGCCTAAATCTAAAAGGAATCTGGAACTACTGGATTGTTCTTGTATCTCCCTCATTGACAGACTGTGTTCATTCAAACCATGAGATTTCTTGAGTTTCCCTGTGATGATTCCTTTAAGTGTCTCTGCTTGTCTAAGATGCACAACCAACTTATTATGTTGAAACTCTTCTCCTTTTTTGTGGATTAGCAAAGTGAGACCTGAAGAAGTTAAGAAACTTGCCCATGCTCACAAGCCATCACACTTTGCCCTCCCTCCTTCTGATTAGAATCAGTACTCCTAGGCGGCCACTGTCCTTAACCTCAAATCTAATAATGTGCAGAATGAAGTGCTCAGATTGGTCCCGGGTGATTCAGTGTGGGAGGGTAGGGCCAGAAACCCTGAAGGCTTTTCAAAAGCCTTTATCTTTTTGAGAAAAGATTTTTTTAAAAATTGCTTTTTATGAGAAAGCAGTAACCTGAGTTCTCTGGAATTTTATGGCTAGAAAAATCCTAGTTATGCTCCCCTTCTTGTGAATATTTTTGTGAATATTTTGTTTTTTAATTCCCCTAATTGTAAGAATGGCCTGGGAGGAGAAGAGGTGTGTGTATGGTGGATGGATGTACGGGGATCTGAGGGAGAAAGCTAAGCTGAGCAAGGCAATAGACTGCCTTTAATGAAATCTCTGAGCCTTAAAGGCAGGGATGAGGTTATTTTTGTTTGTTTGTTTGTTTTGAATTTTATTTTATTTATTTTTTTATACAGCAGGTTCTTATTAGTTTTTGACCTAACAGAGAATGAGGATTGAAGAAAGAATACCAGCTGGTCTCCTAACCCCACCATGAATCTCAACAAGACTGAGGCGATGCTAAAGAGAAAGTCTATGTGGTAAAAATGACACAGATGCCTTTGTAAGTAAGCCTCTGATAAGAAGGCTTTTAATAAGTACTTCTCTTATATCTGCTGATAAATCCTGAGCACTGCTTGAAGACCCCTGACTTAGTCCATCCCTTTTGCATAGAAAGAGAACAACAGTCACAGATGAGACTCTATGTCATTCATTAAAAATAAACAAAACACACACAGGAAAGGATGACATTTTTATAGAAGTACAAGTGAAATATTAAAGCAGCCTTGACTCCAGGAAAATTTCATGCAAACTTGTTTCCACCTGAGGCCACTTCCCCTGATTACGTGCTAGTAAAAGTAGACCACAGAGGGTAGGTACATCAAATGTTTACTGTTAACGAGTACTTCCTCAGCTTTCTCTCCCTTGGCAGGGGCAGAGACACTGTGCAGTGGGATCTGCACGGTGCCCAAAAGATTAACAGATACCCAGAGCAGGTGACAGAGATGTGCCCAGAGGGAATGGTAGCCTGGAGATGCACCTGGGGGAGAAGGGAGAAAAGGAGTTAAGAACAAAAGAGAAGGAATTACAGGACACCAAGTATGAGCTGACTTGACTTATTCATGAGCACAAATTAGACACTCTCTGTCTCGTACTAAAGAGTAAAGGAGAGGAAGCCTTTGGCAGGGACTGGAATCCAGCACCAGCCGATGGAAGTAAAGCACGGGGTTCTATGTTAAAGCCCCATGGTGTGCAGTCTCCCTGCGGTCTGTCCACTCCCAGGAGAGCACATTAGCTTTTCTTCTCCAACAGCACCATCTGGAGGCTAACGATCACTGCTGTCTTATACCTTCTTCATTTTTCACCCTTTTATGGAGATTATGCTCACATAAATTTTTCCTCTGAAAGTTTTTTTAATTCCTGTTAAAACACTCTTCTTCCTTTACCATATACTCTCCATTTCAAATATTGACCATGTACTGAGAGAACATCCCCACCCTCTCCTGTGCTTCCTTTCTCTTAGTGTGTCTCTCACACTAGCAATGTTGTTCTGGAAGATTTGGTGTCCAGGACAAAGTGACCACCTGAATTTGGAAGTATGGTATCCATTAAATTGTGATCAAGAGTCTTCGAGGGAATCACCTACTTGACAGTAAGATTTATACATTTATACATTGCATGAAAACTTATAGGAGCCTTTCAAAGTACTAAAGCACTATTGCAAATAGCTTGTGAACATACATGTATATGTATTGTTGTACTCACTCACATCTTAAAGACTGCAAAATCATGTAAAAGTTTTTTTAAGGAACACTGCACACTCTATATGTTACCAAAGCTGACATATAATTATAAGTCTACACTCAATCTTCTACAGAAGCACAAAACTACTGCAGAAAATTAAAGATTATATTGTGAATCTCTGTGTTATTTTACTTGTTTTTCATTGAGATATAACTGACATACAACATCGTGTAATTTTAAGGTGTGAAATGGGTTGATTTGATACCTTTGTATATTGCATTAGCTAACACCTCTCTCATGCCACATAATTATCATTTCTTTTTTTATGGTGAGAGCATTTAAGGTCTAGTCTGTCAGCAACTTTGAAATATATAACACAGTATCGTTGGCTATAATCACTATGCTGTGCGTTAGATCTTCAGAATTTATTCATCTTCTAGTTGCAAGCTTGTACCATTTGACCAACTATGTTTATTTTAAATATGCATGAAAAAATATTCATTTGTTCATTAAATAAATATTTATTGATTTCTATCATGTGCCAGGGAATATTTCAATGCTCAAAACACTGGTTAACAAAATAAAACCCCTGTTCTTAAGAAGGTTAACATTCTTGTAGGAGAAGGTGACATTAGAAATAAACAATATTATGTTATATTAAGTCCTATGAAGAAATAGTCAATCAGAGTAAAGAGAGAGTAATGGTGCTACTTCAGAGAGCATGGTCAGGCCCTTTGAGAGGGTGACCTTTGAACGAATGAAGGAGTGATCCATGTGAAGATCCATGGAAGGGCTTTCCAGGCGAAGAGAATATCAGATGTAAAAGCTTGAAAAAGCCTGTTGGAGGAACCACAAGAGTGTGCGGGCAGTGGAGTGCAGTGGGGAAGGTAGTAGAGAGTGAGGACAGAGAGGCAGCCAGCACACAGGTCCCACAGAGCCCCACCAGCCCCTGTAAGGACTTTGGCTTTTATTCTGAGTGAGAGGAAGTCATTGAAGTGTGGAGCTCAATGGAACGAAGCACTTTGATGTACATTTTTTTAAAGATTCACTCTGGCTGCTTTGTGGAGAAGACAGTAGGAGGTGAGAATAGAGCTGGGAAACCAGTTAGGAGCTATCATTTAAGAGTAGAGTCCATAGGACTTGCTGAGAGATTGACATGGTTTGAGAGAAAGAGAGTAATGTGAGATGACTGTGAGTCTGGAGTGAGAAAGTGGCACCACCACTCCAGACATGTGAGTGCCATTTACTGGGATGAGCCTCCTGGGAGAGTGAGAGGTTGCAGGGAAGAACACGGGGTCTTGTCTGGATGTGTTATTGTGAGTGTCCATCAGAAATCCCATGGAGCTGTCCTACAGGCAGTTGGATGCATGGAATTGGAATCTCAGGGGCAAAGTTGGGAATCATCAGTATAATTAAATGTTGTTTAAAGTGATGGTGCTAGAAAAAATTCACCCAGAGAGAGAGTGAAGTAGAGAGAAGGGCAGATGAGAAAAAAGCAGCTGGAAAGGAGGGAGGAAACCAGGAGGTGTGCCTCAGGAAAGTGAAGAGATGCATACACGTGTGTGTGTGTGTGTGTGTATGCATGTGTGTGTAGGTGTGTGCGTGTGTATATGCTTGTGGATGTACATATATACATACGTGTGTGTATAGGTGTGTATGTGTGTGCATGTGTATGTATATATGTATGTGTGCGTATGTATATCCATGTCTAGTAGTAAATAATTAAATTCATAATTAGGCACAGAGTGTTTCTCTGATTCTCTGCCAAGACTAAAGGAGATTAAAGGAAGGTGAGGAAGAAGGAGAATAGAAAATTTTTGGCCTTGATTTATGACTTTGTTGCAGAGCCTTCACGTGTAAGCCTACCTATATGAAATTATTATAGAACAATGGCATGTGATTAAGTTTTACTAAGTCATTTGTAACATACTATCTGACCTGGTGATAAATTGACACATCTACAATAAACAATAATAAGTTATAGGGACTAATTCAAGAATTAACTGTTGTTGAATATTAGCAGTTCAGAGATATATCTGAAATATTTATTTTATTAAAAATATTAAAATAGAATATGTCTTCATAACCTTGTCAATCTTACTAATTTTTAAAAGGATACATCTTCATTAAATATGACAGGGATTTTTTGCTTGGGTAGGAATGAAGTGTATCCTCATAATAAAGAAAGTAATTAGAGCTCTTTGCTTCCTCTCTTACTTAATACTGGTTGGAAAGCCAGATTTGGCTTTGCTTTTTCTAAATAGAATCCTTTATGTAAAAGAATAATTGGGGCTCAAATTTCAAACTCTTGTGATAAATAAGTAAACTAGGTCAAAGGTGTGCTTCTGGGTAGCTACAAAGCTACAAAAACTTCCATTGTTTAAGGAAGGAGCACTTCAAGCTTGTGTTTGTCCAAGTTCCCATTTCTAAAGGGGAAAACACAGAAAGTATATTGACTACACAGCAAATAAAAAGAGCAAATAGATGTGGGTTTAGGAATTGTTGTTTCCCTGCTTGATCTCAGGATGTCTGGGTCGAGTGGCGGCTGGAAAGCCCACACAGCAGAGTCCCTGTACCAAAAGAAAAAGGCACGGTGAGGTAAATGATATTTGCGAGACCCCTTGGGATCAGGGCTGCAGAAGTTTCCTGGATCCCAAAGATTATTATATAACAACCCTGAAAATTGTACTTAAAAGTTTTTATACATGCACAGTCTTCACTTAGCCACAGAATTGTGATTAGTCTGATTCGTATTTACCACAGTCAATGCCTCCCATCTGTAACCCTGATTTTATCCTTTTGTTCCTCATCTCAGCTGGCTAAGAAAACAGTGCATCTACTTACAACAAATGTTAAGTTTTCCCAACCTAAATCCATCGACAGATAGATCTTCGAAACAGAAACAGACTCACATAGAAAACACACTTGTGGTTGCCAAGGGGGAGGAGGGGTGGGCGAGGGATGGATTGAGAGTGTGGGATTAGTAGATGCAAACTATTATATATAGAATGGATAAACAATAAAGTCCTGCTGTATAGCAGAGGGAACTCTATTCAATATCCTGTAATAAACCATAATGGAAAAGAATATGAAAAATAATATATACATATATGTATAACTGAATCACTTTGCTGTACAGTAGAAATTAATACATTGTAAATCAACTATACTTTAATAAAATAAAATTAAATTAAAAAGTTGTTTCCCTAGAGGAAAAGTACCATAAAAATAAAACAGGATAAAATTAATAAACAGGCTATATTGAATTCTTTTAGGTATGCTGTCTCATTTTTTGTTTTCTTTTTTATCCATTCAATAAATAAATTTAAATGATACCATTGTCAGGCCTTGGAAGATTTACTGAGACTTTCCGGAAAAAAAAAGAAAAACTCGAGAATAAGAAAAATAAGTTTAGGGCTTCCCTGGTGGTGCAGTGGTTGAGAATCTGCCTGCCAATGCAGGGGACATGGGTTCTAGCCCTGGTCTGGGAAGATCCCACATGCCGCGGAGCAACTAGGCCCGTGAGCCACAATTACTGAGCCTGCGCGTCTGGAGCCTGTGCTCCGCAACAAGAGAGGCCGCAATAATGAGAGGCCCGCGCACCGTGATGAAGAGTGGCCCCCACTTGCCGCAACTAGAGAAAGCCCTCGCACAGAAACGAAGACCCAACACAACCATAAATAAAATAAATAAATAAATTTTTTTAAAAAACCCAAAAAACAGTTAACCAAAAAGTTTTAAAAAAAAAGAAAAATAAGTTTAAATGTTTACATATCAGCTAAATAGCTCTAAAGTTGGGCTTTATAATCTATGTATTATGAATAAGAGCTGATATTTGGAAACTCTCTTTAAAGGGCAGAGTAGCCTTCAGATTTGAAACTCTTACTTGGGTGAATGTGACATGTCCAAAAAAAGGATGTGCCAACTAGGGGAAAGGTTGATTTGTCACAACAGAACAGAAAAATGAAAACCACGGAAGTATTAATAAAGATTATCCAAGCATGATCCAATGTTGAGAAAATATTAGCCAACAGACCACATCCTTCTGCCAAAATTATCTGTATTTTAGAGATAATGCTGTGGAGATACAGCGAACAAAATTCTATCATTATGGTCTCATTGTTAAAAGCACCCTTTTAGTGAGTTGGATGTTTCATACTCTTCCAGCTCTAATGCTTCTATTTATCTTCTTTGTTCTGAGTTCCATATTCACCAATCAAACTTTTGATTCGGTTTTCTGTGTATGGTAGCCTTCCTAGTGGAACTCAGTAAATGTTCTTTGAATGAATGGTCATGTTGACTTAGGTATTCCAGCTAAGGTAAGACTCATATTACTCTTTCTAAATTAATAACTTGACTTTTGTTTTGTATATCAGCCTTGTAAGCTCACTTATGTTGGGTCTGCGCCTCTTCTTGTATTGATCCCTTTATCACTATATAATTCATTGCTGTGACAAATTAGGTTTCTGACCTTGCAGAAGGTCCCTAGACTTGGAGAGCTCTATCAAGGTACATCAGCTTGTGAGACTCCTTAGGAAAGTGGCGTGATGGCCAACATCTTACCACACATCCCCATTTTGTACTACTTTGACATAGCAAGAAAGCTGAATTCTAACTAATCTGCCAAGATAGATTATTACTCTTTTTGAAGAGAAGAAGCAAGAACGAACGTAGAAGCCTTAGAGAGATAATTCCCTAAGGGTGGTCTAGAAGGAGTGACGGAAAGGGGAAGGTCGCGATAAATGTAAAAGATGAGGTTAGGAAAGGATATGGGAAAGAAACTTGCAATTCATGGTCAGAAGCATTCAGAAACACACAATGAGAAAAAGAGAAAGATCTGAAAAGAAATTTTTTGAAACTGAGTGCTGAGAACAGGAGGAAGAGCAGTTTGCTAGGAGCAAAAAATAGGTGGGAAATTTCTGTTAGCAGAACCCAGGGAACAGCTGGACCAGGACCTCAAGTGACTATAATAAGCAGTTCAGCCTTGAATTCAAGGAGTTAACTTAAACGTAGAGAAAATTATAATGTTAATTCAGCATCTAAACAGGAATTAATGCAAATTTCCTGGCCTTGAATTTGATGTTGGGAAGAGTAAATCTAGAAGTACCTTAATAGAGCGTAATCCTATGCCAAATACTGCATTCAATCTGTTGTGATATGTTGTTTTGGTTGAGTATATGAAGAAAATCTATTCTTACAGGGACATGAACTTGGAAAAGGGAAGAGTTTTCAGGTAATAGTGGGTATTCTTCTTTGATATTCCACCAAAATTAATAAGTAATAGTTCTTCAAGGTTATTTGCAATATGCAATATAGTTTCATTAGAACTATATCAATAAACTTTTTGTACTCTATTTCATTAAAAAAATCCTATATCAAATAATGTGAGACTATGTGACTACAGTTTACCTTTTTTATATGTGAGTTACATATATAAATATATGTATATATATATGGTTTTATTACAGCATAAGCCAGTCTGTTTATTAGAACTGATTACAACTCTTTTAGAGGAAAGAAGTGCTGAGAAGAACAAGGAATGGGACACTGAATCATGTTATGGTCTACGGGGGTGGTTGGGTGGTTCTCAATCCTTTGGTCTCAAGATATTTTACACTCTTAAAAGTCACTGAAGACCCCAAAGAGCTTTTGTTTATGTGGGTTATATCTTATTGATATTTACTGTACTAGAAATTAAAAGAGAAGTATTTATTAATTCATTTAAGGATAATAGATTCATATCATAAATTAACAGCAGATTTTATAAAAATAACAATATTTTATAAAACAAAAAATGTAATAAAAAAGTTGCACTTACGTTTTTTAAATCCCTTTAATATCTGCCTAAAAAGAAGATAGCTGGATTCTTATATCTGTTTCTGCATTCAGTCTGTTGTGATCAGCTGTTTTATTTGAACTACTTGAAGTAAATCCAGTCTCACACCGACGTGTAGCTAGAAAATGGAGGGGCATATTAACAGCCTTTTCAGTAACTGTGGATAGTATTCTCCTTCAGTACTACACCAAAGCTTAACAAGTGGTAGTTTCTTAAAATTTGTGCATAAATAAACCATATGAATGAACTTTTCATACTCTGTTCCATTAAAATCTATTGGTCTATCTCATATTTTGAATAGATACTTTACTTGTGCATGATTTTGTAACACCATATACTGTCTCATTAGAAAATATTGATTCACTGAGTGACACATATGTTCAAAATGTTGACATGACTCATTATACAAAATCAAAAAATCACATTTGTTAAAATTACTACTGGTCTTTTCAGAAATATCTTTAAGCATTGAGAAGCGGGCATGCTCACAGAGGCAGATAGAAATTTTTGAAAATCCTAATTTTCTCTTGAAAGTTCTAATTTTATCTTTGCCACAAATACTTTTCGTTGCTTTTGTTGAAGTGACAAACTCACTTTGTTCATTTGCAAGAAAATATTTGCCAGTTACCCAAGTCTGAACATCTGTAGTTTGTCAGTTGCTCTTTCAAGTCAACATGATGCTCCATGAAAAAAGTGGTTAATTTAGTTTGCAACTCAAACCATCATGTAAATGTTTTCCCTAAAGAAAACCATCGTGCTTTAATGTGCATCAGGACTTAATGCAGACTTTCCACATATTTGATATACATCAAATATTAAAAGAATATGTCCTCAGGGTACATGCCCAGGAGTGGGATTGCTGGGTCATAAGGTAGTTCTTTTCTTTTTTTTTCTTTTTTTAACATCTTTATTGGAGTATAATTATTTACAAGGGTGTGTTAGTTTCTGCTTTAAAACAAAGTGAATCAGCTATATATATACATATATCTCCATATCTCCTCCCTCTTGCATCTCCCTCACACCCTCCCCATCCCACCCCTCTAGCTGGTCACAAAGCACTGAACTGATCTCCCTGTGCTATGCAGCTGCTTCCCACTAGCTATCTATATTACATTTGGTAGTATATATATGTCCATGCCACTCTCTCACTTCGTCCCAGCTTACCCTTCCCCTTGCCGTGTCCTCAAGTCCATTCTCTATGTCTGTGTCTTTATTCCTGTCCTGTCCCTAAGTTCTTCAGAACCTTTGTTTTTAGATTGCGTATATATGTGTTAGCATACGGTATTTGTTTGTCTCTTTCCGACTTACTTCACTCTATATGGCTGACTCTAGGTCCACTCACTACAAATGACTCAATTTCGTTTCTTTTTATGGCTGAGTAATATTCCATTGTATATATATGCCACATCTTCTTTATCCATTCATTTGTCAATGGACACTTAAGTTGCTTCTGTGTCCTGGTTATTGTAAATAGAGCTGCAATGAACATTGTGGTACATGACTCTTATTTTTTTTTTTCAACAACTTTATTGGAGTATAATTGCTTTACAATGGTGTGTTAGTTTCTGCTTTATAACAAAGTGAATCAGTTATACATATACATATGTTTCCATAACTCTTCCCTCTTGTGTCTCCCTCCCTCCCACCCTCCCTATCCCATCCCTCTTGGTGGTCACAAACCACCGAGCTGATCTCCCTGTGCTATGCAGCTGCTTCCCACTAGCTATCTATTTTATGTTTGGTAGTGTATATATGTCCCTGCCACTCTCTCACTTTGTCACAGCTTACCCTTCCCCCTCCCCATATCCTCAAGTCCATTCTCTAGTAGGTGTGTGTCTTTATTCCTGTCTTACCCCTAGGTTCTTCATGACCTTTTTTTTTTTTTTCTTAGATTCCATATATATGTGTTAGCATACAGTATTTGTTTTTCTCTTTCTGACTTACTTCACTCTGTATGACAGACTCTAGGTCCATCCACCTCACTACAAATAACTCAATTTCGTTTCTTTTTATGGCTGAGTAATATTCCATTGTATATATGTGCCACATCTTCTTTATCCATTCATCTGTTGATGGACACTTAGGTTGTTTCCATGTCCTGGCTATTGTAAATAGAGCTGCAATGAACATTTTGGTACATGACTCTTTTTGAATTATGGTTTTCTCAGGGTATATGCCCAGTAGTGGGATTGCTGGGTCATATGGTAGTTCTATTTTTAGTTTTTTAAGGAACTTCCATACTGTTTTCCATAGTGGCTGTATCAACTTACATTCCCACCAACAATGCAACAGGGTTCCCTCTTCTCCACACACTCTCCAGCATTTATTGTTTGTAGATTTTTTGATGATGGCCATTCTGACTGGTGTGAAGTGATACCTCAATGTAGTTTTTTTTTTATTTTAACTTATTTATTTATTTTTGGCTGTGTTGGGTCTTCATTTCTGTGCGAGGGTTCTCTCTAGTTGCGGCAAGCGGGGGCCACTCTTCATTGCAGTGCGTGGGCCTCTCACTATCGCGGCCTCTCTTGTTGCGGATCACAGGCTCCAGATGCGCAGGCTCAGTAGTTGTGGCTCACGTCCCAGTTGCTCCACGGCATGTGGGATCTTCCCAGACCAGGGCTCGAACCCGTGTCCCCTGCATTGGCAGGCGGATTCTCAACCACTGCACCACCACGGAAGCCCCCCTCAATGTAGTTTGATTTGCATTTCTCTAAAGATTAGTGATGTTGAGCATTCTTTCATGTGTTTGTTGGAAATCTGTATATCTTTTTTGGAGAAATGTCTGTTTAGGTCTTCTGCCCATTTTTGGATTGGGTTGGTTTTTTTTTGATATTGAGCTGCATGAGCTGCTTGTAAATTTTGGAGATTAATCCTTTGTCAGTTACTTCATTTGCAAATATTTTCTCCCATTCTGAGGGTTGTCTTTTCGTCTTGTTTATGGTTTCCTTTGCTGTGCAAAAGGTTTTAAGTTTCATTAGATCTCATTTGTTTATTTTTGTTTTTATTTCCATTTCTCTAAGAAGTGGGTGAAAAAGGATCTTGCTGTGATTTGTGTCATAGAGTATTCTACCTATGTTTTCCTCTAAGAGTTTGATAGTGTCTGGCCTTACATTTAGGTCTTTAATCCATTTTCAGTTTATTTTTGTGCGTGGTGTTATGGAGTGTTCTAATTTCATTCTTTTACATGTAGCTGTCCAGTTTTCCCAGCACCACTTATTGAAGAAGCTGACTTTTCTCCATTGTATATTCTTGCCTCCTTTATCAAAAATAATGTGACCATATGTGCGTGGGTTTATCTCTGGGCTTTCTATCCTGTTCCATTAATCTATATTTCTGTTTTTGTGCCAGTACCATACTGTCTTGATTACTGTAGCTTTGTAATATAGTCTGAAGTCAGGGAGCCTGATTCCTCCAGCTCCGTTTTTTTTCTCAAGATTGTTTTGGCTATTCGGGGTCTTTTGTGTTTCCATGCAAATTGTGAAATTTTTTGTTCTACTCTGTGAAAAACGCCATTGGTAGTTTGATAGGGATTGCATTGAATCTTTAGATAGCCCAGGGTAGTATAGTCATTTTCACAATGTTCATTCTTCCAATACAAGAACATGTTATATCTCTCCATCTGTTTGTATCATCTTTAATTTCTTTCATCAGTGTCATACTTTTCTGCATAAGGTCTTTTTTCTCCTTAGGTAGGTTTATTCCTAGGTATTTTTTTCTTTTTGTTGCAATGGCAAGTGGGAGTATTTCCTTAACTTCTCTTTCAGATTTTTCATCATTAGTGTATAGGAATGCAAGAGATTTCTGTGCAATAATTTTGTATCCTGCTACTTTAGCAAAATCATGGATTAGCTCTAGTAGTTTTCTGGTAGCATCTTTAGGATTCTCTATGTACAGTATCATGTCATCTGCAAACAGTGAGAGATTTACTTCTTCTTTTCCAACTTGGATTCCTTTTATTTCTTTTTCTTCTCTGATTGCTGGGGTTAAAACTTCCAAAACTATGTTGAATAATAGTGGTGAGAGTGGGCAACCTTGTCTTGTTCCTGATCTTAGTGGAAATGGTTTTAGTTTTTCACCATTGAGAACGATGTTGGCTGTGGGTATGTCATATATGGCCTTTATTATGTTGAGTTAAGTTCACTCTGTCCCTGCTTTCTGGAGAGTTTTTATCATAAATGGGTGTTGAATTTTGTTGAAAGATTTTTCTGCATCTATTGAGATGATCATATGGTTTTCCCCTTCAATTTGTTAATATGGTGTATCACATTGATATTGATTTGCATATATTGAAGAATCCTTGCATTCTTGGGATAAACCCCACTTGATCATGGTGTATGATCCTTTTAATGTGCTGTTGGATTCCCTTTGTTAGTATTTTGTTGAGGATTTTTGCATCTATGTTCATCAGTGATATTGGTCTGTAGTTTTCTTTCTTTGTGACATCTTTGTCTGATTTGGGTATCAGGGTGATGGTGGTCTAGTAGAATGAGTTTGGAAGTGTTCCTCCCTCTGCTATATTTTTGTAGAGTTTGAGAAGGATAGGTGTCAGCTCTTCTCTAAATGTTTGATAGAAATTGCCTGTGAAGCCATCTGGTCCTGGGCTTTTTTTTGTTCGAAGATTTTTAATCACAGTTTCAATTTCAGTGCTTGTGATTGGTCTGTTTATATTTTCTATTTCTTCCTGGTTCAGTCTCAGAAGGTTGTGCTTTTCTAAGAATTTGTCCATTTCTTCCAGATTGTCCATTGTAATGACATATAGTTGTTTGTAGTAATCTCTCATGATCTCTTGTATTTCTTCAGTGTCAGTTGTTACTTCTCCTTTTTCATTTCTAATTTTGTTGATTTGAGTCTTCTCTCTTTTTTTCTTGATGAGTCTGCCTAATGATTTATCAATTTTGCTTATCTTCTCAAAGAACCATCTTTTAGTTTTATTGATCTTTGCTATTGTTTCCTTCATTTCTTTTTCATTTATTTCTGTTGTGATCTTTTTGATTTCTTTCCTTCTGCTAACTTTGGGGGTTTTTTGTTCTTCTTTCTCTAATTGCTTTAGGTGTAAAGTTGGGTTGTTCACTTGATATGTTTCTTGTTTCTTGAAGTAGTATTGTATTGCTATAAACTTCCCTCTTAGAACTGCTTTTGCTGCATCTCATAACTTTTGGGTCATCGTGTTTTCATTGTCATTTGTTTCAGGCATTTTTTAATTTCTTCTTTGATTTCTTCAGTGATCTCTTGGTTATTTAGTAGTGTACTGTTTAGCCTCCATGTATTTGTATTTTTTACAGATTTTTTCCTGTAATTGATTTTTAGTCTCATAGCTTTGTGGTTGGAAAAGATACTTGATATGATTTCAATTTTCTTAAATTTACTAAGGTTTGATTTGTGACCCAAGATATGATCTATCCTGGAGAATGTTCCATGAGCACTTGAGAAGAAAGCGTATTCTGTTATTTTTGGATGGAATGTCCTATAAATATCAATTAAGTCCAGCTTGTTTAATGTGTCATTTAAAGCTTGTGTTTCCTCATTTATATTCATTTTGGATGATCTGTCCATTGGTGAAAGTGGGGTGGTAAAGTCCCCTACTATGATTGTGTTACTGTTGATTTCCCCTTTTATGGCTGTTAGAGTTTGCCTTATGTATTGAGGGGCTCCTCTGTTGGGTACACAAATATTTACAATTGTTATATCTTCTTCTTGGATTGATCCCTTGGTCATTATGTAGTGTCCTTCTTTGCCTTTTAGTCTTTATTTTAAAGTCTATTTTTTCTGATATGAGAATTGCTACTCCAGCTTTCTTTTGATTTCCATTTGCATGGGATATCTTTTTCCATCCCCTCACTTTCAGTCTGTATGTGTCCCTAGGTCTGAAGTCAGTCTCTTGTAGACAGCATATATAGGGGTCCTGTTTTTGCATCCACTCAGCCAGTCTATGTTTTTTGGTTGGAGCATTTAATCCATTTACATTTAAGGTAATTATCGATATGTATGTTCCTATTCCCATTTTCTTAATTGTTTTGGGTTTGTTCTTGTAGGTCTTTTCATTGTCTTGTGTTTCCTGCCTGGAGAATTTCCTTTAGCATTTGTTGTAAAGCTGGTTTTTTGGTGCTGATTTCTCTTAGCTTTTGCTTGTCTGTAAAGGTTTTATTTTTTCTGTCGAATCTGAATGAGATCCTTGCTGGGTAGAGTAATCTTAGTTGTAGGTTTTTCCCTTTCATCGCTTTACATAAGTCCAGCCACTCCCTTCTGGCCTGCAGAGTTTCTGCCTAAAGTTCAGCTGTTAACCTTATGGGGATTCCCTTGTATGTTGTTTGTTGTTTTTCCCTTGCTGCTTTTAATATTTTTTGTGTGTGTTTAATTTTTGATAGATTGATTAATATGTATCTTGGCATGTTTCTCCTTGCGTTAGCCTGTATGGGACTCTCTCTACTACCTGGACTTGATTAACTATTTCCTTTCCCGTATTAGGGAAATTTTCAACTATAATCTCTTCAAATATTTTCTCAGTCCCTTTCTTTTTCTCTTCTTCTTCTGAGACCTCTATAATTTGAATGTTGGTGCTTTTAATGTTGTCCCAGAGGTCTCTAATACTGTCTTCAATTCTTTTCACTCTTTTTCCTTTATTCTGCTCTGCAGTAGTTATTTCCAGTATTTTATCTTCCAGGTCAGTTATCCGTTGTTCTGCCTCAGTTATTCTGATATTGATTCCTTCTAGAGAATTTTTAATTTCATTTATTGGGTTGTTAGTCATTGTTTTAATACTCTTTAGTCTTCTAGGTCCTTGTTAAATGTTTCTTGTATTTTCTCATTCTATTTCCAAGATTTTGGGTCATCTTTACTATCATTACTCTGAATTCTTTTTCATGTAGACTGCCTATTTCCTATTAATTTGTTTGGTCTGGTGGGTTTTTACCTTGCTCCTTCATCTGCTGTGTGTTTCTCTGTCTTCTCATTTTGCTTAACTTACTGTGCTTGGGTTCTCCTTTTCACAGGCTGCAGGTTCATAGTTCCCTTTGTTTTTGGTGTCTGCTCCCAGTGGCTGAGGTTGATTCAGTGGGTTGTGTAGGCTTCCTGGTTGAGGGAACTAGTGCCTGTGTTCTGGTGGATGAGGCTGGAACTTGTCTTTCTGGTGGGCAGGTCCACGTCTGGTGGTGTGTTTTGGGGTGTCTGTGACCTTATTATGATTTTAGGCAGCCTCTCTGCTAATAGGTGGGGTTATGTTCCTTTCTTGCTATTTGTTTGGCATAGGGTGTCCAGCACTGTAGCTTGCTGGTTTTTGAGTGGAGCTGGGTTTTAGCATTGAGATGGAGATCTCTGGGAGAGCTTTTGCCGTTTGATATTACATGGAGCTGGGAGGTCTCTGGTGTACCAGTGTCCTGAACTTGGCTCTCCCACTTCATAGGCACTGGCCTGACACCTGGCCAGAGCACCAAGACCCTGTCAGCCACATGGCACAGAAGAAAAGGGAGAAAAAAGGAAAGAATGAAAAAAATAAAATTAAATTAAAAAGTTAGTAAAATTAAAAATAATTATTTAAAAAATTTTAAAGTAACAAAAAACAGAAAAAAAAGAAAGAAAGAAGAGAGCAACCAAACCAAAAAACAAATCCACCAATGTTATCACAAGCGGTAAAAACAATACTAAAAAAAAAACAAATACGGACAGCCAGAACCCTAGGACAAATGGTAAAAGCAAAGCTATACAGACAAAGTCACACAAAGAGGCATACATATACACACTCACAAAAAGAGAAAAAGGAAGAAAATAGACATATCTTTGCTTCCAAAATCCACCACCTCAATTTTGGGATGATTCATTGTCTCTTCAGGTATTCCACAGATACAGGGTACATCAAGTTGATTGTGGAGATTTAATCCACTGCTCCTGAGGCTGCTGGGAAAAATTTCCCTTTCTCTTCTTTGTTCACACAGCTCCTGGGGTTCAGATTTGGATTTGGCCCCACCTCTGCGTGTAGGTCGCCTGAGGGCTTTTGTTGCCCGCCCAAAAAGGATGGGGTTTTAAAGTAGCAGCTGTTTAGGGAGCTCTGGCTCACTCAGGCCGGGAGGAGGGAGGAGTACAGAATGTGGGGTGAGCCTGCAGAGGCAGAGGCCGGCATGACGTTGCAACAGCCTGAGGCGTGCTGTGCATTCTCCTGGGGAAGTTGTCCCTAGATCACGGGACCCAGGCAGTGGCGGACTGCACAGGCTCCCGGGAGGGGAGGTGTGGGTAGTGACCTGGGCTTGCACACAGGTTTCTTGATGGCTGCAGCAGCAGCCTTAGCGTTTCATGCCTGTCTCTGGTGTCCGCGCTGATAGCCGTGGCCCGCACCCATCTCTGGAGCTCGTTTAGGGGGTGCTCTGAATCCCCTCTCCTTGCGCACCCCAAAACAATGGTCTCTTGCCTTTTAGGCAGGTCCAGGCCTTTTCCCGGACTCTCTCCCAGCTAGCTGTGGCGCACTAGCCCCCTTCAGGCTGTGTTCACGCAGCCAACCCCAGTCCTCTCCCTGGGGTCTGAACTCCGAAGAAGCCGGAGTCTCAGGTCCCAGCCCCCGCCAGCCCCGGCGTGTGAGCAGACAAGCCTCTCGGGATGGTGAGTGCTGGCCGGCACCGATCCTCTGTGTGGGAATCTCTCTGCTTTGCCCTCTGCACCCCTGTTGCTGTGCTCTCCTCCATGGTTCCGAAGCTTCCCCACCACCACCCGCATCTCCACCAGTGAAGGAGCTTCCTCGTATGTGGAAGATTTTCCTGATTCACAACTCCCTCCCAGTGATGCAGGTTCCGTCCCTTAATTAATTATTTAATTTATTTATTTATGGCTGTGTTGAGTCTTCGTTTCTGTGTGAGGGCTTTCTCTAGTTGCAGCAAGTGGGAGCCACTCTTCATCGCGGTGCACGGGCCTCTCGCTATCGTGGCCCCTCTTGTTGCGGAGCACAGGCTCCAGATGCACAGGCTCAGTAGTTGTGGCTCACGGGCCCAGACACTCTGTGCCATGTGGGATCTTCCCAGACCAGGGCTCGAACCCGTGTCCCCTGCATTGGCATGCGGATTCTCAACCACTGCGCCACCAGGGAAGCCCGTCCCTATTCTTTTGTCTCTGTTTTTTCTTTTTTCTTTTGCTCTACCCAGGTACATGGGGAGTTTCTTGCCTTTTTGGAAGTCTGAGGTCTTCTGCCAGCATTCAGTAGGTGTTCTGTAGGAGTTGTTCCACATGTAGATGTATTTCTGATGTATTTGTGGGGAGGAAGGTGATCTCCATGTCTTACTCTTCCGCCATCTTGAAGGTCTCCCTCTGGTAGTTCTATTTTTAGTTTTTTAACTAACCTCCATAGTGGCTGTATCAATTTACATTCCCAAAAACAGTGCAAGAGGGTTCCCTTGACTCCACACCCTCTCCAGCATTTATTGTTTGTAGATTTTTTAATGATGGCCATTCTGACGGGTGTGAGGTGATACCTCGTTGTAGTTTTGATTTGCATTTCTCTAAGAATTGTGATGTTGAGGATCTTTTCATGTGCTTTTTGACCATCTGTATGTCTTCTCTGGAGAAATGTCTATTTAGATCTTTCACCCATTTTTTGATTGGTTGTTTGTTTTTTCTGATATTGAGCTGCATGAGCTGTTTGTATATTTTGGAGATTAATCCTTTGTCAGTTGCTTCATTTGCAAATATTTTCTCCCATTCAAAAAGGCACATGCACCCCAATGTTCATTGCAGCACAATTTACAACAGCCAGGACATGGAAGCAACATAAATGTCCATCAACAGAAGAATGGATAAAGAAGATGTGGTGTGTATATATACACACACACACACACACACACACACACACACACACAATGGAATATTACTCAGCCATAAAAAAGAATGAAATTGGGTCATTTGTAGAGACGTGGTTGGACATAGAGACTGTCATACAGAGTGAAGTAAGTCAGAAAGAGAAAAACAAATATCGTATATTAACTCATACATGTGGAATCTAGAAAAATTGTATAGATGATCTTATTTGCAATGCAGAAATAGAGACACAGATGTAGAGAACAAATGTATTGACACCAAGTGGGGAAAGAGGGAGGGTGGGATGAATTGGGAGATTGGGATTGACATATATACACTATTGATACTATGTATAAAATAGATAACTAATGAGAACCTACTGTATAGCTCATGCAACTATAAACAGTGCTCTGTGGTGACCTAAATGGGAAGGAAATCAAAAAAATGGGGATGTATGTATACATATAGCTGATTCACTTTGTTGTGCGGTGGAAACTAACACAACATTGTAAAGCAGCTATATTCCAAAAAAATTAATTAATTTTAAAAAATGCCATAAAAAAAAGGAATATGTCCTCAGGAGTTGAGATTAATAATTAATCTCAAATTAATTTTTAATAATATGAATACAACTAATCATTTTTACTTAAGAACTTGGACATTCTTAAGAGAAAATGGCATTTTAAACTATGATTTCATGGTGAGGAAGAAAAAATGACTACAAATACCATTTACAGTCACAGGCCGGGTGCTAAGAAACCAGCAATTTTAAACATCAACGCTTTTGCACCAGCATTGCAAATGTCCAGTAGTGAAAAAGGCAAATAGCACCCTGGGACTATTAGAAAATAGTTTTGACTTCACTGACCCTTTGAAAGTGTCTCAGGACCCTCAGGGGTCTTCTGAGCAGACTTTGAGAACCACTGATCTCTGGCATGGGCTGTGGAAGAAAATTCCCTGGTTATCCAGATGATGGCAGTAGAAGGTTTTATTCAGAGGAGAGATATGAGGACCTTGGCTTTTACAAGAAGGGCGATACTTGTCTGGAGATGATCTTGGGGGAGAGGGTGTACTCATTTAGTTACAACACAACAGTGCCACCTATACCCCCCTCCCATTTATCTTGGATTAGTTTCACAACTGATTAACATTTCCTTAGGTAACAAATTGCTTGGATTTTTAGGTCAATAACTTATGGGCAGTTGTTATTTTATTGAGAAAGAATAGATTTCAAGATGTGCTGATTTTACACAAAATCAGAGCACTCATTCATTCTTGTGTTCACTCATTAATTCTTTCAACCAAAGCTTCTTGAGCCGCCTGTAAAGACAAGGCATTGTGAACAGTAGGCATGATCAATCCACACTGGTTGCTAGACAAGTTCAAAGGAGGCTAAAAGAGGTGAGGACAAGTTCTAACAAAGACACCTCTGCCTCCTTGGAACCTGGAGAGCCCAGCAGGAGACAGACCACAGTGGTCAGAATCCAGTGTCTACAGGAGAACCCTACATGGAAGACCCACTGATTGGGTCAGCAAGTAGTTCTGTCCCACTGAAAATGCCAGGTTCCCCAATTCCAGGTTGGGTACCTCACTCTGACAATCCCTGTCTTTCCTCATCACTGTGGGAAAGTATCAATTTATCATTTCATCAAAACATTAGTGGAAAAATTTTAAATCTTGTGTCCTTCTTGAAATGCTGACCTTGCATTTGACTTGAGGCACTTGATTCTCTTTAGATGGATGATGGTTATTTCCTAGAAAAACTGAACTATCTCCTGAGTTTTATTCTTTTCAGGCCTTACTTCAGCCACTCTTTTATTTCAGAGTAGACAATCTTTTGTTTTTGCCACCCATAATCTTTTTTCCATTCTTCAGGTACTAACCCCAGTTTTCCTTTACTGCAGTCACCCACCCCCAACACAAACATACACACACACACACACAAACACGAACACTCTTAGTCTGTGCAATTTGGGAAGGTGTTAACTCCACATGCTTTCCCGAGCCAGATAGCAATCCACTGGCCAAGATGACTTGATTAAGGATGGGCATGTGACTCAATGTGGGCAAATGAGAATTCAAGATAGATAGAAAAAATTTTAAGTCTTTGGAGAAAGAAGCTTTCCTTTTGTCACTGGTGTGGCTTGCAGGAGATGTTTAAGTATATAGGTGGAGGCTTCCGTCCTTCCAATATGAAAGGCGAGTCTGACTATTGATGGCACCCACAGAGATGGAGGCGTCCAAAAGGAAAGGAGATTGAGCCCTGATCTTAATCCCTGGTTTCAGCATGATGAAAGTAAGCTGTACCCCTGGACCTTTCAATTATGTGAATCAATAAATTCCATTATTTGCTTTAGCCATTTTGCATTGACGTTTCCGTTGCTCTCAAAGGAGTCCTCACTGACACATCTCCCTACCCAAGCACCAGGTACAAAACTACATAGAAAACCAGAGAGCCCAATTTCCAAATATATCACACTTGCAAATCTTTATGTCTTTGTTAATTTCTCCAGAATTAATTGCTCCATCTTCTCCATGTTCCCTTAGCACTCTATAGAGACCTAAAATTAAAACACTTAACATTTTGTATGACACAATTTGTTTTAATAGTTGTCTTAGATTTTGAGCTGTTTAAGAGATGGAATCACATCTTAATCATCTTTATATCTCTAGTACTTAGCACAACATTTACCACATAGAAGATGCCTGAAAAATTGTGATCAAATTAAATTTCCAGAGTAGGAGAAAAGTTTGGCAATGGTCTTTCATCTCTGGAGAATTCCAGCCTGGCATCATAGTCACTTGCTTGACCTGCATAATAGAGGTTCCCAGCCGTTGGTGCCTTGGATGGTTTTAAGCCCATTTTTTTCTCAGATCTGTTCCCAGACCTTTCCACTGGTCTGCTCTGTATAACAGGGGGATGACCTTTCATGGTTCTATGTTATCTGACTTCTGGATAGGTTCTACCAGTGGGTATCAGTAGGAGTTTAGAGAATGGAATAAAGGGAGAAGCCACAATATTTCTCCTCCTCTCTCTACTTCAAGCAAGGACTCAGGTAGTGGCTGTGTCTCTCCAAAAAATAACCAGATCTTCCTAGTCAGGACAACATTTAGTTTAAACTTCAGCTTTCAGCTTGATGGCCATGGCTCCTGGACTCCAGGAATATTTCCTCCTCCTGAGGAAATTGAGAGCTTCCTGCTCTTGCTAATCTCTTGGTTACCTGTCCACTTTGGTTTTTCAACATCTTCCATTACTTGTATAATCAATTCCAAACATTTAATACCCTCTGTTTGAAATACTGGGTGATTCTGTTTTCCTAATGGAACCTGACTGATACTGTCATATTTTTTAAATGCCACCGCCACTGAATTATGTGTTTGTGTATGGGGCCCTCCCACACCCTCCAGTATAAGCCGATAACAGATCAAGAACTACCTCCATAAGGACAGTTATTCTCAGAAGTCCCTGTTAACATACAAGTCCTTTGTGTAACAAGTCCTTTTTTCTAGGTCATACGTTCCAAAAGGAACTCGGGGTTGACTTATGATTCATCTGATCTCATTGAGTCACAAACCCAGAATTTCTGCAACTCTCACTCCATGAGCACAGCTAAGACAAACTGGCCCTCTCTCCACCCAAAGGGGCTTGTAATGAAAACACACTCATTTGAAACAAGAAACTTTAATGTACCCACTTTCTTGCACCGGGTGACCTACGGAGGTGGGAGTGGTGAAGCAAGGACAGGTCAGGAAAGAAGACTCCTCTCAGCCCATGACAGGAGTTGGGGGGAACTCTGCTTGTTATCATTCCTCTCTAGGAAGGTAGAGGTGAGTTCCTAGCCACATCAGAGAAATCTCCAATTACTTCAATAAAGAATGCATTCCATTTACCGACAATGAGTATTTGTTATACATCAATCATGGTGCAAAGTGTAAGGGTGCAGGTAAGAATGAGGCATGTAAGCAAAATTGTGAAGTAGTTCATCTCGGTTATCCAAACACTCAGACCACTGACTCTTTTATATCATGTTGACATTCTGCTGTCAGTCTTTATTCCCACCAAAACCTGTCATGTAAAAATCAGTTATACTAAAGTGTAAATGATTTAAAAAATTATCCTCTGAGGGGAGTTTACATTTCAGTGGGTATCAAAAACCTCAACATACGGGATTTAATCTTCTTCAGTAAATCTAAAATAAGAACAACTTGTGATACATATCCAAGTGCCTGGATGGCTTTCTAGCCTCTGAAATGAGCCCACTATTCCTTGGTCTACATTTTCTGCAGCTCCACTCAGAGGTATTAAAAACCTTTTACAAAATATTGCATTTCACTGCCACCTATGATAAAATGTGTATAGGCAAAGCCACATTTTCAATAACCTTGTGTTAGAAATAAAGAACCTCCCCGTGAACAGTCCAGTGAGTATTTCAAAATGTAACCTTGCTTTTCACTTTCCCCTCCTTGCCCCACCTCCTCTCAGGGGACAAGGCAGCCCAGTGCAGGACATCACAATTCAAGCTGAGAGAAGAGGGCATCCATGCCTGTGGGGGTGAGAGATCGGAAGTGGTGATGGGATACTGGTTACACACAGAAGTGGCCAAAGAAGTAAATGTATTGAGGATAATGGGAGCCAGGTTTCTCATTGTTGGAGAAGGGGATTAGAAATATGGAAATGGAGAACTAGAATGAACCCTGTAGTATTGGATTGAAATTAGAGATATGAGTGTGAAATTGTGATTTTTTAAAATATAGATGTTGTACATGTGAGTACACATTGTGCGTGTGTGTGTGTGCATTCCTGACCTCTGTTCACTGAGAGGATCCAGGAGTAGCAGTGCTCCAATAGCCATGCACTCATCTAGCACCCAGATGTTAGTTTTTTCAATACTATTTTCCACTAAAAGAAACCAGGGTTCCTTGGAGAAATGTTAGATTCCAGGGCAGGGGAAGGTGCAGACTTAGCTGAGCCAGGAACATCACACCGCTGTCAGAAAGTAAGAACGTGGGGACGAAGTGTCAAAAGGGCACAGAAGCCAGCTTGGAGGTGCTCCTCCTGGCCAATTAAGAAAAATATGCATGTGAGAATAGATGGTAATAGTGATAACAGTCTTACAGCCCGCTGAATAAAACAGGGATCCCTTAAATCCATAGTAGAAACAAATGAATAAATTGGAGGTTTAATCAGAAACAGGATACTTACATAGTCTCAAAGCACATCCCCACACAAATATTTGTTAATTACAAAGGAAAAAAGAGTAACTTTGTAGTGGAGAAGCCTAGCAGACACCATCTTAATCAAGTGCTGAAGTGAATATACTCCATTAGAGGACAAATCAATTTGCCTGATAGGATCCAGCATTGCTTTTGTGATCTTCCTGCCAACAATGCAAAATTTGGATCTAATCACAAGGAAATCTCGAACAAACCCAAATTGAGGGGCATTCTGTAAAATAACTAGCCTATCATCTTCAAAAGCGTCAAAATCATAAACAGCAAAGAAAGACTGAGGACCAGTGCCCGACCAAAGGAAACACAACTAAGTGAACGAGTTACCCTCGAATGGCATAGTCAGTGATAATAAAGCAAGGTTAACCTCATGGTTGTTTTAGCTGTACTATGGCTCTGTAGGATAATGTCCTAACTTGTGAAAATATACACTGAAGTTTGTGGGATGATGCATTAACAGGTTGGCAACTTACTCTCAAATAATTCAGCGGAAAAAATTGTGTTTGCAATTTCTCTGTGAGTTTGAAATTGTTTTCTAAATAAAAAGTGTAAAAATGTAATCTCATTCTGTATCTTGCATATACAAGTTCAAAGTTTGTCTTGTAATCTTTATTGTGGTTGAATCCAATTTAAGTTAAAATACAAAATGCTTAACAAATATAAATCCAATACAGGTGGGAAACAAAAGATTATCCATGCTAGTATTTACAACTCTTTAATCTTTTCAAAAGATAACAACTTAGACTTTAGATAACACTTAGACAATTTTGCCTCTAATTATCAGACAATCTTCAAGGAAATCAGTGCTGTGTAGACGTTTCTAGTCTACTAAAGTCCAATCTGTAGCATAGAACTGATGGAATACTGTAGCAGAAACCATAAATTACAAAGTGGTAATGCTCATACACAGTAATTAGAATCCCCATCTTACATGCTATTTACTTTCTCTGAGAAAACAGACTTCTTTCTCTGACTAGGATACTTCCCAACATGTCTTTCCAAACTAAAGAAATTCATTCAACACTGGTATTTTTAAAACCAGTGAGAACTTCCCGTTACACAGGTAGATTTAACAAGTATTCCTTTAAGAAAAAACAATTTTAAAGGGATAACTTGCACTTTACTTGTTACACGAACTTACAGTGCATTTGATTGCAAGCAGCAAGATAATTACCAAAGATACAAAATAAAGTTTTTAAAATATTCAATTAATTAAATATTTGCTACTTGTCAATCTCCTGCAAGGCCTCAAGCTAGATACTGTGAAGGGGAAACAAAAACCAAAGGAGCTTTCATCTTCAGGAACTCATCTTAATGCAATCATACCTATCATTATTACACAATTTACTGATAATCGGTGATCCTATCAAGAGCTATCACAGGGAATTCCATGGTGGTCCAGTGGTTAAGACTCGGTGTTTTCACTGCTATGGGCCCGGGTTCGATCCCTGGTCGGGGAACTAAGATCGCACAAGCCGTGTGGTGCAGTCAAAAAAAAAAAAAAAAAGAAGAAGACTATCACAGAATACTTCCAATTATTAAAATCTACATTCAGGGGAAGAGAGGTGTCTTAATAAATCATCAAAATAAGGAAACTCAGTTAAACTTTTCTCAGAAGATGACAGAAGTGTAGCATGTGTTCAAGTCTTAAACGTGATCATTAAGTTAATGCTTAGTGTCACTGTATTTGCACCAGAAAGAGCAGAAGGACCTCCCCCATCCTCCTTCACCAAAAACAAACAAAAATATACAAGAGATAATAGGTTAGAGTGAATATCAAGAGCCAACTTACAAAATTAAGAGATGGAGGGACACGTGTGTAAGGGGAGAGGGGTGTTGCCATGGAGATGGGTTGAAGGGCTTGTGACTGATTATATCTATGAAACTCAAGTAATTTTTCCCCATCAATTGACAAAACAATGACCTTCACAGGACTGCTCCCTGCTCTGTTGCCAAAACACAGGACAAAATTAGCCAACCTGTGCCTCATGCCCATGGGCAGCTCTGCCTGCACTGGTACCTTGTAATCTGTTTCAAACCATGCTAATGCCATAAATTGACAACCACTATGTCTGATCAATTATTAGCCAGTTTATCACTAACATCACCAAGTGAATGAGAAGTATGGCATAAGTCATTAAAGTTTAAATAGCCATTTATATCCTGGGGAATTCCTCACCAAAATTGTATTGACTTTTTGAGCTGTGGAATAGATGCTTTAATTCGCTATATCCCACCCCCACCCCCATAACTCTCCTCTTGTTCATTTTATTAGAGGTATCCTGCAGTGAGAATCAGCAACACGATCCAAACGAAAATTCACTTTAAAAGGAAATAGTATCTACATTTATGAATTGGAATGATATCAAGATATTAAGCGGAATCACTTGTTTAGGAAAAGGTACCACAATTCTATCATTCTGGGAATGAATTTAAGTTTTTCACCAAACATCACTGAGAGATGTGACTGATCAGTCTTTATGGCAAGGGAAGATTTTTAATACATTCTGAGGTTTGCAATGCCCGCCACGTTGTCACGCAGGTTGAAGTAGATGTATTCCGTGCATTTTAAAACACACCAGTGTTTACTGCTTATATACCCAAGTATATACTGCTTATATACTGCAAATCTGAGACAGATGACTTAAGTTAGTTTGATTAAAAAGATCTGATTTTCTTTGTGTTGAAGCTGATAGCAAAATGGCACCCCATAAATTAGAATTCTAGGAAAGAACTGTTAGTAGGGATTTTTGTGTTTGTTTTGTTTTGTTTTGTTTTCTCTCCACAGACACATTTGGGGTGGTCTACTGGTGACAACTTTTAATGGAAAGAGGCTCTCACTTTTCGGCCCTTCAGAGGCTGTGGTGGACGGTGATTGCTCAACAAAAAAGCCGCAGCTTTGCCCTCCCCTGTACACAAGAGGGTGCGGAATGTGGCCAGCTGTTGAAGAAAAGAGAAGAGTTAGTTTTAGCGTAGAAAGTCACACCAATGTTAATGAATTGCCCTGCACAGAAAGTTAAGAAACTTATAAGCTTTCTTCTACTGGGAACTAAATGTATTTCAATGAAAATTTTCTAAGTTATGGGTCATACATCACAAAGCAACTCTTCTGCTAGATTCTTATCACTATACAAATACCTATGGGTTCAAAAATTAAGTATATAAGCTTTCTTCATTTGAAGATCAAAGTAATAAGAGGAAACAACATTTAGAATGTGGTTTAAAGAGTACATAGCTAGAAATCAGAGAATGTCACCTGCAAAGGCATAATGGGACAGTGGAAAGGGTTTTCCAAGCTGGGTCCCAGTCCTGGTTCTGCCACTAGTGAGCTGTGTGACCTTGGGAAAATCATTTATTGTCTCTAGTTTCCTCATCTATAAAGTGAAGCATTGGATTAGATTACCTCAGTAGGTGTCATCCAGCTCTTGGAATTACACTGAATACTCACTAGCACGCCAATATAACATGGCCCAAATTTTCAAGGGGACCATGTGGTACTCATCCTACAGAATTTTCATCTTTTATGCACTGTTTTCCTTAAACAGTGATTTTTCTCTCAGCATATGTGTGCCTTGTCAGCAACTAACTCTGGGAAAAGACTAGGAGTCTTCAACCACTTATAATATTTCAATACAATTTAAGCGATACAGGCATATTTCTCAACACAAGGGCTTACTTTTTCTTATCTCACTCACACACACACACACACACACACTGCTTAATTATCTTACAAACTTCATATAGTACACAAAGTGTCAAGAAGAAAATAGAAATTACGAGAAATCACATCACAAAATATAACCACTGTTAACATTATGGAGTATATCCTTCTAGATGTTTCCTTATGTACAAGCACTATATGCACATGCACCAGTACACACGCTTCACATGTTTTATTGCAAAATAAGCTCAACTATATTTACTCTTCTGAAACCTTATTTTATCACTTAATATATATCCTTCACATGTCAATAGATATATCTATGTCACTATTTTTAATTGCTGAAAAGTTTTCTATTATAAGCTTGTTTTATAAATTATTTAGCAATTCCTTTGTGATTTAATATTTTTTTTAAGACTAAGCACAGGTCTATAGTAGTAAAATGAAGACTGGGTAAATTACCTGAATAATTCTACTGTCTCAAAAACGTTCACTAAAAACATATTGCCACACAAGTAAGTTTTTGGTGTCTGTTTTGCTGTTTTGAGTGAGTACAAAGTATTAAATTGTTGAGAATGAGAGCCTTCATTCTCTAAGTTTCGTTAGTCACCTAATCAAAGAGTCAAGGAAATTCAGACTAGGACACATGTATTAGGTTTCCATCATCATCATTTACCTGAAGCCTAAAATATTTCTCTTAACAGTACTAGCCAGGATGGGAGACAGAGGTGATGCAGGTCCTTCATAATAAATAGGCAATAGTTTATAACCACACTCTATGGAGATATGTTCAGGTATCATATACAAGCAGCTGTGTATTTCCACAAGTCATATTTTGAGATGTCTTTTCAAAGAGTATAGATATGGGAAGAATAAGACAAATATTTACAACTTGCTATTACTCATGTTTCATTAGACCAGATCATTATGGCTAAAGCCAGATGAGACATATATAATTCTCTGGTAAAGTCAAGTAGCAGAGGCTAATGAAATCTAACCTCCACAGCCGCAGAGAAGATGTCCAGCCTTCTGCAGATCATGATGATCCAGGTCTATCTGGAGTGGCCACTCCAGGTGACTGTGCTGGAATCCCAAGTCCTGAATCAGGGCACTGATTTACCGGCCTCATCAAACACAACTAGCTTCCCAGGGAAACTGCCTATTCCTCTGAAGATCTTGGCTTTATTTATCCCCGTATCCCCCTTTGACTCCTCTGCAAATTGATCATGGCTCCCTACCTCTGCAACACCTTAGCCTCATCCATCTAGAACTAGAACTTACTCTAGATCTTTCTCTGACCAGCCTGCTCATTTTGGTAAGAGTCTCTGAACCTGTCCTGATGTCTCATCAAACCCCTTCCCTTTTTGGTGCTGGATCATCCTCCTGGTCCCTTAGCCCAGCTAGGTAGACCCTGATCTGCTAGGCTCTGCTTAGATTGGCCCCTATCAGTGTCATGCCCTCAGCAGGCCTCTGGCTTCCTTTAGGCAGAAAATCTGTCCCTCTGTCACTAAGGCTGACTCAGTATCTACACAGCTCCTGGCAAGAATCTCCCCAGCTCAGGGTGAAGGCTGTTTTGCTGTTTTCTTTGGCTCTACTACTGAAAGTTTAAATTTCTTCTGTAGTGACCCCAGTAAGCAGAAATACCCGCTTCTAATGTTTTGTAAACAGCTTTGATTAGTCACTCTAGTGTTCAAATGTCTTTACCAGCTCTCCACTGCCTGCCGAAGTTGAGTAATAATAAAAATAAGCTCTCTCTTATAGAACATGGTGGGCCACGTACTATGCTAAGTGTTTTACATTACATATCACATTTAATCCTCCAAACAAGCCTATCAATAATATACCATTATACCCATTTTAAACATGAGGAACTCGAGGGAGAGTTAGGAAATTTCAATAAATAAGCCATCTGGCAAATAAGCCATGCACTAACCACAGCACTACACTGTATCTGTAAGTGTTTTTCTTTTTTTCTTTTTTTCTTTTTTTCTTTTTCCATTTTCCCCTAATCTCTTCTTATTTGCTTCTTATTATGGAAACTGGCAGATATACAGAAGGGTAGACAGAGTAACATAATAAACCATCACCCAGCTTCAACAGTCATCAACACGTGGCCAATTCTGTTTCATCCACACTCTCACCCATTCTCTCTCTCCACCTCCGAATCCTGCCCAAACTGTATTATTTTGAAGCACATTCCAAATATCATATCATTTCAGGTGTAAACATTTCAAAATATATCTCTAAAATATATAACATTTCAAACCCTATTAAGGCTCTAAAACAAAGTTGTTAGCATGGCTTCCAAGCCTCTTGACCACCCAATTCCAACTAATCCTTCTAGATTATTTCCTGTTATTCCACACACAGGTCCCACTCTAGGTCAGTTTTGTGAAGGGGGGGTCCAAGAGCATCTGAATGAAAAGATTTTGAGGTGACTCTTAAAACTTGAGATTCCCGGACCCCCCCTCAGACTTTTGAATCAGAGTTTCTAACAAGGCCCAAGGATCCACATTTTGGTAAGCTTCATCAGGTGATTCTTGCATACTCTCAATTTTGACAACCACAGGTACAAAGTTGCCCACATATTTTTTGCACTTCTCTTTTTTGCCTTTATTTATGCCATTCCTTCTTGAAATTCCCCTTTCCTTTATACCCCCAACCTGTCCCCACTTTTTGAACCAACCCAAATGTAAGCTCTTTCATGAAGTCTCTTCCTGATTTCTCCACTGAAAACTAGTCTCTCCCCTTCTGAACTTCCCTTACACCTTATATTCTCTTACAGTACCAAGCAAAGCCACTGTGTTACAGTTTTTTATGCATTTATTTTATCCCCTCTGTTAGATTATAAACTACGGGAGGGCAAGGGCCTTTTTAACACTTGTTTATACCTCTTGCATCACGCCTTGCAAAAATTGGCAATTATTAAACAATTCTAGAATTGACTTATACTGTCTTCTAAAATTTAAAACTTTAATTTCAAAGATAATTAGATAGTTTTATATAGTAAGTCAAAATTAATATTCAAGTGAATGAATTCTTTCCTCAATTCACACATAGTCTGAAGATGCAGAAGTTAGGGAAATTTTCCTAGATTGTTAATTATCAGTAATTACAAAATAAAAAATTTTACTATTAAAAAAGGACATTAGAGTTTTGATTCCAGATATACTGGACTAAGACTCTGCAGACAACCTTCCTGTAGAAAAAGACAAGTGTAAAACCCAGACACAATACAAAAAAACAACCAGCTGCAGGTACTAAAGAGTGAACATAAGTAAAGGGATTCAGATGGGGAGTTCATGCTCACTTGGAGAGATGGAAGCCCTCAAGTGAGTTCCTGTCTCTCCAGTTTTTCACTTGGACAGTGTGGAGTCTGCAAGGTGCATAGAGCTGCTATGGGGCATACCTGTCTTGCAAGGAAAGAGCCAGAGAGAGGATCCCCAAACTCATACCCAAGAACCACACATGTACTGAGACTGAAGCTACTGCACAAGAAGGAAAATCTGCAACTCGAGCCCAGCCAAGAAAATTACCTGCCAACACAAAGGAAACAGTACTCATCAGAGAAAAATAACAGATCCAGAATCTCCACAACTTAATGTTCGTGACATCTAGAATGCAATAGAAAATTACTCAATATACAAAGACTCAAGAAAATGGAATACATGCTTAAAGAAAGAAAAATCAACAAAGTGAGACTCAAGATTACCCAAATTTGGAACTTACAAGGATTCTAAAGTGTCTACTTCAACTACCTGTGGGTTATATGAAGTTAAACAAAGCATACTTTTTAGTGCATGAGAAATCTCAGCAAAGTAATGGGAAGTCTCAGCAGAGAAATAGAAATAATAAAGAATCAAGTATAAATTTTAGATCTAAAAAATATAATTTCTAAAACAAAAATTCACTGGATAAAATTAACAGACAAACTGACACGACAGAGAAAGAGCAAATGAACTTGAATATAGGTCAATAGAAATTATCCACAGTGAAGAACAGAGATTTTTTAAAAGATTTCAAACTAATAAAGCCTCGGAAGGAACCTGTTAGATGTTATTAAAAGGTCAAATGTTTGCATAATTAGAATATCATATATGAAAGCAACCTAAGTGTCATCAACAGATGGATAAAGAAGATGTGGGGTGTGTGTGTGTGTGTGTGTGTGTGTATGTGTGTGTGTGTGTGTGTGTGTGTGTGTGTGATGGAATATTACTTAGCCAGAAAAAAAGAATGAAATTTTGCCATTTGCAACAACATGAATAGACCTGGAGGGTATTAGCTTAGTAAAATAAGTCAGAGAAAGACAAATACTATATGTTTTCACTAATATGTGTAATCTACAAAATAAAACAAATGAACAAATATAACAAAGCAGAAACAGACTCAAGATAAGAGAACAAAATAGTGGTTACCGGAAGGGAGAGGGGTTGGGGAAGGGCAATATAGGGGTAGGGGATTAGAGGTACAAACTACCAGGTATAAAATAAAGAAGTTACAAGGATGTAATGTACAGCACAGGGGAATATAGCCAATATTTTGTAATAACTTTATGTAGAGTATAATCAATAAAAATAATAAATCACTATGTTGTATACCTGAAACTGATATAATATTGTAAGTCAACTGTACTTCAAGTAAAAAAAAGAATATCAGAAGGAAAGAAAATGGGACACAACACACATAAAAATTAACTCATAAATAATAGAACACTTAAATGTAAAAGCTAAAACTATTACTTAAAGTAGGAAAAAATATTTTGTGGTATATAGTTAGGCAAAGATTTCTTAACAGGAAACCAAAAGCACAAACGATAAAAGATAAATTGATAAAATGACCTTCATCTAGATTAAGAACTTTTTAACTTTTGCTCTTCAAAAGATATAGTGAAAAAAAAAGAGAGAGGCAAACCACAGACTGAGAGAAAATACTCTGTCAGAGTGTTTTGAATGCTCCCTCTTGGAAAAGGCCTTTAACTCCAAACCTGGAGGAGCAGGAGTGTTTATGTACTATATGATTCCACTTAAATAAAATTTTAAAAAGATAACGTTCTAGTGACAGCATCTCAGTGGTTGCCTGGGGCCATGGGTGAGGAAGAAGATGGAGTACAGAGGGGCACAAGGAAACTTTTTCAGCCAAGGGATCCATTCTATATCTTGATTGTAGTGGTTGTTACAATAACCAAAATCATCAGCTGCACACTAAAATTCATGAATTTTATTGTATGCAAATATCGTAATAAACAAAAAAGAAAAAAATTTCTTTAAAAAGGAGTACAGAATTAAAGCCAAGTATTCTGCACATCAAATTTCAGCAGGTCAGTAAGCCACTTTAGATAATCTGGCATAAACCAAAGAGACTTGGCAAGAGAAGTCAGCCTTCCAAAGAATGACAGATCTGTTATCGAAAGTAGCAAAAAACAGTGTATCTGTTTACTGGCCTGGCAGTTAAATCAAGCATTCCCGTAAATGACTCTTTTTCTTTGGGGAGAAAAATGGACTTGTATCAAGAAAAAGAAAATGAAAACCATCTGATTTGCCCTTTAGGTCAAACAATGACTTGGCAAGAAATAGCAGCAGGAAAAAAACCTAGAAAAAACTGGCACCAACTTACTAAAAAGAGGATTTAATCTTCACAGACAGTGACATTATATGGTGGAATTGAAAAATAAATAAAAATACTATTTTCCAGTGGTTTCTAAAATAAAGAGCTGCTAAAAGTGAGATTAAAAATTATCTTTTGAAAAGTAATCCTTAAATCAATGGTATACACAAAAGACATTTTCATTTTACTTTATATAAAAGAGTTAAGCAACTAAATAATCTTATCAACCCTTTCATGCTTTGGATTTTTAAAATACGCTTTTTATTTTAGAACAGTTTTGGATTTACAGAATTCTTGCAAAGATAGAATAATTAGTTCTCGGATACCCCACACTCAGTTTCCCTTTTTATTTTTTTCATTCACTTTTAAGGATGCACACAAAAGTTTCCCGTTATTAACATCTTGCATTAGTATGATACATTTTTCACAATTCGTGAACCAATATTAATATGTTATCATTAACTGAAGTCCATCCTTTATTCAGATTTCCTTTGTATTTACCTAACATCTTTTTCTGTTCCAGGATCCTATCAGGAAATGGCATCATATTTAGCTGTCTTGTCTCCTTGAGCATTTCGTGATTATGACAATTTCTCAGACTTACCTTGTTTTTGATGACCTTGACAGTTTTGAGGACTACTGATCAGGTATATTGAGAATGTCTCTCAACTGGGCATTTTCTGATGTTTTTCTCATGGTTGAAATGGGATTTGACTCTTAAAATACCTTTTGCTTCATTCTTTAAATCTTAAAATCACCATAATAATTTGGATTATTATGATATTATAATCATCATGATAATTTGGATTATTAAAATATTATAATCATTATAATAATTGGGATTATTACTCAGATAATCATTTCAATCTGGTTAAAAATAAAATGTCTGAAAGTGTTCCTGCTACAGTAGATTTAAGTGAATGCCTCAAAGTGAATTACCACTCACACTAAAGCTCTAAAATACAGCTATTATTTTATAAACTCTTAACTGCATAAAAACCACATTAATAATTAACATTAATGAATTAAGCTTCAAATAAGATACAGTAGTGAATTCACAGCTAGGCAGTCAGTCATTCCTAAACTTGCAAGGAGTTATTTTTGATTCGGTTAACTTTATGTATTTTAAGTAACTAAATATATATTTTGATATATATTGTTTTCCAAATCACAGGTGGATTGAAAAAAAATTATTTTCCAACTGGCTTTAAGGAATAAAGAAATTCTTGAAATATGAGGGAAAACATGATTCCCTTAATATTACTAACTTGATGTTATAATGTATTAACTCTATTAACCTATTCAAATTTAATAAAAGAATGTAAAAGTAAACAGTTTAGCACATGAAGGGGAGGAAAATGAACCCCATTAATAAAGCCACTGAATCTGTGACAGGTTATTTTTCTCATGATGCAACTCACCTTATTTCTGATGGAAAAAATTCACAGGAATTTCCGTGTCAGTCAAGCTCTGGATTTCTACCCAGACTTTTATAAAATGTTTTAATAAGTATGCCCCAGATTATTATTTGGCTTTCATTCTAAAGACAAGGTCGACAGAAGTTGGATGTGTTCAACACCCCAAGGGGAAAAGTTACCTGATATGACCTTCGTAAAGGTGAACCAGCTCTAGTCTTTGATTGGAGGAAAGATATAAATCGCTAGGCAGGTGGGCCAGCCCAGGACAGGAGTACTTTATTAGATGCAAAAATTACTAGGCTATGTTCTTACTAAGAATTTCGCAGCATATAATTCGAAACGGAAAACAAAACAAAACCCGTTAGGTACAGCATCCCAGAGCACAGATCATCCACCCAGCAGATTCGTCAGTCACAGGATGGATTCACAGCTCTGACCAGAGTCTCTGGGCATCAAAGACATTCCGAGACTGACTGACCGACTGACCATGGGGGCTCTATAAGCATTTATCAGAAGAACCAGTGAGGAAATGTCTTCACAAGAAGAGCACAGGCAGCCACCCACAGCCTCTTAGCAAATGCTTAAAGTCCCTCAGGCAGCTTCACAACAGTTTTGTCAATAAAAGCCAAAAGATCAGATGGACTTCTAAAATTTAACAAGTACACACATTTCTTAGGGTGCTGTTCTCACCGTTCCCTTTCTAAATGTGAGATCTGTAGGGGAGGCAGGTCCAGGGACTGAGGTCAAAAAGGAGACTATCACCTTTTGAGAGAAGCCTCTCTCCTGATTTTCCCATTTGTATCCCAGACTGTTAATATCTCAGACCACACAAAAGAAAATAAAAACAAACAAGTATAGCCCTTAAAGTGGCACTTCACTTCCATCCGTGTCTATTTGCACATTGCATTTCTAGGAAATGAGAAAGAAATCATCTAATCATAGAAGGTCAAATAAGAAAGGGACATAAATCTCATCTGGTCCAACCACCCATCTGATTAATGAAGAGAAAGATAAAGCCTAATTTCAGGCTTCACAACAGCAGAAATTAAGGGCAGGGTTTGAAAAAAAAAAACACAAGATTAAGCCCAGTTTCCTCTAGTGAATCAGGATCAATATGGAAAAAGTGATATACCTGTTGAGAGCTGATGTTTATAGGTTGTTTTAAAATGATCCAAGTGACGCTCTCTAGAAGAGGTGGGACTGTAAGGGAACCAGGATACGTCCAATAATCCCAGCATGGAGGAAGCAGAGATAATGGGTCAAAATTTGTGAATCGAGTTTGTTTACCCTGAGGAAGAAAAGAGAATTCCCACAAATTACAATGGGAAAGTTTTACACAGACCTCAAAAAAAATACATCCACTGAAATATTATTTCACTGGAATTCTGTAATTCATGGAATTATTTAGTATCTGCTTTTCAGATCTTAAAAAAAAAGAATCTGCCTTAATCTAAATATTTAAGATGAAGTAGCGCATCACCTAGATTTATTTAAGAAGCTCAAGATTTATATTTTAATGTAAGTGGTCTTTAAAATGTGTTACAACTAAAGGCTTACTCTGCAAAACTCCAATAAAAGAAACTAATTATGCAAAAATAGATGTAATAGTGATTGTTTTAGATAACTTAAGACCCCTTCATAATTTTCAAGAGATAAGTGGTAATAAGCTACTTCTGTTCTATTGGTCAAGTATGTTCCAAACCTGCTTCCAAGCCGGCAGCATATGCTATGTCAAAGTCTGAATTTTTAGAAGAAGATAAGAGAATTCAGGAGAAACCAAGGAATATATTAGTCACTAGTAAATAGTAATTAATTTTACCTTTTCTTTAATGGAATCCAAAATGTCAGTAATCTTTTGCAGTTGGGGATTATGCTCACCAATCTGAAAACACAAAATTTCAGAAGAAATGGTTACTGTAGCACATCAGGTCTGAATCACTCCATTTCAGTCATTATTTTTAAATTCTTTTTTTTTTTTTAAAAAAACCTAAGCCAGCCCAGAACAAACAAACAGTGATTGTTCTATAGTGAGGCTCTCTTTCACCTGCCAGCCTTATCACGCCAGAAAAATCTAAACAACAAGATAATATTACAGGGCTCCTTGGCTGAACTATAACTTCTATTCCAAAACTAGCAGTAACAGCTTCATATTTGTCAGCTTTATGAATGTTCAGGGTACAGATTCTCTTGAGAGAAACTTTGCTTAGGAAACTCTTACATAACACCTGCACTATTAAACCAGATGTGACTTTCAGACCCTAGATCCAAACCGACTATTGGTGACAATCAAAACATTAGATGAAAACATCTCCCACTTTCAGCTTAAAATGACTTGAGGTCCTGAATCAAGGGAATATATCATCATGAGGAGAATCCTTCAGAAAAATATATGTACTTCTTTTCATTTATTTGGGGTGTCCTGAATCTATCTGAAGGTTTTAAGTCCTTGGGATTCAAGTATAATGCCTTGCCCCACTTGGATCTCACTGCCACCACCAGACTTGGGGACTGAAAAAAGGAGCTGCTGCTATGCATGCCAGTCTCTGCTCTGCCCCATGCTTCCCCCTGTCCCAGTGCAACGACTTACAACATCAACATCACACAGAGTCAGAGGCATATCGAAAATGCACACCCTAAAGAATGTGGTCGCAGTGGGAGTTGAGCGGCCCAGCCCACCCACAGGTATTATGACAGTGATACCTCCTGTGAATATCAGACAAAGGAAAATACAACAGAATCTTTTAAAATGGTCAGTGTGTTTGGGACAAAACACTATTGTGGTCAAACTAGTGCTTCAAGAATCAGGAACTTGAATTTTACCCTACCCTGTATCTCCAAATATTGAGCAGTCAGGAAGAGCCTATTATAAAGATTTTCTTCTCAAGATCTCAGTTGTTACTTCTGCTACTATTGTTGCTGCATCTGCGTTTGCTATTCACAAAAAAATGATCAATGGACAATGAGACGTATCATAAGACAATGTTCCTAGGGCAGTTCTGGGCCCTTAGATGAACCATAAACTAATATACAAAACTCTAAAATTCACTTCAAAAGGAAAACATTAAACCTAGAATTAGTTTACTATTAAAAAATGGTAGACTGTCTACCCCATGATTGAAACTCTTTATCCAACATGGCTGACTAGTTATTCAAAATGAAATTAGTGATTCTCACCTGCAAAAATACACCCAAGACAGCTAGTCCATCTGGCTCATGAGCTGCCTCAACAAAGCTGGGGTATTTGTCTGAATTCCAGTGAACAACGTGGAGCTGAAAGGGAGGAACACAACATAATTCAAATTTTTTTTTAAAAACACCCTTAAAAAATAAATGCAAATAAAACATTTATATAGATCTTCTGGTGTTGTGCACTTAAATGTATAATGTCCAGAATCCTCCTCTTTACTTTTGTCTAAAAACTAAAGTACACAGGCGAAGGACCATGTCACTTTGGTCTGTGGTGTACTGTGCTGAAGTTCACATCACTAGAAGGCTCTGGAGCATCCTGTCAAGCCTCTCTAGCCCTAACAATCTCCAACCATTGCTCCCAAGTGACTCAGGCCTCCCCCATGTCCACAGATGGGACTGCAATTGTGCAGCCTTCAACTAGACCCCAGCTGGCGGCTGAGTCCAATGCACGAGTGCAGGGTTATAGGCAAGTGGAGAAGTCACCCTCCACACAGTAGGTATTCGGGGACAATCCTGCTGCTGAGGACAGTGCCAGTTGTTCCTGAAACTGCCAGTCAAATGTTCATCACTGCAGTTTAAGACTTTTTATGGCTTGAAGATGCAAATTCTCCTTAGGGGTAATTATTTTTAGCGGTATTTACACATTTTCTAATTTCTAAGAATATGTTCAGATCCTCTGTTGAGAGCAAGTTTTAATAGGGAAAAAGAGGCTTCAGGGTCTTGTAAACAGAGGCATCTGAGGAAGAAAATGAGAGGCAGCTGGTGTTACTGATGAGGGGGGAAAAAAGAAGGAAGAGACAAGGAGTTGGAGAACCCAGAACTCTAGAAAACAGGCTTCACCCACTTCACAACTTCCAAAGGTGTCCTAAATGTCCTACAATAGTAAAGAATGCAGTATCCCAAACTCACAAACAAGTGTGAAGGGTTGTAGAATAACAATAAGGCAGAAGACCACTCTTAGAGGGTCTTCATTCCTGGTTAAGGGAAGGACAAACTGAGATAGAATCCAGAGGGCAATGCAGGCACCCAAATGACTTGGCCAAGATCATGACTCGGCCATGTTGTCCAAGGACCCTCCATGAAGGATGGACTTCAAATAAGATCTCTTTCAAATGAGTCCTTTTGGCACCTCGGGGAGGAAACACTTATTTATGAAGGGTTTCATGCACAAATCACCTTTCTGGCTGTTACAGAGAGAATTTAGTATATTCAAATGAATGTTTTTACCCCTTCCTTTAAATATAACTTCACATCTTACAGGCAACTAATATGGGAGGATTTCTAGATAAATAAGAGTTACCATAAACTGGGAACTATAAAACTATAAAATAGTGCACCATTCACAAACAATCAAGGAAGACTGTGGCATATCCAGATGGAAAATACAAAAGCGGATTCTTCTGGTGCCATGTTCTATGTTGATGTCAGATAGCAGGGAGAGGCACAAAGCCTGAAACTATTGGATGATGAAACAAAATTCATTTGGCTCACATGAGACAGATGATATTCCACTGTAAGGGAGAGGTAGGAAAGTATGCTAAAGTTGTTTTAAGTGGCTCCTTGCCAACATAGTTCACTTAGTAAGAGATGACACCAAGGAGATAGAAAGATGTGAAATGCCCTCTTTATGTTCACAACTCCAACGGATTAGAAAATGAATGTGTAACTAGAGAGACATGAATCTATCTGTATATCCTTCCACTGGTTAAAAACAACAATTGTTTGAAATATTATAGGAGACTAAAGCAAGAAAAATGTTTTGTTTTTTTAAACAAGTCCTTCTCTCTGCCACACACTTTGCTTAACTGGCAGCAGTATCTTCAGAGCAACTGATATCAGCTTTATTAGCATTTGTATTTGAACTAAAACTCAAACAAACAACAAATTCACATTTCCTAACAGTGACAGCCACAGTGATTTGAACTGAATGACAAGAAGTTATAGTAGCCACTGCAAAAATGGAAATAAGATTCTTCCCTATTGGAAAGCAATTTCTAAATAATAGTATTATTCAACTTTAGTATTTTTAAATTGCATACTATTGCTACATAAAATGTGCTCATTAATGTTGAAATCGTAATTTTACTATCAACTACACATTTAATATGCTCATTATGTATTTGGCATAAATTGTAATCAGATAAAGTTCCAAATATGCAGTGAACTATTAGCCTACTTTTTGTAGATAGGTGACTCTCGGGATAAAGTCTTTCATGATTTAGATTACTTTAATCTCTGTAATGTCACAAATCATTAGATTAGGCTCCAAATTAAATTTTTAAAGGTTACAGCTTTGAATGTTTTTTTTCCTTTCATTTTTTCTTCATATTTTTATTTTTTAAGAGGACACAACTTGATGGTAGTCCTGAAGTTAGGTACAAAAGTAGCTGGAAAAACTAAACAACCCCTAGGAATCACTTCGATAACCAAGCACAAAGGGATCCTTTTGAACCTGAAACCAAACGCAAATGACTCCCAAATACCTCCATCTCCCATCCTGACCTCTTCTTTAAACTCCAGGTTTGTATCCAGTAGCCTACTTGAACACGAGACTAGAATATCTATAGTTGTTTCTCCAACTTAACATGTCCAAACAGACAGTTCATTCCTGTCTGCAGCCTGCTCCTCCCTGGACTTTCCCATCTCAGCAAATGGCACAACCATTCTCATGGTTGCTCAAGCCAAAATCTTAAGAGTGTTTCTAGATTCCTCTTTTTCCTTCCTTCAATCTTGACATCCTTCTCCTTGGCAAGTCCCATGGATTTTACCCCCCAAACATATGGATTCGTCTAGCTCTCTTCATCTCCACCACCCCACAGTACAAATCACCATCATCGCTCATGTGAACACATTCATAGCCTTCTAGTTTGTCTCCCTGCTTCTTCAATGTTTGCCCAAACTCTTAGCCACGGAGCAGCTAGTTATATTTTATAAAATATAAAGCAGAACATGCCATTGCCCTGCTCGAAACCCTCCATTGTCTTTGTCCTGCTACATGAAGATAAACTCCAAACTGCTCACCAAGCCCCCCAAAGCCCAACGTGGTATGGCCCCTGCAGGCCTCTCTGGAACATGGCTAATAATTTCTCCTCTCTCATTAATTCCAATCCTAGAAGCCAATGTCTTTCTCTTCTAGAACATGCCAACCTCATTTCTGCCTGAGAGCACCTGTACCTGCTGTTCCCACTTACCAGAAAGATCTCCCTAGATTTCCTCAGAGTGGCTTCTTCTGGTCATTCAGTCTCAATTCACTGATCATCTCAAAGAGGCCTTTCTTAAGCACCCAGTCACTCTACCAGATCATATGATATTGTTCCTATCAAAGAACTTACCACATCCAATTTATTTATTTGTTTATTTGTTTATTGTCGACCTCAAACACCCACCAACCCTGAGGTCTGACCCAGACCTCCTCTTCTTCCAGTTACATTCCTATCGCAAGCCAGAAACACTGACTCCTTCCCTCCCTCACCCTCAACCCCAAGTAATCACCAAAGCCCACTGAAGCGGCACTTCCAGCCAGCCAGCCCTCCAGCTGCACTATGTCCTATTACCTGGAACATTCCCGAAAGACTCCTGACTGGTTCCCTTTATCCACTCCTGCTTCAACCCAATCTATTCTCAAACTATAGCTTGAATGATATTTTTAAAACACGTATATGATCACTTCCTGATTCAAAGCCAATCAGTGGCTTCTTGCTGCACTTAGAATAAAGTTTGCAATACTTACGTGACTTACCTTAGTAAGATCAGATGCCTCTAGCCTCCCAACTTTACCCCTGACAACTCTCCCCTTTTTACTTCATGCTCTAATCACACTGGCCATTCTGTTCTTCAAATATGTGATAATATGCTATACTCTTCCCCACCCCCAGTCCTCACACATGATTCTATGCAGGTGCTCTCCCCTTTGCCTGGCTCACTCCTGCTCCTCCTTCAGGTTTGGGTAAAGCCTTTTCCATGAGGAAGTGTTTCCTGACCCATCCCCCCTCCTTCCCAGCACTCCCTTCAGGATGAGCACGAGTAAGTTGGGCCAAGATGGGGACATGCTAGGATCTCAATGAATTCTCAAAAGAATGAATGAATGCATACATGCATGAACAAATGAAATAAATAGCCTTAAACATACATTAAAGAACAGTGTGAAATTCCAGTCAAAGCTTCATCTTCTTCAGGAAGGAAAACCTACAAAGATGGCCCTTGCTATGCAAGTAAGGACTCTGCACCTCTGACTAATTTCAGGATATGAGGGCCCTTTCCAGGAAACCACTTGCCAACTCAGAGTCAACCTCTCTGAGAGTATACTTTCAAGTTTATGAAGTTAGAAGGTGTAAACATAAAGCAATGTGACCCATTTTCCTAAGTGGCTTAGGAAAATTACAGTTCAGTGATCCAAAGCCAGCTCTTAATCTGCACAAAACTTTTGAAATTTAAAACATGTCAAATTTAGAACACAAAACTTTAGAAAGCAAACATCAAAACTATTCAGTAGGTGATATAAACTGAGACACTGTACAGGTTCAGGAGTCCTGCTTTGTACATTCTTGGCATCTTTTGTCCACTTTGGATGTAGATTTTATTCTTCCACCCCAAGGACAGAGCAGGTCCCATACCCTAAGCACTTGGCCTCAAGCAAAAGTGCTTTAGTAGGCAAAAAGGACGTTTTGGTTGATAGTCTCAGAGAGCAGATGTGTAAGTCAACAGAAAAATAAAACTGGAAAGAAGTCTGTTTGCTGAATCTCTCTGAACAGCAGGGCTATAAAAGAGTGTCTCAACTCCACAGCTCAGTAATCACAAGAAAAATGAAGAAAAACTGTACTTGCCTGGTAACATTTGCTCTGTCTTGCCTAGACGACTCACAAGCCACATTATATATTTTCACATAAGTAGCTTTGGTTAAGTCATACAATAATTCACTTTCCTCTCATGGTAAAGCTGGGTGTTAGCAATATTTAACTGTATTAAAACTTGAAGTATATTATGCTTTGTCCTTTAACCAGAGGATTAGAAAAAGTAGAATATATTAATGAATATGATTATAAGGAAAAGAAGTTAACTCCCCAATGGAAAAAAACAAGTCAATGAACACTTCTTCCTATTCTGCTTTACCAACGACCTGAATAATTACAGACTCCATTTTAATACCTGGGGTTGTAGAGGTAATGTAGAGTTTAGGAGAGTTTGTGACTTTACTTTTTTTTCCCTAAGAGGAACTTGGCCACTTACTATTAACTCTATCATATGGACTTTACGTGATCTTAGTATATATTTGTGTCTGGACCAAATGTGTACACAGTTGGGCCTAAACCAAATGTTTCTTTCTCTCCCTTCTCACTGGCTTTTCAGGAAATACAACAGAGTTTATAATTGGTATCAGACAGACCTGGGTTTCAAGCCATCTCAACTGCTTCCTAGCTGGATAAGTTACTTAGTCTCTCTAAGTCTCCAGTTTATTCATTTCTAAAATGGGCACAAAAACCCTAATCTCTAAGACTCAGAAGGGCCAAACGTGTGGCTCTCATGTTGATAAACTCTCATGCTGAAAGAATAAAGTGATTTCAGCCACTGAGATACCTAATCTGGCATAAGGAGAGTTGTCTTCTGTGTCCCCAAAATCCCATCACATAGAAAAACTCTGAATGATGAATACAAGTCTGATGGCTCACCTCTGCGGCATATCTCACGCCGTCCACCACGTGTTCAGAGCCGTGATCATCTGTGGACCCCCAGTGAAGGTGAAACTGTCGTAACCTGTAGCTTCCGGTGAGAGGACCCCCACGCAGAACTAAACATCAATACATTTTAAATTGTCAGCAAGAAAAAAAAGTTTACACATCCTGTCACAACCCACAGCATCTCCCTGGATCACTCAACATCTCCATGTCCTCCAAGGAATTTTTTATAAATGTCATTCAGATGTCTGAAAGGAATACAACTTTTAAATATATGAGGAGTAAAAACAAACATTTTCAAAGGTTAAAGAGTCCACAATACAGATTTTTATGGAATATCTTGGAAATTAAAACAGATACACTGGTTAAAAGTAGCAGAAACTGGGAGTTTGTAGAGGTAAAGAATTGCTCTGTTTAATGGAGGATATCAGCCTCTCTAAATAAAAATGTGATGTGCTAAGAGCTCCATCTTGAACACGATAGAGCAGCCTAGCAATACGGTCAGAGAACAGGCTTCAGCGTTAGGAGACCTGGCTCACGCTGTATTTACTAACTGTGTCATCTTGCACAAATCCTTTAACTTTGAAACCTCAGCTCTCCTGTCTATAGCCTCCAGAGAGTAACGTTACCTCCTCCTGATGCTGTTGTGAAAACAGAAGAAAAATTGAACACAAAGCACTTATCACTGCCTGGCAGAAAGTCAGCATGCTGGACACGTTAGCTATTATTACTATTTTATTGCTGTTATGATTACTACAAAAACTGGCAAAGTAAGCATGTCTTTTATACTTGAATTCTATCTTCTTGGGGAAGCATGAAATACAGGACAAAATTAACTCTTTTAAAATAATCCGTCATATCTTTGTCACTTTGGCAGAGTATATTTTAGTACTTTGCCTCAACACATATGATCTCTAAAATCGTGGCAATAGAATCATATCTTAAGTATACAGAAAAGCTTTTTAGCAGAAAACATAGTCCTAAACTGTCTCCTCCCAATTAATCTTTATTGAGCATGTTTTAAAGGATATGTGAAGATATGGAAGCATCGCATGCTGATTACATCAAAAGCACTGCTAATCTCTCATTGACATTCCAACAGGATTAAGTGTTGGATTGGTATGGTGCAGCCTTAAACAATAGTTTGATTTAAATTACCCCCCTCTTCAGAAGATATATATATATATATATATATATATATATAAAATCTCAAAATTTGTCAAGAATGATCCACCTTATATAAGAAGCAAAAGATGTTAAGAGGTATCGCATGCAGTTTTCTACAAACAACAACGAAAAAAAGGACAAGATAATACATTTGTCTAAGGCACACTCCTCTTTGAGCTATACTGTAGGAGAAAGAATGATCCAGACTGCCATCTGTATTGACCAGTACAACTGAACTCATTTCTCCCTTACTTGGTTTGACTCAGCTGAAGTTGAACATCAGTAATTAAGAGTTGGTATAGTAGTTGGAATCAGCAGACGTGGGAATAGTCCCAGCTTGGCTACTAAACTATGCCACTTTTCAAAACTCATTTAAGCCTCTATGGGCTTCAGCTTTCTTGTCTGTATTTGTGATTGTTTGTCTCTGTTTAATTAGGAGATTGGACTGAATGTTCTTTAACTTCTACAATTCCCGAAACTGCCTAAGGAAAAAAAAAATGGGAGCGTATGTAATAAAATCTTTTGTAAGGTTGAATGGTTGGGGCTTCCTTTAGACTCATCTGCATCCAGATTTCTTTACAATAAATAAAGATAGCTATGTTCAGAGCCCTCTGAAAAAAAAAAGAGAAGGGAGAATCACTTACACCAGACTCTAGGGCTCACTCTTCTGTTACTCTGTCACGAACAGATAATTGTACTGTTTCTTCTCCCACAGAACAATGTTCACGAGGGCAGAGACCGTCTGCTCGGGTCTCTGTTGTACCCATCCCATCACCTAGCACAGTAACCATCACAGAGGAGATGCACAATAAATATTTGATGAAGGAATGAATAAAATATTTGATTTGTATTTAAACAAACAGTTTCAAAGATGATTCACAGATAGATTAATTTAAAAGGCACATTTCCCTGACTCCATATAGCATGGATGCAGTGGCATTCCAAACAAAAAGAAATCAACAGCTCTATTGTCTCTTTTTCCCTTGCTATTGCATAATAAGACCTGAGCTGAACCATGAAGTCATTCCTTCACAGATAAAAAGCAGATTAGAGAGCTTGAGTGATCGATGTGGAATTGACTTTGGGAGAAGATGCAAACAAGCTGGCTCAGGAGAAAGAAAGTGATACCAAAAAACACACACATTATTAGGGAAACATCCAAGAGTACTGGTTGATCTCTGGAAAGCCTGCTCTGAATCCAGGGTTTAAAGCCAGATTAGCACGGCTCTGCTTAGTTAAGCAACAGAGATTGCCTTACTCTTTACATATCTGGACTTTGAGTGTTTTAACTAAAATATCCAACCTGGGACTATGATGAGCAAATGTCTAATCATGAAGACCACTCTCCTGGAGCAGTGCTCTACCAAAGGAACACAGAGTGGGAAAAAATGAGTCACAATACCAAGGTTAATCACCAGCGTTGAGACGGTCTGTAATAAAACAACTAAACAGCTAAACTATGAGATAAAATGAATAGTGGTGACAAAAATTATTTTTTAATGAGGATGATTTAGTGTTTTCAAGAGTCAAATTATTCATCTTACCTTCCAACCTAGATGAATAAATATATATTGTTTCCATCTTATGTTTGAAAACTAGTAATTATTTCTCCAAAATCACACTTAGCATATATATATATATATATATGTATATATATATATATATATAAAATACTTCATGTATCCCTCCATTAAGATTTTTAAAAAAGTCTATTCCAAATAAAACTCTCATGTAAGAGGTCTACAGAGATTAAGAAACCAGAGTTAATTTTTTTTTTTTTTAAACAAATGCCCTTGGTATTGTTTTTTTTTTTTTAAAGGTGTAGGCTTATTTATTTATTTATTTTTGGTTGTGTTGGGTCTTCGTTTCTGTGCGAGGGATTTCTCTAGTTGCGGCAAGTGGGGGGGCCACTCTTCATCGCGGTGCGCGGGCCTCTCACCATCGCGGCCTCTCTTGTTGCGGAGCACAGGCTCCAGACACGCAGGCTCAGTAGTTGTGGCTTACGGGCCCAGTTGCTCCGCGGCATGTGGGATCTTCCCAGACCAGGGCTTGAACCCATGTCCCCTGCATTGGCAGGCAGATTCTCAACCACTGTGTCACCAGGGAAGCCCCAGAGTTAATTTTAAAGTCTGAGAAAATTTTAATAACTTAGTAAAAGGATTTCTGTCATTTGCTATATGCTGCAAAGACCAACTAGGAATATATGCATTACTCTATTAAACTTAACTTTTTTTTTAATTGTTAGTAATTTGCTTACTCTACTCACTTTCTGAAACTACACTGTAGTCAGTTGCCTAAAATTATAAGCAAGGCTGGCAAAACAAAATCAGAAAAAAATTCATTTAAAAAGCAAAATACTTGGCTGTTCATGCATTTACTGTCTATCTCACTAGGATACAAACTCCTTTAAGGCAGAATTGATCTCATTCTCTTGTATACCCAGTGCCTAGGACAGTGCCCAGATCAATAAATGTTACTAACATAAAGTAAGAACGAGACGTCACCTGTAGAAACACTCCCCCACAAACTTCAGTTTGTAAGGATGCTACTGAAGTGACCTGGGCATCGCTAAAGAGCATAGTCTTAGGACTTGTGAATCTAATAAAAGTCAGGGACTGATCACTGTATGGTAAACAGTTCTCTGAAGTAAAACTAAATGAACATAACATCTATGTTTTTCTTGGAATCTAGGAAAAGAAGAAACAAAGAGTACAAATCTGCCAGGATTATAGAGAGAGAGAGAGAGAAAGAGAGAACGAAGATAGGAATGGTCCTAGCTACTGGGGCTTGAATTCTTTTCAGAGCCAGGACAGTCTTCATTAGTCTGGCTTCTGGCTTCCTTTGCTCTGAGCATGTGCACACCAAGTTACTCTTTGATCACTCATTCATTCAACAATTCTTAAGAGCTTATAATGGGCCAGCAACTGTGTTCAATGCTAAGTACACAATGAGCAAGGCCATTCCTATCTTCAAGAAACTTACAGAAGGAAACATAATTATAATAAAGTTTTATAATACATCATTGTCACAGATTACCAATTTAGTTTCCTGTATATCTTGGCTCAGGGGGCGGGGGGGGGGGAGTGGATCACACAACTAAGGTATGCTTACCCCCCCCCAATCTTTTTCTGGTTTTTTTCTTTTTTAATATATAATTTAAGATCTTGTACATTTGGTTAACTTCAGGCAGTTACCTAGAACTAGATAACAGGATTATAACTGAGAAATTGACAATTTTTAAGAGATGAAAATTAAAGAACAGTCACTGAATCCATCAAGTTACTAGCATTCCTAGTAGGCCTTTCTTAGCAAGAAAGCAGCTTCCTTCCTTTTGACATCTTTTTAAAATTTCAGCACAACATATCTTATCCACAGAAAGGACACAGACCATTATCATTTATTATTATTTTTAGTACTAGTTATTAGTAGTTATTGAGTATTTACTATATGCCAGGAACTATTTCATTTATTAAAACTTAAAAATTAGTACCACAGCCTTTAAAAAATTAAATGTTCAAACAATGAATAATCCACCAATGTTTAAACTATTTAGGTGTCAAATGGTAAATATTAATTGGTTTCTGGTGGTTTGTAATTTTATCGGGACTTCACCTACATATACTAATGCATTCTGTACCCTAATGCTATACCATGGTGTTTTCCATATCCTCCAGGAAACATCATACCAAAAAAATGCTTTTAACTGAAACATACATTTATTGAGTACCCTCTGTGTGCCAGGCACCATGCTAGGTAAATGAGTAAGACACAGCTGTACCTCACAGGGAGCCTTTAGCTGAGTGGAAAGAACCAACTGGCAGTCACAATGCAGTGTGGGAAGTTCTGTAAGAGGACAGGCCTGGGATGCCACAGGAGGGGTGATGGGGCCAGTCAGGTGTGATTCCCAGAGAGGGGGGACCTTGTCTGGGTTCCGAAAAACCAGAAGCTAGGGGGAGAACACCCTTGTCTGCTACAGACAATAGGAGTTGTCTCTAATGAATTTCTTCCTGTGTGAATTTCACATCTACCTGTCACTTTTTAAAGGACTATTAAAATTCTGAAGAGTGGCTCCCCACAGGTTAACCACTGGTTGTGCAGCTGCCCAGCCAAAGAAGCCCTGCCAAGACCATGAGGAAGTTTTCACGCCTGTGGTCTCTTGACTGGTGGGATTGAGAGTTAACCTTGGTAAGAATGGTTTCTTTATAAAATAGAGACTGTTTCACTCAAGTTAAAATGGCTTGTTACAGAAGTATCTTTGTGTTTTTTATAGTTTGTACCAAAGAAAAAGAAAAACCAGCAACAATTTATTTTAGCCATGGCGGTTTCTACGTTTTAATTAATTTAATCCCCCAAATCACCATGAAACATTCTCTTCATTTATCTTGAGACAAAAGAACGAGAATCATGACCTATATTTATGTAGCTTCTGTCTCAGAGGAATACTAAGTACTTTATGGATATTTTCAATTAACCCTGGTAATTTCATTGTGATCTAGATAGAAATGAGACCTTTGCTTATGGGAGAGGGCACACACTACCCATCACGGATGCAGCGTCAAATCTGGAAACACAGACAAACTAATTCCACTGATTAACCCAAAGTAGAGGGAAAATGAAAGGAAGAGAGAGGGAAAGAGAGGGAGAGGAAGAGAGAGGGAAAGAGAGGGAGAGGGAGAGAGAGAAGACCAGGATCATCACTGAGCAAATTAAAGTAAGAATTTTTTATGACTAAGGTTTTTTATGAGAAAGTTTTAGATGAAGTACAATCTAATCATTTCTTATGCTAAAAGTAGGAATGGATAGCCTCAGTTTTTTGTTTGAGAGATCATAAACAGTATCAAACTACCAGTATGGGTGGTATAAACTTTGTACTTAGAAACCTCGGACTACTTTTATAATGTACCCATCACATCAACCATATCTATTAATACAGATTCATAAAACTGAGGGCCTGAAGGAAAGACAATTTAATATATGTAAAAAGTGAGGTTACTTCTCCACCCACCCAAAAGTTGAAAAATACCACGTGTTAATCTTTCCTTATGCATTTTTTAAGTTGCTCTGATGAAAGCGAATCACTTTTATGAATTTAACAAATATGAGGAAGAAGTGTCATGGGCTTATAATTTTTGCTAACAATATAGCACTACATAAACACAAGATATTATTACTAAACTAAATCTGAGCTTAATGAATAAGTGAAGACTTTCTTCCAATTAAGGATTTTTTAAATTTATTTTTCATTAATAAATACAGCATTATCCTAATATTAGACTTAAAATAAAAATAATTTGTAGGAAGCCTTAAAAAGTGTTCCAAAATATGATTCTCTCTGATCTTCTCTTTAATCTTACTTTTAAACTTGATATCATCTATTCTTTGGGCAGGAGGTATACTTGAATAAGGATTAAATGTTCATTTTAAAAGGAAATGCTCTTTTCTACTTCATTCAGTTTTTAAATTAACAAATAAACTAGTTTTTTTTTTTTGGTTGGTCTATTATTTATTCACCGCGTGAAAGACATTATTCCATGAACTAATCAAACAAAACTTTTATTACAAGTTCTAGCAAAGTACTCATAAGGAACACACAGTGCGTAGGTAGTTCAAATATGAAAGATAAGAATGTGCCACCCAATCAACCAAGCTCCTCACCCCAACCAAGAAAAAAAAGAAAAGCCAACCTGATTTGTCCTCTGTGTCATCAAAGTCAACATTGAAGGAATGGCCACTATTACTGATGATTTTAGCTGAGCTTGTGTCATACTTGATACTAAGAGGTCGGAGGGAAGAATCATATTTCACTTCTTTGGTTTTAATCTCAATTGGAGATTGTTGATCTCCATCAGCAATAGGGAAAAATTCATTCCAATGAATAGGACCTTTAACATATAGGACCAAAAGAAAAGGACTGAATAAGTTATTTCATTCAACAAATACTTGCTGAGTGCAATGCACTGTACTTGACATTGAAGAAAATACAAAGATTAATAAAATACGATCTTTACCCTCAGCACTTTAACATCTAATTGTTTTGTTTTGTTTTACAAGACCAGCTGCTTTTATTATAGGTATGGAAACTTCCTGGTTTGCCTTAATTCATCTTCAGAATTAAACTCACCCTTGTAGACAAAAGAGCATGTAAGTTTTATAAAGTACTTCACAAATGCCTTCTACTGAACTAAAAACAACAGTACAATTCATCATTGAAAACAATGAGATTCAGTCTCAGCTCCAAGAATGAGCTGTGATAGCTCCACAGGTCAGATTTATGGGCTGAAAGAACTAATGGAGCTGAGGAAGCTGTGTAGCAAAAAAGGGTGTAGTTCTTTAAAATGCTCTCCCCACTTCTATCACTCACTGTATCTTCACATGTCACCCAGTCCTCAGCTCAATTTCCTGTGAATGTGCAACAGGCAAACTAAGGAAATATGTAAAATTTTCACATATAAAATGACTGCACCATGTCAGGAAATGTAATATTGTTGGTTTTCTGCAGTAGAGTCAGGCAACAATTTATTTCTCTCTTTCTATATTTCGGAAGGTCCTTCCAGGGTTGTTTTGCCAATATTACATTTGAATTCCAATACAAGGTACAATTGTCATCCCGGTCCTCATTCACAAAGTCAAAATCGCATTAAGTTACCAAATCAAACACAGGTTTGATAAATTGAGGTGAAGCGACAAACAGACAATTCCCTTGTCTACTCTCATTTCTCTGGGAGACTCATTCAAGTTCTGCCTCTCAAAATCAACAGCAAGGTTGCAGCTTCAAGTAAGCTCCAAGCCAGTCTACAGACTTTACAGGTTAGAGGTTCTTATTTCCTCCTCTACTCTGCCTGCAATTTATACCGCCTCCACCAGGTCTGTAGAGCATGGCTGCTGACTAAGCTTTTCCCTACTCCACTAACCAACTAACTTGATTTCTCTAAAAGTCAAGTAGTAACTAAAATGACACAGCACGACAATGAATTAAGCATTTGTTACTAACAACAACAAATATTTTTTAAAGATAAGATTTAGAATGAAATTTCAAGAAATGCAAGTATATCACAATTACCAACAGCTTCAATCACTAAATCTAACGCTCGTTATTACTCTTCTTCTTTGCAAAAGAGAAAGCATAAATTCTTTCTTTTACATATGCTTCAGGTATAAAAAAGTCATAGCATGAATACATAACCACACACATAACTTAGAAGTTGCTCTCTTATGAATCATACACTTTGGACTTGAAAGCAACTTGAACATCAAAAGTCCTTTGTTACATCTTATTACAGAAAAGGCATTGCATTTCCTTATTTACTAAGTACTTTCATTTACCTTTCTAACACTCTTTTTGTATACAATCTCGTCCTTTTTTCATGTGAAAAAAATGTTCTATTTCACTGCCCACAAGTATGAGTTAACCTAATGAGAATCGGATTTCAAGTATGCAACACATATGTCATAATATATTAACTTTTTTCCAATTAGGAAAGAGCATCTTTCTCCTCTTAATTCCTTTATGCTCCTATTTCCAGTCCTTTATAACCAGAACTATTTTCAAAAGCAGAGGCAAGCCAAAATAAGATAAAAATAATAGCACTTTGCGTTAGTCAATATTATCTATTAACCATGATGGTAGGTTCATTTCCCTTGCCTTTTACGTGCAACGTTAAACCCATTTAAACATAGTTATAGAGATATACAGAAGTTCTTCCATTGATTCAGGAACTTTCTGAATATCCATAGAGATAGGTAGTTTTCAGTGATTGTCACATTTCCTGAACTAAACTAATAAAACTGTCAAAGGTTTGTGGAAGAAGTTGTAAGCTGTTTGTGAAGGTGGTAACCACTTCCAATGCCTCACTTCTTGATGTTCCATTTTATCATTGCTACTGTTCCCAGCTAAAGTTTCCTTTTATCTGCTCATTCACTGCTCTTGCCAGTCTAAACTGAAAACAAGCAACAAAACTTGCCCAGTCAGGATACAACACATTTCCAATAGGATTTTGCCAAGGTTGATTTACTTAAAGGTGTGGTCCTCAGAAAGCTATTGAATCTAGAAGCAGGGAATGGTCCTACAATTCTTAGCCGAAATAAAAAATCACTCCTTGTTAATGGCTTTTCTAAGATGAATTTTGTTTTTTACGTTTTCAAATTTTCATTTTTTTCTTCAGTTTTCTCCAATTTTATTGAGATATAATTGACATACAGCACTATGTAAGTTTAAGGTGTACAGCATAATGATGTGACTTACATACCCCATGATATGATTACCACAATAAGTTTAGTGAACATCAATCATCTCATATAGATACAAAATTAAAGAAATAGAAAAAATATTTTTTCCTTGTGATGAGAACTCTTAGGATTTACTCTCTTGACAACTTTTATATATAACATACAGCTGTGTTTATTATATGTAGCATGTTGTGCATTAAATCACTAGTACTTATTTATTTTATAACTGGAAGTGTGTACCTTTGGACCACTTTCATCCAATTCCCCCTTCCCACCCAGAGTGATCCCACTCTGGTAATCATAAACCTGATCTCTTCTTCTCTAGGTTTGTTTGTTTGTTTTTGAAGCATAATTTACCTTCGTTAGTACCTAGTGCACAACACAGTGATTCAATATTTTTATACACTTCAAAATGATCATCATGATAAGTCTACTTACCATCTGTCACCATACAAAGATATTACATAACTTTTTACTTTAGGTAGAAAGTTTACATAACTTTATTCCCCACACTGTACATTTCATCCTCATGATTCATTTATTTTGTAACTGGAAGTTTGTACCTCTTAATCTCCCTCACATATTTCTAAGATGGATTTTTAAAATTTCAGATGCACTTCATTGGAGCCAATATTCTCTAACATATTAAAGAGTAATCAATACTCATTGATTGAAAATACGCTTCTCCTTCCTAATCATAGTGAGGGCACTGTTAACACCCAGTGACTATTAAATAACAATAACAGAAATTATTCCAGCAGAGAGGGAAATTAAAAGAAATTTGTTTTGTAGGTTTTTTCCCCAAACATAAATTGAAAATTAGCAAAATATAAGATTATAATTGTAGTCTCAAAGAGAAATCCACCTAAATTATACCTTTTATTATTAAAACTCTAACTTTCACCTGCTGCCATTTTTTAACTGGCAAGTTAGCCATAGCCTCAAAAAGGCTACTATTAGAAATGAAACTTTTGTTTCTTTGTGAAAGTAAGTTTTCTATAAAATTAACTATACAGCACTGCTGAATAATATGCATGTTAATCCAAGAAAGTATTATTATTATTACTATCATTATTCTCAGACCTAATTTTGACAGTGATTCACTGTAAGGCTTTCGTGGTGTCACTTTGCAAACATTTCAAATAATGGTTATTTGAAAATAATCAGTTCAGTTTAATATAAAGACAAGAAAAATGGTTTACTTTTGATAATTTAGGATATACAAGAAGAAAAGTATACATCTTATTATTACTGTTGGTTGCATCAATAAACACATTTTTACCAACGTGTTACAATGTCAATGATCCTTTGCTAATTCCTCAGTCTCTGAAAGGATGTATAGAAGGAGAAGGAGAAAGCATGCAGACGTAGCTTAAAATATAACTTCATTTCTAAGAAAGAACCTAAAATCTTGCTAAAACCAGCAGTACCAGTCAACCAACTGCAAGTTGCTGTGGGAATATTTTATAGTTAACAGCTATTAAGAAAGTTGCGGTACATTGGTTGACAAGAAGGCAACGTAAATCTTCAATGTTGCAATTCAAGTCATTAAAATTTCTTAAGTATATTTTCAAATATTTTCCATGATTTGTTTCCCCGTAGAGATAATGAGCTTAGAAGACTGAAAGCAAATTTGTCCTCAATTCATTGAAGTATGTCCTCAGATTTCTAAACTCGGTGCCTTTGATTGATAAATAGTTACTACTAGAGAAAGTTTTCGGCTTTTCAAATGAAAGCGAGGGGACATATCTGAAGATTTAGGGGTCTGGGGTATCGTGACAGGGCTAACGCACGCCAACTCACCCCCACTATCAACAGCCTCCGAGACGCTTTCCCTGTCCACGCAGGACTAAGCCTTCCCTCCGCTTCCTGCGTTTGGCTCCGGGGAGCGCTGCTCATTCGAAAGACAAACCGAAAAGTTTCTCGCCAAGTGTGGATTGGCAGAGTGCGGTCAGCGGACTCCGGGAAGGGGAGGTCCCCCTCGGCGCAGAGCCCCCTCCCTCACCCCTCCCATCCGCGGGAAGGCGCTCACCATTGTGCTCGCCGTATCCCCAGCTGAACCTCGCCATGGTCCCTCGGGGTGGCAGGCAGAAGAAGAAGTGGCGGGGCAGCGACCAGAAGGAGGGAGTGGGCCGGGCAAGCGAGCTTGCGTGGGGCAGGCGGGGGCCCAGCTTAGGGCGGGGGCCGCGGGGGACCCGGAGAGCCCTTGAACCCCGGGGCCAGGGCGCTCTCGGCCTCGTCCGCCAGGGCGCCAGGAAGGCGCCCGCGAGGGAGGGCGAAGGGGCTGGGGGTGGGGGGCGCTCGGAGCCGGGCTGAGTCCTGCGGTGCGAGTCCTCTCACTGTTTGAACTCGGGAAAGAGATAGTGCTTGATAGGTAGGCGGGGAGATGGAGAGGGAGGGAGAGAGGGAGGAGGGAAAGAAAGCGAGAAGGGCTTCCAGAGGGGCTTTCCTGCCTTCTGAGAAGCGGTCATCCTAGAGAGGCAAGTGTTGCCTAGCGAGCCCTCCAGGGAATGAATGAGCCACCCAGGCCGGGAGCCGCCAGGCTGGGAGGTGAGGATCCTGCTGGAGAAGTGAGGAGGGCGGGCATGGTCGTGGTGGCGGTGACTGCAAAGACAATACAGCGCAATAATGACAATGATAAGAGCCACAAAAAGAATTCTGCTGCTATTTATTAAGGACTTACCACAGGCCAGGGTCTTAGCCAAGACGTTTATCCGCATATTCCCATTAGATCCTCACAACAGTCTTTTGTGGAAGACACTATAAGTTCCGGATAGTTAGGAAACAAGGGAATGAGGCTTAAAAACTAAGTAACCGGCCCCAGATCAACGCAGCTACTTGGAGCCTAGAGGTCCCTCTTAAAGAGGAACCGATCTCCACCCGCCCATTCTTGCTGCCCCCTTCCCGTAACGCTCACCCTCTGCGGGCCTGTGGCTTGGGGAGTGAGGGACCCAAGCCTGGTTATTGATACTCGGCCCTGAAATTCTGTTGCCCTTTTGACCCTGCAGGGATGCTTGGTAGGCTTCCTGCCCTAGACGGACGACGGAACTGACTGCAGAGCCTTGAATTTCTGTCCTCGTGTGGGTGTTCTGGGCTCCCAATGAAAAATAAACTGTGTGACCTGCCAGGATTATAATTACTGTTCCAGCCGTGTACAGGTTTGAGTTAGATCTATGTGAACTTTCAAATTGAATTGTGCAGTGTTACTTATAGACAAACTAATGCAAAGAGCTTCTTAATTGGCATGAGCCTTCCATAAAAGACTTAAGAGTGGCTGTTTAAATATCTTTCATTTTCTCTTGCCATCCACATCACAGCTGCATAATGTGGTAGTTGCAAGTCCCAGGAAGTCCCTCTTTGGGTAACCACTGCATTGTTCAGGGACCACTAAATAAGGATCAATTTGACTATTCTTCTTTAGACCTGACCTAAATACCCCACAGTGAGCCTGTAGCTCCTTCTGCTTATATAGATCTTAATGAGGTTAGAATGAAACAGAAGAAATGCTGCACTTCATATAGCATTAAATACAATAAACTTTATGCTTCTCTTGCACCTAGGAGAAGGCCTAGGCTTCCATATTCCACATTCTGTGGCACAACTGGGTTCATTTATGCCAAGAATATAATAGGAACCAAACTTTTAAGAGTAAGGTCTGATCTATATTCATTTTCACCACAGAAGACAATATGCATATATATATTTATATACACACACATATATGGGTGTATATAAAATATATAAATACAATACATGTAAGATACATAAGACATATATAAGTATCTTAAATTTATTTAAGAATGTTATCTTGAAAAGTTAAGTCTGGGTTACTTAGCTAAGCACCCTTATTCTCCACTAAGTCTATAGATATAGTTGGGGATACATGTATGCACTGTATGAATGCAGTGAAAGAGATCGCGAAAGCTCAGAATTCCATGAGCCATTTTCTCACGGTGCCCTTGTCTCAGATCAACTGTCTCATATTTTATAAACCCAAGGAACCTCTCTGTAAGGAGCTTAGTATACCCATTTTCAGTAACTCAGATGATTAGCACATCAAAGTGAATAATGCTCTAAGTAAATGTCAGTTCCTAATGCTCAAGAATAGTTCTTGAATGAATGAATAAATGAATGAATGGACCAAAACTGTTAAAGAAGTTCCAATTAGTGGGTTTCAAATCCTTCCCAAATTGTTACTTTTACTGCTTGGGTACACAATTTCCTCTGGCTTGAATGTATTGTATAGTTTATCCAATTTTCCAAAAGAGCAACCTAACTATTGGAAACAATCAAATAACCATTTATAGAAACTGGTTAGATAATCTGTAGAGCATCCACACAATGGGCTACTAACAAGATTTGAAAAGAATGAAGAAAATCTCCATGAACAGAGATGGGGTGAGTCCTGGGACAGATTTGGTGGAAAAAAAGGGGGAAAAAAAGCAAAGGTGCAAAAGAGTGTATATAATATGCTACATTTTTTATAATTTTAAAAAAGAGAAATAAGAATTTGTATACATACTTGCAGATTTTCTCCAAAAAAATTATGGAGGATAAACCACAAGTTAACAAAAATGGTTCCTTATAGAGGATGGTTGTGGATGGGGTCTATAGGGATGAAAGTGAGATTTCTCAGTATATCTTTTTAATTTTCTAATCATAAATGTTTTATATTTTCAAAAAAATTAAAGAGGATTAAAAAAACACTAAAATTTAATTTAGGCAGAAACAAATGAACTTAACTGTATATTAATGTGATAATATAACCACACAGAAAAAAAAATATGTTTTGAATAGAATACTCTGGCTATAATCCTTAATAGAGTATATTACATATTAAGAAGAACTGCAAAACAATCTTGAACTTTACTGCTAGATTTAATTTTGGTAGTAATATCAGTGTTGTTATTGTGAAACCATTTTTGTGTATACTTCTTATATTAAGAAAGAACAATGAGTAAATATATTGATAACCTCTGGAACCAATGATTTTCACTCTGGTTTATACAAATATGAAATGGCAAAAGCTAAGATGAACACTGTCGTACTAGATTTGAATATTCTGTTCACTGAAAGATGCTAAAAGCAGTAACACCCCAATGCCAGTGAAGCTTAAAAAACAAACTTTATGGCTCCTCACTTATGGACTTCTTATAAGGCCCTATACCTAATTTTATATTTGTAATTTTGTATTCCTCTTTTTAAAAAAAAAAGACAATTCCAAAATTATATTAGCTTCAGGCTCCACAAATCTGCATCTACCTCTTGCTATGGGACACCTGGCCCCCAGATTTTGATTTCTGAACTCCTTTACCCTTTACAAGGAATCAGAGCCCCTTGGAGAAGTGGCTGGTTTCAGAAATGGAACAAGGAAAGATCAAGGTGAGAGCCTAGAACATATTTTTTATGCCAGAAAGCTAGAAAGTGATCAAAAACTAATGAATCAAGAGAATGAGACACAAGCCACAGAATGGGAGAAAACGCTTTCAAAAGACACATATAATAAAGGGCTGTTATACAGCCTTTGTACAAAATACTCTTAACCTTAACAATAAGAAAATAACTTGATTTTTTTAAATGTGCCAAAGAACTTAACAGGCACCTCACCAAAGAAGATATACAAATGGCAAATAAGCATATAAAAGATGTTCCACATCATATGTCATCAGGCAAATGCAGATTAAAATGAGATACCACCTATTCAGAATTGGTGAAAATCCAGAACACTGACAACACCAAATGCTGGCAACAATCTAGAGCAATAAGAACTCTCATTTACTGTGGTGGGGATGCAAAATGGTAAGAAGACAGTTTGGCAATTTCTTACAAAACTAAGCATACTCTTACCGTACGATCCAGCTATTACACTACTTGGGATTTACCCAAATGAGTGGAAAACTTGTGTCCACACAAAAACCTGCACATGGATGTTTATTGCAGCTTGATTTATAATTGCCAAAACTTGGAAGCAACCAAGATGTCTCCTTCAGTAGGTGAATAGATAATTAAATTGTGGTACATCCAGACAACAGAATATTATTATTATTAAAAAGAAATGAGCTATCATCATGAAAAGACATGGAGGTAACTTAACTGCATATTTCTAAGTGAAAGGAGCCTATCTGAAATGGCTACATACCGTATGATTCCAACTATATGACATTCTGAAAATGACAAAACTATGGAGACAGTAAAAAGATCAGTGGTTGCTGAGGGGGTGCTGAGACGAACAGGCAGAGCACAGAGGATTTTCAGGGCAGTGAAACTATTCTGTATGATACTATTATGATGAATACATGTTATTATAAATTTGTTCAAATCCATAGAATGTAAAACACCAAGAATGGACCCTAATGTAAACTATGGATGTTGGGTGATTATGATGTGTCAATGTAGGTTCATCATTGGTAGCAAAGGTACCCTCTGGTGGGAGAATGTTGATAACGGTTGAGGCTATGCATGTGCACTGGTAGCGGGTATTTGGAAACTCTCTGTACCTTCCTCTCAATTTTGCTGTGAACCTAAAACTGCCACCCAAAAATAAATTATATAAAAAAAAACAGACCCATAAAATAGACCCATAAAAAAACTAATGGGGTCATGTAAAACACATACACACACACACCTCCCACAGGAGCTAGCTTACAGGAAGTCCCACTGCCAGATTTGGGACAATTTGGCCACCAGAAAGAATAATGATAATAATACATTAATCCTCTCCCTCAAATATCTATGAGTCCATAGTGGTACAGAATGAGAGAGAGAGTGAGAGAGAGTGAACTTCTTTATGAGAGAATACAGATGAAATGACAGAATTTTAAACAACCATTTTTGCAAGGACAGTATTTCAGGCAAGGATCAGTAATGGGCGCTAAAACTTCTGGGTGAAAGGTTTGGCTATTGGTGAATAAAATATTCACACAGTCTAGGATTAAGAGACAAAAGATACATAACAACAAAACATAATGTGTGACCCTCAATTAGATCCTAGATTGGGGGAAAAGCTGTAATAGATGCTTTGGGGACAATTGGAGAAATATAAGCATGGACAGCATGTGGTATTATTGAAATGATGTTAATTTTCATAGGTGCGATGATGGTACTGAGAATACTTTAGGAGATGAATGTTAAAGCTATAAGGCCGAAGTACCTTGATGTCTGCAACTGATTCTCAAATGTCTCAGTCAATAACTGGTGACGCTAGTTGAGGCATGTTTGGGGGCTCATGATGCCATTCTTAGAATTTTTCTGTGGGTTTTCATTTTTTCAAAAGAATTTGGGGGGCCAAATCAATGAACCCTCAAATCAATGAACCTATTAACTTGCTAAGTAACCTTTTATAACTTTGTGTGGACTTTCTCCTTAACAAGGAGCCTCTGACTCTGGGATCATAGCCATCAAGTGTAAACAAGTAAAGTGAGATTAACACTGGCCAGAGAACCCAGGATATGGTCATCAACTCCATTTCACTCTTGAACCAGTTAGATCCAGTACAAGTTACCTTCGCAGAAAAACATGCTTAGGTCACCTCTCCTCAATGAATCAGATACTGTATGTATGAGAGGCACTTGTAAATTACGACTCTAGCCATACAAATATTCAATTAAGTATAGTAACATATTAAAGAAATATCAAGGTATGAATTAAAGTTCTTTTGTTAGGGGACATACGCAGATTCTTCCTCAGAAATACACTTTTTTTCCCCCAGGGACTCTTTTTACAAATTCTACATGTGAACTGAAGTGGCTGTTTTCATCTGACTTTTACCCAGCAGGAAACTGACATGAGCAAGGTTCCTCATTCCTCAGTTACCTAGAGAAGCAAGCCTCACTGTCAGGAACACGGCCCCAGTCTGCAGAGTCCCAAGTCCGAGGTGCTCTCACTTTGTACCCATTTCCTTCATTCATCAAGTCCTGTGATTTGCACAGCTGGGACTGATTAACCACAAGACTTGTCATTTGATTCATTTGATGTCTTGTGGAGAGTGTTAATTTTATGGAGCTGATACTATATGTGGTTTCAATTTCTTTAATTTCCCATTGCTAAGGTTATGCTGGGTTAGAATTGAACAAGGCAAGCTCTCCAGATTACAGTGAGGCCCAAAGGGGCTTAAAGGTCTTGCTCAAGGGACAGAGGTTTCACGCTAGGATGAGAATTCTCGTACCAGAATTGGAAAGGTGACTACAAGGAATCACCTCTTAAGTCACTTCTCAGATTATAACTTTCAGAAACTAGAGCAAAACATTTTGTCCCATATTGTCAGACAAGAGCACATTGCTAAAACCATGCCTGCTATATTTTTGTTCTTTCGTTTAATCTCACACTGTTTTCTACAGTAACAGAAATGTATCCATACCCTATTTTATAGTACTTTGTGTCTTATTTGAACATATTATAAGAGTAGATAAAGTGTGAAAAAGGAGAGAGCTAAGATTACTTAAAAGAAAATGAAGCTGTATAAACATCAGAACAGTGTTGAAAAGTCCAGATAATTCATGCCAAAATAATAATTCAAAATAATTAACTAAAAGAATTTAGTTAATTGTTCCTTGGTTTGGAATGAACAAGTCAATGTCACTCTATTCCTGCCAACTCTCTGAAATATAATGACAGAGAGAAATTAGGGTGCTGACATTCTGTCATCAGCTCTTCTAAAGTTTATTTATCCTTTTCTGTCCTCTAGGAAAGGACAGTCTAGTCTATCAAGAACGATTCCCATATTCCCATCTCAGCACCAAGGAAGGCTTGATACATCCTTACTCCAATAAGTTCCCTACCTGGATCCCACCATGTCGCCACTGAAAGCTTGATGCACTAGCCTTGGACACCTAGCAAAACCTCCCACTCCCACCAAACACATACCATTATACCCTTTATTAACTTACGTTACCAACTCCACTCCTTCTTTGTCACTGCCATCAGCATACTAATGTGTTCTAGAATTTTCTCTCTTTAGGAAGAAAGTTTCTCGCAGAACATACATACAGCTCCCATTTGCTACTCACCTGTCCTCTCTGGTGTTCCTTAAGTTTTTCTCTCTATACTCAACTATATTAGTAAGGTTTCTCCAGAGACACAGGACCACACACTGCGCACGCACTTGTGTGTGTGTGTGTATGTTATAAAGATATTTATTATAAGGAACTGGCTCACACAATTATGGAAGCTGACAAGTCCCAAAATCTGCAGGATGAGCCAGCAAGCTGGGGACCCTGGAGTGTCGATGGTGCAGATCCAGCCTGAAGGCCAACAGGCTTGAGACCCAGGAAGAGCCAGTGTTTCAGTTCCAGTCCGAGGGCCATAAAAAGCTAATGGCACAGTTCATAGGAAGTCGGATAGGAGGAATTCTGTCTTACTTGGGAAAGGGTCAGCCTTTTTGTTTTATTCGGGTCTTCAGTTGAAGGATGAGACCCACACATTAAGAAGGACAATCTGCTTCACTCAGTCTACTGATTTCAATGCCAATTTTATTCAAAAACACCCTTGCAGAAACCAGGATAATGTTTGACCAAATATCCTGGCACCCTGTGGCCCAGTCGAGTTGAGACATGAAATTAACCATCACACAAACCTTTAAATTTGTGGGGGTTGGGGCTTTCCACTAGGATCTCTCCTCTCTCTACACTCTCTTCCTAGGTACTTCTATCACTTTCTAGGATGTAATCTACATACTTCAGCTATCTCTTCCAGCATTATCCAAGTTTTACATATTCAACTATTTACATTAAAAAAAAAAAAAGTAGGAATTCCCTGGTGGTGCAGTGGTTAAGAATCCGCCTGCCAATGCAGGGGACACGGGTTCGAGCCCTGGTCCGGGAAGATCCCACATGCCACAGAGCAACTAAGTCCATGTGCCACAACTACTTAAGCCCGCGTGCCTAGAGCCCATGCGCCACAAAGAAGAGAGGCCACCGCGATGAGAAGCCCACGCGCAGCAACGAAGACCCAATGCGGCCAAAAATTAATTAATTAATTTTTTTTTTAAAGTAAAAAGAAAAGTGAAATTTGTTTAAATGATGTATCTTATTTAACCTGATATATCCAAAATATTGTTTCAACATGAATTAATAGAAAAAAATTAATGAGTGTGCCAATTATCAATTTATAATTAAATTGATTAATATTGAATTAAATATCATTATGAAATTCAGCATTAATTACTGCTCTGTGATAAAGGAGCTTTAAGAATTTCTTGGGCTTCTCTGGTGGCGCAGTGGTTGAGAATCTGCCTGCCAATGCAGGGGACACGGGTTCGAGCCCTGGTCTGGGAAGATCCCACATGCCGCGGAGCAACTAGGCCCGTGAGCCACAACTACTGAGCCTGCGCGTCTGGAGCCTGTGCTCCGCAACAAGAGAGGCCGCGACAGTGAGAGGCCTGCGCACGGCGATGAAGAGTGGCCCCCTCTTGCCGCAACTAGAGAAAGCCCTCGCACAGAAACGAAGACCCAACACAGCCAAAAATAAATACAAAAATAAATTAAAAAAAAAAAAAAAAGAATTTCTTTGCAGCAAGCACAATGTTAATGTTTTTTCAGTAGAGGGACATTGCAGGAGGGGAGACTGGTTTCTTGGTTCTGGCGTGCTACATTTTTTGTTTTCTTCTTGCTTCTCTTGGGCTGCTGGCAGGAACACATGTGGGTGGACTTGCAGGGGCACCCTGGTCCAGCCTCACACCCACAGCGTGCAGTCCCTTGGCAAGCTCACAGCCTCAGCCCCAGCCCAGTGACCGTCTCACTGCACTTCCTGAAGCAGGCACCACATACCCCAGCCCTCATGCGACCCTGCGGGCAAGCAGATGCCCCAGCTCCCTGTGCACACCAGCCCACCAGCCTCAGGCAGCCTGCACCATGACGGTGTCTGCCGTGGTGCTCTTGACCCAGACCTGTGCATTCTAGGCTGTGCATCACCCTGCCAGAGAGTTGGTGCCCCATGCTCGGAGTCCCTTTGCAACCTGCATGCCAGACTTATCGCACTGTACCCTGGAGGGGCGTTTTCTGCTTGCCTGGCAACCCTGGACCAGCTCCTATCTGGGCCACCCTTTAAACTCCTCTGCCATCTAGTGGGCTGCAACCACACTTCTCCAGAGATATGAAATCCTAACCTTGGAAAGGAGGCCAACTACCAAGTTTGTCCTTCCTTCAGAACTCTCCCTTAGCCTAAGGGAATTCCTTAGCATTCTCCTTTACATCTTATTCCCTGTTAGAGTTAATAATTCTTTACAGTAAACTTTTCTTGTACAAGTTATCGTGTGATTTCTGTCTCTTGGTTGGACCTTAACTGACACAGTATATCTTTTACATTCTTTTTTTCTTACTAAGTTTTCTAAATCTGGTTTGTATTTTACTGTTACAGAATATCTCAATTCTGGCCAGCCCCTTACAAGTGACTGATGGCTGTATGTGGTCAATGGCTACTACACTGGGCAGCACAGTTCTAGATCTCCCGAACTGATTCAACTTCTGCAACTTCAGGTGTCCAGAATGGAATTATTTATTCCTCTCCCCATCCCAATCTCCTTCTCAAAAATTTTCCTATCTCATTAAATGGCACCCCCACACACTTGGTTGCACAAGTCAGAAGCTTAATACTCATACTTCCTGCTTGTCTCTTTCTCCCCTCACCTCTAAATTTTGTTGATTTTGACTCCTAAACAATCAGTTAATATGACAAAACCAGAAAAGAAAGAAAACTATACTTTAAGCATTAAATCCAAATCCAAAAGATGTATAATTTTATAAAAGTTCTTATGCCATTCCTTCCTAATCAAAATTTCAGTTTCTTAAAAAGTATCAACATTCCATATTAATTAGGATGCAGTGAAATAGGCATGTTCATACTCTGTTGGTAGAAACGTAAAATATATGATATTTCTGGAAACAAGTTGGTAACTTAAATCAAGTATTTTAAGTATTTGTAATCTTAGATCTTATTCCTAGTCATGCTTTCCAAGAAAATATTAGGAGATTGCTCAAAGGTTTATGTAGAGGGATGTTCATCACAGTGTATTTATAACAGAAGAAATCAAGAAACAACGGAAATGCTAATGATAAGAAGAGAGTTGAAATAACATCGAACATCAAAAAGATGTAACTTTAGGAAGATATTAAATATATTTTTAAATATACTTAGTATATATGTTTACATTTATAGATTATACACTTTTATCTAAAGAAAAATTCCAATTTTTAATAAACAACAGAGTATATTTGCTTAGAAAAAAAGGTTGCCAAGAAATATATTTTAAAAAATCTAAGTGGTGGAATTTATTCATTGTTCAAAACTATTTGTCAGGTTCCCTCTATGTGCCAGACACTGTTTTAGGTACAGGGGATATAGCAGCTGCACTAGCCAGCTTCCAAGATAGTCTTCAATGATCCTCACCTGGTATTCAGCTCCTTTTGTAGTCTCCGTCTTCACTGAATAGGACCAGCACATGTGATTTTAAAAATACAGTAGGGGACTTCCCTGGTGGCGCAGTGGTTAAGAATCCACCTGCCAATGCAGGGGACACAGGTTTGAGCCCTGGTTCAGGAAGATCCTACATGCTGCGGAGCAACTAAGCCCATGTGCCACAACTACTGAGCCTGCGCTCTAAAGCCTGCGAGCCACAACTAAGGGGCCCGTGAGCCACAACTAATGAGCCCGTGTGCCACAACTACTGAAGCCCACATGCCTTGAGCCCGTGCTCCGCAACAAGAGAAGCCACAACAATGAGAAGCTCACGCACCACAATGAAGAGTAGCCCCTGCTCGCCACAACTAGAGAAAGCCCGCACGCAGCAACAAAGACCCAACACAGCCAAAAATAAATAAATTTTTAGAAAAATAAATTAAAAAATAAAAATACAGTGGAAGCAATAGTGTGTAACTTCTGAGTCTACAGCATAAAAGACACTGCAGTTTCTCCCTTGATTTCTTGGATCATTCAGTCTGGGGGTAGCCAGCTTCCACAGCTGAGGATACTCAAATAGCCCTGTGAAGAGATTCTCCTGGAGAGGATTTGGGGTATCCTGGCCATAGCCGGCATCAACCTGCAGCCACGTGAGTTGCTTTGCAAGAAAACCCTCCAGCCCCAGGCAAGCCTTCAGATGACTGCAGCTTCGCTCAACATTTAACTGAATCTCATGAAAGACCCTGAGCCAGAACCATCAAGCCAAGCCACTCACAAATTCCATACCCACTGAAATCATGAGAAAATAAATGATGAGTGTTATTTGGAGCAAATAAATTTGGGGGTGATTTGTTATGCATTAGAGAACCAATATAGCAGCAAACAAAACCAGATAAAAATGCTCTGCTTTTATGGAGCCTACATTCTAGCAGGAGGAGACAGATAATAAGCAAAGTAAATACATATATGGGATGCTACATGGTGATAATGGGATAGCGGAGAAGGAGGGCAGGGACGTAGGAGGACTTGGAATTTTACAGAGGTAGTCGTGGAAGCCCCCCACTGAAAAAAAATGGCATTTGAGAGAAGACCTGAAAGAGGTAAGGGAGGAGACTTGCAGCTATTTAGGGGGAGAGTGCTCCAGAAGAAGGGTCGAGAAGCAAGAGCACGCCTGACATGATTACAGAAAAGTAAGAAAGCAGTGGGGGCGGTGGCGAGGGTTGTCAAATAGGGCTTTGCAGGCCGTTGTAAGTACTTTGGCTTTATTCTGAGTGATGTGGGAAACACTGGAGGTTTTGAGCTGAGGAATGACATGATCTGATTAACATCTTAGCAGGATTCCTCCGGCTGCTGGGTTGAGTAGAGATTAAAGCAGGGGAACAAGTTAGGAAGCTATTACAGTAAATACAAATGAAAGAAAGACGGTGATGAGTTAAATCAAAATGCAATAATTGCTGGTTGTTCACATCCTTCTTTATACTTTTCTGAATTTTCCAAATTTCTACAATGACTCTTCATGACTTTTCTAATCCAAAAGGAAAACAATGTTTATGAAATACCTTACAGTCCTCAGTATTTTCTGTTGTATTTATCATAATATAGACACCCATCTAATTCTTAGTAGGATTTCAATACAATGGAGTTGCTGTAAAACATCACAAAAAAAGAGAGTCAAAAACTGTCAACTTTAGTCTGTATAGACTCTGAACATAGTATCAACTGAAAAACAACTCAAAGTCATTTCTGAGCTTTAGACACCTTGAGTGTTTACATTATCAGCTAAACTTGATAATTACAAAGCACAGCAGACTTTCATTTTGCTTTAAACACTGCTGAAATTTGGAGTGTCAAATGGTAATTTAATAGCTCACTGCCTCATTTGCAGTTACCAATTTTCTGAGTTTTAAACATGCACCTGCTAAATATTTCCCAATTCTTATAATTTTTAACCACTACTTGCATTTTAACCTAGCATCACAAAAAAATGTGAAAGGACTTCATGTACTCTTTGAATATTTTTATTGCCTTTGTGATATGGATTCGACCGTTCTTCACCTTCAGATATTTCATGTGTAAGCTGTCCTTTATGACTGTAATTAGTTCAGGTTCAGGATTTCTAGGCATTTGGCCAGGAGATTACTCTGGATAAAATCTGCTTAATTAAAAACATATTTGCCAAGCATTTATCACTTCCAAGGAACAGTACTTCAAGAAGATAAAAAGAAGTGTCCTTGTAGGTATTTTTTAGTCATGCTAAAGATGATAGAGCTTTAAAGTCATTTTTAGTGTATTGGCTACAATCTCTTGCTGCTTTTTATACTTCAAGGAATTTTATTTCATTCAGCAAATGTTTATGCCACATCTCTCATGCACTGGAAATATGGAATCCTGGATGGAAATACAAAGGTGAGTAATGGACCCGGCCCCTGAAAAGTGAATGGACTAGTTGAGAGACTAGTAATATGATATTTGAATTTAAATTATAGAAAATAAATAATAAAAATATAAAGCCTGTGATCTACCTCCTACAGCTTTATAATAACCTGAGGAAGTGAGTCATTTTTCCTACACTGCAAAAAGTTAATCATCTCTTTTCATTTACTGGTTCTTATTTTCCAGATATTTCCAGGAATTTGACCTAGACAGAAAGGTTGAAGGTCCTGTCTGCTCTCCTCTGCTCTACTTTATTATATAGAATATGTTATAAATGTTTATCCTTAGTCTGAAAATAAATGCTTCTGTCACTGAAGGGTTAAAGGAAGAAAAGAATCTCCATTTCTATAATCAATCATGAAAATTTTCATGATAATTGGCTCCTCACAAGAAATGCAGATTTCACTGAAGGGTAGCTTTACTATTTATTTGGCCCACAAAGAAACTATACAGAAAGGCAGAATGTATATCATTTTTACTGACTGTTCTTCATGAATTGGATACTCAAAGGAGCCATAGCAGGGACACCAACATCCCAGGTTCTCCATCTCTTCATTACCCCTCATCATTTATTTCCTGCCTCCCTGCCTAAAACCATCCCTTCTTCCAAACTATTTTTATGCTGCCAACTGAATTAGTTCCATACACAAAGCCATAAAACTCGTGTATGTGTGTGTGTGTGTGTGTATGTGTGTGTGTGTGTGTTGGGTGACACAGAGGGAAAGGGACTCCTTCATTCCCCATAGAATAAAATCCCAAACTCTGTTATTTGCTTGTCTTCCTTTTTTCTCTTCCTTCCTCCTTCCTTCCTTCATAATTCAGTCTAAAAGACATTAGGTCTTAATAAAGGAGGGAAGGTGGCAGCAGGCTAGGGAATGTCACAGCCTGAGCAGGGTGAGGAAGCCATATCTTCAGATGGCAGCAGCCAGAGCAAATTTTGCAAGCCCATTAGGAGTTAGGAGGGAACCTGCATAGGGTGGAGGTGGGGGGACTGGCAACAGTGAAGGAAGATTTGTTACAACCAGTAAGATGAATCAAATGAGTACATATATTTAGAATAATAGGAGTCCGTTTTCTCATTGATGGAGAAAGAAATTACAAATATGGAAAGGTAGAAAACTAAAATAAATCCTATGGTATTCAACTGGAACTGGAATAATTGGAATTGGAAATATTGGCATGAACTCATGGTTTGCACATACAGAAATACATACAGTTGGTGAGGTGTGTGAATGTATATAGGTAGGTAGCTAGACAGACAAATGGTATAAACATACATGCATATATTGCCTAGCTCTGCCCACTGAGAAGACGTGGAAGCATCAACATCCCAGATTTTGGTTTCTAAATATTAATCTCCTCTAAAAGGAACCAGGGCTCCATGGAGATTTGACTGATTCTAGGACTAGAAAAGTATAGGTCCTAGATGAACCTGGAATGCTTTGTTGTGCAAGAAAGTAGGGAGGTAGTCAAGGAATGGTGGGGACAAGTAAAAAGGATATACATGAAGGAGCACTCACTGGTCAAATATGGGGCAATGTGAACATAAAAATAAATTATGAAAATAATATCCATTGAATAATATCCACTGAATAAAATAGCATCTCATGAGCCCATACTTAAATAAATAAATAAATAAAGGAGAAAGTTTTTACTTACAATGGAATGTCAACTGATGACTGTAGAAGGAATGATGGAAATAAAAAAATTATAATTTCACAGTCATCATAGTAATAATTAATTCATCCAAGAAACATCAATGTGTACCAAAACCAGCATATAAAATTTTGATGAGGAATGGGATACTTAACATAATTCCAAATACCTCCTCACAAAACACTTATTGATTAAAATGAGGAAAAGAGTAACTTTATAGTGAAGAACCTGGTGGATATCATCTTAATTAAGTGATCAGAAGTTACATCCCCTATAATGGGACAAGTCAAAATCATGTACCACCTTATAGGATGCAATGAGAAGATCACAGTATCACTTCTGTGCTACTTCTCCCCCACCAAAAAAAAAAAGTATGCATTCTGAATCTTATGATAAAGAAACAACAACAACAAAAAACAATTAAGAACATTCTACCTGGGGGAATTCCCTGGCAGTCCAGTGGTTAGGACTCCACACTCTCACTGCAGAGGGTCTGGCTTTGATCCCTGGTTGGGGAACTGGGATCCCACGAGCCACACGGTGCAGCCAAAAACAAAAACATTCTAATAACTGGACTATTATTGTCAAAAGTGTCAAGCCAGGAGAACCAAGGCAAGATTGAGGTGCTGTTCCAGATAAGAGTTGACTAAAGAAACATGGTAACTACCTGGCAAGGCTATCATTCAGATTTGATGGGGAGAGAAAGAGTTTTACTGACAAGCAAAAGCTAAAAGAGTTCAGCACCACTGAAACAGCTTTACAAGAAGTGTTAAAGGGACTTCTCTGAGCAGAAAAGAAAAAGCCACAACTAGAAATTTGAAAATTATGAGAGGAAAAATCTAACTGATAAAGGCAAATATACAGTAAAGGTAGTAGATCAACCACTTATAAAGATAGTAGGTAGATTAAAAGACAAAACTAGAAAATTGTGTTATACCCACAATAAGTACTTAAAGGATACACAAAACAAAAGATGTAAAATATTATATCAAAAATGTTAAATGTGGTGGTGAGGGGAGTAAAAATGCAGGGTTGTTAAAATAAGTTGGAACTTAACAGATCATCAACTTAAAAATAATCATGTATATACATATGATATACATATGTATAAATGTTATATATATATATATATATATTGCCACATATAAACCTCATGATAACCAGCAACCAAAACTCTATGATAGATACACACACACACAAAAGAGAAAGGAATCCAAACAACACTAAAGACAGTCAACAAATCACAAGGAAAGAGAAAAAAAAAGGAACAACAAAAAACTATAAAAACAACCAGTAAACAATTAACAAAATGGCAACAAGTACATGCCTATCAATAATTACTTTAAACGGAAATGGACTAAATTCTCCAATCAAAGGACACAGAGTGGCTGAACGGATACAAAAATAAGACCCATATATATGCTGTCTACAAGAGACTCACTTCAGATCTAAGGACACACACAGACTGGAAGTGAGGAGACAGAAAAAATATATTCCATGCAAATGGAAACAAAAAGAAAGCCAGGGTAGCAATACTTGTAACAGATAAAACAAACCTTAAAACAAAGACTGTAGCAAGAGACAAAGAAGGACATCATATAATGATAAAGGGATCAATCCCAACAAGAAGATTTAACAATTGTAAATACATAAGCACCCAACATAGGAGCACCTAAACACATAAAGCAAATATCAACAAACATAAAGGGAGAAACTAACTATAAGAAACAGAAATTAAGAAAAAATTCCATTTACCATTGTATCAAAAAGAATACCTATAGTTCATTGTTAGTGTATAGAAATGCAACAGATTTCCGCATATTAATTTTGAATTCTGCAACTTTACTGAATTCATTGATGAGTTCTAATAGTGCGGTGGCATTTTTAGGATTTTCTATATATAATATCATGTCATCTGAGAACAGTGACAGTTTTACTTCCTCTTTTTCCAATTTGGATGCATTTTATTTCTTTTTCTTATCTGATTGTTGTGGCTAAGACTTCCAATACTATATTGAATAAATGTGGAGAGAGTGGGCATCCTTGTCTTTCTCCTGATATCAGAGGAAATGCTTTCAGCTTTTCACCATTGAGTATGATGTTAGCTTTAGGCTTGTCACATATGGCCTTTATTATGTTGAGGTAAGGTCTCTCTATACCCACTTTGTTGAGAGTTTTTATCATAAATGGATGTCGAATTTTGTCAAAAGCTTTTTATCTACTAAAATGATCATATGATTTTTATTTTTCAATTTGTTAATGTGGTGTATCACATTGATTTGTGAATACTGACCCATCCTGCATCCTTGGGATAAGTCCCACTTGATCATGGTATATGATCCTTTTAATATATTGTTGAATTCAGTTTGCTAATATTTTGTTGAGGACTTCTGCATCTTTGTTCATCAGTGATAGTGACCTATAATTTTTTTTTGTAGTGTCTTTGTCTGGTTTTGGTATCAGGGTGACGCTGGCCTCATAGAATGAGTTCAGAAACACTCTTTCCTCTGCAATTTTTGGAAATAGTTTAAGGATAGGCATTAACTCTTGTTTAAATGTTTGGTAGTATTCACCTGTGAAGCCATCTGTTCCTGAACTTTTGTTTGTATGGGAGGTTTCTTTTTTTTAAATTACTGATTCAATTTCATTATTGGTAATTAATCTGTTAATAATTTCTATTTCTTCCTGATTCAGTCTTAGGATATTGTACTCTTCTAGGAATTTATTTCTTCTAGGTTGTTCATTTTATTGGCATTTAATTGTTCATAGTAATTCTTTATGATCCTTTTAATTTCTGTGGTGTTGATTGTAACTTCTCCTTTTTCATTTCTGATTTGATTTATTTGGGACCTCTCTTTTTTTCTTTATCAGGCTAGTTTATCAATTCTGATTATCTTTTTAAAGAACAAACTCTTCGTTTTATGGATTTTTGTTGTTGTTGCTTTTTCAGTCTCTATTTCATTATTTTTACTCTGATTCTTATTACTTGTTTTCTTCTACTAACTTTTTTTGTTTGTTTCCTGAGGTAGGCTTGTATTGCTATACACTTCCCTCTTAAAACTGCTTTTGCTGCATCCCATAGATATTGGATCATATGTGTTTTTGTTTTCATTTGTCTCCAGGTATTTTTTGATTTCCTCTTGATTTCTTCAGTGACCCATTGGTTGTTTAGTAGCATATTGTTCAGCCTCCATGTGTTTTTGTTTTTCGTATTTTTTTTCTTGTAGTTGATTTCTAGTCTCATAGTGTTGTAGCCAGAAAAGATGCTTGATATCATTCTTAAATTTATTAAGACTTGTTTTGTGGCCTAGCATGTGGTCTATTCTGGAGAATATTCCATGTGCACCTGAAAAAAATGTGTATTCTGCTGCTTTGGGATGGAATATTCTATAGTCTATTAAGTCCATCTGGTCTAATGTATCATTTAGGGTCAGTGTTTCCTTATTGATTTTCTTATTGATATAAGTGGCATGTTAAAATCCCCTACTGCTATTTTGTTACTGTTAGTTTCTCCCTTTTGGAGAGAATGTGGAGAAAGGGAAAACTTTGTGGACAGTTTCTGGGTATGTAAATTGGCACAGCTACAATAAAAAATAATATGGAGCTTCCTCAAAAAATTTAAAATAGAACTACCATATAATCCAGCCATTCCAATTCTGGGTATTTTTCCAAAGAAAACAAAAACAGTAATTCAAAAAGACATATGTACCCCAATGTTCATAGCAGCACTATTTACAATAGCCAAGATATAGAAGTAACCTAAGTATCCATCAATAGATGAATGGATAAAGAAGATGTGGCACATACACACACACACACACACACACACACACACACACACACACACTGGAATATCACCCAGCCATAAAAAAAGAATGAAATTTTGCCATTTGTGACAACATGGATGGACCTAGAGGGTATTATGGTACGTGAAATAAGTCAGACAGAGAAAGACAAACACCATAAGATTTCACTTATATGTAGAATCTAAAAAATAAAACAAATGAACAAACATAACAAAACAGAAACAGAGTTGTAGAGAAAAAACAAGTGGTTGCCAGAGGGGACTGGGGGGGGGGGGAATGAATAAAATAGGTGAGGGAGAATTAAGACATACAAATAAATGAGCCATGAGATGATATGTACGGCATGAAGAATATAGTCAATAATAATGTAGTATCTTTGTATGGTGACAGATGGTAATTAGACTTATTGTGGTGATCATTTCTGTAATGTATAGAAATATCAAATCACTAAGTTGTGCACCAAGAAATAAATATTGTTGTAGGTCAACTATACTTCAGTAAACAAACAAACTTATAGAAAAAGAGACCAGATGTGTGGTTACCAGAGGCAAGGTGGGGGAAGGGGGAATTGGATGAATGTGATGAAAAGGTATGCACTTCCGGTTATAAAATAAACAAGTACTAGGGAGGTCATGTACAACTCGATTAATATAATTAACACTGCTGTACATTATATATGAGCATTGTTAAGGGAGTAAATCCTGAGTTCTCATCACGGAAAAAAACTTTTTTTTTTCATTTTCTTTTATTTTGTATACATCGAATACATGAGATGATGGATGTTCATTAAACTTATTGTGGTAATCATTTCATAATGTAAGTAAAATCATTTTACTGTACCTCAAACTTATACTGTCATATATATAATGTCATATATCGATAAACTGGAAGAAAAAAAAGGTATGATAACTAAATGTAACACTTTATCCTGAATAGGATTCTTTTACTATAAAAGACATTATAGGGATAATTGACAGTTTGAATGGTGACTGTGAAGTAGAAAGAATCAGTGTTCATGTCCTGATTTTTGATGTCTGTATTGTTATGTGGGAGAATATCCTTATTTGTAGGAAATACACACTAACGTATGTGGGGTAAAGGGTCCTCTTGTCAGTTACTTACTCTCAAATAGTTCAGAAAAAAAATTTGTGATTTTTCTGTAAGTTTGAAACTCTTCTAAAATAAAAAAAAATAAACCTTTCCTGGTTGTCAAGGCCCTTCATTAGCTCATCTTACCAGCCTCATCTTCAACAGCATCTCCACACCCCCACTCTTCCATCCATATTGGACCTCTCCCACTCCTACAAGCATAGCATGTCCATTTCTGGGTCTCTGGCTTGCTCGTGTCATGCTCTATTCCTACAAGGCTTTATAGCTCCACTTTTGCCTGTTAAAATTCTTGAATGTAAGAAATGTCATAACACATATTCTTGAATGTATGCATAACAGAAATATCATAAAACTTAAATTTTTATATCAAATTAAATCTGGCTCCAAATTTTCACTCTTTAATTTGGCATAAAAATTTCATCTCAGTCTCAAGTATATGGGAAGTGGGTGGCTTACCCCGACACAGAAAAGAAAAACTTTCTCTAGTTTTCAGTTCATCACAATGGCTGCTGTAATGCTTAATATCAAAATCCACATTTCACTTGAAGGCGGAAAGCTCCATCCATTCTGTGACATTTGCTGGTGTAGGGATCTTATGCTACTACTCCCCAGGCTGTGGTGGCATGTGCCACAGGGTCTTAAGTCTCAATCACTTGCAGAAGAACCCTCACCACCTTCTCCCCAACCATTTCCTTGGTCTCCAGAAGCTCATCTTTTCCCCAAGCATTAGGTTATTTCCTCTTTCCATTCCCTAAGGAAGCCTCAGGTGGGAATGTCTTTATACCTGGAAACTTCCATTTTCAGCCTAGAAACATAAAAATCATTGATAACCATTAGAGGCAAGGAAACTCAAACTCATTTTGTAACGATTTAGCTACCTTAGAATACTGGGAGGAAAAGTGGTTTCATCCTTTTAAGCCTCCTATTGCTTTGAGTATAAAACACGAATACTTTGACCAATTATACCACCATGCTGCTCATCCTCTAAGATGAGTTGGTAAAGTTTTTTAAAGTATTAAGTTGGTAAAGGGCCAGATAGTAAATATTTTAGGCTTTGTAGGCTGTGTGGTCTCTGCCTCAACTACTCAACTCTGCTGTTGTAGCATGAAAGCAGCCATAAATAGTAAGTAAATGAGTGTGGCTGTGTTCCAATGAAACTGTGCTTACTGACACTGAAATGTGAATTTAATAAAATGTTCATGTGTCGCAACACATTGTCCCTATTTTGATTTTTTTCCTCCATTTTAAAATGTAAAACCATTCGTAGCTCACGGGCTGTACAAAAATAAGCAGTGGGCTGAATCTGGCCTGTAGGCTGTAGTTTGCCGATTTCTTCTCTAAGACAATCAGATGAGAACTTTTAACATGAATGTTTCCAGAATTCCGAATTATTTCCTTCCATAAATAGCTCATTTTTGTGCATTTATCATAGTTCTCACCACTTTCTGTCAAAAATGATCATTTCATATGCATACGTCTATCTCAAATGACTGTCCTCTTTACAAGAAAGTACTTCCTTTGAGGCCTCACAGAGCCTAGGTGTTCAAACTATTTCAGTTGAATGAAACTGAGTAGTGGCGCAAATAAGGTTGATGAATGAAACAAGTCTGTCATGGAGCATCATCTACACAATGCTGGCTTTGTTCTGAGAGAGGGTTGAGTTTTGTTGCAGATGATTTGTAATTATTTTTGTGGGCTCTCATTTTCTTCTCCCTAATTATATTTGTTAACTTGTTGAATTGCTTCCAAGACCGTTCTTTGAGGACTTAACCTGTATAAAGGACTCTGCATTGCTGAGTCTCAACAGGAAAGCTAAGGTTTCCAAAAAAACGTTTCTTTATTTATGATTTTATTCATCTTTAAGGTTTTTAGAAAAACTGGAAGTATGAGATTGGCATGAATTTTTAAAGATTAGAAATCTTGAAGCTATTTGGTTCATAGAAAATTAGAAAACTGTCTTTTAGAAAATTACGTGTTTCTTTCTTTTGTCTTAGTAATACCTTATGCTTTCATGTTTTGTATTTCACTAACTCTGCACAATAATCCTGTGAAGTAGGCTGAACTTAAGACTTAAGACTCTTCAAGGTACAAGTGGTTTAAAAAAATAACCCAACACGGACTTCCCTGGCAGTCCAGTGGTTAGGACTTCGCCTTCCAATGCAGGGGGTGTAGGTTTGATCCCTGGTCAGGGAGTTAAGATCCTACAGGCCTCGCAGCCAAAAAACCAAAACATAAAACAGAAGCAATATTGTAATAAATTCAATAAAGACTTTAAAAATGGTCCACACCAAAAAAAAAAAAAAAAAACTTAAAAACAGTAAATAACCCAATAAAAAAAAAAAGCAATGCTTTCGTTCAGATAACTGAGTAGACAAGGGATGGATCTTTCTTCCATCTATGGCTGAATCCAAGGACTCCAATGATATCACCAAGGTCCTGTGTTCTGTTGTTCAGCTCTGTGTTCTTTTGCATTGCTCTTATTCTTTCCCACTGCAGACAGGCTTCCCTCAAGTTGCTGGAGGAGATGGCAACTAGCAGCCTCAATTTCACATCATCCCAGCAAAAGGATACTAAAAGCAAGAAGTGTCTCCACTAGCTCTCGCTGGAAAATCTTTAGAAGAGGACTGTAATTATTCATTCAACCAGGATCACTTAATGGGAGAAGAGTGGTTCCCCAGAAAGGGATGCTGAGCAGATAATGAATGTTCTCTGAAGCGGGTATTTACTGAGCGGCCATCTACATATGGGAAAGGGAGGCACAGAGAAATGAAGTAACTTTTCCACAGTCACACTGTTGGTAGGTAACAGAAGTAAACAGAAATCATGCCTTCTCACTCATACCTCATACAGTGCCTCTGCTCTTGCCTGTATAATCATGTTATTTCCGTGGTGTAAGTATCTCTATCTCACCATTTCGAAATGAAAGCTAGGCCCGTTAAGTTTTCATAAAGACTATAATGTCATTCCATTGCATCTATTTCTTTGTCTTCTGCATCTACATCAATAACTTCACATTCAAGGAACCATAATTATACTCACCTTATTAGCTTCAGTATTCCTGGATAACTCTGGCCTTGTGAAAGAATCTAATGGTTTTCTGTCGCTTTGATGTTACTTTGGTCTTGCCACCACACATTATGGGCATTTTATAATGCATTTTAAGGTGTTTTTAAAAGTCACTCTTTAGAAAAAATACAGAGTTTTAATAAAATTACATTGACAAGTAATTATTCCTCATTCCTTAACGTATTCCCTAATTTTTTGTGATGGACATAAACAATAAAATGATTTACTGTAAAAGTGGTTCACCTTTCTATAATCAGGCAAGTGGCTGATTTGGCGGGAAGAGGACTTGACCGAGAGCCAGCCCACGTGGATTCCAGTTTGGCTTTGTCAATTACTAGTTGTGTGGATACCGAAAATGGCTTAGACTCTGAGCCTCAGCATTCTCACTTGCAAAAGGGGAATGGTACTTTGGCCTTATTTTGATACTTAGAGCAGAACTCATGTACCGTTACAAAAATGATATAAAAATGTCAGTACTTCTACATTTGTTTAAAAGCTGGCTTTCCCTAAGACCGTAACAAAATAAGGAGGGAACAAGTGAAAACTGTTACCTTAGTGGAAAGATCCTCTTGGAAGAAGTGATTCGATTTTCTAGAAAACTCAACTCAGAACACCTTAACTGGGAAATATACACACACAGACATAAAACTGGAAGGCAAAAATGTTTCTTCTAAGATTTTCTAAGTTCCCTGATTCTTGTTTTACAACTTACTGATATTTTCTTGTGCCTCTGCTGTGCTGTCAGAAATTCTCATTTTGAAGCAAGGAAACTTCAATGAGAAAAGCATTTCAACTTTTGGCTCACTACAAATTTTCCCTTGGGAGATTATAGTTCTAGATCTGTTCCAGACATTAGGTTCTTTGTTCCTCCAACCAAACCCGGGACGCCACTCAGAGGTGCGCAGCGCCACCTCCTGGGAGCGCGGACAGAGCCAGCCAGCAGTAAGCGGCTGAGGGCCGACTACCTGTGTTACGGTCTGTGTGGCTCTGGTGACTCAGACACTTCGGGTGGTTTCTGTACACATACCCCCGCGAGGAACTCGAGACTTTGCCGCGTCTTCGACGCCTCAGCTAAGTAGAGGTTCTTAACCCAGCGAACGGCAAGGGATGTTAACAGGGAGGGTCCTGTGTTTAGGGAAGGGTGCTCCGCGGCTGACATGGTTCTATGGACAGGACTACGTTAGGTGGGTGGGAACCAGCCAATGGGCGGAACGACGCTCGGTGGGCGGAACGACGCACGGTGGGCGGGGCTTATCTCCGTCAGGACCAAGCTCACGGGGCAGCACTCCGCCCTGTGGGCGGAGTTTCGCTCGGTGGGCGGAACTACGACCTGAGAGAGGACCCTTGACTGGCTCCTTCATCCCGGAACTTCCTGGATCCTGCGCGTGCAGATGGCGTTACCTGGAGCTTAAACCCCTGCAAGAGGGTATCGGAGGACTGGTGAGAGGTTAATAGAAAAATTTTCCGGCGCGCTGGCGTGAAGTTTCCGCGGGTTGAGACAGGATTGGCCGTCCGCGGGCTGCTGCCGTCTGGCGGCTCCGTTCCGTCGTCGCTCGCTGCCTTAGGCAGTCCTACTCGGCCGCAGGCCTGCTGGCTCCGGCCTGAAACCCCCATGCCTGCTGGGCCTTCAGCCCACGGCAGGGTACCAGTTTTGGGTTGTTCTGTTGTCACCAGTTTCCACGTGGTTGTTAGAGAAAATCCCTATCCCCCTACCCCCCCCCCCAACTAGGCTATCAGCTTCTCCACGAACCTTCCTCAAGTCCCCACCTCTATTGGATCTTTCCCTTTTGTGACTCCACTCGTATGCTGTCAATTACAGCACCTATCTTTATGTTTCTTGTGTTTGTATATGTTTCATATGTATGTATATAGGTTCTGTACCACACTTGGTACATAGTAATTGATTAATGAATACTAGATGAATGGTTGGATTTTGGTTACTTATTGGAAGAATTTTAGATTATTTAATTTGGGGGTGGTTTATGTGTATTTTCTGCTTCTATAATAGTCATGTATTTTCTACTGTGTTCATTTTTTTTTTTTTTTTTTTTTTTAGAAGGAGTTCTGTTGGGGTTCGGAAGCATTGCTGTCTCTGTTGTTCCTGAGGCTAGACATTGAAGGAGGAGAGATACAATGTGAGCAAAGGGAAGAAAGGAAGAATGTGCAAGGTGTCTTCAGAGAGTAATTAGTAGACTAGAGTGGGTATAGAGAAATAGCAGGAGATACCTTTGATAGATTTATGCTAGAGTCAGGTTTCCAGCAATATGTCAGGACAAAGAATATTGCTCCTTGTGGGTTGGAGGAGCCACTGAAGGATTTTAACATTGGGACGGTTCATTTTATACCACTATGCAGAATAGACTTGAATGCATGTGGCTTAAGCCAGGGGTTGACAGTCTTTCTGTAAAGGGCCAAATAGTAAATATTTTAGGCTTTGCGAGCCACAGTTGTCGCAGGAAAGCAGCCACAGACAAAACATACATAATCGAATGGACATAGCTGCGTTCTAATAAAACGTCATTTACAAAGACAGGTGCCTGACCTGATTGGGTCCATGGGTATAGTTTGTCCCAACCCAGAGTCTAACCAAATAGTCCTAGGGACTAAAGCAGTAACCCAGTCCTGAACTAGGCAGTACTAAATCATGTTTTTGTACTGCATTTTTATTTATATACGAGAGGCCACATCACATAATGAGAGCTCAGGATCTAGTCTGCTTGGCTTTGAATCTTGGCATTCTCTGACTACTAATAGTGCGACAATGGGCAGATTAACTTCTCTTTGCATCAGTTTTTTTTTTTTTTAATCTATAAAATGAGGATAAAATAGTACCTCCTACAAAGTGTTGTTGTAAGGAGTAAATTAGTTAAAACACATAAAATGTTAGCATAGTGCTGTACATGTAATAGAAGCTTAATAAATCTTAACTATTAATATTTTTTAAATTGTTCCTCACGTGCATTGTTAAAGACAGGTTTGAGAGATGTTTCTCAAGTAGAATTTATAGGCTTAGTGTGTTTAGCTGTAAAACAAAGATAATACCTACAGTTTTTAGACGAGAGCCATTCACATAGAGGTGATGTGGAAGTCATGAAAGTAATTTAACGCGGGGGTTAGGAAGTGTAATATTAAGTACTGGTTTTGAGGAGGTGCACACAGGAGTGAAAATGGGGCAAGTAAAAAGGAATGAAAGAAGGAAGGAGAAGGGAGTCAGTCCTAGAGTATGAAAGGAACCAGAATGGAATAGCAGTATGTAAACTAGCAGAAGGATGGATGGTGATGGTTAGCGTTGTCAGATGCTGCAGAGAGCTGAATAAAAACAATTGTTGTGTTGAGAATATTAATTAATGACTCTAACTGGCAGAAATTAATGCAGAGCCTCTTATGGGCCAGGTGCTGGAGATGCAGAAAAGAATTAGCTTCACACTCTGCACTGAAACAGAAAAATCTAGTGGGACCAAAAGGACATGGAGATAATTTTAATACAAGCAGCAACTTTAAAAATAATCAGGAGTAAGGTGGAATTTCTTAGATTTAATTGGTACCTTTACTTCCAAAACTTAAATTGATTTAGTTTATAAATGTGGGCAACTTAATTGAGCTCCTTTTCTTTCTTTCCTAGACAATGGCCAAGAACAAACTAAGAGGACGGAAGTCCAGGAATGTATTCCACATAGCCAGCCAAAAAAGCTTTAAGGTTAAAAATAAAGCAAAACCAGTTACCACTAATCTGAAGAAGGTTAGTATCACTTAAGCACTCTGACTTTATTGTTTACAAGCAAAGCATAATTGTAAAGCTACTGAAAAACTGAATGCTAATATTTAAAACAGGTTCTTAGCCTTTCCTACAAAAGCAAGATGATTTTAAACATTTGTTTTAAAAAAGAAAAAAAGATGAAGAAAAATAACCTCCCTTTCTTGAATCCAAATGTGCAAAAAGAAGAAAGCATTTTAACTGCAAATGTATGAGGCTCCAAGTAACAGTTTTAATAGCTTTCTCAGAGCATAGAAATCATAAAAAACCATGGTATGGAAAAGTTATCTCTAAACTCATATATATTCAAGAAGCTTTCAACAGAGCCAAGACATGGAATGTCAGTCAACACCCATTCTTTTTCTCCTCGGTAATTCTTATTTTTCTGAAGATATCTAGAACTCAGATAAAAGCCTAAAAATAGAAGATAAAATATTTTGTTTCTTAAAATACAAAATTTGAAAAGAAAGCAGTTGCTCTATCTTTATTTCAAAATATTTGGGGAATGGGAAATTTCTTCAAGATTAAGTAGACTCCTTAAGAAGATTATTCAAGAAAATGTTTTCAAGCTTAAGTAGTAGGTGGAGTCACCTCTAGAGGACTTAGTAGTTATCATAATGGTCCATAGAAAAGTAACATTTTGTCTTTCAGTCTTCATGAACTAGCTGAGTTAAACTTTTTGATGGAGCAATTTCATGACTTTGGAAATGCTAAAAAGGAAATAAAGCTGGGTGATATGACTGGGGTTTGGGGGTGACAGTTTTAGATAGAATTGTCTTCAGGGTTGACATTGAAGCCAAGACCTGACTGATAGGAGCCAGTGATGCAAACTGCTGGGAAGTGTTGGGAGCAGCATGTTCTAGGCAGAAAGAATAGTGAGTGCAAAGACCCCCAGCTGGGTGAAGGCTTGGTGTATGTGAGGCAAATTATTTTGTTTGGATAGGAAGTCCTAGAAGCTTTATGGATGCTAATGGAAAAGATCTGTGGGTAGGCAGCCTGGTTGGAGAAAGTATCGAACACTTTTCTGACAAAGCAGCCTAACTTAGGGGGAGGTTGTACGATTGCCAGGCACTGTATAAATGGTAAATTGAAGTTGGTGGCCATGAACTTAAAGTGAAGCCAGTCAGCCAGTTATGATTTTCTACAGCTTCAGTTTGGGGCTCAGAAAAGGCTGATACTTGAGTTTAGCTAGGTTGCCAGGCAAGTCTGATTGAGGGAGAGAAGAGAAGGAGAGTTAAGAGGGTGTGAAGGAGTGACTGATTAGTGGTCATGGAATCTGTGCAGGCTAAAGGAAAAAGTGGGGATATGAAAATGTGAACAATAGTGAACTTGGTAGGAAAAGATTTCAGTGAGATTTAAGAATTATTAATAAAATAAGTGAATAGAAGGATAGGAGGTGGTGCGGTAACAGGTAATGATGCAGCCTAAGGTAATGCATGGGAGTGATGGCAAGGTAGGTCGTGGAAAAGACCCCTGGAGATGAGGACCTGAAGAGATTAAGAAGCTATAGGATAGGTTTTTGTTGTAGCCACTAAGCAGCGACGCCAGGCGTGAGAGGGGTCAGTGAGCCATGGTTTGAGATCTTTCACAAAGGAGCAAGTAATCATGGTGTTGGTAGGTGACAGTAATGAGGAGAGGGGTGTCAGAATGTCCTGATGCATAAAATGCAAAAGAGCCAAAAGTTTTGAAGGAGAAAGAGTTGGGTGAGCAGCTGTGAAGAAAAAGAATACCACCCCCACCTTTCAGATTCAAGCGAGGAAGGCTACAGGGGCCACTGTCCTCAAGAGACTGCCAGGCACTTCCATCAAGGAAGGATTCAGAGACGTACTGTTAGAAGGACCCTGGAAGCATGCCATCCAGGTTCCTCATTTTACAGATGAGAGACGATAGCACCGTAGCTTAGAAAGATCGTGGTCACATATTTTGGCCTGCTTATACCAGGAAACTCAAGGTATGAGGTATATCCACACAATTCTTATTTTTTAAAAAACAGAACCTTTTGTCTAAAATGTCCCAATAAGACTGTAAGAATTTTAGTGTAAATTGTCTCCACAAATTGGTAGGATTGATAAGAGTTTATAGATTTGGGGGGTAACAAGATTAAATTAAGGTTGCCTATATTTTTATGCTTAATGGTTGTGAGATCACGGATTAAGGCTCTCTTTTTTTTTAAAGATAAACATCATGAACGATGAAAAAGTTAACAGAGTGAATAAAGCTTTTGTAGATATACAAAAGGAACTTGCACACTTCTTAAAAGGCCTTTCCCTTGAACCTCTGCAGAAACAGCTGGTGAGTGGAAATCACTTCCTTTTGTTCTGGCTAATAAACTGAAGGCTAATAAATTAAACTCCAAATTTTCAAAGCCTGTATTGATTGTAATTTTTAGTATTTGGCTCTGTAGTATGTATAGCTTATTCAGACTTTAAAACATTGAGTCTAAAATATGGGAATTTATTGTTCTATTTCCAAAAGTACAACTAGAAGAAATTATATTGAATAATAGATTATATGTCAGTAGATTATGTCATTTTTGTTTGCTATTGTTATCTAAATTTTTAAATGTAATTTTCTCTCCAGATTCCTCAGCAGTCTCATGAAAACGAACCAGTTAATGTTGATGAAGCTACAAGATTAATGGCTCAGTTGTAATACACTGGTGATGCATCAAATTCCCCAAAAAGACCAATAAATTAAATGCTTTATACAATTTTATTTTTAAAAATCTTGTTAATGTACAGGCATTGGCACATTTTAAAAACAAACTACATAAACAGATCTTTCCTATAACCTAGGAAAGTGGAATGTCAGAAGTCAACAAAATGTGATAAACTTAAAGTGCTAAAACAGAAGGCACTTCACAAAATCTGTTCACTGAAACAGTTAATATATCCTAGTTTACACTCTTCACTTTATAAGTGGCAGTGAATGTCTGGATCAGAGGATACACAGAAATATGGACAGTCTCGTGGCAGTAAAAATGTAAGACAAACAAATGATGAGCCCTTGGCCAACTTTTTTGTTTTTGATGACCTTAAGTCTACTTTAACTTTCCTCTCATATAAGGAAAAAAACAGAAGGATTCAGAATGGGAGGAAAAGTTGAAATTCCAGAATGTAATTACTTGAGGGTAGGGAGTTGGTGGATATGAAATCACTTTTTCCCCTGAAGCAATCAGAATCCTTTGTTCTTATGGTTGAAGTTTTGTGAAGTAAAAAAGAAAGTACTAGGGAAGAACATTTCAGAATCAGTGAACTAAAAAGGTGTTACATTCATAATTTTAAATACTTAGGTTATTAAGACGTCTAAAATGTTACACAGTTAGAGGTAGATAACAGTCCCAAGTTTCCATGGAATCTAATAATTTAGTATCTGGACATCAAACAGATCACAAACTCCTTCATTATCGTCTAAATTAAAGTTGTAGTCATCTGCCGGGGTCGGAGAAAGCCGTAAAAGCGGAAACACTGCAAGCAAAAAATAAATTCAGTGTTAAAGATGGTTTCTACATACAGGTAATGATGTCTAACATAAAATACTATCAAAAACATCAAGCCAAATTATGTTTCCCATGTTATACAGCAATTTTTAAGAAATATATAATAGGAAATGTAATGATCAAATTAATGACTTGTATTTTGTGTATATTTTGAAAGATTCTTCTTTAAAGACACTTTATGCATTGATTATAAGTGTTAGCTTGAGAAATAGAAGTTAATTTTTATTGGTTGAACTTGTCACTAAAATTTATGATTCAGAAACACTGGTCAAAGTATTTTCTCTGATCTGCTAAATAAGCTACCACTTTGAAAACAGAGAAAGGAACTAGACATAAATTAATAAATATGCTGAAATTCTCTGCTTTTACAGAAGTGTTTGATAAATGTCTAAGTGGTTACTGTGCCATTGGCTGATTTAACAGCTGCCACTTCCTAGGTCTCGGCTATACATATTTGTTAGGAACCAGGACTCTGAATCCAAGAACTTTTAGAAAGGTGAGGCCCAGAGAGTAATTGTTAAAGTAACTACCATATTATAGCTAGTTGATTTTTAAAAATTATTTCAGATTAGACGATGATGTGGCTAATCTTAGTAATACTGACTTTACATTGGCAGCTTGAAATTGGCCATGGTAGGAGTGTTTACAAAACTATGTTTTCAGATTTCCTGTTGACTCAGATACACTGTTTTACTCTTCTTGGCCAAATTCTTCAGGTGTAAAAAGGGCTAGTATGCCAACAATTTAGAAGTTTATTCAGTAAAGGTGATAAGTATCCCCTTATGAATTCTTTTTCCTCAAAATGCAGGCAAAAAATTCTGAAGGATGCCTATAACTTACTGTAAATTTCATGAATCATCATAGTACATTAAGCAGTTAAAAAATATAGGTTCTTCATTTCTTTTATATCATGTGCCACTCATAAATTCTAGAAAAGCATTATTGATGTATAAGGTTATATTTATTAAATCTTTTAACTACTTACCATCAGAAGACATTAACTCATCAATGATATCTCCACTAATAGATCCCGCTGGAAAGAGAAAGATAAAGTTTTTTTACACTTCTCTTTATATATTTTAACAGCAAAAAGGCAGTTATATTTAAACAGCATATATTTAAACAGTATATATTAAGCAGTTATATTTAACATCAGCATCTTGATTAAAAGTACGAAATTAAAGTACTAGAACTTTATGGAAACAGAATTTTCATGACACCTAATCTGTACTTGGCATTACTTTTAAACTTCTGAACTCAAGATTTAGCCCCAAAAACTCATCATTGTTTTCCCAAAACTGACTCCTCAGTTTTTAAAGTCAGTGTTGCCATAATTCTCCCAATGACCCAACCTTAAAAGTGCAACATCACTTTACAGTCCTGTTAACTTTATCTTCAGATCTCACACATCAAAGGTTACTTATTTTGCCTAAAGAGTATTTCTCAAATCTTCCTTATTTCTCTTTCCAATCCCATTGTCATCACCCCATTTTAGCCTCAGTGTTCTCTCACAGTTGCATAACTGCAAACATCTTATCTTCTGTCTTCATTGCCTCTAATATCTTCTTCCCAGGGCCAAAAGCCTCTTCTTTCCTCATCACGTTACTTCTGTGCTCACCAGTATACAGTTCTAAACGTGCCACTTCCCTGGTCACAAATCTTCATTGGTTTATAGGTCCAAGTCCTAACTCAGTCTGATATTCAAGGCCCTCTCTAATCTGGCCCCAAATTGTTTTCTTTACTATTTCCAAATACAAAATCATGTACAGAAATGAAATGCTCAAAAGTTTCTTTAATGCTTTGTGAAAGCCAATGTACTAATTGTGTCTGAGCTAAACCATAAGCCTGCCTACTTTATTCTTCCCAATTAGATTATAAGCTTTTGAAAGATGACACTTTCTGTTGTGCATCCCTATGGCCTATGGTGTGGAAATACTTATAGGGGAAGGATATGGGCAACAAGAAGCTGAAAAATATTCTGTGTCTAGTTAGATCTTTTTAGTGTCACTCTTACCTATTGTGAACTCAAAGAGTAGACCACATCCCAAAAGGATAAAGGTAAAAATAAACAAATTGGAATATATACAATATAGTTTTTAAATTATCTGCAATACTACGTCTAGATTGCATGGCAGTCATTCATTCAGCAACCATGGGTCCTTTATTTGGAACCACTAAGGAGTTGGTAAATACCTAGCCATGTAATAATCAAGGGAAAAGGACTGGATGCTGAGGAAATTTTATAAATTTAAGAAATGTGGCCCCTATTCCTGATGCCCAGTTTTTAGCTATTTATCATTCACAGATCAAACAACTTAGGAAGGCAAAATTTCCTAAATAATTGGAGTTGAGACCACTTATCGACTCTATAAAACTAAGCTTTCCAAATAAAGTGTAACAATAGAGAATACAGAGAAACAGGAGACATAAGTCACTATAGTCATCCCTAGTATGATTTTTATTAAACGTAGAACAAATTTCAATTATATATACTAGAGTTACTAAGAGATAAAAGAACCTTACAAAGTAAATCTCAGATAAAAAGCTGACATGTAAATAGTAAAAGGGGGGTGGGGGAACAAATTTGGTTTAATTCCAAAAATGGAATCCTAAGGAAAACTGCAAATACATATATTTACACAGTCTATGAAACAAGTAGTAGTAGTATAATTATAGACAGGATCTGTTTTTTAAATTTTCCTCATAATACATATTCCAGTGCTGGGCACACAGAAGACACAAAATTAATACTTGTTGATCAGGTTTACTATTTTGCCTCCTATACTAGATAATAGAATAACATCACAATTGAGAAATTCAGAAAAGCTCTCCAACTTGGTCAACACAGTATTCATATTTTCCCCTCTCTACTTTTTAAAACAAAGGCTCTGAACCCACCTGAAGATAACTCTGTGGCTGGAGTCTGCTGAAGATTCTGGCTTCTTTCGGAGACATGTTGCTCAGGCAGGTTCTGAGTTGCCATGTTGGATTTCTGTGGAGGCACTGGAGTTGAGGGCTGAGAGGAAGGCTGTGTGAGGTCATCAGGTGGGGGAACAGGAAAAACCACGGGCTTAGAGGAGCTGGACTCTTTATTTATAAGCAGCACGTGGATAGGTCCTGAATGACTCTTCAGATTGATCTGGTATTTCTTTTGTCCATTCTGACCCTTTGAAGTTATTGGGCATAAACAAATGAATAAAGGTCAACATTTCTAGGTAAGCTGAAACATTAAAAATAAGACAGGCAAAGCTATAGGGACTAACTAAATATGACAAAATTAAGTCGTTAAGTCAAAACAGAGAGACCAAGAGTAGAATGGGATATTGAGTGCTATAAACCACTTGCCCCTAAAAGTAAGCTTTTCTTAAATACTGGGCATCAAAAACTCCCAGTTGTAGAATTCTGGAAACCATCTATTTGTGTGTAATTATACATGTCAGTGTGCAGCAGCGCTCCAAGCATTCTCCACATGTATGGAACTCCATCCCCTGGCATCGGCCGCCATTGATGTGGTCATCTCAATGTGCGGTCTTAAATGGCAGCTATTTCACAGGTCAAAACTTTTTTTCATTCAGCAAAGCACAAAGACAACTGAGTTTTCCTATAGAGATATAAATGTAAAGTCCCCCCATTTCAAAAAGGTAATTTGTATCCCGAGGCTTCAGAAACCAGTAATGTAAACGCCTAAATACAAAGTTCTAGAATAGCTGGGAGAAGAGAGGGAGGTGATAACAGTAATTTTTTCTACCTCTTTTTTGATTGTTATAGTTTTCAAATCAGTTTGTTTCAGGAAATTTGAATCTGAAAACTAAAATCATGAAATTTATATTAGCATAGAGTCAATAAATATCTCTGACTCAATAAGCCAGAAAATGTTTTTTTAAAGACCTAATTTAAAGCAATATATTATTGTTGATATTTAAAGTGAACTTTTTCCTCAGGATTGTTATATTGGTTATAGATATAGTCAAACTGATGTTTTAAGATTATTGGCTATATCATTACTCATTCCTTGATGTCTTCTAGCTCAAATAAAATCAAATTTTAAAAAAAGTAAAATGTTAAATGATTCATTCAGTCACTTCCATAATCTTACCAAAGTACTGAAGACATCTAAATTCAGATATCAGTACTTTCAAACAGACAACTTAAAAGCAGTAACTTGAAAAGTGTTTGCAATTAGCTCATGTTCAGCTAAAGAAAATATATTTGTCCGTCTTGTAGATCCATTTTAACAAAAGTTATCCTACATACATACCATTTCTGGAATAGGTACCTCCAGCTGTGTACCAGAAGGTGCTTGAATGGCCAAAAGTGTATCACCTGGTCAAAAAAATTAAGAAAGATTTTTACATTTTAGAAAATAGTACTGATCCTGTAATACAGTGGCCAAGAGTGTGGGGTGGCCAAGAGTGTGGGCTGTGGAGTCAGAATGCTTGGATTTGAATCCCAAGCTAGGTAACCTTGGGCTTTAGTTCTTAATTCTGTAAAATGGAGGCAATATAACTTACTGCATAGGGTTTTTTTTGAGGATTAAATGAGGCAGTATATGTGTTAGACCTTAGAACAGGTTAAATGTGTTAGCTCTATTCTCATAAACAAATTGCTTTCACCCAATCTCACGTCAAGTCTGAGATTCTCGAAACCTTTTAGCCTTAGTTAAGTAACACTGTTTAGTTGAAGTATTTATACTACTTAAATGACTGGAGATACTAGAGATTAGGTATGATATAGTGAAATCTTAAGCTTAAGTGAACTTACTTTTGAAGCCAAATTCTACAGCAGTCTCTGCTGAGTTGAAGATTAAAAATACTTCCCCAAACTTTCTTTGAAAACTTGGGAAATATGGTGGCAAAGTAGAGCAATAAGCCCACATATATTACCAGCGTAGTCTTAGATGAAAGTCAGATTCCACTTGGCAAGGTGTTCGGCAGATTATTTTTTGTATGTGCATGATACAAGACTGTCCTTTTTTAATAGGTCATGCACAATTAAATCTGTATGCAAAATTTCATTTTACTTGTATTATATATATTATGGAAATACAGCCCCCACCCCCCATTTTAGTTACTAATACATTGTCATCTTAAGGGGAAAACATGGAGGCTGGGGGTGGAATAGGGTGAGGAATAATTTTCCCGATTATAAAATGGATAAACCTTACCCTGCCTTCATGCTTTCTTTGGGTTCCATTTGTGACCAGCACACTTGCTACATATATTTTCATAAACAGTGCCAATGAGAACCGTGTTCTAGTTCAAGTTTAGTCATTGACTCTGTGATTCTGTGACTTTGAGACTGTTGCTTAATCCCTCTCTGAGTTAGGTGCCTCTCCCACACATAGTTTATACCTACCGATGTGGGAAATGAAGTGAAAGCTGGGAAAAGCAGTTATTGTCATGGGAACAGAAATGAAAGCAGCCTATCAATACATGGCACTGTAGAGTGAGACCCAAAAATGTCCACAAGTCCTGAAAATAATGACTTAGGGTGAGTGCATGGAAAATTTTGAATCACGTTACACTAAATAGGTTGATCAAAGGAAGAATGTAAGAAAAAATTTACTAACAGTACTTACCATTAAAGCAATTACAGATGTCTTCATGAGTTACATAGGAAAATGTACTGTCATAGAGTTAAGGAAACAACATTTATATCAAGGTCTAGACGTTTAAATTAAGATAATAAATCTGAAGGCCAAAATAAACAAAATGACCAAATGCATGAAGGGACTGTCACATATGGTCAGATGAAAAAGAACACAAGTCTTTAGTCTGAAAAGGCAAAGACAATCACATAAAGGTCCATAAGAGAAGTGTCCATCCTTTGCTCTAAGAAGAAGCCACTTTTGATTTCTCTGTCATTGAGAACTCTTGGGAGAGAGATGGAAAACACATTCCTCATGGAGACAGGAGCTTCAGGGGGAAGGATATTGATGGGAAAAAGGATGCTCTCAGTGGGAGTGAAGAGCAACTATACAAGCCTCTGCATCGAGAATCTTCTTGGGTCATGGTTTGGGGAATTGGGAGTGGCCACAATCTTGTAAAGCAGTGCAGCAAAGTGCATGATCAACTAGTTCAATGCTTTTTGAATCTTGGGGTTCCACAAGGCACAGTTGAAGACCCCCATTATTATCAAACTGTTAAGGAGTTCTGATCATAGAAAGGAAATAACAAATGAGACCATGGACTTGTTCACCAAAGACAAGACAACACGAAAAATAAATTGTATACATTAGTCAAAAGTTCATAAGAGGTGGTACAAGATAAATGTAGTTAAAATGTTCCATATGACTACAGGTAAGTTCACAAATCAAGAGAGTCACAGATATCTAAGAGAACACAGTGATTGTAAGAAACACATGGAGTATATCACTAATGATTTTTTCCCCCCAATATAATAGATAAACCAGCCTTGGAACCCCACCCTCCAGTAAATACTGTCTTTGGGTTAATATTAGGCGGAATGTATCCTGGACTGATTGCAGGCCTGTAATATTTCATTTTCAAACCAAAATTAATTTTTCAAAACTTTGAGAGTTGCTGAATTTTTACTACTTCAGAACACTGAATGATTTAAGTACAGAACAATGATTTAAGTATGTCTATGCACTTAATGACTTCCAAATTCGCAGACCCCCTAAGCACACTTTAGCTAGCATGTTACATCCTATCAGTGGGTAGACTGAATGTAGGTGAATTTCTTTTTCTCAATGCAACACAGTAATGGTGCTAACTGATGCACTGTATAACTTAAAAAGGTAAAAATTTTAAAATATTAGTATAAATCATTAGAAGAATTATAAAATTAAAATGTTATATTCACTTGCAAAACTGAACTCTCTAAAAACACTAGAATAAAGTAATTGATCTTCAGACTGAAAGAATATATAGATATTATGTATACGTATAGCTTATTTAAAAGGATATCTATTATTAATGGAGTCGTCCATCACATTTTTGATGCTTTGCTGTAGCCACAACTTCTGCTGATCAAGTTCTCTTTCCTTCAGTTCTAGATCTTCAATTTTGGCTTTAAGATATCTTAATCTATCTATGACTTCTTTAGTATTACAACCAGCACCTACACCTCTTAAAAACATATGAGAATTAATATCCCCAGTATCAGACCCAGGTAAACATCACTTAATTTTTGTAGTAGTAAAACTCACTGAATATATTCAAGACAAAAATCTTTACACTCTTCTAAAAATCAAGCATTAAAATCCTTAGAAAATTTAAGCACCATATACCTCTGAACATGTTTGCTTAGACAATTTATTGCCAAGAACAACCAAAGTACAAAAATTCTCAACATGTTCTAGTGTGCTTTTTGTCTTTTAGAAGGTCAGGCTGGTGACTGAGGCACCAGAGGATGTCAAAGTCAAATTGTCACACTGGAAGTCTCATTATATAGACTGAGATGCTGGTAAAACACATTACAACCTCTTGATATATTTTGGTGGGATTTTTGGCTAAGATAAACCAAAAAATTAAGGCTAAAGGGGACAAATTTGTGGAACAGAAAGCGTTTATCACACTCAAACATACAACAGTTAACAAATGACAACATGCATTTCAACTAACCATTATTTACAAAGTACATACTCCTGTGTATAAGACACAGTTCCTGTTTTCAAGGAGTTTATACTAGGTGGGCAGATAAATACTTAGGCAGAGAGGAATTAATAATACAAAGCAGTATGCAGTGTGTACCAAATGAGTAGCTTGAGGGAGACAGTAAGATTTTAATTTTAAGAGTGTAAATTAAACAGTGGAGTGAGCAAGGGGACATCCCAACATAGAAGTGACACATACAGAAGCCCAAAGAGGTGTGTCCAGGGACACAGGTGGGCCTGGTGTGACTAGAGTAGATGGCTGAAATAGAGGCCTTCAGAGAGGCAAATGGTAGAAAGGTCAGATCTTACAGAGCACTGATAAGAAAATCAAAGGTTTTAGAACAGAGTACTGGTTTGTAACTTACTTCCATTGTATACTATTTTTTGACTTTTTTTCAATTAGGTCAATTCCTTCCAAGACATTGGTGATATCATAAATTCTTCTCTTTTGCCTCACTGCCAAAGTATCTGCAGCCTGTTTAAAAGAAAAAAAAAAAAAAAAAAGGAAAGAACAATGAAATAAATTACATTTCGTATTTTAAGGCCAAAAAGGCTTTGGTTATTAAGGTCACAGCATAACAGCCCAATCCTAAATCTGACCCAGTCAGCTGCTTGGGTATGTGCAAATCAACCCTCAAACACTGAAAATACCAAATAAATTATTCCATTTAAAAGCCAGCAGATGTTGGAATGGAAAAAAAAATGAAGAGGTCGTGACACGAAGCCCACAAAAATTAAAGAACACAATAAGAATACTTCATATCACCTTATGGGCTAATCCTGAAAAGGCACTGCTAATTGTCACTTCCTATCTTATTTCTCCGTTCATAAACAGTCTTGTCTAAAGACAGCCTTAATTACTTTTTAAAACTTTGAAAAATTATATGTCAGCGGCTTTTAAATAATGAAGTCAAGATACTTGGGGGAAAATTCTGAATTATACACACATTGTAATACCTTGAAATACACAATCTGCATTTTTTAAACTCACAGTGAAAAGAGAGGAATGAATCATGCCATCCCAATACAAAGCATAAAATCTACAAGAAATCAAAATCTATAGCACAAGGTTGTGGTACTAGCAAACACAAAAGCTTGGTAGTTTCACTCACATTAGGTAAGACCAACGAAAATAATTAATGCTATCATGTCATGAATGAATTGAGGAATGCTGGACAGTTCCTCTAACTAGTTCTCACTCACATGTCTGACATTTGTTCCCCAATAGTACAAACAGAACCTCTAAGACGAGGTTACCTTACAGCTTCTTTTTTCAGAGTGGATTAGACAACAGACTGTCTTGAATGTGGAGTCACATTGTAAGATTCATGGTAGTAATGGTAAACACATTTATGTCCTTACTGACAATATTCAGTACATATGTACAAGATTTCGTTTCATATAGTTAGTTACCAACTACCCCAGGGCATCACTACCTTCTTGATTCTGTAAAAAAGTACCTCCTACAAAAACCCAGGACAGCATTTTGTTTCCTTCCACAGGGAGCATGTGCAACAAACAGCAACTGTTCACTTCACAGGCATGTGGAACCTGTAAGTGAAATGTCGGTTCTATCAATCTCGTCGTTGTGTTACCCAAAATACCAGGTTACTGTTGTCCAATCACGCAGGTCTTCGGGAAGGGGATTCATGCCTCAAACAGTGGACCTGGAGGGTAAGTAGGAAGTGGCAGAGAGAAGGAAGAACCAGAGCGTGAGGCTGTTTGAATCCCCAACTCTGACTAGAGTTTGGCTCCATCTCTTCTAGAAAACGAGAAAATGAAAAAGAGGACTAGGCATTGTTTCATCGATATCCTCTTCCTTGTACTTAGCAATTTCCTCTCTGTTTCACCTACCATCGTAGAGTTTTTGTCCTTGAGCGTGAGGCTGTCTTTCTGAAGAGCAGTCATCTACTGCAAAGCTAACTGTAAAATCTTAAGTTGTGAATGCACGTTTCACTTCCCTCTTGAGAAGTAGCCCGCAGCACTCCAAGCCAGCTCTGTGCTATCCGTAGCTACGGACTCATACAGAAAAGCCGTCACAACCACAGCAATAGCTCACCAGGTAGGGTATTAAAATATGTCTGTACGAACCAGATCGCAGAGCTATTCTAGGTCACTGGGCAAAGAGCCATGAGATCTCACTTTTAGCTCAAAACTTGTAAAAAAGTATCTCATTTATAATTTATTACTGCTTAACAATTATAAAATTAAACACTTGATTTCCAAAACTAAGCATTATTTCTTAAATATTTCCTATTTAAATATATAAACATATACATGACCAACATTAGAAAGGATCTCCAGGAAGCTTTTATTTTAGCAGCTGCATCATCCTTCTGAAGTCAGGTTCTGGAGCTAGGCACACCACGATCCAACCTCAGCCCTGCCACTTCCTGTCTTCAGTTGGCTTCAAACTCATTAAACCTCACTTCCTTTTTGGAAAATGGGATGACAACACATGCTGAATTGTGGGGATTAAACTGGATCATCTTAGCACAGTGTCTGCTGCATAATTTAAATATCGGTAAGTAACCGCCTCATCATCAAATACAGGTTGAAACGAGATCGTGGGTAAGTTAGAGTTTGCATGTATACGAACCTATCATATTTTATGTAGTGTTTTTAAAAGTTGCGTGTGAATTCTTAAAGTTTTATTAAGTAATCCAAGACCTTTGTACTTAATAAAATCATACAATGAATCACCACCACCTTCATTCATTCATTCAGCACCCACGGGGTGCCAGGCCCGTCTGGGTCTTAAGGATACAGTGGTGACAGAACGAATTCCCTGACCTCAAAAGAGGGAGGGGAGTTAATAATGTACAAATAATTATGTTAGGAGGAATGCATGTAGGAAGGTGCTATATTTAACAGGATTTTCAGAGAAGAGCTCCCTGATAAGGCAACATTTGAACTGAATGAAGTGACCCCTGGGAATATCTGGCAGTAAGTGCAAAGGCTCTGAAGTGGGAGATGCTTAGGTCCTTCAAGGAAAGGCGGGCAGGCCAGTGTGGCCAGAATAGTGATTGAGAGGGAGAATGGGAAGGGGGTGTGTAACAAGAGGAGGAAGAAAGGGGAGGGGGAAGAGAGAGACACAGAGACAGGGAGACAAAGATGATAACGTGGAAGAGGTAGCAAGGGGCCAGATCACTGGGGTCTTGCAGGCCACTGTAAAGACTTCAGCTTTTACCCCCAGTGAAACAGAAAGTCACTGGAAGGCTCTGAGCACACAATGATTTGGCTCCACATTTTAAATGGTTCTCTCGGGCTGCTCTGGGTGAAAGAAAAGAAGCCAGTGAGAAAGCAATGGCAATAATCCATTCAAGAGATGGCCGTGGCTTGGGTGAGGGGGTAGCTGTGGAGGTTGTGAGAAATGGCGAGATTCAGGATCTTTTTTTTTGATAGCTTTTTAAAATTTTTTTTATTTTTTTACAGCTTTATTGGATTATAATTGCTTTACAACGTTGTGTTAGTTTCTGCTGTACAACAAAGTGAATCAGCTATATGTAGACACATATCCCCCCACTCTTGAGCCTCGCTCCCACCCTCCCCATCCCACCCCTCTAGGTCATCTCAAAGCACCGAGCTAATCTCCCTGTGCTATACAGCAGCTTCCCACTAGCTATCTGTTTTACACATGATAGTGTACATATGTCAGTGCTACTCTCTGAATTCGTCCCATCCTCCCCTTCCCCCACTGTGTCCACAAGTCGGTTCTCTACGTCAGTGTCTCTGTTCCTGCCCTGCCACTAGGTTCATGAGTACCATTTTTCTAGATTCCATATATATGCGTTAATATACGGTATTTAGGATCTATTTTGAAGGTACAGCAAGCAGGCGATCCTGAGAAAGGAATCAAGAGTAACTCTTCAGTTTTTGACATGAGCAACTGGAGATGAGGAAGGTTGCAGGAGGAATAGGTTTGGGGCACTGAAAATCAGGAGCTCGGCTTTGGACATGTTGACTTCCAGGTGGGAGAAATCAAGAAGGCCACTGGACATGGGGAGTGTGTGGGTTAGGGGAGAAGTCCAAGCTAGAAATACAAATTCAGAAGCCATTAGTAAAGAAGACATTTTAGGACACCGGATGGAACCTACTGGATTCACCTAGGAGGTGAGCATAGAAGGGGAAGATGTCTAAGGGCCAACCCTGGGGTTCGCCAGTGTTTAAGATCCGAGAAATGAGGGGCAACCTGCCACTGAAGTAAGAGAAGTAGGAAGAGTGGGGTCTTGGAAGCCAAGGGAAGAGTGTAAGAAAGAGTGACCATGTTAAGTATCGCTGGCAGGGAGACCTGATTCACTGAGACCTGATTCATGGATTAGACTTTGGAAAGATCACGAGTGACCTTGGTCGGCGCCGTTTTGACAGAGTGGTGGAGTAGAAAGCCTTCATGGAGAGATTCCAGGACAGAGTGCAAGGAAAGCTGGAGTGGACAGCTCTTTTGAAGATTTCTGCTGCAAAGAGGAACAGAAATGGGGCAGCAGCTATAGGGAATCGTGGGGTTTCCCCAGGAAGTTTTTTTTTCCCTTCATTTCTCTTTTCTTTTAAAGATGGAGCAATTTCAACATGCGAGTATGCTGATAGGAATGAGCCAGTAAAGGGGGAAGAGGGATAATTCATGATGCAGGAGAGAGAAGGGGCAACCACTAAAGAAACAGCAGTAAGTAGGCAAGGGGGGGATGTGAATCAGACTAGCTGAGGATCAGCCTTACATAATAAGAGGGCATATTAATAATTGAAGCTCATCAGAGTGCCCAAGTGCAGCTGTGGGTACGATAGTAGATAAGGGGAGAGGTTAGACACTTCCTTCTGGTTGCTTTTTTTTTCTCATCAGTGGAGGTGGGAGTGGAGGAGTGAAGGGGGAGGGGGTGGTTAGTGGTTGAGAGAGGAGAAGTGTGAAATCCTCATCTAGGAAAGCCAGAGAATAAGTCGTGTAGAAGGAATGCTGGACCCCACTATGGTCCTGTTCAAGTTAGTGGTCCTGAATTTAAAGTGAGAGCCATCAGAATCACTGTGCATTTTCCTGCGGCCCTGCAGAAAGGCTGGAGTGTTGTCAAGGGACAGGCAGAGAACAAAATGGGTGCATCCTCATCCCATGCTGGCACTGTGTCTGTTGAATGCACATGAGTATGCATCAAATTTACTTTAAAAGTTTACATTTACTATTCTAGGACCTGACCTATATAGCCATAGGGAAGCATCTATTAGATGCTCATTTTTTCAGGAAAAACAAACATAACCCTCTGAAAGACATAGATCTCCCCTCCAAATATTAAATTCTTTTCTAAAAATATGTCACCAATGGTGAACAAACTGATATCCACAGGTGGAACAAAATTAAAGCTTGTGATGTTTTTAAGAGGTGGACAAGTCAAATAAAACCTAAGAGCTCAGAGAGATCACATATAAGTGCTAAAAAGGGCTTTAAGAGTTTTCTGGCCCCACCCCTTCACTTGAACAAATGAGTCCACTAAGACCACTGTTAATTCTGGGAGGGAGAGAGATTATGTGGTAGCTTTATTTGGGTTAGGATTAGTTGCGGCTCATTTGCTCAAGGATGTTCTTCCGATGCAGCCCGATGCTTCATTTAAAAGGGCTGACATAAACACAGTAACTCTGGAAACATCCTGTCTTTCAGGTTCTCCATCTGTAAAGCAGGTACTTTACTCTCTTCCAGGACAACAACTGTTGACACACATGCACTCAATGTCTTAGCTACTGTGCTACAGAGACTAACATTACAGCGAGGAGGGCCACATCCAAAAATCAAAACTGTGCAATACAAACACTACAAGGGACTTTCCTGGTGGTCCAGTGGTTAACACTCTGCGCTTCCACTGCAGGGGGCACAGGTTTGATCCCTGGTCGGGGAACTAAGATCCCGCATGCTGCACGGCACGGCCAAAAAAAAAAAAAAAACCACTACAAAACATCAATTAGTTATATACACGTGCATACAGACGTGCCCAAGTGATGGGATCCTGAATATAAGGTGGAAGGACCCCAGGTAATACACCAAGATTGCCTATGAAATATTTTAATGAGAAGTTTTAAAAAACTGTGCTCGATGGTATGTTGCTTTATCTCATGGTAAGATTACTAGCTAATTTCAAACACTGTTAAAGATAACTGAGATGTAGAATGTTTGATTTCAACCCACAGTTAAGAAGAACCATTTATAAGCCAGTAATTGGATAATTGTGTAATAGGATCTTTCACAGATGTTATCTAACTTAATGCTCACAACTGCTTTGTAAAGTAGGTATCATTCTCCCTGTTTTATAGGAAACAGACTCAGAAGGCTAATGAATAATCAGGTGGAATCTGGCATTAATTATATATTCATGAAATAAATTTGTGGCAAAACATTTTCAAATGGGCTTCTATTATTTTAAAAGACTGGTGGACAGTCATAAGTTCCCAAGCTATACAAATGCACTGAGTAGCAATTCGAGTACCACTAGTCTGCAGGTGGTTCCATCTAGAGTGTATAAAATGGTCTGAAAAGGCAGAAAGATCTTCATTTCCACTTATTTATTTATTCAAAAATAATAACCAGTAACAAAAAAACTGTAAACATATCTAAGTCTTCGGGACCATGGCTAACACCTGGCAGAATGAGGATGAAAAAATGAAACAGTCCTGTAAAGTAGAGACAAAGTGTTATAAGAGACTGAAAAAAGAGAGATTACTGCAGGTGGGGGCAAAAAAGGAAAGAGTTCCTGGAGGAGGTTGCTGTGTGCTTTCAATGCATCTGTAGAGGATGTTACATCAGTAAGGAAATTAAATACCCAAAAAATAAATAACTTACTTTAAGGCTACAAAGGGCTTCCTCCAGAAGCAGCGCTAAGCACACAAGTGTTTTAATGAGTAAACCTCCCCCGAAGAAATCTCTCCTAAAAAAATCTGCAGTGCTTTCACTACCTCTAACTACTACTCTATATGATACTTTTAAGTGCATAAGCTTTAAATTTGTTCTAATTCTTAATTTTTTTTAATAAACTCTACATAAGCTTTTGAAAAGAAACTTCATTTGTACTGCCTTACTCAAGTCACCAAAGATCTCTCAAAAGAAAAAAGAAGATACTTGATAAAATATCTATTTAAGTAGGAAAAGCCTGCTGAAACTCAGCTCTAGAGATTGCTTGCCTAAGTCCCCAACTGCATGCTTTGTAATTCTCATATGTGTTAAGTTTCTAAAACAGGAGCAAAATTAAGCATGCATTTGCTATTCTACCACTGGGATTTGTATCTGCACATTTTCTATCACCCTGATGGTTAGAAGTTAGGAACCAAAGAAGTGGCATAGAAGTTAGGAACACGGGCTACCTGTAAGATAACAGTTAAGATATTGTTGTTGTGAAGATTAAATGAGTATATTTGAAACACTTAGGAGAGTGTCTCGTACATCACGAGTATTACATTCGTGTTAGCCATTATCACTATTATAGATCCAATTTCTCACCTATAGTAAGAAAACATTGTCTTTTGAAAAGTGTATCATGGAACGTAACAGACCACATTTACTTACTTATCTGGTGTAACTCTCTAACTGTAACACTTCAGAACACAGTCAAGCACAATGAAGTAGGAAAAAGGGCTTCTGCAGAAGCAAAATTAGATATAAAAAGGTATGTTTTATTACTCAAATAGTTCACCCCATTTGGATCCTATTTACTCCTTCTTTTCTATGATTCCTAACAGTGGAGCTATTTAATTTCAACGTCCACAAGAGAACTGGAAGTACCATCTGGGACACTGGCGAGGTACCTAAGCAGCAATCAAGGGATGTGGCAGAAATTACAGAAAGGATAAAAAACTCACTAAGCAGACAAAGCTGAGGTCACTGGACATGGCAATAATCCAACATACTTAGAAAAGCTTTGAGGTTATCACCTCCAAAGGATACAAAAAATAATATTCATCATGACTATCCCAAGTTACCAAAAGAGTAAAATCAAGCACAAAGACATGTGTGATGCATTTTGGAAATTTTTCAAACCAAAATGGTTAAATGTTCTTTTATAAGAAATAATGTTATTAATAGACATAAACCCTTAGGTAATCAGAAAACTCAGCTATGGACAAAATCTCATTATCTAAAGGATAAACAATGGTTTCAGAATACCTGGACTTGTCATTATCAAGAAGAATATACTAGTCAGATGTGGATTTTAAAATAAATCCAAAAATCTCAAAGGGATTACAGTGAATGTGACCAATGACTGAGTTAAACTCAATTTTCATGTCAGCTTCCTTCGTAACTGTGACCAGCGGCCTATTCTGAAAACTGATTAACCGCCCCCCAAATAACTGGGGCATCTCTGTCTCAAACACACATACACACACCCACACAGACACGCATATGTATATACATCAAAATGTCAAAAATTTCCTTCACCAAGAACTTCTAAATGTCAAATCTATAGAAGAAATAAAAATGAAAAGATAAAGATTTGACTATCTCAATAATTAAAACTCACATAAAAGAAAGTATGAAGACCACGAATTAAAACATGGACAAAAGATAAATTTCACACCAAAAATTTGTTAACATTCTTGAAAAAGTTTTCAAACTTTTAATGAGTTAGCAAAAGAATAATAAAGAAATGCAAATTGAAACAATGAAAATATACGTCTACACAGAGAATTGTACCTGAATATTCATAAAAGCCCAAAATTGGGAGCAGCAGGTGAATGCATAAGCAAAGTGTACTATATCCACAAAACGAAATGCCAATCAGGGACAGAAAGGAATGAACTATTGGTACAGGTAACAATGGGCGTGAATCTCCAGAACATCATGCTGAGTGAAAGAAGCTAAACCCAGAGCACATACTGTATGAGTGCATTACCATGAAGCTCTAGCAAAGGTCGTTTTAATCCATGGAAAAGAAAACAGAACAATGGTTGCTTGGCAGTGTGGGGAGGTTGGAGTTTGGCTGGGAGAAGGCAAAAGGGAGCTAGCTGTTTTGGGTGATGGAAATGTTACACATCTGGTTGTGGTGGTGGTTACAGGTACAAGCATTTGTCAAAACTCACTGAACTGTACACTTAAAATGGGAGCATTTAATGGGTGGAAATTATACCTTTACAATGTTGACTTAAAAAACAGAGATACTATTATTCATCACCTTTCAAATTTGTGGAATATGAAAACATCAGAATACCCAATATTGATTCATTCTATCTATCCATCACTTGTCTAACAAACACCTGGAAACAGCACTTACAATGTGCCGGGCACTGTTTAAGTGTTTTAAAAGTAAAAACTCACTTTAGCCATTCCTATAATGATAATCACATGAGATAGATACTATTATTGTCACCATTTTTGCAAAAGAGGAAAGTGAAGCTCAGTAACTTGCCCAAGGCCACTGAAATGGTATGGTAAAGTCAGGATGTGAACCCAGGGTGTATACTTTTAGCCATTGCAAATACTATTTCTGATGTGGTGAGGTGGCTGGTCATGATTATATGCTGCTAGTGGAGTATAAGTACTATCTTTTTGTAAAGCAATTTGGCAACATCCATCAAAGGTTTTACATTTTTATTATCCTTTGATCTAGTAATTCTTTAGTATAGATTATCAGAAGCAGAAATAATTCAAAAATGTCTAAATGCCAAAAATGTTTCCTGGACCTCTGGTGCTAAATCCAGTGGACACTACAAAGTCTTGTATCCTCTGCAGCACTTGACTCTGGTTCTCTCCTTCCTAAAGCACTGTTCCCTGGCCTTGCTGTCACCACAACCCATAGGTTTTTCCTCCTCAGTCTCGGGCTGTTTCTTCTCAAGTCTCGTTTTTCTCTGCTGCTCCTGAACTACGAGTGTTTGCCCAAGTTCCATTCTTAGTCCTCTTTCCACTCTAAACCTTCTCCCTTACATACCTCATAAACCAATCATTTCCAGATCAAACTGGTAGCCCTGGTCTTCTTCTTGAGCTCCAGATTCATAATTCCCACAGGTTGCCAAATATCTACTCAAGGATGGCCTATAGGCATCTCATACATGCCCAGAACTGAACTTCCCTTTCCTCCAAATTCCTTTCCTCTTTTCGTAATTTCTAAGTGAAAACCACCACCATCCACTCAGCTGACCACGCCATGACCTGGCAGTCATCCATGATTCCTTTTCCTATAGACTCAGCATCCAAGTTCTGTCACTTCTACAATGAAGCATCTCATCTCCCCACTTCTTTATATTTCCACTGCTCGACCTTAGTTCAAGCCTGTAATCTTGCCTAAATTACAACCATACTCTCTAAATTCAACAGTCATCTGATTTATAGCTTTGCAAATGTACCATTTCTTTCTCTGGCCTCGTGGCTCTGGCACTTGCTGTCTTGCTGGGAATGCCTTTTCACCTAATTCAAATCTGATCACATCCATTCTATTTGTTGAAAGCTTACAACAGGCTGGCTGGATCAGTACTGGTAACACACAAGACACAGCCCCTCGCCTCACAGAGCACTTGGTCTAGCAGGGAACACAGGCAAATAAATAAATGAAGAAACAATCCCATCTTGTGATGAGGGGTATTAAGTAAAAGAACAGGTAACGGAGAAACAGAATAAATGGGAATCAACTTCAGCCACTTTAGATTAAGGGGAAGAGTCAGGAGATGCATCTGCATCAGTTTCCTATGGCTGCTGTCAAAATTACCACAAATTTAGTGACTTAAAACAACACAAATTTATTATCTTATAGTTCGGTAAATCAGAAGTCCAAAACGAGTCTCACTGAGTTTGGATCAAGGTAAGGCTGTGTTCCTTCTGGATGCTCCAGCTTCTAGAGTCTGCAGCATTCCTTGGCTAGTGGCTCCTTTCCTCCAGCAATGGTTGGGCCAAGTCCTTCCACACTGCCATCTCTCTGGCTCTCTCTCTTCTGCTTCCCTCTTCCACTTTTAAAGACCCTTATAATTACCAATGGGCTCAGATTCATAATTCAGAAAAATCTCCCCATCTTAACGTGAGCTGATTAGCAACTTTAACCTTAATTCCCCTTAACTGAACAGATTCACAGGTCCCCGGAATTAGGCCATGGGTATCTTTCAGGAGTCATATTCTACCTACCAAGCATCTAAGACAAGGAAACATTTAAACTGAGACCAGAGGGTTTAGAGAAATGGCCAGTCAAATAAGGGAGTGTGTGTGTGTGTGTGAATGTGCTCCAGGCAGAAGGAAAGGCCTGTGCAGCAGCCATAAGGTGGAGAGCAGAGGGTGTGTGAAGCATTAGAAGAACTGGAGCCATGGAAGGGGCAAGTGTGCTAAAAGAAGGGAAGGACCCCCAGAAGAGACAGGGTCCTGTAGGCACTGGATGTTGTTCTAAGTAGAGGAGCAACACGAACTTAAATTCTACATATATCAATGTCACCTGACTTTTTGAGTCCCTTAGTCCCAGCTCCACTCTCACTGCTCCCTGGAGCCGTCAATGGCTCCCACATCACGGGTCCCCAGGGCTCAGCAGGGTCTTCCATACCCCCTTACGGTGTG